>NC_072893.1:25770000-28270000 GCF_027943255.1 Anastrepha obliqua
ATCACCAGTCGAAAACCTTTCATACAAACGTTTAATGGTGTTCTTAGAGAGCGCACTTTTCACATTATTTAATTTTTTATACGCACGTTGAGTTTTCACAATTGACTTCTTTTGCTGAATGTAAATTTCAACAATTTGGGAGCGCTTGCGTGGCGTGTATTGTTCCATAACAAAAATCTGCTTAGACTGACGCTACCAACGCGGTATGTCATTAAGCGATTTGACGTCTCTGTCAAAAGATATAGGGTTGCCAGATGAGTCCGTCGAATATGACAACCCTGTAAATCTAAGGTGCTGAGAGCCATAGCGGCTGGAATGCTTAGTATAGCGTTCTGGTTTAAGAGTTCGCTTCTATTGCACTCCCTTCTCCAATTACCATCTAATTTCTTATAACTACAACAAATCATTACACTCTACCTAAACTTAATAATAGATGACTTGGCGGCCGCCGTAGCCGATTGTGTTGGTTCGTGATTATCACTCAGAAGTGCACAAGTTCGAGACCCCGGGCAGGAAACATTGAATCATTGCGTCTAATAGCGGGCGATCCTCGGCATACTATGCAAACCTCGGAGTGCATTTCTGTTATGAGAAAACTGCTCATAAAAAACAATCCGTCATACGGAGATGGTGTAAAACTGTAGGTTTCTGGTGCTACAAATGAAGGAGGAGTTTAAGCGCCAATGATGTCTACAAAATAATTCACATTCCCACGACAGTCGGTTCTAAGTAACCGGCCAAGGATTGTTACTGCAGCAGCATTCCTACTACATGCATGGGGAATCTTTATGCCGCTACAACAACAACAACAAAATAATTTATACCAAAAAGGCCTTACTTTTTAATATTTTCTTTTTTTTTGTCGGGACAACTCAGACATTTAATTAAGTCCATTGTACTACACTTGGATTCCCTTTTAATTTTTTTTAAATCTACCCGATCTCTGAAGAAATCTGAGTAGATCTTGTGGTGCCAAGGAGCCAAGGTGGTTGTCTCTGAACACATCAGTGCCAAAGACCGCAAGCCTGATTCGAGCGAAGGCCAGACAGAGGCACATGAAATGGTCCGCCGTCTCACCCTCCTCATCACAATCTGGACAGAGTACACTATCTGAGATACCCACCTTTTCCATGTGCTTTGCCCATAGAAAGTGGCCCGTCATCAGTCCAACCAGTTGTCTGCACTCCCCTCTGCTTAGTGACAGGAGGCGGACATGACAGGTAACATCAGTTTCGTCCATCTGCAGCCTCTCTCAGCCTGCCAAGCTCGCTTGTGGGTGGTAGTTATCCATTTGCTAACCGTTGCTTTGATGGCCGCAGAAGGGAGTGGCAAAACGGGTTCTGGGCCAAAGAAGTTGGCCTCAGAGCCCATCTTAGCTAAGGAGTCAGAGGTCTCGTTACCCACGCTACCCACGTGTTCCGGGAGCCATGTTAGCATCAGGCTATTATGTCTGCCGACATTGTTCAGCCTGGATTTACAAGACTCGACTACCCCTGATGTGGTTGGGGAGCTGTCTAAGGTCAAGAGGGCAACTTTGTTGTCGCTGCAGACACATACAGATCTGCCTCTCCTTCTGTCTTCCACAACAAAGTTCATCGCTTCTTGAACTGCATACACCTCCGCTGGAAACACATGCACGCATTCCAAGAGCAAAGTGCAGTTTTGTCCAGCTGGATTCCACGTAGACCCCAGAGCCGGAGCCATGCTCGGTCTTGGAGCCATCCGTGAAAATGCGAAAACGGTGTTTGCCGGTCTCATTTGACCGCAACTGAACCTCTGGCAGCCCTACACTGTATCTCTTTTCAAGTACGGCTCTTCATGGCATTGAGTCAAGGGGCATGGAGAGAATCGTTGGATTGAAGTCCATGCCTTCTCTGTTTTTCCTTTTTAATACAGATCTTAGGCTATGAGAGGCTTCTGAAAATGTATTCAAGAACAACTTTTACTCCGAGTTAATGCGCACTGAATCGTCAAAGTGCCGCCGCACGAATTCACACTTTAACCGCAAGCACTTCAGTTCAGTTGATGTTCTCAAGATCTCAAATCACCCAACCCTAAAATATTTCTTGTTTTTGCCGCTGGTCACACGTTACAGCTTTTCAGTTATCTAACAAATTACAAATACAAAACGAAAAAAGACGTAAATGCATACAAATCAAAATAAAATAAATAACACACAATTTAAAGTCCAATCACAGACATTTAACTTAAGCTTAAGCCTAAGCCGCCACCCCAACTTGCAACTTGGAACTTGCAGTTTGTTAAGTGTCCAGTGAAAAATCGTGCAGCGGCGGTGGCAGCAGCAGCAGTTAAGTTGATTTTGCATTGTTGCAGCTGATACAATTGCTTTTGTTGTTGCTGCTAGTGTTGCTGGATTTTTTGCTCTCATTAATAATGCCACATTGCCGATTTGGTGCAGCCGCACAGCCGCAGACATACATACACATGTAAGCATGCATGTAATCCGACGCAGCTCACGCGTTGCTATGAATTTTGCACCGGAAAACTACATAAAAGAAAAACAAACTGAAAACAATAAAACTCGTTTCTGCAGCCGAGTTACAGTTTTCAATTTTTCAGCTTTGCTGGGCTGCTGCACCAATGTTGTAGTTACTATATATTGTTGTTGTTGTTCACAAAGCGGCTGCCGCTGCCACAACTTTATGGCCCAAGCATATAAATAAACGCAAAGAATACGAAATTGAAACAGTTTTTAGTGCGTTTTTGAAAACGTTTGATCAACAACGAATTGCCTGCCTGTCGAAGTGCAAAAGTAAAATAGCAAAGCCGCTAGTCGCCAATCGCAAGTCGCAAGCTGAAAAGTGATCTGTTTATTAACAAAAGTCTCGTTAAGTAGTACAAAGTAGTTCAAGTGAAATTGTGAAAAAATGGCTTTAAAGGTACGCAGTTGGGTTGAGATGTTGTTGTTGTTATTTTGTGTTTCTACGATATGAGGATATTTCCGAAGGACTTAAATGCCTTTGTTTTTTTTTTTTGATATGAAAAATACTATAAAGGCATGGAAAACTTAGTGAATATAAAAATCCAAGAGCTCTACACCTTTTTCTATATGCGAATTATGGTAACGCGACACTTTTATGCCGGCAACCAGACAGCGGCCATAGAGTCACAACTAGCGACTCTTAGCCACTAATTAACCAGTGGCTGCTGTCTGAAGTCAGGCGTAAATATTTTTTAAAAGAATTGTGAAATTTGTGCAAAGATTTCTAAGCATAGAATTTTCCAAATTGAAGCCAATAACCAACGCAACATAGAGAGACTTTAAAAAAATTGTAATAAAGGGTGGTTAAGTTTCAAGGGCCGGTATTGATTTGGAATAAAGTACAATTTTTTTAAGAAATTATTGTCACTTGTCTTTATTATGTTAATATTGGTATGGTTCAATTACGTATCAAATGAAATATCGGCCAAATAGCTGCCGCGACCTCGGCGGCACACCTCCAAAGACCGCCAAATGCAAATAGTTCCTTATCTAAGGGGTGGTTAAGTTTTAAGGGCCAGTGTTGATTTTGAATAAAATATAATTCTTTTTTAAAATTATTATCATTTCTCTTTATTATAATAATATTGGTATGGCTCAATTACGTACAGAATAAAATATTGGCCAAATAGCCGCCGTGGCGTAGGCGGCACACCTCCATCCGATGGTCCAAATTTTCGATGACGCTGAGGCATAATTGAGGTTCTATGCCGTTAATGTGCCGAATTATCTCATCCTTTAGCTCTTGAATTGTTGCTGGCTTATCGACGTACACCTTTTCCTTCAAATAACCCCAAAGAAAGAAGTCCAACGGTGTCGCTATACGTTTAGGTTTGGTTCACATTCAACACACCCTTTATGACTGCTCATTTTGACGAAAGCACGAAAGTACCTCTTTGGACTGGTGCCCCAGTTAGCTTCTTTCAAACTTTGATGACAATTCAGCCCACTTTAAAATGTTGTAAAATATTTCTTTGACAAATACCCGTGTACTTTTTTCCTTAGTCTTGAAATGTTGGACGATAGAAAACCTTAAAAAGTTGGACGATGGTTTACTAAAAAATTTGTGAAATTTATTAAGGACCGAAAAAGGGTTTATAGGCACTGGAGCATAGCTGCAGTATTGAGCGCTGAAAAGTCTATAGAAACTTAGGCAGCAATAAGAAATGAAAGAACAACAAACGTTTGTCAAACGATTTAGGTTTGATTTACCTTTGAAAGGACTTCTCTTTGAAATAAATTTAAAGGTAAGATTTCCTCTTAAGATTTTATGGAACTACTCAAATTCATTAAGAGTCTGGGCTGAGGAAAGAAGAATTTGCATTTTTTGATGCAAAGGAGATATGAATTACAAATGAATCTGAATTACATACGCATGATAGGACATCTATACCGCACGCTAGACGACAGGACATCAATACGAGGGTCGCTGGAAAAGTGCGTGTAAAAATAAAAACTACTTAATTGTTTGGGCTAAACCCTCTTTTAATATTCAACATAGTCTCCTTTTAGGGTTTTATACTTCATCCAACGCATTATAGTTTATTGATCCTTTCCTAATAATTGAATTTGTACAAGTCTGTAAAATAGCCATTCGATTCTGCAATCACCTCCTCGTTTGAATAAAATCTTTTTCCTGCCAGTCATTTCTTCAAATTGGGCAAAAATAGTAGTCGGAGGGATACGTGAGAGCCAACATCCTATTCTCCAGGGATGTGGATATGTAATTGGAAGAGGTATAGTGATATGAAACGAGTTAGAACCCTATCCCCAAAAATTTTACGACCACAACTGCTGAGGTGTGAGCTGGTGCGCTGTCGTGATGGAAAAGGAAAATCACTCGGCTTCCCCGATTCAAACGAACGCCAAGCACAAAGAAATAGGCCGATCTGGCTGAAACTTAGTGTGTGTTCTACCAAGAGATGCTGCTAACTAAGCATAACTTTGATATGCACCAGTAGTGCTATCTCACTGCCTTTGCACGGACTTTTTAAACGGCTCTCGTATTTTAATCAGTTTTGACTATTTTTCTTAATTTTTTTTTAATTTTTTTTAATTATTTTATTATTTTTAATTTTTAAATTTTTTTAAAAAACAAATATTTTTTTTACAAAAGTATAGCTCCTTGCATAAAAAAGTCATATAAATTCAGATTTTTTTTTTATGTTTTTAAATTATTTTCGTTTATTTTTGTGGAAAAGTGTAGCTCATTTTTCAACAAAAGCCATATAAATTTGAGAAAAAAATTTGTTGATTTATTTTTGTATAAGAGTTTGGCTCATTTTTAACTAAAGTCATATACATTTGAGAAAAAAAAACATTTTTAATTAAATCAGTTTTATTTATTTTTGTATAAAAGTGTAGCTAATTTTTTAGCACAAGCCATTTAAATTTGAGAAAAAAAATTTTTCATAAAATTATTTTTATTTATTTTTGTATAAAAGTTAAAAAAGCATATAAATTCGGAATTTTTTTTTTATAATTTTTTTTTTTGTATAAAAGTGAAGCACATTTTTAACAAAAGCCATTTAAATTTGAGAAAAAAATTTTTTCATAAAATTATTTTTATTTATTATTGTATAAGAGTTAAAAAAAGCATATAAATTCGGAATTTTTGTTTATTTTTTTAAATTATTTTTTTTTTGTATAAAAGTTAAGCTCATTTTTTAAAAAAAGCCACACAAATTTGAGAAATAAATTTTTTCACAAAATTTTTTTTATTTATTTTTGTATAAGAGTTAAAAAAAGCATATAAATTCGGAATTTTTGTTTATTTTTTTTAATTATTTTTTTTTTGTATAAAAGTTTAGCTTATTTTTCAATAAAAGCCACTTAAATTTGCGAAATTTAATATTTTCACACATTTTTTTTTGTTTATTTTTGTGCAAAAGTATAACTCATTGCCAAATACCCAAGACTCAAGTTTTATACAAAAATTCGCAAAAATTCCAAAAATTCCACAAACTTTTCATACCAATTCCACGGTTTTAGTTAGAATTTGTGGAACGATCAAACGAAAAATCAAAATTGGTTCCAATGTTGCTGTACGGAGTGTAGAAGCAAATAGTGAACCAATTGTACCCTCTTTTGAAATTAGTAAGGGTCTGTATTATAATCCTGCTCATGAATTTACATTTATACAACTACAACTAGAACTACGGAGAAAATCGAATGCTACTGTTGTAGAAGGCCTAGGTTGGCTTCTAAAATTGATCTCTTCTTTTGCGCATACCTCACCATTCTAGAGGGGTTCAACTTTTTAAATTGCTAAGTTTTTCACGATAATGGCCTGAGTAGTTGCTTGCACCGAAATATTTAAGTGAGATGACGGACTGAAATGCTACAAAAATTTGTAAAAAAAAAAACAAATTTCCGTATACGCGCAAATTTTTTGACCTATCAAACCATTTTCCCTACTTAAATTCTTAAAACAAAAAATTAAGAAATACATTTTTGTAAAAACCTTCAAGCCATTTTCAACTAGTTTCCAACTAGTCTCTTTTAGACGAGTTTGCTTTTGCAGCAATAACACTTATACAGCTTGTGCTGAACTAAAATAGTTTTATTGATCATGCTGTAGCCATTTGAAACTGGTTCCTAACTAGTCTCTTTGAGCCTAGTTCGTTTTCACAACAATAACAATATATCACTTCTTAGCGAAAGTAGTTTTATTGCTCTTCCTTAGACTAGTTCGTTTTTTCAGCTATAACGCTTATACCAATAGCTGTGAGCTAAAACAGTTTTACCGATCTTCCTTTAGCATTTTTCAACTGGTTCTCAACTAGTCTCTTTTAGCCTAGTTGGTTTTCACAACACTTATATCACTCACTATCTTAGCTAAAATACTTTTATTGATCTTTCTTAAACCAGTTTCAACTGAATTCCAACTAGTCTCTTTCACACTAGTTCGTTTTTCCCACAATATCACTTATGCCACTAGTTCTCAGCTAAAATAGTTTTATTTATCTTCCTTAGACTAGTTCGCTTTTGCAGCAATAACGCTTATATCACTGTGAGCTGTGAGCTAAAACAGTTTTACCGATCTTTCCTTAGCATTTTTCAACTGGTTCTCAACTATTCTCTTTTAGCCTAGTTGGTTTTCGCAACACTTATATCATTCACTATCTTAGCTAAAATAGTTTTATTGATCTTTCTTAAGTCAGTTTCAACTGGGTACCAACTAGTCTCTTTTACACTAGTTCGTTTTTCCAGCAATAATACTTCTGCTACTAGTTAAACTGCTACTAAGATAGTTTTATTTATCTTCCTTTACCCATTTTCAACTGGTTTCCAACTAGTCTCTTTTATACTAGTTCGTTTTTGCGGCAATAAAGCTTATGTCAATAGTTCTCAGCAAAAATAGTTTTATTGAAGTATATATATATGCACACACATGCAAGCATGAAGTCGTCGAAACGAGCTTATAAGTTTTCACAAAAAATTTAAAATCAAAAGGGCATGAATAGCAGCAGATTGAGAGAAAACATCGTGTGACGGCACATCGCAATAAATCCTTTCGCAGCTACTGAAGTCAGTAAAAGCACGCAACGGTATTTTATTTCTTAATTCTATGTGTTGCTGTTTTTGTTTTCTTGTTTTTACACAAAGTATTTTTTTCTTTTTTTTTTGCAATGTTTATTTTTCTCTCACTCGTTGGTGAAAGTTTATTTTGAATTGTTTACTTTTGACTTCTCTGCTTCTCTTTAGCATCTCCTTTCATGTGAACTATATTTTCAGCTGCTTTGTTTTTCTGTTTCAGTTGATTTTAAAGTCAGTATTACTGCAGTTTCACAGATTTTTTCCACTTGAAGCGAGAGATAAATTGGAATTTTCAGCTTTTATTCGTATCTACTTGTGGAATATTTTTTTTTAAGTCACTCTTTAAAAGCTACTGGAGCGCATTTGAATTCTATTTATTCTAAGAATTGTCTGAGAAAATACTACTGAGAATTTACTTATTTATTCTTTTTCATGAAAAAATTGCTTAATTTATTTTAGCCTCTTTAAATGCAGCGCATTTTATAAAGAGAAATGAGAGGGATCGGTGAGTGAAGATGGCAAAAGTATGGGAGGTCAAAGTGAACTGCATTCACTTATTAAGGAAAGAGGGTTGAAAGAGGGGGTTCTTTTTATTTTCCACAAAATTTTTTTAGATGTTCCAAAATCATTTATTTTACCAGCACCCCTTTAGCTGCTGAATAAACTTCTAATATGCGCTTTTCGGGATGATCCTGCGCTGTTTAGCTTCTCCGTATGTTTGCAGACCAAAAACATTCATAGGGGTTCAAGTCTGGTGATTATGGTTGTTGAGACATGATTACAGAGAGTATTCCCTGTTGATTGTTTGATCTTTCGATTCGATCACGATTCACCACGCCATTACACAGAAGTCAATCCCATAAGCCAAAACTAATAGAAATCTAAGTCAAAAATTTGTAAATTCTATGTGCCAATATTTTGTGCCAATAATATCTCCTAGAAGCACACGCAGTTAAACGACAAGCTGCCCGTTTTTTTCCACCTCAAGTGCTACAAATAGCTTCAAAGGATTGAGCGGGTAAACTCTTTGAGTTTTCAGTGAGAGACGCTTTAAAGGAAACTCGTAGTTCAAACAAATAATTAAAATATTTAAGCATTTGGTGTCGCCACGAATTGAAATGAATATTAAAAAGATATATTAAGTAAAGGATCTTAACGAAAGTCTAGGCTATCGTGAATGTAACATGAGAAAAATTGGCAGGGTAGTAGTATTGGAATTTGTAGTGACAGTCAAGCTCCACTGAGAGTCCTTTCTAACCCACGCTGCTCTTCGAAATTAGTCAGTGACTGTAAGACAAACTGAGCAGCGTTGCAAAAAACAACAAAGTTTGCCTTGTGTAAGTATCCATAGTTAAAATTGTACTTGAAAAATATTAAAGATGCCTCCACAGACTACAAGATAATAAACCGAAAAAAGAAGGGGCATCTTAAATTTTAAGTAGAACAAATTGAGAAGAACTGAGGTAGCGACGTAATCGATCCGGAATTATTAAAATATGGTGGATATGAACTCAGCCTGCCATCCCAGAGGTTGTGGGTTCGAATTCCACGTCCTTGTACTTCTCCAAACTTACCTACTTTCCTACTTTCTAGTTTCTAATAAAAATAAAAAATAAAAAAAAATCTAGGGTCTGTCAGACTAGGGTCTGTTCCATGCATGGGAGCCCCGGTTTAGATCTTTCCCCTCTCGTGTTAAATTCAGGTTTTCATATTTTTTTTTCAGAAAAGCGTAAATATTACTCATAAATTTTTTATTATACATTGATAAAATATAGTTATAATTACAATGGAATCATAGGCACCTTTTCAACACATTTCTAGTAGTATATACATCGATTGTATTCACAAATTATTCACATGACATCGCACAATTTTCAGGATCACTCTCACAATGGTTATTTCCTAATATACTAATAATCGGCTTATGATAGCTAAAGTGGGAGATATATACATTTGCGCTCAAATTGTTGATGAATCGTGCGAAAACTGCGTCTATTGTTGTTCCCTGTCTAGTTGTACTAACACACACACACACTTGTACTAACACACACTTCACACTTACTGAACGGCTGATGCACGGCGTGGGTAGTTTGCTATAGAGCAAACGGGAGAGAAAGAAAGGCATTCGAGAGAGAAGGGGAGAGACGGCGTGTCTCGGTGGCTCCCTCACATCGTTCAGCGCTTGCGATGCGAGAGAGCGACAGAGAGAGCGAATAGGCGAGAGTGGGAAGGCTGCTGCTCCTTGGCCCCGCCCATTTGACGGATTTCGGTAACGCTCCGAACTTACCGTTTCACTCGCCTATTTTCAATCTGCCTTGGGGCTCCCGACGCGCCTAAAGAAGTTTCACTTCAAAAAATTCCATTCCTCAACCCCAAAGCACCTTATCCTTCCAATCCTTAGTCTCCCACAAAAGTCAGCGCATTACTTGCATTGTGGCTGCTAAAACAAGCCAAAAAACAAATAAAAGGACACAGTTACTCATTGCATCAGTGGCGCCAGCAAGAGGAAGCGGGTAATCGCAGTAATAGCGCAGACACACCAAAATTTAGCAAAGTCCTCAACCATCTGTGTGATCCTTCTCCCAGAAAAATGTGAAGTACAGATGGCGCTCTAAGCAGTAAGAAGGCGTTGTTCCTAAGCAACGACAGGTGGGCATTCCCGCTATTTAGGATTGGTAGCGGCAGGCTTATCACCTATCCTGTCAGAAATCAAAAACAGATTAACGAAACCAACGCAAGACTGAGTCTTGTCCACGCCCTATGCTTCCGAGAGAAGTGAACAAGGCCACTTTTTGCGGCCACTTACTTTGTGTAAGGAGTGCCTTGATGCTGCTTACGCATGGCTGTTCTATGATTTAGTACCAGTTATCATTTTCTAAAGCTGGGATCAAAAACTCACTTTCATATCTCGACTTGAAGTATTTTTGTTCATCGACTCCGTACCAAAACCGATCAGTGCGCGATGGCTCGAGAGTATTTATTTATGTATTTACTTAAGATCACATTACTCGTAGTTGCTCTAACTGAACTTCTATTAAATCAGGTGTAGGATCATGCACCTCTCAGATGGCATCACTGGTGGCTAAGATATGAAATGAGTACAGGAACTTTTGCGACAGACCTCCCATTTACCTTAATTGCCACACTTAAAAAGGAATGAAACACAATAATGCAATCAAATATGTACATATGTACGAGTATGCACTTGTAAAGGCACTTACGGCAGCCAGTTATCGTAAAAGCCACCGCAATACATGGGCAATGGGCTTTGGGCCATATACATAAATAAAAATAACTGTCAGTGACAGCTGCTGCCACTGAATTGGTTGAGTAGAAATGTGCATCGACTTAGTTGTGAATATGTATACATATACACTGTAGGTACTTGTACATTTACATATATAAATTTGATATGCAAAGCGTTGACATTTGTATTCGATTGTATTGACACTTCTAACACTTTAAAATAATATCTAAGAAATGTGTATGTTTTGACATATTTACAAATATTTATTTCAATAAAAGTTTTACCGATAAATAAACATTTGAAACTTGAGAGAAAGTGATGAGCACGTGCCATTTCGTAAGCGCCAATTCAGTTGTTTCGGTTCTTCACGGCGTATGAGTAACTATGAGTTTACAGAGACAAAGTTTTTATTTACACTTTCTTTTTAAGTATTTAAATAAAATGAAACAAATAATAAATTCACCTTGTTTTATTCTGTGCTGAGAGCCGCACGGACAGGGCGAAAGAAAAAAAATCAAATCAGCTAAATTTACCGGTACCACCTTTAAGGGGTTAAGGATATTTAGAGGCCCGAAAAAATCATGATTTTCAATACTTTTTTTTTGCTAATCAATTGCTTTATTTAACAAAACTAAAAACATAGCATTAGTACATCACGTTTTGAATTGACTTTAGATAAATTTTCAAAAAAAAAAAAATTCATAATTGTAAATGTGATTTGCTGTTCAGTGCCCGTTTCTCCAGAAGTCCTTTGCGATTATTATCCAAGTCCTTGGAGATTCAGCTAAAAGCAATCGGACAAGAGAAATTAGTTTTCTTAATAGATAGTCTTGTGCCCGATAGATGCTTTTTTCAAAATTAACAATATGGCGGCTTCAGGAAATATTTTGCATATTTTCGAGAAAAAAACCGACAATTAATTGTTAAAAAAAATTGAAATTTTTGAAAAAAAAAAAATTCTTTTATCAGGCCCTACCTTTTTATATTTTTCAAAAGCTGTATAAAATTTATTAAAATCTCCCAAGCGGTTTTTAAGTTACAGTGATCACCAGTTCAAAGTCATAGTTTTGAGAAAAACGCATTTAATGTTTTGCTATCGACCTCCGGAGCGCCCGAGCGCCCTTTGTTAATTGTTGAATAACTCGAAAAGTATTTTTCGGTTTCACTTCAAGCTTTCACACAAAATTTTTAAGATATTATACTTTAAGAAAGTGTAAAAAAAATTCAATTTGTGGAAAATTCTGACTACCTGTAATAACTTAAGGCCCTCGCCTCATTTGAAATGATGTTTTTGGGTACTTCTTTAAAAACGTGTAGAACGGAAAGGAAGCAAGATTTTTTATTATTGTTTTCAGTATTTTATTCACTGATCGATTGTTAAAAAATAAAATTTTTTTTAGTTCCTTTAAAAAGTTGTCAGCCTTCAAAAAATGGTCTTCCAAAATAAAGGCAGGTCATTGGTGACACGTATTCCGGGACTCACAGGGGTCTGAAATGAAAGAGACAAAAAGATGCTTTTTCAATATGAATGTTGTTTTCGTGTGAACTATTGTCTTTAAAAAAATAATATTTGACAAAATGACGGGCGTTCAAGGATGAAAACCCATTTTTTGACCCTTTTTTTAATTTGAAGGTCCGAAAAAAATACTCAATTTTTTCCCCCAAATAATCGTAGTTCACACGATAACGACATTAATTCTACGTCATTTAAATTTTATTTCATCAAAATCGGTTCAGTAGAACTGGCTATATCTGTGTCCATTTTCCACGTGCAGACCATTTTTTGAAGCCTGATCACTTTTTGAACGAACTTCGTATGGCAAAAAAAAAAATATTTTTTGATAATCGATCAATGGAAAATGAAAAATGGGTCTTTTACAATAATCCTGTTCGCAAACGCCAACGGTTAGATAAAGATGAAACACCAGAACCGACCCCAAGAGATGGCCTTCACCGCAAGAAGATTCTCCTGTCTATTTGGTGGGATATGGCCGGTATTGTTTATTATGAACTTCTGGAACCAAACCAGACGATAACTGCTGATTTGCTGATTGTTATTCACATCAGCTATCAAACCTGAATGAGGCACTTAACAAAAATCGGCCGTCTTTAGTGAATAGACGCAAAGATTTGTTTCACCACGACAACGCAAGACCTCATACCGCAAAGCCACCATTAGGCAAGCTGAACGAGCTCGGATGGGAGCTAATGCCGCATCCACCATACTCTCCGGATATTGCACCTTGTGATTATCACCTTTTCCGTGGACTTCAATCCCATATGAGTAACAAGAACTACTCCTCAAAAGAAGCTATAAAAAGGGATATCGAAGCGTATTTTGGCTCCAAGGACAACAAATTTTTTGAGCACGGAATTAAAAAATTTCCTAAACGTTGGGAAGACATTCTGAATATTGAAGGAAAATATATTATTGATTAATAAATACTTTAAACATATTTTTTATTAATTTTAAAACCATCTTTAAAAACGCCCGAACTTATGGACTGATGTGATAGATTGGAAAATAAAATACTGATAACAAGTATTAAAAACCATTTTCGCTTCCCTTTTACACGCTTTCAAAAAAACACCCAAAAAAACAGCATTTCAAATGAGGCGAGGGCCTCAGTAGATTCACCTTGCTATCTGGCTTCTCCGAGCTATAAAAAGTGTCTGTGTGTATGTAATAGTATATAGATGTTAAATAAAGAGTGAAAGGAGAGTATCGGATAAAGTACCCCATACTTCATTTAATAGATTTATTGCAAAGAAATCACCCTTAACAAATAAGTAAATATTAACCAAGGCAATTTGCATTCACCCTCCCTTTTGCCTACCCATTCCATTTCCACCGCTAAGGGTTGCTAGTTAAAATTATGTACATAAAAAAATTTATCTGAAAAATTTTCTTTACAATTTTCTTTAAAAATTTTTATTCAAAAAGTGTCTAAAAAATACACTGTGCCCATATTAGTCGATTAAACTCCAAATAACGCGCTCAGTGTAACCCAATACCCGTCCGTTGCTTGGAGTTTAACAAAATTTGTTGGTCTTATCGCCAGGCAACTTGTAATTTCCAGGAAAAACGTAAAATCGTGCATTTGAGTAACGAAGTGTATGCGCGTAAAATTATATTTCATTGTGTATATGTAGTACTTGAACGCGAATAAAAAGGGTAGACCAACTAGCGTTTAGAATTTAATTCCGTTGTAAGCAAATAATAAATATAAATATTTTTCAAAAATTTTTTTATAATTTATGATGCTTTCCATTTCAATTCAACCGGACTATTCGGGTCATGTTCTTCGATTTCGATGTAACTCAAATATGTTGCTCTCTGGTCAAAATAATGAGACACGTATTTTTTTGTTGGCTCGAAAACATTTTTTTTTCAAGATTTATCGGCAATTTTGTTCTTCAGCTCAAAATCGATGTTTTTCAATATATAAGAATTTTTTTTTTTAAATGCTCATAACTTAGTCAAAAATGAAAGGATTTAATGATTCTGGGTGCAAAATGATCGTCATTACTTACACGAATGACTTCATGTAGAAACAATTGCAAAAAAGTAGCTGAACATTTTTTATATTCCAAAAAACAAAAAGTGCGAAACAGGGTTTTTATTCAAAAATGCATTACTCAAAAATAACTCATTTTAGCTACTGGGCATTCAGCTCAATTGAAGTTTGAGGTGTCCTCTTGATTTGGAAAAAGTTATAAAAAAAAATACACTTTTTGAAATATTGAATTTCGAAAAAATCTCAATTTTTTTTCTTTTTTGCTAAATAAAAAATTTTCAACTACTTTTTTGCAATTGTTTCTACATTAAGTCGCTCCTGTAAGTAATGACGATCATTTTAAACTCAGAATCATTAAAATCGGTTCATATTTGACTAAGTTATGGGCATTTAAAAAAAAAATTTTCTTATATAATTAAAAAAAAATCGATTTTGAGCCGAAAAACAAAATTGCCGATAACACTTTAAACAATTTTTTTTCGGGCGAACAAAAAAATACGTGTCTCATTATTTTGACTAGAGGGCAATATATCTGAGTAACATCGAAATCGAAGAACATGACCCGAATATCCCGGTTGAATTGAAATGGAAAGCATCTTATACATTTCTATAATTCCCTAGCTGTAGCTAGCAGTAGAACAAAGTTGTTAGGAAAATACTCTTTTGACTATCTTACCGAACTATCCGGTGGGGGATAAAATCTATCCTACGCTTCATGAGAGCGTCTAAGTGGGCCTATTATGAATAATTACTGAGGTTCCCGTATTACACAGTCGTACTAGAAGGGACCTGTAAGCTCTAAGTGAGTTGGCTATTCCACTTGTGAACCGCCTGCCACAAAAACCTAATCCAACCTAAGAATTTATTATAATAATTTAATTAATTATAAGAATTTATCTTGAATTTCACGGTCGACATGAGACAATTCTGTTTTTGTACATACTCGTAGTCGCCAAGGTAAAAATAGACCTTACTTAAAATCACGATTTTTCTCTGAACAGACTCTCATCCCTACTTTGTAAACAATTTTGAAGGTTGTCCAACTTTGTTAATGTCTAACACCAACTAATTTTCTGACACAGCACAGATGGTATTTTGGTTGCAAACAAAGAAAAATAAAAAAAAATGTTAGCCTAAATACTAAGCGCTACCTGAATCACCCTGTGCATACATGGAAAATGCTTTCAAACAAAACCCATAAACCACATTGGAATTTGCACAAGGTTTTGTATTACTTTCGGTAACAACTGATTACTACTGCAACTCCGCTACATGCACATACACACACACACCCACATACACAAATGCCCATATGCACACCCGTTGGTATCAGAACGATATCAGTTTACCGATTTTTCGGCAATTTTAATTAAAACTTTAAAAATTACACATGGATGGGATTCCACGGAACTTCGCAGCCGAAATGATGGTCGTATTGTTGAAGTAGCGCAGGAGCAAAAAGTTTGTTCATTTCGACACCGTCAAAAAGTTACACGCCGCGGCAAAGGGTGGCGTTCTGCGCACATTTTTCGAGCTACGCGCCAACCACCTGCCTTCCGGGCGAGCGGTAACTGCCTGCGTAGTGGTAAACCTGTGCTCATGCAGCGATTAATTACACCAAATCTGCATATTACTTGGCTGTTTGCAACCCATTTTCCCCTCTACGCGCCTTGAACTATGCGTTGCTGATAAATTTTTGTTCTTTTTGTTACTTTATTTAATTGCTTTTTGCAATTTGCTCATTTCTCTTCGCTTACTCATTTCAGGTTCTTTTCGTTATTGCCGCAGTGATTGCTTGCGCGCATGCCAGACCCGGCGGCCCCGCAGCCTACTCCATTTCCGCACCCAGCGTGGACCACGCTTCGGTGGGTAGCACACAAGAGCACACCGTCAAGGGCCACTATGGCCAATCGTCGCAATCGGACTACTCCAGTGCCGTACAGACCGCGCATTCGCAATCGCACGTCCAGCGTTCCAGTATTAGCAACGATGCAGGCGTGGCACCAGCCATTGGCGGTAAGTGGAAAAAGCGGAATTTGAGTTGAAAAATTAAAGAAACCAAAAAAAACCAAAAATCAGTGTAAAAATAAAAAAACAGAAAGAGCCGTTATTATTGTTGTATCCATGAACTAACCTAATATTTTATTTTACACCTCTGCACATTTTTCCCTTACACCCCTCTTGCACACATCACTTCACCTTTCTATGCACTTTTATTGTACGCTTCTTCCGCACTCTTGCACTTCTTGCACTTTACTTGCTTCTCACATCACTAAACTTCTGAAAAAAATTGAAAAATTGAAACAATAAGGTCACGTAATTGCCGCCGCTGCACCCGCTGCCCACATTGCTTATGCTGCACCAGCCGCCTACGCCGCGCATGCGTACGCCGCTCCGGCAGCCAGTTACGCCGCGCATGCCTACACCGCGCCGGCTGCTCTCAGCCATAGCTATGCTGCACCCGCCCTTTCGCATGGCATCGCCTACGCTGCGCCAGCGGCCTACCAAGCTCCCGCTTACAGCTACCAAGCGCCGTCTTATAGTTATCAGGCTGCACACGCCCCTGCTCCAGTCCTGCAATACGCCGCTGCTGCCCCTGCTATTGGACATTATGCCGCTCCCGCTGCTCTCTCGCATAGCTATGTCGCTGCTGCGCCGGCTGCCACCCTGAAATACGCTTCGGCACCTGCTTATGGTATGTAGAAGAGCACCCAGCGCTTTATAAAAACAATTACAAAAAAAAAAATCCTAAAAAGTAAACTAACATTTTTCGTAAAGTAGATCTAATATTTGCACGTAGACGATATATCAGTGCATGCGCACGAATATAATAATGAATAATTTAATGTAGTTAATCTGTTTTTGTATTTACGTAAATATTTTTAACTTACAGTGGGTACCACTAGAAGTTGGACAGTTTTATTTTTCGCAACATTTTCAATGTTTACTTTTTTTGTTAATTTTTTATAAATATTCACGAGAGACTTGTTTTTTTTTTCTTGCCTCCTTTATTAACCCTAGAACGGTAACCTTAATTTTTTTGCCCTATTACGGTAACCTGGGGTCATCGACGACCCCAATTTTCGAAGATTCATATCTCCGGTAAAATTTCACGAAATGAGTTCAATCAGGGCTTATTTTTTTCGTTTTTCAATGTAGAATCGCGTTGGCTTATAGCAATTCCGCTTTCAGTCCGAAAAGTTAGTAAAAAATTAAGTAAAAGGGTAGAAAACATGAAAAATTCGTGAAAATGACTTTTTTTATTCAATTTGCAATATCTCCGCTAATTTTTGATGAAATAAAAAAAATCAAACGCCGTTATAAAGTGAAAATATACAGTTTTTAAACAGAACAGTTGGTTTTACTCGATTGTCGAAAAAGTGTATTTATTCCGGGAATTGAAGTCTGGGAATTTGGAAGAAATCGAAACATAGATTTTACTCAAAAAAATGTATAATTTTTTTTTTTTAATACGTTTATTTTGTTTTACAATGCAAGAAAAAGTTGTCTTAACATTCCTTATGCATCTCGCAATACACAAATGTCGCACATAACGTGCCTATGGCTTTCACACATGGGTGCCTTACAACGATGACATCTGACGCTATATTTTTTGTCGACCGATCTCGGGCAAAGGGCACATCTCGCTCTTTTACCCATTTCTGGCGGGGGCTTAGCATATAAAAATCACACTATACTCACCAAAAAAATATCCTTCGTTGTAAGAAAAAAAAAAGTTAAATCACACAAGTCTAACGGCAATGGTAACCTGGGGTCTTAATCGACCCCACGCTCACTTAAGATCTTTCTCACTCCAAGGGAAGCACGCAACTGAGGGTGCCAGCCGGCTCTAGAGGCTTCCCGAGCATTGAATTGAATTATGGTTGAGGCCATTTGTCGAAAACCGGAGGGGGAGGGAAGGGGCGCCAGATTTAAAATCGCCTGGGGTCGTATAAGACCCCAGGTTACCGTTCTAGGGTTAATTACACCTAAAGGCTGATTTTTAAGAGATATATGAAAGTTTTTCAAAAAAACACACGTAAAATTCAGAAAAATGCATGAAATTTATATTTAAATCAATAGAACAGTCCATATAATTTAATGTTTGAAGATTATTTCATGCAAATGTTGACCGCGACTGCGCTTCAAATAGTCCATCCGCTTAGTCCAATTTTGACATACTCTTTCCAATATTTCGGTCGGTATCTCACATATAAATGCTTTAATGTTGTCTTCCAATGCGTTAATTGAAGCAGGCTTGTCTGAATAGACATGAGTTTTCACATAGCCCCACACAAAATAATCTAAAGGCGTTATATCGCACGGTCTGGGTGGCTAATTGACAGGTCCCGAACGTGAAATAAAATGTTCACCGAACTCGCCTCTCAACAAGTCCATTGTTACGCGTGCGGTGTCGCATGTGGCACCGTCTTGCTGAAACCACATGTCCTCCAAGTCAAGCTCTTGCATTTTGGCAAAAAAAAGTTGGATATCATTTCACGGTAGCGCTCAGCATTCACAGTTACGTTACGATTCGCAGCATCTTTGAAGAAGTACGATTCAATGATACCTCCAGCCCATAAACCGCACCAAACTGTGACCTTTTCTGGATGCATTGGTAGCTCTTGCAATTCTCCTGGCTGATCTTCACTCCAAAATCGACAATTCTGCTTATTTACGTACCCATTGATCCAAAAATGAGCTTCGTCGCTGACCAGAATTTTTCGATAAAAAGGTGGACCTTAAACTTTCTTAACAGATCACGCATTTTTATAATAAAATTCAATGATTTGTAAGTGTTGTTCGTGTGTAAGACGATTCATGGTAAAATTCTAGACCAAATTGAAGATGTTTGACAATGAAACAAAACATAAAACGTGCGTCAGCTGTTTAAACCAACTGTTTAAAAAGATAATAGCTAAAAAATCATCCGTTATTACAAGGGGAAGTCGGCTAAAGAGTAGTCGGAAATGTTTTGAATTAAGCTTCGAACTATTTACAATATTATTCAGAGCCCGAAAAAAGAAAACAGGCTTGAATTAAAGCACTCGGGAGGCGGACCACCAAAGCTCTCTAGGCGCGATCATTCAAAAATTTTAAAAAAGATCAGCCAATCCCCTCAAACGAGTCTGAGGCCGTTGGCAATGATTGCGGAAAACCAGTAATGTCCGGGAGCCAGGGGTCGATTTTGGACTGCGTTTTTATACCGTTAAATTCTTGACTATACTTGCGATTTAGCTTTGATGAATAATGAAAGTGAACGCCAGTTGGCGCACCCGCGGTGGGTGTGATTGTGGGAGGGTACGAAACGTGCCGAAAAAAAATTTTTAACAACTCATTTTATACCGGCTGAAATTTTTTTCATGATTTATATTTTATATTTTCATAGGTGTCCAAAATTATGTAAACAAATTTCAATCGGCATAAAGTCGTTTTACTTTTTAATTTATTTTACAAGTTCGCCCTCCCTTCGCGGGGAAATCACCTGCGATGTCTGTTGTCTGGCCAGCTCATCCACCTCACAGTTTTCCGCAATGTCGCTGTGCCCAGGAGAGCCCTGATGAGGCTTATGTCAAAGGATTCGGACGCAGTCCAAAGTGAGGTCAGGCATTCCCTGACCAATTTCGAATGCACCGTCACTGACCCGAGGGCCCTTATTGCCGCTTGGCTGTCGGAGTAAATATTTACTTTCTTGATTGTTAGTACGCTTGTGATTACTCCTTGATTGCGGCTACCTCTGCCTGGAACACACTGCAGTGGTCCGGTAACCTGAATTTTAGTCTGATGGGGATACTCTCGCAGGAAACTCCTCCGCCAACCTTTCCTCCCAACTTTGATCTATCCGTGAACAAGTTCACCAGGTCCTGTCCTCATGCGTAGCCCCCCGTCCACTTTTCCCTTGTTGGAATATGAGTGGAGAAGGTTCCGGTTGGACTAAGCGAGGGTACACACTGCTTTTGTCTGCTTTTTTTTTTTTTTTTTTTGTGGTGAGTGAGCCTTTAAAATGCTTTCGCACTTACAGCGAGCGTCGTCAACTGCATCGAATGGTGTAGCCACTAAAACAATCCCTCCTCCTCTTCTGTGGAGACTCCCTTCCCGGAACTACCTTGCATTACTTCGGGAAGGCCCAGAACGGTGTCCATTAAATGGACCAATATTATTCACCCACGTCTGGGTCCACCCAATTTTTGTAGCCAGCTTCATGCAATAGGTCGTCTTCTAATGTCTCAGTGACGTCATACCAGTGGTATGTGTGGCATGCTCTCAGGTTCCTCTCACATGGGCGTATGGATGTTATACGCTATCGAGGTTTCTTTTGCATCTGAAGCAAAGAAGATGTTGCGGTAATATTATACCGTCTGTTATTTGCCGTCAGTTCGTAGACAGTCCACCTTCTATTGAAGTTCGTAGACAGTCCACCGCCTATCGAGTGATGCTTGAGTGCCCATCAGTCTGATTGCGTTACGTGCAGCGGCAATTCTGCCTGCGATGTCTACGGCTACCACATTTAACTTTGCGTTGAGCGCCAGAGTAGGAGTCTTGCGAAGTGCCCTACTGATTCCAATGAGTGTCGGCCTCTGAACTCTCTCCAGCTTCTTCACCAATTTTGTCCTCTTTAGTGAGTTCCACCAGACTATGACTCCATATAACCAGATTAGTTTTACAATGTTATTATATAGCCAAAAAACAATTCCAGGCGAAAGGCCGAATCTTTTGCCAATTGCGCCCCTGCACCCATACAAATTAATTTTTGCCTTCCTCACTCTTTCCTTGTAAGCTTGCTGTCAAGGATAATACCATATAAAATAATATTTTGCCAGAAATGCCGTAGCTTTGCATCGAACTGCATATAGCGTCTCGATGGATGGAGTCAAATGCACTATTAGTAATTTATTGTTCACCAAAGGACGAACGGTGTTTATGTAGTAAAAACTGAATTTATATATTGTAAGTTTTGCGGTATAGATATTTGAAAGCTATAGTAAAATAGCAGTATTACACGAAGAGAAGAATAGATGGCACGGCAAAGTAAGCACATACTTTTTTTCAATTTTATTAAATCATAATTTTAGGCAGCTATTGTTGTCCAGTAATGTGTCAGACAAATTAAGCCAAGTTTTGCAGATTATAAATTAAATTATTTTACTAAAATTCGAGCACATTGTCGCACACTCAAAATGAACTGAGGCTGATCACTAAAACACAATTTTGCAATGGAGGGAAGTACAAAGTGGAGCGCCTCGGAAGGCCGCTGAACAAAAATGTTGCTAATATTTATTGCATTTACCACCGCAACCAGTGCCTCAGTAATGAAATTCATGTTTCGTATACAAATACAATTTAAAGACCGCCTTGGAGCTGTAAACAAGCATTGCACAGCAGAAGCGTAGAGGTCGCCCCAACAACTTTTTAGTCAAAATGAAATTTTCTACTCGTACACAAAGTGATGGTATTCACACCCTGCTACGCTGGTTTTTGTGGGCTCTTTAAATTTATTGTTGAGCAGATTTTAAAACACCATTCTACACATACCAGCGCATTTAACGCTTCAGCTGACCCAGCACAGCTTTGGGTGCTTCACCTTACGAAATATGCGCTAGGGAAAAATTAAGAATAAAGTATTTGTAAAGTTGTGGCCATAAACGCAAAAGAAAAATCAGAAAAAAAATTTTTAAAAATAAGAAATGAAAATAAAATAAAAATAAAATAAAATAAACGGAAGTAGTGAGCAGAAAGCAGGAAGCTAACAATTTACTACATGGACAAAATAGAACAAAAAAGAAAAAATACAAAAAACACGAAAGCTTAAAAAATGGCTGCAAAAAGAAAACACGCGTTTACAAGCGAAACAGAATCGTCCCCTAAGGACATAAGCAGGAAGCGAAAATAGCAGACAAACTATGTAATATGCATGCATACCTACTAAGCACTTGTGCATGTGTGTGTGTGTGTGTGCGCGCGGCATCGTGCTCGCCTCATGCCATCTTTGGCTGCAGACAGACATGTATTGCGCCTGACACAGTACCCGAACTTTTCCAGTTGACAAGCCAGATGGACAAGCCTGCTGACAGATTAATAAAATAGCTCCCGAACAGCCACGGGCAGGAGACGCATGGCGGAAGCGGCATCAGTCAAAAGCCAACGGGATAGCTGGCAGTAATGGATGGGAACAAAAAGCAATAACAGCAACAGCGAGCAGCTAACGGCAGTAGAAAACCAGAAACACAGTAGGAGCTGCTTAAATGGCAACAAGGGAGCGAAGACTATAAAATTAATAATGACTGATTATTTTTGTTGGTCAAAAGTTGTCGTTGGCAGCCGGATGCTGTGTTGCGCCATCTGCTATGACTTAAGTGATGCTGCCAAGCCGGTGGCGTTATTGTTTTGTGCGCCTCAAACTATGCTACGCATAAATGAACCGAGAAGAAAAACGTTTACTTCTTCGCTGCTGCGTTCACTTCCTCACTGCTGCGTTCACTTTCAACCAAACTGAGGGAGGGCGTGGAAAACAATATTGAATATCTGCTTAGCAGTGTAATGGAGCAGAAAAGGCTGTACACGCTATAGGGCAACGGTGTGTGTGTGTCTGTGTGATAAAGTGTGAACCCACCAGAGGCGAGTGGTTGTACGAGCTGAGCGAAAATTGAGTGTCGATATTTGCGGTAAGTTGTTAAGAGTAAACAGTAAACAACAGTAAATAAGAAGCTGAGTTATGAACTGCTTGATTGACTGGGCAAGTATTCATGCGAGTAAACGCGTTGCTGTAGTGTTTCGAAATTTTTACTATTTCACCGGAAATATGTTTATTAAAAGATTCAACAAAAGTATCCGCATATTTCGGGGCAGTAAAACTGTAAGTGGTTTGGTAAGCGCATGGTGAGAGAAATTTCACTGTTCGACGACCAGTTGAAAACTATGAACAAAGAAGAAAAAAAAATCAAATTTACGAGTGAGCAGCTCTTTACAAAAAGTAAAGCAACTTGAAACTGAAACTGGTATGAAATAGAGAGGGCCTCAACTGCTGAATACGTCGGAACGCGATAATATTTTCCATGAGCGATTTTACCTGCAGTGATCTAAGTATTTTGGATACACTTTCAAAACTTGCTTTATTTGTAGACTTGCGTATAATATATTAGGAAGTAAACTGAATATGAAAAAAAAACAAATTAAAACTTTGTGAGATTTATTTAATGCTGAAAATTATAGGGTTTTTGAAGTAGTATAGAGTTTTTTTTTTTAATTTTCAAGCACACCATTGCCATTTGCAAATCTAATTTACTAATCAA
This sequence comes from Anastrepha obliqua, assembly GCF_027943255.1. Taxonomy (NCBI): domain Eukaryota; kingdom Metazoa; phylum Arthropoda; class Insecta; order Diptera; family Tephritidae; genus Anastrepha; species Anastrepha obliqua. The sequence continues at coordinate 25,793,596 of NC_072893.1, forward strand.
AAAGTCTAAACTGTGACATTAAGTCATTGGATATAACGTAAATGGTGTGCTTCCAGCATTTTCCAATCGAAAAATTCAATACTTGCATTGGCCATATTCTAAAATATATTGCAAATCACTCCAATTTCAAATTTTATCATTTGCAGAAAATGCCTTTTCAAAATAAATTTGTAGCAAAAATTTTTCAAATTCAAAAATTTTCATGTCAAATTTTTGTTTCCTAATTTGAAAGGATGGTTCCATGTGTAGAAGTCCACGCAAGTGGGGAAAGTTACTGATCGCCATTCACTTGGGAGTGGCCAGGACGATTCTTCTACATATGGTTCAAGCAGCTCACAACGTCCGGGATTAGCCCACGTATCCTCTGGTTAGCTCCCGAACACCCGTTCGGGAGTGAGCTAACGTGAGAAGGCGAAGCATCCCAGCATAGCTGGTTGTGCGTTGGGTTTGGGACCCGCCACTTAAAAAGCCCCCCCAATGAAAACAGCAACAAAGCCTCGGATGAGAACTTCCAACACTGATGACGACCCCTGCAAACGAAATAAGGAATACGATTTGAGGGCATGCACCTGGAATGTCCGGTCCCTTAATGGGGAAGGTGCCTCTGCCCGGCTGGTTGATGTCCTCGTGAGAGTAAAGGCTGACATCACTGCCATCCAAGAGATGCGATGGACGGGGCAAGGTAAGAAAACCATAGGACCTTGCGACGTCTACTACAGCTGCCATGTAAAGGAGCGCAAATTCGGTGTCGGATTTGTTGTGGGAGAGAGACTTCGTCGCCAAGTACTGTCGTTCACTCCGGTGGACGAGCGTCTCGCAACAATCCGCATCAAAGCCAGATTTTTCAACATATCGCTAATTTGCGCCCACGCCCCGACGGAAGAGAAGGACGATGCGACCAAAGATTCCTTCTATGAGCGCTTGGAACGCTGCTATGAGCGCTGCCCCCGCCACGACATAAAAATCGTGCTTGGCGACTTCAACGCCAGGGTGGGCAAGGAGGGAATTTTTGGTCCTACAGTCGGAAAATTCAGCCTGCACAACGAAACATCCGGTAACGGACAGAGGCTGATCGACTTCGCCGGGGCCCGAAACATGGTAGTCTGCAGCACCAGATTCCAGCATAAAAAGATACACCAAGCTACCTGGCTGTCTCCTGATCGGAAAACGCGAAACCAGATCGATCATGTTGTGATAGATGGAAGACACGCTTCTAGTGTATTAGATGTACGTACGATCCGAGGACCCAACATCGACTCGGATCATTACCTTGTTGCAGCCAAGCTGCGCACCCGCCTCTGTGCAGCAAAAAACGTACATCTACCTGCGCAAAGAATGTTCGACATCGAAAAGCTGCAATCACAACAGACAGCCAGAAGATTCGCCACTCGACTCTCACTCCTGCTCTCGGAGAGCACTGCCCAACAAACCGGCATGCGCGAGCAATGGAGCAACATTTCTCGTTCCCTACGTACCGCCGCCGAAGAAGAAATCGGATTCCGGCGAGCCCGAAAAAACAATTGGTACGACGAGGAATGTCATGCTGCCGCCGAAAGAAAAGATGCCGCCTATAGAGCCACGCTGCGATCGGGCGCAACGCGAGCCATGTGGGATCGCTACAGAGAGCTGAGAAAGGAAGAGAGACGTATTATCCGACAGAAGAAACGAGAGGCCGAAATACGTGAGTGCGAAGAGCTTGAGATGCTGGCCAATAGGAACAACGCCCGAAAATTTTACCAGAAAGTTCGGCGGCTTACAGAAGGTTTTAAGACCGGGGCGTTTTCCTGTAAGAACAAAGACGGCGATCTGGTGACTGACGTACAGAGCAATCTTAAATTATGGAGGGAACACTTCTCGAACCTGTTAAACAGTGACAGCTGCGCATGTCATAGAGAATGTGAAGATCCCGATACCCCAATCGATGACGACGGAATTGTAGTTCCGTTACCCGACCATGACGAGGTGAGAATAGCAATAGCACGGCTAAAGAACAACAAAGCCGCGGGCGCCGACGGACTGCCGGCTGAGCTATTCAAACATGGCGGCGAGGAGCTGGTAAGGTGCATGCATCAGCTCCTATGCAGAATATGGTCGGATGAAAGCATGCCTGCCGATTGGAATTTAAGTGTGCTCTGCCCAATCCATAAGAAGGGCGATCCTGCAATTTGTGCCAATTACCGCGGGATTAGTCTTCTAAATATCGCCTATAAGGTTCTAGCGAGCGTATTGTGTGAAAGGCTGAAGCCCACCGTCAACCAACTGATTGGACCTTATCAGTGTGGCTTCAGACCTGGAAAGTCTACCATCGACCAAATATTCACAATACGCCAAATCTTGGAAAAGACCCATGAAAGGAGAATCGACACACACCATCTTTTCGTCGACTTCAAAGCTGCATTCGACAGCACGGAAAGGAGTTACCTGTATGCCGCTATGTCTGAATTTGGTATCCCCGCAAAACTAATACGGCTATGTAAGATGACGTTGCTCAACACCAGCAGCGCCGTCAGAATTGGGAAGGACCTCTCCGAGCCGTTTGATACCAAACGAGGTTTCAGACAGGGTGACTCACTGTCGTGTGACTTCTTTAACCTGATGTTGGAGAGCATCGTACGAGCCGCAGAACTTAATCGCTCAGGCACAATATTTTATAAGAGCGTACAATTGTTGGCGTATGCCGATGATATTGATATCATCGGCCTTAACAACCGCGCTGTTAGTTCTGCCTTCTCCAAACTGGATAAAGAGGCAAAGCGAATGGGTTTGGTGGTGAACGAGGACAAAACGAAGTACCTCCTGTCTTCAAACAAACAGTCGGCGCACTCGCGTATCGGCACCCACGTCACTGTAGATAGTTATAATTTCGAGGTTGTAAAAGACTTCGTTTATTTAGGAACCAGCATTAACACCGATAACAATGTCAGCCTGGAAATCCAACGTAGAATCTCTCTTGCCAACAAGTGCTACTTTGGACTAAGTAGGCAACTGAGCAGTAAAGTCCTCTCTCGACGAACAAAACTAACACTCTACAAGACTCTCATCATGCCCGTCCTAACGTATGGCGCAGAAGCTTGGACGATGACAACATCCGATGAAGCGACGCTTGGAGTGTTCGAGAGAAAGATTCTGCGTAAGATTTTTGGACCTTTGCACGTTGGCAATGGCGAATATCGCAGGCGATGGAACGATGAGCTGTATGAGCTTTACGGCGACATAGACATAGCGCAGCGAATAAAGATCCAGCGGCTTCGTTGGCTGGGTCATGTCGTCCGAATGGATACAAACGCTCCGGCTTTGAAAGTATTCGATGCGGTACCAGCTGGTGGTAGCAGAGGAAGAGGAAGGCCTCCTCTGCGTTGGAAAGATCAGGTGGAGAAGGACTTGGCTTCACTTGGTGTGTCCAACTGGCGCCGGTTAGCACGAGAAAGAAACGACTGGCGCGCTTTGTTAAACTCGGCCAAAATCGCGTAAGCGGTTGTCGCGCCAATTAAGAAGAAGAAGAATTTGAAAATACGCTCCTCAAAATTTTTTTTCCTACATACAATTTTTGGGTAACTTATGTATATTTTACGCCTCCTCAAAAAATAAAAAGTTTATACCGAAAAAAAAATTTTTTGCTTGCTACTTTTTGTAAGTTACACGACTCAAATATTTTGTTTTTTCTGTATAAAATTTTTGTTAAAAAATTAATAAAAATTTGATTGCTAAGTTTTAAAAATTATATGTGCAAGCCACGCTCCTCAAAAATTGCTTTCCTGTATAAAATTTTTGTGGGAAACATTTTTTTTTGGTTATTTTTGCACAATATGCTCCTCAAAAAAAATTTTTTTTCGTAAAATTATTTTGCAAATCACTCCGATTTCAAATCTTATAATTTGCAGAGCATGCCTTTAAAAATTAAATTAGTAGCAAAAAGTTTTCCAAATTCAAAATTTTTTTTCTTTTTTTTTGCAAAATACGCTGCTCAACATTTTTTTCTGTATACAATTTTTGCGTAAATGTTTTTTTACAAATTAAAAAAATTGATACCGAAATTTTCTGTTTGCTAAAATTTTTTTGAAAAACAAAAAAAAAATTGTTTTTTGCATAAAATTATTGTGAGGGCGTAATTTGCAAAAATTAGCCAAAAAGAAATGTTCACAAGAACTTTATCGAGGAAAATAATTTGTTTATGGAACGAATTTGCAAAACTTAGCAAAAAATAAATATTTTTTTCTAAAATTTTATAAAAGAAAAAAATTATTTGAGCGGCCTAATATGAAAAAATTAGCAGATTATGCCCCTCAAAACAACTTGTTTCTAAAAAAAACTTTTGTGAAAAACATTTTATACATATGTACATAAAATTTTTGCAAAATTTTCACAAAAATTTTATACAGGAAAAAATCCTTGTTTTGTTTATTTTTGCACAATACGCTTCTCAAACAAAAATTTTTTTTTGTATAAAATCATTGTGAGAGACGTAATTTGCAAAAATTAGCAAAAAACGAAATGTTCACAAAAGTTTTATACAGGAAAAAAATTTTTTTGGGGCGAATTTACAAAACTTAGCAAACAAATTTTTTTTCTAAAATTTGTGCAAAAAAACATTTTTTTTCAAGAGCGTATTTTGCAAAAAAAAAAAATGCTTTTTGGTTTAAAATGGTTTTAAAAAATATTTTTCGGCTTATTTTTACAAAAAGCGTTCCTCAAAAAATTATTAAAATTTCGCAAAAATTTTATACAGGAAAAAACCTTGTTTTGTTTATTTCTGCAAAATGCGCTCCTCAAATAAATTTTTTTTTTGCATAAAATTATTGTGCGGGGTCTAATTTGCAAAAATTCACAAAAATTCACAAAAATTTTTATTTTATGGATGAAAACAAAATTTTTTTGGGCGAATTTGCAAAACTTAGCAAAAAAAAATTTTTTTTTCTAAAATTTTATACAATTATACAATTTTATTATATTATAATATACAAACATAATCAAATTACACACCTCAAAAAAAATTAAGTTTATATAAAATTGTTGTGAAAAACATTTTTCGGCTTATTTTTGCGTAATTCACTTCTCAAAAAATTTAAAAATGTTCTCTGAAGTTTTATACAGGAAAAAAGTGTTTTTTGCTTATTTGTGCAAGATACGGCCCTGAAAAAATTTGTTTTTTTGGCATAAAACTATTGTAAATGTACGTAATTTGCAAAAATGAGCAAAAAAAATTTCACACAAGGTTTAAGGAGGGAAAATTTTTTTTTAGAGGGCGAATTTGCAAATTTTAGCAAAACAAGTTTTTTTTCTAAAATTTTATACAAAAAAACAAAATTGTTTGAGCGGCGTAATATGCAAAAATAAGCAAAATAATCCCCTCAAGAAAATTAGTTCTACATAAAATTTGTGCGAAAAACATTTTTGGGCTTGTTTTTGCAAAAAAACGAAAAAAAATTTCCAAAACTTACCAAACCAATTTTTTTTCTAAAATTTTATACAAAAACAAAAATTTTTTGAGCGGCGTAATATGTAAAAATAAGCAAATTACGCCCCTCAAAAAAAATTTAGTTTGTATAAAATTTTTGTGAAAAACATTTTTGGGTTTGTTTTTGCAAAAATCCCTCCTCAAAAAATTTAGAAAAATTCACAAAAATTGTATACAGGAAAGAACCTTTTTTTTTGCTTATTTCTGCAAAATACGCCCCACAAAAAAAAATATTTTTCTGTTTAAAATTTTTGTGAAAAATTAAAAAAAATTATTTAGAAAAAAAATTGTTTTGCTCATTTTTGCAAAATTCGTCCCTCTAATTTCTTTCTGAATTTTATTTGATAATAGTTGAGGCTATGCTCAGTAATCTCTGCAAGTTTCTAAATGGAATTCAAATGAGATTTTCGAGTTATATTCAAATACGTACAGCGAACCAATGACGAGCGAAGCGAAATGGACTCCTCTAGCGCCGCAGCGATCATTTTAAATCTAAGACCCAAATTTTCAATTAAAAACGATAATTTATGATTTTTCCAGTTTCCATGTTCCGAGGATCCACATTAGTTGACGAATGTTTCGCAAACTATTCATTCAATTGCTTTAAAATTTTCAAGGAATTTTTTCAAAATATTACAATTTATAACAAAAAAACAAATACAAAAAAAAACTAATAATCTGGAAAAACTTTACCAACCTGACTACTCCTAACTCCATAACTGGCGGTTCAACGTAAGACCACGCATTGTTATGATGCAAATTATTTGTTCATATTCATATTCACACGCAAATTCCGATCACTTTTCTGCCAATGTTCTCCTAAAATGAATCAATTGCTTATAATATAACAGCTCAGTGATTGTTTCGCAAGCTTCTAACGGCTCTTAATATGATGAGAAAATACATCACTGCCTTTTGGTACCCGCTATGCTACAACACAAATCATCTTCGCACTACGAATATTCAAATTCTGAGTCACCGATAACAATGTCCGCCTGGAAATCAACGTAGAATCTCTGAGTCTTAACTGAGCATTGCCTTCAAATCTTCGTCTGTTTCGCTTCGCTCGGTCATTTCCTGTCTTCAGTGCCAACACTTAGCACTGTATAGCATCGAAACTATTTAGAACTCGCATGATGAAGTATGTACACCGCCGGCTCAAACCAACAAGTCGTGTGTAGTCTCATATTAGACAAAGCAGCAGTTTTCTCTGACTCCTTTCAGAGCTAATTTTACCATCAACTTTATCTCTGCAAGGTTGAAGGTGACTACTTAAAAATTCGCAAACTTCGACAAACTGCGTAATATTCTGAGCTTTACCCAAATTTCGCATTAGACAACTAATCGAATAACTATGTTAGAACTGATATTTCCAATGATTGTAAGTTGTTGTCTTCATTGGGGACGAATGCTTACGTGGCGAGTCCCAAACCCAGTGCGTAACCAGATATTCTTTGCTGTTTCGTCTGCTCAAATTAATTCACTCCCAACCTGGTGTTCGGAAGCTACACAGAGGATACTTGGCTGATACTTGCCAGAAGTTGTGTACAGAGAAGCAGAAGTAAGATGTTGGCTGAATGAGGGTTTGCCTCAGGATTGATTGCGCAAAAGACACTGGATACTGTTTGCACACCGATTTTATTTAATCTTCTCTTTCAAATTTTCCTTTGGAAATATATAAATATGAAAAATGCCCTGTGCTTTAATAATTCTCATTAAAGCAAAAAACAACAACAACGTGCACAGCGAAGAAGAAAACCCGAATGCGCACAGGCTTTCTGGGGTTTCTTTAAAAAATAGTTTAAATTTTGTTTTGTTTTTTTTTTCACAATAAAGCATGGATATTTGTGAATAGAAATTAAAAAAGAAGACTCAGTAATGTCGATCCGTAAATATTTAAATATTTTACAACAAATTGCCCATAGAAAAAATTTATGTGATGGCATCAAGAAAAAAAGTTTTTGTTTTTTGGACTAACGCACCACATGCAAAATATTTATTAATTTTTATATATGAAATACATAACACAATTTAAAACTTAATGAAATTGGACAGCATTGGAAAGCCGCTTCCATATTGAAGGCATTTCAAAAGCTGTCTATTCTATCCGAATTTACAGCGCAATACGAATTTACACGGCGAAATGTATGTAGGTATGTATTTGTTATCCTGTTTTAAAGGACGTTTATTCACGGCTCATTGCAGTGCTTAACAACACTTCAAACAGGTACAGCACTAAAAGCTTTTAAGTAGATTAAAGATTACTGTTACTAAATAAGGCAGCGATATTACAGTGGAACACACACACACGCATACCAGCATACGCACACCTGTTAACTCTCATATGCATGTGTGTGATTGTGTGCCTAGGCACAAGCAAAAGAGGGGAAAGTAATGGGTGTGATAGGCATGCTAAGAACATATGCGTATGTATGTATGTGTGTGTTGTGTGTCGATGGGTGTGTGCGTATGTATGTATGTGCGCTGCAATATTTATATTCCAGTCAAAGTTTTTGGCAGTTCCTATGACATATTGAGCACCTTAATCTACACACACACACACACACAGAAGCGTTTGCTAGCGATAATCTGTTGACAGTGTTCTTCTTCTTATTGTTTTTTATTCTTCTTTCACCTCAACACACAAATGCTGATATTTTTTCTCATATTTCAAAATTTTTTCAACATTTTTTTCGTATTATTATTTTCTACTTAAATTATATTACATAAAAGGGAATGAGCGCCTGTGTGTAATAATAATGACTTACATACAATCGTAGGCATGAAAGGAAGATAGATTTAGAAAATTTAAACACACAAAACATGCATATAGAATGTGAAGTCCAAAATAAACAAGATGGCGCCATACTTTTAATAAGTTAGTGCTTTGGAAGTTACATCCCTAGCTGACTTCCAGTGAAAGGTGGGTGACATTCGGTTCAGCGAAAGCGAAGTTATCGCGTCTTAAGTGTCAGTATGTTTGTGTCATCGGTACAAAAATGAGTTTTGAACAAAGAGCTAATATCAGATTTTATTTCAAAATGGGTAAAACGTTCACCGAAACATTTGAATTGATGAAAAAAGTTTATGGCGATGATTTTCTATTTCGTGTCAGAGTTCGTGAGTGATTCACACGTTTCAGATATGGTTGTGAGGACATAAATGACAATGATCACCGAAAACTCCATCGAATTTGTTCGTAAATTTATCAAAAAATAACTGAAATCATCGTTGAAATTCATGGAATCGGACTTGAATATCTCCAAAACATCGACTTATCACATTTTAACTGATCATTTGGGCTTACGAAAGGTGTGTGCACGTTTCATTCCGCACAAGTTAACTGAGGACCGAAAATTGCTCAGAATTCAACATTCGAAAGACCTCATTAAGAGGCGAGAGAAGACGAGAACTTCCTTTCCAACATTGTAACTGGTGATGAAACGTGGTTTCTCCAACATGAACCTGAAACTCTTTAAAAGTGCCGAATAGAAAGTCCCAGACGAGATCAAATCGATGCTCATTTGTTCTTACGATTTCGAGGGAATTGTCCCAGACGAGATCAAATCGATGCTCATTTGTTCTTACGATTCCGAGGGAATTGTCCACAAGGAGCTCGTGCCAACGGGCCAAACCGTCAATGCAATTTTCTATCTTGCGTTTTGAAACGTTTGTTGCATCGCATTCGTCGAATTCGTCCTGAATACCACGAAGGAGGAAGCTGGCGCTTATTGCATGAAAATGCACCATCTCATCGATCCACTCTTGCGACTAGAAATCGCATTTTAAGCATCAATCACTCACCGTTTTCGCCTGATATGACTCCCTGTGACTTCCACTTATCCGGAAAATTGCGTTTGGTCATGAAGGGAAAACGTTTTGCGTCCGTAGAGGCCATCCAAAAGAGTTGTACCGACATGCTGAAGGACATTCCAGTCAATGGTCGGAAACACCCTCCAAAAAGCTTTTAGATCGCGCAAGACAGTGTATTGAGACCAGAGGGGACTATTTTTAATAAATAAACTAGAAGTTATCGGAACAAATCCCCTGTCTTTTCTATTTTAGCTCAGTCTTGTTTATTTTGGACTTCACCTTGTATAACACGTGGACTGAAAAGATCCGGGCTTAATAAAGAAAAAAAAAACACTTTTATTGTTGTTCAAAATTACCTTCATCCATCAACGTAATTTAATCACGAACAGCGCAATCATTCCAGAGCCGCTCTAACATTTCAATACCAATTTTGTAGAACGATTTACCTTTTGCTTCAAAAAAGACCTCAGTTTCGGTGATAACCTCCTCATTCGAGCGAAGTTTCTTACCGGTAACATTTTTTTGGGCTGCAAACAGCCAGTAGTCGCTGGAAGCCAAATCTGGCGAATACGGGAATCTGGTGGATGTGGGAGCCATTCGCAGTTCAATTCATGTAGTTTTGTCATTGTTTTGATTTTTTCTCTTTGCCATATATGAATGTTTCTTTGCAATTTCGGCCTTCAAACACTGCAGTAACCGTATATAATATCCACTGTTGATGGTATTCCCCTTCTCAAGATAATCGATGAATATTATACCACGCACATCCAAAAATACCGAGGCCTTATCCTTTGCAGCCGATTTGTTGTGCATTCTGACGCTTTGGACGTGGTTCACCAGTTGCTGCCCACTCAGATGATGATCGTTTTGACTCCGGAGTAAAGTGATGGTTCCATGTTTTATCTATTCTCACAAATCGACGCAAAAGTTCCGGTTTATTACATTTTTTTTTTTATATTACACAACGCGGCACCCATTTTGAACAGAGCCTTCTCATAGTTAAATTCTCCTGCAATGTAAAGCCAACTTGTGCTTTTGATATCTTTACAATGTTAACTAACTCACGCAACTTCACTTTTTGATCATTCCAATCATTAAAAAATCCTTCAAAATGGATTTTTTTTGATGTTTTCTGGTGTTGCCGCCTCATTTGAACGTCCACTGCGTTGTGCATCATCGGGGTCTCTACAGCAAACCATCGTTTCATTGTTGTTTCTGATGGATCGGAGTGCCTATAACACTTCTCAAGGTATTAGTTTGCTTCAATGGTATTTTCATGTTATACCATCAAGAAGTAGTTTAGTAAAACACGAAATTCCGTGTGATCCATTCTTTTGAAAATAACAAAAGTAGCATCACTCTTAGCACAACAACTCACGAACTAATAAATAGAATTTCATGAAATTTCAACAGCTGTCTCTTTAAAATTAGTGCTAAAAGAAAAAAGTTGAATGCACTAAAACTAGTGCCATCTATGTGTTAGGCCTGGTACTTTTCAGCCCATATGTTATTTATGTTTCTGAAAAAGTTGATCTATTTTCACCAAAAATATATTTTTATATATTTGTTGTGATAAATGAGGTAAAAGACCTATTAGTTGAGAATCAAATATGCTTACTGGCCCAGAAGCAGTTTTATACCCTAACTACTTTGGGACCGGCATTGGATGCTCTGGTTAGTCTACCACCACTAGATGTTTTTATCCAAGGGGAGGCCTTCAAGGTCATCTGTAGGCTGAAACACAATGGGAATTGGTACAGCCCCTGGACAACAGAGTAGGCATGGATTTCGATCCAACGATCTTCACCATGCCCATTGACTCCACGCCATCAAGAGTCGTACTTGACAAGAGATACAGAAAATGAGTGCGACAAACACTGTTCTCGCATTTTCACGGATGGCTCCAGGACCTCGCACGGTTTCGGCTCTGGTGTCTACGTGAAATCCAGTGGGACAAGACTACACTTTGCTCTGGGAATGCATGCATCTGTGTTTCAAGTGGAGGTGTATGCTGTTCAAGAAGCGATGAACTTTGTTGTGGAAAACAGATGGAGAGCCAGATCTGTATGTGTCTGCAGCGACAACAAAGCTGCGCTCATGCCGTTAGACAGCCCTTCAACCGCTTCAAAGGTAGTTGAGTAGTGTAAATCCAGGCTGAACTATGTCGATAGACATAATATCCTGATGCTATAGGTGACCAAACCTGATAAGCTATTACCTTTCGATGAGAAATTTCTTTTGTTTAGGAGAGCGCTGTCAAAAGGTGTATTTTATAACTTAAGTCAGTGATTCCAAGCCAGAAGAAACATTAATTGGGTATTTTTTATAGAAAGATTGGGAATGATTTATCAAACATTTAAGACAAAAATAATGAAAAAAAGCTATAGAGATATGTAAAAAAATATTGCAATAAAAAAAGCAAAGTTATAAAACAACAAAGATATTAACATGGGTAACTTGTAGTCTTTTATAGCTTAACCAAATTTTTTGTTTTCTAAAATATCATAATTCAATTATCTCCTTCTCCTGACGTTATAGTCTCCAACGCATGCTCTAACCTTTACACTTCTTCTTTACTTATGAGATTTGCTAGCTGAAAAAACAGTATAACAATATAAAAAACATCAATCTTGTACTAAATTTATTTCACTACACTAACCTTTTCTAACTTCTGTTTTTGTTTTCTCTTATTTGTATATAAATTCCTTAGCATCTTGATCAAAAAGTCATCTTGATTAAAAAATCAACGGAACAACCACCAGGTGAAGCTCTAATAATACGTTCACATATACATAAGTAGATGATCTACTTTTTCGCGCTTTACTCAAAATCCGTGATTAAAAATCGCGATTTCCCATATAAAATTTCTCGCCCAAAATCTCAGATTATATTGTGAAATAATCCCAGATAATAACGATACTTATTGACATACAATCCAGTGTTATCGATAATTATTTCTACGAATGTATGGAGAAACATCAAAATAAAAACTAAATGAAATGGATGCCAGCAAAGAAAACAGGTCTTTAAGCATAATTCTGTTTGTTAAATATTATTAATTAGGGATTCATTTTACAGAAAAAAGCGTGAGTCCATAAACGTTTTGTCCTCCTTTTACTTATTATAAAATGTATATTAATATAAAATTTCCTGTGCGTATTACTGCCATAATTTTTTGCAACCTCAGTAAACGCCACATGCGGATTTCCTCCAACTGTTCATTATTAGCAGCCGATTGCGCAATTAAATTAGCTATTCCTTCGCCTTTTATTTTCTTCATACCGTTAATTATAATTAAAGAAACCAAAACACTGAAGTATTCCACCAAAATAATTTCTATGAAGAAAAAGCTCTCAAAGCTGTATTGACAGCTGATTGTAGATTTTGCAGATAATTTGCCATATGTGAACGGGTAGATTAATTTGGTGGATTTATAGGTGATTAACGCATATGTGAACATATTATAAGTCAACTAATTTAAGTTCTGTTTTTTTTTTGCGATTTCCGACATCTGTGATTAACATTCCTATCAAAATTTTATGGTCATTGTTTGTCATCCTTAAAAGTTACGCCGTTTGAGTAAATCTACCTCTGCACGTATTTTCGATTTTTTAAAAATGGATTTAAATTTGCAACAACGAGTTTGTATTAAATTTTGCATCAAAAATGGATGTACTGATGTGAAAACATAAGAAATGTTAGAATACTTTAAAGAAAGCAGCCGTTAACGAGGGGCATGAACGATTCAGACGAGACGGTCAGTCCATTGAGGATGACGAACGTGGATTTTGCACTACGACAACACAGCGTCGCACGGTTCCATCAACAGCCATCGCATTCATCTGATATGGCTCTCTGCGGCCGTTTCTGTTTAATCGAGTCCAAAACCAACACTCGTTTTAACAGCAGAAAAGAAGTAATAGAAAAATTTAAAATGACCCTGATCGCTATACCGAAAATAGAGTACCAGAAATGTTTCGAGCGCTGGATCAAACGCTGGCAGGAGTACGTTGCAGTTAATGGAGTGTACTTTGAAGGCGACAATATCGGTTTTGAGGAAGGAACTTGAATTTTGAATTTTCTGAATATATTACGGGAACTTTTTGATCTAGGGGGTATATACATAGATGGAGGCATTAGCGTGAAATCAAACTGTTTTCATTAGTTATTCTTGGCGCCTTATTTGTGCATCTCTCCTTTTCGTCGATCAGCTGCACATCAGCCCATAGATTGGCAGTACTGCAAAGTACTCAAATGAGTTTCTGGGCGCCCACTCCCATAAAATGAAAAAGTTTCGCTACCTAGTCATATAAGCAGATTTGTCCACTAAACATTGAGACTAACTTCAGACATATATTTGAGTGCGTAAAAGAACACACAGATGTAGCTCTATGCACTTGTCATGCCCAAGTGTGCTTATACTTAACTGTCAAACTCATATTACGCGAAAGTTTCTATTCAAAATGCCGTACAAGCTGGATTTACGTAAATCCGTCACAAATCTGTTTGGACGACTTAGTACAAGTGAAATTCTGAAGGTGTTTGAGGATAAACCAATCTCCCGTGCGATTATTTTTCGTGTTTTGAAAGAATGCCGGAATGGAAAAGAACCGGAAAATAAGGTCATACAGGGTCGCCCACCAAAAGTAAGTGCCGCAACAACGAAAAAACTGCTGTGAAGTGCCAAAAACAAGGTTGGTCAATCAACACGCAAATTAGCACGAAAATTTGGCATTTCAAAGTCTAGCGTTGACAAGATTTTGATGAAAAACAATGTAATTTATCGTAAACGTATGTAAACGTATGAGAGCACCAAAATATTCAGCGAAATAACTCGAAAAAATACCAATTTGCTGCCGTGCACTTCGTCGAGAATACTTTGCGAATGAAAAATTCATGATTTGTTGATGATGAATCGCACTTCACATTTACTCATCTTGAATTCAGTGGCAACGACGGTTTTTACATTGACAACATCGAAACAACACCAAACGAGGTTAAATATGCCCGCAAATCACAATTTGAGCTGAAGGTGCTAGTGTGGGGGGCCATTTCTTCGGGCTGTTTCGCAACCAATGATTCGCAAAAACAAAGCCAAAGCGATCAATGCTAACGTTTATATCGGTCAATGCTGACCAAAACTGAAGAAATTCATCGATAAATATCAGAATAGCGACGTAATTATGGTTTGGCCAGACCTTGCAAGCTGCCATTAAGCCAAAAAAACCATTGAATTGGTTATCTAAGCAAAAAATACCATTTGTGTCAAAAAAGCACAATCCTCCAAGCGTGCCACAGGTACGTCCAATAGAGAATTTCTGGGCAGTTCTCAAGCGGAAGGTCTACGAAAACGGCTGGGAGGCACGAAACGAGCAACAGTTGAACAATCGAATCAAGCGAAAGTTGAAAGAAATCGATATAATGGGTTGCCCATATTCGACGGACCCAACGGATTTCGATGACTCTTTGGGCCCATTCCAATCGACAAGGCTTGTCCGCAGGCAACAGTCTTTGCGTCAATTGAATCTTATACGGGAATAAATGCAAATCAATGCGGATAATTCGTTGGAAAGTGGTCCGAGCAATGCCCAACTGCTGAGAACGGCGATTTTGGGATGTCTTTGGCGACGTCTCAACACTGGCCCATACAAGAGCAATATTCTCATCCCATCGCCTTGGTCGGTTTTGATTTGGTACAAACGTTTAATGGTATTCTTAGAAGGCGAACTTTTCACATTATTTAATTTTTTATACGCACGTTGAGTTTTCACAATTGACTTCTTTTGTTGAATGTAAATTTCAACAATTTGAGAGCGCTCGCGTGGCATGTACTGTTCCATAGTAAAAATCTGCTTGGACTGGCGCTTCCAACGCAGTATGTCATTAGGCGATCTGACGTCTCTGTCAAAAGATACAGGGTTGCCAGACGAGTCCATCGAATATTAACAACCCAGTAAGCACCGTCCAAAACTTAAATCCGGACATTTGCTCTACTCTACAAAAAATCGAAGACAATGGTCCATTAAGTGTAATCTAAATGTATTTTTGATATGTAACCAATCGACTGAAGTACCAAATAAAAATAATTTTTAATTCAATTATTTGTTTTCAAATGGCGTATGCCACAAGTTAGTCTCAATGTTTAGTGGTCATATTTCATCACCAGATCAATTCCAGTTTTTACCCACTTCTTTTGTAAGCAAATCGCTGCCATATCCCTTATTAAGTTAGTAAATCAGCTGATTCGCTCAAATTCACTGAGAGCCGATTAGCGGTTTGATGCTGGCAACACTTTTGCATTCTGTATATCTCGCCCTCTTATCGTTTTTTTCTTTGGAAGATCTCACTTCTGCTTCCACTGCGCATATAAATTACGACTACATGTCGTAAATTACTCATACATAAAAACATATAAATAAAATAATACTTTTGAAAGAAGTTTCATTCGAGCTTCCTTCGTATGAATTTGTTGCTGAATGCAAGATGCCATAAAGTTAAGCTATTTGTCAGTCGTGCGTTTGCTCTTCCACCACCACCTAGATTTATGGCCTTTTCATTATGTTCCATCTATTCTTAATCTTTTATTTATAACTACGCATACAAGCAAACAAGCCTTTTACATTGAAAAGGGAATTCAACTGAAATCTGATTGCTATTATCACTTTGCCTTACCATTCTTCTCTTTCTCGCTCCACTCGCTGCACTCCTCCTTTCGGTGCGGCACTAAAAGGTCCTGCGTTGGCTTAGGAAATTTATTTGCGGAAAACCATTGAAAATGACGCTAAGAAATTGCATTTCCTCAACTAAAAGATGAAATCCTCTAAGTACGTACTTAGCTGGTGGCAAGTAACGAGAAAGTCTTCAGCGCTCGCACTTGGCATGTGAGTGCTCATTGTATATTCATGTTTGATGCAGGTTGGCAACGCGTACGCCTGTAAATTTCTCTCCCAGCTAGTTGCGTGAATGTGCAGGCATTTTCTTCTGATGGCACGTGGAAAAAGTTTACGTGAAGAAAGTGAGTGTTTTTTTTTTCATTTGAATTTTAAAAGTGCAAGAAATATTTTATGCTTTTTAGATTTTATTACACAAGGGCGTGCTGGGAATTTTAGATTATTGATCATTCGCAAGGTGTCTATTTATCTTTTGAAGGCTGCTTAGAAAGATGAGGTGGCAGATTCTGTGAATGTTTGCTTGTTTGGTATAACTTTACATAGCCAAGCGGTGGCTCTAATAGAGATTAGCGACTCTCGTTGGCGCGCACAATTGATATAATTTGGCAGGTGCTTGAATCGAAGCTATTTTAGCTCTTAGATAAGACAGTAAGACAAGAAAACTTGCTGGAGGATCTCTCGCAGCTAGCAATGGAAACTGCTACTGCCAGTAGAATTTGAATTGCGACGCGAAGATTCGGGAACACGCTTTCACGCTCCGAACTGAACAATGAATTCAAGGAGTGTTTCTGGACTTGAAATTGTGTTCTTTCGGCTTGCGAGCAACATCCTGCAGTCAAGAATTTCTTCGCAAAAGTTCATTTCCATCATTATCACTCACGTCGAATTGACCTAACTCGTTGCACTTTGTTTTGCGATCGTCTTCTTTCTCCTGATATATAAGTCCTTTGACATCGAGAAGGAATCCAAAATTTTCATCGATTTCATTCAACCGTACGAATCGTCCGTTCATTTCTTGAAATAGTCAATCATCCATGCTTTTTATTCTTCTTCATTGGGGGTCTTTCAGTTGCAACATCCCATTTTTGACATAAAATTATCCGTTCCTCGAGTGAACTATCAACGATGGTTCTCTTTCATTTTCGAAATAATTTTGAAGAGCCTTCAAATCTTCAGCAGCATCGTGAAAATTCATCGTGGGATATTGCAGCCTCTTTTGAACGCGATCAATGCGTTTAGTTGCTGGGCATCACTTCTTGTTTCACTTCTCGTCACTTCTTTTTTCACCACTCAGCATTCTTCGCGGTAATTTCAATAAAGCCCAGAAAGGTTTCCGTCACTTGTACTGTTTTTTTCAAAACCAATGTTCACGAACCTCACGACTTCTGACCTTTGATCGCGATGGGCAATATCGGGAGTTGCGTCGAACATGAGACCATAATAATTGGCCACATGAATGGCTTTTAAGTAAACGCTGGCGAACAGCAAATGCCATAAGGTGAAGAAATTCATTCTAATACTTTCAACGTTTCTCAAGTGTTCTTTCATAACTGGATCGAATACAGATACTAGTTTCAGCAAACCAAGAAAATTTCCGACATTAGAGTTGTCAAGAGTACGATGTAGCTCTCTGTGTCCTCGCAGAGCCAAATTTTGCGTAGCTAGAAACTTGTTGCAGTGAAGAATCCTTGTCAAAATTTCACGTCATTTAAGTTTTTTTGCCTCGAACTGTGACGATATTCGTGTATCAACAAAACCTTCACTTCGAGTAAAATGGAGCTTCATTTCTTTGAACTGTGCAAAATTTTCTCGATGATTCTTGGAGTTTTCATAAATGATGACCCGAGAGGACCCGAGCCTTCACATGGGTGGATCTACTTTCTTTCTCCCAGGATGACTGAAGTTCAGCAATTGAAAACAGAATACAGCAAAGACCATATGCCGATTTCTTGAACGGGGAGTACACCAGCCAAGAAAATGTTGGGCATTTGTTAATAATGCTCAGAATTAAATAAATCTGGCATAATCTTCATCCAGAAAACATATAATATCATGACTTATCCCTCAGCTAAGGATTAAGCATAACCAATTCGTGGTATTCGATTATTAAGTCCGGACTGTACACCACCACATTTAAGTGAAATTAGTCAATATATTCGCCTCCATAAGCGCCCTATCCTCGATGGAACTGAGTAGGACCTACATAGAAAGGCTTGGAAGCGCAGGAACTCCATCGATAATACTTCATCGATCAATACTCATGAAGCACTAAGTGCCATCGAAAGCATAGTAAGCACCAATCAGGATGCTCGGTAAAATTGGCAACATTGTGAAGCCTATGGGCGGAGAGTTGCTGTAATGAAATGCTCGCCGGGCGAATTAAAATATTCTCATTCAAGTTAAATTTTTTCCTTCAAGTTTGCTATACTAGAGGGGTATTAGGATTTATTTCGCAACTTTAAGCATCACATATAGCTTCCGGTGGCTCTAAATTCTATATATTTATATACAAGTAGATATTTAATATATATAAAGTCTATTAGGGTGGATCACCCCACATAAAAAAATTAAAAAAAACGGTAAAATTTTTCCATCGGAATTATGAAGTCAATTATGTTTTAAGACCATCACCAAAATAATGCGGAAAAATATTAAGATTTCCGTAAGTAGGACTGATTTGAAAGTATCACCATAAACCTTATTATTTTGACTCTGCCGAAACAATTTTTACACATTTTTATGCAGACCTTTTAAAATTAAACTTTTTTATCATCCGCGGTAATTGTTTGGGCAAACTATTTTTTGAAACTAATTGTATTTTAAGAAGCCTAGATTTTTAGAGGTTTTTTTTTTAATTTGTTCAGCTCACTTGAGTTTTAATATAATATTTTTACGAAATATTTGGGTTAGGTTAGGTTAGGTTGACCTGGCTGGCTGAAAGCCATCACATAGACCTATTCAGCTAGACTCTTACGTTTCTTTGTAGTATACATCTTGTAAGACGTCTGCGTCTTTTGCGAATCTAAATAAACTTTGGAGCTCTATCCCCGAGAGGTATTCTAACTTCTCGTATTGTCAAGCTCCTAAGCATTTCATTCGGGTTCTAGCTAATGCAGGGCAAGAACATAGGTGTTCTAGCGTTTTCTTCTCTTCTAGTTCATTGCAAAATCTGCAGCAATCGTTGTTTGTGATTTCTATCTTCTATGCGTGCGCCGCAAGCAAATTGTGGCCTGTCAGCATACCTACGATAGTTCTGCTTTCTTTTCTAGACAGAGTTGGTACGAATCGGACGTATTTATCTGTGTACACATGATTTTTGCGGTTTTGCAAGTAGCTAGATTATTCCACCTTCTCTATCCGTATTTTCATGTCCATAGCGATGGCATTGTATACCGGATTTAAAGGTTTCAGTATGCCGTTTTCTTGTTCGAATTTTACACAATAGATATGCAACGGTCTGTCTGCGGCTAATCTCTCTATGGCTTCCCTGCTTTTAGAACATTTTTAGATCAAATTTCATATGAGTCCGAGTGCCTTTATCGCAGCTTGGCTGTTAACGTATATACATATTTATTTTGGAGTTGCTTCATGTCTTTGCGATTGCTATTTCTGCATCCTCTCCTACCGCAAAGACTTCTGCTTGAAAGATACTACAGTGGTCAGGAAGCTTAAATGGCTGCCTGATGCCTAGATCCCTGGTATTTTGGTAAAGGTTACAAAATATAATAGATTTTAATATTCCAGTGCAAAGATAGTAACTTTTTGGTGAGTCACCGTAATGTACATACAGGTTTGATCTCAATTGAAGACAAAATAGTAACAATAGTAATTCCCTCATAAGAGGCAATGAAAAATCTCGGAAAAAGCTTCTCATAAATTAACATCCACTGTTTAGAGGCGGCACAGAGCTGTTGGACAAATAGAGCTGAATATGGAACAACATAGAGAATTGGCTCGGCCTGAACGTCTTTCTAGAACACATCACAGAAAAGACTGTAAAATGTTCCGAATTCTTTCATTGCATACTTACATCACGTAGTTGGTAGGTGGAGAGGGGTATATCTACATACATATAATCTTCATACCAAGAGAGAGGTGAATGATAGTGTGCTCTCTCTCTAATTTGTCTGTCTCATAATTTCCTGGTATGTCATTATGTCCAGGCACCCATGTCCAGTGGATACGGAAATATTCCGCCATCTCGTTAAGAGACGCCCAACATTTGCGAGTAATGATGGAATTAGTGACAACCTCACCAAGATTTTTTTTCGCCGCTTGCATATCGGAGTAAATATAGATTTCTCTGAAGGAAATCACATTTTCGTTTAATAAGGCTAGCTACCTCATTAATGGCTAGCATTTCAGCCTGAAATACGCTACAGTGACTAGGAAGCGCCACTGATACATACAAGCGCCATATAGTACCTTGAACCCACTAAGGCCTGTTTCTAACCAGTGACATGACGAGAGCCGTCCGCCAGACTAAGATTCTCTAGGGGGAAGATGGGTCTGATAACGGCCCTAGCAATCGTCGGCATTGATAAGAATGAGACGACGGGACGCCTGGAGACTAACGGCAGTCATAACTGGCTTTTGGTCTATCGGACAACAAGCGCCCAAAATGGGTATACCTCACAATACATACTGTCACAGTTGTAAACAACCGGGGAAAAAGGAGACAATCTTCCATTTCCTCTGTGAATGCCCTGCCCTAGGGAAGGACAGAATGTTAACCCTGGGCCAACCGCTGTCCGAGAATCTCAAACAACTGTCTGGCTTAGACGTCAAGAAACTAACAAAATGAATATTTGGATTCTGGATGAATCACCACTTTAACCAGCCAACCAACGGCCCTATACAGCCAGTGAATATTCTTCGGTGAACGACCCCACCTGCGTCCTATTGCCTAGCTACAGTAGCTTTCTTTACTCTGTCCGCTACATTCATGTTCCCATTTAGTTTCTTGTCGAGAATTACACCTAAATATTTGGTGCCATCTCTTATTTCTAGTCTTACACCATTTAATGTTGGCTTCAAAAATTGCGGAGTTTTGTATTTCCTCGAAAAAAGCACTAATTCTGTTTTCTGAGGATTCACACACAAACTACTATTGAGAGCCGAGAGCCGACAGCCAGACAGCTTATTAAGAGCGGTCTGCATTAGATCGATTCGAGTTGAAGGATATTTTCCACATGTGGCAACAACTATGCCGTCTGCATGAGCGATTACTTTGCAGTTCCAACCATCGAGCATCAAAAGCAGATCAATTTTGCCAACTCTTGATAAAATTGTAAATACTTGATTTTCCATCTAAGGGGACGAGTACAGTACGCTATAATCTATTTGGGTAGTGGGCGCATATTGAGAGCTCAAGCCTTCCGTAGGGCGCTGGATTATGCGTTTGCCAAGTAAATATAAAACTAATTGACACTTAACATCGAGCTTAACCTCTTGCTTTGCTAATTTGTAAGCACTCACAATTGCTATTCAATTTAATTGCCATTCAAATACAAGCAAAGTAAACAACTAAGCGATACAAACAAAACCGAGTAAGCCACTTCAATGAAATAATTTCATTTGCGAAGCACAACATTGGCTGTTTTGCTGTAAATTTTCAACGATTTAAGTGCAATATATTTACGGCAGGATATGCAAATAAGAGCGGTTACGACGACAATTTAAACAAGACGCACAATTAGTTAAGCAACATTTGGCAGTAGGCATCCTGGCGGACAGACAGACAGGCAGGCCGACTGGCAGGCAGGCGCAAGAAGAATGCGAAAGAGACTTAAAGGAGACAGTCGCTGAGTAGATAAGTGATGGTGATGGTGTGCAAATATGTGTGTCAGCTTTAATTACCGTTACAAGTCATTATCGCTGGCATAGTGAAGCACGCACACACACACACATACACACATGTTTATGTATGTATGCATGGAGCAATAAAGAAGAGGCTGCGCATACCAGATGAACCTTGTGTTTTGGATAATATTGTGCGCTGGAGGGGGAAGAGGGAGGGGTTAAGGAATGTGGGGAAATATTTACTGTTTAGGGGAAAGTTTCGTGTTTGAATAAGAATTCGGGTGGTGTAATGCCGAAAATACCTAAAATGCATAAGACCAGCCGACAAATGAGGTTGCTTTGTGTATGCTAGTAGGTTTGTATGTATGTATGTATGTAAATAACATATGAATGTTATTTATTTAACAGCATAATAAGTATGTTGATGTGCTTAAAATTAGAAATTACTGAATTTAATTAGCATAACTCGGATTGCTGAAGGTTGAAGAGGAGAAAAGTTTGGCTGGAACTTCAAAGCAGGATGGCATGCTTTTAATTTTTACAAGTGTAAATACATACATACATACTTATATAGATATACATATATACATATAAATGAACGTTTAATAAAACAACTTAAGGTGGTAAGCCACTTTGAAAGCTTGATAATAAAGTGGTTTTCAAAAAGTTAAAGCGAAAAAATATTTATAATTTTCAAAGCTCTCGAAAGAATTTAATTTAATCAAATTAAATAATTTGATGGTCTAAAAGTACAAAAAAAAGTAATAGTAGTAGTAATAGTAAAATGCCACTCTATATGAAAGGTTAATTTGTCTTGTCTTAGAATTTTATTTTTTTGTTTTTACATTTCTTTGACATTCTTATGTTAAAAATCATTATACAATAATTGTCATCATTGTTGGCGTAATAGTCCAGGTTGGAACTTAAATATGAAATGAATAATTTGCACACTTCTGTGACCTACAGGCCGAAAGTCTCCGAAGCGCAGGTAAAGTGTTTTCCAATAAGAGGTGTTATACGGAAACTTTTCCCGTAAAAAATCAATGGTTTCGGTGCTTGTGTGGCACGTAGCGCCGTCTTGTTGAAAATAAATGTTGTCCAGATCAATACCATCCAATTCCGGCTATAAAAAATTGTTAATCATCTCTCCTGTTTAACACCTAGCACCTGTTATTGGAAAACACTAGATAAACTATAAACTACTCTTGACTAACTCTCGTGGCGTACAGATAGAAACTAACATTCAATCACGACCTAGGCTCGAGATGTTTATGTTTGATCCGACCTATCTGTACCCGATATTGGCTCGTGATATTTACGCTTAGCCCGTTCAAGAGCTTGGCTCGTCATATTCATGTTTGGGCCAAAATTTTCAACACGAGTCAGAGTCGTTAAAGCAGGGCAAGAAGTTAATTTGAATGTTTACCGAATTTCAGAAAGTTATAGGTCTCGGGACAAGTTGGGGATTCAGGCATCATATTATTAATATGCATTATTGATTGAATTTTTACTAATTCCAAGACAGTTATAACTATGGGTAATTTCGGCTTCCCGATCCTGAGTCGATTTCGGGTCCCCGGCATCTATTATAAATGCACGTTATTTTTGGGATTTTTACTCATTTTAGGGCACGAGAGACGAAACGCCGGGAGCCGGCGTCTTATTATAAATGTGCTTATACATAGTATTTGAATTTTTACTAATTTTAAGACAATTATTCCGGGATCGAATTCGCGGTCCCGAAATTCACTTTTAAAATATCCCGAAAAATCAGGTGCAAAACTTACTGCTATTATTTTTATACTGATAATATTATTTCTTAATTTTTTTTTGCATAATTGTACACAGATAATGATTTTATGTTGATAACTCCAACTAATACTGGCGCCACTCAAAGTTTTGTTCTTATAAACTAAATTTATTTGCCGCTTACCAATTATACTCGTGCGTTGACTTTTTCATTTCAAAACAGCCATGACAAATAAGCTTAGACCAACATACACAGGCACAGATATATTTATAGCTTATTTAGTTTTGTTGCTACTTCTCTTATTAGCCAAAACGCACAACTTAGCAGCTGTAGCTACAAAATTTAGTAACATACACACATACATACATACATATAAATACACACAGATATTCAATAGTAAAGTAGAGCGACGGCGAAACAGACTTCAGTTACACTAGAATTGTTCGCTTGCTTCTATAATTAGTAGTCATTTCTTTTTAAAATAATTCTCTAACTTTAAACTTCACTATTTTACTGAATTAATCTGCTTGCTTACCTTTCTGTATTGAAAATTTGAAAATTTATATATTTTGAATAAAAAAACTCCGCTGCGGACAGGATTCGAACCTGTGCGGGTAGAACCCAATGGATTTCAAGTCCATCTCCTTAACCACTCGGACACCGCAGCCCTTGATCAGTGCCTCGCAGAGTCTTCATTTCACACAATATATGTGTGTACGCGTGTTTGTGTATGTGTGTTAGCTTACGAAATGTGTGGTTTTTAATAATTTTCTAGTACTGATAAATAAATTATTTTCTGTTAAAAGCTCATATATACTACAGGGTGAATGATATGAAGTGCTACCTATTCAAAACACCATAACTTTTTTGTGTGAAATTACTTTTTATTGATTTCAAAGACAAAATTGTTCAAAACTGATTACAATTTCAACATATATCCACTTTAGCTCGATATGACCACCTTTTGCGTTGACTATAGCCTTCAAACGGTCAAAAAATGAGTTGCATGCTGCACGAATGTGGTCTCGAGATATTTTGGCCCATTCTCGTATGATCGCTTTTTCAGGGCACACATACTGGCATGTTTTTTAGTCCTCACCTTCGTCTCCAAAATGGACCAGATGGAATAGCCCATCGGATTTGCGTCTGGCGAATTCGAAAGCCATTAGTGGACGAAATGAAGTGTGGAGCATGATTTTTTAACCATTCTGGGTTCACACGAGCTTTATGAGACGGTGTCGAGCCCTGTTGGAACGTCCATGGTCTACGACCGAAATGTTTGCGTGCCCACGGCTCTAAAGCAGCTTCTAAAACATTTCGCATTCACTTTGACGCCAGGCTCGATAAAAACGATTGGAGAGCGTCCATCAGCGGTCACTGCGGCCCAAACCATTACTTGCGACGGGAAATTGCTTCGAGTGGCCATACGTAGGCTCAAATTCTCGTATGAGCGTTCGGTCAAGTAAACCCGATCGCTTTGAGTGATTATGAACTGCTCAATTGGGCAATTTTTTTCATCAGGAAACAAAATGTACGGAAATTCGCCACGTTCGTGCATGCGCAACGACTCCTTTGCTCTTTCTCACCGAACTTTTTTTTGCTGGGGTGAAAGATCGTGTGCATTTTGGAACTTGTAAGCCTTGACCTGAGCTGATTTTTCAATATGCGCCGAATGCTGTCTTGCGATATTTTCAGTTCTTTGGCCATTTTTCTCCCACTTCAAGTCGAGCCTTCA
Organism: Anastrepha obliqua; assembly: GCF_027943255.1. Taxonomy (NCBI): domain Eukaryota; kingdom Metazoa; phylum Arthropoda; class Insecta; order Diptera; family Tephritidae; genus Anastrepha; species Anastrepha obliqua. The sequence goes on from NC_072893.1 coordinate 25,818,822, forward strand.
CTTTCCGAACCATTTCTGGACATTTTATTCACTTTAAGGTGACTGAGCTCACGAACAATGGCTGGTTGTGATTTTCCAACAAAACTGAGATGCAAATGCTTTTGATGGCTTATAAACAATATACACTTTAATATGAACTGCGATTGTTGCTAAGTGCAGAAAAAATTTTAAATTAGTTCTTTGGTTTTTTCACGCTGCCAGAAACCAAAAACCGGCACGTGTGCACGGGGGTCCATATAGCGTTTGGAATTTAATTAAATGAGTTTATACTAAAAAACGAATGAATAAATTTCCTACGTCTGGTGATGCCAAAATTGCATGGCCGTCTTCTGGGTAATGTTTCTTGGTTCTCATATCGGCCCCGCAAGGTCTGGTGTGATTCCAGTTTGCGCGAGTCGAGCTCCTAAGCGCCGAAATATTTGCCCAGTTGGGGCGACACGATTAGGAAATCGACAATTGGACAAAAAAAGCGACACAATTATTATTGTTGCAGCATAAACATTCGTCATTTATGTACGGTAAACGCTGCTGGAGTCACAGTATTTGGCCGAATATAAACCGAGTTGTTCCGGTAACGTAGAACCGACTGTCGTGGGAACGATGACACGACTATTCTTGCGAAGTAGCAGCATCTGTCTAGCTCGCAACTGTCAAAAATGCTAGACGTGCGACACCACTTGCAAAAATTATAATATCTTTCGATGGGGTGTTCAATTTTGCGCCACCTCGTATATATGACTGACTGCTAAACTCTAGGATTGTAAGCTCTGGGATAGGCTGACGCATGAAGGTATTTAAGTAGACACAGAGCCCAAGCAGGAGTTCTATCTTCCTCCTGTGGAATCCTCAATGGTTGTGATAAGGTTGTCCCCCACATGGTTTTCAGTTAACAGATCCTCTGTAAGCTTAGTGTTCGTCGTTCATCGATTGGCGGGTAAGGTGAATGAGCTATTCTACAAGCATTCAAAAAATTTCACCTGTTGGTAATATCTACTTTTGTCTTCTCCTCAACATGGAAGAGCCGACGCGCATCTGTCTGCTGTCACATTCCCTGGACCACTTATACAGGGTGGCTGATGAATTTTGCTACATTAAGAAACTCAAATAACTTTTTTTTTAGTGTATGGAATTCATTTATTTTTTTTTTCAAGTTGAAGGTCATTAAATTTTATTAAATGTAGCTTAACTAGTTTTAAAAATAATTGAATTTATATGCCCCCCATGCTCGTTGACATAAGTGCGGCATCTTAGTAAAAAGTTGTTCATTGCTGCTTTGAGAGTTGCGACAGGAATAGCCGCAATTGTTGCCCGAATGGATTGTTTTAGTTCATCCAAATTTGTTGGCTTTGTTTTATAAACTTCTTGTTTACATAAACCCCACAAGAAAAAGTCAGGTGCAGTAAGGTCAGGCGACCGGGGGGGCCAACGAAATTCGGACTTTCTTGAAATCAGTTTATTGGGAAATTTTCGTCGCAACTCTGTCATAACAGTCTGGGCTATGTGAGACGCTGCCCCATCTTGTTGAAACCACACAGAGTTGAAAGAAATTCTCTTTCGGCGTAGTTCTGGATAGAAAAATTCTTTCAGCATTTTCAAATAACGGTCTCCAGTAACCGTAACGGTGTGACCATTTTCTTCAAAAAAATAAGGCCCGACAATACAGCGTGAAGAAACCGCACACCCCACTGTCACGCGAAGAGGATGCAATTCCGTCTCGTAGAGTATCTGTGGGTTAGAAGTACTCCATATTCGACAATTTTGTTTGTTCACATTGCCGTTTAAATCGAAATGGGCCTCATCAGACATGAAAAGGCAGTTTAACATGTTTTGGTCTTCTTCCACCATTTGCAGGATCTTCTGGCAAAATTCCAAGCGAATCGGCAAGTCTGCTGCATTCAGTTTGTTAACCATTTGAATTTTGTAGGGAAATAAGTCGGCTGACACCAAGTTGAGCAGATAAGCTTCTTGTTGAAACCCCTCCCACAATCACACCCACCGTGGATGCGCCAGCTGACGCTCCCTTTCCTTATTTATGAAAGCTAAATCACAAGTATAGTCAAGAATTTAACGGTATAAAAACGCAGTCCAAAATCGACCCCTGGCTCCCGGACTATTAGGCGTTGATGGACGAGCGAGAACGGAGAGTAAAATTTCAAGGCCATGCAACGCTTTGAGCATTTTCGTTCCGCGAGAGAGAAAACAGATATAACGTAGGGGAAAAGGAGAGAGAGAGATTTGCCTTATATACTCATATCTTAGATACACTTTAGGCTATTTTTCCTGAGTTTCTCCTTGTGGTTGCTAATTTCTAGTGAGAAATAACACTGCCTACTTTTGGGCGCTTGTTTCTTGGTGCCTACTGTTTGGGGCGTTTTTTGGTTCCAATGCTTTTGGCGTTTTTTTTTGGTGCCTACTTTTTGCCGCTTATTTCCGTTCCCTGGCTAGTGCTTGTGCGTACTATAAAGTGCTATCCATTCCGGCGTCGGATTTATTGGTATTGCCTTGCGGTAATTTGTGCCTTTGTCCTGGAAACGCTGCGTTTGTTGCCACGGTTTGTGTCCGGCGTTTACCTACACCGGTCGACCCTTCTTCGTTTTTTGTAAATTTTGTCTATTTGTATTCTCTGCAAATGTTGTGAATTTATTTAGATATATATTCGTTCTCTCTATCTCTCTCATTCTCTCTCTGGTCTCTCCCTCTTTCTTTGTCTGCCTTGAAAGTTTCACTTCTGTTATAAGTACTACGCTACACGCACTTCTTTTTCATAATGGGAAAAATGCAATTGGCTATAAAACATGAAAGTGTTTAATTTTAATTAATAATTCTGTTTCAAATGTTTGACAATTTGTCGAGTTTTGTACGAAATGTGAAACTTGAACCTATTTAATGATGATGGCGTAACTTGATTATTATTCCATCGATCCACATTTCCAAACATTCATTGGAGAGCTACTGTCGTAAGGCACAAACGTCAGTATAAGTTTTTTATTTGAAGCGTAAACAACAATATTTTTACCACACTTGAAAATGTCGAATTTCGTGCCAAATAATGTGTTTTTGCGGGGAATTCTTTAATATGAAGAAAAAAGCAGCCGAAAGTCATCGTATCTTGGTGGAAGTTTATGGTGAGCATGCTCTAGCTGAGCGAACGTGCCAGAAGTGGTTTGCACGCTTTAAAAGTGGTGATTTTGGCCGCGCCGCCAAAGTTCATGGATACCGAATTGGAGGAATTGCTCGATCAAGATCCGGCTCAAACGCAAGAAGAGGTTGCAAAAACTTTGGGAGTTGATCAATCAACCATTTCCAAACGTTTAAAAGCCATGGGAATGATCCGAAATTCAAATTTCGAAAAAAAACCGCACGAACTTATTCATAGACCTATTATTTTTTGCTATAAAATGAATTAAATTTTCATAAGAAAATAATTAAAATTAGAAAATAAATAAAAATGTGGTCAAAACTCATCAATATGTGATGACCTTTTTATTATGTCACTCATTTTGTAGTGAAAGATCCGTAATCGAGTGTTTCTGAGTGCGCAGAAGGGAACTTAAAGTTATATTTGTAAAGATAAACACTTCTGCGAATAATAAAAATTACCATAACGACTATAATAACAGACTTTTGTAAATATACCACAAAGCAGAATTCACCTGAAAAAATTACCGCCAAGGTTGTTTACTTAAATCCACCACCACTACGAAAACTTAAAACACTTTAAAATGTTTGAATTCTGCTTTCATGTTTAATTCATATACGAACATATTTATATTTACTATTTTTATAATTAATATGTTGCGGTTACAACATTAAAATTGAAGCATATCTTAGGGTGTTGGTACGTATACTTATAGTCACCACAGTTGGGGGAGGTTAAATATTAAACTTAACTTTTTTGATTTCATAATTTTTCATGCATATTTTTTTCTGAACTTAAATTTCACTTTATTCTGGTGATGCGCATAATATTAAAATAATTGTTTTTGTTTTTTTCCTTTTTCCTATGCCTGCATCGTTTGCGTACACACAAAACGCCCACAGTATCGCATGGTCTTCTTGGACATCCAGGTATCCCAATTGCCGCACCAGCCTTGGCGCATTACCCAGCACCAGTAGCTGTTAAGTAAGTAATGAGAAACGGCATCAAATGCAAGGGGTGGAAAAGAGGGAGAGGCTGTGTTACATGCCTAGTTAGTTGCAAAATTAAATATTATAACTATTTTTAGTGCAGCTTTTATACCTGATTTTATTCTGTGGAATTTGTTTACGTATTTACTTTTTTTTTTATATTATTTATTTACTTATTATTTTGCAGAGCCCTTGCCGCCCCCGCTTTAGTGCATACCGCCGTCGCCGGACATGGTGTGCATTACGGCTACTAATAAGGCAGAAGAATCGAGAAATGTGAGCAACAAAAAACAAAAGAGTAGTGTAGAGAGAGAGAGAGAGAGAGGGGAAGCACAATTGTGAGAGAAGGGGACAGCTTAAGCGGCAGAGCGCTGGACGTCGCCTAGTGGCTGGCCGCCGCACACGTCGACGTCGACGCCAACGCCGTGACACTAAAACAAATTACAAATAAAACAAAAAGTAAAAAAAAAATAAATTAACGAGGCAGAAATTAATAAGGAAAGAAGAAAAATAAACAAATAAACAGCAAAATGAATCATTATTATGTAGGATAACAGCAGGAAAGCAATTATGAAAAGAACAAACATTACAGCCATGTATGACGTGCAACAACGATGCCAACAACAACACCAACAACAATCAACGCAACAATGAATACTTATTAACAAAAACAAAAACAACACAAAGAACATCAATACACATAAATGTTAACAAGTGAAAACAGCTAAAGCAAAAAAAAAAACAAAAACAGTACAACAAAAGCAGAGCAGCAGCAGCGGTTGGTAGCGAAATGTGGTTGCTGCCGTGGCCGCTGGAGCAGAAAAAAGTGCTTACATAATTTATAAATAAATTGTTTGCCTTTCTGGAGTTAAAAGCAAGCGCTTAACAAGGGGCAACAACAGCAATAACAACAGCAATACAGCAACAACTGCAACACAAAGCGCCCCCCAGGTATGGCCGCATAACAACCGAGCGAAATAACCACAACAAACACTTTGCGTGTCAGCTACGACAACAACAACTACGACTCGACCTTGTTGGGAACGGATGTGGTCTACCTACACATGTGTAGTGCAGTGCAGTGCAAGCTGTAGCGCCTAAAAGTATGCCAAGTGAAATGTGCCTCATTCAGCGCGCTTATTTGCCATGCGGAATATTCAAATAGTCAACAGCAGCCCTGCAGCCCAGCAGCCCAGCAGCAGTGGTTTTCGCAAGCCGCGCTCGTTTTTGTGCACATCTTTGCTGCCATTTCACCCAGATTTCGAATTTATTTGCGCTTTCATTACTTTTGACTGGAAATTCGATTTTCGAGCTTCGATTTGTTTCCGCTGCGATTTGCATTTTTCGCTTGTTCCACATTAATTTATATATATGTATGTAAATATATTTGTGTGTATGTGGCTGTTTTTCGACAACAAAGATTTCATTGATTGTGGTTATTCTCTCAATTTACGTTTTACTATGTGTGTATGTTTTTTTGTTTTTTTTTTATCGCGGTTAAATTTTATTTTTAATTTTTATTTTGTAAAAAAATAACATTTTTCACTTTCTCTACGCAGTGCACATTCACTTTTGTTTAATATTACTTTTGTGTATTTTCATTGGTGGAATATTTTACAAAATAAATAAATAAAAAGGGTGTAGCTATTATGGAGGAAGTCAAAAATCGTTGTGGTTTTATTTGAAATATTTTAAACAATTTTTTTAATTTTTAACTCTTTTGGTTTCGCTTGCCTACTACGGATGTTGGTTGCTGCGCTTTGGTGGGTCATGCTTGGGTGCTCCGCTTGAACTACAGTGTGTTTGTTTGTAAATACAGGGTGGTCCATATTGTGTTTTGTGGTTTAATTCGGCTATCAATACAAGGTGCCAGAATATTTAGCTGTAATTTAAGGGTTCTAGTCCTACATAAAGCACTCGCACTTTCCAAAATTTACCCGCTTTCCCTGTTTCTGTAAAAAAAAATTTCATTCCTCAACCCCAAAACCATGTCCTTTTCATCCTTACTCCCGCGCAAAAGTCAGCGCATTACAATGCAAAGTGGATGCTAAAACAAGCAAAAAAAAAAGGACACACATTGCATCAGTGGCGCAAGCAGAGGAAGCGGACAACCGCAGTAATAGCGCAGACCCACCAAATTTGGCGAAGTCCTCAACCATCTGTGCGATCCTTTTGTGGCTGAAAAATGTGAAACACAGGTGGCGCCCCAAGCAGCAAGAAAGCATTGTTCCTAAGCCACGACAGGTGGGCATTCCCACTACTTAGGATTGGTAGTGACAGGCTGATCACCTACCCTGGCAGAAATCAAAAACAGAGTAACGAAACCAACGCAAGACAAGTCTGGTCCAGGCTCTATGCTCCCGAGAGAAGTGAAAAAATTAATTATACTTTTTTATGGCATTGGGAATTACGTGGCTGAAAATATATCGGAAATACTGAGCGAAATTATAGAAAAATTTCAGAGGAGGCTCTGTCTTCCTCTGCTACCACCAGCTGGTACCGCATCGAATACTTTCAAATCCGGAGCGTTTGTATCCATTCGGACGAAATGACCCAGCCAACGTGCAAAGGTCCAAAACTCTTACGCAGAATCTTTCTCTCAAACACTCCAAGCGTCGCTTCATCGGATGTTGTCATCGCCTAAGCTTCTGCGCCATACGTTAGGCCGGGCATGATGAGAGTCTTGTAGAGTTGCCTACTTAGTCCAAGGTAGAAGTTGTTAACAAGAGAGATTCTACGTTGGATTGCAAAGCTGACATTGTATCGGTTTAATGCTGGTTCCTAAATAAAAGAGAGCTTTTACAACCTCCAAATCATAACTATCAACAGTGACGTGGGTGCCGATACGCGAGTGCTCCGACTGTTTGTTTGAAGACAGGAGATACTTCGTTTTGTCCTCGTTCACCACCAGATCCATTCGCTTTGCCTCCTTATCCAGTTTGGAGAAGGCAAAACTAACAGCGCGGTTGTTAAGGCCGATGATGTCAATATCATCGGCATACGCCAGCAATTGTACGCTCTTATAAAAAATTGTGCCTGAGCGATTAAGTTCTGCGGCTTGTACGATGCTCTCCAACATCAGGTTAAAGAAGTCACACGACAGCGAGTCACCCTGTCTGAAACCTCGTTTGGTATCAAACGGCTCGGAGAGGACCTTCCCAATTCGGACGGCACTGCTGGTGTTGAGCAACGTCATCTTGCAAAGCCATATTGGTTTTGTGGGGATACCAAATTCAGACATCGCGGCATACAAGTAAATCTTTTTCGTACTGTCGAATGCAGCTTTGAAGTCGACGAAAATTCACGTAAAATAGTGCATCTGTTGAATTGACAAATATTAGAAATGACACTTGCAAAGCGGCAAGCGTCAGTGGTACTTTACCACGAATTCTCTCTAGCATAGGAGGGCCCCAAGGCAACCGAAATCGGCTACTGTTAACGGTTGCTGATTCTGTTACCTTGTATGCGGCATCTGTCTGGGCAGCGGCCATAAATACTATATTTTAGGAGGTCACACAAATACACAGGCGTTTCTGAATTTAACATTATAAAAATCGATTCTTTTTAGTTCTTTAATAAAAAAAAAATGCGAAATAATTAAAATAATAATTTGATTCTATTACGGGCGATAGCCATTGATGTTGTGAACAACATACAGGGTGCGCCATCTTTTAGTCGGTATGTAAACGCTGAATATATTGTCATTTACCTACCGATCGACTTCAAAATAAAAGTTTCCAATACGAGAAGTCAGTACAATTTCAACCACGGATCGCTTTACACCGAAACAACGCGCTGAAGTAGTGACGCTATACATCGAAAATAGTCGTTCTATTGTTCTAACTCAACGCGCATATCGCAAAAAGTATCGCGGCAAACCGGCACCGTCAAATAAATAAACAAAGTTGTCGCATTTGGGGAACTGAGAATCCACACGAGATCCATGAAACGACATTGCATCACCGGAAAGTAACTATTTGGGCCAACATTGGGCCATATTTTTACCGAGAAAACGAAACGGTCGATGGATGTTGGCTCATTATGTCTGCCCCGCAAATGCGTGAGAAAGGGTTACTGGTTTCCACGAGACGGCGTGCCATGCCACACTGCGAATGCAACAATTGAATTTCTGCAACGAAAATTCCCGGAACGTCTAGTGTCGAAAAGAGGCGCCATCGACTGTCCCCCCAGATCACCTGACTTAACCCCCACCGGACTTCTTTTTGTGGGGTTATCTGAAAAGTAAGGTTTACGCCAACAACCCACGACTATTGACCAGCTTAAGGCAAACATTCGAGCCGAAATCGTCGCTTTAAAACCCGAAATGCTTGACAAGGTGATGACAAACGCAGAAAAAAGATCGCAGTTCGTGATTGCTAATAAAGGTGGCCACTTGATTGATGTTGTATTCACAAAAAATAATTTTAATAAATCTTAAATAAGCAAACCAAATAAAAATACCTCACTTATACAAATGACTTGTTTTTTTTCAAATTTATTCAATGTTTTCATACCGACTTAAGGTACTTGACCACCTTGGAAAGCTAAAAAGTACAACATATTCAATAATTTTTTTTTCATGTTCTGTATAATATATTAAAATAAATTTTTTTTTAAATTTTTATTTAGAGCTTATATAATACAAAAAAAAATTGATTTATCAAAATTTCTTTTTTTAACATATATCCAGGAGGCGCCAAAGTCGAGGCCTGAAGAAAATCATGTCTTGCGGCGGACAGTTGATCTTAGAAATGGTAATTCTAAAACAAAAGAGAGAAACAAAATTTTCAAAAGGAAGGTTCCTTGCGTGAGAATTTACCACAAACTGACAAAAAAAAAAATAATAAAAAAATGGCGGATGTTTGAAAAAAAGTTAAGAAAACACGCCTGTTTTTCACAATGTTATGCTTAAAAAGCAATACTTTATTAACTTTTTTTTTGCAAAATGTGGTAAATTGGCATACAAAACATCTTAACAAATAAAACAAGACCAAAATCATTAAAATCGGCTAAGCAGTTTCGGAGATAAAGTGTCCGCCATTCGAAAAAAAGTAATTTCTGGAAAAACGCGTTTAAAGTTAAAACTTGCTATTTTCTTTCCGCTGAGTCAGCAAGTAATGCGTGCAGGATGCGCCTGCACATTTTCACTGATTTCACTTTGTTAGAATTCGAATTTAAAAAAACAGTTTCAGGTGATGATTTTTAAAAGTATAAGGATTGAAAAAATGTAAAAAAAAAAAATTTAATTTTTTGAAACTTATAAGGTGGTCAAGTACCTTAAAAGATGGCGCACGCTGTATTAATATTTCGGATGATTCATTTGAATAGTTTTTTTTTTTACAACACCAGACCGAAAAAAGTGATTTTGAGATAATTGGGTTTAAAGTTTTGGGAGTGGCCGCGTGATGAATCTGACTCTAGCTGCTAAAACGGCTGTAGAATCGAAAATACTGGGAATAGCCTTCCAAAAATTTGTTATGTTAGTTATGTTATGTTATGTTATGTTATGTTATGTTATGTTATGTTATGTTATGTTATGTTATGTTATGTTATGTTATGTTATGTTATGTTATGTTATGTTATGTTATGTTATGTTATGTTATGTTATGTTATGTTATGTTATGTTATGTTATGTTATGTTATGTTATGTTATGTTATGTTATGTTATGTTATGTTATGTTATGTTATGTTATGTTATGTTATGTTATGTTATGTTATGTTATGTTATGTTATGTTATGTTATGTTATGTTATGTTATGTTATGTTATGTTATGTTATGTTATGTTATGTTATGTTATGTTATGTTATGTTATGTTATGTTATGTTATGTTATGTTATGTTATGTTATGTTATGTTATGTTATGTTATGTTATGTTATGTTATGTTCATCAATTCCATTGCGATTCCATTTATCCCCTTCTCTATATCCATACAAAATATCTATCAAACAAATAAAGTTAAACTTTCCTTTTGAATAATGCAACCATTCTATCAGTATTTTCTTATGACGTCGGGTTAAACTATCGTCAGTAAACCGACTTTACAGACAACCTCTTTTTTCAAAGTGATTCAATGTTTTCATACCGACATAAAATATGGCGCACCCTGTATTAAAGTTTCAGTCTATTCGGTTGAGTAATCTTTAACTTTTTTTTGACAACACCAGTCGGAAAAAAATGGTTTTAAGATAATTTGGTTTAAAGTTTTGGGAGTGGCCGCGTGACGAATCTGACTCTACCTGCTAAAACGGCTGTAGAATCGAAAATACTGGGAATGTCCGTCCAAAAATTTCACAGTATATTCTTAAAAGCCTATACTTTCGAAATAGCAAATCGAATTTTTGAAATTTCTACAAGTAGCCCCACAGAAAACTGTCCAACGAAGTGAGGAGTTCGGCCGAAATTTCCGTTTTTGCCAATCTTATTTTCAAATTATTTTCTTGGATGAACAGCTGTGAAAATTTTGTGCTCATGGTGCGATATCCAATATGCGGCGTCTGACAGTATTAGAAGTGCCCAAATACAGAAATATAAATAGCAACCCTCGTAGTATATGAGCTTCTTTGGCACAAACGTTTTTTTTTAATATCTCTTTTTGGAAATCAAGTTTGAATCACGTTCACGTAGCCATTTGCAAAAATTATAAATCTTTCGTCAGGGGGATTAAGTTTGCGCCACCTGGTGCATTTATTTGTAAAATAAAACGTAAACAATTATCCACCTTGTAAAAACGACTTCCTATTACTTATTCGCGAGGTGCTCCTTCGCAGTCTGTTCGCAACTCATTAGTCAAGCTAAGCTTTACGAGTTTCACATTTCGAAATAGAATGTTGCAATTAAAACGAAATGAACCAAATCGCAATAATTAAAACAGTCATTCCGCGAAAAACGATGTTGAATAATAATGTGAAAATCTTTAGCTGGCTATTCATACATACATACATACATTCAAAGATATATTCAGATGTACACGTGGCTCTGTCATTAACTTTAGTCGACGATTAAATGAGCAAAATCTTTGAAAAGTTAGGTATTCAAATTTTACTCCAAATTATGGCATTACCTCAAAATGATTGAAAGTTTTATGCCACTCCTCTTCAGCAAATGCGTGGAATGCTTAGTTGCTCGCATGTTTGGTATATAAAATTTTTATTTCGTACCAAGTTTTCTCTTTAAATGTAGCAAATTAGATGAAAATGTAATTAAAATATGTTAAATGAAAAAAAAAACTATTTTGTTATTTTACCACAAATGGCTTTTCCATGCTTACATTGTTACGTCGCCTCCGAACGGCAGAAAGTTTTTTATGAGTAACTTTTCACTCGGAGGTACGTCATTGCCTTGCTCTATCATTTGGTTTTTGATGCCAAGTATTTCGAACCCGGGCACTACCGAATGGTAGTTATGCATCAACTAATTTGGCTATAGCGGCGGATGTAAAATAATAACAATAATAATAATATTTTGAAATATTTTACTAACACAGGTAGCAGCCGTCACAACGAAAATATTTATTAAGGGGTATTCTAGTGTAGAATTTTGAAAAACTCGAAATTGTTTTTTGCATATTTTCAAAGCAGGATATTTAAGAATATGTCATTAAGAGGACTTTTTAAAATTCCTATTTTTCATGGGTTATACCCTTTTTGATGACATGGCATCGGTTCCGATCCGACCTCTACAACCTAACCAAAAGACTTTAGGCGTTTCCCTTCGAACGCGTTTTTCTCAAAACTACTTTTTTCGCGCTGGCAGTAAGGATATCTCGAGGTCTACAAATTTGGCGAAGATGTTCCCTATATATTTCTTCATCGGAAGACCCTAGCTCGAATCTATAAGTTTTCATTTAGTATTTAAAAAAAAATCGGAATTTTTGAAAATACATGTAAAAAAAAATGTTTGAAGTGAAACCTCTTACGCGTCGATGGACGAGTGAAAATGGAGAGTAATATTTTAAGGTCATGCAACGTTTTGGGCATTTTCGTTCCGCGAGAGAGAAAGAAGATATAACGTAGAGGAACAGGAGAGAGAGAGAGAGCTATACCTTATATATATCTTATATGTATACACTTCAGGCTATTTTTCCTGAGTTTTTCCTTGTTTTTGCTCATTTCTAGTGAGAAATAACACTGCCTACTTTTTGGTGCTTGTTTGTTGGCGCAAACTTGTAGGAAATATATTTTTGGTGCCTACATTTTGGCGTTATATTTCCTTGGTGCCTACTGTTTGGGGCGTTTCCCAATTTTTTCGGCCGTTTTTTTTACGCCATTTTATAGCTCATTGACTTTTGATATAAGAGGGTTCCCTTTTACATTTTGTTGCTTTACAATACCACGTATGATGAGTTGTAATTTAACATTTGTATAAAAAATCTTGGTATTTTTTAGAATAAACTTACATACAACGTTTTCGCTTATGAGCTTTACTTGTTCCTTTTTCAGTGAGTTGAAAAATTGAGTTCACAAGTTCCAACATCGCCGTCGGTTCTTTGATGAATGTCGGAAAAGTCGTCCCAAAACGGTTATTGTGCGGGAAAAAATCGATGCTGTGGGTCTATAAGGCCAGATCATCACGTGGCATATCTTGAGATAGAGAAATGCGTGGGAATTGGCGGGGCTAGTACAAATTCAATACTGCATGAACATTTGGTCCTCAAGAAGATTTGTGTTTGCTGGATATCGTATAATTTGACAATTGCCCAAAAAGTACTCGTGCCGATTGGTGTAAAGAAATGTTGAAGAAATTCAGCCATGGAAGTTCAAAGCACGTCTGTGACATTATAACAGGTGACGAGTTTTGGATCCAAGATGAGCTTAATCCAGCACAAGTTTCTCGCGGAAGGAAAGCCTCAAAGCAAATGGCCGATTGTCGCTTTTCGGAAAATCTCGTCATGTCCCAACTGTTCGAGTAGAAAAACTTAAAACCGTCAATTTTCAGTGGTACGCAGCCATTTCTTTACCAGAAGTTTTCGAAGAATTAAGGAAAAACCAACCGCCGAAGTCGAATCATTCACACCAAACAATGTGAGCTCTCACGTATCGGCTCTCACAATAAAGTATTAGAGAGCATTCAAAAGAACGAATTATTTTACTGGATAATTCTCCTTACAGCTCCAATTTAACACCTAATGATTTTTTTTTTCAAAAATCAAGTTGTCGAAAATCAAGGCAAGTTTTGAACCAACTGAAACTTACATACAATAAATGAGGTCCCTTAGCCTATAGCCAGTGTAGCTATAGTCATATATGTATTTCGTTCACAGAATGAAGCACCAAAAGAAAATGAAAAGATATTCTGACTTAACCCTGGAGAAACAAATAAATTAAAAAAAAAAAAAAATCAGTCTTCGCCAATATTGTTATTCAGTCTTTACATAGCATAGAATGCCCGTTTTAACTGCTGGGTATTAGGTCACGAGAGACGGTTGGTTTTCTGGATCATTAGCTGGTGACGTGCTTCTCCAGTAACCTTTAAGGCATTTAAGTAGTAAAACTTTCATAATTTATGAACTGAAGAGCAATTTCCTCTAGGAGAGTCGTCCTGTGAGTTAAATTCTCGGTATTTGCTTTATAAATAATTTGCACATTTATGTCAACAATGTCAATAAGAGTAAAAAAGAGGCGTAATACTAGTAGGCAATATTAGTGCTGGTACAAGTTTTGTAAAAATAGGCAATCTTAGCAGGTCTCCAACAAAAAAGATTGAAACAACTTTCAATCGTGTAACCAAATCAAATGCTTGGTAAAGCGCGAAGCACATACTTAATGCAATGATTTCAAAAATAGGAAAAAACAAAGAAATTTTTTTTTTAGAAATGAATTCGCTCTTATTTGCCCGTCAATCCAAAATCAAGTCCAGAGTATTAAACGGAATTGATAAAAGTAATGCTTCTTCAGCTTTATCACTCAATCGCCTAACTCTAATCTCTAATTGTCTCTTCCTGTATTTGTCATTGTGAGTTTCTGCCTAAGAGTCTTAAACTCCGAAAGCAGTATTCCATGGAGTTTCTTCCGGCTTAATATTTAATTTCTTGGCTGGGTTTAAGGTTTTCGTTAACCTTCTAATCATTTTTCCTCCCTCTCTCCCTTTTTCCCTATTATATTTTATTTATTTATATTTTTTATTATTATTTTAATGTTGACCCAATTTGGTACCATCTATACATACATATACATATACGAACATAGTGACATAGCAAAACAAATACACTTACATGCAATTGGGGGCTTATGTGTTTCTGTGGTGATTCCTTTCTGCCCGCTGCGCAAGTTAACCGATTCATGTAAGCGTGCCAGTTCAAACACAATCAGTATAATCCAATTGTCCTAAGTTTTTTTCTTAGAAATTTCCAATTGTTTTTTACAGATGTGCATTAGGGTGTCTCACCAAAACAAAATTGTGGATTTTCCGCAGAAAGTATAAAATTTATTATATCAATTTTAAAACTTTCCCCAAAATATTTCGGAAAATACATGTAAGGATTCACATGAGCTGGATCGATTTGAAAGTACCTCTGAAAACCGGGTTTTGTTATAAATAAAATTCATTTTGAAAATATTTTTTACATAAAATAACCTCAGTTAAGGATTTGCTACTTTCTGGATTTTTTTTTTTTCGAAATAGATTTTAGAAAACCTTGAATAAATCAGTAAAATCAGATTTATACTTCTCATTTCTATATTTCTTGGAGAATTAACCCATTCACAATACAATTTTTTTTTTGGAAATAAGCATTACATATTATGAGTCTGTCGATAAATTAAAAAAAAAGAAAATTACGGAGATCTTTTCAGCTTTTTTTCAACAAAGTTTCAAATATTTTCAAAAACTAATTTTTTTAGGCAGACCTTTTCAGCTTAAATTTTTCCATCAACTGAGGTGATTTTTTTTAACAAATATTTCCAAAAACTAATTTTTTATGCAACACTTTTCAGCCTGAATTTTTCTATCAAATGAGGTGATTTTTTAAAAAAATATTTAAAATTTTTTTCAAAAAATATATTCAAAACAACTTTTTTAGGCACACCTTTTCAGCTTAAATTTTTCCATCAGATTTGAAAAAATAATTTCAAAATTTTTAAAAAAATATTTTCAAAAATTAAGTTGTTTTATGGAGACCTTTTCAGCTTAAATTTTGCTATCAACTGAGGTGATTTTTTTTAACAAATATTTTCAAAATATTTTTAAAAAGTATTTTCAAAAACTAATTTTTTTATGCAGATCTTTTCAGTCTGAATTTTTCTATCAAATGAGATGATTTTTTTTGGAATATTTAAAAAATTGAAAAAAATATATTCAAACTACTTTTTTATACAGAACTTTTCAGCTTCAATTTTTCTACCAACTGAGGTGATTTTTTGAAAAAAGTATTATCAAATTAAAATTTTTTCTTAAATGTTTATACAAACTTATTTTTTATACAGACCTTTTATTGCTTAAATTCTTCTATCAGATCTGACAAAATATTTTCAAAACATTTTTAAAAATATTTTCAAAAACGAAGTTTTTTATGTAGACCTTGTCAGCTTAAATTTTCCTTTCAACTAGGCTGATTTTTTTTGAAAAAACATTTTCAAACATTTTTTTTTTTAATATTTTCCAAAACTAATTTCTTTTCAAGCTGACATTTTCAGCTTAAATGCTTCTATCCACTGTGGTGGTTTTTTGAAAAAAGTATTTTCAAAATTTAAAATTTTTTAAAAAATGTTTAAAAAAACTAGTTTTTTAGGCAGACCTTTTCACTTTAAATTCTTCTATCAACTGAGTTGATTTTTTCTACAAATTTTTAAAATTTTTTTTAAATATTTTCAAAAAAAAATTTCTTTAGGCGGAGCTTTTCAGCTTAAATTTTTCCATCAACTGAGGTGCTTTTTTTTAACAAATATTTTCAAAATTTTTAAAAAATATTTTCAGAAACTAATTTGTTTAGGCGGAGCTTTTCAGCTTAAATTTTTCCAAAACTGAGGTGATTTTATTTAACAAATATTTTCAAAATTTAAAAAAAAAATTTTCAAAAACTAATTTTTTGATGCAGACCTTTTCAGCTTACATTTTTTTTCTTATATTTAAAATTTTTTTTTAAAATATTCAAAAAGTAATTTTTTTATGCAAACCTTTTCAGTCTAAATTCTTCTATCAACTGAGTTGAGTTTTTTTGGAAAAAAATTTTGAAAATTTTTGAATTTTTTTTTTAAAAACCTTTTTTTTTATGAAAATCTGAATTTTTTGAATTAATTTTTTTTGTGGAGATCTTTTCAGCTTAAATTTTTCTATCAACTGAGGTGATTTTGTTGGAAAAACATTTGAAAAAATTTTTTTTTAAATATTTTCAAGAACTAAAATTTTTATGCAGAGACTTTCAGTCTGACTTTTTTTAGCAAATGAGGTACAATTTTTTTTTAAATTTTGAAAAATTTATTCGAAAATATTTTTTTGCAGACCCTAAATTTTTGAACACTTTTTTTAAAAAACTATTTTTTTTTATGAAAACCTGAATTTTTTAAGCTACTTTCAAACCTATTGAGCTCATGTACTTCTTATCAATCTTTCAATTTTCCGAATTAAGAGCATTTTCGCGAAAGCCTTAAATTTTAATACATACTTTTTATAATTCCTATGGAAACAGCAACCATTTTTTACTTGTCTGGAGAGAGATGCACCCTAATGTGCACAAGGCTGTGCGTATGGATTTGTATGTCGTGCTACATTTTTACAAATATATGAAAATGTTTTGTTCAAATGTCTGCTTATGCGTTTGCTTATATGCAAATGTGTGTTTGTGTGTGTGGGCCTGCATGCTTGCACGCGCGCCTTGGGGTTTTTACTATTTCCCAATTTTCAGCAACATGTGCTTTTACGGTTCTTGATTTTCTAAGAAGATTCGCTTGTATTCGCTTAAATTCAATTCAGCCAATAGTTTTTATTAAAACATTTTGATGTGTCGATTTCGTGTTTGCTTGCTCGGTACAAATTTGTGGTACATTTTAAATGTTCGCAAGGCAATTTTAAACAAAATAAGATTTAGTCCACTAGTTTAGATTAGATTAAATTTGTGGAGGGGTTGAACACGTTCAAGCACTCAGTCAGGAGGTCACTGTACTACACCCGAATAGATTTCAGTGGAAAGAATAGCGATAGGTAAGACGCAGGGCACTCTTCCACAAATCTCTTGGATTTATTGATGAATTTTAAGAGATCCGGAAGAGGAAGAGTATGTTTGCATAGCTGTCGAGATTAAACAATAAAAAAAAAAACATTTATGGCCGCTTGAACTAATAGTCAGAATATACCCGTATTTTACGCATACAAATTTAAAATTTTTTTTTTTGGGTTTTTTTATTGCGACTACTTCATAAATATTTACAGATGACTAACAGGCAACTTAAATATGACAGCAGAAAGCATTTTTATGTATGCACGAGATCGCTAGGCTTAGTGCGCATGAGCCTTCGTAGTATTAATCAGACGGTTTCAATTGAATTATATGCTCCTTCATTGATCTGGTTTATTAGTCTTTCTTTATGAGCCACTGCAATACCATTTCATCAGCATACATGGCGTAGTGACTTAGCGACGTCAGACACATAAATATTGAACAAGATAGGTCCCATAACTGATGCTTGAACACCAGCTGGAACTTTCGCTGGGTCTGAAAATTCATTATTTATACAGACGCAGAAAAAACGATTTTTTAGAAAGCTTTGCACAATCTTTGTAAGTGGAATAGGAAATTTTACATCTATGAGTTTATTTATCAGCCCATTGCACCAAACGGAGTCAAAGGCTTTTCCAACGTCGAAGAGGACTAAAGCTGTCGACTTTTTGTTATTGAGACCTGATTTTACATGGCTATAAATTCTCTGTATTTTGTCAGTTGTACCGTGAAATTTTCCAAATCCAAACTGTTCAGCAGGCAGCACATTATTTTCGTTAATAAATTCTGTTAATTTATCATTCAGTGTTTGCTTGAATATTTTACCCAGACTACCTAAAAGACTTATTAGTCGATAGCTTCCACATTCGAGGATTTTCTGAGCTATGGTATTGGAGTTACTTTCGGCGTTTTCCATGTCTCCGGAAAGTACTGAAGTTTAAGATATGAATTGATAAGAAATGTTAAGAAAATAACTGCTATTTCAGGCAAATTCTTAAGTATTATATTCCTTATATCGGTCTAAAGCTGGGGATTTTCGTAAAGTTAGTCTGTTGGTGAGGTACTAACATATAGAGAATTCAGTTCAGCAATTTTTTCTTTTAAAGCATCTTCATGTATTTTTAAACTTTGTGATTATTTTGGATTCTGTGAGCAAATCCCTTTGCTTTTTCGTGGCTTTGTATAATAGTTTTGTTTTGATTAAAGAGCACCGAACATTGTACAAGCCTCTTTTTTTAAATTTTGCTTATATTCCAGAAAGGCTTACTTCTTGTATCTCGTTCACCTATCCTCTTATTCCATTCTTTATTTCTGTGTTGCAAGATTTCTTTCCAAATACTTTCAGACAATCTAAATATCTCTAACTGATATTGTTAGTGGAGCCACTATCGGCCTTCGAAAGTAATTTCTAAATTGCCAGAACTTGTAAATAAGTTGCTTTGCAACTAAATATAATATGTACATACAGTGGCTCAATAAAAAACTCGGACATATGGTACATAGCATGCAGCTTCAAATTCAAAATTTATAGAAAGGCAAGTTGAATATTTTTATTTTTTCCTATTGGGTATTCAAATAGGATTTTAAAAATAGTAATATTAATTTACAAACCTATTACTTCCGTGTTATAAAAAATTTATCATGCAGCATCCGGAAAATTGGTGTCAAAAAAGAAGTCAGACATTTGGCATTATTGCGATTAGTTTGCACTTTAAACGGGGAATCCCACAATAAATTTGCTCTCGTTAGAACAGTGCAAAGAAAGAACCAAACGTAATAAATTAAAATACAATTTTTTGAATAAAAGACCAAATTATAGGTAAACTTGGGTAGACAGCGGGGACAAAGCTCAATTGAAGTCAGACATTAAATTATTAGTCATCATGAAAAGGGTAAAACCGTTCCGAAAATCGGAGAAATACTGGATAGACCCCGTTCGATTGTATACAACGTGATACAAATTTTCAAAGAAACCAAATCCCTGAAAAATAAGAAGAAATCCGCACGACCAAAATTGTTTTCGGATGCAGATGCACGGCGGATAGTGCAAGAAATTGAGAACAACCAAATTTGAGCACCCCTAAGCTCACAACAGAAGTCGCTCAACATCTTAATATTAAGAAAGTATACGTATAGTGAGAATAATAAAGTGGAAGTTTCCTTCTTCTTCTTCTTCTTCTTCTTCTTCTTCTTAATGCGACATGGGGATAAGGATTTCGACTTCTGGAACCACGTTTTATTTGCAGATGAAAACAAGTTTAACATATTTAGGTCAGATGAGCAATCGTATATGTGGAGAAGACTTAATGAAGAGTTGCTGAAAAAAAATGTACGTCCGACAGTTAAACATGGGGATGGGCCGGTAATGGTATGCGATGGTATGTCCGCTGTTGGTACTGAAAATTTATGCTTCGTTAATGGCAATACGGACCACAAACAATACCTAACAATACCTGAAAAAAAATTTTCTCCAAAGTGCTGACAAGTTGGGAATTAAAGATTTCTTTTTTTTGTGTTTTCTACCTCGTTCAAAATGCCTTCGCACTTACAGCGACCGTCGTCTACTGCGTTGCTGAAGTGTGGCCACTAAGACGTTCCCTCCTCTCGTTCTGAGGAGACTCCCTTAACGGAACTGCTTTCTATATTACTTCGGGAGGGCCAGAACGGCATCCATAAAGGACTAATTTTATTCACCCACGTCTGGGTCCACCATATTTGTGGTCAGCTTTCATGCGTCATGCTTTCGTCTTCTTGTGTCTCTATGTGTGCGGCTTCGCTTTGTTGCACTGTGTCAAGGTCAATCTTTTTTTTTCGTAGTACGCTTCCGATGTATTTTCTTACTGCGTTCCAGCTGTCCCCGCGTTCGAGCATTTTGATGATTATGTTGCTCGGTGCGATGTCGCCAATCTCCTCCCTCAGAGCATTTCTTTCCGCGAGCCATCTACCGCAACTAAAAAATGTGTGCTCAGCGTCATCGCTCAGAGCTTCGCAGTATATGCACTTGGAATCGGTTACCTTGATCATACGGTATAGGTAACTCCGGAAGTACCTGTGGCCCGAGATGAACTGAGTTAAGAAGTAGTTCACTTCTCCGAAGTTCCTTTGGACCCATTTGCCAATTGATGGAATAAGTTTCACCATTTGCCATTTGCCACTCGGTTCAGTGCCACTTCGGCTTTACCAACGCAGCATGGTTTAGCTTCGCCGTTCTGAGAAGCTAGTGATGACGTGTTTCTACTTGGAGTCCCACGTTCGTTGCGCAGCCTCCAGTGCTTCGCGCTTGGCTTTGCAGTTTAGCACAATTCCCCATACTTCGCTGCCGTATAGGGAAATTGAGCTTGTGGCCGTCATAATTAGCTTTCTTTTGCTCTGAGAATTAAGGACAATTTCCAGTGCTACCAATACAACGATGCCAGGCACGTGCCTAATGTCCGTCTATGGCTTATCTACCACTGCCCTAAAGTGCTTGAAACACCTCCACAATCTCCAGGCATCAGTATAATTGAACATCTGTGAGCTCAAGCCAACTGAAAAAGAAAGTGAAGTTATTAGAATCAAGAAAGGCTAAGGTATGGCACCACTAATCGCAGCTTAAGGTAGTAGTCTGGTCAAATACTCATTTTTTATAGATATTTTTTAGGAATTTTTTTTTAAGAAAATAAAATGCGATCGTTTTGGTTTTATAGTATGTTCCTACTGACATCAAATAGTATGCAAAAACAATTTTTTTGGTTTTTTTGGTTTTTTTTTACATATTTTTTTGCAGTAGTGTGGCACCAAAGTAAGCGTCTTAAAAAAAAGATAGGTGGCTTGTCAACAGGATTTTGCCTCTTCAAGACATCTGATATGAAAAAGTTAAACTGATTAGTATTCTGTAGGCTTATCATTCTGGCAGGTGCTACAATGGGAAATTTTTTTTGAAAAATAACAAAATGGCGGACTTTTGAAAAGTTCTTTTTCTCATTTTTTCGGGCCTCTGATTACCTAAACCTCCTTTTTTGTCATGTTTTTACGTTTGTATTCTCTATGTACGAATGAGTTGAAGTTTGTTTATGTTTTTTGCAGTTTTGAAAAGTAGAACGAAAATAAATGTGACACATAAACGCATTAGATTTGCATTTTAATATATGAGTACATATATTTTTTTATTTAAAACCATATCACTTGGCTGTTCGAGTGCTTTATTGAGCCACTGTATCCATTAGTACTATAGCAAATAGTCTGAAAACGCGCAGGCACTTGTTGACAAGTCAAGCAAACACACCAGTTTAAATATTTACCCTCAGTTATTTTAAGAAATCTGTAGAGACATCAAATGAATTCAGGCACGAAATACTTCCAAATAAATGTTGCGGAGGCTACTCTCTGCAGAACTTTTAAGATAAACAAAAGTGCCTGTGTAAATGGTTTACATTTAATAAATTTTCAAAATTAATACACAGAACTTAAAACAAATAAGTTTCATTAGATGTGACAACATTTTTTTTTACTTCTTGCACTCTGCTCAGTGTACCTGAATAGCAAGCAAAGCAACTATTGAACTGCGTATTTGCAGCAGCTAAAGTCAACTTAGAACCAATAGCAACGAGTGAGCAAATACGAGTATGTACGAGATAAGCAACAAAAAAATTATATGAGAAAGTGGTGAAAGTCGCAGGCTAGCATTGCAGAGAGTGTCATAGCTGAGGCTGAATTGCCTGCATCAGTTATCAGAGCTGCATTGTCATCTTGCACGATTACTACTTAAGGTGAAGAGCTTCGTGATGTCAGGTAGATTAGTACACCCGACACTGCACTGGCATACGCAATGAGGGGAAATATGTATGAGTGCGCCTATAGGAGCGGGTATGTAAGTACGCATGCATGTATGTGAATAAGCACCACACACCTCATCGATTTATTTATGTATGTCGACCTACTACCTACTAATATTCAGCGAGAGAGATGAGAAAGATGCCATGACTACTCTCATAAACACCACCTGATATGCTTTGCGTGGCGCTAAAAATACAAACGTTTGGCACTAAACCTACATGCAACATAATTTAATACAACGAGTTAGAATATCATAGTTCAGCACTGTTGATTTCCAGTGAAGCTCAACCTTCGCTTTCCAAATAGAAAAGTGATTTTTATTTTCATACAAATGTGGGAGAAAAATATGTTAGACTTGTACGGATGATATCTTACGAGTACATGTGCATGCACACGTTGTTGTACATAGAAATATATACGTGCATGTGTATGTGATATAACTGGCGTGGGGCTGCTGAATGTTGACATCAATTGACTCACAAAAAGGGATGCTAAGTCGATTCCAGGAATGTGAGTAGTTATTAAGAGCGTTTGCTATTTTAGTTGCCATAATTGTTGCTGCATAGAGCAAACCTGAGATTTGAAATACAACTCTTGCAGAGTATCGTAGCAGTTGTTTGGAAGAGAATTTACTATACAGGATGAACGACGCCATAACTTTTTTGTGTAAAATTAGTTTTTATTGATTTCAAAGACAAAATTGTTCAAAAATGATTACAATTTCAACATATATTCACTTTAGCTCGATATGACCACCTTTTGCCTTGACTATAGCCTTCTAACGGTCAAAAAAGGAGTGTCATGCTGCACGAATGTGATCTTGAGGTATTTTGGCCCATTCTCGTATAATCGCTTTTTTCAGCGCATCCATACTGGCATATTTTTTAGTCCTCACCTTCGTCTCCAAAATGGACCAGATGGAATAGTCCATCGGATTTGCGTCTGGCGAATTCGAAAGCCATTGAGTGGACGAAATGAAGTGTGGAACATGATTTTTTAATCATTCTTGGTTCACACGAGCTTTATGAGACGGTGTCCTGTTGGAGAGTCCATGGTCTACGACCGAAATGTTTGCGTGTTCACGGCTCTAAAGCAGCTTCTAAAACATTTTCCCGCTAATAAGTCGCATTCACTTTGACACCAGGCTCGATAAAAACGATTGGAGAGCGTCCATCAGCGGTCACTGCGGCCCAAACCATTACTTGCGATGGGAAATTACTTCGAGTGGTCAATCGATGACTCAAATTCTCGTATGAGCGTTCGGTCAAGTAAACACGATCGTTTTGAGTGTTTATAAACTGCTCAATTGTCACATTTTTTTCATCAGAAAACATACTGTTAGGAAATTCGCCACGTTCGTCCACGCGCAACAACTCCTTTGCTCTTTCACACCGAACTTTTTTTTGCTGGGGTGAAAGATCGTGTGCTTTTTTGGACTTCTAAGCCTTGACCTTGAGCTCATTTTTCAATATGCGTCGAATGCTGTCTTGCGATATTTTCAGTTCTTTGACCATTTTTCTCCCACTTCGACGTGGATTTCGTTCAAGTCGAGCCTTCACTTTCCGAACCATTTCTGGCGTTGTTGCGGTTTTTTTTGGTCCACCTCCATAGCGTTTTGCAATGCTACCAGTATCATTGTAACGCTTTATAGTGCGACATACAAACATTTTATTCACTTTGAGGTGTCTGAGCTCACGAACAATGGCTGGTGATGGTTGCGATTTTCCAGCCAAATATAACGCAATCACACTATTACGTTTGAATTCCATCACAGAAAAAAATATTCGACAAAACTGAGACGCAAATGCTTTTGATGGCTTATAAACAATATAATGAACTGTCAGTAGAACAATTTTGACGTTGATGGCATGATCTATTTTACAGATACAAGCAGTGTGAAGTTGGTAACACTTCATATCGTTCACTCTGTATATGCCTGCGGATTTTGTTGGTCGATTGTAACCGCAAAATAACAAAAAACAAAACAAATAATGACATTCTAACGCAACCACTGCAAAAGATGGCATTAATGAGAATGGAAAATGCAAACCACAAAAAATTTAGTTGAAATGTGTAAAAAGTGCCCAAAATTGGAAACAAAGAATTGTAATCTATTGAAAATGGGCCGCCTTCTGCCTTCTTGCCCTAACCACTATTAATTCGTAGCTCTACGATTTTTTCTCATATACACCATTTCTTTTGCCTAACCTTGTCCTAATTCGAATCATTTCTTCGTGTGCGCTATCTCCGGGTCACACGATCCTGTGTCGTCTTTTCATTCACGCTTTTACATCGCATGTCGGTTTTTAAAGTATTTTTCCATGTTTTTGGTGGTTTGCATGACCTTCTTTTTAGCTTCTCCATCTGCAACATTTACCTCACTGCAGGGTTCTCTGGTCCCATCATAACATGGCCGTACCAGAGAAGGCGAGTTTCTTGCAGTTTTGCGCTAATTGGAGCGACTTTTGTTGCTACCAGGAACAAAGTTATTCTGTATCTTGTGCAACAGTGTTACGTCGCGGGCCCACCTCAGCATTCGCATTTCTGCCACGTGCAGTTTCTGTTTTAATTTGCAGGCTATAGCCCAGCACTCGGAAGCGTTTGCCATTGCTAGTCTGTTCGCGATTTTGTAGATTTAACCTTTAAGCTTTTGTGGTATTTTCTTCGTTGCACCGGACACCAGAAGCTGCTCTGCAGCTTTGGCATCCGCATAGAATTCGGTGTGTGATTTCAAAAGTAGCGGATGGTTTCTAAATGTCTGCCAAACAAGACCTCTGGGCATGCGGTTGAACTGCTTTTCGAGGTGAATAAAAACTTTAAACAGATTTTCTTTGTTCAGCGGGTGCTTTTCTATGACATAACGGAGAATAGTCTATTTAGCACTTACAAAGCCGAACTCTTTGCTAGTGATCTTCGCACTGCTTTTATTGCGTGCATCGAGGACTCCTTCCCAGATCTTCAGATAGTATGACGTAAGTTTTATTCCACGGTAATTTTAGTACCAGAAACGCCTCCTTTAGTTTTGTAGATTGGGATTATATAGCTATTAAGCCACAGTTCTGGAATACCCTCTGCAGCAAAGTGAGTCATAGATTCTCTCTACCAGGGTAAAGTTATACTTAGCCAAACTTGTTGTTTGACTTTTGCTACTAATACCGGTAACAGCTCGATCCCACTTTTCCACGCTAGCCATCATTGAGCGGTTGCCCGCATCCTACCACGGGGAGGTATGGGTTGGAATTTTTTCTTCTGGTATAACATATAGGCCACCGTAGTCGAATGGGTTTACTATGTTTTGTTTTGCAGACGTTGGATAGAGATGATATACTTTTGTCTACCGCTTCCCAGATTTCTATACTGCAACTAAAATTTTTTTTCAGTACGCAGTTTTATAGCCCATTAAATTTTAGTCTAACAAAGTGAAATGGTGAAGTGGCTACAAAATAGCGTTAATTTTTAGCAATTTTTTATTGACGGAGCAAGGCCTTTTCTTTTATAAAGGGTGGTTAAGTTTCAAGGGCCGGTGTTGATTTTGAATAAAATACAACTTCTTTAAAAAATTGTTGTCATTTCGCTTTATTATGATAATATTGGTATGACTCAATTACGCATAAAACAAAATATCGGCCGTGGTCTCGGCGGTACACCTCCATCCGATGGTCCGAATTTTCGATGACGCTGAGGCATAGTTGCGGTTCTATGCCGTTAATATGCCGAATTATCTCATCCTTTCGCTCTTGAATTGTTGCTGGCTTATCGACGTACACCTTTTCTTTCAAATAACCCCAAAGAAAGAAGTCCAACGGTGTCGTTGACGTTTAGATGTGGTTCACATTCAACATCGGCCCTTGAAATTTAACCACACTTTATTAAAAATATTCGAGTATGCATTTTTTATGGAAGAAAAGGGGGGCAGCTCGGCGAAAACCAAATTTTAGAAATCGATAGAATTTTTCAGTAATCTCATGCGAGCCCTTTTTGGTAATACAATTTAATAAGCTATGAAGCTCCAAACCAAAGTTGGATGTTGACAGATCAACCGTCGGTAAACGTTTGCGCGTGATGGGGATGGTCCAGAAAGCAGGTAACTGGGTGCCACATCAATTGACGCAGGGGGATATCGAGAGACGTTTGGTGATGCCTGAGATGCTTCTTGAACGGCAGAAGAGAAAAGATTTTCTGCATCTATTATGATAACCCTAAGCGTCGAAAATGTTGGAGCCTACCAGGTGAACCAAGTCCATCGACAGCGAAAGAAAAAAAGTCATGCTTCAAAGGTTATGTTGTGCATTAGGTGGGATCAGAAGGGAGTCATCTATTGTGAACTCCTTAAGCCAACTGAAACCATCACTGGCAACCCTTACCGAATGCAGCTAATGCGTTTGAATCGAGCTCTCAAAGAAAAGCGGCCGGAACGGAACGGTAAACATGACAAACTGATTTTGCTGCGTGACAACGCCAAGCTACACGTTGTATTTAGAGACATTGCACCTTCGAATCACCTCTGTTCCGATCAATACAGTCAGCCCTTATGGGAGAGTGGTTCACTTTTTACGAGAGCATCGCAAACTGACGCAATGAATGGATGAAGTCAAAAGAGCTCGAATTTTTCGTCCGAGGAAACCGTATGTTGCCTGAAAGATGATGCAACTTTGGCTAAGAAAGGACGGAAACGTATTTCCATAACCAATGTATGTATATAAATAAATAAAAAAAGTGCACACATAACAGAAGTGAAACTTTCAAGGCAAACAAAGAAAGAGGGAGAGACCCGAGAGAGAATGAGAGAGAGAGAGATAGAGAGAGAATATATACCTAAATAAATTCACAACATTTGCAGAGAATACAAATAGACAAAATTTACAAAAAACGGAAAAAACGGGCCGGTGTAGGTAATCGCCGGACACAAACCGTGGCAACAACGCGCACTACTCCGAGCGTTTATCACCCGCACAAACGCAGCGATTCCAGGGCCGCAGCAACGGCACAAGTTTTTTTATTGTTTTTTTTTATTTTTTTTATATAAAATTGGAAAAGTAATTAATTACAATCACAATGATTTTAAAGCATTAGCGGCTAGGCCATCAGCTTATACGGCACAAGTTACCGCAAGGCAATACCAATAAATCCGACACCGGAATGGATAGCACCTTACAGTACGCACAAGCACTAGCCAGGAAACGTAAATAAGCGCCAAAAAGTAGGCACCAAAAAAAAAAACACCAAAAAAATTGGGACCAAAAACGCACCAAACAGGAGGCACTAAAGAAATATAACGCCAAAGGGTGGGCACTAAAAATATATTTCCAACAAGTTTGCACCAATAAACAAGCGCCAAAAAGTAGGCAGTGTTATTTCTCACTAGAAATTAGCAACCACAAGGAAAAACTCAGGGAAAATAGTCTAAAGTGTATCTTAGATCTATATAAGGTATAACTCTCTCTCTCTCTCTTTCCTCTACGTTATATCTTTTTTCTCTCTCGCGGAACGAAAATGCCCAAAACGTTGCATGGCCTTGAAATTTTACCCTCCATTCTCGCTAGTCAATCGGCGCCTAAGAAGTTTCACTTCAAAAAAAATTGAAAAAATGGCAGAAGTTCAAAGATGAAAAGCCGTTTTTTGACCTTTGCTTTTGACTTTAAAGGTCCGAAAAAAATACTAAAAATGTTTATTTTTCGAATGATCGTAGTTCACACGATAACGACATTCATACTGAACAAGAACTTGTTTGTCCTTTTGATTTAAGACACCTGTGAGTCCAGGAACTCGTGTCGTCAGCGCTATGCCTTTTTTGGAAGACCATTTTTGAAGGCTGACAACTTTTTGAACGAGCCTCGTGTGGCTAAAACAAAATTTTTATTTTTTAAGAATGGATCAAGAAATAAAATATTGGAAAGAAAAGTAAAAAATCTGTTTTCGTTACCGTTTTATACGAGTTTAAAAAACTCCCAAAAGCCAACATTTCAAATGAGGTGAGGGCCTTAATGCCTTTTAAATGATATTTCTCTGTAATTCTTGTTTCATTGAAGTGCTGCAATTATTTATTTTTATTTTGAGGTTTTTTTATATATTTTTTTGTTGTTGTTGTTTTTTGTTTTTGTTTTCGTCGCTTCCTTTTATGACTAAAAGCTTCTTAATGACAGAATTTGGTAGCATGCGTAATGCCTTATAGGGCATAAAGTGCCCTGCAAACTTGCATATGTGTGTGTGTATGAGCTGGGTAAGTATCTGAAAGCGGATGCCCTACAAAACCAGTTTTTATTCATGAAACAAAGATTTAAATTCAAACTTCTTAAAAGGCCTTGCTAATTAATTCACACGAAAAGCAGGAAATGAATCACAAGCAAGGGGCGAGAGGCAAGGCATGCATGCATGAGAGCTTGTAAGTGCACATACATATGTACGTGTGTGCATGCATGTTTCCGCAGCAATGATAAGTTTTGTTGATTACAAGAAAAAGCAATGACATTGCCGTTGTAAGGCATGTTGACAAGCAGGAACACACCCACTTAAGTTAACAAAGAGCACCGACGTACATTAAACAACATCTACCTGTAAGTTGTTACTTACGTCTTCCCCTAACTTCAAACATGTCTACATAAATACTTATGTGCCTGACACATGCCCATGAAACGCTTAAGGCAACCATTCAATCACATCTCACACCCGAAATCAGTTGTTGGACTTCAGTGGAAGCGCTGCCACAGGCGCACGCATTTCCTGCTGATTGGCTTAAGGCGCTCAGCGATCTCTTGTAAATACAGACAGGAAAGACGTTAGTTTTTGCTCCACTTGTGGCAATGTCCAATTCGGTGGCTTGCATCTGCAACATCGTACATCCGTGTCGTAACGAAATCGCCGGCACATTCGTTTTGTTCCAATGGATTATAACGGGCATTGCGGCAATCGTGAAGGTTATACGTCCAGTTTGGCTGCTATGTACGTAAATAGATAAATGTGAACTCATACAAATATGCATATAACTGTTAAAATACTGTTTAAAAATCTATAATCTCTCCACCCCCGCGCACAGTTGGTGTACGTTCGCATGTGCCGCTGAGAGATGAGGATTACAATAAAACCTGGTTGTACATGGCGAATGGCAATGGTGAGACCGAATTGGCCTATCTCCTAGAACCACCGCCGGCGATCGAACGCAATATGCCGATGTTTGTGCAATTCGAATACTACGGCGGGTGAGTTGTGCACACAAGCACAGAAAAAAAAAAAATTATTGCCAACAAAAAAAAAATAAAATCGATTTATCTTTTAAACCAGTGCTCATACGCTTACACCCTTTATCAGCAACATCTCAATTGAACCGTTCGCAACTACAGTCGTTCGCCATCGACACGCCTCCGAGGAATGGGGCGAGCTGCTGGCGCAATTCAAGCCCGAGTTGGATACGAAAATGTTGGTGCACGGTTGGAAGTCGAGCAGTCAGAGTCGTTCAATACAATCGATACGCGAAGCCTACACGAAGCATCGCAATGTGAATGTGTTTGCCGTAAATTGGCGCGAGCAAGCGGATAGCATTTATTACTTGAAGCCGGCGCGTTATGCCATCCATGTGGGACGCGCTTTGTCGCGCTTGATTGACTTGCTGGTGGAGGAGCACTACGCGGATCCGCAGCGCATACATTTGATCGGCCACAGTCTGGGTGCGCATATTATGGGTTACGCCGGCTCGTATGCTAGGCACAGAGTGGGACGTATCACAGGTGTGTGTTTTTGTTCTTTCTGTGTCGCTTTTTTTCACTTTTTTTACATCTCCAATATTTCTATCGCAGGCCTCGATCCAGCTCGTCCCGCCTTTGAAGACTGCATTGGCCCTGAGAATCATTTGGATGCAACTGACGCAGAGTTCGTCGATGTTATACACAGTTGTGCTGGTGTTTTGGGATTCAAAAAACCCATTGGTTCGGTGGATTTCTATCCAAATGGCGGACGTGCTCCACAACCGGGCTGCAGTGAGCTGGCAAAGATTTTTAGTGAGTAGAATGTGAAAGATCGAAATTTTGCTAGTAGGGTTCGGATGCGTGAAGCTGCATTTTTATACGCATCCATTCCGCTAACTGATAGGCACTCAGCGTGTGGCTTCTTGTTGACTTTGTGTGAATTCTGGGTTTTTTTGGAGCCATAATCAAGCTCATCTTATTACACCATACTACAAAATTTAATTTTTTTTGGCATACTTGAGGAAATCGATATACGCATGAAGCTAGAAAATCTGCCTTTACAGTTTTTTCACAAAACGTTATTATTATTTTTTTTAATATCTGTAAGTTTCAATAAGTGAGGTGATTTAAAAAAAATCCTATAATTATAAAATTATACAAAGTATGGAACTATGGATATCAAATGAAAGTTGACAGAGCACGCAGAACAAAAAAAAAATTAAATTATAAAGCACCCTGATATTTATAGGGAAGTCCCTTAATCCCTATATATCCTTGTCCTAGACGGCCAGACACTGAGAGTTCAGGATTGAACCCAGAATTCTTAGGCTTTATTTGTGATGTACGATACGTGATTTTTCCAGATCAAAGTTTTACCAAGGATTACTCCCTGATATTTCATGTCCCCCGATGGAGTTAAGACGCCGTCCCCTAGTTTAAGGATCCCTCGGCTTAAATTCCTTCTTCGGGTGAAGGTTTGTTTTGTTCGGAGTTATCGAAAGTCCTTTCTCCCGATACCAGTTTTGCGTAATTTCGAGAGCTAATTGCATGCGATCAGTTGTAGTAAAGTCAAATTTGCCTTTAACCATGATGACTAGATCGTCAGCAAAGCCCCAAACTTCGTATTCCGAGATCATCGAGAGCCTGTAAGAGCTCGTCAATAATAAATAACCAAAGCCGCGGTGATAAAACACCTCCTTGGGGGCATCCTTTGATTGATCTAACACATAATCTTTTTGGCCAGTTTCAAAGATTGTCATTCTATTCCTCAACATATCGCGAACCCACGTTACGATTAGTCCCTCTATTTCCTTCCTAACCATACCTTCCTCAATAGAGCTAAAAAAACATTCTCGAATGCCCCCGTAATGTCAAGCGATGTACAGACAAGCGTCTCTAATAGATTGCTTAATTATTTTTTCCACAGCTTTGAGCAAGAAAGAAATTAAGCTTATGGGTCGAAAGGCTTTTAGCGTCTGGTCCGCCTTTTGCCTGCTTTCTGAATGAAAGCTACCCCGCCTTTACTGCAATTTTTAGGCACTATGCCTAAATACAGGCTTATCCTGAAAATATTTGTCAAAACCAGTGCTAATATCATACATTCACGCCGTGCTGTTGTAGACACGACTATATGTATATTATCAGCACCTGGTGATTTAAATGGACTGAAGGTGGAGATCGCCCATTTAGTTTTGTTCACTGTAAAGATTTTACGGCCACAGAGAGAGTTTTCTGCTGATGTTCCCAGTGTCTTCACTGTTCTCACCCACACTGACACAGTCCGGAAAGTGAGTGTCCAGCAAAAGCTGTCCCATTTCCTCCAAATTCTCCGTAAAACTTTCGTTAGCTTTCTTGAGAGTAGAAAGGCCATTTGAGTGATCTTTGCTGGGTGGCTTTTGAAGTCTAGTAGCCGCTGTTAAACAGTGACAGCTGCGCATGTCACAGAGAATGTGAAGAACCCGATACCCCAATCGTTGCCGACGGAATTGTCGTTCGCTACCCGACCATGACGAGGTGAGAATAGCAATAACTCGGCTAAAGAACAACAAAGGTAAGGTGCATGCATCAGCTTCTATGCAAAATATGGTCGGATGAAAGGATGCCTGCCGATTGGAATTTAAGTGTGCTCTGCACAATCCATAAGAAGGGCGATCCTGCAATCTGTGCCAATCACCGCGGGATTAGTCTTCTAAATATAGCCTATAAGATTCCAGTGAGCGTATTGTGTGAAAGGCTGAAACAGTCAATCAACTGATTGGATCTTATCAGTGTGGCTTTAGACCTGGAAAGTATACCATCGACCAAATATTCACAATATGCCAAATCTTGCAAAAAACCCATGAAAGGAGAATCGACTTCCACCATCTTTTCGTCGATTTCAAAGCTCCATTCGACAGTACGAAAAGGAGTTGCCTACGAGTTTATGCCGCGATGTCTGAATTTGGTATCTCCGCAAAATTGATACGGCTATGCAAGATGGCGTTGCTCAACACCAGCAGCGCCGTCAGAATTGGGAAGGACCTCTCCGAGCCCTTTGATACCAAACGAAGTTTTCACGCTGTCGCGTGACTTCTTTAACCTGATGTTGGAGAGCATCGTACGAGCCGCAGAACTTAATCGCTCAGGCACAATTTTTTATAAGAGCGTACAATTGCTGGCGCATGCCGATGATATTGACATCATCGGCCTTAACAACCCCGCTGTTAGTTCTGCCTTCTTCAAACTGGATAAAGAGGCAAAGCGAATGGGTGTGGTGGTGAACGAGGGCAAAACGAGGTACCTCCTGTATTCAAACAAACAGTCGGCGCACTCGCGTATCGGCACCCACGTCACTGTAGACAGTTGTAATTTTGAGGTTGTAACAGACTTCGTTTTATTTTTCCAACGAGAATTTAAATTATTTGTTTTAAATTTATTAAATTAAAATCAAATTATTTTAACAATTTTTTTTAAGTGGAATATTTTTAATTTTTTTATAAATATTTTTCCAACATAAATTAAACATTTTTTTTAACAAATTTAAACTTTTCGGAACAAAAATTAAAGTTTTTGCATAAAATTAATACTTTTTAATTTTTTAAGTATATTTCGTCTTAAAACATAAAAACAGTTTTTTAATATAAAATAAATTTTAAAAAGAACTTTTTTAATTGTTTTATGAATATTTTTCCAACAAAAATTAAAATTCTTTTGAAAAAATAAATTTGTTTAAACAATTTTTTTTAATTGGAATATTTTTAAATTTTTCTTAATATTTTTCCAACATAAATTAATTAACTTTTACATATACAAATTCAAATTTTCCTGAAAAAAATCAATTTGTTTTTGAAAAAAATTAAATTTATTAAATTTGTTTAAGTGTGTATTAACCAAAAAAAAGAAAAGAAATTATATATATATTTTTTTAAGAATAAAAAAAAATATTTTGTTTAAAACAATTTTTTTATATTGTATAAAATAAATTTTGCTTTTAATTAGAATTTTTAAAATTTTTTTCTGAATATTTTTTAAACAAAATTTAAAGTTATTTAAAAAAATTGAAATGTTGTGAAAAAACTCATACTTTTAAATTTTTGTAAGTAAGTTTCATCCTAAAAAATAAAAAAATTATGTTTTCTTAATTAAAAAAAAAAATAAATAAAAAATACTTTAATATAAAATAAATTTTGCTTTTAATAAGAACTTTTTTATTTTTTTTCTGAATATTTTTCCTACAAAAATTAAAATTATTTTGATAAAATTTAAATGTTTTGAAGAAACTCGTAGTTTTCAAATTTTTTTAAGAATTATGTAAATAAAATCAATATTCGTTTATTGACAACCAGCACCTGGTATTAGCTAGTAAAAATGAAATAACTGAATTTTTTATTCTTAACAATTCTTAGCCAGTGTTTAGAAGCGTTTTCTACAATTGCGCCTAGTGACATTTGCCAATTTAATATGAATAATTTTATTAAAATAAAAACACACACTTTTAAAGCTCTCTCTAAATTTATTGCTGTACTTTCCTCCTTTAAAGCCGGCTGCAGTCACGGCCGCTCCTATGAATATTTTGCCGAGTCCATCAACAGTGACAAGGGTTTCCATGCCAGCGCTTGTAATTCCATGGACGATGTGCGAGCGAAGAATTGTAGCGGCGAACGCATACTGATGGGCGATCCAGTTCCGTTCGATGCACGTGGCGTATATTTTGTGAAAACAGCGGATAAGCCGAGCTTTGCGTTGGGTGCAGAGGAGTAATGGGCGCACAGGGCTCGCATATGCGTAACTTGAACTGCTTTATACTGACACAAACACACACACATATATATATATTTATATACATATTTATGTAATATTTGTGTATGATGATTTTAAATAAAATATTGCCAACAAATGCATGCATGTAAAAATTGAGGAATTTTTTTTATTTTTGACAGTAAATGAAACACGTAAAATTCATCAAATTTTAATTGCTTTTCTTGGTTACTTATTTTGAAATACTACTCTTTATGGAACGCAACAAACAGTTTAAAAAGGCCGACTCTAGTACAATCATCCATTAAAATGAAAACTAACAAATGGGTTAAAAGAGATATCAAGACGAAAAACTTATTTGCTCGTCACGTCGAGTGTTCTGCTCCCACGGAAGCGAACCATCGCAAAGCACTGCTCAAAAAGTAAAAGGTACCCTAGAACACACGCACTACATGGATAAGAAGTTCTCGAAAAATGAGGTTAAAGAAGTGATAAAAAAACTTAAAAAAAGGCCCTGGATACGACTTTGTAATAGAAGAAATACGGAAAGAACTCCTAAAAGAAGGACTGCTTTTCCTTGCGTAAATATTCTACTTATTAATACATTACCTGGTTTTATTTCCTCTCAATGGAAAAAGCGCTGAACAAATCAATTCATATCGGCCCATCAGCCTATTGCCTCTAAAGTAATGGAATCCCTTTTCCTCGAAACAATAATGCCAATAATTGAAGAACGAAATATAATCCCAAATCACCAAATCGGTTTCAGAAAAAGACACAATACCACCGAATAAGCCCATAGACTCGTAAACAGAATACACAAAGCATTTGAACAAACAAAAAATATTGCATGGCGGCTTTTCTGGGTATATTTCAAGCCTTTGACCGCGTTTGACATGATGGCTTACTCTATGAAATAAAAGACACTCTACCAATAAATTAACACATATTTATTAACTCCTACCCCGAAAAAAAAAACTAAGATGAACTGTGGTGTGGGAGCTGGCTTCCATTCGGAGCCACTCAACCTATCTCAGTCAATTCGACTTCCTGACTATGCCAGCGAGTTCCAGGCAGAACTTTTAGCGATCAGAGAAGCATGGAGATCACTAAAACTCTACAAGGAAGTTGGTGCAAGGGTAGCGATCTTTTCAGACAGTCAAGCAGCTATAAAGGCCTTAGACTCCAACTCCATTTCATTCAAGCTAATCTTACAGTGTAGAGAGGAACTGGAATTACTTAGTCATTGGCTTGAAATCACTCTGATATGGGTCCCAGTCATACTAAGATAGGGCGTAATGAGATGGCAGATGAGCTAGCAAGAAAAGGTTCGGCACTAGATATAGCAGAGGAGGTGGCAGTATCCAGCCCACTCAACACATTAAAAGCTTCCATTGCTTCTTACTATCATGCTTTAGCCGAAAGAAGATGAAAGCAAACTACATGTATTACAACAAAAACACATGGCCATCGTACAAAATCCAAAGGATGAATGATCTGGTAGGATGTTCTCGGCCAAACATCTCACGCATCACTGCAACCCTTACAGGTTATTGGAAAGTAGGGGAATATGCAGCTAGACTCAACCTACCTTTCAATCGCATCTGCAGAAGCTGTCAAGCGGAAGAGGCGAAGGAAAGTCTTTTCCACTACTTATGTGAATGTCCAGGGCTAGCTGGGGCACGACTCCACTCCTTCGGTAAGCCTTTCTTGCAGCAAATTAATGAGATCGCAGACATCGAGAAAAATAATTTGCTGCTATATATATTTGGACCTCAATAAATGGATCACACTTCGAACAAAAAAAAAGACATCATCACACGAGGACAGTGGTAGTAAATCGGCGCTGGTCACTAATTAGGATTATTTCAGTGGAAATACTCAACCACTTCAACAACAACAACAACCTCGAAAAGCGATATTTCTTTGTCAGGCAAGGCGAAGAACAGTCTGAACTATGTAAAAGTTCAGATGGTGTACCGCAAGGCAGGGTTATGAACTCCATCTTATACTCGTTATACGCATACGATCTACCAGCTTCTGCAGAAACAATAGTTGGAACGTTCGCAGATTACACTGCCGTACTCACAATTGACTGCAACCTCATGTGGCCTCCCAAAAGCTACATAAAGGACTTGATAAAATAACTCATTGGTTGAAAGAGTAGCGCATCAGGCCGAACGAGACAAACTCTTCCCAAGTGACTTTTACACTAATTCGAAAAACTTGCCCACCCGTTAAGCTCAATAATATCATATAATCATCCCCCAACTAACGTCACTAACGTCGTCATCCTGATAGCAAACTGACTTGGATAACCCATATTTTCACCAAACGGAAGACTATAGGAATAAAATTCAGAAGCCTCTATTGGTTATTAAAGCGAAATTCCCATGTTTCTCTCGAAAGTAAGCTCTCATTTTACTCAGTTATCTTCAAAGCGATATGGACATATGGCATTCAACTTTGGGGCATTGCAGTTAAATTCAACAACGAAATAGATACTTCAAAAATTCCAATCAGAAGCCCTCAAAATGATCTCAAACGTACCCTGGTGAAAGAAAACTCATGGATCTTGCAAATAAATCGTCGTGATTTCAAACCACCCACAACAACTGGAGAAATAAAAAAATATGCCACATGACACAACACACGACTCCAACCACCCTCGTTACAGAAATAATTGTAAATCCCATAGTCTTCACCAGACTCAAGGTAAAATCAACAGAATACCTCACCTTCTTCTTCTTTCATAGCGTTACTACGCGAGGTGCATCAAAGCTTTGTTCAAAATGTTCTACCAAAGCGGTCTATCTTGAGCTGTTGCTTCGTAATTACGTATTCCCAGCTTCATCAGATCGTGTTCCACTGCGTCTATTCAACGGTTTCTCGGTCTGCCTTTGTTCTTCACGCCCATTAGCTTTCCTGTCAAGGATTTCTTCACGGTACAGGCGCTGGCATATGGATCACATGATCTAGCCATCTTATGCGCTGCGCTTTAATAAAACGAACAGATGTCTCGTTCTGAGTTAGATTGTTCAGTTCAGAGTTCAATCGAATTCTGTAAGTACCATCATCCATTCTTATTGGGAAATCTGTGCGCAGTCATCAACCTTAAGAGTCCATACCTCACAACCATACGTTAGGATTGGTCGTATAAGAAGGGGTCTTATACATAGTGAACTTTGTAGCTTTAGACAAAAGTCGCGCCTTGAATAAATTAAGGTGGGCATAATACGCTTTGTTTGCGGCGTTGATGCGATCTCTGACTGCGAAAGTTGAATCCCCGCTACATGTGAACGTAACTCCAAGGTACTTAAAATGCTGCACAGTTTCAAGAGTATAGACTCCTACATGGAAATTTTGCATCTGTGCAGGCCGCCTCGATTTTAACAGATATTTGGTTTTGCCATCGTTTACAAAAAGGCCAATACCGTTCGCAGTTGTGTTAATTTTTAAGAAAATTGCTTTTAAATCATTCCTATTTCTTGAGAGAATAGCGATGTCATCTGCGTAAGCACATATTTGGGTTGTTTTAGTTATCAAGGTACCACCTTTGTGGTACAACTTCAAATATATATATGAAAATGTGAAAAGCAGTTGGTTATAACCTCTGTTAGATATTTGATCGCGTTTCTGCTCCAATTATTAGTACGCGTCTGGATGCTTAATTCCAAGTACTTAGGGTACACACTAAAGTTCTTCAGCAGCATAAAAGGGCAATTTATATGTAAGTTCTTGAAGGCGGTACAAGGAATCAGAAGGTCACTTTATTCCATCTCCACCAATAATAAGTGGTTCTGAACTCACTTCACAGACGAGAGAGATGACCGGCGAAAATTTTAAATATCAGCCCAATCCGCCAAGCGGAAAAGACACAGAGGTAAGAAGTAGAAGACGATGGACTTTAGTTAAAATATAAAAAACCTCAAACCCCAAATCCTCCTAAAAACCTCAACCCTCAAATCTTCTTCTTGATTGGCGTTGTAACCGCTCACGCGATTTTGGTCGACTTTAACAAAGCGTTCCAGTCATTTCTTTTTCATGCTAAGACGCCAGTTGGAAACACTAAGTGAAGCCAAGCCCATCTCCGCCTGATCTTTCTGCTACCACCAGCTGGTAC
This sequence comes from Anastrepha obliqua, assembly GCF_027943255.1. Taxonomy (NCBI): domain Eukaryota; kingdom Metazoa; phylum Arthropoda; class Insecta; order Diptera; family Tephritidae; genus Anastrepha; species Anastrepha obliqua. The sequence goes on from NC_072893.1 coordinate 25,856,955, forward strand.
CACATCGAATACTTTCAGAGCCGAAGTGTTTGTATTCATTCGAACAACATGACCCAGTCAACGTAGCTGCTGGATCTTTATTCACAGCGCTGTGTCTATGTGGTCCTAAAGCTCATACAGCTCTTTGTTCCGTCGCCTGCGATACTCGTCGTCACCAGCGTGCAAAGGTCCAAAAAATCTTCCACAGAATCTTTCTCTCAAACACTCCAAGCGTCGCTTCATCGGCTGTGTTCGTCGTCCACACTTCTGCGTCATAAGTTAGGACGGGCATGATGAGAGTCTTGTAGAGTGTTAGTTTTGTTCGTCGAGAGAGGACTTTACTGCTCATTTGGCTACTTAGTCCAAAGTAGTACTCGTTGGCGAGCGAGATTCTCCGTTGGTTTCAAAGGCTGACATTGTTTTCGGCTTTAATGCTGGTTCTTAGCTAAACTAAGTATAGTACAACCTCGAAATCATAACTGCCAACAGTAACGTGGGTGCCGATATGCGCGTGCACCGACTGTTTGTTGATGTTCGTTTTGAGCTCGTTCACTACCAGACCCATTCGCTTTGTTTCTTTATTCAGCTTAGAAAAGGCAAAAGCTGGTTGTTAAAGCCGATTTTGTCAATATCATCGGCACACGCCAAAAATTGTACGCTATTAAAAAACATTGTGCCTGAGCAATTAAGTTCTGTGGCTCACACGATCTCTTCCAGCATAAGGTTAAAGAAGTCACACGACAGCGAGTCACCCTGTCCGAAACCTCGTTTGGTATGAAACAGCTCAATTGCGCGAACAAAATTAGGCAAGCGGCAGACTTGAAGACATTCCCAGCACACTTACAGATTCACAAACTCCCTTCTCACTTCATTTATTTGAATGTTCGTCCAAAGCAAAAATCACAAGTAGGTTTTTAAATTCATATGCATTTGTTACTTTATTAGAGGAATTTGTTCAACAGTCAAAGATTTTCCAATCGCACATTTAAATTTTTTTTACTAGCCGTATAATATAAATTAAAAAAGGTAACTTAAATTTAGATGACTGTTGCTATAAATACAAAATTGGTTCGAAAAAGTAATCGATTTTTTTTGGCGCCCCTCAAAGTCTCAAAGCATCGAAGAGCTTCGCAGCAATTTGCCGTGACAGCCACCCTTGAAGAAGATTAAATTTTTTGCCAAAAATTCGAGGAACATATTTACCTAAAAAGCTGAGCAGGCAATTCATGCCCTCGTTCGTCCTGTAACCGATTAGTGGAATTTTTTTTTAGTTTTATATTTTTCTATAAATATTTTATGTCCGCTCACAACTCACACACTCACATCAGTCCGTCACTGCGCAGCACAGCCGCTGGCGCGGCGACCTTAGAAATTATACTGCAGATTGCCGCTGGAGAATTTGACGTGCGACACTTTGTCCGACGGCGAATATTGCACGCCAAGCAATTTCTCGGTGGTGGTGGTGCCACTGCTGCCGATGGTGGACGGTATGGGCGTGGTGCTCAGACCGTTGTTGGCGGCGAGAGTGGCAGCAGTTGGCGCATTGCCAAATTGACGCTCAGCCTGTTGTTGTTGGCGCTGCATGTAGTTGGCATAGTCGGCAGTGGTGTAAATGGGGCTGGTCTGCTGATTGGCGCTAGCAGGGAATGCGGGCGCTGTTGGACGATTTTGGTTGTAGAGTTGGCGCAGCAGTTGTTGTTGGTATTCCTGTTGGCTCACATATTGTTGCTGTTGCTGCTGCTGTTGTTGCTGCAATTGTTGCTGCTGTTGCAGTTGTTGTTGTTGCTGCTGTTGCTGGTACGCCAGGTAAGCGGCTTGCAGTTGGTCCACTTGATTTGACTGCGCGGCCTTCGGCGCCGCGTAGCTCTGCGGCTGCTGTTGTTGCTGCAACAATTGTTGTTGCTCCAATTGCTCTTGCAATTGCTGCTGTTGTTGGATTTGTTGCAGCGTTTGCGCGTAATGCTGTTGAGCGACCTGCTGACCGGTGTAAGTGGGCGTTGACTGCGTTGAGTATTGCGGCGTGTAGGGGTACGACTGCTGTGGATATTGGAGCGCCTGTTGGTAGGGCGACTGGGTGCCAGCAGCGGCATTGGAGTACTGCAAAGAGAGATGGAACAAAAGAAAATCATTATAAAGTTGCGCTATTACAGCGGTGCGAAAGATTGAAGTGTGCGCGTATTTCATATAAATATTTAAAGTAAGGGTGTGTGTGTGTGTGGCCAAACACACTTTTCACAGTTTGGCTGGAAAGTTGGCGCTACTGGTCGCTCACCTCGGACATATGCATCTCTAGCGTTGGCAAAAGGAACTTTATTGTTGTTGTAGAAGAGCGTTTGTTTTTATTATTTTATTTTTTATCGTTTTTTTTCTATTTTCTATGAAACTTATGATTTTGCACACAGACCTTTTTAAGCGGCTTTTTATTTGTATTGAACATTTATTGAACGAAACAGAAATAGAAATAAAAAGCAAAGTAAAGTTTTCACTTTGTCTGTAAGACATTAAAGTTTTTGTGAGATTGTGTTTTTTGTTTTTCAAAATGTGAAAGTGTTTGTTTGACGTTAGCTGGAGCGAGCGCACGTGGCGCTTAAGGGTCATTTAAATTGATTTTATGTATTGGCATTGAACTGGGGAGGTCGTGGCACTTATTACAGTTCGACTATTGGCATATGCTTGCACATTAGGGTGTGCCTTAAAAAATCAAGTGAAGGATATGTTTCAGTCTCACCTCCTAAAACGATAAAACAACTCTCAAAGATAACTTTAACATTTAAATTTTGGGCTCGATAGGAGACGCTTAAGGCGGCGAAAGTTCAGATTTCTCTGTGGAGACTTGTAATGTACTTAATTTCGTTTTAATTGAATTTATTTTAAAACAATTATAAATATGTAAATCGCGGAGATTTTCTATTAATTTAAAAACGTATTGCTTTCTTCGGTTATTTTGGACGCCATCTTTTTGACAGCCCGCCAATTTGTAAATCAGCTGTTCATCAGCCCAGGGACAGGCACAAGGCGCGTTCATTAAAGGTGGCGGCACTAGACCAACACTCTTCTGTAGGTTTGATTGTCAAAGCAAAGTATTGAAAAACAAGAAAACAAATAATGAATTCGCCTTGCTTCATTCTAAGCTGACAGCCACATGGGCACGGCGAAAGAAAAAAAAAACATAACTCCGCTGATTTCCCAACATCAGATTTAATAGATTCGCCAGGGATTGGCATTGCTGTGAAGTACTCAAATAAGTTCCTGGGGGCGTTCTCATATAAAAGGAGAGAGTTTCGCATCTCGTAATGCATAGTTTTTTGATCAGTAAAGCAGTTACATTAAAATTTTGAAAACGGGTGAAATGCGGGTTTTGTTTAAGGTTTCGTTGTTGTTGTTTTGGTGGAGCATGCATCAGCTCATCTGCAAAATATGGCTAGCAGAAATCATGCCCGACGATTGGAATCTCAGTGTTCTTTGTCCTGTACTGCAGAAGGGTGACCCGACGATCTGCACACGGGGCAACAGTCTTCTAACCATCGGTTACAAGGTCTTGTCTAGCGTCCTATGTGGAAGACTTAAGCCGTTTGCCAACACACTGATCGGGCCTTATCAGTGCGTCTTCCGACGTGGTAAGTTCACCATCGACCAGATCTTCAAATAACGCCCAATCCTGGAAAAGACCCATAAAAAGCAAGTCGACACCCATCATCTCTTTGTCGACTATAAAGCTGCGTTCGATAGCCCGATAAAAGATTGCCTGTACGCCACCATATCTGAGTTCGGTATACCAGCGAAGCTCATACGGCTTTGCAGAATGACGTTAAGCAACACAACCAGCTCCGTCAAGGTAGGAAATAACCTCTCCGAGCCATTCAATACCGTTCAGGGCTTCAAACAAGGCGATCCACTGTCATCCAACCTCTTCAACTTCGTGATGGGAGGGGTACTCCGAAAAGCAGGTGTTCATCGCAATGGCACTATTTTCTACAAATTTGTCCAGCTCCTTGCATACGCCGATGCCATTGACATTATCAGTCGCTGTAAGCGAGATGTCACCACTGCGTTTTCTGCTATCGAGAAGGAATCATCACGAGAGGGTCTGGCGGTGAACGAGGGTAAAACGAAGTATATGCTGTCTACAACGCGGAACACACGGCGTGTAGGAATGCACGTTATTGCGGACAACTATACCTTCAAAGTTGTACCAGAATTTATTTATCTTGGCACCGCCGTTAACAGCAACAACGATATTAGCCTGGAGATCAAACGGAAAATCACTCTTGCTAATAGGTGTTACTATGGGCTAAGTAAGCAATTGAGTAGTCGAGTCCTCTCTCGCATGACCAAACTGACACTTTACAAGACGTTCATCATACCCGTGTTGCTTTATGGCGCAGAGGCATGGGTAGTGTCACAAAGTGATGCAGCCGCTCTTGGGATGTTCGAGAGAAAAGTTCTTCGTAAGATCTTCGGTCCTGTGCGCGTTGGCGAAGACTACCGTGCAAAAAGAACCACGAGCTGTATGAGCACTACGCCGACATTGACGTAGTTCAACGCATCGCCATCCAACGCCTGCGTTGGCTAGGGCATGTCGTGCGTATGGATGAAGAAGTTCCAGCAATGAAGGTGTTCGAGGGCGAAGTCCAAGGGAGCCGACGCAGAGGAAGACCTTTGCCCCGGTGGAAAAACCATGTGGAGGAAACCCTATGCTCGCTTGGGGTACAGAATTGGAGAAGGCGCGCGCGGAGCAGAGGCGCCTGGAGAGAGCTAGTGAGGTCGGCCGTAACTGGGTAACGGGTTGTTATGGCCACCTAAGTAAGTAATTAATTAACTGTTTACATTGTATTCCTAATTGTTAATAGCTACTCTTTCCTTGCACGAGAGCAAAGTGTAATGCAGAGGTGGCGATTATCCCTCCGCATGTATTTTGCTATCTACATGTAATGCGGCTATGGCGATGGCTTACTAAAGAGGGCAATGCAATGGAAAATAAGTGTATAGAAAGGGTGGAAAAACACGCGGGGTCGATTGGGCTGGGACTAATGGTGCATAACAAGTGGTTGAGGATTTGTCAGTTCATGATCGGTATCTGGCACTGGAGGTTTGTTACAGCCCACATTGTGCTTTTACCTACTAATAAATGCTTATTTTTTTATTTTATTTTATTTTTCCTTTTTCTCTTACTATTTTGTTTTTTTTTTTTCATTTTCTATTTTCCTTTCAATGACTAATTTTTGATATCCATTTAAGGTGTACATTTCATTGAAGCTTTGTGTCCTTTCTTTATATTTTTGCAGCGCAGAAACTTTTCTTTCCAGGGCAAAAAAGAGATGTAAGCTGGCACCACGCCAGGCTAAGCCTTATCTTCCAATGTGACCGTTTTCGAAACGGGCGCCAAATACTGGAGGCGCTACTTGGACTCCCATTACAGGTGAACAATCTAATACCGGCCATGTGTGCATCAATCAAAAACTGGAATGCTGATAAGACATATTCAGCAAAAATAATGCAGTACCTCCGATATGTGGAGTGGATGGCTGAAGAGTAGGAACTTTTGTGTAAGAAGGCCCTAACTGTTTGACTCACGATGATATCAGACGGGACCAAGTCGGTACTAACAAATTTGATATCGCATTCTTCCGATATTCCTTTTGCTTCAAAAGGCGGAGCAGTTGAGACTATTGATGACATAGGTAAAACTTCCACATGTCAAAAGGAGAGGTCGCAGGAACAAATTGAGGTCAATAGACAAAAATGCGGCACAGATAGAGACATAAGAGGACGAGCCTATGGCAGGAAGCTGGATACATATATGCTAGATGCAGATGCAGGTCAATAGAACTGGTCCACTTTGCCATTCTGGCCTCGCCCAAAGTAATGCAGAAAGTAGTTCCGGGTAGGGAGTCTCCTCAGAAGAGGAGAAGGGATTGTTTTATTGGTCACATCACTCAACGATAAAGGTCGCTGTAAGAAGGCAATTTAAACCCGACCTCGCCCAACAAAAAAAAGGCGTAATCAAATTATAATCAAGAATCTTATAAGTCTGCCTAAGTACAAACTGAGAATACTTACTGGCATTCTCATAGGTCACTGCACATTGCATTTTGTCGTTTTGAATGCGATGCCATAGCGAGAAGAAGAAGTAGATATTTCGGCCTGATTGGTCTAGAAGAAAAACATGCACAGAACGAACAGCTTCATATTAAATTTATTAAAGGAACTGGGTTGAAGGAGCTTTCGACAATGCTACCTTTGACTCCTTGTGCTCTTCTATCAGAAGTTATGGAGTAGAAGAAATCATTGTCAGATGGATCCACTCTATGCTACCCAAAAGAGTGCTTACCATGGATAGAGAAAGCGATGAAGATGTCATGGTTGAGGTTAAAAAGGGTTGCCCACAAGGCGGTATACTCTCTCCCCTTCTCTGGTGCTTCGTGGTGGACTCTCTTCTAAGGGATCTGCAGGAAATTGGACACTTGCAAGCCCACGCGTACGATGTGTGCGTATTAATCTCAGGACGATCGCTTGAAGATATATGCAATAAAATGCAGGTAGCTCTAAATAAGATTAAGCACTGGTGCGAATTGCATGGTCTTTCGGTGAATCCTACAAAAAGTACCTTAGTGCTTTTCACTAGGATACGCAATATGAAGGCCTGTTAATATCCACATTGAATGGGGTAACACTGCAGCTGTCTTCTGATATTAAATATTTACGAGTAGTCCTAGATAGTAAGCTTAACTGGAAGAAGCACGTCGAGCAAAAGGTCTCTTGAACACTAAAAGTCTTCTGGCAGTGTAAGAGAACCTTTGGCAAAACATGGAATCTAAGACCCTCGATAGTACACTGGCTGTACATCACCCTGAATAGACCCATTATTACATTCTCTGTCGTATGGTGGAAGGCTACATTGGTTAATTCCAGAGTAAAACTCCTTAACAGGCTACAGAGAAGTGTGTGCTTGGTGGAATGAGTATGACATCTGGTATGCCCTTAATGCCATTCTGAACTTGCAGCATCTAGATCTTCAAATTCGAAAGAAAGCAATGAAGGCGGCGTACAGGCTCAAGTTAAACGGAGTCTAGGGAAATGAAGTAAGCACTGGGCAGTGTCAGATATACCACCAGTTGTCGGATCGGTGCACACTGTTCTGGATGCCAGTGGACAATCGGGTGCCTGTCGTTAGCTTCGGTAGGAAGTATGATGTTTTGATCACAGATAGAGATCAATGATTAAGTCCAGATAACCTATTAACGGGATATCAGCACACTTTATGTACCGACGGATCCAAAACCAGTGATGGAAGCGGATCTGGACGGTACTTAGACGAAGACATTAAGTACTCCTATGCCACAGGACAGATGCCACGGTATTCCTTACGAAAGTCTATGCCATCTTGAACGTAGCATACTGGATAAGAAGAGAAAAAGTGGCGGGGTAGTAGTGTTGGAATTTTTAGTGACAGTAAAGCTGCACTAGCCCACGCTGCTCTTCGAAGTTAGTCGGTGAATGTAAGACAAAACTGAACAGTGTTGCTCAGCACAACAAAGTTAGACTTATTTGGGTCCCTGGACATTGTGATATTACAGGGAACGAGTTAGCTGATAAATAGGCAAATGAAGGCTCTGCAAGTATGCCACTAGCCCCTGAACTCTTTCTAGGTGTAAATTCTGCATCGATTTAACTATGGATTGACGACTTCATGAGGTCTACCCATAGAAGGCGTTGGTCTGGGTTGAACTCGTGCAGAGTAGCCAAGTGCTTTGTGAAAGAAACAAACAGGAAAATAGCGACTTTTCTCCTAAAACTCAGCAGAAAGGACCTGAGAGTACGGATGGGTGTAATCACACAGCACAACATCTGTGGTCAGCATATGGCTGCCATGGGAGTCGTTGACAGCCCGATATGCCTATCCTCTCTTGAGGAGGACGACACTGCATATCATTTTCTCTGTAGCTGCCCTGCATTTTCCAGAATCAGACTTAGGAATTAGGTTACGATATACTGAGTATGGATAAAGTTCATACTCTTCCTCTTCCGGATCTCTTAAAATTCATAAATGAATCCAAGAGGTTTGCGGAAGAGTGACCTCAAACTAATTTATCCGTTTTAACCATCCACCTTTTATCTTTCCTATCTCCTTTCTTTCCACTGAAATTTATGCAGGTGTAGAACAATGGTCTCCTGACTGAGTGGACTTGTCCAACCCCCCACAAATCTTATCTAATCTAATCTAAAAGGGAACTGGGTTTCAATGAGGCCCTGTCATGTGTAGAGAGCACTAAAGGCCCTATGGTCGAAGTGCAAGTCTCGTCTTTTTCACTTCATTTCACTCATTTAATTTCAACTCATCTAAGCTCTTCAAGGCTGTCCGATGCATTGGAATAGCAAAGGTTAAACAAATCTACTTTCTGGACCCTCTATGTGGATGTGTGAGACAGCCAACTTTATACGCTTTACATATTTTTTATTGGTTTATATGGGTGTATCGGCTTTATGCAGAAGTACAAATATCTTCCAACAGAATTGTGTAACTGAAATTTGCATGACAAATGCGCTGATTATATTGCAGATATATTAAAAACATTGTTGACATTTCGAATAAAAGGCAAAATTAAAGCGAAAACATTTTTTATCTACTGTAAATATTTTATTTGCATTATGTAAAGGCGCTGCAGATAAATATTGTGGTGTCGAAGCGCGAGTGTTAATTCTTTGAATTGTTGCGTGTCAGACACAATCGGACACTCGGCTTCAGATCAGCAATTAACTAAAGCAGAAGAGATGAAGCGATAACATTTGACACTGGCTCCACAGCGCCAGCAGCCGATGTGCACAAAGAAATGCACGCAAATTTAATTGCACTTTGAGTAAAAAATATATTAAGCCAAAACGAATTGTAAGTCACAAACTTTAAATTCATAAATAAATGTAACAAACATCAGTCGGACTGGAGCAGCCAGGGTGCGTTAATGCCAAAGGATTCTATGCTCAAAAAGCCATTTCAAAATGAGTGGAAAACGGGCGATGTGTCTACGAAGCAGCATTACGCGCATTTGCATATGGAGCTGTTTGGCACAATTATTGGCAGCAGCACCAAGCCAGCCAGAAGTAAGCGCAGGATAATCAAAGGATAATAACATTTAACAACTAAAATGCATCTTCTTCTTAACAGGATTTCTTCGATCAAGCCGCAGCTAGCGCTTTAGGTGTAGCCTTGCAAGTGGCGGAATTCTTTCAGAATGGCGCAGCAGTGCGCAAGAATTTAGACTTTCAGCTGCCGGGCGTGCGCATGCAGTCGAAAACGGAGTTCGGAATGGGAGAAGCAATCATACGACGCAGCGACAGTAGCGAAGAGGATTCGGATGAGTATCGGCGTAAACGTTCGGCCGATAGCGACGAGTTGTCAGCCGGACCAAGAACATCATTCATGCAAATTATGCGCAAGGTAAATGCGCCCTGTCATGCTGGTGGCGGCGCCGCGGATGGCGGTGGCGCAGACGGCGACGGTGATGAAATCATCGATGAAGCACGTCGGCGTATGGCACGAATGAGAGCACGCAAGGCGGCAGCCGCCAAGAAAGCAAAAAAGAGTACCAATTCAAAGTCGAAAAGTGGTAGACGTCGTCGTCGCCGACGCCAAACTGAAATTGACGATTTGGTGCGCGTAGACGAGAGTGAGCGCGCAGAGTTGGAGAACGCATTTCGGACGCATATGCAGCAATTCACTGAGCAAATTAATCGGGTATATGAAAATATTGCAGCTACAGTGATGGACATGATGAAGCGGATGGATGAGAGCTTCAACGCGGATGATGATGGCGAGTAGGGGAATTTCTAAGGGAAATGTAACGATGTAAGAGCAGGATGGTGGCTAGGAGTATTCAACATACTGTAAATGCATACAAACGCATAAAATTACTTGATTGGAAGCTAACTCGCATATTATAGTAGGAAATATTATGGTAGAAAAATGCACATTTAAAAAAATTACAAAAACCAACTTAGCTAAATATATAAATAAATAAGGAGGCTAGAAGTATTTTTACCGTGTTGTTATTGTAGAGGGTGGTTCAATTTCAAGGGCCGATGTTAAATGTGAACCACACCTAAACGTGAAGCTTTTCTGTATTTGATGTGACATTTTTCAATTTCAGACTAACTCAATTTGAACCATGGAAAGATACACAATCGAACAACGCGTTAAAGTTATTCAGGCTTATTATGAAAACGGGCGTTCAAATTAATGCATTTTCGTGCACTTCGTGATTTTTTTCACCTCAGTGGATTCGTCAATAAGCAGAATTGCCACATTTGAGCGAATGATAATCCAAGAGTGATTGCCCTTGAAAAACCAATGCACCCACAAAGAGTGATTGTTTGGTGCGGTTTATGGGCCGGCGGCATCATTGGGCCGTATTTTTTCCAAAATGAGACCGCTCAGGCAGTTACTGTGAATAGTGTTCGATGATATCGTGAGATGATAACGAACTTTTTATGGTCCGAATTGGAAGATATGGATGTGGACGATATGTGGTTTCAACAGGATAGTGCCACTTGTCACACAGCTAACGAAACAATGGCTCTTTTGCGTGAAAAATTTGATGACCGAATAATCTCACGTCGCGGCGATGTCAATTGGCCGCCAAGATCATGTGATTTGACACCGTTGGACTTCTTTCTTTGGGGTTATTTGAAAGAAAAGATGTACGTCAATAAGCCAGCAACAATTCAAGAGCTAAAGGATGAGATAATTCGGCACATTAACGGCATAGAACCTCAATTATGCCTCAGCGTCATCGAAAATTTGGACCATCGGCTGGAGGTGTGCCGCCGAGGCCGCAGCGGCTATTTGGCTGATACTTTGCTTCGTACGTAATTGAGCTATACTAATATTATCAGAGTAAAGAAAAACGACAATAATTTCTTTAAAAAATTGTATTTTATTCAAAATCAACACCGGCCCTTGAAACTTAGCCAACCTTTATAACAAAAGAATAAGGAATTTTTAAAAATCAGAATTAAAGAAGTTAACTTTTTGAAATTGAAAGAAATCAAACAATTTGAAATCGAACGAAATGACTAGCCAAGGAATAGTAAGACATTACAACAACATTATGACATTAAGCAACATTACATGAATCATACTGAAATGGCATGAAGTGAGGTGACATTACGCGGCATAAGATGATGTTACATGACAGAAAATAAAATAAGAAAGAAAGGCGGAAGAAATGGCTTATTATGACATGGCGGTAGATGACGTTACATGGCGTGAAATTATATGAAGTGAAGTGAAATGACATAACATAACATAGCATGACATTGCAACGCATGAACTACAATTAAATGAAATCACATAGCTATGCATAACATAGCACTACATGGCATTAATAACTTTATGACGTGAAGCGAAATAAAATGACATAACATGGCGTAGCATGACATAACATAGCATAAGAGAAATTGCGCAAAATAAGGCATTACATGACATGAAATTACAAGAAGTGATGTGAATCCACCCAACATAGCATAATATGGCATTGCATGGCATGAACTGTAATGAAATGGAATCACAGCATGGCACAACATGGCATAATGTGACATTAGGCGATATGAAAGAAATGGGACATGACATAAAATTATATGAAATGAAATGAAATGACTCAACATAGCATAACATGCATAGCATTACATGGCATGAAGCAAAAAGAAATGAAATCACATAGCACGGCATAATACATCATTACATGGCATGACGTGAAGTAAAGTAAAATGACATAACATGACATAAGGGGACATAAAGGGGACACAGCATGGCATAACATGGCATAAGCTGACGTTAAATGACATGAAAGAAATGGGCCGAAATAGGACAGTACATGAAATGAATGACACAACATAGCATAGCATAGCATAACTTGGCATTACATGGCATGGACCAAAATGAAATGAAATCACATAGCATGGTATAATATACTATCATTACATGGCATGGCGTGAAGTGAAGTAAAATGACATAAGTTGACATAAGGGGACATAAAGGGGACACAGCATGGCATAACATGGCATAAGCTGACGTTAAATGATATGAAAGAAATGGGTCGAAATATGACAAAACATGAAATGAATGACACAACATAGCATAACATGACATTACATGCATGAAGCAAAATGAAATGAAATCACATGGTATGGCATAATATACTATCATTACATGGCATGGCGTAAAGTGAAATAAAATGACACAACATGACATAAGGTGACGTTACATGGCAAGAAGTGAGGTAAAATGACTTAGTATCGCATAATATGACATTACATGGTATGAACTAAAATGAAAAAGAAATCACATAGCATTGCATGACATGACATAATATGACATAACACGACATAAAATGAAATCAAATGAAGTAAAATGACATAACATGATGTAATATGATAGTATATGGTATGAAATAATATTAAATAACGTGAGATGACATAATATCGCATAATATGACATAACATGACATAAAATGAAATAAAATGACATAGCATGGCATAACAATATAGCATTACCCGAAATGAAATAATATGGGACAAAATGGAATCAAATGACATAACATGGCATTGCATGACAATATGAAATAGGGAAAGATTAAATGAAACAAATTAATATTAAATGAAATGACGTGACATGGAATGAAATAAAGCGAAATATAATAATATATTTTAATAGAGTAGCATAGCATGGCATATATGACATTGCATCATAAAACAAAATGTAGTGCGCTGAAATTAAATAGGGCAAAATGATGCACCAGTAAAGGAAATAGGGCAAAATGATGTAAATTGAATGGCATGACATAACATGGTATAATATGACATGAAGTGAAACGAAACAAAACAAAATGAAATGAAATAAAATTAATTCTGCGATGACGTTGCATTTTCACATTTTCCTAAATGCTTTGGAGGTTGGCTAAGAGTGACGGTAAAGAGTGACTTATATAAAGTGAATGATCGCTCCGTTATTTCAAGATCTTCCAGTATCATTCTGTCGCACCACACAGGCCAAAGTCCTCCTTCCAAAAACATACCACACAAAGCTAAGTCTCTAGCGAGCACAAAAGATCATGAGACCGAAGTGCAAATCTCGAAGTAATTTAACCTAAGTCTCTAGCCCGAGACAATCGTTTAGGAAAATAAATGCGGCTGAGTAAGCCAACAATGGGGGTTCAATGACGATTGCCCAAACTGGCCAGTAAGTTGGATATGATAGTTTTTTGCCTATCAGAGAAGTTTAGTGCTTCGCTTCCCGTTCTAAGACGAATATTTACACCTGAGAGATAGTGAATGTACTGTCAAAAGAGAATAAGAGTAGATAAGAAATAGAATAAGATAAGTTAAAAAAGCTAAAAGTTTAAATGCGGAGGTCCATCGGAGACCCAACTGCGTAAGCAGCAAAGGTGCCAGGTGAGAAACTCTGCCAACCAGTCACTGTGCTACTCTGATCGTTGAGAAGTAACGCACCAACTTTGTCTGCGCAGCACGAACACAGAAGCTTGAATATTGAGGCGTTTTGCTTTTTCTAGAATCCTCCACGGCTATTATTGCGCTTCTCTGACCTTTGAGAGATGAATGGGTAAAGCGACTTCAGACACATTAGCCTAGAAACTTGTATGGGGAGGCCTATAAGTCGGCAGCCATCCACAGTATTTCATTGTTTATCCGAGAGGCGAAGTGGTTTCACCACATTGAGAAGTAGAGCGGGAATTCTAGTCCAAATTAGTGGTACCACAATGCGCCTGCAGCCCTAAGTGGGTCTCCCCTACAAACCTAAGGAGAGAGGCACCCACCGTAACCTAACCCAACCTATGATTGAGTTGAGGACTGAGCCCACAAGGCCCACCTTAAATCTTGAACTAAAAAAATGTGTTTGTAAAAAGGAAATGGGCATGTAGCCCTAAGTGGGTTTCCCCTACAAACTTAAGGAGAGAGGCAGCCATCGTAACCTAACCCACTAACTAAGCCCACAAGGCCCACCTTAAATCTTGAACTAAAAAATGTGCTTGTAAAGAGGAAATTTTGATCGAAATCTGAAAAGTGATTATATTTCCCTCCATTTTGAACCTATATGCTTCTTCTTATCATTATTTTACTTTTCATGTTGCCCCACAAATCTATAAAAATTGTCTGCTTCCGTATTAATTTCCGCCAATTTACAGCTAATTTTCATGTTACACGAAATAGCAACCAAACGAACAACAAAAACGAGATAAACATCTTTTTCGTGCGCTTTATATAAAGCTTTTATTAGAATTCTTCTGATTTGGAGCTCTAAACCCGCAGCACAGCTATTTTTATTCAGCTCAACCATTTCGTACAATTCAGGGTGAGAGAGACTCGCCTCTGCGTTGGTAATTGAATTTCCTGCACCATTTAGCGGCGCTTTGTGTCTCGTGTCGGAAGTCGACAAAATCCATTGGTAGCCACATACTTCTTAAATAAAATTATTCAACGTGTAAAATGGAACAAAAGCAATTGAATTTTCTACGCATTTCCTTTGCCGCTTTAAGTTTCCTTTTGTATTTAAAAGCTGCAACTGCAACAGTGCCGACAGGCGTCAAGCTGAGGCAACGAACTCATGCGGTAAGTGGTCAGTCACTAGTGGACAAAAAAAACTAGCAAAAAAATAAAAAAAAAAAATATGTGAAAATAAGAACTCCAACGAAAAATACTAATTTCAGTTTGCAACGTGGAACGCGAAACTCCAACCACCGCAGGAGCTGCGCCGGCTGCCTTCAAACGCTTTATTAACACCAATCGACCAGCTGGCTGAGTCTCCTTTGCGCCATACTCATGCGCGTCTCACGCGTGCCGCTAACGATGGTGAAGAAGGTGTTGATGACGATAATTACGATTATAATAACGATTACAATGGCGACATTCTACCCTGGAACGAGCAACAGCTCGCGGTTTCGCGCCGCGATGGCAATGAGGTTGAAGGCGGTGTGGATTTCCAATGGATCAGCGATAGTTTTGGACCAATGTGGGAATCTTTGATTGAATTGCTGAAGCAACTCGTTAATGCTGTGTGGCAATTTTTCACGGCAGACGAGAATGATGATGAAGGTAGTGATGAGAATGGGGATGGAACTATGTAGCGAATAGCAGCTATGTATGCACGTAGGTGCCGCTATTCGCAAGCTAATGACCCTGGAATGGAAAGTTTTGTGCGTGGGACAGCATCGCCAATGAGTAATGGCGGTATTTTGAGTTGATTTTAATCCTTTAATTAGTTTAAGCTCCATGGCGTATACTTGTAAACTTTTAGTACTTTGAGATGATTATCAGTGAATTTTTGAATTATTGGAGTTGGTTGCTACGCAGAGGCGGAAAAGTTTGTGAGGTTGAATTTGTGTAAACGAGTTTTGTGTTGTAAATTTGTATTGAAATAAAAATAAAAATGGAAATACAATAAAATTAGAGCAGAGCTTCTTTAGGTTAGGTGTCGTTGCCCCCAAAAATAATGAAACTTGAGAATAATTTTACATTATTAGATGATACTCCACCGCTTCGACCACGTACAGCCTGAAGTGAGGAGAATATTGCGGCTGTAAATGAGAGTTTTGCCGAAGATCAGGAAGAATCAATTCGGCGCCGATCTCAACAACTTGGCCTATATTATGGCACTACCTGGGCGATGTTACGTAAAGATCTTGGTTTAGAAGCGTATAAAATACAGGTAGTCCAAAACTTGAAGCAGGCCGATCTTCTAAACCGTCATTATTTCAGTCGTTGAGTACTTGAAAACTTGCCGAAAATCCTCATTTTGGGCTTTGCTCTGCGCTGAGGCCCATTTTTGGCTTACGGGCTACCTCAATAAGCAAAATTGCCGTATTTGTGCAGAAGAGCAACCCGAACCCATTCAAGAAGAGCGGCCGTTGTTTTTAACGTGAGTACTTATCGATGACGGTCCGACACCACGGTGCACAATGGATCAAAACAATGCGTTGATCAGCGCCCTAAAAACGCAAAAAGCATTTAGCGGTACCAAATTGGCAGTGCGGAATGGACAGACTAACCACCTTGGTGGGGCTCGCAGCCAATCTAAACCACTGCCGTACTAAGCGTCCGGCACCCTGTTGCAATGCAACTCCACATCGAGCTAAAAATGCTCTACCCGCATTTGGGTGTTTATACCACAACCACCATGATACTGCCCGAAGGGCCTACCTCAAGAACAGGTCGGAGCAAGCCCCGAGGGCTCCTGTTCCCCGTGATACCAGATTTAAGTCTCCGGTCAGACTTTGTAGCCAACACTACTAGCAGTTGAGCTTCCATACAGCTCTGGACTGGTGGCCATACTCCAAATCCCTATTTAAGAACAGCCATCATATCCATTGAAGACAATCGTTTGGTGCGACCTTTGAGCTGGAGAAATCAGCTGACCATATTTCTTCAGAAACGAGGCTGGCGTCAATGTAACAGTGAATGGCGAAGGTTATCACGTCATGATGAACGACTTTTTGATGCCGGAAATTGAAGCCCGTGGACTCCACAACAGCAACCTATCGATTCCAGTGAGACGACGCTACTTGCCACTCAGCCCGTGAAACGATGAATTTACTGCATCGTCGTTTCGGTGAGCACTTTATCTCTCGTCTCGGACCAATGGATTGGCCACCAAGATCGCGTGATATCACAACCTTGGCCTTTTATTCGTGGGATATGTAAAGTCTAAATGCTTTGCGGAAAAACCAGCTTCGATTGAGGCATTCGAAGTCAACATTCAGCCAATTCAAGCTTTTTACGAGTTACCAACCGAAGTCCGCCAGTGAGTCATTCAAAATTGGTGTTTAGGGATGACCGAATTACGGAGCAGTTGCGGCCAACATTTAAAAGGGATTATTTTAAAAAGTTAAATCCCGTGAATGGTTCTACACAAAAATAATAAAGACTGCCCAATCAATTTGAATTTTCGTTGTTTTATTTCAACTTAAAATCTGATGACTCTAAATTGATCACCCTTTAGTTATACTTATGGCTATATGTGCAGACGTGTATATTTTATTTATATATGCGTATGGTATAATTATTCTACAACAATTCAAAAGGAAAAAGAGTTGAAACACCAAGAAAAAAAAAACAAACAGAATAAGAAAAAAAACCAAAAAAATGCCAAAAAAAAGGAAAAGAAGTTGGAACACCAAAAAGAAATCCCAAAAAACGCCAAAAAAAATGATGGTAATATTATAAGCACTTAAAGAGTTTAGTATTTGCATTTGAGCGAAAACAGTTCATATTTTTATAAAAAATTCATGCGAAGTATTTTTTTTTTAATTTACTCAAATAATTGTTTGTTTCACTTTTTACTGATGGCGCTACGTTTTTAAGGACATTAGCTAAAAAAAACTCAACTTTCAAAACTCAAAATCGACACTCTCTCAGACGCAGGCACATACGAGGAATGCTTGTACCGATTTTGGTTCAAAATTTATCAAACCGATTTTAATAATTCTTTTTACAACCAAACTAATTTGCGACAAATTTTTCTTTTAATTATTCATTAAATTTTCCAACGATGAAAACTTGGTTTCAGGTTTACCTTTTTGCTCGTATGAAAGTAAGGCAGCAAACGACTTTTCGCCACTGTCAAGTTGCCGAAGAAGCTGAGGCCAATTTCAAAATCGGCCTATGGAAATTGGTTTGAAGAATGGGAGTAGTGTTAGTGTGCGCTCATGGCAGGGTAATCCTTTGAAGGAAGGATTATTCAATTAGTATAATGAAAATAAATAAGCTTAGATTGCTATCAGTTAAAAAACTTATTTTATTTTTTATGAAAAAAAGCTCATTGCTTGCGGCAACCTCGAAACTTGCATCAACCTGCAATTAGGCTGCATTACATGCAAGAATCGAGTTTCTTCTGCAGTTGAAAAAATTTATTCGAACTTCGGAGCCAATGAAAAACTATCATTTTCTGAAGCCTCTTAACCACTTGCTGTGCCATTTTGCTCGACAAAACTCGGGTCCAAGTGTTACGCGTTAACGCATCGTAAACAGATCATAATAATAAAAACTACTTTCTGACGCCAATTAGGAGACTCCTGACTAACTCTGTTGGCGTACAGATAGAAACAACCCAGGCTCTCGATGTTTATGTTTGACCCGACGATCCATTCACGAACCTGGCTAGTCATATTCATGTTTGGACCAAAATTTTCATCACGAGTCAGACTCGTTAAATCACGGCAAGGGGTTAACATGCTAAAATCAAATCGAAACTCAGAACAGCCATGGTGTGTAAGGTCATCCAGGTATTCCGGCTTCAAAGTGCAAAACAGTGACTTATAAAACTTGGCTATATTTGAGGTTAGTTACAGTATGAAATACATATTTTTTAAAGGCTTTAGCAATATCTTAAAACATATTTAATCTCTTTTGAAAGTCCCTCTTTACACAACAAAAATCTGTTTTCATCTCTGAGATATCGTCTTTGAATTTGCAGCACTTGACAGACACGACATATTTTGAAATTAGTTAGCAGCATATAAATAATAAAATGTACACGCGTGCATATCAGGTGGCATCATCCTCCATATAAAAAAGGTACTTATATTTTTCATCGGAGTTACAGTTATTTAAATTTATTTATTTTTTTTTTTTTTAAACTTTGAGTAAAGTATTTTGGAGAAATACTAAGATGGAGTTCAGTTGTCTGCCAAGCGATCAACCGAATCGATCAAACCAGTGCCCAGGTAAAACGGTGGCACAAGTCGTTCAAGGAAGGCCGGGAGGACGTCGAAAACGAACAGCGACCTGGAAGGCCTTCGACGACGCAAACAGACGAAGATGTGAAAAGGGTTTGTGAATTTTTGAACATTGACCGTCGTGCACGTCGAAATCCAAGGTCAAAACCATGCTGATCATCTTTTTCGACTCTCGAGGCATCGTCGACAAGGAGTTTGTACCTCCAGGAAGCACTGTAAACGCGGCATTTTCGCCACTGCAAAATCCGAACACACTTTTAAAACAGCTTTCCCACGCGGAGCGATGTTGACTGCACCGCTATTGTCAGCGAACTGGGACCGGTTTCTTATGGAAGGGGAAGGTCCAACGATCATTTTCCCCCACCAGCCGATTAGGTTGATCGCTTGGCAGACGCTCCGCATGGGAAGGCTCATTACTTTTCAATCAAACCCTGTATGTGCCGTTTATGGTGACGAAGCCTAAAAAGAACGGCAGTGTCAAAATTGGTTTGCCAAATTTCGTTCTCGTGATTTTTCACGGAGATGAGAAACGCTCTGGCCGTTCAGTTGAAGTCGGATCGTCACAGTACAGCACGTGAGATTGCAGAAAAGGGTTCCTCACGAACTGAAAGAAACGCATTTAACAGCTGCGATTTGCTAAAGAAACGTAACGAAAATGATCCATTTTTAAAACGACTGATAACTGCGGAAAAGATCGTGGAGCAGGCCAGGTGGAGCAACTCTACTTTGAACTCTTACCACCCAACCGAACGATCGATTCTGATGTCTGCATTGAACAACTAACGAAATTAAACAATGCAGTTGAAAAAAAGCAGCCCGAATAGACAAATCGAAAAAGTATTTTATTCCATCATGACAATGGTCACCCACATCTTTGGCCACTCGGCAAAAATTATTGGAGCTTGGTTGGGATGTGTTGCCACATCCACCATATAGTCTTGACCTTGCGCACCCTGACTACTTTTTGTTTCGATCTTTACAAAACTCCTTGAATGGTAAAGATTTCACTAATGATGATGATGTCAAATCGTACCTGATTCAGTTTTTTGCTAATAAAAAACGTGGGATTATGATGCTGCCTGTAAGATGGCAAAAGGTCATTGATCAAAAAGGGCAATACATTACAGAATAAAGATACTTAGTTCCATGAAAAAATTGTCTTTGATTTTCTAAAATAAAAATCCGCAATTACTTAGTCGCCTACCCAATAGTTGACAAAAAATTAAAAAAAAAAACAGCAGCTCGCGATCTACATGTGGGTCTTAGAAGGATTATTTGTGGCTCCCGTTAAATATACTCGAGTTGTCTTTTCATTTTCTCTGAAACACACTCGAAGGTTTTCTATTTCCTGCCGAGGAGCGACCGCTATTATCAATCGGTGTTTCGTACCTAGGACTTCGAACCTGTTGACTTCCTAAAAGTAGGCACGGCTCCGGCGCTGGGTCCAGGTTAGTGGCAAGAAAAAAAAATCTAAAAAATACTTCTCGCTTATTGGCTATAAAATGTCACATCCTTTTCACGTTTCTTTTGGCTCTTTAAATTAAATTTTATTTTCATTATTTTAAGTATTTTTTTATAAAAAATAAATGTATGTGTGTATGTGCGTATTAGTATAATTGCGCCACAACTCAACACAAAAGCGACAAAATGAGTGTAGAATTTATTAATTGGAAATAAGTTCAATAGCAGTTTTATATAAACAGGTATGTATGTATGCAGGATTTATACACGTCTGTTTAAAATAATTGTAGCGCGATGAATTTTTTTAATTTATTCCTTGATTTCTTGATTGACTTTAAATGACATTTTTAAGCAGAACTAAGAACCTACTGTAAAAAAAACATCTCTCTGCAAATTATTATTATTAATATCGCTTTTAGTTGAAGCAGAGAGCGGAAAAAAGGGTCTCCAACTATTTTTGTCAGCCGCTATAGGCCTAGTTTCTTCCCAGGTGCCGGTGGAAGAGCTCTAATGATTTAGGTTGGTGTGCTTCCAACTTTGTCGTAGGCGTCCTCTTCGCCGGCTTCCTTGTGGGTTCCATTGAAAAGCGATGAATTACCAAGTTTTAACTATTTTTTTCTTGTATTTATTTTTTATAATATACCTTCTACTCAAATATGAACGAGACGTTATTAATAAAACGGTCCGCGGATGACATATGGCAAAAATAAATTTTTTATTTTTTGGTAAGACTGTTATAAGCTTACATGGCAAATTTCAGCGTTATATGTCACATAGTTTATTTTCTGTGCTACTGTAAACAAACAGTGTGTTCTTCGAATTCTCTTTTATGACTTCAATTGTCTCAAAATGTTTTCCACGGAGCGGCAACTTGAGCTTGGGAAACAGGAAAAAGTCACATGGAGCCATATCAGGCGAATACGGTGCTTGCGGAACGATATTAACATTATTTTTGTTCAAATAATCGCGAACAAGACGTGATGTATGAGCTGGTGCATTATCGTGATGCAAGAACCATGACTTGTTGTCCCACAATTCCTTCCTTTTAAGACGAATGTTCGCGAGCAAACGCTTTAAAACGTCTAAATAATATTCAGCGTTAACCGATCGGCCTTGCGGAAGGAACTCCGAGTGCACCACACCTTCGTAATCGAAAAAATCAGTCAGCCTTAATTTTTGAGCGACTTTGGCGTGGTTTTTTGGGTTGATGTACGGCCCTCTTTGAACGATTTGTACCACTCGAAAACACGTGCACGCGATAGAGCAGAGTCCCCATAGGTTGTCTGCAACATTTTTAAGGCGTCTGAAGCCGAAATTTTGTTGGAATAAATTTCAAACAAATTCTTTGTTCAACTTGAATTTCCATCGTTAAATTCGAAGAACACACACTTGACTTGTTTATACACACGCTTGACTTGTTTACAGTAGCACAGAAAACAAACTATGTGACATATCACGCTGAAATTTGCCATGTAAGCTTATAACAGTCCTACCATCCAACAAAAAATTTATTTTTGCCATATGTCATCCGCGGACCGTTTTATTGATAAAGTCTTGTTCATATTTGAGTAGAAGGTATAACTCAACGCTCTAAACTTTTTGCAAAATTCACAAAAATTTAACAAATTCAAAAAAAAACTTTCATAGCAGTTTTTAAATTAAATTAAAATTGTATTTAATTTTTTTTTATCAAAACTCCAAACTTTGAACAGAATTCACAAAAATTTAAAGTTCATCTGTTGAAATTGTTGAATATTTATTATCAATAGTTTAATTGCATTTTATTTTTTTTTAATGTCTATTAAGCTTAACAACTGGTGCAGAAGCGCTAGTTGAATTATGGAGGAATCACCACTAAAACCAACCAACCAAGTATAAAATATGTCTACTTAGCCTACAGGAATCTGTTATTTTCATTGGCTTAATAAAGAAATAAATAAATAAGTTTCAACAGAATCTAAGGATCGTTAGAGTCATTTTGCGCAGATAGAAGTGTAAGTCGGAAATCGCTCAAAATTCTCGTTGACTTTTGAGTTTTTGCATACAATGTGGAGAATTTTCTTCCATATAAAGCGTATTGACGAAAGTCTTTTATGTGTAATAAAATGCGCAGCACCTCAACGAAAAATAAAATGTGTCAAAAATCAACGAGAATTTGAGGCCATTTGAAACTTGAGCTTTGCTATACCAAAATTTAATGGACTATAAAACTGCGCACGAATAATTTTTCTAAAGATGCGAAATAAAAGTACGAAACTCGAAACCCTCAATTTTTATGAAGATACGAAATAAAAAGTTAAACATTTTTTTTTTGAATTTGTTCGATTTTAGTGAATTTTACACAAGCGCTGGAGCTTTGAATTACATGTATGGTTTTTGTTGTGGAATGCAGCTTACTTTGATAAAAAAATTAAAAAAATTTAAATTAAAAAAGAGAATTGAAAATCGATTTACTTCTATGATTTTGAACACAGCTGCACATAGAATTATTTTATGTGCGCTCGCTCCAATTTGCCTTTTGGTCACTGACAATCAAACACGCAAAATCTCGTCGGAACGGAAGCTGGATTATCAGTAATTAAATGCATTTCAGCAAATATAATTAGTGGCGAATTGTTTTAAATGAAATTGACTATTATTGAAATTGAATTATTTTATTCAATTTAAATAGAAATAAAAAGAGCGAGGGAGTGAGGCAGTGAGAGATAAAATGGCAACATTTGAAAACATTCAATTGGGCGAACTGAATAACAGCCACGCAAGCAAAGCAATTCCTATTCCGAAGTGTTGGTTCACTGCATTTGTGCTTTATACAGAAAAGCCGGAGTTGGTGAGTACTGAACTATACCCTCTATGTACTCGCACTTTGAACTGAAGATATAATTTTATGGAGAAAATTTCTTTTAGTAGCGATCTCACCTAGGCAGATAATGGCCGAAA
The DNA here is from genome assembly GCF_027943255.1 of Anastrepha obliqua. Classification (NCBI taxonomy): domain Eukaryota; kingdom Metazoa; phylum Arthropoda; class Insecta; order Diptera; family Tephritidae; genus Anastrepha; species Anastrepha obliqua. The sequence goes on from NC_072893.1 coordinate 25,880,078, forward strand.
ACTTGAGAAACGAATTTCAATGCAAATTTAGCAAAGGGGAAAGAAATGGATTTGAAATTTTAAAAAATATTAAATGAAAAAAATTTTAATTTTAAATTCCATTGCATATAAACTAAACTTACTTCTAGTTTTCTTCAGCTTGTTACCTTTCTTATGCTATTACTATGTAAAAATACAAAACCACACGAAGAATTGATGAACCGAACGTTTACTAGATCAAATAATTTTATCAGCATTTTTAACATTTCAAAATTAAAAATAATGATGATATTTCTTTAATTACGCACCATTACTCAATCCCATGGAAAGAACGGTCCTCGCACTTTTTCAAATTTACCTACTTTCCCACTTTCTAAAAAAAAAAAACATAACACAAAACAAAAAAAAATCCCATTCCTCAACCCCAAAACCATGTCCTTTTCATCCTTACTCCCGCACAATAGTCAGCCCATTATTTGCATTGTGGCTACAAAACCAAGCAAAAATACACAGTTACACATTTCAGCAGTGGCGCCAGCAAGAGAAAGCGGGCAACCGCAGACACACCAAAATTTAACGAAGTCTTCAACCATCTGTGCGATCCTTCTGGCAGAAAAATGTGACATACAGATGGCGTTCTAAACACTTAGAAGGCGTTGTTCCTAAGCAACGACAGGTGGGCATTCCCATTACTTAGGACTGGTAGTGGTAGGCTAATCACCTATCCTGGCAGAAAGCAAAATAGATTAAGAAAGCCAATGCAAGACTGAGTCTTGTTGAGGTCCTGTGCTTCCGAGTGGAGTGAACAAGGAAAAAAATTCAATCATGAAAGGTTTTGTATAGTTTGACAACTTATTTCGGAAGCCATTCAATCCACCGATGCAATTTGGCAGTAAGGCAAAAAGGGGCATAAGTTTATCCCTTGCCTGAAAAGGTAGTACAAAATTGAAAAAAAAAAATCGATGTAAACCGTAGAGTATGGTAATTTTACGTTATTCAATGAATGGAGGATGGTTTCGTATGTAGAAGTCCACGCAAGTGGGTAAAGTCACTAATTCCATTTACTTGGGAGTGGCCAGGACAATTCTTCTGCAGAGGTCCAAGCAGCTCACAACTTCTAGGCTTCGCCCAAGTATGCTCTGGGTAGCTTCTGAAAACCCGTTCGAAAGCGAGCTAATATGAGAAAGCGACGCATTCCAGGATAACTGGTTGTGCCTTGAAGGCATGCACCTGGAATATCCGGTCCCTTAATGGGGAAGGTACCTATTGTTGTTGTTGCAGCAGTATATTTATCCCTGTCAGGGTTATGTAGATCACATCTTCGTCTAGCTCATCTAACGGTAGGCTCAGGAAACTTGCTGGGTCCAGATGGAAAGGAGTGTTAGATGAGTGGATTTGATGGGGCATGTGAAAAGGTGGTTATTGTCGGGCGGGGTGCCTTCGCATGCCGGACATATGCTTAGTATGTTGGGGATGTTAAAGATCGCCCAGCTTGTCGATATTCTCGCAAGAGCAAATGCTGATATCAACTTACATTCAAGAGATGCGATGGACGGGACAAGGCAAGAAAAACTTAGGACCTTGCGACGTCTACTACAGCTGTCATGTAAATCAGTGCAAATTCGGTGTTGGATGCATAGTGGAAGAGAGGCTTCGTCGCCCAGTACTGTCGTTCACTCTGGTGGACGAGCGTCTAGCAATAATCCGCTTCAAAACGAGTTTTTTTAACATCCATATTGAAATATATTGGGGGGAAAAAATCCCTTTTTTTCCCAGTTATTGTTTCCCAAATTTGATATAATTTTTTTAAGGTTTTAGAAATATGAATATTCTAAATCTAAAAGCTCGTTTTTTGACAAATCACTTTCTGCTTTCATTCAAAGTGTTTTGTGACAAGTCCGAACAGAAAACTGTCGAACTTTCTACTAAAACTTGGAAGGAAAGACGTTCGGTTGATCGTCGGTATTATTACAGGACACACCCCATGGGGTCAGCATATGACCACCATTGGAATCATTGAGGACCCGATGTGCCTGCCGTGCTTGGAGGAGGCGGATAGCGCTGAGCTCTTTCTGTGTGAGTGCCCTGCCTTTGGTAGAGCACGCCTGCGAGTGTCGGGTTCCGATGTCATGAGAATGAGTAATATTCGTTCTCTAAAACTGGAGGATATTTAAAGATTAGCAAAAGAATCTGGAAAGTTCTCACAGGACTAACTACCTTTGTCTCTGTCTCTATTCTTTCCTGTCTCTTTCTCTGATACTTTTCTCCTGCCCTCCTTGACTATCTACCTTCTTTCCAGAGCTCTAAATACAATGGGCTTTTTAGCCTGAGTGTTTTAGGAGCCACCAAATCTCTTGGTGCTCCTTGGCTCGACCTATTCAAATTTGAATTTTCAATGTCGCCCTGTTCCAATCTAACCCGATATCGAAATCCGTTGCCGCAGGTTGATACACGCAAACTTTTTCGCCTGGTTTTAGTTTAGTGCAGCAGGATTTTAACTAATCTTTTCTTTTCTTTTTCTCTCCTCGGATATGAACAAACTGAACGTCCTCTTTTTCCACCTTTTGTGGCTCTACAAAAACAATATTGCCAGTATTGCCTGCTAATTTTTTTTATCATAAGTTTTAATTTCTAAACTTTTCCTTAGAATTTACTCCGCAATTAAAAATAGCTTTTCCAAGAGGACCCAAATCACAGATTTATTAAATAGCTCAAGTTGGCTGACACAGGGTGAAAATTAGACATCTCATATCGCCTTCAATGAATGCTTCGTGATTCTGCAACGTGTTTGTGCATTGCATTCATTCATGTCTGATTCTATAATTTCATATACATATGGGATTGGCCGATATCAAGCATTTGACTGTGCAGGGTTCCCTTAATCACGTTGATGAAAATTTCATTTGCGATTGGTTTACTTTTCCTTCATATAACTTAAACATAAAATTAATTTTTAAGTTCAGTTGCTGCACTCATAAAACCAATAATGAGCTCAATAATGAAACTCAGGTTATCTCTTCCTACCTCATTCCAAAATCGCCCTCCGTTGCCCTGCAGAAAGAGCATGAATGCATTTCTATCGCATTTTCATGGTCTTCACAATCTTCCAATCTGTCACTGATAAAAATATTATAAAGCTATTTCCTGTAGAGTTATTTGCATTTCATTATCACATTTCAATGTACTTCCCCAATTATACAAATTAGTTGAGCGCTCACCAAATGGCATCTCACTACATGCGAATATAAGTCACCACATGCGACATAGTTGCAAAAATTGTATCACATCCAGCGGACGTAAAATGCTAAAAATTATATTTGCGCTGCTCAGCATTGCATTTTGCTGTGTTGAGCCAGCACCACAGGTGGTTTTGACTTTTCACACTGACTAACAATTAAAGTTTTCATTTAAACATTTACGCTTTCATTTAATTTGCGCAGGACTTCCAAACAGCCGCTCTACTGGTAGCAGGCCAGATGAAGGAGGTGGTTGAAAATGGCGCAGGTACGCGCGATGAGCGGGATTTGGAATTCATGGGCGCCAAGGCAGGCCAAAATACGGCATTCGGTTTTGGTGATGCAATGAGAATGTCCGCACATAGACGTCGACGTGAGATCGAACCGCAAGCATTGGGTGCAGGTAACTCGATGAGCTTTGATTCGGATTATTCATTAAGTGATTATTCTTATGAGTCAGAAGAGTTTGATTCCGCACCGATTGTGGCAAAGGAACAACGTAAGAAACGTGACGCTTCAAGTGACAGTTCATCAAGCAGTGGCTCATCGAGCCACTCGTCGTCGTCGTCGTCGTCATCTTCGTCATCATCCTCCTCGGATGAGTCTGACTGACGCTGGTGAAGTGATTGACGGGCGTAAGGATTGAAATTGATCAAATAAAGTTTTTAGAAGAGCAAAATTTGTGTAGTGGTTCAAGGGCCTAATTTCGTGGTTGCTTAGGGGTGAGGGTATAACACCACACATTAATAAATTACACCAATACTTCCTTAGAGTTTTACGATTAAATGTCAGGTCTGCTACGTCCTTTATTGGGTGTTTGGCCGAACTACTCCTCCTATTTGTGCTGTGCGTCTTGATGTTGTTGGACAAATGGAGGGCCCACAGTGTTAAGACGACTCCGAATTGCAAATTATTTTTTATGAGGAGCCGTTTCAAAGCAGAAATACACTTGGAGGTTTGTTATCGCCTGCCAAGGGGCGACCCCTAAGTATGTAGGTGGGTAGATGAAATATTTGAGGTACGAGACTGGCGCTTCCTAAGTAGCACTAAAGCGTCATTTTGGTATCGCAAAAACAGATCTCTAACGGGAAAATATCTACAATCAAACAGAGTTGTGGACGTAACAGCGAAGGGCGATAGGATTTAGGTTGGAGCACTGGCTCGGGCTGTTGAAGAAGGGAGCACCCAGCTACCTTAACCGTCTGGACATTTACAGAGAAAGTGCTTAACAGTCACTTATTTGAAAAGGAGGGCGACTGCTATTAGAAAACAACTTTTTATATCAAAGATTCTAATCCGTGCTCTTTCGAATGGTAGTCATGCACTAACCCATTCGGCTTCTGTGACCCCCAGAGTAATATAAGTATTCCTGCCGAATTTGAGAACTTTATCTTTTCGTGTGTCTTTCATGGAAATCCACTACTTAGTATTTGTGAAAATCAATGACTGAACTTCGGGTCACGCGGTATGCGGAAAATCCTCATAAGACACTCAGAATTGAACTGGACGATCAAATAAACTGGAGCACATCTGTTAGGTTAAATGGCTGCCCTTGTGAGGAGCTCACTTGAACAAAAATTTTAAATTCGTCCGTTGCGAAACCACACAGGCGGAGAGGAGAGGAAGAGGAAAAGTGGAGGAACCAGACAAGTGAAAAAAGGGAAGAAGGGGTTTGGATTAGAGGAGTACGTCCTACAGTGGCGGTTTACGTTTATATTAAACGCTTCAAGCTACTGATGAATTTCACCAGATGTGTGAAATTTAAACCCTCAATATCCGCTGGTGTTAAAAAGATTACATTTTTACCCTACGAGAGCAGGGCAGCTGAGAAGCAGGTGCTGATATGATTTCACCTCGTCCTCCAGATAACTTCTGTAGAAAGGACTCGAAGCAATCCCAAGCCTCACGGGATGGACACCTAGCGGACGATGCCCGGTAAGGAAACCTACCAAATTCGATAACTGCGGCTTTGTTAGCCTTAGAAGTTCCCTCGAGTGCCCCCGATCTACCCGTGGCTAGAAGAATCTTGCGACTTTGCGCGTTTGCGCACTAGCTTAGTGCTCGCTTAGTTGACGGAAGGTCCATCTTTCCAGTAGCAGACCACATGTTCTCAAGGAAACTCCAATCTTCTCACATTGCGAGGAAGCAGCCTCAAGGGTCTTCTCTCTACCCAGCAGTGCTGTACTAGAAAGGAAAATCGAAAAATGTACTCTGCATTGAGAGTATACCCAGATGGCTCGAAGACACCAGAAGGCTTAGGCGCTGATTTAAATGACATCAACACAAAACATTCTGTGCCGATGGGTAGTTTTCCCAGAATCTTGATTGCGACAACCCATAACCTTCCCTTAGGATAAACTGGGCGTTACACAGGCCTTTACAGATAGTGCAGTAATCTGCCAGGGTTAAGCTTTTCATAAAAACCATTTGCCGTTCGGAGTCAGCTTAAAACTGCAGGTCCCTCCATTTGTGGAATAACATCAAGACGCACACCACAAATAATAGGAGGAGCTCGGCCAAATACCCAACAGAAGTGTACGCACCAATAATCTATTTTTTTTAAGTCATTGCAAGCCGATATTAAGCTCCTCTGCCCAGCCGATAGACATCTCTCTCTCTCAGCCATTCGCTTCCTTAAATTTGGAGCTGTGATGTTGAGCTATCCCTTCAATGCTCTAACTTCAATTTCGAAGCCAGCAAAAAAGAAAAAAAAAAACATGTTGTTGTTGTTGTAGCAGCATAAACATTCCCCGTGCATTTGCGAGGAATGCTGCTGAAGTGACAGTCCTTGTCCGGATATAAATCCGCGTCTTTCCGGTTACGTAGAACCGACTGTCGTGGGAAAAAAAAACAGGTCTTCATTGTCTCTGCGATTTAGAGCAAACAACAGCCAACAGGTACTTGGTAGTTTCTCAAAGTACAGTCTGAAGTGGATTTCTAAAGACTGCCTAACAGTCATAAGCAGATTCAGCGATAAGACCAACGGTTTGAAGAGAGCATCGAATCTTAATAAAAGCCGCTATCAGAAGTTGCAGAAGAAACAGAGTAACGCTTTATTACGTATTAGGTCAGCTGACACTTTTACCAACCCACCCACCAACTAAACTGGAAATTAGATATCTGACTATGTGACCCTAACTGGCTCTAACTAGCCTATTTTTGCACAGGATGAGCTAAGAAGCTCTCTCTTTCTGCCAGTAAAGTCATTATCAGAAACATTCTAAGAATTTCGCTCAGGAATTACTGGAAGACACTGAGAGGATGCAGCCGCAGAAGGTCTCGCTGGCCAGTTGCACTCACTGAACAAATGGAAGTTTTTCTAAGGAGTCAATGAGGTGTCGACTGAAATGCCTAATAAAGTAAAAGAAGTCTGGATATTTTTTTGAATTTTTTTGGGTTTTCTTCCTTCAACATCTGCATATTAACTTTTTTTGAAAAAAGTCTCCTGTTTTCTTACTACCAGCGAGTGTGAGTAGTGATACATAAATCAAATGGAAAAAAATTGCCTTCCTACAAAACAGAAACGTGCAATAAGCACAGCAAATCGCCCACACACAAAAAAAATAATCAGCCACTCCGAATCGGTTTTGTTGAAAACACTTTCGCACCACTCACCTGTACCGATGATGGATATTGCTGTGATTGCGCAAATGGTTGTTGCTGTGGCTGAGCATATTGTTGTTGTTGTGGCTGAGCATATTGCTGTTGTTGTGGCTGAGCATATTGTTGTTGCAATTGCGGCTGTCCAAGTGGTTGCGAAAATTGTTGTAGCTGTTGTGCGACAGGCGACGCCTGTAGACGCTGCTGCTGCTGTTGTTGCTGACCGCCACCAAATACCCGAGAGAAGCTCTGTTGCAGCGCTGGCGTTTTCAGGGTGAACGAGTTCGAATTGGCATCCGTGTGAAAGGACAATTGCGCCATTGATGTGTGCAGCAGGCAGGCGACAAACAAACCGAGCGTTGCCACCTTTGTGGCCGTGTGTGAACAATTGAGACGAGCCATTGCTAATGGATCCTTTGTTTACTGGCTTTTCGTTTTATCGCGATAATTTTTTCTACCACTGTTGTTGATTGCGGTACGTCAACGACAACGTGCGCGTATTTAATTCGACAACTGATTGGAGCTGGCGCCGTTGTGGTTTTTGGTTTTATATCAACTTAATTTTTGGCGCTAAGCTTTTGCTGTTGTTGTGCTGCATTTGCGTTGTGAGCGAGTGCGAATTAATGAGTAAATAAGTCACCAAGTCGTCAAGTCGCTAAGTCGCTAAATCGTGGCAATGTGCGTGGAATGAGCAAAAAGCCGAAAATGAATGCCCGCCCGTGCATTGCAGCTTATTAGTTTTCATGGTAAGCTCCGCGTGGTGCTCCGTTTCTTAGCCGCTTGCTGAATATTGAATGCGTAGCCGTTTGCTGCTCGATTGGATTGATTTGAGTCGAAGTGTGGAGGCTGTTTGGAGCAAAAGATGAATAGACACGAAAACAATAAGCAGATTAATATCCGTTTCTGGAAAGCGTTGCGTTAGCCAGTTTTCTTCACTTAATTACATTTTTCTATAAATTTTTGATTTTGGCCTAATCTTCTTATAGGCAAAAGTTGTGTTTTCCGGCTGATAATTAAATTATTCTTTATTTGATGAAGCTTTTCACAGTATTGGCGTTAGCTGTTAAGCCCGGAAGATTTTAATCAAACTTAGGCGGAATTAGGAGTTCGAACAAAAGTTTCATAGCGCTCAGGGTGGCAGTACGCAAAGGATGGAGTGAAAAGCTAAATTTTTTTTACGATACTTTCTACTTTTATGATTTAGTAAAAAGGGCAAGTCAACTGCTTGGGAGGTCATAAGCACCATAGGTGGGCATCCTGCATTATAAATTTACTGCATTACAAAAAGCAGTAATCAGTAAAATTTTACTGATAATGAAGTTTAATTTGCATTACCAGTAAACTTTTACTGATTACTGAAAAAAATTTGCAGTAAAAATATTTTTTTACTGATTACCGAAAAAAATTGCAGTAAAAATATTTTTTTACTGATTACTGAAAAAATTGCAGTTTTTGCCTTCTGGACCGATTTACAATTCCAACGAATGAAAACAACCGTTCTACAGGGGCAGATGACGGTAATGGGGTATTATATTTTAAAAATAATAGCCTGATATTTATTTAGGCAACTTGTTGTTTCTTCTCGTTCGGGTAAAAATATTTTTACTGCAATTTTTTCAGTAATCAGTAAAAAAATATTTTTACTGCAAATTTTTTTCAGTAATCAGTAAAAAAATATTTTTACTGCAATTTTTTTTCAGTAATCAGTAAAAAAATATTTTTACTGCAATTTTTTTCAGTAATCAGTAAAAAAATATTTTTACTGCAATTTTTTTCAGTAATCAGTAAAAAAATATTTTTACTGCAAATTTTTTTCAGTAATCAGTAAAAGTTTACTGGTAATGAAAATTAAATTGCAATATCAGTAAAATATTATATTTACTGCATTTTTACTGTTACTGCAAAGTGCCCACCTATGATAAGCACTTTTAAAAGTGTTGAGCCCTCCTCGTGATTACAACTTCTAAACGGACATGTGAAAGCATTGTACCGAGTAAAAATACTTCCAACTGGTCATCGAAAACTGCCCACAGCTGACACTACTTGATTCCGAAACGCTCTTTTCTGTATGGTTTCATGGCTGCATAAAATATGATTAAATTTCATAGAAAATCGTATCGGAAAGTCTAAAAATGTCATGCAAATTTCAATATTTCTCAATAAGAAATCATTTTTATACCTATGAAATATATTTAAAATATTTGTTACTGCAAATTTTCCAAGTCAAAGATATTATTATTGATACTCTATAGTTTTTAATCTCACCATAAAAATTATAATTCCGCATAGCAACCCCGCCAATACTCTCAAGCTAAAAGACTAAGCACTCACACCATCCCACACCTGGGTGCCTGTCAAACTCACACCTAAGTGACGGTCAAAAAATGAGAAGAAGAAAAGCAGTGTTGCCAATTTAGCGACTTTGTCGCTAGAATTGATGACTTTTGCTTGAGTCTTGGCGACAAAAAAAAGTTTTGACGACAAAAATGATTTAGCGACTTATCTGGCGACTTTTGGCAATAGATATTTTTTTTAGGCAATAGATACTTTTCTGTCAACTTGGTTACCCGAGAATGCCCTTTACCTTCCATACTCTAAAGTAACAATTTACTGACTATAGATAAAATAAAGCACTACCTATTGGTGTGTTATCGTTGATAAATTATCGATCTATAATTGAAATTTTAAATTTATTTTTACCTTAAAATTTTTTAGGAAATTAACAAAAATCATACGTTGTATTAAGAAATAATAAAATATATACCAATTCAATTACACCTTGTTTCACACAATTGTAATGGGTAACCAAATTATTTTTACCAATGATCACATAAGAGCAATGCGGTCGGGGAATCCCCGGATTTTTTTATGCTCTGTACGTGAAACAATTGAATTGATATCGGCTCAATTGATTGTTTACTATCCTCTAGTTTACTTACTTTTTAATTCATTTTAAGTAAATATAAAATATTTAAATCTATCTCGAGGTTGCTTAAATAATGGATTTACCTCTGAAAAAAAAAACAGTATTTTAGGAGATTGAAACTAACTTCCGTTGATCTCAAAATTTCAGTACAGTTGGTATTACTGGTTTAATTATTATTCATCTAAAAATTTTAAGTCCGCAGCTGGCCTCTTGTGCATCTCTCAGAATGAAATTTAGGATCCGCCCCTGAGGGAGCTAGCGCGTTTCTAGCGACTTTTGATATTGGCCCTAGCGATTTATTGGCGTTGGCAACACTGAAGAAAAAGTGTTTTTACTTGCAATTTTATGCAATGGATAAAACTCCATAAAAGTGTCCTTGCCCCCATACACTGACGAACATAAGTGAACGCAAGGTGATTTGTTTTTTTTATATTTCCCCAGGCTAATATTTTCTTTGTTGTTTTTTTTTTAACCAGATAACTCGAACTTTCAGACATTAGAGAAAATTTAGAAAAACTCATCCATTTTCACCTAAATTATGAACTTTTAAATTTGATTTTTTAAAAACTGTTTGGATATGCAGTAAATTAATAAAGCCAACTCATCAACTAGGCACTTTTAAATTTCCACATTCATGCTTCTGGCATAAGATGGGCGATATCGTCAAAATCCAGATTATCCAGAGCCTAAGTAGTGAGGGAGAGCGTTGCCCAGCAGCCAACAGTAGCGTATCGTCGTCGCGCTCAGCATTTTGGTGTCAGTGAAACCACAATGCGACGCGTTTTAAAGAATGATTGAAATTTGTTTCCGTATAAAGTGCAATTGACATAAAGAATATTGCCAACAGGCAATTTACGTCGCTTGGAATAAGGCCAAACAGTCGCTCGAATGGTTGACACTGAACCCAATTTTCGGAGCAAATCTTAATGACTAACGAGGCGCATTTTAACCTCTCTGGCAGCGTGAATAAACCGAATTGTCGCATTTGGGGAACTGGGGATCCACACGAGATCCACGAAACGTCATTGCATGACCGGAAGGTAACTGTTTGGGCCATCATTGGGCCATATTTTTACCCAAAAAACGAAACGGTCGATGGATGTTGGTTCATTATGTCTGCCCGCAAATGCGTGAGAAAAGTTTAGACGGTTACTGGTTTCCACGAGATGGCGTGCCATGCCACACTGCGAATGCAACAATTGAATTTCTGCAACGAAAATTCCCGGGACGTTTGGTGTTAAAAAGAGGCGACATCGACTGGAAACCAGATCACCTGATTTAACCTACCCGGACTTCTTTTTATGAGGTTATCTGAAAATTAAGGTTTACGCCAACAAGCCGCAGACTATTGACCAGCTTAAAGCAAACATTCGTGCCGAAATCGTCAGTTTAAAACCCGAAATGCTTGACAAGGTGATGACAAACGCAAAACAAAGATCGCAATTTGTGATTGCTAATAAAGGTAGCCGCTTGTTGATGTTGTATTCACAAAAAAAAGTTTTAATAAGTCGTAAATAAGCAAACCAAATAAAAGTGCATCACTTTTATGAATAAGTTGTTTTTTTCAAAGTTATTCAATGTTTTCATAGTGACATAAAAGATGGCGCACCCTGTCATTTGCAGACCACCTTCTTCTTCTTCTTCACAGTCCTTGGTGAACCATTGCTTCCTTCACAGCCCTTCGCCACCCGTCTCTATCTAAGGCTACTTCCTTCCACCGCCGCATGTTCAGTTTTGCAAGGTCATCTTCAGCGTCTTCAAGCCATCTCTTTCTGGGACGTCCTCTTCTAAGGCCTCCAATAGGCAGCAATTCAACTGCGTTTCGAGTTGTTCTCTCCTTGGACATTCTGAGCACGTGTTCAAGCCACCTTATCCTCTGAGATTTTATAAATTTTATCACAGTTTCGTTCAGAATTCAGAGAGAACGTAGGTTCGAACCTCGGCGAAAGACCAAAATGAAGAAAGAGTTTTTCTAATAGCGGTCCTCCTTCGGAAGGCAAAGTTTCGTTTTTTCTTATAAGTTCCAGCTCATGATTATATCTTATTCGATAAGTACCGCCTTGCAGTCTTATTGGTCCATACATTTTTCGTAAAATTTTGCTTTCGACGACTATTAGCTGTTTAATCTCAGTAGTTTTTAGCGTCCATAGTTCGCAACCATAGGTAAGCACAGGGCGCATCGAGGTTTTGTATATCCTTAACTTTTGATCGCAAGATAATAATTTTGACTTAAGCAGCTTCAAATTAAAATCCTCTTCTTCTTAATTGACGCTATAACCTCCTACGCGGTTTTGGCCGAGTTTAACAAAGCGCGCCAGTCGTTTTTTTCTCGTGCTAACCGGCGCCAATTGGACACACCAAGTGAAGCCAAGACCTTCTCCACCTGATCTTTCCAACGCAAAGGAGGCCTGCGCGTTTGTACGCATTCAGACGACATGACCTAGCCAGCGTAGCCGCTGGATCTTTATTCGCTGCGCTATGTCTATGTCGTCGTAAAGCTCATACAGCTCATCGCTCCATCGCCTGCGATATTCACCCTTGCCAACGTGCAAAGGTCCAAAAGTCTTGCGCAGAATCTTTCTCTCAAACATTCCAGGCGTCGCTTCATCGGATGTTGTCATCGTCCACGTTTCTGCGCCATTCGTTAGGACGGGCATGATGAAAGCCTTGTAGAGTGTTAGTTTTGTTCGTCGAGAGAGGATTTTACTACTCAGTTGCCTACTTAGTCCAAAGTAGTACTCGTTGGCGAGCGAGATTCTCCGTTGGTTTCAAATTCTGACATTGTTATCGGTGTTAATGCTGGTTCCTAAATAAACGAAGTCTTTTACAACCTCGAAATCATGACCATCAACAGTGACGTGGGTGCCGATACGCGAGTGCGGCGACTGTTTGTTTGATAACAGGAGGTACTTCGTTTTGTCCTCGTTCATCACCAGACCCATTCCCTTTGCCTCTTTATCCGGTTTGGAGAAGGCAGAACTAACAGCGCGGCTGTAAAGGCCGATGATGTCAATATCAGCGGCATACGCTAACAATTGTACGCTCTCATAAAATAATGGGCCTGAGCGATTAAATTCTACGGCTCTTACGATGCTCTCCAACATCAGGTTAAGGAAGTCACACGACTCAAGTCAAATTAGAATAATAAGACTTATTTGCTGCTAAAACTCTGTCACTAAATATCAATGACATATCCTTATTGGCTGATATTTTGATACCCAGATAGATAAATTCCTGTACACTCTCGAATGTACCATATAGTCTCCGATTAGCAGGTCATCATGCCTTAAACCGGAGCTGGATACAACCATAAACTTCGTTTTCTCTGTATTAATTCCTAGCCCAGCAGTTCGTACTATGTTTCCTAGTTTCACTCTTTAATTCACTCCGATAAGTATATCATCTGCATATGCATAAAGGTAGAACGGCTTGTTGTATGTATGTATGTACTCGTATATAGTCCCATTTGGATTTAGTTCGGTAATTGCTGCGTGCAGGACCAGGTTGAATATCAATGTTGATAAGGCGTTTCACTGGTTAACTTTCGATATAATGGAAATTGATTCAGAACACTCTCCTTGCACAATGACCTTCGCCGTAGACCTGCGTAGCATGATTCTCGCGAACTTTTCCCTCTCGAGAACGCTTCCTGAATCATTGCTGTATCTACATATATCCAGTCGCTGTTTGCAGAGAGGTGGTTGTATACCGGTCGTGCTAGCTACAGGAAGATTTGAGCATGCTTTGGCTGGTATATCCACATTTTCGTTTCCTTCAATTCCTTTGTGTCCTGGAACCCAATAGATATGGCTTGTTTCTCAGTTTCAAGCTCTTCCATTCTATTTCGGCATTGTCATACGCAGTGTGCATTTGTCATTACAGCTGCTATTGCTTTGCTGGTTGCTTGGCTGCCATTTTACAAGTTTATTTGAGAGTTTGGAGGGTTGTTCTCTATGACTAAGTATGCAGGTTGCCTAGCTGCGTGATCTCAGTAATTTTCATAACCTGATTCCGAACATAATACTGCGGCTCCAACAACCACTTTCTTATATTTTCTCGGATTTCTTAGCGTACGTCTTCTTATTCAAACTTGTCTACAATTCTGGAATCCCGTAGAGGATTATTGGTGTTACTATAGCCATTTAAATCCAATGTGAAAGTCATGGAGATAGGCCCCATGTTTTACCGACCTTTTTCCGCACGCGTATAAGGCATTGCGAGCTTTCTTCGTTGGTTTTTCCACATTGAGCTTGCACGTTCGTTTGCTATCCTACATTACTCTTAGGTACTTAGTATATGTCTTAATCTGTAGTGTGGTGCTATCCAGCCTAGGTGGGTTCCAGTTCGGAATATTGTACTTTTTGGTGAACAGTACTAAGTCCATATTTTCAGGATTTGCTTTTAGTCCCGCCTCAATTGCCCACTTGCTGCTTTCCTTACGGGCCACTTCAAGAACTTGACTCATAGTTCTTAGGCAACTTCCTGAGATGATGATGGCCAGCTCATCTACACAAATATTTAATTTTGATCCTCCGTTTCGCATTTTAAGTAAGATCCTGTTTACTACCCGAGTCCCCAGTAGAGAAGAGAGTACGCCTCCTTGTGGTGTACCTCTATTAGGTATCCGTTACATGAGCAAAGAACCCCATTCTGTTACCACTGTGCGACAATTCAATAGGTTGCCCATACAGTTTTGTATCGATGGATGTGTGTCAATTGAGCCTAGACCCACAATCAGTGCCTTGTTTGAAACATTGCGTACTCACTGTAATGCATTGCTCTTTCTATCTGCGACACAACTTTATGTAGAGCAGTTTCAGTGGACCTACCTTTCGTGTAAGTATGTTGATCTTCAGATATTAGATGAGGTGATTTCCTTTCCTTAATATAGGAATCCAGTAGTCTTGCGAGGGTTTTAAGGAGGAACGAAGTTAGGCTTATAGGCCGGTAGTCCTTCGCAAACAAGTGACTGCTTTTACCTGTTTTGGTATAAATACAACCCTTGTGATTCCCCAATTCTTCGGAACATAGTGTACATATAATTTCAAAGAGTATTCAAAGATGTCCTTCAACCCAGGGATCACAGAAGCACTTCCCTTTCGCAAGAGCGCTGGAAATATGACATCCGGGTCTGGTGACTTAAAGGAGTCACACGATTTTAGAGTCCATTCCAATCTAGATGTCGTAATGTAATGTAATTCCATTAAAAGGCTGGATAATCTTTTAGCGTGCACTCAAAGCTTCCATCGACATTTTGCTTGGCATATGGGAAATGTTTCAAAGCTCACGATTTCAGTTTCCATTTTTTGGACATGAAATATTTACATAATCACCATACTGTAGTTGTCACCATATGGTGGTATGAAGTAGTAAAAACTACCGGTTTCATGACTCCTTTGAAAAGATTGCTCTTAAAAACCAGCTGTCGTATGAAGGCGCCATGCAACTGCTGGGTACTCCATAAGCAGAAAAAAATATACAAATTGTAAGAAAATCTCGATCTACTATAAATCAGCCAAGGTTTTTTTTTTGCGCCATACACCACGACATATTATTACATACGACAGCATTTATTATGGCGCTTAATTCATTACAAAAAAGGAAAGTAGCTAAACAACAGTAGAAACTATTAATTAATCATAAATTATCTGCAGTTTAAATGCACTAAGTCAATTCGAAATCAGAAATAGTAAATAATTTCGGCAAATTTTCAGTTGCATAGCATTTTTGTTAGTATTGACTTGTGTTAGTAGGAGGCTTTGGTAGCCACGCTCATTGGATATTCATAGGCGGTCTTCAAAAAAAGTTTGCGAAATCTTGTGACGGCCCTTCCTTTACTGCAGAGTAGGTGGTTATGTCTGTAGATGTGTAGATACGCACAGGCTCGCATGCAGATTTACTTACTTTTATTTTTAAAATGCTATGAATTTTTAATTTCGTTACAATTTTCTATTTGGTAATTTTTATGTATTTTCAAATTTCTTCAACGCACGCACGCACTTGCATTAGGGTGGCTCGGTTTATTGGTAGAGAAATTAATTACGAAAATGTCCAGAAATTTGTGGGCCGCAAATCTGTTTGAAGGTTGGTTTCAGTGGATGTTTTCTTAGGTCAAGTGACTGTGGGCATCAATTCTTTTAATACTAATTTAAGAAATCAATTTTTCAAAAACTCCGTTTTAGTAAAATTTAATTTTTTAATTTTTGGAACTAAAGAAACTCATAGTAAATTGTGACATTAAAGGCAGGGACGGACATTTTGTCATAACATATAAAATGTGGTCGTAGCTTTTTCCCGACCTCAATAAAATTTGTATTAAATCTAAATGAGGTGGGGTGCAATGCTTGGTACACAGTTTGGGTAAATTTTATTAAGTTTTTAGATAAAAGTGGAAGTGCATTTTTCCAAATTTTTTTTGCATTCATTATTTGGATTAATTTTGCTTCATTTATAACGAGAATATAACGTTTTGACCGCTTTCGTATATTAGGAAGCCAACCTATTTTAAACGAGAACCGCATCCGCACCTAAATTTCTGTATTAAACAAATCGTTAAATTATAAAAAATTTTCAAATTTATAAAAAAATTTGCGAAATTATAAAAAAAAAAATGATAATTGTAAACAAATCTTTAATTTTGTAAAAAAACTCACTTTTTTTAATAACTTTTCGAATAAAAATAAAAACTATAAAAACAATTCAAAATAAAAAGTTTATAAAATATTTTAAAATTATAAAAAAATATCGTTTTTATACAAAAAATTTCAGTTTCAGTTTTATAAAAAAAGTTTCAAAATTATAAATAATTTTCACTCAATAGAAAAGTTTTAAAAATTTTTAAAATTGAAAATTTTATAAAAACATTTTATTTAAAAAAAATTCTTGCGTATAAAAATATTTTCAAAATTATAAAAAAATTTTGCTTCATTAAAAAAATTCAAAATCATATAAAAATTAACTTTTATATAAAAATTTCAGTTTCAGTTTTATAAAACAAGTTTAAAAATTATAAATAATTTTCACTTTTATAGAAAAGTTTTAAAAAAATTTTAAATATCAAAAAATTTTTAAAATTAAATATTTTATAACAAAATTTTAATTTAAAAAAAATTCTTTCAGAATGACTAAACAAATTAAAATCTTATAAAAATATTTTGAAAATTATAAAAAAATGTTGCTTTATTACAAAAAAATTCAAAATGATATAAAAATTAGCTTTTATATAAAAATTCATTAAAACATATTTTTATTAGAAACAAATTTTTTAAATTTTTTAAAAATATTTAAAATAATTAAACTAGTTAAAATTTCATAAAGATATTTTATTATAATATATTATACAAAACATATTATATAAGATATTCTTCAAATTTTATAAATTGTAGAAAGATCCAATTTTATTAAAAAAGTTTCAAAATATAAGTAATTCCCAATTTTATAGAAAAATTTTCAAATTTCAAATTTATTTAGAAAAATTATTTCAAAATGACTAAACGAGTTAAAATTTTATAAAAATATTTTCAAAACTATAAAAATAGCTTAATTTAAAAAACGAATTTAAAAAACATATTAAAATAAAATCACTTTTATAAAAACAAATTTCATTATAGATAAATTTTCAAAAAAATAAATTTTATAAAAAAAATGATTAAACGAGTTAAAATTTTATAAATATATTTTCAAAATTATAAAAAAGTTATGCTTTATAAAAAAAATTCAAAATCATATACAAATTATCTTTTATAAAAAAAACCCATTGAAAAAAATTTTTATTAGAAATAAATTTTCAAAACTAAAAAAAAAATTAATCCAAAAATATTATTTGAAAATAATTAAACAAGTTAAAATTTCATAAAAATATTTTAAAAATTATGAAAAAATTTCGTTTCTTAAAAAAAATTCAAAATCATAACAACAATTCTAGTTTTTAATAAATATTTCAAAATTATAAATAATTTTCAATTTTATAAAAAATATTCACAAAATTTTCCACTTTACATAAAAATTTTCAAAATTGTAAATTAAATCCAATTTTATAAAAAGGCTTCCTAAATATACATAAATTTTCAAAACTTAAAATAAAATTATTTTAAAATGAATAAACAAGTTAAAATTGTATGAAAATATTTTTACAGTTATAAAAAAGTTTTGTTTTATAAAAAAAAATTTAAAATCAGTTAAAAATTCACTTTTATAAAAAAAATTCATTAAAAAATACTTTTATTAGAAAATTTATTCTAAAATAATTGAACGAGTTTAAATTTCATATAAATATTTTTTTTTTAAATTATAAAAAAATTTCGTTTTTTTTTTTAAATTCAAAATTATAACAAAAATTTCAGTTTTTAAAAAATGTTTCAAAATTATAAATAATTTTAAATTTTATAAGAATATTCTCAAAATTTTCCATTTTATATAAAAATTATCAAAATTGTAAAATATATACAATTTTATAAAATAATTTTCCAATTATAAATAATTTTAAGTTTCATAGCAAAATTTTCAAAAATGTAAAAAAATGTTTATATATAATAATTATATATTTACATAATTGCGCGTACACCCTTTTTGGGTGTTTGGCCGAGATCCTCCTCCTATTTGTGGTGTGCGTCTTGATGTTTTTCCACAAATAGAGGGACCTACAGTTTCAAGCCGACTCCGAACGGCAGATATTTTTATGAGGAGCTTTTTCATGGCAGAAATACACTCGGAGGTTTGCCATTGCCTGCCGAGGGGCGACCGCTATTACAAAAATGTTTTTATTAACTTTGGTTTCACCGAGGTTCGACCCAACGTTCTCTCTGTGAGTTCCGAATGGTAATCATGCACCAACCCATTCGGCTACGGCGGCCGTTTGTTTAATTTTATGAAAAAAAGTTAATTTAGAAGAATCGTTCCAAAGTGATTCAACAATCTAAAATTTGTAAAAGTATTTCAAACATTTACAAAAAAAATATTTTTATAAAAAAAAATTCAAACTTATATAAAATTCAATTTTATAAAAAAAAATTCGTTATAAAAAAATGTTAAAACTATAAGAAAATTTCAATTTTCTAAATAAACACCCATTTTTAAAAAAAAATTTCAAAATTATAAAAAAAATTCTAATTATAAAAAAATTTTCAGTTTTATAAAAAAATTTAAAATTTTATAAAAACATACAAAATTATAAAGCAAAATTTTAATTTTGTAAAGATATTTTTACAAATTTCAGAATTATAAAATGGTTTTGTTTTATGTCATTTCAAAAACTCGGAAATTATAAAAAAAATTTATAATTATAAAAAAATTATGAGTTTTATAAAAAAATTTAGAATTTTGTGGAAAATACAAAATTATAAAACGAAATTTTATTTTTGTAAATATATTTTTACAAATTTCAGAATTATAAAAAAAATGTTTACATCATTTTTATGGAAAAAATTTTTAACCTAAAAACAATTTTATGAATTATAAAAAACTAACTCAAAAATTACCCAAAAAAAAACTGGATCTTATAAAAAATTTTACAATTTTATAACAAAAAATCAAAATTCTTAAAAATTTTAAACTGTAAAAAATTTTAAAATGTAAAAAACTTTAAAAAATAAAAATTGTAAAAAATTTTAAATTTGATGATAATAAATATCAAAATTAAAAAAAGAATTAATCTTATTAAAATTGTTCCTTTGCTATAACACAAAATTTGGAAATTGTTAACAAAATTCCAAAAAAATAAGAGATTAATAAAAAAAATTATTAATAAAAGTGCTTAAATCAAAAAAATTTTCAAAACTTAAAATAATAATTCAATAAATATTGTAAGTCGAAAAAATTTCAAAATTGTAAAAAAATTTGGAACCGTAAACAAAGAGTTTCAAAATTTAAATTTAAAGGTTTTCAAAAATTATGAAAAAAGTCAACCTTGTAAAATAAATTTAATTGAATATTCTCTTTAATTCTTGATGATCTCTTCAATGACACTGAACATCTACTTGAATGCATAACAATTCAGTTCGAAAGAAATTAAAGAATCTTGTCGTGGACTGTCGTGGAAAGGATCTTCTTCTTGATCACTTGATGAGCGCTGATCCAGAGCAAAATATTATTTTCAGTTGAAAAAATTTTAGTTTCGCCAGATCTGCTCATTTAAATTATTTTAACTGTATGTGAATACGTTTTTTGAAGTTTATTTTAAATTTTTGTCTAAGCTTTCTGCCTTTCTACTTGCCCCGGAAACTCAATTGAATTCATACCAATCTCAATTTAAGTATTTAAGCAAAACATAACGGCAAAGGTTTGAATTTAATTTTTGAACCAGTGCTTTCTTCGGCATTCCAGCTCAACATAAGACGCAAAATTATATCCCTCCCTAAGATACATACCGACACGTGCACCAAGTGCGGGCGCGAAGAGCAACGCATGGTTCCATTTCCCTTTCAATTGCTGCAACTATTACGCCGTAACGACTTCCAGTGTTTATTGACTACTGTGACTGCCGTTGCGGCTGCGCAATCGTAATGCGCGGCAGTCAGTAACTTCGAGAGCTTCGAGCACTGAGTGGCATGCGGGTCACGTGCCCATTTAAGCCAATAAATTGCACACACAGCCGCACGCGTTGGTTGCCAACCATCGCCTAAGCTAACTACTTTGCCTTCACTTCACTCGCCCACTCCTCCGCCACTATCAGACGTCGTACAATTCTTTGTTACTGTTATTGCTACGTGCGACGCTTTGCCCAAAAGTGCCTAGGCTGATATGCTGATTGTGAATTCCATGGCCGTGGTCAGTTTGGTTGTGAACTTATGTCACACTCCTACCAAAAAACCGAAACCTAAAAACCTAAGCTAAAGCTGAAGAAAAAACAAAACAAAACGCAACCAAAGTAAAAACAAAAGTAAAAACAACAGCAGAAACAAAGAGACTAACTAACCAAATGGGCCACAATTGGCTTTAGGAGTATAATTTTTTTTGCTTGCCTTCTTTTTGCTTACTTAATGTTCTTCAACACACACACACACACACGCACATGCACATACACCCGTACGTGCATTTTACTGCCGTTGCCGCGTGCTATTATTTATTTTCGTTTTGTTGCTGGTCTTCCTTTTTGCTGCTTTAATGTTATTTACGCTGCTCATTTGTGGTTATTTGTATTGTTATTACCTAAATGCATGCATGCACACTTACATACATACAATACATACATACGCACACACATACACCCCATTCATTGGGTAGGAGGAGGAAGTGTCACTTGCGAAATAAATGTTTAGTAAATTGGATTTCTTTCGCCTCGCCGTCTGTCCGCACGCTCGCATTCGGTTTCTCTACGGGTGGAGTGGTGTGTGTGTGTATGTAAATTTATTTGTGTACTTGTATTTGTGTGTTTAATTGTACTTGATTTGCATTTTTTCGGTTGATTGTACGCTTCCGCGCTGCATAGCAAAGAGATTTTCAAATTCCTTTCGCGTTGTTTGCAATTTTAATGCGATTTACCGCAGCTTTGGCTGACAACACGCAATGGCTGTTGTTTTGCTATTTTTTCCAACCTTTTTTTGCTACTTAAAAACCGCATAAAACCAAAAAAACAACACATTCATCTTGGCATTCTTATGACGCCACATGACCTCGAAAGTAGAGATTTGCTGTTTATCATTGAGTTGACATGACAATGTCAGGCAACAAATATTTGTGAGTGACAGACATTTTTTTGTTTTTCTTTGTTTTGGTTATGTTATGACTTTATGACATTTTCAAGTAGATGCATGAAACAATAATTTTTAGGAGTTAAATTCACTGAATTCACTTCTTTGTCTTATGCGTCAACCAGCCATCTGACAGAAGTCGTGCTTCCAATTTTTTGAGGCACCAACATGAAGCAATAATTAAAGGTGATGTAAGTAGCCAATTTTCACCCTGTGTTAGCCATCTTGAAGCTACTTAATAAATCCGTGTTGTCCTCTTGGAAAAGTTACTTTTTATTTCAGAGCAAATTCTAAAGAAAAAGTACTCAAAAGCGTAGAAATTAAAATTTTTGCTGAAAAAGTTAGCAGGCAATACTGTTTTGCCTATTCCATTTTGCTTAGACTTTCGCATCTTTCAATTCTATTGAAAGTTCTGTGAAAATTATTTATTTTATTTATTTTTTTATTTTTAAAAGCTTAAATAACAATACAATTGCTAAATAAACAAAAAGATAACGCAGCGCTAGCAACGGAGGCTTTCAGCTGGCTGGTGCAGAATTCCTGGTTTATATACGTCGTAGAAGATCAGAGTCCTTCAGAAATTTATAGATTTTCGAAATGTTGGAATCGGAAGGGTTAATTAATAGCGATAATGCATCATGACCGTCAAAATTCTGCTGTCTTTGTCTATCTAGTCCAGGGCAAAAGGCTAACAAGTGCAGGATACTGACTGGAGTATTACAAAATGGACATTGGCTTGGTTGCCTCCCTTGCAGTAGATATGCATTGGTGATTACACTGTGACCAATGCGTATACAAGTGTATGGCGTAGTATGTTTAGATGGGAGGGATGATAGATAAGTTGATTTAGTACGATTAGGATTAATCCTGGAGTAGTGATGGCTACAGTGAAACCAGTCAGCTACTAGTTTGGTTTACCTATGCTTCTCTATAAGTCGATAAACATAATTTTTACATAAAAGGTTTCATGTGATCGTAGGAGTAATGCTCATATCCTTGGCAGTATTATCAGCGATTGTATTGCCGTTGATGCATGAATGCCCTGGTACCCACATGATTTTGATATTAGAGGGTGAGAAATCAGGATTTTTCTTATGGTTCCAATAATGTGGTTGGAATTATTATAGTTCTTTATGGCCTGAAAACAGGACATACTGTCTGCGCATATAATGTATTTCCCCTTCGATTTTGACGAATACTGCATGGCGTAGAGAACTGCTGTTGCTTCTGCGGTGAAAATTAAACAAAACGGAAGTAGTAGTCAATACGATATAGGCTCTCCATTCTCTTTCACGACAGCAAAGGAAGTGTAATTCGCTTTGGAACCATCGGTGAAGATTAGCTGCCAACTAGTGCTTTTAAAGCGAGATGAAATTTCTAAAAAATGTGCGCAATACGCTACCGATGTCGTAGTAGATTTTTGCATGTAACTTAAGTCTCGTCGATAATAGTCTTAAGGGCAGTCCATTGTCTTTTGCAAAAGAGGCGCATTTGGAAATTGATGAAGCTATCTTAGGAGCCCGTGCACGCACGTCTGCCGAGTGAAAGCATTTTTGTAGCAAAGCATTAGAAGTGAGAGCAAGCTTAGGATAAAGCTTCCTTATATTGTCCTCCACATTGTCGATTAGTGATGGTAGACCTGATTCTGCCAAGATGTTTTTTATTGGCGAAGTAGGAAATGCACGTAAAGATCGTCGGACAGCAGTATGGTAAGGAGACGCTAGGAGCTTGATGTTATTTTTAGCATGTTGGCCATATATTTCTACGCAATAGTTGATAGAGGATAAGAGGAGCGCCTTTGGAATCAGCGTTTAACCAGTTCAACGGCAGGGAGCTTTACGGTGGGATATCATTTTTACAAAAATTGTTCAGATTAATGAGCATTCGATAAGATAATTGTAAGTAAAGTATGCAATGCTTTGGGCGTCTACTTGTGTTTCTGCGTATATATGAATTTATCTTTTTTTTAACACAGATTTTATACTTGTAACTTTGCAGGTAATCTCGTTAAAAAATCAAATGTATGATTAGCGGACGTGACGAAATAAAAGTGGTTTTTCCTCGTTAAGAGTTTCCACTATTCTCAAGTTGTTTTATTATATTTATTACTTCAGTGTAGGTTTACAAATGGCACCTATAGATTCCAATCCGATGCATGGTCAAAATATATATATATATGACACAAATCCATGGGAATAGTTAAGTTAAAAATATAAATAATTAAGTACCACTTATAAAATAACATAAAATTATTCTATGGCTTACAACGACTTTTTTCAATTGTTTACTACATTTTCAGAAAGGGGATCAACTTATGCCCTTTTTTCCCTTGCTTCCAAATTGCATCAATGGATTAAGTAGCATCCGAAATCAGTTGTCAAACTTTACTTAACCTTGTATAATTGAATCATGGGCACCAATTCATAGTATCTAGAAACAAAACTCACCTTTTTGACGTTGAGAAATAAATAAAGAAATCAAGCTTTTGCGTTGAAAAACTGTCAACAATTTTTGAATAATTTTCAATGATTCAATTATAAAGGTTTTCTAACAGTTTGACAACTGATGGCGGATCCGTTGATGCAATTTGGAAGTAAAGAAAAAGGGAAAAATGGACATAAGGCCAATGAGAGAGAGATTCATATCATCTTATCTATGACCCTGCTCCGAACAATGAACAATGGCAAATCATGAATGAGCTAATGGCGCACTAAAAGCATGGAGTAGTGGGTGGATTGAGGGCGACGATACGCCAGTGTGTAAGAAAGCAAAATAAAATGCTTTACAGCTTAAGTTTCGTTATTTAATAGCCGCACCTCGTTTACATGGGTCCTTTTGCACCCCTCAACTTGTCATTAGCATTTTAGCAAATTATCGCAGTTGCGCAAAGTTATGTGTTTCACCAACCTTTTGCAAGTGAAAGAGAAAGTCACTGAACTGAGTTTGATAAGTAAAATATCACTCAAAGTCATTGATGAGTATTGCACCAAACTTTTGAATGATAAGCAAAAAGATGTTTGTGGGTAAGCAGCTAACTTTTTGGCTAACAAAATATAAAAAAATTTATTATTTGAATTCAAAACCTATGTATGTATATATTGAGGTTTTATTTTCATAGAAGTAGCTCTTCAAATACGCTTATGTATGATATATCATACGCTTTGCCACGCCCACATCTTTTGAGATATTTTTTTGAAAAATGGAAATGAACCGTTTAATATCAACACAAATACAGTCACCTATCTTAACCCGTTTTATGTGTGAGCATTAATGGGTTAATACGAGCTTCGGTACAAAAAACTGCTTCGTTTCTAACTATTACTATAGAATAAAAATTCCTAAAATAATTCTAATGGAATACGTAACAGTTTCTTGTCCACATATGCTTGTGCGTTTCGGAAGTCTACTCACAAGCATATGCGGACGTTGTTCCTTGTTTGGTAACAGGCCCTTCGCTTATGAACATCTGCAGGAAAGTTCAGAAAACTCTGGATCGGATTGACACTTGGTGCTGTGCGAATTTGCTATCGGCAAACCCTACCAAAACTGGTATTGTCCTCTTCACCAGAAGGCGGAAGCTTGATGGACTCGTTCTGCCTAAGCTAAAAGGAGTCACAATCCTGCTATACAAAGAAATCAAATATCTTGGAGTAATCCTCGATAGTAAACTTCTTTGGAAGTCACACGTTAAAACAAAGAAATCCAAAGAACTGACAGCCCGCTAGCAGTGCAAGGGCGTTTGTCGGAAAGCGTGAGGTCTTTCTCCCTGCAACATCTTATGGATCTACACGGCTATGTTACAACTACTATCACCTATACATCAATAGTCTGGATGAGTAAATTCTCTCTCGTGGCAGTCAGGAGGACTTTATCGAGACTATAACGCACTGTGGCCATCTGTTCCACTGGAGCATTTTCGACCACTTCAGGCCCGGCATTAGATGCTCTGGTTAGTCTACCACCACTTGGTGCTTTCATACAAGTAGAAGCCCTGAATGCCACCTGTAGGCTGAAACACAATGGGAATTGGTACGGCCCCTGTACGGCAGTGGACAACAGAGTAGGCATGGACTTCAATCCAACGATCCTCGCCATGCTTCTTGACTCCATGCCATCCAGAGTTATGCTTGAGAAAAGATACAGTGGGGTGCTTCCAGAGACTCAATTGTGGTCAAAATCAGAAAATGAGCCCGGCAAACACTGTTCCCGCATTTTCACGGATAGCTCCATGTCCGAGTACGGTTCCGGATCTGGTGTCTACGTGGAATCAAGCGGGACAAAACTGCACTTTGCTCTTGGAATGCATGCATCTGTGTTTCAAGCAGAGGTGTATGCTGTTCAAGAAGCGATGAACTTTGTTGTGGAAAACAGATGGAGAGGCAAATCTGTATGTGTCTGCAGCGACAGCAAAGCTGCGCTTATGGCCTTAGACAGCCCTTAAACCACATCAGGGGTAGTGAAGTCCTGTAAATCCAGGCTGAACTATGTCGGCAGACATAACAGCCTGATGCTAACATGGGTCCCGGGACACGTGGGTATCGCGGGTAACGAGATCTCTGCCTCTTTAGCCAGAATGGGCTCTGAGGCCAACTTCTTTCGCCCGGAACCCGTTCTGCCACTCACTTCTGCAGCTATCAAAAAGCCACGGTTAGCAAACGGTTTACTCTAACCCACAAGTGAGCCTGGCAGGCTGAGAGAGACTGTAGATGGACAAAAATGATGTAACCTGTCTTGTCCGACCGACTGTCGTAGTTCCTCCTGTCACTAAGCAGAGGGGGCTGTAGGCAGCTGGTCGGACTGATGGCGGGCAACTTTCTATGGGCAAAGCACATGGAAAAGGTGGGCATCTCAAACAGTTTACTCTGCCCAGCATGTGGAGAGGAGGATGAGACCGCGGACCACTTTCTGTGTCTCTGCCCAGCCTTTGCTCGAATCAGGCTTGAGGTCTTTGACACTTATGTGTTAAGAAGCGACCGCCTTGGCACGTTGCACCACAAGATCTACTCTGATTTCTTCGGAGATCGGGAAGATTTAAAGAAAATTAAAAAGGGAAAATTTGAAATATTATTAAAAAGACGCGATAGAAGTGAAACCTTCCGTAAAACAAACTGAGAGAGAATAAGACGAAATCAGCATTAGGAGCGGGATAATTATAGGTTCATTACAATATTGCTATAAAGTTCATATTTTATTTTCTTCATTTTATTATTATTCATCCTCAATGTTTTCAATTTCAACAAATGATACGAGTGGCTTATGATAGCTAAAATATGATACAAATGCTTTGGTTTCGATGTTGTCAACATATCTTTGAAATACCGCGTCAATGGTTGTTTTTGATCGTGTTGTCGATTCAGTGCGATTGTTACACATTTTTAAATTGAATGTTGTATTGAGAACGTCAATTAAAGGAACCGCTGTGTCCAATGCAAAATTTACGTTAAAATCGCCACTTAAAATCATTGGAACTTTATTGTAATCTTTTCTAAGTATCCGCAATACTTCTGGTGTATACTTTATTAAATTTTCGTGAATGAGTTCCGTGATGCTATTTATTGATTTTTTTTTCTGTCGATATTCACGACACTTTTCTGCATTATTTTTCGACATAATTGCGGTAATTTTTAAAAATGAAAATATTTACGAATATAAAAATACACACGCGGTTGCTATTATGAGCGTCCCCAGCAAAACCTGCGTGACCGAAACTCTAACACAATTACATTTTTTTGAATGTTACAAACACATATGCACGCAGGTTTTGCTGGGGCGTGACCGAAACTCTAACACAATTACACATATGCACTCGTATTTGTTTGAAAATCGACTTTTTTTTTTGGTTCTCCGTCACCTTTGGAAAATGTGTAAACAGTAAGCAAACTTTATTCATATATTTTTCCTCATTTTTGCATCAGTAAAATTAAACGAACGCCGTAGCCGAATGGGTTGGTGCGTGACTACTATTCAGAATTCACAGAGAGAACGTCAGTTCGAATCTCGGTGAAAACACCAAAATTAAGGAAAACTATTTTTCTAATAGCGCTCACCCCTCAGCAGGCAATGGCAAAACACCGAGTGTATTTCTGCCACGAAAAAAAGCTCCTCATAAACATATAATAAAATAAAATAAAATAACTGTATAAAAAAAATTTTTTTCTTGTGATTCGAACCAAGGATTTTGGATCGGAAGCTCACATTGCTAGCCGCTCGGCTATCGCGCCATGCTGTCGGCGCTGGCCTAAAAGTTTTTTAGTTCGTCGCTACGTTTATATCAACATATAATATAATGCTTCGTAGCCAAGAGTGTCGCTTTTTTCGTTTCACTTTTTCTCAAATCACTCCCAACGATTCTAAAGAAGTTTTCACTTCAAAAAATTTAATAATAAATATAACAATATTTCAATAAAAATGTATAGACGATTTTTTTTATTCCAAACAAGTGCACGATTTTCAATACGAAATATCCCATGGAATCTCGGTGTTTCTGTCTTTCAAGTGGTTCCGGACCCGACAACCGCACCTCATGTATTCATCAATGACTTCAACAAATATACGAGTATGAATGACTTCATTTGACCCACATTCAGTGATATTGTGACCACATACATTTAATCTAACACAAATCTACTTCGAACGCCTGTGCGCAACAGACATTGCGGCTGCCAAGTACTTGGCAAATTGGCGTAGGTCCAGCTAGTGCGCCAAACGCTTGAGATATAAGCCAATACATACATACATACATACATAATTAATATACATATCTACATACTACTATCACACGACCGCAATCAGTGCGTCATTTAATTAAACACTCGTTTACATCCATACAAATTGGCAGATATTCAAGCTGTGCATGTAAAACAGAGATATTTGCATAAATGTAAACTGGTATTAAGGTGTTAGAAATTGTATCTATGCATACGAGTAACGAAATAAATTTTTCTTGACAGCCAAGTTAGTCACTTGATCACTTACATACAAAAACATATGTAACTTCGGATGCCAAAAATGTTCGAATACCCAGATATTGTAAGCATTAGCAAACGTCAGTATTAACGGATGTGCTTGCACAACATTTATTCATTTTTATTTTCTCACCAACCGCAAACTTGTTGCAAACGTTAACAACGCCTACTCTAATTACCATCCTTTGTATAATAGTATAGCTCAAGGGTCTCCACTGTCTGTTATCCTGTTCATGGCAGCCTTCAATGAAGTCAGTATTATAATTAACAAGTACAAAAATGTTTCTCACATTTGCTACGCAGATGATTTATTATTGTTTTCTAAAGTTAATGACTTAAATGCTGTAAAGAAAGACTTCTTAGATATACTCTCAGACATAGCTCGTTGGGGCGAAGTCTCAGGCGCTAAAATCTCTATTAAGAAATGTAAAAACTTCCATATTTGTCGCAAACATAAATGTAATTATTTTAATTTAGTTCATAACGATATACCAATTGTCAATACAACTAGTCTTAAGTTTTTGGGTATAATTTTTGACAAAAGCTAACATTTAAAGAACATTGTTTAGACTTACGAAAGCAACTGGCTGTCAGACTAAGTATAGTTAAATATTTATAATCAAAACATTGTTTAATTAACCAATCTACTCTTATAAATGTAACCAAAGCTCTTTTACTGTCCAAAATTGATTTTGGTCTCCCGATATATGGCAATTGTGCGAGAAGCAACATTAAGCTTCTGTATTCCCCATATCATACGGCCGTTAGCAGGAGGATACGCGCGTTTCCAAAATCTCCGATAAAATTCCTATTAGTTGAAGCTGGATTACCGTCAATAGAAGAAAGATTTGATGCATGTCTCATGAAACTCATTCCAAAGTTATTTCTGTGCAACAACAACACTTTATATGAAACAGTGTTAACCGAACTTCAGCGGAAAAAAACGCCAAAACGGAAATCAACAATTGAACTCATCATCGACTTGGCTAAAGAACTTGGCATATACTCACCAGTAATCTCAGAAAAAGAAGACTTCCCGCCCTGGCACATAAACAAATCTTTTTTCATCTTGGAACTAGAAAAATTCAATAAAAGTGGCACTAGCCCAATAACCTATCAACGCTTATTTTCAGAGCTCACTAACCCTCTACTTGGCGAATGGAACATGATATTTTCTGATGGATCAAAAACTGAGACAAGTACATCCTTCGCAGTCGTGGATTCTTCGGGGAACACTGTCTCAGCAGGCATCCTTCCCCATTTTGCGTCTGTTTACACAGCTGAAGCCACAGCAATCCTGAATGGGCTAATCTCTGTTGAAAACTCAAATCATAAAACAATTATATGCACGGACAGCAGATCAACAATAGCGTCAATACTTAATATAAGAAATAAAACGTATGTTATTTCCCAAATTCGCAACAAACTGATCGGCAATAACAACAACATAAAATTAATGTGGGTACCAGGCCACGCAGGCATTAAAGGGAACGAAATAGCGGACGAACGAGCTAAATTGGCCACCGTGGAACCGCTCAAAATATTTAACAAGTTTTCGAAAAAAGACTTCAATAAATATGTAGTCAATCACCTGTTTCAAAAACAATTGGTTACATGGGGATCTACACAGCACCAATACACTACATTTAATCCAAACAGGCTAAAACCCGAATATCCATCTTACTGCCGTTGCAATGATGTCAAAATGTTTGTTCGGCTACGGCTTGGGCACACGATTGCAAGCCACTCATATATATTCAACAGAACTAACCGGCCAAACTGCCAGCACTGCCCTACATCACCACTAACATCAATTCATCTTCTCGACAACTGCACACAATTTTCCACAGTAAGGAGCAATATTTTTGGGGACCAAATCCCATCATCACTATTAAAAAATATATGCTACGAAAATATTATAAAAATGTCAGATTACTTAGCACAGACCGATTTAAAGAAACTTATTTAACTAATTTACCATGACTTTACCTAGCTTGCCTGTAATTAATTCATAATTCTTTTTATAACAAATCAGAGAGCCGAAGGTCCTGGCAGCCAGTGCTCCTATTCTCGTGTTAAAATAATTATATTATTATACCACGTTTGTAAATAAATAAATAAAATATTTTATCTATTTAGTGATTCGATTCTAACAAAGCAAGGGAAAACCTGATAATTATTAGCGCTAGTCACAATAGGTTACAATTTTCATAATAAAATTTATAAAGATATTTTCAATTACATAGAAAAACAAAGTTGGCTTTTCAAAGAAACAAGAAAAATTATTTATGAGATATGAATTAAAATGACCTCGCTTAGATTAGCACTCTGAAATTCGCTTGTTCGAAGTGTTCGTGCAACTTATGGATACTAAATTTTGGGGATGAGAATTCAAAAGTTGAGTCACATGCACCAATAACTGTTTTTCTGACGTTTGTGTTTTGTTTCTCACTGACTTCGTGGCTGTTATGATACTAAGAGGGATCTGACCTGAAGAAGCTTATCCAAGAACATGGAGTATATTGTGTCACAAAGATAAGATGATGACGTGGTGTCTTGCCTTGATCCTGAACACATAACGAGTAATGTTATTAAGCAATACATTAATTTTAAATGATTTTAGGTGGGTAGGTGAAATGGCTGAAGAAGGGTGATCCTGCAATCTGTGCCATTTACCGCGGAATTAGTCTTCTAAATATCTTCTATAAGGTTCTCGCGAGTGTATTGTGTGAAAGGTTGAAGCCCACCATCAACCAACTGATTAAACCTTAGTGGCTTTAGACCTGGAA
This sequence comes from Anastrepha obliqua, assembly GCF_027943255.1. Taxonomy (NCBI): domain Eukaryota; kingdom Metazoa; phylum Arthropoda; class Insecta; order Diptera; family Tephritidae; genus Anastrepha; species Anastrepha obliqua. The sequence continues at coordinate 25,911,260 of NC_072893.1, forward strand.
AGTCTACCATCGACCAAATATTTACAATACGCCAAATCTTGGAAGAGACCCACGAAAGGAGAATCGACACACATCATCTTTTCGTCGACTTCAAAGCTTCAAAGGACCTCTCCGAGCCGTTTGATACCAAACGAGGTTTCAGACGGGTGACTCACTGTCGTGTGACTTCTTTAACCTGATGTTGGAGAGCATCGTACGAGCCGAAGAACTTAATCCAAACTAAATAAAGAAGCAAAGCGAATGGGTCTGGACGACGAACACAGCCGATGAAGCGACGCTTGGAGTGTTCGAGAGAAAGATTCTGTGGAAGATTTTTTGGACCTTTGCACTATAGCGACGGAGAATATCGCAGGCGATGGAACGACGAGCTGTATGAGCTTAAGATTACACAGACATAGTGCAGGGAATAAAGATCCATCGGCTACGTTGGCTGGGTCATGTCGTCCGTCTGGTGGTAGCAGATTAAGAGGAAGGCCTCTTTTGCGTTGGAAAGATCAGGTACAGAAGGACTTGATTTTACTTGATGGGCCCCGGTTAGCACGAGAAAATAACGACTGGCGCGCTTTGTTCAACTCGGCCAAAATCGCGTAAGCGGTTATCGCGCAAATTAAGAAGAAGAAGACGGTGAAATGGTTGAAGTACCAGTCTAGCACTTTCTAAGTAGCACTAAATCATCATTTTGAGACCTATACCAATATCTGACTTCCTGAGAAATGAGTTGCCGGGTTCTCCACAAAGGTGTGTTGGCAGAGCCTTTTCAAGTTGAGAGTGGATACGGGTGTATCCCCTCCCCAATACTTTTTCTTTTGGTTATAGAAGATGTCATGGAATCTACTTTTCCTGTTGGTGATCGACGTGGCATTCAATGGAAGCTTGATAACACCATGTTGAGATACATGGCTATGCCGATGTCATTTGCTTACTGTGATCCAAGCTCCTCTCTGATCTTATGGCTATGACAACTTCCGTGTAACAGCAACATCGTTCGACAGGACTTAAAACCAACGTCAATAAAACTAAAGTCTTGTATCTCAACAACACAGCAGCTCGAGAGCGTGTAGAAGTTTTGCTACCTTGGGAGTAGTGTCGACGCAAGTGGAGGCTCCGACATAGATGTTGATCAAAGAGTATCCAAAGCGAAGTCTGCATTTGGTATTCTCGCGCCTCTATGACAGAACGACAACATTAGCGTCGGTAGTAAATTGAAAATATTCTATTCATGCGTTAAATCTGTGTTGCTACACTACACCAACCCACTGTACACTGTGGGTACACTACTTGGAAGGATAAGGTGACAATCACAAAACGCCTTCAAATTTTCATCAACCACTGCCTTCGTCGCATACTACGAATCTTCTGGTCCTTTAAAACAGGAGTTGCTTAGGATTACCAATCAGGTCGAGATTGCCTGTGAAGTGCGGAGAAGGAAATTTCAATGGATTGGTCACACACTGCTAAAACCGATAACAATGTGGTGAAACAAGCTTTAAGATGAAACCCATTCGAACAAGTAGCACGTTCAACTGGAAGACCTCGTACAACCTGGCGAATTGCAACTCTTGGCTTATCATGGAGCGAACTGTGGGTTATGGCGGAAAACCGTACTGGCTGGAGGTCGGAATTGTTGACGTCCTATGCTCTACAAGGAGTTCAAGGAAAAGGAAAAAAAAATATGTATAGGGGGATGTCAATGACCGGGTGGGAGGTTCCTGAGACCAATTCAGTCCCCTTCCTGGAAAGCTCATCAACAATTTCATTCTCCTCTATGTTCCTATGTCCTGAAACCCAGATGAGAGAATTGTTACCTGCACATCCAAGAGATTTGATCTCCTCCTTACAGGAGTTTGCTAGTTTCGTTCTGCACCATGGCGTCGTTAGAGCCTTAATCGCGGTTTGATTATCGGAGAGAATGTTAATATCTCCCTCGCTGCCGCGTTCTCTAAGCATTTTGCGTGCCTGCAGGATCGCAAAGACTTCTGCTTGAAAAACAGTAGCAGTTTTCGGCAGTTAAAAGAAGTCTGGAAAATTGGGTGATTTGGAGAAAACAGCTGCTCCAACGCTCAATTCCATCTTGGAGAGAAGACAGAGGTGCAAGCTTCAGTGCAAATTTTCCCCTCGATTCAATCCTGCCTATTTGGAAAGATTGCCCTGGCATCACTCTCAAACTCCAGTTTGCGGATTGGGAGATCTGTGCGAAGTGTGTTAACTCTCCAAAAATGCTACCATGTCCCCTGAGACATTGCCTCTAGAGGCCAACCTCCTTTAACCTGATTGCAGTTTGAGCTGCGATGAAATAACGCAAAAGTCGATGGGAGGTAAGTGCAAAAGGACATTGAGGGGCAAGTTTTGCATGCTTCCGGTAGGGTTATTAATTTTGTGCTATCTGGCATCACTGTGACATGAATTCAAGCAGTGTTGACAGAAATTGTTCACCTTAAAACTGAGACTTTTTTTGCTGGCAAAATCAGATCAGAGATCTGTTACTTGATCTCCTCTTTACCGGAGATGTCTACTTTGGATATGCATCATGGCATCCAGAGCCTTGATTGGAACTCGATTATTGGAGAAAATATTAATACCTCCCTCGCTTTCACAATGATTTTACAAGTTACAACGATTTTCACAACCATATCGTGCTCACAGTGCCCCACAAGCGGAAACGATTGCTTACTTGGACTCACGGGTTACAAGAGGGGCCTTGAAAGCTACAAGATTCGCCGAAACTGAGCAGCCATCCTACAGTTTGAGTCTGGTTTCCTCGGAATCTTTGATTTTTCTTAATTAAAAAAATAATAGTTACGTGAACGAAGATTTTGGGACAACAGTGAGATAAAAAATCGAAAGGAAAAGTCCACTCCTCACCCCCCACCAGTGATACGTTATGTGAATGATATACACCGCAGATCAACTGTTTCCGAGACGCCTTCGGAGGCTCCTTATCACTGGCTTAATGGAAGTTAAGGTCAAAAATAAATTCATCTCTGCCAGTTATACCCGTTTCGTAATCACTTTTTGTGTGGGAAATTAAATCCTTTCTGAGTTTAAATTTTCTTTAAATTAAAAAAATAGGAGAAATTCCTACAAATATTGGTAATGGTAATGGTTGTACTGTTTAGGCTAAGACCCTTATACAGACCAGATTGAACTATTGTGCGCTCCTGTGCTTAATTTTAATTATTTAGTATGGCGAGGACCCGAACCAGCTCTTTAGGAGGGAGCATTTCTAAATCTTCAGCCTCTAGTAGGTGCGAGCCCAGGATTCTGTGTCTCCTGTGACCTAATGCTTTGCAGATGGTGATTAAGTGTTCCATGGACTCCTCTTCATCACAGTTTATTGCAGGCAAAGCGACCTGTAAGTGCTCCACAGAGTAATATGAGGAACCTTTTGTCTAGAGTCAGCGCAGATTTGCTATGGTGCTATTAAAGTTCAAGAGCTTTTTGGAATGATTAAGTCCGTTTGTGCTGTTTCAATATTCCTTGGTTTTATGTTTTAGGTTATTTTTGTTAGAGCCAAAGAATGAGGTTGGTCCAATAAGAGGCCCTTCCGGCTCTTTTTTGGCATAAAAAGAACTTCTTACAAATACTTAATCCCCATTAGCCATATTCCTCTAAATTGCATAAAAAATAATAGCGAATAAGTATCGCGCATGGAAGCCATAGCAATGAATAGCGAAGAGTTCTAAGCTCTAAACGAGAGCGATAAAAACTCGGTTTCCTTCTAATTAATTTGCTTTAACAACTGCAGATAGAAACCGAAAGTGCTAAATTCAGTTTTTTTATTAGCGTCTCTTAAAAACTAATTCACTACTAAAGTCACAAAATATAAAACGCAGAAGTGACAATGCACGAAACAGTAGCAAAATAAGTAAGTATCGGGTATTTTTTTAAGAGCTTGGGAACTTAAAATGATAAGCTAAAGCAGAAATATTGTTGGAATGACTTTTTTTTAATTTTTGTTCCGGTAAGTAATTTCAAGGCATTTATTTATTGAATATAAAATCAGGAATATTTTCGCCCCGGCGAGTTTTATGGTTCATTCGATCAGTCAAATTAATGACTACTTTTTCCAAGAAATCTGGACAATACGAGGGCGCCATCGTTTGCTGCCATCTATCAAACGGCGGCAAAAGAAATTTCAGACTGCTTGATAGGTTAGTTAGGATTTGGCAGCTATTCGAGTTCGACGTGTTTCGTAAATTTGGCTAAGGTAGAAAAAGAGAAATATCGTTCGGTAATTCACTTTTTGTTTTTGAATAAAAAAATTCGAGGATATAAAAGCAAAGTTGGATGCTGTCTCTAGGGATGCTTCGCCATCTATGACCACAGGTCATGGGCGAACATTCGTTTTGTGATAACATGCGACCAGGACGGCCGGCGGTCATGGTTACCGAGAAAATCATTCAAAAAGTCCACGACAAGATTCTCGTTGATCGACGAACGAAAGTGCGCGAAGTAACAGAAGCCATAAGTGTATCAACCGGAAGGACAATATATATTTCACATGATTAATTGACGATGAAAAAATTGTCGGCCCATTGTGTCGAGCCGCCATTGCTCACAAGCAACAAAAAAAGCGGATGCGGCTGTTAACTTCGAAGCAGTGTTTGAAGCAATTTAAGCGAGATCCGAAATAAGTTTTGCGTTGTGTTGTCACCGTTGATGAAACCTGGATTCATCGTACCAGAAACGAAGCAACAATCAAAACAATAGATTTCTCCCGGTGAATCTGCTCCAAAGAAGGCGAAGACAGTCCCATCGGCCGGAAAGATGATGGTGACGATTTTTTGGAATGCGAACGGCGTCATCCTAATGGATTTTTTAGAGAAAGGAAGAAAAGAACGATCACTGGACAATACTGCAGTGAATTATTGGACCATTTTCACAAAAAATTTAAGGAGACACGGACGCATTTGGCGAAGAAGACGATGCTGTTTCACCACGATAAGGCACCAGCACTTTCATCCGGAGCTGTTGCCGCCAAACTGCGTGAGTTGCACTATGAATTGCAGCTGTACCCCCCGTATTCACCCGATCTGGCTTCCTGCGACTTTTTCTTGTTACCTAATATGAAGAAATGGTTCGCGGGGGAAAAAATTAGTTCGAGCGAGGAAGTCATCGCCGAGACAGAGGCGTATTTTGGAGAGTTCGACAAATCGTACTTTTTGGAGGGGATAAAAAGTGGCTGGTGCGTTGAGAGAAGTGTATCTTTCTGAAAAGGGACTATGTTGAAAAATAAAAAAAAATTTTTTTTTGAAAAAGTGGTGTCTTCATTTCTTACACGGGTTCTTATTAAACCCTCCTCGTGAATTTAAATAAGTCGCATTCAGGAAAAATGCGACGCAAACGATGGTCATTTGGCTTTAATTTTTGCGTGAGCTGTATTTTAACCCTTTGGGGACGGAGCCGTTCGACGGGCGAGCGTTGCTGAGGTACGTTGAACGTTATAAAAACTAAGGCTTTATTTAACACAAGACACATTTTTCATAAAATCAAAAAATAATAATAGCTATCGCTGCTAAAGTTGAAATGCCTGAGTGGACTCCTTATTGCATGGATTTCACTTCCACTTGACAAAGTAATCTTCCGTCTTGTCAGATTCAAAGTAATATTTGTCAGAACTGTCACTATCTAACGTAGCATCTCTAGATCGCTTAGCCTTCGTGCGTAGGATAAAATTTATAAAAAGGCTGCTGGTTCTTCTGGCAGTGACACTGAGAGACTGAATCGAAGAACTGAAATTCGTTCTGACTCTACCGTCGGCTCACATCGTAAGTTTACATTATAAGGAAGATAAGACTTCATCGCTAATAACCCCTAATGTCTTTGAAGGAAATCGTGACTCTCTTACTATACCTATGCGTATCTTATCGCTCAGAACGACTGACGTCGCAAGCCTTGCAGCTACGAACTAATTTGGGCGGCTATATGCCGACACTCGTCCCCAAAGAGTTAAAGGCTCCGTACGTTAAAGGGATCCATACGTAAAATTGTCCACGTAGTTGGAAGACAAAGGCGCGAACGACGACAAGCGACATAGGACTGTGAACATCGCGAACAAATTTTTTTTACATTTTTTTCAAAGTAAATTGCCACAATTTGGAAGCAATGTTCTAGCTTTAACCGATTAATGATGACTTGTCAAACCTTACTGAACAAAAATGTCAGCCCAGTTTGCCATTCTCAGCCATTAAACCATAGCTATAGACATTGACAATTCTCATGCAGTTAAAAAACACCCGATACATAGTCATAAAGCAGGCAATAAACACACGACGCATAAGTTTCCATCTAAAAGTGCTGACTTTGTTGCCAAATTTTGTTGCGCTAAACCTTTTATGTGCGATGATAAATACTTCAACCTATGCAGTTCTCCTCTGGTGCATGGGAAGCAATTATTTAGTGAAAACATGTGTCAAAACAAAACAAAAAAACAACTCATGAGGTAAAATGTTTGAGACATGAAAAGCCAATTAGCGCCACAAAGTTTGAGTCGTTAATTTTGCAATGAAAATTATTCTGTTTTGCAGCAACTTTCCATTCAGCTTTCTTTCCAGATGAGCGCTCCGAAATTTAACTTTGCTGCGGGGCATAGATGGACGCTACTTAGTTAAGAGTTTTTTAGTTTTTTAAGTTGCTGATGCCAATTTATTTCTCCTCGGGAAGGTAACAAGTTCCTCTTTGCTTGAGTTGACGAAGCAGACACTGAAAATATCTGGCGTCTTTTCCCACTAACTCTCATTGAGTGAGATTCAAGCTGACTGAGCTTTGAGATTCTACTGTAGTGTTTTTCAGGCTGAGATCCAGAGCCGTGATATATAAGTGGTCCAGGGAATGTGAAAGCAGACAAATGCGCTACGGCTCTTCCAAGTTGAAGAGAAGGCAAAAGTAGATATTACCGACAGTTGAATTTATTTGAACGCTTGTAGAATAGCTCATTCACTTTAGCCGTCGATCGATGAACACTAAGCTTGCAGAGGATCTGTAAACTGAAAACCATCTGAAGGACAACTTCTTCCCAACCAGTTGAGATTTCATAAGGGGAAGATAGAACTTCTGCTTGCGGTTTTTGTCTAGTTAAATATCTTCCACCTATTCTAAAGCTTAGAATCCTAGAGTTTAGTAGCCAGTCATGTATATAAAGTGACGCAAAATTGATCGCCCTATCGGAAAATATTATATTATGATTTTTGCAAGTGGTGTCACACGTCTATCATTTTTGACACTTGCGAGCTAGACATCTGCTGCTACTTCGCAATAATAACACGGTGCTACAAAATAAAAAAAAAATCGAAAGAACACTTCAAGTGATATAGTGCACGTTTTAGGTCAAGACCAGTACAACACAAAACTGTGTTTAGAAAATTCAAAACACCCTCAAATTTTTTATTTATTGTTAAAAACCCGATTTATGGTGTTTTTGTTGAAGTAAAAATACATCACTAACTCATTTTTCAACCGATTTTTTATTTCAATATGGTCTTGGGGAGAGGAGTGTATGTGCGTTATGAATGCATGTATATAATGCTAAGATTGAACGATTGACGTTCAAAAGAAATTTTTAATAATAAGCTCTGATTTGTGCAACTTTTCCACGTTTTTTTCAGTGTGATGCAATTTTTTGGCCACTATTCTCCAACGGGCACCACAAATATATATTGTACATAAACTTTTAAACTGCCCGAAATAAGCTATTTTTCATCTTCATACAATGAAAACTGTAAAAGTTACGATTTTTTTTTTTTAAGTTTTTTTCCACATTTTTAAAAATCCAGCTGAACCGAGATTGCGAGAGAATACCGCATGACCGATAGTGCTTTACTGCTCATTGTGAGTCTAATTTTGAAAGACAGCAATAAGTTTACATAACTATGAATACATCTAACATATCAAAACTCATTATAACCCAAGCTTACCTAATCCAAACTGACCAACCGAAGCTTGCATGACACAGCAGAAACGTTTGCAATTTGTTGGTAAGCATGTACAAGTTAATGAGTGTGAAAAATCATCACTCTTGAATGATCAAGACCTATTAAAACTTAGCATAAGTGCATCTAACCGATTTTACCGATAACGATTACGATGGTTTGGCATTATCAGAAGATCCACAAGCACGAAGATTGCTACTTTTGTCAGACTAACATCACAGGTCATCACTACAAAATTCGTGACCGTATAAAGAATGCGAATGTTATAACTATCTCCAAAGCAGTCTTACGAAAAATCCAAGACCAGCAAATTTCAATAAAGAAGACAAAAGATTCATATGAATCCAGTGACGGAAATTTAAATGCAGATAGTGTAGATAGACCTTATGTTCCAATTGGAGCAACTTTAAATGAACGTCATTTAGTATCAAATGAAGACTATCGCGATCTTGTACGAGATTTAGGACTATCATCAAGACAACAGAACAGTGGAATCTTGTGTAAAATGGATACAAAGCGGCATTTGCAGGAGACAAGGATATAACATTCTTTGAACAACTTTTCAAACTGACGATGTCGACCAATAACTTGTATATTGCACGGACGTAAGTAGATGAATTGTTTTTCTGCCTCAATCACGCACACCCACCAGAAGATTGGTGGTTGTTTCCTGATGGCTCGTGCAAAAGTGAGTATCATCTAATTGAGTGGGGGAAAGTTTGAATAACACAAGAGTCAATTTTCTTAGCCATTCATATTTTTACATTTATCATCACCTTGGTGCTTGCAAAAATTACTATATTATCTAAATCGTTACAAACCAAAAAGACTTCCTTTTGCAATGCAGAAAAGCAGCACAATGAGTTCGATTGCCTCACATTGTGTACGGTTGGATTGATTTCGATAACATTAGGTTAGGTGAGGTTTAGTTAGGTAATACTACGTCCGGGTAAGAAAATTGCAGAAGTAAGTCAGCAAATTGCCTTACTTTTTGCATTATTTTTTTTGACGTTATAATATTCTTCTACGGTCTCTGTTCAACTCGAGAATATTTTATTTTTATTTTATTTCTACAAAAACGTTCTTCACTGGGAAAATTTTTTATCAATTTTGATGAAACAATGCTTGCTAGATTCGGAATGGACACAGGTATGAGTAAATATAATTAATTATACACGTATTTCGCGAATAATAAAGGAGAACTGCATTAAATTTGCAATTATGAAAGTAGTGAACAAAACTTTCAGTTTACTGATTTTTTTGTTTTACACATTTTGTTCGACACATTTTGATCGATTTTTGAAATTAAATGCTTTTTACATTCGGAATAGACACAGCTATAAGACTTTCTACTAATAAATAAACCTTTCATTTTAATATTATCGACAACATCTAGTTTAACGAAAATTGGAAAAATTTACTACAATTTAAGTTTTGTGTTGAACAATCAGTGGTTATTTTTACTTAGCGTGAAAAATAGAAGACATACGTCAGAAGGACTAACATTTACCTCAACAAAACTGTTTCAAGATTGGAAATCGGATAAAATGCAGACAAGCTACGAACTCTTAAGTGTCGAAAAAGTCAAAGTCGGTTTCTTAACGATAAATAAAAAATTTGAAGGTGTTAAACATTTTTTGAACACGGTTCCGCGTCGTTCTCGGCTAGATCTACTAGATCTACAGTGCTCATCATGTCACTTCAAAAGTTTTGATTCTACATCGTGTAATTGTGTCATCGTTCCCACGACAGTCGGTTCTACGTTACCGGAACGACCCGGATTTATATCTGGCTAAGGACTGTGACTCAAGCAACATTTCCCGTATATGAATGAGGAATGTTTATGTTGCTACAACAATAACAATAATAATTGTTTCGCTTTTTTTGTCCAATTTTCGGTCGGTTGTATTGGCGCAGCGTGAATATGGACGTTGATTTCCTAATCGTGTCGCCCCCACTGGGCATATACTTGGCAGCTCAACTCGAGCCAACTGGAATCACGCGAGACCTTGCGGGGCCGATATGAGAACCAAGAAACATTACCCAGAAGACGGCCATACCATTTCGGCATCACCAGACGTAGGAAATTTATTCATTCGTGTTTTAGTATAAACTCATTTCATTAAATTCCAAACGATAGATAAACTCCACTCTGTTCCTATGTAATAATTATTTTCTGGGAGCGTAAAAAAACCAGCCAACTAATAATTTATAAATTTATAACTTTTTCCCACGCTTAGCAACTATCGACGTTCATATTAAAGTGGCTCAAAGCGAAGCCCAAAACCTTGCAAAACGTTCATACTTGTACGTATATATGTATGTATGAGCTTTTAACAGAAAATAATTTATTTATCAGTACTAGAAAATTACTAAAAGCCATAAATTTCGTAAGCTAAAACACACACACACACACGCGTACATACATATGTACATTGTGTGAAATGAAGACTCTGAGAGGTACTGATCAAGAGCTGCGGTGTCCGAGTGGTTAAGGAGATGGACTTGAAATCCATTGGGTTCTACCCGCACAGGTTCGAATCCTGTCCGCAGCGGAGTTTTTTTATTCAAAATATATACATTTTCAAATTTTCAATACAGAAAGGTAAGCAAGCAGATTAATTCAGTAAAATAGTGAAGTTTAAAGTTAAAGAATTATTTTAAAAAGAAATGACTGCTAATTATAGAAGCAAGCGAACAATTCTAGTGCAACTGAAGTCTGTTTCGCCGTCGATCTACTTTACTATTGAATATCTGTGTGTATTTATATGTATGTATGTATGTGTGTATGTTACTAAATTTTGTAGCAACAGCTGCTAAGTTGTGCGTTTTGGCCAATAAGAGAAGTAGCGACAAAATTAAATAAGTTCTAAATATATCTGTGCCTGTTTATGTTGGTCTACGCTTATTTGTCATGTCTGTTTTGAAATGAAAAAGTTATCGCACAAGTATAATTGGTAAGTGGTGGATAAATTTAGCTTATAAGAACAAAACTTTGAGTGGCTCCATTATTAGTTGGAATTATCAATACAAAAATGCCAAAAAAAAATTAAGAAATCAGTATAAAAATAATAGCAGTAAGTTTTGCACCTGATTTTTCGGGATATTTTAAAAGTGAATTTCGCGACCGCGAATTCGATCCCGAAATAATTGTCTTAAAATTAGTAAAAATTCAAATAAAATGAGTAAAAACCCAAAAAAATAACGTGCATTTATAATATGATGCCTGGATCCCGAACTTGTCTCGAGATCGGTATCCCGATATCGATCCCGCATCCCGAAATTACCCGCAAATAGAGCAGCCCTAAAATTTGTAAAAGATTCAAACAATAATGTACATTTATAATACATGCCGGGGTCCTGAAAACGACTCAGGATCGGGATCCCGAAATTACCCATAGTTATAACTGTCTTGGAATTAGTAAAAATTCAATCAATAATGCATATTAATAATATGATGCCTCGATCCCCAACTTGTCCCGCGACATATAACCTTCTGAAATTCGGTAAAAATTCAAATTAACCCCTTGCCGTGCTTTAACGACTCTGACTCGTGTTGAAAATTTTGGCCCAAACATGAATATGACGAGCCAAGCTCTTGAACGGGCCAAACGTAAATATCACGAGCCGATATCGGGTACAGATAGTCGGATCAAACATAAACATCTCGAGCCTGGGTCGTGATTGAATGTTAGTTTCTATTTGTACGCCACCAGAGTTAGCCAAGAGTAGTTTATAGTTTATCTAGTGTTTTCCAATAACAGGTGTTAGGTGTTAAACAGGAGAGATGATTAACGATTTTTTATGGCCGGAATTAGATGGTATTGATCTGGACAACGTTTATTTTCAACAAGACAGCGCTACGTGCCACACAAGCAATGAACCCATTGATCTTTTACGGGAAAAGTTTCCGAACCGTGTTATCTTTCGAAGAGGTGACCGCAATTGGCCACCGAGATCTTGTGATTTAACACCTTGTGACTTTTTTCTTTGGGGCCACGTGAAAGAGAAGGTCTACACCAACAGCCCAGGGTCGGTTCAAGACCTCAAAGATGGAATTCGTGAGGCTATCGAGGACATAAGGCAGCCACTTTGCAATTCGGTTATGGAAAATTTAATGAGAAGGATATTGTCCTGCAAGCATGGTCGTAGTTGTCCTTTGCCTGATGTTATTTTCCACTCTTAACGGCATATCTTCCTCTTTATAATGAAATAAACATCTGATCATTTATTGGGAGGTTGAATTAGTTTTAAAGGTGACACACAGATGGCGCTATTTATCACTTTATCGCGTTGGCAATACTGAATATATATTCATGACAAAGCCTCATCCCTAGGCTTTGTTTATCAGTATCTGTCATTTCGCTGAAGTATAAACAACGCACTGTTTTCGTGCTCCGAGTATGTCAACTTTCGTGCCGTCGAAACGCAATTTGCGGGAAGCTTTGCTTTTCTGCTTCAATTTGAAAAAAAATACAGCCCAAGCCCGTGAATTGCTGCAGGAGGCCTACCCAGACCATACTCCGCCGATTTCAACATGTGAGTACTGGTTTCGACGATTCAAAAGTGGTGATTTTCACACCGAAGACAAGGAGCGTCTTGGCCAGCCCAAAAAGTTCGAGGACGCGGAATTGGGGGAATTGGTAAACGAGGACTCGTGCCAAACCCAAGAAGAGCTTGCTGAATCATTGGGCGTTGATAAATCAACCGTTTGCAAGCGTCTAAAAGCGATGGGAATGATCCAAAAGCAAGGACATTGGGTCCCGTACGAGTTGAAGCTGCGCGACGTCGAACGGCGATTTTTTACGTGCGAATTGCTGATCGAGCGACAAAATCGGAAGGGTTTTTTGCATCGGGTGGTGACTGGCGACGAAAAATGGATCCACTACGATAACCCAAAACGCAAAAAATCATGGGGTTTGCCCGGCCACGCATCAACGTCGACGGCCAAGCAGAATATTCACGGCAAGAAAATCATGCTCTGCATTTGGTGGGATCAGGTCGGCGTCGTATATTTTGAGCTGCTCCAACCGCGCGAAACAATCACGGGGGATCGTTACCGACTGCAATTGATGTGTTTAAGCCGGGCATTGAAAGAAAAACGGCCGGAAACGGTAAAAAGGCACGACAAGGCTATTTTGCAACATGACAACGCTCGGCCGCATGTTGCTCAACCTGTCAAAAAATACCTTGGAACGCTTGGCTGGGAAGTCTTACCCCACCCGCCGTATAGTCCAGACATAGCTCCCTCCGATTATCATTTGTTCCGGCATATGAGTCTCGATTTGGCGGACCAGCGGTTCTCCTCGTACGAGGCTACCAAAATATGGGTTGAGTCATGGATAGCCAAGCAGCGGCCAGAATTTTGAAGAAACGGCATCCGGAAATTGCCCGAAAGATGGGCGAAAGTTGTAGCTAGCGATGGCCAATACTTCGAATAAAATATTTTGTACCGTTTTTTCACAATAAAGCCCCAAATCTTCGAAAAAAACCTTTAAAACTAATTCAACCTCCCAATATATTAAAAAAATAGCATTTTTCTTTGAATAACAAAATAACCCCTCCATAAGTAAAGCCTAGAAGTTGACAAACTTTTCGTTCTTCTTACTGATGACTTGCCAATTGTTATCCACTGTAGCAAACTGAAACTTCTTTACAAGGGAAATTTTTCTGACAGTCTGCTTGTTGACCGTGGCATTATTTTCGATCGTTTCCCATTGAGCCATGACCTCTCAGTCTAAACACATATCATGATGTTCTTTGGATCTAATCATCTCGGCTTTGGCCTCCGAGTATCTTCTGGAGCCACCCTCTCCTTTCTTTGCTTCATATTGTTGTATAGGCATCATTTCTCATCTCCTGTGACGATTCGGTACAAAAAGCTCAGTCATAAGTATTGCTCCATGACGGGCGAGGTGCTGAGAAGCAATTTGAAGAAGGCTTTCTTTACTTTTTTCGTTGAGTTCGTGAGGCAGCCCGGCTCCCAAATTTTCAGTAAATCCTATTGAATGAATTTGATTGACAATTGTTTTATGAATCGAAAATTTTTTCGCCAATTCATGATTGGTTTAGCGACGCTCTTCATCGAATTCAGAAGGCCTTCCGCTGCGGGACGTGTCATTGACGTCAAAGCTGCAATTTTTGAACTTTGCAAACCATTTGCGTGCTGTAGACTTGCCTGTGACACCTTCTTCATACACGTCGCAAATGTCACGGGCTGCTTCTGAAGATTTTTTGATCACGATGAAAAGCTCAAAAGATCAGGTGTCGAAAATATTGATTTTTGCCTTCTCGATATTCTATTTCTAATCCTCAAAACTAATAAAAAATTAAATCGCTCAAAAATACAATTGACATACATAGATTTCAAGAGGAGAAAGAGTTCTATCGAAGGAATTCTTACCCTTTGCTAAACAGCAAAAGAATCGTTGTAAAATAAAAGGAAATACAAAAACGCTATGAACTTATTCCCCAACCCAATATTAGAGATTTTTGAATAACCTGAAATTTTACTTTTTTTCGTAAAGAAGTGTGATCATTTATCTTTTTAGGTCATAGAAGTAGCACGTAAGCTTTTATGCATTGGAATAGCGACATGCTTGCCAAATACGAGCTCAGAGTAAATGATTTGTGGTGGAACGAGTTAAATAACTATCTGTCCCTTAATCTCCAATGGCTTAAGCTTGACAAAACTATCTGAAAATCCAAAAAGGGCTTCAGCTTTTTGCAACAAAAACCAGGATTTACCAAAACAAATGCCTTAGAGAAAGCCAGAAGGTAAAGGAGAGACAGGTCACCAGTGTCACGCTTTATTCTCACGTCATCAAGTATTCCTAACATAGCCGTAGAGCAGGTGTGATTAGCCCTAGGCTGGTGCGAACCCTAACTACAGTTCGGAAAATAAATCAATTTCCTAAGCAATCAATTTGCCCTGCCATCAGTGTTTCGCATATTTTTGAAAAGGCTGGTAAAATGCATTAAATAATAAACTTGCACTTTTTATTAAAAACTCTGTATATGTATTTTTATATCTATTTTATACAGACGCGTATGAAGTCTCATGCAGTGATGCTACCATTGCACAAACAATGTTCATTCTCAAGCTAACCAACCAACCGCCATTTCCTATTCACCGAATGCCAACTTAGTTATTCGCAGAGTAAACACTCATACGCCCTGTCGTACGCCACTTAGCACACTTTTGCAGTAAGACAATTAATGCTGCTTGTGTAGGCACACATGTTTGCATATCTACGCATATGTATGCATGTGTGTGTGTAAATTAGGTCGTTAGTGACTGCATTAGAAATTGAATTTATAGCGTTGCTATGCGGAAAGCGTGAAAAAATTCCGAATGAGGTCCCTTACGCCAATCTATGCAATCGAATGGGCACAATTGCACTCACTCATATGCATCTACATACATACATAGCTTTGCTAAATGTGTATACAAACACGCGTAGCGACTTTTGTTTTAACACTCACTTACCAATTGAACTGAAAGCGCCGACCGATGCCAGTAATTTGTCAATGGCGGGATAATTGATTTTGCGTAGCAATTGCGTGTCATGTAAATTTGCAAATGTGCATAACTGCTGTTACAAGTACAAAGTACGTAATGTGCGCGCTTATTACACACATTGTTGACTTTCATCCGTGCATGTGTATTCTGTGTATACGTAAAAACATGAACTCCTATGAACCCAGCAGCAAAAGCTGCTAGTGTTGGACTGCTCTACTATCAGTTTGCTTTGCAGCAGAAGCAGTGCGTTTTCTATAATTCTTTTTTCAGTGCATGGTATTGTCCTACGAAATGTCTATTATCAGCCGATGTATCAGTATCATGCCATTCCACGAACTAGTCAACGTGTGCATCAGTCTTAGTCTATTACTGAAGTGGCTCTTAATGGGCAAAAAAAGATAGATGGAGTAAGAGTGACTAGTGAAAGAAGCGCTGGGATGAACTGACCAGAATTCGACCTAAAGAAGTCGTATGGGCCTCCAGATCACTTCAGAGTATTCCAGCAACAAAAGCTCTAGTGATCTGCAAACGTCTAAAAATCCTGGGTCTTTAGCCCAAGACTCCAGAGATAGATGGTACATCGTAATAATAAGACCAACAATAACATATGGAACGGTCGCTTGGGCATCGAGAGCTGCTCTCTCGACAGTGCGAGCAGCACAAACTAACCTTCAGCGCTTAGCATGCGTGTGCATCACCGGTAGGATGCGTTCTGTCCAACAGCTGCGATGGAGTTGATGCCTGAGCTGACAACGCTTGATATAGTTAATCAGCAATCAGCCAAGCATACCCTGTTGAACATTACCACGGAAGGCTTTGAGAGAGAAAAAGTTATGCCATCTAATTTGGAATTGCTGAGACTGCAGCTTCCATTCACCCAGCTACCCAGAGATGATATCATTCAAGTCATCAAATTTGAAAAGAAGTTCAGAGTTGAACTCGAGGATAAGTTAAACTGCAGTATCGCCGCATTTCAAGAGCAACTCCAAGAATGTTCTCAGCACTGGTACACAGTTGACTCAAAGACCCCAGAAGGCTTAGGCGTTGGAATGTATCACCCCAGAAACAAACGTTCTGTGCCGATGGGTAATTTACCAAGCATCGCCCAAGACGAGATGTTTTTTTTTTGTTTTTTCTTTATAGGGGATTTAAAATTCCTAATGCATTATCAACGGTACCGTTGCAGCAATGGTACGTCCGAAGACTAAGAAACTCCCTCTTGTTTGGTACCGTCGCCCGCCCTAGGACCACTTTCGCATTAGAATGGTGCTCCATCTTCCTCACTACAAAGGTTTCTACCTATATGTGCCTGCGTCCAGGTCCCACTTTGTCATACGTTGAATTCATTCCGCGAAACCACTGATGATCTCCCACGCTTCCTCCCTGATTAGCACCTTCTCGATTACATTTTCAGTGGTTATGTGACCGACCGCATTCTCCAGTGTTCAACGTTCTTGTGCCCAACGCATGTATTCAAGACAGCTGCGTTCAGCGTCATCTTCGGTTGCATAACCGTATTTGCATGTGGGATGTTCGCATTTCCCTATTTTGAACAGGTATATCTGGAAATACTCGTGCTTCCAAAGCATTTCTTCTTCTCTTAATTGGCACGTTAACCGCTTATACGATTTTAACCGAGTTTAACAAAGTGCGCCAGTCGTTTCTTTCTCGTGATAACCGACGCCAGTCGGAGATACCAAGTGAAGCCAAGTCCTTCTCCACCTGATCTTTTCAAGATAGAGGACGGTCCTTTCTCTTCCTCTGCTACCACTAGCTGGTACCGCATCGAATATTTTCAGAACCAGAGCGCTTGTAATCATTTGGACAACATGACCCAGCCAACGTAGCCGTTGAATTTTTATTCGCTGCACTGGGTCTATGCTGCCGTAAGGCTTATACAGCTCATCGTCCCATCGCTTGCGATACTCGCCGTCGCCAACGTGCAAAGGTCCAAAAATCTTCTACAGAATCTTTCTCTCAAACACTCCGAAAGCATTTGGGTTTTATAAAAATTCACTTCACTTAATCTCCTGCTGTACCATGTAGCGACGTCTTTTATTAGCCTAGCTATCCATCTGCCGCGCGTTTTGTTTCTCCAGTTGTCTTGCCATTGCTTTATCCTTTCGTCCTTTATTACGCGCGATGTAAGTTTGCTTTCTCCTTCTTCCATCCTCTCATTTTTTAATGCCCACAATTTTTTCCTCGCAAAGGCTAGTAAATCTATCGGTATTTAACCGCTTATCATTTGAACAGCTGACCCTGATACTGTGCGGTAGGCAGACATAACTCTCAGAGCTGCCATTCGTTGTACCGATGTTAAGAGCTTACACGGGTGATTTGCCTTTAGTGAATTTGCCCACAGTTCAGCTCTGGTGGAAAATGGTGGAAAGTGGAGATGGAAGCAGCAGGAGTGGGTGGCAGTGAGTGCATGTAGAAAATGGTGGACGTGGGTCTGTTTCCTTAACGGAGAGCATGGAAGCCAGCATGATTTCCCTATTTCCTTTGGGTTGGTCCTCCTTTGTTTGTCATCAGTCTGCCGAGTACAAATACCATCTTGGCAGCTTTCTTCGCTGCGTGCTTTATTTGGGAACAGCAAGTTAGTCTTGAGTCTAGTCTAATGCCTAGGTACTTTAAGACCTTTTTCGTGGCTAGCGTATTTGAGTAATTCTGCATGCTACCTTCTAATGGGATGTGTCATTTTTTTGTGCCCGTATCATGACTTGGTTAAGTTTTCTACGAGGTTTTCTTTAAGGTTTTGTGATGTGATGCGTATCCGATTAGAAAGGTACTATTGGTCATTTATGTATATTATTAAATATCTCGACGTAGCTGATGTTCCACACGTCTGGACTGAGCACTGATACTTTTGCCATTCCATATATGACGTCTATACATCGAGAAGCCTCCCAAGTAATTCCTTATTATGCGCTGTAGGTATGCCGAAACTTTGAACCTTATCTCTAAGACGGCTAATATGTCCACCCATCTTACGCTGTTGAAAGCGTTCCTTACATCTAAGGTGACAAGGAGGACTATGTTTCTGGATTGAATACGTCGCTGTTGCGCTGCTTCTACGCTGTTTATGACTGTTTCGATTGTCCCTATTGTAGACTTTCTGCGACTATCTTGCTGATAGCCATTCGGCATTACCAAGGGCGGTGGTCAGATGGAGGTGTGCCGCCGAGGCCACGGCGTCCATATGGCCGATATTTTGTTTCATACATAATTGAGCCATACCAGCATTATCATAATAAAGAGAAACGATAATAATTTCCTAAAAAAATTGTATTTTATTCAAAATCAACACCGACCTTTGAAACTTAACCACTCTTTATTTGGCATACAACGCTTTTTGGTCTGCTTTTCAATTGGTACAATTCAGGTCCCAATCGGACTAATAAGAATTCTACCATTTTAATGCCCGTTCAAGCACTAGAATATTTACTGAGTAGTTTGGCATTTATCTGCAGCGCAGATACGTAAACTCGCATGTAGTTACTCGTGCATAAGTATGTGTGAATGTAAGAGCATCATCATCAGGCACGCTTATTACCATTGTGAATTGTATTCCCATGAGCTTTGCAGCATTACATAAAGTCGCCAACAACCATAACCATCGCCATTATCGTCATCAGCATTATTGCCAATGAAAATATCATCATCGAAGCCATTATCGCCAAGCGGCAGACATGAAGTGAATATGACAATACGTTGATTGTGGATTTTGCAATTAATCATTTTTAAATGAGGGCACGAGTTGCTGTGGTACATCGCAAATGGGAGCTTTTTTTGAACTTTATGAGCGGATGCGTTTGTGAGTTATGGCCAGTTATTAAGTTGAAGATTGATTTTATTATTTTGAATTGACTAATTTGGCTAAATAATTTGGTAATCCATCATAGTTTAATTGAAAAATTATATAAATACGTAGGATATCAGGTCTATGCCTATGAAAGCGCCAGATAGTGCAGATGGGTGTAGCTATGGTTTTGTTGTACTAGACACTAATTTTCTAGAAATGTTGTAAATTTCTCTCAGAAGGGAAAATTAGTTTTTTTTCGATATTGAAGTTAAGGTCTGCATTTTTAGTTTTCCATTAGAGCGTCAGTAATTTTTTCAGAGGTTATACCACAGCAGAATATTTGTATGGTGGTCATCTACTCTAAAGGCGAGTTACGCTAAAATCATGAGTAAGGTCCAAAGGCCTTCACACTGCAAACCAAACGACTTCAGCCCCATTAGCCTAACCTCTTTTTGCTTAAAGGCTTTTGAAAAAGTCTTAGATGAGCAAATCAAAACCCAACTGGATACTAAGTTGATCTCTGAGGCACAACATGCCTACACTAAAGGAAATCGACTGAAACGGCACTTCATTCACTGGTGCAAACAGTGGAAACTTCCCTTCACAATAAAGAGTACTCTCTTGTCGCATTTATGGACATAGAAGGTGCTTTTAATAATATTGAACCCAACGCTATTTTGTCTGAAATTGCCAAATTAGGTATTAATTACTCCATCCGAAAGATGATCGAACAAATGCTCCAAAATAGAATAATCACTTCAAAGATTGGGTTAAGCCGCATGAGAATGTACGCCGTCAAAGACACTCCTCAAGGCGGAGTACTTTCACCCCTTCTCTGGAATCTCGCTGTAAACAGTTTGCTTCGAAATCTCGAAAAAGCAGGCTGCAAGGTTGTAGCTTATGCAGATCATATTGCCCTCTGCGTGTCAGGCAAACGCCTGAATACCCTCACTGAGCTCATGCAACGCTCAATCAACATTCTGTCAAAATGGTGCACCGAATGCGGACTAAATGCGAATCCAGCAAAGACAGATCTTGCTCTCTTCAATAGGAAACAACAATCTCCTCCACTGCAAACAATAACTTTAAAAGGGGAATCACTGCTCCTATCTGATTCAGCTAAATATCTAGGAGTTATTCTAGATAGGAAGTTGGAGATTGAACATCGAAAACAGATGTAAAAAAGCTTTCATAGCTCTCTATACTTGTAAGAAAGCTATAGGCAAAACCTGGGGTTTTTCACCTCGGATCATTTATTGGATATACTCCTCGATCATCAAACCGATACTCTTCTACGGTGTGGTTGTATGGTAGACAGCACTCGAAAAACGGTGTAGAGTAGCCACAATTGATCGAGTTCAAAGAACAGCCTGCCTCCTGATAACAGGATGCTTAAGTACAACACCTACTAAGGCTCTAAACACGCTGCTTCACTTGTTCCCTATCGATCTGGCTGGCAAAGCGATTGCAGCGAAAGCAGCGACACGCATGAATGCTATATCGAAATGGAATAAGTATCTTGGCCATTCGGCCATACTGAACAGGAACACTGTTATCTCTTCCGACATAGACTATCATGTAAGTCTTCCATCATCACCCTTGCTATTCTCCTGTTCACTCCCAACTAGGGAAGTTGACTGACAGTCAAGCGGCCGTTCGAGCACTCAGCTCCTCTTATACCCACTCAGATGTGGTTCGATCCTGTCTCTTATCTCTTAACGATATAAGTGTTCAGAATTCTGTCCAAGTTATCTGGATACCGGGTCACAGTGGATTCGAAGGTAACTGCAAAGCTGATGAGCTCCCAAGAGCTGGAGCTGCGCAATCAAATGTTAGTAACTTACAAACAATCCACATTCCGCTCTCAACATGTAAATTGCTCATTGATCGAGAATTTCACAGCATTGCTGATCGGAGGTGGCGAGTGGAAACTACTTGCGTTACCACCAGACAAATCTGGCCATCCCACAATCTGAAACAGACAAAAACTCTTATAAGTCTTTCGAAACGCGAACTAAGGCAAATAATATCTCTTATCACCGGCCACTGCCTTTTGGGCACTCATGCACGTCGGCTCGGGGTTCCTCAAAACGACCTGTGCAGATACTGCGAGGACGAAGATGAGGAAGTATCGAGCAGGCATTTGCTGTGCAGTTGTCTCGTGCTAGCCAGAAATCGACTCGCTCTTTTAGGCTCTCCAACAATTGACAATCTTTCAGTACTCTCGGACCTGAAAATCGAATCTCTCATCAAATTTTCGAAACGAATTAATATCTTTGACCAAAATCTACAATAAAAATCTCGGTTAGGTGGGGAAATCATTTAAAATAATGAGCTCTAGGGCAACACAACGGACCCAACTTGCGGTCTATGTGGCACTCCGATGCGGGGTCACTCTTAAACCAACCAACCAACCAAGGTCCAAAGAACAGCTCTTTTATGCATCTCTGGTGCTTTAAGGACTACCCCAAACAAAGCGCTGGAAGTGCTAATCAATTTACCTGCACTAAATCTCGTAGGGAAAAACGTGGCCCCCGCCTCGGCGCTTAGACTCAAAAGCATGGCGCTATGGAAAGAACGGTGGTTTGGCCACGCTTGTATTCTGCACACTCTGAACAGTCACAAACAAGAAATAGACTCCTTTATCCTTAGGCTCACCTTTGAAAGGCTCTTCAAGACGAGTACACAGTCAAGAAGGGAGTGGCAGACACCAAGGCCATGGAGAAGAGGGGAATTAAGTTTTTATACAGATGGCTCCAAGCTAGACGATAAAGTTGGCTATGGAGTATTTTCGAAGGAATTAGGATTGGAAACATCCTTCAACTACTTTAGCTATAAAAGAAGTGCCGTAACAAACACGACTGTAAATATATTCTCGGATAGCCAAGCGGCCATTAAATCAATGAATGCGGCTTTACTAAGATCAAAGGTTGTACAGGAATGCTGAGCAGCCCTAAATGATATTAGCGTCGTATTCAAGGCCAGCCTTATTTGGGTTCCGGGACACAGAGATATTGAGGGAAACTGAAGAACTGATGAGCTAGCTAGAAAAGGTACTGCTCTTCAACTGCTCAGTGATAAAAGTACCATTGGAATACCCATGGCCACGAGTAAACTAATAATAAAAAACCACATTATCCAAGAGGCCAATAGGTCATGGAGAAATGAAGATAAATGCGTAACAGCCAGGCTACTATGACCGCAAATAAACAAGAAAAGGACAAAGGAATTGCTTAGCCTCTCAAGAGAAGATATCTCAAAGGTCGTGGCTTGTGTCAACGGCCACTGGCTATTTGGAAGGCATTCCTTGAAACTAGGAGTATTCTCCCATAAATATTGTAGAAGCTGTAGAGATGAGGAGGAGGAAGAAACTGAAGAGGACTTCCTTTGTAATTGTCCAGCCTTAGCTAAAATCAGAGCAGATTGTCTAGGTAAACACTTTTCCAATTCTCTTACAGAACTATCTGGCGCGGGGATAAGATCAATCCTGCGCTTCATTAGAGCCTCAAAATGATTCCACGAAAGTAAATAAACAAGGTTCTCGTAAGTCAGTTGGTCATACGGACCGACTACCAGAATAACCTAACCTATACCACAGCAGTGGCGGAAAAAATTAATATTTAGGAAACTATTTTCAGCGCGAGATATAAAAAAAATCTGAATAATGCCCTTTATTGTATAAGTAAATTTATTTATTTTTTCTCCCGATTACTCTTTTAAGGAGCACAGGGCCTCCACAAGGCTTCTCCATTGCACACGGTTAGCTGCTATCGTCTTAACATTGTCACAGCTGGTGTTTATGGAAAATAAGGCATGCAGGATGGATCTGTTTCAGATGTTCTTTGGCCGGCTGCGACTCCTACTTACCTTAAGATTCCAATCTAGGCCCATCCATGCCATGCTGTGGTGCGGTTTTCTAAAAACATAGCATATCC
This sequence comes from Anastrepha obliqua, assembly GCF_027943255.1. Lineage (NCBI taxonomy): Eukaryota > Metazoa > Arthropoda > Insecta > Diptera > Tephritidae > Anastrepha > Anastrepha obliqua. Next base: position 25,934,447 of record NC_072893.1, read on the forward strand.
AACTGCATTTTCTGCGTGTTAGCTAGCGTAAGATTAGCTCCTCGTTCTTTTGCCTCTAGAGTTCTCTGTTACTCATTATGTGGGTCGAGTTTCTGCGTGATCGTTTTCGAAACAGGCCACTTTTCACTTCCATCTTCAGTATCGATTTAACATATGCATTGAATATCCTGAACTTTGTATTTCTGGAAACTTGTGAGCTTGGCCAAACTTTCCATTACTTTACTCAATGTTGACAGCTTCCTCTGCCCCACCGTCCGCTGTTATAGTACAGCCCAGGCAGCAGAAGCTATCAACGAACTCCACCTCTTTGCCATTTATCATTACATGGCTATTGTTGATGTGGCTGATTCCCAATGCCTTGGTTTTAGTGACGTTTACTTCGGGACCGCTCAATTTGTGCAACAGCAGTCAAATATCGTCAGAAAAGTCCAACATCTCCAGTTGAATGGTGAGAAACCATGTAATGCCTCTGAGGTGCGTGGTGAGTTGACACATGACCTCATTCAGAACGAATGGCGAAAAGGAGCGGTGAGAGCGGATCGCCGTGGTTAACTTCAGCGTTGGTTAAGAAAGCATCACTTATGGTCCCATTGTGCAGTACTGCCAGTTAAGAACGCTTTGATCAAGCGAACTCTTTTCTATAGAACTCCTCATCTACTCAATGCTACCCAAATTGCGCTGCGTGTAATGATGTCGAATGCCTTCGTGGAGTCAATGAACAGGAAGTATAGCGGCGAGCGGCATTCCACCGATGGCTCGACGCAGCTGCGTTAGGATTCACAGATTCTAGGAAAAATTTCGCCACTACAGACACCACGGAACGGAGAGGGCAAACCAGGCAACGATGGCAAAGCCGATGGGACACTGAATCAAGTCGTAGATGAACACAGAAGCTGATTCCTACAACAGGTTCAAAGGAATTTTCGGGAAGTGGGCTATTTCATGACTCAGTTTCTCTCGGGACACGGATACTTCCGGAAATACCTTTACCGTGTGTAAGGTAAGTGACCCCTGATGCATATACCGCGAAGCACCGAACGATGATGCCACACACACGTTCGTGAGTTGCAACAGATAACTCATAGAAGGAGATGCTCTAAGGGAGCAGATTGGCGACATGGGGCCGACTAATGTGATCGGCAAGATGTTTGAAGGCGAGCATAACTGGAGTGGGATTAAAAGATACGTTGAAGGCGTACTACGGAGAAAAAAGATAAACACAGACAGAGTCAGAAGAAGACGAGCCTATAGCATGAAGCTGGCTACATTTTATGGACATCGTTCTGGGCCTCATGCAGTAATGCAGAAAGAAGTTCCAATAAGGGAGTTTCGCCAGAAAGGGAGGAGGGATTGTCACAAAACACAACGCAGTAGACGACGGTCGCTGTAAATGCGAAGGAATTTTGAACCCTCTCTGTGTCTCTTTGCTTTATATATAATCGGGGTCGGTTCTCCTTGTCCTCATGCGCCAGGTTCCTCTATCCTGCATCATCCCATCATCAAGGTGTTGTTCTCTTGTGCCACTTAGCCAGGTCGAGGACAGTGGTCTTCCTCTAGTTCTTGTTAGCTCAGTTATGTTTATGGCGAAGTTGACGATTGCAATACATTACAGTGGTTGTGCGGCCTAAACTTGAGCGTGATGGGGCGCTACTCGCAGAAGACTCCTCCACTATCAACTAACAACTTTACTGCGCTACTAAGAGTCATTCATGAAAATATTCACTGAAATCTACCCCAAAATACTGCATTTAATGCTTCAGAGGAGGCCGATAGAGAAAGTAGTCCAAATATTTAGAATTCATGAAAAAAAACCCAACTATGCAGGTATCGCCACAAAAAACTTTTAGCAAACGCGACTTCCTTCGTCACTTGCCAGCACTTCCTTTTCCCCAAAAGAGAAGTCACTGCAGTAAACTGAGCAATTCACAAACATTTTGCTTCTCGTTAACACCTCGCAAGTATCACATTTCCGCCATTTTTAGTACGTTACCGTTATGTGGTGTGAAAACATTTGCACTTTCGTGCACCTTTCCCTCATTCCTTTTATGGCTTTTATGGTGTGCGAAATGGACGAAAAAGGAAATTTTCACCTGATCCAAATGAAATTGCGAAAAATACGTACAAAAACACACACACACGTAAACGTAGATAAATTTGCGCACAGTTTGTGTATCAAAGCTTTTATGCGAAAATGAATGCAAACACAAACAAGCAACGGGAGTGTAATCCAATAGCAATAACAATTTCTTATGTCAATGTTTTACCAAGCATCGCAATGGAATTAAAGCCAAATGTGTGTATGTATTAAGGGTGAGAGACCTGCATTCACTCCCCGCAGAAAAGTGGAGTCGGTACTGCTTTTTCAACGGAATTAAAACATTTAGTATATTTTATGACTTGCGCCAAAGTATTTGAAAAAAATATTAAGACTTACGTGGGGCGGACCGATTGGAAAGTACTTCCAAAAATCTCATTTTCTTAAATTGGTTAATAAAACTTCTTAAACACTTTTATGCAAACATTTTAAGTTCAAACTCTGCTATAATCTGAAGTAATTTAAAAAAAAAAAATATTTAAAAACTATTTTTATTAAACTATTTTTATTAAAAAAAATATTAAAAAAAAAATATATATATTTTTGAAAAACAATTCAAGTATTTTTATGGAATACCTCTTAAGTTTGAACTCTGGAATCATCTGAAATGATTTTTGGAAAAAATATAATATTTTTTAAAACTAATTTGAAAAAAAAATTTCGAAAAAAAAAATTTTTGTTTTTTTTTAAATAGTTAAAAAAATTGTTTCCAAAAATAAATTCAGATGATTGAAGAGTTAAAACTTAAAAGTTTTACATAAAAATGTTAACATTTTTTTAAAAAAATCCATAGTTTTTTTTAATAAAATTAATTTTAAAATGTTTAGACATTTTTTATCAAACAAATTTTGTTTTAATAAAATTAGTTTAAAAAATAGTTTTTTTTAATAAAATAGTTTAAAAAAATATGTGTTTTTTATAGAAATAGTTTTAAAAAAAATTGTTTCCAAAAATTACTTCAGATGATAGAGGAGTTTAAACTGAAAATGTTTTCCATAAAAATATTTGAAATTTTTTTTCAAAAATCTATTTTTTTTAATAAAGTTAATTTTAAAATATTTAGTAATTTTTATCACAAAAAATTTTGTTTAAGAAAATAAGTTTAAAAAAATATTTTTTTTAATTTCGAAAAAAAAATTTTTTTTAAACTAAATTTTATAAAAAAATACAAAATTTAAATTTTCAAACATCTTTATGCAAACCTAAGTTTAAGCTCTTTATAATCTCAAGTTATTTTTAGAAAAAAATACTTTTTAAAAACTATTTTTACTAGAAAAGAAAATTTTTGATAAAAATGTCTAAGCATTGTAAAATTAGCTTTATAAAAAAAATAGATTTTTGACAAAAAAAAAAATTTCAAATATTTTTATGTGAAACCTTTTCAGTTTAAAGTCTTCTATCATCTGAAGTTATTTTTAGGAAAAATATTTTTTAAACTATTTTTATTAAAAAAAAATACTTTTTTTAAACTAATTTTATTAAAAAAGTTTTTTTTGATAAAAATGTCGAAGCATTTTAAAATTAATTTTATTAAAAAAAAACTATGGGTTTTTGAGAAAAAATTTTAAACATTTTTATGTGAAAATTTTAAGTTTAAACTCTTCTATAATCTGAATTAGTTTTTAGAAAAAAGTAGGTACTTTTTAAAAACTATTTTTATTAAAAAGAAAATGTTTGATAAAAAGGTCTAAACACTGTAAAATTAGCTTTATTAAAAAAACAACAGATATTTGAAAAAAATTCAAATATTTTTATGGGAAACATTTTCAGTTTAAACTCTTCTATCATCTGAAGAAATTTTTAGGAAAAATATTTTTTTAAACTATTTTTATTTAAAAAAAATACGTTTTTTAAACAAATTTTATAAAAAAAAAAATTTTGTTAAAAATGTCTAGACATTTTAAAATCAATTTTATTAAAAAAAACTATGGATTTTTGAAAAAACTTTTAAACATTTTTATGTGAAACTTTTAATTTTAAACTCCTCAATCATCTGAATTAAGTTTTGGGCACACTTTTTTTTAAACTAATTTGAAAAAAAACATTTTTTTAAAATATGTTTTATAAAAAAAAACAATATTTAAAATTTTCTAACATTTTTATTCAAACCTTTCAAGTTTAAGTTCTTCTACCATTAGAAATAATTTTTGGAAAAAATATTCTTTGAAATTAATTAAAAAAAAAATGGAAAAAATATTTATTAAAACTAATTTTATAACAAAAAATACTACATTTAAATTTTTAAACATATTTATGCTAACTTTTTAAGATTCAACTCTTCAATCATCTGGCCTTTGTTTACGGTATAAAAAACTGATAAATAAATATAACATCGTTAAGCCAAGAAGGCATTTACATATATTTACCTAAGTTTACAATAAAAAATATATGAATAAATTCATTTACTTTTTATTAAATGAATAAATTCATTTACTTTTTATTAACTATTGCAGTTGTCATTGGTGATTTCATACTGTGGCCAACTTTACCCGAATACCCTAAGCCACATTACCCACCATTTTTCTTTTCATCAACTTTTAAGGTGGTTTCAGTTTTTCTATATTATCAGACGAAAACTATTATATTAGAATATCTGTTAGAAGGAAAAAAGGTCACTTTTTCATTACCATTATTTTGGTAAAAATTAATATCAAAGTAAAATTGGTCAAACAATACGCGACTTTACTCTAATCTAACTCCAATTGCATGCCGGCTGTTCAACGTAGTTCGTCCTTTTATTTTCTACTATCCTTTGCCATGACATTCTAATGCACGAAACGTTATTGTTGGTCTAGTGCCACCACCTTTGATGAATTCGTGTTGGAATTCACTTTTCTATAATCTTCCTTGTTTACATTAACTTAACCTAATTTTTCCTTTTAGTTTATGTAATTTGGTATTATTGCTGATAATTTGAGCGCTCGCACAGCTATAGCACGGCAAGGTTAAGCTCCTTTTTCCACTTTCGATTGCGTAATCTCTTAGTTAATCATTCCTTACTTACCTAATAAAACTCACAATTTTCATAGTTTACTGTAACTTTACTGATTTTTTCCTTTATTCATTTTCACTTATTTAAGTTTATAGTATATACATACGGATAAGTTTTTTTGTTTTTGTTGTAAGTATGTTTATAGTTTGTATTGTTTCATAATATTGTTAGTTTTCGAGTGTTATTAGTTTACTGTTAGTTTTTAGTTGTTGTAGTAGACTGCATACAATTTATTGCTGCTTTAACAAGTTGCATAGTTCAAATGCTTATTTACGTATTTTTGTTTTTGCTTTTTATATTCTTCAATAAGATTCTCAATGGTAATTCAACAGCTTGAAGCTACTCGATTTCTGTAACATGATTTTGTGTCGATATTTCAATGCAAGTGGCTATGTGTGCGTATGTACGTATGTATGTAGCAAAGTATGTTTGTGTGGGTATTCATATATTTATGTGTGAGTAGTATTTCTTTAATAAATTTCAACTATTTAGAAGTTAAGTGACGAACGCCATTGCTATTTATTATGCATTTCTTTGTTTTTGTATTTGTTTATGAAATTAAAAAGTTTTAGTTGCAGTTGAATGTGAATAAATATTTTATTTCGCTCCATTAGTTGCATATTTAGTTCATCTAATAGATTTGGTTTTTTGGTTGCAAAAACTTTTGCTTTAATTTTGTTATTTCATTATTTGCTTCTTTGCTTTTTGGATTTTGAAAATTCATGGCTGTTGCCGCAATTTCAGTATTTCCGCAGGAATGCCCAATTTACTGCTATTGTAATAAATCGAACAAAGCCACACAATTTGGGTGAACCATTTTTTTTGATTTCTATTACGGTTTGTAATTAAATTTGCTATTATTTGATTAAATATTTTGGCTAAAATTGGCAAATTTGTTTAGAGCAGAGCACCGAAATCAAGCAAAGGCAGGCTTGCGTCAAACTTTGAGGAGATGGTTGAGCACTTCATTTTTAAACTTACCTTTAACTCAAACTAGTGATTTTTGGGGAAATCTACATATAGAAGAGGTGTCCAAATCACAAACCATTGCCGATAGAGACTCGATAGAGGAGACACCCAAGGGCGATATATTACAAGGCTCGGCCAATACCCAATAAAATTATGAGGGGAACTTCGGCTGCCCTTCGTCACGGGAGTGATTCGCCAGCCGAATTCTGCATGATAATTTCACACACTCGTCTAATCAGTCATCGTCAGTCGTCGGCAACGAAGTGTTATTTTTTTCATATATCACTAACACCATCTCAGTTTTTTCCTAAACAATCCGATTCGTTGCCCAGACTACGTGAGCCCACCCACATTACTTGTATGTGTATACTAATGTAAGAATACTTTGATAGCAGCACACGCTCGCTCAAATCCTAACTACTACTCGTATAAAAACCTCTCACAGGTATGTATATGTAACTACAATAGTTCGTAACAGCAGAGATCATTGTGGTGTGTGTCCATGCTTGAGAGCATACAGAAACTGGTGAATATATGGAGCTGTCATAGTAGTGAATTTGATACAATCAACTGAGAGCTAACGTGAGTAATTGCAGATTTTTGTTTACATAGAAAATTTCTTTCCAATCTCTCTTCTGTTAACTTCCTAGTTTGCCTTACATTGGCAAGGTAACTTTACATATTTGTTTAACATGCTGATACTCGTATCGAGACTCTGCTGATCCTGCCAAATTCGCTGAGAGCCGGCTAACGGTGTGATATCGGGAACACCATTAAAAAACTTTTCTCCATAGGGTAGACAGCTAGCAAGTGTGATTGTGTTTGTGTAAAGAAAGACTCACGAAAAGAAATGCATATTCTTGGTTTGCCTATTTACCAGTTATTTTTAAAATAATGGAAGTACTTTTTTAGCCTATTCCATAATGTGATTCCAGATCCTATTCCATTAGTGTTCAACTTGCTAAAAATAAAAATAAAAGCAAAAAACTCAAAACTTAATTAATATATGTACCTTCAGTTGTTTGTAAATCTACGGGTCCGTTTGCGCCTGAAAGCACATCTAAAGAAATGTATCATTCATATTACAATTAGCACTGTTAGCATAACATTTTACGTTAATGTTACTCTTCTATTCCTGAAAGTGAGGTAACACTCTTCGATGCAACAAAACCTTGAAGGTGATTTGTTCGTTTAACCGCTCAATGATTTTGAACGAACAGCACTCGCATGAGTTATGTTTAAGAGCATACATATATAGTACATATGTATGTATGTAAAAACAACAATGTTAATGTTAAAGCAAATGAGATAGTCATGTTAGTTATAATGTTGATGTTAAATCAATCCTCATATAATTGAAATATGTATGGTATAGAACTAAGTTAAACGGTTTAACTAACAGTAAATTAGTATTCTGCTTTAAAGTATTGTTAGGTAGCGAAACGCCAAGGGAACTGTGCTGTTAGGTGGCGTGATATTCTTAAACAGTAAAAAAGTGTGATGCAATATTTTTAGGTAACAGGCATTTAGTTTTTATATTCAAAGTTTAGTGCTTAAGTTGATACAATTGCATAAAGACTTGGGTTGTATTAAACTACCCGCTGTTTTAATTTTTTTAATTAAACTAATCCACAATGGCTTGGTGGTGAGTGTCTTGTAATCGCGTTACATCACTTCATTTCTGCGAAAGAAGAGTTAAGACGGGGCAAAAGTGTACCAGGAGGATGTCTTAGAAGGTATGGTGAAGCAGTTGAGCACTACTATCTTTAATGGAGAGCGTTGGATCTCTCAGCAGGATTCGGTTCCAGCCCATAAGTCTAAAGTCGGTTTACTGCCAATAGTTTAACGTGACAACGTCATAAGAAAATACTGATGGAAAGGAATTTTTAATTTTAAAATTAAATTTGTTTGTTAGATATTTTGTATGGATATAGAGAAGGAGGTTAATGGAATCGCAATGGAATTGATCAAGTTACATTTACACAAACGTGAAAAATGACGAAACATTTATCAAATTCATGAAAGATATCTTCAATTTCGATTATGCATCAGACGTTAATAAGTCAACAACACTAAGAGGCACCATCATCGATTTGACTTTTTCAAGACACATTACACTCGAAACACTCCCTTTCATTTCCTACTTTTCCTAACATCGTCCTATTCTCAACAGAGAAATGGTTCATTACCAGGCATACAGGAAGAAGGCATATGCGAATACAAATATGTGAATTTATATACATATACATACATATATATGCTCACTTAAGTCGGAGAGAGCCAGATGTGGAACGTTGCCGAACGCGTGGGCTGATTGTACCTCTTTGTCGTTCGTTCCGCGCTCTCGCTTGCGGTTCAAGCAAGGTAACGCCGCATGAGCAAGATAACGACGCATTTTTTGGTGCGTGCAGCCGGCCACATGGAATTATAAGACGTTATCACGTCAAAAACAATATTCCTGGGTTCATAGCCGCAGAAGATTGGCACACAAAAATTTGGAGAGCCTCAAACAATCTTCAGTTCGAGCAGAGACGTCAATATCCCAGGAAACCATGCGTGCTGCAATAGCTGAATGGCCTAATCGTTTGAAGGCTTGTGTAAAAGCAAATGGTGACCAATTGAATGAAAATTAAATGTTTTTTTAATATTTACATGATCAAATAAACTCTCTTCATTATACAGAGTGAGCCAACTAAGACCTACTAATCTTAAGCACAAATAACTTTTTTATTGAAGTGAAAACTTCTTTAGAATCGTTGGGAGTGATTTGAGGAAAAGTGAAACGAAAAAAGCGACCAACTTGGCTACGAAGCGTTATATTATATGTTGATATAAAAGTAGCGACGAACTAAATAAAAATAACTTTTATTTTTTTTTGTGATTCGAACCAAGGATTTTGGATCGGAAGCTCACATTGCTAGTCGCTCGGCTACCGCGCCATGCTGTCGTCGCTGGCCTAAAAGTTATTTAGTTACGAAGCGTTATATTATATGTTGATATAAATATTATATGTTGATATAAATAATTTTTGTGAGCGTGTAATTCTCAAAAGGTTTGTTAGGTTTATTATTTAAAATGTATTGACTAGGTAGTGTGGTTATCAGCTTAACATCTGATAGATCCTCCATCGGAGGACAACAAATGTTAAACTGATTTTTGGAAATGGGCGGAGTGTTTTAGGGGCTTGATCTCCACCTCTGCCACGGGTTGGCCCGGTATTGCAGTACCGCCGGGATTTCAGCCTTGAATAAATCAAGAAGAAATATACTAATACATTTAGCTTTGGTGGGAAGAGACATAAATTTTTATATGAATACAAGTAGACGAAAACGGAAGAAATTTGAAAGTCTGTTTCTTCGGTCCGTTTGGGTATTTTTTTGACAACATCGAAACCAAAGCATTTGTATCATATTTTATCTATCATAAGCCACTCGTATCATTTGTTGAAATTGAAAACATTGAGGATGAATAATGATAAAATGAAGAAAATAAAATATGAACTTTATAGCAATATTATAATGAACCTATAATTATCCCGCTCCTAATGCTGCTTTCGTCTTATTCTCTCTCAGTTTGTTTTACGGAAGGTTTCACTTCTATCAAGTCTAACCGTTAGACTGGTATTTTTTTTTTTTGACATATTTATTTTTCTCTTTTCGTAGGTTATAATTGAATTGTTGGAAATTTATTATGGAACCCTACCGCAATACCACCAACAACGACTACAATACGCTATTCGTTTTATACAATTAGCCACACAAATTGATTTTTTAAATAATATTTTGATGTCGAATTAAGCGCATTTCCATTTAAAGGGCTCTGAAAACCCAAGGGCAACACCCCAACATCAGTTGCACCCATCCAAATATACTGTTTGGTGCGGTGTTATGGCCACTAGATTTATCGGTCCATATTTCTTCGAAAATGAGGATGAAACCCGGAATCGATTTCAGGAGCTTCTTACAGCACATCGATTGAAAACTTTTTGCAGCTAATGGCGGAGCAGTATCCTAATTTGTGGTTTCAACAAGATGGAGCAACTGCGCATACTGCTAGTAGTAGTAGTAGTAGCATTAGTAGGTCTTATTTGGCCCACCGTGTACAAATGGAAAGAAATATATTACCAATATTTGTTATTGTAAATTTTCCAAATTTTGACTGCCTGTCAAACTCCCAACTAGGTGCCTGTCAAAAAAAAATAGGAAGAAGTAGAGTCTTTTTATTTGCAATTTTGAACAATTTTTAAAGGTCAACTCCCATCTTCTCCCACTCAATATTTCCTCAGAGCTGCTTAAATATTATTTTGATTGGAATTTTTATGCAGAATTGCACATGTTTTGTGTTACTTTTTTACTTGCTAAGTCAATTTTAGCCAAAATACTTATAACAGATATTTGTAATTTCAAAATTTACCGTTATAACCCGGGTTAAGTCAGTTTCATTTACGTATGGATTTTTTTAATTTTACACACATCGCTAGAACTATTGAACAACTGCCCAGCTAGCATTTAAAGTCATTAGTGAGTCGTGAAGTAGTCAATAGCTCGGAGCGCTTACCCTCATTATAAACTCTTTCCCAAGTCTTGATGCTTTTAACTTCTTGCGAGTGGCCACCTCTATGAGCCTGAATCCATGCACCAAATTAATCTCAATAAGAGCCACTTGTGGCTCTAATTTACCTCAAATGCGACACTTCGTGGTGAGTTCCTCAAAATCGGTTTCATTCGAAAATTCCCACAATTTAATAATGCTATGTTTACACTGGTCATCACTGAAGCACATTTTGTATGTCAAATCGGATTATCTTTTTCGTCTTTAATGCCATTAAAGTTTTATGGGAGTACACGTCTCACAATTCGCATCGCAGTTGAATCTCCGGTTTTTTGGGTATTTCCTCATTTCTTGAGGCTCATCTTTCTCACTTGCCGTGAACTCGTTTTGGACTCATAAATGCGATGCGCTGCGAATACACATATTTGCTAGGTGTCGGCATTTTTTTTTTTTTTTTTTTGTGTCTATGTATTTGTGTTTATGTGTACAAATTTAACATCCATTCAGTTTTATGTGTGAAATTAGTATTGTATTATTTATAGTAAGTCACAATAATTGCATAGTAAATACAAACGAATTATTAAAAACTATTATACCAGTGTTAATGTACATTTGTAAATTTTTACACAACTTTGAATAAATTTATTACCATCAACGGTTACATTTTTATTTTATATTATAGTTTATTTTTTTTTTTTTTTCTTTAAGTATCGAAAAATTTAGCAGCTAAAAGCTTGGCACATACTTATTGATATTCAACGACCCGCCCATTTTTTAAGCGCACACACGCGTAAGTTACGTATGTATGAACTGTTCTTTATATTTTTTTGGATTTTTTAAATGCTATTGAATGCCATGGCTATTTTTATTTATTTCTTTAAATTAACTATTCAATTATTTTAATTACGTTTCAACATACAAAATATGGTTTTTGTTTTTTTTTGTTCACAAGAAATATAAATACGCCTGGTAATTATTATTAATATTTTCTTCTTTTTGTTTTTGTTTTTTGAAATTAATGCTAGACATTTTCAAATATTTATGTAGTTTGTGCTTTCACATTAACATTGACCAAAACGCAACAATTATTTATATTTTATGACTATTTAACAACTTGCATTTAATTAATTAGTTACTTGAATTTGATTTCACATTTCACATAGAGGTTTCGTTTTGTATACAAACATACATACATAAATAGTATAATAAAATTTATTGGTAAAAAATCGCTTACAAAAATTTTCAATCCATATCGTTTGCTTTGATAAAGAATTTCTTTTCAATAATGGTGAACCAACACATAGAAAAAAGAGTAATTCTCAATATACAACTTTGTATTGTACCTTACAAAATTTCCAATATCGTTGCACACTTTTCGCGCGTGTCCTAATACAGCTGACGCACCCTAATATGCGACCTTGCGCTACCTTGTTTCAGTTTCAAAATTTCATCTCAGCTGTGCATGCAGCCTGCGCTCAGCTTGCACTCAATCGTACAAAAATATGCTAGATATTTTTCTTTAATTTTGTTTTTTTTTTTCACACCAATTTCTTAGTCTAACAAATGCTTATGCAAAGTACAAAAGTGATTTTCTCACGCATTACTGTATGTGTATACTAATGTAAGAATACTTTGATAGCAGCACACGCTCGCTCAAATCCTAACTACTACTCGTATAAAAACCTCTCACAGGTATGTATATGTAACTAATTCGTATTAGCAGCGATCATTGTGGTGTGTGTCTATGCTTGGGAGCATACAGAAACTGTGAATATATGGAGCTGTCATAGTAGTGAATTTGATACAATCAACTGAGTGCTAACGTGAGTAATTGCAGATTTTTGTTTACAAAGCAAATTTTCTTACATTCTCTTTTCTGTTAACTTCCTTGTTTGCCTTGCATTAGCAAGGTAACTCATTCATATTTGTTTGCCATGCTGGCTATCTTGACACTCTGCACGTATGTAGTTCTCTCACGCTCATGTATTCCATCAGCACGCTCACTTTTCTCACTCTTCAATCGGCATAATCTTGTATTCTAACATTCCTGCATCTTGTGTTGTTGTATGTTGTCTTGTATTCTAACATCTTCCAGTCACCAAAGTTCGCATCAAGTTCTGCATTTTCGCTCTATATCGCAAAGAGTTCTGCAATTCTTACATGACACATTTTTATCCTCAACAAATTACTTAACTTGTACCTTTTTCACTTTATTAGAAGGACATACTTAAATATTTCTTGCTAAAATGGGAATTCTAATGCCCGGTTAACTATCAATTTTCTATTTCCCAGTGGGGTGTTAACTTCTGGTTTACTACTCAATAACAGTGAGTTGACTTCTTGTTAAGCGAATATAAAGAGTGGTTAAATTTTAAAGGCCGATGTTGAATATGAACCACACTTAAACGTCAAGATTTTTCTGCATTTCATTTGAAATTTTTCAATTTCAGACTAACTCAATTTGAACCATAGAAAACATACAATCGAGCAACGCGTTAAAGTTATTCAGGCTTTCATAATAGAAAACGGGCAACAGTGAATGATCAATTTTCGAAGAAAATCATCTTCAGTGATGAGGCATATTTTTACCTCAGTGGACTCATCAATAAGCCGAACTGCCGCATTTGGGCGAATGATAATGCAAGAGTGATTGCCCTTGAAAAACCAATGCACCCACAAAGAGGGACTGTTTGGTGCGGTTTATGGGCCGGCGGCATCATTGGGCGGTATTTTTTCCAAAATGAGGCCGGTCATTCAGTTACTGTGAATAGTGTTCGCTGATATCGTGAGATAATAACGAACTTTTTATGGCCCGAATTGGAAGATATGTATATGGACGATATGTGGTTTCAACAGGACGGTGCCACTTGTCACACAGCTAACGAAACAATGGCTCTTTTGCGCGAAAAATTTGATGGGCGAATAATCTCTCGTCGCGGCGATGTCAATTGGCCGCCAAGATCATGTGATTTGACACCGTTGGACTTCTTTCTTTGGGGTTATTTGAAAGAAAAGGTGTACGTCGATAAGCCAGCAACAATTGAAGAGCTAAAGGATGAGATAATTCAGCGTCATCGAAAATTTGGACCATCCGATGGAGGTGTGCCGCCGACGGCCATTTGGCCGATATTTTGCTCTATACGTAATTGAGCTATACCAGTATTATCATAGCAAGGAGAAATGACAATAATTTCCTAAACAAGTTGTATTTTATTCAAAATCAACACCGGGCCTTGAAACTTAACCACCCTTTAGAAATCAGCTAATTTAGGATACGTATTGAAATAAAAATACCAGCTTTTAAATTACATTACTCGTTACGCGGGGTGGGAATAAAGGGAAGCGGCATAATGCAGATTTTCAAATTTTTTTAATATATGAGTCAAAAAGAATTTCCTGGGGTAGTTCATGAAATAATAAAATTTTCCATTTCTAACTTAGGGAAAATTAGTTGCCTACTTTTTATAAATTTTGAATATTTTTTGATTATTTCGCTTTTTAATTACAATTTTTAAAGGCTGGGACGAAGATTTTTGTTTACAATTTTCAAAGGTTGGGAAGAAGATTTGACCTTTTATTAGAGCAGAAAACTCGGCTGATTACTGCTTGACTAGAAGTTTAACTAATCATAGAGAAATCCAAATTTAGTGAGCAGGGGGTTGTTTAAAAAAACGTCTTAGAAGTCACTTTCCAAATGAGATACAGGGTTTGATTGAAAAGTAATAAGCCTTATTTTGTTTAAGCAGTTTTATTAAACCTTTTGTCTTATACAACTAATATTCTTCAAAATAGGACCCTTGAGCGTCAATACACCGCTGGTAGCGGTCCATTTTTTAAACTCATCTGCCGGAATCGCATTCAATTCGGCTGTGACAGTTTTTTGGATCGCCTCGATGGAGTCGAAACGCCTCCCCTACAGCTTTCGTTTCAGGCGCGGTAACAAGAAGAAGTCCGGAGGAGACAGGTCTGGGCTGTAGGGAGGGTGGAGAAGCACCGGAACTCCCATCTTGGCCAATGCAGAGGTGCAGAGGAAGGCGATGTGCGCCGGCGCATTGTCGTGATGAAGGGTCCAATTGTTGACGAGGTCGGGCCGAACCCGGGCGACGCGGTTTTTCAGCCGAAGGAGCACTTCTTTGTAAAATGCCGCAGTGCTTCCCGGAGGCCTAGATGTTCAAAAATTCACGAACCCGGTTCACATCTTTGTCTGTTTGCGTCGTCGAAGGCCTTCCAGATCACTGTTCGTCTTCTACGTCCTCCCGGCCTTCCTTGAACGACTTGTCCCACCGTTTTACCTAGGCACTGGACAGAGATTGGTCCCCGTAAGCCTCCTTGAGTAGCCCAATGGTTTCGGGACTCGTTTTGTTTAGCTTTAACGTTGCTCGAGTAACGTTGCTCCAAAGATCGCTGCATTTTCGCTACTGCAAAATCCTAACACATTTTTAAAACAGCTTTCACGCGCGGAGCGATTTTGACCGCACCGCTGTTGTCAGCGAACTGGGACCGGTTTCTAGTGGAAGGGGAAGGTCCAACGATCATTTTCCCCCACCAGCCGATTAGGTTGATCGCTTGGCAGACGCTCCGTCCGGGAAGGCTCATTACTTTTCAATCAAACCCTGTATGTTACAAAGTACTAAAATTTTCTTCATGTGAAGACGCGAATGCTAGCTGTCTAAAAGAAGAAACGGAATTGGCTCATGAGCCCTGTTTTTAACGATAACTTTCTACAAAAACCTACAAAAACAAAAATGTAACTAATCGCTGGTTTTTCAAAAACCTAACTCTCAAAAATCACTTCCTAAAGGTACTTTAGTTACGTTTGAACGCCCTTTAACTTCTCTGCTCAACAAAAATCTCCACAAAAAAAAAACCGCAGATTATCGAATGGACAAGCGGCACGAATCTATATTCAATACCCTACAATATCTTTCATCAAACCTTTGCTTTTGCTTACCTCACCACTACAGCGACATAGAGATTACGTACGTATTTACTTTCTCTTATGCTTTGCCGCTCCGGACTCAGCGAGCATTCACTGCTTAATGCGCTTAATAGATCACATTCAATGGTCAAATGTTAAATGAGAGTAAGAGAGAGAAGAGCGCTGCCTTCAGTGTTACCTGACTAAGTTTAATTCCGCGCCTCACATCTTACATAAACTCTTAAGTTTCGTCTTTCAAAATGGTTCGATTCAAGCTATTCTGGAACCAACTCCCAATAGAAACTAAATGCGCAGAGCCGGCTACTCGAATGCTGGATATTTTTTCTTTATTTCTGCTCCACACGCACCACCAAATGGAGTTTGATTCGTCTCATCATCGACTCAAACCTTTTTTACGCTTTTCGTTAAAATGTGACCTAAATCGTATGAAGGACTAAATATAATTAATTGCATCAGTCGAAAATGCCCCCTTCTATAGCTTAGGCATATAAAGTCCTAAATAATCAAAACAGAAGAGCTCTTGATTTCATAGCTGTCTCTAGATCTCTTGCCAAGCTCGACATTCAAGTAGTGCCCAAACAGAGATCTCGATTTCATAGCTGTCTCTAGATCTCTTTCCAAGCTCGACATTCAAGTAGTGCCCAAAAATAAGCGTTTTCCCCATTTCAGGTATTTTTCCCTCCCAAGGCTGATTTATCCAACAAATCCTATTTAAAAGTTACACTTACCTATCCTACTAAAACTGCTCGATCAGGACTTCCATTGTAGTTTACTCGTATATAAAAGGATTTCATCTGCCACTGTTCATACTAAAAAGCTAAAGCTTAATTCAAACCTTCGTTCGTTGCTCGTGTTACACTAATTAGACTGCTCGACCTTAGTGTCTAAACTATCCACCACTTGGCACACTCACCTCTTCACAGTTCGGCGAATATATTTTCCCTAAAGTCCAACTCTGGATGCGCCGAATGCGATGAACCGTGACTGTAGTCACGCGATTTCATTGAACTACGTGCCGAAGAAGAGAAACTAGCCGTGCGTCCACTACTACGCCGCATACGCCCCTCCACCACCGACATTTTAGATAACGGTTGTGTTGGATCGAGCTCGCCAAAAGCGCCCGCAATGAGATCGCTACCGTTAAGTGAATTAAAGCTGTCTCGCTTCGAGTTGCGATGCGAAGTAGAGCTTTGGCTGTGATGTGAAGATTTGCGGCTCAGTCGACGCGAGTACTGATACTGGTAGGCGGAAGTGGGCGTGATGGATGCTGCGCCGCCGCCGCCGCTGCTCGCATAAGGCACAGCATTGGCGGCACCCGGTGTATATTTGTCGAAGAAATCGGAGGGTACTTCCTCGTCCACATCGATGCCACTCTCACCCTCGTCGTCGCGTGGCAGCCGATGTGCTGCACTCTCTTCATTGAGCGTGGATGCGGCACTATAGCCATCATTCGTGCTACTAACACTGCCACCAGCACCGCTCGATTGTAGCGGGTCGCTGCAGATCAACGAGTTTGGTGTGCTATCTTTGGCTGTTGCCGTTGATGGTGTCGGCGTCGCTTGTGCGGATACATCATAATTGTACGGATCGACTTTGGGTTTCGGCGAACGCTGATAGATCTTATCAATATCGGGCAATTTACGCCGCTCGCCCACTGTCATGCGCACCGTCTCGCCATGTTGCTCACGCTCGATCATCTCCTGTATGTCCATGCTGCGTTCGCGCTCCAACATGTCGATTATCTCGAGATCGCGCTCCAACGTGCTAGCCGTGTCCATGTGTGAGAAACTACTGCAATCGCTAAATGATAAATCTTTGTTGGACAATAAGGGCTGACCACTGAGGCTCCACTTTTTGTGTTGCGTATAATTCACCGCATTTTGACCGCCGCCCGACACAATCATGCCACTCACTATGGAGGAATCTTCACCATCGCCAAAGTTGCTTGCACCACCGTCATCCTCCAGCAAACTACTGGCGCCATTGCAGTAGGTCGAGGAGGTCATGTTCGAGCAGGAATTATCCAATGAGCCAAGCGTCAATTTGCGCTCACCAACATTGCCGACACCGCCACCGCCACCGGCCACACTCTCACGTCGACTGCCGCTGCTCACACTGCCACTTTTTTGCGCTTGGCGCGCCTGCAGTTGACCAACATTGCCGACGCCTGCCAACGCTGACTTATTGCCTTTTCCACCATCCGATATTATCTTAATCTTCACATCATTCTTCTTCACACGCACATCCTTCGTCAATGTTTGCTTAACGTAGGCTTGCTGACCTGTCGCAACACCATTCGAAGTGTCTCTGCCCGCTAGCCGGCAGTTGTTGTGATGCTGCTGCTGCTGTTGTTGAAACTTGGCTGCTCTGTTGAGTTCGTGACGCGTCACCAGTGCAGTGCCGGTAATGCTGCCGCCGCCGTTCAAATACTCCTCGCCATTCACCAGTATCGAAGTGCCTTGGGTGGTATTTGTGTTGTCATCCTTCTCAATAGAACCCTCCCTGGAGCTGGGCGTGTTGGCACTGCCCGCTTGGCTGCCACAGCTGCGCGACTTGTGGAAACGTTTTGTTGTAAGACGAAAATAGCCGCGAATACGCTTCTGCTCATCTCTGTTGGATTCGAAAGCATAAAAACAGAAAGAGAAGAACGGAGATAAGTTAGTGTGTATGTACGTGGGTATGAGGATAGCAATGCGTATTTTTATAGCGAGACAACAGTTGAACGTAAATAGCAGGATTTAATTAAAATAAACATTCAACCAGGATCAGTGTAAATCCTCATGGCTCACTACTGATTACATAATTTCAGCCAAGCAGGTCGTAGTTAGTGATGCAATGTCCTTGTTTGCTTAATTGTCAGCCGAAGGGATGAAGTTTTGGAAGAAATAAACATTGAGAAATAAATCGCAGAGAGATTGAGGGTAGATAAATTGAGAGCAAAGTGAAGTAAATGAAAAAACTTAAGGGGTCCCGGTGGTCTAGAATTCTAAAAACATCATTTTTTTATCTCTATATTCCAAAAGTATAGACCTTGAAGAATATACTATAAAATTTTGGGACGGATATTCCCAGTATTTTCGAATCCACAGCCGTTTTAGCACGTAAAGTCAGATTCGACATGCAGCCACTCTTAAAACTTTAAACCCAAATATATACTTTTTTCTACCTGGTGTTGTTAAAAAAAAAACACAAAAATTACTCAACCCAATCGTCTAAAATTTTAATTTGAATCACCTTGAAAAAAAAACAACTCATTTGTATAAGTGAGGTATTTTATTTGGTTTGATTATTTACGATTTATTAAAACTATTTTTTGCCGCCATAGCCGAATGGGTTGGTGCGTGAATCCATTCGAAATTCACAGAGAGAACGTAGGTTCGAATCTCTGGGGGTGGTTGGGATAAAGTCAGGTGATCTGGGGGGCCAGTCGATGTCGTCGATTTTCGACACAAGACGTCCCGAAAAATTTCGTTGCAGAAATTCAATTGTTGCATTCGCAGTGTGGCATGGCGCACCGTCTTGTTGAAACCAGTAACCGTCTAAACCTTTCTCACGCATTTTCAGGCAGACATAATGAGCCAACATCCATCGATATTGGTTTCCATCGACCGTTTCATTTTCTCGGGTCCAATGGCCGAATGATGGTTTTTGCGCAAATGCCGGCCCAAAAAGTTACCTTCCCGGACATGCAATGGCGTTTCATGGATCTCGTGTGGATTCTCAGTTCCCCAAACGCGACAACTTTGTTCATTCACGCTGCCAGAGAGTTTAAAATGTGCCTCGTCAGTCATTAACATTTGCTTCCGAAAATTGGGTTCAGTGTCAACCATTCGAGCGACTGTTTGGCCATTCGAGCGACTGTCTGATTTTTATAATGTCAAAGTCAAAACCGCGCCATTTTTTCAATTTTTTTTTTTTTCTAGTACGGGACATACCTACTGATTAATAATTTTTTTGGTTTTCGAGTATAAATAGAAGAGAAAAAAGTACAACATCGTCCAGACCATATTTTTCGGGAGGGTCAACTTCAGCGCCATTTATAAAATTATTAAAATTTAAAAAAAAAAATTTTGGAGATGCTTTCCATTTCAATTCAACCGGGCTATTCGGGTCATGTTCTTCGATTTCGATGACACTTAAATATGTTGCTCTCTGGTCAAAATAATGAGACACGTATTTTTTTGTTCGCCCGAAAAAAAATTTTTTCAAGAGTTATCGGCAATTTTGTTTTTCGGCTCAAACTCGATTTTTTTTAATTATATAAGAAACAAAATTTTTTAAACGCCCATTACTTAGTCAAATATGAACCGATTTTAATAATTCTGGGTTCAAAATGATCGTAATTACTTACACGAGCGACTTCATGTAGAAAGAATTGCAAAAAAGTAGTTCAAATTTTTTTATTTAGCAAAACAGAAAAAAAATTGAAATTTTTTCGAAATTCAATATTTCAAAAAGTGTATTTTTGTTTTTTTTATAACTTTTTCCAAATCAAGAGGACACCTCAAACTTTAATTAAGCTGAATGCCCAGTAGCTAAAATGAGTTCTTATTTAGTAATGAGGTTTTGAGTAAAAAACCTGTTTCGCACTTTTTGTTTTTTGCAAAATAAAAAATTTTCAACTAATTTTTTGCAACTGTTTCTACATGAAATCGCTCATGTAAGTAATGACGATCATTTTGAACCCAAAATTATTAAAATCGGTCCATTTTTGACTACGTTATGAGCATTTAAAAAAAAAATGTCTTATATTATTAAAAAAAAATCGAGTTTGAGCCGAAAAACAAAATTACCGATAAAGCTTGAAAAAAACTTTTTTCGGGCGAACAAAAAAATACGTGTCTCATTATTTTGACGAGAGAGCAACATATTTCAGTTACATCGAAATCGAAGAACATGACCCGAATAGCCCGGTTGAATTGAAATGGAAAGAATCTGGAATATTTAATAATTTTTTTGGAATATTTAATAATTTTTTTGGAATATTACAAATTTTTTTTTTTTTGAATATTTAAACATTTTTTTCCATTTTTGTATGTAGAAGAAGTTAAATAAAAAGCCTAAAAAATTTAAATATCGTTTTTGATTTTTGTTATTGTAATATAAAAAAAAAATTCCTGCAAATACCCAAAATTTTCGAGCTCTAGGCCACCGGGACCCCTTAAGCAAAAATGCAGAGTGCCACAAATACATTTGTAGTTGTGTAGTAGTCGAAGGTTTTGGTGCATGACTACCATTCGGAAGAGCGTAGGTTCACATCTTCTTGCATGGAGCAGCAAAATGATAGAAACAGTTTTTTTAAATATCGGTTGCCCGTCGCCAGGCAATGGAAAACCTCCGAGTGTATTTCTGCTATGAAAACGCTCCTTATAAAAAAACCATTTGCCGTTCGGAGTCGGCTTAAAACTGTGGGTCCCTCCATTTGTGGCACAAAATCAAAACGCACACCACAAATAGGAGGAGGAGCTCGGCCAAACACCTAAGAGAAGTGTACGCGCCAATTATTTATTTACTTTTTATTGGAATATAAATAAAAAGGGTCTTTCAAAAGTGACGCCTAGTTGTCAGTTGTGAAAAATTTCTAGAAGGTACCTTTTCTTTGTGTTATCTTCGACATTTGTCAAGGAGACAGAAGTATTAAATTTATTAATTAAAAATTATTCAAATTGTTAAAAGTTCTCAATGCTTTTGGGATATATTTAGTGAGCCCTATTTCACGTTGTGGGCATAGAATCCGATAAGATTTCTAAATTACATCAATAAATCTTAAAACTCTTTGAAGCTTTCGTATTTTGGGAAACCAGTTATATGTTGCATGATCGACCTGGTTTCTGAACGAGGACAAACCGACGAAGCTCCTGCTATCAAACTAACAGGCGGCGCACTCACATAACCGCATCCACGTCAAATATGATTTCGAGGTTGTAAGAAACTTTGTTTCTCTAGGAACCAGCATTCAGCGGTCAGCCTTGGAATCCAACGGAAAATCTCGCTCGCCAACTAGTACAGTCCGGTCCTGACGAGCAAAACTAACACTTTATAAGGCTCTCAGCAAGCGCGTCCTATCGTATGGCTCAGAAGCTTGGACGAAGGCAACATCTGATGAGGCGTCCCTTGATGTGTTTAAGAGAAAGTTCGTGCGAAAAATATAAATATGAGCTTTAGGACGACATACTTATACATAGCGAAGCGAATAAAAATCCAACGACTTCGTTGGCTGGCTTACATTGTCCGAACGGCTGCAAACGCCTCGCTCTGAAAGTATTCGATGCGGTACCAGCTCGTGGTAGTAGAGGAAGTCCTTCTTTGCGCCTGGATGGACTTGGCTTCACTTGGAGTGACTGGCGCGCTTTGTTAAACTCGGCGAAAATCGCGTAAGATCAAGAAGAAAAAGAAGATGGCCAACGAAGACCGAGCCAACTTACTTATTGTTGTTTTTATTTTTTCCTTTTTTTAAGGGGTTAAGGGTCGTCAGAATTTTGAAAAAATTGGATTTGCTTATTTTTTGTATTTTCTTAAAGTATAATATCTTAAAAATATTGTGTGAAAATTTCAAGTGAATCCGGCAAATACTTTTCGAGTTTTTCAACAACTAAGGCGGTATTCTAGTCAAGAAATTTAAAAATATCGAAAAATTGTTTTTTTTTTTAAATTCGATAGTTTAAGTATTCAAAAATATCTCTCTTAAAGGATTTTTCAAAATTCGAATTATTTTCGAAGTTACAACTATTTTAGTGACAAGACAGCTAGACTGGTTTGAGTGGACGGCGAACTTTAACCGTGTTCTTCTCGAATCTACGTCTTTCGGCACGATATCTCAAGTTCTAATCAACCGATTTACGTGAAGTTTATCATGAATACTCTTTAAATATATCTCTATCGCATGAAGCGCGAAAAACTGGCAATTTCAATTTTTTAATATGTGTAAACAATTCGAGAAAGCGTAAAAATTAGGGGAAAATCGAGCTCAATTTTTGAGTAGCCGCCATTTTATGAAAACATTTTTTCCCCCTTTTTTTCTGCGTCATACGATAATGACATTCATATTAATTAAGAATTTGTCATCGATTTTTTTTTCAGATGACCACACGGGTAGAAATCGTGATGACGAGGACACTGCCTTTTGTTTTCCCCTTCCATTTCAAGGACGCATAATTCCATGAAAACTGTTTTTTTTTTAAATTCATTTTGTGTGCTCTTAATATATAAATAAATAAATGATTAGAAAAATGGATGGTAAAAATATCAATAGCTTTTTTTTATTCACCGTCAAAAAATGCTCGAAGTTCGGGCCTATAGACTACTAAGAAGAGCGCCCTCGGACCCCCGGAGCAGATAGCCAAACTTTAAACGCGTTTTTCTCAAAACTTTGTTTTTTGAAGTGATTATCACTGTAACTTAAAAACCGCGTGGTAGATTACAATAAAATGTATACTGCTTTTGAAAAACACAAAAAACTCGTGCCTGATAGAAAAAAAAATTTTATTTCAAAAATTTCAATTTTTTTTAACTATTAATTGTCGGTTTTTTTCTCGAAAATATGCAAAATATTTCCTGAAGCCGCCATATTAATAATTTTGACAAAAAAAAAACATAAAAAGCTTCGATCAGGCACAAGATTATCTATTAGTAAAACAAATTTCTTTTGTCCGATTGATTTTAGCTGAATCTCCAAGGACTTGTGATGATCACCGCAAGGGACTTCTGGAGAAACGGGCTCCACACAAACGGTGATAACTTTTACAATTATTAAGTTTTTTTTTTTAATTTGCTAAACTCAAGTCGAAACATGTTGTATTAATGCTATGTATTTATTTTTGTAAAATAAAGCAATTGACTAGCAAAAAAAAAAATGATTGAAAATCATCACTTTTTCGGGCCTCTGACTACCCCTAAACCCTTAATAAAAGCAACATTCTAATTTTAGTAAAAAAATATCTGAAGTGCATCTCTTTTCACTGTACACTATTTTAGTAGCTCCACTCAAATTTTTCTAAGATCAAATATTATTTTTGGGAATTGTGTACTTTTATTAGTCAGGCATTTCGCTTTAAAACTGCATCACCAGCTGTTTGCAATTCAGTAGTCCGAAAATTTGCTATCGTGCGTGGCACTTCACATTTACTTGTTTTTTCGAAAGAGGAAATATTTAGAAGTTAGGCAGCTGTTGAAAATTGCGGAAAATTTTTGCTACATATCATTCACTGTCACCCAAAGTAGCAGCAAGGATCATTACTCGGACCTGAGCTTTGGAATATAAGCTACGATGAAGTCCTTCGAATAGAAATGCCTGAGGATGTACATTTAGTGGGTAACGCAAATGTCATTGCAGCTGTAATAATCGCTCGAAACACTGACGAAGCCAAAAGGAAGTTAAATCAGGTGATGATCCGAGTTCAAACGTGGCTAGAAGACCATGGATTAAAGCAGGCCACAGAGAAAACAGAGCTAATCCTTCTAACCAATAGACGTATCCCATTAAAAGTAGATATACAAGTACTCGATGTCACTTTATCGACAAAAAGAGTGGTCAAGGAGTGGAATTAGACACGAGGCTAACTTACTGGGCGCACATAAATCAAGCTGCCACAAGAGCTGCCAAAGTAAGCGGCATGTTAAGTAAGCTCATGGCAAGCCGTGGAGGTCCAACGCAGAACAAGCGAAAACTTTTAATGGACACGACGAACTCGATTCTCTTATACGGATGCGAAATATGGGCAGATTCGCTAAGAGTGCAATGCCGGCGGAAAACTCTGCAATCTGTGGCACGCACCTGCGCTCTCGAAGTGGCTTCGTCATACAGAACAGTATCTGAAGCAGCGGTTTTAGTTATCAGCGGAACCGCCCCTACAGATCTTCTAACAGAAGAGCGCCAACGGAGATGGGAGGCAAAAATCTCAGAAATCCCAGTACCACGCATCTCCGATATTAGAGTTCAAACACGCACACTTTGGCCGGCAAGATGGAACTCTGAACGTTATGGTAGATGAACAGCGAGACTAATAACCGATCTACAAAAGTGAGTAGTCACGGTGAAGTTAACTATTACCTCACACAGTTTTTGTTCGGACATGGGTCCTTTCGCAAGTATTTGTGGCGAATGGGAAAAGTGAGCCTAACAAACTGCATGTATGGAGATACTGAGTTTGATAATGCGAGGCACACCTTCTTTAAATGCAAGAGCTGGAACATGAAGAGAACAGCTCTGCAACGAGCTATTGGTGAAATATATAAAAATCAAGGAGAATTTCGAGCCACGTCCAACTTATAAAGGGTGTTTTTTTAGAGGTTAGGTTTTCAAGTTAACACTACTTTTTTCGTAGATGGTCTTTTTGACAGCTGTCACTTGATTTATGCTCAGTTTGGTTTGCCATTTCATAATGAATAGACTTACACCTGAACAACGTTTGCAAATCGTGCAAATTTATTACGAAAATAATGGTTCGGTTCGCGCGACGCATCGAAGAAAATTTTGTTCAGCGATGAAGCTCACTTTTGGTTGAATGGGTATGTCAATAAGCAAAATTGTCGCATTTGGAGTGAACATAATCCACAAGCCATTGCTGAGACGCCGTTACATCCTCAAAAAGTCACTGTTTGGTGTGCTCTATGGGCAGAGGGAATCATTGGTCCATATTTCTTTAAAAATGAAGCCGGCCATAATGTTACAGTCAATGGAGAGCTCTATAGAGCCATGTTTAATGACTTTTTCGTGCGTGAATTGGACGATGTTGATGTGGACGACCTTTGGTTCCAACAAGACGGCGCTACATGCCATACAGCCAACGCAACAATCGATTTATTGAAGGAAACTTTTGGTGAGCGCATTATCTCGCGCCGTGGACCTGTGGCGTGGCCTCCATGGGATGGGTTCCTCATTCGTTAATCTCCACAGCGCGTCGTTGCTGATGGTGTTCGGCCAGAATAGCCTACAGCTGATGCGGAGGCATTTTTTGCCGAAAAATTGTAGCCTCTCTGTGATGGTGTTGGAGGCCAGCCAAGTTTCAGTTCCGTAGCTTCCGTGAGCTGAATATTTAGTGCGCCAGGAGATTTGCGAACTCACCCTTGCTTTGTTTAGCCTGCAGTTGACATCTTCATTTGCTTCATCATCCGTCGTGATAGTGCAGCCGAGGTAGCAGCAGCTTTCGACAAATTCCAACGAACACCCGTCAAACTTTATATGTCTTGTTTTTTTATGGTTGACTCTCGTAGCTTTCCTCTTAGCGATGTTGATTTCCACTCAGATAGTGCGCGCCAGCGTGACTAGTTAAACCAGACAAAGCCTCGGATAAACGATCTCAACTACGATGACGAGATTTGGCACACGTATCAGGACTCGAATATCACAATGGAACATTAGAACTCTCCGGAAGAAATAATCGAGAAAATGATGATAGACGAAGAAAAATGGAATGCCGTCGCAAATTTCGTGGAGGATATTATCCGAAAAAAAGAAGCGTAAAATGGAAAGTTATGCTGAAGAGCATTGAGCATAGGTTTCTCAAAACAGGCGACCCTGGACGCAAGGTGAGTAAGTAAGTGTCCTGCTTAGGACGCCGTCTTGGCCCTCTACCTCGGAGCAATGCGGAAGCAGTCCCGCTGTGGAGGGAAAAATCCAAGAGAAGAGGAGGGATATTTTCAGTGGAATCACCACACACGACGGATATGGTGCGATGACATTTTTAACCCAACCTCACCGCCACAAAAAAAAAACAAAAAAAAAAAAAAATAGCAGCAAGTGATTAATAGGATTCCAAAGTAAAGAATTCTATCACTGCGCGATATTCGGCGCTTTCAACTGTAAAAAAATATGCTGTCACCTCAACTTATGGCCTGTAAACGAAAAATAAATTGAAAAGATACATAAAATCCCTTGCACTCCTCCCAATTTAGCGCTGTCATAACAGTATCGGTGAATTGTTCACTAGACCAAAGCCGCATTACAGGAGTGGTCACTTCACTGTATGTGAAGAAATATGCTTCGGTCCCATCTCCTTTCGAATAGCTTTCGTTAAGTCCAGCTGAGTACTTAAATAATATTTGCCATATGAATTTGTGCGAAAGCCCTGGCCATATTGACTTCTGCATTATTAAATTAGCTAAAGTGGTATCGAATATTCAACAGGCTGTTGTGTGCCTCTTATTCGGTTTACGCTTCCACGCTTTCCTTGAATTTTATTTTTGTAATATTTCTTAGGGTGCGGAGTGGAATTTAACTTTGGCTTTTGTTTGCTTTTACTTCGAAATTTTTTGTCTTGGTTTTTTTCTTGTTTTTTTTTTTTTGGTTTCGGTAAACACAGCACCGTTCCTAATAACAGCGGCGAATTCGCTCTAAAACGGAAGGAGAAGTAAATCAAATAAAGCTGAGCATTATGAAATTGTGTTAAAATGATGCGTAAAGTGTGAGGCAGCGAGAAGGGAAAGAATGAAGAAATTCAATAAATATTGAGAGCACAGCTTGCGGATGGCAAAAATTGCCTATTTGAAAGAATATTTGGCGCTTTGATACAACAACAATTGCAAGTGAACATCTGCGTTTATGCAGGTAATGTGAAAAATATTGAAAGCGAGACTTATGAACCAGCGAGACAATCGCGATTGATACGCCATTTTAATATTTCATCCTTCATTTGAACACATACAAATTTTTTTTCTATGAGTCAATTTATTTTTGGTTTACAAACCATTTGACGTTGACATGACAGCGTATTTTCTATAGTTCAAGGAAACGAATATAGCGCACTGATAAAATTCTTTATTTTGGAAGCCTTATCAGCAAGAGAAATCCGCGAAGAAATATTTAAGGTCAGGTTAGGTTAGGTTAGCCAGGCAAGTTGTTTAAGGGGGTCTTCTGGTCTCGAGGCCCTGAAATGAAGGGTTTTTTTGGGGATTGATTGTGACAAATCCTGTGAATATTTAAAAAAAAAAAATTTTTTTATTTTAAAGGTACATGTCTTGGCTTTTAAAAAATGGTTTTGACTTTGAAAAATTTTAACACCCGCGACCTTGAAATGGCGCTGAAGACGTCCACCTCCAAACGAAACAGGTCTCCATTTTGGTCACGGTTTTTCCACCTGGGTAATCAGAAAGCAACAATTAGATATGCGTTGTCTTCAGAGTTGCCCTGGTTAAGTTTTCCCGTGACAGATTTTTTTTTTTAAATTCTTTTCAAAAGTTATGCAACAATTTGCAAAAAAAATTTTTTGAACTTTAAAAGGTTATAAAAATGGAATGAAAAAAAATTTCAAAAATCGTACACGGGGAAACTTAGCGGTAAGTTTTCCGAACCTTTTAAGACCAAAACCATTGAAATTGGAGTATAACTACTATGAAAAGTGTGACCAAAATGCCTAAAAAACACGATTTTCGGGGAAAAGCGTTTAAAGATAAAGTGTATGATAAAACGGCCGGAGGAGGGTACACTTCGGTGCCCAGAAAAATGTGAAAAAATGCGACTTTCAAAAAATCCTTTCTGTGGCGTATTCTCGCATACACATACAACAAAATTATGCAAAAAAAAAAAATCGATTTTTTTTTCGCTGGAGACCAGAAGACCCCCTTAAGGGGTTATATACAGTTAGAATTTTCAAAAAATCGATTTTTTTATTTCCTTTTCTTAGTCTGCATATATTTAAGAACACACAGAAAATTTAATATCGTTCCGGTGAATATTTTCGAAGCTCCAAGCAAATTTGAAAAGGCGTTTCAGAGTGAAAGTACAAGGCCGGAGCGCTTACCTGGAACGCTGTCAATTTTATGCAGCTGCCTATTGTAAATTTTTCCTTCTAATGTATTTAGAAAAAAAAAAACTTTCAAAAAATAAAATGAAAAAAAAAGATTTAAAAAAATAAAATGAAAAAAAAACTTTCAAAAAAAAAAATTTAAAAAAAAAAACTTTCAAAACATAAATTAAAGAAAAAAACTTTCAAAAAAAAAAATTAAAAAAATTTAATTAAAAAAAAAACCAAATTAAAAATTAAATTAAAAAAAAAAATTAAAAAAAAATTTTATTACGAAAAAAAACTTTCAAAAACTAAAATGAAAAAAACTTTCGAAAAATAAAATAAAAAAACAAACTTTAGAAAATAAAATTAAGAAAAAAAACTTTCAAAAAATAAAATTAAAAAAAAAACTTTCAGAAAATAAAATTAAAAATAAAACTTTCAAGCAATAAAAAAATAAACTTTCAAACAATAAAAATAACTGTACTTTCAAGCAATAAAAAAAAAATATTTTCAAGCAACAAAAAACAGTGCGTTATTGTTTTTTTTTATATCTGAAAAGGTACAGTTTTTTTTCTCTCCCCAAATCAACTGATTTGGAAAATCTCTCCCAAAATTGTTCCGGCCGGTTCGAAAACTATAGAAATCGCATAGCTGCTGGCATATTTAATGAAGGAAAGTCATCAATAATGCATTATATGAAGGCAATAGGAATTACACTTGGGCCCAACGCGCATTTATATGCCAAAAAAGAAGATGAGCAGCGCGTGAACATTACCGATCTCAGAGCGTGTGAGAGCACCCGAGATGGAAGAATGGCCCGCAGACAACATCAGCTCGAGTTATAAGAAGCAGCCCAAGCGCCGGAGGATTTGTTATATGGTCCTAGAATAGACAACTCCATGTAAGTTAAAAAAAAATTGTATCCTATGTAAAAGCGATTTTCTCAAAATGGTGTTTTCAAAGTCGGTGACCAGCATTACTCGAAAACGACTAAACCGATTAGTCTCAAATTTTAACACGAGCTTCTTAAATATTAGCTGTGCAACTAAGTTCTCGCTGTTTTTTTAATGAAAATACTTACAACTTTATTCTGAAAAAATGGTTACAAGTATTGCCCATCCCTGGCTACTACTTTTTCCCATCTTTCTGGTACATCTCGTATACCGTCGCGGTAAAACAGTTCATCTTTTGAGGCTATCCACGGATCAAGCCATTTTTTTATGTCTTCATATGAATGGAACTGCTGGTCAGCTAGACCATGTGCCATCGAGCGGAACAGGTGATAATCGGACGGCGGAATATCTGCAGAATATGGCGGGTGGGGGAGGATTTCCCAATTCAGTGTTTCCAGGTAGGTTTTAACGGGTTTGGCAACGTGAGATCGAGCGTTGTGATGCTGTAGAATCACTTTTTCATGCCTCTCCGCGTATTACGGCCGCTTCTCGCGCAGTGCTCGGCTCAATCGCATCAATTGAAGTCGATACCGATGATCCCCAGCGATGGTTTCGCTTGGTTTTAACAGTTCATAATAAATAACACCAACTTGGTCCCACCAAATACAGAGCATAACCTTCGCAGCGTGAATATTCGGCCGAGGCGACGACGTAGAAGCATGACCGGGCAGTCGTCATGACTTTCTTTTCTTTGGATTGCTGTAATGAATCCATTTTTCATCACCCGCCACAATGCGATGCGAGAAAACCCTTCCTTTTTTGCCGCTAGAGCAGTTGTTCACAGGCGAAAAAACACAGGCGACGTTCAACATCCCTTGGTTTTAACTCATAAGGAACCCAAGTCCCCTGTTTCTGAATCATTCCCAAAGCATGCAATCGCTTGGAAATGGATTGGCGGGTAAGTCCTAATACTGAAGCAAGCTCTTCTTGCGTTTAACACGGATCCTCATTGAGCAATGCCTCCAGCCTCCAATTCAGCGTCTTCGAAGGTTTTTGGCCTTCCTTCACGCGGACGGTTGTCAACATTAAAATCACCGTCTTTGAAGCTACGGAACCAATCTCGGCACGTTGTTTCATTTAAAGCGATGCTGCTTCATAAACTTTTTGTAGCTCTTGATGCGCTTCAGCCGCCGCTTTTTACGAATAAAAGAGGAAAATCAACATTTCCCGCAAATGACGATTATTCGGCACAAAATCAGACATTTTCACAAAACCAAAAGTATCTGATACCAAAACAAAATCACTAATGTGTCGAAGCAGTTTGCTTACCGTATGTCTAAGCTTGGTTTATGACGTTTAGGTTATGTTAGAATCCACTAGCACACACTGTTGGCGGCATCTATTGACAAACAGCAGGAACATAATTGCGCACCTAATATATTTTATAGTGATTAATTGAAGATTTTTTCTTAGCGATAACTCTTTTTTTTGTTATAAACAATTTAAGGCCGAAATTTTGGTCAAAACCCCATTTAGTTTTATGTTGAGCAACCGCCATTTGGTCAAAAAAAAAATTATTTTGCTTATTCCCTCGATTAATTACTAGATTTAACATTACTTTAACGAAATCTGTTTGGTTTTTTTAATTTCAGAGGATCCAGTTCAGAGATATAGTGGACACCGCTCTTTTTTGAGAGGAGCTCGCTGAGATCAGCTTTAGCTGCTTTCCATATAAATATACAGTATTTACTAATACTAAGTCTTGAACTACAGTTAAAAGATAACAAAATATGTGCGAAATTCTTTATATCAATAAATTCAAAAAATTTCGCAGAAAAAATGCTGGAAAATTCGCTTTTTTCGAGCTTCAAACTGTATGTAACCGCTTAAGACAAGACAATTAGTGGCTCCAGGGCCCATTGTGATGCCTGCATTTAATTTCTATCCTCTAACTAAGTTGCTTAAGTCACTTTGATCTTTTTAAGAAGCTAACCAGTTCCTCCAATGAGACATTTTGCAAATTTTCCAGGCCTTCAAAGAAATAATCGGCAAGATATTTCACACGGCTTCTTTGAAGTGCAGGACATACACAGAGCAGGTGAAGGTATTGTACCGACTAAATTTCTTCTTCATCTCCACACTTCTTGCAGAAGTCATTGTGAGGTACACTCATTCTACTGCCAAGGGCGCCAATAGTGCAGTGACTTGTTATAACCCCTGTGAGGACGCTAGTAGTTGACCTGTTGAATCCCAGCAGACATTTTGTTCTTTTAAGATTCAGTTTTGGCCAGAGCGCATTGGAGATACTACTGCTAGTGGTCAGAGACAAACTTCTATCTGGTTGCCGTGATTACGCTCAAGTACAGGGTGGCTGATGAAAGCCGCTACCGAATAAAAATTGAATAACTTTTTTTCTTTTTAAGTTATCTGTTCCATTTTTGTTTTAATTTGCAGATTGATCTTTAAAATTTATTAAAATGGATAACTGGGACACGCAAACAAGAATTTGGATAGTCCGCCGCTATCACGCACTGGAGTCCGTAGTTTTGGTACAGAGAGAGTACAGGCGGATGTTTGGCGGCGATCCCCCGAGCAGATGGACCATAATGAGACTGGTGAATAATTTTGCTGAGCAAGGAACAGTCGCAAGAAGGCCTTATCATCGAAACCCACCAGTTCGGACGGAGGAAACGATCGCTGCTGTAGCTGCAGCTATACAAAGCAATCCAAGGGTTTCAACAAGAAGCTTATCTGCTCAACTTGGTGTCAGCCGACAGTCTTTGCAAACAATAATGCACAAAGATTTAGACTTATTTCCCTACAAAATTCAAATGGTTAACAAACTGAATGCAGCAGACTTGCCGATTCGCTTGGAATTTTGCCAGAAGATCCTGCAAATGGCGGAAGAAGACCAAAACATGTTAAACTGCCTTTTCATGTCTGATGAGGCCCATTTCGATTTAAACGGCAATGTGAACAAACAAAATTGTCGAATATGGAGTACTTCTAACCCACAGATACTCCACGAGACGGAATTGCATCCTCTTCGCGTGACAGTGTGGTGTGCGGTTTCTTCACGCTGTATTGTCGGGCCTTATTTTTTTGAAGAAAATGGTCACACCGTTACGGTTACTGGAGACCGTTATTTGAAAATGCTGAAAGAATTTTTCTATCCAGAACTACGCCGAAAGAGAATTCCTTTCAACTCTGTGTGGTTTCAACAAGATGAGGCAACGTCTCACATAGCCCAGACTGTTATGACAGAGTTGCGACGAAAATTTCCCAATAAACTGATTTCAAGAAACTCCGAATTTCGTTGGCCCCCCAGGTCGCCTGACCTTACTGCACCTGACTTTTTCTTGTGGGGTTTATGTAAACAAGAAGTTTATAAAACAAAGCCAACAAATTTGGATGAACTAAAACAATCCATTCGGGCAACAATTGCGGCTATTCCTGTCGCAACTCTCAAAGCAGCAATGAACAACTTTTTACTAAGATGCCGCACTTGTGTCAACGAGCATGGGGGGCATTTAAATTCAATTATTTTTAAAACGAGTTAAGCTACATTTAATAAAATTTAATGACCTTCAACTTGAAAAAAAATAAATGAATTCCATACACTAAAAAAAAGTTATTTGAGTTTCTTAATGTAGCAAAATTCATCAGCCACCCTGTAAATCGCAGTATGCAGTTCGTTTAGAGGAATGTTTATGTCATCTACCACACTGTTTTGTTCTTGTTTAATATTCGAATTGTAACAATAAATTAACAACAAAACAAAAAAAAAACGTAACGGGAAAATTTTAGGCATCAAGAACAAAGAGTCAAAATAAGCTTTAGGTTTAATCTCTTAGACTTCGAGTTCATTGCAATATAATTCTCTCCAAATTGATTTGAACTCCCCAACTTCAATTTGCACCTCAATCTCTCTCTTTTATTTATGCATAAGATCCAAGGTGTACTATCTAGCAGACCGTTATTCGGCTCTGAGCGAATTTGACAGATATGCCGACCTCATTCGCTTTGTGTTTCACAAAATTTAGCTTTAACTTAGTGACACACAAATCGAATGACATAGATCCAACGTTCCCCTCAAAAAAATTTTTTCTTGCACCATATCTAACGAGCAAACCTGGTATCTATCATCCTTGCATAAAACCCATACAGTAATTGAACAATCAGCTATCAAATCAAAGTTTTCCAACTGGACGTTTCCTCTTTGCAGCCATTTAACTAATTATTTTGGTCATTAGTCGAATGTTTGCACAACAAAAAGCCCTCAGTACACTTTGCGCACTTTCGCAAATGGTTTTAAAGTCTCCTCCCGTCCTGTTATTTAACACACCTTCCTCCACACTTCTCCTTACCTGGGCAATATCTGCGAGGCGTAAATACATGGAAAAATTACGGTGGGTAGAAATGCAATCCACACAAACATTAAGTAGGTGAAGTCAAAGTGCTTCTGATTCTCGTAGGTCTCCACCATCGATAGGCGCGCGAAGCGTAAAATCATCAAAGGACACAAGCACACCACTTGTGCTGCGGCCATGCTGCCAAAGTTACGTTGTTTACGTTTCTCGCGATAGACATCCAACTCGGCGCTGTACAGGTCGTACGAGCGCGTCTTCGTGGCAGAGCAAGTGGCCGACAACACAGACGAGGTATGACCAACACCACTGCCGCTGCCACTGCCGCCATTGGTGTGAGTGGTGAGCGCCGAGCCGATGCCTGAGGTGGTAGTAATGGTAGCGCCGACGCTGCCACCCGCCGAAGAGGCCGATAAATTGCTGTGAATGAGAATAGAAATGGAAAAAGAAGGAATTTTTATTTATTTTTATTATTAGTTGAATGCTTAGTGCATATCTATGTATGTATGTGTATGTGCATGTATTTATGTGAGTATCAGCTGAAATGAACTATCACCTTATGTGGCTTTTATCACCACCTGGCTTCATAAAAATGTTATTAAATTTATTTAGTGAGCAAAGTTTAAATAACAATAACATTATCAGATGAGGAAGGCGCTCTTGGCGTTTATTGTAGTACAATTGTGTGGGTAAATAAAAGCCTCTGTTGATTGGAAGATGAATAGTCCAGCTGAGAGTACCTAGCAAATTGTGCACGCTTTGTTATTGTTGCGTGAATGGATGATTTAAAGTGATACTCGTAGAATGTGGGAAGCTTCATAAAAGTATAAGTCGTTTGCTGAGGCACGAAATCTTTGTTGGTGTGCGTCAGGTAATGAAGTCAAGCTCATACAGTTTTACGTAAATATAATTAGTAATTAATGTGGCAAAGTTAGATTGTGGGCGAGAAAATACTAAAGAAAATGTGCAAAAAAAAAAAAAGATGAGGGCGAACATATTCGAATTATGAATAAATTTAATTAATGATTCATTAAAAAGTGAATTACTGATTTAAGTTTTGTAAGCCATTTAACAGCTGGGAGATGATTTATTATATTTAGCAGGTGCTTTTTTTCACAACCTTTTTTACTTTTATTTTAATTTTTTTGCTATGAAGTGATTTATTAAATATAGCAGCTGTTTTTCCAGAGCGTTTTTTTTTATTTTAAATATATATTTTGTTACTATGAAGTGATTTATTATATTTAGCAGATGCCCTCATTCACTATTTTTTTAAGTAATTTTTTTTTAAATGAATGTAAGTTATTTTTATGATAATTAAGAACGCACTATAAAAGTAATTAAAAATAAATTTGGGGAGCAATTCTTGAAAGGCTGAACTGATGGCAATAACCAAGGCCCTCACACTGGTACAGTGTGTTGTAGTACCAGGAAATGAGTTTCAAGTAGACCAAAAATCACACTGAGTATAAGTATAAGTATAAGTATAAGTATAAGTATAAGTATAAGTATAAGTATAAGTATAAGTATAAGTATAAGTATAAGTATAAGTATAAGTATAAGTATAAGTATAAGTATAAGTATAAGTATAAGTATAAGTATAAGTATAAGTATAAGTATAAGTATAAGTATAAGTATAAGTATAAGTATAAGTATAAGTATAAGTATAAGTATAAGTATAAGTATAAGTATAAGTATAAGTATAAGTATAAGTATAAGTATAAGTATAAGTATAAGTATAAGTATAAGTATAAGTATAAGTATAAGTATAAGTATAAGTATAAGTATAAGTATAAGTATAAGTATAAGTATAAGTATAAGTATAAGTATAAGTATAAGTATAAGTATAAGTATAAGTATAAGTATAAGTATAAGTATAAGTATAAGTATAAGTATAAGTATAAGTATAAGTATAAGTATAAGTATAAGTATAAGTATAAGTATAAGTATAAGTATAAGTATAAGTATAAGTATAAGTATAAGTATAAGTATAAGTATAAGTATAAGTATAAGTATAAGTATAAGTATAAGTATAAGTATAAGTATAAGTATAAGTATAAGTATAAGTATAAGTATAAGTATAAGTATAAGTATAAGTATAAGTATAAGTATAAGTATAAGTATAAGTATAAGTATAAGTATAAGTATAAGTATAAGTATAAGTATAAGTATAAGTATAAGTATAAGTATAAGTATAAGTATAAGTATAAGTATAAGTATAAGTATAAGTATAAGTATAAGTATAAGTATAAGTATAAGTATAAGTATAAGTATAAGTATAAGTATAAGTATAAGTATAAGTATAAGTATAAGTATAAGTATAAGTATAAGTATAAGTATAAGTATAAGTATAAGTATAAGTATAAGTATAAGTATAAGTATAAGTATAAGTATAAGTATAAGTATAAGTAAAAATAAATACCGCTTAGCGTAACACTAATTTTTATTTGAAAAACTTTGCCTTCCTCTCCTTTTGCGCCGTTTAAAAAACTTTGCATTCCAGGCTTAAGGCAAAGTAAAATCCTCATTTGCCTCACAATTTCCTTTACTATTTTTAGTTTGCAATTGGAAGATGCCAAAAGGAAGCAAATTGCAGCAAATAACCACAGAAGTCTTTATTTCACCATTTATCTTTCATTATCGTTAAATTTGTTGCGCATGAAATAAAAATAAATAAAAGCGCAATAAGCAGCCAGCAGCAACGTAAGTAAACCTTCAGTAAATCGTACACGAGCCTCTGCATTTGCCAAGATTATCCCTCGTTTGCTAAAACACTGCACATCATTAACCGTTATTACAGTTTTTCCTGCCTCTATGTTTATATGTACGTGCGCAAGTAACGGTGCTTTTACAGACACATCAACATGCGGCTGTTTTTGTATAGTGGAATGTGCCGCTTGGGAGTCGGCAAGAAATATCCCTACAAGACAGCTGGCTATCATATAAGCACTCATATTATCATCATCACTATCTTCATCCAACTACACATTTTTGTTCTAGCCATAGGAAAGTTCTGATAGTTTCCCCTTGTCGGTGTGACATTCTGTCTCTCTTTTACCAATATTAATTTCTTATAACTGAAAAATATGTTTACTATGCTCTAAAGGCAAGGCAACTACTCATTTTCGTCATCAAAAAGTAATCAGCACAAACTCCTCAGTAACTCCTCATTTTCGTTAAAAAGTAATCAGACTGAGGAGTTTCGTTAAAATGTTTTATTTAGAAATTATAAAATTTATATTTTACGGAGGTCCGAGCTCACGAATTTTCAACTTTTAGCTAAGCATCTACTCATTCGGCTATGGCGATCTTACAACAACAACAACCAAATTTCACACTAGGACTTTTTTCAGAGCAGCCACATTATAAGCATACAAGTAAGTTGCCTTGGCGTTTTAACTTATATGAAATTGCTATTGATAAAAGAGAGATAGAATTCACACCGGACAGGGGAAAAGAATATCAAATGAAATATTTGATTGCGCCATTAAAAAATGTTGTATATGCTATTCTGATAATGCACATGTATTAGAGACTAATAAAATACTTGTAAATGTGTTGGAATTTTTGTCGAAAGTGCTCAGCACTGTAGGGATATTGATAACTTTTGACGGTATCAGTTTTTTTCCAATTTTTATTTTTTCATACACTAAAGCAGTATTTTGCGCTGATTTTTCCCTGATTCGCTGTACGGATTTGAATATAACTCGAAAATTACTATACAACTTTCAGAGATTACTGAAAATAGTCTCCGCTATTGATGAATAAAAATTAATATAAAAAAATCTAATAAAATGTTTGTCCATTTTTGATAAACAAGCAAAACTATTTTCCAAAAATTTTGAAAAGAAGCTTAAAAAACGTTTGCTAACACTCTTGATTAAAAAAATAAACAAATATTTTTCCGAAGAATTTTGAATTAAAAAATAAAAAAAATTCTTTCCCAAAAATTTTGAGTGAAAAAATTATTTTCAAACAAACGAGGTTGAGGCTTTTTATTTAAGTTCTTCCGAAAATTTTACATTTTTTTTAAATATCATATCTTATTTTAAAATTTTTTATTTTAAATTTAAAAAAGAAACATTTTTTAATGTTAAAAAGAACCCAACATATTTCAACAAAAAATTTTCCCAACAATTTTGAATTAAAAGATAAAAAATTGTTTCCAAAAATTTGTTAAAATTTTTTTTTTTATTAGCATCTTTTATTTTAAGATTTAAAAACGAAACAATTTTTCAGAGATTACTGAAAATAGTCTCATCTATTTATGAAAAAAAAATCTAAAAAACTCTTTGTGAAAAATGACAAACGAAATTATTTTCTAAAAATTTTTAATAAAAACATGAGACGTAAGACTTTCGCTAAAAATTTCGAATAAAGATATAATCAATAATTTTTTCGAAGAATTTTGAATTTGAACGAAAAAATTATTTTAAAAGAAACGAAGTCATCCAAAAAAATTTTTCCAAACTTCATTTTTGATTTCAAATTTTCAAAAATTCATTTATCAAAAACTTTTTTCCCCAACATTATTTCCCAACAATTTGTTTCCAACAATTTTAACCAAAAAAATTAAAAAAAAAATAATTTTTTTTTCAAAATAATTTTTTTTTTAAGTTTTTTCCGAACATTGTTTTCTTTTTTTATTCAAAACTAAAAATTGAAACAATTCTGAAAAATTATGTTATTTTTTATTTTTTTGTTTTAAATTTTTTTATTTCGAATTTAAAAAATAGCCGAAGATTTTTCATCAAAAATTTTAGCCAAACTTTTTGTTTGTAGTAAAAAAGTAGAAAAATTTTACAAAAATTTTTTCCTAAAAAATTCGTTTAATTCAAAAACTTGTTCAAAACTTTGAGAAAAATAACTTTTTTCAAAATTAAAAAACAAATTTCCAATAAACTTTTTCCAACAAATTTTTCCAAAAAAAAATTTTATAAAATTTTTATAAAATTTTTTTCCCCAAAATTGTTTTTCCCAAAAAAATTTTTACCCCAACAATTTTTTCCTCCAAAAAGTTTTTTTCAAAAATTTGAGAAAAATAACTTTTTTTTAAATAAAAAACAAATTTCCCAAAAAAATGTTTCCAAAATATTTAAAAAAATTTGTTTTTAAATTTTCATAAATTTTTTTTTTTTAAATTTTATTAAATTTTTGTCCCCAAAATGTTTTTTCTCAAAGAAATTTTTACACCAAAATTTTTTTTCAAAAATTAGAGAAAAATAACTTTTATTTTTAAATAAAAAAAAAAATTCCAAAAAAATTTTTCCAAAAAATGTTTATAAAATTTGTTTCCCAAAATTTCTCCAAACAATTTTTATAAAATTTTTTTTCCAAATTTTTTTTTTTACAAAAACTCTTTTCAAAAATTTGAGAAAAATTAAACAAAACTTAAAAGTGAAACATTTCTGAATTTTAAAAAGAACCGAAGATATTTCACTTTGAAAAATTCCGTATCAAAGTCTCAACATTTTTACAAAAAAATTTGTTCCCAAAAACTCTTTTCAAAAATTTGAGAAAAATTAAACAAAACTTAAAAGTGAAACATTTCTGAATGTTAAAAAGAACCCAAGATATTTCACTTTGAAAAACTCCGTACCAAAGTCTCAACATTGAAAACATTCCCAAATTATTACTTATTTTCGCAATTCTTTCAGATTGCTTCTTATTATACTCAAGCCTACTAATAAACCAATTTTCAAAAAATATTACTGCAATGTCCAAAATACTCTAATCACTTGACATAGAATCGCTCTGACGAACCCACCTTAAAAACTCAATAAAATACTAAATTCTTCTGTGATAAATGAGAGTATAAACACTTTAAAATAAAACCTGTTAAAGTCACATGTGTTTTTATGGGAAAAGTACATACACATATACATATACACACACACATAAATATTCTGAGTTATACGTACCGCTGGCGGTTCCTTATATCCGCGCGATGCTCAAACATCATTACAGCTAATGGTCCGTCAGGTGGCCGCAACTCCTGCGAAGTTCTTATGTAGAGATAAGCCAGCAGAACTGTGGGCGCACAATACCTGCAAAATTGTGATAAATTAGCAAAAAAGGACAGTCGTTAAAAAATAAAATAAAATTAAAAAAAAAAACATAGGAAACAAAGACAAGACTTGCAACTAAAGAAAAATAGAAGCAACGCAGTAAGAATAATTTATTCACACACAAAGTCCATGAAGACCTTGGCAAGTATTCCAAATCAAAGCGCCTTTGACACAAGGCATTCAAATACACATAAATATACAGTTAGTAGCAAGGGGAGATTAAGCGATAGACAGTGACTGCTGTTTTGCATTTTGAACACTTGTCCAAAGATTGGCGTCAGCAAGCCATGAGTTGCGCTGTGTTGCCAGTTTGCTTATGACTTGGCTTAGTCTGTGTGTGTAGTTGAGGATGTGGGAGCTTTCAAATGCGAGTCCATGCTATGCTAGCGCTCTTGCTTGGCATTTGAGTATTAAGTAAGAATTATGGTTATTTCTGGTGGCGACTCAATTTGAATTTTATTTACTTACGAGGCAAATTTCGATTGACTTAATGGTTTTGATTTGCTACTTGCAGGACATACTCGTATACAGATAATGGGAAAGTGGAAGTAAATAAATTTCACATAAATGACTGCATGAGACGGGAAATAATCGAAGAAATATTACAATTTTTTCGGTTCTTGAACAACTAGGAGTTCAAAATTTTACTTTGAAATGGAAAAAGCAGCTGCTTGTCTTTGGTTTCATGCACAAGGCTATTTTTTCAGGCTGTACTTTTCCATTTTTTGTTTTCTATCAACCATTAAATTGACTCCTGACTCTTAAAATGAACCTAGTCAGGCGCATAGTCCTGGTCAAGTTAAGGCTCGCTCTACATAAATAAGTTGCTGTAACTTTAATGAAAAATGTATTTTATTCTTAGTTACAGTCAATTGAGTTGCGTCTAATTGGAGTTAAGACACTCTTTTAATCCATCTTTTGATCTTCTATATTAGATTTTCAGTAAGTCTGTTAATTATTGGTCCTAACAGCACATCCTGTGGAGCTATGTTAAGAGCGAACTCGACTGAAGTTGGTGTTGAAATCCAATCGTTAGGCTGGAGGGAAGCGCACTTACATAGCTCAACATGCGAGTTAATGCTCGATTTTCACTTTCAACTTCTTGATTTGCTTGTGGGGACTCAACAGCAACTTTGATGTGCTTTAAATTATGACTAACAACTGAATTCGAACGACGTAAAGCAAGATTCGCGATCTGAGATTATTCTGGTCCACTATAATATTGAAAATATTTGCAAACAGACGTATTATACAAGGGCGGTTCAATAAGTACCCGTGTTTGATGGTAGAGGGCGTTCCTGAGAGAAGTTGATATTAGCATCGTGTGCTGTCATCTATTAAACGACAGCAAAACAAATTTCAGAGTGCTTGTTACGTTAGTTTGGATTTGGCAGCTATTCGAGTAAGACATAATTCGTGATTTTGGCTAAAATGGAAAAAGAGCAGCATCGTTCGGTAATTCACTTTTTGTTTTTGGATGGGAAAAAATACGAGGAAATAAAAGCAAAGTTTGATGCTATCTATGGGGATGCTTCACCATCTATGGC
Source organism: Anastrepha obliqua (assembly GCF_027943255.1). Lineage (NCBI taxonomy): Eukaryota > Metazoa > Arthropoda > Insecta > Diptera > Tephritidae > Anastrepha > Anastrepha obliqua. Next base: position 25,975,593 of record NC_072893.1, read on the forward strand.
CACAGTGCAACGTGGGCGAACATCCGTTTATGACGCTCGGCAGTCCTGGTTACCGAGGAAATCATTCAAAAACTACACGACATGATTTTCGCTGATCGACGAACGAAAGTGCGCGAAGTAACAGAGACAAGAGGTGTGTCGAGCGGAACGGCAATTCATATTTTACATTATAAGTTGGCGATGGAAAAATTGTCGACCCGATGTGTCTAGCCACGTTTGCTCACAAGCAACAGCAAGCGGATGCGGCTGTTAACTTCGTGGCAGTGTTTGGAGCAATTTAAGAGAGATCCGAAAAAATTTTGGCGTCGAGTTGTCCCCGTTTATGAAACCTGGATTCGTCATTACACACCAGAAACTAAGCAACAATCAAAACAATGGATTTCTCTCGGTGAATCTGCTCCAAAGAAGGCGAATTGAGTCCCCAGGGAGGGAAAGGTCATGGCGACGATTTTTTATGATGCGAACGGCGTCATCCTTATGGATTTTTTAGAAAAATGAACAACGAAAACTTACTGGAAAATACTACAGTGAGTTATTAGACCGATTTTAAAAAAATTGAATGAGACATGGCCGCATTTGCCGAAAAAGAAGGTGCTGTTTCACCACGATAAGGCACCACATTTTTCCGGAGTTGTCGCCGATAAGCTGCTTGAATTGCGTTATGTCGCAGCCCCCTGTATTCAACCGGTCTGGCTCCCTGCGACTTTTTCTTGTTCCCTAACATGAAGAAATGGCTCGCGGGGAAAAAATTAGTTCAAACGAGGAAGTCATCGTCGAGACAGAGGCGTATTTTGGAGAGTTCGAAAAATCCCATTTTTAGTGGGGTTAAAAATGTCCTGGAGCGTTGGGAAAAGTGTATATTTTTAAAAGGGACTGTGTTGAAAAAAAAAAATTGAAAAAGTTGCGCCTCCATACCTTACACGTGTACTTATCGAATCCCCCCCCCCCCCCCCCCATACGAGCTCCGCTTTGTTTTCAAAGACTTGCAAAAAACAAATGTTTCCCAAAGTATTAAAAAAAATATTTTTTCCTAAAGCGATTTATAAATGTTGAAAAGAACCGAACGTATTTCACTTTTAAAACCTCTTTACCAAAATTTTCAAAATTGAATAAACCTCAAAATTAGTGATTTTTCAAATTAAGCTCGTTTGCTAGCCACGAAGCACAAAAAGTAAATAATTGAGAAGGTGCAGCATGACACTAAATTGGCTATGACTCAGGACTATGGCTTGACTTGATTCAGGACCATGATCAGGTCAACACATTAAATTACATTACTTACAAGAACGAGAATGGCAAAATAACGATGTCCAAATACCAGCACATCCAGTTTTGCGAGAGGTACTACAAGAAACTACTGTCTTCAAAATCTATTCAGCCCATCCAGTCATGTGAATGAGCACGCCGGCATGACTTAGTTACACGCGATATGCCGACCACCAGCCTCGATCTTAGCGAAATTATAAAAGCTATTGGCGCACCAAAAGCTACCAAGACCAAAAGCTATTCCGAAGGTGAGTGCACGATATCTACTAGAGGAGCTCAGAAAGGATACTCAGTGAACTTAAAGAAGGTGTTGTTACTCTGTTACCGAAAAAGGGCAATCTATCTGTGTACAAAAATTGGAAAGGCATTACGTTGCTGAGTATGGTGAATAAAATCATAGGTCATATAATCAACAAAAGACTATCCGACTATGCGGGCACTCAAACCTCGCAGATAAACGGCCCTAAACTCGAAGTAATAGATGAGTTCTGCTATCACAGAAGCGTAATCAACAAAATTGGCGACTCAGCAGCCGACATCCACAGTTGAATATCGAAGGGTCGCGCGTTGTGTTTAGTCTTTTGGACAGAATGTGGAGATCATCACATATATCCAGGTGCACTAAATTGAGGATCTTTGAATCTAATGTAAAATATGTTGTTCTTCATGGGTGTGAGACATGGAACACAACATTGCGTGATGCACAAGCACTTTAGGTATTTATCATTCACTGTCTGTTTTCTGGCCTGATACCATCCCTAACATCGACCTCTGGCCATTATTAAAGCAGATACCCGTTCATTATCGACGACGAAATTGGAAATAGATTGGTCACACACTGCGAAAACCACATGGGAACATCACAAAAGCAGCCCTAGACAGGAACCCGCAAGGCAGTTGGAGATGTTGTAGGCCATCTAACGCGTGGAGGCGACTAATGGAAGCAGAAACGCTACAAGCAGGTCGCACTTGGCGCCAAATCAGATTCTAAGCTTTAAATAAATATAATTTTTACCTATTAATTGAGGCACTTTGTTTCACCTAGGAACTATGGGAAAATATATATACAGATATACTTACATTAGCAGAAACAGGCCGCGCATGTATTCGTGCATATCATCCATTAAGTTGACAACGCATAAGCCAATTCCATCCAGTTTTGCCGCGTAATCCTGAAAGTAAATAAAAATCGTATATAGAAGAAGAAAATTAGCAAATGATTGGCAACAAATTGCTGGAAATATATATTAATAATTAAATAATGTCTAAAAGACTCATTAATCAAGCAGTGCGCACTTCTTCTCTTTATCCGCTCGGTTCTCAGATTTTTTAGCTCGGAAGGTTACTAAGCATAAGGAAATAATAATAAAATAACTACTTAGTCCTAATTTCAGATCCCTATCAAATCGCTAAAAATTGAATTACATCTTAATTTCTCTTCGATCTCAAAAAATTGTTTTCATCTATTGCAGGAAATGTCCACAATGAATGAAAGAATGAACGAATTAATGAAAATGTGGACTGCACTTCGTCCTAGTCTGTGAAGATGGTCATATTAAGGCTCGTAAATTTTTTTCTCTACTAACGGGTGATTTTTTAGCTATTATCTTTTTAAACAGTTGGTTTAAATATCTGACGCACGTTTCGTGTTTTGTTTCACTGTCAAACATCTTCAGTTTGGTCAACAACGTGGAAAATTTTGCGAAAGGATTTAGGTGTGAAGCCTTTCAAAATACAGCTGGCGCAAGAATTGAAGCCAAACGACCTACCGCAACGCAGAATTTTTGGTGAACGGGCTCTTGGAAAGTTGGCCGAAGATCCACTTTTTTATCGAAAAATTGTGTTCAGCGACGAAGCTCATTTTTGGATCAATCAGAATTGTCGATTTTGGAGTGAAGATCAGCCAGAAGAATTGCAAGAGCTTCCAATGTATCCAGCAAAGGTCACAGTTTGGTTGCGGTTTATGGGCTGGAGGTATCTTTGGACCGTACTTCTTCGAAGATGCTGCGAATCGTAACGTAACTGTGAATGCTGAGCGCTACCGTGAAATGATATCCAACTTTTTTTTGCCCAAAATGAAAGAGCTCGACTTGCATGACATGTGGTTTCAGCAAGACGGTGCCACATGCCACACAGCACGCGTAACAATGGACTTGTTGAGAGGCGAGTTCGGTGAACATTTTATTTCACGTTCGGGACCTGCCAATTAGCCACTCAGATCGTGCGATATAACGGCTTTAGATTATTTTCTTTTCCACTTAATAGAAAAAATTGTAAAAGTCCATGCGAAGATTTTCATCACTCAAAATAATTTTATTTCTTTAGTAAAAGAGTTTATCAAAAAGGTAATTATATTAATTTGAAAAATGAATTTTTCAAATCTGAGTTCAAAGTTTGAGGGTGAATTTAAAATAACGAAAATGGACTTTATTTTTTCGATTTGGCCCAGCCCGAAAAAAAAAAACATTTCAAAATTTTATGGAGAGAATTATAGTGGAACATTACTACTATATTTACTTCATGTTTTACTACTATGATTTTTTATTCTTCTTATGTTTCTTCTTCTTTATTACAGAATTAAATACTGTTCTTCAACAATATTTTTACAAGAGATACAACTTGTTTGGATCAAAAAAACACTAGTTATCGGTATAGCTGAATGTCCTACAATCATTCCAGCGATTGGAAGGGCGTCCGGGTGACCTCGTATTTGTCGGTTTCCCCATTATTACGAGTATAGATTTAGTTAACCTATTGTCGGGCAAGCGTAACGCGACATTTATCCATTGCCTTATTCGTCTTCGGCGCCGCCTAACAATCAGCCTTATCATAGAATCCGTCGTAGACTGTTTTTCGTAGAAACTAAGAAATTGTAATCATACAATTCGCATAACTCCGAACGCACATTCGAAATTCGTGAGTAGTATTCACTGAATACACTCGTAACGTCAAATCTTACAGTTTCGTACAATTTTTCTACGACAACGTTAGGCTAACGGACAAAAATTAGAACGAGTAATAAAAAGAAAATTTAAAATGAAACAAGCGAGAAAGCTGTAAAATGTAAGTCCTATATTAACTAAACTATAAACAAAAATGAATTTTTTAAGTATATGTACTTTTATTTGATTTTTACAGGTACAAAGTTGTAACAACATGGCAGCAGTATGCCACTTTGTTGGAGCTAATAAAGAAGAAGCCAGGGATTGCTCAGGGGTTCTCCAAATACTCAAAGGAAGAGATAGCCGAGTTTTGGCAAAATATTGCGAAGCAGCTTAACAGTATAGGCTCACCAACCAAAGATGTATCAAGCTGGAAAAGATAATAAAGGGCTGTATATAAGTACATTAACCGTTTGCACAACAAATTTTTATTTCAGGTGTGGTTAGATTGGAAGGCTTATATAAAGCGAAAGTTGTCCGAAAACAAGAGGGAGCAAACAACAACTGGCGGTGGCCGTTATAAACAGCACTACTTTAAATGAAATGGAAGAAGAAGTAATCAGACTGACCGCATTAGAGACCAGCACGCACGGTATCACAGGCGCAGTAAGTGTGGGACTACCTACTACTGTCGAAGCAGATAATAGTGGACCCGATCTGGACGTATCCATGCTGTCGGATAACTGCAGTCCCTCTTTCACGAGACGTGCACCAACTGTCCAAAAGGGAGTCGGTAGAAGTACTGCAGATCTTATTAAAGAGCAGCTAGCGCTTCAAAAGGATTTCCAAGCAAAGAGTCTGCAGCATTTTGAACAGAAAGATATGAAGCTAGACAATCTCGCTTCGACTATGTAGCGAATGTGTTCGGCACTTGAAAAAATGTGCGACCTGAAAGCAGCCGACCTGGAAGAAACGCGTAGAGAAGCTGCTGAGGAACTAGACATATCGAGTTGCATCATAATCACGCCCCTGCTCACACATCGTTGCTTGTGCGCGACTTTTTGGCCAACAACAACACACTAATGATGCCACAGCCACCGTACCCGTATTCTCCAGATCTGGCTCCCTGTGACTTTTTCTTGTTCCCGAAACAGAAGAGGCCCATGAAAGGACGGCGCACACTGGGGATTTTTGTACTGAGATGCGGAAAAAAGTATACATACCAAAAAATATTTACATTTTTACTACTAACGAAGTTGTATATATTTGTGTATGAAAAGAACATGTTTAGAAACATAATTTTTTAAAACTATTTTTTAAAAAAAAGTTTTTTTAAAATTTTAAAAAATAATGTTTTTTAAAATTCATAAATTTTATTTTTAAAAATATATGGAAAGAACATGATTTAAAACAATGTTTAAAAACTGTTTTAAAAAAATGTTGAAAATCAATGTTTTCTCCATATAGAAATATATAATATAATATACTACTGCGTTATTTGTAAAAATATGAAAATTTTTATATGGACTGCCGACAAGTGAATAAATAATGAACAAATATTTATTTTTAATGATGTCATACATACACAAATTATACACATTACATATTCATATAAAACATATTTTTTTGCAAATTTTATTCTTGTAAAAGCGCAATTACTTCCTTGCTTAAATCACTGTGCTTTTTCTTATTGAAAGAAGGTGTCAAATGTGATATCAACGGGTCTGATGTCACCATCATTCGGTGCATGATGTCTTGATTCGTGGCAATTCTGCTGCATTTTCTGGTGTGTCTGAGTCTATACTTTTTGTAGTCTTTGTTTCGACATTCCTGAGCCTCTTCAGACAATATACCCACAGGGAAAATACAATTTTCCATTATATCCTTACCGTGTATGAGAATTTTATGGAGAGTAGTTGGCATATTGTACCATTCATACAAAGTAACAAACTTTTTTGCTGTCTCCATACAAAAATCTCCAAATTTTGTTGGGTTCACTGGCTCACGTATGGTTATGGCTTCAAGAATAACAGCAAATCTTTTAATTAAATCTTCGTCCAAACCTGTTATTTCAGAAACTAAGATTGGATTGGCAAAGAATCTTCGTGACGTGTTTCCGGAATTTGTTGTGCCGGATCCTTGCTTGACAGTATCAAAAAAACCGGTTTTTTTGTTGTTCCCGTTATACATTTTAGATGCATACGTAAAATAATATTTATTAATATTTATTCTTTTGTACATACTTTATCCCAAAGTATGCTTGGTAGGTTGTTTTCACAAACTCTGTGATCTGTTTTCTTTGCTTTTGCGAACAAAATTTGCCACATATATAACAAAAACTGTTGCAATCGTTAACACAAGGTTTTCGTGACGAACTCATATTTTCGAGACAACAATTTCTTTAAAACTGAAAAATGACACTAACTGATAACTTCTGAGTCTAACAGCAGAAAGTGTTTTACCTAAATATGCAAACAGATAACGAAACCGTAGTTAGGTTTAATCAAATTAGTGCAACTGTAGGAGGGCACTTTAAATTTGTTTATTAATTTTTAATTTTGCGTTTATCTCAAGAACCAGAGTCAATTCAAAAAATGTAATTTCATACTCAATATATATAATGATGCTAATAGTGCTAATGAAAACCATAAACAAAATTATTGCCGCAGATTTTTTTTTTTTTTTTGTTGCCCTGTGTTATCATAGCCAAAAAAAAGGCAGTGGCGCCTGGTGGCATTAAAACTGAAAGAGACGCTATTAAGGAACACGTTGATACTAGTTTCTGACCGTAGGTAAATGTAGCTCAACTTGCAGATCCAAGAATATGAAGGAATATAATTTTTTTTTTGTTTTTGTAAAATTAATTATAAATAGATAATCAAATGCTTCACAGCCTTTGTTCTTATGGCTAAAATATATAAAAATATCGTATCCTAAATGAAAAATAAAAAATTCGAAGTCGGCTCAAGCAAAAGGAAAAAAAACCACCTTGGGCTTTGAAGTTTTTTCTTAGTCAGTTCAATACTATAAAACAATTATACTTTTCACATATCTATAAAAAAAAACTGTAAGTCGGAATTTAGTAATTCTTTTTGATTTTATTGTTGGTTCTATTCTGGAATTTAGAAATACCATTAAACATTGCGTAGGTGGTATGTTGGAAATTTGACTTTTTTCCGCAAAATCCCCAGTGTGCGGCGCTACTCTACGATTGACGAGATAAAGATGGCATCGAAGGAGGAGTGGACAAGATAAAAAAAATGATTTTTTGAAGTGCTTCGAAGATTAGAAAAAACGTTGGCACAAGTGCATAATATCTCATGGGGACTACTTTGAAGGGGACAAAATAGATATTAATGAATAAATAAATAATTTTTGAAAACAGAAAATTCGCGATACTTTTTGAACACACCTCGTACGTTTGGACATCGATATTTTATTGCTGAATTGGCAAGTTTTCACTTCTTTTTGTGTTTTCAATGAACACCAATTTTTTCATTGAAAATATAACATAAATTTATAGTATTTTAGGCTGCTTGCAATTTATTTTTCACCCTTTCCAAAACTTCTAGCCAAAGGAATATTATAATTTAGAATTTAGCACCACTCAATCTAAATTAAATTTCTCGATAATATTTTTTTGGTCAAATTTTCCCTGCTGAATTTGGCTTGTTTGTTGTATTTTTGTTTCTGGTCTGTAAGGTACTTTGTACTTTAATTTAATAAATAAATAAATATTTTATACTAGTAGCCTTAATTATATGAAAATGTGCTCTGGATAAAGCGAAAAAAGTGCATAAATTTTATCTCACTTTAAGAGAACACGAAAAACATGACATTTGGTGCACATGGACACACACACACACACACATGCTCTGTATAGATGGGTATATAAGTGAATGTGCTTTGCATGTAGAAAATTCCTTTTTCTAGAACATATGACTCGCGTACACATATATGTATGTATGTATGTGTGTACACTATGTTTGTGTACCCGCTTAATGGCCTCGCAAAGTATCTAATCAAATATTTACTCCCGCTGTAATTTTGTTCCAATTTTCTTAACCGCGATATTAGAAGTTAAAGCGCAGACTTTGGGACTGAGGGCGTAAACAAGTGGAGTGTTGAAATAGAGTTGAGTTAAGCTGCTGACATCGAAAGTGACATGTATGGACAAGTTGTTGATTCGTTGGTATAGGCAACATACCCATCGAATGCAATGTTTGGTATGTATTCCTCTGTGCCAATAGCTGGCAAATAGCGCCCAGTAGGAAAGTTTTTGAAAAAAAAACATCGAAAAAGTTACAAATAAAGAGTGGTTAAGTGTCAAGGGCCGGTGTTGATTTTGAATAAAATAAATTTTTTTTAAGAAATTATTGTCATTTTTCTTTATTATGATAATATTGGTATCGTTCAATTACGTATGAAACAAAATAACGGCCAAATGGACGTCGCGACCTCTGCGGCACACCTCCATCCGATGGTCCAAATTTTCGATGACGCTGAGGCGTAATTGAGGTTCTATGCCGTTAATGTGCCGAATTATCTCACCCTTTAGCTCTTGAATTGTTGCTGGCTTATCGACGTACATCTTTTCTTTCAAGTAACCCCAAAGAAAGAAGTTCAACGGTGTCAAATCGCAAGATTTTGGCGGCCAATTGACATCGCCGCGACGTGAGATTATTCGGCCATCAAATTTTTCGCGCAAAAGAGCCATTGTTTCCTTAGCTGTGTGACAAATGGCACCGTCATGTTGAAACCACATATCGTTCACATCCATATCTTCCAATTCGGGCCATAAAAAGTTCGTTATCATCTCATGATAGCAAACACTATTCACAGTAACTACCTGAACGGCCTCGTTTTCGAAAAAATACGGCCCAATGATGCCGCCGGCCCATAAACCGCACCAAACAGTCACTCTTTGTGGGTGCATTGATTTTTCGGCAATCACTCTTGGATTATCATTCGCCCAAGTGCGGCAATTCTGCTTATTGTCGAATCCACTGAGGTGAAAAAAAATCACGAAGTGCGCGATATGCATTTTGATTTGAACGCCCGTTTTCATAATAAGCCTGAATAACTTTAACGAGTTGCTCGATTGTGTGTCTTTCCATGGTTCAAATTGAGTTAGTCTGGAATTAAAAAATGTTAAATAAAATGCGGAAAAACGCTTGACGTTTAGGTTTGGTTTACATTCAACATCGGCCCTTGAAATTTAACCATCCTTTACACCGAAGTTGCGTCAATTAGCGAAATTAAGTATATAGTTTCTTCCCTCGTGTTCTTGATTACCCTCATTTTCTTTGCCTTTGCATAAGAGCGAAATGAAACATCTCTTCACTGGTTCATTCTATCCCGTACGCTTAGAAAGGCCAAGCCAATATTTAGGTTCAGTATTCATTTTAGGCTTACAACCTATTAGTGAGTGACGTAGAGTAATTCCAATTGCTTTCATCCTCAAAAATTCACAAAAAAAATAACATAATTTTTTTTGTTCTTGTTTTTTTAAGGAGGTTAAAATCAAAGTATCAGAAACATCATCAAAAGTGCCGTCGCACCAGTGGTATGTGGGGCATGCTCCCACTAAAACTATAACATTCCTCCTCCTTGGCTGATTTCCATCCTGGGACCGCGTTAGCTTATCTTCAAGGTGGAGCCGCGTTTATGTATACTGACACAACAGGTTCCTGCATCCTGATTCCGTTCCTTTGGAGTCTATGGAAACTTTTCACCATCGATATTATGCACTCCTCCCACTGCGTTCAAAAGCGGTTGCGCGGGAAATGAAACATCGCAGAATGTGCAATAATTCGTTACTCACTAACTATTGCCTTGTCTACTTTTATGCCACATAGGCGATACAGCTCCATCACATGGATGTCCACTGGTATCTTTCTAGCAACAACGTATATTGTGTCGTCTGTGAGTACGAACCACCTTACGCATACGGCTACAGGTATGTTGGGCTTAAGCCCATATCGGAGCTCGCGTACAACTCGATATAGTCCGCCACAGTTAGTCGTGTGTCGTTAGGCAGAATTCGTGCGAGTGGGGCATAGATAGCCGCTGCTTTACAATTAACTGCTGCCCGATGATACTTCAAGCTTAGTCTCGAGCCGAGTAAGACTCCGAGGTACTTTTTCGCCTCGTGTGAAAATACAATAATAAAATAAATAACAATTTTTTGCTTCTGTGCGCTTATAAGCACGACCTCCGTTTTCTGGGTTGCCAGCTTCAGGCCCGTATTACGGAACCCTTGCGGTACTCACCTCTGCTGCATCGTTACATTTTGCTTTCAGCTGATCTAACCGCTTGTCTACCTTATTGTGAAGTTTCCGTTCTGAGACCCCGTCGTACATGGCTTTTCTAGGTTTTGGACCCACGACCGATCCTTGAGGAACCCGACCAGTCATTTATGAGACTACAGATCTGGCATAGAATACTTCGAGTGCTTTCTTATCTTTTCTAGGCATCATGAGTAGTGGTAGAGTCCAACTAGCGCTTCCGTACCATTTTGTTGCCACATTCTCGTTACCAACTTGTTTACCGTTTACCAGTTATTTGCAGCACTATTATATCCAGTCTGTGTGGTTCAGGAACCTTATCAGGTTACTGACATCTACGCCAGACAGTTGTTCGAGATTCTCGAACACCGGTTTGCTTTAGGATGGGCATGATGAGAGCCCTGTTGAGTGTTAGTTTTGTTCGTTGAGAGAGGACTTTACTACTCACTTGCCTGCTTAGTCCAAAGTACACCAAAGTAGTTGTCCAAAATAGCACCCACCTTCCCAGTACGAATTCCGCAGATCAAAAACATTCAAGGTAGCTCATCTTCGTACAGGGTTGCTTAAAAATATATGTACGCATATTTGCTTGTGTCGCATGTTTGCTTGTGTATGACAGACAGCTCCAAATGGCTATTGGAAGCAGTCGCAGTTTTGGTTTGGCTGCCACCTACGTTGACATGTGGGTGACTCTTGAGTCGCGTAAATTATTTGAAATTGTTGTGCCAGAAAAGTTTGCCACTTATTCATTGAGCACAAGCGCTTTTCTTAGACTAACACATATGTACATATAAAAACATTAGGGTTGGTCAAATTATTCTCAAGATAATTGTAAATTTTGTTTCGTTGATTGCCAAGGCATAGGGGACCTTCGTAGTTAGTACCTTCTATCGGGCCAGACAGTCAATAAAGAACATTATTTATCCGTTTTCAAGCATTTGAGAGATGCTGTACGTCGCCAACGGCCGGATATGTGGACAAACAATTCGTGGATTTTGCATGATGATAATGCGCCATCGCACCGAGCCCAAATTCTGCTGGATTATTTGACCAAACACCAAGTACATACCTTCGTGCAAGCACCGTTTTCACCTGATATGGCCCCGTGCAAGTTCTTATTGTTTCGAAAGTTGAAGTTACCACTTCATGGAAAGAGATTTCAGTCAATAGAGGAGATCAAAGAGAATGCGACGAAGGAGCTGAAAGCCATCCCTTCATCGGCCCATCAGGGCTGCATGGAGGACTAGGTTAAACGTTGGCACATGTGTGTGTTGCTTCACACGGGTCATATTTTGAAGGAGATAAAATAAATTTGCCTGAAATTTAATTCTGTTTTGCTTTATTTAAACATTCCTTATACTTTCTGTTCATAGGGTATATTGCAGATGTTTCGATTTAAAGTTGTACGCTCATTGACAGAAGCCCCGTCGTGTATCCTTGACAAAATATACACAGAGATCTCTAAATAGCTATAGTCAAAGCTGAGCAGTGGAGAGCAGCAGAGCAAAATGAAATCAAAACATGCCAGCGAAGAAGAGAACTGCCAGTCTTTTAAAGAGCGACGTTTCTACAAGATGACTCAACCCCAGGACTAGAGCTAATAGTTTAATAACCTGAACTTATTGCAAGGCTTTGTGTTTAAGCAGATTCAATAAATAAAAAATTTATAGTTAAAAACAAATTATTTATTTATAAATAGAATGAAGCGCACCCAAATCTTTTACTAGATTCACATTGCGATTTTTAAATTTAACATAGCCTTCGTCTTTTTATAGGATAGCATAGGTTGACCTGGCTGGCTGACAGCCATCACATGGACCTATTGGTCCTTAGTGGTACCAAATGGCCCTTACGTGTTCTTGTAATAAGCCTGCGTCTTTTGCGTATCTAAGAAAGCTCTGAAGCTCTAATCCCGAGAGACAGTCTAACCTCTCATATTGTAGAGTTCTTAAACATTTCACTCGGGTTCTAACTAATACAGAGCAAGAGCATAGAAGGTGTTCTTGAGGTTCCCTCTCTTCTAGTTCATTGGAAAATTTGTAGCTATCATTGTTTGGAATTCCCATATTGTATGCGTGTGACCTGTCGCCTTTTTATAACTCTCCGTGATTAGCCGTAAGCAGCTGTTATTTGCCCGCAATTTGATCTCTAAGTCTCCAAAAGTCTCAGACTCTCTAATTACTGTAGTATATTTCAAGCTGAAATCTATGCCAAAACAAAAGCAGCTGACTTGGATATGGAAGTACCTCCTCTTAATACTCGCACAAACATTTTTGAATGAAAGCCAAATGGCTATGGATTGGATCGAGGGGAAAATCTACACCGAAGCTTGCACCTCTGTCTTCACTGACGGTTCCAAAATGGAATCGGGAGTCGGAGCAGGGGTTTTGTCCAAATCAACCAAGTTTTCAGTCTCCTTTTAACTGCTAAAATAGAAGTCTTTGCAATCCTGCTGGCGTGCAAAATGCTTAGTGAACGTGGGAGCGAGGTAGATATTAGCACTTTCTTCGATAGTCATACCGCGATCAAGGCTCTGACGTTGCCATGGTGCAGAAAGAAATTAGTAAACTCCAGTAAGGAGGAGATCAAATCTCTTGGGTGTGCAGGAAACATTTCTCTGATCTGGGCTCCAGAACATAGGAACATAGTAAAAATGAAATTGCCGATGAATTTGCCAAAAGGGGACTTAATTGGCCTCAGAGACCTCCTACCCAGTCATCGGCATCCCCCTGACAGTTGTTAAAGGGGAACTGTACAAATTATTTCTTAGGAAAGCGCAGAAAAGATGGAGTTCCATTTCTTCATGTGCTATTTCGAAAACTCTTTAGTCCCAGTACAATACACAAAGAGCTGAGAAAGTCCTTTGGACTCCTCGCCATTCACTTTCCGAACTCGTAGCTGTGTTTAACGTCACTGGACGATCGGCACACACTCGGAGAAACCGGCGCCAAAGTAAATCCCATCAATCTTCTCCATTATATCAACAGCTTTGGCTTTTACCTACCTACCAAATGGCTGCTGAAATGAGCAGGTCACTATTTACTGGATACCAGAACATAAAGGAATAGAAGGAAATGAGAGAGCCGATGAGCTCGCTAAGGCAGGTATTCGCTTACCGAGATTGACAGATTAGAAATAAAGTACACCCATCACTCTCTTTGTGAAAATAGAACTAAATGAGGAACTATCTCTGGAAACACAGTCGATATGGGAACACTCAACTTCGCACAAAACTGCCAAAACTCTGCTAAAGATTTGGAATACGAAAACTATAAACTTTACTTCATCACTCTTTAGAAAAGACTGTAAAATATTGCTTGGATTACTGATGGGAAAAATGAGATTAGTCCAGAACAACGCGTTCAACACATGCAGCGAAGCGAATGCTAGGGTACTTCGGAACAGCTATTTTGTCACTGCCCTGCTCTTTATAGGACTCCACGAATGTGCTTAGGATCAACATATTTTCCATCCTTCATGGATATTGCTGGCAAAAGGCTGAGAGGCTTATTAAAACTCGCAAAGACGTGCATGAATAATTACATAAAATGATATCTTCGACTTCAGATACATAGCACTGGCAACACAATGGGCCCTAGATCTTTTTAGAGATCGTACTGGCTGATTAGTCGTAAACTTAGGATCACTTCAGAATAGAAGAAAATGTCTTGGCTGCTCATTTCTTCTAAAAGCTTTACCTGGAGTTATGGATTGTTCTGATATTCTAAGGATACCTCTCGAGATTCCTACCCGGAGCTAACGTCATTCTGAATCTTCTATTTGAACATAAAAAAAATAAATGAATAATTGGTGCGTGCCGTTAGGCATTTGGCTTTGTGCGGTGCATCTTGGTGTTGTTCTATAAATGGAGAAACCTACAGTTTTAAAACGACTCCGGCAAATCCGTAGCTTTTCGATGTCAGAAATACACCCAGAAGTGGGTCATTGTCTGCCGAGGGGCAACCGCTAGTAGAAAAAATATTTTCATTTTGCGCTGTATCATGCGCCCGGGATTCGAACCAATGCACTCCTGAATAATAGTACCGTTCCAACTAATTCAGCTACTGTGGCGGCCGTAAATCCTATTATTAGACAAGGCTGTCTAATCTCACTGCTCCTTTTCGCCATCGTCCTGAATGAGGTTATATGCCAACTCACCACGCGCCCCAGAGGCATAACATGATTTATTACCAGCTAACTGGAGGATTTGGACTTTTCTGACGATATTTGTCTGCTGCCGCACAAGATGACTAAAATGCAAGCGAAGGTGGACGAACTAGTAATGCTGGAACGCAAAGTCGGGCTGGAATTAAACGTTGCAAAACCCAAGGCATTGAAAGTCAACCACGTAAGGATAGATGATAAGGAAGTGGAGTTCGTTAATAGCTTCTGCTACCTGGGGCGACTATAGCAGCGGGAGGCGTTGACAACAGATTGGGCGTTTACGGGATATTTGGGCAAACTTGCAAACTTCCGGAACCACCAAGGTTAGGATATTCAACGCATGTGTCGGCGCTGCTATATGAAGTTGAAACGTGGCTTGCTTCGAAAACGATCACGCAGAAACTTGAATGCTTCACCAACAAATGTTTAAGGATACTATGCAGAATATTCTGGCCTAACATACAGGGTCCGACACTCGAAATGTAACCAATTAAAAAGGCCATAAACTTAGTTTGGAAAATTATTTTTATCCATTTCAATGTAAAAAATGTGTGCAAATAATACAAAATTAAGAATCAATTTGCTTTTGCTCGATGTGACCACATTTGGCATTGACTATAGCCTTGAGATGGTCCAGAAACGAATCGCAGCTGCCCGAATGTGATATTTTGGTCCACGCGCGGACAATGACTGTTTTCAGCGCCTCGAGACTGGTGAATCTTTTACTTCGGACTTTGCTCCCAAAATGGCCCAAGGAGCATAATCCATCGGATTCGCGTCTGGTGAATTTGAGAGCCAATGTGTGGACGTTGCGAAGTTCGGAACGTTGTTGTTTAGCCATTATTAGTTCACTCGAGTTTGTGAGACGGTGCCGAGTCCTGTTGAAACGTCCATGGTCTGCCACCTAAATGTTTGTCTCTCCACGGCTTCAAAGCAACCTCCAGAATATTTTCCCGATAATATTTCGCATTTACCTTGACGCCAGACGCAATGAAAACGATTGGAGAGCGCCCATCTGCGGTTACAGTGGCCCAAACCATCACCTGTGGCGAGTGCTGCCTCCTGGTGGCCAATCGATGACTCAAATTCTCGTATGAACAGTCGGTCAAATAAACCCTATCGTTTTGGGAGTTTACGAATTGCTCAATTTGAAAATTTTTCCCATCAGAATGTTCGGGAATCGACCGCTTTCGGCCAAGCGAAGCAACTCCTTGGCTCTCTCAAGTTTTTCAGTTCTCTCGCCATTTGATTGGCACTTCGTCGGGGATTTCGCTCAAGTCGCTTCTGCACTTTTTGAACCATTTCACCTGACGATGTAGTCTTTTGATGAGACCTTCCATGACGTTTCGCGTTGCTACTAATATCATTGCCCGTGCATCAGCTGCGCGAGCGGTCTGAAGCCGGTTGTACTTCGATTTCCGAACCCTGTAATGAGTAACGAAGAACTCTGAAGACAAACGAACGAGGAACCCATCTTACTCCAACTAGCAAGCAAAGAGTGGAGTTGGATAGGCTACGCTTATCCCTTGTTGTTTGTTTTATGGTGCATATTTCATAAAAATTTCAAGTAACTGAGCTTTAAAGGCAGAATAGCATTCAACAACCTTTGTTGGCTTTAGCTTTCGTTTGCTTCACATTCAATAGGTACGTAAAGTAAATTTGTATTTTAGTGGAACTAAATTTGACTCGCCCTAATTCATACCAAAGCAAACAAATGGAATTTTGTAAAGCAGGTATTTTTGTGCCCGTTTGATTGCCCCCCACAGGCAATTGACATAAAAATCATGAAATCGTAAATTGACTTGGAAATTGCATTTTTATAAGCTAATTGTGGCAATAAGTAGGTTAGGCAGCAAATCAAATAAAAATTACACAATTAAATTGTTAAGTACAAGTCGTAAGGATACATGGAGAAGGAATGTGAGTGGCTTGCTCTCGTCCGTATCGGCCACAATTCCACTTCCTTTTTGATTGATTGGCATGTTGACGTTGCTTTATCAAAAGTCGAGTATTGCCGTAATTCAAGTTATTTGTTGGCACACAGATGTACATATGCACTCACACACCCACACATATAAGTATACAATAATTGGATAAGGACATTTGGAGCAGTAATTTCTATTGTTACTTAAAAATTGTCTGTCTGCTCCAAAAATGTCGAATTGCATGGCTCCACAGAGGCTTTGCTTTTGTGTGCAGGTAAGTGTGCATGTAAGAGGCCGCCGGTGTAGTCTGACAAGTACAGACGTGGCGCCATTGGCTTCAATGTGACACATAAAGATATGTCATCGTACCAAGCGACAGAGGCGTCAAATATCGGTGGTGCATAAAGTGCAAGAACACGCCTCCTGTCAAAGGTGGGGAACAAGAACAACAGATCTCTATGCCGCTCCCATTAAGGCGAGAGTTAAAACAGCTAACGTACAACATGTAGCACAGGTGTTACGACAGAATGATCAAACGCGATACGATTTGCATTACCGCCAGAAAACTCCCTACGCATATAAATGTCCGAGAAATAATAGATTTCTATGACAGGCAAGGAGCAAACCCATTAAAGGAGAAAAATGTTAGAGAATATAAGAAGACGAACCTATAGCATGAGGCTGACTACAAATAAAGTGACCTCAGACGTGGGTGAATAGAACTGGTCCACTTCATAGACGCCGTTATGAGCCCTCCCGAAGTAATGCAGAAAGTAGTTCTGAGAAGGGCGTCCCCCCAGAAGAGGAAGATGGATTGTTTTAGTGGCAGTAGACGACGGTCGATGTAAGTGCGAAGTCATTTTGAACTCTACCTCACACACCATAAGAAGCGTCAAAGCTGGTAAGCAAACTATAATGAGCCAGCCCACCTCAAAATTGACCTGCTTTGTAGGCAGTGAGGCTGAAATCAAGGGCATTGGGTGTGTACCGATTAATTTTGCACGTAGTCAAAGATCCCTACACAACCTTCGGCGGCACATCGTCAATTTGTATTGTGCCTCGAGTCATACAGGGTCCAGTACTCAAAGTGTAACCAACTTCAGACCGCTAGCGCAGCTGATGCACGGCAATCAGCTGTCTGTTAGTTGGCTAAACGACAGTCCAGAGTATACCTAGTTTACAGTGCGCGGAAGCATTTTGTCGAGAGTAAACGCGATAAAAGAAAATCAGTAATGAATTTCAAACGTAATAGTCGGATTGCATTATATTTGGCTGGAGAATCACAACCAGCGATTGTTCGTGAGCTCGAGCACCTTAAAGTAAATACAGTTTTTGTTACTTTACTTTACTTACTTTACTTGTTACTCGTTTCACTGATACTGGTAGCATCGCGAAACCTCATAGAGGTGGACATCAAAAGACTGCAACGTCACGTGAAATGATTCAAAAAGTGAAGAAGCGACTTTAGCGAAATCCCCGACGAAGTGTCAATCAAATGGCGAAAGAACTAAAAATGTCTGACCGTAGCATCCGCCACATATTGAAAAATGATCTCAAAGTCGAGCCTTACAAGACCCAAAAGGCGCATGATCTCACACCAAAGCAGCAACAGGTCAGACTTGAGAGAGCGAAGGAGATGCTTCGTTTGGCCGAAAGCGATCAATTTCCTTACTTTGTGTTTTCTGATGGGAAAGGTTTTCAAATTGAGCAATTCGTAAACTCCCAAAACGAAAGGGTTTATTTTACCGACTGTTCATACGAGAATTTGAGGCATCGATTGGCCACCAGGTGGTAGCACTCGCCACAGGTGATGGTTTGGGCCACTGTAACCGCAGATGGGCGCTCACCAATAGTTTTCATTGAGCCTGGCGTAAAGGTAAATGCGAAATATTATCGGGGAAGTGTTCTGGAGGTTGCTTTGAAGCCAAATATATCGGTGGCACACCATGGACGCTTCAACAGGTCTCGGCACCGTCTCACAAAGCTCGAGTGAACCAAGAATGGCTAAAAAGCAACGTTCCGAACTTCATAACGTCCACACAATGGCTCGCAATTTCACCAGACGCGAGTCCGATGGATTATTCTTTTTGGGCCACTTTGCACTCCAAGTCCGAACTAAAAGATTCACCAGACTCGAGGCGCGCAAAAAGCCATTGTCTGCGAGTGGGCCGAAATGCCTGCAAGTCTCATTCGGGCAGCTTGCGATTCATTTCTACGCCATCTCAAGGCCATAGTCAAGGCAAAAGGTCGTCATATCGAGCAAAAGTAAATTGATTCTTAATTTTGTATTATTTCCACGCCTTTTTTATTTTAATATGATAGGATCGGATAATGAGTAAAATATGGAGATGAGTGTAAACTATTCTCCTCCAGAATGTTATCAACTCAATCGCTCAGGTATTATTCCTTGACAATATAATATTTACTTTTAGATGACAGGCAATGCGCTCAAATCTTCAATTAGTTGATGTTATTAGTTTAAAAATAACCAATACTCGCACAATAACCACACGTGAACCGCAGTCGCTGAATAATAAATCAGACTGAGCGAGATTTCTCGTTCACATAGCACCTGCTCGCCATATTGTTTTTGTTATTGTTACTTGATATCGAAGTATGATATGTACTTAAATGGCACCCACTGATTTAGTGATTTAGTAGCATTTGCTGTCGAGCAGTCAAGCAGTTAAGCAAACACGAACACACAACTCGTGATGTCTCTGTCAAACTCATTAGAATGTAATAAAAAATGCAATACTTCGCTTATTTTTAAATAAAATAACACTAATCATTATTACACACACACAGTCAAACAGACATCTAAAATATTTTACATTTCTACGCATCTACTACTTTTGCCCACAATCGCTGGTTTTTTCATATTAATCGATAAGCTAAAGGGCAATAATCGCCTGCTACTCAAGCTACACGATTTTTTTTTGCGCTTTATTTATTATTATAAATTATATATTGGCCACTTCAACATGCCTCTACATACACATATACACGTATTTATATACACGACACATATAGCCTGACTGTTGGAAAAGAAATTCCTGGAAACTTCTCGCACTAAAGAATGTCAATAGATTTGAAAAACAAGAGGGTGGTTACATTTAAAGGCCGATGTTGAATGTGAACCACACCTAACCGTCAAGTTTTTTTTGCATTTCAATTGAAACTTTTCAATCTCGGACTAACTCAATTTGAACCATGGAAAGATACATAATCGAGCAACGCCTTAAAGTTATTCAGGTTTATTAAGAAAACGGGTGTTCAAATCAAAATGCATATCGCGCACTTCGTGATTTTTTTTTCACCTCAGTGGATTCGTCAATAAGCAGAATTGCCGCACTTGGGCGAATGATAATCCAAGAGTGATTGCCGAAAAACCAATGCACCCACAAAGAATGACTGTTTGGTGCGGTTTATGGGCCGGCGGCATCATTGGGCCGTATTTTTTCCAAAATGAGGCCGGTCAGGCAGTTATTGTGAATAGTGTTTGCTATCGTGAGATGATAACGAACTTTTTATGGCCCGAATTGGAAGATATGGATGTGGACGATATGTGGTTTCAACAGGACGGTGTCACTTGTCACACAGCTAAGGAAACAATGACTCTTTTGCGCGAAAAATTTGATGGCCCAATAATCTCACGTCGCGGCGATGTCAATTGGCCGCCAAGATCATGTGATTTGACACCGTAGGACTTCTTTCTTTGGGGTTGTTTGAAAGAAGAGGTGTACGTCGATAACCCAGCAACAATTGAAGAGCTAAGGGGTGAGATAATTCGGCACATTAATGGTATAAAATCTCAATTATGCCTCAGCGTCATCGAAAATTTGGACCATCGGATGGAGGTGTGCCATTTGGCCGATATTTTATTCCGCACGTAATTGAGCCATACGTAATTGAGCCATACCAATATTATCATAATAAAGAGAAATGATAATAATTATTGTAAAAAAAAAATTGTATTTCATTCAAAATCAACACCGGCCCTTGAAACTTAACTACCTATTCTGTTTGCTTTTTGCTTCGCTGCAGAGCATAGGGTCAGAGTAAAACTTTTCCAATTTGTACGATTCCCGGATATATTTTTCACTTGCTGCCAGCTCATTGTGCTTTGTTCACGGCTTTGTATTCCTCTTCGTTGCAGCGTCGCCAAGAGCGCCTAGGACTGCCTCTTCTGCGCTGTCCTTGGGGGTTCCAGTCCAGCGCTTGTCTGCTGATTTCAGAGCCCCCTTTCCGTAGGGTATGGCCAAGCCATCCACATTTACGTTTTCTTTCTTCAGGCTTTTGATAGCAGGGTCGATGCAATTCGGTGTTAGATATCCAGTTGTCTGGCCACCAGATACGTAGAATGCGTCTCAAGCAGCGGTTCACGAACACTTGAAGCTTCTGTACATTTTGCGCAGACAGACTTCATATTTCACAGGCATAGAGCAGAACTGATTGGATTAGAGTTGAAAATCCGTATTTTTGTTGTAATGCGGATTTGCTAGGACTGCCACACCGGGCGAAGATTCGCAAATGCACCGCTTGCTTTTTGCAATCTTGTAGATAAATCCTTTTTGCATTCGCTTGTTTTTTGCTATTTACTTTTTGTTTTTTTTTTTTGTATTCCTTGATATCCCTTGTCAAATTAACAATAAATAGTTTGTACATGAAATTATTTATATAGTGAGCAATCTTGTGCAATTTTTCGAATTTCATACCAGTAACATCTTAATTGGTATTCCGCGTGTGTTGATCGCATCCAGGTTGTTCGTGGTCGTCCTCTTCTTCTAGAGCCTTGTGGATTCCATTCTGGGGCCATCTTTGCGATGTCATTGTCTTCTTTGCGTAAGGTGTGCCCAATCCAACGCCATTTCCTTTCTTTGATATCAGCTGCGATGGGCTTGCACATTGAAATATTTAAAAGATTTTCCTTGGTGATAACTCTTGGCCAAAATATGCGGTGGATAATGCGCAGACATCTGTTGATAAATGTTTTTGGCTATTGCTTATGGTATCTGTAATTTCCCATGTTTCGCACGTATAAAGTAACAGTTGTTTGATGCTTGTATTGAAAATTCGCAATTTTGTTTTTGTGCTAATATGTCTTGATGACCAGATTCGATTCATCCTGTGGAAGGCGTGGCGAGCTTTGTTTATGTGGGAACTTACATTAGCTTCCGCTCCACCATTTTTTGACGTTATGCTGCCAAGGTAGCAGAAGTTTTCGGTGTCCTCAATTGTATCCAGCGTGTCACCCACTTCAAGCGTCAGTGCGTCCTGGTTTGGAGTTTCGATACGTAATATAAGCTTCGTTTTTTTTTTAAGGGGGTGGTAGGGTTTAGCGCTAAAAAAAAACACTTTTTTTTGGAATTTTTTACAGAAATATGGCTTAAGATACTTTAATAAAATCAGTTGCATGTTATTGTACATCTTTTCAATAAGTTTTTAAAAAATAGTAATAATAAAATAGTGACAAATAAGCCCATGACAGAGTTTTTTTGGAGATATGTTTTTCGAGAGGTGCTCTGCGGTGCCAATCGCCATTCGTCGTAGAATCATCTGAAACTAAAAAAGTCGAATTTTTCAGTTAAAGTATGACGTAATGCTCCCCCCCCCCCCCCCCCCCCCATTAATAAACATTTTTTTTTTCATTTTTGTAGTTTTGGTGGCAAAAAAACGTAAAACGAGCATTTTTGGCGAAAAATTTCGCCATATTTGTAAGTGAAAAACAACCTTAAAAAAAAAATAAAAAAAACAGTGGGAGGGGGGGGGGAGGTATTTTTAATTTAGAAAACGTGTGCCAAATTTGAAAAGAATCGGTTGAATAGTTTCGGAGTTGTGATTGGCACCGACTTTTAAGAAGTCGTTTCGGGAAAAACGCGTTTGAAAAAATGACTCTGAAAAATTATCGATGCTCCGCATTCGAGGTAGAGTGCCTACAAAGGCTATAACTTTGAGAGTTCTGCTCCGATCCACTTAAAATTTTGACACAACATTCTTGAAATGATTTACTATAAGATGAGTGAAGAAAAAAATTTCGATTTTGTGACCCTACCCCCCCCCCCCCCCCCCCCCCCCAAGGTGTCAAAAGCGCGCTGAAAATCCACAAAGAGTAGGTACAGTGGCGACCGCCATTCTGCTGACTGCTCTATAATTATACGCAGCGTGTTAATATGATCTACACACGATCTTTTGGGACGAAAACCATTCTGTTCGGTGCGCAATATGTTGTTGAGAACTGGGGCGATTCTCTCGAGGATGACAAATGCCAAGATCTTTATTATGGCATTTAAAAGAGTTATGCCCTTCTTCGGAATTGATGTAATTATGCCCTCTTTCCAGTCGACAGACACCATCCCAGTCTGTTGACCAGATTTGAAGTAGGAGGGGACGGAGTAGTGGGGCTATTTCATCAGCACCGAATTTTAATAACTCAGGTGGTATACCATTCGAGGCAGCAGCTTTGTTGTTTTTAAGCTTGTGCATTGCGGTTTTAATGTCCGTGCTAGATGGGGGCTCAGTCGAGATATCCCTGTTGGGATTCCGTCGTCTATTGCTGGGGACGGCGTCTGCTTCTTCAACGCTTTCGCGAGTTTCATAATGCTTTCTCCACTCGGTAAGCTGTTCCTCCACGGTGGTTAGAGTGTTCCCATCTATATCTTTTAGTGGTGGTATGTGGGGTTTCACATTTACTAGTTTGTTGATGGCAACATATACACCTTTTTCGTCATTTTTCTATGCAGCCTTTTCAGCGGCGCTGGCAATCTTGTAACGTGAAGCGAGATTCACTTTCGTATAGGATCGTGGGTACTTTGGAGCTGATTTTTAATATCCCGTCTTTTTTGAACAATTTGCCAGGTGCTTTCACGTAACCACGGCTTATTTTGTTGCCTTACAAAGCCCAATGACGACTTAGCCGCTGAAGTACATGCTGTTGCCACATCATTCCATGTATATTCAGCTCCAATGTTCTCGAGATTGGTGCTCAAATACCTTCGGTATTCTTTAAGACTTTCTGGATTTTTGAGTTTTGCAAGATTGAATTTGCGGCGCACAATACAACGGTTGTTGAGAGCTGCTGGACGAAAAGGCCCTTTAGCAACTACAAGGTTGTGGTCGCTATAAACGTCAGCTCCTCTTAGTGATCTCACATCCAAAAGTGGGTTGTGAAACCTCCGGTTGATAAGGACGTGGTCTATTTGGTTTCGCGTTGGACCATCTGGAGATTGTTAGGTATACTTGTGTATATCGTTGTGTGGAAATCTAGAGCCACCAATAAACATGTTGTGAGTGGTACAGAACTCCACCTAACGCTCGCCAATTCCGTTTCTTACACTACCAAGACCATGACAGCCCGTAATCGTTTGGAGCCCTTCATTATTATGACCGATTTTTGCATTGAAATCGCCAAGTACTATGTGTCTGTCTCCTGTTGGTATTTTCGTCATGACGCTTTCTAGTTGGCAGTATTTATTTACTTTTACGCTCTTGAAAATTATTAAATTTTTGCAATAAAAAGCTGATTTGCATCCTTTAAAAGGCTTTATTCTTACATTTGTTTTTCCCCCCTTAGGCCGAAAGGTGATTTATTTTATTAAAAAAAAAAACACATCAGTGCCCCGCATAGCTCTGTCGCTCATTGTACACATCCACACACAGGAAGATGAACTAGGGCAAAAGACAAATATGTATTGGAAATAAAAAAAGATACTTTTGTATATGGCGAGCTTGGCGTTGTAAATCTTCCATTCGCCTTATCGCCAGCCCCCCGTTCTTAACACCCATTTCCCATTCACAAGCTGCCACACGTTTACGCGAAGTTTATGCGTTGCGGTTACTCCAGTGGAAGTCAGCGAATTTTAATTTGTTATTTATGAATGTTTATATCTTTTCCGGCTAAGAAGATGTGCACGTGTAAGTGTGTGTGTGCAAGAAGAGCTGCAAATGCGCAAGTATTCCAACGGCCATTTATCAAGCGACCGACCGACCTACTGCGGTGCCCAACTTTTTCAAAAGAAATTCAAGATTTTATGAACTTTTTTTTTTTGCTTTTGTTTTCACGCAACAAAGAAGGGTGTTCCAAAGTGAAAGTTGGCGAAATTATATGAGCCATTTAACAAGCACGACTTCGCAAGTTGGATGTGTAATTACTTCAATTATTTATTTCTTGCTGTACGAAGAGGGGCCAGTATCTTAAATGGCTAGTTCTGTAGTTACTATTTTGGTATAGTGGCTGGGCCTAAACTAGTGAAAAACGAATGCATGGTGGTGCGTATTGGGTTAAGCTGGCTAAATGGTTTTGCTGTGAAGTTGGAAATCGAGTTAAATTTTAACGAAATTAGAAAAAGAGTTTCAAAGTCAGTCTAAAAATTGTTATATTTGTAGTTTAAAGTACATCCACAAGGTAGCACAAAATTAGTCACCCTGTCGAATTATTTATAATTTTTGTAAATGGCGTCGTGCCTCAAACAAGTTTTTTGTATCTACAGTTTTTTTATCTAACAAAATCTAGAGAACGAGGAATCCAAAGAGCTATGCCAAGCAGCTAAAAACCAGGCAAAAGCTGAGGTAGTTAAAGCCAAAGAGAAAGCATTTAAGGGGGTGGTAGGGTTTAGCGCTAAAAAAAAACACTTTTTTTTTAATTTTTTACAGAAATATGGCTTAAGATAATTTAATAAAATCAGTTGCATGTTATTGTACATCTTTTCAATAAGTTTTTAAAAAATATTAATAATAAAATATTGACAAATAAGCCCATGACAGAGTTTTTTTGGAGATATGTTTTTCGAGAGGTGCTCTGCGGTGCCAATCGGCATTCGTCGTAGAATCATCTGAAACTAAAAAAGTCGAATTTTTCAGTTAAAGTATGACGTAATGCTCCCCCCTACATTAATAAAAATTTTTTTTTTTTCATTTTTGTAGTTTTGGTGGCAAAAAAACGTAAAACGAGCATTTTTGGCGAAAAATTTCGCCATATTTGTAAGTGAAAAACAACCTTAAAAAAAAAAAATAAAAAAACAGTGTGGGGGGGAGGTATTTTTGATTTAGAAAACGTGTGCCAAATTTGAAAAGAATCGGTTGAATAGTTTCGGAGTTGTGATTGGCACCGACTTTTAAGAAGTCGTTTCGGGAAAAACGCGTTTGAAAAAATGACTCTGAAAAATTGTCTATGCTCCGCATTCGAGGTAGAGTGCCTACAAAGGCTATAACGTTCCACTTAAAATTTTGACACAACATTCTTGAAATGATTTACTATAAGATGAGTGAAGAAAAAACATTTCGATTTTGTGAAATAACACCAAACCAATGCGGATTCGTAGCCGGAAAGTCGACAACAGATGCGATACAGGCAATTAGAGAACTTACGGAGAAATACCGCAGTAGAATGAAAAATTTGCATATGGCTTTTGTAGATGTACAGAAGGCCTTCGATAGGGTACCTAGGCAATTAGTATGGCTGTGTTTAAGAGTCAAGGTATTACCGGAACAATACACCAACCTGATTCAAAGCATGTAATATCTAGTGGTTTGGCAAGTATGTACACTTGGCGGATCAACGCAAAAGCTCTCAGTGATGGACGGTGTGCATCAAAGTTCAGCACTCAGCCCGTTGAGTTTTAACATTTTTATGGATTATCTGACAGCTAAAGTTCAGGTT
The DNA here is from genome assembly GCF_027943255.1 of Anastrepha obliqua. NCBI lineage: Eukaryota > Metazoa > Arthropoda > Insecta > Diptera > Tephritidae > Anastrepha > Anastrepha obliqua. The sequence continues at coordinate 26,001,775 of NC_072893.1, forward strand.
GAACTGTCATGGAATATCCTTCACGCGGACGATATAGTCTTAACTAATGAGGACCTCGCTTGCCTGGAGAGCGCTGAACACTTGGAATGAAATATTGACAAGCAACGGAATGCGCATAAATGTGAAGAAAACCGAGTACCTGCATCCACCGTTTGGAGAAGAGGACACAGGCCAACGAAGGGTGCCCTGCATTAATAGGCAACCAATAACAGTAGCAACAAGTTTCAAGTACCTTGGACTGATCCTAAGCGAAAATGGAAACACAAATGGAAATGCAATATTAGACAACGCAAGCCAAGCACAACCAGAAGATGGGCGTGGCGGAAATTAAAATGCATCGCTGGGCTACAGGAATAACGCAAAAGTGAAAAACACCATGCCAAAGCGAAATACGACAAGGAGACTCGCTGAGCCCAATACTCTTCAATGCAATAATGAACCAAATAATAAAAGAAGTCAAGTCATTAGATGGGTATCGCCTTAATAACATGAGCATACCAATTTCATGTTATGCAGATGATGCCATATTAATTGCGGACTCTGAAGACAATTTGCAAAGATTACTACATAAGTTTGTAGTTACAGCCAAACAGGTGTAATATGGAGGTCTGCAGAGAAAAAACAAAAAGTTTAGTAGTTGCCAAGAATGCGATCAACAGCAAACTTGAAATAGAAAGGACGATGATAGAGCAAGTTATGAAATTTAAATACCTGGGGATAGAAATATCCAGTAACCGCGACATTATTAAGGAAGTCAGAGAGAGATGTATGCAGGGCGCACGTATTGCAGGTTGCATTAGGGATGTTGTATGGTGGAACAAATATATGACCACTGAAAGCAAGACGCGTATATACAAGACTGTAATAAGACCAATCCTGACCTATGGCGCCGAAGCACGAGCTGAAAACGCAAAAACAAAACAGCTACTGCGTACAGCTGAAATCCATCGTAGGAAAAACACGTCTTGACTGCATTAAAAACGAGATCATTCGTGACGAAACTGGCGTTAATGACGTAGTGAAGTTTATAAGCACAAGAAGACGAGCTTGGACGACGATAGAATTATCCGACAGAATTATCCGAATAGCGAGGGACTATATACCATATGGAAAGCGCGGACCTGGAAGACCACCAAAGAGATGGCTCGAAAGCTGGATTTCAACATCAGCGGAAAGATAATAACACTTCGTCATTTTGAATAATAATACTTTGTAATTGTGTGAAGAAAAACAGGTGAAAGGCTATAATCAAAGAAGAAGAAGAAGAATAAGAAAAAAATCAAAGTACGAGAAGAAATGAAAATTGCATCAATCTTGAAGAAAATGAAAGAAGGCAGGCTAGGAAGGTACGGACACGTAATGCGTATAGAGAAAAGCAACATCGTCGAACTCGCCATGAACATAACTGAACCAACAAGAACTAGAGGAAGATCTAAATGAACCTGGCTAAATACTATACAAAGTAACATAAGAGAGCAGCACCACTCAGGGCAGAAGAACGTGGCGCATGAGGGCAAAGAGAGATAGATAGAGAGAGAGAAAGAGAGTAAACAAGCTATTCAAAAGCAAAATTGTATTAGACAGTATACAAAAAAAAAAATATAATTTATAATTATAATTTTCAAACTTATTGAAATTTAAAAATAACCACTATTATCCCATTTACCAGGAAAAGGGTTCTAAGTACACCCACCCTGGGAATAAACGGAATAGACGTACCTGTAAAGGAATATGTAGATTAAATATCTAGGAATTGTCTTGGATAGAAAACTCACTTGGCAGGCCCACCGCAACTCAGTAATAAAAAGAGGAACGAAAAACCTTTGAACAACAAAACAACTCTTGCGTACATCCTGGAGTATGAACCCTAAAATGACCTTTTGGATCTACACCCAAATGGTAAGACCCATTGTAAAGGGTCGTTAAGTTTCAAGGGCCTATGTTGAATGTGAGCCTCACCTAAACGTCAACGACACCGTTGGACTTCTTTCTTTGGGGTTATTTGAAAAAAAAGGTGTACGTCGATAAGCCAGCGACAATTTAAGAGCTAAAGGATGAGATAATTCGGCACATTGATGGCGTAGAACCTCAATTATGCCTCAGCGTCATCGAAAATTTGGACGATCGGATGAAGGTGTGCCGCCCAGGCCGCGGTAGCCATTTGGCGGATATTTTATTCTACACGTAATTGAACTATACCAATATTCTCATAATAAAGAGAAATGACAATAATTTCCTAAAAAAATTTTATTTTATTCAAAATCAACACCGGCCTTTGAAACTTAACCACCCTTTACATCTGTCTATCGCGCCTGCCTCGTATTTTGAAGAATTTGATTTTGAAGTACTTTTAAAAAATTTTAAATTTGATTTGACGTGATCCGATATCGACATCCTAACTAATGAAGAATTTTTTAATTTGTTTGTTTTAGATAACTACAAGGGTTGGAATCATGTCAACCATGGAGCACCGTTTTTTATGTAGCCCCCACTCCGCCGGCCTGTAATTCCACGATTTTTTTATTTATTTTTTATTAATTCTTTTTTAATCTTTTCCGATGTTAATAAAAACCATAACAAAAAATGGATAGTAAAAATGTTTTTCATTTTTTTTATCTTAGTTTTAAAAATACTTAAAAATAAAAGTGTCTAGACCAGAATCCCCCCTAATTTGTTGTTTTCTGGTCGCACTATACAAATATGAAAATCCAAGTATTTTCAGACCGTCAAAACAGCTTAAATAAATCATGTTTTTCATCATTTTTTTTTTCTCCCTTCGCCCCATACCAACTTTTGGTAACACTAGAGACCCCCACTAGAGAGTAGAGACCAGCTCTGGGTTGCAAGAGATCAGTGCCAAATTAACACAAGCTAAAAAGCTTTTCATGGACTAGGTTATGTCGCCCGAATGGATACAAAGGCTCCGGCTCTGTGAGTATTCGATGCGGTACCAGCTGGTGATAGCAGAGGAAGAGTAAGTCCTCCTCTACATTGGAAAGATCAGATGGAGGAGAACTTGGCTTCACTTGGTGTTTCCAGCTGGCGCCGGTTAGCAACAAGAGAAAGAAACGACTGGCGCGCTTTGTTGAACTCAGCCAAAATTGCCTTAGGAGTTATCGCTCCAATCAGGAAGAAGAAACACCTTTTAGAAGTATCGCTCAGTAGCATTGCGTGGAGTTCGAACGAGAACTACTACCTTCTCTGTATGCGTTGCTTACCGTTCTGCACTCTTTCTCAACCTCTTCGTTTTCCTACGTGGTTTTTAATGTTCGCGGTTGCCAAAGCGCGTACGCTATCCATGTATGTAACTTGGTAATTAAATGTAAAAGCTTTCCATTCCTCAAACAAGTTTTATTGCGGTAAGTCCTTGTGAATTTTATTGTAAAACATTTACTTTGTGTGTAAGCATTTAAGTACAGACACACACACAAGCGCACGCAAATACTTGAGTATGTTTTTTTTAAGAATTCCAGTAAGCCTTAGGCTAATAGAGTTATTTACTCTTAGATACCGTGGAAAATTTAAAATTTCTTGTTAAACCACTTTCTTCATAACGCGGTAAGCCCTTCAAAGCGGTTTGCCCACCCTTGTGCGAGTTAGAGAATTTAGAGAATTTTGGGTGCACGAAAGGATAACAAAGAGAGATAAGATAGACCATAAAATGGCCAAAAAGGGGAAAAAGTGAGAAACTGCCTAGGCTCGCACAGAATTGCGCTTCAAAAGTATTTACGAAAAAATTTAAGAAATTAGTCATACAATTTTGTTTTTGAATAGCTTTTTTACTAAATAAAGAGAAGAAAAAAAATAATTTTGAGAGTTGGAAATCTTTATTTTGGTCTTTACACGCTCCGTTGCTTGTCTGTTTGTGTATTTTCTTACTTTTGTCTGCACCTGAATGCCACCGCACAGGATTGTCTCAAGTCTCACTCTGCAAGTGGCAACTGCGTACAGTCCACTTATGAGGCTGATGCACCTGAAAGAATGGTGCTCCTTTACAGGCGAGTACAAATACAGCAACTAAATTTTTTTGAGAAAATAAAATTAAAAATCAATAAACCTGAAAGCTAAACAAATAACACGGTGTGACAAAAAACAAAAAATTAAATATACTTTTATGGAGACCTAGCACGATTTGTGGCTATAGAAAAACTAAAAAAAATGGTATTGGAGAAATTTCCAATACACCCCCAAAATCTCATTTTATGGCCATAAAACCGTTTTTCAGTAGGTTGATGTGAACAATCCCTCCTAACTTCGCCAATTTCCCTCCGATTTCGAATTTGTTTTTTTAGTTCGAAAGAACAAAAACAAGCCTTTTTGACAGTGTGTTGACATTTTTTCTGAAATGACAACTGACGAGACTGTAGACGGAAGTATTCGGAATTTTTTTATTTTTTCTCTATTTTTTCAACTTTGACATCATTTTTGCGATATTATCCGATATTGAGGATGTTTTTTAGTAGACTACTGTTATAGTGAATTTAATTCTGCGTCGAATGAGCTATATTTGACTGTAATTGAATTAAAATTCATAGAGTTGTGCGAGTTGTGCGAGTTTTAAGATTTTATTTTTTTTACTAATTTTATAGCAAGTGTCAGTATAAACACATCATCAGTACGAAACAGTACAGGTTTAAAATTTTAAAAGATGTCGGGAAAAACTAATCTTCATTTCAAAAATGTTTGCTAGACCTGCTCCGTTTATAAGAGTCATCACAATTTTAGGGATCCTTGTCGGGCCTCAGATTCGAAAACTCTTGCGAGATGAGAAATTTACGACTAAGCTCAGTGCAGTGGAAAGACGGGCATGGGAAAGTTTTAAATCATTGTGTGAGAAGTTCCTTGGAAATAAAAAGAGCTCTGATTATGTTGAAGTCGTCAAAGAGTTTTTGAGTGCGTACGAAAAAATGGAATGCAATATGTCCATCAAGATACACTTTCTGCACTCACATTTGAATTTTTTCCCGGAAAACTTGGGCCAGATGAGCGATGAACAGGGTGAAAGATTTCACCAGGAGATAGGAGTCATCGAAAAACGTTTTCAAGGGAAGAACTCCATCAACATGCTTGCTGATTACTGTTGGTCCTTGAAACGTAAAACAAGTGATGACTCTTATAAACGGAGCAGGTCTAGCAAACATTTTTGAAATGAAGATTAGTTTTTCCCGACATCTTTTAAAATTTTAAACCTGTACTGTTTCGTACTGATGATGTGTTTATACTGACACTTGCTATAAAATTAGTAAAAAAAATAAAATCTTAAAACTCGCACAACTCGCACAACTCTATGAATTTTAATTCAATTACAGTCAAATATAGCTCATTCGACGCAGAATTAAATTCACTATAACAGTAGTCTACTAAAAAACATCCTCAATATCGGATAATATCGCAAAAATGATGTCAAAGTTGAAAAAATAGAGAAAAAATAAAAAAATTCCGAATACTTCCGTCTACAGTCTCGTCAGTTGTCATTTCAGAAAAAATGTCAACACACTGTCAAAAAGGCTTGTTTTTGTTCTTTCGAACTAAAAAAACAAATTCGAAATCGGAGGGAAATTGGCGAAGTTAGGAGGGATTGTTCACATCAACCTACTGAAAAACGGTTTTATGGCCATAAAATGAGATTTTGGGGGTGTATTGGAAATTTCTCCTATACCATGTTTCTTAGTTTTACTATACCTACAAGTTGTACTAGGTCTCTATAAAAGTATAATTTCACTGTCGCACAGTGTAATTGCATTTAACTTCTTTTTTTACATTAAAAAATATACAAATAGAAAACTAGTAGGTACGCAATTAAGTTCTCGCTGTTTTTTTGATGAAAATACAACTTTATTCTGAAAAAATGTTTACAAGTCAATGATTGAAAGTATTGCGCCCATCGTTGGCTACTACTTTTTCCCATCTTTCTGGTAGATCTCGTATACTGTCGCCGTAAAACTGTTCATCTCTTGAGGCCATCCGCGGATCAAGCCATTTTTTGATGTCTTCATATGAATGGAACTACTGGTCAGCTAGGCCATGTGCCATCGATCGGAATATGGCAGGTGGGGTAGGACTTCCCATTTCAGTGTTTCCAGGTAGGTTTTAACGGGTTTGGCAATGTGAGGCCGAGCGTTGGCAACAATTGAAGACGATACCGAGCCCCAGTGATTGTGTTGCTTGATTTTAACAGTTCATAATAAATAACACCAACTTGGTCCCACCATATACAGAGCATAACCTTCGCAACGTGAATATTTGGGCAGTCCCCATGACTTTCTTTTCTTTGGGTTGCTGTAATGAATCCATTATTCATCAGCCGTCATGATGCGATGAAGAAAACCCTTCCGTTTTTGCCGCTGGAGCAGTTGTTGACAGGCAGGTGACCTTCAACATCCCTTGGTTTTAAATCATAAGGAACCCAAGTCCCCTGTTTCAGAATCATTCGCAAAGCACGCAATCGCTTGGAAATGGATTGGAGGGTAACTCCTTATACTGAAGCAAGCTCTTATTGCGTTTGACATGGATCCTCATTGAGCAGCGCCTCCAATTCAGCGTCTTCGAAGGTTTTTGGCCTTCCTTCACGCGGACGGTCGTCAACATTAAAATCTCCGTCTTCGAAGCGACAGAACCAATCTCGGCACGTTGTTTCACTTAAAGCAGCAACTCCATAAACTTCTTAACTTCTTCTAGCTCTCGATGCGCTTCAGCCGCCTTTGTTTCGAATGAAAGAGGAAAATCAACACTTCGCGCAAATGACGATTATTCGGCACAAAATCAGACATTTTCACAAAACCAAAAGTAAATGATACCAAAACAAAATCACTAATGTGTCGAAGCAGTTTCTTCACCATATGTCTAAGCTTGGTTTATGACGCTTAGGTTATGTTAGAATCCACTAGCGCCCACTGCCTGCGGCATCTATTGACAAACAGCGGGAACTTAGTTGCGCACCTAATATTTGAATATAAAATAAGCTGGGTTAAGGGGATCGGGCCATCTGGAACGGCGAAAAAAGTTGTTTTTGAGGTATTTTTTTTAAAGAAAGAAAAACAACTCAGCTGATTAATATTTTGCATATATTTGGACAAACATTTCAGCTGTATTTCGTATTTCTTTCACTTCAAAAATAGCTAAATGACGAAGTTATCCCGGGTGCCACGTAGCGCGCTGTGACAGGAGTATCCAGTTGGCGGGCATGATACGTCCACGAGTCTCATCTAAAACATGCAATTAAGTCTGTTTCTTAATTGTTAGCCTTTTCTGTCGTCAATGAACCTCGAGAACAACAAAACAACTTTTGACAAAATTTTTTTTTGTTTTGCTTGTAAAAGCTGAAAATCGATTTTTGGAGGTAATTTTCGCGATATTCTATCAATAATATCAGTCCAAACAGTTACTTTCTACTATTTTTGGAGGTTCACATAGAATGGTACCTAAAAAGCTACAAAAAAAGCCATGAATCCCGTCGATAGGTCGAATATTGCTTTTTTAATCCTGCCCACCAGCTTCAAAAACCTGGTTTTGAGATAAAGCGCTTTGAAGTTTTCGGAAGACGATAAGTTATGTACAGAACACTTACAACTATGAATGGCTAATCAGCTATTCCTGGACCATAAAGACATCCTTCCGCCTTCTCGAGAAGCTCATTCTGTTCAGTTTTTTCTGCTCTTCGAGCAATTCGAGCTTCTTTAGTGCAATTGCTGTGACTTTGCTCTGCGCGTTCGATTCCGCTTTCGTCCGTTTTGTCGGCAAAAATTTTGCACTGTTGTCCGATTTTCAAGTCAAGAAGTCTCATCAACGTCAAAACAGCCGTGCAACCTTCGTTAAAAATGTCTGCAGCAATAAACGCAGCAATTTGGACAACTTTTGGGCCCGAATTCAAATGTTTTGGAGGCGTTAAAAGATTCTTTAGCATGTTGAGTTGTCCCCCGATACACCGTACCAGGAGATTGTCTTTCGAAAGATTTTCATAGATCGGAAGAATGTGCTTTTCCACATCTGGTCTTATAACACACGGCGGGTGGGTGAAAGTTGCTAGCTTTCGCATAGCGACCCCCGACCCCCGCTAAATTTGGACGGCCCATCCACCCATGCCAGTGGCACACCCCCTGGAACTCCCCTGGGGGTTCCCCATACAATCATTTCAAAATATCACCATTTTTGGCCTTTGCATGAGAAAAGAAACTAAAAAGTTCGACCCAAATTGGGGGACATCAGAATTCGTTTTAGAGGTATGGTTCCTTCGGCAAAGTTTCTTATTTTGATCCCTAGAATATGATTTTCACAGAGCAATGGGCGATTTTTTTGCCTCCCCACAAATCGACCCGGCCTAGGATACATGCTTTCGTACGAGACATACTACAGCAACAAATGTCAAATTTTTATCAACCGACTGAATATGCATGTTTCAAAAGCTTGACAAATGAATCGCGAAACAACAACATTCGAAAAAGCATCGTAATGTTCTTTTCTTTTTTTTCGAAAAAATGACACGACTATCCATTACACCTGCGGCAGCACTCGCTACCACTCAACTAGAGCAAATTCGAAACGCTATAACTTCTACAATTTTGGAGCTACGTCGCTAAAATTTTGTCCACATCTTCTACAATAGTTAACTAATTAAACAAAATAATCAAAAAAATCGATTTTTTTATCGCTCCAGATGTCCCGACCCCCTTAAGGCGACATTTGCAAACAAGAAAATTGTTCAGTCATTACATCGGGAAGTGTCATCGTCAATGTATTTAGACTGCAAATGTCATCAGGACAAGAAACCAATTCAAACTGGATGGTCTCACTAAGGCATTCAATATATCAGCCTTTATATCAGCTGTGGTAATGGTGGCGTAAGGGGCAAAGTTGAAGAAGAGCTCGTTTTAACTTTCCATATGGAATTAAAATCACTTTGCTATATACGCCATAAGCCACATAGTCCTTTATATAGTGACTTAAGCGAAAGAATAATTGTATTTAAACCTCTAATTTTATTCTGCAATTTATATCTTTCAACAATAAATGGAATGATTAATGACTGCTTCCGCTGAGCGATACCTCAATTACTCATTTCTGAGAAATATTTGTACAAATATAATTCAAAATATTTTACTAAACTCACACACACATACGCATGCATGCGCTTGTATATGTGCCTCCCATTACACTTGGCTGCTGGTTAATGTATGCCAGCACTTTCACGCATTTTTGAGTGCGAAACACTTCCACCAAAATATGTTGGCTTCAAAAAAGAGCTAAAAAAGCATAAATTACCATTTTGCTACATTCTTCATGGCCCACGGCCCCATGGATAGCAGACGTCTAGGAGCAGCTGACAAAGCATAGATGGAAAGATAAAATACATAGCGACAACCCAGCTGAGAAAGATATATAATCGGTTCAGGAAAAACAGTTCCCTGCAGGGAAATTCACTGACTCCTAATCAATACTACTTCTAGGCATACCCAGAATGTATTAAAAGAAAATATTTTTATTTCTTACATTTTCTATGAGAATGAACTATGAAAAGTATGTCCGCCAATTTTCAAGTTAATCCAGCCAATATTCAATGAAATATGCGACTTTGAAGAGTGGACTGAAATTGGTCATATGGAATTTGCTCATTTCTCAAAATGCCACCTTGCAAATCGGTGACCACGATCACTCAAAATGCGTCTTTTTGGGAGAAATCTTCTTGAAGCATTGTGAATTTTTTAACAAAAATTTGTTTAAACACAAAAAACAAAAAAAAAAAAAAATCTGTATTATTTACTGAATATAAGAATTTTGGTTTCGACTAGCCACCATTTTTGTAAATATTTTTGTAAGCCTTCACTTAAAGACTACTTGTAGATTATGCTAAATCTGTGTCAGTAAAAAATAACCCGCTTTTTTCTTGTAACTTCAAAATATATTTCCTTCTGCTTTTTGCTGCATAATAGTCCCACTCAAGGACTATCATGCCAATGGTTAGTGTCGTTCGAAACCTTCCCGTAAGCGCGACCAAACAAAAATGAGTGAGAAGTACGCGAAGCGTTTCGAGGCTGTATTTTTATGCACGCTTTCGAAAGGGCCGAATTTATATTACGCCAAAAGTAATCAAGAAATCAAAAAAGTTTGTTGTGATATGAAATCAGCGGTATAAAGTGTACAAAAATCTTGATGGCTTTTCCGAGCGCGGCTTGAAGCGAGTGACGATAAAAAAGCAAGATAAAGTGATCGTCCAACTTTTTAAGTGGGGCCCTTCTTTCCGACCATGTCAAGCACGCACAATTCTTGCTAAAAAGGGAATAGATGTGAGTAGCAACACCACCGAACGTCGACTGAAGGAGGCGAACATATCCAACCGTCCTATATCTTCCAAAACCTCTGCTCTCAGAAAAACACATTGAGAAAGAACAAAACGGTGTCGCGAAAAATGAAAACGCATCTCACCGGACCAGGTTCGCAAAATCTGGTCCTCTTTGTCGACGAGCTATGCAAAAAGCTGGTTCAAAGCATAAAGAAAATGCCGGACTATACTCGACAACGATGATATGAAGACTCATCATACGAGGACAGTGGTAGTAAAACGGTGCTGGTCACTAATTAGGACAATCCTTCAAAACAACAACAATGTGTATCATTGAATTTTGGTGATTGAAATAAGGATGCGTGTAAGAATAGTGCAGCCATCGGCGAATCGTTTCCTATTGAGGATGGAAGATTCGAAGAAAGCCCGCGTTACACCTTTTATTCGGTGTTTAACCGAACTTCCTCACCCATATGAATTGTGCGTCTAGATGCTTTTTCTCACATGGAATGAAGATGAACATTGAGCCGATTACGGAGATTATGACGATTGCGGAATTTTTCGAGATTACGTTCGGCACACACGAAATAAAATTTTAATCCAAGCGATGTCCAAGCGTATTCATCTTTACCCGCACAGTGACACTGGTAAGAAACATTTATTTGGTTATGGAAATAATCAAAAATATGTTCTTCAGTAAGAAGCCTAAATGCAAAGAAAGTATCTCAGTTTCAACTTATTCTTATAGCGATCGTCAACCCCTAAAAATATCAAACTGAATAAAAGTTTCCACATATTTAGAAAATGCCGGTTTATATCTCTAGAATGTTCCGATACAGAAAGTGGATTATTTGATGGCGACAGTGAATTTTTAAGCAGACAAATTAATTCACAAAGCAGTGAGAATAACAGTATTATTATCGAGAGTGTTGATGAGTAAATTTCCGATAAAGGCAATGTAGATCAATCAAGTGACAGTGATAGCGAAAATATTCCAAACATACGTACGAGACGATGCATGCGATTCCCTTCTAGTTCTGAAGACAAAAGTGGAAGTAACGTACCAAATCAGCAAATGGAAATTGCATCAGATGAAACTATTGGGACAAGAATGGAAGAAGGAGGTGTTGCTGGAAGGTTAGTGTTGCAGAGTGCTTTGAAAAATGAACACGAGCATAGTGCGTCCCTATTACTGATTGACAACCATATTTTGGAGCATATAAGAATTGTAACAGCGTTAGAAGCGGCTCCTGTTTTGGGGGACAACTGGACAATTACGCAAGCCTATGTATGATAGAAATTGTAACCAACAAACTGTAAACAATTAAGTGTTTAGTTATTTGACAATATCAATAAATCGATTATATGGTTCAACTTTTTTTGTCATTTTTACGAGCCCTGCCATTTTGATTTATACCAAAAATATTTCTTAATATTTCTAAATCCTTTTTCTGGTTTTTACGATAAAAAATCTTTAAAAAAAAATGTTTGGCGAAAATATATTTCTAGTTTTTAATTTTTGAGAAATTTTTTTTTTGGCATTTTTGAAAATCAAAATTGTTTTATTAACAGCTGGGATTATTCGAAGTACGAGTATTTCCCGCAAGCTTTATAATGACATCCCCATAACTTTCAGAGTTACATGCAAATACATACAGAGAGTCAGCGAAAAATACGATGTAGCTTCTTATTCTTATATACTTATACTTATACTTATACTTATACTTATACTTATACTTATACTTATACTTATACTTATACTTATACTTATACTTATACTTATACTTATACTTATACTTATACTTATACTTATACTTATACTTATACTTATACTTATACTTATACTTATACTTATACTTATACTTATACTTATACTTATACTTATACTTATACTTATACTTATACTTATACTTATACTTATACTTATACTTATACTTATACTTATACTTATACTTATACTTATACTTATACTTATACTTATACTTATACTTATACTTATACTTATACTTATACTTATACTTATACTTATACTTATACTTATACTTATACTTATACTTATACTTATACTTATACTTATACTTATACTTATACTTATACTTATACTTATACTTATACTTATACTTATACTTATACTTATACTTATACTTATACTTATACTTATACTTATACTTATACTTATACTTATACTTATACTAAATATATAAATAGGCTCCACTGCTTTAGAGTTTCCTTACCGGGAATCCTTTTTTTCTACGCAAGTTACTAAATTGACTTCAGTACTTTTCCACAAGTTTGTGTAGTTGCGTTAGCTTTGTGACATCAGATGCCTGCAGAAGCCAGCTAAAACTTACACGTACACGCTTTAAAACGTGAAGTAATCATCACGCCAGTGCGCACAGTGTGAGATTTTGCTAATTGAAAGGGACTGAATGTAAAAATTCCAACTGAATAACGAATCTTCAAACCGAGTTTGGGGTAATTTGACAATTCGGTATTATTATTATTATGAGACGACTTAGCGCTGCTTACCTAAAAGATCTATTGTGTCTGCTTCTCTTATTCAGACTATTTCACTGAGCCCAACTTCTTTCGCCACCGGCAACTTGGCTAACTTTCTGAGTCTGAAAGCACTTTTTTTCTTCCTTTCTCGGCATGGAGTTGTCTACCTCCTAGCGTTCGCAGGTGGCGGATCAGGGTAGGCTCGGCATCATACAGGGTAAGTGGGAAATAAAGTACCACTCGCGGACTAAAAACGACGAGCATCTTTTTTTTTGTCACCATCAAAGCTGCTGACACAGCAATGTTATTTCCGCGAAGGCTGAAAAACTTCCCCTCGTTTGGAACCGTCGCCCACTCTGGAACCGCGTTCGCATTACTTCAGAGTGGTGTCCAGGCCCCGCTTTTTTAGCCAGACAACTTTTTCCGCAAAACTTCTGCTTATCTCCCACGTTTTCTCGCTACTTAGCATCTTGGCGATTGCGTTTTCAGTGGTTATGTGACCGACTGCTTTCAGCGTTATCTTCGGTGGTATCCCCGTATATGCATGTGGGGTGTTCGCGTTTCCTTTTTTGAACAAAAACCCGTTTGGAGGTGCGTATAGTTCAGATATCACCAAGCTAGGGTAGGAAGACTAGGAGTTAGAGGAGCCTTCATGTCCTTACATTATAAATTCTCGGTAGTGTGACAAATCAGCTGAAACTCGCTGATATTTAAGTAGTTGCTTTCAAATTCCATAAACACAATTTTATTCTTAAAACCCCCGCTGCAGTTTTAAGTAGATGAAATGAACGTCTATCCAAAACAGCTCAGTAAAAGTTTAGTAAAAAAAATGTACAAAAAAAGCAATATATATCGACATCCTATGAGGCGTCCTTTGGAATGTTCGAGAGAAAGATTCTGCGGACGATTTTTGGACCTTTGCATGTTGGCGACGGCCAATATCGCCAGCGATGGATCGATGCGCTGTATGAGCTTTAGACGGCATAGCGCATACGAAACATAGCGCAGCGAATAAAGATCCAGCGGCTACGCTGGCTGAGTCATGTCGTCCGAATGGATACAAACGCTCCGGCTCTGAAAGTATTCGATGTAGTGCCAGCTGGTGATAGCAGAGGAAGAGGAAGGCCTCCTCTGCGTTGGAAAGATCAGGTGGAGAAAGACTTGGGTTCACTTGGTGTGTCCAACTTGCGCAAGTTAGCATGAGGAAGAAACGACTCGCGCGCTTTGTTAAACTCGACCAAAATCGGTAAGCGGTTATCGCAACAACCAAGAAGAAGAAGAATATATACTGAAAAAGGAGATAGGCCTCTAGAGACAATTTCCTGTAGGACATAGTAGCATCTTGAAGCAGATATCCCCTTCCTTCCCTGTTCTTCGCACTGATATCTGCATCCGCAAACTGGGTTTGAAGAGTAATGTTTCCGAGCAGGCAAGATGGGAGAGTCGGCACGGATATAGGTACCTCTGCTTTCACTGACGGATCCAAATGGAATCTTCAGTGGGAGCGGGGGTTTCTCTAAATAGATCAATATTTTAGTCTTCTTTAAACTGCCGGAAACGAGCAGCGTTTCTCAACCAGAGGTCTTCGCGATCCTGCAAGCAAGCAAAATGCTTCGGGACCGCTATTGGGAGGGAGACATTAAAAGGGAGACGATCAAGGCCCTGTCGTCGCCGTAAGGCAGGTCTCTTTTGGTGAAGGAGAAACTCAAAAGTCTCGGACGTGCGGGAAACATTTCTCTTATCTGGGTTCCTGGACACAGGGAAATGAAATCGCCCATGAGCTTGCCAGGAAAGGGTTGACAGAACCGGTTTCAGTTGTCCCCTTCTCAGACATCTGTGTCCCCTTGGCCGTTGTTAAAGGGAAACTACACAATTTCTTTCTAAAAAAAAGCGCAAGACAGACGGAGGTCTGTCTCATCGTGTGCTATTTCAAAAACACTATGGCCTCAATACGATATAAACAGAATGCTTAAGGTGATGGGAATCCGCCGCCATTCAACTTCCAAACTCATTGTGGTGTTCACTGGCCACGGGGTGATCGGTATTCATGCGGTGAAGCTTGCAACTCCGGAAGCTGTGGGGATGCTGCAGAGAAAGAGACTGTTGAACACTTTCTCTGCAAATGTCCGGCTCTGGTGGCTAAGCGCTTGACATTTCTTAGCGTGCCCTTTGGGGATGGCTTGAGGATATTCTCCAGACTAGATCCCCTTTCTCTCCCCCACTACATAAACAGCACTGGATGGCTGTAGAGGGCTTTCTCTTCCCAAAACTTTTCTTTGCACAGGTAGTGGTCCACATTATGGTATCAAAACGGCACGTAAGTGCTACTTGAAGTGTGCCTGGGGTACTCTTGCCATCTTACCTACCTACCTCATACTGAAAAAAGTGCATTTTATAGAGCCGTCACTACAGTACATTGGATTATATCTACCTCCGTTGAAGTAGTTCTTGGCGGGCTCGAGAGAAAGCTCCTGCGGAAAATTCATGAACCTTTGCAAGTTGACAGTAGACGAATATCAAAGGTGCCGGAACGATGCGCTAGATAAGCCTTAGGGTGACATAGTTACAGTAGCAATAAATTTCTTGACATGGACACAAATGCGCTCGTTCTGTACTAGTATTCAATGCGGAACCTGCTGATGGTAGCAGAGGAAATCCTTCCTTTTCCTTCCATCTTTTTCCTCTTTAAGCATCGAACTATCTCACAAACTATGACTGCAATTCTATTCAGTCCCAATGGATTGGCAAATTTTTACACTGTGCCTTCTCGACATCCTTTGACTTTGGTGGATTGTTACATATAAATACATAAGACGCTATCTGACTCCGGAGGTTATGTTGCTCGTTTTTCCTGTGAGTTGGTAGCTGCTCGCCGTTCGGTAAATGATAATTTTTGCCACTTTGTCAATGGTTGTACAATCACACATACACGCATAAACACACGACCAGAGGTGAGACTTATCACCAGCAAAGATTGTCGGCAGCTTCGCGAAAATAAAGGGTGATTAATTTGGATATAGTAAAAAACATGGATCACAGGTCGCTAATAAGCACACGGAAAATTTCATTAACTGAACGCTGGGTTGCATAGTACAGCTAGGGAATTTGTGCAAAGATTCGCCAAATAATAATAAATAAAAATTACGCGACAATTTGACACGAGTCAGAGAAAATCTAATCTAAAATAAGATCCAAATAAATCACGCGTTACTAAGGAGATTTATTTTTGTTTTTCAAACGAACGTGCGTAAGCGGACTCAAGTAGCAGACGGGGGATATACGCACGTAAATAAACAGCAGCTAAAAGGAAGTGCATTAATTCCACTTCATAATGGCGTTTTAACATTTTAAAAGCGTTCGTTGTAAAAATATTCGAAGTGGTGGGATGAGTATGGCAACTCTGTACAAGAGTAGCAGACAGCCAGTAGCAGCTGAAAGAAGTAGCAAAATGTGGCTGATTGCGATTATTAGATGCGCTGCTTAACACTAGGAAAAGCCGCTTTTGATGAGCTTAAGGCTACAATAAGTGGAGAAAGAGTTTGCTTACAAATAAAGCCGGCCAGCATAACCACACGCACGTGGATACGAGTTTACAAGTATATAATGACTTGGCATGCAACACAGCGTGGAATTAAATTAAGCTGCTGTTAAAATTTTCTTTCTACTTTGACTTAGTAATACAAAGAAATTTACACCAAAAGAAAAGAGAGAGAAATGTTTTTAAATTATAGCGCAGGGACTTATTGGCAAGTTGTGGCAATTTATTTGCTTCTTATTTAGCTATGAATTTATTATTTAAATTTTGTTATGAAAGTTAAATCCAAGCTGCATGCATTGTGGAAATTATAAAAATTTTTTTTTTAATTTTAAAATTTACATTTTTTTTTTTAATTTAAAATTTAAAATATTTTTTTAATTCGTTCTAAAATTTTTTTTTGTACTTTGCAAAATGTTGAAATTTTGATAAAAACTAAACAAAAAAAATTAAAAACAAATTAAAAAAAAATCCTTTTAAGTTTAAAATTTTAAAATATATTTTAATAACTTCAAAAACTTTTTTTTAATTAATTAAAAAAAATTCTTTTTAATTTTAAAATTTTAAATGATTTTTTAATTCTTTCAAAACCTTTTTTTTATCAAAATTTCAATTATTTTTCAGAATTTGTAGAAAATTTTCAGTTATGCAGTTTGTAGCCCAATGACTTTTAATATAGTAAAGTCGAAGCTCGAAGTGGCTCAAAAATACCGTTAATATTTGACATAAAAAAAATATATTATCAAAATTTAAAATTTTTTTTTTATTTGTTCAAAATTTTTGAAATTTTGATGAAAACTAAACAAAAAAAAATTAAAAACAAATTGAAAAAAAAAATTCTTTTTAATTTTAAAATTTTAAAATAATTTTTAATTTTTTCAAAAACTTTTGTTTTACTGAATTACAAAAACAATTTTTTTCAATTTTATAATTTTAAAATATTATATGCCAATGACTTTTAATATAATAAAGTCGAAGCTCGAAGTGGCTTAAAAATACCGTTAATATTTGACATAAAAAAAAGTTTAAATTTTTCATTTTTTAACTCTACCAAAAAAGATTTTTTTTTACTTTTCATTAAATAGAAAAGTCGAGGCTCGAATTGACTCAAAAATGCCGTTAATATTTGATATACATTTTTTTTCAATTTAAAAATTTTTTTTATTACTTTTCATCAAAATTTCAAACTTTTTTTCAGAATTCGTAGAAAATTTGGGTTATGCAGTTTATAGCCCAATGACTTTTGGGTCGAGGCTTAAAGTGGCTCAAAAGTACCGTTAATATATGACATAAATATTTTTTTTTTATTTTCAAAGTTTTTTTAATTCTTTCAACAAAATTTTTTTTTTAATTTTCATCAAAATTTCAAACTTTTTTCAAACTTCGTAGAAAATTTGCGGCTATGCATTTATTATCCCAATGACTTTTGGTATAATAAAGTCGATTTTGAAGTGGCTCAAAAATACCTTTAATATTTGACATAAATTTTTTTTTTTTTTAATTTTAAAATGTTAAGTGTTTTAATTCTTTCAAGAAACTTTTTTTTCCATCAAAATTTCAAATTTTCTTCCACTTCGTAGAAAATTTTGGGTTATGTAGTTTATAGCCCAATGAATTTTGGTATAATAAAGTCGAGACTTGAAGTGGCTCAAAAATACCGTTAATATTTGACATAAAAAGAATTTTTTTTATTTTAAAATTTTGTTTAATTCTTTCAAAAAAGATTTTTTTTCTATTTTTCATCAATATTTCAAACCTTTTTTCAGAATTCGTTGGGATACAAAAAAAGTTTAAAATTTTTCTTCTATTTTTTATTCTTTAAACAAATTTTTTTTTCATCAAAATTTTAAACTTTTTTTTCGGAATTCATAGAAAATTTTCGGTTATGCAGCTTGCAGCCCAATGAATTTTGGTATAATAAAGTCTTGAAGTGGCTCAAAAATACCGTTAATATTTGACATACAAATAATTTTTCTTTAATTGTAACGTTTTAAAAATTTTTTAATTCTTTCAAACAATTTTTGACTTTCGGTACAATAAAGTCGAGGCTTGAAGTGGCAATCGTTAATATTTGGCATACAAAAAAATTTAAAATATTTAATTTTCTTTCTCTAAAAAATTTTTTTTTTCATCAAAATTTCAAACTTTTTTTTCAGAATTCGTAGAAGATTTTCCGTTATGCAGTTGTCGTTTGGTACAATAAAGTCGAAGCTTGAAGTGGCTCAAAAATACCGTTAATATGTGACATAAAAAAATATTATTATCAAAATATAAAATTTTTTTTACTTTTTAAAATATTTTTTATTAAAAAAAGAAAATTTATTTTTTAAACATTTTTTTAATTTTTAAAATATTTTTAATTTTTTTTTTTGTAATTTTTCGTTTTAATTTTCATCAAAATTTCAAACTTTTTTTCAGAATTCGGAGAAAATCTTTATTTCCAATTTCCGCTAACTTTCCAATTGATGTGGCCTGGCTTTATAAATAGTGAAGGATGATTGAGACATTCCCGCGTCACCTGTGCTGTCCTCAAGCTAAAATTATTCGCGCATTGTATAACATTTTTGGGCAGGAACTCGGAGGTTTTTGCTATACCTGATTGCAAGAACTTCTTCCTATTCTTGCAAGAACGAGTCATTTAAATTCCGCATAAAAAAATTTGAATTTTATATGGCTGCTTTACTGTGGTGCCCATGCACAGAGTGATCATTTGCGCCCATGCAGCTTGTAATTACTTGAAAATGGTAGAAATGGTAGAAATTATTGATATCGAAGTAACGCCAACATACTATAGCAGTAATAAGGCTTTAAAATCTAATTGCTTTTCCTAAGTCTTCGGCTTTTTATTTAATATATTTTGAGCTCCAAAAAGGCAAAGATATTAAAAATTGTGCTCCAAAATCTTTCCTTTTATTTAGATAAAATGAAATAATCCACCCATAAAATTAACGCGCAACAACATTACGACCAAAGTGCAACAAATAAAATATGTAACTTTATGCTGCCGGTCAACCCATACAACAACACTAAAGCAGATGCTACTCTACCTGAAGCTGATATCCTCCTCGCTGTTATTCAGCAACATAAAGGCCAATTATAAGCTTAACCACTGTAATTAAAAATGAAACCCATAAAAATACTCGTCCGTGCAGACACAAGTGGTTATGTGAATGTGTATGTGTGTGTGTGTATATACACATAAAACGACATCCAAGCGTGCAGCGGTTGAGCAGCTCAAATATAAAAACATCAGTCAAATATTGACTGTAGTGACAAAACTGAAACAGTTGTTCGGTTAATAACGGTGACATATACGACAGCCGACGTCAAGAGTATTATGAAGCAGTGCTCATAGGTCGTATAAACTGTAATTAAAGACATAAAATAGTAGCAATAGCAACAAAATCACACTCTCTGCGCCTCAGTCTCTTCGCACACTCACTCTCACTCCCGACTCGAATCTGTTCACTTTCCTTTTTTTGACGAACTCTGACACCAGGAATCAGTTATTTTTTGCTCTTACTTTGAGCTGAAACAAAAGTTCGGGATTTTCATTTTTTTTCATATTTTTCTTTTTCGTTTGATGTCGTTTGCTCTTTTTTCTTTGCGGTTTCGTTTTTTGCGTTGTCTGTCTTTCATATTGAATGGCTTTTTTGCTGCTTCTCTTTTGCTTTTGATTTATGCAAAAACACAAAGCTGGGAGTTTTTCAGCTTGGGACCTTTTGTTTTTGTTTTTGCTTCATTTCTTATCCATTTCCAGGTTTTCCTGTGAGAAACATCACAAGTGGTCGTTGGTAGCAATAATAAAAACTATGCTAATAATAATGACAATGTGGAAATCCTCAAAGGCAACAAAAACCACAACAAGCAGCCTATGAAATGGTAGAGCTGCCGAAACGCAGAGAAAGTCGCAAAAAGGTTCGGTAGAGCGAATATCCTCATTTGTATTCATATAAGTACATACAGGGTGCTTCATATACAGAATAACTTGATATATCTTTGAAAACTTTAGTTTGCGGGCCGATTTATGTTAAGACTATTTTGCTCCTTCAATATTTTGCAACACTTTTTTTAACACTTCGATATGTTTCATTTTCATTAGATTATTTTGACACCAGCAGATTGTATTTCTCTTTTGAAGGCATTTCATTCCACAAAACATATAGGAAGTGATCACTCTCTTCTATTATGTAAATTACGAATGGGCTACAAATATCTCAAACACGATAAAAGTAGCAAAAAAGAAAAGTATAATTGTAGAATCACTTGATCACGATAGTATTAAAGATTTACTATCAAGAAGGTTAACTATATTAACAAAATCGAGGAAAGAAGTCTGGATTAAGAAGATAGTCCAAACACAGCTTGGGAAAAAATCAAAACAAATATTTTGGAAGCAGCAACAGAAGCCTTAGGTAAAAGGTCAATAACAAGCAATAAAACAGGGAAAAGTAAAACGCCTTGGTACACGGAAAAAATTAAACGAATAACCAATGATAAAAAGAAAGCTTACTTGAAGTATATGTAGGTCGTTAAAGAAAGTGAACAATGCCACAAAGACCAAAGGAAAGCTACAAATAAAAGAATAAGAGAAATTAAGGAATCCTACTGGGAAGGTTTTACAAAATCGATGGAAAGAGATGTGTATGGTGCGCAAAGTGTGGAAGATGCTAAGAAACAGGGAGTTAGAAGTAAATGAAACTGTCAAATTACATCCAATAAATATTGACAAATATGAATCCAATTTTAAAGAGCTATACAACAACAAAAACGGCACTACGACAACACCTGATTCTTGCTTTGAATATGAAACTGAAAGCGAAGTGGTAACGCTTAACGAAATTGAATATGCGATAAAAACTTTGAAGAAAAAAAAAGCACCTGGCCATGACAATATCACAAATGAAATGCTGAAATATGGCGGAATACAGCTTCAACAAGAGCTTATAAAACTTTTCAATATCATCTTGAATCACGAAGAAGCTCCATCAGAATGGAAAAAAGGTTTAACAATCCCGATCTCTAAGAAGGGGAAAAAAGACGACCCGCATACTTACCGCGGAATAACGCTCTTGCATTCCACCCAAAAGCTTTTCACAAAACTCCTATCATCCAAAAATTACAGCCATACCTACACGGACAAGAAGAACAGCAAGGATTCCGTAAAAACCGATCAACAACAGATTGCATTTTTATCCTACAACAAATAATGGAAAAATCAATTGAGTTCCATTGTCCAGCCTTCATGTGTTTTGTAGACTTTAAAAAAGCTTTCGACCGAGTCAGGCTGAATGACGTCTTGGAAATTTTAAAAGAGACAAAAGTTCCTCGACAAATTGTTGAAGTCATTAGGAATCTCAATACCAATTTCACAGCTAAAGTTATGGTAAATGAGAAATTTACCAACAGTATAGAGTGCACCACAGGAATACGACAAGGGGATTCATTAAGTTCGCAACTTTTTAATCTAATCATAGATAAAATTATTTCTGAAGTTAACCAACTTCAAGGCTACAAACTAAACAATCAAAACATAACAATTATCTGCTATGCAGATGATGCAATTTTAATTGCTGATAGTGAAAATAATCTTCAAAACCTCTTGCACCGTTTCGTTACTACTGGTTTGAAATTTAATATGAAAGTTTCAACTACAAAAACAAAATCAATAGTAATATCTAAGTAACCAATAAGGTGTAAGCTAGAAATTAACCAGAACATTATAGAACAAGTAATGCAATTCAAATACATATTTGGGAATAGATGTATCGAATGATCGGAACATCGTCACAGAAGTGAGAGAAAGATGTACAAATGGTGCAAAAATATCAGGTTTTCTGCGAGACATTATATGGAAGAACAAATATATGAATGTAGAAGGCAAAACGCTTGTGTATAAAACAATCGTAAGACCGATATTAACATACGGTGCAGAAGCACGTGCGGAGAACACCAAAACGAAACAATTTTTGCGCTCTACAGAAATGCACACATTAAGGACGATAGCAGGAAAAACGAGGTGGGATTGCTGTAGAAACCATGATATTAGAATCCAGACGAACACCGATGACATTGTCAAATTTATAAGATCAAGAAGACGTGCATGGAACGAGCATGTTTCAAGAGCTTCCAACAACCGATTAATTAAGATTGCACGTGATGGAATTCCAGTGGGAAGGCGGCGTCCTGGCAGACCACCGAAAAGATGGGCGCAAAGCTGGATATCATCTTCAATAGAAAATTAATATCAGTTATGTATTTAAATATTACATATATATTTCAGTATTATTAATATGATAAATTATAAAATTTTGTATCTAAGAAATTGTGTAAAGGAAAACAGGCATGGCCTAAATAAAAGAAGAAGCAGAAGAGAAGAAGTGTTGACTATAATTCAGTAGTATACCTCAGATTTAAAAATATTCATACATTCACTTGTGTTTACAATAATAGCAACGTGACGCATAGTGGAAAGAATTCAGCAAGAAACCGTTAACCGGCTCTCAGCGAATTTTAAGGGGGAGGTAGGGTTTAGCGCTAAAAAAAAACACTTTTTTTGTGAATTTTTTACAGAAATATGGCTTAAGATACTTTAATAAAATCAGTTACATGTTATTGTACATCTTTTCAATAAGTTTTTAAAAAATATTAATAATAAAATATTGACAAATAAGCCCATGACAGAGTTTTTTTGGAGATATGTTTTTCGAGAGGTGCTCTGCGGTGCCAATCGGCATTCGTCGTAGAATCACCTGAAACTAAAAAAATCGAATTTTTCAGTTAAAGTATGACGTAATGCTCCCCCCTACATTAATAAAATTTTTTTTTTCATTTTTGTAGTTTTGGGGGCAAAAAAACGTAAAACGAGCATTTTTGGCGAAAAATTTCGCCATATTTGTAAGTGAAAAACAACCTTAAAAAACAAAAAATAAAAAAAAACAGTGTGGGGGGAGGTATTTTTGATTTAGAAAACGTGTGCCAAATTTGAAAAGAATCGGTTGAATAGTTTCGGAGTTGTGATTGGCACCGACTTTTAAGAAGTCGTTTCGGGCAAAACGCGTTTGAAAAAATGACTCTGAGAAATTATCGATGCTAAGCATTCGAGGTAGAGTGCCTACAAAGGCTATAACTTTGAGAGTTCTGCTCCGATCCACTTAAAATTTTGACACAACATTCTTGAAATGATTTACTATAAGATGAGTGAAGAAAAAAAAATTCGATTTTGTGACCCTACCCCCCCCTTAAAGCATCTGCTGATTGGCTGACGCCGCAGGGGTCATAACAGCCGTTTATTTACAAAAAACCGAGATTGTATTGGTGATATACGCAAAAAATCAACACAACTCTCCTCTCAAGTTGCTTCATTGCCGTCTGAACAACGACTGATTGGACGAGTGTGTGAATACGTGTAACCACTTGCACAGAATTGCAGTGTATGGCCATTATCTACATTATCTACACATTTAATAGCACGAAATTGCATAGAATTGTGGCGCGGCCGGATTTCTTGACGTCGGTAACTAACTAACTAATATTTTCTCCAACGGGTTGAAGACTCAGGATTACGTTTCTGATGATGACTTGATGACAATTTGTTTGTTTGTAAGCAACAGCAGGCAAATAACAAGCAAATAATATTCGATGTGACAGAATAACTTAGAATTTAAAAGATAGAATTTAGGAAGAAGTTTTTTTTGTGACAATGAGCTGCAATGAGTTGCTTCACAAATATAGCAAGCGAGAAGAATTCATTACAAAATTAATTTTATTGTAACTAAAATGTCGCTCTAAATACGTTGCTTCACTTGTTCCCTATCGATCTGGCTGGAAAAGCGATTGCAGCGAAAGCAGCGACACGCATGAATGCTATATCGAAATGGAATAAGTATATTGGCCATTCGGTCATACTGAACAGGAATACTGTTATCTCTTCCGCCTATCCGCCGACTATCATGTAAGTCTTCCATCACCACCCTTGCTATTCTCCTTTTCACTCCCAACTAGGGAAGAATGGAAGACAAATCTTACCGAAATCGATGGCCCTCTGACTATATATACAGATGGTTCAAAACAAGACGGAAAAGTGGGATTTGGAATCTTTTCCAATTCCCCTCACATCAATCTATCATTTAGATTACCCGACTACTGTAGCGTATTCCAAGCGGAAGTATGCGCTATCTGGTATGCTGCGAAAACTCTCTTAGAACAGAAAATATCACTAGAGGATATCCGCTTTTTCACTGACAGTCAAGCGGCCGTTCGAGCACTCAGCGCCTCTTATACCCACTCAGATGTGATTCGATCCTGTCTCTTATCTCTTAACGAAATAAGTGTTCAGAATTCTGTCCAAGCTATCTGGATACCGGGTCACAGTGGATTCGAAGGTAACTGCAAAGCTGATGAGCTCGCAAGAACTGGAGCTGCGCAATTAAATGTGAATAACTTACGCAAAATCCACATTCCGCTCTCAACATGTAAAATGATCATTGATCGAGAATTTCAGAGCATTGCTGATCGGAGGTGGCGAGTGGAAACTACTTGCGTTACGACCAGACTATCTGAAACAGGCCATTATAAGTCTTTCAAAACACGAAATAAGGCACCGGCCACTGCCTTTTGGGCACTCATGCACA
Organism: Anastrepha obliqua; assembly: GCF_027943255.1. Lineage (NCBI taxonomy): Eukaryota > Metazoa > Arthropoda > Insecta > Diptera > Tephritidae > Anastrepha > Anastrepha obliqua. The sequence continues at coordinate 26,026,718 of NC_072893.1, forward strand.
TCGGCTCGGGGTTCCTCAAAACAACCTGAGGAGATACTGCGAGGACGAAGATGAGGAAGTATCGAGCAGGCATTTGCTATGCAGTTGTCCCGTGCTAGCCAGAAGTCGACTCGCTCTTCTAGGCTCTCCAACAATCTTGACAATCTTTCATTACTCTCGGACCTGAAAATCGAATCTCTCATAAAATTCTCGAAACGAATTAATATCTTTGATCAAAACCTACAATAATAATAAACCTCGGTTAGGTGGGGAAATCATATAATATAATGAGCGCTAGGGCAACACAACGGACCCACAAATATGTGAATTTATATACATATGCGCATATAAAGGGTGTTTTTTTTAGAGGTTAGGTTTTCAAGTTGGCACTACTTTTTTCGTAGATGGTCTTTTTGACAGCTGTCACTTGATTTATGCTCAGTTTGGTTTGCCATTTCATAATGAATAGACTTACACCTGAACAACGTTTGCAAATCGTGCAAATTTATTACGAAAATAATGGTTCGGTTCGCGCGACGCATCACAAGAAAATTTTGTTCAGCGATGAAGCTCACTTTTGGTTGAATGGGTATGTCAATAAGCAAAATTGTCGCATTTGGAGTGAACATAATCCAAAAGCCATTGCTGAGACGCCGTTACATCCTCAAAAAGTCACTGTTTGGTGTGCTCTATGGGCAGAGGGAATCATTGGTCCATATTTCTTTAAAAATGAAGCCGGCCATAATGTTACAGTCAATGGAGAGCGCTATAGAGCCATGATTAATGACTTTTTCGTGCCTGAATTGGACGATGTTGATGTGGACGACCTTTGGTTCCAACAAGACGGCGCTACATGCCATACAGCCAACGCAACAATCGATTTATTGAAGGAAACTTTTGGTGAGCGCATTATCTCGCGCCGTGGACCTGTGGCGTGACCTCCAAGATCGTGCGATATAACACCGCTGGAATATTTTTTGTGGGGCTATGTGAAGTCGCTTGTCTACGCAGATAAGCCCGAGACGATTGACGTCTTGGAAGAGAATATTCGGCGCGTTATTGCTGACATACGGCCCCAATTGCTGCAAAAAGTGGTCGAAAATTGGGCCTCTCGGCTGGAATTTATTCGAGCCAGCCGCGGCGGCCAGTTGCCCAAAATGATTTTTAAAACATAATGGCAAACCCTTATCTTTATAATAAAGCTAAATTCTTGGCCATAACATTAAATTATATACGATTTATTTCATCTTGAAAACCTAACCTCTAAAAAAACACCCTTTATTATACATACATATATATGCTCACTCAAGTAGGAGAGAGCCAGATGTCGAACGTTGCCGAACGCGGGGGCCGATTGTACCTCTTTGTCGTTCGTTCCGCGCTCTCGCTTGCAGTTCAAGCAAGGTAACGACGCATGAGCTAGATGCCGACGAATGAGCAAGCTAACGACACATTTTTTGGTGCGTGCAGCCGGCTACATCGAATTATAAGACGTTATCACGTCAAAAAAAAAGTTGTTATATATAGGTATACCTCTTTTCTGCATTCGCTGTTCGAATACGTTGTTTTTATTTGGAGATCTTATTATGCTTGTCCTATTAGAAGACTTGAACGGGTCTAGAAAGAATTTGTCCCTTATGCTTTATGTTCTTTGCATTTCATTGGTGCTATACAAGTCGGTGCTTGCGCATTAGTCTAAAAACACTAGATATTAGAAGGACTATTCTCTTTCTCACTTTCGTATTCGATTTGGTAAGTGGTGCGATTGACTCTCCATCGCTACTCGAGAAAATTAATTTCAATAATCCTCAGCAAAGCTTACAAAATCATGGCTTTTTCTGGTTAGCGAGGGTTAGAACTAATTATGCTTCTAATGATACGATTTCTAGAACTGTGAGAGAATTTTATATGCTTTCAAATCATTGGCCTAGATTTTTCTTCGGAATTCTAGAACTCTGAGGGAATTCAATTCGTTTTCAAATCATATTGTCCTAGATTTTTATTCCACAAAGAACTACTTCAAAGTGTTATTAAATGAATTGTTTAACTAGTTTCTAAGAAATTTTCCTTTAAATTTTTACTTCTCTGAAAATATTTCTTTGTAAATATTAAGAAATGTTACATTGCCTACATTTAAACAGTTTATATTCTAAATAAAAGTTCAATTTATTCCTGATTGAATTATTTAGCATTACTTTGTTTTCGATAGTCCATAAGAAATACTGCATTTTTAGATTATTAAATAATTAAATAAATAAATAAATAAATAATGCAAAAATATTTACTAATTAAATTTATTTTACTTTTCAAAATTAATTTGTAGCTGAAACACCCTTTTCATTGCATCCCTAAAGTCCCACCACAATCATCCAACTTATGCCCATTTAAGATGCTTTCAAGTAAGCCGAACAACCTTTCCTCTAAAATATGCATACCTTTTCATTGGCTCCTACACTTACATACATACATACATACATTTACAGTATACAGTTTTTTCAACATTCCTATTTCCTCGATTCAATTATTTCTCATTTTAATTTTGTTTTTGTTTTTCTCTCTTTTTTTGCGGTTAAGTGCTTGAATAAATATTATTTTAGCATTATAGGCTCAGTCAGAGAGGAGGGGCAATGCTGTGTTGCCTCGAAAGAGACATGCAAGGTGCACACAAATACATTCACACTCATTTTTTAACATGCTTGGCTACATAACGCCAGATAATAGCAATAACACAACCGTATTTTGATATGAGAGGAGAAAAACAAATACTATCAAGAGCCTATTTATTCTGCAAGCTGTGTCGTCTATGCGCTTGATTTCATATTTAGTTGTTTCCATTGCTCTACTTAAAATTGTTGTTGTTCTGCTTTGTTTTGTTATGAGACATGAGACGGTGACTTTTGGATGAGCATCGAACTGAGTTTGCGAAAAATTGTAAATATTTATATTCGGGCACAATGATGGACAATCTAAGGCTGGTGATGTACCTTGCAGGACTCCACTGAACAGTGAACAGCCGAAATTATCAAGTCTATTTACAAACCGAACTACCTACCTAACCGACAAGAAGTTGCTGACTGAATTACTAATGCACTCACACACATTAAATCACCACTGGCTCTCATATTATCAATAAAATAACAGTCATTGTGTTTGCCAAAAAGAGGCATTCATGATTAGTTGCCGAAAACAGGGCCATCATCACTTCTTATAAAAGAAAATTTTTTATGTGCAAGAAAGAGATATCGGGGAATGCCGCGTGAATTATTAGTGTGTTTTTAATGGAATACAACAAATTTGCATATTTTTATTGTAACTGAAAAGTAATCATACAATCCTTAAAGCCCATCAGGAGTGAGGAATCTGTTTGTAGAACAAAATTATACTGCAGCTCGTATCAGTTTTTGCTTTTTTTCTGTGGATCAAAGATTTTAAATTTTGGTCATAGAAATCCTTATGAGACAATTTTTGATGGAAATATTAAAATATTCCATAGAAAAATTTCATGTTAGAGATCAGAATTTTTTCAATCAGTCGGTCAAAGACTTTTGAAGTCAGTAAAATTGTAAATCGACCACAAAAATGCTCGAAGCAAATGGCGTGGAGTTTGTCTAACGCAAGCTTAAAATTAAGCACCAATGAGTCTTGATTAAGTCTTCGGATTAAAGATAACGAAAACGAAGTATCTCACAAGACTTAATACGTTGAGAAAAGCGCCAGACTTTACAATTGGTGATCATAAATTTGAAAGCGCGGATAAATATAGGGTGGGTCATTTGCTTTTTAAATCGGCTATAAAAAAAACTAATATTTTTTCAAACTTTTTTTTTATTTTGAAGATTAAACATTCTCATTTATGAATGAAAAATAATATCGTTCAAATGACTGCCACGACAGGCTTTACAGTAGGCCATTCGATCAACCCAATTTTTAAGCACATTTTCGATTGTTTGGGCTCCAATTTCATGAATGGCAACTTCGATTTCGTGTTTATAAGCATCAATCGTCTCTGGATGGTTCACATAGCATTTGTCCTTAACGACTCCCCACAAAAAATAGTCCAACGGGCTTAAATCACAGTTCCGAGGCGACCAATTGATACCGGTAGCCATAGCTCGGTAGCCAAAAGTTCGAGTGTAACTTTGGCAGTGTGACAAGTTGCACCTTCCTGTTGAAACCAAATGTCGTCCATGTCATCCTCTTCAATTTTTGGAAACAAAAACTTGTTGAGCATGTCACGGTAACGCTCGCCATTAACTGTAACCGCGGCTCCTTGCTCATTTTCGAAAAAATATGGCCCGATGATGCTGCCAGACCAAAAACCGCACCAAACAGTGACTCGTTGTGGATGCAATTGCTTCTCTACAGTAACGTGTGGATTTTCTGAGCTCCAAATCCGACAATTTTGCATATTGACGTAGCCACCGATGTGAAAATGAGCTTCATCAGAAAATATAATTTTTCGGTAAAAATGCTCATCTTCGGTCAAACGATTTTCTGCCCATTGAGCGAACCGAAAACGCATTGGATGGTCATTTCGATCAAACGTATAGCGTCCCATTTCGGAAATGTCAAACCTTTAAGTAAATTATGAACACATTTGACATGTAATTTGTGTTACCATTCTCAAAAAAATAGGTGGTTCAAAAAGCAAACGCTATATGGCCCACCCTGTATTTCTGCATAGCTTTTTCTGTCTAACTCATACGGTATATAAGAGCTCTTTTCTCCGGCGTGCAATGTTTTCCACGTCCCAGTTTTAGTATTTACTTTAAAATTTTATTTAAGAAACAAAAAGCTATACTAAAAATCGCTGAAACAATATTAAAGTTTTACTCTCCGCTGCACAAGTTAAAACGTACTATTTTTGTGTCCACTTCAAAGCAGTAAAAAAGCATAAATAAAATAGAACGCAAAAAATTCCATCGAAAAAAAACGGTAAATTCCTCGTATAAATGTAAGCTTAATAACGGTAATAAATGTAAACAAAAAAATTTATTTGATCAACGCAGAGTTCGTACTAAAAATTTTACTTTACAGAAAAGGTTCACATTTGTGCTATTTATCCGTCCATGGCTGTATTTAGATTATCTATATTCATTAGAGAGAAGTAGGGAATGTGGGAAAAGGGTGTTGAATTGTTTCCAACTCCTCCTCATTCCTGCAACTATGACAGAAATCATGCATGTAAACACCTAATCTCCTTGCTTGATTTCCTATGAGACAATGTCCTGTGAGGGCCCCTACTAAGGTCCTGATTTGCAGTCTATTCAGTTGTATAATACTCTTGGACAGACGTAAATGTAGCCTTGGCCATGTTTGCCTAGCAATTTCACAGGTAGTGACACTAATCCATCTCTGATTTACAGAACTGATTAATGCGTCCTTAATGAGAAGCTTACAAGTTGCGGGGGGGGGGGGGGGGGATCTCCGTAAAATTAATTATGTCTGGCATTCAGGTACCTTCTCTTGCAAGTTGGTCTGCCCTACAGTTCCCTCGTATATCTCTGTGGCCTGGAACCCAGCATAAGATTATACTCATTTAGAGATTGGCGACAATGTAAGAAACTCCTTGATGTTATTTGGGATGCATGCAGGGCCGGTAGGGCAGCTTGGCTGTCTGATAGAATGCAGATATCTGTTGTCTCTAACCATTTTAGGGCTTCATGAATAGCGTTTATTTTCGTTTGAAAAACACTACAGTTATCCGGTAGTGTAAAGGATTCACTGATAGAAAGCTCTTCGCAATATAACCCTGATCCTACACCGGTATTCATTTTAGATCCGTCCGTGTAGATCTTAACGGGTGTGTTGGGTGTTGGATCTTCTTCAAGCCATTCCAGTCCAGAATGGATTTTCATTAGGAAATTCCTTTCGAAGCAAAGAATGCGAGGGTGATAGTCACAATTACTGGGTAATCCGTATAGGAGTCTGGCAGTCCATATAGGAGTCCAAGATAGTTGAATGTCCATGTGTGACAATCTTCCATTGTGAGCTCGCTCTGAACCTTAAAGCGGAACAAGCCGCTGAGTATTTGCAGAAGAGATCTAGGGGTGGCAGATGTAATATGATATCCAAAGCCATGGATGTCGTGGTTCTCATGGCGCCACATATTGCTAATTCCTAGTACACAGTTGCTATTATATTTTTCAACAGTGTAAAAAACTCTATGCGTTCGTTCGTACAAAGGCACACACTTATATTTGTGTTTATATGTAAATATGTCTTAAATGAAATAACTTAACTTGCGGAGTTTTTTTTTTTTTTAAATTGCCTTCATGCCTGCCTGGCTACATACGCAGCTACGTGCGAGTATTTGTATCCGGCGTTTATAAGCACGAAAACTTCCCACCAACTTTTAAATTCGTTTATTCATTAGTGAACAGATTTTTTGATTAAACGAAACTTTGTTCTTCAAGAAATATTTCTTTGCCAAACCCTGGCAGCTTGTTTCTGTTGTTATTGCAAAATCCATGCATTTGTATTAAGTGACGTAGAAAGTTCTGAATGCTTTTTGCAAAGACATCTTCTTTGGTGAGCCATATTTCACGGCGTACATAACACATGGGCTGAAAAGTTCCGGGCCTAACAAAGAAAAGACGATTTTTGTTTTTCAAAATAAGCTTTATTTATCAACGAAATTTCGATCACCAGCAACGCAATAATTCCAGCGCCGCTCTAACATTTCAATACCACTTTTGTAGTACGATTTCTCTTTTGGCTTAAAATTGGCCTCAGTTTCAGTGATAACCTTTTCATTCAAGCGAAATTTCTTGCCGACAAGCATTTTTTTAGATCTGCGAACAGCTGGGAGTAGTCGCTGGGAGCCAAATCTGGCGAATACGGGAATCTGGTGGATGTGGGAGCAGTTTGAAGTTCAATTCATGTAGTTTTGCTATGCATTGATTGACTTGTGACACGGAGCGTTGACTTGATGAAACAACTTTTTTCTCTTTGCCATATGCGGACGTTTCTTTGCGATTTCGGCCTTCAAACGCTTCAATTCATATGCGAGGTGTATTTTTGAAATTCAAAGAAAAATGCAATTTTTTAACATAAATGATCGGATGTTTATTTCATTATAAAGAGGAAGGTATGCTGTTAATAGTGGAAAATAACATCAGGCAAATGACCACCACGACCACGCTTACAGGTCAATATCCTTTTCATGAAATTTTCCATAACCGAATTGCAAAGTGGCTGCCCTATATCCTCGATAGCGTTACGAATTTCATCTTAGAGATCTTGAATCGACCCTGGGCTGTTGGCGTAGACCTTCTCTTTCACGTGGCCCCAAAGAAAAAAGTCACAAGGTGACCAATTGTGATCGAGAGATAACTCGGTGCGGAAACTTTTCCCGTAAAAGATCAATGGTTTCGCTGCTTCTGTCGCACATAGAGCCGTCTTGTTGAAAATAAAAGATGTCCATATCAATACCATCCAATTCCGGCCATGAAAAATCGTTAATCATCTCATCTCATCATAGCCATACCTGTAGATAACACATGTTATTGCAAAACCCTTTATAATATTGACTCTTGATGCTATTCCTCTTCTCAAGATAGTCGAAGAATATTACACAACGCACATCCCAAAACACCGACGCCATAACCTTTCCAGCCGATTTTTGTGCTTTAGGGCGCTTTGGACGAGGTTCACCAGTTGCTGTCCACTCAGATGACGATAGTTTTGATTGCGGAGTGAAGTGATGGATCCATGTTTTATCTACGCAAAAATTCCTGTTTATTACATTTAAACATAGCCAAACACTGCTCAGAATTATCAACACGTTCTTGTTTTTGGTCAACAGTGAGCAAACGCGGCATCCACTTTGACCAGAGCTTTCTCATAGTGAAAAGCGCGTGCAATATAAGGCCAACAGGTTCTTTAGATATCTTTAAGATGTCAGCTAACTCGCGCAACTTCACTTTTCGTTTATTCAAAACGATTTTGAGGATTTTTTGACGTTTTCTGGTATTGCCACCTCATTCGGACGTCCACTGCGTTGTGCATCATCGCATCATCGTCGTCTCTATGACCACTTTTGAAGTCAGCATCGTTTTATTGTTGTTTCTGATGAAGCGGAGTTCTCATATCAATTTTAAAGTCATTGCTTCGTTTGAACAGTATTTTTTTTTTTCAATTAAGAAGCAGTGAAAAATTAAAACTTAAAAACTAAAAAAATCTTTTTGATCCATTGCTTTAAAAATAACAAAAGTCGCGTCACTCTTAGCACAATAACTCAGAAACTACAGGGGCCGGCACTCAAGTGTAACAAGCTTCAGGCAGCTCGCGCAGCTAATGTTAATTGGCTAAATGACAGTCCCAGAGTATTTTTTACAAGCGCGCGGAAGCATTTTGCCGAGAGTAAAGGCGAAAAAAGACAATCATTAAGCGATTTCAAACGTAATAGTGGGATTGCATTATATTTGGCTGGAAAATTACAACCAGCAATTGTTCGTGAGCTCGAGCACCTTAAAATAAATAAAGTTTTTGTTTATCGCACCATTACTCGTTACAATGAAACTGGTAGCATCGCGACACGTCATGGAGGTGGTCATCACAAGACCGCAGCGTCACGTAAAATGGTTCAAAAAGTAAAGAAGAAGCGACTTGAGCGAAATATCTGACCGTACTAACCGCCGCATACTGAAAAATAATCTCAAAGTCAAGCCCTACAAAATCCAAAAGGCGCATAATCTCACACCAAAGCAGCAACAAGTCAGACTTGAGAGAGCGAAGGAGTCTCTTCGCTCGACCGAAAGCGGTCAGTTTCCGAAAATTGTGTTTTCTGACGAGAAAATTTTTCAAACTGAGCAATTCGTAAACTCCCAAAAAGATAAGGTTTATTTGAGCGACTGTTCATACGAGAATTTGAGTCATCAATTGGTTACCAGGAGGCTGCGAACCTCGCGTCAAGGTAAATGCGAAATATTATCAGAAAAGTATTCTGGAGTTTGATTTGAAGCCGTGGGCGGACAAATATTTCGGTGGCAGACCGTGGACGTTTCAATAGGATTCAGCACCGTCTCACAAAGCTCGAGTGAACCAAGAATGGCTGAACAACAACGCTCCGAACGTCATAACGTCGATACAATGACTCGGAAAATCACCAGACGCAAGTCCGATGATTCACTTCAAAAAAAGTTATGTGACTGTTGTGTGGTTGGTGAAGTTGGTTGTGTGTTGTAGTGCTTCAAAATGTAAGGAAAACAATAGACATTTTGATACATTCATAAGTGCCACTACGACTAAGGTGAAAAGTGGGAGCAGACAACTAAAAAAAAAAATTTGCTTTTTATGGGTCAAAACAATTTCAGAGGCAGCAATGTATTGTTGCTTCCAACAATTCCATTCCGGTAATACGTGGACGACAATGCATGCCCTTGACCCTTAAAATGTAACTTTATTCTATGTATTTTAAAGGTAGTCTTCATCGTATCTACTCTGCAATCTACAATCATAAAAAACCTTAAAAGGAAATAAAAAAGACTGTCCAATGTGACAAGGGAATGGAGAGAAAAATTTAAAAGGAGCAACAATTCGAAACGTCTAAAATTGCCATTTAAGGATTCAGCTATTCACTACAAAGGTTTTCAAACAATTAATGACTATTTTGCTCAAGGACTCGGTCGCTGAATCCGAAATTTCTTCTATTCAAGATATTTTTATTATGGGCGCAACTAAGTTCTCACTTTTTTTTATGAAAATACAACTTTATTCAGAAAAAATGGTTTCAAGTGAATCATTGAAAGTATTGCCCATTGTTGGCTACTACTTTTTCCTATCTTTCTGGTAGATCTCGTATACTATCGCCGTTAAACTGTTCATCTTTTGAGGCTATCCACGGATCAAGCCATTTTTTTATGTCTTCATATGAATGGAACTGCTGGTCAGCTAGACCATGTGCCATCGATCGGAACAGGTGATAATCGGACGGCGCAATATCTGGATAATATGGCGGGTGGGGTAGGATTTCCCATTTCAGTGTTTTCAGGTAGGTTTTAACGGTTTGGTGACGTGAGGTCGAGCCTCTCCGCTTATTGCGGCTGCTTATCGCGCAGTGCTCGGCTCAATCGCATCAATTGAAATCGATACCGATGATCCCCAGCGATGGTTTCGCTTGGTTTTAACAGTTCATAATAAATAACACCAACTTGGTCCCACCAAATACATAGCATAACGTTCGCAATATGAATATTAGACCGAGACGATGACGTTGAAGCATGACCGGGCAGCCTCCATGACTTTCTTTTCTTTTGATTGCTGTAATGAATCCAATTTCCATCACCCCTCACGATGTGATGAAGAAAACCTTTCCTTTTTGCCGCTGGAGCAGTTGTTCACAGGCGAAAAAACACAGGCGACGTTCAACATCCCTTGGTTTTAACTAATAAGGAACCCAAGTCCCCTGTTTCTAAATCATTCCCAAAGCATGCCACCGCTTGGAAATGGATTGGCGGGTAACTCCTAATACTGAAGTAAGCTCTTCCTGCGTTTGACACGGATACTCATTGAGCAATGCCTCCAGCTTCCAATTCAGCGTCTTCGAAGGTTTTTGGCCTTCCTTCACGCGGAAGGTCGTCAACATTAAAATTACTGTCTTTAAAGCGACGAAACCAATCTCGGCACATTGTTTCACGTTGTAAATTATCATCGCAATAATGTTTTTGTAGCTCTCGATGCGCTTCAGCCACCGTTTTTTTTCGAATGAAAGAGGAAAATCAACTCTTCCCGCAAATGACGATTACTCGGCACAAAATCAGACATTTTCACAACACCAAAAGTATAGGATACCAAAACAAAATCACAAAGGTGTCGAAGCACTTTGTTTACCATATGTTTAAGCTTGGTTTATGACGTTTAGGTTATGTTGAAATCGACTAGCACACACTGCTGGTGGCATCTATTGTATTAACAAATAGCGGGAACTTAGTTGCGCACCTAATAATTGTTTTTTGTATGCAAAAATGCGCAAGATGCGTCAGAGAAAGAGATTTTAAAAAATCAACAAAATTTTCTAATAAGTTCGCACTTGCGCTTTGTTATCCTAGAGTTTTAAAAGCAAAACTGCATACCGAAACCTTTCAAGAAATTCTGATAAGACACGGAATTCGGATGAATGAAAGTTGTGAATTTTTTTTAGTTTTTTCATAACATTTTAAAATTGGGTTTATATGTTTTTTGTTAAACAATGAACTGTGATACTTTTGTACAAATTTAATTAATATTAAAAAAAAAAAAATTCTGAATTCAGTCAAAATTTTAACATTTTGTTGCGGAGTGCAAGTAAGCAAAGCTTAACAAGTGGCCAGCGCATTGTTTCTTTTTATCGATTTTTGTGATTAATAAATTGGTTTTCCTAGTAAAAAACTACTTAAGCACATAGCAGTCGACTTTACAAAAGAATTGTGTATTCTAGTTCTTGGGTTTTTTCTTTGTTTTTGTTTTTTTTTTTGCTGTAAACGAAGCACTTGTGGCTGTTTGGCCTCTCAAAATTCCCACGCCTCATTACTGCACAGAGTGTCAGAGTGTTTTGAAGTAAAACCGTAATTGCGCCTAAGTACCTACATACATCAAAAACACATTCGATAAGGAAAAGCACGAATATTATGACAGTCATCTTGCGTGGGCCACAACATAATTTAACAATCGCTCTAGGAAATGCTCGTGTCAAATGAAGCAAGGAAACTTTGGAACACTTACAAAAGCGGCTTTTTCTTCATGGACGATATTTTGAAAAAGAATTTGGAAATTATTACTCTTGCTTGACCAACGGACAAAGAGAATTCTAGTTGAGTTGAGTTGCTTATTCATTTCGTTTCCTCACAAAGCCATTCACCCGGAAGTAAGCCTCATCAGTGGGCATTCATCATTGGGGAAACACTGATTTTGGGCTGTAGTTTCTACAGCATAAAATACTTGTAATTAAAATATGACGTATTATGACTTGTCAAAGCATACTGAATGACTTGCCCATAAAGTTACCTCATTAGTGAACTCTGTCATGAAAGGAACCAATTTTCAATTACTTCGAGAGAACAGAAGCCAGCGTAGATCTGCCACATGCAGATACTTTTGCATGGCGTGAAACAATCAGTAATCCGATGATAATGACTGGTGAATTCAGCGGCGGGTGGGGTGGAACCAATTATGCGGTCAAGGCATATCCAGTTATGTATAGGGTTATTCAATAAGTGCGCTTCAACTTTTTTCCGATAGGGAGGGCGAACGACGAAATATTTTTTATTTTTCGCTTGTCATTTGTAAACTTCATTAGTATACATTTCATCGTGGAACGCTACACACTTGAGCAACGATTGCAAATCGTGCAAATTTTTTATGAAAATAATCGTTCTGTTGCTGCTACTTTAAGAGCATTACGGCCATTTTACGGTCCATTTAACAAGCCGCCCCGTTTTGGGGTTATGTTAAGTCATTGGTCTACAGTAACAAGACGGCGACGATTTGTGAGCTCAGAGCCAATATTGAACGCGAAATTGCTGGAATTTTGGCCGATTTATGCAAAAGAGTGGTCGAAAATTGGGTTCAACGATTGGACTTCGTAAAATGTGCACGCGGTGGTCATGCAAAAGAAATCGAATTTCATACTTAAATGTATATGTTCAAACTCGATAATAAAAAAAAATTAGTTAAAAAAGTCAAACAGTTTGTGTTTTATTCAAAAAAGTTCAAAAGTTGAAGCGCTCTTACTGAAAACCCCTATACTTATTTTATTATGTAGTTCATTCAACAGCTCAATTCTTGCAGATTAGGGGTAAATGATTAACTAGAAATTTTAAAAAGATGTAGTTTAAAATTAGCAAAAATAGTATTAAAATCTATGCAAGAAGATTATTCTCTTATTCAACCGGATACGTCCTCTTATCGATTCATTAAAACCCCCATTTGCAACATGTGCTGATTCTTCAATCAGTCGAATATTTCTCAAATTATGTGCAAGAATGTGAGCCTTAAAAAAGTTTGCTATACTCTCACAGTTTATTTTACGGTTTTTCAAGTTATAAACAAAGAGCAGAGGAGAGATTGCAGTTCAGCAAGTTTGCGCCTATTTATTTGGGTTATCTAGGTAGTTTTCGAACCCAATTACTTCCAAACTTCTAAAAATTGATATCGCTCTAGTATCAGTTGCATGCTACAGAAGCATAGAGACTGACGATAATGTAGATGAGCTTGTTAAGCTTGGATCATTATTAAGTTCGACTGAGGCGTAACCGAATTCTACACAACTATAACTTTTCAGAAAGCATTCCCGCCAGTATACGGCATAGTTTTTGTTTATTGTTCTCTTGGATATTTCTAATTGGTACAAGTGATATATTAAAGAGCTGCACTGAGGAGAAAAAAAGGGTATTTATTGGAACTTCCGCGAGCATCTTGAAGACCTTGCCTACGCCTATCTGCTTTCTTTACGATAACATATTGTATCTTCCTGTCCGTCAAACACACCGATATGTTAATCAAAATTGACAACTTATTCCCAGCATCATTGATTGTAAGTTTGAAAATAGATCCGAAGAAAATGGAAATTATGAAAAGTTCCTCTGAAAGAGAGAAAGTTGGTACAAAATTTCATAAAATTGTACAAACTTTATGAAAAATTTCAAACTTTTTAATCACAATTTTTAGAAAAAACTCCAGCACACAGTTTTATAGCTCATTTAATATTGGTGCAAGTGCGAGTTTCAAACGGCTCAAAAAGCGTGGTGATTTCTGACAGTCTTTTTTTTTTACTTTGCATTTGGTTCCTTCTAAAAAATTATTTCGAGCATTCGTTATATGGAAGAAAATGCATAACTTCATCAACAAAGATATACTGCAAAATCAATGCTACCTTTGAGTCAATTGATCTGGCTGACACTTAAATCTACCCCTAATGCCTTCGCTATCATTCAAAAACGATTAGCCAAAGTATCTAAGCCTACTCGCATGCCGCGCAGCGTAGCTATAAAGAAGATGTCTGACAGACTCTTTCACCTCCTCATTCTTGCAGCTTCTGTATTGGTCGGAATGAGGTAGGAATACTTTCCTTTTTATTACTTGTTTTAGTTGTTATTGTAACAGTATAAAACGTGTGTCATGAATTTGTGAGAATTTCTGCTGAAGTGGCAGTCCTTGGTTGGATGTTAGTCCGGGTTGTTGCGGAAACGTGGAATACTTTTATTTTTATTCGATGCAGTCGATTTCGAAATTTTTAATAAATATTATTTTTATCTACGTAGTTGAATGGTCTATGTCATTGGTCAATGTATCAGGGTAATGATTTTCTATAAGTACGAAAAGTTATATGAAATACGAATAAATATAACTAAAATTCACACATGTGGAAACGTCCAAACTCTTTAAGCTGTGCTATTAACAAAAACTAACTTCGTTTTATCACTAAAAAATTCTACCCCTTTACAAAGTAGAAATTTTATTCCGATTAATTTTGGCCCCCCAACTTAAAGCATTAAAAATACATTTTTGGGAAAGATGCGCTCAAAGTTTTAAAAGCAGCTTTCACATGAATGATTGAATGCGCAAAAGCTTCCACTTCGACCTTTGGGTATTTCGTGCCCAACAGATTTCACCTACTCCGAAATGTGTTTTTATGAGCGATGCGTCTAACTTTGAGCATATTTTTCGGATTTATGTGAAGTTAAGTGCGTGGGTATGCATGTATGCGTAAATTTACGCCTTAATAGTTTTATGTATTTTACAAAAATAAAAATTGAAAAAAAAAAAACAAATTTATAACTCTAACTGTTTTTAAACTCTTAATAGCTTGATCGGGTATATTTTGGGTTTTACTACGAGTTTAAGGTTTTGGTTGAGTGCTGACTTCTCATGCCAGCAGCATCATCTCATTTCCTTGCCAAAAGTTATTTATGTGTTACTCAAGGTGCATATGTATGCGTGCCTGTGCATTTGTGTAATGTAACAACATCAAGACGCCCATCACAAATTGGAGGAGGAGGAGCTTGGCCAAACATCTAATCAAGGCTGTATGCGCCAATTATGTATGTTTGTGTGTCTAATTAGGCATTTGCACTCAAATTAATGCCGTAGCAGATCTGCATTTTGTACATATGAGCCGTTTTCTCTGAAAGTGGTGTAAGTGTAGTTTAGTTTTTATGGAGATATTTAGGGTTTGCATTTGAATAATTTAAAAAATATGAACTTATGTTATTTTATAGTTTTGTATTTTTTCAAGCATTAAATTTATTTACATTTCTAATATAATGTTTTTTTAATTGGATTAAAAACATGTATGCTTTTAGTTACTTCCAAAAAACCTGACACCACTTTCAAAGTCAGCAAAAGGTAAAACTAAATACCCGCTTTTTTTTTTTTTTTGATGAAAATACAACTTTATTCTGAAAAAATGGTTACAAGGAATCATTCAAAGTATTGCCCATCGCTGGCTACTACTTTTTCCCATCTTTCTGGTAGATTTCGTATACCGTTGCCGTAAAACTGTTCATCTTATGAGGCTATCCATATGAATGGAACTGCTGGTCAGCTAGGCCATGTATCATCAGCCGGAACAGGTGATAATCGGACGGCGCAATATCTGGAGAATATGGCGGGTGGGGTAGGATTTCCCATTTCAGTGTTTCCAGGTAGGTTTTAACGGGCTTGGCAACGTGAGACCGATCGTTGTCATGCTGTAGAATCACTTTTGCATGCCTCTCCGCGTATTGCGGCCGCTTCTCGCGCAGTGTTCGGCTCCATCGGATCAATTGAAATCAATGCCGATCCCCAGAGATGGTTTCGCTTGGTTTTAACAGTTCATAATAAATAACACCAACTTGGTCCCACCAAATACATAGCATAACCTTCGCAGCGTGAATATTCGGCCGAGGCAACGACGTAAAAACATGACCGGGCAACCGGGCAGTCTCCATGACTTTCTTTTCTTTAGATGGCTGTAATGAATCCATTTTTATCACCCGTCACGATGCGATGAAGAAAACGCTTCCTTTTTTGCCGCTGGAGCAGTTGTTCACTGGCGAAAAAACGACGTTCAACATCCCTTGGTTTTACCTCATAAGGAGCCCAAGTCCCCTGTTTCTGAATCATTCCCAAAGCATGCAATCGCTTGGAATGGATTTGCGGGTAACTCCTAATACTGAAGCAAGCTCTTCTTGCGCTTGACACGGATCCTCATTGAGCAATGCCTCCAGCCTCTAATTCAGCATCTTCGAAGGTTTTTGGCCTTCCTTCACGCGGACGGCGGTCACCATTAAAATCCCCATCTTTGAAGCGACGGAACCAGTCTCGGCACGTTGTAAAGCAGCATCTCCACAAAACTTTTTCGCTTTTTTCGAATGAAAGAGGAAAATCTACACTTCCCGCAAATGACGATTCTTCGGCACAAAATCAGACATTTTCACAACACCAAAAGTATAGGATACCAAAACAAAATCACAAAGGTGTCGAAGCACTTTGTTTACCATATGTCTAAGCTTGGTCTATAACGTTTAGGTTATGTCAGAATCGACTAGCACACACTGCTCGCAGCATACGAATTTTAAGCTGTGAAAATCTGCACATATTTGAGGTTTTAACTAAGCCACGACAATGCATGGAGCATAACAATCGACGAGAGAATAAAAGCAGCACATAAAGCATTCTACTCACGTACTAAACTTTTTAGATCGAAGTTGCTAGAGAGACCTTGCAAATTTCGCTGCATTAATTTATAGTCCGACCAGTTCTTCGCTACGGAACGGAGTCTTGAACAATAAGAATAAGACAAAAACGAACTCCAAATAATCGGGAGAAAAACATTTTAAGGCAAATCTTGCAGGTGCAGCAAAAGACAACGGCGAGTGGCGTAGAAGATGGAATCATGAACTGGACCAACTTTCTTTTTCCTTGTTCGCGTAAGTGGTTATCGTACCAGTCTAGAAGAAGAAGAATAGGGCCTCACTGAACGCTCGAAGAAACTTTAATCTCATAAAGAGCATTTTGAATCTACGATAATTGGCGCACTTCGCAGTGCCACATTTTGTTTCTGTTGGGTAGAATGCACTTAAATTCCATTTTTTTTTTTTTTGTATTTTAGAAAATGACGCATGCGAAACGGCACACTATAAGGGAAATTGTGCTGTCAACCGAAATTGTCCGCAACTACCCGCTTCTATGAACGCAATTGGTCTCACCAGTAACGATGTCGGCCATTGTGGTTTTAATATACTCGAGGAGATTATTTGTTGCCCGTAAGTATTTATGAACTAAATGAGTGAGGAACTATTTCTTCTGCAGCTTTGTTTTCTATGCAGTCTGGTAAGCAAAACAAAAAAAATTTATAAAAAATATTTCTTTTTAGGAACAGTGCAGTAACCAGTACCACTACAGCAAAGCCGTCGGATATTACCACCACAGCACCACTGCCAGGGTTTGTTTTCTTTCCACTAAAATAGATATTTCTTAGCATAAAATTAAAAAGTATATATCCTTTATTGCAATATGTTTTGCAGCAATATGACGTCACGTACACGCAATTTCGATCGCCCAGCTGATCGTTATGAAATTAAAAATTTCAGCATGCAGCAAAATTGAAATGGGTCTGATGCCAAGCTCAATAAATCATATACTTGGCGGCGAGGCTGTTGCCTTCGCAGAATATCCGCATATGGCTAAAATTGTTTACGACACCGAAGGTATGCTTTGTGGTGGGACGTTGATCGATAAACGTTTCGTTCTTACTGCGGCGCATTGCATAATACCGAGGGGCAAGAAACCTATAAAAGTTATTTTGGGTTTTACTGACTTCAATCATACAGAGCAATGGTAAGGCCGACTGGAGATAGATATCAAAGTGAGTAATATGAATACATAATTCTACACAAGGTGGCGCAAAATTAATCATCCTATCGGAAGATTTATATATTTTGCAAATGGAACGCACTTTTGAACGAGGCAAATACAGTAAACAAATATACAAACAATAGAGCGCGTAAAGCTCAAAAAAAGATTTCCATTATTCATAATATTTTTTTATTTATTAAAAGTGTTATTTTTTTTTCCTTGTTCACTCATCTCGGGAGCATAGAATCTCGACAAGTCTTGTCTTTCCTTGGTTTCGTTAATCTATTTGATTTCTGACAGGGTAGGTGATGATTAGCCTGCCGCTGCAGCTACGAACTGGACCAACTTATAAGAGGGAAAATTGTAACGAAAGCAAGAGGCACACCAAGATCAAGATGGATTGCCGAAGTAGAAGATGACATGGGGAAACTCAAGGTCAACAACTGGAAGAAATCAACCAAGGATCGGGGCAAAAGGAGACATTTTGTACCGGAGCATAGTGCGGCCGATTCCCGAAAAGCTGGCCAAAAACTCAAAAAATTAAGTAATTGATTCAAAATTTCTTACTCGGGGGTTGTCGGGTCGCTGATTACGAATTTGATCTTAAAATTTTGAAAATCCACCCCCTTCCACCCCTATTGGCCACCCCCTCACGTGAAATAGAGTATATTCAAGAACATAATCAAGATGCATGTAAATTTATATGTTTTCGGGGTCGCAAAGTAGCAAGTGGTAGCAGCTGAATCTTGTTTTATTCAGTAACCATTACTTTTTTGAGTAACCTTTAATAGGCTTCAAAGCAGCATATGACGGCATTGTATTACTATACAGTTTGAAAACTCAAATTTTATAAAAAAAATTGCAAAAAATGTATCTGCGTATTGCTGCAGCTAAAAATTTTGTGTCGAGGTATTGATATGTACTAAAGATTTCTCGTATTTTACTAACCTTCCGAAGATGATTCCATTTGGTTTTTTTCAATTTACTCCATTACAAAATCTATCAAATGTGTACAACTTTCACTATTCATCGACAGTAATACGATGCTCAAACGAAGGCCACGTTGCGACTGAAAATACAGAGGATACTTAGGGTACAGGACGTTGCTATGAACGGTTTTCACTACTCAAGGCATTACTGTAGCCAACCCAAAGACAAAAAACTCTATCTAGAAACTTTTTTTTCGACTTTTGGCCAGCTTTTTGGGAATCGGCCGCACTGTGCGGAGCATAAATCTCATAGGTATAAAGCTGTAGCGCTAAAAACTGATGGCGATCAGATTTTGCTTGTCAAAAGCCGAGTGGTTGCAAACAATTTCTAACTTTTTTCGGTCAGTTTCAATAAAAAAATTTCTACAAATTTTTGAACAACAACGTTTTATGTTTTAAGGGGGCAGATACCTGTAAAATTTCGAAAAAACAAAATTTTTTTTTCATAAAATGTTAAAATATATAATCCTTTAAGAATATGTCAAAAAAATTTTAGAACGTAAATTTAAGTATTTCTTTTATTACAGATCGTCAACCGTGACGACTCTATTCTTTGCGTTCGAGCGCTGGAAGAGGTATAGTTATGTTGTATTCAAACTTTAGACGCGTTTTTCTCAAAACTATATTTTTCGAATTGGCGCACACGATAACTCGGAAAGTTATTGACCGATCTCCCTGAAATTTTGCTCACATCTTTTTAATGATATATCTACTTTCTATGTGTTTCAGATTTTCGAAAATTTTTCGAAAAAATAATTTTTCCGAAGGAAAAATTGTAGGAGAATTCGCCCCAAAATAAATTTTTTTTTTGAAGCATTTTATTCCGCGAATTGTTTTTTTTCATTTTTTTTAATCATTAAGAAATTATGACATTAATAAACAAAAAAATGTTTGGTTTTTTGTATTCAGGTCACTGGCGCCTACAGTGCCCGCCGATTGAGAAGCCCCGCTGCGACGTTCCTGGAAGAATTGAGTCTGCATCCGCCATTTTAAATGATTAAAATAAAAAAAAAACAAATTAAATTTATTTTATTTAATTTAATTGTATGCCAATTTTGAAAAAAATATTTTGCCTTCTTCATTTTAAATAAATTTAATGAAAACCAGCGAAAATATGGCCGTTTACAGGTATTTGTCCCCTTAAAAGTTTTTGGCTGGAATATTTGTGTACGCTTTTGCACTTAAATTTTCAGCTATTTTGTGTATTTATCTGTCATATTGTTCGCTTTCGTAGAATCTGATGCGTGATGATCTACAGAAGCATTATCACCTGAGCCTAACATGGGTTGTAAAGGGTGTTTTTTTTAGAGGTTAGGTTTTCAAGTTGGCACTACTTTTTTCGTAGATGGTCTTTTTGACAGCTGTCACTTGATTTATGCTCAGTTTGGTTTGCCATTTCATAATGAATAGACTTACACCTGAACAACGTTTGCAAATCGTGCAAATTTATTACGAAAATAATGGTTCGGTTCGCGCGACGCATCGAAGAAAATTTTGTTCAGCGATGAAGCTCACTTTTGATTGAATGGGTATGTCAATAAGCAAAATTGTCGCATTTGGAGTGAACATAATCCACAAGCCATTGCTGAGACGCCGTTACATCCTCAAAAAGTCACTGTTTGGTGTGCTCTATGGGCAGAGGGAATCATTGGTCCATATTTCTTTAGAAATGAAGCCGGCCATAATGTTACAGTCAATGGAGAGCGCTATAGAGCCATGATTAATGACTCTTTCGTGCCTGAATTGGACGATGTTGATGTGGACGACCTTTGGTTCCAACAAGACGGCGCTACATGCCATAGCGCAATCGATTTATTGAAGGAAACTTTTGGTGAGCGCATTATCTCGCGCCGTGGACCTGTGGCGTGGCCTCCAAGATCGTGCGATATAACCCCGCTGGACTATTTCTTGTGGGGCTATGTGAAGTCGCTTGTCTACGCAGATAAGCCCAAGACGATTGACGTCTTGGAAGAGAATATTCGGCGCGTTATTGCTGACATACGGCCCCAATTGCTGCAAAAAGTGGTCGAAAATTGGGCCTCTCGGCTGGAATTTATTCGATCCAGCCGCGGCGGCCACTTGCCCGAAATCATTTTTAAAACATAATGGCAAACCCTTATCTTTATAATAAAGCTAAATTCTTGGCCATAACATTAAATTAATATATATACGTTTTATTTCATCTTGAAAACCTTACCTCTAAAAAAAAACACCCACTATAATTCGCTTTCTTTTAAATATTTATTTAAATAATAATTATCTTCATCAGAATTGCTTTCAGTATCTGATTTTAGGATTCATTGAATTCATCTGCATTATTAACTAATTTTTTGTGAAAATGAACTTACGCCACTTTCAAAGAAAACGGCTCATATATCTACGCAGTACATAAATTTCTCATAAAATGTAGTTACTGCAATAATAGTGACCACATTTTGTATAGAGAGTTCCGAAGTTGGCTACACATACACACATAGATAAAATTAAAATGAATAGGCATTTGCATATGTATTAGTGTGCATTTGTATGTGCACAGGTTGCAATTAGTACTTTGATGATGCCCAGCTACACTAGTAATCATATCTTCACACACATAGACTTCCATGCATACACAAATACTCACGTATACATACACACCAAAAGGCATTAGTAGTTTCATATTATCTGCTGATTATACAGATCCGCCAGACAAATGAATTAAATAACTTGCATTGCGATGTGATGTGATTTGTTCCTACCAACAGAGAGTATTTAGATTTTGTGACATTCATCACAGCAGCAGAATTTAGTAGTCAGTTTGTCGTATGAAATTCAAAACTGCCGTAAATTTTAGGCGGTTCCGCACTATATAATAGAATATCTGCACCCTTACACTCTGGATACACTTTCATAGAATTACCAGCGAATATTTGGTTCAACGCAACGGGTTTAGCAGCGTCTCATAAATACTAGGTGGCGCAAAATTAATCACCCTATCGGAATATTTATAATTTTTGTGAATAGACAGTTGAAATATACAAAGCGACCATCCTGAACGTGGCATACTGGATAATTGAGAAAGAGTGGCGGTAGCAGCATTGAAATTTGTAGTGACAGTAAAGCTGCACTGAAATCCCTTGCTAACCCACGCTGCTTTTCGAAATTAGTCGGTGAATGTAACACAAAGCTGAACAGGATTGCAAAACACAACAAAGTTAGTCTTATTTGGGTGCCTGGACGTTGTGGTGTTACAGGGAACGAGTTAGCTGATGAACTGGCTAATGAAGGCTCTGCATGTTCGCCACTAGGCCCTGAACCCTTTCCAGGTGTCAATTCTCTATCGATTCAGCTATGGATTGACGACTTCATGAGGTCTACCCATAGAGGACGTTGGTCTGAGTTGAACTCGTGCAGAGTAGCCAAGTGCTTTGTGAAGGAACCAAACAGGAAAATAGCGACCTTTCTTCTAAAACTTAGTAGGAAGGACTTGAGAGTACTGGTGGGTGTAATCAGAGGGCACAACGTCTGTGGTCAGCATATAGCTGCCATGGGGGTCGTCGACAGCCCGATATGCCTATCCTGTCTTGAGGATGACGACACTGTAGAGCATTTTATCTGTAGGTGTCCGGCGTTTTCCAGAATCAGACTTAGGATATTGGGTTGCAATATACTGATTATGGACTAAGTTCATACTTTTCCTCTTCCGGATCTCTTAAAATTCATCAATGAATTCAAGAGATTTGTGGAAGAGTGACCTCAAACTAATCTTTCCCTCTTACCACCCAGATTTTATCTTTCCTATCTCTATTCTTTCTACTGAATTCTATCCGGGTGCAGTACAATGGTCTCCTGACTGAGTGTTTGGACCTATCCAACCCCCCACAAATCTAATCTTACCTAATCTAATCTAATCTAATCTAATCTAATCTAATCTAATCTAATCTAATCTAATCTAATCTAATCTAATCTAATCTAATCTAATCTAATCTAATCTAATCTAATCTAATCTAATCTAATCTAATCTAATCTAATCTAATCTAATCTAATCTAATCTAATCTAATCTAATCTAATCTAATCTAATCTAA
Source organism: Anastrepha obliqua (assembly GCF_027943255.1). Classification (NCBI taxonomy): domain Eukaryota; kingdom Metazoa; phylum Arthropoda; class Insecta; order Diptera; family Tephritidae; genus Anastrepha; species Anastrepha obliqua. The sequence continues at coordinate 26,049,568 of NC_072893.1, forward strand.
TCTAATCTAATCTAATCTAATCTAATCTAATCTAATCTAATCTAATCTAATCTAATCTAATCTAATCTAATCTAATCTAATCTAATCTAATCTAATCTAATCTAATCTAATCTAATCTAATCTAATCTAATCTAATCTAATCTAATCTAATCTAATCTAATCTAATCTAATCTAATCTAATCTAATCTAATCTAATCTAATCTAATCTAATCTAATCTAATCTAATCTAATCTAATCTAATCTAATCTAATCTAATCTAATCTAATCTAATCTAATCTAATCTAATCTAATCTAATCTAATCTAATCTAATCTAATCTAATCTAATCTAATCTAATCTAATCTAATCTAATCTAATCTAATCTAATCTAATCTAATCTAATCTAATCTAATCTAATCTAATCTAATCTAATCTAATCTAATCTAATCTAATCTAATCTAATCTAATCTAATCTAATCTAATCTAATCTAATCTAATCTAATCTAATCTAATCTAATCTAATCTAATCTAATCTAATCTAATCTAATCTAATCTAATCTAATCTAATCTAATCTAATCTAATCTAATCTAATCTAATCTAATCTAATCTAATCTAATCTAATCTAATCTAATCTAATCTAATCTAATCTAATCTAATCTAATATAATCAAAGGAACAAGTTATTCAAAATCAAAATGGGATGATTAATTTTGCCCCACCTTCTATTTTAGTCACCCAACCTAGTATATGAACATAACTCTAATCTGGGTACCTGACCACAGGAAGAGAAGGAAATGGGAAAACTGATGAACTGGCAAGAGGGGGGCATCACAAAATGAGTTCGAAATGAGTAGAACTAGGCTGTCTCCAAGAAGTGCACAAAAGGGAGTTCTTCTCCCTAAACAAACGTGGTTCCATTTCAAAAAATCCACAACTGACAAGTTGTTAAGAACGCTGTGAGCAGGCATATTCAGAAGTACGTCAAAAATAACCGGCCACTGGCCTTTAGGAGGCCATGCCTGGAAGATGGATTGGCTGTACAGCGGTAGATATAGAAAGCTGAAGAAACAATCAAGAAGAATCTAAACAAACAGTGTTTCACTATCTGTGTGGGTGCCCAAGTCTGGGTGCTCTACGACATAGAATGGTGAGGGAATTCGTGATGGTCAACTTGAAAGGAATTGCCGAAAAGAAAATAGACAACATAGCCAGATTCATAGTCAAATCAAAATGGTTCGACTAATAAAAAGTAGTGGTTCTACAAGTGGTGCATCAAAATGGCATATTGTGGTTAATGTAGCAGCATACTAACCCCCGTTAGAGCAATGTAAATCACCGGTCGTCTTCGTCTAGCTCATCTGACGGTAGGCCCCGGAAACTTGCTGTTCCGACAAGTTGGGTCCAGAGCAGGAGAGGGGTGTTGGATGAGTTGGTTTGATGGGACATGTGAAAAGTTAGTTAGTATCACATGCTCGACATATGTTTGGTATGTTGGGTCAATTGTGGATACGTAGGAATTTCATCTCTTACAATACCAAAACATAATTGTGCCAAGGTTACGTGGGTCTCTCGGGGTAGCTGGAGCTCTTCATCTGCTGTCGATGGTGGTTGGACTCCGATTACGGCAAGAGTCCACCGATGAAAGTCATTTATTGTCTGCCTAAACACTGTCTGGTCCAGTAGTTTTCGATTTATTGTGTCCTGGATCTCGTCGGAATACTTGGAGAGGCATGCCTGAGTGGCGGCTCTCGTTCAAGCAGGTGTCTACTTGGGCATCCTAGCATGCTCAATAGTTTGTTGTGCTTCTTCTGAGGGCGCACGTGTGCTATATTATGTAGGTGTCGTAGAGGGGACATCAGGAGGCATCCCATCGCAGTGTTTTGGCATGTCTGAAGCTTTGTCCACTGCATATCACTAGTTCCAGGTGACCGCACAGGTGCAGCGTAATTTACATCCTGCCGACCAATTGCCTTAATTGTCACCAGCAAAATTTCTTCGCCTTTGCCCCAAGTACTGCCGGCTAGCGATTTGAGGACCTTGTTGCGATTTGGGACTTTAGTGGCAATTGCAGTTGTAAGCGCAGAGAAGGAAAGTAAACTGTTGAAGATTAGTCCTAAAATTTTGGGGTCTACAGTCGGAATTCACGTGTCGTCAACTTTGATCTTGAGCTGTAGTTTGACCTCCGTTGTCCAGGGAGGGAAAGTTGGAGACTCCTCGCAGTGGGGAAACGAGAAAGCTTGGTGAGATAATCGTTCACTTTGCCGCACGGGCCATCAATGTCATTGCCCGACGCCATTATCGTGCAATCGACCAGGGCATTTTTGTGGTAATTGGGGCTGGGCTGTGTAACTTAAACAACATCTCCGCCACCAACATATTAATTGGAATGGCATTGGTTGGTGTATATGGTTGCCTAGTTGGACAAGAAATAAAATTCGGGCCGTGTAAATTCAGTACAACCTGTACCATAAAGAGGCCTTTTGATATCGAGACATTGGGTGAAGAATCAGAAAATCAGAGACAGTGGCGTGCTCTTTTCTAAAATGAGACAAGAACTATAACGAGAGAAAGCCTACGAAAGCCAATAAAAAACTGACTAACCGCCATAGAAACCAAATAAAAGAGGAAGCAACAAAGAGTTTTCAAATTCGACTCAAATAAAATAGAAGCTGGGTCTTCCAGCGCATCACACACATTTTACGCAACACAGATTACGTAAAATGAAAAAAAAACTGGCGTGCAAGTCTGCGCTGAAAACGCATCACAGACAAGTGCGTTTAGACTTCGCTCAAAAACGCATGCAGTGGGAAACGGAGTGGGACAATACTGTCCTCTTCGATGAAAACAAAATTCAACCTAGCCTTGGTACGATTTGCATAACAACCGTATACGTTTGTATGCCCAACTTTGGTGATGGCATCGTTATGATGTGGGCGGAATTTTCATCAAGAGTAAAAGCAAATATTTGTTTTGTGGCTAACAAAATGAATTCTAAAACATTCATGGAATTGCTGGACGATGCTCTCACTTCATTTTTGGATAACGAAATGGATTAAGCCAGCATTTTCCAAGAAAAATCATTGAAATGGTATGAAGAGCACAACAAACCGCTCATGAAGTGACCTTCATGCAATCCCGATTTGGATCCGGTTGAGAACTGCTGGTGCTGGACAAAACGAGGAAGGGCACCAGTAAAAGACTGTACTAGAGCTCGAATTGGCCATTAAGGAAGCTCGCGGAGATTTGGACCATACTTTGCTTCATAATTTTGTAAAAATCAAAGCCGAAACGTATTTTTGAATATATTAATAAAAATGAAGGACCAATTAATTATTTTCCTAAAATAAAATGGGTGTATTAGTTTGGGGAAAAAGAAAGCGAAACCTGAGTACTTTCTTTGATTTCATTTAGGCTGGGTTAGATGAGCTGTCTCTAATCACTTGCGAGACTGCGCTTAAATGGTACAAATTCTCGCAGAACTTATTCCTGAGGAATCTGCAGCTATACAAAAATGGTTTTGCGGTGCTTTGTCATAGGTTCAGTGCCTCGTTAGTTTTCCAATAGCAAGTCGTACATTTGGTATTTCGAGCCCCAATAATTTCAGTCTTTTTTGTTCACTTAGTGTTGGGTGACGAAAGCTGAGTACTTCAGAGGAGCTTCAGACTAGTTAAAGTCAATCAATGTTTACCTTATCTTTAACTTCCGAAAAGAAGAATAGGTTAAATACAACTACCTTTCTAAGACTCCTACCTCTGGCACTTTTCTCGGCCCTTTTCCTAAACAAGCCCTTTGCTTATGAACGTCTGTAGAAAAGGGCAGAAGAGTCTGGAGATGATTGGCAGTTGGTGCTGTACGAATGGGCTATCGGCAAACCCTACCAAGACTGGTATTGTCCATTTCATCAGAAGGAGGAAGTTTGATGGACTCGTTCTGTCTAAGCTAAAAGGAGTCACAATCCAGCTATCCGAAGAAATCAAAGCACTGGCAGCCTTTTGGTAGTGCAAAGGTCCCTTGGAAGGCACGCATCTGTGTTTCAAGCGGAGGTGTAAGCTGTTCAAGAAGCGATGAACTTTATTGTGGATGGAGAGGCAGATCTGTATGTGTGTGCAGCGACAGCAAAGCTGCGCTCATGGCCTTACACAGCCCTTTACAACCTCAAGGGTAGTTGAGTCCTACCAATCCAGGCTGAACTATGTCGGTAGACATAATATTCTGAGGCTAATATGGGTTCCGGAAAACGAAGGTATCGCGGGCAACGAGGCCTCTGACTCTTTATCTAGAATGGGATCTGAGGCCTTTGTCCTGAGACTTTTTATCCCGGAGCCCGTTTTACCACTCTCTTCTGCAGCCATCAAAGTCACGGTTAACAAAAGGGTTACTCCAACCCATAAGCGAGCTGGGCAGGCTGAGAGAGGCTTCAGATGGACACGTCCGACCGACTGTCGCAGATCCTCCTGTCACTCCAAGCAGAAGGGACAGTAAGCAGCTGGTTAGACTGATGACGGGCCACTTTTTATGGGCGAAAATGTGAGCATCTCAGACAGTGCCCAGCATGTGGAGAGGAGGATGAGGCGGCGGACCACTTTCTATGCGTCTACCCAGCCTTGACTCGAATCAGGCTTGAGGTCTTTGGCACTGATGTGTTAAGAAGCAACCACCTTGGCTCCTTGCCACCACAAAATCTACTCAGACTTCTTCGGAGATTGGGCAGATTTAAGGGAAATAAAAAAAAACTCGAGTGCAGTACAATAGACATAATTGTGTGGTGCTCCGAGGCACTTTAAACGTGTTTTTAATAATTCCGGACAGACGCACAGAAGGTGTTCTAAGGTTTCCTCAACATCCTCTCTACATTTCCTGCATTTGTCCGTGTTAGCAATCCCTATCTTGTACGCATGTGCAGCCAATAGATTATGACCTGTTAGCATACCTGGTTTACATGTGGTCAGATTAGTCCACCTAGCTTCCACTCGCTTTTTCACGTAGTCGTCCATTTCGTTGAATACTGTGTTTAGCAGTTGCTCAAAAGGTAGTCTAACAGCAATTTTTGCTATCTCATCTACTATTTCGTTCCCCATAATGCCTTTGTGACCAGGTACCCAGTAGATATGCAGCCTACTGTTTGCGGCTAGCCTTTCTATGGCCCCCCTGCTCCGTTGAATAAATTTGGACTCAATACATATGAACTTATTGCTTTTATTGCTGGACAGTCAACGTATATATTAATTGTTGAGTTCTTCCTTGTTCTAGTGTAGGCTAGCTCCGCGGCTTTCCCCACAGCAGAAACTTCAGCTTGGAAAATACTGCTGTGGTCTGGCAGCTTGATAAGCTGGCTTATTCATAGTTTTGAGCAGTAAATACCCGCTCCCACTCCGTCTAAAATTTTAGAGCTGTCTGTATACTTGGCCAGGCTTCATGCCTTTGTGTCATCCCTCCTCTTCAATTGCAGTGCGAAATCTTCTCTCCCAGTTAAAAAACGGAGTCATGTAGTCTGTGCGACTTGAGCTCCACTTTCCTATTGAGCTGTGACCGAAGGTTCTGCAGGTCGCTAACCTCCTCGCGGATTTCGCTGCCAGGTTTTCCGCCATAAGGTCAATAGGTGGCATGCTGAGTATCATTTCCAGCGCCGCCGTTGGAGTGGTTTTCATCGCTCCTGTTATGCACAGAGCAGCGAGTCGTTGAATCCTCTCCACTGGTATTAAGAATGTCAGTTTTCTTGTCGCAGTCCACCATACTAAGGCCCCATACAGCAATATCGGTACAACTACTGCCGTGTAGCACCAATGCATTAGAGAGGGTGATAGACCCCAAGTAACGCCCAGCATTCTTTTGCGCGTTTCTGGACTTTTTCAGCCTTTCCTCAACATTGCGCTTCCACAGCAATTTACTGTCTAGTATTACTCCGAGCTACCTCGCATGATCTTTGAGAAGTAGTTCGTTGTTGCCTAGCTTCGGGAGGTTCCACGCCGGGGTCTTGTATTTCCTGGTAAAAAGTACCATGTCCGTTTTTCCGCGTGTATCCCTAGCCCTGCGCGACAGGCCCATTGGTGTACCGTTTTAAGCGTGTTGTTCATCACATTACTGATGGTGTCCAGGTACTTTCCCGTAACTACTATAGCTATGCCATCTGCATATGCCACTAGTTTTGATGCCCCTCCGTAGCGGCGATAGTACCCCACCTTGCGGAGTGCCTCTGCATGCATATTTGGTGACGCTCGTATCTTATCTTTCTGCTAGCTAATAGCTGCCTTATCCATAGATAAACAACGGGTTGCACTCTAAGTGACTATTTAAAATAGCATCTTTTGTCACGTTGTTAAATACCTCTGATATATCTAGAAATACTCCAAGAGCGTACTCCTTATATTTCAACGCCTTTTCTATGTTTAGTACAAGTGAGTGAAGTGCTGTTTCAGTAGATCTGCCTTTGGTGTAAGCATGCTGCGCCTTGGATAATACGCCCGGCGCAATTGTATCTCTAATGTATGTGTCTAGAATCTTCTCTAACGTTTTCAGGAGAAATGAGGTCAGACTAATGTGCCTTCCTTCGAGTAGAGAGGGTTGCTTTTTACAGCTTTTGGAGTAAACAAAACTCTCGCTTCTCTCCACAATACAGGAATATAGCTGCACCTCGAGCATCCCCTGAATATCGTTCTTAACCATGGTACCACAAGATGGCTTACCTTTTGGAGCATGGCTGGGAAGATTCCATCCAGTCCTGGCGATTTATATGGGTCGAAACCGACAAAAAAAAAAGGAAAAAAGCACGCAGTTGAATAACAGGGATACGACCATCATAGTTTGATCATTCTGTTTGACCTACAATCAGCAGATCCCAGGTTACTTATCACTGCGAACATTTAAAAAAAAATATTTACTAATTTCGGTAGCAAAGCGACTAAGAATGGAAAACCTTCGAGTGCATTTCTGCCATGAATAGTCTTCACAGAAAAAATATCTGCCTTTCATGGATGGCATAAAATTGTAGGGACCTACTTTTATGGAAAAATTTAAAATTTAAACATTTATTTTTACAGCAGATTTTCATTGGTAACTTGAGCAGCTGCTGAAACACAACAACTTGAAAAACTTTCATTGCTATCTGGTTACCCTCTATAAGAATATAAAAGCAAATCACTATTATTATTATTCATATATGCCTGTATGTACGTAAATTACTCGCAATTAGTTGCACGCTCAAACGCAAATACGTGAATAATTGGTCGTAAAACAAAACAAAAAAGAAAACAACAAAAAAAAACTTCCTATATGCAGAGAAATATTCATTCCTCAAATGAAGGCTATAATTAAATTCTAACAATAATACTAAATTTTGAAAGTTTCATGAGAGTTTTTGTTGAATTTAATGAATTTAATTGTACGTACTCAGTTATTTATATACCCAAAATACATATGTACGCATGAATGCTTAGAGGACACAAAGAAGTGGAATATGAATTCACTAACGGCAATGAAGGTCACTGGAAAAAAATGAATTTTTCGAATGAAATTTGACTGTGAAATTTAGGTAAATACATTTGTTCATGCTTGTGTACAAATATGAAGCTTTATAAGCCAATTCCCAGAATTTTCACTGTACCCAAACGTGCGCGCATTTATAAAATTTAATACAGCCAACTAAAACACGCTGAATGCAGTAGCAACTGGGCATACATATGAACGCATTTTTAGGTACGTAACTTTGTACGCACATAGCTGCTTATTATGATGACAACTAAGGCAGCGCAATTTTCAAAAACCACAGCAAGCCACCAGTACAATACAAATGCATCCATATGCTCGTAGTTGAATGTCAAGTGTGCACCGGAGCGTATGAGTGATGTGAATGCTTGAAATGTGCGATTGGGATTTTCGTAATCCTACATTGGTGTTAGTGCACACAAATCTAGACAATGTTCGGACACATTTCATTCTGACATTCATTAATTTTGTCTCTACAAATTTGGGCTATGCGATTTTTGTGATTTCTTCATGCGTAAATGTGATTCTTATGACTTTTGTAGTTAGTCAGATTTATTTGAAAAGTTTGATTGACGAACATGAAGTAGGCTGCATTTTTATGGAAGTATACTCGTGTATTTATTTAGATACTTGTATATGTATATGAGTAGATTCCAAGCAAGCACTGGATACTGTTGAACAGAGGAAATGCTAGTTAATAAAATGAAAGACATGGAGATAAAAAGTTTGCTGCCATACTTGGATCGCACGAAATGGATGTGACTCAAAAACACACAAAAAAAAAAACAACCAGACATCACACGAGCATAGTGGTAGTAAACCGGTGCTAATCACTAATTAGAATTTCAATAGAAATACTCAACCACTTCAACAAAAACAACAACATCTCTCGCCTCTCCTCTGTCACTAGCACAAGGGGGTGACTCAAAGTGACCCACTTGCTTCAACTTTATGCGTGTTTGCTCTGGAGAAGATTAAACGGAAGTGTGGTATAGGCCTGAATGGCACTGCTCTAGTTTTCACGGGTCACATCGATGTAATATACAGGAGCACATCTGCTTTGAAAAAAGATTTTCTAAAACTTAAGAACGCAGTCAGAAGCCTGAGCCTCCGCATAAACGAATAAAAAATAGAATTTTTGTGCACTAGAAAATTTCCAAATAAATGAAAATCTGTCGAGAGTTACACTTTTCAGCGGGTGGCATCGCTCAAATATCTGGAATCTATAATCTCTGCATGCGCAACATCCAAACAAGAAGTAAGTGCGCGGCTCCAGGCAAGAAACGTGGTCTTCGCCAAACAAGGCTCTAAGTTCCTCGTTTCCCATTTAAACGAATGAAGTTGAAACCCTATAAAACTATAATTAGGTCTTGCGTTACTTATGCCACTGAAACTTGGAAGATGCGTTAGGTGGATGAAAAAAAGCTTAACATATTTGAGCGAAAAATCCTACGCTGCACCGGTGCGTATACAACACATCAGCTATCGCCTACGTTACAACGATGAATGTCTAGCTGAGCTAAATGACTTCCACATTGCCAACTGCATCAGACTTCAGCATCTTAATTGAGCTGGACAGTCGGTTTACTGACGATAGTTTAACGTGATAACGTCATAAGAAAATACTGATTGAATGGTTGCATTTTTCAAAAGAAAATTTTAATTTTATTTGTTTGATAGATATTTTGTATGGATATAGAGAATGAGTTAACATTAACATAACATAATATAACATAACATAACACAACACAACATAACACAACACAACACAACACAACATAACATAACATAACATAACATAACATAACATAACATAACATAACATAACATAACATAACATAACATAACATAACATAACATAACATAACATAACATAACATAACATAACATAACATAACATAACATAACATAACATAACATAACATAACATAACATAACATAACATAACATAACATAACATAACATAACATAACATAACATAACATAACATAACATAACATAACATAACATAACATAACATAACATAACATAACATAACATAACATAACATAACATAACATAACATAACATAACATAACATAACATAACATAACATAACATAACATAACATAACATAACATAACATAACATAACATAACATAACATAACATAACATAACATAACATAACATAACATAACATAACATAACATAACATAACATAACATAACATAACATAACATAACATAACATAACATAACATAACATAACATAACATAACATAACATAACATAACATAACATAACATAACATAACATAACATAACATAACATAACATAACATAACATAACATAACATAACATAACATAACATAACATAACATAACATAACATAACATAACATAACATAACATAACATAACATAACATAACATAACATAACATAACATAACATAACATAACATAACATAACATAACATAACATAACATAACATAACATAACATAACATAACATAACATAACATAACATAACATAACATAACATAACATAACATAACATAACATAACATAACATAACATAACATAACATAACATAACATAACATAACATAACATAACATAACATAACATAACATAACATAACATAACATAACATAACATAACATAACATAACATAACATAACATAACATAACATAACATAACATAACATAACATAACATAACATAACATAACATAACATAACATAACATAACATAACATAACATAACATAACATAACATAACATAACATAACATAACATAACATAACATAACATAACATAACATAACATAACATAACATAACATAACATAACATAACATAACATAACATAACATAACATAACATAACATAACATAACATAACATAACATAACATAACATAACATAACATAACATAACATAACATAACATAACATAACATAACATAACATAACATAACATAACATAACATAACATATCATAAAGCATTCACCAACAGCTTTCATTTGATACCCATATTGTACATACACGTCCGAAGGTTACGCGGGTCCACGTTTTGACCTATATCTCTAGCCCTATTTCCAAAATAAAATATAATCCATGTTACTCGTGGATGATGTAGCTTTCGAATGGTAAAAGAATTTTTAAAATCGGTCCAGTAGTTTTGAGCCTATTCATTACAAACGAACAAAGTTTTCCTCTTTATAATATGTATTAGTATAGACAACATATCTTATAAGATATATGGTAAATATTAAAATACATTTTTTCCTTCATATATAATAAAAAAATTAATAATACAATAATAACATTAAAACAACAGGTATTATTAACAAACTTGGTTTTATTTTAAATTCTTCAAGTGAATTAAATTAATAATAATCAATAAGAAGGCATATGCAAATACAAATACGTGAATTTATATATGTACATATGCGCATATACATACATATATACGCTCACTTAAGTAGGAGAGAGCAAGATGTCGAACGTTGCCGTTCGTTTGCTTTGTTTGCTTTGTCGTTCGTTCCGCGCTTTCGCTTGCAGTTCATGCAATGAGCAAGGTAACGACAAATGAGCAAGGTAACACTAAATAGCAAGGTAACACTAATGAGCAAGGTAACACTAAAGAGCAAGGTAATACTAATGAGCAAGGTAACTACATATGAGCAAGGTAACACTAAAGAGCAAGGTAACGACACATTTTTTCGTGCGTGCAGCCTGTTAAATCGAATTATAAGACGTTATCACGTCAAAAAGATCTAGAATAAAAAAGGAATTGCCCAAGAAAGACCTGAATTGTTACAGTAAATAACGACGCCAAGATTTCTAGACTGAAAAACTGGAAGATGTCTTCAAAGCATGTTGTCGGAGGCCATAACAAAACGCGAACCGTCACGCCAACAGAGACGATGATTTTACCTATATGAGCGAAATTTTTATTGATTTTTCATTTATCCCTTATTTACGAATTTTTGCGTTTTTTACTTTTTTATTTATTTCTATTTTTGTTTATTTTATGTCGCAATTTACATTCATGAAGCTAAAGTCTTTGTTTGTTCGCTGAAATACAATCAAATTATTATGCTTTCGCATTATGAATAAATGCAATGTATGATTTTTGGATTTATTAGGCTATTGAAATATAAGAAAACAGTAAAAGGAAAGGTGAACACATTTGGATGGCATAGCTGAAGCTCACAGGATTATTTAATGATGCAAATAATGTATTATTCACCCCACGCAAACAGAGCCTGCGTTATTCAAGTTCTTTAATAAATGGCATACCTCCTAAGGCCTATGCGAGGGTTAATCCAAGCGGTTCGTAATCTGGTAGCCCCCTTACAAAGCTTGAAATTGAATGGTGGGCAGGTTAATGTGGTCAGAACGCTTTAGGTCCGAGTATTAATTGTGTTGCCTAAATTTAGTTGAAGAATTCATATTGATCTAAAAGCGAATAATAATCAAAACAGCGCATTGAGCAACTGAATTCTTAGTGATAAAGGCCTACACTTTTCCACTATTAAGCATTTTCCATTACAAAGAGAAATCAAAATGGCCATCGTTCGCTAGACGATGTGAATAGGTGGTTAGTATCGTGCGGAGTACCTTCATAAGCCGAAATTATATTTAAAGGGTGGTTAAGATTCAAGGGCCGGTGTTGATTTTGAATAAAATACACATTTTTTTAGAAATTATTGTCATTTCTCTCTATTATGATAATATTAGTATAACTCAATTACATGTAAAACAAAATATCAGCCAAATGGTCGCCGCGGCCTCGGCGGCACACCTCCATCCGATGGTCCAAATTTTCGATGACGCTGAGGCATAATTGAGGTTCTATGCCGTTAATGTGCCGAATTATCTCATCCTTTAGCTCTTGAATTATTGCTAGCTTATCGACGTACACCCTTTTTTTTACAAATAACCCCAAAATAAGAAGTCCAACGGTGTCGTTGACGTTTAGATGTGGTTCACATTCAACATCGGCCCTTGAAATTTAACCACCCTTTATTTATTTATCTTATTTTAATAATCTACAGTTCAAATTACCTTACAGACTATCAATGTAAATACAAAATTAGACAACTTAATTTAAAATTTTTACAAAATAAATTTAGATAAAGCGAAATCAAGCAGACTGGAATTGCATAATGTATTATAGTCTCTAATTGCGCGAACAATGAGTGCATGCATCATCATCATCGGTTCCCGTTTCTCCCACTGGAGCATGGGGCCTCAGTAAAACACCTCCATCTGATTCTATTTTTTGCAAGAAACTTGATTTCGTTCCTAGTTGTTTCTCACGGCCAACCTTGTGAGCATTCAGTGCTTGGCGACACATTTCATTTGTGTCCTTGCGAAGCGTATTCCCAATCCACCTCCATGAGTGCATTACTCACAAATTTAGTCTTAAAGTTTTCCACATAAACGGGGTAAACATTTCGAAGACCTCTCTGGAGAACTTTAAAGCTTATCCGCTCAAGTAGAACTGGACAGTCGTCGATGCCATTAACAGCACTAAAAGTGAAAGGACTATCCGTCACTTTTCTAGAGATTAGCCTTAGCCAAAAATTATGGAAACATTTTAATCGAAAGTTGATCATAAGGTCTCCAAATGATAACTGCGTATTGTAAGTGAGAACGAATAAGAGCCTTAAACATCAGTTTATAGTTATACGGTACCCAGTACGATTTTGAAACAATAATTTGAATGTGACCATTGAAGGGGTTATATACAGATAGAATTTTCAAAACATCAATTTGTTTTATTTATTTTTCCTTAATGTACATATATTTAAGAATACACACGGAAAATTTAATATCGTGCCGGTGAATATTTTCGAAGTTATATGTAAATTTGAAAAGGCGCTTCAGAGTGCTCGAATATATTTTTTAGTAATTAATCGAAGATTTTTTTCCACCGATAAATAACTTTTTTTTTACAAACTATTTAAGACCGAAATGTTGCTCAAAAATCGAATTTTCGGTTTTTTTTTATTTTGAGAAACCGCCATTTTGTCAAAAAAAAATTATTTTGCTTATTCCTTCTGTTAATTACTAGATTTAACATTACTTTAACGAAATCTGTTTGGTTTTTTATTTTCAGAGGATCCAGTTCAGAGATATAGTGATCACTGCAAAACGGCTTTTTTGATACGAGCTCTCGGAGATCAGCGATAGCTCCTGTCCAAATAATTATTTTTACTAATACTAAATCTTAAAATACAATCAAAAGATAACATAATATGTGTACACATTTTTAGGTCAAAGAATTTAAAAGGCCTTCGAACTGTATATAGCCCCTGAAGGAAAATTATGTATCGAATAGAACTTCAAGATCCTTAAACTCTGTTACACTTTGTAGTACATTATTAGATATGCTGAAGGATGCGTTGAAAATGTACTGACGCCTCGAAAATGTTAAATGGAGACATTTTTTAAACTTCAAAGACAGATGCGACAGAATATTGTTCAAGTCGAGTTGAAGCTTCTGAGCATCCAGAATTAGAGAATAAGAAATGAACATGGGGAAATTTTTAAATCGTCCGAAATTCGAAAAGGAAAAATATTTGCATTGAGGGGGACGCCTTAAGTAGCAACAAAGTGATTCGGAAAACTCCATCAATTTTTACCACGCAGCATCTGTCCGCCAAATATGACTTAAGCCACTGCAGAAAGATGAAGTGAACACCCAAGGAAGCAAACTTTGTTAGTAGAATCTCTTGCGACGCTTTGTGAAACGCTTTAGAGAAGTCAGTGTAAACGCAATCACTTGGAGTTTTTTGGAAAACGAGGACATACAGAATGCACTAAAAGCAGCAAAATTAGTAGCTGTAGAGCGGCCAGTTACAGAACCATTTTGGTTTAGATTTTGTGAAGTAAGCTTAGAAGAAAGCAATGTTAAGTGTGCACTGGAACATCTGCTGGGTCATTGTCTCAGATTGCGACCTAGCTGTCTTAGTTCTACGCACTTCCGCTCATTGAGAGATGGTATGGACAGCAGAATTTGCAATTTACTAAAACTACAGTAACAATGCACGATGAATAGAATCTGTAGCTTACTGATTCATACAACCTTTTTACAATAGTAGAGACCATTTCTGGTCTTTGTGAGATGAGTGCTGATAAGTGAAGTGGAGACATCAAATTCCTAGCTAATAAACTACTAAACGAAGAAGGGAAGAGCTAAGACTATTCTGGACTTACCTTCGAGCACCTTCAAGCTCTTCAAGACAAGTATACCGTCAAGAAGGGAGTGGCAGACACCAAGGCCATGGAGAAGGAGGGAATTAAGTTTTTATACGGATGGTTCCAAGCTAGACGATAAAGTTGGCTATGGAGTATTTTCGAAGGAATTAGGACTGGAACTATCCTTCGACTACTTTAGCTATAGTATAAAAGAAGTGCCATAAGAAAAACTATAAAAATATATTCTCGGACAGCCAAGCGGCCATTAAACCAATGAATGCGGCTATACTAAGATCAAAGGTTGCACAGGAATGCCGGACAGCCATAAATGATATTCGCGTTGTATTCAGGGTAGCCTTATTTGGGTTCCGGGACACAGAGATATTGAGGGAAACTGTAAAGCTGTTGAGCTAGCCAGAAAAGGTACTGCTCTCCAACTGCTCAGTGATACAAGTACCATTGGAATACGCATGGTCACGAGTAAACTAATAATAAAAAACCACATTACCCATGAGGCCAATAGGTCATGGGAGGATGAAGATACATGTGTAACAGCCAGACTACTATGGCCGCAAAAAAACAAGAAAAAGACAAAGGAATTGCTTAGCCTCTTAAGAGAAGATATCTCGAAGGCCGTGGTTTGTGTAGACTAGGAGTTTTCTCTCTTGAATATTGTAGAAGTTGTAGAGATGAGGAAGAGGAAGAAACAGTTGAGCATTTCCTTTGCAATTGTCCAGCCTTAGATAAAATCAGAGCTGGTTGTCTAGGTAAACCCTTTTTCAATTCTCTTACAGAACTATTTTTCGCGGGGTATAGACCAATCCTGCACTTCATAAGAGCCTCAAATTGGTTTCACGAAAATAAATAAACAAGGTATAAGCATAGGAGGTTCAGACAACTCATAACCCTCTGTGAGTATAATCTTGGAATGCTCACGGACCTTTTCACAGGTCACTGCAGACTGCGTAGTTACGTACATAGGACTGGGATATGTTTTACTGACTCCTGTCGTTTCTGCGACCAGTCCCCGGAGACTTCAGCATACCTTCTACTCGAATGTGGTGCTCAAGCGCGAAGAAGGTTGAGACATTTCGGCTGGAAGAAAGGCAGTTATAACATAAATTTATAAGGGAACTGGGTTTGGATGAAGTATTTTTATGAGTTGAGGGCGCAAAAGACCATCAGGTTTAAGTGCAAACCTCTTTTTGATTCATTCATCCAAACAATTTAGTGGATTGTCATCGCTAACAATTTTTATCTGAGAAGACCTCTACTGAAATTGTTACCGAAATATTTTTTATGGAACTTTTCAACCCTCTATCGATCTTACCGATTTCATATTTTTGAGATTTTCAAAAAGAAGGTAACAAGCCAAGAGCTTGATTTAAAATGTGCCACAAAAATATGCGGAATAAAATTTTATTACCGAGTCTTAAAGATAGTCTTAATAATAAATGTGCTCAGGTCAACTTGAGACCAATATGGGAAACTTCAATACACTGTAAAAAACATTGTGACGATTAGTGATAAAACGACGGGTGGTCCAATATTTTACAAAATTGTAATCCTCTTTTTACATCCCATTTAGTCGCACAGTATAATGAGTCTGCAGTGTAGGTTCACCGAGTCACTCTTTGTCATAGTTTTCGTGTTTTGACAAGGACTTTCTTAGCATTGAAAAAAAAATCAATCGAGCTGAACCTAAAACTTACACAAAACTAATTTTCATTTGCCAAATGTGATTGCTCTAAAGACACGAAAAAGGAGGAAGTGCTGTATCTATCCTCTACTCAAGCAAAAATAAAATATAATTTTAAAAAAGAATAGAATACCCTGTTTTTTTCTCCTTGTTTTCTCCGCTCGCTTCAAGCTAAGAGCGTCGAGAAGACTCTTCCATCGTTCGTGGTTCCGGGCTGTTCTTTTTGCGCCGTCCCATGAGAGGTCGGCATCTGCTAGTTCGCGCAACATCGACCTTATCTTAGTGTTTTTTGGTCTACCGCTACCTCTGCTCCCTTGCCGGTCCCAGTCCAGTGCCATTCTTGTGATGCTATCTGGTGGTTTTCTCAATGTGTGACCTATCCATCACCACTTTCTGTGTTTGATTTGCCTAAGGATGGGTTCCTCGCTCGTTAATCTCCACAGTGCGTCGTTACTGATACTGTTTGGCCAGAATATTCTGCAGATAATGCGGAGGCTTTTCTTGACGTAAGACTGTAGCGTCTGTGTGATGGTGTTAGAAACTAGCCGTGTTTCACTTTCGTACAACATTACTGCTTTTATACATGCGCCGAATATTCGTAGTTTAGTGCGTCTGGATATTTGCGAACTCCCCCATACTATTTGCATTCGCCCGAATGCCGCCATTGCTTTGTTTAGCCTGCAGTTGACATCTTCATCTGCTCCACCATCTGCCGTGATGATACAGCCGAGGTAGCAGAAGCTTTCGAAAATTTCCACTGGGCATCCGTCAACCAATATCTGCCTTGAGTTATTGTAGTTAACTCTCATGGCCTTGATCTCAGCGATTTTGACCTCCAGTCCAACAGTGCGTGCCAGCGCGACTAGTTGGACCGCCTTCGCTTGCATGTCAGAGATTTTGTGAGAGAGCAGACAGATGTCATCGGCGAAGTCCAGGTCCTCAAGATGTCTGGTGAAACTCCATACGATGCCCTTTTTGTGCAGGGTCAGTGGGATCATGACGTCATCAAGGACGATGGCGAAGAGAAGGGGCGACAGGGGACAATCTTGCCTTACGCCTGCGTTGGTAGTGAATGGACCGCTGATACCGCCTTTGCGAAGCACTACCAGTTCGGAGTTCTCGTAGAGGGCTTTGATGAGGCGGATTATCTTGGCGCCTCTGCTCTCTTACGGGTTCCAATCCATTCCATTCTCACCCTTTATTTCTATGAAATTGTGTCTTGCAAAAAACTCAAGAGTCGATGCCAAATCGAAAAATGCAAGCAAAGTCTTTGTCCTTTATGTGAATGTGTGTGGAAATTGACAGCCAATGATAGCCCAAGTATATGGCAGTAATAAAAAAAAAACACGTAAACATTCATATAAAAATATCCATTCACTTGCGTCATTCGTTTCGAATATAACCTGTCATAAAAATAAACATTAAAACGCAGAGTTCAACATGTCCGAGCTGAAGCTCAAGGAAAAGAGGATGGAAAAAAGGCGTCAAAACTGCTTAACTGGGACAACAGCAGCAAAATAACGGAAGTTGAAGGGGCACAAATAACAAAAATAACTACATATTACAAGTATGAAGAAGCAATAAAAAAATTAAAACAACAAAACAAAATACGAACACAATTTTAGAAATTCCTTCAGCAACTTTGCTGCGCCACCAAGCAATCAAGCGAGAGTAAAAGCGTTGTTAACAAATAATGCCAATCGCTTTATGATTTAAGGTTGGGGATGCGTTGCTTGTTTTGCGACTAAGAGTTATACACAAATACATACATAAGTGTTTATGTAAATATCAGCATGCGACGGTTAATACGCAGCGGAAGCTGAAGTTCAACGGAAGTGCGTGTCTCCTTAACTCTGACTCTCGCACAAGGAAAGGGAAATTGAAAATTTCCAAAATAGGAAAAAAATTTAAGGAGTTTAACAGGAACGGGAATGGTAAAAAAGTAACTTAGAGTCGATGGTAACCTTTACCACTAGTGACCTCTAGGAGCTGATACTATGGCCAGACTCATTAGCAGATTTACTGACGCAAGAGGTGGGAAAAGTATAAAGACGCATTTTTCGCATTGATATACAAGGGACGCAAAACTAATCACCCAATTTTGTTTTTAAAGAACTTTTTTACAAAATATTTCTATTGCTTGAGTAATGGAAATCTTTATTTTGATCTTTACGCGCCCCATTTGCTTTTCTGTTTATATTTTTCGCACAGATCTCTCCATCCGCAAACCAGGTTTTGAGGGTTGTGCTAGGGATATATTTCCAAGCAGGCTGGATTGGAGAAGGGGAGTGTCTGCACGGACATGGGTAGCTTTGTTCTCACCGACGTATCCAAGATGGAATCTAAAGTTGAAGCGGAGCTTTTCTCTAAATAAGCCAAAATTTCAATATCCTTTAAACTGCCGAAAACTAGTAGTGTTTTTCAAGCAGAGGTCTTCCTGTCCTTGCAGGCATGCAAAATGCTTAAGGGATCACTGTTGGGAGAGAGACATAAATATTCTTGCCGATAGTTAAGCTGCAGCAGTAAAGTCCTCTCTCGACGAACAAAACTAACACTCTACAAGGCTATCATCATGTCCACCCTAACGTTTGGCACAGAAGCTTTGACGATAACAACATCCGATGAAGCGACGCTTGGAGTATTTGAGAGAAAGATTCTGCGCAAGATTTTTGGACCTTTGCACGTTGGAAACGGCGAATATCGCAGACGATGGAACGATGACCTGTATGAGCTTTACGACGACATAGACATAGCGCAGCGAATAAAGATCCAGCCGCTACGTTTGCTGGCTCATGTCGTCCAAATGGATACAAACGCTCCGGTTCTGAAAGTATTGGATGCGGTACCAGCTGGTGGTAGCAGAGGAAGAAAAAGGCCTCCTCTGCGTTGGAAAGATCAGGTGGAGAAGGACTTGGCTTCACTTGGTGTGTCCAACTGGCGCCGGTTAGCACGAGAAAGAAACGACTGACACACTTTTTTAAACTCGGCGAAAGTCGCGTAAGCGGTTATAGCGCCAATTAAGAAGAAGAGAAGTCAAGCTGTGATTCGGGTTCTGTCGTCGCTGTTCTAGTCAACTCCTGTGAGGTGGAAATCAAACCTCTTGGATGTGGAGGTAACATTTATGTGGTTTATATAAGTTTCTATCATTCCGCGAGGCAAAGGAATATTCCGGTGAGCTTGCCAGGAAGGGTCCATACAATCGGCTTCAGGTGTCGTCATCTCAGAACAAAACTAGTTTGGTCTCAGTACGACAAAAGCAGGATGCCCAAAGTGCTGGGAATTCCCCGCCGTACAATTTTCACTATATTAGCAGTGTACACCGCTGTTCACAGGGTGAACCGAAGTCATGTAGAGAAGCTTGGATATTTGAATCTTAGCCCGATGAGAGTAGGTCAGCTGAGGAAAAGGTGCTGAGGTGATTCCACCTCCAAAGACCATCAAATGTAAATAGTTCCTTATATAAAGGGTGGTTAAGTTTTAAGGGCCGGTGTTGATTTCGAATAAAATACAAGTTTTTTAGGAAATTATTGTTATTTATCTTTATTGTGATAATATTGGCATGGCTGAATTAATAGGTCTATTAATTAGTTCGTGCGGTTTTACAACAGATGGCGTAACTTGATTATTATTCCATCGATCCACATTTCCAAACATTCATTGGAGAGCTACTGTCGTAAGGCACAAACGTCAGTATAAGTTTTTTATTTGAAGCGTAAACAACAATATTTTTACCACACTTGAAAATGTCGAATTTCGTGCCAAATAATGTGTTTTTGCGGGGAATTCTTCTTCATTATTTTAATATGAAGAAAAAAGCAGCCGAAAGTCATCGTATCTTGGTGGAAGTTTATGGTGAGCATGCTCTAGCTGAGCGAACGTGCCAGAAGTGGTTTGCACGCTTTAAAAGTGGTGATTTTGGCTTGGAAGACGAAGAACGCGAGGGTGCGCCGCCAAAGTTCATGGATACCGAATTGGAGGAATTGCTCGATCAAGATCCGGCTCAAACGCAAGAAGAGGTTGCAAAAACTTTGGGAGTTGATCAATCAACCATTTCCAAACGTTTAAAAGCCATGGGAATGATCCGAAAGGTAGGCCATTGGGTGCCGTATGAATTGAAGCCAAGAGACGTTGAACGCCGTTTTATGGCATGCGAACAACTGCTTCAACGGCACAAAAGAAAGGGTTTTTTGCATCGAATTGTGACTGGCGATGAAAAGTGGGTCCATTACGACAATCCAAAACGTCGGGCAACGTATGGATACCCTGGCCATGCTTCAACATCGACGTCGGCGCAGAATATTCATGGCCTGAAGGTTATGCTGTGTATCTGGTGGGACCAGCTGGGTGTTGTGTATTATGAGCTACTGAAACCGAATGAAACGATTACGGGGGATGTCTACCGACGACAATTGATGCGTTTGAGCCGAGCACTGCGAGAAAAACGGCCGCAATACGCCGATAGACACGACAAAGTTATTTTGCAACATGACAATGCTCGGCCACATGTTGCACAAGTGGTCAAAACATACTTAGAAACGCTCAAATGGGATGTCCTATCCCACCCGCCGTATAGTCCAGACCTTGCGCCATCCGATTACTATCTCTTCCGATCGATGCAACATGGCCTGGCTGACCAGCACTTCCGTAATTACGATGAAGTCAAAAAATGGATCGATTCGTGGATTGCGGCAAAACCGACCGAATTTTTCACAAAGGGAATCCGTGAATTGCCAGAAAGATGGGAAAAAGTAGTAGTAAGCGATGGACAATACTTTGAATATTAAATTTGTAACCATTTTACGTCAATAAAGTTTAAAATTTCGAAAAAAAACCGCACGAACTAATTAATAGTCCATTACGTATAAAGCAAAACATTGGCCAAATCGCCGCCGCGGCCTCGGCTGCACACCTCCATCCGATGTTGCAATTTTTCGATGACGCTGAGGCATAATTGAGGTTCTATGCCGTTAGTGTGCCGAATTATCTCATCCTTTAGCTCTTGAATTGTTGCTGACTTATCGACGTACACCTTTTCTTTCAAACAGCCCCAAATAAAGAAGTCCAGCGGTGTCGTTGACGTTTAGGTGTGGTTCACATTCAACATCGGCCCTTGAAATTGAACCACCCTTTATTAGCGCTTTTAGATTCTCGATCATTTCACTCTTTGCATCCTTGTCGACATCCGATTGAATTTTGTCAATATAGAATTGTAGGAAACCGGTACGAGCGACCGTCGTAACCGAATTGGTTGGTGCGTGACTACCATTCAGAAGTGCACAGATTCGAAACTCCAGACACGAAACACCAATTGACAGAAAAAGTTTTACTTGTTTCCTAATAGCGCTCGCCCCTCGGCAGACAATGGCAAACCTCCGAGTGCATTTATCCCACGAAAAAAACTACTCATAAAAAACCATCTGACGTTCGGAGTCGACAAATTGATCGAATTCCATTCTTGCGCAGCCCTATTTCTTTTTCATTCATAAATTCTAACCTCCCTAATTACTCTTTTCTTTCTTATTTTCATCTGCCTTCAAACACTAACTGGCATATGCTACTATTCAGCTCACCCCTTTTCATCTTTATTTATAAGCAATTCATTAATTCAATTTTATTGATGCCATTCAAACTGTCAACTTTAGTTTTCATAATTCCCCTTCAATGAATTTGCTTAAATCAAATTCAAAGTGATAGGCTGTTTAACCATACAAATTTAGTGTATGTGTGTATGTGTGCGTGTGTATGTATGCATGTATGCATGTATGAAATACTCAGAAGCCGACTGGCAGACGGACTGATAGGCAGGCAACTATGTAGGGACGAATAGAAAGACATGGCAGGCGAGCAGCTGTTGCGCATAAGAGCAAAACAAACAACAACAACAGCACTGAGTAAACAACTTCTCAAGTGGGCAATGCGCATAAATAAAAACAGAGTACGACGAAAACAAACTAAAACTGAATCGCAAAAACAAAAACAAAGCACAAAAATGAAGCACAAAAACAAAAACAAAGCACAAAAATGAAGCGCAAAAACTAAAACAAAGCACAAAAACATTATCCACTTGTGGGTGTCACAAATAGAAGCCCCTGAGCCGCCGAGCTCAAATCGCAACACGTAGGCTTGACAACTTGCCAAAGATAAGTGGACGGAGGTGCACGTAGCGGGTGTGGGGTCCAGTCTTCTTTAATGAGCTCGATATAATTCATCTTGTCTTTCGGCTTTGTGCGGCTCAATGGCGTTCAATGGAAATGAATGAATTGAATGCAAAACAAAAGGAAAACGAATTCAAAGAAATCTCCTGGATACTCACTTGACTGCCTGAATGGCTGTCTGTCAGACTGTGAACATGTAACTACTTTTTTTTTTCTTTTTTTTATTTGTTTTTGTTTTTATATCCATGTGTGTGTGTACGTCTGGTTGTCGCAGAATTCGTGTAATTCCGTCTTAAAGATTTTTCTTATTTATAACAGCCACACATGCAGACAAATACCTTTGTCAGTCTGGATACTACAAGTATGAATAGAGGGTGCTCCAAATATAAGCATTTGTTTAAAAATTTAATTAAGGGTACTACATACATACTTATGTGCCTCTAAATTTGAAAGTGGTTTTAGTCACTAAATTTCTTGTTACGAGATTCTTACTCCATTTAGGTAGGTAGGTGAATTGGTTGAAGTGCCAGTCTGGCACTCCTCAAGTAGCACTGAAGTGCCGTTTTGATACCGTTATGAGATCTGTAACAGGCAGATATCTACAGCCAGCCGGAGCTGTTGGTATAATGGAGAATATTGATTTGATTTAAGCAGGCCCACTGCCCCTGGCTGTCGAAGAAAGGAGCTCCCAGTGACCTTAGCCATCTAACTGCCAAACTCGGACAATTGCAGGGCAATTTCTCAACAAAAAGATCTCCACAGCTTCTACAATGGGGGTTAAATGGTAAACCTAGCTTTACTGCGTAAGTGCCAATTGTCCAGTGAGCGGTAAACACAGGTAAGGGTTTGGAAACTGCCTTATAGCAGAACAGAATTCATGGAAGAGTTGACTGAAATGGCGTTTCCAGCTGCATTTAGAAAAAAATTAGGCATCTATCTTTCTGTTTTAAATCTACACCAAACTGGCACTTCTTGCTTTTGCATCGGTCACTCAGTAATGACATGCGGGTTATCAGAAGTCCAGCTGCAGCGAATAGAGTTACTTACATACAGACATACATATGTATGTATGGCCTTGGGATTAGTGACGATGATGACCATACATTTTACGACGACGCCGACGGTGGCTGATTTGCGTTCGTAGTTAGCCGCAACAAGCTACTGAAGAATTTCAACAAATTTATGATATTTACACCGGCTATATCCGTAGGCGTAGCGAAAAAGTAAGTGCCCAGATGTCTAAGTCTTTGCCAGACGGGAGTAGGGCTGCTGAGAAGAAGGTGTTGAGATGATTCCACCTCGTCTTCCAGACAGTTTCTGCAGAACGGACTTGAGGCAATCCCAAGTCTCACGATATGAACACCTAACGGATAATGTTAGGTAAGGATACCCACCAAATTCGAGAGCTGAGGCTTTGTTAGCCGTAGGAGTTCACTCGAGCGTCCCCGATCTACCCGTGGCCAGGAGGATCTCGTGACCTTGCACGTTTGCGCACTCGCCCAGCGCTTGCTGAGTTGATTCGAGGCCCATCTTTCCAGGAGCAGACCACAGGTTCTTAGAGGAACCCCAATTCTCTCACTTCGCGACGAAACCGTCTCCAAAGTTCCCTGTCTAGCCAGCTCATCAGCCCAGCAGTTCTCTCTATGCCGCTGTTACCGGGAACCCAAATGAGCCTGATGACGGAGTATTCGAATGCAATCGAGAGAGAGCAGCCAGACATTCCCCGACCAATCTCGAACGCACAAACAGTGAGCCCAAGGCCCTAATTACCGATTGGCTTTTGGAGTAAATATTCACTTCCTTAACGGTACTTACCGAAGTAAGCAAACAGTCCACCGCCTCCCTAACTGCGGATACCTCCGCTTGGAAAACACTACAGTGGTCCGGGAGCCTGAATTTAAGTTTGATGGGAGCCTCCTTACAGAGTACTCCCCCACCAACCCTTCCGCCCACTCATCCCTTGAGGGAATGTGAGTAGAAAAAGGTCCGCTCGGACCTAGCGTGGGTGTCCAGTGATCCAGCACTATGGGGATGAACTCAAAGTTTTTAAGAATGCTAGAGTGTTCGTAAGTTAAGTCTAGCCTACAGTTAGTTAAGTCTAGCCGGCCTAGTTACAGCAACAAGAACGTCCAGCTTTTGGTCGTACGCTAGTCCTTTTTCTATGCTCGACAGAACCAGTTTCTTGAAATTCTTTCAACAACCTTTGAGTTTTGAGTCATTTGGATGATTATTTCCACCAAAAAAATCACGAATTTTGCGATATTTTTCCCTTAAAAATGGACAATTTTCATATCACACCCGTTGACCTCCTTTCGTAACCGAAAACACATTTTGAGGTAGAAGAAAACTGTCAGTACCACAATATAATAGTCACCAATATTTGGACAACCCTGTGTTTATATGCACATATGTATGTATTAAAATTTCTTTCTTATAATCTTCAACTCTTATTTTTCTTTATAAATCTCTTCAATGTGTTTGTTTTTTCGTGTGTGTTTGTGTGTGCGTCCATTGATGCTTGACATGGCATTAAGTCAGATTATTTACAGCTGATCGGGCACGAAGCTGTTGTTCCTATTCATTGAAATTAATTTCATTTAGGACTAATTCATCGCGCTAAGAAAATAAATAGATTCCTGTATATGCGGAAAATGTCTGCCTTTTTCTCCCCAATTAATGGCTGCTCTTTATTGTTGATGTGGATAATTGCATAGCAAAATATTTAATTAGCGACTTTTTCTGTGATTGTTTAATTGAATTAAGGGTCAAAGAAGTGACATCGCATGGAAAAATTCCACAGATTGTAATCTAAGTTTGCTCTTGTTTCCATTTCATTTAATGTTATTATTAAATATTACTCAGAAGCACGCTTTGCGCCTCTTCGTACATGAAGGGCATTTTTTTTGTTTTTTGTCAGAGGCGGAAAGGCTTAGTGTAAATAAAATACAGAGAGATATTTTAATATCCAATGGTTTTATTTTGACAATTTTAATGTTCGAATGTTAAATGTTGCGGCGACTGGCCCCAGACGTTAAAATTTCATGCCGACTGGTGGTTTTCAAGTGCCCATATAAAATACTCCATTGTAGTTGAATTACACGAACGAAATAGCCAGTGATTTCACCACCCTATAAAACACACCAAACGGTGACTTTTTCTGGATGTAATGGTGCTTCAACAATACCATCTGAATTATCTTAGCAACTTTTACCATATTTTTTGCAAAATAAATTTTAATTGTGAAACGTTACTCCGGCTTGTATCTATTCATGATTCATTTCCAAGTCAAACTTAGCTCAAAACAGCCGAGAACTATCAAATAGCTTGGCGCCCAAAAAAAGACACATAAGCCCCCATTACTTGAAAGATTTACGTTCATATCGTAATATACCAGTAAGTATGGAATTTCGATGGATCGGACCCAAAATCAAAAATCAATCAGCCAGGGTCTTTGAACTGAACCCTCTGAGACTTTTGAAATCGTTGTTCACCGCCATTTTGAATTTTGAAAATTTGGCATCGGAGTATTCATTTTTTCATTTTATTTAAGCTAATGACTATCGAGTAGCCTGTAGATACTATTTTACTCAATAAGAGCCCTCGTAATAGGAGCAATGTAGTAGTTTGATTTAACTGTTTTGACATTAAATAGATAGTAAAAGCGTAAAGTTTTATGAGGAACTTTAAAGCCAATCTGATCAAGATCCCAGATTTATTAGCATGCACCGGATACTGTAGGGTGGTAGTGCATCAGAGAAATTAAAAAGTTGCAGAGCGAATCGAATAAAATTTCGTCGTACCATTTCAATTCTATTTTAAGGGACTGTAGAACTTTTGTTGGTGTACAAACAGGGCACCGCCTAGTTGCAGCGCGTGCATACGAATACAAGCTAAATCTATCACCTAACGATTCTTGCAGGAAATGTAATGTGATGAGGGTACAAGAGAAATTCTGGAGCATCTTCTATGCTACTGTCCGGGTCTCTCGAAAACTAGACTATGCCACCTGGGTGCTCTCAGTTTTGAAAGACTAGAATGTATCCCTGAACTAGAATCTGAGCGACTCCTGAAATTCGCGAACAGTACGCGCTCCTTGAGTGATGCATATTTACGCTATGACAAAAAAAAAACAACAAGGACTCTGGTCTGGTATCGCAATGGACCAAAATGGTCTCTGCGTGGCTTCGGCGAGCCAGTACAACATAACCTAACCTATTGTCGATCTTTAATATGATAAAACAAAATAAATTTTGTCTAAAGTTTTTTTTTTCTAGTTTAAGATAAAATAAAAAAAAATCGAAACATTTTTTTTTTTGGTAATAAGAATGTTTTTTTTTATTTTTCAAATTTCGACATTTTTGATTTTTTTTAATGTGCTTATATGTATGAAACTTTGGGCTTTTCCATTTAAATTATGCCTAACTTTTAATGACAGACAAAATTTCATAACTGATTTCGACCTTGAATGCACTCTTCCACCCTGGTGCGGTGCAATCGACCAACTCATGTATAATTAAGGGGACAGATACCTGTAAAATTTCGAAAAAAAAAAAAATTTTCATAAAATGTTAATATAATCCTTTAAGAATATGTCAAAAAATTTTAGAACGTAAATTTAAGTATTTCTTTTATTACAGATCGTCAACCGTGACGACTCTATTCTTTGCGTTCGAGCGCTGGGAGAGGTATAGTTATGTTGTATTCAAACTTTAGATGCGTTTTTCTCAAAACTATATTTTTCGAATTGGCGTAGACGATAACTCGAAAAGTTATTGACCGATCTCCCTGAAATTTTGCACACATCTTTTTTATGAAATTACTTTCAATGTGAATTATTAATTCGAAAACTTTTCGAAAAAATAATTTTTTGAAGCAAAAATTGTAGGAAAATTCGCCCCAAAATTCATTTTTTTTTTCAAGCATTTTATTCCGAGATTTTTTTTTCCATTTGCTTTTATTTCATATAGAAATTATGACATTAATAAACAAAAAAATTTTGGGTTTTTTGTATTCAAATCACTGACGCCGATGAGAAGCCCCTTTGCGACCTTCCTGGAAGAATTGAGTGTACATCCGCCATTTTAAATGATTAAAAAAAAAGTTATATTATTTTAATGTAAAAATAAACTGTGTGCCAATTTTGAAAGAATATATTGACTTCTTCATTTTAAATAATTTTAATGAAAATCAGGGAAAATATTACCGTTTACAGGTATCTGTCCCCTTAATGAGATTCCAAATCCACAATGCATAGTCGAGCTTAGAACGAACTAGGGAGTTATACAAAATTTGTCTAGTATAGGGGTCTTTAAAATCACTCGATAGCGCCTCAGAAATGCTAAATTAGCATAAGCTTTCGGCAATACCTGACTAGTATGATTTACGAATGTAAAACCAGAGTCAAATGGCACGCCTAGATCAGAAAATGCTTTGACTTTACAACGAACAGAATTTCATAAAATATAAGAAGAAGGAATAACATTCAGAGCTTTTGAAAAGGGGATTTGCAATCAGAGACCGCTGAGTAGTCAATTTTATGAGCTTGACTATTTTGTTTTTGTATTAAGCTATTATTTATATATTTTTTCGAGGCAATTTCGAAAAAGAAATTTTTTTATGCCCGAACGCTGTGTTCGATTTTTCACCTTTCGTCTAGTATATCGAAGTTTTTATCTCAAGCAGACAATTTTTTTTATTCCAAAGTTCATTGACCTCGAGTAGGGGGTACTAGTACTAAGGTGTCAGTTTCTACCACCCCCAGTTTCTTAACCCTAATGCCAGTAAATTAAAGCTCGCCAAAAATCATTAAATATTTGCTGAGAAATAATTTCAATTCGAAGACAATTTTCAAATTAAATTTGTTTAGGGAGAACATTTTTTTTATTCTTGTTCTTACCCACCATATCTCAGTTCGTACCAGGAAAAACATCGGTATATGACATTTTAGGATCCGATTGCAAATACCGAAGATACGACAAAAAATGTAAAAATATGACCCCAACGAGCAGCCAAAAAAAGCACTAAAAATTACAATTGCTTTGCAAAAATAATCCAAAACATTTGAATTCGGGCCCAAAAGTTATCCAAATTGCTGCGTTTATTGCTGCAGGCATTTTTAACGAAGGTTACACAGCTGTTTTGACGTTGAATGGACGTTGAAAATGGACGAAAGCCGAATCGAACGCGCAGAGCAACGTCACAGCGATTGCATTAAAGAAGCTCGAATTGCTCGGAGGGCAGAAAAAACTCAACAGAATGAGCTTCTCGAGAAGGCGGAAGGATGTCTTTATGGTCCAGGAGTAGCTGATTAGCCATTCATTGTTGTAAGTTTTCTATACATAACTCATCGTCTTCCGAAAACTGCAAAGCTCTTTATCTCAAAACCAGGTTTTTGAAGCTGGCGGGCAGGATTAAAAAAGCAATATTCAACCTATCGATGGGATGCATGGCTTTTTTTGTAGCTTTTTAGGTACCATTCTATGTGAACCTCCAAAAATAGTAGAAACTAACTGTTTGGACTGATATTATTGATAGAATATCGCGAAAATTACCTCAAAAAATCGATTTTCAGCTTTTAAAAGAAAAAAAAATATTTTTCAAAAGTTTTTTTGCTATTTTCGAGGTTCATTGATGACGAAAAAGGCTAACAATTAAGAAAAATACTTAATTGCATGTTTTAGACGAGACTCGTGGACGCTACGTGCGCGCTACGGAGCGCGCTACGTGCCACTCGCGATAACTTCGTCATTTAGCTAGTTTTTGAAGTGAAAAAAATACGAAATACACCTGATATGTTTGTCCAAATATTAATGAGCTGAGTTGTTTTTCTTTTAAAAAAAAAAATACCACAAAAAACACCTTTTTTGGCGTTCCAGATGGCCTGACCCTCTTAAGTTACTCACTGACGTACGTGGGGCTTGCCAGGTTCCATGAAACCAAAATATCCCAGAAAAGGCGACTTTGCCCTATGTTCCGACTATGAGCGAGACTAAATTGTATTAAATTTATTGTCAAGGAAATAAAAAAAAAATATTAAAAAAATTGGTTGATTATTTAGCGCCCCCCTGTATCATGAAATAAATTTATATAAAAAAAAAACAATATTAAAATTTATTGGTGATTTACTATTTTATCACACAAGATTCGACTTTCATATTGCTTTGATCCAAATAGTAAATAAATTAAGCAGCAATTCCACTTACCTGCCATTTAGAAGAAATTTAGAATTCGCCCACCTACACGCAAATGCGTCCATTCCTCTGTATAAATAGACATAGGCATAGATTCATTTGAGCTTTGCACTTCACGTTATGCCCTTTTGTGTCTCCTACTCCCCACAGTACATCATTTAGACCCAGTTCCCGTATTAAACTCAAGTCTGTGAGCATTATTTTCTCCCCAATTTTAGCGTTGGGAAGGGTTATGAGTTTTCTAAACTTCTTGTTGTCGTACCCTCATCTGCGTTTCTTTAAAAAGTTGCGAAATTATAGAGGCCATAAAGCATTTGAAGCGTAAGTTTATGAGTGCAATTGCTTCAAAGCTATAAATATGAGATTTATATTTATTTACTTTTTCATTGATCTTTATAAAGGTCGGTTCTGCCCAAGCTTTGGCGCATCTTTACGGCTTTTAATATCTAGCCATCCATTCATCGAATCAAGCACCGATCCTTAGCTATCGAATGACATTGAAATAAATGGCAAATGTCTACACTTCCCGTCACTAAAGCGCTGATATATGTATGTGTGTGCATACATGTGAGTCCATCTGTATGTGTGCTTAAGTAATTTACTCCCACACTTGATGTTTTATTTTTACGATACCACTAACCCTCACATAAATTCACAGATAAAGTTGCTAACGCCATTAAACACAAATACAAATACACTTACAGGGTACATATGAGTGGAAAAACACATGTAGGTATGTGTGTGCTTGCATACACAGTATCCCGTTGTAAATAAGAGAGACAGTCTCCTAAGGAACTAGTTTCATACTGTACCTATACTATATACTTCGAGCCCGCATCCGAACTAGTGCAAAGTGGCAGATGAGTGGTTTATTTGTATATGCGACAGCAGCGCCAGCAACTGTCTTCCTGATGTTGTGAAGTAAGTGGAAGGTGAAGAGAAGTAAGGCCATAAAATTTCATATCAAGAAGCAGCAGGTGCGTAAATTGACTAAAGCTTCGAATGCAGTAGCAATTTAGTTGAAATTAAAGCTGGTTTTGTTAATCTTAGAAAATTTTAATACAATAATGTTAAAATGGACATTCTTCGAAAAAAAAATTACTTTGCACTTTCGTTTGAGTTTGAGTAGGCCGGGAGATCATCAATGAAAACGCAAGTACTTAAACGTGGATACCCATTCGATTAGATTTAGCGAAACGAAAAAACAAGAAGCTTGTATAGAGAAAATGTGGATAAGCGTGAGAATTACACCCCTTAAAACAACTCTTATTCCGTTCAGGACCTGATAAGTTTGTCGAGGAATACAGAAATTAGGGAGGTGGGTAGGTTAAATGCAAAAAGTACCACGGGTACACTACAAGTAGCACCGTAGTGCCGCTTAGTAGTAGTAGAGTGCCGCTTTGATACCATAATGTTGACCACTACCTGCGGCCTCGGTAGTCTAGCGTAAGTGCACTAGTCTGCCATCCCAGAGGTTGTGGGTCCGAATACCACGTAAGCCACGGTCCTCGCTCTTTTCCAAACTTACCTACTTCTCCTAGTTTCTATATAAAAAAAAAGTTCATTCCGCAACCCCAACAACCTTATCCCTCCAACCCTTACGCAAAAAAATTAACGCATTACTTGCATTGTGGCTATTAAATAACAAAGAAAAAAAGACACAGTTACACATTGCATCAGTGGCGCTAGCAAGAGGAAGCGGGCAATCGCGCCAATAGCGGAGACACACCAAAGTTAGCGAAGACCTCAACCATCTGGGTAATCCTTCTGCCAGAAAAATGTGACACACAGATGGCGCTTCAAGCAGTAAAAAGGCATTGCTCCTAAGCTTAGGACTACCCACTACTTAGGACTGGTAATGACAGGCCAATCACCTACCCTGTCAGAAATCAAAATAGATTAACGAAACCAACGCAAGACTGAGTATTGTCGAGGCCCTATGCTCCCGAGAGGAGTGAACAAGGAAACAAAAAAAAAACCTGCGAAAACTTGCACAACTTAAAAGAAGAAAAATCATTTACAACCATCCAGTGCTCCTCCACTAAGGAGCGAAGTGGGATCTAGGCTGGAGAACTGCTTGAGGCTATCTACGAAAGACGCACTAAGGAACCTCAAGCGCCTAGCCGACAGATCTGGACATTTTCAAAGAAATTTTTCAACAGTCTCTTTCTTTCTATAGAGGTTGTACGGCAGTCCAAGCACCACCGCTGTGAGTTTGGGAATTGAATGGGAGGGAATCCCAAGCACTTCAAGCGTCCTACTTTTGTCGTACTTAGACCAAAATGCTGTTGAGAAATGCCCACGATAAGATAGAACTCCATCTGTCTTGCGCTTTTTTAAGAAAGAAATTATGGAGTTTCCCTTTAATAACGATCAAGGGGACACCGATGTCTGAGATGGGGACTACGGAAATCGGTTCTGTCGACTGCTTCCTGGAAAGCTTATTGGTAATTTCATTTCTCCCTATGTTCCTGTGCCCTAAAACCCAGGTAAGGGAAATTTTTCCTACACGTTCAAGATGTTTCATCTCTCCTTACAGGTGTTAACCATATCAAAGCTGCAACATGGCGGTTACAGGTCCTATCGGATTCCTAAGCGTTTTGCATGCCTACAGGATCGCGAAAATCTCACTAGTCGCTCTAGACGGTTTAAAAGGGACTGAAATATTGGCTGATCTAGAGAAAACTCCGCTTCAACTCCAAATTTCATATTGGATCCGTCGGTGAAAACAGAGGAACCCATGTATGTCCGTGCAAGCTCTCCTCTCCTTCCAATCCAATCCTGCCTAAAAAGATAGCCCTGATATCTGTATGAAGTACAGAGGAGGAAAGCATTCAGAAATTAGCTGATTAATTATCGATTTGACTTGAAAATGCACCACTTTAGTTTAGCAAATACTGTACTGTTACTAAACTTATGTTGTCCCAAAGGATTGTAACCCAAACTAAATTCACCTGGTTTTATAAAGGCATTCGCAGAATCGTTACCATTGGGCAGCTTTACAGCTCAGAGTGAGCTTTAGCAGCATTCACGATTCGTTTACATGCATCTCGATCCTCAGTAACTGTACTCCAGTTCCTTATATCCAGTGTTCTCAGATCCATTAGAACTTATTCAAACCATCATAGTCTCGGGAGTCCTCGAGCTTTACGCGCTACTGGTTTGTATGACACGATTGATTTGTATGGGCGCTCATCTCTCAGTCTTTGGGACTTGACATATTTAACTATGTCCTCGCCATTGCATTTTTTTCCTTATTCACATCTCTCGGTAGCATAGAGCCTCGACAAGACTTTTCCATCGTACACGGTTCTGTGCTGTTGTTTTGCACCGTCCCATGAGATGTCGGCATCTGCTAGTTCGCGCAGCATCGACCTTCTCCAAGTGTTTTTTGGTCGACCGCGACCTCTGCTCCCTTGCGGATTCCAGTCCAGAGCCATTCTCGTGATGCTATCTGATGGTTTTCTAAGCGCGTGACCTATCCGTCGCCACTTTCTGCGTTTCTTTTGTCAAAGGATGGGCTTCTCATTTGTTGATCTCCACAGCGCGACGTTGCTGATGGTATTCGGTCAGAATATTCTACAGATAATGCGGAGGCATTTGTTGATGAAGGAATGTAGCCTCTGTGTGATGGTGTTAGAGACCAGCCATGTTTCACTTCCGTAAAACAATACCGACTTCACACATGAGCTGAATATTCGCAGTTTAGTGCGCCTGGAGGATTCCTTCAAAATTTGGATCGATAATTGGATCTGGGTTCCGCCAATTCATTAGCTAGAATGTTACCCTGAATACCACAGTTTCCTGGCACGCATATAAATAAGTTAAAGCCGTTTTGCCACGATTTTGAAACTTAGTCTCAACTTATATTTATAGATATTGTTTGAGCGAGTATGAACACTTTCCAATGCCTTAAGAGCAACTTGGCTGTCAGCATAGTTTCCTTCTGTGCGCCCTCATCTCTCTTACCTAACTACGCTCCACTGAGTATTGCGTCGAGGTCATATTAAGTGCGGAAAGGAATCTGCGGCTTATCTCCGAAAGACATCCATCATCGGTTTATTTTTCGGTGGTTGAAGTTAGGTGTGATTGCCTTTAATTTTTTGTTATACCAAAGGCAGACTGATGCTGTATTTCTTCCAGAAGGGTGAATGTATCATTAAAGGCCAGTGACAGAAGGAAACTGCCCTCAGATCTTTTTAAATAACTATCTGCGTCTGAAAGCCCGATTCTCGTGCCATAAAGAATTCACGTCCACTTAATGACATTCGTATAACAACATTTTTCCTCTATTCCCACCCCCACTCCCTAAGCAAACTGTTTCCTGTGTCTACCATTGAATGAGATAAACGATGATGACAGATGACTTCAATGTGCTAAGCAGAGGTTTGAGAACTGCTACCGCAATAACAAGTTTGCTTAAGAAAAATATGTAAAATATTAAAAATAATCAGCCTTTCTGAAAAATCAAACTCAGAATCGGCCGAGTATCAAACCAATTTTCTACCCCGTTGACTGCCATGACTGCTGCCACTGGCAAGCGCTAAGTTACAATTTCATTTTTTCTTCCTACGGAAGTCTTTATAATAAATTAATTCCAAGGAAGTGAAATCACAAAGCAACCCTCGCTCTATTTGGTAGGTTATTACCTTGAATACGCAGTTTGTCATAAGTATTGCAAAAAGTGTTGTGCGGGCGAAATCCGGTACCCTACCCCCAAAGCGTCGGTTCTACGCTAGTTGCAAACTAATTTATTTTACTGCAGGGTATTTACACTTCATTTCTGCACCAGTATAGGCACGCGAATGAGCTGTTATGTATGCGTTGTGCTTGTTTATCTGTCAGATCATATCGGCATACAAGAAAAGCGCACTAAATCAAACAAACATCCAATGTTATTTATTTATTTTTATATGTGCGTATGTGTGTGTATTTTCGCACAAGCTCACAAGATTCAAAAATGCCCCATGTATCGAGCAGAGCCGGCATTGACAGCAATAAGTGTCAAATTTCAGACATGGAAAAGGAATACCAAACTACCCAACCAGGAGGAACAACAAAAAGTGGAAGCAGTTACATTCATAGGAATCTATAGATATTTTAAACAGAAAGTAATAACAACGAAATTCGAAAATTCGAAAATTGTATACAATAAATTACGATACAATAATGAGATTTTGTAATTGAGAACACGGAAAGCTTTGCTTTCTATTCTTCGCCAACAGTCAGCTTAAGGCAATTGCAATTTGCTGTAGCACACTTTTGGGGGCAAATCGACATGAAGTGTATGAGTAGTAATCCCTGTCGGGGAAAAAGCGAAACAAATTGACAGTGAATCGATTTCGCCAACAGATGTAAGTGTATATGTAAGTACGGTCGTATCTGATGAGTTTTCCAAAATTGTTTGGGGATCTTCGTGCGTGTTGAAATGGGTAATAGTTTTCGGTAATCACCTGAGCAAGAAATTGGGATTTACAAGTAAATCCACATACAAACTACTATCTGATGTAAACTGTTTACTGTGGCAATAATTCAGTCACTAATTTGGTTATTAAGTTTATCATATCGCCTGTGTTATTACGACATAGTTGTTATTATTTTGTATATAAATGCAATAGAAACTCGATTCGTGCACGTAATGAAAACAGGGATCGGTGCAAAGTTCGAGGTTGTCACAAGTTGGCAACCATGTAACCTAACCAGTCCCATTTCAGTTAATCTGGTGGCATTGGTGGTGGAGGTGTTTTATGAGTGACACATCACATCGCCAATTAGCACAAAAGATGCCATTTGCTGTGGTTTATGCAGTAGAGCCATAAATAAAAAGTAGTAGAACCATCTTGATTTGGCTATTAATCTGGCTATGTTGTTTATTTTCTTTTCTGCAATTTCTTTCAAGTTGACCATCAAGAATTCCCTCAGCATTCTTTGTCGTAGATCAGTCAGACTTGGCCACTCCCACAGATAGTGAAAGACTGTTTCGTTAGATTCTTCTCGATTGTTTCTTCAGCTTCTACATCTAGCGTTGTACACCCAACCCATCTTCTTGGCATGGCCTCCCAAAGGCTTGTGGCCGCTTATTGTTGAATTAATTCTGAATATGACTGCTCGTGGCTTTCTTAACAACTCGTCAGTTCTGGTTTAGTCAAAAGTGGTCCCTCGTTTGATTTCGTTATTTTGCAAGTATTCGCGTTAGTCCATCTGTCAACGGTCTGCTTCTGGAATAGCGAGCAGATTTCCCTTTCCCGCACGCCTTGGGGGCAGCCTATTTCTACCTCTTGGGATTCATTTTTTGATGCCCTTGTTTGCCAGCTCCTTAGCTTTCCTTCGGTTTGTATTAGATTAGACTCAGTTAGATTTGTGGGGGGTTGGATAAGTCCAAGCACTGAGTCAGGAGACCACACCCGAATAGAATTCAGTAGAAAGAATAGAGATAGGAAAGATAAAATCTGGGTGGTAAGACGGAAAGATTAGTTTGAGGTCACTCTTCCACAAATCTCTTGAATTCATTGATGAATTTTAAGAGATCCGGAAGAGGAAAAGTATGAACTTAGTCCATAATCAGTATATTGCAACCCAATATCCTAAGTCTGATTCTGGAAAACGCCGGACAGCTACAGAGAAAATGCTCTGCAGTCTCGTCACCCTCAAGACAGGATAGGCATATCGGGCTGTCGACGACCCCTATGGCAGCTATATGCTGACCACAGGCGTTGTGCCGCCCTGTGATTACACCTACCAGTACTCTCAGGTCCTTTCTGCTGAGTTTTAGGAGAATGATCGCTATTTTCCTGTTTGGTTCCTTCACAAAGCACTTGGCTACTCAGCAGGAGCCCAATTTAAACCAACGTCCTCTATAAGTAGACCTCATGAAGTCGTCAATCCATAGTTGAATCGATACAGAATTGACACCTGGAAAGCGTTCAGGGCCTAGTGGCGTACATGCAAAGCCTTAATTAGCCTGTTCACCAGCTAACTCGTTCCCTGTAATACCACAGTGTTCAGGCACCCAAATAAGACTAACTTTGTTGTGTTTTGCAACACTGTTCAGCTTTGTGTTATATTCACCGACTAACTTCGAAGAGCAGCGTGGGTTAGCAAGGGATTTCAGTGCAGCTTGACTGTCACTACAAATTTCAATACTGCTACCCCGCCACTTTTTTTCAATTATCCAGTATGCCAAGTTCAAGATGGTCGCTTTGTATATTTCAACTGTCTATCGTGTGAGATGCTTCTTGAACGGCAGAAAAGAAAAGATTTTCTGCATGATCATATCATATAATCACATCATGTGATCTCATCAGAAGTTCACGTCATATGATCTCATCACGTGATCATGTCATGCGATCACATCATGTGATCTTTATATTCACAATCAATTAGTCATGTAATATTTCTAAAATGAATTATGAATGCATTAAATCTCAATTGATTCAATCGTTGTGTAGTTGTTGTAGGTAAGTAAACAGATAGATATATAGAAGTGGCGGTCGGTCTTTAAAGCAACTCACTTAGACCGTTTCCAATGCAATGTAATACCACTCTGATATAGGTATATGATATATGTATATTCTATGTTTTTTTAATCATTTATTTTTCCATGTTCACTCCTCTCAGGAGCATAGGGCTTCGACAAGATTCAGTCTTGCATTGGTTTCATTAATCTATTTTGATTTCTGACAGGGTAGGAGATTAGCCGGCCGAAAAATGAAAGTATTATAACTCAGGGCGACACTAATTTTAAACCAGTTTTCAATCCGATCCACATTTTCGACGGTTCTTTACGCGTTAAATGCACATTTTGACTCAGAATGGGCACCAAGATGACAAATTTTTGAGATGTACTGGCTCAAAGTTGCCCAAAATTAAGACTTTTGGTTGTATTTGAGGTTATGTAGCATCAAAAATATATATATTTTTTTTTAGATCTGATGTCAATACTTCAAAGTTTTCATTCCTTTGATATAAAAAATCTGTATCTGCTTTCGGATTCATTCAAACTTCACCACTTTAGGAACCTTTGGTAAACTGTACTCTACTTCTTGGTTCTGAATGTTAACTAAATTCTATCGGCCTGCCTAAACTTTCACACTTTCTTCTTTAAAGTAAATCAAAATTTGTTTAAGGGGGGAGCCTGGTTTATAAGGTCAAAAAAATCAATTTTTTTTTCGTTTTAAGCGATTCCTAATATATTTCAGAATATTCACACAAAGTTACAGAGCCTAATTCTCAATATTTCCGTAGATACAAAGCCAAAGGTAGGCGAGCGTTAGGTAGTTACGCTGTGACCTGACAGCTATAGTACAAACTTTATCTTCTTTTTTCGACTTTTCATTTTTATAATTTCTTTGAATTGGCGTACATGAATGAAAAAAAACTAATGAACCTTTTGAAATGAATCATAGCTTGTTCCCTTCAGTATTAAAATTCTCTTTTATTTGAACTAACAAAATAGATAAAAAAAAATTTTCAAGATTTTTAAACCAAGTTGAAGTGAATTTTTTTTTTATAGAACGGCATTTTTTTCTTTAAAACCTCCAAAAAGTTGAAATTTTGGAATTTCTCTCAGTTTTTTTGGTTCATCTAGAATAAAACATCATGATAATTAGAAATCCATTTGAATTTTTTGCTTTAGATAATAATTACGAGCTGTACCTTGTATGCCAGTGCAACTCCAACGTTGCAACGCTCTACTAATTTCTATGTTAAACATGTTTTTCAACTTCTTTTAAGCAGTACAAAAATTTTTTATACTTTTTAAATGTTCATTAAAAGATAGAAAAAACTTTGCAGTGCTAAATTAATTTTTTCCTTAAAAAAAATCGCAAAGAGATGCAATTTTTAGACCTCATAATCCAGGCTCCCCCCTTAAACGCTTTCGTGTATGTTCCACCAGTTTTAAAAGCAACTGCAGCAAAGGACTGATTGGCCGAGTAGGCTTCATATTTTGCTTTTTTTTCTTAATTTTTGTTTAGTACTAAATACATAGCAGCACAAATACTTGCAAGTAAATAAAATATATGCAAATCAGTAAAATGTTAAATTTTCACTTACGCCCAATTCCACATAAATCGTGTAGATGGGATATGGCAGCGCAATCACCATGCCAGTCAGCCAAGTCGCGCAGCAACAAACAAACGCCGGCAAACGGCCCTGCAAGGGATCACTCAGCCAGCGCATGCGGTCCCAAGCAATGAGTATATGCGATATCATGGCAACGTGCAGCGGGATGTCCTATGGCAGGAATAGAAAAATGGAATTATGTTATTGATTGTATGCGCTGAAAAATAGGGAAATAACACTGGACAATGGCAAACATTTAAGCAAAATAAAAAAGTTATGACAAAGGCTCGCGATAAAGAGGACGATTTAATAAAAAACTGTCACTCCGGTTTTTAAGCTCGCAGTTTAAAGTTTTTATGAGGAATCAGCGCGCGCTCTTTTTTAGGATGAAACGGCATACGAAATCGTTACATCCTTACACAACAACATCCTGGCGCAAAGTAAATTTTGTTTTTGAATAATTTTTTTTTTTTCAAATAGAAAAAAATCTGTCATAGAAAATCAAATAAAAATAAAAAAATAATTTTGAATGAT
This sequence comes from Anastrepha obliqua, assembly GCF_027943255.1. NCBI lineage: Eukaryota > Metazoa > Arthropoda > Insecta > Diptera > Tephritidae > Anastrepha > Anastrepha obliqua. Next base: position 26,088,857 of record NC_072893.1, read on the forward strand.
GAAAATCTTTATTTAGACCTTTACGCGCTCCATTCCTTGCCTGCTGGTATACTTCAGCTGTTCGGTTCACAAGTGTCAAATAGGATTGAGGTACGACGCCGTTTGCAAAAAGTATAAACCTTCAAATAGGGTGATTGATTTTGTGCCACATTGCATTAGTAGTAGTGGATGATAAAAATTATTATATATATATATATTATATAATTGGCACGTACACCCTTTTTGGGTGTTTGGCCGAGCTCCTCCTCGTATTTGTGGTGTACGCCTTGACGTTGTTCCACAAATGGAGGGACCTACAGTTTCAAGCCGACTCCGAGTGGCAGATATTTTTATGAGGAGCTTTTTCATGGCAGAAATACGCTCAGAGGTTTGCCATTGCCTGCCGAGGGGCGACCGCTAATATTTATTTATTATTATTTTATTTATTTATTTTTATTATTTATATTTATTTATTTTTATTTAAAATATTTTTCTTAATTTTGGTGTTTTACCGAGATTCGAACCGACGTTCTCTCTGTGAATTCCGAATGGTAGTCGCGCACCAACCCATTCGGCTACGGCGCATAAAAATTATTGCATTTACTAAAATTTGTGTTCGCGTGTTAGGAAACACAAAGACTACAAGAAGAAGATGGTACAGATGCATATCTTTGCTCTTCTCTCCACTCCTCCAAATGACTAAATTTAATTTCCTTTTGTGCGTTAAAGTTTTATTTATAATTGCAAATTGAAAATGTGTAGGCGAAGGGGCGTAAGAAATTTTGGGGCCAATTATAAAAAGTTGTATATACGAGGTGTGTTCAAAAAGTATTGCGAATTTTGTGTTTTTCTTGTAATATTTATTTATTCATTAATATCTATTTCGTCCCCCCCCCCATGAGATGTTACGCACCTGTGCCAACGTTTTTCCAATCTTCGAAGCACTTCAAAAAATCATTTTTTTTTTTTTGTCTTGTTCAGCTTCTCCTTCGATGCCATCTTTATTTCGTCCATCGTAGCGTAGCGTCGTCCTTTCAAGAGCCTCTTCAGTTTCGGGAACAAGAAAAAGTCACAGAGGGCCAGATCTGGGGAATACGGTGGCTGTGGCATCATTAGTGTGTTGTTGTTGGCCAAAAAGTCGCGCACAAGGAACGATGTATGAGCAGGGGCGTTATCGTGATGCAAGAGCCAATTTTTGTTTTTCCACAAATTCAGGCATTTCTGGCGGATTGCTTCGCGAAAATTGCGCATAACTTGCAGGTAATATTCCTTATTGACGGTTTAACCCCGTGGCAAGAACTCATGATGCACAACCCCCTGCAATCGCAGAATCGAAGAAAACGTTAAGCAAAACTTTTACACTCTACTGAACATGGCGCGCTATTTTCGGTCTTGGTTCGTGCAGCAGCTTTTATCGAGATGATTGAGCTTTGGTTTCCACGTCGTAACCATAAACCCACGATTCGTCACCAGTAATGACTCGCTGGAGCAAATTTGGGTCGTTGCGGACAGAGTCCAACATCTCATTAGCAATGTTCATGCGATGCTTCTTTTGGTCGAAATTGAGCACTTTTGGTACGAATTTTACGGTGACACAAATCTAGGTCCTCAGCAACTTCTCTAACAGTGATTCGACGATTGGCCAATACCATTTTCTTCACTTCATCAATTTTTTCGTCTGTTATTGAAGTGCTCGGGCGGCCGGCCGGCACATCTTCTCGGCCTTCTCAGAACATTTTGTACCACCGACAAACGTTGCTTTGGTCCAAAGTAGTTTCTCCGTATGACACAGTCAACATTCGGGATGCATCCGCGCCCTTAATTTCGGTTTTCACACAAAATTTGATACAGGTTCTTTGATCCATCTTTTTGAATAGGTAAAAATCGAAGACGAGCCGAAACACGTGCAACCAAAGCAGCTGTCAACAATGAACTGAACATTCAAAATGGCCGAACTCGTCGGAATGAGTGAGAGACATGAGTACCAACATTTCGCCACGAAAAAATCGAGATTCCAATATACGTAACCTGCGAAAATTCACAACTCGCGATACTTTTTGAACACAACTCGTAAATCTGCTCTTGCTTTTATGCCACCAGAGCGTAAGCTAAAACAATTGGCAGATAGATGAACTCAGAGAAGGAGCACAATTTTAAGAACTGGCGTTAAGGGAACACTAAAATAAAAGAGTGTAGCGCGTGCAATTTCGAAGAGCTTAAGCCGGGCTGCTGCACACCTGGTGCTATGCTTCCACCATTTAAGCACCCACCAGGGACCTTCGCAGTCCTATTAAGCCTCATAATAACTGAATATTTATCATGAAAAGTCTTTTTGCGAGTAGTAACACAAAAAACAACTTTGCTTTGATTGAATATTTTCCCATAATTTGGTATATTTTTTATTTTTTCTCCAAAAAGTTGGTGTTGCATCCACAACCTGCAAAGTAACAGCCAGTTGGCCACTTCAAAGCTCACTCGGCTGTGACAACAACGACTGCAAATAATTACGAATTCCAGTCAACACTTGAGTTAAGGAAATGAAAAAGCACCAAAAGCCATAACGAGGAGTGCGAAGCCAATGGCAACAAAACTAAACCAGATCAGGTCACTGAAGTACAAAGAGATGCGTCAAAGGCGGCGCACATCAACCAAGGACCATAACTTGAGTTGCTTATTATTATTATTATTATTATTTGTGGAGAATGGCAAGAATTTTCACTTCATTAAACTATTACAACAAAAACAACAACAACATAGCTAGTGATTACATCTGCTATGTAATAAGCAACACAGGCAGGCAACAGCTGCCGCACGACCAAACTTCATGGCCATAAGCGACTAACTAAGTATTAAAGGCTCCAGCGCATCGCAATGCCATTGGATTAACTTAATTTGTGCTTTTCTTTCGTAACTTTACAAAACACTTTTGTTCACGAAAAGCGTAAAAAATGCGAAAGCAATTATCGTCAAAGGTATAGTAGTATATTGCGCGTATCATAGCAACAACCGCCGGAACTGTTCACCAGACTCGAGGTGTCGAGAAGCGAAAGTGAGCGTTAATAAATATATATATTTCGCTGTTTTTTCGCGTTTTCGCTTTTATGCAGGGTAGCACGTGGGGTCGCAAAACGACAAGCTCTAACAATATGCCACATCACTCAACAGCAAAAAAAAAAGGAAAACAAGAGAAACAGAAACACAAGCACAGAAGCAATTTAATGAGACGCTGTGGATAGACGGTCAACCGGATGATGACGCAGCAACAGCGGGAGACACAAAGCAACGCTGCGTGATGCTGAAATTTTATTTCAGCACCACGTTTCACTTCTCCGAATTCACTGTTATAACTCAATTCTATGCAGGCGCAAAAACGTGGGCTTTCCGTAGCAGGTGTATGTATGTATATAGATACAGGGCGCGCCATTTTAGTCGGGTCAATGAAAGTATTGAATAACTTTTTCATGAAGTTTATCATTTTACAATTTATCTCAATTCGAATTAATTAACTGTATAAGTGAGGCAAGGCAATTTGGTTAAAGAATTTTCAGATGCATCCCCGGAAATTCGTCTAAAGCCACCACGTATTGACAAGTTTTGACTATTTAATTACAAATTTTTTAATTTACATATAATTTTTTTTTTTATAAAAGCAGAAACAGCACAAATTAAAGTTTTTAACTTTGTATACAATTTATGAAAATTCGTCAAATTTTCACCAAAATCTCAATATATTTAATCAGTATTTTTGGAAAAATATTAAGTACGTATTTTTTTACAGTCCATTTAATTCTAGTACCAAAAACTGGAAGTTTGAAGTGCTCCAATTTTTTTTGATTTTTTATAATTTTTTCTCCTGATGAATGCACAACTAAAGTACGAATGTACGAGTAAAGCACAAAATTGTTTGTATATGGAAAAACTGCGAAACATTTTTAAGGTAAAAAACTATGAAAAAGTTTTTATAAATCTTAATAGAGTGACAGTTTGTGGAAGGTTTTTTTTCAGGAGTTTGAAGCTTAACTTATTTTGGAAAATGAAGGATGATTTTTACATTTGGGGTTTTTTTTAAGTTTTTCACAACTTTCAAATTCTGCAACATTTAACACGATAAAGGGAAATCTACAGAAGGAGCTCTTCACTTTCTCGTATCAAAGATAGAGAAAGCTCATTTTTCTAAGGAAATCGCCTTATGCGCATTTTTAGATATCGAGGGTGCATTTGATAATACAGATTATCGCTCGATTGATAGAGCATTACAAAATAAAAACATTGACAAGCCGACCATAGGGTGGGTAAAGGCAATGCTGGAAAGCAGAGAAATCGGCTCATCTCTAGGAGATGTATCAGTCTCAGTCAAAGCATTAAAAGGATGCCCCCAAGGTGGTGTTTTGTCACCTGTATTATGGTCCCTGGTTATTGACGACCTCCTAGTCAAACTAAGTGAGTTAGGCTTGGAGGTAATTGGCTATGCTGACGATATTGCAGTGATTATTCATGGCAAATTCGACAGAACAATATCCAGTATTATGAATCAAACATTAAATTTCATTCTAAACTGGTGTCGTGCAGAAGGACTTTCTATAAATCCCAGCAAGACTATTATTGTACCCTTCACAAACAGATATAAGTTGGACCTTGGTTCAATTACTGTCGAAGGAACAAATATAAACTATTCCAATGAGGTCAAATATTTAGGAGTTGTTCTGGATAAAAGATTAAATTGGAACTCTCACCTTAAATCGGTGATAGATAAAGCCACCAGAGCCATGTGGGCATGTCGCAGTCTCCTGGGGAGAACATGGGGTATTGACTCCAAAATGATTCATTGGATGTATACAATGATGATTCGACCAATCATCACCTATGCGTCCCTTGTTTGGTGGCCCAAAACCACACAAGAAACAGCCAAGAAATTACTGGCAAGTCTTCAAAAGCAGGCCTGTTTGTCTATAACAGGTGCCATGCGAAACTGTCCCACAACTGCAATTGAAGCGATAGTAGGACTATCCCCACTGCATATATTCATATGGAAATGTGCAGCCAGAAGTGCACTAAAAATGCAAATCTTGTCAAATAAGGATTACAGTGACTTTGGTCATATGAGTATTCTAAGAAAAATACCGGATAAGGATATTAGCTGTTCAGTAACAGACTACATGATTCCGAAACGGGTCTTCAATAGAAATTATGAGATAATTATCTCAGACCGTGATGAATGGGAAATTGGAGGACCTTGGGTTAACCCAAAAAGTCTAATATGGTTCACTGATGGTTCAAAAACAAATACTGGAGTTGGTGCCGGGATCTTTGGACCCAACACAAAAATTTCAGAACCCATGGGCAAATGGCCCAGTGTCTACCAGGCCGAAATCCAAGCGATTTCGATCTGTGCACTGACAAATCTAAAAAGGGGTATCAAAGGGGCCCACATAACTATATATTCGGACAGCCAAGCGGCACTGAAAGCACTAATGTCTCACTCTTTGGAGTCGAGACTAGTGGAAGAATGTGTAAACAATCTTCAAAAATTAAGTACAAAAAATACGGTTGTACTTTGCTGGGTTCCAGGTCACTCTGGAATCGAGGGTAACGAAATTGCTGATGAACTGGCAAGGGCTGGATCGACATCAGACCTTATAGGACCAGAACCATATTGTGGTATCAACTGGGCGGAAGCTAAATCCAGGGTAGACCAGTGGGAACATACTCTCAGAATAGCTTACTGGGAAAATAATCTGAAACTTCGTCAAGCCAAGAGGTTGGTTAGACCCTTTACCTACAAAAAGGAACTGAATAACTTACGAAAAGTAGATATCAGGAAAATAGTAGGCTTTCTTACGGGCCACTACTATCTAAACTATCATCTTAACAGAATTCAACTCCTCAGGGACACTGAGTGTAGACTCTGTCTTGAAGATGATGAAACAACGGAGCACTTATTGTGCGAGTGCGTTGCACTGGCTAGAACCAGAATGCAAATTTTCCACCGTGATCAACTGGATCCGGAAGAAATAAAGAAAGCTCCTATTACAGATATACTAAGGTTTATACGTATAGCAGAAAAATTGTTGGAAGAACATGGCTTTCAACCAACTCCTTTCCAAAGGCAGAGAACAACTAGGCAAACTAGAACCTGAAGTAGTGGTCGGGCAACTTTCGCGGATGATCAGAAGGATCATCCATATTAAATTAGGTAGCTTGACACAAAAGATCTTTTAGGTCGCAGTGTCGGTCATTGGACCACCTACTAGGATAAATTATCATTATTATTAACACGACTTTAAGATTTGAATTTTTTTTCTGTAATTTCTCAAAATTTTGACATTCTGGAAGATTTAAGGTGATTTTTACATTTGATGGTTTTTTTTAATTTTTCAAAATTTTCAATTTGTGGGAGATTAAGGACGATTTTCACATTTGAATTTTTTTACAAAGTTTTTCAAAACTTTCAAATTCTGGACATTTAAGACGACTTTTAGATCTTTTTTCTGTAATTTTTCAAAATTTTCACATTCTGGAAGATTTAAGGCGATTTTTACATTTGATGGATTTTTTTAATTTTTCAAAATTTTCAATTTGTGGAAGATTTCGATTTCCACATTTGACTTTTTTTACAAAGTTTTTCAAAACTTTCAAATTCTGGAGCATTTAATACGACTTTATGATTTGAATATTGTTTTTTTTTTGTAATTTTTAAAAATTTTCACATTCTAGAAGATTTAAGATCATTTTTGCATTTGAATTTTGTTTACAAAGTTTTCCAAAACTTTGAAATTCTACAACATTTAAGACGACTTTAAAATTGAATTTTTTTTTTTTTTAGAATTTTAGAATTTTTTTTTTATGTTTTTTAATTTTTAAAAATTTTCAAATTCTGGGAGATTTAAGACGACTTTAAGATTTGAATTTTTTTTTAGAATTTTAGAACTTTTTTTTTTGTTTTTTGTTTTTTAATTTTTAAAAATATAATATTTAAATTCTGGGAGATTTCGACTTTAGGATTTGAATTTTTGTTTTTAGAATTTTAGAATTTTTTTTTTGTTTTTTTTTTAATTTTTAAAAATTTTCCAATTCTGGAACATTTAAGGTGACTTTAAGATTTGAATTTTTTTTTAAATTTTTAAAAAATTTCAAATTCTGGAAGATTAAGGACGATTTTCACATTTGAATTTTTTTACAAGGTTTTTCAAAACTTTTAAATTTTGGGAGATTTAAGACGACTTTAAGCTTAGAATTTTTTTTTTAGAATTTTAGAATTTTTTTTTTGTTGTTTTTTTTTTATTTTTAAAAATTTTCAAATTCTGAGAGATTTAAGACGACTTTAAGATTTGAATTTTTTTTCAATTTTTTTTTAAATTTTCAAATTCTGGGAGATTTAAGACGACTTTAATATATTATTTAAATTTTTTTAATTTTTAAAAATTTTCACATTATTTGCAGATTTGAGATGAGTTTTACATTTGATTTTTTTTTAACCATAATTCTGAATGGACTAAATATTCTGTGCCGTCGCAAGTTTTAGAGCCTGTAGAAAACAATAATAATCTATAATCCAATCGATCACCTCAAGTAAATTAAAATTAAATTAAAAATAAAAACTAGAAGATGGAAGCTCTTGACCGAATTAAGTGGAAGAAGATCGTTGTGGAAGCTAAAGTTCACCCCGAGCTATAATTCTGATGGATGATGGTGAACAAAGCAATTGTAAGACCAAAGGGTATTGAGTTTTGTTCATTTTATTTAATTTTTAAAAGGATATTTACGCTTGGATCACCTTGTAAACTCCTCAAAATGCCGCACAAATGTGTTTCTAAGGCGGTTTCTTCACAAGGAAACTACCGTTAGTACAAACGACGAATAACAAAGTGTAGCTGTCACATATAACTAAGGTTTGTGTATGTATTTGTGTTTTATGTGCCAAGCACATGCCACAGGGCGTATACTCAACATTTTAATTTTGTCTTCCAATTTCGGTCAGCCGGCCTGAACACATTTTTTTGCTGAGAAAATCTATGGTTAAACGCATGCCAATGGTTAAACGTGAATCGAAATTTTTCTTTAGTATTTTTTCCTTAAATTTTATTAGCATTTTAGAGAAAATCTAATCACCAGCAAAATCCCGTAACCATTAGCCAATTTTTGTACTTCTTCCCATTTAAATATTTTATAACAATGGCGTCTAAGCAAAAAATAATAATTTATTAATAAAATATATAGTTTAATAAAAAAAGTGTGCTTCAGAGATCCAGCAAACCATTTTTCCAAGGACATAGGTAGACTAGGTATAGTCACTGTAACTGAGTTGGGGACAACTGACATTCAAAATCGACAGTCCTCCATTTCTTAGAGATCTTCAAGGCACATAGCATTTATTTGAGTAGGTGTCCGCTAAGCACCCAACTTTTCTCGTCACTTCATTGGTTAAATTACACTGTTCAACAGCATAAAACAGAAAAGCGGCTATGTAATTCTGAAAGTTCGTTGAAGACCTTGCTAGCGATGCCGAATCGGCAGTAGGAGTAAACAACATGAGGCAGCTATACCGCATAGTTGGCCGCCTAACCAACCAGCGGAGTAACAGAAACCAGCCGATCAGAGATCTGAATGGTGCTTTGCTGACTTCCAATGATGACCAGATTCGCAGATGGAAGGAACACTTTGAAGCACCTAGCAACATCGCTCTTAGCAGTTTATCTAGCTTTGAAGTGGGCGGCACAACAACCATCAATAAAATAAGAACATCCTGCCCCAGCCAGCGGAGATAAAGGATGCAATTAAAAAGCTGAAGCTCCACAAAGCTGCAGGCGGAGAAGGCATACAGCCTGAACTAATGGCTGTCGCCCCTTCTCTTCGCCATCGTTCTTGATGATGTAATGAGCCAACTGACCCTGCACAAAAAGGGCATCGCATGGAGCTTCACCAGACATCTTGAGAACCTGGATTTCGCCGATGACATCTGCCTCCTCTCTCACAAACTCTCTGACATGCAAATGAAGGCGGACAAACTAGTCGCGCTGGCACGAACTGTCGGACTGGAGATCAACATCGTCAAGATCAAGGCCATGAGAGTTAACCACAATAAGGCAAGGGAAACATTGGTTGACGGATGCCCGGTGGAGTTCATCAAAAGCTTCTGCTACCTCGGCTGTATCATCACGACAGATGGTGGAGCAAATGAAGATGTCAACTGCAGGTTAAACACAAAGCAAGGGTGGCATTCGGGCGAGTTCATACACTAAGGGGAGTTCGCAAATCTCCAGGCACACTAAACTACGAATATTCGGCTTATGCGTGAAGTCCGTCTTGTTGTACGGAAGCGAAACATCGCTGGTCTTTAGCACCATCACACAGACGCTACAGTCTTACATCAACAAAAGCCTCCGCATCATATGCAGAATATTCTGGCCAAACACCATCAGTAATGACGCAGCACTGTGGAGATGAACGAACGAGGAACTCATCCTTAGGCAAATCAAACGCAGAAAGCGGCGATGGATAGGTCACACATTGAGAAAACCCCCAGATAGCATCACGAGAATCGCACTGGACTGGAACTCGCAAGGGAGCAGAGGTCGCGGTCGACCAAAAAACACTTGGAGAAGGTCGCGAGAGGAGTGAACATGCAAGTACATGAAAATGTTCAGCCTACTTTTATAGAATAAAGGTATAGTCCACCAGGTCTCAGTTTTTTTTTACCAGTCGATCAAAATGTCGTAATTTTGGTCGCGAATATTTTGTTTTACATGATAAAAATGTTATAAGTTGATTGCTGATAGAAATATCTTTGGCACATTCTGTCATAGAATTTCACGAAGATTGTTCTTGTGGAACAATTTAACCCTCTGGCTTCTCTTTTAACGGATCAATTTGATTCCTGTTTTTAATAAGAGCCCAACATTTACAACGGCAGGTCTTTGACATCAAAAACTCATGAAAACATAGAAAAGATTAGTCAATAACCCAAAATTAACCACCAGGGAGCTGGCAGAGGACTGTCCGTTAAGAACAGATAACAATTAGGATTTGCGGCGTATTGCAGCAAATTGCCGGACCCGAAATGTCATATGTCCAGAATTTCATGGAAAACGGGGACCGCGCTGATATCGAATATCGCGAATGACATGATTTCCAAGGCTGAATCCAATTCAACGTTCATCAATCGCAACATTACTGGAGACGAGACATGGGTTCTTGAGTACTATTACGCAATCCAGCGGTTAGGCGAGTAAATGGAGAGGTGCGAATGAAGCAAGAGTAAAAAAACCACGTCGTTTTCAGTCAAACAAGAAAGCGATACTCACGAGTTTTATGGATTATACCGTTGTACACCAAGAATATTTGAGAGAAGGTCAGACAGTTAATAAAAACTATTATTTGGGCGGTATGAGACGTTTACGTGAAGTGATTCGCCAAGAAAGAGAGGGTTTGTGGGAAAACAACTCGTGAATTTTGCTCCATTATAACGCACCGACGCACAGTGCCATGAATTTCCGTGAATTTTTGGCCAAAAACGAGACGAATGCCATCCAACAGTCCTCGGATAGCCACCTGATATGGATCCCTGTGAATTTTTCAACCACCACGAGGAACGGTTTTAAATAGCCGAGAGGAAGTAATGGAAGAAATCGGAGACGACTCTGACAGTCATACCGAAAATAGAGTTCCCGAAATGTTTCGGGAGCTCAAGCAAACACTGGCAAAAGTGCGTTGCAGTTGATGGGCAATACTTTGAAGGCGATGATTTCACTTTCGAGGAATAAATTTGTATTTTGATTTTTCTGAATATATTTTGGATATTTTTCATCAAGGTGGTTTTATAGTTCCGATGGAAAGGTAGTATAATTTTTTTATTTTCTATTTTTTTTATGGTGATTGATGAACCCACATACTTATATATTTAAATAAATTTACAATATTAATTCAAGTAAGAATTGTATGCTCACCAATCGAGTATGCAAAATACGGCATTGGAGTAAATATTTGCTTATAATTTATAACTAAGTACGAAAAAAAACAATTTTCACCACCAAAAAAAACATTTTTCTCTACTGCGATGTCACATCACCTTCAAATTTACATAAATACATAAATACATATAAACAACTCCTGGTGTACCCGCTCACACTCACCTGCAACATCGGCAGAAAGAAGCACAAAAATTGTCCGAAAATCCAATTCTGTATGAGCATCACCATCAGCGATATGGGCAGCACAAGGGCGCACTGCACGAAATGACACAAAGCCAGATTAACGATGAACGCGTGCGTCACATCCTTGTAGAGGCGATGGTACATCGCATAAGCTATTATGGCCACATTCATCGCCACGCCGCTCAACGCCAACGCTGCATACTGGATGAGAAAAATCCAATAGACGGACTTAATGCTTGCCTTCAGAATGGGCCCGTTGACATGGTCCATTGCGTCGGTGTCATTGAAATCGCCAGCGAGGAAATGGGCAATTACCATCAAATACTTCTCCGGTATATCTTTCAGTTTGAGTTCAATTTCTTGTTGTTGCTGTTGCTGATGATTTGTACTCACAGCGGCCGCTAAGTGATAGTCGAGCGCTCCATTGTTGTCCTCCTCTTCGCTCACATCGTTGGCGTGGTGATAGGAGTAGGGTGAGGAACGCATTTTGTTTTCGTGTGCGTGGCTTATTTTTTCTTTACTGTTATTGTTTTTTAGTTGAATTGTTCAATTGTTACATTCGCTATTCACCGAATAATTGCGCGCATGTATTTCAAATTAATTTCAGTTTGGGGCAAATTGGACATTTGCACGGGGAGCTGAAATGATACGGAGAGAAAAATGCGTGTGAGAAAAGTGGGATTGTGTAAAATTGTATGTAGATGTGAAACTGTAATTCGTTAAAAATATGTGAAGCACAGTGTTCCTCGGATATAAGCACCATCTAAAATGTACGATATTCGATTCCTATAAGAAAATCTTGAAAATCCTCCTCATAGGCATTATCGTCGCATCTAATTGCACGAAACGATCGATTTCTCTATGAAATTAAATAAGTTTCCATTTCTAGAACAAATCGATAGTTCATTTATTTAAAACAAATATATGTAAGTGCAATAAATTTCAAGTTTACAGAGATCAATAAAGAGTTATACGGGATTTTGGTTCATTCCTTCGGCTCTACGCATTTATACTATGTATGAATTGGTTAGTTCATAGTTAAATGTCTGTAATTTTCGATGAATGCTCATTGCAGCGGAGCCGAAATAGTGACGCTCAATATTATTAAAGTAGAGCATAAATTTGTTTGTATTGACAAGTAAAAATTTAATTTCAGTTCAATAAGAAGACCAAATTTTCGGTGCTTTTAAGAGAGAAATGCTTATAAAAATAAATAAAATAAATAATTGGCGCGTACACTTCTGTTAGGTGTTTGGCCGAGCTCCTTCTCCTATTTGTGACAAGCGTCTTGATGTTGTTCCACAAATGGAGGGACCTACAGTTTCAAGCCGACTCCGAACGGCAGATATTTTTATGAGGAGCTTTTTCATGGCAGAAATACACTCGGAGGTTTGCCATTGCCTGCCGAGGGGCGACCGCTATTAGAAAAATGTTTTTATTAATTTTGCTTTCACCGAGATTCGAACCAACGACCTCTCAGTGAATTCCGAATGGTGATCACGCACGAACCCATTCGGCTACGGCGGCCGCCGAGAAATGCTTATAAACGGGATAAATACTGTCTATGTATAATTATACATTTATAAAGTCCCACAATACTATGCACATGTTCGTTAATAACTATGAAAAGGATGCTCCGATTTGCGCAGAGTCTTTTTCATTCCCCTGTAAGGTTCTTTCCGACATAAATTACAAAAACCTACAAAACAGGCGTGTTTATAAGCCAAAATGTGTTAAAAAATCATAAAATTGATTTTCAAAACGCAACAAATCAAAAATGTCTCAAACGATTCGAGTGCTGCTTCTTTGGTAGACAACTTTGAAATGTTTGCTATCACTCTGCGTGAATAAAATTTGTCAATCTAATTTGTATTACTATTCAACTTTTCAAAAAGTAAACATTTTATAATAAATTGCTGCAGCTTCCCTTAGTACCAAATCCACTATGCGCGATAAGCAAAAATAAACAGGCAAAACAGAGATGAAGTATTTATGCTCTTTGATTTCTATATCTGCTAATTTTTTATTATGTTGCTCACTATTATTTCATATATATAAGTAGTATAATTGGCTTCAACCGCAGACAAAAAAAATTAAAAAAAAAATTATCAAAAATTATCAAAAATCAATAAAAAAAAAAATACCAGCCTAACGGTTAGACGCGATAGAAAACAAACTGAGAGAGAATGAGACGAAGGCAGCATTAGGAGCGGGATAATTATAGGTTCATTATAATATTGCTATAAAGTTCATATTTTATTCATCCTGAATGTTTGCAATTTCAACAAATGATATGAGTGGCTTATGATAGCTAAAATATGATACAAATGCTTTGGTTTCGATGTTGTCAACATATCTTTGAAATACCGTGTCAATTGTTGTTTTTTTCTGTCGATATTCACGACACTTTTCTGCATTATTTTTCGGCATAATTGCGGTAAACATTTAAAAATGAAAATATTTACGAATATAAAAATACGGACGCAATACAGCACACGCGGTTGCTAATATGAGCGTCGTACCGCGTATATTACACAGACATACTAACATACACACAAACATTCGTAGGACGCTTGGTTTGAATTTTTTATACATATGTATGTATGCTATACTATGGCCTAGCCTATGGACGTACATACATATTTGTGTTCTGAACTTCCAGCAAAACAATGCTTATTAATATACACATATGCATCTACATACAACCGCACACACAGGCCACTCACTTTATTCCTGTAAATGCGTATGTCGTCCAAAGCTAAAATTCTATGCCTAGCGACTACAAGAACAAAATGCATTAATAGGCGCAGGCGTAGCGGCCATCATCCTAGTTGCCATAGCGCTGAACAGTCGCGGCGGCGCCGAACAGTTTCAACTATTGTACTGTGCAACAAAAACTCATCATCAAAAAATTGATTTATAAATTCGAGCTCATAGTTCTAAGAGCAAGTACTTTCATTCATAAAACGAGCCGCCCACATTCTAATTTTCTCGACAATTCGAAAATAGTCAATATTGGAATATTTCGCGTAGAATTATTTGCCAATATTCAATTTTTGTCAAGTCGAGTGCCCGCGGCTCCGTAAATATGTTTGCACCCATATATGTATGTAAATATATGTTTCTAAATGCTCGACAACCGCAGCTGCCTGTTCAAGGTTACTGTACATTAGGCCGGGTCGATTTGTGGGAAGGCAAACAAATCGCCCATTGCTCTGTGAAAATCATATTCTAGGGATCAGAATAAGAAATTTTGCCGAAGGAACCATACCTCTAAAACGATTTCTGATGTCCCCCAATATGGGTCGAACTTTTTAGTTTCTTTTCTATAACTCACATTCATTCATTTACATATGTTCTGACTAAATAAATTTCTTAAGAGAAAAAATAGATAATATTATACAATATAAATAAATAAAAATAAAGAAAAAACATAGCCATTTAGCTGATTTTTTCATGTAAAGGCCAAAAATGGTGATATTTTGAAATTGGGGGACATCAGAATTCGTTTTAGAGGTATGGTTCCTTCGGCAAAGTTTCTTATTTTGATCCCTAGAATACGATTTTCATAGAGCAATGAGCGATTTTTAAATCGACCCGCCCTACTGTACATGCAACGCTGTGCCTATGAATGCGCGCTGGATTTCTTGAGAAATTTTACCGTATGTTTTGCTGTGGCGAGGCACATATGTACATACACACAACATATATACATATATCCGTATATATATATTACATACATATATAAATTCACAAATTTAAATTTGCTTATGCCATCCTTCTGTGTGCCTGGTAATGAAGCATTTTCTATACATACATATATATACGTATATCTTTTTTCTTGTTCTTTTTGGTGTCGCTTTTTCGTTTCACTTTTTCTCAAATCACTCCCAACGATTCTAAAGAAGTTTTCACTTCAAAAATTCTAACCTATTTTAATGGCGGGGCTTCTACTTTCCACTAAATGAAAATCATTGAAAAAATGATTGTGTTATTTTATAACTGAATTAAATTTAATTTCAAACGCTAGATATTCAGACCTTTCAAATCTAAAGTTAGTGGTCTAAAGGTCACACCACATATTGTCAAGTTTGACTATACTTTTTATATTAATGAAAGATGCAATAATATATAAAATATAAAATGATACACAAATACATAAAGTTTTTTTATCTTATTTTTTTATAAAAACATACTTAATTCTATAATAAAAACTATGTAAATGCTTGAAGTTTTGTTAAACTTGTTTAAACGTTCATCCAATTTTCATCAAAACTGCTCACTTTTGATTCAGAATTTTTCCTTTAAATTTTCGGGTACGCAGTTTTAGATCCTCTTCATTTGCAGTATAATAAAGTGCAATTTTGAAGCGATTCAGAATCCTCTTTGATTTTTGGCAATTTTTTTTAAATGTTATACATTCGTTATATGTAGAAAATGTGCAACGCCGTCAAAAAAATTAT
This sequence comes from Anastrepha obliqua, assembly GCF_027943255.1. Taxonomy (NCBI): domain Eukaryota; kingdom Metazoa; phylum Arthropoda; class Insecta; order Diptera; family Tephritidae; genus Anastrepha; species Anastrepha obliqua. The sequence continues at coordinate 26,104,449 of NC_072893.1, forward strand.
CAAACAGTGAAATTAATTTTGAGCTACTTCGAACAAACTATATTAGAAATGCTGCTAAACAACTATTTGTTATTGTACATATTTTATTAGTGTACAAAATGTTTAAAAAGTCAAAATATAGAAAATTAAAACGTTTGGAGAGCGCCCATCTGAGGTTACACCGAACCAAACCATTACTTGTGGCGGGTGTTGCCTTCTGGTGGCCTATCGATGACTCAAATTCTCCTATGAGCGGTCGGTCAAATAAACTCTATAGTTTAGGGAGTTTACGAATTGCTCAACTTGAAAAAGTTTCGGAAATTGATCGCTTTCGGCCAAGCGAAACAACTCCTTCGCTCTCTCAAGTCTGACTTGTTGCTGCTTTAGTGTGAGATCATGCGCCTTTTGGATCGTGTAAGGCATTTTTCAGTATGCGGTGGATGCTACGGTAAGATATTTTTAGTTCTTTCGCTATTTGATTGACACTTCGTCGGGGATTTTGTCAAGTCGCTACTTAACTTTTTGAATCATTTCACGTGACGTTGTAGCCTTTTGCTGACCACCTCTATGAGGTTTCGCGATGCTACCAGTATCCGGTATCGTTTTATGGTGCGATAAATAAAAACTTTATTAACTATAAGTTGCTCGAGCTCACGAACAATCACTGGCTGTGATGTCCCAGCCAAATATAATGCAATCACGCTTTTACGTTTGAAATCCATTACTGATTTTCTTTCTTCGCGTTTACTCTAGACAAAATGCTTTCGCGCGCTTATATACAATACTCTGGGCTGGCATTTAGCCAACTACATAACAGACAGAGCTGATGCATGAAGTTGCTTTCACTTGAGACCTACTCATATACTCAGAGGCATAAGCCTGAGACATAAATCACAGCTCAATTTGTTTTTGACGAAAGTATGACAAATTTTTACAATAGAAATCTTTCGCAACGCTTGAAACTTGTCATATGTGGTGGCTTTACAATTTTGCAACGGCATACAACCCCTTTGAATGTTGTTATCGATTTCATTGAGTGCGAATGGCAAATTTATGGTCGTTGATTTTACGCAGAAACCAGTTGCCGAAGCTAAAAACATGTCATTAAACGCAATATTACGCCATACAGTGAATTTTTTACACACTGAATTTCTTTTTCCGAATAATCACCCACTCGCTTATTACTCGAATCCCACCTTTCACCCAAGTAAATAGAAAATAAATTTAATCAGCACCAACAACAGCGATATAAGTGCCACCTACCACCTAACGACCTGGGATTTACTGAAAGCCAACTTAAAAAAAAAACAACATTTTTTTCTTAGAAAAAAAAGTACGACTATGCACACCACTCAAGTCGCACTCTGCTATGCACGGAAATATTTATGTAGAGCAGCTAAAGTACGAACCTGTGCTCAGCTGCAGCCGTTTAAACTTATGCCGAGGTGAAGCGAGCAAAACAGCGCGTGAATTATAGAGAATGGCGCTTTTCCATGCATACTCCAGTCAATTTATGGCCAATTTAGGTACAAAACCGTAAGAACGAGCAAACACAGCAGAAAAATGCTTTTCCCAGAATTTCAATTCCAATTCTCAAGTGGCTCGTAGAGAAAACCCTTGCGCGCGGCGGCTATGCTGGAGTCAGCACCAGCTACCAACTGCAAGCGCCAATCAGTATAGCCAACAACAACAAAGGTAAGGCATTTCCGTTTCCTTTACATTATACATTTAGTTTTATAGTTTCCTCATCCGTTTTACTTTTGTATGTGGAAATTGCAGACGGAATAAAGCATTTTCTAGGCGCACCGCAAAAAGTTGCCAACACTTCGCGCTTGAAAACATGAACCAAAAAAAAGGCAAAACAAAAAAATGCTACAAAAAAAAACAACAAGGAATTGGTTAAAACCCTAAAATATGCGGTGGCACCAAATAATGCAAATGTTGAAACGCTTAGTTGTGGCCAGAATTGTTGAGTCAACACGGGAATATTTACAATCGTGCGAACAAGTGGCGGAAAACAGAGGCACGTGCGACTTTCTGAACGCCTTTCGCAAATTTTTTTCGCCACCGCAAAAACAGAAATAACCGCAAACTGTGCAATAGAAATAAAAAGCAATTTTTTATTGATTCTTCAACACTTTTTTCTCTATGAGGAGCTTGCGGCTGTTCAACCAAAGAATGCCCAAAGGTATGTTTTTATCCCTACCCGGCAACTATTCACTAACTGTACATTAAGAGCGTGAGTGTGTGTGTCTTTTCTTCTTTAGCTTTGCTGCGAAAAGCGGCAACTTCCGTTCAATTTATTGCTCTTAATTTGTTGCTTTCTATTTGAGTGCCTACACCGCACAACCACTTTGGCTTTTCAGTTGCCCACATGTCCATGCATGTGTCAGTGTGTGTGTTTGTTCGCTTTCGTATTGCTTGTCAGCCTGCAGCATGTTGCATGCAGTGGCCCGTATGAGTCCATATGTATGCGTGTATGTTGGCCGGGTGACCCGTCAGCGCAGGCGAGTGCAACGACCTCTCAGCGCATTGTTGCCGCAAAACCGCCAACGTGCCCGTTGCCAACGACAGCGCCAGCAAAGACCCGGGAAATCCCATCGAAAAAAATCGACTTAAAGCAGAAAAAATGGGTCTGCCAAGTTTTCTTCAGTGGTTTTGCTTTGCCACTTTGTACTGCGTTTTGTGGGTAGTGGAGTGGTGGGCAAAGAGCTTGGCGCTGCCTGCCAACATGCAAGTCACCACAAATTTGGGTGGGGCACGTGACGTGCCTCTTGGCAGTCGCTGTACTGAAACAACTGAAACACATTACAGTCAGATAAGTACTTTTTCCATAATTTTGAAGTTTACGACAAGTAAAAGGGTGGGATCAAAAAGTTCGCGACATGAAGTGGAGGTGGGGCATAAAATGAAACATATCAAATAAAATGAAATATATCAAACAATTTTTTTGCTTTTTGGCTTTGAATGCAACCTTTTTAAAGCCGAATGCAAACGCTTCTGGGATCTTTCACAGAATTAATTTGAGCCATAAAATCTTTTTCTGGGTTTTCAAAACAAGTAAAAATAACCAACTTCAGTTCACTAGTATCAGTAAATTATTCCTCGAAGCTCGAAGAATTAAAAAAAATGGAAGCGCTAAATTTGCGCTTGAAATCTCCGAAATTTGCAGCCAATTTGCCGTCAGGTTCCGAGACTTCGGTTGCTGGAAGCTACAACAAATTAGCAAGGCGATTTTGTTCACTTGTTGCTGAGATTTGAGACAAGAGAAATAGAGGAAGAATCTGAGTACAACCTTTCTTCAACAAATTTCAGGAAAAACTTTCACAAGCGTCCGCTTTAGAAGAAACGTGAAGAGTCATGAACTGAGCTATGGTCGGCAAGTACTAGAACGGCTGCTTGAGATGCCTTGAGGTCAATGAGCTTTGAAACAAAATTGAAGGAAAAAGTAAGTCACATTTTAAGATTCGACATGAAAAGGCGAGGCCTACGTTCGCCAACAAAAACAATGTTTTATTCGAAATTGCTTTGAAAAAGTATGTAAGATTCAGGAACAGCTTATTTAAGCGATATTCTACGAAATCGCAAGCTCAAAATGTTGCGACTCATTCCGGAATGTAAAATAGAAGGAAGATGAAGTATTGGAAGAAAACAAAAACGAAATATTGGAAGAAAACAAATAACATGGCTGCGTAATATTAGACACTGGACAGGCATAGGAAACTTCAGAGAGTTGTGGAATGTGGCAAGAGACAGAGAAGCTTTTAACAAAATCATAAACAATATGTTGGTGCGTGACTACCATTCGGAATTCACCGAGAGAACGTTGGTTCGAATCTCGGTGAAACACCAAAATAAAGGAAAACATTTTTCTAATAGCGGTCGCCCCTCGGCAGGCAATGGCAAACCTCCGACCAAAAGGGGTGTGCGCGCTAATTATACATATATATAAAAGTTATCGCTGTTTGTGTGGAGTACGTTTCTCCAGAATTCCCTTGCGGTGATCATCACAAGTCCTTGGAGATTCATCTAAAATCAATCGGACAGGAGAAATTAGTTTTATTAGTAGAAAGTCTTGTGCCTGATCGAAGTTTTTTTTTCAAAATTTACAATATGGCGGCTTCAGAAAATATTTTTCAGATTTTCGAGAAAAACCCGACAATTAATTGGGTAAAAAAATCAAAATTTTGAAAAAAAAATCCTTCGATCAAGAGTTTTTTAGGTTTTTTCAAAAGCAGTGCACATTTTATTTAAATCTACCGAACGGTTTTTAAGTAACAGTGATCATCAGTTCAAAAAACATAGTTTTGAGAAAAACGCATTTAAAGTTTTGCAGCTGCTAGCTACTTTCTCTCAAACGCTCCGGAGTGCCCGAGTGCATTTAATAAGAGTCAGGAGGATGCCGTTGACTGGGCAGGAAGTCTCTGGAACCGATTTAGTCCTATTTTTGGTAAGTTCATCAGCAATGTCGTTTCCCTCTATGTTGCTATGCCCTGGAACCCAGATCAGAGAAATGTTATCTGCACACTTACGAGATTTGATCTCCTCTTTACAGGAGTTTACTAGTTTGGTTCTGCACCTTAGCGTCGTCAGAGCCTTGATCGCGGCCTAACTATTGGAGAAATTGTTAATATCTGCCTTGCTCCAACGTTCCCTAAGCATTTTGAATGCCTGCAGGATCCCAAAGACTTCTGCGAAAGAAAATAGATAAATTGGCTGATTTAGAGAAAACTCCTGCTCCAACTCCCGATTCCATCTTGGAGCCATCGGTGAAGACAGAGGTGCAATCTTCAGTGCAGATTTTCCCCTTGATCCAATCCTGCGTATATGGAAAGATTGCCCGAGCACGACCCTCAAACTCTAGCTTACGGAAGGAGAGATCTCTCCGAAGTTCGGAGAAAGACGGTTTTTATTGTCTAAAAATGCTACCGTGTCCCTTGAGAGATTCTCTCTAGAGGCCAATCTCCTTTACACCTTTTTATACCTCCTCTTTTACCTCCTGTATGCACCTTGAGCAGCCATGGAAATAATGTAGAAGTCGATGAGAAGTCAGTGCAAAAGGACATTCAGGGCAGCACTTCGGCGATGCCGATACATGCACGCTCTCCGTTCACTTTACTCGTTACTTGGTCACAAATCAGCATTGCCACTAGACAATAAAGTCCTCATATACCAAACAGTTCTTAAGCCAATATGGGCGTACGGAACCCGGCCTCAAAATCTAACCTGGAAATGCTGCCGAGATTTCAGTAAAAAAAATGTAACCCTCTTAGCAGACACACTTCGATTCTTGCATGTGTTAGGAAAAAGTTATATTTTGTTGCACAGTGTAATGTAATAAAAAATGCCATGCTCTCAAAGTAGTTTTGCCTCACCCGAGTGAATAACCCATTACGTGTTTACTGTCATTTACTTGCTAACAATGTTCTACAACTTTTTAGGTTCACTTATTTATTTTCGCTATTTCTCTATTTTTCTTGTAGTTCTTTTTTTCCCCCCTTATCCTATTTGCAATACTTTGTGTGGCAGAATTTCTGTATAGCGTCAACGTCTATCACGTCACTCTGACACATATATGTCTGGCTTGTTCGCTCATTTAGACCGCACATGCACACAAACAGTCATACAATCGACCATGTGTATATGTGTGTGTGTGCGTGTACATGTTGACACAATATAAATTGGCTAAAGCATGCATTTGTGTGCATGTATGCGAGTTTGTGTGTGTGTGTAAAAATTCATATACGAAAGGAAGTCGAGTAGCTTGTTAGTCAATTCTCTTCATGTTGTTTTTTTTTGTGGTTTTTTTTTTTTTTGTTTTGCAGCAAAGCTGCTCAGAACTCAGAACTCAGAACTTAATAACTCACATTCTAGGCGTAGAGCAGCTTTTTGACATATGCATGTACTTGTATCCATGTGCGCCTGCATACATACACATGTCTATGAGCTTATATGTATGGAAGTGCATAAAACATATGCAACACTTTGCTATCACTCCAGTTTATTATGCTGGAAATGATTTATTTGCTGCAATTTTTATGTCACGAATGCCAGTTGCAAGGCTGCAAGCACAGTTGGCATACGATAACGGTAAATGTGCAGCGACAACAGCAGCGCAGAAGTTAGTAATAGCCATGGCTTGTGCAACGACAGTTGCTGTAACTCCAGCTACTTACATACGAGGTACGTTTAAAAAGTAAGGTGATTTTTCGCATTTCGCGGGCAATGTAGGTATATTCGATTTTCATTTTTTTCTTTTCTTTTTTGATTTTGTTGATTTATTTATTTTTTAACTTAAATTTTTAAATATATATCGCTAATATTATAATAACAACAGTAATAATATTAATATTTTTTTTAATAAGTTTTATTTTAATAAAAATTAAAAATTTTTTAATCAAATATTTTTAATAAATTTTATTAAAATTTATTTTATTTTTTATAAATTTTATTTTGATAAAATTGTTTTATAAATTTTATTTTAATACAAAAATTTAATAAATTTTATTTTAATAAAATTTTTTTAGCACATGTCTTTTCAATAAATATTTTTTAGTACATGTTTTTTCAATAAAAAAAATTTTAATACAATTTTTTAATCAAAATTTGTAATAAATTTTATTTTAATAAAAAGTTTTTAGATCATGTCTTCTTAATAAATATTATATTTTTTAATCAAATTTTTTAAATAAATTTTTTTAATAAATTAAGTTTTATTAAATTTTTTCAATAAATTGTATTTTGTTTTATTAATTTTAATAAAATTTTTTTAATCAAATATTTTTAATGCATTTTGTTAAAATTTGTTTTATTTTAATAAAATTTTTTTTCATAAATTTTATGTTAATAAAATTCTTTTGTAAATTTTATTTAATAAAGAAATTTAATAAATTTTATTTTAATAAAAAAGTTTAATAAATTATATTATAAAAAAAATGTTAATAAATTGTATTATTTATATAACAAACTTTTGTTAATAAATTTTATTTTAATAAAATTGATTTAATAAATTTTATTTTAATAAAATTTTTTTAGTACATGTCTTTTCAATAAATATTTTTAATCAAATTTTATTTAAATGAAACTTTTTTAAAGTATGTCATTTTAATAAATTTTTGTAATCAAATTTTTTTGATAAACTTTTTTTTATTAAAATTTTTTTGGTAATTTTTTTTTATTAAATTTTTTTAATAGATTTTATTAAATTTTATTAAATTTTAATATAATATATAATAAATTTTATTAAATTTTTTTTAATAAATTAAGTTTTATTAATTTTTTTAAATAAATTGTATTAAATTTTTTTAATTCTTTCTTATTTCAATCAAATTTTTTTATAATATTTTTTTTTCATTCATTTTATTATTGTTATAATAAATATTTTTAACAAATTTTATTTTAATGAAATATTTTTTATAAATTTTATTTTAATACAAATTTTTGTTACATGTCTTTTTAATACATTTTTTTTTAATTGGCTAGTTAGTTTTATAGCCCACATATAACAAATTGAAATTCGAAGTGGCTCAAAATTCTCGTTGATTTTTGATAATTTTTTTCCCGGACGATAAAAAATGCATGTATTCCTTATGATATATAGATTTATGACCAGAACGGCGCTTTATTGCTACTTGAGGAGTGCCACAGTGGTATTTCAACCATTTCATTTCACTTTGTAGTACACGAGTTTACTCTGAGTGAAAAAAAAACGTTCATAATTGGTACAAGTCCCTCCAAGATGACCAAGAATATGCCAATGAATCAGGATACCTCTTTCTGTACTCCGCAACACATCGGCAACAGATGAAATCGTTGAAGAGGTGAAGAATGTTTTTTTTTTTGGAAAATCGTAGCATCACTATTAAGAAATTGATTCCGAAACTGCTTCATTTTGACCAGAAACACTGCCTTTTAAACTCAAGAACTGTTGAATGAAGTCAATGGTGATCCTAATTGGCTCAGAAGGGATGAGCCTTGGCCCCTTTCGAAATTTTCAGGTTCCCAAAACTAAGTAGGCACATGAAATTATGAAGAGATTTATAACAGTGGAGTAGATAAAAACCGCATCGCCGGAAGAAACCAAAGCCACACCACCAAAAACTCATATCTCATAATTGATTCGAAAATTTAGCAGTGGCACAAGTGCTCTGTACCTGAAGAGTACTTCTATGAGGTTGACAAAAAAAGCATACAATTCATTGACAAACATTTTTCGAGAAAACTAAAAAGCCACCTTAATTTTTGAGCACACCTCGTACATCTTCCTATCTATTTATATGTGCGTGCGTGCACGTGTCTGTACATGCCCATCAAACTCAAATGTGTACTGCTGCAGCGGCAACATTGTTTGGCATATGGAACGTCACGCTTGAATGACATTCAATAGTTTTGAATTTATTTTCCATTATTTTCTTTAGCACTGCTTATGGCTTTTAAGTTTGAAATGTTTTTCCAACGCCATGCTAACATAAATAAATGTGGCATACACTCAAATAAGTTTGAGTGTGGATGTATGACGACAAGTATCTGTGCATATGTGCTGATGCTCCCCAACAAGCCGTTTTCTTTGATATCAATTTGAGATGCATTTGAAATGAAAAAAGTTTCTCAAATCTCGAACGTTAAGTCTCAACAGCATCACATAACCATTGCCTTGGATATCGAGATACCTCCGTCATGGACAATGGGTACCATTGGTAAACTTCCAAAACAGACGACTTAAACAACTGTGACAACTGGAGGGGAACAACTTTGACAACTGAAGAGAAATAACCCTGCTAAACGTAAACTATACAAGTCTCAAAAGCGGATCTAGCAGCTCTGCTTAGATTCGCCAAAAGCGCTGACATCCTACATGATGTCTACTTTCAGTATTCATAGAGGTCCTTCTCCATCAGGTATCGCTAGGGACCAAAAGGTCTATACGTGGCTTATTGCCAACCAGACTAACCTAAACTATACATTAGCCTCAACAATTCAAGCAAGCCTGCAGCCTGTTGAAAATTCTCTAAGAGACGAGCTGTATTGAAGAAGAAAACACTCTTCGCTTCGTAGTCGAACAATCATTTGAGTGACGCTCCCCGTTTTACATGCTTTTTGTGGACTTCAAGAAAAACTTCGATTCTAGAAAACAATGCGCAATTTGGCTAGCAATAGAATAGGAGTCGCCCTAAAAATTATGCGCCTCATCAGAGCGATGTATAAAAATTCCGAGCTGGTAGTATTAAAAAACGATACTATACGCGAACTCTTCTCCACCAACATAGAAGTAATGCAGGGATGTCCACTGCCATCGCTTCTCTTTGTAGTTGCTTCATAAGGGAAACATAATGAGGAAACTCACAACTCAGATTCGTCACAAAGCACAGAGTTAACAGGCTGCCGCAGCTATATAGTACGTCGTGCTGACATCCTACTGAACATGAAACAGGAATGGGCTCATGTGGACAATGTTTGGGGCATGGGTTGACCATTACTAAGGAAATAGCTTTGCTACTGAAGCAGTAACTTTCACCACGTGACATACAAGAGGCATATCGCTGTCTACGCGCACTCGAAGTACCACATTTCCATCATGAATTGTTGTATTAAGCCCTAGTCATGACACTTGAATCCTTCAGCCATACAACTGAGGAAGCCATGTGTGAGCTACTCAAGTCATTGGATCAGGCATGCTTGGTGTTGCCAGCCGGCATGGAAGAGATGTGTAATTGAATTGTGGAAATTTAAGCGAATCCATCTCTAAAAAATAGGGAGCGTGATGTGTCGATCCGTTGTTTTATTGTTAAAAATAAAAACTGATTCAAAAAGAATTTATATTTAAAGTTAAGAATAAGATCGCCTTTGACTCCTGCATCACTTTCAACCATTTAAAAATAAAAGCTTTTTTAATATTTTTTTTTAACAAAAATTTATATGTACTTTAAATCAAAATAACTTTTTTTTTAAACAATTCTGATACTTTTCTATACAAAAACGAATAAGAAAATTGAGATTTTACATAATTTTCGAAAATAACAAAAATATGTTAAAAAATATGAGGAACGCATTTAAACCAAAAAAAAAGGTTTCACACATCTAGTGGACTTGGACTTCGCTGATGAGAACTGCCCTCTTTCATATAAGGTTTCTGACATGCCAGCAAAAGCGGACGACTCAGTCACACGGACACGCACTATCGAACTGAAGATCAACATTACCAAGACCAAGGCCATGAGAGTCAACCAAACCAGCTCACGCCATATAATGATTGGCCCTTGCGCAGTGGACTCTTTCGATAATTTCTGTTACCTTAGCTGTACAATAACAATAACCATCAGATGACGAACGAGACGTCAACTGCAAGCTGAGTAAAGCAAGGACGGTGTAAGGAACAGCTCGCACAGGCGACAGGCGAACGAAGCTTCGAATATTCAACTCTTGTGCAAAGTCGGCATTGCTGTACGGAAGTGAAACATGGCTGGTATCAAACAACATCACACAGAGGCTCCAGGCCTTTATACCGCACAGAGGAATCTTGCTGATGAAGAGCCCATCCCGCGGCTGAGAAAACGCAGAAAATGGCGATGGAAAAGCCATATCCTCAGAAGACCACCAGATCACTTAATCGAATTGCGCTGGACTGAAATCCTCAAGAAGGTTAAAGTGCGTGAACGACCCAATACCAGCTGAAGAAGATCGATCTTCCATGAGTTAACCGCAGTCAATATCATGTGGGATAGGCAAAAACTACAGCAACACATCGTATGAGATGGCGAAACCTTATTGAAGCTCTACGCCTCCAAGTTGAATGATTAAGGAATAATAAAATCTCAGCAAATGGATTTTAGTTTACTCTACTTCAAAGACCATTTTTTACATGGAGAATTTTTATATGTAAAGTTTTGAAATTATTAGTTCTCCAATTAACCACAAAGGGGTTCAGCACAGGCATTAAATGAAATAATCCTTTTTTAATTTATAATTTTAATTAGTCTCTTATTTTACATTTTACTTTCAATAAATTATTTATATTAAAAAGTAAGGGTATAACCTTTTTAAGCAAAAGTTCTGCTTATAAAATTTGTATTGAAAATTGCATTGAAAATTGCTGCAAGAAAGAGAGACGCTTTAAACTATTATTTTTTTTTACATTTTTTTTTAATTTTTTTTTTTTTAATTTTTCATTGCAAAGTTTAATTCCTCCAATATTCCACAATATCAGTACAATGTTGGAGTAAGTCTTGGTCCAGGGGAATAAGTAATTGAGAAAATGCTTAATATGAAATGATGGGGAATGCCGAAACCCAGCTTGAGAAGTAAGGTTTTATTAAACGTTGTTGCGTTTGCTGGGTCTAATGCTTAGTCAGCCAATTCAATTTCAGTTAGTCAAAGTTTCCTCCATTCAATCTCAGTTACTCAAAGTTTCCTCCATTCAATCTCAGTTACTCAAAGTTTTCCCTCAATTCAATCTCAGTTTTCTCCGTTTGCATACAAAAATAGACTCCTCAAGCAGATGCCAATGTTCGCTCACATGTGGAGCTCTTCTCCTCACAGATACATACACCCATTATCATGCACTTACGCACGCCAAGGCAGCTAAACATTTGTGCGTCATGTGAAGTTTTCAAAGAAATTAATTGATTTTCACTAAACTACTTTGCCAAAACTATCTTTTATGATTGAAATCGCCCCTGATTCAGAGTACTTACAAGGGCACTGTAATTGTAAGCTGCATACCGGAAGAGGCAGTTGCTGTTGTATTATACAATGGAAGCTCTCATAAACGGGCAGTGATGGTCGGCTGCTTTTTGCCCACTTACAAGAAATGTCGGCTTATGGAAAAGCCATGCGAAATAATATTAAAATTCAAATTAATAAAAATCTTTACATAATTACATTTTTACATTTTCGCAATCAGCCATCAGACGTCGTAAATATATCGTTTCATAGCTGCTTAGCGATTTCTATTGCCTTAGTTATATCCAGGCCAATCCAAATTAAACATTTGCTGAATAATGCTGTGCTGCATATTTTCGCCTTATTCTTTAATGCTGTTTATTTTGTAAATTTGTGTTATTTTATGACATTTTTTTATTATTTATGCTGTTAAATTTAATAACTTTATTGTTGCTTGCGCTTGCACATTTTTCATGCAGTTAGTCGAGCAGAGGAGTGGCGAATAGAAGAGGCCTTAGTTTTCCTTCATAAATTTCTCAACGGCAATATTGTGATCTCAACATGCCGTTTGACACTATTGCTATCCTTTTCGCACCTCAACCAAGTTCTCTTAAACCAGTCTCAAGGCAAATTTATGTAAGGCGGTGTTTTTTCATCAGCGGATTCGTGCCTGATTATCAAAGTTTTTCCATGAAGCAATAATTAAAGGTGATGTAAGTAGCCTAATTTTCACCCTGTGTTAGCCATCTTGAAGCTACTTAATAAATCCGTGTTGTCCTCTTGGAAAAGCTACTTTTTATTTCAGAGCAAATTCTAAAGAAAAAGTACTCAAAAGCGTAGAAATTAAAACTTTTGCTGAAAAAGTTAGCAGGCAATACTGTTTTGCCTATTCCATTTTGCTTAGACTTTCGCATCTTTCAATTCTATTGAAAGTTCTGTGAAAATGACATTGATAAATAGCTGCCAAATAGCCACATTTAGGTAAGTCTTTTGTTGCAGATTATCAATCTGATTTTTTGTTAATAACTGCTTAAAATTTATATACACAGATTAAGATTTTTCGTGAAATATCATTTTAAGTAAATTAATAAAATTGAGATTTTTAGAATACTTTGTTTATATTTAAAGTACAATAAAGGAAAACACTACAGTTTTCTTAACAATTTTCGGGGAAGATTTTATCAAAAATGCCTGTGTTTTCTTTATTATTCATTTTTGGATTGAATCTTTTAACAGACGAAATATGCCAAAACCAAGCTGTGTTTTGTGCCACAAAACGTGGCAAAAGAGAAAGTTAAGTTTGTTCATGTTCCCAAAGACGAACACCACAGGTTAGGTTAGGTTAGGTTGATATGGTTGCCCAGGGAAAGGGCACACTTGGACGAAGAAGGATTCGTCCTTTGTGATGCCATTATGGAGGGGTGAGGCGGGAGAGAAAGACCAATGGGATACAGGGAGAGGGCGGGGAGAGGTGGTGCTGGGGTAGTTGGGAGCGTGCGGATTACTAAACTATGTTTGCGTCAACCGCTTTATGCTGCTGATGAAATTCATCAGATTTTTAATGTCAGCGCCAGCTATATCAGCAGGCGTGGCAAAGAAGTAAGAGCCAAGATGCCTGAATCTTAGCCCCCCCCAGAGCAGGGCAGCTAAGGAGAAGGTGCTGAGATGATTCCACCTCATCCTCCAAACATCCAGCGCAAAAAGGACTCGAGGTGATTCCAAGTCTCACAGCATGCATTCCTCGCGCATTGTGTCCTGTGAGAAAACCCACGAAATTAGAGAGCTGATATTTTGTCAGCCTCAGAAGCTCGCCCGAGCGCCTGCGGTCCACACGTGGCCAGAAGGATTTCGCGACCTTACACGTTTGTGTAATTGCCCAGCGCTCGCTGAGTTGGTGCGATGCCCATCTTTCCAGGAGCAGACCGCAGGTAGTCAGGGGGATCCCAATTCTCTCCCTTCGCGGGGAAATCACCTCGCATGTCCCTTGTCTGGCCAGCTCATCCGCCTCACAGTTTCCAGCAATGTCGCTGTGACCAGGAACCCAGATGAGGCTGATGTTAAAGAATTCGGACGCAGTCGAAAGCGAGGTCAAGCATTCCTTGACCAATTCCGAATGCACCGTCGTAGACCCGAGGGCCCTTATTGCCGCTTGGCTGTCGGAGTAAATGTTTATTTCTTGACCGTTAATACGCATTTGAGCAGCCAATCGGCTGCCTCCTTGATTGCGGCTACCGCTGCCTGGAACAAACTGCAGTGGTCCGGTAACCTGTATTTGAGTCTGATGGGGAGCTCCTCGCAGAAGACTCCTCCGCCAACCTTTCCTTCCAACTTCGATCCATCCGTGAACAAGTTCACCAGGCCCTGTCCCCAAGTGTAGCCCTCCCTCCACTCTTCCCTTGACGGAATATGAGTGGAGAAGGTTCCGGTTGGACTAAACGAGGGTATACACTGATCCGTTGACAGAGGGATGAGCTCGAAGTTTCTGAGAATGCTTGAGTGCCCATAAGCGAGGTTAAGCTTATAGCTCCAGCCCCTCAGTCTGATTGCGGTACGCGAGGCGGCAATTCTGCCTGCGATGTCTACGGGTACCACATTTAACATTGCGTTCAGCGCCAGAGTAGGAGTCGTTCGAAGCGCCCCACTGATTCCAATGAGTGCCGACCTCTGGACTCTCTCCAGCTTCTTCACCAATATCGTCTTCTCTAGTGAGTTCCACCAGACTATGACTCCATATAACAAGATGGGCTTTACAATAGCAACACCACAGCAAGTGCAATCCGAAGGTGTTATGCGTTGGGGCTCGATATGTATCAGCCCATGGAAACTGCAGAGTTCATTGATACGGTGAATGATTGGTTCGATATTTTCAATACAAAGTTTTCGAATTTTCAAACTGTTGCTGCAAAAAAGCCCTATGGGATGGACTTGGGCCAGCAGGATGAAATTATAAGTAAGATGGACGCCTTGAACGATGAAACACGCGCTTATGGACGAATTTCAATGTTGCCTTTTCAAAGGGGCATACAACTAAGCAACAAGTCCCTTAGGGACTTATATCGTTATGTTCAGGAAAAGTACTGCTTTCAGTACATTCTGACTTATCGATTAAATCAGGATGTACTGGAGCATTCTTTCGGGGCGATACGTGCCAAAGGCGGGTTGTATGACATTCCTAGTCCTATGGAATTTAAATATGGATTACGAAGATATTTATTAGGTGAATGAATGCATATATTACTCATTTCTGAATAACTTAACGATTTCTATTAACAGCACGAAATACTTCAATATTAGTTGATCGGGGCAATGTTGAGGCCGACGAAACTAACTGGCTCCGTCTCAATGATACTTCTTTAGAAACTTTACAAAGTTTGCTAACAGAAGATGAGATAGTTTCAGACGACTCTCTCTTCGCCAACGATTCATTAAATGAGGACGCTGACTTTGATAGCTTACACGGAGATGCCCTTGAATATATTGCCGGTTACATAATACGCAAATTAAAGTTGACCGATTGTTCATGCAATGAGTCTACATTTACTTGGGTTGACACTTTATCTAAGGGCGGATTAGTTAAACCAAGCACCGAGTTCTTGGACAAAATTAAAATGTTGGAATCAGCGTTTAACCAGTTCAACGGCAGGGAGCTTTACGGTGGGATATCATTTTTACAAAAATTGTTCAGATTAAGTGAGAACGTGAGTTTACGCCGGATGCACTATCGAATAAAGCATCGTAACCGGTGCAATAAACAAAAGAAGAGAACAATGAGCATTCGATAAGATAATTGTAAGTAAAGTATGCAATGCTTTGGGCGTCTACTTGTGTTTCTGCGTATATATAAATTTATCTTTTTTTAACACATATTTTATACTTGTAACTTTGCAGGTAATCTCGTTAAAAAATCAAATGTATGATTAGCGGACGTGACGAAATAAAAGTGGTTTTTCCTCGTTAAGAGTTTCCACTATTCTCAAGTTATTGTATTTATTACTTCAGTGTAGGTTTACAAGTGGCACATATAGATTCCAATCCGATGCATGGTCAAAATACATATATATATGACACAAATCCATGGGAATAGTTAAGTTAAAAATATAAATAATTAAGTACCACTTATAAAATAACATACAATTATTCTATGGCTTACAACGGCCTTTTTCAATTTTTTACTACATTTTCAGAAAGGGGATAAACTTATGCCCTTTTTTCTCTTGCTTCCAAATTGCATCAATGGATTAAGTAGCATCCGAAATCAGTTGTCAAACTTTACTTAACCTTGTATAATTGAATCATGAAGTTTTTCATTCCCCCATAGTGATTGAGTGAAAAAGTGAAAATATTTATATTTTACTTTCCTCTTGTTGGAGTAAGGGCTGGGATATACGGCCGAGAGTTCGACCTAAGGAAGTCGTATAAGCTTCCAGATTACTGGAGTGTATTTAAGGCTAAAATATTCGCAATTGGAAAGGCAGCAGACCGAGCTTGAGATACTAAAGTGTTTTCCAATAACAGGTGTTATTTAAATATATAAAAGGCTATCGAGAGATGATTAACGATTTTTTATGACCGGAATTGGATGGTATTGATCTGGACAACGTTTATTTTCAACAAGACGGCGCTACGTGTCACACAAGCAACGAAACCATTGATCTTTTACTGGAAAAGTTTCCGGACCGTGTTATCTCTCGAAAAGGTGATCACAATTGGTCGCCGAGATCTTGTGATTTAAAACCTTGTGACTTTTTTTTTTGAGGCCACGTAAAAGAGAAGATCTACACCAACAGCCCAGGGGCGATTCAAGACCTCAAAGATGGAATTCGTGAGGCTATCGAGGACATAGGGCAGCCACTTTGCAATTCGGCTATGGAAAGTTTCATGAAAACGATATTGTCCTATAAGCGTGGGCGTGGTGGTCATTTGCCTGATGTTATTTTCCACTATTAACGGTATGCCTTCCTCTTTATAATGAAATAAACATCCAATCATTTATATCACTACACAGCTAAAAATGGTCTATAAAGGAGGGCTTTGGCAATTCCGTGGTGTATCAGCATCACAAGTAGCGCAATTTTCGGAAGAAGAAAACTTTGTAAAAGTAAAACTATAATAAGTTAAGTTAAGTTAAGTTAAGTTAAGTTAAGTTAAGTTAAGGGAGACTAGGGTAAGCTATGTTAAGTCCAGTTGAGTTATGTTATGTAAAGAAAATCTAAGTCAAGTTAAGGAAATTTAAGATACATTAAAAAATAGCATTTTTCTTTGAATATCAAAATAACACCTCTTACTGGAAAACCCTTTATAAGGACCAGCTCCTAAGTTAACTTTTACATAAATAGTCCGGCAGCCATTAAATCAATTACATCATTTAGTGTTACGTGCAAGATCAGAGCAGGGAGGCAATGGAAAGGTTGACAGCGAAATGTGCTTTATTTCTAGTAAACGATATATTTTTTTTCTGTTCATTCCTCTCGGGAGCATAGGGCCTCGACAAGACTGTTGTCTTGCGTTGGTTTTATTAATGTATTTGATTCTGACAGGGTAGGTGATTAGCCTGCCGCTACGATATAGCAAGAAACAATGAATGAAACAAAAATATGCTTAGAAAATTCAGGATAAGATGTAAATTGCTGGAATGGTAAGAAAAATTATGAACATGATGTTCACAGTCGTACTCGATTTATTCTTTCACTAACACCAGGAGGTTGTACTAGAACTATGATGGGCGTGCTGACGGGACATAGCCAGATAGCAGCATAGGCTTATAAGAAAGGAATCTCGTGCCGCGATGAATGATGGAAACGCAGGGAGCAGAATTCACGGAATACTGTAGAGAATCTCCTTTGCGAATGTCCTTTGTTATTCAAAACACGCTTAAAACATCTAGGAGCACCACAGTTTGGTGAATTGGTAAATAACTCAGTAGTGGGTTCGAAATGTCTCCTTGAATTCGTAATAGAAACAGGCACCATGCGGGTGGGCTACTTGAAACCACAAACACATAACTAATGAACCACATCTGGTATCGCTATGGATCGAACCGGTCTCGGCGTGACTGCAAGTCAACCAGTTCAACCTAACCTAACCTTTCGCTTTTCTTCCTAAAAAAAAGTTAAAAAGGGAACCCGATTGCAGTACAATGGATTTAATGTTGTTTGAGTTGACCCGAAAATACAAAAAATTGTTTGAATTATTTTATAATACTTAATTTGGAAATAAAATTGAATCAAAACTGAAATACCATATATGGCCTCATATGCGGTAGGGTCTTAAGGCAAACTTGGATTCAGCGCAAACGTTCGCAGGTAAGATTATGACGCAACTTCGTCATATTGATTGGGAACACAAAGCGTTTCAGCAACAGAGAAGGCGCAGGTAGAATTAGCCGAGGTGGAGGATTGTTATAGTATTAGCGGAAGCGTGCCCCACATACCATTGATGTGACGACACCTTTGAGATATTTCTAACATTTTGATTTCAATCTCCTTTAACAAAAAAAAAATAAAAAATAAAAAAAAGGAGAGCGGAGGCTTAACAGTAACTGAAAGCCTAAATATTTTGCAATCTGCGTGTGAGGCAATAGGGAGGTTGGATCATCAAAATTGCTATAATAAAAAAAAACAATAAAATTCAACAGTATTACAATGAAATAATGGCTATTCGCATCTTGTCGGAACTGGTGAAATAGTCCATTAAAATGATACTCATATTTTTTAAATAGCACATGGGCTGAAAAGTCCTGGACCTAACAAAGAAAACACATTTTATTTTTATTTTATTTTTTTGTTCAAAATTAGCTTCATTAATTTTTTGCTTGGAAGTCTGTTTCAAAATTAGCTTTATTTATTTCCATCAATTTTTATAGTAGGATTTCTCTTTCGCCTCAAAATAGGCCTCATTTTCTCGCATAACTTTTTCATTCGAGCGAAATTTATCACAGAAGAGCATTTTTTAAGGTCTGCGAACAGCCACTAGGCAGTCGCTCGAAGCCAAAACTGGCAAATACGGCAATTTGGTGAATGTGGGAGCAATTCGAGGTTCAATTTATGTACTTTTGCCATGCATTGATTGACTTGTGACAAGGTGCGTTGTCTTCACGAAGCAAAGCAGTGAGAAAACGCGGCACCCACTTTGAACAGAACTTTTTCATAGTCAAATGCTCGTGCAATGTAAGCCCAACAAGTTATTTTGATATCTTTACAATGTCAGCTAACTCACGCAACTTCATTTTTCGATCACTCAAAACGATTTTTGGAATTTTTTGATGTCTTCTGGTCTCACCGCCTCATTCGGACGTCCACTGCGTTGTGGATCATCGCATCATTGGTGCCCCTACGACCACGTTTGAAGTCATCAAACCATCGTTTTATTGTTGTTTCTGATGGAGCGGAGTCCCCATAACACTTTTCAAGTCATTGCTTCGTTTGAACGGTATTTTTCCCCATCAAGAGTGTAAAATTAAAACGCGAAATTTTTTTGAAAAAAATTGTTTGAAAATAGCAAAAGTAGCGTACTCTTAGCGCAATAACTCGCGAACTAATGAATAATAATGTTGAAAATTTTTAACAGCTGTCTTTTTAAGGTTAGTACTAACTGAAAAAGGGGTGAATGCCATAAAACTAGTGCCATCTAATGTAGCGCAAATTTCAGCATCTATTTTTGTTTTTGAAAACTTTTTTTATTAAATGAAAAAATGATGAAAATCTTTGTTATGAACTTTTGCTTGTCTGTTTGCATACTACAGCGTACGACGGTATTTGCAAAAATTATAGATACTCCATAGGGTGCTTAACTTTGCGCCACCTAGTAGTTTTCTAAAATATATTTAGTTAACGGATATGGAAAATATATGCTTTCGAGTAGAAACCTTGCTTAACAGATATTATGTTGTTGTTGAATATTTCCACTGAAATTATCTTAATTAGTGACCAGCACCATTTTACTACCACCGTCCTCGTATACTGATGTTTTTTTTTTTGTTTTTTTTTTTGTTTTTTTTTGTTGTTGTTGTTCTAAGTCCAATCTATTTAGTGAGGTCCAAGTATAACAGCAAATCCTTTATCTCGATGTCTGAAATCTCATTAATTTGCTGTAAGAAAGGTTTACTAGCTAGCCCCGGACATTCACATAAGTAGTGGAAAAGACTTTCCTTCGCTCCTTCCGCTTGACAGCTTCTACAGATAGGATTGAAGAGTAGATTGAGTCTACCTGCATGCTGCCCTACTTTCCAATGACCTGTAAGGGTTGCAGTAATGCGTGAGATGTTTGGCCGAGAACATCCTAATAGATCATTTGTCCTTTGGATTTTGTATGACGACCATTTTTTTCTTGTTGAAGTGCATGTAGTTAGTTGCTTCCATCTTCTTTCGGCTAAAGCATAATAGTGTGAAGCAATGGTTGTTTTTAATGTGTTGAATGGGGTAGAAATTGCCACCAATTCTGCTATTTCTAGTGTCGAACCTTTTCTTGCTAGCTCATCCGCTATCTCATTACCCCGTATGTTCCTGTGACCGGGAACCCATATCAGAGTGATTTCAAGCCAATGACTAAGCATTTCCAGCTCCTCTCCATCCTAGTTTGGATGAAATATAGTTGGAGTCTTGACAGATATACTAACTGACGAAAATTATTGCCTAAAAAAATATCCCTCATAACTTTCAGTGAACATAGAATTAATTACTGAAGCTAACAAAACAAAAAGCGAAGTTTCACTATTTACAGGGTTGGCCATATTAAACTGACCCATGTGATTATTAAAAAAATATGGAAAAAGAAACATTTTTTTGTGTTTCATTGTGAAAAACATTTAATTTAGTTCAAGGAGATTTGTTTACATCACTTTTTGAATATGATATCGCGCAAGTGGTCGCCCTTAGCTCGTATAGCGTAATGTGCCCGTTTTTCGGCGTTTTCCATAGTTTTGGCCAGCGTCTCGGCCGATATGGCGGCTATTTCCCATCGGATATTGGCCTTAAGTGCGCCTAGTGTCTTTGGCTTGTTGACGTAAACCTTAGATTTCAAATTACAGTAAAAAGTTATAGGGTTACTCAATGGGTCAGTTTAATATGGCCAACCCTGTACATATCTAAGCTTATTAATTACCTACCTGTCATTATGACTTTCGAACATTTCATCAAAATTTCACATACACACACATATGCATACACATAATTGAGCAAAAAACACATTAGATGTTTAAAATTGCTAATTAAGGCAATTTCACGTAGGCCGAATATATCAGGCAATTTACGGTATTTACAAAAGCTTTTCATAATTTGTAAATAAGCATAAAAATAGAATTCAATTACTGTCAATAGTACTCGGAACTCAAACAAAGCTTTTAGATGAATATGCGCACCAATTTGTGTGTACAATCAAACGAAAGCACTTGAAAGGCAAATAAATGCAAATGTATTGTATATGTATGTAAATGCATGTATGTGTGTGTGTGTAAGTGATTTTGGCTTCTTATGTTCACTACTTGTAAACACTGCTCTGCTGTTAATGGTATTCCGAACAGAAATACTCAGCAAATACTTCTTTCCATAATTCCTTGCGCCTAAAATAACAGCCGTTATATCAACACTCCTGCGTAAAGCACTCAACTGGCGCATGCATTTATGTATTTGCTCCATAAGAGCCATTTTTGTGCGCCATAACCCCACATAAGCTTTATTTGCTTAATTTATTCATTAACAACAACATTCTATTGCCGAGTTGTTGTTGATACAATGTGTGAGTGTATATACCAATATTCCTGTATGTGTGTGTGTGCATATTTGCTATTGTAAATTTTGTGTTGAATGTGCATATGCAATTTTTTTTTTGAAAGAGTTTTGAAATTGCTAAATATAATCGCTTACTGTTAAGCACCTCAAGCCCGTTAAGTGGATTTGTTGAATTTTTTACTTTTACTTTTAACTGCTTGCATACACCCACATACATACCTACATACATACATACACACATGCATACATACATACATACATACACACATGCATACATACATACATACATACATATGAGCGCAATTAAATCCAATAAAAGCCCACGCCTTGTTGATGCTAGCGGCTATTATTTAGCAGCGTAAATTTTTCTCTATGGCTTCAAAGGCATTAATATCAACTGAAAAAACTCTGGATGTAGAAAACTTCAGACGCCTTCTTGAGTGAAATATACTCGTATTACAACAGTTTTATTAGTAAAAGATGCTAACATTGGCTGCTCAGGACGTCACCATGGAACACTGGAACTTAATTACTGTTATGTGTTTAAAAGTACATTTACATATAATTTAATTAATAATTTACATATAATTAGCAATAAATCCACAAAAATGAATCTACCCGTTCCCGTTTGGCAGATTAGCTGCAAAATTGACAATCAGCTGTTAAGACTTTATTTTTTTTTACTCTAATTTTGAACCCGTCTTAGACTTCGATTCTAGTTTGCCCCCTAATAGTTTTTCACCTCTTAATTTTGGGACATTGTGCCTATCTGTTACCGATGTCGTCAAGGGTATTATGAAGCTTAAGCCTACTATACATGGATAACTGACTCGGATGGCCTTTCGGGCATCTTGCTGAAGAACTGCTTGTGTCTCGCTGAGCCTCTTACAATTATATTTAATAAATCGTTGTCCTCCGGTATCTTTGTTGACGACTGGAAATTTACTTTCGTTACGCCTATATATTTAAGTGTGGAAATAAAAACGATGTTAGCAATTACAGACCGATTTCGAAGCTTTCGTCTGTCTCAAAACTTTTTGAGATAACAGTGAATGATAAGTTACATTTTGCTGTCAAAGGCCTAATATCTACCAACCAACATGGTTTCGTTGCAAGTCGCTCCACTGTCACTAATTTGTCTATTTTCAATGATTACTGCATTTCAGCCTTCCAGCACAGATCTCAAGTTGATACAATTTAAACAGACTTCTCTAAAGCGTTTGACAAAGTATCGGACCGAATACTCTTGTCGAAGCTTGCATCATTGGGTATACACTCCACGTTTTTGTCGTGGATCAAATCATATTTGTCCAATAGGCACTGCGTTGATAATGCGACCTCCCGTGCGTTTATTGCGTCCTCTGGTGTCCCCCAGGGTAGTATTCTAGGACCACTTCTCTTTATTCTCTTTATTAACGATATTGGTTCTTGCTTTTCTTTTGCTGACCATTTGTTGTATGCTGATGACCTTAAAATATTTGCGGTGATTAAAAGTGTTAGTGGCTCTGAAAAGTTGCAAACCGACTTACGCAATGTCCGGAACTGGTGCTATTTAAACCGTTTGTCACTAAATATAAGCAAATGCTTTCACGTAAAATATGCTAAATCAAACAATACTTTGCATACTTCGTATAGTATTGCTGGCTTACCTTTGCAATCCGCTGAGGAAATTAAAGACTTAGGCCTTATTTTCGAATTTCACCAACCATGTTAACCACGTCATAAGACGATCATATGCGATGCTAGCATTCGTACGCCGAAATTGTTCTGCATTTACCAACCCACACACTCTCAAAACATTGTATTGTGCTTTTGTTAGATCAAGATTAGAGTATGCCGCTATTATTTGGAGACCGGACCAAATAGGTCTCTCTAATCGGATTGAGAGAGTTCAGAAAGTCTTTCTTCGTTTTGCGCTCCGATCTTTAAACTTTTCTGAACCTTTACCATCGTACCGCTCTCGATGTGTATTGATTGACTTAAAACCTCTTGATATCAGACGATCTATTCTATCGTGCTCGTTTATTATTCGTATCATTTCTGGATCTATTGATTGCCCTTCCCTTTTAAGTAAAATTCAATTTAATAACCCAATATGAGGCTCCGACAGTACGAAACCTTTAAAATTGGCTTCTCGAGAACCAACTATGGGATGAATGCTCCGATTCCTAGGGTATGTGCAGATTTAAATATGTTTTTCAATTCTTCTGGTGCTGATTTTACATGGCCGTATGGCATCTTAGTCAATCATCTTAAATCGTTCTTTTCTTAGCAACTACTAAACTATTGTACATTGGCTTAATATAGTCTGTAAGAATGTATCCATTCAAAGACAATAAATAAATAAATAAAAGACTGTTTTTAAAGGTTTTTCTTCATAGAAATTGGTTTAATGGAATATTTTAGTGTTTCTCGTTCGTTTAATTATTATTACCGATAAGAAGAAAAGACAAGGAGAAGCAATAGTTGGTTCAATAGCCCAATTTGCGACTAGTAATAGACAGCTGGTGGAAGTCCGTAAACGACGTCTACTGAGATTGCAATAAATTATGGAAGCAAAAAGAAAACGATTTGCACTGCCGTTAATTTAAGGGGGTATTCTAGTGAAGAAATTAAAAAAAAAGCAGTTTTGTTTTTGCATATGTTCAAAGTTTAGACCTTCAAAAATATGCCCTTCAACGGATTTTTCAAAATTCGAATTATTTTCGGAGATACAGTGGATTTTGTGACGTGGCGTCTAAGCCGGCCGAGTGGAGCGAATCGCATAATGAACGGCAGATGTTACCGGACGACTTAATTACTCTTTCTTTCCAGAAAATGTTCTGTATCCCACACAACCTTTATTTATTCTATACATATATATATACTTTATACTTCTATAATATATACCTGGAAATAAATATTAGGATCTAAGTGAGTAGTAAATATTAGGATCTAAGTTATGCTATTGGAATTGCTGCTCAAACTTCAAACGCGATTTTCTCAAAACTACTTTTTTGAGATGGTCGTCATGATATCTCGAGTTCTACTTGACCGATCGCTTTGAAGTTTGATAAGAATATTTTATAATACATCTGCCAATCGCGCCTGGGATTTTGAAAAATTTAAGTTTGAAGTATTTTTTTTTTTAATTTGAAGAGGTAAAAAAGAGGGTAAAAAAAAATTTTGTTTTCCAAGTTGACGCTATTTTGTGAATTTTTTTCTTTGATTGGCGAATTTTCTTATTTGTTTGATTTAAATCACTACAAGGGTTGGAATCATGTCAATTATGAAGTACCGTTTTTTATGTAGCCCCCACTCCGCCGGCCTGTATTTCCATGATTTTTTTAATTTTAATTTTTTTTTTATACTTTTCCAATATTAATAAAATCTATAAAAAAATGGATAGTAAAAATGGTTTTCACTTTTTTTTATCTTAGTTTTAAAAATACCTAAAATTAAGGCATCTAGACCAGATTACCTCCTTAATTGTGGCTCTTGCCAAGAGGACATATTTGAGTGTACTTGCAACCTCAGCAGGAAATGCTCACAGGAATAGCTAGCTCTGTCTCTGTCTTCTCCTTCTCTCTGTTACTTCTTTCCTTTCTTCCTTGACTATCAACACTTTTATTTGCCAATGCTTTGAATACAATGCACTTTTTAACCTGAGCGTTTTAGGAGTTACCAATGTCTCGGTGCTTCTTCGCTCACCTTTTTCACGTGCACAAGATACGCAGACATGGTATTTAGACTAAAGCTCGAATTTTTTTATGAGGAAAAAATACTAAAGCGCGATTTTTGAAACGTTTCAAACTTGGACTTTATTATACTAAAAAGCAAAACTGCAAACGCGAAATGTGTCTAAAAATTGTGATTCAAAAGTTTGACATTTTGATGATAATTTTTTCAATTTTTTATTTCAGTTGCACAAAGTTTGAAGCTTCAATTTATATGGCTTTTGTAGAATAATTTAAAAGAAAATTAAATAAAAGTCAAATATTATCCGATTTATTTAAATGTTGGGCGGAGTTCCAGAAATCATCGACAGTACCCCAAGCCAAACCGAAAGCATTTATACTACAATATATTACAACACTGTCGCATTCGATATGATCTAAATGCATAAGCCAGACCTCTTTAATCTTATTTTAGCAAAATTTTACTAAACATCTGCGCTGTTGCAATAGTATTTGAATTGAGTAGTGTTACCGCACATGAACTTTTGTTCTTAGTTGTAAAAAACCCTGCCTATATTTGTGTGGAGCGATTGTGAAATGGCTGTCACTCTATATTCTCATACAACTTAAATGGATTTAGTTTCTATTCGCAGCTTTTTCCCATTTATTTGATTTTATCTCTTTCTTAAATTTTATTGCCTTTTACATGGGTTTTATATCCACGGCAGATGCCTCTCTGAATTAATGTAAATGGATTTGTATTTTCATTGTAGTCGTAAACAAAATGGCGCGAATAAACAAATCCTTATTGATGACACCATTAGCGGTACTTTTCAATTCGTCACTTACTTACCAGTGCTGGCAATTGGATGGGAGTTTTTTCGTATATTATTTATTATACCTATTTATTCGTACGGAGTGATGCACCGCGAAACTCAATAGGCGAATCCTTGAATAGCATTGAATGAAAGACAATTCAAAGATATAGGAAGTTAATCCCAGGGACTGCAATTTGTGCTTTAAAGGAGGTGCTGCTGGAAAATCGATATTTTGTGGACAATTAAAAGTACAGTTCAGGGGTCCCGGTAGTCTAGAGCTCGAAAATTTGGGTATTTTTAGGAACTTTTTTTGTACAATAAAAAATATTAAAAAGATATTTCAATTTTTTACCCTTTTTATTTAACTTCTTTTACATAAAAAAAACTGAACAAAAAATTAAATTAATAAAATGAAATTAATTAAAAAAACAATTTTTGTTAAAAAAAAATTTTGTTTGTTAAAAATTTTTTTTTGTTTTTTAATTTTTATAATTTAAAAAATAGCGCTGAAGTTGACCTTCTCGAAAAATTCGCCAATTTTTTTTTTTTTTTTTGTTTTTTTTTTTTTTTAATTTAACAATTTTGAAAAAGGCGCTGAAGTTGACCCTCCCGAAAAATTAGACTTGGACGGTGTTGTTCATTTTACCTCTTCTATTTATCTGAAACACAAAAACAAAAAAAAATTATTAATTAGTATGATTGTAAATCATGTCCCGTACTAGAATAAAAGAAAAAAATTTACAAAAAGGCTCGGTTTTGAATTTGGCACTCTAAAAATCGGTTTTTTCAGTTTTTTAATAAAAAAAAACGAAATAGTATGATTGAAATAATAGTATGATTTTAGTAACGATGGTAGCCATTGATGTTGGAAACCGCATATTAAAATTTCAGATGGAAGAGTTTTTTTGACAACACCAGACCGAAAAAAGTCGTTTCGAGATAATTGAGTTTAAAGTTTTGACCATTTAAATGCGGCCATTGATGCCGCCGCATAACGAATCATACTCTACCTGCTAAACCGAAAATACTGTACATATCCTTCCAAAAATTTTCCAGTACATTCATAAAAGCCTATACTCTCGAAATAACAAAAACAAAAAATCGATTTTTTTTTTAATTCTAGACCACCGGGAGCCCTTTAGTCTTAACATGAATTTGATCTCAGATATTCGAAAGGTAGAACTAGAAACTTTCAAAATTCGGCATCCGAAAATGTGGGAAATATATATCATCCGAATACAACTGAATCATTTTGAAAAAATTCTGCCACCCTCTTCCTTAAAGTTGTGGCCATAAGCCATTTCCTATTCCGATGTAACCTTTAAATCCTTTTTTATATTTTATAACAAGTCAGTGTCGCTGATTTTCAAGTTATTCACTGCCAAATTTATCAAAAAAATCATTACTCAAGTCTCATTTCGAGCAAATACGTTTGTACTTCGTAAAATATTCTCAATATTTAGGTTAAGTTGGGTACCTGCAACAAAGTTGCAAAAGAGAAACAGCTGCAACCCTGCAATTTAATTAGAATATCACGCGCAGGATCGAGCTGTTACATCTCTAGGAGAAGCAGTTGCAGCTCTTGAAAAGAACTACCAAATCGAAATTTGAATGGTAATTGAGAGAGCGATTATGGCCTTGAAAACAAACAAGATTGTCTATCCTACATATATACATATATTGGCGCGTACACGCTTTGCGAGTGTTTGGCCGAGCTCCTCCTTCTATTTGTGGTGTGCGTCTTGATGTTGTTCCACCAATGGAAGCTCAAATAAACAAAAATGGACAGCTCTAAGCCGACTCCGAACTGCAGATATTTTTTATGAGGAACTTTTTCATGTCAGAAATACACTCGGAGGTTTTCCATTATTTGCCGAGAGGCAATCGCTAATAGAAAACATTTTTTCTTCATTTTGGTGTTTCACCGAGATTCCTTGCCCACGTTCTCTCTGAACTCCGAATGATAGTCACGTACCAAACCATTCGGCTACGGCGACTATCGATTTTTTTTTACTTTGACAGTAAAAATAACATCCGTGATACGAGAATGGATGAAATTTAGTTCATGATTGGAAATTTAGAAAATTGGTCACCTTTCGCTTGATTAAAGTTGGAAAAGAGTAAAAAGTTGATCCGAAAAGCGACGACTGACGATAGGTGGTCGAAAATATTTATTTTTTTTTTGCACTTTTTAGAAACTAATATTAGTTATTTTCTGCATTTGAAAAAGGAGATCGTAAGACTTTGAGAAAAAATTGTGTATAAAAGGTCTGTAAAAAGTGGCTAAAGTAATAGTGAATAATTCGTAGTAGAGTACCGTTTTTTATGTCATCTCAATGCAAAAGCTGGTGAAAATTGTGGTGTTAAAAATCGCAGCTTCAAAGTTATCCGCCGACGGTTATTTGAATGAAATCGTATTACAAAAATAATGGGAATGCCTACCTACTCTTCATAATAAAATAAAAAAAAGTATTAAAAAAATAAAAAAAGATACTAAAAAAATAAAATAAAAATATTAAAAAAATAAAAAAAGGATATTAAATAAATAAAAAAAGATTAAAAAAAAATCAAAAATACAGGGTGGCTGATGAATTTTGCTACATTAAGAAACTCAAATAACTTTTTTTTTAGTGTATGGAATTCATTTATTTTTTTTTTCAAGTTGAAGGTCATTAAATTTTATTAAATGTAGCTTAACTAGTTTTAAAAATAATTGAATTTAAATGCCCCCCATGCTCGTTGACACAAGTGCGGCATCTTAGTAAAAAGTTGTTCATTGCTGCTTTGAGAGTTACGACAGGAATAGCCGCAATTGTTGCCCGAATGGATTGTTTTAGTTCATCCAAATTTGTTGGCTTTGTTTTATAAACTTCTTGTTTACATAAACCCCACAAGAAAAAGTCAGGTGTACTAAGGTCAGGCGACCTGGGGGGCCAACGAAATTCGGAGTTTCTTGAAATCAGTTTATTGGGAAATTTTCGTCGCAACTCTGTCATAACAGTCTGGGCTATGTGAGACGTTGCCCCATCTTGTTGAAACCACACAGAGTTGAAAAAATTCTCTTTCGGCGTAGTTCTGGATAGAAAAATTCTTTCAGCATTTTCAAATAACGGTATCCAGTAACCATAACGGTGTCGGTAAGGCCCGACAATACAGCGTGAAGAAACCGCACACCACACTGTCACGCGAAGAGGATGCAATTCCGTCTCGTGGAGTATCTGTGGGTTAGAAGTACTCCATATTCGACAATTTTGTTTGTTCGTTCACATTGCCGTTTAAATCGAAATGGGCCTCATCAGACATGAAAAGGCAGTTTAACATGTTTTGGTCTTCTTCCACCATTTGCAGGATCTTCTGGCAAAATTCCAAGCGAATCGGCAAGTCTGCTGCATTCAGTTTTTTAACCATTTGAATTTTGTAGGGAAATAAGTCTAAATCTTTGTACATTATTGTTTGCAAAGACTGTCGGCTGACACCAAGTTGAGCAGATAAGCTTCTTGTTGAAACCCTTGGATTGCTTTTTATAGCTGCAGCTACAGCAGCGATCGTTTCCTCCGTCCGAACTGGTGGGTTTCGATGATAAGGCCTTCTTGCGACTGTTCCTTGCTCAGCAAAATTATTCACCAGTCTCATTATGGTCCATCTGCTCGGGGGATCGCCGCCAAACATCCGCCTGTACTCTCTCTGTACCAAAACTACGGACTCCAGTGCGTGATAGCGGCGGACTATCCACATTCTTGTTTGCGTGTCCCAGTTATCCATTTTAATAAATTTTAAAGATCAATCTGTAAATTAAAACAAAAATGGAACAGATAACTTAAAAAGAAAAAAAGTTATTCAATTTTTTTTTGGTAGCGGCTTTCACCAGCCACCCTGTATATTAAAAAAATATTTAAAAAAAGATATTAAAAAATTTTCTTTTTGTTCTTAATAAAAAAATTGTATTGGGTCTAAAGCAAGCCAGGCTGTTTGCTATTATCTCATTCTCGTAGGGCAAACGACTGCAATTCTTGGCAGGTTCAAATTATATGCGCTTACATTATTTAAAAAGAATTCTGTTTAACAAACCGAAATTCTGTTTAACTTTCCACGCGCTTCTTATTCACCTCCCCCTTCTTTTCCAAAGCTAAAAGCCACCCTTTACATGGATTACATATTTAAAACGGCTACCAACTATGGATACCTATTTTGGTCCCTAAATAATGACCGATCACATAAAAAGGTGCAACTTCTGTACCAACTAATTCAAATATGTAATCCAGAACGAGATAGCTTAATGGACCAATGTAAAAGTAGATTCAAAGTCTACTGCAGTCTTCACCAATAACTCACAGCGAAGTAATAAGGCTGATTGTGACGCAGAAGCCTATCTGCCAATCTTGCTCCGTCTTCAAGCCGGTAGAATCAAACAAATTTTTTTAAGTTGAAATATTCAATTATTGTAACTTAATGCTCGGAAGTTTAAATGAGTATTTTTGTGATATTTGAATTGAAAACAATTACTGGGGACTTAAGGGGGTATTCCCATGATTCGGGTTCAAAAAATTGATTTTTTTTTAATTATTTCATTCTGTAAACCTTTCCGAATAATCTCCAATAGGAATTTTCGAGAAATCTTGAAATCTTCATGAGCTACCGAGAATTAAAACCGAGCGTGCACAGGCCATATTTGACCTGCCGTTGCAGCTGGCCTGTCGACTCCCATCGTACGACCTATTGACGTTTCAAGGCTAATCTTTTTTTCCTCGAATGTCATTTTGACCGTTCTAAGTAATTTTTGAGGCGGAGGAGGGGGTGCGGCCTTTTGCCTATACACAGGGTTCAAGTTTTCTAATAAGTCATTAGCCTTTAGTTGATCGTGAACTGCGAAGCAGACTAGTTGTGTTTACCACATTTTGAGAAATTTTTAAATTCGCAACATGACAAAAGGACAGGACCATCACAGTAGATCCAAAAAACGGAGATTCGCGGAAATCGGTACACGGCAGAAACGGATACGTCTTTCACTAGCGCATCGGCTTCGAAGATCCAGCGAGGTTACACCAGCGTTGTATCTGTGTCGAAGGAGCATGGATACAGTTTTATTAATTTTTATTCTGTATTCTGCATGCTCAGTACTTTAGTGATTTGTCAAAAGTGCCATGGTGGCATAAAGTTCGAAGCTTCAGCACATCGAGGCTTAGGCTTTCAAATAGTATTGAGATGCCAGTGCGACAACAAGGAGATTATTAATTCTTCTCCATTAATCGACCGGGCATATGAAATAAATCGCCGGCTAGTAT
Organism: Anastrepha obliqua; assembly: GCF_027943255.1. Classification (NCBI taxonomy): domain Eukaryota; kingdom Metazoa; phylum Arthropoda; class Insecta; order Diptera; family Tephritidae; genus Anastrepha; species Anastrepha obliqua. The sequence goes on from NC_072893.1 coordinate 26,135,567, forward strand.
TTTCCCTGCGGATGTTGGGTGTTGGTTTTGAAGGTCTGCAATATCTGGAGAAAAAAATGAATATCTGTGAATTTGAAAATTGGTACGAAGAACACGAATCGGGGTGCACAAAAAATCACAATGAAAGTTCCGGAAAAATGGGAGTTGACACCATCCTTGAAATGTTTCAACAATCTGAGGAGAAACATTATGTTCAGTATACAACGTGCATCGGTGATGCTGACAGCAAAACTTTCAAAGCTATTGTGGATGCCAAGCCTTACGGAGATGTCACCGTTGTGAAGAAAGAGAGTATAGGGCACGTGGAGAAAAGGATGGGTCGTCGATTGCGGGACGTCAAAAAGAAGGTCAAAGGGATTGGAGGGCATGTCGCCGGAAAGTTCACTGGAAAAGTTATTAATGACTTAACGACCTACTACGGATTAGCCATTCGAAGAAATCCTGATTCACCGGAAAATATGAAAAATGAAATATGCGCTACATATTATCAAAAAAGTTCAACCGATGAGACACTTCAACATCATCTTTGTTCACCTGGCCCCGACAACTGGTGTAAATGGCGCAAAGCAGAAGCTCTGGGTGTTTTAAAATCTTACACCCATGAGAAACTACCTCTTGCAGAAGATGTACTAACTGCTCTAAAGCCTATCTATAAGGACCTAATAAATAAGGACCTGTTGGAACGATACTCGGGAGCCAACACGCAAAATAACAATGAGAGTTTGAATGCTCTCATAGGGTCTTTCGCCCCCAAACATATGCACTCTGGCACAAAGACGCCACACAAAGACGCCAATTATCGCCTTAATTCGCGTTCTTTCTTTAGAGCCCACAACTTTTTTCTCTCAAAAGCTAGTAATTCTATCGCCAAGTATATTACGGTAGACCAACTTTAAACTATAAACTAGTAAAGTTGTTCCTGAACCGCACAGACTGGATATAGTCTGTAAATAACTGTTAAACAAGTTGGTAACGAGGATGTGGCAACAAAATGGTGCTGAAGCGCTAGTTGGATTCTGAATGAGTCACCACCAACCAATCAACAAACTAACTTAAAATATATAGGTATGTATACCACATCGAGCTTTTTGTGTTGTTAGATTATATCGAAAAAATTTTAAATAAATGTTAAATCTGCATTAAAAGGACACGATAATTTTTGTGCTATATCATTTTAACGTAGGTTGAATAACCAATAGGCTTAATTTTTCTTTTAATTTTTATTACAGTAATAATTAGCCAGTTTATGTACTTTTTCACTACCTTTCACACATTTTTCTCTTTTGCCATCCTTCGTAAATGCAACCTTTTCTAAGAGAGTGTCAAAATTCCCTTGTCATTATTTACCTAACCTTTTATAATTAAATCATGCCACGAGACAATCTGAGCTATTTATTTATTTTTTATTTTTTTGATTTTCGAACTTTGCCAACAGTCAACAAAAGGACTTAAATTCAATTTCATATTTATTATTTTGTAATGATAAATCAGTACAAAAAAAGGAATTAGTGAAAAAAATATTAACATTTAGTAGGTCCATCCTTTGATTTGATAACAGCAGCAATCCTCTGGGCATGCCGCGTACAAGCTTTGCACATTCGGCTGTGCTTACGGCGCTCCACTTGTGAATCAAAGCATTTTTCGGGGTTGTGTGGGATGTTATGCTGTGTTTCTTAATGCTACGTTTCAAAATAGACCACATTTTTCCTATGGGGCTTAGATCTAGAGACTCTGCTGGCCAATCTAACAAAACTTTGTTATGGTCTCTAAACAAAAGCAGCATTATTTGGAATTGAACTTTATCTAAATTAGTGTTGCGGAAAATGCGCCTTAACGAAGGCAGAAGTACATTTTCTAATATATTTATGTACTTTTGACTATTCATGCACTCCACTCGCATACGGGTGCGCAGCCTGGGTGCTGAAATCCAATGAAACCGATCAGTTAAATTGTTTTCAAGGCAGATTCTAAGAAAAATATATGGACCTGTGGGACTTAAAGAAGGTACCTACCGCATTCTGTACAACGACGAGTTAGACACATTTATCAGGGATGAAAATGTAATCAGGTCCGTCGAGGTGCAAAGGATCGATAGTACGGTCACATTTTACGAATCAGTAACTATAGAACTCTAAAAAAGATCTTCGAAACAAATCCGCAAGGCGTCAGAAGAAGAGGTCGACCGAAGGCGACTTTGAAGCTATGATCATATCTGATATCAAACACAAAGCTGATGACCGAGTGACGTGGAGGCGAATTGTAATGGAAGCAAGGGTTCATCCCGAACTGTGATGATATGATGATGATGGTGATGCTGACTAATAATGCGAGCGTCGCAATATTTTTGTTATTTCTCGGCAATCCGTCCCATCACGGACGTCACACCAGGTTTTCCAAATACCTGTAGGATAGGCAAAAAAGCAAACGTTTTATAAAATTTGTGTTAGTTCCTCGAAATCGGAGTAGGGTAAGAAGCTATGATTGTTGATATTTAAAAGCCTTTTATTTTCAGCCTTCGCCAAATCTTCCTCCTTAAAATGTTGGTATCGGAGAGCGCAATCTAAGCGCTTTGTCAATTTTTTTTTTTCATTCACGGCATCTTTCGTTGTAATCAAAGGTTAAAAACACTAGCGACACATTTGAAAAAAAAACAGCGGTAGCCAAATTTGAAAGTACTTTTTATGAGGAGCTTTTTCATGGCAAAAATACACTCGGAGGTTTTCCATTGCCTGCCGAGGGCCGACCGGTATTAGGAAAATGTTTTTCTTAATTTTGGTGTTTCAACGAGATTCGAACCGACGCTCTCTCTCTGAATTCCGCACCAACAAATTCGACCACGGCGAAAAAATACAATATTTTTTTTACCATAAAAAGTTCTCAACCATCAAAAAATGGTCTTCCAAACAAAGGTATGTTGCTGGTAACACGGATTCCGGGACTCACAGGTGTCTGAAATCAAAAAACAAAAACAAAACCGTTCTTATTCAATATGAATGTCGTTATCGTGTGATGTTATGACGATCTTTAAAAATCAAAAATTTGACAAAACCGTTTTTTTATTTTGAAAGTTCCGAAATAGATGCCAAAAATAATGCCGAAATGCCGAATAATTGTAGTTCACACGATAACGACATCAATTCTACGTCTTATATAATAATTTTTATTTCATAAAAATCGCTTCAGCAGAACCGGCTATATCTGTGTCCACTGTCCACATGAAGTCCATCTTTTGAAGCCTAACAACTTTTTAAGGAACCTCGTATGGCCAAAAAAAATTGCCAAGAAATTTTATTTTTTAACAATGGATCAAAACATGAAATACTGAAAACAAAAATAAAAATTTTTTTGTTTCGGTTTTACACGCTTTTAAAGAAAGACCCAACAAACACCATCTAAATGAGGCGAGGGCGTTATGGTGTTACATACGTCTAGATTTTTCAAAAAATCGAGTTTCTTTTTACAGATTATTACAATATTATTAATAGTTTGTGGCGTATTTCTGTGGAAGTCAATTGTAAAAATTACCAGATACAAAGTTATGGTAGAAAATGTAACTGCCCGACGAGAGTTTGATGCGCACAGGTAGATGTCCTTCATTTGAGGCAGCTCTGGCCCTTACAAAATTCACTTGAAAGTTTAAACTCGTTTTCCTCGGAACTACTTTTGCCGGCACAGTCTACATGATAACTCATACAGTTTTTAATATTTTTTGATGCAGTTTTTTTAAATATTCGAAAGTTTTTTCTCTTTAGTCTGTCGAGCCGGATTTTTTATATTTTTATTAAAAGATTTTATAAATATAATTAAAGTGTGACATTTATGACGTAAGCCGCATACTTTTTTTAAAATGCCGTAAATTGCAAAATTTTTCCAAATTTAAAAATCTGGCGGGACAGACAATAACTACAACTTTATTTTACAAGAACCTTTTACTTTTTACAGATCCATCAACATTTCCAGGAGAAATGATGCAGACCGTAGAGCAACTTTTTTTCATTGTACTTTGGGTCAGGAGATTTTTTGTTTAGTAAGTTTTGTAAAGAAAAATTTAAATACATTTTTTTATAAAGTTTAAGTAATAATACTAATAAACAATGCATAAAACTTTATTATATTTATTTCTATTGTTGTCCCTTCTAAAAACAGTTTTTCTTTTAGCGCATTTTTGGCGCTGCTGGACGTTTGTAACCCCATAAATATTTACTTATAATTGAAATATTTCATGGCATCGTAAAAGACGTTGGTGAGACCATCACCCTCAATGGTGAGCGTTGCAAGTTGATGGTAGATAAATTTTCATTTTTATTTTCAATTTATTTCTTTTTTTTGTTATAACAAATATGCTCCAGTACAACTTTGCTACAGAACCAAACAACGAACACTATTATGGAGATACCGTACGAACAATTTAAGGATTTGTGAACTTTTGCGGAGCTGCCGTGAATCGACTAACAAAATACTGCAATTTGACAACGCTGGTCTTTTTCTTGTGGAGTTTTTCGAGGTGGGCAATCGAAAGATGTCTTCAAAGTCAACATAACCCAGACGGTTGCTCACATTCAGCCCTATGTAGCAGAAAAAATTTTAAGTCATTGAAAATTGAAACTTTCGGACATGAGGCACCGAGAGACGTATACATTGGCATTGACCCTTCATAAAAAGTATTCAAAACAGTGTACCTATTACACTGCCTATTTTATTATATTTCAACTTTAACCTGAACTTAGTGCAAAACCCTTTACAAATAAATAAATGTATGAGTAAATAAATCAAAGAAATAAATGATGAATAAGTAAATATTTTACGCTACTCAACTGCATGGAAAAATATGGAAAAATAAGGAATTTAAATTTAAATTAATGCCTATACTCATTAACAAAAAACGATGAGTTTACCACTTTTTACTATTACATTTGCTCTCCTCCTCTACCCGCCACTTTATATTTATTATCTCCTCTGCACTCTTCCTATCCTTTCTACTATATATTATCCCCTCTGCATTTTTTATATACATACAAACATACATAAAAATTATATTAATGATTACCCCAGAGCTTCTTATTACACTCCGACAATAAATGAGCCAACATTTCTCTTTATTTTTTCTCTCTCTCTCTTTTTATTGTCGCCTGTACATACTTCTTTACAATTCTATTTTATTTATGTACCTTTTTATGCGCCTAAAATGATCCGAAAAAATACAAAAATAAGGCAAATGCAAACGGAAATTGCCTATTTGTTTGCACGTTGCTCAGTGAGTATTAAAATATAAAGAATGAATTCAGGAAATGAAAAAGTGATCGCTGTTTTACGGCAAATATCTCAATATTGCAAGTAAATATAAAGCTTAAGCTTGGAGCTTGGAAAAGAGGTAGCCCAAAAGGTGCATCAGAACTTTTTCAGATGACATTACTTTCTTCACTATCAAAACTCTTAACTGCTGGTTTGGATGTTGAAGCTGAATGATGCTCCGATATACCCAAAATAGTTTCAAGTTAAAGAACTTGAAGTTTTAATCTATCCAGCGTCATATTTTAGAGTAGAGAGGAGAGGCTTTTGTCATTGCGTTTTATAACAGGCAGTAAAGAAAAATTTCAGGTAGCCCTTATTTTAAAACCAAAGCTCCACACTTTGTATGTAATTCAGAAAAATTCATTAAATTCTTATAAATATTTACAATTCCTTATAGAGGAAACTTAACTAGAAATTTTTTAAGTATAGCCCATTTAATTTTAGTGTTATAAGATGAAGGTATTAACTCCTATTTGGAACATAGGACATCCACCTCCGTGTTGAGTTTATTTGTCTCTCATCGGACACGTCCCCAGGTGGTGGATAGGGAAAAGTTCGGTAGATGTACAAGGTATATAGGAAATAAAATACCACCCCTGGACCAGAAACAAGCAAACGCTTGGTTGAATGTGTAAGTAGTTTTTCTATCACTAAACACGGGCAGGCGGGCAAGCAACCTACTTGTCTGAAATTTTCATGCTAACGAATTGTCCAATTCCTTGTTTTATTGATGGTAATGCGCATTTTCTTCCATATTAGGCACTTCAGTTATATGGAAGAAATGTTCAATACCGAAAACAACAAAACAAAAGAAAAACATTGCTATATATTTCTTTAAAGCCATAATAACACAAATTTTCTATCAACCAAGACTAAAAATGACCTTCAAAATAACCAGATTATAATTTGCTAAAAACAAGCTGACTTTTGTGGCGCTATCCCCAAATAAAAGTAATCAATTGAAGGTAAGCAGAATAGTCGAAATATTAGCGGATGACAATGGCTAACCAACCCAGTGTATTTTTGCTATGAAAAAGCTTCTCATAAAAAGCATTCGCCGTTCGGAGTTGACTTAAAACTGTAGGTCCCTCCATTTGTGGAACAACATTAAGACGCACACTACAAAAGTGAAGAGAAGCTCGGCCAGACACCAAACAGAAGCGTGCGCGCGAATTATTTATTTATTTATTTTTATTAGTGATACAAGGCGATCACACCAGCAGAAAATTTTTTGCTGATAATATTTTTTCTTCTTTTTTGAAATTTTTCATTTTGCTTTTTTCCAATGTTTTTATTTTCTTATTTAGGCCTGGTTAATCTAATATATTTGCGTAAAACTATTTTTTCTATTTTTTTTTTTTTAATTTTATTTAAAAAAAATTTTATTTTTTACTATAAATTTTTTTTTTTTTGTATTTTAATAAATTGCATCATAAAGTTCATAAGAACAAGACGTCGGAACATGAAGCAACAGGATTATGAGTGCAGCGTGAGATTTTATGCCATCTGCAACACCCACGCCGGGTCGTCTACCAAGCGAAAAGAAGAGCGTGTAAGCTGAGTTTCAACATCAACCGAAGTGCAATAATAAAAAATGTTTTGTTATGATTATAATGTTTTTTATATATATGTAAATTGTTTATCCGCAAATTGTGTGAAAGAGAGCAAGCCTATAACAAAATTTAGATGCATTTTTTCCAAATTTTTTTGTTAATAAAAAATTTACTTTAAATACTTTTTTTACTAAAACAATCAAATGAAATTTTATATAAATTTTTTTTTATTTTATTGTAATTTTCCTATTTTCTTAAATTTCATTTTTTTCTAACTTTCCTTTTATTTTTTATTTTCTTTTGTTTTTTAATTTTTTACTTCACTTTTTCGCTCTAATTTTTACTGTTTTTAAATTTCTTTCTTTGTTTAATTTTTTCCGTTTAATTCTTTTTTAAGCATTTTGCTAATTCTTCTTTTTTCTCTTTATTTAATTTTTTTTTAATATTTTTTTTTTCTAATTTTCTTTGCTTTTAATTTTTTTCCTGTTTATCCAATTTTGCGCTAATTCTTTTTATTCTCGTTTAATTTTCTTTTATACATTTTGTTTCTAATCCCCATTTTGTTAAGTTTTATTTTTATTCTTTTTTTAATATTTTTTTTCAAATTTACTTTTTTTATAATTTTTATCTTCCTTTTTTTTAATTATTTTTTAAATTTCCTTTTTTTCTACAATAATATTCTCATTCTTTAAATTTTTGTTTTTAATATTTGTTTCTATTGGCTTGGCAACTAGGTTAGGTTAGGTTCTGCCTGCGATGTCTATAGGTACCACATTTAACATTACATTAAGCGCCAGAGTAGGAGTAGTTCGAAGCGCCCCACTGATTCCAATGAGTGCAGACCTCTGGACTCTCTCTAGCCTTTTAACTGATGTCGTCCTCTCCAGTGAGTTCCTCCAGACAGGGACTCCATATAACAAAATTGGCTTTATTATGGTATTGTAGAGCCAGAATACAACTCTGGGCGAGAGGCCCCACCTTTTGCCAATTGCGCCTTTGCACCCATACAAGGCGATTGTTGCCTTCCTTACTCTCTCCTCAATGTTGGGCTTCCACGTCAGCTTGCTGTCAAGGATTAGACCTAGGTACTTCACCTTGTCAGAAAGCACCAGCGGAGCGCCGCCCATCGAGGGGAGTTGAGCTCTGGATATTTTATATTTCCTCGTGAATAGGACGAGCTCCGTCTTAAGAGGACTCACCGATAAGCCGCAATCTGCTGCCCATCGAACAACTACGTTCAGATATCCCTGCATTAAATCGTACAGAGTATCTATAAACTTTCCTCTAACAATTAATGCCACATCATCCGCGTAGGCAATCACCCTACAGCCCCTCCTCACCAGCTCCTCCAGCAAGTCATTGATAACAATGATCCAGAGGAATGGTGAGAGAACCCCGCCTTGCGGCGTGCCTCTGCTCACCTGCCGGCGGAGAGAGACCCCACCTCACTCTGCCACGACCGTTCTGTCGCTGAGCATTCTGTAGATAAAACTGGAAAGGTCGGCTTCGACCCCCAACCTACCCAGACCTTTAGTGATTGCCTCCGGGAGAACGTTATTAAAAGCCCCCTCAATGTCGAGGAAGGCGCCAACTGCGAGTTCTTTCTGATATAGAGATTCCTCAATATCTTTAACAATTGTGTGCAGAGCAGGTTCCACTGATCTGCCTTTACAGTAAGCATGTTGGGTATGCGACAAACGCTCCCGAGGAATTCCGCTTCTTATGTGTAGGTCAATCAACCTCTCAAGGGTTTTCAGCAAGAAAGATGAGAGACTGATTGGCCTAAAATGCTTAGGGGAGACATGTGAGCTCTTGCCAGCCTTGGGTATGAACACAACTCTCACAGACCTGCAAGATCCCGGTATATAGCCCCTGGCTATGCAGCTCGCATAGATGGGGCTCAGCCAGCGGCATGACACCACTACAGATTTCTGCAGTTGGGCAGGTATAATGCCATCAGGACCAGGTGACTTGAAGGGCCCGAAGGAGCCAATGGCCCAGGCCAAGCGGTGCTCATCCAGCAGCCAGCCCCGGTTCTGAAGACCGATTGGTGTACTTCCCAAGCTGGTGCTGCTAGATACCGGATTCGTTGGAAAATGAGCGTCGAGAAGCATTTTTAGTGATTCCTCGCCGCTCATCGCCCAACGTCCCGATTCATCCCTCAGGTATCCCAAGAGAGCCGAGCTCCTCGTGAGTATTCGTCTGAATCTTGAAGACTCATGACAGCCCTTCACGCTTCCACAGAAGTTCCTCCAAGAGTCCCTCTTGGCCTTCCTAACTTCGGACTTGTAGATTCCAAGTCCTACTTTATACAGTTCCCATCCTGAGGGAGATTTAATTCTTTTAGCCCTATAAAAGAGGCGTCTGCACGAGGCCTTAAGCTCAGAGAGCTCTGCTGTCCACCAAGGTGGTTTCTCCTTCTTAGGGAGCGTTCTAAGTGGACAGGAGCTTTCAAGAGCCTTATTACAAGCTGAGGTGAAGATCTCCACCAGATCATCGATCGCTCCCTCCGAGAGATCTAAATTTTCCCTGGGTGCTTCGGGGAGAAGGTTCAGCAGATTCCTGCCGTAAACGTAGTACAAAAGTAAAACACATTTTGTTATTTCATAGTTGGCAATTCAACTGTCAATCAGCAAAAAACAGTTTTTTGATCGGTGATGAAAAACGCTCTGGTCGTCCAGTTGAAGTTGATGTCGCCTTAATCAAAGCAATAGTCGTTTCGTATTGTCACAGTACAACACGTGAGATTGCAGGGAAGCTTCATGTATCTCGTACATGTATTGAAAATCACTTAAAACAACTGGGCTATGTTCAAAAACTCGATACTTGGGTTCCTCACGAACTGAAAGAAAAGCATTTAACGCAACGCGTGAACAGCTGCGCTTTGCTAAAGAAACGTAATGAAAATGATCCATTTTTAAAACGACTTGTAACTGGCGGTGAAAAATGGGTTGTTTACAACCATATCAAGCGGAAAAGATCGTGGAGCAGGCCAGGTAAACCAACTCAAACATCATTCAAAGTTGATATTCATCAAAAGAAGTCTTTGTTATCAGTTTGGTGGGATTACAAAGGAATTGTCTACTTTGAACTCTTACCACCCAACCGAACGATCAATTCTGTTGTCTACATTGAACCACTAACGAAATTAAATAATGCAGTTGAAGAAAAGTGGCCCGAATTGACAAATCGAAAAAGTATTTTATTCCATCATGACAATGAAAGGCCACACACATCTTTGGCCACTCGACAAAAATTATTGGAGCTTAGTTGGGATGTTTTGCCACATCCACCATATAGTCCTGATCTTGCACCATCTGATTACTTTTTGTTCCGATCTTTACAAAACTCGTTGAATGGTAAACATTTCAATAATGATGATGATGTCAAATCATACCTGATTCGGTTTTTTGCTAATCAAAACCAGAAGTTTTTTGAACGTGGGATTATGATGTTGCCTGAAAGATGGCAAAAGGTCATTGATCAAAATGGGCAATACATTACAGAATAAAGTTATTTAGTTCCATAAAAAATTGTATTTGATTTTCTAAAAAAAATTCGCAATTTCTTAGTTGCCAACCCAATAATTGACTTTTGTTCCAATTTTTTGCCTTGATTTTCTTTTCTAATATAATTTTCTTTTTCTTAAATTTTTTTTATTTTCCTTTTAATATTTTTTTTTTTCTAATTTCCTTTTTTCTATTTTTTTCCTTCATTTTCTGTTTTTTAATTGGTTTTTTTGAAAATTTCTTTTTTTTTAATATTTTTTCTTAATATTTTTATAAATTTTTTTTTTCTAATTATACTTTTTCATTTTTTTTTTCTAATTGTTTTTTTTTTTTTCACAATAAAAAGAAAAGTTAAAAAGGAGAAATTTTCTCTTTCTTTTACTTTTCTATTTCCTGTTATTTTAATTTTTTTATTTATTTTTTTTTTCTAATTTTCTTGTTCTTAACTTTTTGTAGCACTCAAAACGCAACATAAATTGGAGGAGAGCCTCGTCCAAATGCCTAGCAAAGAGTATGTACCAGGGGGGGGCCAAGCTCCTTAAGTCCGAGCCATTTTTCAAAATTTGAAAATTTTCTCGAGCCGCAATTTAAATATTATATATTAAATATTAAAAATTAAACACATTTATTCTACTTGTGGAGCAAAGGGCCACAACGAATTTTTGCCATTCGTATCTGTTTCGCGCTAATCTCTTAACTTCATTCAAGCTAAGCTGCATGGCGGGGATTTTTGACTTCAGTAGTCGTCTAGTCGTAGGTATTCGCTGATCTTCCACATCTGCGGCTTCCTTGGGGGTTCTACTCAATGGCGGCCCTTGTTGTTAAGTCACCATTTCCTCTGTGTACTATAGAACATGGACTATCCAGCCCATTTTCTCTTTCGAATCACTAATAGTATTGGCTTCTACTGGGTTTTGGCCCATAAGTCAGCATTCGAGATAACCTCTCTTGATAATTCTTTAAAATTTGGTGAATAATTGTTGACAGCACTTCTCAGAAACTCAGTAATTCTTCGAGATGCTGCTTAATTAACATTGATCGGTGTTTGGACTTGACGAATTTTAAAGTGGAATAAAATTATTCACATACGTACGTTGCTCCCAATCATAAAATAATTCTATTCTTCTTTTCTTTTTTAATTCAGGATACTCAGATTCCGATACAAGTTTTCAAAATTCAGCAGTCGACGGCTTATATTTTAATTGCAAAGCTTGAAATGCTTGCATCTCTATAAATTCAAATTCTGCAGAGGTTTTTTGTGTCATAATTATATTATAAATCGGAAATTCAGCTTCAATTATATTACTTTCATATGGACTCAGAAACAAATCAACAGAAAATGAAAAGGGGAACTCGGGTACATTTATCGAGAGCCACAAATAATCCGTCTAAGAGCCGCAGGTTGGCCCCCTGGTATATATTCTACCTCTGTGTATGTAGCATCGGTGGCGAATGGATGAGAAATAATGCATTTAAAGTGAGTTGAATTCCCAGCGCGGAAATGTATATTTATAGTATTGACAAATGGCATAAATACTCATATATCACTCATACGCCCTGTATCACCCGCCTAGCTACTGTGAACTCATTTCAGTTCACCTGTTTCAGCTGTCGCGATAAAACAATAATTTTCCTTTATTTCATTGCATTTGCATGCAATTGAAGCATTAATGTGTATTCCGGTTGCCATAATTACCACTACTCATGTTCACTCATATTTACAAAAAGAAAAATAGAAAGTCTGTATGTAGCTATTACTTAAATGTGTCGAGTACTGCGCGTAAGTGTTTGTGAACACGCTCTTATGTGCGGACACTTCAATATCAACAATAACAAACACCGTTAATTGTCAAGTAGTGCATTTAAATAGTTAACTACAATTACAGTTCTATAATAAAAAAAGCCATAACTGCATTTACTTCAGAAAATAGTAATCAAATAAATGCACGTATGCCGTGAACTATTTAATATTTAACGCGAACGAAGGCCACGTGCACAGAAAGCAACAAAAAAACAACACATTTTCACTGCATCGAAAGTGAATATTAATCGAGTGAATGCGAGTTGTCAGGCAACGTGGGCAGGAGAGTGAAACGCAGTGTGCATTACAAAGGAGTGAATATTTTTATTGCATTTAGGTTATAAACTAAAGTGCCTCAGGCATTCGCACAATAAAAGAAATGCAACGGCAATAAAGGATTGATGGCGCTGAATGTGAATTGGAGAAGAAAATATGTAGATAATGAATTTAAACCATACTATTACTTGAATTTATTAGGGGACTTAACTAAAGCCACACATATTCACTAAACCGTTTTTCAATTTGGATATCAAAAGCTGACTTCCTTATCAAAAATACAATAAAAGTGTGTCACAAAGCTCGCTTGCAAATCTAAAAGAAAATGTTTGTTATTTGTTTACAGTTGTAAGCTACTTGCGCTTCCTTTTTAATAATCTCCACTGCAAGACTAGAGACTGCCGTGATAAAAAAGCTGCTATAAATACCCGGCAAAATGCTGATATCCCATGAAAGATATATCTATGAATGTGAAATTAAGACTAAATTCCTTCGCGAAAAGGCAAAGTCAGCTTGAACTAATACAGATGTCAGCACACTGTGTTCAGCAGGCGGTTAAAATTTGCAGAGGCTGGACAAGTAGAGTAAAGTCGGGTATTGTGGGCACCATTTTACCTTGATATTAATTCCTGCTAAAATAATCGTAATGAAAAAGCGATCTGTTTTTGTTTCTAACAGATATTAACCCTAGGACTTATACCCAACTTTTACTACGACTTCTTATACCCGGGTACAGGTGTGGCCAGTAGCCTGTTTTACCCGTTTTTTCTCATTTTTTCTGAGAAACAAGTTATTTTTTTTAATGCAATGTTGTAGCTGACTGTCTTACGAACATTTTAAGTAGTTATAAACATATATTTGTAGCCTGCTTCTAAGAATTGCGCGCATTCTAAGTTATTTCTAAGAAGTCAATAAGTTCTATTGTTGTTATTGTAGAATTTTTAGGATACAACCTTTTTCGCGCACTCTTAATTATTTAGAAGAAGACATTAGATTGTACCCTTGCTAGAATTTGCTGACAAACAACATTTGATATAATCCAACTACCTGGCAGGTAAGAAATGCTTCCAGAAACTTAAGGGTTGCAGCTATATAAACGGCAGTTTTGCGAGTTTATATTCATTGTAAAGCGTTCTTTTGAAGTGTGAAGTTGATTTATATTTGTGAAAATAACAAGTCAGAAAAAATTTAAAATATTACAACATGGACAGCAGGAGGAACATGGAATATTTGTCTTCGAATCAATATATGAGGTAACTACAAATAACTCAAATATAATTTCATAAATGGAATAAAAATTAATTATTTTTATATAGATTATCTGACGCTGAAAAAGAGCAGTACATACAAAACCTGTTTGACGAAATCTCAGATGATGAATTATTTGAATTTTCCGACCCTGAAGGGGATGAAAGCAAACGAGTAGCAGTAGGAGATGGCGTGGTTGAATCGGATGTAGAAGACCCTGATTACACAATTGACAATGCCCAGGTAGATGAGGCTGATTACGAAGAATCTGACAATGAATCCGATGCTACAGATGATTCTGAGGAGATTAATTTGCGTTCAGCTGAATTCGTAGCACGTGATGTTACCATATGGAGCTCAAAGCCACGACTTGCACGCCAAACTAGGCAAGAAAATATTTTGCGACAGCGAAGTGGGCCCGCAAGATCAACTACTATGATGTCAATAGGCAATACATATAAATGTTTTATGACTCCGGAAAAGGTGGATATTATAGTACGCTGCACCAACAAAAAAGCAGAAGCTACATATGCGGAATTAAACGCAAAACATCTAGAGGCGGAACCAAAAACATGGATGAAGGTTACTTTGAGCGAAATGTATGCGTTCATTGGAGTGCTTATTATGACTGGCGCTAACCGCAGCAATGCCGAATGTGCGCCGGATTTGTGGTCGGTGGAAAATTGTCCATTATATCGTGCGTCAATGGGCATTAACCGCTTTCAGGCCATACTGCGGTTTATAAGGTTTGACGATGGCAACACACGGGCACAACGTTTGGTAACTGACAAAGCTGCACCAATATCCGAGCTGTGGATCATGATGAACTACAACTTTGAGCGCTCATATAAGCCAAGTGAATATCTAACGGTAGACGAGCAGCTCTTTCCATATCGTGGCCGGCAAAATATGGCATCAAAGTGTGGTGGGTATGTGATGCCAAAAACGCTTATCCACTGTATGGACAAATATATACTGGCCAAGCACCTACGAGACGGGAAACTAACCAGGGTGAACGCGTGGTGAAGGATTTAGTAAGCCGCTTTCATGGAACCGGCCGAAATATAACAATGGACAATTTTTTTACATCCCTAAATCTACTGAAAAGCTTTGTCATCCATGAATTTGACGGCAGGTGGAACTCTGCCGAAAAATAAGCCCTACATACCAAAGGAGATGTTGGCACACAAAGATCGTGCAGAGAGGTCAAGTACATTCGGTTTTAGGCCCAACATATCCATATGCTCCTATGTGCCGAAAAAAACAAGGCAGTTATATTACTATCATCATTGCATGACGATGATCACATTGGCGAAAGCGGCAAACCAGAAATGATCGAGTTTTATAACAAGACAAAAGGAGGAGTGGACGAGATGGACCAATTGCTTGGAGAATATACTTGTCAAAGGATGACAAAGCGTTGGCCGTTGTCTCTATTCTTCAATATGATTGATTTGACGGCATTGACAGCGTTACATCATATATAAGGTGGTCAAAAAAGTCTTGCGGTATTTCCGCAAGCTTGTCTTTGCAAGCGCGTAGTTCTAGTTGTATTCGTCGCATCGGTTCACGCTAGATCTTTTTGGAAAGCTCTTTTCACGTGCTAACACGTGTTTGATTAATTGTTGTTTGCTTTTAGTTGTTCTTGAGTTATAGCGTCGCAAACATGGAGCAAAATAAAGAGAAAATACGGCATATTTTACAGTACTACTACGATAAAGGCAAAAATGCATCTCATGCTACCAATAAAATTTGTGCAGTTTATGGACCCGATACAGTTTCCATTTCCACCGCACAACGATGGTTTCAACGTTTTCGTTCTGGTGCAGAGGTGATCGAAGATGCGCCACGGTCCGGAAGGCCTGTCGTCGAAAATTGCGATAAAATCGCTGAATTGATCGAAAGAGACCAGCATAGTAGGGGCATGAGTCATCAAATCGTTATAAACCATTTGAAGAAGCTTGGATTCAAAAAGAAGCTCGATGTATGGGTGCCACACGACTTGACGCAAAAAAACATTTTTGCCCGTATGGATGCATGCGAATCGCTTCTGAATCGCAACAAAATCGACCCGTTTTTGAAGCGGATGGTGACTGGCGATGAAAAGTGGGTCACTTACGACAACGTGAAGCGCAAACGGTCGTGGTCGAAAAGCGGTGAAGCTGCCCAGACGGTGGCCAAGCCTGGATTGACGGCCAGGAAGATTCTTCTGTGTGTTTGGTGGGATTGGCAGGGAATCATCCACTATGAGCTGCTCCCCTATGGCCAAACGCTCAATTCGAACCTGTACTGCCAACAACTGGACCGCTTGAATGCAGCACTCATGCAGAAGAGGCCATCTTTGAGAATAATCCCAACATCAGATGCACCAATGCGAAGCGTAAGAGATTTCTTCGCCAGCTCGCCAAGGAACTGTCTATGCCCATAATTGAAGAGCGGTCGGTGAATCAGCAAGTGATGCGGAACTTCAACACAAAAATTTCAGTCGCGAGTTTCATAAGTACGGCCTTGCAAGGAAGTGCTGACAATAGGCCATCAACGTCTGCAGCTGCTGGTGCAAAACCAAAGAAACAGCAGGTTGGAAGCTGTTTTCTCTGCTACATCCATGACCAACACAGAAGACGAACGCGTAACATGTGCAGAATATGTCAGCGCCCAATATGCATACAGCATTCTTCAAATACATTTACATGTAATAATTGTGAAAATAATGAAGACAATTGAATAATTTAAATTTGTTTGCATATTTAGTTATAAGAAATAATCAATAAAATAATATTTTATAAAGATAATAATAAATAAAAATGTTTTTCCTTCAAAAAATGAGAAAAAACGAGAAAAAAAGCTACTGGCCACACCTGCATCCGGGTATAAGAAGTCGTAGGTGTCAACTTTGAAAGCTTATATCTCATCAATGCATGGACCTAGCATGACAAAAAAGACACCAATCGACGTATATTTACTTCGTTTTCTTAGATCAAAAATTTCAAGTCAATATCTTTAGCGATTTAGGAACTACATCACTCCAAAGTAGCTACTGACCACACCTGTACTTGGGTATAAGTCCTAGGGTTAAATTATCTTTACATTTTATTGCAAAATATACCCTAATATAATCGTTTTCGTCTGATAATATAGAAAAACTGAAACCACCTTAAAAGTTGATGAAAAGAAAAATAGTGGATAAAGTGGGCCACTAGATAAAACCACCAAAAACAATTGTAAGAGTTAGGGTTGTGTAAATCCCATTGCTCTATTAAAAGACGTTCCCGGTGGAGAGCGAAAACCAAGCTCATTTTTGTGCCATATTTTCGAGTCATGTGAGGCCGCAAAGTCTTGATTCCAGTTCTAATGTATATTTTACAAGGTCTTTTTCTGTGGCTTCGTCCAGTATTGGCTTACGTCCAAGTGGGGTTCTTAAAAGCAGGCTAGGGGATGCATTACTCCTTGCCATTCTTTGCAATGTAAAACGCGGCACATCAAAAGTCTTTGATGCAAAAAGTGTGCCCATCTCCTCATTCCTAACAGCTACGATGGCTTTTTCCATCCTACCGGGGTCCCATTTACTTATTTCTCCTTTTTTGGCATGTTTAAATATGTATGATTAGGAAATACAAAACAGGAAAATACTAAGGAAGTAATGTGGGCTACTTGTTTACAATACCCGACGCTGCCTAGCCTACATTAGCCACTGTACCACTTACAAGAAAAAACTATTACAAACTTTTGTTTAAAAAAATTAAAAAGAGTTTCTTACCGCATTAGAAATGCAGAATAGTTTAATAATTCCATCTGAACTTTCACACTCTAAAAATAATGGTTTGCTAAAAAATACCATTAATATTACACGCCACTGAAAAACAAATCGATTGCACTTCACAAACTATTTGATCAACTGCTCATCAGTAAAGAGTCCAATTCAAAAGTCGAGCAGCATAAAACATCCGTTATATGAATTTTGAAGTTCATAAGCAATCTTTCTAGTGCATGTTCGTTATTATGAAAAATACAGACGTTGACCATATTACCCGAATAGCCGGGGTATTAAGACCCGATCTTACTCCAACCTAGACAAATTTTCCCGGCTTAGAAAAGAATCAAGAAAGTTGCAAGCAAGAGTACGCCTAATCAAGGTGTAAAACTCTCTGCCTTCCAAGTTCCCCTCGTCTTCTTTTAAGTGCTTGGAATAAACTTCCCAAATTTTTACACACAAACGCCACAAAGATGTGAATTGGATAACATTAAGTATTGAGGTACTCAGGATCAACGGCTATCTTCACTTACAGCTCAAGACTAAATAATAAAGTCGGCAGCAATATCTTGAAGTAACAGAAATGCTGCGAATGAACTTAAATCTATGGCTATCTGACTACAAGCTGAGTTAGTAGTTATAAAGGTAGCTGTGTTATGGCTCAGGAACTCGCCTGTTGCAAAGCAATAATACCACCTTCATAAGCTCCCGTTCAGTGAATGCCGTAATCAGAGTCCAACCACCACCCATTGCATATGAAGAGCTCCAGCTTCCCCGTGAGACCCGCGTAACCTTGGCACAATTACGTTCTGGATATTGTAGCAGGTTAAACTCCAACTTATCCAGAATTGACCCCGACATACCTTACATATGTCCAGCATGTGAGGCACCCCGCACGACACTAACCACCTTTTCAAATGCCCTTTAAAGCCCACTCATCTAACACCCCTCTCCTTCTGGGCCCAACCTGTCGAAACAGCGTGTTTCCTGAGCCTACCGTTAGATGAGCCTGACGAAGACGACCGGTGATATACTCTACGGAGCTTCTCTTACTGCTACAACACAACAACAGTGCAATAATACTTCTTCCAAAGTAGCAATTGAATATAAATCTATTCTGAATGCGTTCGATCAGCGGTGTACCACGAACATTGTCTGGGTTCCTAGACATCGAGAGATTGCTGAAAATTGCATCGCTTATGAGTTAGCTAGGACGGGAATAGACCTGCAATCAAACAATTTTCCCCATTGTGTGGACATCCTTGTAGAAAAATGCAAAAAATTTTCATACCAAATAGGGAGATTTTAAAATTTTACGTTTTTTGATAATAATTAAAAGTTGATGAAGAAGTATTCGATAATGGAAAGTTTCAGTCTTATTAAACCTTTCTAAAATCTTTAAGCTACTTTAGAATTTTCAAAATTATTATTCTATTTATTTTTTTTTCTTAAGAGGTTCTCTTATTTCTTAAAAATGGTATTTCAAACCTGAAATTTCACGAAAAAAAAATGTTTCACATAACGATGTCGGATAAATAATTTTTCGTCACTTGATATAATCGAATAAAAAATCTGTTCACCGTAAATTACAAATCGCAGGTGCAGTTGGTCCGGCAGCGCACAATTTTTTTCATAATCGTAGAGAATGCAATTTTTAACCGATC
Organism: Anastrepha obliqua; assembly: GCF_027943255.1. Taxonomy (NCBI): domain Eukaryota; kingdom Metazoa; phylum Arthropoda; class Insecta; order Diptera; family Tephritidae; genus Anastrepha; species Anastrepha obliqua. The sequence continues at coordinate 26,154,661 of NC_072893.1, forward strand.
TTAATAATTTTTTTTCCTTAAAATGCTCATTAATTATTTTGGAACAAATTGTTCCGACCCGAATTCAAGTTTTTTATTTTTTATTATATTATATAAAAACACACTCTTCAATAAGAGTTTTTTTATGAAAAATTCAGAAAAGCTTTAAGAATGAAAAATGTATCCTAATGTAGGAGGGTTTTCTCCAATGTCAGGGCTATTAATTACTTTGGAATAGAGCCAAATGGATACAGAGTTAGGTATACCTCAAAAAGACAGTTCTGATTCAACAACCTCCAAAACATATTTATATATATATTTTTTTTTAAAGTGAAATTCCTTAGGCGTCGATGGACGAGCGAGAATGGAGAGTAAAATTTCAAGGCCATGTAACGTTTTGGGCATTTTCGTTTCGCGAGAGAAAAAAAATATATAGCGTAGAGGAAAAGGAGAGAGAGAGATTTGCCTTATATACTCATATCTTAGATACACTTTAGGCTATTTTTCCTGAGTTTTTCCTTGTGGCTGCTAATTTCCAGTGAGAAATAACACTGAATACTTTTTGGCGCTTGTTTGTTGGTGCAAACTTCTAGGAAATATATTGCTTTTTGGCGTTATATTTCCTTGGTGCCTACTGTTTGGGGCGTTTTTTGGTCCCAATTTTTTTGGCGTTATATTTCCTTGGTGCCTACTTTTTGGCGCTTATTTCCGTTTCCTGGCTAGTGCTTGAGCGTACTATAAAGTGCTATCCATTCCGGCGTCGGATTTATTGGTATTGCCTTGCGATAATATGTGCCGTTGCTGCGGTCCTGGAATCGCTGCGTTTGTGCGAGTGATAAACACTCGGAGTAGTACGCGTTGTGCCACGGTTTCTGTTCGGCGTGTACTTACACCGGTCGACCCTTCTCCGTTTTTTGTAAATTTTGTCTTTTTGTATTCTCTACAAATGTTGTGAATTTATTTAGATATATATTCTTTCTCTCTCTCTCTCTAATTCTCTCTCGGGTCTCTCCCTCTTTCTTTACTGCCTTGAAAGTTTCACTTTTGTTATGTATGTATACTACGCTACAGGCCCTTCTTTTAAATTTTTTCGATGAATATTCTAAGTTTGACCTTGAACTGACCTTCAATTTGATCCTGTAGGGACAAATAGATAACAAAATCGGACTCAGCAGCCACAAAAACGTATATGTAAATTTTCTTGAAATGTTCTGGGTTTGTCTTTCAAAAAAATTATTTTTTGAGGTTTTAGGTAGTTAGGGGTTGATTCCACATCTTAAGGGGGCTGGAAATTTGCGTACTTGCCGAAATGTGTTACCGTTGATTAGAAGTACAATAACAAAGTCGAATTTGAATCTTTTTTTTCTTGTTCACTCCACTCGGGAGAATAGGGCCTCGACAAGACTTAGTTCCGCGTTGGTTTCGTTAATCTATTTGCTTTCTGACAAGGTAGGTGATTAGCCTGCCGCTACCAGTCCTAAGTAGTGGGATTACCCACCTGTAGTTGCTTCTGAAGAACGCCTTCTAACTGTTTAGAGCGTCATCTGTGTTTCACATTTTTCTGTCAGAAGGATCGTAGAGATGGTTGAGTACTTCGCTAAATTTGGTGTGTCTGCGCATTACCGCGATTGCCCGCTTCCTCTTGCTGACGCCACTGATGCAATGAGTAACTGTTTGTTTTTCTTTGTTTTTGCTTGTTTTAGCTGCCACAATGCAAATACTGTGCTGACTTTTTTGTACGGGAGTAAGGATTGGAAGAATAAGGTTGAGGTTGTGGAAATAATTATTTTTTTTTTGTTTTTTTTTTTATATTAGAAACCAGGAAAGTAGTAAAGTGTGGAAAAGTGCGAGTACCGTGATTTACATGAGATTCGGACCCACAGCCTCTACCGAGGCCGGTTGTATGAATACATACAATTTTTTATTTTTAAATTTTTTCATAATTTTATAAAAAAAATGATTTTAATTTAATAAAGAAAATGAAATTCAGGCCTAGACAATTTCTTCTAAAAACACTTACGAGCATTAACAATTTTTTTAAACAGGTACAAAATTCAATTCTGTTTCCATTTTTGAACAAAATATGCCCACTGTGCAGCGTGCCGTTCGCCAAAACAATTTTGGTTCCTTGAAGAAAAACTATGCTGCTGGAATTTTATTTTATATCACTTTGAAAAAATAATAAATTATGCAATTTATGTCATGTACGACAAAGGATATTCTACAAACGTTTTATTTACTTTATTCAATAAACAAATTGACAAAATATGCTAATTTGTTTGCCTTGAAGGAAATCGAAATTTATTCTCAACCCAAACTATGACATCCTAAAGAGTTTTTGTTTGGTTTTATCCTTTCCTACATCATAAATCATCACCATTCTGCTAATATTAATCAAATAAGTTAAACAAAAGCTTTTGACCTACCAGCCACCTGTTGACCCTTGTCAATAATTAATTCGGAATGACATAAGCAGACATTAATTTGCATACAATTAAGTTGCGGTGATAAGATTAATCTTGGCCTCAGTGGCTGTCATCAAAACTATTTCTAACTAACCAGTGACCTTCATTTCCATATTTGTGCTATTAACCTTGAATATTAGTGCAAAACCACACACACGTCCACATACACACACACATCATTTATCATTTACAATTTCTAAGTAATTTCTTAAATAAGTCCTATGTAAACGGAATTTTACGATGCGTTGAGGTGATTAATTAATTTCAACTCACCCAACATAAACTCATAGAATTTGCTGTATCCCTCGTAACGGAACATAAATATATTTATTACCTTGTCAAGTTTTAGACCGAACCTCTTCTCCTCAAATCAGAAGAGTTCTAAAGAAATATGATTTTTGCTATGTACGAAGACGAGTTCTTTAATATATTTCCCTCAGCAACCACCTACACATGCATGCGCCTGTCGATGTGTAAGTCAATAACCAAATATATGTATGTATGTGCACACATACACTTGCAGATATTCTATTGAAAAAGTGGTTCATATGCGTCACAGGCAAGTTGTAAGCTTGTCAACAGAGTTTATTTATTTGCCTGTGTGTGAGTATGCGCTCTCACATTCGACAGGCATGTATGTGTGCTTGTACACTGAATACTTAGTATAGTGGCTGAAGAATATATTTATGTTGATATTTAATTATTCGCTACATTTTCCCATCTTTTATAACTGAACTAATTAACTAATTTGCCCACACCTTTACAGCACACGGAGGCAAACCGACCCGAGCCCTCACCTGAACTTGACCTACATATGCACAGTAATGTGCAAAACATGAGCACCTTTGTGTGCTGAGTCATAGGTGTCAATTTTTTCTCAAATCTATATTTTTTATAATAAAACTTTAAGGATTGAATGATGGTAAATAAGTTTGTACTTGTAAGACTCCGCCTTTTATAGTACATCACTGAAAACTTGTCCCGATCTCAATACTCTCGCGAAGGATAGGTTAGGTTATAATGGTGGTGCAAAAAGTGGGGCCAATGGGGCACAGAATTCAAGTTCATCCTTTGTGATACCATTGCAAGGGAAAAGAGGTCAAAGAAACCGATAGAACGAAAAGAGAGAGAGAGAGGAGGATAACGGGAAGGAGGAGGGGGCTGAGTATTTGTGGATTATGAACGGTGACTGATTTGTGGATATGTTAGCCAGATGAGAACCATGATGCTTAAATCTAAGTCCCGCGAAAGCAGGGCAGCTAAGAAGAAGGGGCTAAAATGATTCCACTTCATCCTTCACACAGCTTACGCAAAAAGGACGCGAAGTAATTCCAAGTCTCACGGCATACATACCTCACGGATAGTGCCCCGTGGGACACCAACGAAGTTTGAGCACTGAGATTTTGTCAACCTCTGAATATCCTTCGAACGCTTCCAAACGATACGTGGCCAGAAATTTTTGTACTTGCCGAGCGCTCATTGAATTGACGCGTAGCCCATCGTTCTAGTAGTGAAGCGCAGGTCGTCGAGGGATCCCAGTCCTCTCCTTTCGCGGAGAAACTACCTCAAAGCTTCCTTGTATGGTCAATTCGTTCGGTTCGCAGTTTCCCACAATGTCGGTTTGACCAGATACCCAGATTAGCCTGATGTCAAAAACTTTCGATGCAATCGTAAGTGAAGCCAGACATTCCCTGATCAGTTTCGAATGCACCGTAATCAAGCTCAGAGCCCTAATGCCGCTTGGCTACAGAAGTAAATATTTACTTTCTTAACACTTATTAAGCAAGAGAGTAGCCAATCAGCTGCTTCTTTAATTGGAACACAGTGCAGTGATTCTGGAGCCTGAATTTGAGTCTGATGGGGAGCTCTTCGCAGAATACTCCTCCGCTAACCCTTTCAGCCCAACTTCGAGGCATACGAGCACAAGTTCGCCAAGTCCTGCCCCGGAGTCTTGCACCCAGTCCACTCTTGCCTTGGTGAAATGAGGGTGGAGAAAGCTCCGCTTGGACTAAGCGAGAGTATGCACTGATCCGTTGTCAGGATGAAACCAAAGTGTTTCCGCGAAGAGATGTGCGACATTGCATGGCTGACCTCCATAACTGCTTTACACTATATTTTATAGCCGCTTGGTGCGCTCAAAGTGGCTCGATAACAGTCAGAAATGCAGCAATATAGACTGGCTGAGCGCGGTCGTCCCAAGGCTCATGCCGTGGAAATGTGCGAGGCTGAAAGTAGTCTCAGGTGCGAATATGTCCCACACAAATCTTCTGGGTAACTTCCGTAAGCTGTATAGCTCCACTTACGAAAACAGCCTCCATTTTCTCCCAGGTTAGAATAGTGGACTGAGAACGATGGACTTGGGCGTCTTCAATAGAGAGATTAAATAGAAGACTCTGACTAGAAGACTAAAGAAGATTAAACTCTTTTTGGGTGTTTAACCGAGCTCCTCTTTTTATTTGTGGCGTGAGTTTTTATGTTGTTCCACAAATGGAGGGACCTACAGTTTCAAGCCGACTCCGAACGTCTGAGACTTTTTATGAGAAGCTTTTTCATGGCTGAAATACGCTCGGAGGTTAGCCAATGCCTGCCAAGGGGGGGCCGCTTTTAGAAAAATGTGTAATTTAAGTGTTTCATGCACGGAGATTCGAACCTACGCACTCCCGAATGGCGTCTACAGATCTACGGTTATGGAAATAGTCATTGTCTAAATAACCGTTCATCGTCTATCCATGTAATCTAGAGACTACCGGCGATTTTTGCAAGTTTGAACTAAGCCGCCATAATAAATGAAAAAGGGAAAAGACGCAGCCCATTTGTTTAAAGACGAAAAAGGAGCTCCCTGATAGTTGCTGGAACACACCTACCGCTAGTATCAAAAAATGTGCGGCATGCTTAGATCTCGTAGAAAAATCCTCCGGAGCCTTCTGTACGACGCAGGTGCTGGAACAAATATTCCGCCCGTTGCTTCTCCAAGTAAGAAAGTTCAACTTGCTCTCATAAACAATGCCAAATCGGGACCGAAAGGAAAAAGAAGAAATGCAGCACAGACGGATAGCAACAATGGAGAAGGTGACTGCTCGTGACCCCAAAAGTCGCCGGTGATCATTCTTATCCCATAAGCAACAGCAATGTAAGTCACCTTCAATGCCTCCAGACAAACGTGGTTTGACCACCAGTGCAATAAGATTCAAGATTAACCTATGGGGCACACATAAATCATGCTGCCTTACATGCGGCATATTAAATAAGCTCTTGACAAACCTTGGAGGTCCAACGCAGAACAAGCGAAAACTTTTCATGGACACGACGAACTCGATTCTTCTATACGGATACGAAATATGGCCAGATTTACTAAGGATGAAATTCCGGAGAAAAACTTTTCAATCTGTGCAACACACCTGCGCTCTCAGGGTGGCTTCTGCATTCAGAACAGTATCAGAAGCAGTGATTTTAGTTCTCAGATAGATCTTCTAGCACAAGAGCTCAAACGGAGATGGGAGGCAAAAATCTCAGGAATCCCAGTGTCACGGTTCTTCGACAATAGAATTCAAACGCTCACACTTTGGCAAACTGCTTGGAACTCTGAACAGTGCAGCAGATGGATAGCGTGACTAAAGTGACACCCGATTTAAAAAAGTGGGTATAAAGAAAGTTTGGCGAAATTAACTCTTACCACACACAGTTTTTATGCCGACACGGGTCCTTGTCGTGAATGTCCTTTGTGATGAATGGGGAACGGGAACCTCCCAAATTGCATTCATGGAGGTACTAAATACAACTTATTCACATGCGATAGATGAAACACAGAGAGAGCAGTTCTGCAACGAGTCATTATATGGATACCTGAAGAAATAACCGGGGAAATGATGATAGGCGAGAAAAATGGAATGTCGTCGCAAATTTCGTTGAGGATTTTATCCAAAAGAGAAGCATGAAATGGAAACTTATGACTACTCGTAAGAGCATTAAGCATATATTTTTGAAAACAGGTGACCGAGGTCGCAAGGTGAGTAAGTGAATATGTCCTTCTTAGAGCGTCGTCTTGGATCTCTACCTTGGAACAATGCGAAAGCAGTCCCGTGGTTGAAAGGAAAAACCCAAGAGAAGAGGAGGAATGTTTTAGCGGCTGCTATGTGGGGCGAAGGCATTTGTAGGCAAAAGTGCACAACCTAAGAACTGGAGTCCCTTGGAATGTTTGAGCGAAGAGTTCCTGCGGAGGATTTTTGGGCTTTTGGACGTTGGCGACGGCGAATATCACAGGCGATGGAGTGATGAGCTGTATGAGCTTTACGACGACATAGACATAGCGGATAAGGATCCATCCGCTACGGTGCCTGCTCATGTCGTCCGAATGGACGGCTTTAAAAGTATTAGATGCGATACCAGCTGGAGGTAGCAGAGGAAGAGGAAGACCTCTTATGAGTTGGAAAGATCAGGTGGAGAAAGACTTGGCTTCACTTGGTGTGTCCAACTGGCGCCGGTTAGCACGAGAAAGAAACGACTGACGGGGTTTGAAGAGCTGGAGTCATGGAGTCATGGGCTATTAAGACAGTTAATAATAAAGTTGTATCTTTCGCTAAATAAAAAAAGTTGCTCACATTAAACACAATACTGTACTTACACTACTTATAATTCGTTTGTGTGTGTGCAGTTGGTATTTCAAGGTAAAGCCTTGTTAGCTTATTCTTCAAACATAAATATATGTACACATGTATATGTATAGGGTAACAAATACAACCAGAAAGAAGATATATAAATGTAAGTTAACAAATGGCTACTCTATTCTCATATGGCTGTATTATTTTCTATAAGTAAGTAAAGGAAGCACTGGTAGTATTAAAAACATAGTCACAGCCGACTGTACTTGGCGTAACTGTTATTAAAGCAGAATTATACAAACACAACAGCTTTCGCTAGCGGTCTGAGTATGGAAAATATTATTTTACATTTTGTCATTTTACCTTGCTGTCACAAAAATCGGTTCTCATTCAAGGGCGACATACAAGTCCAGAACCCTTTGTTAAATAATAGTAATAACAAAGTAGGTGTTGCCGGCTAGTTTATTTTTAAATCACAGTGGCAGTAGCTGAATAGATATAATGAACTCGCAATGCGAAATGGATAGATTTCCATTTGAACCACATTTCGAAACATTAGTTCAAACTTACTACCAGAGTGAATTCTGTACTTTGCACAAAAATTTAGGCCGCAAAAATGTACTAACTGAGCCTTGCATACTGAAATTTTGTGACGAAAAGTGCAAGAAATTGGCATACTAATTGTGTGGTTAGGGCACACTGTGCACATGGAAGACAGCCGCCCCAAAAAATCTTTTTTATCAACGAATTGTCTAATGACCCGAGCCCGAGGACGTCCAAGGTTAACCTGGCTTGACCAAGCCATAGCCGACCTGAAAAAGCTAGGAGTTAGGAGCTGGAGATCTGTGCAGATTGGAAGAGGATTGTGGATGAAGCTAAAGCGCACCTTGAGCTGTAATCGCTACTTGATGATGAATTGTTACCACCTGTGCTCTATTCATGTACGTCCGATCCCGTGCGCAGAACTTGGAATTTTAAAGTTATTATCGCCAATGCACGAGAATATCATCTGGGTATAGATCTCAATAACTCCGATAACCATACAAAATAGAGCAGAATTCAACACAAAGGCCTCAGTTTATTCACTTATGAGGTTCTGCTAGCAAAGAAGTTGATGTCAAGTGACTGCCTCTTATGATATCAGTTCCATGTGTCAGACAAGGCAGCCATTTAAGTGAATTATATACAGTCTGTGTAAGAAGAAAAGCACCGTTTTTTCTTGTAACTTCAAGATATATTACGTTCTGCTTTTTGCTCCACAATAGGCCCACTCAAGCGTTACGACGCCAGTGCTAAATCAGATTAGTGTCGTTCGAAACTTTCCCGTAAACGCAGCCAAACAAAAATGAATGAGAAGTATGCAAAGCGTTTTGAGGCAGTATTTTTATGAACGCATTGGAAAGGCCCGAAATTATCTTACGCCGCGGCTGCAAAACTAATCAAAAAATTAAAAAAGTTTGTTGTGATGTGAAATCAGCGGTATAAAGTGTACAAAAATCTTGATGACTTTGCCGAGCGCGGCTTGAAGCGAATGACTACAAAAAAGCAGGATAAAATGATCGTCCCACTTTTTAAGCGGGACTCTCCTTTGTCACTACGCCAAGCACGATCAGTTCTTGCTAAAAAAGGAATAGATGTGAGTATCAACACCATCGAACGTCGACTGAAGGAGGCGAATACATCTAACCGTCCCACATCATCAAAAGCACTGCTCTCAGAAAAACACATTGAGAAACAACAAAACAAGAAAATGGTGTCACAGTATTGCACTGGCCTTCCCAGTCCTCAGACGCCACACCGATTGAAAATGTGTGGGGAACTGTGAAAACGCATCTTACTGGAAGGCCACTCCATGATTTTAAATAACTCGTGCGTTAAGTTCGCAAAATTTAGTCCTTTTTGTCGACGAACTACGCAGAAAAGCTGGTTTAAAGCAAGAAGAAGATGCTGTACTCGACAACGATGAAGACTACACGGCTTATTGAGTAATTGCAACTCGTAGTTTTGTACATACTTTCATGTAAAAAAAAAGTTTACAAATATATCTTTTATACTTGATGAATTATCGCGGTTCCTTTTTTCTGACACAGACTGTAATATGAAATTATGTATTAAAAACAACCTGTATTAGTGGCATGAGTTATCTGAAAGGAAACGATAGAAATTCTTCAAATCTAGATGATACCATAAAAATAGAATTTTTGTTGAAAATTAAGCATATTGATGCTATCGAGCAACTGCACCTTATCACAGTGACTTTACACCACGAAAATCTACAATCGACCAGATATGCATAATACGCCAAATTTTTGAAACGACCCATTAAAAGAAAATCGACATACACCATTTGAGCGCTGTTGGATGAACCATTACCACGATCCTTTGAGTGCTCAAAAACTCTCTGGTATGAGTCGATACCTGAGAGCTCGCATTGCCTTGCTGAAGGATGATTTGTCTTCGGCACTTGGTTTTCCTTAATTCTATGAAAACGTCTGGCAAACAAATGGTTGCGTACCACTCAGAATTGACTGCTCTATGTTTCCCTTGTGATACATTTGAAGCATAACCGAACAAAACAGCCGGCAATTTGTTTTGAGGTGCTGCTTCCGCCAACAAACTTTTATTGGATTAAGATAGTCTTGAAACACCAAAAACTCTCGATTGTTGTTTTGCTTCCGCGGCTGAATTTTTTCAACATTTCTTTGCACCAATCAATAAGAGGCCGTTTTAACGCGGGAAATTGTCAATATTGAAAGTGTGCTGGTCTGACAAATGGCCAAGTGTGAACGAAAAGGAAAGGTAACCTACCTAGCATCAATAACGCTAATGCCAAACTTAAGATAACACAAAAAATATATATTGGCTTGGGGAATAAGTCGAGAGCGTTTTTATATTTTCTTTTATTTTACAACGATTTGATTGCTGTTTGGCAAAGGGAGAGAATTTTTCGACAGGAATGCCCAAGATGCAATCATCAACATTTTCGACATCTGCTCTTCTTTGCTTTTCATCCAGGTCAGAAAGCTGCCGAAACAGACCGCGACATTTCCGACATGTACGGAGAAGTTGTCATAAGTGAGCCTACAGCAAAGTTCAAAACTGGCGACTTTGACGTCAATGACAAATTCCGCAGCGCAAAACCTGCTGAATTCGATGAAGAAAGCCTCATGTCACATGTCATGTCATGTCATGGAGAACGAAAAAAATTAACTGCGATCCTAGAATAATTCTCAACCACCTACATTCAATGGAATTTATAGAAAAATTGGGAATCTGGGAGCTTGGGGGCCTAACGAGCTCAACAAAAAAAAACAAAGAAAATCACCTTCAAATTGCTTCTTAGCATCTCGCCCGTCATCGAGCAACATGCGCTCATAAACAGCGCTTTTTGTACTGAATCGTCATAGGAGATGAGAAATGGTGCCTACACATCAATATGAAGCAAAACAGGAGTGGGTGGTTCCAGGAAATACGCCAACGCTGAGACTCAAACCGGATTTTCATTAAAAGAAGGTCATGACGTGTGTTTGGTGCGACTGGGAGGGCATGGCGCACTGAGAAATGCTCGAAAAGAATGCCACGGTCAAAAAAAGGCATTACATTGCCCAGCGACACTGAGTGAATGAGGCTATTCGGCTGAAAAGATCTGATCGACAAAGTCAAACTATACTCCTTCACGAAAACGCCAGGCACCATGTTGCACAAGTCATCACAGCCGCACTCCAAGAGCTCGAATGGGAAGTCCATCAGCATCCGCCGTATTCTCCGAACCCTGCACCGACCGATTACTACCATCTTTTCCACTCCTTGCCAAACCATATGAAGTGTCTTACCTTCGATAACAAAGAGGTCCCTAAAAACTGACTCAACAACGTCTTTCACGCGAGACCAGGCGATTTTTGGCGGAATAGCATCAGCAAATTGGTCGAAAGGTGGGAAGAGGCGAATATATAATTGATTAACTTATCGTTTTTGTTTAAATAACAGTCTTTTGTAAAAGCGCTACGAATTTATTCCCCACAATATTGAGGTACTTTAAAGATATTGGCGGTAGCTTTTCTTGTATGATAAGTAGGAGATTTCAAACGGTATCTACAGAATATCAGTGGATGAAGGTAAGCGTTCGTTTTAACTTTTTATTTTGGCTTTTGGCTTATGACGCTCTATCACTAAGCGGACGAAATCTTTTTGAAAAAGGAACAATACTTTTATGTGCGTGTGAGTTGAGCAAACCCTATACATGTATACATCCTGATATAGTGGAAAAAATGTCTCAAAATTTTGTTCATCGGATTCGTTCGTTAGCCATGGAAGGCATTTGAGTGAAATTATATTAGAAATCTAGTCTTATCACTCGTATTTCATATTGAATGAAAAATTTTTTTAATTTCCTGAACAATTAAAATGTTTTTTTCTAAAGAATTCATACCATATTAATAAAAAAACTTGTATATGTCAATATTCAAGATCAAGTCCAAAATAAACAAGACTGAGCTAAAACAGAAACTACACGAGCTTTGCTCAGATAACTTCGAGTTTATTCATTCAAAATAGTCCCCTGTGGCCTCGATACACTGCTTTGCGCAATCTAAAAGCTTTTCGAAAGAGTATTTCAGGTCATTGAGCGGAATGTCCTCCAGGATTTCATTACAAGCCTTTTGGATTTTTGGATGGCCTCTACGGACACAAAACGTTTGCCTTTCATGGCCAAATACAATTTTCCGAATAGGTAGAACTCACAGGGAGTCATATCAGGCGAATACGGGGAGTGATTGTTGGTTAAAATGCGATTTCTATGGTGCATTATAAAGCGCCAGCTTCCTCCTTAGCGGTATTCAGGGCGAATTCGACGAATGCGATGCAACAAACCCTTCAAAATGCCAAGGTAGAAAGTTGCATTGTCAGGTTGGTCTACTGCCATGAACTCTTTCTGGGTAAATCCCTTGTAGTCGTAAAAACAAATGAGCATCGACTTGATTTTTGACTTCTCCAAACGCAAATTTTTGGGTGGTAGTTCGTCTGGCGCCTTCCATTCGGTACTTTGACGCTTAGTTTCAGGTTCATGATGGAAACACCACGTTTCGTTACCAGTTGCAATGTTGTAAAGGAAGGTCGCGTCTTTTTTCGCCTCTTTAATGAGGCCTTTCGAATGTTGAATTGTGAGCAATTTTTGGTCCTCAGTTAACTTGTGCGGAATGAAACGTGCACAGACTTTCGATGTTTTGGAGATATTCAATTCCGATTCCATAAATTTCAACAATGATTTCGATGCAGTTTTCGGTAATTACTGATTTTGGGCGGCCCGTATGTTCATTGTCCCTTATGTCCTCACAACCATCTCTAAAACGTGTAAACCACTCATGAACTATGGCACGAGATTTTAAAACAAAATTTCATGTAAGTTCTAGGTTAGGTTAGCCTGGTTGGCAACAAGCCATGCATAAACCTAGCGATTCCAGATGGAGACCGACCTCTATGAATACCTAAAGTAGACATCATGTAGGATGTCAGCGCTTTTGGCGAATCTAAGCGAAATCCACTTTTGAGATGTCCTCCAGACTCTCAAACAGGCATTTTAAACGCGTTTTTAATAATGCTGGACAAACGCACAGAAGGTGGTCTAAAGTTTCCTTAACATCCTCTCTGCATTTCCTGCATTTGTCCGTGTTAACTATCTGTCTATCTTGTACGCATGTGCAACCAATGGATTATGACCTGTTAGCATACCTATGAAAGTTCTGCACTCCTTGCGCGAGAGCGTAAGTACGAATTGAGTCAGTTTTTTGTCGTTAGTTCTACACATAACTTTTGCTATTTTGGATGTGGTCAAATTAGTCCACCTAGCTTCCACTTGCCTTTTCGCGTGGTCGTCCATTTCGTTGTATATTGTGTTTAGTGGTCTCGGTATGTCGTTCTTTTGTTCAAATGGTAGTCTCACAGCACTTTTTGCTATCTCATCTACTATTTCGTTCCCCATAATGCCTTTGTGACCAGGTACCCAGTAGATATGCAGCCTACTGTTTGCGGCTAGCCTTTCTATGGCCCCCCTGCTCCGTTGAATAAATTTGGACTCAATACATATGAACTTATTGCTTTTATTGCTGCTTGACTGTCCACGTATATATTAATTGTTGAGTTCTTTCTTGTTCTTGTGTAGGCTAGCTCCGCGGCTTTCCCCACAGCAGAAACTTCCGCTTGAAAAATACTGCTGTGGTCTGGCAGCTTGATAGGCTGCCTTGTCTCTAGTTTTGAGCAGTAAATACCCCCTCCCACTCCGTCTAAAGTTTTAGAGCCGTCTGTATAGATGTGAAAAGTTCTATGGCCAGGCTTCATGCCCTTGTGCCATCCCTCCTCTTCAATTGTAGTGTAAAACCTTCTCTCCCAACTAAAATACGGAGTCATGTATTCCGTGCCACCAAGATTTCTGTGGAAGTCAGCTAGAGATATAACTTCTAACGCACGAACTCATTAAAAAGATGGCGCCATCAAAAACATTTTTATGTCGCCAGTCTTGTTTATTTTGGACTTCACCTTGTATATAATCTCTATTAAAAAAAATTTCACTTTTCTCGATATCAAAAAATCAAAATATCACGTGGCTATAAAACCTGATTATTTTGGTATAGACGCCAGCAATCAACAAATTTAGGAAAAAATATCAATTTTTTTCTACATTTTTTTACCCTAACACTATCTATCTATCACACTCAAATACAAACATATGAAATTGTATGGCATTTTGTAATTTCTCCATAAAATAATAGAAATACAACAGTTTTTGCTTTAGAATTCTTTAATACAAATCCGCTTATCTGGAAATTTTTAATCGCCTATTGCACAATAAATTGCCTGTGATTGAAAAATTGCTTCATAAGCGCATAATAAATCATGAGTCTTATTTAAATATTTATTTATACGCATGCCGCGCTTATGCCAGCAAATGGAGGCGCTCAAATGTAACTAATATGGAAAAGCCTATTAAGAGAAAGATGCGCGTGCTACTCGTGTTTTTCTCACAATCACTTGAAAGTGTTTGTCACAAAAAATAGCGCTAAAATTTGAGCTCATAAAACACAACCACTTGCTGATCTGACCTGAAATTGGTAATGACTCTTCCGCACATACATCAAAGTGTGATTGAAAGCACGTGTTGCCGCGTGTTCTGTGCATAGATACATTTACATTCATACACCGCTTATGCTGGCAAACATATGCTCATACTTTATCATGCCTTTTTATAGGGTACTTTGTCGCTCAATCACAAACAGCGACCTGTTAGTTGGGCCTGAGAAACCCAAAGCAGTGGCAATATTGAACATCTGCGCAGCTTATTTACATACCTACACCTATTTCTGGTGAGCTAAAATATTCATCAGGTTAATCAGAATTGTTGTTATTTTTATCTACTGATTTGTTGTGCCTATTTGTTATGCGACAAAAAATGTATGCACAAAATCACCGTCATGCCAATCTATACTTTTTTTATATACTATACTCCGCCAATGTGTGTGTGTGTGTGTGTGTGCACGCGAGTACGTGTTTCAGTTACCAAATTATTAATGCCAAGCAAGCACTCTTGCACCCTTGCTTCTCCATACTTCATAGCATGCGCAATTTTTTCAACACGTTATGCTAATGTATTCAACGCCAGCTATGAAAGTTGCGGACGTAGCGGACGGTGCGTATGAGTAATATTTTGTATCAGGGCACTCGCTGCATGCGTCCGCTGAATTATTTAAATATTCAGGTGTGTGTGCTCAGGTGTGTATGTGCACGCTGGCGAACACTAGATAATACAGGCTCTGGCAGAAGAGGCGAGCATTTATTTCTAAAACATGTCTTTGCAGCAACACAAAATGAGATCAAAAAGTTCGTCAAAGAACAGGCAGTTGACGAATGAAGGGTTGGGGGCATTTACACCACGTGACAAGCCAATACAACCATAAATACTGTAAAGTGAAGTATATATAGTAAAGTGAGAAGTATAAATAGCGTATGCTTCGGCGCACGAATAATCCAGTAATGAGACAGGTTTTAAGAATTTTTTTTGGCGATGCTGATAGTATTAATTTTGTCAGTTAATGTTGGGCGGAGCATCTAAGCGATATTTTGCTAAATTTTCATTGCAAAATACTGAGAAGTGAGCGAGTGACAGTGAATGTTGCTTTTGTTGTTGTTGTAGTAGCATTCCCCATATATGTAAGGGGGAAAGCAGCTGGAAGGACAGTCCTTGGCCGGATATAAATCCGCGTTGTTTCGCTAACGTATAAGCGCCTGTTGTGGAAACGAGTAACAGTGAATCTCCGCAGACACTCCCAAAGAAAAAAAAAGTTTTTCTGTGTACATCATAACTCGCAAAAACATCATCTGAAAAAAAGAAATCAAAAAACATTTGTTGGAGGAGCTGCCTCTCGAAGTATCACTTGTGGATTTTTTCCCAATTTTTCGTTTTTTTAGCAACCGAGACCCAAAAATTTAAATTTCACTAAAAATTCGAGTTCGTTATTATTAAATTATTATTAAAAAAATAATAAAAGAGATACAATGGACACCTCGTCAGTTATGTGAGGAAGTACAGAGCAACATTTGAAAACGATTGGTCTAGTAAAATATGAATTTTTAGAAAAACGCTTTAAAACCGAGTAGCTATGGAGACCCGTCCAGGAGCAAAAAGCGCTTCAGTGCTTATAACTTCACCAATTTTACTCCGATCGGCTTCAAATTTTGACAAAATATTCTTGACATATTATTTTTTTATTGAAAAGGAATTTCATAGAAGTGTTTAAATTTATATGCAGTTTCACACGTATTTGCCGGCATTGACTCCGGTTGTCGCCACAAATTATATTTTATTAAAGAAAAATTTTTAAAAATTTCAAATTAAATTTTCACATTTAAATAAGTTAAATTAAATATTACAAAAATATAAAATTAAAATATTTAAAAAAAAATATAAAAATAAAATTTTAAATTAAATATTAAAAAATTTTTACTTTCTATGCTTTTTCAAACGCATTTACCGGCACCGAATTCAGTTCTCGCCTTGCATTATATTTAAGAGAAAACTAAAAAAATGTTTCTTTCTTATGCATTTTCAAACGTTTTTGCCGGTATTGAGTTCGATTCTCGCCATGAATTATACTTAATTTACAAACAAATTTTAAAAATTTGAATATTTACTTTTTAAACTATTTCGAAAAATTTGAAAATTAAAATTTCACATATAAATAAAAAAAGTTTAATCAAAAAAAAATTATAAAATTAAAATTTTTATTTTTGTTTTTTTTTTTAATTTTAAATTTTTTAATTTAAAAATTAAAACTTTTATTTTTTTTAATTCTTATGCATTTTCTAATGCATTTATCGGCAATGAATTCGTTTTTCACAAAGAATTATATTTTATTTAAAAAACTAAAAACCTTTTTCAGTTCCAAGGTATTTTCAAAATTCGAGTGAGTTAGTTCTCGCTATGAATTATAGTTTATTTAAAAAATTTTAAAAATTGAAATATTTATTTTTTAATTTTTAAATTATTTAAAAAACATTAAAATTAAAATTTCATATTTAAATAAAATGAAATATTAAAAAAATTATAAAATAAAATATTTAAAACAAGTTATAAAATTAAAACAAAGATGCAAATTAAACTAAAAAAAATTCAAAAAATGTTTCAACTAAATGCGTTTGAAAATGCATAGGAATTAAGAAAAAAATTAAAATTAATTTTTTAAATAAAATTTTTTTTTTCATTTTTCATTTTTTTTAAATCCTTAGCATTTTTTAATTTTTTTAAATTTTTTATTTATTTCTAATTCCTATGCATTTTCAAACGCATTTACCGGCACTGAATTCGGTTCTCGCCATGAATTGTATTTTATATCTTCCATCTACTTAAAACTGTTTACGAGAAGTCCAAATTTTAGTTGCGAACAGAAAATAAGTCCGCCGCTGCCATGATTAGGTAAGCAGGTAGGTAAAATGGTTGAAGTTCTAATCTGGCACTGCCCAAGTAGCACTAAAGCGCCGTTTTGATACCATTTTGAGACCTCCAACAGGCAGATACGCACAGCCAAGCAGAGCTGCTGATGTACACTGGAGAATATTGAAGGAATTTAGGTTGGCGTACGGCCCCAGACTGTCAAAGAAAGGAGCACCTCATGGCCTGCCATTATTACTCAACGAATAATTTAGAGTTCCGGGCCAGAAATACATTCACAATGATAACTTTCCTGCATAAAGATCTTTTTTCTGCCCTAACCTGATTTTTTTGCAATTTCCAAACATCCTTGGAGCAACTTTTCGAAATAAATTTTCTCGAAATAAATTTCCAGTACGTTTTTGACAGAAAGTGTCTCTACGCTAGCCCAAACCAGAATCTAAGCATCTTCGTAACACAAAAATCCCATTTCGTTAGACGGCATTTCAAGGCTTGTATGATCACTCATACGCCACGTCATCCCGAATGTGATAAAGGGCTCGCCATATATTGTTACGGATTTGAACTAGGTACTATTTGAAGAATGGTGACACTTAGCTGTCATCTGATTTGACAGAAAATTAGTTTTATTCTTCCGCTGAACGAAAATGGTTGTGTATACACTCAAAGAACGCTGGGAAATATTGCGACATTACTTTGAAAATCATGGTAATGTTGCAGAATGTGTACGAAAATTACGTACGGCAATGGGAAGAAGAAAAGCACCGAATGAAGCGTAAGTGCGTTACTTTGCGAAAAAAGTAAGAGAAACTGGGTTGCTTATTGACATTGGATTATTATCTTTGGGGTGCCGTCAAAGACCAGTGTTATGCCAACAAACCAGCAAAAATTGATGCACTGAAGACCAACATACGTGATGTCATAGCTAAAATACAGCCGCATACAATCGAAAATGTGTTGAAAAATTGGACCGATTGAATGGGATGGTGCATGGCTAGTCGAGGCAGCCATATGAATGAAGTTGTGTTCCATCATTAACCGGAAGGATTGTACTTCAAAATAAAAAAAAAAACTGTTTGGAAAAATATTGAGTAGTTTCTTTTTTATTGCATTCTTAATTCCGTAAAGTTATATGGCGGACCCTGTATATTACAAAGCACCTGCATACGACATGGAACTAATATAACAGCAAATTAAGGATGATGGAAATTTCACAGTATTCTAAGAATTTATACAAATTCACTGATAACTAAATCAATTAATTGATAAAAAAACAAAAATTCAAATAAAATAATATAAAATTTTCAAAAATTTATATCTACAGCAGTGCTTTCATGTTAAACCCACATGATTTTAAATTTCACCACCACTAATGATGTGCCCTTCAACGGTCATTAGCGCGACCATGGAGATTACAAAAATACTGAAAATAATAACAAAGCGGGATTAAAATGATATATGGGCGGAAATTTAATATAAACCTTGTGGATATCAGTTCGAACACTATTAAATTGATGCATTTTTAAATTAATTAAATAAAGTGCGCACAGTAAATTAACAGGTTAATTATCACTAAATAATTAGTTGCTAAATAATAAGCAATTCTGAGTAATTTCATTCAATTTAATAATAATTGGGTTAGACTTGGCTTTTTTCAACCGATAATTTCGCTGAATTTAAACACCCTGAGGCTTTAAACGCAACGGTCGAGCACTTGGGAATGCGAACGCATTGAAAAGCATTTAAGTGTACTTACATATGTATGGCAGGGCTTGCGTACATTCGAGTAGACACAGTTGCAAACAGAAAAATGTGGTAACCCACAGCGTAATTGAGCATTTTTTTGTTGGATAAAAATCTGGAAAAATAATTCGATTTGAGCCGCAACTGCTGACTAATTAAATAATTAAATTTTCAATTCCACGTCAATAGGAACACTGAACTGAAAGGATTTCCTTTAATGGGTCAGGAGTAGTCAGAATTTCCAAAAAAATGGATTTTTTCTTTTTGGATTTTCTTAAAGTAGAATATCTTAAAAATATTGTGTGAAAATGTGAAGTGAATCCGCTAAATAATTTTCGAGTTATTCAACAATTCCACAAAACTTTAAAAGCGTTTTTCTCAAAACTGTGTTTTTTGAACAGGTGATCACTGTAACTTAAAAACACTTGATAGATTTCAATAAAATTTATACTACTCTTGAAAAACATAAAAAACTCGTGCCTGAACGAGGGATTTCTTTTCAAAAATTTAGATTTTCTTAAACAATTAATTGTTGGTTTTTTTCTCGAAAATCTTTAAAATATTTCCTGAGGCTGCCAAAGAAGTTAATTTTGAAAAAAAAGCTTCGATCAGGCACAAGATTATCTATTCATAAAATTAATTTCTCTTGGCCGATTGATTTTAGCTGAATCTCCAAGGGCCTTCTGGAAAAACGGGCTCCACACAAGCGGCGATAACTTATACAATTATTAATTTTTTTTTTTTGAAATATTGCTAAATTCAAGTCAAAACATGATGTATTAATGCTGTGTTTTTATTTTTGTAAATAAGCAAAAAAAAATATTATAATCATAATTTTTTCGGGCTTTTGAAACCTCTTAATTATTTTCCAGCGAAGGCGACATAAACAGAGTAAAATTTTTCTGCCTGTAAAAGTAGGGAATTATGACTAAAAATCAAACGTTGCGTGCTAGTTTCTTACAAAATATATATTTTTATTTATCGCTCAATCAACTGAGAAATGCATACGAAATGTTTTTTTTATTAGAGAAAATCGTTTTGTAACGGTATTCATCCAGAATTTGTTATTTCAGCTTAAGCTATAAAAGCTATTAAATTAATTAAGGTTACTAGACTAACGAATATTCTAAATCTATTTACCCACTTTCGGGGAGAAAAAAATTACTGTTGGTTCGCTGAATAATAATAGGAATTCTATTTTTTATCTTGAAGACGAGTATACTCGACATTATACGCAACATTTTCGTTTCGTTCTGATGAGTATACTTGAGTATACCCTTTAATTGTTGGGTGAGATATTTAAACACATATTCCATAAGAGAAATATTCTGTTTAAAATTGATCAATTTAATTGTACAAATTAAGCGAATTCATATCACTATTGAATTCAGCTGCCAAAATTCAATTCGAAATGGCTCCATTTGCTATAAAAGGTTTCTGGGATGAAGAAATAAATTTAGATCCGCTTCTTCTTCTTCTTTATTGGAGCAATTCAGTAGAATGCAAAAATCACACACTTTGCTTCAGGATTACCCCATCATAAAATACATTTTCACGTATCTCACTGGGAGTATAAACTTCATAGAACCAAAACTTTCTACTTATCACTTTCGCTCATTTTCTCAAAATTCGACTTGCATATATGGCGCATATACATACAACCATATATTGTATACATACACATATATACAACTCTATGCACATATTTATGCTAAAAAGCAGCGTATTTGCTGAGCTTTTTACCTAATAGAGACACCTTAACCCTTTCAATGAAAGTTTACTACCTGTCCGCAACTGTATAGGCGCAGCCAAGCACGTACAGTCGAGAACATGAAAATAGCAGTACGATTGAAAAATGATTTTGAAGTCATTTATTGGGTTTGGGAATAACTTTACGCCCTCGTAAAAGAGGTGTTCCTGATACTATTTTTAAGTTTCCTCTGGTAATTTGAAGGTGTTCATGTGAGGTCTCGATCGCATTAGTTGACATTCGATTTAAGCGTAAAAATCCTTTTGCACCTAACGTCAAAAATGTCTATGTTCGACCCGAAAAGTAGCATTTGCGGGAATTCATGCTTCATTATTACCTTTTAAAGAAAAGTGCAGCTGAAACGAGTCGTACATCGCTGCATCAAATACAACTTGTGTGGGTGATAAAAATCGCGAAGGGATAGAAAAAATTCAAAGATGCTCAACTACAACAATTATTGGATAAAGCCGCATTTGGTTGAGGGCATGAATATACGTATTCTCCTTTATGCCGATGATATCGTTCTCCTAGCGGATAACCCTAAAGTCATGCAATCCATGATTAATAACCTGGAGAAATACTGCGCTGAATGGAATATGGAAGTAAACCAAAATAAATCGGAAATGATGGTGTTTAGAAGAGGTGGACGACTTTCCCAGGCTGAAAAATGGTGGTACCAAGGTAAAGAAATTAAATTGGTGGCCGAATATAAATATCTTGGTGTCATTCTCACACCCAAAATGGCATTCGGCAAGCACTTAGAAGCCAGAAATACTTCAGCAAAAGCTAGTATTAATTGCACATGGAACGATTTTTTAGCGAAGCCATTCATTTCATTAAAATCAAAATGGAAGCTGTTCCAAGCGGTATGCAGAGCGATACAAACCTACGCAGCGCAAGTTTGGGGATATGCCTTATTCGATGAGATAAATAAACTTCAACGCTACTTTATTAAAAGAATCCTCAAACTACCCGAGTTCACTCCAAATTATGCAATAACATTAGAAACTAATATAGAAGATAGCCACATGTATTCTTTAGAATTACACATGAAGTATATCTGGAAAACTATTTACAAATATAATTGCAACAGACTCCCACACAAACTAACGCAAGGCATCTTAAATAAAAATGTATTTTGGCTTAAACATCTGAACGACATGGGAATGGAGTTCGGTCTGAAGTTTGAAGAAAACATCACTTCTATAGACTGGCAAGATCGCTGTGTGCAACTTCTTACCGAAATGAGAGTAAAAGATATCAACATGGCAAGGCAAAAAGCACAGTCAAGCGAGAAGCGAATTTATAAACATTTAGACTACTCAAAAGGGGAATCATATATTAAAGAAGATATGCGGCTAGCTGATATTACGACAATTTTCAAAGCAAGATGTGGTTTACTGAAGCTAAATGCAACTACGTATGGAAATGCTCAGAAAATATGCACCCTCGCAATTTAAACGAGGAAGAAAATATGCAGCACTTCTTAGGAAGATGTCCGGTACTGAAGGAGATCAGAATAAAATACCTAAACGCAGCGAAGCTAAATGAAGCAGAAGTAATAGATATACTTAATGGCCACAATTGGAAAATACTAACTTGCTTTATATACTCAGCCTTACGCTATAGAAATTTTCTTATTGCAGAGTTCAATTTTTGATTAATTTTTGAGTTGTGACAGACAACATTGTTATTGCCACAAATTTATTATTTCTTTCTTTATGTATTTATATGTATATTTAAACGAATTATTGTAAAAATTATTGTCATGAAAGATGAAATATTTATAAATAAATAAAGAAGAATTACTACTACTACTTCTACTAAAGCCGCATGCCGAACCCTTGATGATATGTCTAAAGAGTTGGATGTTGCAGACCAACCGTCGGCGAACGTTTGCACGCGGTGGGAATGGACCAGAAAGTAGGTAACTGGGTGCCACATCAATTGAAGGAGAGGGATACCGAGAGACATTTGGTGACGTGTGAGATGTTTCTTTAAAAGGTTTTCTGCATTGCATTGTCAGTGGCGATGAAAAATGGATCTATTATGATAACCCTAAGCGTCGAAAATGTTGGACTCTGCTGTTGTGGACCAGGCCCACCACCATCGAAAAAAAATATTCGTACTTCAAAGTTTATGTTGTGCATCTGGTGGGATCGGAAGGGTGTAATCTATTATTAAGTCTTTAAACCATCTGAAACCTTCACTGGTGATCATTATTGACTCCTATTAATGCGCTTGAATCGAGCTCTCAAAGAAAAGTGGACGGAATGCCCCCAAGCCATACATTGCGAAATCAGTCCAGAAATATTTAGAGAGATTGAATTGGGAAATCTTGTCCCACCCGCCATATTTCCCAGAGAGTGCACCTTCAGGCTACCATCTGTTCGGATCAATGCAATTAGCCCTTGTCAGTTCAATTCTTACGAGAGCATCACAAACTGACTCAATGAATGGATCAAGTCAAAAGAACTCGAATTTTCCGTCAGAGGAATTCGCATGCTGCCTGAAAGATGGAGTATAGTTGTAGCTTCGAATGGTATATTTTATAGGACCGACAAAAAGTCCTGTCCTATAAAATATAGCAAAAAAACTCAACGTCCTCGATGGAGCAGTGAGCTCTTAAAATAAGAAGAATTTATATGAATTTTTAATCTCAGCCACTCAACAGGCAACTGGTAAAGAGAAGTCGGAGACAGTACAAGAAGGCAATTAGGGCCGCCAAGAAAGAGAGCTGGAGAGAGTTTTGATCGTCTTTCGAATCTACCAGAGGTTCTGCCAAGGGTCAAGAACCCAAATTGTACTTGGACTGCTAGGACGAAAGAATCGCTAGAACTTCTGTTAAATATGTGTTCAGTTAAAGAATACAACAAGATTTTAAAAATAGTAATAAAAACTTTGAAACCACATCATAGACTAAAAATTATTTTGAAAAAACTAATATTTTTATGGTACTGCTATTTTGGGGTTCCCAAATGTGGTTAGTTCTATGTACGCATTTTCACCTACTTACGCACGTCAAGCCCACGTACGAGTACAAGAGGAAAAACGCAGCGACATGCGTGAAAGTGACACACCACGCCTTTGGTATGCGTTGAACGGCGCGCTGAGCAACTCAACTTACACGCATAGTTACAGACTGAGTGGGTATGTACGAGCATGTAGGTGTGCTTGCATATTCGCATAAAGCTACTCGGCTAATATACGCTGGTACACATGCCAACGCACACACACATTCATACAAACAAACGGGTATAAATAAATGCCTGTGCGCTGCGAGTGCTAAACTGGGTACATTTCGTGAATAGTTGGTTGACTGCGGCTGTGGAAAGTGCCACGGAAATTCAGGTCGGGGACATTTATAAATGCTAATGAGAGCACAATAAAGCATTCCGCCCCATAAGCTTGCATATGTGTACATATATGCCACCCCTCATAATTCTTTTTTTTTATTATCATACAATATTTTTTTATTTCACTGCTATTGCAGTCCTTCGCGCCCTTTTTCATCCACCCTACACATGCATACATATCCGTGTGTATGTGTGCCCTGCTATTTAATTGGAATGGACAATCAATCGCTTAAAAATTACAATTCTCCTTGCATATATCGCCGCTTTTTGTTGTACTTTAAATTACAATAATTATGGAAAATTGGTGCAATGGACTTTCGCCTGTCCACCATTCGATTGATCCTAAATTCAAAGCCAACTGTGGTCCTCAAATATATAAATAATATTTTCTAATAACAATTGATTTTCGGCAGGCAATGGCGAGCCATCGAGGGAATTTCGGTTATGAAAAAAATGCTCATATCACAGCAACCACGAGAGGTGCACAATAAATTGAAGAAGAAGCTATATTTATATATATATAATATATACAATAGGCCGGGTCGATTTGTGGGGAGGCAAAAAAATCACCCATTGCTCTGTGAAAATCATATTCTAGAGATCAAAATAAGAAACTTTGCCGAAGGAACCATACCTCTAAAACGAATTCTGATGTCCCCCAATTTGGGTCGAACGAAAAATCCCACCTTGACCCATTTAGAGTGCTCCAATCGAGTCCAAATGTATGACCGACCCCCACTAACTTTGGACGGTCGATCCACCCATGCCAGTGGCACACCCCCTGGAACTCCCCTGGGGGGTTCCCTATACAATCATTTCAAAATATCACCATTTTTGGCCTTTACATGAGAAAAGAAACTAAAAAGTTCGACCCAAATTGGGTGACATCAGAATTCATTTTAGAGGTATGGTTCCTTCGGCAAAGTTTCTTATTTTGATCCCTAGAATATGATTTTGACAGAGCATTGGGCGATTTTTTTCCTCCCCACAAAAGACACTAAAAGTTCGACCCAAATTGGGGGACATCAGAATTCGTTTTAGAGGTATGGTTCCTTCGGCAAAGTTTCTTATTTTGATCCCTAGAATACGATTTTCACATAGCAATGAGCGATTTTTAAATGGACCCGCCCTAATGTACAATACAATATATAAAACTGGTGCGAACACTCTTTTTGGGTGTTTGGCCGAGCTCCTCTTCCTATTTGTGGTGTGCGTCTTGATGTTGTTCCACAAATGAAGGGACCTACAGTTTTAAGCCGACTCCGGACAGCAGATATTTTTATGAGGAGCTTTTTCATGGCAGAAATACACTCGGAGGTTTGCCATTGCCTGCCGAGGGGCAACCGCTATTAAAAAAAATTGTTTCTTAATTTTGGTGTTTCACTGAGATTCGAACCTACATTCTCTCTGTGAATTGCGAATGGTAGTCACGCACCAACCCATTCGGCTACGGCGGACGTCGCCATATTTTTAGGATGCATATAATACAGGTTCTTCCAAGGTTAGGTTAAGTGAAGTAGCTGTCCTTCGACGCACCTGGTTCAGTTAAAGGCTCCTTGTGATACCGCTGGAACTATCCTATCCTTACTTTACTTGGTCCTGTCTAAGCCACTGGGTGACCTTTAAAAACCTTGCTATTATAGCTAATTTAGGAATCGCAACATCCGCAATGTTGTCGAGAAAAGCGAGATCGAGCCATCTCAACCACAGAGCCATTAACCCGCATAGATGATGTTCTACTGTCTTTTCCTCTTCCATATCCTGACAGTTTCGGAGTATACATCACCTTCCACTTGATCATTGAGCTTTGAGTTTTAAGCCACCCGATTCGGCGGCAGGAGCATGGGTTCTGGAGGCCCCAACCATTACTCAAGTCTCTGAGCTCTATTAGCGAGAGCGAATTCTGGAGGAGATGGGGGTTGCTAACGCAATCTTATCTTCTTCAGAGACTGAAAAACGTTTCCCAGTTTCGGAGGATCTTATGGAGGGCCTGAGTTGTGAGGTCACTTCGGTGGCGGCACGACCTCCCAAACAAGCCGCAAATCGAAGAGCGTGGCAAGGATGAAAAGAAGAAAGCGGCGGGCTCATACGGGAGAAATCCTCATGTGGCCCTGCCGGCGCTCCTGCATCCGTGTTTTCCAACTCGGTCAGTGGAAGTGACACCCACAGAAGCTACCGAGTCCTCGGTGGGCACAGGCGCTGCGAAACTGTCTCGCTCTCGAGGTAAGCGTAGAAAGACAGTGACTGAAAGCAGTACACCTCCCTTCCCTCCAGCTTCCGCTAATGGCCAAGCCACGACCACTCAAGGTACGAGCGCGGTCCTAGCGCCAATCAATGTGGCGTGAAGAGGTTCTGCTGAGCCCGTTATGCCACTCCCTTCTGCAGTCATCATAGCCACTATTAGCACACGGGTTACTCTAACCCACAAGCGAGCTTGGCAGTCTGAGAGAGGCCTCGGAAAATAAAACTGATCTTACCTGACATGTCCGACCGACTGTCGCAGATCCTCCTATCATTAAGCAGTAGGGACTGTAGACAACTGGTTGGACTGATGACGGACCACTTTTTATGTGCAAAGCGCATGGAAAAGGTAGGCATCTCAAACAGCGCATTCTGTCCAGCATGTGGAGAAGAGGATGAGACGGCGAACAACTTCCTATGGGTCTGCCCAGCCTTCGCTCGAATCAGGCTTAAAGTATTTGGCACTGATGTGTTCAGAAGCGACCACCTTGGCTCCTTGGCACCACAAGATCTACTCAGATTTCTTCGGAGGTCTGGTATATTTAAAGAAAATTAAAAAGGGAATCCGAGTGCAGTACAATGGACTAAATTGTGTCTGAGTGATGCACTTGCTAGTCTGTACCGACAAAAAAAATATATATATATAAAGGGTGGTTAAATTTCAAAGGCCGTTGTTGAATGTGAACCACACCTAAACGTCAACGACACTGTGGGACTTCTTTCTTTGGGGTTATTTGAAAGAAAAGGTGTACGTCGATAAGCCATCAACAATTCAAGGGCTAAAGAATGAGATAATTCGGCACATGAACGGCATAGAACCTCAGTTATGCCTCACCGTCATCGAAAATTTTTACCATCGGATGGAGGTGTGCCGCCGCTATTTGGCCAATATTTTATTCCATACGTAATTGAGCCGTACCAATATTATCATAATAAAGAGAAATGACAATAGTTTCATAAAAAAATTGTATTTTATTCAAAATCAACACCGGCCCTTAAAACTTAACCACCCTTTATATTTACATTTTTTTCGTTCCCACGACAATCGGTTCTCTGCAATCGGAACGACCCTGTTTTATATCCGGCCAAGAACTGTTACTTCAGCACAATAACAAAATCAATATTTTCATAGTTGTGATTCAAATAAGGATTTCATTCCCACTAAATCCTCAGTTTTTCAATCTTTTAACTATCTATTTATTGCATGAATTATTTAGTGCACTATGCCTAGCCCTTATATTTTTACAAAATTGTATTTCTTGTTGATTTTAACGATACTGGTTTTTATCAATTTTTGCCAAAAAACTTTCGCAGTGAAAAATATTTTACGATATTCTGCAGCCATTTGGCCGCTAAGGTCGCCCGATTTAACGCCTTTGAACAACTTTTTGTGGAATTCATCTCAGAGATAGAGTTGATTTGTTGCGAAATTGCTGAGATAGGGTCATAATAATGCCTAAATGCCAACGAAAATTTCTCCTAAAGAATCACCAACTGTAGGCGGGAGCTCAGCGTGTATTGAGCAAATATCATTTTCTTCGAAAATCATATGCCCATTGCTACAATACATATAAGTACATATACCAATAAACAGATGGCGACTTCACACTCAAGATATGTCTTTAATTATATTTAAAAAATAAACTCACACTTAAAACACCCTGTGCGTATACATAGGAATTACGTGCTAATAAATATTTCCGTTCAAAAGATATGAAAATGGAAATTGAAATAGAATGTGATGGGGTGACAAAAGGCGCAATGAACAGAAATAAAAATAAAAAAAATTTCATGCATTTGTTATACGAAGAAAATACAAACGGTACAGTTGTAAGAGAAAAAAATTACGAAAAATCAATAAGGGTTTTGGTCCACTTTAAATTAGTATAATATATTTAATTAATTAGTAATTGGCCTGTACACCCTTTTTGGGTATTTGCTCTTATTTGGTATGAACTCCTCCTCCTATTTGTGGCGTGCGTCTTTTTCATGGCAGAAATATATTCAGAGGTTTGCCATTGCCTGCCGAGGGGCGACCGCTATTAGAAATAAACATATTCTTCGTTTTAGTGTTTCGCGGAGACTCGAATCTACGCATCCCCGAATGGTAGTCACGCACCAAACCATTCGGCTACGGCAGCCGTATAATATGATACTGGAATTAAATAGGCTATAAAATTACTTACACAAACATTTTCCTAAAAACTCGGTGTGAAAGTTAGAAGGGACTTCGATGAATGCTTAAAAATTTTGCACGAAATTTCAAACCTCGAGTTATTTATTTTTTTTTTAATTTTTTTTGTTTTTTGTACTTAATTTTTATTGCGACTAGTTACAAAACATTCACAACTAGCGAGCAATTTGTAATGAGTTTGTATAAAACTCAAGTCCCCCGGACCAGATGGCATTTCTCCTGCCATGCCGAAGGAAGGCATGGAGTCAGTGACTGCAGCCCTGAAGAAAATCTGCACTGCATGCCTGGCACTGGCTTATAGACCACGCTCGTGGAGGATGGTGAGGGTCGCTTTCTTCCCTAAGGTTGGGAGGGATGACTACACCAACCCCAAAAACTTTAGACCTATCAGCATGACCTCTTTCATGCTGAAAAGTGTCGAACGGCTAGGGGGAGTTGCATATGAGTTAGAGGTCGCTGAAAACTCACCCACTCTCTCCATTTCAGCATGCCTATCTAAGCGGAAAATACTGCGAGTCGGCACTGCAAAACCTTGTTGCTAGGATAGAACGGGCCATCGACAAAAGGGACTACGCTATGGGCATCTTTTTGGATATAGAGGGGGCTTTTGATAATGCCACTTTCGACAGTATGTGCAGCTCTACCTGTAGATATGGTGTAGCCCAAAGAATCGTAACGGTGCGGGCGGAGGAGGATCTGCTGGTGTCTTCCGGGGTAAATGGAGGCTGCCCGGAAGGTGGTGTACTCTCTCCATTGCTCTGGTGCATAGGGATCTATCCTCTACTCACCACCTTAAATGATACTGGAGTCTACACATAAGCATATGCGGACGACGTTGCTTGTTTGATAACGGGCCCTCCGCTTATGAAAATCTGTAGAAAAGTGCAAAAAACTCCGGATATGATTGACAATTGGTGCTGTACGAATGAGCTATCGGCAAACCCCTCCAAGACTGGTATTGTTATCTACACCAGAAGGAGGAAGGTTGATGGACTCGTTCTGCCTAAGCTAAAAGGAGTCGCAATCCAGCTATCCAAAAAAATCAAATATCTGGGAGTAATCCTCGATAGTAAACTTCTTTGGAAGTCACACGTTGAAGCAAAGACATCTAAAGCACTGACAGCTTTCTGGCAGTGCAAAGGTGTTTTTGGAAAAACGTGGGGCCTTTCTCCTAGCAAGGTCCTATGGATCTACACGGCTATGCTAAAACCTATTGTCACCTATGCATCAGTTGTCTGGATGAGTAGACTCTCTCTCGTGGGAGTCAGGAGGACATTATCGAGACTACAACGTTCTGTGGCCATCTGTTGCACCAGAGCTTTTCCGACTACTTTAGGTCCGGCTTTAGATGCTCGGAGTAGTACCACTTCGTACTTTCATCCAAGGAGAGGCCTTGAAGGCCATCTGCAGGCTGAAACACAATGGGAACTGGTACGGCCCCAGTCCGGCATTGGAAAGCAGAGAAGGCATGTACTTCCATCCAACGATTCTCCCCATGCCCCTTGACTCCATACCATCAAGAGTCGTACTTGAAAAGAGATACAGTATAATGCTACCAGAGGCTCAACTGTGGTCAAACTCATAAAATGAGCACGGTAACCACTGTTTTCGCATTTTCACGGATGGCTCCAGGACCGAGCACGGCTTCGGCTCTGGGGTCTACGTGGAATCCAGCAGGACAAAACTGCACTTTGCTCTTGGAGTGCATGCATCTTTGTTTCAAGCGGAGGTGTATGCTGTTCAAGAAGCGATGAACTTTGTTGTGGAAAACAGATCGAGAGGCATATCTATATGTGTCTGCAGCGACAGCCAAGCTGCGATCATGGCCTTAGACAGCCTCCCAACCACCTGTAAATCTAGACTTAACTATGTCGGTAGATATAATAGCCTGATACTAACATGGGTCCCGGGACACGTGGGTATCGTGGGTAACAAAACCTCTGACTCCTTAGCTAGAATGGGCCATGAGGCCAACTTCTTTGGCCCAGAGCCCGCTTTGCCAATTCTACAGCCATCAAAGCCACGGTTAGCAAATGGGTTACTACAACCCACAACCGAGCTTGGCAGGCTGAGAGAGGCTGCAGATGGACTAAACTGATGTTACCTGTCATGTCCGATCAACTGTCGCTGCATGAACAGCTACGATTTTTTTGGTACTACAAGTAATCTGTTGCCTCGTCGGTTCAGCAGTAAATTTATGAAGCTCGAATTTCCTGTATTCCCGTAATAAAACCTTCCTGGCAGTCTGCAGTGTGTTACTGCCGTAAATCCAAACAGAAACTGGTACTCACTTCTAGTGATGAGTTTATAAATAGCCACCCTTAGATATTTGTCTGATTCTAGCGAAACAGTGTCGTTTGCAAATGTTGCTATTACCTGTAAAGAGCTCTTCGTGACCGATCTAAGGTTATCAGCTGCATAAAGAAGGTAGAAAAGCGGCCATGGACTATCCCTTGCGGTGCACCTGCTTCTATTGCTAGTCTATCAGAATACTTATTTTCGAATTTTACATAAAATTGTCTTCCAGTTTTATAGCTTTCCATTAATTTATAAAAGCCTGTTGGAATATAAGTTGAGCGTTTTTGGGGAAGTCCTGCATGCCACACTGTGTCAAAATCTGTGGTTACGTCGAGATTTACTGCTTCACACGTTCCTTTTTTATCGATGTCTTCAAGAATTTTATTCGTAGCTCTGGGAAATAGCTCGATGGTGAACTGGTATTATATTCCCGAATTGGTGGTATGGTATTATATACCCATTTTATATATTAGGTCGATTCTGTCAAAAAAATAACTTTTCAAAAATTGTTAATAATACTAGCAGTAGACTTATAGGTCTGTACGAAGTTACTTGCGTAGGATCCCTGCATGGTTTTCGTTTGCAATAATTTGAGCAATTTTCCATACTTTAGGGAAATATTTCAAGTTCAAGATTTTACCTCAAGTACTCGTATAATATTTGCATCACCACACATATAAATATACCTTTGGTCACTCTAGACGTTAGAAATGCTTTTAACACAACTAGCTGGCAGCGTATACTAGAAACCCTCGCAAAAATAGGGTCGCCTAGTTATACATATAATCAAAATAATTGAGAGCTATTTCATGGACCGCAAACTGAGGTTTAGAAGAGACAAAGGCGTTGAGGAGTACATATATCGTATGAACAGGGGTTCCTCAAGAACCAGTTCTGGGCGCTTTGCTAGGGAACCTAATGTATGACGGGATTCTAAGGCTGGATATGCCACCTAGAACTAAAGTCATTAGATTCGCGGATGATATCGCAGTGGTAACGGTAGCGAAACATATCCACGAAATTGAGAGGATCGCCAGCGAATCAGTAAGCAGGATCAAGACTTGGCTAAGGTCTATGAAGCTGGAATTAGCTGAGCATAAGACCGGTGTAGGTCTAATAAGCAGCAGGAAGATAGTAGAAACTATAAATGTAAATGTTGAGTCTGTAACCATTGCTTCAAACCCCGCTATAAAATGCCCAGGAGTGATGGTTGACAGTCGATTAAATTTCAAAACGCACCTGGAATACGCTGTGAAGAAGGGATCGATTGTGCAGTCACGTGCCTGTCACGAATCATGCCAAGCAATGGCGGACCTAGCCACAGCAAAAGAATGATATATGGCAGGGTAGTCAGCTCAGTTCTTTTGTATGCCGCACCGATCTGGGCTGATGCACTGAACTTAAATACCTTCACAAAAAAACTGACAGCCGTCTGTCGGTTAAGCGCTTTGCGGACTATGTGCGGCTTCCCTACAGTTTTGGATGATGCTTCCTTAGCTTCGTTATAGTAGGCGTAGACATTCTGGCGACAGAAATACAGAGAGTGTATATAAGGCTCCCCGTACCCGACGGTAGAACAAGTCGTAAAACTATTGCAGAAGAAGAAAGGCGTTGTTCAATCGGCCACTGGTAAGATCGGTGGGACAGAGCACCGAAAGGTAGATGGACGCATGGGCTAATACCCATTCTTACGACGTAGTTAGAAAGGAACCACGGGGACACAAACTTCCACCTAACCCAATTTCTTTCAGGACACGGAGTATTTCGAAAGTATCTCCGTAGATTCAGCCATGACAGTTCCCCAAACTGTCCTATCTGCACGGAGAGGGAAGGAGACGCTGGCCACGTCTTGTTCCAACGCCCACGCTATGCTCCCGAAACTTGTGGTATTTTAAACGGAGAAAATATAGATTTTATGCTAAAATCGAGCGATAACTGGAAGCGAGTCTGTGCGCATGCAAAATATATCCACAATGATTTAAAACGCGCAGAGGTTCGTAGACGAAATAACTAGAAGCATATGAGCTAACCAGGTCCGTGAGGTAATTCCTTCTTGGCCACTTCTGCGGGGAGAGTGGTGGATAGTGGAGAGGTGTTTTGTACGTAGCTGTGAGGCTACTAGTCCTGCATACGGCTTTGCCGGTATAGCAGTACTCATGAGAGTTCTCACTTCACGGGCGTCATCCCAGGAAAAAAAAACATATAAATATACCGTTTTATGCATAGATTGCCTCATTACAAATATGTACTACAATTTAGTTTGGACCCCAAATTTATAATAAAATTTTAAATTTTATTTCGAAACAGTTTATCTTATCACTTAATACCAATTTTTCTCACGTTGCGTCATTGCTCAATCATCTACTAAAATTAGCAGAAAGGTTTTTAATTTTCCCATTTTTTAATATTTAGGTACAAACACAGTCCGGCTTAATTAGCGTTTGACCTGCGGCTGGCATGTCAAATAACAATGGACGAAATTAATTTTAATTTATCTCCCGTTTCCAGTTACTAGCACCACAACATTGTGTACCCATAGCCGAGGGTTAAATTGTTTGCAACTAAGCGCACGCACAGAGTCAACCAACAGGCACCAACCGCCAATCACTAAACTTTCGTCCATTCAGCTGTGCGCTAAGCAGTGAATAGCTTCATTAATGAAGCTCCGAGCCTGTGACAACAAGCAACCGCCAACCTTGGCCAACCGTAATCTTACATATGTATGTGTGTGTATGTACAAAATAATGGTGATTTGGATGAGAGCGAAGGTAACGCAGGCCGCGTCTATTAATCACTCGGTACAAAAATTTGCCGGCTCTCATCCTAATTTGTTCCTTATGATGGAAAAGTGAACATTTAATGAGTAATTAATTTGATACAGTGCGCGGATATAAAACCTGTGTATATGTCGAAAAAAACCGTACTTTATACAAATGGAAACAGCCAATGTATATTAGTTAGTTAGGATATATGGGTTCCCTTGCGAGGGGCCCACTTGGACAGATATTCAAAATTCGTCTATAGTTGTACCAGAAAGGCGAAAAGGAGAAGGAAAGGAACCAGACATTTGCAAAAAAGGAAGAAGGGGCCTTGGAGGATGACGACCAACAGTGGCTAATTTGCATTCGTATTAGCCGCTTCAAGTTAAAAGTTTGAGTTCTTGGGCGAAGATTTCATGGCATCGTTGGAATGTTCGATTCGATCGATTTTTGAATTGTCTCTCTGCGCGTATGGCAAAAATCGTGAAATGAGCTCACGAAGATAAGATGCATCGTAATCTGAAGTACTTCCATTTCTACTTTGAATGGTTTTCACGGACATCCTTTTACTCATCATCTTCGTAACCATCATAGCAATTACCACTCGGGTTGCGCCACTGCTTCCTTCACAATCGCGCTCTATACGACTCGGTTCATTGTGTCACTTCTCCTAGCATTTTTAAGGCATAAAACTGCATCAATATCGTCTGCCTGTCTTCTTGACCATCTTCCGCGCTTTTTACTTCCCTTAATAAAAGAGTTGATGGCTTTTTCGTAATTCTGCTATCGTCAATCCTGCGTAATGTCCAAACCATCTCAGCCGCTGAGCTTTAGCGAAATGCCCAATATTTTGACCTGATATCAGCTATTTGATCTCATGATTGTGTTGATTATGTAAGATCCATCAGCTTCCCCTATATATATATATATAAATGGCGCCCTTTTTAGTTGTTTGGCCGAGATCCTCCTCCTATTTGTGGCGAGCGTCTTGATGTTCCACAAATGGAGGGGCCTCCAGTTTCAAGCCGACTCCGAACGGCAGATATTTTATGAGGAGCTTTTTCATGGCAGAATACACTCGGAGGTTTGCCATTGCCTGCCGAGGGGCGACCGCTATTAGAAAAATGTTTTTCTTAATTTTGGTGTTTCACCGAGATTCGAACCAACATTCTCTCTGTGAATTCCGCACCAACCCATTCGGCTGCGGCGGCCGCCTGCTTTCCTTACTGGTCCAAATATTCTTCTTCGCATTTTATGTTCAAAGCGGAGAAGGTAGTTTTTCAATGCCCATGCTTCGCAGCCATATGCTCCTACTGGTCTTATGAGCACCCCGGACTCAATCCACTCTTGTAGCCAAAGGGTCGGCAGTCAGTGCAGCTCTAAGGCTTCCTAATCGATTCCATCTCAAAGAAGGCAATCTTATAGGGCATGTAAGAATTCTGGGTTGAATCCTGAACACTCCGATCCTGACAGTCCATGATAAGATGGAAAGGAGACTAAAATTCTCCAAGAACTTCAAAGTGGTCATTAGTGAGCGCTCAGAGTGGAGAAGTCATCAAATATCCTTAAAACAGGGCGCACAGGTGTGGGTTACGGATGTCGAACTACATTTAACTACAAAAAAGTAATTGCAATGGGAAAACCCACTTCCATCTTCCAGGCGGAGGTCCACGCCTTAGAGCTGTGTGCCAGAGAATGTATCCGGAGAGAGCAGGTCTAAAATCGCTAGATGCGAAAAAGAGGGCAATCACTCCCTTCAGAGGTCCTGAACTTTTCTGCGGGGTAAATAACAGCTACTCGATTACTGGAGCGCCCAATCGGGTATGCGGCAATCGAAAAGAGTCATAGATCCAGAACGGATAAAGGCTGAAGCAATCCTTACCTAAGCACGAAGAACATAAAACTTTACACTGAACTACTGTAAACTTAATTATCACATGAAAAAGATAGGTGCGATGATTCCTGTAGACTCTGCAAAGAGGCACAAAAAACAGCAGAACACGTTCTATGCCACTGCCTAGCAGTGACACGACGCAGACTAAATTACCTGCGAAATGGGGCTATAGATCCAAACCTCCGTGCCTACCTCCTTGAACTTGGAATTTGAAAAGGTCGAGCCAAGGAGCACCAGGAGATTTGGTGGCTCCTAAAACACTGATGCTAAAAAGCCCATTGTATTTAAAGCTCTGGAAAGGGGGTAGATAGTCAAGGAGGGAAGAAGAAAAGTATCAGAGAAGGTTAGGTTTGGCAGCCGCATCGCACATAGGGACAACGATGACACTTAGACCACGAAATGGGTCCGTTGTGAGCCGCGTGGGCTGAGCTACATTTCTCTCTCTATATTAAACCATCCAGAGCTTTTGATAAAGCGTAAAGTATCAGAGAAAGAGATAGGAAAGAATAGAGAGAGAGATAGAGATAGTTAGTCCTGCGAGAATTTTTCAGATTCTTTGGAAAATCTGTAAATATCCTCCAGTTTTAGAGAACGAATATTACTCATTCTCACGACATCGGAACCCAATACTCGTAATCGCGCTCTAGCAAAGGCAGGACACTCACAGAGAAAGTGCTCAGTGCTATCCCGCCTCCTCCAAGCACGACAGGCACATTGGGTCCTCAATGATTGCAATGGTGGTCACATGCTGACCCCATGGGTTGTGTCCTGTAATAATACCGAGCATCAACCGAACGTCTTTCTTCCAAGTTTTAGTAGAAAGTTTGATAGTTTTCTGTTTTGACTTTTTACAAAACACTTTGCAATTCTGCAGCGCTCTAGACCGGACCATCGGTCTTTATGTAGATTGGCTACATAGTCGCGGATCCAATTTATGGTTCCTTCGGAACTGATTCCAATTATTGGCTCTAGCCCTTGTGGGGGAACCGCTGATCCACGGTTGGCCAATTCGTCGGCAATCTCGTTTCCTTGAACACCGGAGTGTCCCGGAACCCATATAAGTACAAGCCTGTTTTGTCTTGCGACAGAATTAAGCTTCTTCTTACATTCTTGAACAATCTTTGAGGTTTGCCTCGCGTTCTGCAAGGCCTTCAGTGCAGCCTGACTGTCACTGAAAACTCCAATCTGTTTCCCGCTCCATCTCCTCTCGATTATCCATTCGGCTACTTTCAGGATGGCAAAAACTTCCGTTTGGAAAACAGTTGCCATTTCTCCCATAGCCTACTTCCTTAAGCCTACAGCAGTTTTAGGATTTCTTAACAGTCTAAAACTGATTGCGTAGGCTACCTGGCTGCACAATAGATCTCCTCAGGTCGCAGTGCACAAACAGCTAATCAAAATAATAATATGAGCGTCCTGTAGATTTGTAGCTTATACGAACTCGATAGTAATTTATATTTGAGAAATTTCAGGTGAGCAAAATAACTTTTTTAGCACCTTTTAGTCTATCATTCACGCCGATTAGGGGGTCTGTAGTGCTGCTAAGTTTGACACCCAGGTATTTAAAACTCTTTACTTTGTGAAAAATACTTTCATTATTTATATTTATTACTTTTCATTAAATCCGGAAGTCTTTCTATGGTTTCTGTGTCTCCATTTGTGTCGTCTACTTGTGGCTCTCGAACAGGTCATAGTTATTTCATTTCACTCTATGCTAACACTGGAGTCACATATAAATAATATAACAAAAAAAGCCACGAAATCTTTGTGGACAACCAAACAATTACAAGGGAGATCCTGGGGCCTCAGCCCTGGTATGGCCCTCTGGATATACACCCAAATGGTTAGACCAATCATACTGTATGGTTCACTAGTATGGTGGAGCAAATCTATTCAAAAAACAGCGAAGTACTCCAACAACTGGCATGGAAGCACTCCTTAATCTCCCACCACTTCATATAGCAATCCAAGAGGAAGCAGCTACGCAAGCACTCGTGCTACACATGAAAAAAAAATTTCAAATTAGGCAACCTCACCGGTCACTAAGCATCCTAAATAAAATCAAAAACACCATAAGCATGGCACAAGTTTCAGACCACATTGACCCAACCCTCTGTTTCACAAAAGGATACCCAGGTACCTTTCCTGAGCGGAACGCGTGGAAAACAAACCCAAAATGGATGAATGATGATTCAGAAAAATGGTACACTGATGGATCAAAAACACATTATGGTGTAGGAGCAGGAGTAGTGGGGCCCAGAATCCACAAATCATTCACTCTCACCAGGGACACCACCATCTTCCAAGAGGAATTATACGCAATAATGGAAGCAGCAAACATCATGCAACGTAGAAACCACAAGAGAGTAAAGATTATAATACTCTCTGACATCCAATTAGTTCTAAAAGCTTTAGAGAGCTATACCTACAACTCAAAAACTCTCTTAGAATGCCACAAGGCACTCAATAACCTGGCATTAAAAAAACAATGTCTCATTAATTTGGGCACCAGGACATGAGGGATGTGACGGCAACGAAAAGGCAGACTTTCAAGCCAAAAAAGGGGCAGATGTAAATTTCATCGGACCTAGTCCCATGTTTGGATTTTACAAAAACAGCCTAAAAGAAAAAGTAAAATACTAGGCCAAAACTCTAATAAATCAGCATTGGAACAACGTAAAAGGTCTTAGACACTCCAAAAAGTTCTTAAGTTTCAATGCTAAAAGAGCTAAGATGGCCCTCACGTTAAACAAAAAGAGCATTCGCACTCTCACAGGCGCCCTCACGGGTCACTTCACCTGCAACAAACACTTACATATAGTAAATGAGGCATAACTAACACCAGCACCTGCAGATTTTGCTGCGAAGATGAGGAGTCTATACAACATCTCATAATCGAATGTCCGGGGTTGACGCATAGAAGGAAAAAGTTTTTAAACAAGTACATGCTTACAGATGAAGACCTTCAATCACTCCCTCAGAAGGAGCTGGTACAATTCATAAGCATACTTAACAGTCAATAGACAGCAGAGGGTACACAATAGATCAATATGGTCGCAGTGCTAAAGGTCCATACCTTAACCCTTTACTACCATTAACCATTAACATTAACCAACACTGGACTAAAATAACAAATGCGGAAGCTTTCGAAAAACAACCTCATAAACTCTTTTTATTTATAACAAGTTAGGGTTTTTTTGGTATAGAGGCTATGCAAACTGTAATGCGAAATTAAATTGTTTGCATATGAGAACGAACGGCAGTTTTATTAATTGCTACTTCTTGGGCAATTATTTGTATTTGGAGTATTGGCCTTTTTCGGTCTTTTATTTTCTATTTTTGTACGTAGACGGGTAATTTGTGTGATGTTTAATTAAATGACTCTTGGTTTAATGACTTATGGTCTTAAAGCTTAGCATTTTATTTGTTTTTTGTTTTTTGCTTTTCTTACTGGTTTAGTCGCATTTTTTCGTGGCATATCAATTCTGTGTGGAAATAAAATAAAAAAGAGAGTAATGAAATTATAAACGTTTTCGCTTTGATAGCAAATTTCATGACATTTGATATTTGAATTGTAAATATTGTGGGACACATGACCCTCCAACTGTGTATTTTTAAATCATCTGGTCTATCTGATTTTGTAGTACTTTTTCCAGCATAGGCTGCCTTATTCTGGCAAATATTGGCTTTCAGACCATCAATCGTAACTGGTTTGCAATAGACGATCAGTGACTTAATGCAGCGCCACGCAAAGTAGTTGGTATGATAGAGTAAAATTATCAGACTTTGGATAGAAGTAGTTAAAACGCAGTTGTATTTTTTAAAAAGAATTTTGAACTTGCCTGCAAATACACCTTTAGAAACTGGCTTTCTAAATTGTCATTTGTAGTACATATGTAAATATATTACAGCTTCACCTTAGACATATTCTTAAGACCTTATTTGACTAGCATTAAAGTATCTAGCATTATAGATTGCCACATAAATGCTGAAAAAATAATGACAAATCTTTTGGACAAAAGCAGTTCAGGACTTAAAGAAATTAAATCTAAATCTGACTTACGACATATCAGATAGAAACATTATTCAATTATTAAAGGTTTGCTCACTAGTGACATTCGATTTTTGACACTCCCTTACAAAAGGTTGTATTTAAGAAGGTGAATAAAGTGGAACAAATTAAATTCGTTTTGCTAAAAATGGTAGCAAAAAAGTATTTTCTTACTTAAATGGAAACAAACTGCGAACAACTTAAAAAATTAATTTTAAGTAATATTTGAATGCAAATAATGGTAGAAATAGAAGTTATCAGCGGAAATTTCCAAGTCTAATATTAAAACAAGAAATCATTTCACTTAATCCAAGACTTTATTTTGTGAATTAATTATTAAATTTAAAACCGATCGCGAAGTTGGGAAGCTTCGCCAATATGAAACTATTTTGTTAAAAATAAATAAATAATTGGCACGTACAATTCTGTTAGTTGTTTGGCGAGATTCTCCTCCTATTTGTACCGCGTGTCTTGATGTTGTTCCACAAATGGACGGATCTAAAGTTTTAAGCCGATTCTGGCAGATGGTTTTTTACTAGGAGCTTTTTCATGCTGGTACTGTACTTTGCTAAGTCCTCTCTGGACACATCATCCATCCATGGTAAGGTGGGCTCATTGGGAATAAGTTCCGTCAATCCCAACTTTTTTATAAAGAGGTATGCAATGTTATAGGTCGCGTCGATACTATCCAATTATTCTCCCTGTCGTAACTCTTGGGGAAATGCTAGCTCTTTGCAAAACATGAATTATTTCTAAATCAACGCATCACAAGAATTAAAGCTTTGTAAATTCTCCACTCATCGATTACGTCAAATACTCTATCATGTCCTGACTTAAGCGGTATGTATTCCATGTCATACTACCATAGTCCTGAACATACCGATGAATACTCTTGAGCGAGTTGTTGCTCGTAAGCAGACCATTTTGAAAATGAAATGTTTTTTCTACTCATTTTACTTTTCCTCCACTTTTACTCAAAATTTCTAGAGCTAGCAACCCAGGGTCTTGCTAAGAGAGCCGATTTGTCAAGAGAGAACGAGAAAGCTGCATACTAGGCAAACCTTTTATCATTGAATCATGAGATAGGAGGATATGGAATACTAATATAGATGTACTTCTTTTAACTGTGAACTTAGCGAACAAACAGAGGCTGTGGGAAAGAGCTTTGAAAAGTACTTGCATATACAAGGACCTATGTTACTTGTGCCACTCTACAATGGCGAACCCCTCTCTGCCTAATCTTCGACTTTCGACTTTCCAAAAGCATTCGATACGATCCACCAAGACGCAATCTCGAGTGCATTGGCATGTAAAGCTCATAAAAGCACTGTACACCAACTTAAGTAAGCGTGTGAGGCTTAAAAAAGAGCTGATTGAAGCAATAGACAACGCGACCGGCGTTCGTCAGAGCTGTGTTTTGGCACTCTCACCTTTTCAGCATTGTGCTGGACTGTATTATGAGCGAAGCAAACCACGAAACAAATGACGTAACAAGGGGACTGAATGGATGTCTCGAAGATCTCAAAGCAAATTAATAAAGATAGATGCCTTATGCCACATACCTTTACCGATATGTCGAAAAAACTGACGCTAGTAAAAGAAATATCAGCGAAAGTAGGCCTCGAAATACATAAATATCAGTAAAACCAAGTAATGCGACGGTACTGAGCTTGAAGAAGTTAGCTCCTTATGCTACTTGGGCAGCATTATGTCTTCACGCGAAGGCTCAAAAGAAGATTTTACCAATCGCATAAGAAAACCGAAACAGGCTTTTCTCTCTCTTAAACATGCCCGGAAATCATTTGTGATCACTCGTAACACCAAAATTAAAATATTCAACTCTAATGTCAAGTCCGTCTTATTGTACGGCTGCGCACTTGGAGTCTTGCAGCTACAGACGTGCAGCGCTTACAAGTATTTGTAAACCATTGCCTTCGTACAGTACTTCGAATCTTCTGGCCCAACATCACCATATCTAACGAAAACTTATGGACTATGACAAACCAAACTACAATGCGAATGGAAATACTCAAAAGGAAGGGGTGGCTTGGACAAATTTTAAAAAGAGATCCGATCGACTTCACTCGTAGTGCGATTGATTGAAACCCGCAAAGTAACCGACGCAGAGGCAGACCATCACTAACCTGGGGAAGAACCTTAGAAACGGAAATAGCAAGGGCAAACGAAAGTTGGAATGAACTAAAGTGACTGGGGTTCGACAGAAGTGAATGGAGGAAGCTTGTTGTGGTCCTCTGAGACTTCGTGGAACCATAGGAACTTAAATATATCTCTTAGATCACAATATTGGTAAAAGCTATTTCAACGATACGGTTCAAAATTATAAAATCTCTGGGATATTGAGATAGGATAGGTCACAAAAATTGCCACTGCTCTCTTTGTAACTTAAACGAGTTAGAAAACATAGAAAACTTCTTAGGAAGGTGCCCTATTTTGAAGAAAATCAATTTTGAAACAACCCAGATAAAGTTAAAAATAGATGGGATTGGTTCAGGCGGATGGAATAGTATACTTTGATGTATCACTTGTGCTTTAAAATACCTTTTAGCTTGAGCTATCTAATTTTTAAGCGAATATAATTAAGCTTTGCGCAATTCCTTTGAAACAAAATTGGTTTTCAATGTCAAATTTATTATGTTTTTCCAACAGACGACCACTTGGGCCATTGTCGTATACTCTTTAATAAATAGTTTTTAAGATATTTATGTATATTACATATATTTCCATAACAGAGAAAGTAATCTATCTATCTCTATCTATCTCTATCTGTCTTATTTTACCTTGGCTGCCAATTGGCAGACACATTTCTTGAATTAACCCTCTCAACAAGTTCGTCACACCAATAAGATAAGATTGCGTGCCGAAAAGTATATCCTACAGTCTTACTGGATTCATTCAGCGCTTATCTGATTGGTATAGACTTGGGAACCCACAATATTGCAAATCATCTGCTTATTGTTTCATTAGTTTTGTAAAACCCGACCTCTTTCTGGATATAAGCTATTCCTTGTCAAATGATTCAATTGCTTTAATTCTTCCAGAAAAAGGTTTATTTGTATGCTTAATCGGTTTAATAAGAGACTGAAACTGAATGAAAAACTGAAAAAATGTTATACAAATTTAATAATTTTGAGGTCCGGTTGAATTCAATATTGAAAATTTCGATTTTTTCAAAGAAAAAAAATATCTTGGGCTGTTTTTAACATTTTTATAAAAAAAATTAATTTTTTAAGATAATATATACCTACTTTCTCAAAAAATTTTTTATAAAAAATAAAATTTTTTCCCTTAACAAATTTTTCGGATATATTTTTTTTGGTCAGTTCTGAAAACCAATGCCTCTCAGATTTCTTTTTAAAAGGTGATCACATTCTTCCAGTAGGGTTTTTTGACAGATGACGCTTGACTACTGTCAAAAAAAAATAAATAATTTTTTTTTTTAATATTCATTGACATTTCAGCATGGAAAGACTTTCGCCTTAACAAGGTTTACAACTCGTACAAATGTATTATGAAAATCGACGCTCTGTGAAAAGTGTTTATCGCGGGCTCAGGTCGACTTTTGGTGTTCAGCGATGATTCCCATTTTTAGCTTAATGCCTACATCAATAAGCAAAATTGCCGTATTTGGGTTGAAGAGCAACGCGAAGCCATTCAACAACAACCATTTGGTGCGGCCTATAGGCTGGACGAATCTCGGCCCATATTTCTTCAAAGACGATGCTGGCACCAATGTAAGAGCGAATGGCGAACGCTATCGCGCCATGATAAACGACTTTTTGATGCCGGATATTGAAGTCCCTGATCTCCACAACATTTTGTTCCGACAAGACGGCGCTACTTACCATACAGCCCGTGAAACAATGAAGTTACTGCGTCGACGTTTCAGTGAGTGTGATATCAAAGCTTTGGATTTTTATTTGTGGGCGTATATAAAGTATAAATATTTTGTGGATGAACCAGCTTCGATTGAGGCATTGGAAGCCAACTTTTCTAAATTTATTCCCCAGATATCGACCAAAGTCCTCCAGCGAGTCATTCACAATGGGTGTTTACGGATGGCCGAATTACGGCGCAGTTGCGGCCAACATTCGAAAGGAGTTATCTTTAAAAAATAAAAGTCTTGAATGGTTCTACGCAAAAACAATAAAGATTCCACAATCAATTTGGATTTTCGTTGTTTTATTTCAATTTAAAATCGGATAACTCTAAACTGATCAGCCTTCATTATTAGCTCAGACTTTGTCCATTAATCCTTGTAAGCTTCATGATGGAATTTTCATAACTTTTCTAATTATATTCAAATACATGCAACGAATCTCTGAAAAACATCACTCTAGGGCAGCGCTCGATTGAGGCGTCTTTACGTACATTAGTACAAGGTGGCGCAAAATTAATCATCTAATTTTCATTTTGAATAACTTTTGCACTAAAAATAGGATTTTGAGTAATGGTCATCTTAATTTTGACCTTTACGCGCTCCTTTGCTTGTCCATTACTTGTCTATTTGTATACTGCACTTGTCCAGCTGCCCAGTTCACAAGAGTAAAATATGAAAAAAAGTATAATTCTTCCGATAGGGTGATTAATTTTGCGCCCCCTTATATGTGTGCTTCGCTGATTCGCTATACATATTTGCATATAACCGGCTTAATTGTGGAGTGTAACTTTTTCCCATTAGCTTCCCAGCTGGCCTTGCAATATTTCATCGATATTCGCCTTAAGCGTTAAATTCTTAACGAATATGAAAAAAAAAATTGATTAATATCTCCCAGTGAGCAGATAATGCGATTATTCGAAATAATATTTGAGCGCAAACGAATTCACTTTGAGTTTCCCCTCTATATAATCGATTTTTTCTGCCCGAAGTGTACCGCTGCCAATGGCCAAATAACATTTGATTTAAAAAAGAAACCAAAGGAGGGTCTAACTTTTTCGTTTGTATATATGTATGTGTATGTGTGCTTCAGATTGTAGCTATGTTAAATTTGCGTGTTGTGTGTTACATTTCTGCAGTGAAAAGCTAAACTACTCAACAGACATTCTAGCTCATGAACTGGTGGTACACTAATTCGAAAGTAACCAGTATTATACCAGTTGCCAAATGAACAATTAAAGTAGTACGCAAAATATTGTAAATATTCTTATATTATATTCGTTTTCTTTGTTGTTGTTGCAATTTGTTATTTAAATAAAATAATTTTTAATAGAATTTATTTCAGACTGCTTTCATTTAATTGCAGAATAAAAAAAAATATGTATAA
The DNA here is from genome assembly GCF_027943255.1 of Anastrepha obliqua. Taxonomy (NCBI): domain Eukaryota; kingdom Metazoa; phylum Arthropoda; class Insecta; order Diptera; family Tephritidae; genus Anastrepha; species Anastrepha obliqua. The sequence continues at coordinate 26,199,208 of NC_072893.1, forward strand.
GTTACACAAGAAATTCAAGAAAAAACTAAACAAACAAAAAACTAATCAAAAAAAGTAAATAAATACAAAAACCAAGGAGCAAAAAAAATTATTAAAAAAAAAATTTATTAAAATAATATACAATATATAAAATTAAAAAAAAAACTCTAAATAAATTATTTAAATTAAAAAACCAAATGCAATTTATTATAAAGAAACATAAGTTAAATGTTGCTCAAAGTATTGTGTATATAATTAGCCACTGTTTTTCCCCAACTCTCTGGATACTAATATACACCAAAAAAACTCTCGCTATCCAATTTTTTATATCTCCATATGAGTGCTGCTCCAACAATTATGTGTCATTGACTTGAACTGGCGATAATCGGAAGGGAAAATATCCGGCAAATACGGCGTGTGAGGTTGGACTTCTCAATTCTTTTTTTTTTCGCAACAACTGGAAAAGTATTGTCGTATAAAAAAATATTTAAATATAAAATGATATATAAATTTTAAATAATATTTAAATGGAGTAGTAACGCGCGCGTTTGTTTATCAATTGTGTTTGGTAGAAAAAAAGGAAAAAATTAAAATTAAAGAAAAAATCCACAGCTCGCGCAAATGTCGTTGATTTATCACCAAACTTGACATTATTGCAAAAAAAGAGTTTTGCTCATGCAAGGTCACTAATACTTGAAGGTTATTTGTTTCACTGATATCACAACATCCAATTTTATGCTTTACATCTGACACTTTTAGTGCAACTCGCATGTGGTGCCATATTTTGACAAACAACAGAAATTTATAGAAGTATAAAAAAAATACAAATATTTTTCTTAAAAGTGATACCTCATTTTTAGGCTTTTCTTGAGTTACTGAACACGAAAATGAACTTTATTTATTTTTTCAAAGAAATGTTTTCGAAATATAGGCAAAAAATCTATTTTCTCGGTATTTTTGCATTTATTACTTAAAGGGGATTATCAGGGTAGTCAATCGCTTATTTAAAAGGCGAGTAGTGAATGCGCAAGCTGTGATGGCCGCCTTCTGTTAGTATCGCGTAGTCTCACCTATCTCAGTCCTAGCTTCAACTCCCTTTGCACCCGCTGCAAACAAACGCAACTACTGCGGAGATTGCGTAACCAGTCTCGGTGGCAGTATGGGTGAAGGCTAACGAAGCGGGACGAGTTTCTTTGCTAAGAAGAAAGTTGGGCATAAAGCCAGCTGTCTACCTCACAAGCAAACCATGTTTTGAGATCCTAAAAAATGTCTCGGATAGAAAATTGAACTAGTAGACGGCATCAGAAACGGAATGAGGATTTACGATTCGAAACTAGAGGGAGGCCAAGGTTAAACGCGCACCGTCCCGTCAGCAATGATGATACCAGAAAAAGCTCCAGAAAAGCAAAAAAAAAAATATCCTTTCACGGATATCGTTTGAAAAATATCTTCCGCTCTGAAATATCTTCGACAAGACAAGCGGAGTAATAATTTTTCAGTTACAGGCATTTAAATAAAAAATTTAACAAGTTTTTTAAGCTTTTTTATGATTTTAGTTGATAAATTATATTATAATAAAAAAAACAATTAAAATTAACAATGCAAAATGAAAAGAAAATTTTGTTACAGAATTTATTATAAAAAGGTGAAGATGCGCAAGAGCGCCCAAAGCTGACAGAAAGTGTAAAAGTTATGAAAAATTAAGTTAAAGTTGAAATTTAAGTTGAGTTGTAGCACTAAATTTCAAAAAGTTTCATTTTTTATGTTCGAAAATATAGAACTTTTGAAAAAAATTAACTAAAATAAGTCAATGAACTCCATGACGTTATTGTATTTGTAGTGGAACTTGATTATTTCCTAATATTGAAAAGAAATGAGAAACTAAAATTCAAAAAATTTTTAATTTTTTTAATATATGTTCGAGAAACCAAAACTTCTGAAAAAAATTAATTAAAACAAGTGATGAAGTTCATTTTTTATTGTATTTGTAGTGGAACTTGAACATTTTCTAATATTGAAAAAAATTCTTTAACTAAATTTCAAAAGATTTAATGTTCTTATGTTCGAAAATCCAAAACTTCTGAAAAAATTAACTAAAATAAGTCATGGAGTTCATTCTTTATTGTATTTGTAGTGGAACTTGAATATTTCCTTACATTGAAATAGTAAATTGTGAAACTGAATTTCAAAAAGTTTGATTTTTTTATGTTCGAAAATCCGAAATTTCTAAAAAAATAACTAAAATAAGTCATGGAGTTCATTATTTACTGTTTTTGTAGTGCAACTTGATTATTTCCTAATATTGAAAAGAAATGAGAAACTAAAATTCAAAAAATTTTTAATTTTTTTATGTTAGAAAAAGCAAAACTTCTCAAAAAAATTAATTAAAATGAGTGATGAAGTTCATTTTTTATTGTATTGTAGTGGAACTTGAATATTTTCATGTTGTTGTTGTCATGGAGTTCATTATTTATTGTTTTTGTAGTGGAACTTGATTATTTCCTAATATTGAAAAAAAATGAGAAACTAAAATTCAAAAAATTTTTAATTTTTTTTTGTTCGAAAAACCAAAACTTCTGAAAAAAATTAATTAAAATAAGTGATGAAGTTCATTCTTTATTGTATTGGTGGAGGATCTTAAATATTTTCGAATATTGAAAGAAATCTTTAAACTAAATTTCAAAAAGTTTCGGTTTTTATGTTCGAGAAACCAAAACTTCTGAAAAAAATTAATTAAAACAAGTGATGAAGTTCATTTTTTATTGTATTTGTAGTGGAACTTGAATATTTTCTAATATTGAAAAAAATTCTTAAACTAAGTTTCAAAAGATTTAATGTTTTTATGTTCGAAAATCCAAAACTTCTGAAAAAATTAACTAAAATAAGTCATGGAGTTCTTTCTTTATTGTATTTGTAGTGGAACTTGATTATTTCCTAATATTGAAAAGAAATGAGAAACTAAAATTCAAAAAAATTTTAATTTTTTTATGTTCGAAAAACCAAAACTTCTCAAAAAAATTAATTAAAATGAGTGATGAAGTTCATTTTTTATTGTATTGTAGTGGAACTTGAATATTTTCATGTTGTTGTTGTCATGGAGTTCATTATTTATTGTTTTTGTAGTGGAACTTGATTATTTCCTAATATTGAAAAAAAATGAGAAACTAAAATTCAAAAAATTTTTAATTTTTTTTGTTCGAAAAACCAAAACTTCTGAAAAAAATTAATTAAAATAAGTGATGAAGTTCATTCTTTATTGTATTGGTGGAGGATCTTAAATATTTTCGAATATTGAAAGAAATCTTTAAACTAAATTTCAAAAAGTTTCGGTTTTTATGTTCGAGAAACCAAAACTTCTGAAAAAAATTAATTAAAACAAGTGATGAAGTTCATTTTTTATTGTATTTGTAGTGGAACTTGAATATTTTCTAATATTGAAAAAAATTCTTAAACTAAGTTTCAAAAGATTTAATGTTTTTATGTTCGAAAATCCAAAACTTCTGAAAAAATTAACTAAAATAAGTCATGGAGTTCTTTCTTTATTGTATTTGTAGTGGAACTTGAATATTTCCTTACATTGAAATAGTAAATTGTGAAACTGAGTTTCAAAAAGTTTGATTTTTTTATGTTCGAAAATCCAAAACTTCTGAAAAAATTAACTGAAATAAGTCATGGAATTTATCCTTTATTATAAACTTAGTAGAACTTGAATATTTCTTAATATTGAAATGAAATGTAAAACTAAATTTCAAAAAGTTTGATTTTTTTATGTTCGAAAATCCAAAACTTCTGAAAATAAATAAGTCGTGGAGTTCATTCTTTATTGTATTGGTGGAGGATCTTAAATATTTTCGAATATTGAAAGAAATCTTTAAACTATATTAAATTTCAAAAAGTTTCAGTTTTTATGTTCGAAAATCCAAAAATTCTCAAAAAAATTAATTAAAATAAGTCATGGAGTTCATTTTTTATTGTATTTGTAGTGGAACTTGAATATTTACTAATATTGAAAAAAATTCTTAAACTAAGGTTCAAAAGATTTCATGTTTTTATGTTCGAAAATCCAAAACTTCTGAAAAAAATTAACTAAAATAAGTCATGGAGTTCAATCTTTATTGTATTTCTAGTGGAACTTGAATATTTCCTAATATTGAAAAGAAATGAGAAACTAAAATTCAAAAAAATTTTAATTTTTTTATGTTCGAAAAACCAAAACTTCTCAAAAAAATTAATTAAAATGAGTGATGAAGTTCATTTTTTATTGTATTTGTAGTGGAACTTGAATATTTCCTCATATTGAAAAAAGTTGTGAAACTAAATTTAGAAAAAACTTTTTTTATATTCGAAAATATAAAACTTCTGAAGAATATAACCTGAAACCAATTATATACTTCATTCATGATTATATATGAAATGGAGCTTGCATATTTCCTAATATTTAAATAAATTGTAAATTTAAATTTCAAAAAGTTTCATTTTTTATATTCGAAAATCCAAAACTTCTGACAAAATTAACTGATGGAGCTCCTTCGTGATTATATATGTAATGGCCTTTGCATATTTCCTTAAATTTCCCTTCAAATAAATTATGAAACCAAGTTTTAAAAAGTTTCTTTTATTGCACTTTTTATTCTTACACTCAAATTTCTAAGACTTCTTTGTTTCTGCGAAACCTCACACGCAAATATATTAACAAACGTAGAAAAGCATATTTTATTTGTCATAATATATTTCTCGTAAAAAGAGAACAAAAACCACAAGTTTTCAAATATTTTCATTAAAGTAAAACCTTCTTTTGTGCTTTACCAACAAAAATTCTCAACAATGTTACCCCTTAATGACAACCTTTGCGAGGAGACCTTCACAAGAGCACTGCACACGTACTACTCATACATACATACAAGTCTTCACCACAAAGCCCGCAAATGCGTTTGAATAAATAACAGTAAACAAAACGCAACAAAGCTTAACGAATACTAAGTAAATACCCAAGTAAGTACCGAAATAATAGAAAAAGTTGAACTACTTGGCATAGTTTTAGGAAGAGCTTCGTAACGCGTGTATAACACCAAAGCACACGCATGCACGCACACATGAGCACGGTAATACACCAATACACGTGCATCAACACAAACAGGCAAACGCGCGCTAATTTACCCACCCAAGACCGGCTGAATAAATATAAATAAACACAAGCACATAAATTATAAATTTGTATATGCATGTGCATGTGCGTGTGTGTGTATGTGTGGAAGTATCATCTAAGCCACGCAATGAATACTACTACACTTACAAGCACTTTGGTGGTGGCGACCTGCGCTGTGCCGAGAGTTCAAAAAAGTTCAAGGATTCAATGTGAATTAAAACTCACAAACTATGCCTGCAGGCCGAACAATGCAATCAAGGCAACAAGTTCAACAACATACCACTTACATGCATGCATATGTATGAGTGCGCCATGCCACATATGAAGCATCCGTTAATTGGGTGTAGGTAACGAATTTTGTCATTAGACAACAAACACTTTGCCGGCTGACAACAGATGTTGATGGCATTGCTTTTTGGTTTATCGCCTTGTGATACAGCCAGTTTGCAGCAGCCACACATACACACACATATACTTGTATATATTTAAGTGCGTATGTGTGTGAGTAAATACAATGTCCGATTGCAGCTATTCCTAGGGGTGTTAGGGAAATCAAATTGTCCTTTTTGTGTGAACGCACACAGCCCTGAAATCGCATACTTGGAACGACATGAAGTGGCCAGCAGTATTTGGTTGCTTTTAATTTCAAAATTCTGAGTCTTCCAAGCGGAGAGGCGGAATATGTTTTGTTTGCAATTTTCGGTTAACCGCTTCGAATACGTCCATTAGCCTTTGCTTGAAAATGGACACAAAACTTGCACTTTGATCTTCTGCTTGATAGAGTAGGAGCCGGTGGACAATACTTCGACTAGTAGAGGATGGCTGGCTAACCACAAAGGTAGATTATTTTTGTTCTTACTCTGATGAGCATACGGATTTTCAAGAGAGCCTTGCCAGCAAAAAAAAAGTCTCAGTTTTGAGGTGAACAATTTCTGTGAACTTGTGCTTGTGTTCGTGTCACAGTGATGACAGATGGTACAAAATTAATCACCCTACCGGAAGCATGCAACACTTGCCTCAATGCTGCCCTTAATGTCATTTTTCACTTGCCTCCCATCAACTTTTACGTGGATGGAATTCCCATCGCAGCTCAAAGTGCATTCACAGGTAAAAGAGGAGGTATAAAGACTCATAGGACATGGTAGTATTTTCGGACAGCTAACACACTTAGCACAGATCTCTTCATCCGCAAACTGGAGTTTGAGAATCGTGCTATGGAATCTTTCCTAATAGGCAGGATGTGATCGAGGAAAAATCTGCACCGAAGCTCCACCTCTGTCTTCACTGATGGCTTCAAGATGGAATTGGGAGTCGGTGCAGAGGTTTTCTCTAAATCAGCCAATTTTTCAGACTTCTTTTAACTGCCTAGTAGAGCTTTTCAGACAGAAGTCTTTACGCTCCTGCAGGCATTCACAATGCTTAGGGAACGTTGGAGCAAGGCAGATATTAACATTTTCACCGATAGCCAAACCAGTATCAAGGCTCTGACGACGCCATGATGCAGGTCCAAACTAGTAAACTCCTGTAAGGAGGAGATCAAATTTCGTGGGTGTGCAGGTAACATTTCTCTGATCTGGGTTCCAGGGCATAAGAGGATAGAGGGAAATGAAATTGCTGATGAGCTTGCCAGGAGGAGGACTGAATTGGCCTCAGGAACCTCCTAGCCGGTCATCGGCATTCTCCTGACTGTTGTTAAAGGGGAACTGCACAAATTATTTCTCAGGAAAGCATAGATCAGATGGAGCTCGGTTTCTTCGAGTGGAATGGAGCCTCACACCATTCAATTTCCCAACTCGTAGCCGGTCACTGGATGATCCGCACACACGCGGGAAAGCTGGGTTAACCATTTAACCCCTGTTGCAGAAGCTTGTAGGACCTTTCGAAAATAATATAGCCCCACTACAATAGACGCAGGGCTCAGAAAGTCTTGGGGGCCTCACACCATTCAATTTCCGAACTCGTAGATGTGTTTGCCAGCCATTGAACGATCGGCACTAACGCGGAAAAGCTAGGTTTACCATTTAACCCCCATTGCAGAAGTTGTGAAGACCTTTCAGAAAAGAAGACTGTTGAGCATTTTCTCTGTAAATGATCGGGTTTGGCTGGTAGATGACTAAGGTTACTGGGGACTCCCTTATTCGACGGCTTGGGCAGTGCGCCTGCTTAAATCAAATCAATATTCTCCATTACATCAACAGCTCTGGCTGCAGGAAGTCTCAAAATAGTATCAAAACGCCGCTTTAGTGCTACTTGGAGAGTGCCAGAGTGATACTTCAAACATTTCACCTACCTACCTACCGAACAATGTTATTTCAAGAGCAGAGTACTTCTGAACGGCGAGCTCTCAGACAGCACTACAACCAGCGCAGATGTTCGACAAGGATTTTTGCTTTCGCCGATCCTCTTTCTTCTTATTCCTATTGATGACAATCTACGCAATTCCATAGATGATAAAAGAAGAGGCATCTACTGGAACTTCACCGATCATCTAGAAGTACTCGCTTATGCGAATGACATTTGCTTATGATCAGTAAAGCACTCAGATACGCAAGTAAAACTCGAAGGTCAGTGCGCCGAGTCGGGTAAATTTGGCCTTCAACTCAACAACGACAAAACGAAATCAATAAAAATGTACACTACAAAATACTGTACTTCAGGCAAAGAAATCGACCAAGTCGAAGATTCTACCTACCTACGCAATATAAAAATAAAGCAATTGGCTCGGCTGCATCAAATCTGAAACTCATCACAAATAGTCATCCAAAAAAAAAACAGATTATATAAATCAAATGTCATCTCAGTATTGCTCTGATGGATACGAGATCAGGCTGGTAATCGATCTACTAACTGGAAAAATTCAAAGTTTTGTAAATAGATGCCTCCGTCATATTCTCGAGGTGTGGTGGACAAATGTCGTCTGCAACGATGAGTTATACATATAAAAAGTGCAACTTGCAGGAAATGGACAACCATATAATATTACAAAAGTGGACGTGAATCGGCCACACACTGCGAAAAGATGCTACACAAGCTTGTGGACAAGCTCTTGATTGGAACCCCCAAGACAGCCGGAAGAGAATCCGAGTTAAGTCTAAATGGAGAGGACGCTGCCAAAAGAAATTGATGAATGCGAGAAATCGTGGAATGCACTAAAATTTCTAGCCAAAAAGCCAAGGTGAAAATTCTTTACTGAGGCCCTATGCATCAGTGGATGATAAAGGAAATGATGATAACGGCCGGAAGATCTTTTAGTTTTTTAAAATGGCCTCGTCATTATCATCATCAGGGGTGAGCTAGTTACAGCTCGGGGGGAGCTTCTCCAAGCCTTCTCTAAGGTACACAATTCAAGGTAGCAGACCTCCATTTATGGCTTCTTTTTCGACTTTATCCAAATACTTTAAAATTAAAGTCATAGGAGTTGCGAGATCCTTCTGGCCCCGGGTGGATTGGAGGCACTCCAGATAACTTCTAAGCCTCAGTTCTCGAATTTTTTTGGTGTCTTTTCCGATACGCGATAAAGTTTGGCTGAGCTTCAAGTCCCTTTGGAACAGCAGATATATCGAAGACAAGGTGGAATTTAAAGGCATCTTTTTCGTAGCTCTCTTACCCTCACGGGCAGCTCTCAACTCAGCTCTCATTTTTTCGCTACATCTGTGGATGCAACAAGGTTAAATATTGCCCACCTACGGAATATATTCAGTATAATACTGTGCCAATTACCGCGGGACTAGCCCTCCACCATCATCTAACTGATTATACCTTATCAGTGTGGCTTTAGACCTATACAATAGCATAAGCACCTATAACAATGTCAGCCTAGAAATCCAACGTAGAATCTCTCTTGCCAACAAGTGCTACTTTGGACTAAGTAGGCAACTGAGCAGTAAAGTCCTCTCTCGACGAACAAAACTAACACTTTACAAGGCTCTCATCATGCCCGTCTTAACGTATGGCGCAGAAGCTTGGACGATGACAACATCCGATGAAGCGACGCTTGGAGTGTTCGAGAGAAAGATTCTGCGTAAGATTTTTGGACCTTTGCACGTTGGCAGCAGCGAATATCGTAGGCGATGGAACGATGAGCTGTATGAGCTTTACGACGACATAGACATCGACTAGACAGCGAATAAAGATCCAGCGGCTACGTTGGCTGGATCATGTCATCCCACTGGATACAAACGCTCCACCTCTGAAAGTATTTGATGCGGTACCAGCTGGTGGTAGTAGAGGAAGATGAAGGCCTCCTCTTTCTTGGAAAGGTCAGATGGAGAAGGACCGGCTACACTTGATGTGTTCAATTGGCGCCGGTTAGCACGTGAAAGAAAGGACTGCCTCACTTTGGTAAGCTCGGCCAAAATCGCGCAAGCGCCAATCAAGAAGGAGAAGGAGTAACGTCACAGTTCCTCGTTTTTTCTATTTTCAAGTAAATTTTTTAGCACTTTTGGTAAGTAGTTTTTGGTGTATTAGGTGCGCAACTAAGTTCTCAATCGATGCCGCCATCAGTGTGTGCTAGTGGATTCTAACATAACCTAAACGTCAGAAATTAAGCTTAGACATATGGTAAACAAACTGCTTCGACACATTAGTGATTTTGTTTTGGTATCATTTACTTTTGGTTTTGTGAAAATGTCTGATTTTGTGCCGAGTAATCGTCATTTGCGGGAAGTGTTGATTTTCCTCTTCCATTCGAAAAACGGCGGCTGAAGTGCATCGAGAGCTACAAAAAGTTTATGGAGATGCTGCTTTACAACGTGAAACAACGTGCCGAGATTCGTTCCACCACTTCAAAGACGGTGATTTGGAGGTTGGAGGCATTGCTCAATGAGGATCCGTGTCAAACGCAAGAAGAGCTTGCTTTAGTCTTAGGAGTTACCCGCAAATCCATTTCCAAGCGATTGCACGCTTTGGCAATGATTCAGAAACTGGGCGCTTGGGTTCCTTATGAGTTAAAACCAAGGGATGTTGAATGTCGTTTTTTCGCCTGTGAACAACTGCTCCACTGACCGGTGATGAAAAATGGATTCATTACAGCAATCCAAAGAAAAGAAAGTCATGTGGACTGCCCGGTCATGACTCTACGTCGTCGCTTCGGCCGAATATTCACGCTGCGAAGGTAATACATTGCGTATTTAGTGGATCCAAGTTGGTGTTATTTATTATGAACTGTTAAAACCAAGCGAAACCATCACTGGGGATCATCCGTATCGACTTCAATTGATGCGATTAAGCCGAGCTCTGCGCGAGAAGCCGCCGCAATACGCGGAGAGGCATGAAAAAGTGATTCTACAGCATGACAACGATCGGCCTCACTTTGCCAAACCCGTTAAAACCTACCTGGAAACACTGAAATGGGAAATCCTTCCCCAACCGCCATATTCTCCAGAAATTGCACCGTCCGATTATCACCTATTCCGATCAATGGCACATGGTCTAGCTGACCAGCAGTTCCATTCATATGAAGACATCAAAAAATGGCTTGATCCGTGGATAGCCTCAAAAGATGAACAGTTTTACCGCGATGGTATACGAGATCTACCAGAAAGATGGGAAAAAGTAGTAGCCAACGATGGGCAATACTTTCAATGATTCACTTGTAACCAGTTTTTCAGAATAAAGTTATATTTTCATCAAAAAAAAAACAGCGATAACTTAGTTGCGCACCTAATACCATTTGGCAGTTACTTTCTGAGAAGTATATAACGAAATAGCAGCAACAATATTTGCTCTGGTGAAATAAATAGAAAACAGCTTAGTTTAGCTGCCTGACTTTCATAGGTGGATTTACTCCTTTCGGGCGCCATTACTTGGGCTACTGTTTGGTTGTCGGTTTATACTTAAAAAACCATGTTTCGTCACTTGTGACTATCATATTAAAGTTGCTTAACTCTCCGTTTTTGAATTTTCCTAGAACATATTTAAGCAAATATACTCTTGCTTCTTTTTGATTCTCATTCAAAATTCGTTAAACGCCTCGAACAGTTTTTAATTGTGACTTATACTGATCGGGATATTGTCATGGCATTCAAGCCCGATTCACTGCATTTCATTTCCAGTGTCATTCGTGAGTCTCCGTCAATTTATCGCTTCACCCTGGCCACATTTATTTCGTAAGTAGACGATTTTGGCCGTCTTTGGCGTAGTTCGCCCTCCACAGAAAAATGTCCAGTCTGAAATCTTTGATGCTTCTTACAGTCTTAATGGTCTTAAGAGATACAGTGTGTGTGTTATGTGCAGTTTGGAGCTTATAGAAATTTCCGCAGACAGGATAATTTCCGCAGACTGTCGTCGAAAGCCGTAAAGTATTGAGTAACGAGTTTCCTGCTGCGTTGCTAGCGGAATTTCTACTGAGATTACATCAATTATTTTGAGTTTTCTCGTCTCCATTATAATCGATTTTTCTAACATTTTAAATCAAACATCGTGAGACTAATGGCATTTTAAAAATTTTTCACAAAAATAAAAAATACCATCGACTTGCCGAATTTTCATCAGTTTTTTTCATACTTTAAATAGAGGGGTGCCTGGCATAGCGTTGAGGCTTTTTAAATCCATTTTTTTTTTAATTAATAAGCAAATAAAAGATGAAGTAGTCTTTTAAATAAAATTTATTTTTAATTATTTTAATTTTTATTTAAATATTATTTTTAATTATTGCTTTAAAAAAAGTTATCTGAATTTCTTATTGCAATAAAATTCACAGCAGAATCTGCTCTTGAATTAAAGTGGGCACATACATATGTATATCGGTACATGTAATTACATCTCTGGTATGCCAGTTACTTCCCGCCTTTATTGCTCAAATGCATTTAACTTCACTTTGCCCCGAAGCATTAAAGCACTTTGAGTCGGTGATAATGCCTGCTTAACGGTGTAGTGCCTCTTCCACCAATATCAAGTGCCTCTCCTACAACATTTTTGCAGACTTCAAAATACACACATTACAACAAACACAAGTGCTTAGGTATGCAAGTACCATACGAGTACGAGTGTATGTAAATGTGTGCGTGTGCATGCCGTTATATTGGGGGAAAAATGTACTACAAATACTTTGTTTTTCCACGCGCGCGCAACAAAAATCGATACAAGTCACATTTTTTATATATCGATTTTTAATTTTTTATTTTGTTTTTGTAATTTTCTCCACTTTACAAAACAAAAAGACATTTAACTTACAAAAGCGACTGACTTGTTAAAGCTACAGCAGGAAATCAAGCACTCTTCCCTCAGCTGCTGAGTGGAATGCGAGCCGCCTAACTTTCGGCAAATGTAGGAGAAAAGAGGAAAAAGTTAAAAAACTAAAACAAGAACAAATAAACGAAGGGAGCACTAGTAAGTGATGGCATGAATAAGTGATTGGATAAGTAGAGAAGTCGTTGGAGAATTTGAGGGCGAATACGCTGCAAATGTGGAAGGAGTCGAGTTGCCACACAGCAGCTAAGAAGTGATGAGAAGTGAAGTCTTTACATAGACGAGTCAGTGGAAGTTTGCAAGTAATACAGCGGCGTTCAAGTTTGGGTTTCTTCTTTGTTGCAATGTTTTGCTTTGACAGCTGTCAGAGTTCGACGGCGTCTCGTCATTTGACAGATGTTAAGTAGAATATCCGAAATTTAACAAATATAATTGCCATCAGTTTTGATCCACTCCATAAAAGGTGGATTTTTGAAGGCTACATTTCGCAAAATGGTGGATTATGAATACAACTTAGCCAAATGAAAAAGCAACTGCGAATACAGCTGAAGATCAATCAGAAAAGGCCAGCCCAAGGCGTTATTACTGACAACCCAGATGGCGAAGGGGATGCTATAAAAAACGAGCAGCACATTGTGGAATCAGAGGAAATAGTTGAGGAATTACCACCAGCCGAAGACTGCATTGGACAGGCTGAATGATATGAAGTGTTACCAACTTCACGCTGCTTGTACCTATAAAACAGCTCATGACATCAACGTCAAAATTGTTCTAATGACAGTTCAATATATTGTTTATAAGCCATGAAAAGCATTTGCGTTTCAGTTTTGTTGAATTTTTTTTTTTCTGTGATGGAATTGCGTTATATTTGACTGGAAAATCGCAACCAGCCATTGTTCGTGAGCTCAGTCACCTCAAAGTGAATGAAATGTTTGTGTGTCGCACTATAAAACTATAAATAAAATGATACTGGTAGCATTGCAAAACGCTATGGAGGTGAACCAAAAAAAACCGCAACAACGCCAGAAATGGTACGGCAAGTGAAGGCTCGACTTGAACGAAATCCGCGTCGAAGTGGAAGAAAAATGGCCAAAGAACTGAAAATATCGCAAGACAGCACTCGACGCATATTGAAAAATGTGCTCAAGGTCAAGGCTTACAAGTTCCAAAAAGCACACGATCTTTCACCCCAGCAACAAAGGTTCGGTCCGAAAGAGCAAAGGAGTGGTTGCGCGAACGTGGCGAATTTCCTAACATTGTGTTTGTGTGATAAAAAAAATTTCCCAATTGAGCAGTTCATAAACACTCAATTTGAGCCTACGTATGGCCACTCGAAGCAATTCCCCATCGCAAGTAATGGTTTGGGCCGCAGTGACCGCTGATGGACGCTCTCAAATTGTTTTTATAGAGCCTGGTGTCAAAGTGAATGCGATTTATTAACGGGAAAATGTTTTAGAAGCTGCTGTAGAGCCGTGGACACGCAAACATTTCGGTCGTAGACCATGGACGTTCCAACAGTACTCGGCACCGTCTCATAAAGCTCGTGTGAACCAAGAATGGTTAAAAAATCAGGTTCCACACTTCATTTCGTCCACACAATGGCTTTCGAATTCGCCAGACACAAATGCGATGGACTATTCCATCTGGTCCATTTTGGAGACGAAGGTGAGGACTAAAAAATATGCCAGTATGGATGCGCTGAAAAAAGCGATTATACGAGAATGGCCCAAAATACCTCAAGATCACATTCGTGCAGCATGCAACTAATTTTTTGACCGTTTGAAGGCTATAGTCAAGGCAAAAGGTGGTCATATCGAGCTAAAGTGAATATATGTTAAAATTGTAATCATTTTTGAACAATTTTGTCTCTGACATCAATAAAAACTAATTTCACACAAAAAAGTTATGGTGTGTTGAATAGGTCAATCGGCCGAAGAAGATATTGAAATGTTCACCGCGCAGGAAGAAGAACAAGTTAACACGGAATGTCCCTTGTATCAGAAACAAGAATCGACGAAAAAAATTCTACGCTTCCTTTCGGATCAACCGGTAGACACTCCGAGACTTCAGAAGATGTGCAAAACGAAGAGCGTACGAATGAGACTAGAGCAGCAGAAAGTTCTTTACCTGCTTCCTTAGTCGATGACAATGCCAATAGTTTATTACCACCAGTCGGAGGAATCGAGGAAGATAATACACCTGTACCTCGCTTTACACGGTACTCGTTTTACACGTTTTCGCTTTTACACGGTTTTCAAAATCGAAAAAAAATTTTATTATTTACTTTAATTTAATTTATTTGTACATTGTTTCAAATCTGGCAATACTATATGCTATTCATAATACTTTGATAATGTATATAGATCTGGCAATACTACATGGTATTCTGTCATAATATTTTAAGAAAAACTAAACAAAGAGGGAATTTACCATGATGAAGAGAAAAAATATTTCTTTAGAAACTAAAATAGAAATTTTGGACCGCTTAAGCAATAAAGAAAGAATAGTGGATATTGCTAAATTTTATTCAATGAACGAAGCAACAATAAGAACAATAAAGAAAAATGAAGACTCAATCAGAAAAAGTGTAAAGGCTGGAATGCATACGAGTATGAAAACCACTTCATACGTAAGAAATGTGACTATGGAAAACATGGAAAAGGCTCTGATGATATGGGTAGAAGACCAAAATCAAAAACGGATTCCAATTGATACAAATGCCATACAAAATAAAGCTTTAATAATTTATGACACTCTGCAAAACCAAACTCCGTCCACTTCTGCGAATAAGATAGCTTTTAACGCAAGTCATGGCTGGTTCCAACGATTTAAGCAAAGACATTCTGTGCATAGTCTTAAATTAAAAGGTGAACAAGCATCTGCTAATTTGGAAGAAGCACAAAAATATCCACTAAAGTTTGCTGAAATTATTGGCGCAAAGTCATACAGCCCAGACCAGATATTTAATGCTGATGAATCCGGACTATTTTGGAAGAAAATGCCAGGGAGGACCTTTCTAGCAAAACATAACAAATCAGCTAGCGGTCATAAGGCTGCAAAAGATCGTATAACGATTCTTCTTTGTAGTAATGCTTCTGGAGATCATATTATGAAGCCATTGGTAATTGGTAAAGCTAACCGACCACGATCGTTTAAAGGTTTAAATATTAACAATCTTCCAGTTTATTGGAAAGCCAATAAAAGAGCTTGGGTTACCGTAACGTTGTTCAATGATTGGTTCTATAACATTTTCGTGCCAGATGTGAAAAAGTACTTAATCAATAAAGGATTACCTTTTAAAGTCCTTTTAGTTCTTGATAATGCTCCAGGACACCCTCAAGACTTGCAGCATGAAAATGTTAAAGTTGTGTTTTTACCACCAAATACGACTTCTTTGCTGCAACCCCTAGACCAAGGGATAATTTCAACTTTCAAGGCCCTGTACATAAAAAAGTCATTCAGATATATTTTAGATCATGTGGAAAATGAAGGAACTCTTTCAATCATTGATGCCTGGAAAAAATTTTCAATTTTGGATTGTATCAAACACATAAGCATGTCGTATAACGAGATTAAAAAATCAACGCTGCATGCCTGTTGGAAATCTTTATGGCCTGATTTATTTAATGGTGAGAATAGCAGTGTGGCTTTGGAGGAAGAGTATTCGCGAATAATTGAGTTGGGCCAAGAATTGGGTGGAGAAGGCTTTGACGATATAACTAAAGCAGATATTGAAGAATTAATGCAAGATCAGGAACTAAATGCAGACGACTTAATTGAAATGGTTATAAGTTGCAAGGAAAATAGTGATGAATATGACTTTGAATCTGACATTGAAAACAATGAACCCAACGTATTCACAGCAAAATTTGTTCACGAGGGACTTGTTTTAGGAAGAAAACTAGGAAACCATTTTCAAGGAGGAGACGTTAATTTAGATCGTGGTCTTAAATTTCAACGAGGTGTTAACGATCTGTTAAAACAATATGAAGAAGTCTATAAAGATATGACAAATAAAAATAAGCAACAAAAGCTTATTTCAGAATTTTTTCCAAAACATAATTCTCAGCAAACTTTGACTACAACCAACTCAGTTAATGCAGAAGAAAAATCCAATGAGATTATTTTATCCAGTGATGAGTCGGAAATTATACAACTTCGAAAGAGGAAACTTATGGTTGAAAGTGATAGTGAATAAGTTTGGTTAACAATAGAGATGTTTTATTTATAAGAAAGTACATATATTTTTTTAATGGAATGCATTTTTTGTTTTACTTATTTCTATGGTTTTAATGACTTAAATGGTTCTCTTATATCTTGTTAACTGTATAAAGATATGTTTTAAGTTAAATAAATGTCTTAAAAATCGTATTTATACTCTTTTTCGTTTTACACGGATTTTCCATATAAAAATTTTTTTTTCGCTTTACACGGTTTTGTCAGGAACGTATCTACCGTGTAAAGCGAGGTACAGGTGTATTCAGAAGGATGAATTTGAAGGAAGAGTCGCGCCTGTAATAACAAATAGGGACCATCCACTATCTGAACCGGCAATTGTAGAAGGTATTGGAATTTGTGCGAATGCCAGAGATGAAACTATTATATGCACTGGCTTAGTTTTGGAAGATGAGTTGCCTTTGCCTACACCATCTGAAATAAATGATGAGGAAGAGGCATCTGACGACGAGCTTCCAGTACCTCAGTGCTTCGAATTGCCTGTAAATACCGAAGAAATATGTATCTGAGGATGAGTTGCTAGCTGCAACCGATGAAGCAGAAAAGAAGTCAACGCCTGCATCACCAAAAACTCCCATTAAAAATTATGCTAGAGAATCCGTCACTAAGGAGTCTATTGGTCAGAAACGCAATTTCAGTATTACAATATAGATTGGCTTGTCTAATCGAGACGACCAGACTTCAGCGAAGGGCAGTATAGCGAACCGAGGAACTCCGCGAACCGAGAACCTTTGCACGTTGGTGAGGGCGAGTATCGCAGGCAGTGGAACCATGAACTTTATGAGCTTTACGACGACATAGACATAGCGCAGCGAATAAAAATTTAGCGGCTAAATTGGCTCGGTCATGTCATCCGAATGGATACAAAACGCGCCGGCTCTGAAAGTATTCGATGCGGCACCAGCAGGGGTAGTAGAGTAAGATGAAGGCCTCTTCTATATTATGTTGGAGAGATCAGGTGTAGAAGGATTTGGGTTCACTTGGTGTATCCAACTGGCGCCGTTTGGCACGAGAATGAAACAACTGGGCGCTTTGTTAAACTCGGCCAAAATCCCGTAAGGGTTTATCGGGCCAATCAAAAAGAAGAAGAAGAAGAGATGAGCATAGGGTATACGGTTTGGTGCTCTCATCTTCCTGCCCACATAACCTGCAAGTTCCATTGTAGGGTAGACAATTCAATATGCAAATACTCAGTTAGAATTCCAGGAATGATTCTAAACTTATTCTTAATTAATTCCATAGGCCCTTGAAGTCGGTTTAGGATAAAACTACCTATCATTGATTTTGATTGCGATAACTCCGGGAGATTGGGCCAGTATGATCTTCTTTGTCATTCCTCTGCTCAAGATGATCCTGGGCCTATAAATGGGGAGCGCACCCCTCTCCTGGCTAATTTGTACTTCTGCCATGGAAAAGCATCTCATAAAAAATATCTCTTGTTAGGAGTCGGCTTAAAACTGTAGATCCCTCCATTTGTAGAACAAAATTAAGACGCACTCCACCCATAGAACGAGGAGCTCTTATAAGCATTTATGTAATATAGAAAAATGCTACCTTTTTCCATCCAGATAGTAATTGTGAATGAGGAGTTAAAATTTCAAGCAGCAAAGAATTTTCGAATTATAAGTCCAACCGACTTAAAAATTGTAGTTGCGAGAAAACCGCATATACATTTTTCGGTACAGTAAGCATCGGCAGCTACCGGAGCCGAATGGGTTGGTGCGAGGCTATCACTGAGAAGTGCACAGGGCATACAAAAAAATTTAGTTTTTTGCACTTAAAAGACCCTGTATTAGCGCGCATGATATGCGCCATAAATCCATGTTATTCTTGTTGTTTTTGTCTACTCGTAGCGACGCTGATGGATGAGTGCTTAACGTGACGAAGCCTAATAACGGATACAGACAACATTGTGGTTCGATCGGAAATGTTTTATGAATGAAACAGCGGGGGAAGAGGGGCGAAATGTGGGGAACAGTAAATGTGCAACATCAATTACTTTGCTCAAACTACCGGTAGGGGAATGAAAAGTGCTTTAGAAGAGGAAACACAATACCAGAAATATTGAGGTAGGAAATCATGCAAATTCCGTGAACAAAGGCACGCAATGGGAGAGAAAAATTGTGAGCTGAAAAGTTTTGCAAGTTTACTTGTTTATTCGAGGCAAAGAAAATATTTGGATAATAACGCATAAGAATGCCTAGAAAGCGGAAGTCCAACAAGGAAAGTGTTTGCGTAAAAATCATACTGCCGGATCTACATAGCCTACGCAGCCCACACAATTTTCATGGAATTCCAAAATCTTTGGCACTGAAACCTCTTTCACCACACCTTCGGCGCTCATTTATTTCATTGTTGGTTTATAATTGGGTCACATGTGTTGACTTTAAGATGATTTATTTTTTATTGTGCCAAACAAAGCGGGTAAACAAAGTACGCTTGTTTTATTTGTCTTTGGAGCAACCGGCCAAATTCATAGAATGGGTTTAAAAATATTGGCCCGTGAGAGATAGTTTGATGGTTAGCGAGAAAATTCAATAAAAAAGACCCCAGGCTGCATGAAACGATTTTTACTTTTTATAAAACTCAACTGGTCATCGTTTGAAAACGCGCTTAAAGAAAATTAAACTCCACAGATGCAAGCAGTTTCTTTAGTGGCACGCGGTAAACGGCCATGAAAATATTATTTTTAGAGATGAGAAAATTTCCACTGTTGAAGAAGTATAGCAAAAACGAAAGGGTTCAGCGTGGGTACCAACCAGCCTCCGTAGTGGTTTGGTGGGGAATGTCTTGTAAAGGCGTCTGCGAAAAAAGGGCTAAGGCCGCGGCAAACGTGTACCAAGCGAATATCGTAGAAGGCATAGTGAAGCAGTTGGGCATTACTCTCTTCAATGGACAGCGTTGAGTGGTGACCATATCGAATGAAAAGTAATTCTTTTTTTTTTAATTTTTACTTGATTAAATAAAACTAACTTCAATTAAAAAAAGATATTATAATTTCATATCTCTAACGGACTTAACTTGTAACAGAATTTATGGCAGCAGGAAGTATAGACATTAGGGCGGGTCGCTTTGTAGGGAGGCAAAAAAATCGCCCATTGCTCTGTGAAAATCATATAGGGATCAAAATAAGAAACTTTGCCGAAGGAACCATACCTCTAAAACGAATTCTGATGTCCCCCAATTTGGGTCGAACTTTTTAGTTTCTTTCCTCATGTAAAGGCCAAAAATGGTGATATTTTGAAATGATTGTATGGGGAATCCCCCACGGGAGTTCCAGGGGGTGTGCCACTGGCATGGGTGGATCGGCCGTCCAAAGTTAGTGGGGGTCGGTCATACATTTGGACTCGATTGGAGCACTCTAAATGGGTCAAGGTGGGATTTTTCGTGCGACCCAAATTGGGGGACATCAGAATTCGTTTTAGAGGTATGGTTCCTTCGGCAAAGTTTTTTATTTTGATCCCTAGAATACGATTTTCACAGAGCAACGAGCGATTTTTAAATCGACTCGCCTAAATATACCTATATAATTATATGGCATATTGGAGTTATGGAAGGCAGCTATTGGTAAAAGTCCAACAACTCTCTGCGCTTTGCATCACTGGAGCTGTGAAATCAACACCAACGGCAGCTCTGGAAGGTATCCTCAAACTAACACCTATTGATCGCTTTGTGGAAAATCAGGCTGCAAATTCTGCTGTGAGGCATAGCTCTATTACTGCAGGGGCGGATACAAGGGGGGGAAATAGGGGAACACATTCAGTTATAATAATTAAACATCCATAAAATTCCTCATTATTTTAGCAAAATATTCTTTGTTGAATGTCAGTAATATACATCATGTAAATTTTTATCTTTAATAATGTACAAATTTGGTAATTTGCATTCTTGCAGGTGAGCCTTATCCTACTATATGTTGATTTAACCGCAAACGGACCTTGCATCAGAGGAGATTTTATGACATCCATTGATGCTTTTGGTGCACTATCAAAGAATGACACCGCAGAAGATAGTGACTCCGACGACACTGAAGTGGAAAATGAAGATCCCTCTACTGAGACCACTGAAGAAGAAAGCCAAACGGATGTGGAATTATCTCTCACGGGGTTGCTCTTGGGAAAATTGTTCTGGCGGAGATAATATAAAAAAGATGAATTTTGACTTAAAACTGTGCGCCGCAATAGGGACTGATGATGCCTGCGCTGTTATGCTGTCAGATCGTGGAGCTGTCAACGAAATTCGAAAAGTAGCAGAAAACGCGGTAGTAACACCCTGTTTTTCTCACAAACTAAACAGCACTATCTCTAAGTCTGCAAAATTTCGAGTGATTGATATGGTTTGTGTTGGAAATATATAAATGTGGCAACACTTCCCATCACTATTTCTTTATCCTCATCTCTTTTTTCTCTTCCTGTATTCATTCCTGTATACATTCCTGAATTCATATACGCGCTTGCTTATGTTTTCAGTCTATTTCAATAAATCAAACCAACAGGTTATGGGACCAGTGCATTGCTGTGTGTCGGCATTAATTTGAAAATTGTGAAATAGACTTGCGCGAACGCTTTGCTTGTATATCATTGTGTTAAATATTGTGCGTCGATATTTAAAGTTACAGAGACAAATTATTTGAAAAAAAAAAACTGAAAGCATAATTATACTGTTCGTCGGTATATTATAGCATAAGCAAAATGAGTGCGTTTTTTCAAATCGAAAAATTGGACGATTCCAATTACACGTCGTGGTCGGTTCAAATGAAAAGTGTCCTAGTACACACTGATCTTTGGGGAGTAGTGTGTGGCCGTGAGGCAAAATTAGAGACTATGTCAATTGCGGAAAAAGTGGCGTTTGATACGAAAAATGAAAAAGCATTGGCTTCAATTTTATTATGTGTGAAACCGTCGCAAATAAACCATGTTAAACATTTAACGTGTGCAATGGCAGCATGGAATAAATTCCGTGAGATTCATCAACCAAAAGGGCCGGCGCGAAAAATTTTATTATTTAAAAAGCTATTGCATCTCAATATGTCTGAAGGGGCTTCTGTAGCAAACCATTTAAACGATTTTTGTGCCATTCGGGAAGGCCTTGCAGAAATAGATGTAGAAATTCCCGAAGAAATGTTAGTGATAATTTTATTATCAAGTCTACCATCGCAATTTGAAAATTTTGTAGTTGCAATGGAAACGCGAGACGCATTACCATCATTCAATGCATTAAAAGTAAAATTGCTAGAAGAGGGAGCGCGGCAAAGTGCCTGTACAGAAAAGTACGAAAAAAGTACAGAAGCGTTGATGCATGCAAAGACATGTTCGTCTGGAAGTTTTCAGAACAGAAAAGGAGCAAGCGTTGCAAACGGTATATCGCATAGCGGCAAGTACAGTCAGAACGGTAAAAATTTCAAATGTTTCAATTGTGGTCGGCGTGGACATTTCGCATCTACATGTAAACAGCCGAAAAAGAGTGAGTGTAAGCAAGAAAGCAACAATGCTGAACGCTCTTGCTTTATGATGAATGTAAAAACCCCAAATACAAATGAATCTGCTACGCAAACATGGTGCGTCGACAGTGGCGCGACTTCGCATTTGTGTTGGGATCGCGGTTTGTTTAAGAACTATGTAAGTGTGTGTGAAAAAATATGGCTAGCTGGTGGACAGTGTATAGACGCAGTAGGTCGTGGCGACGTCGACGTCGACGGCACAATGATCACATTAAAAAATGTGCTACATGTGCCAGTCTTGCAGTGGAATTTTGTATCCGTTAGCAAAGCAGTAGAAAACGGACATTCAGTGACATTTAAGGGTGGTTTTGTTGAAATAAAAAACAACAAAAACAATGTGTTGTTCAGAGCGTCGAACAATAACGGGCTCTTTCTATATAAGCGTAACGAGAAAAACAAAAAAGTTATTGTCAATCGTGATGTAGTATTCATCGAAAAGGCTCAAGTTAATGAAGAGTCTGATACAAAAATCGTCGATTTCGATGAAAGTGAATTAGAAGACGTTATATTGCCTACTAATGCAGTGCAATTACAACATAATCACGATGATGAAATAGCAGGTACTGAAGTGATGAGTAGTGATCATGAAGAGGCGGTTCAAGACATTGATGAAGTGAATATTGCTGAAGACTCAGTGGTGACTAGTCGTGGTCGTGGTAGGCCCAGATTATTGCGAACTGGGGCCAGAGGACGTCCACGAAAACAATATAATGAACTTAATTTAGTACACGAAGATTTAGAGGTAATACCAAACAGTGCCGAAGAAGCGTTTAATAGTAATCATTGTAGCGAATGGAAAGCTGCGATGGAGAAGGAGTATACAGCACTCGTTAAAAATGACACATGGACACTTACTGATTTGCCACATGGTCAAAAGGTGGTAGGGTGCAAGTGGGTGTACACGATTAAACGTGATAAGCTCGGTGACATAAAACAATTTAAAGCGCGTTTGGTGGCCAAGGGCTGCAGTCAAAGGTACGGCATAAATTATTCAGAGACATTTTCTCCGGTAGTAAGATATGCAAATATTCGAATGGTAATCGCATTAGCAGTGGAACATAATTTGTATCTTCATCAGATGGATGTGTCGTCAGCATATTTAAACAGTGAATTGCATGATGACGTTTATATGCAACAACCAGAATGCTTCGTGGATACAAAACATCCCAAGCAAGTATTGAAATTAAAAAAATCTTTATATGGTCTAAAACAAAGTGGTCGTGAATGGAATGCAAAGTTAGATTTCGTTCTTCAAAATATGGGATTCAGGCCATGTCCTAGTGAGCCGTGCATTTATACCAGAAATTCAAAAAGTATTACAAGCCTGATTGCGGTATATGTGGATGATTTAATTATCGGAAGTTCGAGCAAGCAAGAATTAATTCAAATTAAAACTGGTATATCAAATAAATTTGAGGTAGTTGACGGTGGGCAGCTAACACATTTCCTGGGCATGGAAATTGAGCGTGATGGCGAAACTGGTGGTATAACGTTGTGTCAAAAGCAATACATTTTAAAATTGCTTAAGGATTACAACATGGAAGATTGCAGAGACGTCGCAACTCCCTTGGATGCAGGGTTCAGCGTGCATTGTGAAAAAGAAACGTGCCAGAAAATTGATAAAACTGCATATCAATCAATAGTAGGTGCGCTAATGTATTTAGCAATCTCAACTCGTCCAGATATTCTACATTCCGTGAGTAAATTATCGCAGCGCAATACTGATCCGCATGTAGAGCACGAAGCAGGAGTGAAACATGTGTTACGATATTTAAAAAAGACAGTCAACTGGAAGCTGAACTATATGAAATCAAATAAAGCTTTTGAAGGTTTTGCAGATGCTGACTGGGGTAGTGACCCTAGTGACCGTAAGTCATACTCAGGCTATGCTTTTGTATCAGCTGGTGGGGTATTTTCTTGGGAATCCAAGAAACAGAGCGTCGTAGCTCTAAGTAGTACAGAGGCTGAATATCTCGCATTATCCGCTGCGGCGAAAGAGGCCGCATATATTAACAAACTTTTAAAAGAAATGGGTTTTGGGCAGAGTGGACCAACAGTAATCAACAACGACAATCTGAGTTCGCAAAGTCTAGTAAAGAATCCAACTTATCATGCAAGGAGCAAGCATATCGACATCAAATTTCATCATATCCGGCAGATGTACAGCAACAAGGAAATAGATTTAAGTTATATTTCAACAAATAATATGATGTCAGATATGTTAACGAAAAATTTACATAAATCAAAGCATGTAAAATTCTCTAAAGAGATGGGAATATTTTAGTATGTTTATGTAAAGTGTTGAGAAGGAGTGTTGGAAATATATAAATGTGGCAACACTTCCCATCACTATTTCTTTATCCTCATCTCTTTTTTCTCTTCCTGTATTCATTCCTGTATACATTCCTGAATTCATATACGCGCTTGCTTATGTTTTCAGTCTATTTCAATAAATCAAACCAACAGTTTGCAACACTACACGCGAAGTTGACAAGTTCTTCAAAAAATCGTTTCCTAAATTTTCAACTGCGTTAGCAAAAATACTTGGAGAACAACTTATACAGCTATGCGAAACAAGATGGGTTCAACGGCATGATGCTGTTATTTAATTTGCCGCAAAAATGTTGTTAATTGTTAAAGCTTTGACAAGGAAACAGCAGGCAAAGCAACAGTTCTCATAGCAGCTTTGTGCAAATTTGAGTTTATCGTTGGGCTTTTCTGTTTGTATGATATTTTATCTTTGACTCATTCACTCAGCGTACTGCTTCAGAAAGAATTCATGGATAATGCAAAAGCATCGTCAATGATAGATACGCTGCTTGCAACTTTTCAAAATCGAAAAGAAGAAGCTGATGCAAACTTCAAAAGTATACTTTTATATATTTATTCAGATGCAAAAGCACTGGCACAGAAACTTGATATTCCCGAACCAAGAACTTGTGGATGGCAAACGAAACGCAAGAATTACAGCTTCAGCACTACAGCGTGTCGATGTACTGTGGGCACAAAGTAAGGTGAATTTGGTTGTAAAATGAAAAATCTTTATTTATTCTTGTAAATCAATTTCATCCCCTTCAAAACAATTCTTTCTCGATGAAATACACTTATGCCAACGATTTTTCCAATCCCCGAAACATGCCAAATAGTCCATTTCCGGTATAGCCATCAGCACCTTTTTCGATTCAGCTTTTATTTCCTCAATCGACTCGAAACGCGTTCCCCGGAGTGGTCTCTTGAGTTTTGGGAATAGCCAGAAGTCACACGGAGCCAAATCAGGCGAATGCGGTGGTTGTGGAACGATATGCGTGGAATTTTTGGCCAAATAGTCACGAAGAACGAGTGCAGTGTGAGACGGTGCATTATCGTAATACAAAAACCAAGAGTTGTTGGCCCATAATTCTGGTCTTTTTAGACGAATTGCTTCACGTAAACGACGCATAACGCTCAAATAATATTCCTTATTAACAGTTTGGTCAGGTGGAAGGAATTCATAGTGCACCACACCACGAAAATCGAAAAAAACTGTCATCATGACCTTTATTTTTGAACGACTTTAACGTTCTCTTTTCGGTCTGGGCTCGCCTTTAGCACGATATTCGCTTGATTGGTCGGTTGTTTCAGGATCGTAAGCAAAATTCAAGTCTCATCTCCCGTAATGATGCATTTGAGCTTGTCCTGATAGCCTGAAAGCATTGTTTCACACACATCAACGCGACGACCTTTTTCCAAGAAATTGAGAGTTTTCGGTACCAAACGAGATTTAACTTTTCGTAGGCCCAAATGGTCTTTCAAAATGGTTTTCACAGATCCTTCTGATATTCCGGTCATATCAGTAAGGTCTTTAACAGTCAATCGACGATTTATTGACGTGTTGGTCATCTGTTGACGTCGATGGTCGTCCGGAGCGCTCCAAGTCATCAACACGTTCTCGACCCTCTTTGAAGTCTTTGTACTACTTATAAACATTTTTCTGCGACATGGTCGAATCACCAAATGCCTTCTGCAACATGCTAAACGTTTCCGCAGCCGAAATTTCATTCCGCAAACAAAATTTGATGGCACTTCTCTGCTCAATCAAATCAGACATTGTAAAAATCGAAAAATGACCAAGAGTGGTCGTTTGGTAAACACAAGCGTAAATATATTACTGATAATGACATTCACACGAAAGTTGGCACAGATGTTATTAACAGTGCTGCCAACTCGGGAAAAAATAACTAGAGCGAAATTTTAATTCCGCGAAGTTTGACAAATAAATTCACCTTACTTTATGCCCACAGTACATTCCTTTGTTGGATACCATCTGCGAAGATCTTAAATCACGTTTCTCAAGACAAGTTCTAGACGGTTTCCAATTGAGTTTGCTGCTTCCTCTAAAAGTACATGCGCTTGATACGATTGAGACTGAAAATCTTATCAGCTGTTTGATGGAAAGATTCAAAGGACTCATATCTATTGGCATCGTACAACGTTTAAAGTTCAAAGGCGAGTTGAACCACTGGAAATGCTATTGGCAGCAGAAGAGGCAAAGTCCAACAAATAACCTTCCAACCACTGCATTGCAAGCTTTGGAGAACTGTGATGTGGAAATACTCCCGACTATCATGCTTATCTCCGTCTATTTTGCACACTTCCCGTGACGAATGCAAGTTCCGAGCGCTCTTTTTCTTTCTCTCCGCTGCATGAAAACGTGGCTAAGGTCAACGATGCTACAAGAAAAAATGATTGGTTTGACTTTGCTATACACACACCATTGAAGTCAGTCCTGAAGCAGTCATTGAAAGATTCGCAAAACTCGGACCTCGTAGTTTCGTTTTATAAAATAATTTCACGCAGAACGTTTATTCAAAACAAAAGTTCAGAATGCCATAAATAAACATTAATAAAAAAAACTACATTAAACGTTTGTTTCTGAAAAAAATTTTCCCCTCCCAAAAATTACCTCTGGATCGGCCCCGATTACTGGAAATGCCACGGTCAATTCAGACTATATGGTTCCAGTTACGAGTTTTGGAAAACCGTTAAAGACCGTTATCGAAGACGATGAATGGCGCAAAAGCTTAGTTCCAAACGGTCGCACCATCAATGTAATTACCGATGTATCAAAAATGGGAGAGGGAGTTAATGCTGACATATATTGTGTATATTGTGCGTAATTAAGCATCAAAAAATCATTTAAACTCCCTAATTATTGCACAGTTTTTCAAGCTGCGATATTTGCTGTAAAGAAAGCAGCAGAGCTCGAATGTACAGGCGCAACAATTAGCTCCGCAATAAACTTCTACGTGGATAGCCAAGCGACTATAAAAGCGATAAATTTATACTATCTATCATCCAAAAATGTCCATGAATGCAAGGAAGCAATTAAAAAGCTCACTCGTAACCGCAGGCTTTGTGTATATTGGGTGCCGGCGCGTGAAGGTAAAAAGGGAAATGAAAAAATAAGGCGCGAGAATTGTATTTAAACCGCTGTGCACAATTCAGAAAGAGCCAGAGGAGCATATGTTGAGAAAGGCGAAAGGCAGATGGCTTAGCTTAACGAACTGCAAAGTTGCTAGGATCATGTGTAAACATGCATATGATGACAGGTATACTGAATCGGTCATTTCGTTTGATAGAAGGAACTGTAGAACTTTTGTTGATGTACAAACAGGGCACCGCCTAGTTGCAGCGCATGCATACGAGTACAAGCTAAATCTAACACTTTAAGATGCTTGCAGGAAATGTAATGTAATGAGGATACAAGAGAAATTCTGGAGCATCTTCTATGCTACTGTCCGGGTCTCTCGAAAACTAAACAATGCCACCTGGGTGCTCTCAGTTTTGAAAGACTAGAAAGTATCCCAGAACTGGAGCTGGAGCGACTCCTGAAATTCGCGAACAGTACGCGCTCCTTGAGTGATGCATGTTTACGCTAAAATAAACAAAAAACAAAAAGAACTCTGATCTGGTATAGCTATGGGCCAAAATAGTATCTGCGTGGTTTCGGCGAGTCAGTACAACCTAACCTAACCTATTGTCGATATATAATAAAACAAAATAAATTTTGTCCAAAGCATTTTTTTTTTTTCTAGTTTAAGATAAAATAAAAAAAGTGCGTGTAACATAGACGCATAACAGAAGTGAAACTTTCAAGGCAGACAAAGAAAGAGGGAGAGACCCGAGAGAGAATGAGAGAGAGAGAGAGAGAGAAAAAGAATATATATCTAAATAAATTCACAACATTTGCGGAGAAGACAAATAGGCAAAATTTACAAAAAACGGAGAAGGGTCGAACGGTGTAGCTAAATGCCGGACACAAACCGTGGCAACAACGCGCACTACTCCGAGCGTTCATCACCCGTACAAACGCAGCGATTCCAGGACCGCAGGAACGGCACAAATTACCGCAAGGCAATAACAATAAATCCGACGCCGGAATGGATAGCACTTTATAGTACGCACAAGCACTAGTACACGGAAATAGGCGCCAAAAAGTAGGCACCAAAAAAAAAAAAACGCCAAGAAAAATTGGGACCAAAAAACGCCCCAAATAGTGTTATTTCTCACTCAGTACAAATAGCCGAAAGTGTATCTAAGATATATATAAGGCATAGCTCTCTCTCTCTCCTTTTCCTCTACGTTATATCTTTTTTCTCTCACGCGGAACGAAAATGCCCAAAACGTTGCATGGCCTTGAAATTTTACTCTCCATTCTCGCTCGTCCATCGACGCCTAAGAAGTTTCACTTCCAAAAAAAATTTTTATTTTTCAACATATCAACATTTCAACATTTCAACTTTTTCCAACGCCACAGCCATTTTTTTAAGCTCTCCAAAAAATAGACTTTGTCGAACTCTCCAAAATACGCCTCTGTCTCGGCGATGACTTCCGCGTTTGAATTAATTTTTTTTCCCGCGGGCCATTTCTTCATGTTAAGGAGGAAGATAAAGTCGCAGGGAACCAGATCGGGGGATTACGGGGGGTGCGACACCAATTCATAGCGTAACTCATGCAGTTTGGCGACAACAACTTCGTATGAAAGTGCTGGTACCTTACCGTGGTTCGCCGAATGCGGCCGTGTCTCCTTGAATTTTTTGTGAAAGCGGTTCAATAACTCACTGTAGTATTGTCCAGCGATCGTTCTTCCTTTTTCTAAAAAATCCATGAGGATGACGCCGTTCGCCGACGCCTAAGAAGTTTCACTTCAAAAAATCGAACTTTTTTTTTTGGTAATAAGAATGTATTTTTTTATTATTTCTAAATTTCGATATATTTGATTTTTTTTTAATATGTTTATATGAAAGCTTTGGGCTTTTCCTTTCAAATTATGCCTAACTTTTAATGACAGACCAAATTTCAAGACTGAATTTCGACCTTCAACGCACTGTTGTTATAGCAGCATAAACATTTCCCATACTTACATACGGGGAATGCTGCTGGAGTGACAGTCCTTGGCCGGATATAAATCTGTCGTTGAAACCGTTGTTGTTGTAGCAGCATAAACATTCAACGCAATCTTTCACCCCGGTGCGGTGCAATCGACCAACTTATGTATAATTAAAACAAAATATTTAAAATAAAAATATCAAAAAAAAATTTAGAAAAAATGTATTTATTTAGTTTTATTTATTAGCTTGATTAGGTTTTTCTTAATTTTTTTTTTACCAAAAGTATTGTGCGAATTTGTTTTCAACTTTTTAAAGGAAAGTGCGGAAAAAATCCTAATTTTCCTATTTTCGGACTACATAACTACATTTACCTCGGCTACGTAAAACTACACACATACATACTTATACAATGAAGTCTTCTTAGTTAGCTTAAGTTAGATATATCTAAGGATAAAAATTCTGTAGCTGAAAAGTAATTTAGATTGGCGGGAAACTCCTCTAAAATTGTGCCTATTCACCAATACGGAATTGTTACCAAAATTATGCTAGACTGCAAAACTTATTTACGCCTCACCGTAATAACGAACTGGGTTCATTATGAGGCATTTAAATACTGTCAAATAGTACTAATAGTAATACACAGTTATTTAGTACCATAATTGCAGTATCCACCTCAATATTCGTCTCGAAATGACATTATTTTTAAACCGCATCGATAAAACTCCCACTGAGCCGCAATGTTCGAAATATCCAACCTTAATTGGGCATTCCATTCATTATCATTATTCTTAAAAGTCAAATTTTGGTGGCCAGTAAAATAAGAAACAAGAAAATTAAATACTTTTTCTTTATATTTTGATTTTCTTTTAGTGTCAATCGCCTTAGAAAACTTTAGCACAGCTGCTGAAGTAAAATATGAAAGAGTAAAACTTTAAATACCAATTCGCTAAAACGCAAAAGGCAGTTGTGCATTTTTTTCTTTATATGTATAGACACTAAATAATATGCGCATGAATGTGACGTCAACTATAACAAATATATAATATATTCACGCATACATATGTACGTAGCATAAAATATGTATTTGCAAACAAACGCGCAGTAATTATGCAAATGAATAGCCGAATTTCCAGCGGCAGTGAGCAGAAAACCACAAATATGAATACAACTCTGAGTACCGTAACCGCTAAACAGAAGTGTGACAATATTCAGGATTACCGCTTTGGTGATTATTTTCCAAAATTAGGGTAGACACATTTTTGTTTAATAGAGAGATGGACTTTTCGCGATGTCATTAGGTGTTTGAATACGGTAGGGAGAGTAGAGAAGCTTGCGCTTACTTGCCGTAGTACCGCTACTGGGCTCTCAGTGAACTCAACTTGCACTACTTGTTGAGCGAACTTAATTTTGGAATGCTGCTGCGATTTGTTGTTTTTTTTTATTTTTTGTTATTATAGTTTTTTTTAGATCTTTCTTATTCAGTTAACCCAACTTTTCAGATTTGCTTGCAAAAAGAACATTTTGGCACTTTATTCTTCATTTTGTCACTTTCTTCTTAATTTTGTCACTTGCACAACGCCAAAGTTAAGCTCGATTTTCTTGTTCAACCTGCGTAACCTTATTCTTGGATTATTAGTATTGGTTTTTGATTGGTTACTTATTTCATTGAAAGCTGAGATCAGCATTCTTCGCCATAGGTTGACTTGACTGTTGTGTTGTGAAGCAACAAAATTGCAGTATTTCCTTTAGTCACAAGTAAACGTTTATGTTAATTACATTTGTGCCTTCAGTAACTCGTACTGAAATTTTTCGACAAATATTTTCATAGAATAGTTTAATTCTCAAATGTTCTATTTCAATCTAATTGACTCATAAAAAGCGAAGCCATTCCACAAAAATAGTCTTCATGAAATTCTGTATTTAAAAATGTATCCACAAAACTGGCAAAGTAGTGGAAAGTGAGAGAGCAAAATGACATTTTATTTTGAGAGGAAGGTGCAAGAAGTTACTGGATTAATTTTTAGTTGAGAGAATTTGGAAGTGAGAAAAACCGCTGATTGCAAAGTAAAAGAAAAACAAATTAAAATTTGCGAATTGAGTCAAAGTTCTAAATATAAATAAAAATGGTGATTAAAATGGAGAAACTAAGTAAATATATTTTGGATAAAATTTATAAAGCTTATTTGAAGTCATATAGGGTGAGCCATGTAAAATTTGCTTTTTGAATCGGCTATAAAAAATAAACTAATCAATATTTTTTCAAACTTTTTTTTATTTTGAAGACTGAACATTGTCATTTATGAATGAAAAATAATATCGTTCCAATGATTGCCACGACTCACAGTGCGGCCGATTCCCGAAAAGCTGGCCAAAACTCAAAAAATTAAGTAATTGATTCAAAATTTCTTACTCGGGGGTTGTCGGGGTCGCTGATTACGAATTTGATCTTAAAATTTTGAAAATCCACCCCCTTCCACCCCTATTGGCCACCCCCTCACGTGAAATAGCGTATATTCAAGAACATAATCAAGATGCATGTAAATTTATATGTTTTCGGGGTCGCAAGGTAGCAAGTGGTAGCAGCTGTTGTATTACTATACAGTTTGAAAACTCAAATTTTATAAAAAAATTGCAAAAAATGTATCTACGTATTGCTGCAGCTAAAAATTTTGTGTCGAGGCATTGATATGTACTACAGATTTCTCGTATTTTACTAACCTTCCGAAGATGATTCCATTTGGTTTTGTTCAATTTACTCCATTACAAAATCTATCAAATGTGTACAACTTTCACTATTCATCGACAGTAATACGATGCTCAAACGAAGGCCACGTTGCGACTGAAAATGCAGAGGATACTTAGGGTACAGGACGTTGCTAGGAACGGTTTTCACTACTCAAGGCATTACTGTAGCCAAACCAAAGACAAAAAAAATCTATCTAGAAACTTTTTTTTCGACTTTTGGCCAGCTTTTTGGGAATCGGCCGCACTGTGCGCTGACGCACGTTTACAATAGGCCATTCGATCAACCCAATTTTTAAGCACATTTTCGAATGTTTGGGCTCCAATTTCTTGAATGGCAACTTCGATTTCGTGTTTTAAAGCATCAATCGTCTCTGGATGGTTCGCATAGCATTTGTCCTTAACGGTTCCCCACAAAAAATAGTCCAACGGGCTTAAATCACAGCTTCGAGGCGGCCAATTGATATCGGAATTTCGGCTGATTATTCGGTAGCCTAAAGTTCGAGTGTAACTTTGGCAGTGTGACAAGCTGCACCGTCCTGTTGAAATCAAATGTCGTCCATGTCATCCTCTTCAATTTTTGGAAACAACTCGTTGAGCATGTCACGGTAACGCTCGCCATTTACTGTAACCGCGGCTCCTCGCTCATTTTCGAAAAAATGGCCCGATGATGCTGCCAGACCAAAAACCGCACCAAACAGTGACTTGTTGTGGTTGCATTTGATTCTCTACAGTGACGTGTGGATTTTCTGAGCCCCAAATCCGACAATTTTGCTCATTGACGTAGCCACCGATGTGAAAATCAGAAAAGAAGATTCACCACTTTGGAAATAGGTTTTCAATATTTCCCAATTTCGTTCAAGCGCATAGCGTCCCATTTCGTAAATGTCAAACCTTTAAGTAAATTATGAACACATTTGATATGTCATTTGTGTTAATATTCTCAAAAAAAAAGGTGGTTCAAAAAGCAACCGCTATATGGCCCACCCTGTTACATTAAGGGCGGAAACCGGTTTAGGAGGCCAAAATTTTGGTGCTTTTCGAGAATTTTTTGAACAAAGAAGGAATAATCAGAAATTGTTTAAGTTTAGAGGATATTTTATTTATATTTTTAAATTTTTTTGAAGCTATTTCCGCGGGAGATAATGGCGTTAAAACATGCTGTCCACGGACAATCGCCATCCGAGTGTCTTGCTGGTGGGAATTCCTGAAGCTGCAATTTTTCTCTGAAATCAAAAGCAATTTTTTTTATTAACAACATATTTCCGAAGAATATGAACCTAATTGTGGTAAAAAAAATAGTGAAAATTGCATGCTTTTGAGGCGCTTGAACACAAAATAGTTTTTTTATACCATATTTTTTCATCCATTTTGCTTAAAAAACCATATTTTAAATAATAATATAATCCCAAAATTAGGTTCATATAGATTAGAAATGAATAAAGAAAAAATTTCGAAAAATTTTAGAACGATTGGTCGATAGCTTTTTAAGCTAGAATACCCACCAGTTAAAAAAAAGTAGTTTCGAGAAAAACGTCGTTCTAACTAACACGCGCTACGGTGCGGAACCGACGGGCAGTCACTTAAGTGCTCATAGAATTGGGAATAATGCGAAATTCGCTTTAACATTTTTACCACATATTCTTGAGCAACGATTTATGCAATAAAAAAATTCGATTTTTGATCGATCTAAATCGGTGTCCCCCCTTAAATAGAAATCGGCCAATGATATCGAGGTTTGCACTTCTGAGCCACAGCCTCCAGTCACTGTTGCTGCAGTTTCCGAAATACAAATCGAAAGCATTGAAGTTATTTTTGTGTTCTATGCTTACATTTCTTGGTTATTAACTAATTTGGAAGCAAGAAATATATGAAGAAACCTATGATTGTCGCCACAATGCAATTGAAAAAAAGGTAATGTTCTTCACCTGACAGCGATGATGAAATGGAACAAATTACTGTGTGTAAAATAAAATCATGTGCTACTAAGCTCGTTATTTTGCATTTTATTTGCTTTACTTTTATTATTATTTTTTATTTTTATTTTTATTCAATAAGAGGCGCCTCAACCGAATTTTTTTTATTTTTTATGATTTTTCCGCCAACAATTTAATCAGCTTTTCACAAAACTTGGTATTGCGTTCATGTACCTTTTTGGATACTCTTCTCTTTAAGAGCGAATTCTCGGAAATTAAGTTACTGGATAACTTTTACATGAACAGATTTAATGTGGAAACGTTGGATGGGCTATAACTTTGTGAGCTTTGATATCAAAAAATCTAAAATTTGTTGTACTGCTTAGTTGATATAAAGAAATTAAAACAAAATTGTTTCCATCATTACAAATACATGAAAATTATTTTCTTTTGCCTTCAACATCTTCAAATTTCTACACAATTTCAATTCACCCCAACAGCCAATATTATATATGTAAGGCTTATCTGGGTACCTGATCATAGCGACATTGCAGGAAACTGCGAGGCGGATGAGCTGTCCACACAGCAAACAAGTGAGGTAGTTTCCCCGCATACAGGGTTTGATTGAAAAGTAATGAGCCTTCCGGCGCGAAGCGTCTGCCAAGCGACCAACCGAATCGGCTGGTGGGGGAAAATGATCGTTGGACCTTCCCCTTCCACTAGAAACCGGTCCCAGTTCGCTGGCAACAGCGGTGCAGTCAACATCGCTCCGCGTGAGAAAGCTGTTTTAAAAGTGTGTTAGGATTTTGCAGTGGCGAAAATACAGCGATCGTTGGAGCAACGTTACTCGATCAAATTTTGCGTAAAGCTAAACAAAACGAGTACCGAAACCATTGAGCTACTAAAGGAAGCTTACGGGCACCAATCTCTGTCCAGTGCCCAGGTAAAACGGTGGCACAAGTCCATCAAGGAAGACCCCTTCATCACTTCAATTCACTTCAATTGGACCCTTCATCACGACAATGCGCCGGCGCACACCGCCTTCCTCTGCAACTCCACATTGGCCAAGATGGGGGTTCCGGTGCTTCCCCACCAACCCTACAGCCCAGACCTGTCCCCTCCGAACTTCTTCTTGTTCCCGCGCCTGAAGGGGAGGCGTTTCGACTCCATCGAGGCGATCCAAAAAACTGTGACAGCCGAATTGAACGTGATTCCGGCGGATGGGTTTAAAAAAATGTTTTCTGCAGTGGAAGGACCGCTACCAGCGGTGTATTGACGCTCAAGGGTCCTATTTTGAAGAATATTAGTTGTATAAGCCAAAAGGTTTAATAAAACTGCTTAAAAAAAATAAGGCTCATTACTTTTCAATCAAACCCTGTATGAGAGTATTGGGATTCCGTTGACTACCTGTTAAATCTGATCCTAGAGAGGTGGGCTTGTGTAAACTCAGCGAGCACTGGGGAAATACACAAACTTTTAAGATCACGAAATATTTCCGGCCACTAGTGGATCTTAGGCGTTCGAGAGATCTTCTGAGGTTAATAAAATCTCATTGCTCAAATATCGTGGGTGCCCTTACAGGACACTGGCCGCGAGGTATACATGCAGTGAGACTCGTCATTACTTCGACTTCTTTGTGCGTCAGTCGTATGGAGGATGAGGTAGATTTATTAGAGATTTGCACTCGACCTCATGGTTTTTTGTGCCCTCAAAACAGGATGAGATAGAATCAACTCAGCCCCCTTAGCAGCCCTGCTTTCGCGGGGGTAAAATATAAGTATCTTGGTTCTCATCTCTTTGCTACGCCTGCTGATATAGCAGGCCTTGGCATTAAAAATCTACTAAACTTCATCAGCAGTGCGAAGCAGTGAACACTACCGGGATTCAGACATCATTCGGTCGTCATCAAGACCTTCCTTTATTCCTAGTCTTCTTATCTCCTTTGCAATGGTATCACAAAGGACCAATTTTTGATTTTCATCCAAGTGTGTCCTCTCTATGGGCAACCAGTTCAACCTAACCTAACCTAACCACGGCCAATTGGAGGTACATTTTTTTGCTGATTTCTTCTATTTAATGTAGGAAATTACTTTTCTTCAATGCCATCCCGGTCATAGTTGGTCATATGGAATACCCGTAACTACCTGCTCTTATCTTTATTGCATAGCTCACCTCATACACACATACATACACAGATATTTATATAAAAAAATATGGGTGCGCTATTCTAATTAATGTCTACACACTCCTGCTTTTTAAACACATACACACACATATGTGCATATGCATGCGATGATAAAAACATTTTTCGGGGTTTGGCGAAATGAGTTTCTGCCTACACGCATACATACATGCATACATACATACATCATGTACAAGCATCTAACACATTAGTAATAGCTGTGTTGGAATTTTCCTCTACTTGTGGACTATCCAAATGCATACAACAAGAGTAATATAAACTGTCCAACGGCATTTACGGAACAGAAGAGCGACCCTATAATTCTGAGAGTGATTGTTGAGTAGATAATTTTTGTAGAGGGAACTTATAATTCAGCGCACTTCATAGTTGAAGGGAGATTTAGTAAGTAATGTAAGGCAAGTGCTGCTCTGTTGTTGTGGCAAAGCATTTTATTCTAACGCCTTAGGATACACTACATTTTTTTGGTTTTCCATCTTTCGTAAAAATAAGTCAAAATGTTTCGATTTACCACTCGAGAGAAGAGACTTTTGAGATTTCACCCATCAACTTGCAGTGGTTGCTGTTGTGCTTTTGATTGATCATTGAGAATTGTCGCTTCTACAATTTTCTTCTGCTTCTATAGCAAATCTTGCCCCATTACGTAACCAGGATGGATTTATATAAATTTACGTTCTTCTTTATTTGACGTCTGACAACAGAATAATCCAATTAATAAATTAAGTATATCATTAAGCTATGATGCTTTTGATTTAATGGAAATGTCCCCTGCTATTTCACCTTTCACAAGGTTAAGGTCACCTAACATGGTATTTTCTGAATAGCAGTTAAAAATGCAATGAGCGATAATAGGCCGACAAAATTATGCTTATGTTATTAGTTATTAGGCAGCAACACCGCATAAAAGAAAATGCGAAGATAGCTGAGCTAAGCAAGTGAGAGCTCCAACGAAGACAATAGCGACGTTAGTGACGACAACAACAACTGCAGTGATGAGAGAGCTTGAATGCGAATTCGATAATTGAAACGAGAGTTGGAAGTACCGGTGGGGCCAAGAATGATAGAAAGAAGATTGCGCCCATCAAGAGTGCGTGACGTCACGTTTGCCGAGTTGTGCAGTGTTGCTAACCATTTGCTCTTCACAATAAATTTAAAGCTTTTTATGTTTATTTCTTTTTTTTTAATTTAAAGCTAGATACCGAAACTTTAAGTTAAAAAACAAACTATATTATTAAACAAAAAAAGGTCACTCTGAGAAGATTTTAGTACTAATGAAAATTTTTTACTCTTACAAAATTTGATAATTTGAAAGTGCAAATTTAATTTTTGGCTCCATTTAAGGTTATGCAAGAATATTAAATGCCCCTCTCTCAACTCTTCTTAAGATTGAAAACCTTTTTACACATTTTAAAAAGCCTTTGAATTTATTGAATGTGAATTAAAACCATAGAGGTGTTTCTTCCGATCATCAATCCTTAGTGAGACATGGGACATTAAGAGTTGTATTCATTGTAAAAATAAGCAACAAAATACCAGAAAATACTTAAGAAACCATACTGACATTTTTACAAAAAGAGTACCTTATCTAGTTACATAACTTCAAATATAGCAAAAAAGTCGTTCCCTTAACAAAAGAGTCTCGCTTAACAAAAAAAAACTCATAAATTAAATTGTACATAAGCATAACACATTTATTAAAAAACAAACGCATATTTTAAAGACAATTTGTCACGCATACAAAGTTCTTTAAGTGATACAATAAAAATTTGGTATTTTATTTACTTTAAATGGGCATTTTAGTGCATTTTTATATCCAAAGCTAGGCAACACTGCAGTAGCGAGAGAGAGATTTGACTGCTGAAAGCAGAAGAACACTAGCAACACCTGGAATCGCGGGCAATGCCACCAGATGTTAAAAAAAAGTAAAGCTAAATAAAACTGAGTGAATTATTTAAATAATTATTAAAAAATGTATATTTTACAAAATTATAAACATTACATTTTAATTAGAACAGCTAGAAAAATGTCATGAAGAAAGAACTAAAACTCCGAGACTAAATAACAAAAAGCAATGCTAAATCAAGTTACGAAAATAGTAATCTGGCCATACTGGAACTATTATAAAATCACGTAACTAGTTGTCAAATTCGTTGAGAGCAAAGTAACGGGACCACGATAGGCGCCATCTCATTATTCTCTCCATCGTGGGTGCGGCAACAATGAATTATTAAAGAGGGGCATGAACAAAGACAACTCTAACTCTCGGGATTTATGCAGCAGAGCGCGGAATTTTATTTTAATTTTTTTAGCAAAAGGAGTTTTACAAAAAAAAACAAAGCAGGTATTCAGCTAGAAGATCTCAGAAAAAGATTGATTTTATTATCTCACTTTAGATTAAATGAAAGCCTGCAAATGCTTACAAATATTTCCTTACTTGGCATATTTTACAGTTTACATATGTTTATGTTTAAATGTTTACTTAACATATTTCGCAATAATAAAACTGTTTATTTAAGAAAATGCTTACTTAACGGATAAGGTGATATATTGGGAAATCAAAGGAAATGCTGTCATATTAATTTTTATTGATTTGCTCTTGTCTGACTGATGAAATCTGCAAACTTATCATTTTTCTATGCGTATATTTAATTCGGACGGCCACCAAGAAAGTGAGCAAATGATGTGGAAGAAGAGCTGCGTAGCATGAACATTCGAAGAAGCCAAGCAATGAATAAGCGCAATAGGAAAGACTCACGACGAGCTGCAATTCCTATTATGATGAGGATGATGATGAATATGATTGAAATTGAGTGGGTACAAAACTGCGTACACAGATTTTTTCTAAAGCCTCTGGCTTCGAAAATTAAAATAAGTAATTAGTCAAAACTTTCCAATACGTCGCGCTGCTATTATTGTAAACACAGGTAGGTGGCACAAAATTAGTCAATCAATTTTGTTTTTGTTTTGACTTTTTTACTAAAACCTTAATTTTCACCTTATTTTTATACCACAGCTGTCAAGTTCACAAGTGTCAAATGTCAAGTTCACGTCTGTCAGATTTGCAAAAAATATAAATCTTCCGACAAGGTGATTAAATTAGGCCACCTTCTATTTTTACAAAAACACGGTTTATCAGATGAGAGCAAAAATTCTACATCTGCTTGAAGTAAGCCAATACAGTTAAGGGGAAATAACTCTTGACATTCAGCACCCTCCACTTTAGGTTGAGTACGATCAACCGTTTCTTGGCCACACACACACATGACATACTTATGTGGTTTTTTTTTAATTTTGTTAAATGATTTGAGTGCAAGGCGTCAAGGATATTCAAGGAGAAAAATTTCAAAGCACAGTTTTTATGTGTTTGACCACAAAATAAATATAAAAAAAAATTTTACCACTGTTTCAGAATAATTAATAAACAAAATTTTTGGTACTTTCCACTTTCATTTGATACGCATATTTCTATATCTCATACAATTTTTTTTTTTTTTCAAACCACTAAACTTTTTGCAGCTTCAAGCTCCATTAAAAAAAAAAATTAATACTAAATTGAATAAACTACTAAATTTTTCACCGTTGAACTTTAATTTCCCTGATACAAATATTAATCTCGACTCATATATCCAAGTAGCAAAAATAGCTAAATATTGTTGCACGCTGTTACAAGGCAGCAGGAGAGTGTGCGAGAAATAGTGATGAATAATTAAAAAAGAAAGAGAAAATCACAGCTTTTTTGAACTAACCTTTCTATTGCCCGTTTTTTAACTCACTCCAGCCTCCACGAGTGCTTAATTCAAAAATTGAACCACCACTCATTCTTCTTTTAGTGGCACAGGGTTGGTGATGAACAATCCAAGTAGCCGATGGCAAAGGGGAACAAGTATTTCTGTCAGACCCCCAGTATTTCTTACAAATTTCGATTTTAATCTTAACCCTGCGTAACCAATGTTAGTCGTTTCGACTACTACTGTTTAGTTTTTTGATCGTAGCTTTTTTACCGCACTATTTTTCGTCTCATCCTTTCATATTAAAGTAGCTGGCTTAGTTGTGAAGCTGACCATAGATAATAAGCTGACGTCAACGCCTTAAGTCAACAGGTATATTAGTGTTTGTAAAAGTAGCGTAGTTTATTGGTAGTATTAGGTTTATTGTAATTTTTTTTCAGTACTGAAGCAAATGGCTACATCCAGCTTGCCGCTATAGAAATCGAAAGATTATTGAATTTGTCTGACGATGGTGAACATTTTAGTGATGGTGAAGATTTTTAGTGCTTCCGAAAGCAGGTACGCGCCAAGTTTATTGGATGAAATGGCACAGCAAAGTTCCTCAGATAATGACGAATCAGATAATTTAGAAGAAAGAAGTCTAGATACTCGTAATATAATAAAGATGAATAAAAGGAATTTGCATGTCAAAAATAGATACATTTGGACAGCAAATAAAGGAAAGCATCATAGAGCAGCTGGACGTATAGTGCATCAAGCAAGAGGTCCGACATGTCTTGCCAAAGCTATTACTGATCCTTTATGCATAGCTTTTTGCGGAAGGTTCATTTTCCGAATGTATATCAAAGGTAATCATGCTGTGCGATAGTGCAACAAACTATGTGGTAAATGCAATGCCATATCTAGGCAAAGGTGAAATGCCTCAGGAAATGAAAGTAAAAATTGGAAGGAAAATAGGCACAGCAATATTTTGTTATGATAACGAACGGACACTGCTATCGTATATGACGAAACCTAAGAAGATAGTGTATGTGCTGTCGTCTTGTGATGAAGAGGGTACAATGAATCCCTCCAGTGGCAAACACACTCGACCAGATGTGCAGCGTTATGTCTTGCTCACGAACAACAAAGAGATGGCTTATGTGTATGTTCTTTAGCATACTAAATATTGCTTTTGTGAACAGTTATGTGATCTATGCTCATAATATGCTAAATGAGAACAAAAAACCCCCATCGCGTCGTAATTTTATGAAGAATCCTCACAATTCGCTGGTGACACCGCATAGAGCAAAAGCAAAGAGCAACCTAATCTGCAGTCAACCATACGTGGAAACAACCAAGATATTTTAGCAGAATCAATTGAGAATATAATACCTGGGAACTCAACTGAAAACCAAACCAATAAAAAAAATGTGTGCCTTCTGTCCCTATCAGAAACACCGAATGACGAAGACAGCGTGCACTTTCTGTTCAAAATACTAACTTTTTATTTTGTTCTTTGTTTTTTTAGTATATAGGTATTGTTAACTTTTTAATAGCAGACGGCTTTTTATGTTTACCTTTTTATTTTTTTTTATAATAGTAATTAAATGTGATATTACATGAGACTCGTTGAATAAGAGCACTAATAAATTTGTCTAAAAATA
The DNA here is from genome assembly GCF_027943255.1 of Anastrepha obliqua. Taxonomy (NCBI): domain Eukaryota; kingdom Metazoa; phylum Arthropoda; class Insecta; order Diptera; family Tephritidae; genus Anastrepha; species Anastrepha obliqua. The sequence continues at coordinate 26,240,859 of NC_072893.1, forward strand.
AAAACCAAACTTGAAAAGCTTGTACTTGTACAATCTAAAATATTTATAATGTTCTTTTTAATAGGGTTTGGGATATCTGGTGTACTCCTGCTTAGTCGATGTGACTAACATTAGTAAAAATCTATACTATAATAATATTATAAAGAGGAAAACTTTGTTTGTTTGTTTGGTTGTAATGAATAGGCTCAAAAACTACTGGACCGATTTTAAAAATTCTTCCACCATTCGAAAGCTACATTATCCACAAGTAACACAGATTATATTTTATTTTGGAAAAAAATAGGCTTCCGTAAGATATTTGGATTTTTCGGACACAAACTGAAAAAAATCTTATATATAAAATAAAGTCAACTTTTTGTGTGTGTTCGCTAACCGGGCGTGTCTGCACCGAATTAAACCAAACTTACACACAATGTTAAGAAGGTACTGAAGATGGTTTCCGTATAGTTTGGATACCTATTGGTGTATAGGGTTCGAGATATAGGTCAAAACGTGGACCCGGGTAACCTTCGGACGTGTATGTACAATATGGGTATCAAATGGAAGCTGTTGGTGAATGCTTTAGTTCAGAGTATTTCCATCCGCTCCGTGACTAGGGTCTCGAGATGGACACCAAAACGTGGACCCTAGAATGTGTTTGTACAATATGGATATCAAATGAAAGCTGTTGATAAGTGCTTTACTACGGGGTAATTTTCATACCTATTGATGACTAGGGTCTCGAAATATATGCCAAAACGTGGACCCGCCGTGTCTTTGAACCGAATTAAACCAAACTTACACACATTGTTAAGTAGGTATTGAAGATGGTTTCCGTATGGTTTGAATATCTATTGGTAGATAGGGTCTCGAGATATAGGTCAAAACGTGGACCCGGGTAACCTTCGGACGTGTATGTACAATATGGGTATCAAATGGAAGCTGTTGGTGAATGCTTTTTTCATGCCGCTCCGTGACTAGGGTCTCGAGATAGAGACCAAAACGTGGACCCTAGAATGTGTTTGTACAATATGGATATCAAGTTGAAGCTGTTGGGGAATGCTTTAGTTCAGAGTATTTTTCATGCCGCTCCGTGACTGGGGTCTCGAGATATAGGTCAAAACGTGGACCCGGGTAGCCTTTGGTTGTGTATGTACAATATGGGTATCAAATGAAAGCTGTTGATAAGTGCTTTAATACGGGGTAATTTTCATATCTATTGATGACTAGGGTCTCGAAATATATGCCAAAACGTGGACCCGCCGTGTCTTTGCACCGAATTAAACCAAACTTACGCACATTGTTAAGTAAGTATTGAAAATGGGTTTCGTAAAGTTTGGTTGTAATTCGGAGCAGTGGCAACGGGTACAGCGTTATTTTGTACCAGCCATAATGTCGCTTACTTTTTTAACGCTTGGGGCGGAACTGAACTGTCAAATTGACAGTGTGAGTTACAATGTGTCAATATTTCTTTCTGATTTGGATGCCATAAGTAAAAAATGTAAGTGCAACATGTACAAATTGTTTGTGAATTTTTTCGGAGTGGATTTTGGAACAGTGAATAATTTCTTACGAAATTTGAGAATTTAATGTGAAATCCGAATGCGTTGATTTGAAATTTAAAAACAATCTTCTTTTTTCCTGATTTTCAATTTATATTTTATATTTACTCAAAAACAAATAGAAAAACAAAAAATATTGTTTATGCCAAAGCGCTTGAATAAAGAATAAAGAAATAAATATATTAATATGAAAACCATATATTTTCTGTTCTAAACCATATCTATTCTATTTTAGTGTGCCCAGCGAAGGGGGCCGGGTTTGCTAGTGTATTATAAATATGATTGGTTATGCAGGGTTAAAAGATGCCAAAAGTGTCGCTGGCTAACCTGTTCAGTAGATAGAAGGACCCTACTTTGCCCATGGATATTCACATGTAAGAAGCCCGAACAGCCTTTATGTTCATGCACCACGCGATAAGATTACGAATGTAATTTATAAGTATTCAATTAAATGAAAATAAAAATCCATCTCAGCTTTAAGTAATTTACGCCTCATTAACTTCGACTAAGTAGGAGATTTTTATTTATAGCCTTTATTTATCACCACAAACGATGTATCTGGCATTGCTAGTTGTAAGTATAAAAATCAACTTTTTTAATGTCAAAATACACACACACACACATGCATACTATGCAAATAAATCTACCCACAACTGATAACACCTGTCATGCGCTTCGGGAAAAATTAATCAGTAGCACAGCTGTCACATTTCGACTGCTGCGTGCAAGTAGATAACAATCAGGCAGGGAAGTATATTTTTAGGTGACCGCAATTTTTTTTCGCAATAATAAATTTAATCTTTTCCTGGCCAATAAATTATTGCGAAAAAACTGCGTATATCGGTTAGGTAAGCTTTCATTAAAATATATTACAAATATTTGCGCGATTTTTCGCTGAAGTGCGAAAAAGATAACGAAAGTTGATTTGAAAAAATATATATTTATATATTATATATGAAAAGTCACCTATACAACTAGATAAGACTTGTTTTTGTAATGAAGCGAAAACTCTGACATTATTACAATTACACTGACAGAGAGAAAGGGGCCACCTTAAGAGTACTGAGACTTAATAATATCGCTAAAAAGAGAGAAAGAGAGAGAAACGCAAACAAATGCATAAGCAATTCTGTAGTGCAAGGCAGCGCTCTGAGAGACAGGTAACGCATGCAATCAATCCAAATCGAAAATCTGGCACAGAGATAAATCGAAGCTTGCGGGTGGTGCGGGTGTCTTTGGAAAGAACTATAACAGATAGATATGGCTGGTTAGATTAGAGGCAAGCATCTACAGTTTTTGCGAACTGGATGTTGTAACTCCAGCGCACATTCGCTGCGATTGTTCAGCTCGCGCAAGATAGAGACTGGTAGATGGTGCGACTCTAAATTGGTTAGCGATAAGCAGCATAAAGTGTGAGGAGGTACTCAAATTTAGCATAAACCTACAATTTTAGGCTTGCAGGTAGCACAATATACCACCTCAGAGGGCGTTTCCACGCCAGTCGGTTCTACGTAACCGAAACGACCCGGACTTATATAGTGATATAGTTACAGTTCAGGTTAGCCTTAAGCTACATATGTTAGTGGGAAGCAATGCTACTAAATCTAAAATGTTACTAACAGAAAATTATTGTCATGTTAAATATATATTATAACATACATACATATGTTAAGTTACATACATTGATAATGGTAAATTAAGAGATCAAATTAAATAAGCAAATAAAAAATAAGATTAGCGTTATTAAGTTCGAATGTAACTGTTGAAAAATAAAGTTTTAGTTCTTGAGTTGACATCGAAGAAGAATGTTTTACTTCTGATACTTGACTATATCCGGCCAAGGACTGTCACTTTGGCATCATTCTCCGTATATGTATGGGGTATGTTTATGCTGCTACAACCACAACAACAACAACCACCTCAGAGGGCGCAGCGTTCTATAGGCCAATAAGACTAATAACACTGTGCGACAGTGAAATTATACTTTTATGGAGACCTAGTTCAACTTGTAGGTATAGTAAAACTAAGAAAAATGGTATAGGAGAAATTTCCAATACACCCCCAAAATCTCATTTTATGGCCATATGTAAAACCGTTTTTCAGTGGGTTGATGTGAAGAATAACTCCTAACTTCGCCAATTTCCATCCGATTTCGAATTTGCTTTTTTAGTTCGAAAGAACAAAAACAAGCCTTTTTGACAGTCTGTTGACATTTTTTCTGAAATGACAACTGACGAGACTGTAGACGGAAGTATTTGGAATTTGTTTATTTTTTCTCTAATTTTTCAACTTTGACATAATTTTTACGATAATATCCGATATTGAGGATTTTTTTTAGTACCCTACTGTTATAGTAAATTTAATTTTGCGTCGAATGAGCTATATTTGACTGTAATTGAATTAAAATTAATAGAGTTATGTGAGTTTTAAGATTTTTTTTTTTTTTACTAATTTGGTATGTAGGTATAGCTTACGCTAAATGGGAATAAGGACGTGTTTTGATGCGTTATTATAGATACGTAATATTTATTGGAGTGTATATGTATACATAAGAGTACACTGTACTGCATACAACAGAACTGGTTAGAACTTACGAAAATATCTGACATATTATAGCACTTTTTTTCAATAGAAATATGAAAAAGCTCCCAAGTGTACCAAAGTTCACGCTGTACATTGATTAACAAAAGAAGTTTGTTATTATAATTTAACCTTATTAAAACGTCAAAGTTTTATTGTTTGTTTCATTGAAATTCAAGAGATATAAATCAAAACGTTGCCAGAAAAGTCGAATTTCTCTTCAGATGATTGTTATTTTTATAAAACGGACGTAAACGGTCATCATTATAAAGCTCGAAAGCACATAAAGTATGCTGATGTTGCAACTGTTAAGAACCCCGTAGTCTTGGAGATATGATTGACTCAACTGCAGGTCATGAACTGAAGGAAGTTCAACTCATTGCTGATGATGATCAAACTGATAACAATAAACCTGATGATGAAGAGTACTTTCCGTCTGGTTCTAAGTCTTCAGAATGACACATTGTATCTTTCTCGTGATTTACTTCTGAAATCTGAAACGCTTGCTTCTCGATTTAAACAATAGAATTTAATTGATGACGACTTAAGATGAATGATGATGATCGAATTTCTTACAGAGAAGTATTCAAAACTGATGAAGAGAATGACAAGTGTACCGTACCATACTAAACTCCAAAGGGCCGTTTCCAATGCATTTTTAAGTTTGGAACCAGTTCCGTTGTGTACTGCACCATACAGTGCTGCACTGCACAATACTCCAATAAATATTATGTGTTTATAATAACACTTGTTATCATTTTCATGCTTCGAAACGCATACCAAATCTCGTAGTAAAAAAAAAGAAAAAATCTTAAAACTCACACAACTCTATTAATTTTAATTCAATTACAGTCAAATATAGCTCATTCGACGCAAAATTAAATTTACTATAACAATAGTGTACTAAAAAAAATCCCCAACATTGGATAATATCGTAAAAATTATGAAAAAATAGAGAAAAAATAAAAAAATTCCAAATACTTCGTCTACAGTCTCGTCAGTTGTCATTTCAGAAAAAATGTTAACAGACTGTCAAAAAGGCTTGATTTTGTTCTTTCGAACTAAAAAAGCAAATTCGAAATCGAATGGAAATTGGCGAAGTTAGGAGTTATTCTTCACATCAACCTACTGAAAAACGGTTTTATGGCCATAAAATGAGATTTTGAGGGTGTATTGGAAATTTCTCCTATACCATTTTTTTTAGTTTTTCTATAGCCACAAGTTGTGCTAGGTCTCCATAAAAGTATATTTAATTTTTTTTTTGTCACACAGTGTAATTAGTCTGACAAGTCTTAAGTATTTACCCAAGAACTTAACTGTATTTAGAAGCTATGCTAAATTTCAGAAATCGAGCATTTCTGTAGTTATTGATTTAGCCCAAAAGTTGATTTTTGTTCACATTTAAGGTTTGCTGAAAACAGATGGAAAAAGTACAACAAAAAAATACAGGAAATTGTCTGTATTTTGATGTAAAGAAGATCATTTGCTAGTTTCAAGTTTTTGGCTTGCCTTTTCGGCATTTTTTATTATTTATTTTTGAAGAATACTAGTATTGACTTCATTTATTGCAGAAAATTTATATTTACACAAAACAAAAATGAAGAAACCCGCATTATACTACGCAAAACTATACTACCGATCCCTCTTTTTATTTGTATGGTTACTACTCTGGCTGTCACTGTCCACATAACATTTTCTGTTAAGTTGAGTTGCCTACATTGAGACAGAGAATGTTAATGAAATTAACATGAAATTAGACATGTTAATGAAATTAGACATTAGCCTAAGTATTTTTCGAGCGAGTATTTTTGGGAGCGCTTAAATCGGGTTTTTCTTTAACTTTGCGAACAATCCACCTCTTTTCTGCTTCATTAAATATTTTATTTGTTGGACAGTTGAGGAACTAATAGCGACAATTTCTGCACTTTTTCGTTGGCTTTTGCCCTCTTTATATGACGACGAATAACGTCTTCCCTTTTTCCAAGTGAGGTCCCTTTTCCCATTTTAAAAAATTTAAATTTTTCAACTTTTCTTTCCCAAATTTTTTAGAGAATAACTTAAGACGCTAAGCGAAACATACAAACAAATACATTTCACCGTTATTGCATGCTCAGAGAAAATATAAAATACACTGCATCATTTAAGCTGTGAGCATATTTTGATGAGAAAACTATTTGTTTCTATATTTTTTCAGCAAGCTTTGTTTTTGTTATTGTTCTTTCTGCAGTGGTCAACAGTACATATGTATATATCTCATTACAAGTCGTAAACATTTTTTTTATTAAATTTAATAAACATCGAGTCATTTTCTTTTTTCTAGAAAAGTATTACCTGCATCAAATAAGTTGTGAGTTACTGTAATTACGAGTATAAAAATATATTGGAACCCCATTTGAGGTCATCAGTAAAATTATTGCGTTTTGGGCAGAGTTGGGTTTTACAACAAGACAATGACCCTAAATATCGAAGAATGGCTCTTAAATTGCGCACCCAGAAAACAAAACACAATGCCGCAGAGTCCGGGTTTAAGTCCGCTAGAACAAGTTTGGGAGCTTTTTAGAGAGGAAAATTCGACGGAGTTTAATAACTGAAGTAAAATCGATAAAGAAAGAGTTGATGAGGATATGGAACCAAATAAATAAAAAAATAAATAAAACAAAAAAAAAAAAAATAAAACCAAAACAAAAATAAAAAAAAAAAATAGTTCTATGGAACCAAAAAAATAAATAAAACATAGTTGCATGGAACCAAAAAAAAAAAAAAACATAAATAAAAACATAAATAAAAAATAAAATAAAAATAAAAATAAAACAAAATAGTTGTATGCAACCAAATAAATAAAAAAAAAAATAAATAATATAAAAAAACTAAAAAACAAAAAAAAATAAATAAAAAATAAAATCAAAACAAAAATACAAAAAAATAGTTGTATGAAATCAAATAAATAAAATAAAAAAATAAAAAAAATAGTTGCATGGAACCAAAAAAATAAAAAAAATTAATAAAAAAAATAAATAAAAAATAAAAACAACACAAAAATAAAAAAATAGCTGTATGGAACCAAATAACTAAAAAAAAATAAGTAAGAAATAAAAGCAAAACAAAAATAAAAATAAAAAAATAGTTGTATGGAATCAAATAAATAAAAAAAGATAAATAAAAAAAATAAAAAATAAAACCAAAACAAAAATAAAAAAATAGTTGGATGGTACCAAATAAATAAAAAAATAAATAAATAAAAATAAATAAATAAATAAAAAATAAAACCAAAACAAAAATAAAAAAAAAAATAATTATTTGGTTCCATGCAACTATTTTTTTATTTCAATAAATAAAAAAATAAATAAAAAATAAAACCAAAACAAAAAAAATAAAAAAAATAAATAAAAAATAAAACCAAAACAGAAATAAAAAAAATAGTTGTATTAATACCACATTGCCTTCAAGCAGTAACTGCTAATGATGGTGGGCCTACTAAATAAAGGGTTTTCCAATAACAGGTGTTGCAGGTGAATGGATTGCGCTATCGAGAGATGATTAACGATTTTTATGGCCGAAATTGGATGGTATCGAACTGGATTTTTCAACAAGACGGCGCTACGTGCCACACAAGCAACGAAACCATTGATCTTTCACGGGAACAGTTTCCAGGCCCTGTTATCTCTCGAGGAGGTGATCACAATTGGCCACCGAGATCTTGTGATTTAATACCTTGTGACTTTTTTCTTCGGGGCCACGTGAAATAGAAGGTCTACGCCAACAGCCCAGGGTCGGTTCAAGACCTCTAAGATGGAATTCGTGAAGTTATCGAAGACATAGGGTAACCACTTTGCAATTCGGTTGTGGAAAATTTCATGAAAAGGATTTTGTCCTGTAAGCGTGATCGTGTCGGTCATTTGCCTGATGTTATTTTCCAGTTCCACTATTAACGGCATACCTTCCTCTTTGTAATGAAATAAACAGCCGATCATTTATATTGAAAAATAGCATTTTGCTTTGAATATAAAAATAACGCCTCTTATTGGAAAACCCTATACTAAAAATGTTTAAAAGAGCTAGTTTTAAAATGTAAATTTGATATTTCTAAATTTGATTTTTTTAATGAATAAATTTAATTTTTTTCAAACCAATTGAACTGCAAGTAGACTTGCCATACCGCTTTTTTGTTGTTTTGTTTGATTTTTGTTTTATTATAAAACAAGTAAAATAATTTAACTTTTAGAAATTTTTAAATAATTTCTCAATTATTGCATACACTGTATTTGCTCAAAAGCCATAGAACTCACTCACAACTAATTTGCTATGCTAGTGCATATGGCACCTAAAAGTATGCATTTTTAAGTGCATTTGCACACACCATCCCACATTAGTGCTTGTGCATGTGTGCTTGGAGAAAGGTTTTGAAATATCTGTATTTATGTATATACACCCAGTTACTATTTCAAAGTGTTACTTACTTTTACTCTTTACCCCTCTCATGCACGCTAACGCGTGCTCGCCTACTGCTGTCACGTGTTTTCCCCAGGCGTTCCGTTGTTGCAACGAGCAATCGACGTTAGTCAACAGCACTCACAATGAACGCCAGCTGCCTGACACTCGTTTGCTTATTCCTGCAGGCCCACTTTCTAGCCGATAACTGCAATCCTAATTGTGTTAGCAACTAGCAAGGGAAGCGCACTAAAATGCGACGCTACAACACCAACATTAAATATGCGAAACAGGTGCAGTAGTTCCGACTGTCAAATTGTCTGCCAATTGCTACTAGACGGACCGCGCCCGTCGCCCGTCGCCCATGCCCCGTTGCTACGGTTTGTTGATTCTGGCGCTTTGGCGCTGTGACGCTTGAAATGAGTGCGCACTGCAGTCAGTGCTGTTTGTTTCAGTTTCAGTTTCGGTTTGACTTTTGGCCCCTAAATGTAGGCTATTTATGTAGGGGGTGGCATGTTACTAGCGGGAAATTCCAAATATTTGCTGCGCTACACTTTTCGTTTTTTGCTTTTTTTGTTGTTGTTGATTTTGTGTGAGTAAATGCAATTAAGTGGGCAAATGCTCATACACACATACGCACGCACATATGTGTACTACTTATACACCTTCATATGCACCAGTAATTTGTGAGCGCACTTTAAATGTAGAGCAAAACTTTATGGCCACCCATTTATTTGACTTGTTGGGTATGACGGTGTGTAGGTGAAACACTAACACCTTTACATATTAGATTACAATTACACAAAACGCGTTTGTTCACTAATTTGCATTTTTAATATTGACAATTTTTTTCACACAAACTTCTTCCACAAAATTTAGTTAACGGCATTTGGTGCATTGATCCGTTTAATATGCACGCGCATACACCCATATGTTTCTTAAAAAACAATTTTTTTTTTCTTTTATTTTTCCAACACTTTTCTTTGTTTTGTGCACTTCTGTATTATTTACGAGACGCTTTTTTACTTCCACGCACCCACTCGCCCTTTTCTCAGCCAAAAATTTTGCTTTGAATCACTCATCCACAAATTAAAAAAAAAAAATATTTTATTTTAGTTACAATTCACTTAATTTCTGTACAAATTACAAACTCACAACCACCCACTATTTCAAATTAACTGTTACCCACAATATCCGTTAACTTTGCTAGTTTTGCCAGCGCACGTCTATTGACTACCGAACTCCGCCATCAACTGAAGTATATTCTGTTCCACGCAAAGTATAAAAATACATTCACTGTGCTTTTCACTGTGCCGCCTCTAAGAGTTTTTGCCACAGCTGGTCACCTCAAATGAGCTTAAAGCTCCACGATTTGAGCGCAGTTGAGTGTAAGTCTCATTGCATACGCCAAGGCGCTGAAGCCTGCACACTGTTTTTGTTTACGAATCATTTTAGCAAAGCAGCTGGAAAAATGGCATACAAACAAGCAGCTTTGGCGATGTTTGGCATCCCCAACAGAGCCGGCTAAGTGAGGTGGCGTGTAAACACATGTTGCTTCAGCTGGCCGACCGACCACAGCGGGCAGGAAGGCAGTGCGTAGGTATTAATGCGCCGCGGACAATACATTTTTGTGTGACTGTGTGCAGTATTCTAAGGTATTATTACTCTGTTCACTCAACGGTTTCTCGAATAGCTTGCAAGAGTCGGGTAGAGATGCAGCCTCACAGGCAGTGGCTTAAATAGCCAAAGCAGAGGAAGTTAGTGGCAAATTTCGGCAAATTATTTATTTCTTATTTCAATTCTACTTCTTCCACATTATTTAAGATTATATCTTGTTATTTAACGAAATTTCTCTTTATGTTAAAAATGTATATATTACAACACACAATTCTTATATTATAATCGCACAAACAATTTTATAGTAAACAATTTAGCACATACAGTGCCGCTCAACTGAATAGGTTTGACTTCTTTTTTAGACTTAGAACATAATATCTTCATAACGCGCACTCGGATTTAAACCAAATAAATCATGTGGCTTGCTCTAAGGAAAAAACTTTTACCTCCTAATCAAGTAGCATTTAAATCTGGGCAAAGTACTTTAGATGTACCATTATATTTTGATCATTACTTGTCAACCACTATTTCCAGCCGAAACCATGTCACTGTACTGGGTCTCGACTTTGAAAAAGCGTTTGATAGAATCGGCATACATGTTGTATTGAAACAACTTAAAAAATGGAGCATTGGCCAAAAGATATTTAACTTCGTAAAAAGTTGTTTAACAAACCGCACTTTTCGAACTAAAGTCAACTATAAATACTCTGGTAGAGTACCCCTCTACAATGGAATAGCACAGGGTTCTCCCTTATCAATGATATTTTTTATTATTGCATTTGATGAAATAAGCAACATTATTGAAAAATACGACGTCAAACACTCTATTTATGCTGATGACGTGTTAATATTTTCAAAGAGAAACAACTTAAACGAAATAAATAACATATTCCATAATTTACTTGATGATATATCTCTCTGGGCACTTACTTCTGGAGCTATCCTATCATATAATAAGTGCAAAACACTGCATATATGTAAGGGGGCGTCCATAAATTACGTGAGATGTTTAAGTAAATTATACTATTTTGGTCCATTATCCAGATTGAACATGCTTAAGATTTAATCTTAAGCGTAATCGTAGTATGATTTAGATCATTCACTAATTGGTTCGAAAGAAAATAATTTCATTCATACTTCGACGTTATATGTACATTACTACTGTCAAACCACCATATTTGTTTTATACCAAATAGCTCAATTTAATCTGAATTTACAGTACAGTGTAGCCCGTCGTTTGTTTTCGCGCCACTATCACCCGAACGCGCCACTCAATGAACAAGAGCGTACGAGCTGAGTGGCAGCGACACACGGACAGGTTCCAACCTTCTTTGTTTATTATTGTAAATGTTTTGCTCGACTCAGTTCATGATCTTACTAATTTAAAATGAGTTATCCAGATTTTTATAACGCATACGTCTATAAGGCGAAGAAGTCCTGCCACGACGATGTGATAAAATTATGAAATACCTCGAAGCAAAAATTCCCGAAGAAAGAAGAGTTAATACATCACATTAAACATGAGATTGAACGGCTTCTCAGGGAATCCACTGAGAGAAAAGTTCGGTTTACTTTAGCATTCCTTCAAAAGGAAGGTTAAATATATGTGTTTTTAAGAAAATACTTTTTTTATATAAAGTTTATTGTTACATCTAATAGCATAAAAAAAACAGTGAAATTCTTGATAAAGTATGCTAAAATTATAACTACAAAATATTAGCGGGGTCATTTCCTTCACTGTTTTCACATAATTCAAAATCAGCTTCTTGTGATCAGCGATGATGTGGATGAAGCTATGTCGAGCACTACACCATCTAACGTACGTCCCACTCCAGCACAAGATGCTATGAAGAAACAGATTGCTAAGCTGCATATGGAGCTTGACCTAAGTGCTGCAGCGCACGCCGGAGTGATCTGCATATGATTCTTCGCGACCGTTTTCTGCCACCTCCATACCCTATCACTCAGGTTGATGGACGTTTGACAATTTCGGACTTTAAAGAACATGACGGAAAGTCATTTGCTCCATTTCTAATACGCTTACCGATTCAACCGCTGAATTCCTCTATCAGCACGCCTTATGATCTCTATTGCCCAAGTATACGTGATGATTTAGAGAAAAGATGCTGCAGTACATGCGGTATTTACTTCGCATCTATCACAAGAGCTGCAGAGCACAGGCGAGCAGCTCACATTGCACCAGCTAAGCAAGCGCGTATGTACCGCAAAGTGCGACCCTCACGGATTGTCGCAAGACGAGCTTATGAGTTACTGTGCGCAAGCGTCAACGGCTTAGAGTGGCTAGATCAGAACGAAGTTGAAGGAGCAGATGATTTTACTGAAAATCATATGGACATGTTGGTCCCAATAGTCTCTCTTGAAACCGCGCATGATTCTCCATGGACTGAATTAGAGTAGATATTTTTTTTTTTAATCGCAGTAGTTACGATTTAAGTCTTCTATTGTTAAATTTTTATTACACTTATAACTCTCAGCAATATTGATTACTAGTCTTAAATAGTCGTAAATAAAAGCACGGAGCAAAATTTTTTTTTTCTTTTTACAATAACAATCCAACGCGTTTACATAAGAAACCCACATTTTGAAAAATCTCACGTGAGATGGGGGGATGGGGGAGGGGGTTGAATAAAATCTCACGACATCTCACCATTCAGAAAATATAAAAAACACCTCACGTAATTTATGGACGCCCCCTAAGATAAACCCCTATTGTAATTTTAACTTGACCTATAATAATCAGACAATAGAAAATGTTACTAACCTGAAAATATTAGGCATAATTTTTGATAAAAATCTTAGCTTTAATATCTTGCATTGATTACGGTCTACCAATATATGGACAGTGTTCAAAAGGCACCCTCGCGAACATATCAGCAATCTACCATTCAGCCGTTCGTAAAAGTCTTCGAGCTTTTCCAACCTCGCCGACAAAAAATATTTTAGCCGAAGCTGGACTTCCCGAAATGAGTGAAAGAGTAAGGTATTATAAACAAGTAACCAGTAACGCAATTATAAACAATGACTTGAAAAATGTCATCAGAAGAACCACAAAATTGAAGCGTGAATCAGCTATATACAGAGCGGCGGAAGAAACCGCGAAATTCGACGTTTCCTTAAGGCCATGTTAACTTTTCAATCGAGATTGCCACCCTGCGAACTTTCTCCATCCATTTTCATCACCAGCCTACTGATGTATTCAAAACAAAACACCTCTAAACTTGTTTATCAAATGCTATTATTTCAAATCAAGAACTATTGGGATGCCAAAGGCTGGAAATTTATTTACACTGACGGCTCTAAAGAAACCGACTCAACTGCATTCGCTGTGGTATCTGATAAGGGAAGCATACTTAGGACTGGACTTCTATTCCCACACAACTCGATATCTACTACCGAGGCGATTGCTATAAACTTCACCATTGACTACGCCTCCTCAACTAAAGAAAAATATATAATCTGTACAGACAGTAAATCTGCCATCGCAGCTCTGTCGAGCGCAAACAGCAGAGAACCTTTAATTGACAATATTCGAAATAAATTGTCTCAGCAAAAGGCAAAAATAAAAGTTATGTGGATCCCTGGACACAGCGGAATTCTTGGCAACGAATACGCTGATAAAGCAGCGAAAAATGTCAGCAATATCCCTACATTCTGTTTCGAAACCTTCGTTAAATCCGACATTCTCAGGATAATCGATAGTAACTATCACTCAACCGCAAGGGAGTAATGGTTTACATACCAACACAGCTACAAATCCATAAATCCAGAACGACTAAAAGCAATTATTCCAACAGGAGCGACACTGCAGCAGACACAAATCTTTACCCGACTCCGGCTAGGACACACAAATATTACTTACAAACACCTTCTAAAAGGAATGCCTGCCCCGATTTGCTCAGCATGTAACTGTCCACTGCCCTTTATTCATATAATAGACTACTGCACCAAGTATAACAATGGCAGAAACAATATCTTTAACGGCAGGAAACCTTCCGTTTTACTGAAAGAGATTTCTCTAGAAAATATGTCGAATATTTATGTATTTATATATCAAATTGGACTAGTTTATCTTTTATAATTTTGCTTATTAATTCCCTACACATAATAATTTTTATTCTAATATTTTTTTTATAAATAAGTAAAAAATATAGTAGTATTATTGTAGGCCGATAGTCCTAGCTACTAGTGTCTTTCGTAATGTAATATAGTTATTTATAATTATATTTCTAATAAATAAATAAATAAATAAAAAATTTGGTATGACCACCCTTATTCTTAATTATTGTATTTCAAACATTCGAGTTGATAAGGAATCGTAATATTTTTCAATTTCACTCAGTGAAATAGTTGACAAGGCTTTTTTAATCGCGTTAACCAGGGTCGCCGAGTCTTGAAATTGTCTTCCCCCTTCATACACTCTCCTGGATAAAAGTCCCCAAATGTTCTCGATAATATTTATGTCTGGCGAGTATGGCGGCCACTCGAGCAAGTTGACATTCTGGTCCTTAATCCACTGTTTTGTAACCCGGGCGTTGTCTTGTTGGCACGTCCATTGAATTGGTTCAAAAATTTCGGAAAACTGGGGAAAAGCCTTTTGGAGCACAGTCTTGTAGACATTTTCATTCATCTTTGATGAAACAAACTGCAGATCGGAAGTTCCATAAAACGATATGGCTCCCCAAACCATTACGCCTCCTGTACAGGGGATCGTGTGGGATCGCGTATCGTGAAAATAATAGTTGTAGCCATCCGGTCCGTCGAGATTGAACTTTTTTTCGTCCACAGACCACAGCCTTCCACTCTTTGTTCCATGTCATGTGATCCCGCGCAAATCGAAGTCGCGCTTCCTTCCGTGCATCATTGAGAGGAGGTTTTCTTTTTATTTTTAATCTCTTTAAGTGTTTAGCACTCCGAATAACTCGCTTTACCGTTGCCAAACTAGAATTTATACCGCATTCATCCCTGATTTTACTGGCAGAGAGGTGGGAATTCGAAGCAGTTCGAAGTATTAGTCGCCTCTCTGATGCCGTTGTAGCATATTTTTTTCCTCCTTTCATTTTTTTCCCGTAATTGGCTTCATTACGAAGAAAATTGCTTACCTCGTTTTGGCTTCGCTCAAAATTCTTTGCTATTTCATTATGTTTTAGGCCAGATTCAATATAGACTTTAATTTGCCCTTTTTCAAAATCGGTTAAAGATTTTCCCCGACCCATATTAAAAAAAAAATTTAAGTAGACTAAGGAAATTATATGTTTTCAATCACGCAGTCAATCAAAAAGTGAAGTCAAAGTTGTCAAACCTAATCAGATGAGCCGAAAATAGACCACACATTTAGCGAATTTCACGATGAAAGCAAAATTCTGATTTACCGTTGCATAGAACCCGTTACATTTTTTTGTCATACATTTTACTAGTAAACAAATGAATGTTCAAAACAAAAAAGAAAGAATGGAAAAATGCCATAGGAACAAAGAGAGAAGAAAAAATAGAAGAAATAATTTTCAAACCTATTCAGTTGAGCGGCACTGTATCACAATTTAATCATTTTGCGCTTCAGACGTCCAGCACTCATGCCAACATTTCGGTGGTCTATTGGCTATTGGTTTATTCTCCATTGCAATTCTGGCTACACGATCAGGTCCCAGTCTCTTCACATGTTTTTATCACTCTTTCCGACGTCTTCGACGCCATTTGCAGATGTCTTAAAGATCACATAATGAACGGATCTCTTCGTTTCTGATATGGTCAAGTCTTGTGCGCCCACAAACTGCTCTGTAATAAAATTTATTATTTTGTCAATAAAAAACTGTTAAATGTTAAACTTAACAAAAGGAAGAACCACAAAGTTTTATTAAGGAACCAAAATGTAATACTCAATACAAAAAATGAGATTTCAAAACAAAAATGGGAAGAAATGCATGACTTAAAAAGTAAATAACAAGAAGCAAGCAAAAAATGTATTCAACATTGGTATTATTTTTAAAATGTATTAATTATACTACAATTTTAGTAGCGAGTTGTTTTTCCTTGTCGGCGTATGACCTCTCTCAAACGATCTGGCATAGATTTGACCAATGTTTGATATACACTGGGTCAATTTGGCTCCATTCCTCCTGCAGGATGACTTTCATCTGGTTCCTGTTTGAGAACTTGCGATTTCGAATTTTTTTTTCGAAATGACTCCAAAGGTGTTCAATTGGGTTAAGGGGGCCAAAGGTAGGCGAGCGTTAGGTAGTTACGCTGTGACCGGACAGCTATAGTACAAACTTTATCTTCTTTTCTCGACTTTTCATTTTTATGATTTCTTTGAATTGGCGTACATGAATGAAAAAAAACTAATGAACCTTTTGAAATGAATCATAGCTTGTTCCCTTCAGTATTAAATTCTCTTCTATTTGAACTAACAAAATAGAAAAAAAAAATTTTTCAAGATTTTTATACCAAGTTGAAATGAATTTTTGTTTTTATAGAAAGGCATTTTTTTCTTTAAAACCTCTAAAAAGTTGAAATTTTTCTTAGTTCTTCTAGAATAAAAAATCATGATAATTAGAAATCAATTTGAATTTTTTGCTTTAGATAATAATTACGAGCTGTACCTTGTATGCCAGTTGGAAACTCCAGCGTTGCAGCGCTCTACTAATTTCTGTGTTAAACATTTTTTTCAACTTATTTTAACCAATATAAAAATTTTATATACTTCTTAAATGTTCATTAAAAGATAGAAAAAACTTTGCAGTGCTAAATTAATTTTTTCCTTAAAAAAAATCGCAAAGAGATGCAATTTTTAGACCTCATAAACCAGGCTCCCCCCTTAAGATCTGGGGACTGTAGCGGCGTTTTTATTATTTTTGGACAATTATAGAGCAGCCAAAGCTTTGTATTAATCGCGCTATGTTTGTGGTCATTGTAATGATATAATTTAAATCTATTTGACAGACCCACTTTTTCTGCGCCTGGCTGTAAATTTTGCTTTAGGAGATAAATATATTTTCGGTGGTCCATGATCCCATCAATAAATGCTAAATTGCCAACACCTGATGCCGCCATGCATCCGCATACCATAACACCACCTCCACCATGTTTCACCGTTGGTACCATATTTTTTTCTTCCAATTCTGTGTTAGGCTTACGATACACCAGAACTTTGCCATCACATCCAAAAAGGTTATATTTACTTTCGTCGGCAAAAATTACATCCATTCAAAACTCAATGGGCTTATTTACGTGTTCCGTCGCAAAGTCTAATCTTATTTTCCTATTTTTCTTCGAAATGTGTGGTTTATTTGTGGCTGATCGCGCATGAAAGTCATGTTTTCTTAGCACATTTCCTATTGTTTGGGAAGTAACAGATATGCCTAAGTGCTGCTCAATGAATTTTGCCAAAACCGTTACATTACTTTTCGGATCTTTTTTCACTTCCCGCACGATTCGCCGTTCATCTATTTCCGTAAGCTTGCGAGATGGACCAGCGCTTTCCTTGTTTATCACAGTGCTTTCTGCCTTGAATTTTTTTATGATATAAAGAGCAGTAGTTCTTGGTTTCTGAACAATTTCTGCTATGCTTTTTTCGGTCTTTCCTTATTTTTAATGATGTTTTATTAAATTTCTTACATCTAAAGAAGTTTCTTTGCTTTTACGTCCCATCTTCGTGATCACTTTTACAAAAAATGAGTAAAAAATGCCTGTAAATAATAAACAAGAATTCTGACGGTATTTTTACCAACAACAACAACAAATAATACCAAATAAATATTCACTAAAAAACAGAACGGTTGTCGAACTCTTTTTTTGCTTTGGAATTTATGCGGTCTTATCCAACAAGATGACTGAGTGTTAAAATGTGAAATATTGGTTAATTTTATAACGGTATATTCTGAAATACTTAAAATTGAAATTTGAAAAGGTCGAGCCAAGGAGTACCAGGAGGTTTGGTGGCTCCTAAAACACTCAGGCTAAAAAGCCCATTGTATTTAAAGCTCTGGAAAGGGGGTAGATAGTCAAGGAGGGAAGAAGAAAAGTATCAGAGAAGGTTAGGTTTGGCAGCCGCATCGCACATAGAGACAACGATGACACTTAGACCACGAAATGGGTCCGTTGTGAGCCGTGGGCCATGAGCTACATTTCCCTCTCCATACTAAACCATCCTGAGCTTTTGATAAAGCGTAAAGTATAAGAGAAAGAGATAGGAAATAATAGAGACAGAGACAGAGGTAGTTAGTCCTGTGAGAATTTTCCAGATTCTTTGGCAAATCTGTAAATATCCGCCAGTTTTAGAGAACGAATATTACTCATTCTCACGACATCGGAACCCAAAAGTCGTAGCCTTGCACTAGCAAAGGCAGGACAATCACAGAAAAAGTGCTCAGTGCTATCCCGCCTCCTCCAAGCACGACAGGCACATTGGGTCCTCCAATGATTGATTCCAATGGTGGTCATATGCTGACCCCATGGGATGTGTTCTGCAATGATGCCGATCATCAACCGAACGTCTTTCCTTCTAAGTTTTAGTAGAAAGTTTGACAGTTTTCTGTTCGGACTGGTCACTTTGCAGTTCTGCAGCGTTCTAGACCGAAATGAAATACTTACTACACAACGTTATCTTCTGGAAAACGCCGGACAGCTACAGAGAAAATGCTCTGCAGTGTCGTCATCCTCAAAACAGGATAGGCATATCGGGCTGTCGACAACCCCCTTGGCAGCCATATACTGACTACAGCCGTTGTGCCCTGTGATTACACCCACCAGTACTCTCAGGCCCTTCCTGCTGAGAAACTTAAATATTTTTAAAGAATACTAACATTTTGAAATCAATTTTAAAAAATTACTCTAATGTCGAATAGTTTTTTTGTCCGCTGTACGTGTTTTACTCCTAACACTCATGTTCTTATTTCTCCACACTGCGCTTTGATCTCCTCCACCAAGTCCCTATTCGATGTTACTGTCGATCCCAAGTACTGAAACCTCATGACTTGCTCTATGCTTCGCTCGTACACGACCAGTTTACACCTCAACAGTTATTTCCGGTTATACGGTTATGGCTTTTGTCTTGGTGTCGGAGATTTGAATTTTAAACTTAGCTTCGGATTGCTCGAAAATATACAATAGTCGTTGCGCATTATCTTCCGTAACTGCTAAAATCACAGTATCATTTGCATAACAGACAATCTTGATTTCTTTTGCGTCCATTTTATATCCATTCACTGGCGCTGATTTTACAGTGGAGATGATCTCATCCATCTTCTTCTTAATTGGCGCCAATTGGGCACACCAAGTGAAGCCAAGTCCTTCTCCACCTTATCTTTCCAACAGAGAGGAGGCCTTCCTCTTACTCTTCCTCTGCTACCACCAACTGGTACCGCATCGAATACTTTCAAAGTCGGACCGTTTGTATCCATTCGAATGACATATGACCCAGCCAACGAAGCCGCTGGATCTTTATTCGCCGCGCTCATACAACCACCATCGTTTCATCGCTTGCGATATTCGCCGTCGCCAACGTGCAAAGGTCCAAAACTCTTCCGCAGAATCTTTCCCTTAAACAGCCCAAGATACGCCTCATCGGATGTTATCATCGTCTAAGCTTCTGCGCCATACGTTAGGACGGGCATGATGAGAGCCTTGTAGAGGGTTAGTTTTATTCATCGAGAGAGGACTTTACTACTTAATTGCCTACTTAGTCCAAAGTAACACTTGAAGTCTCTTACAACATCGAAATCATAAGTGTCAACAGTGACATCGGTGCCCATACGCGACTGCGCCGACTGTTTGTTTGATGACAGGAGGTACTTCGTTTTGCTCTCGTTCACCACCATCCGCTTTGCTTCTTTATCAACATCATCGGCATACCCCAGAAATTGCACGCCCTTATATAAAAAATTGTTCCTGAGCGATTAAGTTTTAGGGCTCGCACGATCTTTTTCAGCATCAGAAATCACACGACAGCGAGTCACCCTGTCTGAAACCTCGTTTGGTATCAAACGGCTTGGAAAGGTCCTTTCCAATTCTGACGGTGCTACCGGTATTGAGCAAAGTCATTTTGCATAGCCGTATTAGTGTTGCAGGCACACCAATTTCTCTTTTTTTGTAAGGCTTTCAAAAACGCTAAAAACTGGCGAACGAAAAAAAACAAGGAAATTACGGCGGCTTGTAATCAATTAAAAGCACTCCCTTCTACGGTCATCAAAGCCATGCTTAGCAAATGGGTTACTACAACCCACAAGCGAGCTTGGCAGACTGAGAGAGAGTGCAGATGGACTAAACTGATGTTACCTGTCATGTCCGATCGAATGTCGCAAACCCTTCTGTCATTAAGCAGAGGGGAATGCAGACGGCTGGTTGGACTGATGACGGGCCACTTTCTGTGGGCGAAGCACATGGAAAGGGTGGGCATCTCAGACAGTGTACTCTGCCCAGCTTGTGAAGAGGAGGATGAGACGGCGGACCACTTCCTGTGTGTCTCCCCGCCTTCGCTCGAATCATGTGTTAAGAAGTGACCACCTTGGCTCCTTGGCACCACAAGATCTACTCAGATTTCTTCGGAGATTGGGTAGATTTAAGGAAAATTAAAAGGGAATCCAAGTGTAGTACAATTGACTTAATTAATGTCGTGCTGCACCTGCTACTTGTCCCGACAAAAAAAAATCAATTAAAACCATTTAATTTTTTCTTCGGAAGATTTGTTGATTTTAAATGCATCACTTTAAATACTCGAAAATGTAAGCAAATACTGCACAACTGCAAAAATATTTTGAAATTCATAAATTTGTGCTTTTTAGAGAAAATTCCAATCGTTTTTCTTTAACTTCAAGCATCCACTTTGTTTCTAGTTTGACCGCACTCGCAACACTTTGGGCCGCCTCGTAGCTCTCTAAGCCACCGCAACCCAACACCTATCAGCTGAACTGAGAGATATTTCATTACTCGGAGTATCTGCTGTTATTGCAAAAATCGCGAAAAAATTATGTTTAATATTATAATAAACCAAACTCACACAGCTTCAAATCTGTGAATTTGCTTATTCAGTTCGCGCGAGTTCAAATTGTAATCAGTGCAGGTCCAGGCAATAAAAAAATGTTTCCATATTAACTTCACCAGAAATCGCTACGTATCTATGAGTGCATGAATTATTATGCCCTCTTATAATTAAATTCAAATTACAGATAATGGCCACTGAGTATTTATTCGTATCGTGCGATTAGCAAACAAAACATCAGCGCTATCTTCTTCAACCTTAACTAATAATTAGGAGCTAAACATAGAGCATTTCGTTTAGTTTAGATGAATATCGTGAGAAACTCCACAGTACAATGAAACTTTTGTATTCTGTAGTAAAAAATTCACATAGGAATGTAGGTATGTAAGCACACCCATTCTCGTACTTATTTAGTATCGAGCGACGTAGTGTAATTACTGAAAACCAATTCATCCTCGATTATCTCCGTTTGTACGATGGCAGTTGTGGTGAAGATTAATGTTACAGTTGTGTGAACTTCTGTGGTTTTGAAATATTTTTTGGAAAGCGGACGTTCTGTGATGTTCTCACTAAAAAGGCATAAAATTAAAATTCTGAATATTAGCGTCCATCATCGCAGCGGCAGGGTTTGAAAAATACAACTTACGGACAACAAATGATTTCCTCGTAAACCGTATAGCCACAGTGGCCCACGTCTTTGGCATACAAGCCCTTTCGCGTCATGGTTGCTTCTAAATTGGGACACTGCTTCTCCACCAGACATTTGCCATCATAGCTGCTAGTAACGCAGGCGTCACCCTCTGCAAGGGAAGTGACAAAACATTTGGTTACTTTTTGAGTGCTCAGAAGTTGTTTATAAATATCTGTTAAATTATTGTAGTTTTCGATTTTTTTAGCTTGAATTTCTTTAAAAATTAAATCTTTCTAAATTTCAAATTAAATAAATTTAATTTTCTGATATCTTTTTATTAATTTTGAGATTTTTCAAATTTATATTTTATTATTATTTGTATTAATTTACATTAAATTTAAATTTATTTAATAAAATTTTATTTAGTACAATTTTTTATATATTTTATTTTTTTTTTTGTTTGGAAATTTTAAATTTTTTGAAATTTTTTGTTGTTTATATGTATATATAAAATTCTAGAATTTTTTAACTTTAATATCTTTAAAATTAGTATTTTCTTGGTTTCAAATTAAATAACTATAATTTTTTTATTTTATTTATTAATTGAGCGATTTTTCATATTTTATATTTCACTTTGTTTCATATTGTTTTAGTAATTTAAAGAGATTTTGTTTAGCAAAATTTTAGTAAACTTTTTCTAGTAAAATTTTTTTCGTACAATTTTTTTTTAGAAAAATTTTTTTTAGTAAAATTTTTTTTTGTAAAATTTCTTTTAATAAAAATTCTTTTAGTAAAATGTTTTTTTAAATTACTAAAGCAATATGAAATAAAATTAAATATAAAATATGGAAAATCGCTCAATTATAAATAACATTCAACAAAATTATAGTTATTTAATTTGAAATTGAGAAAATATTAATTTTTAAAGATATGAAAGTTAAAAAATTCTAGAATTTTATATATACATGTAAGGAACAAAAACTTTCAAAAAATTTAAAATTTCCAAACAAAAAAAAATTAAAATATATAAAAAATTGTACTGAATGAAATTTTATTAAATAAATATTTCTAAAGTTTTATTAGTTTTATTTTTTTTTTTAATTTCTAATCCTTTTAAGTTTCAAATTTAAAAAAAATTAAAATTTATATTTATAAGCGATAGAAAGAATTAAAATATTGAGGGATTGAAATAAATAAAAATAATTTTTTTTTTCTTTTAATTTTCTGATTTCGTTTTGTAAATTTTGCGATTTTTTTTTAATTTTTATTTTATTATTATTTTTATTAAATTTAATGTCTTCCAAAAAATTTATTTAGTTAAATTTTATTTTGTTTTTATTAAATTTTTGTATACTTTTTTGAAATTTTAAGCTTTTTAAAAGCTTTTCATTGTTTATATATAAAAAATTCTAGAGTTTCTTAATTTTCGGGTGTTTTTCTTTATTTTCCTTAAAAATTAATTTTTTCCAATTTCAAATTAAATTAACTATAATTTCTTAATTTTTTTAATAATTGAGCCATTTTTCAAACTTCATGTTTTTTAGTAAAAAATGTTTAAGGAAATTCTTTTAATTAGTAAAATTTCTTTTTGGAAAATTTTTTTTAGTATATTTTTTTTAGTAAAATTTTTTAAATAAAATTTTTTTTATTTCTATTTGTTTAAAATTTTCAATTTTTTGAAGATTTTTACTGTTTATAATTATAAAATTCTACAATTTTTTGTAACTTTATTTTCCTTAAAAATTAATTTTTTTCTTAACTTCAAATTAAATTTACTAATTTCCTAACTTTTTATTTAATTGCGAGATTTCTCAAATTTTATGTTTTTAGTAAAAAATTTTAAAGAAAATTTTTTTAGTAAAATTTCTTTTTAAATTAATACGTTTTTTTTACTAATTGAGCGGTTTTTAAAACTTTCAAGTTCTTAGTAAAAATTTTTTTAGTAAAATTTTTTAAGTAATATTTTTTTTTAACTTTTATTTTTAATTTTTATTTTTTTCAATATTTTAAGGTGTTTATAAATATAAAATTCTAGAAGTTTTTAATTTTCGAATTTGTTTAACTTCACTTTCTTTAAAAATTAAAGTTTTTTTCAGTATCAAATTAAATAAATATATATTTTTTTAATTTTCTGATCGTTTTTATCAATTCAATGATTTTTGAAATTTAATATTTGTTGTAACATTTTATTTAAAACATTTTTTTTAATTTTTTTTTTGTATTAAATTTTGAATTTTTTAAAAGTTTTTATTTTTTATAAAAATTTTATAATATATTTATTTTTTAAAAATCTTTGAAAATTTTTATTTTTGGATTTTTTTAACATTAATTTCTTTAAAAAAGAGGTTGTCTCAGTTTCAAATTAAATAACTATAATTTTTTAACTTGTATAGCTTTTTTAATAATTTTATTCAAATTTAATATTTTTAGTAAAATTTTATTTAGACAATTTTTTTATTTTTTCAAATTTTCAATTTAAGGAAGATTTTTTCAAATATTAAATGTTTTGAAACTTAAAATTCTAGAATTTTTTATTTTCGGATTTTTTTTAAACTTTATTTTCTTAAACATTTTTGTTTTCTCAATTTCAAATACACAAATATATTTTTTAAATTTTTAAATTTTTTTTTAATAGTTTTCTGATTTTTCAAATTTAATATTTTGAGTAAAATTTATATTTTTTTATATTTATTATTTGAAATTTTAATTGTTTTAAAGATTTTTGTAATTTAAGCAATTAATATAAAATTTTTTATTTTATTTCCTTCAAAAGTATTTTTATTTTTTCGTAGTGATAAATTATGTGCCTATAATATTTTTATATTTAATATATTTTTTTATTAATGAAACGATTTTTCAAATTTCATGTTTTTAGTAAAACCTTAATAAGTAAATTTTTTTTTTTAATTTTAATTTTTTTAAGGTTTTTGTTGTTTTTAAATATAAAATTCTCAAATTCAAAATTCTGAACTTTTTGTTTTAGTAAAATTTTTTATTATGTTTATTAATTTTTGTTTCAAATTTTCAATAGAAAAAAAGTTATAAATGTTTATAGATATACAAAATTTTACTCTATTAACTTTCAAACTTTATTTAACTTTATTTTCTTTAGAAATTAGTTTTTTTCTCAGTTTCAAATACACAAATATATTTTTTTTAACTTTCTAATTTTTTTTATTAATTTTTAGAATTTTCGATTTTAATATTTTGAGTAAAATTTATTTAGTAATTATATTTTTTATTCTTATTTTTTCACATTTAAAATTTTTTTAAGATTTTTGTTATTACATGAATATAAATATAAAATTCTAAAATTTTTTAGTTTTTGTTTTAGTAAAAATTTGTTTAATATAATTTTTTTTTTTTCAAATTTTCAATAGAAAAATATAATTGTATAGAGATATAAATTTTAGCTTTATTAATTTTCGAATTTTATTTAACTTTATTTTTTTTATTATTTTAATTTCTAACTATAAAAATATTAAAATTTCAAGATTTTTAGATCTTTTAATTTTCTGACTTGGTTTTTATTTTTAACTTCTTTAGTTATAGTATAGTGCGGGTAACATTTCTCTGATCTGGATTCCAGGACATAGGAACATAGAGCGAAATGAAACTGGTGATGAGCTCACCAGGAAGGGGACTGAATTGGCCTCAGAGACCTCTTACCCGGTCATCGGCATCCCCTTGACAATTGTTAAAAGGGAACTGCACAAATTATTTCTCAGGAAAGCGGAGAAAAGATGGAGCTCCGTTTCTTCAGACGCAACTCGAAAACCCTTTGGCCCCAGTACAATACACAAAGGGCTCAGAAAGTATTTTGGACTCCTCGCCATTCAATTTCCAAACTCGTAACTGTGTTTACCGGTCACTGGACGATCGGCATACACGCGGAAAAGCTAGGGTTACTATTCAAGCCCCATTGCAGAAGCTGTGCGGACCTTTCAGAGAAGGAGACTGCAGAGCATTTTCTCTGTAAATGTCCGGGTTTGGCAGGTAAAGGACTAAGGTCACTGGGAGCTCCTTACTTCGACAGCTTGGGGCAGTGTGCCAACCTAAATCCAATCAATCTTCTCCATTGCATCAACAGCTCTGGATCACTGTAGATATCTGCCTGTTGGAGCTCTCATAATGGTATCAAAACGGCGCTTTAGTGCTACTTGAGGAGGGAGAGACTGGGACTTCAACCATTTCACCTACCGAGTTAAAATTTTTTAATTTAGTTTTGCTTATTTCAGATTTTTTAAAGGTTCTTATTATTTACGGAATTTATTTATTAATATTAAATATTTAAATGTTTTAATTCTTTGATTTTCGATATTTTTTATTTAACTTCTACGGTTAAATCTTTTACTTAAGTTTAGTTTTTATACATTTTAATTTACATATAAATTTTTGGTTTTCGCGAAAATTGCTTAAAAATTTAAATTTGCTGATATTTGAAATTTTACAAACGATTTCTAATTTAAAAATTATTTTTATTTACATATTAATTTTTCCGGAAATTTATTATTTACATTAAATACTCAAATTTTTAATTCTTTTCTTTTTGTAATTTTTTAAATTTTTTCGGAAATTTATTATTAATATTAAATACTCAAACTTTTTTTTCTTTTGCTTTTATAACTTCTTTATGCATAATGTTTTTAGTTAAATCGGTTTTAATTTATATCTTTAAATTTTAATTTTTTTTAATATTTGGTTCTGTCTAAAATTGCTTAGAAACTTCAAATTCTTTATTTTATGAAGTTTTAGAAATGATCTTTTTAGTTTAAATATTTTTTTTTTTTATTATGTCGGAAATTGTCGATAGATATTAAATTTGTTTATATTAGAAATATTTTTTAAATTGTTATACTTTTTTATTTCAACTTTTATAGAAGAATATTAATTATTTGAATTTTTGTACTTTTTCAATTTGCTTAAATTTAGTTTTTTAAGGTAAATATCTTTTTATATTGGTTTTGTTTAATTTTGAATTTATTTAAATATTTTTATTTTTCTTGGAAATTATTTGTAAATATTAAATAATTTGACTTTTGAAATTTTTGAAATAATGTTTTAGTTTCACCTTTTTTATTTTAATTTTTTGTTTTTTTTCGGAAATTGTTTATAAATATAAAGGTTTTGCACTTTTTTATTCTCGCTTTTTTTTCCTTCAATTTTTTTATTTAAATCTTTTTTAAACCATTTTTAAATGTTTGTAATTTTTCAAGTTTTTCAAATTTTATTGCAATTTTTACTTCTAAACTTATTTTTTTCGAATATTGTTTATAAATATTTAGGCAGTTTGAAAATGTGAAAGTTTTGTAGTTTTTGATTCACTTTTAATATTCATATTTTTCCAATTTGAATTCCGTTTCAGAAACTGCTTATAAATATGAAGCTTTAAATTACTTTCAATGTTCATTTTTCTTACATTATTTTAGTTTTTAATTGTTTTTATTTAATACTCTTCAACTCACTCCTTACCGTATAAAACAATTTCCGGCAGTTTATGGGCCATGGCTAGGCACAAAACGGCCAGTACGACGAAGTCCACAGCCATGCAATTCACACAGTTAACCATTTTACTTATTTTTTAGTAACTTAAAGAAAATAATACCGTTGTTTGAAAAATGTTTGCTTTAAAATATTCACTCGAAAGCCTAACTCGTTGATTAACTGAAGTCGTTGAGTGCAGCAAGACAAATGAGCTGATTAACCGCGCGTAAAAAGTAGTTATCTGATATTTTTGCGAGACCAATGTAAAGATTTTGCCATTTTTTGCTTTTCGCTCTTGCACTCTCTTTTCACGCCTCAAACGTTTTCTTTGTTTACTTGAAGCATTCATTCAAAGTCAGCTTCTCGCGCCGGTAAGCGTCTTCGATTGACGTCAGCTGAGTGATAGGGTTGCCGTTATGCTAATTTTGTACAAAAAGAATGGAAAGAAGTTCTTTATTTTTATAATGAGAATGAACATTAATTTGAATCGTTGCTGTATAGTATAAAATTCTGCAGGAGAAACAATACAAGGTGTGGCTACTAAATCATGCGAATGATGCTGTACAAAAATTTATTTGATTTGGTACTATTTATGTTTGTATATACTTACTTTTTTATACTAAAATTTTACGTCTAATAAACCATGTGCTTCCTATCTTTTGCGCTCGTATTCATGTTTTTAGTTTAAAGAAAAATTTTATGGTAGGAGAAAGTTTTATCATCAGACCGATGTTACTAAACCTAAACTCATGTTAGTAATACGTCTTTAAGTTTAGTAACAAAACAAATATGGATTGATTTATGAACTATTCCTTACTTTTATAATTACTTTTCATGTACTTTTGAAATAAACGAATAATATTCAAAATCATTTTACCTTTAATTTTCTTAAAGTGGTTCTAATTACTAAAATCAAACATTAATAAAAACAAAACACTTTGGGCTGAATTTTTATTTATAAATTTAAGAAACTTACAATCCAGAATGAGTATCGCTACTAACAATCACCACAAATGATCACAAACCAATTATCGCATAAGTCACGGGATGAGGAGGAGTGTACTGGGAGCAATTATACCTAAATGACTCCTTTAGACTCCCAGACCGGTGCAGTGGGTTCCAAACCGAGATCCACGCTATAGACAAAGCAGAACAAACGATAAGACTAATGGACTTAGGCAAACCTTACGATTATTATTATTATTTTTTTTTTGATAGCCAAGTAGCGATCCAGGTATTGATCTCAGTACGCATCAATTCAAGATGTGTAGAATACAGAAGATCGCTCTCGCTTATCCAACAACACAACACCACATTTTGTTGGGTCCCCAACCACTGTGGAGTGGAGGGAAGCGAAGGAACGGATGAGTATGCAAGGAGAGGCTCTGAGCATGACCTTCAACGAGTGAAAGAGGACATAAGCATTCCTCTAAACGAACTGTATATTACGATTTACTTAAGCGTAATCATGGAAACCAATAGAAACTTGTCTCTGACTACTAACCGCAGGGTCTACAAAACGCTCTGGCTAAAAACTGAATCTTAAAATGACAAAATGTCTACTTGGATTCAACAAATCAACTAACAGCATCCTCACAGGTATTATAATGGGTCACTGCACTATTGGCACCCAACCAGTAGAATTGAATGAACCTCACAATGCCAGGAGTTGTGGAGATTGAGAAAAAATGGAGTCGGCACAACATCTTTTCTGTGAATGTCCTGCACTTCAAAGAAGCCGTGCCAAATATCTGGGCGATTATTTATTTGAAGACCTAGGATATTTGCAATGTGTGTCTCACTGGAGGGACTAGTTACCTTCTTAAAAAGGTCTAATCGATTTAAGCAACTTAATATAGTTAGAGGATGGAGATCAAATGCAGGTACCACAATGGGCCTTAAAGCCACCGAGTGTCTTGTCTTCGACAAGCAACCTAAACTAATCTTTAGTTTGTTTCATATTTGGGGTAATCAATGTTCTATGCATATCAGAAGCATTCCTTTTCGAAAATTGAAGATGGGGCCTTGATCAAAAGCTACTCGCAATGACCCCAATGTCAAAACTAGTCGTTTGGGGCGATGCAACAAGCTTTGTGCCACTAAAAATCGTCACTTTAACGCATTCATCGCAAGAAATAGGTCTTCCAATTGGCCGCCTAATCATTTGATTAAACTCCTTAACTTTTGTGATAAATCAACTTCTCCGCGCTATTAATTCCGGTTATGCTGATTTTTTTTATATTTTTTTTATTGTATAAAATTCTGTAACTGAATGCTCTTCCCATATTATTTATAAAATGCCATAAAATTCACAAGCTAACAAAGTATTCTCACTCATTTGTTTATGCTTTATCTGGAAAAAGCAAAAATTCTGTACGTTCTGAAAACCACTCATATAAGCAAAAAGTCACGCGCACTGGCAACACTCTTGCATAAACAAAGCGTTCTCTGTATGCAGTAAAAACTTGTTAAGCTGCTTATTAACTTTACTTAGAGCCCATCTGATAGCAACAAATAATAGCAGACTCTATGTTGTGTGTGTCTACATGGGCTATGAAGCCTGTTAGATATACATACACAGTGACATAGCTTCATATGCGTATATACATATAATATAATGCAGTGCAAATACTCATAGAGAGAGACTTAAATGCGCAAGAGGTTAAAGCTTAAAAACTCTCTTCGTAAGTAGTGATTCATCTCGTGAAATTCCCAAGGCAGTTGAATGCAGGGAAATCCATTCAATCTTCTTCGCAACTCACCACTAAATTTTTTTCTAATCCAAAGAAGTGCTAACAATAAATGCTTTAAAACTGACTTATTTTGTCTGTAAATTTGTGAAAATCAGCCAAGAAGATGTATTTTTACTGGCTTATAGCCGCGGTTACGAAACATTGGCGCTTTGATAAACAACCAGATAAAATGACACCAGACATTGGGCAAATACTCAAGGCAAAATCTAATAAACATGTGGAAGTTCTCCCGGACTAACATATGCAGAGTCTTTAACAAGTCCAAGTGATTTGAAGAAAGAAAATAAATCCGTACATTAAATGATATCAGAGGTTCCAAGAGAAGGCGTATCAAAAGAGGTGCAGAAGCGATGAGGCGTCCTCTGAAGTGTTTGAGAGAAAGATTTTGCGGAAGATTTTTGGGCCTTTGCTAGTTAATGACGGCGAGTATCGTAGGCGATGGAACGATGAGCTGTATGAGCTTTACGAGGACATAGACATAGCGCAGCGATTAAAGATCCAGTGGCTTAGTTTGCTGCGATGCGGTACCATCTGGTGGTATCAGAAGAAGGAGAAGGCCTCATCTGCTTTAGAAAGATCAGGTGGAGAAGAACTTAGCTTCACTAGGAGTTTGTAACTGACGCCAGTTCGTACGAAAAAGCAAGGAAAGTCAAAATTGCGTAAGCGCCTTTTAAGTCCTTGTGCCTTTCCGATGCCTCAATGATAATTCTATATATCTACTTAACTCTCTATTTACTCGTATAATACTTGAGCTATAGAAACGCTAATCATCAAGCCTCATCTTTTCTTTCTGTTAGGGTTTCCTTTTTCCCTTTCTTTAAGTCAAGAATAGTAAGCTAGAACTTGAGCTTCAAAGGAGACTCAGTATTAAATATTCCATTCCATTTGGTCTCTCAACTCAAGTTTACTTGAACCTTTCAAAAATATCACCCAGTATGATGTCCCTCTTAATACAGTCTGTTCCACGTTAATCGAATGATCTAAATTTAAATATGGCCAAGAACTGTTATTTCAGTAGCGTTCCCTAAAAATTTATGGATACTTATTTTTACTGTTCGAACAACCGGGCTCTTCGTACTAAGCTGTTTTAAGATCAAGTATAAAGGGTATATCAAGCCAGCTCCCTTTATAAACGTGCATCAATGGCATGCCCATAGGCCAAGCAATAGCTATATGGTATCAAAGGTAGCAGCCCTACAATTGGACTAGAAAACCTGCGCTACATTTTCGAAATATATAAAATTAAGAAAAAGTTTTTTCTAATGGCGGTCGCCCAGGCAGGCAATGTCAAACCTCCGAGTGTATTTCTGCCATGAAAAAGCTCCTCATAAAAATATCTACCGTTCGGAGTCGACTTGAAACTGTAGGTCCCTCCATTTGAACAACATCAAGACGCACACCACAAATTGGAGGAGGAGCTCGGCCAAACACCCAAAAAGGCCAATTATATATATTATTATATATATTTATATAATTGTGCGTACCGCACGCGCATTTACGTACCTTATAAGGGTCCAGACTCGCCGCTGATCTCAACATTTTAAGGGGGGACCCTCATTTAGACGGTCGAAAAATGCGTCATTTTTGGGAATTTTTTTCTCAGGTAAAATAACTTCAAACGTTTTGTAATTCATAAAGTACTTTAATAAATGTCTTGACTGTCTACAAAAATTTTCGGAGAAGAAAAAAAACATTTTAAGTATGGAAATATACACCTCGTCCATGGCACCTCATTCTATCTGTGTACATTCTAGCGCTCTGAATTTTTTTCTGAAATAAAAAAACCAAATTTTTTTTAAAACTTTAGGATAATACCTTCGATGTGACATTTTGATTTAAAAAAAAAATGTCGAAATTGATATTTTTTACCCAGTTTTATGTTAAAAGTGATTTTTCATGCATAAAAATTGACTTTAAAATTACAAAAAAATATGAAAATCTTTTTTTTTAAAAAAACACTTAATGTCACATTGAAAACAATTTAATTATCTTTAAAATGAGCTATTGTAAAGCCTGATTGGTTCAATACAGCGTTCTCAATTGTGTACACAAAATCGAAAAATGATGTTTCGAGAAAAACGCGTTTAAAGTTTTGGATACAGGCGATCAGGCCACCCGTCGCGTCCTGTTAAAAATTTTGTCACTCCTTCAAAAATACAGATATCGACTTGAAATTTTGAAAGTATATTCTTAAATAGTTGTAGAATAGATTAAAATTATTTCCAAAAAATCGATTTTTTTGACCCGATAAATGAGGGTCCCCCCTTAAGTAACAACTTGACAAAAAGCAATTAGGATTTTCGTGCACAAAGCCCAATTGAATCGTTGTCAGTTTGAACCCTAGGACGGCTCGAAAGTCAGACATCAAATTTGTCCAATAAATCATCCTTTCTGACGCTTTTGATGATAGAAACCCATTCTGACGCAAAGTCAATGTATTATTATTATTATTAGAAGGCCATTACGCACTGCGACCAGAGCTGATCTATTGTGAAAGACCTATTTTTGTAACCCTTGAGTTTTAGGCTTTCTGAAAATTTTAGCACAATTTTGGGTTTGTTGTTCCAAAGATTGCTTGGAGATACTACGATACCACCAAGGTGATGAAGTCTCTGTCTGCCCAACGCAGGACATTCACAAAGCACATATTCTGAGCTTTCTATGTCCATTTCGCAAAAGCGGCAGAAATTGGTCTCAGATAGACCAATATTATTTAGATGATACCTTCGGCTGCAGTGACCTGTAAGATATCCTGTTAAAAGACGCAGACCTACTCTGCTTAGTGAGAGTAGCTTGTCTGATATTCCTTTGTTGGGACTTAGGAATAGTTTGGCTTGACGCTGACCGGCACAGTTTAGCCAGTGTGCAGCAAATTTTCTCTCTTCCCATTTCCTAAGGAATTCATTAATGTGGTCTTTTGTGAGTCCACAGAAAGGCTGAGGATCAGTAAGTTGCATATTTGCTACTTGTTTTGCAAGGTCATCAGCCATTTCAATTTCCTCATGTCCTTCATGTCCCGGAATCCAGCCTAGTGTTACTATGTTGAGGTTCCGTAACGTGTTGAGAAGGTTTAGGCAATCACTTACCAATTTAGAGGGGATAGTTGTTGATGGATAGTTTGGGGATAGTTGTTAGAGCCGCTTGGGTATCTGAAAGTATGTAGATGTGAGTACCTCTCATTTTCTTGCTAAGGCATTCTCTCACACATATTTCAATGGTAGAATCCCATCGGAATCGATTTTTTGAATTTAGGCCCATTGATTCCTGCCCCTGTTCTACCATTTTCCAATTTGAACCCATCAGTAAACCATAGCTGAGAGCCAAGTTTGAAAGTGATAGAATTAGTTCTCCAGTCTGTGCGTTCATTAATTATAACTTGGAAGTTCCAGAAGTGTATTGGTTTGGGTGATAGTATATCATCCCTATGAAGAATGGGACTATGTAGGAAGTCTTGTATATGCAGATAGGAGGGTATAGAGGACTTGGATTAGTGGCATCATTAGTCCAAAATTCTTCATGGCTATACTCAAAGTTTGGTTTCATGGATTGTATTTTTGTCTCCAAAACAAGCAACTCACTAAGATTCGAATGAAATTGGCATACTTCCATACTGCAACTATACTATAGTACTAAAGGATTTTCCAATTGGAGCTGTTATTTTGATGAAAGATCAATGGTTTCGTTGCTTGTGTCGCACGTAGCGCCGTCTTGTTGAAAATAAACGTTGTCCAGATCAATACCATCCAATTCCGGCCATAAAAAATCGTTAATCATCTCTCGATAGCGCAATCCATTTACTGTAACCGTGGCTCCAGCTTCATTTTCGAAAAAGTAAAGTCCAATGTCTCCGCCGGACCATAAACCGCACCAAACAGCCACACATTGAGAATAGAGAGGCTTTTCAACAATAACTCTTGGATTTTCTGAGCCCCAGATTCGACAATTTTGCTTGTTGACGAAGCCACCGAGGTGGAAATGGGCCTCATCACTCAAGATAATTTTTCGATGGAATTCCGTATCCTTTTCATGCATTTCAACGACCCAATCAGCAAAGACACGACGTTGTTGATGATCGGCTGGCTTGAGTTCTTGTGTTAAGTGGATTTTATAAGGGTTAAGACCCAAATCTTTATGACGTTTGGGGAATGCCTAACTCCAAAGAACGACGAGGAATGGACAAACCTGGGTTTTCTTCACTCGGCTACAACATTAATATTTTCGGCTGTTCTTGAGCGACGTGCACGGGTTTTATTCTTCACATCACTAATTTCTCCCAACAGCTCGAATTTTTTCACCAATTTCTGTATTGCGGTCCGACAAGGTGCTTCACGATGACCCAAAAATGTTCGAGTTTTACAACCCGTCTCTGCCAAATTTTCACCATATTTAAAGTGAATTTTAATAATTTCAATGCGTTTCATTTTTATTCATGGCGTAGTTTCTACTTGTCAAATATCAAAAAATGACAGCCTCAAAAGTGACATCTACCGAAATAGCGGGCTATTCAAAATAACACCTATTATTGGAAAACCCTTTGCATAAGTATATAATTTATGCATGCACGAACAGTTCATAGAAAACATTGAATACAATTTTAATCTTGCATTGGTTATTTATAAAAATTAATTACTCTTACATATAAATAAATAAATAATATTAATTTTAAGCCACTGAAAATCGCACTTAGCCTTGAAAGTGTTTATTGTATGGCGGGAAAACCCTACATACAGGCATATACGATGACGCATTACTTGGAGGATGTGGGAGAAAGATCTTCTTGAGCAAGTAAGAAACGTAGAACAATGCAGCTCAGCGCATTTATTTCCTACAGACGCAGGCATAAATGAACGAAAACGATTCCGCACCTCCGCTAGCTAAGATCACCTTGAATCGGATCGAATCGTCTTGCATGCAAGTTCTTTAGTTCTGCAACCAGCCGTGAATGGTGACAGAAAAAATCGGCAGAGTTAAAAAGAATTGAGAGAAGTCGACTAAAATGCAACCAGCCAAGATGAAAAAAACTTTTTTCTTAGGAATTTTGATAGCATAATTTGTTTATCAAAAACCCCGCCTAGACATATTTCGCCATAATTTATATGTATATAGTAGGGAGGTATATATTTTTTCAACAATCCCGACGTGTGCGGGATTTAGTTATTTCAATTTCGGGCTCCCGAAAAAACATTCATCAATATTGTTTGAGAAGCTGTCCATTTTTTCCTTGTTCTATCCTCTCGGGAGCATAGGGCCTCGACAAGACTCAGTCTTGCGTTGGTTTCGTTAATCTATTTTAATTTCTGACAGGGTAGGTGATTAGCCTGCCGCTACCCGTCCTAAATAGTCGGACTGCCCACATTTCGTTGCTTAGGAACAACGCCTTCTTACTTTTTAGAAACTAGGAAAGTTTCCCTTTACGTGGGATTCGAACCTCTGGGATGGCAGGCTAGTGCACTTACGCTAGACTACCGAGGCCGTTTGAGAAGATATATAATAAATAAAAAATTAAAAATATTTTAAGTGAAAAATATTTGATTTAGGAGATAAGCTGGCACCTAACGAAATCCTTACTTCAGGTACAACCAAAAGAGGTTTAGAAAACTCATAATTCTCCTCAAGAAGAAACTGAGAATGCTCAAAGCCATTCTCACAGGCCATTGCAGACATTGTACAGTCATCTGCACATGATCTTGTCGTTTATGCGACCAACCCCAGGAGACTCCAATGCACCTTCTCTTTCAATGTGTCGCTATAGAATGTGGCGCGGAGGTGGTTGAGCCATCTCGGTCAATTGCAGCCAGAAGAAAGGCACATGCCCTCAAGCCAACCCAGCTTCATCTTGAGTCTCATACAGGAACTGGGTCTGTATGAGGTACTGTGATGAGTAGAGGTCACAAAAGACCACGAGATCGAAGTGAAACCTAAAATCAATCTATGTCTATGTCTCTAGTTAGATTTATACGCATTTAATAATACTTTAGCTTCTCTAATGGAATAACTTAAGGTATATCGAAAAATGCTCGATGCAAAAAAAAAATTAAAAAGTAACTTTTGTTTTGTGACTAAAGGAAATACATATATTTCTCAATCCCATTAAATTTACAATAAAAATAAAAGTCAAACTTTTTGCAGCAGAACAATTTTTTTTTTGGTTTTTGGTGGTTCAAGTAGTGCTCAAATGCCTTCGCACTTACAGCGACTGTCGTCTACTAAAACAATTCCTCCTTCTCTTCTGAGAAGACTCCCTCACCGGGACTACTTTCTGCATTATTGCAGGAGGGTCCAGAACGACGTCCATGAAATGGACCAATTCTGTTCAGCCGCGTCTGGGTCGACCATGCTTCATGCTATAGGCAACGGCAACGTACTAAAAATTGTGGAAATATGATACTTGCGAGGTGTTAACGAGAAGAAAAATGTTTGTGAATTGCGCAGTTACTGCAGTGACTTTTCTTTTAGGGAAAAGGAAGTTTTGGAAAGCGAAGAAGGAAGTCCCGCCTGCTAAAAGTTTTTTGTGGCGATAGCTGCGCAGTTCGGTTTTTTTCATGTATTTTAAATATTAGGACTACTTTCTCTATCAGCATCCTCTAAAGCATTGAATGCAGTATTTTGTGGTAGAACTAGGTAAATCTTTTCAAGAATGACTCGAAGTTGCCTGGTAAAATTGTTAGTTGTTAATGGAGCCGTCTTCTGCGAGTAGTGCCCATCAAACTCAAGTTTAGGCCACAGAACCACTGTAACGTACTGCAAGCGGAGGTTGCCGAAGACCACATCGTCAGCTTCACCATGAACATAACTGGGCTAACAAGAACTAGAGGAAGACCACTGGCCTCGTCCTGGCTAAGTGACATAAGAGAACAGCACCGTGATGACGTGACGACGCAGGACAGAGGAACCTGGCGTATGAGGACAAGAAGAACCAGCCCCAATTAGAGGCAAGGCAAAGAGAGAGAGAGAGAGGGTTCAAAATGCTTTTGCACTCGCAACGACCATCGTCTACTGCGTTGATTGGTGTGACAATCCCAGTCCCCCTTCTGACGAGACTCTGGAACTACTTTCTGCCTTACTTCGGGAAGGCTCAGAACGACAT
Organism: Anastrepha obliqua; assembly: GCF_027943255.1. Taxonomy (NCBI): domain Eukaryota; kingdom Metazoa; phylum Arthropoda; class Insecta; order Diptera; family Tephritidae; genus Anastrepha; species Anastrepha obliqua. The sequence continues at coordinate 26,277,973 of NC_072893.1, forward strand.
CTTTTAAATGTAATCAGCTTCATACTATAGACTCGCTTTTTATGTCTCTGTCTGTGAGACTTCGCTTTGTTGTACTGCGTCGATGTCTATCTTTTATCTCCGTAATACGCCTTCAACGTATCTCTTCACCGCACTCCAGTTATCCTTGCGTTCAAGCTTCTTGCCGATCACAACACAATGTCGCTAATCTGCTCCCTCAGAGCATTTTTTTCCGCGAGCCATCTGTCGCAACTAAATAACATGTGTAACTGGCTACACTTACCTTACCCGTGCGGTATAGGTATTTCCGGAAGTATCCGTGGTCTGAGAGGAACTGAGTCATGATATAGCCCACATCCCCGAAGTTCCTCTGAACCCATTTACATATTGTAGGAATCAGCTTCATCGTTCATCTATCACTCGTTTTAGTGTCCCATCGGCTTTGCCCCTTCTGCATGGTTTGGCATCTCCGTTCCACGGTGTTTATTGGTGGCATGTTTTTTGCTAAAATCCCACGCATCCACTCGTTCCCGAGCCATGAGGTCGATAGGTGTCTAACCGCTGATCGGAAAAACTGCTGCGCCTGCGACAGTGCAGTAGGCTGAAGCAGCTCGTGAGTGTCGAGCTGTTCGTTGTACAGCCTCCAGTGCTTTGCGCTTGGTTTTGCAGTTTAGCGCATCTCCCCATATTTCGCTGCCGTACAGAAGTATTGCGTTTGTGGTCGCCGTGATCAGCCTTCTTTCACTCTGGGTTGGTCCACCGATGTCCGCACTTAATCTGCTCAGCATTCCCGTAATCTTGGCTGCTCTAGTAGCTGCGTCCCGTATCTGGATTACTATGGTCGTATGTTTGGCGAGCTCCAGCTAAGGCATACAGTTTATTAAAATGAAAACAAAAACAAAAGCATTCAAATATAACTGTACTTGCAAAAAAGTTACAGTCAATGTTGCTTTTTCCGCCATAGAACTGGATTTTTCTGTCGCCATTTCGTATGCTCCGCAATATTTTACTAAACCCGAAAATTTTAGGATTAGTGGAAAATAAAAACCGGTATCCTGGAATTCCGGGATTGGCATCCCTACTATTTATATGATTTATTAAGTGTTTTGACCCATCTTTTCCGCGAATTTCCGGTGGGCATTGACGTTTACTGTTTATTATCTGCAAATGAGAAGACCCACAGTTCGATGCCGCGCCGGAACATTGTTTCAATTATTGTGCTTGCAAGTGTTTGTTAGAGTATTTCGAAGAATTTTCTGAGAACGTTCTAAGTGATAAGATATTTTTTTACTGTAAAAATACATTTCCCAAAGTGCAAAATCTAATAACACGTGAAATCGGGGTGCGACGGAATTTGACTTGATATTACCTATACAAGGAGAAGTCCAAAATAAACAAGACAGATGTCATAAAAATGTTTTTGATGGCGCCATCTTTTCAATGAGTCAGTGCTTTGGAAGTTGGAAGTTACATCCCTAGCTGACTTCCAGTGAGAGCTTGCTGACATTCGGTTCAGTGAAAGCGAAGTTATTGCGTCTAAAGTGTCAGTATGTTTGTGTCATCGGTACAAAAATGAAGAGCTAAATCAAATTTTTTTTTCAAATCGATAAAGGGTTTACCGAAACAATTGAATTGATGAAACAAGTTTATGGCGATGATTGTATATCTCATGCCAGAGTTCATGAGTGGTTTACACGTTTCAGAGATGGTTGTGAGGACATCTGGAGGAAAACTCTATCGAAATTGTTCGTAAATTTATCAAAAATGAACCGAAATCATCGTTGAAATTCATGGAACTGCAGTTGAATATCACCAAAACATCGATTTATCGCATTTTAGATGATCATTTGTGCTTACGAATGGTCTGTGCACGTTTCATTCCGCACAAGATAACTGAAGACCAAAAATTGCTCAGAATTCAACATTCGAAAAGCCTCATTAAAGAATCAAGAAAAGACGAGAACTTCCTTCACAACATTGTAACTGGTGATGAAACGTGGTGCTTCCAACATGAACCTGCAACTAAGCTTCAAAGTGCCGAATGCAAGGCCCCAGACGAGCCACCACCCAAAAAATCGCGTTTGGAGAAGTCAAAAATCGAGTCGATTCACATTTGTTTTTACGATTCCAAGGGAATTGTCCACAAGGAGTTCCTGCCAATGGACCAAACCGTTAATGCAATTTTCTATCTGGGCGTTTTGAAGTGTTGTTGCATCGCATTCGTCGAAGCTGCCCTGAATACCGCGAATGAGGAAGCTGGTGCTTATTGCATGCCAATGCACCATCTCATCGATCCACTCTTGCGACCGATTTTTTGACTAGAAATCGCATTTTAACCATCAATCACTCACCGTATTCGCCTGATGTGGCACCTTGTGACTTCTAACTATTCGGTAAATTGCATTTGGTCATGAAAGGCAAACGTTTTGTATCCGTAGAGGTCATCCAAAAGGCTTGTACCGACATATAGAAGGACGTTCCGAATTCCGGTCAATGACCTGAAACACTCTTTCGAAAAGCTTTTAGATCGCGCAAAACAGTGTATCGAGGCCAGAGGGGACTATTTTGAATAAATAAACTTGAAGTTATCAGAACGAAGCTACTGTCGTTTCTATTTTTTGCTCAGTCTTGTTTATTTTGGACTTCACCTTGCATTCTGTCGCTAATATCATTTTTGTGCCGTCAGCAACTTCTCAACCTTCGCGTTTTTTCTACGAAGAGAGTAAAAAGAGGTTGCCTGTAAAGTCGGTTTACTGACGATAGTTTAACGTGATAACGTCATAAGAAAATACTGATTGAATGGTTGCATTTTTCGAAAGAAAATTTTAATTTTATTTGTTTGATAGATATTTTGTATGGATATAGAGAATGAGTTAACATTAACATAACATAATATACTTTAACATAACATAACATAACATAACACAACATAACATAACATAACATAACATAACATAACATAACATAACATAACATAACATAACATAACATAACATAACATAACATAACATAACATAACATAACATAACATAACATAACATAACATAACATAACATAACATATTATAACCTAACGTAACATAACATAACATAACATAACATAACATAACATAACATAACATAACATAAGAGAAGAGAACATAACATAACATAACATAACATAACATAACATAACATAACATAACATAACATAACATAACATAACATAACATAACATAACATAACATAACATAACATAACATAACATAACATAACATAACATAACATAACATAACATAACATAACATAACATAACATAACATAACATAACATAACATAACATAACATAACATAACATAACATAACATAACATAACATAACATAACATAACATAACATAACATAACATAAAATAACATAACATAACATAACATAACATAACATAACATAACATAACATAACATAACATAACATAACATAACATAACATAACATAACATAACATAACATAACATAACATAACATAACATAACATAACATAACATAACATAACATAACATAACATAACATAACATAACATAACATAACATAACATAACATAACATAACATAACATAACATAACATAACATAACATAACATAACATAACATAACATAACATAACATAACATAACATAACATAACATAACATAACATAACATAACATAACATAACATAACATAACATAACATAACATAACATAACATAACATAACATAACATAACATAACATAACATAACATAACATAACATTCCATAACATAACATAACATAACAAATTACCCCGTATTAAAGCACTTATCAACAGCTTTCATTTGATACCCATATTGTACATACACAACCAAAGGTTACCCGGGTCCACGTTTTGACCTATATCTCGAGACCCCAGTCACGGAGCGGCATGAAAAATACTCTGTACTAAAGCATTCACCAACAGCTTTCATTTGATACCCATATTGTACATACACGTCCGAAGGTTACCCGGGTCCACGTTTTGACCTATATCTCGAGACCCTATCTACCAATAGGTATCCAAACTATACGGAAATCATCTTCAATACCTACTTAACAATGTGTGTAAGTTTGGTTTAATTAGGTTCAAAGACACGGTGGGTCCACGTTTTGGCATATATTTCCAGACCCTAGTCATCAATAGGTATGAAAATTACCCCGTATTAAAGCACTTATCAACAGCTTTCATTTGATATCCATATTGTACAAACACATTCTAGGGTCCACGTTTTGGTCTCTATCTCGAGATCCTAGTCACGGAGCGGATGGAAATACTCTGAACTAAAGCATTCACCAACAGCTTGCATTTGATACCCATATCGTACATACACATCCGAAGGTTACCCGGGTCCACGTTTTGACCTATATCTCGAGCCCTATTTCCAAAATAAAATATAATCCATGATACTCGTGATGTAGCTTTCGAATGGTGAAAGAATTTTTAAAATCGGTCCAGTAGTTTTTGAGCCTATTCATTACAACCAAACAAAGTTTTCCTCTTTATAGGTATAGACAACATATCTTATAAGGTATATGGTAAATATTACCATACATTTTTTCCTTCATATATAATAAAAAAATTAATAATTATAACATTAAAACAACAGGTATTATTAACAAATCTGCAGAAAAGTGCAGAAAACTCTGCACTTGCCATCAAGCGTCGTACTTGAAAAGAGATACAGTGTAGTGCTACCAGAGGCTCAGTTGTGGGAAGACTCAGAAAATGAGCCCGGCAAACACTGTTTTCGCATTTTTACGGATGGCTCCAGGACCGAGCATGGCTACGGCTCTGGGGTCTACGTGGAATCCAGCGGGACAAAACTGCACTTTGCTCTTGGAATGCATGCATCTGTGTTTCAAGCGGAGGTGTATGCAGTTCAAGAAGCGATGAACTTTGTTGTGGAAAAACGATGGAGAGGCAGATCTATATGTGTCTGCAGCGACAGCCAAGCTGCGCCCTCCAACCACGTCAGGGATAGTCAAGTCCTGTAAATCCAGGCTGAACTAATTATGTCGGTAGACATAACAGCCTGATGCTAACATGGGTCGCGGGACACGTGGGTATCGCGGCTAACGAGACCTCTGACTCCTTAGCTAAGATGGGCTCTGAGGCCAACTTCTTTGGCCTAGAGCCCGTTTTGCCACTCCCTTCTGCGGCCATCACAGCCACGGTTAGCAAATGGGTAACTACCGCCCACAAGCGAGCTTGGCAGGCTGAGCGAGGTTGCAGATGGACTAAACTAATGTTACCTGTCATGTCCGATCGACTGTCGCAAACCTTTCTGTCATTAAGCAGAGGGGAGTGCAGACGGCTGGTTGGACTGATGACGGGCCACTTTCTGTGGGCGAAGTAATGGAAAAGGTAGGCATCTCAAACAGTGTACTCTGCCCAGCTTGTGAAGAGGAGGATGAGACGGCGGACCACTTCCTGTGTGTCTGCCCCGCCTTCGCTCGAATCAGGTTTGAGGTCTTTGGCACTGATGTGTTAAGAAGCGACCATCTTGGCTCCTTGGCACCACAAGATCTACTCAGATTTCTTCGGAGATCGGGTAGATTTAAAGAAAATTAAAAGGGAATCCAAGTGTAGTACAATGGACTTAATTAATGTCGTGCTGCATCTGCTAGTTGTCCCGACAAAAAAAAAAAAACAAAAAAAAAAGACAAGTCGTTTGAAAATAGAAGAACCATAAATTTGTGTCGACTTGTTTTTAGCAAATTTTTCTAAAATCCCTTTCACCGTGGGAGTTAAATCTTTATAGTTATGTAGTGGGTAGGCAACTAAGTCATTGCGGATTTGACTCATAGATGGCTTCAGTTGAATTTTTAGGTTTGCCGCCGTAGTACCAAGCTAAAACACATTTTGTTATTTGATAGTTGGCAATTAAGCTGTCAATCAATAAAAAACGGTTTTTTGAGCGGTTGCGTAGATTTGGCGTTCGTTGGAAAATGGAAAATCGAAAGCAACATTTTCGTCATATTTTGCTTTTTTATTTCCGCAAAGGGAAAACCGCATCGCAAGCTTATAAAAAGGTATGTGCTGTTTATGGTGACGAAGTCTTAAAAGAACGGCAGTGTCAAAATTGGTTTGCTAAATTTCGTTCTGGTGATTTTTCACTCAGAGATGAAAAACGCTCTGGTCGTCCAGTGTAAGTTGATGACGCCCTAATCAAGGCAATAATCGATTCGGTTCGTCACAGTACAACACGTGAGGTTGCAGGGAAGCTTCATGTATCTCATACATGTATTGAAAATCACTTAAAACAACTTGGCTGTGTTCGAAAACTCGATACATGGGTTCCTCACGAACTGAAAGAAACGCATTTAACGCAATGCATTAACAGCTGCGATTTAGTAAAGAAACGTAATGAAAACTAACCATTTTTAAAACGACTGATAACTGGCGATATAAAATGGGTTATTTACAACAATATTAAAAAAGCTTAAGCGTTTTTAAGATGAAAATTATATTACTTGGGAAATGCGCGAACACAACAATTGCCTGTAGACTACTTTCTATGACGCGGAAGTAAAATAGATTGCGAGCGCGTTCGGTGATACTTTACAAGTGACCTATTTTTGAATCCATGTTTTTATAGGATTTCTTAGCCTAAACTTAACTAACGGGCTATATATATAACTAGCAAACCCGGCCCCCTTCGCTGGGCACACTAAAATAGAATAGATATGGTTTAGAACAGAAAATATATGATTTTCATATTATTTATTTCTTTATTCTTTATTCAAGCGCTTTGGCATACACAATATTTTTTGTTTTTCTATTTGTTTTTGAGTAAATATAAAATATAAATTGAAAATCAGGAAAAAAGAAGATTGTTTTTAAATTTCAAATCAACGCATATGAATAAACAATCGTCTTTTTTCCTGATCATCCATGAATTTTTCGTTTCAATTTGTATGTTTTATTAAGCATTGGAGCTTTTTTAACCATTATCCATTTATATTTTTCAAAAAAAAAAACGAAAAAAAATTTGTTTCCACGAACACATAATTTCATTCGGATTTCACATTAAATTCTCAAATTTCGTAAGAAATTATTCACTGTTCCAAAATCCACCACTCCAATTCACAAACAATTTTTACATGTTGCACTTACGTTTTTTCCTTATGGCATCCAAATCAGAAGGAAATATTGACACATTGTAACTCACACTGTCAATTTGACAGTTCAGTTCCGCCCCAAGCGTTAAAAAAGTGAGCGACATTATGGCTGGTTCAAAAGAACGCTGTACCCGTTGCCAGTGCTCCGAATTACAACCAAACTTTACGAAGCCCATTTTCAATACTTACTTAACAATGTGCGTAAGTTTGGTTTAATTCGGTGCAAAGACACGGCGGGTCCACGTTTTGGCATATATTTCGAGACCCTAGTCATCAATAGGTATGAAAATTACCCCGTATTAAAGCACTTATCAATAGCTTTTATTTGATACCCATATTGTACATACACAACCAAAGGTTACCCAGGTCCACGTTTTGACCTATATCTCGAGACCCCAGTCACGGAGCGGCATGCAAAATACTCTGTACTAAGGCATTCACCAACAGCTTCAATTTGATATCCATATTGTACAAACACATTCTAGGGTCCACATTTTGGTCTCTACCTCGAGACCCTAGTCACGGAGCGGCATGAAAAGTACTCTGAACTAAAGCATTCACCAACAGCTTCCATTTGATACCCATATTGTACATACACGTCCGAAGGTTACCAGGGTCCACGTTTTGGTCTCTACCTCGAGACCCTAGTCACGGAGCGGCATGAAAAGTACTCTGAACTAAAGCATTCACCAACAGCTTCCATTTGATACCCATATTGTACATACACATCCGAAGGTTACCCGGGTCCACGTTTTGACATATATCTCGAGCCCTATTTCCAAAATAAAATATAATCCATATTACTCGTGGATGATGTAGCTTTCGAATGGTCAAAGAATTTTTAAAATCGGTCCAGTGGTTTTTGAGCCTATTCATTACAAACAAACAAAGTTTTCCTCTTTATAATATTAGTATAGATAAGTAATTGGTGTTAGGGGTTGGAATGAAACCTTCCCTTTGAAAGAGATCTGTTACGCCAAATGGCGTTTCATTTATGTAGATAATTTTCGTCAATTATCAATTCAATTTTATAATAATTTAATTTTAATATAATTTAAGAACAAGTATTATCATCAAATTTGAATTCTATAACTGTTTCCGTAAATTTAAATTTGCTGTTTATTTTAGTGCAGATAATGACACTATATATGTATAAGTACAGTAATCACATCCATAATCCCGAAAACATATAAATTTACATGCATCTTGATTATGTTCTTGAATATACGCTATTTCACGTGAGGGGGTGGCCAATAGGGGTGGAAGGGGGTGGATTTTCAAAATTTTAAGATCAAATTCATAATCAGCGACCCCGACAACCCCCGAGTAAGAAATTTTGAATCAATTACTTAATTTTTTGAGTTTTTGGCCAGCTTTTCGGGAATCGGCCGCACTGTGCAGCCTACCGATACACGTGCCGCTGCATCAGCTTAATCGCTGTTATTCTATAGTACAACCCAACAACCTAAGTCAAGGCCAATTGCATATCAAGTACCACGTACTAATGCTTACGCAATAAGAACAGAGCCAGACGTAGCGTCAGCAAATTATGTTTCACACGATTGTGAAATATAATACTTGCACATGCCATGCCACCAGTGCATGCCGACCGTGGGAAGCTAGGGGCGGTGCCAGCGTACCAAGACACGGCGCTCCTGAAGACAGCAGAACGACCAAGACCTATAAAGGCCTGCAGCGCACATCAAGGGGAGTTGCGTGGTGGACACTAACTCTAGTTGTAACGTTTGATTATCTGTATAGTTAATAAACTTTGTAATTGTAACTTTCATCCTTTAGTGTTTGATTTGCAGGGCAAGTTGGCCCTTTAATTTTTTTAAGTGTATTGGACTGAAAGTCCTTTTCTTACATAATACATATTTACTTTAATTATATATATAGCCCGTTAGTTAAGTTTAGGCTAAGAAATCCTATAAAAACATGAATTCAAAAATAAAGAGGTCACTTGTAAAGTATCACCGAACGCGCTCGAGTTCTACTTTACTTCCGCGTGATAGAAAGTAGTCAACAGGCAATTGTTATATTCGCGCATTCCCCCCCAAAATAACTTTATCTTAAAAACGCTTAAGATTTTTCAAGAACATTATTGTCTTTGGTGGTATTTAGTTACAATTTTACTAATACTATTTTGTCTTTTTTTTCTATAATTTTATATTATTATATTTTATTTTATATTACAGTACGAGCAAGATCTGTGGGTGTTTTGCGCTTTATTCTTCTTGGTTTAAGTTCCATTTCCGGTATCAGTCTCATCTCATGGTTTTTGTGCTCTAATAGTCGCAAGATGTGCTTACTGCTGCTTCTTTTTACTGCTTCAGTGACAGTGTCTATGCCGAGGTCGCGGTGAACATCGTCATTTTTTATGTACCAATTTGCGTTTGTGATTGTCCTTAGCATCTTAGATTGACTTCTCTGAATGATTTGTACGTTTGATTTACTGACAGTCCCCCAAATTTCTATTCCGTAGGTCCATGTGGGTCTGATTATTGATTTGTATATCATTTGTTTATTAAATAAGCTGAGGGTTGATTGTTTTCCTAGTAGCCAGTAGAGTTGTCGGAATTTGTTTTTCATCTCGTTTCTCTTGTTCAGTATGTGTTATTTTCCATGTGAGTCTTGAGTCAATCGTTATGCACAAATATTTTTCACTTGAGTGTATTTTTATGTCTTCTCCGTGTATTTGGATTGGATGTCTTGGAGATTTTGTCTTCGCGTGCATTACATGTTGTGTTTTGTTTTTATTGACCTCAATGCCCCATTTTTCAAAGAATTGTGTTGTAGCTGTTAGCGTATTTTGCAGTGTTTTTGTTGTTGCTTCTTCATTGTGATTAGCTGACATTAAAACTGTGTCGTCTGCAAATGTAGCTATCATTGCTCCTCGAGTAGTTGGCGTTGGTATATCTGTTGTGTATACTAAGTATAGTATGGGGCCCAGTACGATTCCTTGAGGTACTCCAGCAGACGCCGTCAAGATAACAGAGCACTCATCGTCATATTTTATGAAGAAGTGTCCATCAGTTATGAAGCTTTTAAGAATATTAAATATGTTAAGCGGTAAAATGGGTTTTAGCTTATATAGAAGTCCTTTGTGCCATAATCTGTCAATTCGCGATGTCCAAATACACGGCAATGCAATATTTCTTCTTATAGAAGTCGTCTGTAATTTTGTTGACTACTCTGTGAATCTGTTGCACAGTTGAATGTTGTTTTCGGAAACCGAACTGGTGTGAGGGGATGGCGTCTTTTTGTTTTAGAATCGGGTCAATTCATGTCAAGCAGTATTTTCTCAAACAGTTTAGAGAGGATGGCAGCAGTGGTCTGCTTTCTCAATTGTGTTCGGCAGCTCAATGTCTTTATTGTCCATGTTATTAGTAAATATTGTTTTAAAGTGGTCAGCTAATGTTTCAGCCTTTTCTTTGCATGCTCTAGCCCATGTGTTGGAATTTGTTTTTATTGGAGGCTTGTGTATGGTTGTTTTAGTGAGTATTTTGGTTGCTTTCCATAGAGAATAGTTGGTAGCTGTAGTTGTTTCGAGGCTGCTAAGGTACTTCTTCAGTTGATTGTCATTATTTTCTTGGAGAATTTTTTAAGTTCATTTGATGATTTGTTTAGTTTAGTTTTATCGGCTGGGTGTTTGGAGCGTTGCCAGTCTTTCCTGAGTTTGCATTTTTGTTTGATTTTGTCTAAAATAAAAGCAGGGATTTTCTTTGTTATTAAGGTTTCTAATATTGGTGTCGATTGTGTTACTGCTTTTATTATGTTATCGTTTAAGTATACGATTGCATTGTCCATTTCGGAGGAGGATTTCAAAGAGACTCGAGTTTCCATGTTTTCTTTTATGACACCTCGAAATATATTCCAGTTCGTCTTATGGTTATATAGCGAGGTGATGGTTTTTCTAACAGGTCTATCCTGGAGCGTTATTATTAATGGTGAGTGGTCTGACGATAAGTCAAGGCATGATTTTATTGGAATGTTTTCATGAATCAGGTTTTTCGTAATACAGAAGTCGATTAAGTCAGGAAGTTTTTTAGTGTCAGTTGGCCAATAGGTCGGTGCTCCTGTGCTTAATGTGCTGTTGTTATTTGCCTTAATGGCCTCATATAGGTGTCTTCCTTTCGTGGTGGTTATCCTAGATCCCCATGTTACGTGCTTAGCATTGTAGTCTCCCCCTGCTAGGTATCGATTTCCAACTTATTTAAGATAATCAAGGTATTGTTTTGTGTTATTATACTTGGGTGGACAATAAACAGCTGATATATTTATTGGGCCAGTCAAAGTGTTGATGCAGACTGCAGTCGCCTGTATATGTTCTGCTTTATAGCCATCCATTTCTATGCATTTTATTGCTCTTTTTATTATGATAGCTGTGCCTCCATGAGCTTTGTAGTCAGGGTGATTTGTATAATAAATATCGAAGTTTGGTATGTTTATATAGGTATTCTCAGTGGTATGCGTTTCGGAAATGAGCATGATATCAATTGCATTGTCGGTTAAAAATATTTTCAATTCTAGTAAGTGGCGGTATATTCGTTTTTAAAGAAACACCCAAAAAAACACCATTTCAAATGAGGCGAGTGCCTTAACCCTCCTTAAACATTTTAAATTTTTCTTGAACACCCTGTATGCGCATAATATTTTTGTATAGGCAGGTACATTAATACATCCATACGCAAGTTCAATAAAATATTTATATAAATTTACTTTGATCAGTTCTCACTAAAATATGTGAATTCTCCAAAAATGAATTCACCTTTGCAACACAGTTCAGCCGAGTCTTATCGCTAAAAATTTACCTATAAGAATGAACTGCGAGCGACGGCACCAGTTGAGGAAGCAAGGAGCAGCTGCACAGATGCAAACAGAAAAGTTTATATTCGCAAAGTGAAAAAATTGTGTACATTGCATCAACTAATTTTTTTACGAATTCAATTGAATGAAAAATTAAATATTTTTATCAACAAATAAATACAAAATTTATATGAGAATCTTGCTTGAAGCAAAAACAGAGTTCAGTTGAAATTTTCCGGGATAAATGCATAGAAGTGCCGGCTTTAAGCTGCAAAAAAGTGCACACAGGTTTAAATACACAAATACATATATACATACGTGAAATTGTAAGCAAACCATAAGGACATTTTAGCTTCCAAACCTTTCAAATAGCCTGATTAATATGATGTTGGTGATTATTTTATTTGCTTGCTTGGCACTCGGAGGAGCAGCTCAATTAGAAGGTGAGTAAATAACACAGCGCCGCAAAATTTTACATTTATTTGTGCGACTAAGATAACTTTAGTGCTTTCGAGTGAAATTTTGTGAGCTTCGTGTGCATCTGCTTTACGTTTTTGAAATATTACAAAGTGCTTGAGGTCCCTAAACCTACTGTAAAAAATAGGCTTTTGGCTTTTGTGAGGAATCAAGCAAAGTGAAGCATCATCACAACTCTTCCTCTTGATTGGCTTAAGGTTTCATTTTGCAAGTCTTAGGATGCGGCCGAGGATCAGAAGAGCAGTGCGCTTCTATTCAAGGATGATAGCTTTACAAGGTTTGCTTGATGGCTATGGTGCAAAAACAATTGTGAGGTAAACTTAGGCTGCCACGTCACTTGGGAAAGGCGAATGAAATGAAAACAAACCAAATGCATAACAAAAAGTGTAAAGTGTGGTTAGATGAATGCAAAAACAAAAAGAAAAACATGGCCAGCAAATTTCCAAATTGTGAAAAGTTGTGTGTTTCAAATTAAATTTAGAATTAAAAAAAAAAAAACCACAGCATAATTCGCGCATCGCTGTGCAGCTATATTTGAGGTACACCCAAGAGCGAAATGTGACTAAATGTTCGTGTGCTACCACTGCCCTTTAGGTCGCCTGTATCAAGATTGTTTTAGGAATTGGTCTATGGATGTGAACCAACTATGCTGTATTTCAAGAACATATTCAAGAAATCTTATTTACATAAAAATGTGCCCATAATTATGAAAGTGGCCTTTGTCAAAATTTAAAAAAAAAAAAAAATAGTTTATCACTTATTTCACATCCACATTATCTTAAACTATTGGGTTGGCAACTAAGTAATTGCCTAACCTTTGTGCATTTTCTGCAATAATACAACTTGAAGCATTCGTTATCTGGACGAAAATGAAAAGCATCGCCAACAAAAAAAATAATGTGATTGTTAAGGTCTGAACTAAAGAATTCACCAGTCTCGAGGCGCTGAAAAAGCCATTGTTCGCAAGTGGGCCAAAATACCTGCAAGTCACATTCGGGTAGCATTCGATTCGTTTCCGAAGCGTCTCAAGGCCATAGTTAAGGCAAAAGGTGGTCATATCGAGCAAAAGTAAATTGATTCTAAGTTTTGCATTATTTTCACACATTTTTTACTTTGAATTGAATAAAAGTAATTTTTCAAACTAAATTTATGGCCTATTTAATTGGTTACACTTCGAGTGACGGACCCTGTATGTACATTAGGGTGGCAGTTATTTTGCAAGATTATTTTTTATTGGTGCTATCCCCGAGATTGGTTCCTTTATATATAAAAATGGTGGAAAAAAAGTTTGAAGTAAATCTGGTAAGTGGAAAGTGTGCCCCCGGGCCTTCAAAGTTTCAAAAAACCCGAAAATTCGTAGTATAAGTACTAGTAGTAAGTAAAGTAGCCGAGCATTTAGTTTATCACATTACAATGATAATTCAAACTATTACGCTTAAAAAAATATATATTCAATGCAGAATCTACCAAGTCGTTCGACCCTTGCTTTTTGACAACTCTGTCAAAAATTTTCCATTTTTCTTCAATTTCTGAATTACAAAAAAACAAAACGGAAGTTAAAATATGTGAGATAACTTATCAACTGATCACATTTTGAAATTCGAAATGAAAATAGATTTCTTCAAACACATTTCCGCGCATAAAAAATTGGGTTCGCATTTTGACTAACGTACAAATGGTGTCTTGGATAATATCAATATCAAAAACTAGTACTAGTATCAAATAAAGTAGGCGAGCATTTCGTTTCTGAAATAACAACGGCAATTCAAATTTTTATGGCTAAAAAAGTTTTGTATTAAAGTTTTTTAAAAAAATCATTAGTTGCGTACAACATTTGAAATGAAGACATTCGGTAGTACAATGTCGCGACCTCTATTACGAGAAAAAGTTTATCTGCTCGGGTATTATTCAAATGAAATTTTTGGAAACAAACTTCCATCTGTAAAACAAACGTTACAAGTTTTTTTTTCAATTTACGGGTGTGTAAGTTAACAATACGAGGCAGTGCTTCACTAGCTTTGCGGGAAGTGATGATATATTGGGAGAAAGCCCGAATTCCGACGCAAGAACTAAAGTACTGTATACCAAAGTTAGATGGTCTCTATCAGCAGTGGCGGCAACTTCAAAAGCATGCTGCAAGAACGTCGATGGATCATAAGAAAAAAAAATACCAGTCTAACGGTTAGACGCGATAGAAGTGAAACCTTCCGTAAAACAAACTGAGAGAGAATAAGACGAAAGCAGCATTAGGAGCGGGATAATTATAGGTTCATTATAATATTGCTATAAAGTTCATATTTTATTTTCTTCATTTTATCATTATTCATCCTCAATGTTTTCAATTTCAACAAACGATACGAGTGGCTTATGATAGATAAAATATGATACAAATGCTTTGGTTTCGATGTTGTCAAAAAAAATACCCAAACGGACCGAAGAAACAGACTTACAAATTTCTTCCATTTTCGTCTACTTGTATTCATATAAAAATTTATGTCTCTTCCCACCAAAGCTAAATGTATTAGTATATTTTTTCTTGTAATTTATTCAAGGCTGAAATCCAAAAAACTGTTTTCAATAAATAATCAGAAATGTCCTACAATGCAAATTTGAAAAAAAAAAAAAATTTTATTTCTTGTGATTCGAACCAAGAATTTTGGATCGGAAGCTCACATTGCTAGCCGCTCGGCAATCGCGCCATACTGTCGGTGTTGGCCTAAAAGTTATTTAGTTCGTCGCTACGTTTATATGTAATTCGTTTCACTTTTTCCTAAATCACTCCCAACGATTCTAAAGAAGTTTTCACTTCAAAAATTAATGTACGAAATATTTATACCGATTCACTTAAACTGACTTTCAGTATCTAAACCAAAAATAGAAAAGCCAAAAAACTGTTTTGAATAAATAATCAGAAATGTCCTACAATGCAAATTTCAAAAAAAAAAATTCCATTTTCGTCTACATGTATTCATATAAAAATTTATGGCTCTTCCCACCAAAGCTAAATGTATTAGTATATTTTTTCTTGTATTTATTCAAGGCTGAAATCCCGGCGGTACTGCAGTACCGGGTCAACCCGTGGCAGAGGCGGAGCAAGCCCCTAAAACACTCCGCGCATTTCCAAAAATTAGTTTAACATTTGTTGTCCTCCGATGGAGGATCTATCAGATGTTAAGCTGATAGGAACAGATACCACACTACCTACTCCAATAGATTTTCTAATAAACCTTTTGAGAATTTACACGCTCACAAAAATTAATGTACGAAATATTTATACCGATTCACTTAAACTGACTTTCAGTATCTAAACCAAAAAACTGTTCAATAAATAATCAGAAATGTCCTACAATGCAAATTTCAAAAAAAAAATTCCATTTTCGTCTACATGTATTCATATAAAAATTTATGGCTCTTCCCACCAAAGCTAAATGTATTAGTATATTTTTTCTTGTATTTATTCAAAGCCGAAATCCCGGCGGTACTGCAATACCGGGTCAGCCCGTGGCAGAGAAGGAGCAAGCCCCTAAAACACTCCGCCCATTTCCAAAAATCAGTTTAACATTTGTTGTCCTCCGATGGAGGATCTATCAGATGTTAAGCTGATAACCACACTACCTAGTCAATACATTTTAAATAATAAACGTAATAAAACTTTTGAGAATTACACGCTCACAAAAATTATTTATATCAACATATAATATAACGCTTCGTAACTAAATAACTTTTAGGCCAGCGACGACAGCATGGCGCGGTAGCCGAGCGACTAGCAATGTGAGCTTCCGATCCAAAATCCTTGGTTCAAATCACAAGAAAAAATAAAAGTTATTTTTATTTATTTCGTCGCTACTTTTATATCAACATATAATATAACGCTTCGTAGCCAAGTTGGTCGCTTTTTTCGTTTCACTTTTCCTCAAATCACTCCCAACGATTCTAAAGAAGTTTTCACTTCAAAAAATACCAGTCTAACGGTTAGACGCGATAGAAGTGAAACCTTCCGTAAAACAAACTGAGAGAGAATAAGACGAAAGCAGCATTAGGAGCGGGATAATTATAGGTTCATTATAATATTGCTATAAAGTTCATATTTTATTTTCTTCATTTTATTGTTATTCATCCTCAATGTTTTCAATTTCAACAAATGATACGAGTGGCTTATGATAGCTAAAATATGATACAAATGCTTTGGTTTCGATGTTGTCAACATGTCTTTGAAATACCGCGTCAATGGTTGTTTTTGATCGTGTTGTCGATTCAGTGCGATTGTTACACATTTTTAAATTGAATGTTGTATTGAGAACGTCAATTAAAGGAACCGCTGTGTCCAATGCAAAATTTACGTTAAAATCGCCACTTAAAATCATTGGAACTTTATTGTAATCTTTTCTAAATATCCGCGATACTTTATTAAATTTTCGTGAATGAATTCCGTGATGCTATTTATTGATTTTTTTTCTGTCGATATTCACGACACTTTTCTGCATTATTTTTCGGCATAATTGCGGTAAATAATATATTTAAAAATGAAAATATTTACGAATATAAAAATACACACGCGGTTGCTATTATGAGCGTCCCCAGCAAAACCTGCGTGACCGAAACTCTAACACAATTACATTTTTTTGAATGTTATTATACAAACACATATGCACGCAGGTTTTGCTGGGGCGTGACCGAAACTCTAACACAATTACACATATGCACTCGTATTTGTTTGAAAATCGACTTTTTTTTTTTTTGGTTCTCCGTCACCTTTGGAAAATGTGTAAACAGTAAGCAAACTTTATTCATATATTTTTCCTCATTTTTGCATCAGTAAAATTAAACAAACGCCGTAGCCGAATGGGTTGGTGCGTGACTACTATTCAGAATTCACAGAGAGAACGTCGGTTCGAATCTCGGTGAAAACACCAAAATTAAGGAAAACTATTTTTCTAATAGCGCTCACCCCTCAGCAGGCAATGGCAAAACACCGAGTGTATTTCTGCCATGAAAAAAAGCTCCTCATAAACATATCATAAAATAAAATAAAATAACTGTATAAAAAAAATTTTTTTCTTGTGATTCGAACCAAGAATTTTGGATCGGAAGCTCACATTGCTAGCCGATCGGCTATCGCGCCATGCTGTCGGCGCTGGCCTAAAAGTTATTTAGTTCGTCGCTACGTGTATATGTAATATTCGTAGCCAAGAGTGTCGCTTTTTTCGTTTCACTTTTTCTCAAATCACTCCCAACGATTCTAAAGAAGTTTTCACTTCAAAAGTAATAGCTAAAAAATCACCCTTTATGTTTTCATGGCTCGGAGCATAGGATAATAGGAATGAATAAAGATCAAGCGTCAACGTTGGCAGGATTATGTCGACCGAATAGAAAGAAACGCTTGGGCTCTGGAAGTATTTGATGCGTTACCAGCTGTTGCTACCAGATGAAGCCCTTCTCTGTGTTGGAAAGATCAGGTGGAGAAGAACTTGGCTTCACTTGGTGTTTCCAACTGGCGTCGGTTAGTACGAGAAAGAAACGACTGGCGCGCTTTGTTAAACTCGGCCAAACTCGCGTAAGCGGTTATCGCGGCAGTCTAGAAGAAGGAGAAGCCCGCACTGAACGAAATACGTTTGTTTTGCGCTTTTTGTAAGCCAAATATTAACGGTATTTTTGAGCCACTTCAAGCGTTCACTTTATTATACTAAAAGCTACCGGGTTATAAACTGCATAACTGAAAATTTTCTTCGGATTCTGAAAAGAAGTTGGATATTTTGATGAAAAAAAAAATTCACAATGACACTTTTTTTTTCTGTTGGGCAGAACGCACTTAAATTCCATTTGTTTTTGTATTTTAGAAAATGACGCATGTGAAACGGAACACTATAAGGGAAATTGTGCTGCCAGCCGAAATTGTCCGCAACTACCCGCTTCTATGAACGCAATGGGTCTCACCAGTAACGATATTGGCCATTGCGGTTTTACTGTAATTGAGGACATAATTTGTTGTCCGTAAGTATTTATGAACTAAATGAGTGATGAGCTTTTCCTCCAGCAGCTTTGGTTTCCATGTACTCTGCTAAAAAAAAAAATATTTTAAAAAATTTTATTTTTAGGAAAAGTGCAGTAACCAGTACCACTACAGCAAAGCCGTCGGATATTACTACCACAGCACCACTGCCAGGGTTTGTTATCTTTCCACTAAAAAAAGAGATATTTCTTAGCATAAAATTAAAAAAAAAATATATGTATCTTTATTCCAATATATTTTGCAGCAATGTGTCGACAGGTTCACGCAATTTAGTTCGCCCAGCTGATCGTGGTGGGTATAGCGTCAAAATCATTATAGTGGCAGTAATTATAAAGTTAAAACAATATTAAAAATTTCAGCATGCAGCAAAATTGAAAAGGGTCTGATCCCAAGCTCAATAAATCGTATAATTATGTGCGGGCCTCTTGCCTTCCCAGAATATCCGCATATGGCGAAAATTGTTTATGACGTCGAAGATATGGCTTGTGGTGGGACGTTGATTGATAAACGTTTCGTTCTTACTGCGGCGCATTGCATAATAACGAGGGACATGAAACCTATAAAAGTTATTTTGGGTGTTACTGACTTCAATGATACAGAGCAATGGCAAGGCCGACTGGAGATAGATATCAAAGTGAGTAATATTAATACATATCCATATACAGAAGGTGGCGCAAAATTAATCACCCTATCGGAAGATTTATAATTTTTGCAATTTTAATGCACTTGTGAACGAGGCAACTACAGTAAACAAATAGACAAAAAATGGAGCGCGCGTAAAACTCAAAATAAAGATTATCATAATATATATTTTTTTTTTTTGTATTTAGTAAAAGTGTTATTTTTTTTCTTTGTTCATTCCTCTCGGGAGCATTGGGCCTCGATAAGATGTCTTGCGTTGGTTTCGTTAATCTATTTGATTTCTGACAGTGTAGATGATTAGCTTTGCCGCTAGGTAGGTAGGTAGGTGGGTGGGGTGGCTGTCGCAATGAAGCAATGACACACTTAGACTATTCATAGGTCCATTGGAGACTGGAAACAGGAACTTATCCTTACCCTGTGGGTTCCTTTTCAAACCATCCGGTAGCTTTAATAAACGAGCAAAGCGTCGTTAGTTTTAGATGCGCTATGTCCGCTTCTTCTTCTTTCATAGCGTTACAACGCGGGGTACGTCAAAGCTTCCTCCAAAATGCTCCTCCAAAGCGGTCTATCTTGAGCTGTTGCTCCGTAGTTACGTATTCCCAGCTTCTTAAGATCGTGTTCCACTGCGTCTATCCAACGGTTCCTCGGTCTGCCTTTGGACTTCACGCCCATTAGCTTTCCTGTCAAGGCTTTCCTGTTCGACCGCTGTTCCATTTCCGCCATGTCTGTCTGCTTAGTTCGCATGTGTAGAGGTTTTGCCAACTTACCATATTGATGGTTTCCCTTTCTATAAGTATTTTACAAGTGGGCATAGGTATCAGCGTCTTATCCGCTTGGAGGTCAAGCGTTGTACCAATTCGAGCAAGTTTATCTGCCTTGCAGTTCCCTGCTACATATATTCCTGTGTCCTGGCACCCAAATAAGGTGTATTTTGTAGTATTTTGATATGTCCTTTACAAGTTTAAACAATTCTATGACTGTTTTTGACAAGTGTGTTTTAGATCCAAGCACTTTTATTGTCGCTGTACCGTCTAAGTATATGAATACTTCATTTGTGGATAATACTCTCGTTTTTATTACAGTAAGTCCCTCTTTTATGGCAGTGACTTCCGCCTGCAAAACACTGCAATGATCAGGTAGACGAAATGATTGGCGAACTCCGAGTTTATCGGAGTAAACCCCTCCACCTACTCTGTTATATAGTGTTGAAACATCTGTATAGATGTTTATATCATTTTCCTTACCAATAATCCCATTATCCCATTCCTATTTGGAAGGAAATGCTGTGACGAAGGATTTATCTAAATTGATATCCTTGGTCTTACAGAAATCCGTTGTACCAGGAATGCAGGGGAATTTTTCTAAAATTCAAGAGTGTCCTCTCTGCTTTATTCTGAGTATACCGATTTCGCTTAATCTGAGAGCAGCCTTGGCAGCTGTTTGCTTGCCGAAATGCTCTATTGATAATAGGTTAAGCATAATGTGTAGTGCCTCTGTGGGTGTGGTCCTCAGTGCCCCGCAGATGCAAAGACTGGCCATTCTTTGTACATGTACCATGGTTTTTTTATATATAACTTATCTAAAGCCGGTCCCCATTATTGTATACTGTATGTTAGGATTGGTCTTACAATAGCTGTGTATAGCCAATATACGATAGATGGGGAAAGACCCCAACTTAGTCCTATTTGTGGCTTACAAGAGTATAGTGCTATTGTTGCACTTTTTACTCCACCTTCGACACTTGATTTCCATGTTAGATTTCTGTTTAGTATTAGACCTAAGGAGCGGGCCTCATCACTAAATGACAAAGTCGTTCCATCTAGAGTCGGAGGAGTTATTCTTGGAATTCTATGTTTCCTGGTAAATAAGATCAGTTCAGTTTTGTTGGGGTTGACGCTTAGCCCATTTGATCTTGACCAGTTCTCAACCATGTTTAGTAAATCTTGCATGATTTCACAAAGTGTATTGGGAAATTTCCCTCTTACAACCATTGCAACATCATCCGCATAAGCTACGACGTGTTGTCCTCTCTCTTCTAGGCTCTTTAGCAAGAAGTTTATTGCCAGCACTCAGAGGAGAGGAGACATCACACCGCCTTGAGGTGTTCCTCTACTGACTCTTTCTTTCCTGATCTTCGTGGCCTCTAAGGTTGCGATCACAAATCTGCTCATTAGCATGTTTTTGATGAACTCAACCAAAGCCCCGGAGATAGCCTGCCGCTACCAGTCCTAAATAGTGCGAATGCCCACCTGTCGTTGCTTAGGAACAACGTCGTCTTACTGCTTGAAGTGCCATCTGTGTTTCACATTTTTCTGCCAGAAGGATCGCACAGATGGTTGAGGACTTCGCTAAATTTGGAGTGTCTGCGCTATTAAAAAGTGTTGGTTGGTTGGTTTAAGTTGTAATTCTTCCAGAATCCAACTAGCGGTTCCGCACCATTTTTTTGCCACATCCTCGTTATTAAAAAGTGTTATACAAAAACAAAATTGGATGATTAATTTTGCGCCCCCTTGCATGTAGTCATACAAACTATTTTTCTCACATGATTTATTCCATTTTCTTCAATTTCATAATAGGCAACCTACGTGCCACAGAACTATTCGAGTTTTTCTCATTACTTCGACATTGGATTAATTGAATTGGCCAGTGATGCCGTTTTTAGTGTTAAGGTTTATCCAATATGCCTGCATACTGATCCAACTGATTTGCCCGAAAACACGGAAATAATTGAGACTGGTTGGAGAAGCACCGAAATTTACAGTACGCCTATGAAATTTTATTATTAAGCGAATGCATTTTAACTTTTTTCCTACGTAGGTCTATCAAAACACTTAATGGCGGCCAAAATGAATCTGATACCGCTGCCAGAATGCAACGCAAAATTAGAATATTACATTGATCGTCGCTTACGTCATGGGATTGATGAGACACAGCTGTGTGCTCTGGCACCAGGGAAAGATGCCTGTTGGGGCGACTCTGGTGGGCCACTGCAGATAATTAACGATAAAGCCTACACAGTGGTGGGTGTAGTTTCATTGGGCGGAGGTTGTGGAAAAAATGTACCGGGTATTTATACCAGTGTGCCAAAATTTTTGGATTTTATTGAAAGTATTGTATGGCCTGAAGGATGATGGATGATAAACGAGCTGACCTGACCCTAAATTAGAAATAAAATTTTATTAAAAATTATAAGGAAATGTTTTTCACTTAAGAGATTGCCGTCAGTGCGAAGCTGTGACTGCCGGCAAAAATCGAAAAATTTGTTATTTTGTATATAATCGAATTTATTGTCATTTAAAAAGAAATGTATTAAATATTAAAATTCTGTTAATACAAAGTGAAGTCCAAAATAAGCACGACTTGCATCTTGAAAATGTTTTTGATGACGCCATCTTTTTAATGAAATAGTAAGGTGGAAGTTACATCCGCAGCTGACTTTCAGTGAAAGCTTAGTGACATTCAGTACAGTGGAAGCGAAATTATTGCGTCTAAGGTGTCAGTATGTTTGTGTGATCGGTACAAAAATGAGCTTCGAGCAAAGAGCTAAATAAAATTTTGTTTTAAAATCGGTAAATCGTTTACCGAAGCATTTGAATTGATGCAAAAAGTGTATGGCGATGATTGTCTATTTCGTGCCAGAGTTCATGAGTGCTTTACACGTTTCAGAGATGGTTGTGAGGACATAAATGACAATGAACGGGTCGCCCAAAATCAGTAATCACCGAAAACTCCAACGAAATTGAATATCTCCATAACATCGATTTTTCGCATTTTAGATGATCATTTGTGCTTACGAATGGTCTGTGCACGTTTCATTCCGCACAAGATAACTGAAGACCAAAAATTGGTCCGAATTCAACATTCGAAAAGCCTCATTAAAGAACCAAGAAAAGACGAGAACTTCCTTTACAACATTGTAACTGGTGATGAAACGTGGTGCTTCCAACATGAACCTGCAACTAAGCTTCAAAGTGCCGAATGCAAGGCCCCAGACTAGCCACCACCCAAAAAATCGCGTTTGCAGAAGTCAAAAATCGTGTCGATACTCATTTGTTTTTACGATTTCAAGGGAATTGTCCACAAGGAGTTCCTGCCAATGGACCAAACCGTTAATGCAATTTTCTATCTGGGCGTTTTGAAGTGTTTGTTGCATCGCACTCGTCGAATTCGCCCTGAATACCGCGAAGGAGGAAGCTGGCTTTTATTGCATGCCAATGCATCATCTCATCGATCCACTCTTGCGACCGATTTTTTGACTAGAAATCGCATTCTAACCATCAATCACTCACCGTATTCGCCTGATGTGGCTCCTTGTGACTTCTAACTATTCGGTAAATTGCATTTGGTCATGAAAGGCAAACGTTTTGTGTCCGTAGAGGTCATCCAAAAGGCTTGTACCGACATATAGAAGGACATTCCGGATTCCGGTCAATGACCTGAAACACTCTTTCGAAAAGCTTTTAGATCGCACAAAACAGTGTATCGAGGCCAGAGGGGACTATTTTGAATAAATAAACTTGAAGTTATCAGAACGAAGCTACTGTCGTTTCTATTTTTTGCTCAGTCTTGTTTATTTTGGACTTCACCTTGCATTCTGTCGCTAATATCATTTTTGTGCCGTCAGAAACCTCTCAACCTTCGCGTTTTTTCTACGAAGAGAGTAAAAATGCTTTGTAATGCTTGTCACGGAAATAATTTTCAAAAATACATTTTAAGGCATTTAGCTAAAACCAATTTTGCTTGTGTAAAAATTGATGGCGGAAAACAAAAAGTATCATATGTTCTCCTTTTTTTTCGTTCTGTTTTTTTTTTGCATTATGACTTTCGGATTCATTTTGCGATTGGTACGTGTTCCAGTGGTATGAGTTTTAAAACTAAGTAACCTGAGCGAATCCAACTATTCTAGTAGTCGTCCATTAATAATGAATGGCACTTCAATAAATATGGCTCCATTACGTCTCATAATCACAGCATCCACTACAGCTGAGGAAGACACCTCATGTCTTACTTTGCCTTTATACATATATTGTAGGTATGTCTATGTTGAGAGCATGGCCATCATGTGTACAAAGCTCATGAGCATATAAGGGATTGTTAGACAAATTTGAACGAATTTTAGGTGCCTCTATTTGAGCCTGCAACAAACAAAGGCCAAAGAATATCTCCATTTCTTGAAAATTTGTTTCTGTGAAACTCTTTATCCGACAATTTCTCGTATGTGGACGTGATAGTTACAGCAAATTTTTCCCATATTCATTTGTGCAACTAACAATGAAATGCATTATTCTCGTAGACCAAACTTTACCGAAAATCTCTTTCGGAGTTTTACAATTTTTTAGATCATCAGCTGTACCCATTGAGGACCAATCAAAATGAAAGTCTTGTATTTCTGCAGTGTCTTCATTCCACAAAGTAGTTGTCTCATCTATCCCATTTGAAATATTTATGCCATTATAATCTCCTACATCAGAAAATGATGATGTTGATGAGTCCATATTGTTTGACGAAAATATATTAGGGGTACATTCCCTTGAGTTTTCGCTGAATTGTCCATATTCTAACACAAAAGTATCCATAAATTTATTGATTTCATTTCCAATTATTTCCGTAATACACTTACCTATATCTTGATCTGAATCAGAATCATCAAGTAATCTCAAAATTCGCGTAGGCTTCTTACGTGAATTCATTTTTCTAAAAAGTTATACAATAATTCAAAAAACTGATGTTTTCACTTTAATCTGTCAAATGTCTAATTGAAGCAGATAATGAAATGTCTAAGCAATTGCAATGCGTATTGTTAAAAGTAAGGGAAATTTTCAGAAAAAAATGTGCAACGATACAGGCAGCTCTCTCTGAGAATTCTACGAAATATAGATGCTATAGCATTCACGTCAAGTATTACACTTCTAATGGGTGATTTTTTAAGAGCTATAGGAAAGTTTTACAAAAAAACACACGTAAAATTCAGAAAAATGCATAAAATTTTTATTTAAATCTATAGTACAGGCCATATAATTTAATGTTTGAAAATTATTTCATGTAAATGTTGACCGCAACTGCGCTTCAAAGGGTCCATCCGCTTAGTCCAATTTTGGCATACGCTTTCCAATATTTCGTTGGCCGCCGTAGCCGAATGGGTTGGTGCGTGATTACCATTCGGAATTCACAGAGAGGTCGTTGGTTCGAATCTCGGTGAAAGCGAAATTAATAAAAAAAAGCATTTTTCTAATAGCGGTCGCCCCTCGGCAGGCAATGGCAAACCTCCGAGTGTATTTCTGCAATGAAAAAGCTCCTCATAAAAATATCTGCCGTTCGGAGTCGGCTCCATTCGTGGAACAACATCAAAACGCACACCACAAATAGGAGGAAGAGCTCGGCCAAACACCTAACAGAAGTGTACGCGCCAATTATTTATTTTTTTTGTTTTTATTTTTATCTCACATATAAATGCTTTAATGTTGTCTTCCAATGCGTGAAGCAGGCTTGTCTGAATAGACATTGTTACGCGTGCTGTGTGGCATGTGGCACCGTCTAGCTGAAACCACATGTCATGCAAGTCAAGTTCTTGCATTTTGGGCAAAAAAAAAGTTGGATATCATTTCATGGTAGCGCTCAGCATTCACAGTTACGTTACGATTCGTAGCATCTTTGAAGAAGTACGGTCCAAAGATACCTCCAGCCCATAAACCGCAACAAACTGTGACCTTTTCTGGATACATTGGAAGCTCTTGCAATTCTTCTGGCTGATCTTCACTACAAAATCGACAATTCTGATTGATCCAAAAATGAGCTTCGTCGCTGAACACAATTTTTCGATAAAAAGGTGGATCTTCGTCCAACTTTCCAAGAGCCCATTCGGCAAAAATTTTGCGTTGCGGTAGGTCGTTCGGCTTCAATTCTTGCAACAGCTGTATTTTGAAAGACTTCACACCTAAATCCTTTCGCAAAATTTTCCACGTTGTTGAGTAACAGAGGCTCAATTGCTGCGAACAGCGACGAATCGATAATTGATGGTCATCATTAACACTGGCCGATATAGCTGCGATATTTTCTTCAGTTCGCACTCTACTATTCGAATTTATCGCGTCCTCCTGCCTAGACATACATAACAAGGGCTCACAGCCAACGTTTGTAACGGCTAGAAGGCAGGAGGTGATTGATCTAACCCTATCAAACTCAAAACTTGGGTGGTCAATCAAGAACTGGAGAGTCCTTGCCGAAGATTCGTGCCGGACCACAGGTACATTGAGTTTCAGTGTGGCGAGGAGGCACAAATGCCATTGCCCTCTAGAAACCCAAGAAAAACAGACTGGCAGAAGTTTAGGGAGGCGTTGCGGGACCTTGACGTTGCGCCACCAAGACTTCGAAAAGAACAGGACATTAAGGCGGCTGTTGAGAAACTCAACGCTGCCCTAACCGAATGTTTTGAGTCAGCCTGTCCAATTCGACCTCTCCCTAGCCGGACTCCCGTTCCTTGGTGGAATCGAGAGCTCCAGATGCTGAGGCGTGAGTCGAGAAAACTTCTAAACCGGGCCCTCAAGACTAACCTTGCAGAGGACTGGGAGCGATACCGTGATGTTCAGAAGAACTACAGGAGGCTTATTCGGGAATTGAAAAGAGCCTCATTTAGGGAATTCTGCAGCGGTATTGAATCTCTGAGTGACACGGCGAAATTGGTTAGGATCCTGAAAAGGGACCCAACTGCAAAGCTGGGGTCACTTAGGAAATCTCATGGCTCCTTCACGGAGCGGAAAAGTGAGACAATCAGCTTGCTGATGGAGTCTCACTTTCCTGGTAATCAGATAAGCATCAGCCGGCAACAGCCCTTATTGATAGAGGCAGTTGTCAGAGCTGCTACACCTTCTCGGCATGACTGGTTCGTTGCCAGATCTGTGTTGAATGAGGCCGCCATTCGATTTGCCATCAAATCTTTTGGCGGCTACAAGTCGCCCGGACCAGATGATAGTATGTGTAACTCTGCTAGTAGGCACGGCGTAGACCGGGTGCTAGTAAATTGGATTCGTTCGATGCTGGCTCAAAGAATCGTTTCGGTACGAGCAGAGGAAGACCTACTGGTGTCATCCGGGGTTAATAGAGGCTGCCCCCAAGGCGGTGTGCTATCTCCATTGCTCTGGTGCATGGTAATCGATCCTCTCCTCACCACCTTAAACGATTCGGGAGTCTACGCACAAGCATATGCGGACGATGTTGCTTGTTTGGTAACAGGCCCTTCGCTTATGAACATCTGCAGAAAAGTGCAGAAAACTCTACACTTGCCATCAAGCGTCGTACTTGAAAAGAGATACAGTGTAGTGCTGCCAGAGGCTCAGTTGTGGGAAGACTCAGAAAATGAGCCCGGCAAACACTGTTTTCGCATTTTTACGGATGGCTCCAGGACCGAGCATGGCTACGGCTCTGGGGTCTACGTGGAATCCAGCGGGACAAAACTGCACTTTGCTCTTGGAATGCATGCATCTGTGTTTCAAGCGGAAGTGTATGCAGTTCAAGAAGCGGTGAACTTTGTTGTGGAAAAACGATGGAGAGGCAGATCTATATGTGTCTGCAGCGACAGCCAAGCTGCGCCCTCCAACCACGTCAGGGCTAGTCAAGTGCTGTAAATCCAGGCCGAACTATGTCGGTAGACATAACAGCCTGATGCTAACATGGGTCGCGGGACACGTGGGTATCGCGGCTAACGAGACCTCTGACTCCTTAGCTAAGATGGGCTCTGAGGCCAACTTCTTTGGCCCAGAGCCCGTTTTGCCACTCCCTTCTGCGGCCATCACAGCCACGGTTAGCAAATGGGTAACTACCACCCACAAGCGAGCTTGGCAGGCTGAGCGAGGCTGCAGATGGACTAAACTGATGTTACCTGTCATGTCCGATCGACTGTCGCAAACCCTTCTGTCATTAAGCAGAGGGGAGTGCAGACGGCTGGTTGGACTGATGACGGGCCACTTTCTGTGGGCGAAGTAATGGAAAAGGTAGGCATCTCAAACAGTGTACTCTGCCCAGCTTGTGAAGAGGAGGATGAGACGGCGGACCACTTCCTGTGTGTCTGCCCCGCCTTCGCTCGAATCAGGTTTGAGGTCTTTGGCACTGATGTGTTAAGAAGCGACCATCTTGGCTCCTTGGCACCACAAGATCTACTCAGATTTCTTCGCAGATCGGGTAGATTTTAAGAAAATTAAAAGGGAATCCAAGTGTAGTGAAATGGGCTTAATTAATGTCTGAGTCCTGCACTTGCTAGTTGTCCCGACAAAAAAAAACAAAAAACAAAAAAAAAGACAAGTCGTTTGAAAATAGAAGAACCATAAATTTGTGTCGACTTGTTTTTAGCAAATTTTTCTAAAATCCCTTTCACCGTGGGAGTTAAATCTTTATAGATATGTAGTGGGTAGGCAACTAAGTCATTGCGGATTTCACTCATAGATGGCTTCAGTTGAATTTTTAGGTTTGCCGCCGTAGTACCAAGGTAAAACACATTTTGTTATTTGATAGTTGGCAATTAAGCTGTCAATCAATAAAAAACGGTTTTTTGAGCGGTTGCGTAGATTTGGCGTTCGTTGGAAAATGGAAAATCGAAAGCAACATTTTCGTCATATTTTGCTTTTTTATTTCCGCAAAGGGAAAACCGCATCGCAAGCTCATAAAAAGGTATGTGCTGTTTGTGGTGACGAAGTCTTAAAAGAACGGCAGTGTCAAAATTGGTTTGCCAAATTTCGTTTTGGTGATTTTTCACTCAAAGGTGAAAAACGCTCCGGTCGTCCAGTTGAAGTTGATGGCGCCCTAATCAAGGCAATAATCGATTCGGTTCTTCACAGCACGACACGTGAGATTGAAGAGAAGAAGAATCATTTAAAACAACTTGGCTGTGTTCGAAAACTCGATACATGGGTTCCTCACGAACTGAAAGAAACGCATTTAACGCAATGCATTAACAGCTGCGATTTACTAAAGAAACGTAATGAAAACTAACCATTTTTAAAACGACTGATAACTGGCGATATAAAATGGGTTATTTACAACAATATTAAAAAAGCTTAAGCGTTTTTAAGATGAAAATTATATTACTTGGGAAATGCGCGAACACAACAATTGCCTGTAGACTACTTTCTATGACGCGGAAGTAAAATAGACTGCGAGCGCGTTCGGTGATACTTTACAAGTGACCTATTTTTGAATCCATGTTTTTATAGGATTTCTTAGCCTAAACTTAACTAACGGGCTATATATATAACTAGCAAACCCGGCCCCCTTCGCTGGGCACACTAAAATAGAATAGATATGGCTTAGAACAGAAAATATATGATTTTCATATTATTTATTTCTTTATTCTTTATTCAAGCGCTTTGGCATAAACAATATTTTTTGTTTTTCTATTTGTTTTTGAGTAAATATAAAATATAAATTGAAAATCAGGAAAAAAGAAGAATGTTTTTAAATTTCAAATCAACGCATATGAATAAAC
Source organism: Anastrepha obliqua (assembly GCF_027943255.1). NCBI lineage: Eukaryota > Metazoa > Arthropoda > Insecta > Diptera > Tephritidae > Anastrepha > Anastrepha obliqua. Next base: position 26,307,511 of record NC_072893.1, read on the forward strand.
AATCGTCTGTTTTCCTGATCATCCATGAATTTTTCGTTTCAATTTGTATGTTTTATTAAGCATTGGAGCTTTTTTAACCATTATCCATTTATATTTTTCAAAAAAAAAACGAAAAAAGAATTTTTTTCCACGAACACATAATTTCATTCGGATTTCACATTATATTCTCAAATTTCGTAAGAAATTATTCACTGTTCCAAAATCCACTCCAAAAAAATTCACAAACAATTTTTACATGTTGCACTTACGTTTTTTCCTTATGGCATCCAAATCAGAAGGAAATATTGACACATTGTAACTCACACTGTCAATTTGACAGTTCAGTTCCGCCCCAAGCGTTAAAAAAGTAAGCGACATTATGGCTGGTTCAAAAGAACGCTGTACCCGTTGCCAGTGCTCCGAATTACAACCAAACTTTACGAAGCCCATTTTCAATACTTACTTAACAATGTGCGTAGGTTTGGTTTAATTCGGTGCAAAGACACGGCGGGTCCACGTTTTGGCATATATTTCGAGACCCTAGTCATCAATAGGTATGAAAATTACCCCGTATTAAAGCACTTATCAATAGCTTTTATTTGATACCCATATTGTACATACACAACCAAAGGTTACCCAGGTCCACGTTTTGACCTATATCTCGAGACCCCAGTCACGGAGCGGCATGCAAAATACTCTGTACTAAGGCATTCACCAACAGCTTCAATTTGATATCCATATTGTACAAACACATTCTAGGGTCCACATTTTGGTCTCTACCTCGAGACCCTAGTCACGGAGCGGCATGAAAAGTACTCTGAACTAAAGCATTCACCAACAGCTTCCATTTGATACCCATATTGTACATACACGTCCGAAGGTTACCAGGGTCCACGTTTTGGTCTCTACCTCGAGACCCTAGTCACGGAGCGGCATGAAAAGTACTCTGAACTAAAGCATTCACCAACAGCTTCCATTTGATACCCATATTGTACATACACATCCGAAGGTTACCCGGGTCCACGTTTTGACATATATCTCGAGCCCTATTTCCAAAATAAAATATAATCCATATTACTCGTGGATGATGTAGCTTTCGAATGGTCAAAGAATTTTTAAAATCGGTCCAGTGGTTTTTGAGCCTATTCATTACAAACAAACAAAGTTTTCCTCTTTATAATATTAGTATAGATAAGTAATTGGTGTTAGGGGTTGGAATGAAACCTTCCCTTTGAAAGAGATCTGTTACGCCAAATGGCGTTTCATTTATGTAGATAATTTTCGTCAATTATCAATTCAATTTTATAATAATTTAATTTTAATATAATTTAAGAACAAGTATTATCATCAAATTTGAATTCTATAACTGTTTCCGTAAATTTAAATTTGCTGTTTATTTTAGTGCAGATAATGACACTATATATGTATAAGTACAGTAATCACATAACACAGCGCAAAATACATACAAGTTAACACGCTGCGGCACCCAACATATTGCATTCCCACAGCCCACAATGCGGCCGATTCCCAAAAAGCTGGCCAAAAGTCGAAAAAAAAGTTTCTAGATAGAGTTTTTTTGTCTTTGGGTTGGCTACAGTAATGCCTTGAGTAGTGAAAACCGTTCATAGCAACGTCCTGTACCCTAAGTATCCTCTGTATTTTCAGTCGCAACGTGGCCTTCGTTTGAGCATCGTATTACTGTCGATGAATAGTGAAAGTTGTACACATTTGATAGATTTTGTAATGGAGTAAATTGAACAAAACCAAATGGAACCATCTTCGGAAGGTTAGTAAAATACGAGAAATCTGTAGTACATATCAATGCCTCGACACAAAATTTTTAGCTGCAGCAATAGGTAGATACATTTTTTGCAATTTTTTTATAAAATTTGAGTTTTCAAACTGTATAGTAATACACAGCTGCTACCACTTGCTACCTTGCGACCCCGAAAACATATAAATTTACATGCATCTTGATTATGTTCTTGAATATACGCTATTTCACGTGAGGGGGTGGCCAATAGGGGTGGAAGGGGGTGGATTTTCAAAATTTTAAGATCAAATTCATAATCAGCGACCCCGACAACCCCCGAGTAAGAAATTTTGAATCAATTACTTAATTTTTTGAGTTTTTGGCCAGCTTTTCGGGAATCGGCCGCACTGTGCAGCCTACCGATACACGTGCCGCTGCATCAGCTTAATCGCTGTTATTCTATAGTACAACCCAACAACCTAAGTCAAGGCCAATTGCATATCAAGTACCACGTACTAATGCTTACGCAATAAGAACAGAGCCAGACGTAGCGTCAGCAAATTATGTTTCACACGATTGTGAAATATAATACTTGCACATGCCATGCCACCAGTGCATGCCGACCGTGGGAAGCTAGGGGCGGTGCCAGCGTACCAAGACACGGCGCTCCTGAAGACAGCAGAACGACCAAGACCTATAAAGGCCTGCAGCGCACATCAAGGGGAGTTGCGTGGTGGACACTAACTCTAGTTGTAACGTTTGATTATCTGTATAGTTAATAAACTTTGTAATTGTAACTTTCATCCCTTAGTGTTTGATTTGCAGGGCAAGTTGGCCCTTTAATTTTTTTAAGTGTATTGGACTGAAAGTCCTTTTCTTACATAATACATATTTACTTTAATTATATATATAGCCCGTTAGTTAAGTTTAGGCTAAGAAATCCTATAAAAACATGAATTCAAAAATAAAGAGGTCACTTGTAAAGTATCACCGAACGCGCTCGAGTTCTACTTTACTTCCGCATGATAGAAAGTAGTCAACAGGCAATTGTTATATTCGCGCATTCCCCCCAAAATAACTTTATCTTAAAAACGCTTAAGATTTTTCAAGAACATTATTGTCTTTGGTGGTATTTAGTTACAATTTTACTAATACTATTTTGTTTTTTTTTTCTACAATATAAATTTATATTATTATATTTTATTTTATATTACAGTACGAGCAAGATCTGTGGGTGTTTTGCGCTTTAGTCTTCTTGGTTTAAGTTCCATTTCCGGTATCAGTCTCATCTCATGGTTTTGTGCTCTAATAGCCGCAAGATGTGCTTACTGCTGCTTCTTTTTACTGCTTCAGTGACAGTGTCTATGCCGAGGTCGCGGTGAACATCGTCATTTTTTATGTACCAATTTGCGTTTGTGATTGTCCTTAGCATCTTAGATTGACTTCTCTGAATGATTTGTACGTTTGATTTACTGACAGTCCCCCAAATTTCTATTCCGTAGGTCCATGTGGGTCTGATTATTGATTTGTATATCATTTGTTTATTAAATAAGCTGAGGGTTGATTGTTTTCCTAGTAGCCAGTAGAGTTGTCGGAATTTGTTTTTCATCTCGTTTCTCTTGTTCAGTATGTGTTATTTTCCATGTGAGTCTTGAGTCAATCGTTATGCACAAATATTTTTCACTTGAGTGTATTTTTATGTCTTCTCCGTGTATTTGGATTGGATGTCTTGGAGATTTTGTCTTCGCGTGTATTACATGTTGTGTTTTGTCTTTATTGACCTCAATGCCCCATTTTTCAAAGAATTGTGTTGTAGCTGATAGCGTATTTTGCAGTGTTTTTGTTGCTGCTTCTTCATTGTGATTAGCTGACATTAAAACTGTGTCGTCTGCAAATGTAGCTATCATTGCTCCACGAGTGGTTGACGTTGGTATATCTGTTGTGTATACTAAGTATAGTATGGCGCCCAGTACGCATCCTTGAGGTACTCCAGCAGACGCCGTCAAGATAACAGAGCACTCATCGTCATATTTTATGAAGAAGTGTCTGTCAGTCATGTAGCTTTTAAGAATATTAAATGTGTTAAGCGGTAAAATGGGTTTTAGCTTATATAGAAGTCCTTTGTGCCATACTCTGTCAAAAGCTTTCGCGATTTCCAAATACACGGCAATGCAATATTTCTTCTTATAGAAGTCGTCTGTAATTTTGTTGACTACTCTGTGAATCTGTTGCACAGTTGAATGTTGTTTTCGGAAACCGAACTGGTGTGAGGGGATGGCGTCTTTTTGTTTTAGAATCGGGTCAATTCTGTTAAGCAGTATTTTCTCAAACAGTTTAGAGAGGATGGGCAGCAGAGGATGGCAGCAGTGGTCTGCTTTCTCAATTGTGTTCGGCAGCTCAATATCTTTATTGTCCATGTTATTTGTAAATATTGTTTTAAAGTGGTCAGCTAATGTTTCAGCCTTTTCTTTGCATGTTCTAGCCCATGTGTTGGAATTTGTTTTTATTGGAGGCTTGTGTATGGTTGTTTTAGTGAGTATTTTGGTTGCTTTCCATAGAGAATAGTTGGTAGCTGTAGTTGTTTCGAGGCTGCTAAGGTACTTCTTCAGTTGATTGTCATTATTTTCTTGGAGAATTTTTTAAGTTCATTTGATGATTTGTTTAGTTTAGTTTTATCGGCTGGGTGTTTGGAGCGTTGCCAGTCTTTCCTGAGTTTGCGTTTTTGTTTGATTTTGTCTAAAATAAAAGCAGGGATTTTCTTTGTTATTAAGGTTTCTAATATTGGTGTCGATTGTGTTACTGCTTTTATTATGTTATCGTTTAAGTATACGATTGCATTGTCCATTTCGGAGGAGGATTTCAAAGAGACTCGAGTTTCCATGTTTTCTTTTATGACACCTCGAAATATATTCCAGTTCGTCTTATGGTTATATAGCGAGGTGATGGTTTTTCTAACAGGTCTATCCTGGAGCGTTATTATTAATGGTGAGTGGTCTGACGATAAGTCAAGGCATGATTTTATTGGAATGTTTTCATGAATCAGGTTTTTCGTAATACAGAAGTCGATTAAGTCAGGAAGTTTTTTAGTGTCAGTTGGCCAATAGGTCGGTGCTCCTGTGCTTAATGTGCTGTTGTTATTTGCCTTAATGGCCTCATATAGGTGTCTTCCCTTCGTGGTGGTTATCCTAGATCCCCATGTTACGTGCTTAGCATTGTAGTCTCCCCCTGCTAGGTATCGATTTCCAACTTATTTAAGATAATCAAGGTATTGTTTTGTGTTATTATACTTGGGTGGACAATAAACAGCTGATATATTTATTGCGCCAGTCAAAGTGTTTATGCAGACTGTAGTCGCCTGTATATGTTCTGCTTTATAGCCATCCATTTCTATGCATTTTATTGCTCTTTTTATTATGATAGCTGTGCCTCCATGAGCTTTGTAGTCAGGGTGATTTGTATAATAAATATCGAAGTTTGGTATGTTTATATAGGTATTCTCAGTGGTATGCGTTTCGGAAATGAGCATGATATCAATTGCATTGTCGGTTAAAAATATTTTCAATTCTAGTAAGTGGCGGTATATTCGTTTTTAAAGAAACACCCAAAAAAACACCATTTCAAATGAGGCGAGTGCCTTAACCCTCCTTAAACATTTTAAATTTTTCTTGAACACCCTGTATGCGCATAATATTTTTGTATAGGCAGGTACATTAATACATCCATACGCAAGTTCAATAAAATATTCATATAAATTTACTTTGATCAGTTCTCACTAAAATATGTGAATTCTCCAAAAATGAATTCACCTTTGCAACACAGTTCAGCCGAGTCTTATCGCTAAAAATTTACCTATAAGAATGAACTGCGAGCGACGGCACCAGTTGAGGAAGCAAGGAGCAGCTGCACAGATGCAAACAGAAAAGTTTATATTCGCAAAGTGAAAAAATTGTGTACATTGCATCAACTAATTTTTTTACGAATTCAATTGAATGAAAAATTAAATATTTTTATCAACAAATAAATACAAAATTTATATGAGAATCTTGCTTGAAGCAAAAACAGAGTTCAGTTGAAATTTTCCGGGATAAATGCATAGAAGTGCCGGCTTTAAGCTGCAAAAAAGTGCACACAGGTTTAAATACACAAATACATATATACATACGTGAAATTGTAAGCAAACCATAAGGACATTTTAGCTTCCAAACCTTTCAAATAGCCTGATTAATATGATGTTGGTGATTATTTTATTTGCTTGCTTGGCACTCGGAGGAGCAGCTCAATTAGAAGGTGAGTAAATAACACAGCGCCGCAAAATTTTACATTTATTTGTGCGACTAAGATAACTTTAGTGCTTTCGAGTGAAATTTTGTGAGCTTCGTGTGCATTTGCTTTACGTTTTTGAAATATTACAAAGTGCTTGAGGTCCCTAAACCTACTGTAAAAAAATAGGCTTTTGGCTTTTGTGAGAAATCAAGCAAAGTGAAGCATCATCACAACTCTTCCTCTTGATTGGCTTAAGGTTTCATTTTGCAAGTCTTAGGACGCGGCCGAGAATCAGAAGAGCAGTGCGCTTCTATTCAAGGATGATAGCTTTACAAGGTTTGCTTGATGGCTATGGTGCAAAAACAATTGTGAGGTAAACTTAGGCTGCCACGTCACTTGGGAAAGGCGAATGAAATGAAAACAAACAAAATGCATAACAAAAAGTGTAAAGTGTGGTTAGATGAATGCAAAAACAAAAAGAAAAACATGGGCAGCAAATTTCCAAATTGTGAAAAGTTGTGTGTTTTAAATTAAATTTAGAATTTAAAAAAAAAAAACCACAGCATAATTCGCGCATCGCTGTGCAGCTATATTTGAGGTACACCCAAGAGCGAAATGTGACTAAATGTTCGTGTGCTACCACTGGCCTTTAGGTTGCCTGTATCAAGATTGTTTTAGGAATTAGTCTATGGCTGTGAACCAACTATGCTGTATTTCAAGAACATATTCAAGAAATCTTATTTACATAAAAATGTGCCCATAATTATGAAAGTGACCTTTGTCAAAATTTCAAAAAAAAAAAAAAATAGTTTATCACTTATTTCACATCCACATTATCTTAAACTATTGGGTTGGCAACTAAGTAATTGCCTAACCTTTGTGCATTTTCTGCAATAATACAACTTGAAGCATTCGTTATCTGGACGAAAATGAAAAGCATCGCCAACAAAAAAAATAATGTGATTGTTAAGGTCTGAACTAAAGAATTCACCAGTCTCGAGGCGCTGAAAAAGCCATTGTTCGCAAGTGGGCCAAAATACCTGCAAGTCACATTCGGGTAGCATTCGATTCGTTTCCGAAGCGTCTCAAGGCCATAGTCAAGGCAAAAGGTGGTCATATCGAGCAAAAGTAAATTGATTCTAAGTTTTGCATTATTTTCACACATTTTTTACTTTGAATTGAATAAAAGTAATTTTTCAAACTAAATTTATGGCCTATTTAATTGGTTACACTTCGAGTGACGGACCCTGTATGTACATTAGGGTGGCAGTTATTTTGCAAGATTATTTTTTATTGGTGCTATCCCCGAGATTGGTTCCTTTATATATAAAAATGGTGGAAAAAAAGTTTGAAGTAAATCTGGTAAGTGGAAAGTGTGCCCCCGGGCCTTCAAAGTTTCAAAAAACCCGAAAATTCGTAGTATATGTACTAGTAGTAAGTAAAGTAGCCGAGCATTTAGTTTATCACATTACAATGATAATTCAAACTATTACGCTTAAAAAAATATATATTCAATGCAGAATCTACCAAGTCGTTCGACCCTTGCTTTTTGACAACTCTGTCAAAAATTTTCCATTTTTCTTCAATTTCTGAATTACAAAAAAACAAAACGGAAGTTAAAATATGTGAGATAACTTATCAACTGATCACATTTTGAAATTCGAAATGAAAATAGATTTCTTCAAACACATTTCCGCGCATAAAAAATTGGGTTCGCATTTTGACTAACGTACAAATGGTGTCTTGGATAATATCAATATCAAAAACTAGTACTAGTATCAAATAAAGTAGGCGAGCATTTCGTTTCTGAAATAACAACGGCAATTCAAATTTTTATGGCTAAAAAAGTTTTGTATTAAAGTTTTTTAAAAAAATCATTAGTTGCGTACAACATTTGAAATGAAGACATTCGGTAGTACAATGTCGCGACCTCTATTACGAGAAAAAGTTTATCTGCTCGGGTATTATTCAAATGAAATTTTTGGAAACAAACTTCCATCTGTAAAACAAACGTTACACGTTTTTTTTTTAATTTACGGGTGTGTAAGTTAACAATACGAGACAGTGCTTCACTAGCTTTGCGGGAAGTGATGATATATTGGGAGAAAGCCCGAATTCCGACGCAAGAACTAAAGTACTGTATACCAAAGTTAGATGGTCTCTATCAGCAGTGGCGGCAACTTCAAAAGCATGCTGCAAGAACGTCGATGGATCATAAGAAAAAAAAATACCAGTCTAACGGTTAGACGCGATAGAAGTGAAACCTTCCGTAAAACAAACTGAGAGAGAATAAGACGAAAGCAGCATTAGGAGCGGGATAATTATAGGTTCATTATAATATTGCTATAAAGTTCATATTTTATTTTCTTCATTTTATTGTTATTCATCCTCAATGTTGTCAATTTCAACAAATGATACGAGTGGCTTATGAAAGCTAAAATATGATACAAATGCTTTGGTTTCGATGTTGTCAACATGTCTTTGAAATACCGCGTCAATGGTTGTTTTTGATCGTATTGTCGATTCAGTGCGATTGTTACACATTTTTAAATTGAATGTTGTATTGAGAACGTCAATTAAGGGAACCGCTGTGTCCAATGCAAAATGTACGTTAAAATCGCCACTTAAAATCATTGGAACTTTATTGTAATCTTTTCTAAATATCCGCGATACTTCTGGTGTATACTTTATTAAATTTTCGTGAATGAATTCCGTGATGCTATTTATTGATTTTTTTTTCTGTCGATATTCACAACACTTTTCTGCATTATTTTTCGGCATAATTGCGGTAAATATTTAAAAATGAAAATATTTACGAATATAAAAATACACACGCGGTTGCTATTATGAGCGTCCCCAGCAAAACCTGCGTGACCGAAACTCTAACACAATTACATTTTTTTGAATGTTACAAACAAATGTGCACGTAGGTTTTGCTGGGGCGTGACCGAAACTCTAACACAATTACACATATGCACTCGTATTTGTTTGAAAATCGACTTTTTTTTTGGTTCTCCGTCACCTTTGGAAAATGTGTAAACAGTAAGCAAACTTTATTCATATATTTTTCCTCATTTTTGCATCAGTAAAATTAAACAAACGCCGTAGCCGAATGGGTTGGTGCGTGACTACTATTCAGAATTCACAGAGAGAACGTCAGTTCGAATCTCGGTGAAAACACCAAAATTAAGGAAAACTATTTTTCTAATAGCGCTTACCCCTCAGTAGGCAATGGCAAAACACCGAGTGTATTTCTGCCATGAAAAAAAGCTCCTCATAAACATATCATAAAATAAAATAAAATAACTGTATAAAAAAAAAGTTTTTCTTGTGATTCGAACCAAGGATTTTGGATCGGAAGCTCACATTGCTAGCCGCTCGGCTATCGCGCCATGCTGTCGGCGCTGGCCTAAAAGTTATTTAGTTCGTCGCTACGTGTATATGTAATATTCGTAGCCAAGAGTGTCGCTTTTTTCGTTTCACTTTTTCTCAAATCACTCCCAACGATTCTAAAGAAGTTTTCACTTCAAAAGTAATAGCTAAAAAATCACCCTTTATGTTTTCATGGCTCGGAGCATAGGATAATAGGAATGAATAAAGATCAAGCGTCAACGTTGGCAGGATTATGTCGACCGAATAGAAAGAAACGCTTGGGCTCTGGAAGTATTTGATGCGTTACCAGCTGTTGCTACCAGATGAAGCCCTTCTCTGTGTTGGAAAGATCAGGTGGAGAAGAACTTGGCTTCACTTGGTGTTTCCAACTGGCGTCGGTTAGTACGAGAAAGAAACGACTGGCGCGCTTTGTTAAACTCGGCCAAACTCGCGTAAGCGGTTATCGCGGCAGTCTAGAAGAAGGAGAAGCCCGCACTGAACGAAATACGTTTGTTTTGCGCTTTTTGTAAGCCAAATATTAACGGTATTTTTGAGCCACTTCAAGCGTTCACTTTATTATACTAAAAGCTACCGGGTTATAAACTGCATAACTGAAAATTTTCTTCGGATTCTGAAAAGAAGTTGGATATTTTGATGAAAAAAAAAATTCACAATGACACTTTTTTTTTCTGTTGGGCAGAACGCACTTAAATTCCATTTGTTTTTGTATTTTAGAAAATGACGCATGTGAAACGGAACACTATAAGGGAAATTGTGCTGCCAGCCGAAATTGTCCGCAACTACCCGCTTCTATGAACGCAATGGGTCTCACCAGTAACGATATTGGCCATTGCGGTTTTACTGTAATTGAGGACATAATTTGTTGTCCGTAAGTATTTATGAACTAAATGAGTGATGAGCTTTTCCTCCAGCAGCTTTGGTTTCCATGTACTCTGCTAAAAAAAAAAATATTTTAAAAAATATTATTTTTAGGAAAAGTGCAGTAACCAGTACCACTACAGCAAAGCCGTCGAATATTACTACCACAGCACCACTGCCAGGGTTTGTTATCTTTCCACTAAAAAAAGAGATATTTCTTAGCATAAAATTAAAAAAAAAATATATGTATCTTTATTCCAATATATTTTGCAGCAATGTGTCGACAGGTTCACGCAATTTAGTTCGCCCAGCTGATCGTGGTGGGTATAGCGTCAAAATCATTATAGTGGCAGTAATTATAAAGTTAAAACAATATTAAAAATTTCAGCATGCAGCAAAATTGAAAAGGGTCTGATCCCAAGCTCAATAAATCGTATAATTATGTGCGGGCCTCTTGCCTTCCCAGAATATCCGCATATGGCGAAAATTGTTTATGACGTCGAAGATATGGCTTGTGGTGGGACGTTGATTGATAAACGTTTCGTTCTTACTGCGGCGCATTGCATAATAACGAGGGACATGAAACCTATAAAAGTTATTTTGGGTGTTACTGACTTCAATGATACAGAGCAATGGCAAGGCCGACTGGAGATAGATATCAAAGTGAGTAATATTAATACATATCCATATACAGAAGGTGGCGCAAAATTAATCACCCTATCGGAAGATTTATAATTTTTGCAATTTTAATGCACTTGTGAACGAGGCAACTACAGTAAACAAATAGACAAAAAATGGAGCGCGCGTAAAACGCAAAATAAAGATTATCATAATTTATAATAATTTTTTTTTGTATTTAGTAAAAGTGTTATTTTTTTTCTTTGTTCATTCCTCTCGGGAGCATTGGGCCTCGATAAGATGTCTTGCGTTGGTTTCGTTAATCTATTTGATTTCTGACAGTGTAGATGATTAGCTTTGCCGCTAGGTAGGTAGGTAGGTGGGTGGGGTGGCTGTCGCAATGAAGCAATGACACACTTAGACTATTCATAGGTCCATTGGAGACTGGAAACAGGAACTTATCCTTACCCTGTGGGTTCCTTTTCAAACCATCCGGTAGCTTTAATAAACGAGCAAAGCGTCGTTAGTTTTAGTTGCGCTATGTCCGCTTCTTCTTCTTTCATAGCGTTACAACGCGGGGTACGTCAAAGCTTCCTCCAAAATGCTCCTCCAAAGCGGTCTATCTTGAGCTGTTGCTCCGTAGTTACGTATTCCCAGCTTCTTAAGATCGTGTTCCACTGCGTCTATCCAACGGTTCCTCGGTCTGCCTTTGGACTTCACGCCCATTAGCTTTCCTGTCAAGGCTTTCCTGTTCGACCGCTGTTCCATTTCCGCCATGTCTGTCTGCTTAGTTCGCATGTGTAGAGGTTTTGCCAACTTACCATATTGATGGTTTCCCTTTCTATAAGTATTTTACAAGTGGGCATAGGTATCAGCGTCTTATCCGCTTGGAGGTCAAGCGTTGTACCAATTCGAGCAAGTTTATCTGCCTTGCAGTTCCCTGCTACATATATTCCTGTGTCCTGGCACCCAAATAAGGTGTATTTTGTAGTATTTGGATATGTCCTTTACAAGTTTAAAACATTCTATGACTGTTTTTGACGAGTGTGTTTTAGATCCAAGCACTTTTATTGTCGCTGTACCGTCTAAGTATATGAATACTTCATTTGTGGATAATACTCTCGTTTTTATTACAGTAAGTCCCTCTTTTATGGCAGTGACTTCCGCCTGCAAAACACTGCAATGATCAGGTAGACGAAATGATTGGCGAACTCCGAGTTTATCGGAGTAAACCCCTCCACCTACTCTGTTATATAGTGTTGAAACATCTGTATAGATGTTTATATCATTTTCTCTACCAATAATCCCATTATTCCATTCCTATTTGGAAGGAAATGCTGTGACGAAGGATTTATCTAAATTGATATCCTTGGTCTTACAGAAATCCGTTGTACCAGGAATGCAGGGGAATTTTTCTAAAATTCAAGAGTGTCCTCTCTGCTTTATTCTGAGTATACCGATTTCGCTTAATCTGAGAGCAGCCTTGGCAGCTGTTTGCTTGCCGAAATGCTCTATTGATAATAGGTTAAGCATAATGTGTAGTGCCTCTGTGGGTGTGGTCCTCAGTGCCCCGCAGATGCAAAGACTGGCCATTCTTTGTACATGTACCATGGTTTTTTTATATATAACTTATCTAAAGCCGGTCCCCATTATTGTATACTGTATGTTAGGATTGGTCTTACAATAGCTGTGTATAGCCAATATACGATAGATGGGGAAAGACCCCAACTTAGTCCTATTTGTGGCTTACAAGAGTATAGTGCTATTGTTGCACTTTTTACTCCACCTTCGACACTTGATTTCCATGTTAGATTTCTGTTTAGTATTAGACCTAAGGAGCGGGCCTCATCACTAAATGACAAAGTCGTTCCATCTAGAGTCGGAGGAGTTATTCTTGGAATTCTATGTTTCCTGGTAAATAAGATCAGTTCAGTTTTGTTGGGGTTGACGCTTAGCCCATTTGATCTTGACCAGTTCTCAACCATGTTTAGTAAATCTTGCATGATTTCACAAAGTGTATTGGGAAATTTCCCTCTTACAACCATTGCAACATCATCCGCATAAGCTACGACGTGTTGTCCTCTCTCTTCTAGGCTCTTTAGCAAGAAGTTTATTGCCAGCACTCAGAGGAGAGGAGACATCACACCGCCTTGAGGTGTTCCTCTACTGACTCTTTCTTTCCTGATCTTCGTGGCCTCTAAGGTTGCGATCACAAATCTGCTCATTAGCATGTTTTTGATGAACTCAACCAAAGCCCCGGAGATAGCCTGCCGCTACCAGTCCTAAATAGTGCGAATGCCCACCTGTCGTTGCTTAGGAACAACGTCGTCTTACTGCTTGAAGTGCCATCTGTGTTTCACATTTTTCTGCCAGAAGGATCGCACAGATGGTTGAGGACTTCGCTAAATTTGGAGTGTCTGCGCTATTAAAAAGTGTTGGTTGGTTGGTTTAAGTTGTAATTCTTCCAGAATCCAACTAGCGGTTTCGCACCATTTTTTTGCCACATCCTCGTTATTAAAAAGTGTTATACAAAAACAAAATTGGATGATTAATTTTGCGCCCCCTTGCATGTAGTCATACAAACTATTTTTCTCACATGATTTATTCCATTTTCTTCAATTTCATAATAGGCAACCTACGTGCCACAGAACTATTCGAGTTTTTCTCATTACTTCGACATTGGATTAATTGAATTGGCCAGTGATGCCGTTTTTAGTGTTAAGGTTTATCCAATATGCCTGCATACTGATCCAACTGATTTGCCCGAAAACACGGAAATAATTGTGACTGGTTGGGGACGCACCGAAAGTAACAGTACGCCTATGAAATTTTATTATTAAGCGAATGCATTTTAACTTTTTTCCTACGTAGGTCTATCAAAACACTTAATGGCGGCCAAAATGAATCTGATACCGCTGCCAGAATGCAACGCAAAATTAGAATATTACATTGATCGTCGCTTACGTCATGGTATTGATGAGACACAGCTGTGTGCTCTGGCACCAGGGAAAGATGCCTGTTGGGGCGACTCTGGTGGGCCACTGCAGATAATTAACGATAAAGCCTACACAGTGGTGGGTGTAGTTTCATTGGGCGGAGGTTGTGGAAAAAATGTACCGGGTATTTATACCAGTGTGCCAAAATTTTTGGATTTTATTGAAAGTATTGTATGGCCTGAAGGATGATGGATGATAAACGAGCTGACCTGACCCTAAATTAGAAATAAAATTTTATTAAAAATTATAAGGAAATGTTTTTCACTTAAGAGATTGCCGTCAGTGCGAAGCTGTGACTGCCGGCAAAAATCGAAAAATTTGTTATTTTGTATATAATCGAATTTATTGTCATTTAAAAAGAAATGTATTAAATATTAAAATTCTGTTAATACAAAGTGAAGTCCAAAATAAGCACGACTTGCAGCTTGAAAATGTTTTTGATGACGCCATCTTTTTAATGAAATAGTAAGGTGGAAGTTACATCCGCAGCTGACTTTCAGTGAAAGCTTAGTGACATTCAGTACAGTGGAAGCGAAATTATTGCGTCTAAGGTGTCAGTATGTTTGTGTGATCGGTACAAAAATGAGCTTCGAGCAAAGAGCTAAATAAAATTTTGTTTTAAAATCGGTAAATCGTTTACCGAAGCATTTGAATTGATGCAAAAAGTGTATGGCGATGATTGTCTATTTCGTGCCAGAGTTCATGAGTGCTTTACACGTTTCAGAGATGGTTGTGAGGACATAAATGACAATGAAAATCAGTAATCACCGAAAACTCCAACGAAATTGTTCGTAAATTTAACAAAAATGAACCGAAATCATCGTTGAAATTCATGGGATCGGAATTGAATATCTCCATAACATCGATTTTTCGCATTTTAGATGATCATTTGTGCTTACGAATGGTCTGTGCACGTTTCATTCCGCACAAGATAACTGAAGACCAAAAATTGGTCCGAATTCAACATTCGAAAAGCCTCATTAAAGAACCAAGAAAAGACGAGAACTTCCTTTACAACATTGTAACTGGTGATGAAACGTGGTGCTTCCAACATGAACCTGCAACTAAGCTTCAAAGTGCCGAATGCAAGGCCCCAGACTAGCCACCACCCAAAAAATCGCGTTTGCAGAAGTCAAAAATCGTGTCGATACTCATTTGTTTTTACGATTTCAAGGGAATTGTCCACAAGGAGTTCCTGCCAATGGACCAAACCGTTAATGCAATTTTCTATCTGGGCGTTTTGAAGTGTTTGTTGCATCGCACTCGTCGAATTCGCCCTGAATACCGCGAAGGAGGAAGCTGGCTTTTATTGCATGCCAATGCATCATCTCATCGATCCACTCTTGCGACCGATTTTTTGACTAGAAATCGCATTCTAACCATCAATCACTCACCGTATTCGCCTGATGTGGCTCCTTGTGACTTCTAACTATTCGGTAAATTGCATTTGGTCATGAAAGGCAAACGTTTTGTGTCCGTAGAGGTCATCCAAACGGCTTGTACCGACATATAGAAGGACATTCCGGATTCCGGTCAATGACCTGAAACACTCTTTCGAAAAGCTTTTAGATCGCACAAAACAGTGTATCGAGGCCAGAGGGGACTATTTTGAATAAATAAACTTGAAGTTATCAGAACGAAGCTACTGTCGTTTCTATTTTTTGCTCAGTCTTGTTTATTTTGGACTTCACCTTGCATTCTGTCGCTAATATCATTTTTGTGCCGTCAGAAACCTCT
Source organism: Anastrepha obliqua (assembly GCF_027943255.1). Taxonomy (NCBI): domain Eukaryota; kingdom Metazoa; phylum Arthropoda; class Insecta; order Diptera; family Tephritidae; genus Anastrepha; species Anastrepha obliqua. The sequence goes on from NC_072893.1 coordinate 26,323,108, forward strand.
CAACCTTCGCGTTTTTTCTACGAAGAGAGTAAAAATGCTTTTTAAGAGCTTGTCACGGAAATAATTTTCAAAAATACATTTTAAGGCATTTAGCTAAAACCAATTTTGCTTGTGTAAAAATTCATGGCGGAAAACAAAAAGTATCATATGTTCTCCTTTTTTTTCGTTCTGTTTTTTTTTTGCATTATGACTTTCGGATTCATTTTGCGATTGGTATGTAAGGTTCCAGTGGTATGAGTTTTAAAACTAAGTAACCTGAGCGAATCCAACTATTCTAGTAGTTGTCCATTAATAATGAATGGCACTTAAATAAATTTCGGCTCCATTACGTCTCATAATCACAGCATCCACTACAGCTGAGGAAGACACCTCATGTCTTACTTTGCCTTTATACAAATATTGTACGTCTATGTTGAGAGCATGGCCATCATGTGTACAAAGCTCATGAGCATATAAGGGATTGTTAGACCAATTTGAACGAATTTTAGGTGCCTCTATTTGAGCCCGCAACAAAGAAAGGCCAAGGAATATCTCCATTTCTTGAAAATTGGTTTCTGTGAAACTCTTTATCCGACAATTTCTCGTATGTGGACGTGATAGTTACAGCAAATTTTTCCCATATTCATTTGTGCAACTAACAATGAAATGCATTATTCTCGTAGACCAAACTTTACCGAAAATCTCTTCCGGAGTTATACAATTTTTTAGATCATCAGCTGTACTTATTGAAGACCAATCAAAATGAAAGTCTTGTATTTCTGCAGTGTCTTCATTCCACAAAGTAGTTGTCTCATCTATCCCATTTGAAATATTTATGCCGTTAGAATCTCCTAAATCAGAAAATGATGATGTTGATGAGTCCATGTTGTTTGACGAAAATATATTAGGGGTACATTCCCTTGAGTTTTCGCTGAATTGTCCATATTCTAACACAAAAGTATCCATAAATTTATTGATTTCATTTCCAATTATTTCCGTAATACACTTACCTATATCTTGATCTGAATCAGAATCATCAAGTAATCTCAAAATTCGCGTAGGCTTCTTACGTGAATTCATTTTTCTAAAAAGTTATACAATAATTCAAAAAACTGATGTTTTCACTTTAATCTGTCAAATGTCTAATTGAAGCAGATGATGAAATGTCTAAGCAATTGCAATGCGTATTGTTAAAAGTAAGGGAAATTTTCAGAAAAAAATGTGCAATGATACAGGCAGCTCTCTCTGAGAATTCTACGAAATATAGATGCTATAGCATTCACGTCAAGTATTACACTTCTAATGGGTGATTTTTTAAGAGCTATAGGAAAGTTTTACAAAAAAACACACGTAAAATTCAGAAAAATGCATAAAATTTTTATTTAAATCGATAGTACAGTTCATATAATTTAATGTTTGAAGATTATTTCATGTAAATGTTGACCGCAACTGCGCTTCAAAGGGTCCATCCGCTTAGTCCAATTTTGGCATACGCTTTCCAATATTTCGTTGGCCGCCGTAGCCGAATGGGTTGGTGCGTGATTACCATTCGGAATTCACAGAGAGGTCGTTGGTTCGAATCTCGGTGAAAGCGAAATTAATAAAAAAAAGCATTTTTCTAATAGCGGTCGCCCCTCGGCAGGCAATGGCAAACCTCCGAGTGTATTTCTGCCATGAAAAAGCTCCTCATAAAAATATCTGCCGTTCGGAGTCGGCTCCATTCGTGGAACAACATCAAAACACACACCACAAATAGGAGGAAGAGCTCGGCCAAACACCTAACAGAAGTGTACGCGCCAATTATTTATTTTTTTTGTTTTTATTTTTATCTCACATATAAATGCTTTAATGTTGTCTTCCAATGCGTGAAGCAGGCTTGTCTGAATAGACATTGTTACGCGTGCTGTGTGGCATGTGGCACCGTCTAGCTGAAACCACATGTCATGCAAGTCAAGTTCTTGCATTTTGGGCAAAAAAAAAGTTGGATATCATTTCACGGTAGCGCTCAGCATTCACAGTTACGTTACGATTCGTAGCATCTTTGAAGAAGTACGGTCCAAAGATACCTCCAGCCCATAAACCGCAACAAACTGTGACCTTTTCTAGATACATTGGAAGCTCTTGCAATTCTTCTGGCTGATCTTCACTCCAAAATCGACAATTCTGATTGATCCAAAAATGAGCTTCGTCGATGAACACAATTTTTTGATAAAAAGGTGGATCTTCGTCCAACTTTCCAAGAGCCCATTCGGCAAAAATTTTGCGTTGCGGTAGGTCGTTCGGCTTCAATTCTTGCACCAGCTGTATTTTGAAAGACTTCACACCTAAATCCTTTCGCAAAATTTTCCACGTTGTTGAGTAACAGAGGCTCAATTGCTGCGAACAGCGACGAATCGATAATTGATGGTCATCATTAACACTGGCCGATATAGCTGCGATATTTTCTTCAGTTCGCACTCTACTATTCGAATTTATCGCGTCCTCCTGCCTAGACATACATAACAAGGGCTCACAGCCAACGTTTGTAACGGCTAGAAGGCAGGAGGTGATTGATCTAACCCTATCAAACTCAAAACTTGGGTGGTCAATCAAGAACTGGAGAGTCCTTGCCGAAGATTCGTGCTCGGACCACAGGTACATTGAGTTTCAGTGTGGCGAGGAGGCACAAATGCCATTGCCCTCTAGAAACCCAAGAAAAACAGACTGGCAGAAGTTTAGGGAGGCGTTGCGGGACCTTGACGTTGCGCCACCAAGACTTCGAAAAGAACAGGCCATTGAGGCGGCTGTTGAGAAACTCAACGCTGCCCTAACCGAATGTTTTGAGTCAGCCTGTCCAATTCGACCTCTCCCTAGCCGGACTCCCGTTCCTTGGTGGAATCGAGAGCTCCAGATGCTGAGGCGTGAGTCGAGAAAACTTCTAAACCGGGCCCTCAAGACTAACCTTGCAGAGGACTGGGAGCGATACCGTGATGTTCAGAAGAACTACAGGAGGCTTATTCGGGAATTGAAAAGAGCCTCATTTAGGGAATTCTGCAGCGGTATTGAATCTCTGAGTGACACGGCGAAATTGGTTAGGATCCTGAAAAGGGACCCAACTGCAAAGCTGGGGTCACTTAGGAAATCTCATGGCTCCTTCACGGAGCGGAAAAGTGAGACAATCAGCTTGCTGATGGAGTCTCACTTTCCTGGTAATCAGATAAGCATCAGCCGGCAACAGCCCTTATTGATAGAGGCAGTTGTCAGAGCTGCTACACCTTCTCGGCATGACTGGTTCGTTGCCAGATCTGTGGTGAATGAGGCCGCCATTCGATTTGCCATCAAATCTTTTGGCGGCTACAAGTCGCCCGGACCAGATGATAGTATGTGTAACTCTGCTAGTAGGCACGGCGTAGACCGGGTGCTAGTAAATTGGATTCGTTCGATGCTGGCTCAAAGAATCGTTTCGGTACGAGCAGAGGAAGACCTACTGGTGTCATCCGGGGTTAATAGAGGCTGCCCCCAAGGCGGTGTGCTATCTCCATTGCTCTGGTGCATGGTAATCGATCCTCTCCTCACCACCTTAAACGATTCGGGAGTCTACGCACAAGCATATGCGGACGATGTTGCTTGTTTGGTAACAGGCCCTTCGCTTATGAACATCTGCAGAAAAGTGCAAAAAACTCTACACTTGCCATCAAGCGTCGTACTTGAAAAGAGATACAGTGTAGTGCAGCCAGAGGCTCAGTTGTGGGAAGACTCAGAAAATGAGCCCGGCAAACACTGTTTTCGCATTTTTACGGATGGCTCCAGGACCGAGCATGGCTACGGCTCTGGGGTCTACGTGGAATCCAGCGGGACAAAACTGCACTTTGTCTTGGAATGCATGCATCTGTGTTTCAAGCGGAAGTGTATGCAGTTCAAGAAGCGGTGAACTTTGTTGTGGAAAAACGATGGAGAGGCAGATCTATATGTGTCTGCAGCGACAGCCAAGCTGCGCCCTCCAACCACGTCAGGGCTAGTCAAGTGCTGTAAATCCAGGCCGAACTATGTCGGTAGACATAACAGCCTGATGCTAACATGGGTCGCGGGACACGTGGGTATCGCGGGTAACGAGACCTCTGACTCCTTAGCTAAGATGGGCTCTGAGGCCAACTTCTTTGGCCCAAAGCCCGTTTTGCCACTCCCTTCTGCGGCCATCACAGCCACGGTTAACAAATGGGTAACTACCACCCACAAGCGAGCTTGGCAGGCTGAGCGAGGCTGCAGATGGACTAAACTGATGTAACCTGTCATGTCCGATCGACTGTCGCAAACCTTTCTGTCATTAAGCAGAGGGGAGGGCAGACGGCTGGTTGGACTGATGACGGGCCACTTTCTGTGGGCGAAGTAATGTAAAAGGTAGGCATCTCAAACAGTGTACTCTGCCCAGCTTGTGAAGAGGAGGATGAGACGGCGGACCACTTCCTGTGTGTCTGCCCCGCCTTCGCTCGAATCAGGTTTGAGGTCTTTGGCACTGATGTGTTAAGAAGCGACCATCTTGGCTCCTTGGCACCACAACAGATTTCTTCGCAGATCGGGTAGATTTTAAGAAAATTAAAAGGGAATCCAAGTGTAGTGAAATGGGCTTAATTAATGTCTGAGTCCTGCACTTGCTAGTTGTCCCGACAAAAAAAAACAAAAAACAAAAAAAAAGACAAGTCGTTTGAAAATAGAAGAACCATAAATTTGTGTCGACTTGTTTTTAGCAAATTTTTCTAAAATCCCTTTCACCGTGGGAGTTAAATCTTTATAGATATGTAGTGGGTAGGCAACTAAGTCATTGCGGATTTCACTCATAGATGGCTTCAGTTGAATTTTTAGGTTTGCCGCCGTAGTACCAAGCTAAAACACATTTTGTTATTTGATAGTTGGCAATTAAGCTGTCAATCAATAAAAAACGGTTTTTTGAGCGGTTGCGTAGATTTGGCGTTCGTTGGAAAATGGAAAATCGAAAGCAACATTTTCGTCATATTTTGCTTTTTTATTTCCGCAAAGGGAAAACCGCATCGCAAGCTCATAAAAAGGTATGTGCTGTTTATGGTGACGAAGTCTTAAAAGAACAGCAGTGTCAAAATTGGTTTGCCAAATTTCGTTTTGGTGATTTTTCACTCAAAGGTGAAAAACGCTCCGGTCGTCCAGTTGAAGTTGATGACGCCCTAATCAAGGCAATAATCGATTCGGTTCGTCACAGCACGACACGTGAGATTGAAGAGAAGAAGAATCATTTAAAACAACTTGGCTGTGTTCGAAAACTCGATACATGGGTTCCTCACGAACTGAAAGAAACGCATTTAACGCAATGCATTAACAGCTGCGATTTACTAAAGAAACGTAATGAAAATTAACCATTTTTAAAACGACTGATAACTGGCGATATAAAATGGGTTATTTACAACAATATTAAAAAAGCTTAAGCGTTTTTAAGATGAAAATTATATTACTTGGGAAATGCGCGAACACAACAATTGCCTGTAGACTACTTTCTATGACGCGGAAGTAAAATAGACTGCGAGCGCGTTCGGTGATACTTTACAAGTGACCTATTTTTGAATCCATGTTTTTATAGGATTTCTTAGCCTAAACTTAACTAACGGGCTATATATATAACTAGCAAACCCGGCCCCCTTCGCTGGGCACACTAAAATAGAATAGATATGGTTTAGAACAGAAAATATATGATTTTCATATTATTTATTTCTTTATTCTTTATTCAAGCGCTTTGGCATAAACAATATTTTTTGTTTTTCTATTTGTTTTTGAGTAAATATAAAATATAAATTGAAAATCAGGAAAAAAGAAGATTGTTTTTAAATTTCAAATCAACGCATATGAATAAACAATCGTCTTTTTTCCTGATCATCCATGAATTTTTCGTTTCAATTTATATGTTTTAAATAAGCATTGGAGCTTTTTTAACCATTATCCATTTATATTTTTCAAAAAAAAAACGAAAAAAAAATTTTTTTCCACGAACACATAATTTCATTCGGATTTCACATTATATTCTCAAATTTCGTAAGAAATTATTCACTGTTCCAAAATCCACTCCAAAAAAATTCACAAACAATTTTTACATGTTGCACTTACGTTTTTTCCTTATGGCATCCAAATCAGAAGGAAATATTGACACATTGTAACTCACACTGTCAATTTGACAGTTCAGTTCCGCCCCAAGCGTTAAAAAAGTAAGCGACATTATGGCTGGTTCAAAAGAACGCTGTACCCGTTGCCAGTGCTCCGAATTACAACCAAACTTTACGAAACCCATTTTCAATACTTACTTAACAATGTGCGTAAGTTTGGTTTAATTCGGTGCAAAGACACGGCGGGTCCACGTTTTGGCATATATTTCGAGACCCTAGTCATCAATAGGTATGAAAATTACCCCGTATTAAAGCACTTATCAATAGCTTTTATTTGATACCCATATTGTACATACACAACCAAAGGTTACCCAGGTCCACGTTTTGACCTATATCTCGAGACCCCAGTCACGGAGCGGCATGCAAAATACTCTGTACTAAGGCATTCACCAACAGCTTCAATTTGATATCCATATTGTACAAACACATTCTAGGGTCCACATTTTGGTCTCTACCTCGAGACCCTAGTCACGGAGCGGCATGAAAAGTACTCTGAACTAAAGCATTCACCAACAGCTTCCATTTGATACCCATATTGTACATACACGTCCGAAGGTTACCAGGGTCCACGTTTTGGTCTCTACCTCGAGACCCTAGTCACGGAGCGGCATGAAAAGTACTCTGAACTAAAGCATTCACCAACAGCTTCCATTTGATACCCATATTGTATATACACATCCGAAGGTTACCCGGGTCCACGTTTTGACATATATCTCGAGCCCTATTTCCAAAATAAAATATAATCCATATTACTCGTGGATGATGTAGCTTTCGAATGGTCAAAGAATTTTTAAAATCGGTCCAGTGGTTTTTGAGCCTATTCATTACAAACAAACAAAGTTTTCCTCTTTATAATATTAGTATAGATAAGTAATTGGTGTTAGGGGTTGGAATGAAACCTTCCCTTTGAAAGAGATCTGTTACGCCAAATGGCGTTTCATTTATGTAGATAATTTTCGTCAATTATCAATTCAATTTTATAATAATTTAATTTTAATATAATTTAAGAACAAGTATTATCATCAAATTTGAATTCTATAACTGTTTCATTTAGCTGCAACCGTAAATTTAAATTTGCTGTTTATTTTAGTGCAGATAATGACACTATATATGTATAAGTACAGTAATCACATAACACAGCGTAAAATACATACAAGTTAACACGCTGCGGCACCCAACATATTGCATTCCCGCAGCCCACAGTGCGGCCGATTCCCAAAAAGCTGGCCAAAAGTCGAAAAAAAAGTTTCTAGATAGAGTTTTTTTGTCTTTGGGTTGGCTACAGTAATGCCTTGAGTAGTGAAAACCGTTCATAGCAACGTCCTGTACCCTAAGTATCCTCTGTATTTTCAGTCGCAACGTGGCCTTCGTTTGAGCATCGTATTACTGTCGATGAATAGTGAAAGTTGTACACATTTGATAGATTTTGTAATGGAGTAAATTGAACAAAACCAAATGGAATCATCTTCGGAAGGTTAGTAAAATACGAGAAATCTGTAGTACATATCAATGCCTCGACACAAAATTTTTAGCTGCAGCAATAGGTAGATACATTTTTTGCAATTTTTTTATAAAATTTGAGTTTTCAAACTGTATAGTAATACAACAGCTGCTACCACTTGCTACCTTGCGACCCCGAAAACATATAAATTTACATGCATCTTGATTATGTTCTTGAATATACGCAATTTCTCGTGAGGGGGTGGCCAATAGGGGTGGAAGGGGGTGGATTTTCAAAATTTTAAGATCAAATTCGTAATCAGCGACCCCGACAACCCCCGAGTAAGAAATTTTGAATCAATTACTTAATTTTTTGAGTTTTTGGCCAGCTTTTCGGGAATCGGCCGCACTGTGCAGCCTACCGATACACGTGCCGCTGCATCGCTGTTATTCTATAATACAACCCAACAACCTAAGTCAAGGCCAATTGCATATCAAGTACCACGTACTAATGCTTACACAATAAGAACAGAGCCAGACGTAGCGTCAGCAAATTATGTTTCACACGATTGTGAAATATAATACTTGCACATGCCATGCCACCAGTGCATGCCGACCGTGGGAAGCTAGGGGCGGAGCCAGCGTACCAAGACACGGCGCACCTGAAGACAGCAGAACGACCAAGACCTATAAAGGCCTGCAGCGCACATCAAGGGGAGTTGCGTAGTGGACACTAACTCTAGTTGTAACGTTTGATTATCTGTATAGTTAATAAACTTTGTAATTGTAACTTTCATCCTTTAGTGTTTGATTTGCAGGGCAAGTTGGCCCTTTAATTTTTTTAAGTGTATTGGACTGAAAGTCCTTTTCTTACATAATACATATTTACTTTAATTATATATATAGCCCGTTAGTTAAGTTTAGGCTAAGAAATCCTATAAAAACATGAATTCAAAAATAAAGAGATCACTTGTAAAGTATCACCGAACGCGCTCGCGTTCTATTTTACTTCCGCGTGATAGAAAGTAGTCAACAGGCAATTATTATATTCGCGCATTCCCCCCAAAATAACTTTATCTTAAAAACGCTTAAGATTTTTCAAGAACATTATTGTCTTTGGTGGTATTTAGTTACAATTTTACTAATACTATTTTGTTTTTTTTTTTCTACAATATAATTTTATTTTATTACATTTTATTTTATATTACAGTACGAGCAAGATCTGTGGGTGTTTTGCACTTTAGTCTTCTTGGTTTAAGTTCCATTTCCGGTATCAGTCTCATCTCATGGTTTTTGTGCTCTAATAGTCGCAAGATGTGCTTACTGCTGCTTCTTTTTACTGCTTCAGTGACAGTGTCTATGCCGAGGTCGCGGTGAATATCGTCATTTTTTATGTACCAATTTGCGTTTGTGATTGTCCTTAGCATCTTAGATTGACTTCTCTGAATGATTTGTACGTTTGGTTTACTGGCAGTCCCCCAAATTTCTATTCCGTAGGTCCATGTCGGTCTGATTATTGATTTGTATCTCATTTGTTTATTAAATAAGCTTAGGGTTGATTGTTTTCCTAGTAGCCAGTAGAGTTGTCGGAATTTGTTTTTCATCTCGTTTCTCTTGTTCAGTATGTGTTTTTTTCCATGTGAGTCTTGAGTCAATCGTTATGCACAAATATTTTTCACTTGAGTGTATTTTTATGTCTTCTCCGTGTATTTGGATTGGATGTCTTGGAGATTTTGTCTTCGCGTGTATTACATGTTGTGTTTTGTTTTTATTGACCTCAATGGCCCATTTTTCAAAGAATTGTGTTGTAGCTGATAGCGTATTTTGCAGTGTTTTTGTTGTTGCTTCTTCATTGTGATTAGCTGACATTAAAACTGTGTCGTCTGCAAATGTAGCTATCATTCTATCATTGCTCCACGAGTAGTTGGCGTTGGTATATCTGTTGTGTATACTAAGTATAGTGTGGGGCCCAGTACGCTTCCTTGAGGTACTCCAGCAGACGCCGTCAAGATAACAGAGCACTCATCGTCATATTTTATGAAGAAGTGTCTATCAGTCATGTAGCTTTTAAGGATATTAAATATGTTAAGTGGTAAAATGGTTTTTAGCTTATATAGAAGTCCTTTGTGCCATACTCTGTCAAAAGCTTTCGCGATTTCCAAATACACGGCAATGCAATATTTCTTCTTATCGAAGTCGTCTGTAATTTTGTTGACTACTCTGTGAATCTGTTGCACAGTTGAAAGTTGTTTTCGGAAACCGAACTGGTGTGAGGGGATGGCGTCTTTTTGTTTTAGAATCGGGTCAATTCTGTCAAGCAGTATTTTCTCAAACAGTTTAGAGAGGATGGGCAGCAAGCTAATTGGTCTGTAGGAACTAGCAACAGTGACGTTCTTGTTTGGCTTGGGGATCGATGTAACTTATGCAACTTTCCATGCTTTTGGGAAGTATTGTAACCTAATTATTCCGTTGAAGAGGTCTCGTATGTATTTTATTATAGTATCGGGTAGTTCCTTTAGTATTTTTCCATTTATTTGGTCATATCCCGGTGTCTTTTTGTCTTTAAGTTTCTTTATATAATATTTGATGTCTTCTTTTGTCGTGTTTTGTATTGTGTGGTCTGCATTCTCAATTGTGTTCGGCAGCTCAATGTCTTTATTGTCCATGTTATTTGTAAATATTGTTTTAAAGTGGTCAGTTAATGTTTCAGCCTTTTCTTTGCTTGTTCTAGCCCATGTGTTGGAATTTGTTTTTATTGGAGGCTTGTGTATGGTTGTTTTAGTGAGTTTTTTAGTTGCTTTCCATAGGGAATAGTTGGTAGCTGTAGTTGTTTCGAGGCTGCTAAGGTACTTCTTCAGTTGATTGTCATTATGTTCTTGGAGAATTTTTTTGAGTTCATTTGATGATTTGTTTAGTTTAGTTTTATGGGCTGGGTGTGTGGAGCGTTGCCAGTCTTTCCTGAGTTTGCGATTTTGTTTGATTTTGTCTAAAATAAAAGCAGGGATTTTCTTTGTTATTAATGTTTCTAATATTGGTGTCGATTGTGTTACTGCTTTTATTATGTTATCGTTTAAGTATACGATTGCATTGTCCATTTCGGAGGAGGATTTCAAAGAGACTCGAGTTTCCATGTTTTCTTTTATGACACCTCGAAATATATTCCAGTTCGTCTTATGGTTATATAGCGAGGTGATGGTTTTTCTAACAGGTCTATCCTGGAGCGTTATTATTAATGATGAGTGGTCTGACGATAAGTCAAGGCATGATTTTATTGGAATGTTTTCATGAGTCAGGTTTTTCGTAATACAGAAGTCGATTAAGTCAGGAAGTTTTTTAGTGTCAGTTGGCCAATACGTCGGTGCTCCTGTGCTTAATATGCTGTTGTTATTTGCCTTAATGGCCTCATATAGGTGTCTTCCTTTCGTGGTGGTTATCCTAGATCCCCATGTTACGTGCTTAGCATTGTAGTCTCCCCCTCCTAGGTATCGATTTCCAACTGATTTAAGATAATCAAGGTATTGGTGTTTTGTATTATTATACTTGGGTGGACAATAAACAGCTGATATATTTATTGGGCCAGTCAAAGTGTTGATGCAGACTGTAGTCGCCTGTATATGTTCTGCTTTATAGCCATCCATTTCTATGCATTTTATTGCTCTTTTTATTATGATAGCTGTGCCTCCATGGGCTTTGTAGTCAGGGTGATTTGTATAATAAATATCGAAGTTTGGTATGTTTATATAGGTATTCTCAGTGGTATGCGTTTCGGAAATGAGCATGATATCAATTGCATTGTCGGTTAAAAATATTTTCAATTCTAGTAAGTGGCGGTATATTCGTTTTTAAAGAAACGCCCAAAAAAACACCATTTCAAATGAGGCGAGTGCCTTAACCCTCCTTAAACATTTTAAATTTTGTATGCGCATAATATTTTTGTATAGGCAGGTACATTAATACATCCATACGCAAGTTCAATAAAATATTTATATAAATTTACTTTGATCAGTTCTCACTAAAATATGTGAATTCTCCAAAAATTCTCCGAGTCTTATCGCTAAAAATTTACCTATAAGAATGAACTGCGAGCGACGGCACCAGTTGAGGAAGCAAGGAGCAGCTGCACAGATGCAAACAGAAAAGTTTATATTCGCAAAGTGAAAAAATTGTGTACATTGCATCAACTAATTTTTTTACGAATTCAATTGAATGAAAAATTAAATATTTTTATCAACAAATAAATACAAAATTTATATGAGAATCTTGCTTGAAGCAAAAACAGAGTTCAGTTGAAATTTTCCGGGATAAATGCATAGAAGTGCCGGCTTTAAGCTGCAAAAACGTGCACACAGGTTTAAATACACAAATACATATATACATACGTGAAATTGTAAGCAAACCATAAGGACATTTTAGCTTCCAAACCTTTCAAATAGCCTGATTAATATGATGTTGGTGATTATTTTATTTGCTTGCTTGGCACTCGGAGGAGCAGCTCAATTAGAAGGTGAGTAAATAACACAGCGCCGTAAAATTTTACATTTATTTGTGCGACTAAGATAACTTTAGTGCTTTCGAGTGAAATTTTGTGAGCTTCGTGTGCATCTGCTTTACGTTTTTGAAATATTACAAAGTGCTTGAGGTCCCTAAACCTACTGTAAAAAAATAGGCTTTTGGCTTTTGTGAGAAATCAAGCAAAGTGAAGCATCATCACAACTCTTCCTCTTGATTGGCTTAAGGTTTCATTTTGCAAGTCTTAGGATGCGGCCGAGGATCAGAAGAGCAGTGCGCTTCTATTCAAGGATGATAGCTTTACAAGGTTTGCTTGATGGCTATGGTGCAAAAACAATTGTGAGGTAAACTTAGGCTGCCACGTCACTTGGGAAAGGCGAATGAAATGAAAACAAACAAAATGCATAAAAAAAAGTGTAAAGTGTGGTTAGATGAATGCAAAAACAAAAAGAAAAACATGGGCAGCAAATTTCCAAATTGTGAAAAGTTGTGTGTTTCAAATTAAATTTAGAATTAAAAAACAAAAAAACACAGCCTAATTCGCGCATCGCTGTGCAGCTATATTTGAGCTACACCCAAGAGCGAAATGTGACTAAATGTTCGTGTGCTACCACTGCCCTTTAGGTCGCCTGTATCAAGATTGTTTTAGGAATTGGTCTATGGATGTGAACCAACTATGCTGTATTTCAAGAACATATTCAAGAAATCTTATTTACATAAAAATGTGCCCATAATTATGAAAGTGACCTTTGTCAAATTTTCAAAAAAAAAAAAAAAAATAGTTTATCACTTATTTCACATCCACATTATCTTAAACTATTGGGTTGGCAACTAAGTAATTGCCTAACCTTTGTGCATTTTCTGCAATAATACAACTTGAAGCATTCGTTATCTGGACGAAAATGAAAAGCATCGCCAACAAAAAAAATAATGTGATTGTTAAGGTCTGAACTAAAGAATTCACCAGTCTCGAGGCGCTGAAAAAGCCATTGTTCGCAAGTGGGCCAAAATACCTGCAAGTCACATTCGGGTAGCATTCGATTCGTTTCCGAAGCGTCTCAAGGCCATAGTTAAGGCAAAAGGTGGTCATATCGAGCAAAAGTAAATTGATTCTAAGTTTTGCATTATTTTCACACATTTTTTACTTTGAATTGAATAAAAGTAATTTTTCAAACTAAATTTATGGCCTATTTAATTGGTTACACTTCGAGTGACGGACCCTGTATGTACATTAGGGTGGCAGTTATTTTGCAAGATTATTTTTTATTGGTGCTATCCCCGAGATTGGTTCCTTTATATATAAAAATGGTGGAAAAAAAGTTTGAAGTAAATCTGGTAAGTGGAAAGTGTGCCCCCGGGCCTTCAAAGTTTCAAAAAACCCGAAAATTCGTAGTATAAGTACTAGTAGTAAGTAAAGTAGCCGAGCATTTAGTTTATCACATTACAATGATAATTCAAACTATTACGCTTAAAAAAATATATATTCAATGCAGAATCTACCAAGTCGTTCGACCCTTGCTTTTTGACAACTCTGTCAAAAATTTTCCATTTTTCTTCAATTTCTGAATTACAAAAAAACAAAACGGAAGTTAAAATATGTGAGATAACTTATCAACTGATCACATTTTGAAATTCGAAATGAAAATAGATTTCTTCAAACACATTTCCGCGCATAAAAAATTGGGTTCGCATTTTGACTAACGTACAAATGGTGTCTTGGATAATATCAATATCAAAAACTAGTACTAGTATCAAATAAAGTAGGCGAGCATTTCGTTTCTGAAATAACAACGGCAATTCAAATTTTTATGGCTAAAAAAGTTTTGTATTAAAGTTTTTTAAAAAAATCATTAGTTGCGTACAACATTTGAAATGAAGACATTCGGTAGTACAATGTCGCGACCTCTCTTACGAGAAAAAGTTTATCTGCTCGGGTATTATTCAAATGAAATTTTTGGAAACAAACTTCCATCTGTAAAACAAACGTTACAAGTTTTTTTTTCAATTTACGGGTGTGTAAGTTAACAATACGAGGCAGTGCTTCACTAGCTTTGCGGGAAGTGATGATATATTGGGAGAAAGCCCGAATTCCGACGCAAGAACTAAAGTACTGTATACCAAAGTTAGATGGTCTCTATCAGCAGTGGCGGCAACTTCAAAAGCATGCTGCAAGAACGTCGATGGATCATAAGAAAAAAAAATACCAGTCTAACGGTTAGACTTGATAGAAGTGAAACCTTCCGTAAAACAAACTGAGAGAGAATAAGACGAAAGCAGCATTAGGAGCGGGATAATTATAGGTTCATTATAATATTGCTATAAAGTTCATATTTTATTTTCTTCATTTTATCATTATTCATCCTCAATGTTTTCAATTTCAACAAACGATACGAGTGGCTTATGATAGATAAAATATGATACAAATGCTTTGGTTTCGATGTTGTCAAAGAAAATACCCAAACGGACCGAAGAAACAGACTTACAAATTTCTTCCATTTTCGTCTACTTGTATTCATATAAAAATTTATGTCTCTTCCCACCAAAGCTAAATGTATTAGTATATTTTTTCTTGTAATTTATTCAAGGCTGAAATCCAAAAAACTGTTTTCAATAAATAATCAGAAATGTCCTACAATGCAAATTTGAAAAAAAAAAAAATTTTATTTCTTGTGATTCGAACCAAGAATTTTGGATCGGAAGCTCACATTGCTAGCCGCTCGGCAATCGCGCCATACTGTCGGTGTTGGCCTAAAAGTTATTTAGTTCGTCGCTACGTTTATATGTAATTCGTTTCACTTTTTCCTAAATCACTCCCAACGATTCTAAAGAAGTTTTCACTTCAAAAATTAATGTACGAAATATTTATACCGATTCACTTAAACTGACTTTCAGTATCTAAACCAAAAATAGAAAAGCCAAAAAACTGTTTTGAATAAATAATCAGAAATGTCCTACAATGCAAATTTCAAAAAAAAAAATTCCATTTTCGTCTACATGTATTCATATAAAAATTTATGGCTCTTCCCACCAAAGCTAAATGTATTAGTATATTTTTTCTTGTATTTATTCAAGGCTGAAATCCCGGCGGTACTGCAGTACCGGGTCAACCCGTGGCAGAGGCGGAGCAAGCCCCTAAAACACTCCGCGCATTTCCAAAAATTAGTTTAACATTTGTTGTCCTCCGATGGAGGATCTATCAGATGTTAAGCTGATAACCACACTACCTAGTCAATACATTTTAAATAATAAACCTAATAAAACTTTTGAGAATTACACGCTCACAAAAATTATTTATATCAACATATAATATAACGCTTCGTAACTAAATAACTTTTAGGCCAGCGACGACAGCATGGCGCGGTAGCCGAGCGACTAGCAATGTGAGCTTCCGATCCAAAATCCTTGGTTCAAATCACAAGAAAAAATAAAAGTTATTTTTATTTATTTCGTCGCTACTTTTATATCAACATATAATATAACGCTTCGTAGCCAAGTTGGTCGCTTTTTTCGTTTCACTTTTCCTCAAATCACTCCCAACGATTCTAAAGAAGTTTTCACTTCAAAAAATACCAGTCTAACGGTTAGACGCGATAGAAGTGAAACCTTCCGTAAAACAAACTGAGAGAGAATAAGACGAAAGCAGCATTAGGAGCGGGATAATTATAGGTTCATTATAATATTGCTATAAAGTTCATATTTTATTTTCTTCATTTTATTGTTATTCATCCTCAATGTTTTCAATTTCAACAAATGATACGAGTGGCTTATGAAAGCTAAAATATGATACAAATGCTTTGGTTTCGATGTTGTCAACATGTCTTTGAAATACCGCGTCAATGGTTGTTTTTGATCGTATTGTCGATTCAGTGCGATTGTTACACATTTTTAAATTGAATGTTGTATTGAGAACGTCAATTAAGGGAACCGCTGTGTCCAATGCAAAATGTACGTTAAAATCGCCACTTAAAATCATTGGAACTTTATTGTAATCTTTTCTAAATATCCGCGATACTTCTGGTGTATACTTTATTAAATTTTCGTGAATGAATTCCGTGATGCTATTTATTGATTTTTTTTTCTGTCGATATTCACAACACTTTTCTGCATTATTTTTCGGCATAATTGCGGTAAATATTTAAAAATGAAAATATTTACGAATATAAAAATACACACGCGGTTGCTATTATGAGCGTCCCCAGCAAAACCTGCGTGACCGAAACTCTAACACAATTACATTTTTTTGAATGTTATTATACAAACACATATGCACGCAGGTTTTGCTGGGGCGTGACCGAAACTCTAACACAATTACACATATGCACTCGTATTTGTTTGAAAATTTTTTTTTTTTTTTTTGGTTCTCCGTCACCTTTGGAAAATGTGTAAACAGTAAGCAAACTTTATTCATATATTTTTCCTCATTTTTGCATCAGTAAAATTAAACAAACGCCGTAGCCGAATGGGTTGGTGCGTGACTACTATTCAGAATTCACAGAGAGAACGTCAGTTCGAATCTCGGTGAAAACACCAAAATTAAGGAAAACTATTTTTCTAATAGCGCTCACCCCTCAGCAGGCAATGGCAAAACACCGAGTGTATTTCTGCCATGAAAAAAAGCTCCTCATAAACATATCATAAAATAAAATAAAATATCTGTTTAAAAAAAATTTTTTTCTTGTGATTCGAACCAAGAATTTTGGATCGGAAGCTCACATTGCTAGCCGATCGGCTATCGCGCCATGCTGTCGGCGCTGGCCTAAAAGTTATTTAGTTCGTCGCTACGTGTATATGTAATATTCGTAGCCAAGAGTGTCGCTTTTTTCGTTTCACTTTTTCTCAAATCACTCCCAACGATTCTAAAGAAGTTTTCACTTCAAAAGTAATAGCTAAAAAATCACCCTTTATGTTTTCATGGCTCGGAGCATAGGATAATAGGAATGAATAAAGATCAAGCGTCAACGTTGGCAGGATTATGTCGACCGAATAGAAAGAAACGCTTGGGCTCTGGAAGTATTTGATGCGTTACCAGCTGTTGCTACCAGATGAAGCCCTTCTCTGTGTTGGAAAGATCAGGTGGAGAAGAACTTGGCTTCACTTGGTGTTTCCAACTGGCGTCGGTTAGTACGAGAAAGAAACGACTGGCGCGCTTTGTTAAACTCGGCCAAACTCGCGTAAGCGGTTATCGCGGCAGTCTAGAAGAAGGAGAAGCCCGCACTGAACGAAATACGTTTGTTTTGCGCTTTTTGTAAGCCAAATATTAACGGTATTTTTGAGCCACTTCAAGCGTTCACTTTATTATACTAAAAGCTACCGGGTTATAAACTGCATAACTGAAAATTTTCTTCGGATTCTGAAAAGAAGTTGGATATTTTGATGAAAAAAAAAATTCACAATGACACTTTTTTTTTCTGTTGGGCAGAACGCACTTAAATTCCATTTGTTTTTGTATTTTAGAAAATGACGCATGTGAAACGGAACACTATAAGGGAAATTGTGCTGCCAGCCGAAATTGTCCGCAACTACCCGCTTCTATGAACGCAATGGGTCTCACCAGTAACGATATTGGCCATTGCGGTTTTACTGTAATTGAGGACATAATTTGTTGTCCGTAAGTATTTATGAACTAAATGAGTGATGAGCTTTTCCTCCAGCAGCTTTGGTTTCCATGTACTCTGCTAAAAAAAAAAATATTTTAAAAAATTTTATTTTTAGGAAAAGTGCAGTAACCAGTACCACTACAGCAAAGCCGTCGGATATTACTACCACAGCACCACTGCCAGGGTTTGTTATCTTTCCACTAAAAAAAGAGATATTTCTTAGCATAAAATTAAAAAAAAAATATATGTATCTTTATTCCAATATATTTTGCAGCAATGTGTCGACAGGTTCACGCAATTTAGTTCGCCCAGCTGATCGTGGTGGGTATAGCGTCAAAATCATTATAGTGGCAGTAATTATAAAGTTAAAACAATATTAAAAATTTCAGCATGCAGCAAAATTGAAATGGGTCCGATCCCAAGCTCAATAAATCATATAATTATATGCGAGGATGTGGCCTTCCCAGAATATCCGCATATGGCGAAAATTGTTTATGACGTCGAAGATATGGCTTGTGGTGGGACGTTGATTGATAAACGTTTCGTTCTTACTGCGGCGCATTGCATAATAACGAGGGACATGAAACCTATAAAAGTTATTTTGGGTGTTACTGACTTCAATGATACAGAGCAATGGCAAGGCCGACTGGAGATAGATATCAAAGTGAGTAATATTAATACATATCCATATACAGAAGGTGGCGCAAAATTAATCACCCTATCGGAAGATTTATAATTTTTGCAATTTTAATGCACTTGTGAACGAGGCAACTACAGTAAACAAATAGACAAAAAATGGAGCGCGCGTAAAACTCAAAATAAAGATTATCATAATTTATAATAATTTTTTTTTGTATTTAGTAAAAGTGTTATTTTTTTTCTTTGTTCATTCCTCTCGGGAGCATTGGGCCTCGATAAGATGTCTTGCGTTGGTTTCGTTAATCTATTTGATTTCTGACAGTGTAGATGATTAGCTTTGCCGCTAGGTAGGTAGGTAGGTGGGTGGGGTGGCTGTCGCAATGAAGCAATGACACACTTAGACTATTCATAGGTCCATTGGAGACTGGAAACAGGAACTTATCCTTACCCTGTGGGTTCCTTTTCAAACCATCCGGTAGCTTTAATAAACGAGCAAAGCGTCGTTAGTTTTAGTTGCGCTATGTCCGCTTCTTCTTCTTTCATAGCGTTACAACGCGGGGTACGTCAAAGCTTCCTCCAAAATGCTCCTCCAAAGCGGTCTATCTTGAGCTGTTGCTCCGTAGTTACGTATTCCCAGCTTCTTAAGATCGTGTTCCACTGCGTCTATCCAACGGTTCCTCGGTCTGCCTTTGGACTTCACGCCCATTAGCTTTCCTGTCAAGGCTTTCCTGTTCGACCGCTGTTCCATTTCCGCTATGTCTGTCTGCTTAGTTCGCATGTGTAGAGGTTTTGCCAACTTACCATATTGATGGTTTCCCTTTCTATAAGTATTTTACAAGTGGGCATAGGTATCAGCGTCTTATCCGCTTGGAGGTCAAGCGTTGTACCAATTCGAGCAAGTTTATCTGCCTTGCAGTTCCCTGCTACATATATTCCTGTGTCCTGGCACCCAAATAAGGTGTATTTTGTAGTATTTGGATATGTCCTTTACAAGTTTAAAACATTCTATGACTGTTTTTGACGAGTGTGTTTTAGATCCAAGCACTTTTATTGTCGCTGTACCGTCTAAGTATATGAATACTTCATTTGTGGATAATACTCTCGTTTTTATTACAGTAAGTCCCTCTTTTATGGCAGTGACTTCCGCCTGCAAAACACTGCAATGATCAGGTAGACGAAATGATTGGCGAACTCCGAGTTTATCGGAGTAAACCCCTCCACCTACTCTGTTATATAGTGTTGAAACATCTGTATAGATGTTTATATCATTTTCTCTACCAATAATCCCATTCCTATTTGGAAGGAAATGCTGTGACGAAGGATTTATCTAAATTGATATCCTTGGTCTTACAGAAATCCGTTGTACCAGGTATGCAGGGGAATTTTTCTAAAATTCAAGAGTGTCCTCTCTGCTTTATTCTGAGTATACCGATTTCGCTTAATCTGAGAGCAGCCTTGGCAGCTGTTTGCTTGCCGAAATGCTCTATTGATAATAGGTTAAGCATAATGTGTAGTGCCTCTGTGGGTGTGGTCCTCAGTGCCCCGCAGATGCAAAGACTGGCCATTCTTTAAGAATGTACCATGGTTTTTTATATATAATTTATCTAAAGCCGGTCCCCATTATTGTATACTGTATGTTAGGATTGGTCTTACAATAGCTGTGTATAGCCAATATACGATAGATGGGGAAAGACCCCAACTTAGTCCTATTTGTGGCTTACAAGAGTAGAGTGCTATTGTTGCTCTTTTTACTCTACCTTCGACATTTGATTTCCATGTTAGCTTTCTGTTTAGTATTAGACCTAAGAAGCGGGCCTCATCACTAAATGACAAAGCCGTTCCATCTAGAGTCGGAGGAGTTATTCTTGGAATTCTATGTTTCCTGGTAAATAAGATCAGTTCAGTTTTGTTGGGGTTGATGCTTAGCCCATTTGATCTTGACCAGTTCTCAACCATGTTTAGTAAATCTTGCATGATTTCACAAAGTGTATTGGGAAATTTCCCTCTTACAACCATTGCAACATCATCCGCATAAGCTACCACGTGTTGTCCTCTCTCTTCTAGGCTCTTTAGCAAGAAGTTTATTGCCAGCACTCAGAGGAGAGGAGACATCACACCGCCTTGAGGTGTTCCTCTACTGACTCTTTTCCTGATCTTCGTGGCCTCTAAGGTTGCGATCACAAATCTGCTCATTAGCATGTTTTTGATGAACTCAACCAAAGCCCCTTAGATAGCCTGCCGCTACCAGTCCTAAATAGTGCGAATGCCCACCTGTCGTTGCTTAGGAACAACGTCGTCTTACTGCTTGAAGTGCCATCTGTGTTTCACATTTTTCTGCCAGAAGGATCGCACAGATGGTTGAGGACTTCGCTAAATTTGGAGTGTCTGCGCTATTAAAAAGTGTTGATTGGTTCGTATAAGTTGTGATTCTTCAAGAATCCAACTAGCGGTTCCACACCATTTTTTTGCCACATCCTCGTTATTAAAAAGTGTTATACAAAAACAAAATTGGATGATCAATTTTGCGCCCCCTTGCATGTAGTCATACAAACTATTTTTCTCACATGATTTATTCCATTTTCTTCAATTTCATAATAGGCAACCTACGTGCCACAGAACTATTCGAGTTTTTCTCATTACTTCGACATTGGATTAATTGAATTGGCCAGTGATGCCGTTTTTAGTGTTAAGGTTTATCCAATATGCCTGCATACTGATCCAACTGATTTGCCCGAAAATACGGAAATAATTGTGACTGGTTGGGGACGCACCGAAAGTAACAGTACGCCTATGAAATTTTATTATTAAGCGAATGCATTTTAACTTTTTTCCTACGTAGGTCTATCAAAACACTTAATGGCGGCCAAACTGAATCTGATACCGCTGCCAAAATGCAACGAAGAATTGAAAAATTACTTTGATCGTCGCTTACGTCATGGGATTGATGAGACACAGCTGTGTGCTCTGGCGCCAGGGAAAGATGCCTGTTGGGGCGACTCTGGTGGGCCACTGCATATAATTAAAGATAAAGCCTACAATAACTACAGATTGGTGGGTGTAGTTTCATTTGGCATAGATTGTGGAAAAAATGTACCGGGTATTTATACCAGTGTGCCAAAATTTTTGGATTTTATTGAAAGTATTGTATGGCCTGAAGGATGATGGATGATAAACGAGCTGACCTGACCCTAAATTAGAAATAAAATTTTATTAAAAATTATAAGGAAATGTTTTTCACTTAAGAGATTGCCGTCAGTGCGAAGCTGTGACTGCCGGCAAAAATCGAAAAATTTGTTATTTTGTATATAATCGAATTTATTGTCATTTAAAAAGAAATGTATTAAATATTAAAATTCTGTTAATACAAATTGAAGTCCAAAATAAGCACGACTTGCATCTTGAAAATGTTTTTGATGACGCCATCTTTTTAATGAAATAGTAAGGTGGAAGTTACATCCGCAGCTGACTTTCAGTGAAAGCTTAGTGACATTCAGTACAGTGGAAGCGAAATTATTGCGTCTAAGGTGTCAGTATGTTTGTGTGATCGGTACAAAAATGAGCTTCGAGCAAAGAGCTAAATAAAATTTTGTTTTAAAATCGGTAAATCGTTTACCGAAGCATTTGAATTGATGCAAAAAGTGTATGGCGATGATTGTCTATTTCGTGCCAGAGTTCATGAGTGCTTTACACGTTTCAGAGATGGTTGTGAGGACATAAATGACAATGAAAATCAGTAATCACCGAAAACTCCAACGAAATTGTTCGTAAATTTAACAAAAATGAACCGAAATCATCGTTGAAATTCATGGGATCGGAATTGAATATCTCCATAACATCGATTTTTCGCATTTTAGATGATCATTTGTGCTTACGAATGGTCTGTGCACGTTTCATTCCGCACAAGATAACTGAAGACCAAAAATTGGTCCGAATTCAACATTCGAAAAGCCTCATTAAAGAACCAAGAAAAGACGAGAACTTCCTTTACAACATTGTAACTGGTGATGAAACGTGGTGCTTCCAACATGAACCTGCAACTAAGCTTCAAAGTGCCGAATGCAAGGCCCCAGACTAGCCACCACCCAAAAAATCGCGTTTGCAGAAGTCAAAAATCGTGTCGATACTCATTTGTTTTTACGATTTCAAGGGAATTGTCCACAAGGAGTTCCTGCCAATGGACCAAACCGTTAATGCAATTTTCTATCTGGGCGTTTTGAAGTGTTTGTTGCATCGCACTCGTCGAATTCGCCCTGAATACCGCGAAGGAGGAAGCTGGCTTTTATTGCATGCCAATGCATCATCTCATCGATCCACTCTTGCGACCGATTTTTTGACTAGAAATCGCATTCTAACCATCAATCACTCACCGTATTCGCCTGATGTGGCTCCTTGTGACTTCTAACTATTCGGTAAATTGCATTTGGTCATGAAAGGCAAACGTTTTGTGTCCGTAGAGGTCATCCAAACGGCTTGTACCGAC
Source organism: Anastrepha obliqua (assembly GCF_027943255.1). Taxonomy (NCBI): domain Eukaryota; kingdom Metazoa; phylum Arthropoda; class Insecta; order Diptera; family Tephritidae; genus Anastrepha; species Anastrepha obliqua. Next base: position 26,345,913 of record NC_072893.1, read on the forward strand.
ATATAGAAGGACATTCCGGATTCCGGTCAATGACCTGAAACACTCTTTCGAAAAGCTTTTAGATCGCACAAAACAGTGTATCGAGGCCAGAGGGGACTATTTTGAATAAATAAACTTGAAGTTATCAGAACGAAGCTACTGTCGTTTCTATTTTTTGCTCAGTCTTGTTTATTTTGGACTTCACCTTGCATTCTGTCGCTAATATCATTTTTGTGCCGTCAGAAACCTCTCAACCTTCGCGTTTTTTCTACGAAGAGAGTAAAAATGCTTTTTAAGAGCTTGTCACGGAAATAATTTTCAAAAATACATTTTAAGGCATTTAGCTAAAACCAATTTTGCTTGTGTAAAAATTGATGGCGGAAAACAAAAAGTATCATATATTCTCCTTTTTTTTCGTTTTGCTTTTTTTTGCATTATGACTTTCGGATTCATTTTGCGATTGGTACGTAAGGTTCCAGTGGTATGAGTTTTAAAACTAACTAACCTGAGCGAATCCAACTATTCTAGTAGTTGTCCATTAATAATGAATGGCACTTCAATAAATATGGCTCCATTAAGACTCATAATCACAGCATCCACTACAGCTGAGGAAGACACCTCATGTCTTACTTTGCCTTTATACATACATTGTAGGTATGTCTATGTTGAGAGCATGGCCATCATGTGTACAAAGCTCATGAGCATATAAGGGATTGTTAGACCAATTTGAACGAATTTTAGGTGCCTCTATTTGAGCCCGCAACAAAGAAAGGCCAAGGAATATCTCCATTTCTTGAAAATTGGTTTCTGTGAAACTCTTTATCCGACAATTTCTCGTATGTGGACGTGATAGTTACAGCAAATTTTTCCCATATTCATTTGTGCAACTACCAATGAAATGCATTATTTTCGTAGACCAAACTTTACCGAAAATCTCTTCCGGAGTTATACAATTTTTTAGATCATCAGCTGTACTTATTGAAGACCAATCAAAATGAAAGTCTTGTATTTCTGCAGTGTCTTCATTCCACAAAGTAGTTGTCTCATCTATCCCATTTGAAATATTTATGCCGTTAGAGTCTCCTAAATCAGAAAATGATGATGTTGATGAGTCCATGTTGTTTGACGAAAATATATTAGGGGTACATTCCCTTGAGTTTTCGCTGAATTGTCCATATTCTAACACAAAAGTATCCATAAATTTATTGATTTCATTTCCAATTATTTCCGTAATACACTTACCTATATCTTGATCTGAATCAGAATCATCAAGTAATCTCAAAATTCGCGTAGGCTTCTTACGTGAATTCATTTTTCTAAAAAGTTATACAATAATTCAAAAAACTGATGTTTTCACTTTAATCTGTCAAATGTCTAATTGAAGCAGATGATGAAATGTCTAAGCAATTGCAATGCATATTGTTAAAAGTAAGGGAAATTTTCAGAAAAAAATGTGCAATGATACAGGCAGCTCTCTCTGAGAATTCTACGAAATATAGATGCTATAGCATTCACGTCAAGTATTACACTTCTAATGGGTGATTTTTTAAGAGCTATAGGAAAGTTTTACAAAAAAACACACGTAAAATTCAGAAAAATGCATAAAATTTTTATTTAAATCGATAGTACAGTTCATATAATTTAATGTTTGAAGATTATTTCATGTAAATGTTGACCGCAACTGCGCTTCAAAGGGTCCATCCGCTTAGTCCAATTTTGGCATACGCTTTCCAATATTTCGTTGGCCGCCGTAGCCGAATGGGTTGGTGCGTGATTACCATTCGGAATTCACAGAGAGGTCGTTGGTTCGAATCTCGGTGAAAGCGAAATTAATAAAAAAAAGCATTTTTCTAATAGCGGTCGCCCCTCGGCAGGCAATGGCAAACCTCCGAGTGTATTTCTGCCATGAAAAAGCTCCTCATAAAAATATCTGCCGTTCGGAGTCGGCTCCATTCGTGGAACAACATCAAAACACACACCACAAATAGGAGGAAGAGCTCGGCCAAACACCTAACAGAAGTGTACGCGCCAATTATTTATTTTTTTTGTTTTTATTTTTATCTCACATATAAATGCTTTAATGTTGTCTTCCAATGCGTGAAGCAGGCTTGTCTGAATAGACATTGTTACGCGTGCTGTGTGGCATGTGGCACCGTCTAGCTGAAACCACATGTCATGCAAGTCAAGTTCTTGCATTTTAGGCAACAAAAAGTTAGATATCATTTCACGGTAGCGCTCACCATTCACAGTTACGTTACGATTCGTAGCATCTTTGAAGAAGTACGGTCCAAAGATACCTCCAGCCCATAAACCGCAACAAACTGTGACCTTTTCTAGATACATTGGAAGCTCTTGCAATTCTTCTGGCTGATCTTCACTCCAAAATCGGCAATTCTGATTGATCCAAAAATGAGCTTCGTCGCTGAACACAATTTTTCGATAAAAAGGTGGATCTTCGTCCAACTTTCCAAGAGCCCATTCGGCAAAAATTTTGCGTTGCGGTAGGTCGTTCGGCTTCAATTCTTGCACCAGCTGTATTTTGAAAGGCTTCACACCTAAATCCTTTCGCAAAATTTTCCACGTTGTTGAGTAACAGAGGCTCAATTGCTGCGAACAGCGACGAATCGATAATTGATGGTCATCATTAACACTGGCCGATATAGCTGCGATATTTTCTTCAGTTCGCACTCTACTATTCGAATTTATCGCGTCCTCCTGCCTAGACATACATAACAAGGGCTCACAGCCAACGTTTGTAACGGCTAGAAGGCAGGAGGTGATTGATCTAACCCTATCAAACTCAAAACTTGGGTGGTCAATCAAGAACTGGAGAGTCCTTGCCGAAGATTCGTGCTCGGACCACAGGTACATTGAGTTTCAGTGTGGCGAAGAGGCACAAATGCCATTGCCCTCTAGAAACCCAAAAAAAACAGACTGGCAGAAGTTTAGGGAGGCGTTGCGGGACCTTGACGTTGCGCCACCAAGACTTCGAAAAGAACAGGCCATTGAGGCGGCTGTTGAGAAACTCAACGCTGCCCTAACCGAATGTTTTGAGTCAGCCTGTCCAATGCGACCTCTCCCTAGCCGGACTCCCGTTCCTTGGTGGAATCGAGAGCTCCAGATGCTGAGGCGTGAGTCGAGAAAACTTCTAAACCGGGCCCTCAAGACTAACCTTGCAGAGGACTGGGAGCGATACCGTGATGTTCAGAAGAACTACAGGAGGCTTATTCGGGAATCGAAAAGAGCCTCATTTAGGGAATTCTGCAGCGGTATTGAATCTCTGAGTGACACGGCGAAATTGGTTAGGATCCTGAAAAGGGATCCAACTGCAAAGCTGGGGTCACTTAGGAAATCTGATGGCTCCTTCACGGAGCGGATAAGTGAGACACTCAGCTTGCTGATGGAGTCTCACTTTCCTGATAATCAGATAAGCATCAGCCGGCAACAGCCCTTATTGATAGAAGCAGTTGTCAGAGCTGCTGCACCTTCTCGTCATGACTGGTTCGTTGCCAGATCTGTGGTGAGTGAGGCTGCCATTCGATTTGCCATCAAATCTTTTGGCGGCTACAAGTCGCCCGGACCAGATGATAGCATGTGTAACTCTGCTAGTAGGCACGGCGTAGACCGGGTGCTAGCAAATTGGATTCGTTCGATGCTGGCCCAACGAATCGTTTCGGTACGAGCAGAGGAAAATCTGCTGGTGTCATCTGGGGCTAATAGAGGCTGCCCCAAAGGCGGTGTGCTGTCTCCATTGCTCTGGTGCATGGTAATCGATCCTCTACTCACCACCTTAAACGATTCGGGAGTCTACGCACAAGCATATGCGGACGATGTTGCTTGTTTGGTAACAGGCCCTTCGCTTATGAACATCTGCAGAAAAGTGCAGAAAACTCTACACTTGCCATCAAGCGTCGTACTTGTAGTGCTGCCAGAGTGGGAAGACTCAGAAAATGAGCCCGGCAAACACTGTTTTCGCATTTTTACGCATGGCTCCAGGACCGAGGATGGCTCCGGCTCTGGGGTCTACGTGGAATCCAGCGGGGCAAAACTGCACTTTGCTCTTGGAATGCATGCATCTGTGTTTCAAGCGGAGGTATATGCAGTTCAAGAAGCGGTGAACTTTGTTGTGGAAAAACGATGGAGAGGCAGATCTATATGTGTCTGCAGCGACAGCCAAGCTGCGCCCTCCAACCACATCAGGGCTAGTCAAGTGCTGTAAATCCAGGCCGAACTATGTCGGTAGACATAACAGCCTGATGCTAACATGGGTCGCGGGACACGTGGGTATCGCGGCTAACGAGACCTCTGACTCCTTAGCTAAGATGGGCTCTGAGGCCAACTTCTTTGGCCCAGAGCCCGTTTTGCCACTCCCTTCTGCGGCCATCACAGCCACGGTTAGCAAATGGGTAACTACCACCCACAAGCGAGCTTGGCAGGCTGAGCGAGGCTGCAGATGGACTAAACTAATGTTACCTGTCATGTCCGATCGACTGTCGCAAACCCTTCTGTCATTAAGCAGAGGGGAGTGCAGACGGCTGGTTGGACTGATGACGGGCCACTTTCTGTGGGCGAAGTAATGGAAAAGGTAGGCATCTCAAACAGTTTACTCTGCCCAGCTTGTGAAGAGGAGGATGAGACGGCGGACCACTTCCTGTGTGTCTGCCCCGCCTTCGCTCGAATCAGGTTTGAGGTCTTTGGCACTGATGTGTTAAGAAGCAACCATCTTGGCTCCTTGGCACCACAAGATCTACTCAGATTTCTTCGCAGATCGGGTAGATTTTAAGAAAATTAAAAGGGAATCCAAGTGTAGTGAAATGGGCTTAATTAATGTCTGAGTCCTGCACTTGCTAGTTGTCCCGACAAAAAAAAACAAAAAACAAAAAAAAAGACAAGTCGTTTGAAAATAGAAGAACCATAAATTTGTGTCGACTTGTTTTTAGCAAATTTTTCTAAAATCCCTTTCACCGTGGGAGTTAAATCTTTATAGATATGTAGTGGGTAGGCAACTAAGTCATTGCGGATTTCACTCATAGATGGCTTCAGTTGAATTTTTAGGTTTGCCGCCGTAGTACCAAGCTAAAACACATTTTGTTATTTGATAGTTGGCAATTAAGCTGTCAATCAATAAAAAACGGTTTTTTGAGCGGTTGCGTAGATTTGGCGTTCGTTGGAAAATGGAAAATCGAAAGCAACATTTTCGTCATATTTTGCTTTTTTATTTCCGCAAAGGGAAAACCGCATCGCAAGCTCATAAAAAGGTATGTGCTGTTTGTGGTGACGAAGTCTTAAAAGAACGGCAGTGTCAAAATTGGTTTGCCAAATTTCGTTTTGGTGATTTTTCACTCAAAGGTGAAAAACGCTCCGGTCGTCCAGTTGAAGTTGATGACGCCCTAATCAAGGCAATAATCGATTCGGTTCTTCACAGCACGACACGTGAGATTGAAGAGAAGAAGAATCATTTAAAACAACTTGGCTGTGTTCGAAAACTCGATACATGGGTTCCTCACGAACTGAAAGAAACGCATTTAACGCAATGCATTAACAGCTGCGATTTACTAAAGAAACGTAATGAAAACTAACCATTTTTAAAACGACTGATAACTGGCGATATAAAATGGGTTATTTACAACAATATTAAAAAAGCTTAAGCGTTTTTAAGATGAAAATTATATTACTTGGGAAATGCGCGAACACAACAATTGCCTGTAGACTACTTTCTATGACGCGGAAGTAAAATAGACTGCGAGCGCGTTCGGTGATACTTTACAAGTGACCTATTTTTGAATCCATGTTTTTATAGGATTTCTTAGCCTAAACTTAACTAACGGGCTATATATATAACTAGCAAACCCGGCCCCCTTCGCTGGGCACACTAAAATAGAATAGATATGGGTTAGAACAGAAAATATATGATTTTCATATTATTTATTTCTTTATTCTTTATTCAAGCGCTTTGGCATAAACAATATTTTTTGTTTTTCTATTTGTTTTTGAGTAAATATAAAATATAAATTGAAAATCAGGAAAAAAGAAGATTGTTTTTAAATTTCAAATCAACGCATATGAATAAACAATCGTCTTTTTTCCTGATCATCCATGAATTTTTCGTTTCAATTTGTATGTTTTATTAAGCATTGGAGCTTTTTTAACCATTATCCATTTATATTTTTCAAAAAAAAAACGAAAAAAAATTTTTTTTCCACGAACACATAATTTCATTCGGATTTCACATTAAATTCTCAAATTTCGTAAGAAATTATTCACTGTTCCAAAATCCACTCCAAAAAAATTCACAAACAATTTTTACATGTTGCACTTACGTTTTTTCCTTATGGCATCCAAATCAGAAGGAAATATTGACACATTGTAACTCACACTGTCAATTTGACAGTTCAGTTCCGCCCCAAGCGTTAAAAAAGTGAGCGACATTATGGCTGGTTCAAAAGAACGCTGTACCCGTTGCCAGTGCTCCGAATTACAACCAAACTTTACGAAGCCCATTTTCAATACTTACTTAACAATGTGCGTAAGTTTGGTTTAATTCCGTGCAAAGACACGGCGGGTCCACGTTTTGGCATATATTTCGATACCCTAGTCATCAATAGGTATGAAAATTACCCCGTATTAAAGCACTTATCAATGGCTTTTATTTGATACCCATATTGTACATACACAACCAAAGGTTACCCGGGTCCACGTTTTGACCTATATCTCGAGACCCCAGTCACGGAGCGGCATGCAAAATACTCTGTACTAAGGCATTCACCAACAGCTTCAATTTGATATCCATATTGTACAAACACATTCTAGGGTCCACGTTTTGGTCTCTACCTCGAGACCCTAGTCACGGAGCGGCATGAAAAGTACTCTGAACTAAAGCATTCACCAACAGCTTCCATTTGATACCCATATTGTACATACACGTCCGAAGGTTACCAGGGTCCACGTTTTGGTCTCTACCTCGAGACCCTAGTCACGGAGCGGCATGAAAAGTACTCTGAACTAAAGCATTCACCAACAGCTTCCATTTGATACCCATATTGTACATACACGTCCGAAGGTTACCCGGGTCCACGTTTTGACATATATCTCGAGCCCTATTTCCAAAATAAAATATAATCCATATTACTCGTGGATGATGTAGCTTTCGAATGGTCAAAGAATTTTTAAAATCGGTCCAGTGGTTTTTGAGCCTATTCATTACAAACAAACAAAGTTTTCCTCTTTATAATATTAGTATAGATAAGTAATTGGTGTTAGGGGTTGGAATGAAACCTTCCCTTTGAAAGAGATCTGTTACGCCAAATGGCGTTTCATTTATGTAGATAATTTTCGTCAATTATCAATTCAATTTTATAATAATTTAATTTTAATATAATTTAAGAACAAGTATTATCATCAAATTTGAATTCTATAACTGTTTCATTTAGCTGCAACCGTAAATTTAAATTTGCTGTTTATTTTAGTGCAGATAATGACACTATATATGTATAAGTACAGTAATCACATAACACAGCGTAAAATACATACAAGTTAACACGCTGCGGCACCCAACATATTGCATTCCCGCAGCCCACAGTGCGGCCGATTCCCAAAAAGCTGGCCAAAAGTCGAAAAAAAAGTTTCTAGATAGAGTTTTTTTGTCTTTGGGTTGGCTACAGTAATGCCTTGAGTAGTGAAAACCGTTCATAGCAACGTCCTGTACCCTAAGTATCCTCTGTATTTTCAGTCGCAACGTGGCCTTAGTTTGAGCATCGTATTACTGTCGATGAATAGTGAAAGTTGTACACATTTGATAGATTTTGTAATGGAGTAAATTGAACAAAACCAAATGGAACCATCTTCGGAAGGTTAGTAAAATACGAGAAATCTGTAGTACATATCAATGCCTCGACACAAAATTTTTAGCTGCAGCAATAGGTAGATACATTTTTTGCAATTTTTTTATAAAATTTGAGTTTTCAAACTGTATAGTAATACACAGCTGCTACCACTTGCTACCTTGCGACCCCGAAAACATATAAATTTACATGCATCTTGATTATGTTCTTGAATATACGCTATTTCACGTGAGGGGGTGGCCAATAGGGGTGGAAGGGGGTGGATTTTCAAAATTTTAAGATCAAATTCATAATCAGCGACCCCGACAACCCCCGAGTAAGAAATTTTGAATCAATTACTTAATTTTTTGAGTTTTTGGCCAGCTTTTCGGGAATCGGCCGCACTGTGCAGCCTACCGATACACGTGCCGCTGCATCGCTGTTATTCTATAATACAACCCAACAACCTAAGTCAAGGCCAATTGCATATCAAGTACCACGTACTAATGCTTACGCAATAAGAACAGAGCAAGACGTAGCGTCAGCAAATTATGTTTCACACGATTGTGAAATATAATACTTGCACATGCCATGCCACCAGTGCATGCCGACCGTGGGAAGCTAGGGGCGGTGCCAGCGTACCAAGACACGGCGCTCCTGAAGACAGCAGAACGACCAAGACCTATAAAGGCCTGCAGCGCACATCAAGGGGAGTTGCGTGGTGGACACTAACTCTAGTTGTAACGTTTGATTATCTGTATAGTTAATAAACTTTGTAATTGTAACTTTCATCCTTAAGTGTTTGATTTGCAGGGCAAGTTGGCCCTTTAATTTTTTTAAGTGTATTGGACTGAAAGTCCTTTTCTTACATAATACATATTTACTTTAATTATATATATAGCCCGTTAGTTAAGTTTAGGCTAAGAAATCCTATAAAAACATGAATTCAAAAATAAAGAGGTCACTTGTAAAGTATCACCGAACGCGCTCGCGTTCTATTTTACTTCCGCGTGATAGAAAGTAGTCAACAGGCAATTGTTATATTCGCGCATTCCCCCCAAAATAACTTTATCTTAAAAACGCTTAAGATTTCAAGAACATTATTGTCTTTGGTGGTATTTAGTTACAATTTTACTAATACTATTTTGTTTTTTTTTTCTACAATATAAATTTATATTATTATATTTTATTTTATATTACAGTACGAGCAAGATCTGTGGGTGTTTTGCGCTTTAGTCTTCTTGGTTTAAGTTCCATTTCCGCTATCAGTCTCATCTCATGGTTTTTGTGCTCTAATAGTCGCAAGATGTGCTTACTGCTGCTTCTTTTTACTGCTTCAGTGACAGTGTCTATGCCGAGGTCGCGGTGAACATCGTCATTTTTTATGTACCAATTTGCGTTTGTGATTGTCCTTAGCATCTTAGATTGACTTCTCTGAATGATATGTACGTTTGATTTACTGGCAGTCCCCCAAATTTCTAGTCCGTAGGTCCATGTCGGTCTGATTATTGATTTGTATATCATTTGTTTATTAAATAAGCTGAGGGTTGATTGTTTTCCTAGTAGCCAGTAGAGTTGTCGGAATTTGTTTTTCATCTCGTTTCTCTTGTTCAGTATGTGTTTTTTTCCATGTGAGTCTTGAGTCAATCGTTATGCACAAATATTTTTCACTTGAGTGTATTTTTATGTCTTCTCCGTGTATTTGGATTGGATGTCTTGGAGATTTTGTCTTCGCGTGTATTACATGTTGTGTTTTGTCTTTATTGACCTCAATGCCCCATTTTTCAAAGAATTGTGTTGTAGCTGATAGCGTATCTTGCAGTGTTTTTAATGCTCTTCTTCATTGTGTCGTCTGCAAATGTAGCTATCATTGCTCCTCGAGTAGTTGGCTTTGGTATATCTGTTGTGTATACTAAGTATAGTATGGCGCCCAGTACGCATCCTTGAGGTACTCCAGCAGACGCGGCAAGATAACAGAGCACTCATCGTCATATTTTATGAAGAACTGTCTGTCAGTCATGTAGCTTTTAAGAATATTACATATGTTAAGCGGTAAAATGGTTTTTAGCTTATATAGAAGTCCTTTGTGCCATACTCTGTCAAAAGCTTTCGCGATTTCCAAATACACGGCAATGCAATATTTCTTCTTATCGAAGTCGTCTGTAATTTTGTTGACTACTCTGTGAATCTGTTGCACAGTTGAATGTTGTTTTCGGAAACCGAACTGGTGTGAGGGGATGGCGTCTTTTTGTTTTAGAATCGGGTCAATTCTGTCAAGCAGTATTTTCTCAAACAGTTTAGAGAGGATGGGCAGCAGAGGATGGCAGCAGTGGTCTGCTTTCTCAATTGTGTTCGGCAGCTCAATGTCTTTATTGTCCATGTTATTTGTAAATATTGTTTTAAAGTGGTCAGCTAATGTTTCAGTCTTTTCTTTGCATGTTCTAGCCTATGTGTTGGAATTTGTTTTTATTGGAGGCTTGTGTATGGTTGTTTTAGTGAGTATTTTGGTTGCTTTCCATAGGGAATAGTTGGTAGCTGTAGTTGTTTCGAGGCTGCTAAGGTACTTCTTCAGTTGATTGTCATTATGTTCTTGGAGAATTTTTTTGAGTTCATTTGATGATTTGTTTAGTTTAGTTTTATCGGCTGGGTGTGTGGAGCGTTGCCAGTCTTTCCTGAGTTTGCGATTTTGTTTGATTTTGTCTAAAATAAAAGCAGGGATTTTCTTAGTTATTAATGTTTCTAATATTGGTGTCGATTGTGTTACTGCTTTTATTATGTTATCGTTTAAGTATACGATTGCATTGTCCAGTTCGGAGGAGGATTTCAAAGAGACTCGAGTTTCCATGTTTTCTTTTATGACACCTCGAAATATATTCCAGTTCGTCTTATGGTTATATAGCGAGGTGATGGCTTTTCTAACAGGTCTATCCTGGAGCGTTATTATTAATGGTGAGTGGTCTGATGATAAGTCAAGGCTTGATCTTATTGGAATGTTTTCATGAATCAGGTTTTTCGTAATACAGAAGTCGATTAAGTCAGGAAGTTTTTTAGTGTCAGTTGGCCAATACGTCGGTGCTCCTGTGCTTAATATGCTGTTGTTATTTGCCTTAATGGCCTCATATAGGTGTCTTCCTTTCGTGGTGGTTATCCTAGATCCCCATGTTACGTGCTTAGCATTGTAGTCTCCCCCTGCTAGGTATCGATTTCCAACTTATTTAAGATAATCAAGGTATTGTTTTGTGTTATTATACTTGGGTGGACAATAAACAGCTGATATATTTATTGGGCCAGTCAAAGTGTTGATGCAGACTGTAGTCGCCTGTATATGTTCGGCTTTATAGCCATCCATTTCTACGTATTTTATTGCTCTTTTTATTATGATAGCTGTGCCTCCATGAGCTTTGTAGTCAGGGTGATTTGTATAATAAATATCGAAGTTTGGTATGTTTATATAGATATTCTCAGTGGTATGCGTTTCGGCAATGAGCATGATATCAATTGCATTGTCGGTTAAAAATATTTTCAGCTCTAGTAAGTGGCGGTATATTCGTTTTTAAAGAAACACCCAAAAAAACACCATTTCAAATGAGGCGAGTGCCTTAACCCTCCTTAAACATTTTAAATTTTTCTTGAACACCCTGTATGCGCATAATATTTTTCTATAGGCAGGTACATTAATACATCCATACGCAAGTTCAATAAAATATTTATATAAATTTACTTTGATCAGTTCTCACTAAAATATGTGAATTCTCCAAAAATTCTCCGAGTCTTATCGCTAAAAATTTACCTATAAGAATGAACTGCGAGCGACGGCACCAGTTGAGGCAGCAAGGAGCAGCTGCACAGATGCAAACAGAAAAGTTTATATTCGCAAAGTGAAAAAATTGTGTACATTGCATCAACTAATTTTTTTACGAATTCAATTGAATGAAAAATTAAATATTTTTATCAACAAATAAATACAAAATTTATATGAGAATCTTGCTTGAAGCAAAAACAGAGTTCAGTTGAAATTTTCCGGGATAAATGCATAGAAGTGCCGGCTTTAAGCTGCAAAAAAGTGCACACAGGTTTAAATACACAAATACATATATACATACGTGAAATTGTGAGCAAACCATAAGGACATTTTAGCTTCCAAACCTTTCAAATAGCCTGATTAATATGATGTTGGTGATTATTTTATTTGCTTGCTTGGCACTCGGAGGAGCAGCTCAATTAAAAGGTGAGTAAATAACACAGCGCCGCAAAATTTTACATTTATTTGTGCGACTAAGATAACTTTAGTGCTTTCGAGTGAAATTTTGTGAGCTTCGTGTGCATCTGCTTTACGTTTTTGAAATATTACAAAGTGCTTGAGGACCCAACATATTCAAGAAATCTTATTTACATAAAAATGTGCCCATAATTATGAAAGTGGCCTCTGTCAAAATTTAAAAAAAAAAAAAATAGTTTATCACTTATTTCACATCCACACTATCTTAAACTATTGGGTTGGCAACTAAGTAATTGCCTAACCTTTGTGCATTTTCTGCAATATAAAACTTGAAGCATTCGTTATCTGGACGAAAATGAAAAGCATCGCCAACAAAAAAAATAATGTGATTGTTAAGGTCTGAACTAAAGAATTCACCAGTCTCGAGGCGCTGAAAAAGCCATTGTCCGCGAGTGGGCCGAAATACCTGCAAGTCACATTCGGGTAGCTTTCGATTCGTTTCCGAAGCGTCTCAAGGCCATAGTCAAGGCAAAAGGTGGTCATATCGAGCAAAAGTAAATCGATTCTAGGTTTTGTATTATTTTCACACATTTTTTACTTTGAATTGAATAAAAGTAATATTCCAAACTAAATTTATGGCCCATTTAATTGGTTACACTTCGAGTGACGGACCCTGTATGTACATACATATCGGCCAAGTTGTTTCGCTGCTTCTTTATATGTAATACTATATAACAGAAGCGTTCTTCTTCGTCGGAGACGTCTAACCACCGTCCTCGTCAGTCCGCTAAATAGAATTTCTTCAGTACTACCGTGAGTTGTTTCATTGAGAGAAGATCGCTTGTGATCGGATATCTGCATCTTATTTGCTCACGATTCTCCACTCTCACGTGCCTTGTTTTTGCATCAACGCTATTTAGCTCTCTCCATTATTAACAAAAATATGTTTGAGAGTTTTTTACAAGTGACAATCAGCTTATTCCGTGTGCCATAAAATATTTCGTTTCATCTTCGTTTGCACCAAAATTTATCGCTTGTCCAATTAGACAAAATAAAAAGGTTGCATGTGTTGAGTGCAATGATACCAACTGCGTGCTGAAAGATTACGGACTGTAGCTTGAATTATATTCTCCCACGTCATATTAATTAATTTAATTAATTTAATTAATTTAATTAATTTAATTAAATGCATTCTTCAATAAGGATTTTCATTGTTGAAAGCCTGAAAATGTGCTTCACAATTCCGAATGAGCTGAACAGTTTTGGGAGAATACCAAATTTAGGCAAAGCGACATAGCGAATGATCTCGTAAAGCACTCTAGTGCCGCTGGACTTAAAATCAATGCAAAGAAAACCAAATATTTGACAGTACCCGCGAACGATGCATTCTACAAATATCGGAGAGGAAGATATTGAAAATGTAAATGTTTTTCAATACCTTGGAAGCCAATTCACTGCGGAAAGCGGATGCAAAAAGGATGTTTCTACAAGATTGCAAAAAGCAAGAGGTGCATTTGGAAATCTTCGTCCCGTGTGGCGTGCAAACAAATGCACGTCAGAACAAGAACACGCATTTTCAACTCCAATCCAATCAGTGCTGCTCTACGCCTGTGAAACACGGCGTCTGTCTGCGGAAATTGTACAGAAGCTTCAAGTGTTCGTGAACCGCTGCTTGAGACGCATTCTACGTATCTGGTGGCCAGACAACTGGATATCTAACACCGAATTGCATAGGCGATGCCGTCAAAAACCAATCGCAACAGAAATAAGAGATCGTAAATGGAGACGGCTTGGCCATACCCTACGGAAAGGGGGCACTGAAATCAGCAGATAAGCGCTTGACTGGAACCCCCAAGCACAGTGCAGAATTGGCAGACCTAGGGGCTGCGATCGAAGAGGAATACAAAGCTGTGGACAAAACAATTACCTCACAGCAAGTCAAAAATATATCCGGGAATCGCACAAAATGAAAAAAAGTTTACTTTCGCCCTATGCTCCGCAACGGAGACGAAGAAATGATGATGGTGATGATGACATAGTGGGTAACTTTAATATTCGGACCATATAATACTATCCTAAATTTGAATTACAAAAATTTATGCAAAATATTGAATTGCTATAAGCAAAATTAGAAAATATGTTTGAATATATTAAGGCAGAACTTGAAACAGTCAGCAAAAAATGGGTAGTATGCCTAGTTTTGTACAGTCAAGAGAATGACTGCTCTATAATTGGCCAAAAGTTATTGCTATCCTTCCCCATTTACCCGATTTAAACCCTATAGAGACTAGTGGCACGAGTTGGAGCGGGGCGTGCATCAGCGACCAGTTTCTTATGCCAGTGAACTAAAAGAAAGCTTTGAGGAAGAGTGGGCGAAAATCGTGTCAGATAATGCGCAGAGTGATTTTTTAAGAGCTATAGGAAAGTTTTTCAAAAAACCACACGTAAAATGCATGAAATTTTTATTTAAATCGATAGTACAGTCCATAAAATTTAATGTTTGAAGATTATTTCAAGCAAATGTTGACCGCGACTGCGCTTCAACTGGTCCATCCGCTTAGTCCAATTTTGGCATACTTTTTCCAATGTTTCGGCCGGTATCTCACATATAAATGCTTTAATGTTGTCTTCCAATGCGTTAATTGAAGCAGGCTTGTTTGAATAGACATGAGCTTTAACATAGCCCCACAAAAAACAATCTAAAGGCGTTATATCGCACGATCTGGGTGGTCAATTGACAGGTCCCGAATGTGAAATAAAATGTTCACCGAACTCGCCTCTCAACAAGTCCATTGTTACGCGTGCTGTGTGGTATGTGGCACCTTCTTGCTGAAACCACATGTCATGCAAGTCAAGTTCTTGCATTTTAGGCAACAAAAAGTTAGATATCATTTCACGGTAGCGCTCACCATTCACAGTTACGTTACGATTCGCAGCACCTTTGAAGAAGTACGGTCCAGTGATGCCTCCAGCCCATAAACCGCAACAAACTGTGACCTTTTCTGGATACATTGGTAGCTCTTGCAATTCTCCTGGCTGATCTTCACTCCAAAATCGATAATTCTGATTGATCCAAAAATGAGCTTCGTCGCTGAACACAATTTTTCGATAAAAAAGTGGATCTTTGACCAACTTTCCAACAGTCCATTCACCAAAAATTCTGCGTTGCGGTAGGTCGTTCGGCTTCAATTCTTGCACCAGCTGTATTTGGAAAGGCTTCACACCTAAATTCTTTCGCAAAATTTTCCACGTTGTTGAGTAACAGAGGCTCAATTGCTGCGAACGGCGACGAATCGATAATTGATGGTCATCGTTAACACTGGCCGATACAGGTGCGATATTTTCTTCAATTCGCACTCTACGTAAGAGAAGATGTTTGACAGTGAAACAAAACACGAAACGTGCGTCAGCGGTTTAAACCAACTGTTTAAAAAAAACACCAGTCTAACGGTTAGACGCGATAGAAGTGAAACCTTCCGTAAAACAAACTGAGAGAGAATAAGACGAAAGCAGCATTAGGAGCGGGATAATTATAGGTTCATTATAATATTGCTATAAAGTTCATATTTTATTTTCTTCATTTTATTGTTATTCATCCTCAATGTTGTCAATTTCAACAAATGATACGAGTGGCTTATGAAAGCTAAAATATGATACAAATGCTTTGGTTTCGATGTTGTCAACATGTCTTTGAAATACCGCGTCAACGGTTGTTTTTGATCGTGTTGTCGATTCAGTGCGATTGTTACACATTTTTAAATTGAATGTTGTATTGAGAACGTCAATTAAAGGAACCGCTGTGTCCAATGCAAAATTTACGTTAAAATCGCCACTTAAAATCATTGGAACTTTATTGTAATCTTTTCTAAATATCCGCGATACTTCTGGTGTATACTTTATTAAATTTTCGTGAATGAATTCCGTGATGCTATTTATTGATTTTTTTTTCTGTCGATATTCACAACACTTTTCTGCATTATTTTTCGGCATAATTGCGGTAAATATTTAAAAATGAAAATATTTACGAATATAAAAATACACACGCGGTTGCTATTATGAGCGTCCCCAGCAAAACCTGCGTGACCGAAACTCTAACACAATTACATTTTTTTGAATGTTATTATACAAACACATATGCACGCAGGTTTTGCTGGGGCGTGACCGAAACTCTAACACAATTACACATATGCACTCGTATTTGTTTGAAAATTTTTTTTTTTTTTTTTGGTTCTCCGTCACCTTTGGAAAATGTGTAAACAGTAAGCAAACTTTATTCATATATTTTTCCTCATTTTTGCATCAGTAAAATTAAACAAACGCCGTAGCCGAATGGGTTGGTGCGTGACTACTATTCAGAATTCACAGAGAGAACGTCAGTTCGAATCTCGGTGAAAACACCAAAATTAAGGAAAACTATTTTTCTAATAGCGCTCACCCCTCAGCAGGCAATGGCAAAACACCGAGTGTATTTCTGCCATGAAAAAAAGCTCCTCATAAACATATCATAAAATAAAATAAAATATCTGTTTAAAAAAAATTTTTTTCTTGTGATTCGAACCAAGAATTTTGGATCGGAAGCTCACATTGCTAGCCGATCGGCTATCGCGCCATGCTGTCGGCGCTGGCCTAAAAGTTATTTAGTTCGTCGCTACGTGTATATGTAATATTCGTAGCCAAGAGTGTCGCTTTTTTCGTTTCACTTTTTCTCAAATCACTCCCAACGATTCTAAAGAAGTTTTCACTTCAAAAGTAATAGCTAAAAAATCACCCTTTATGTTTTCATGGCTCGGAGCATAGGATAATAGGAATGAATAAAGATCAAGCGTCAACGTTGGCAGGATTATGTCGACCGAATAGAAAGAAACGCTTGGGCTCTGGAAGTATTTGATGCGTTACCAGCTGTTGCTACCAGATGAAGCCCTTCTCTGTGTTGGAAAGATCAGGTGGAGAAGAACTTGGCTTCACTTGGTGTTTCCAACTGGCGTCGGTTAGTACGAGAAAGAAACGACTGGCGCGCTTTGTTAAACTCGGCCAAACTCGCGTAAGCGGTTATCGCGGCAGTCTAGAAGAAGGAGAAGCCCGCACTGAACGAAATACGTTTGTTTTGCGCTTTTTGTAAGCCAAATATTAACGGTATTTTTGAGCCACTTCAAGCGTTCACTTTATTATACTAAAAGCTACCGGGTTATAAACTGCATAACTGAAAATTTTCTTCGGATTCTGAAAAGAAGTTGGATATTTTGATGAAAAAAAAAATTCACAATGACACTTTTTTTTTCTGTTGGGCAGAACGCACTTAAATTCCATTTGTTTTTGTATTTTAGAAACTGACGCATGTGAAACGGAACACTATAAGGGAAATTGTGCTGTCAGCCGAAATTGTCCGCAACTATCCGATTCTATGAACGCAATGGGTCTCACCCATAACGATATTGGCCATTGTGATTTTACTGAATTTGAGGAGATTATTTGTTGTCCGTAAGTATTTATGAACTAAATAAGTGATGAGCTTTTCCTCCAGCAGCTTTGGTTTCCATGCACTCTGCTAAAAAAAAAAATATAAAAAATATTATTTTTAGGAACAGTGCAGTAACCAGTACCACTACAGCAAAGCCGTCGGATATTACTACCACAGCACCACTGCCAGGGTTTGTTTTCTTTGCATTAAAGAAAAGATATTTCTTAGCATAAAATTTAAAAAATATATATCTTTTTTTACAATTTGCTTTGCAGCAACATGACGTCACGTACATGCAATATCGATCGCCCGGCTGATCGTGGTGGGTATAGCGTGAAAATCATTATAGTGGCAGTAATTATAAAGTTAAAAAAATATTAAAAATTTCAGCATGCAGGAATATTGAAATGGCTCTGATGCCAAGCTCAATAAATCATATAATTGGAGGCACAGAATATCCGCATATGGCGAAAATTGTTTATGACGACAAAGATATGGTTTGTGGTGGGACGTTGATTGATAAACGTTTCGTTCTTACTGCGGCGCATTGCATAACACGGAGGGGCATGAAACCTATAAAAGTTATTTTGGGTGTTACTGACTTCAATGATACAGAGCAATGGCAAGGCCGACTGGAGATAGATATCAAAGTGAGTAATATGAATACATATCCATATACAGAAGGTGGCACAAAATTAATCACCCTATCGGAAGATTTATAATTTTTGCAATTTGTGAACGAGGCAACTACAGTAAACAAATAGACAAAAAATGGAGCGCGCGTAAAACTCAAAATAAAGATTATCATAATTTATAATTATTTTTTTTTGTATTAAGTAAAAGTGTTATTTTTTTTCTTTGTTCATTCCTCTCGGGAGCATTGGGCCTCGATAAGATGTTTTGCGTTGGTTTCGTTAATCTATTTGATTTCTGACAGTGTAGATGATTAGCTTTGCCGCTAGGTAGGTAGGTGGGGTGGCTGTCGCAATGACACACTTAGACTATTCATAGATCCATTGGAAACTGGGAACAGGAACTTATCCTCACCCTGTGGGTTCCTTTTCAAACCATCCGGTAGCTTTAATAAACGAGCAAAGTTTCGTTAGTTTTAGATGCGCTATGTCCGCTTCTTCTTCTTTCATAGCGTACGTCAAAGCTTCCTCCAAAATGCTCCTCCAAAGCGGTCTATCTTGAGCTGTTGCTCCGTAGTTACGTATTCCCAGCTTCTTAAGATCGTGTTCCACTGCGTCTATCCAACGGTTCCTCGGTCTGCCTTTGGACTCCACGCCCATTAGCTTTCCTGTCAAGGCTTTCTTCACGGTACAGTCAACAGGCATACGGATCACATAACCTAGCCATCTTATGTGCTGCGCTTTAACAAAACGCACAGCTGTCTCGTTCTGAGTTAGATCGTTCAGTTCCGAGTTCAATTGGATTCTATAGGTACCATCATCCATTCTTATAGGACCAAAGATCTTTCTTAAAATTTTTCTTTCCGTGCTAGCAATCGGCGCGCAGTCATCAACCTTAAGAGTCCATACCTCACAACCATATGTTAGGATTGGTCGAATAAGTGTCTTGTACATAGTGAACTTTGTAGCTTTAGACAAAAGTTGGGACTTGAACAAGTTAAGGTGGGCGTATAACACTTTGTTGGCGGCGTTGATGAGATCCCTGACGACGATGCGAACATAATGTCCGCAACATCAATTAAAAATGCCATGCCAAGAGTGCGAAACCTCCTTGTCGCTAAGTTTTCACACTCACATAAAACGTGCCTGACTGTTTCCTCTTCTTCTGAATTTAGACAGCTTCTACAGAAATCGAAGTACGGGAGTCCTAACCTTCTAGCGAGGCTGCCTATCAGACAGTGACCAGTTAATACCCCTATCATTTTTCTTATAGATTCTCTGTTAAATCTTAGCAAGATTTTCGATCGACCGCTGTTCCATTTCGGCCATGTCTGTCTGCTTAGTTCGCATGTGTAGAGGTTTTGCCAACTTACCATATTGATGGTTTCCCTTTCTATAAGTATTTTACAAGTGGGCATAGGTATCAGCGTCTTATCCGCTTGGAAAACAAGCGTTGTACCAATTCGACCAAGTTTATCTGCCTTGCAGTTCCCTGCTACATATATGCCTGTGTCCTGGCACCAAATAAGGTGTATTTTGTAGTATTTTGATATGTCCTTTACAAGTTTAAAACATTCTATGACTGTTTTAGACGAGTGTGTTTTAGATCCAAGCACTTTTATTGTCGCTGGACTGTCTGAGTATATGAATACTTCATTTGTGGATAATACTCTCGTTTTTATTACAGTAAGTCCCTCTTTTATGGCAGTGACTTCCGCCTGCAAAACACTGCAATGATCAGGTAGACGAAATGATTGGCGAGCTCCGAGTTTACCGGAGTAAACCCCTCCACCTACTCTGTTATATAGTGTTGAACCATCTGTATAGATGTTTATATCATTTCGCTACCACCCTTCCTATTTGGAAGGAAATGCTGTGACGAAGGATTTATCTAAATTGATATCCTTGGTCTTACAGAAATCCGTTGTACCAGGAATGCAGGGGAATTTTTCTAAAATTCAAGAGTGTCCTCTCTGCTTTATTCTGAGTATACCGATTTCGCTTAATCTGAGAGCAGCCTTGGCAGCTGTTTGCTTGCCGAAATGCTCTATTGATAATAGGTTAAGCATAATGTGTAGTGCCTCTGTGGGTGTGGTTCTCAGTGCCCCGCAGATGCAAAGACTGGCCATTCTTTGTACATGTACCATGGTTATTTATATATAACTTATCTAAAACCGGCCCCATTATTGTATAATGTATGTTAGGATTGGTCTTACAATAGCTGTGTATAGCCAATATACGATAGATGGGGAAGGACCCCAACTTAGTCCTATTTGCGGCTTACAAGAGCAGAGTGCTATTGTTGCACTTTTTACTCTACCTTCGACATTTGATTTCCATGTTAGCTTTCTGTTTAGTATAAGACCTAACGAGCGGGCCTCATCACTAAATGACAAAGCCGTTCCATCTAGAGTCGGAGGAGTTATTCTTGGAATTCTATGTTTCCTGGTAAATAAGATCAGTTCGGTTTTGTTGGGGTTGACGCTTAGCCCATTTGATCTTGACCAGTTCTCAACCATGTTTAGTAAATCTTGCATGATTTCACAAAGTGTATTGGGAAATTTCCCTCTTACAACCATTGCAACATCATCCACATAAGCTACGATGTGTTGTCCTCTCTCTTCTAGGCTCTTTAGCAAGAAGTTTATTGCCAGCACTCAGAGGAGAGGAGACATCACACCGCCTTGAGGTGTTTTTCTACTGACTCTTTTCCTGATCGTCGTGGCCTCTAAGGTTGCGATCACAAATCTGCTCATTAGCATGTTTTTGATGAACTCAACTAAAGCCCCGGAGATAGCCTGCCGCTTTCAGTCCTAAATAGTGCGAATGCCCACCTGTCGTTGCTTAGGAACAACGTCGTCTTACTGCTTGAAGCGCCATCTGTGTTTCACATTTTTCTGCCAGAAGGAGCGCACAGATGGTTGAGGACTTCGCTAAATTTGGAGTGTCTGCGCTATTAAAAAGTGTTGATTGGTTCGTATAAGTTGTGATTCTTCAAGAATCCAACTAGCGGTTCCGCACCATTTTTTTGCCACATCCTCGTTATTAAAAAGTGTTATACAAAAACAAAATTGGATGATCAATTTTGCGCCCCCTTGCATGTAGTCAAACAAACTATTTTTCTCACATGATTTGTTTCATTTTCTTCAATTTCATAATAGGCAACCTACGTGCCACAGAACTATTCGAGTTTTTCTTATTACTTCGACATTGGATTAATTGAATTGGCCAGAGATGCCGATTTTAGTGTTAAGGTTTATCCAACATGCCTGCATACTGATCCAACTGATTTGCCCGAAAACACGGAAATAATTGAGACTGGTTGGGGACGCACCGAAAGTAACAGTACGCATATGAAATTTTATTATTAAGCGAATGCATTTTAACTTTTTTCCTACGTAGATCTATCAAAACACTTAATGGCGGCCAAAATGAATCTGATACCGCTGCCAAAATGCAACGCAGAATTCAAAAATTACATTGATCGTCGCTTACGCCATGGGATTGATGAGACACAGCTGTGTGCTCTGGCGCCAGGGAAAGATGCCTGTTGGGGCAACTCTGGTGGGCCACTGCAGATAATTAAAGAGAAAGCCTACAATAACTACAGAGTGGTGGGTGTAGTTTCATTTGGCGGAAATTGTAGAAATTTACCGGGTATTTATACCAGTGTGGCAAAATTTTTGGATTTTATTGAAAGTATTGTATGGCCTGAAGGATGATGGACGATAAACGAGCTGACCTGACCCTAAATTAGAAATACAATTTTATTAAAAATTATAAGGAAATGTTTTTCTCTTAAGCGCTTGCCTTCAGTGCGAAGCTGTGACTGCCGACAAAAATCGAAAAATTTATTATTTTGTATGTAACATAATCGAATTTATTGTCATTTAAAAAGAAATGTATTAAATATTAAAATTCTGTTAATATAAGGTGAAGTCCAAAATAAGCACGACTTGCATATTAAAAATGTTTTTGATGACGCCATCTTTTTAATGCTTTAGTGCGGTGGAAGTTGCATCCCCAGCTGACTTTCAGTGAAAGCTTAGTGACATTCAGTACAGTGGAAGCGAAATTATTGCGTCTAAGGTGTCAGTATGTTTGTGTGATCGGTACAAAAATGAGCTTCGAGCAAAGAGCTAAATCAAATTTTGTTTTAAAATCGGTAAATCGTTTACCGAAGCATTTGAATTGATGCAAAAAGTGTATGGCGGTGATTGTCTATTTCGTGCCAGACTTTATGAGTGCTTTACACGTTTCAGAGATGGTTGTGAGGACATAAATGACAATGAACGGGTCGCCCAAAATCAGTAATCACCGAAAACTCCAACGAAATTGTTCGTAAATTTAACAAAAATGAACCGAAACCATCGTTGAAATTCATGGGATCGGAATTGAATATCTCCATAACATCGATTTTTCGCATTTTAGATGATCATTTGTGCTTACGAAAGGTCTGTGCACGTTTCATTCCGCACAAGATAACTGAAGGCCGAAAATTGCTCAGAATTCAACATTCGAAAAGCCTCATTAAAGAGGCGAGAAAAGACGAGAACTTCCTTCACAACATTGTAACTGGTGATGAAACGTGGTGCTTCCAACATGAACCTGCAACTATGCTTCAAAGTGCCGAATACAAGGCCACAGACGAGCCACCACCCAAAAAATCGCATTTGGAGAAGTCAAAAATAAATTCGATGCTCATTTGTTTTTTCGATTCCAAGGGAATTGTCCACAAGCAATTCGTGCCAACGGGCCAAACCGTCAATTCAATTTTCTATCTTGGTGTTTTCAATTTGAAGCATTTGTTGTGAATACCGCGAAGGAGGAAGCTGGCGCTTATCGTATGATAATGCACCATCTCATCGATCTACTCGTGTGACTGATTTTTTTACTAGAAATCGCATTTTAACCATCAATCACTTAACGTATTCGCCTGATATGGCTCCCTGTGACTTCTACCTTTTCGAAAAATTGCATTTGGCCACGAAAGGAAAACGTTTTATGTCCGTAGAGACCACCCAAAAGGCTTGTAACGACATCCTGGAGGACATTCCGGTCAATGACCTGAAACTTTCTGTCGAAAAGCTTTTAGATCTTGCAAACCAGTGTACCGAGGCCAGAGGGGACTATTTTGAATAAATAAAATCGAAGTTATCAGAACAAAACTCCTGTGGTTTCTATTTTAGCTCAGTCTTGTTTTGTTTGTTTTGGACTTCGCCCCACCCAAGTGGGGAAAGTTACTGATCGCCATTCACTCGGGAGTGGCCATGATGATTCTTCTGCATATGGCTCAAGCAGCTCACAACATCCGGGATTAGCCCACGTATCCTCTGAGTAGCTTCCAAAAACCCGTTCGGGAGTGAGCTAACGTGAGAAGGCGAAGCATTCCAGGATAGCTGGTTGTGCGTTGGGTTTGGGACCCGCCACTTAACTTAAACTCAATGAAAACAGCAACAATGCCTCGGATGAGAACTTCCAACACTGATTGCGACCCCTGCAAATGAAATGAAGAATACGATTTGAGGGCATGCACCTGGAATGTCCGGTCCCTTAATGGGGAAGGTGCCTCTGTCCGGCTAGCTGATGTCCTCGTGAGAGTAAAGGCTGACATCACTGCCATCCAAGAAATGCGATGGACGGGGCAAGGCAGGAAAACCATAGGTCCTTGCGACGTCTAATACAGCTGTCATGTAAAGGAGCGCAAATTCAGTGTCGGATTTGTTGTGGGAGAGAGACTTCGCGCCAAGTACTGTCGTTCACTCCGGTGGACGAGCGTCTCGCAATAATCCGCATCAAAGCGCGATTTTTTAAAATCTCGCTAATTTGCGCCAACTCCCCGATGGAAGAGAAGGACGATGCAGACTCGCGGAAATGTTTTTATTATGTAAAATCAAAAAAAAAAATGTTTATCAATTCTCAGATTTTCTTGAATTTTTTTTTCCAAAAAAAAAAAATTTTTTTCTAAATTTTCGACATAACTTGAAGGGACTCCAAATTTTTAAACAACTTATTAACCTTTAATTTACTGTTTCATATAACACACTCTGTGCCGTTTGTGTGTTTGTTACAGTTCCGGAAGTTCCGATCATCTGACAGTTGCGCTACTAGGAGAGGTATACTTTGACAATTGTTTTAAGTTCTGTTGCGCGAAAACGTCTTTCTGTATATTTTATCTTACGAAAAATGCAGTGCCCGACTCGAAATAACTTTTGTTACGTTTGTGGTTTATTCGCACCAAGTAAAATTTTTAAAAATATTACGAAAACAGTGGTTAATTCGTTTCAGAAAATATTCAAGACTGCTTATATTCCTTACTTGTGGTATACTCCGGAAGTCGTGTGCGACTATTGCTATAGAAATTTATGCAAGTTTACTGATGGAAGGTCAACAATAAAGTACTCTGTACTAACAATTAAAAAAATAAAGTGCCTAAGTTTCTTTAAAAGCATTAAAATTTTTAATGTAACAATTTTTAACTTTAATATAATAAAATTAATAAAAAAAATTCGGGGTTTTATATCTCTATTTTAATGCGGAGTGAAATACCTTTCTTTTGATACCCACATCGGCATATCTCATGCAATTTTTTTTTTTTAATTTCGAACAGGTGGCAACCCTGTGAAACATTGTCAGTGACAACACCTAGGGGAAAAGTCTAGAAATGTGATACACTATCTGTGTGCCCAATTTCATTCAAATCCGTTAAGCTAATCCTGAGATCGTGTGGCTATACAGATATGCATACAAGAATTGCTCGTTTAAAGTTATAAAATACAAAAAAAAAAATTGTAACGTGTATTTTTATTTTTTATCCCCTTTCCGAAAAAGTATATTTGGTTCGTAGGACAGAATGTGTGTAACGCGGTGTAATCTTGTGCCTGATCGAATCTTTTTTTTCAAATGGCGGCCTCACGAAATATATTTCACATTTTCGAGAAAAAAACCAACAATTAACTGTTTAAAAAAATCGAATTTTTTGAAAAAACTAAATACTTCGAACAGGCACGAGTTTTTTATGTTTTTCAAAAGCAGTTTAAATTTTATTGAAATCTACCAAGCGGTTTTTAAGTTACAGTGGATGCTTTCCATTTCAATTCAACCGGGCTATTCGGGTCATGTTCTTCGATTTCGATGTAACTCAAATATGTTGCTCTCTGGTCAAAATAATGAGACACGTATTTTTTTGTTCGCCCGAAAAAATGTTTTTTCAAGAATTATCGGCAATTTTGCTTTTCGGCTCAAAATCGATTTTTTTTGATTATATAAGAAAATTTTTTTTTAAATGTCCCTAACATAAGTGGCAATTCGGGACTTTATCGTTTGCTATGTTTTTTGTATTTTTTATCAAAAAATATCTACAAAATAAAACGGATCGGCAATAAATTTATCCACTTGGCCAAACGACGCTCTCGATGTAGTCCAGAAACGCGCTCACACGCGTATAAAGACCAGGAGTTGAGCTGCCACAACTGAAACCAGCCGAAATTACACCAACCACACGAAATTTGCTTAACGCTTCGTCCACCACCAACATCAGTGGGCCACCCGAATCGCCTTGACATGCATCCTTTGTTAGGCCAGGATCATGGGCACACATCTGACTGTCAATAATGCCAACACTGATTCTACGCGTCAAGCCGTTGTCTACGAAACTTTCATTGCATCTGCTGTTTTCGACGATGGTCTGTCGAGCCTTAAGCAAAACATTGGACTTCTCACGCGCTGAAAGCAGATATGGAAAAAAATTGTAAAAAATATTAAAAAAAGCTCTCAACGCAAGCCTACTTCTCTTATTGATCACACCCCAGCCAGAGACATAGAGCACAGAGCTGGCTGGTGGATCTTCGGGTTCGGTGTAAAGACACGTCGGAAAAACATTGGTGGTATAAACAACATCCGATGCCAATTCAAGCAGTCCAACATCATTGTAAACACTAGCGCTGGAGTATTCCGGGTGTATGTGAATTTTCTAAAGCAAAATGGGTGGTAAATATGTGAATGTTAGCTCGGGCGCACTATGTAAGTAAATTTACCTTAATTGGGATCTCGACAGCTTCTCGCATTTGTTCGGGGTCGGTGAAATTCACCACACCCATACGCGCCGTTACCGGTTTCTGACGCGTCACCAGACAATGGGCCGCCGTCAAAACGAAGCGTTTCGCAATCAAAGTACCGCCACAATTGTATTCGATATCATCGTCCGTAGTGCTCAGCCCGATCGCCACCATGTGCGGGTATTCCCCGAGATCTACGGGTGTGCCGCCCAGAATGTGCGGTGTTAGCAGAGGTTGCAGCTGAGCGTCAATTTCAGCACAGGCTAGTCGTGTGAGAGAGATGATCCAATCATAATTTATTAGAAAACATTCAAATGGTTGTAGCGATGTGTTATTTGGTAGACTCACCTTTTACGGCTGGGCGTTCATCTGAGCGTGTTCTGATAGTTGTAGAAGGTGTATTCGGCGCATTTCTGCAAAATTCAAAGGAAGCATTCTAAAGGAAGTACATACATTGGCCCTGAGATGGTTTGTGTTTTGGATACACTTACGGACAACAAATAATTTCCTCGTATGGAGTGAAGCCGCAGCGGCTTACATCGCGTATTTTCAAGCCCAGTTGGTTCATAAGCAAAGGTAGGTCCAGACATTTGCTTGACGCAGTGCAGATACCCATATTACCTTTTATCTGACATGGATCACCTACTAAATCGAGAATAGATTTCAATACGTTGTCTATAATAAAAATAAGTAATATTAGATAATATCAAATATTTTTTATGAGGAGCTCCTTCATGGCGGAAGTACATCGGCGGTTGCCCGTTACCAGTCGAGGGGCGACTGCTATTAGAAAAAACGTTTTCTATCATTTGGCTGTTTCATGCACGGAGACTCGAACCTACGCACTCCCTACAATCCATTTGGCAACACAAATGGTTTTTGTTATTGTAGGAGTCTTACTAAACCCTGCCTAGATTAGACTCCAATTACCATTAATTCATCTAGCGGTGCACGCTGAAAACTCACTACTCGATGGGGTCGGATCACAAAGGCAGGGAAGTTAGATGAGCTGATTTGCGTCGTGAGAAGCGGTGGTTAGTATCATGCGATTCTTCTTTATATACAGAACATACGTTCGGTGCGTATAGTCTCTCCTGGAGAAGTATGAGTTTAACTTGCCACAATATACAGAGCGCAGTCGTGTCAGTATACTGTGCGGATTTCACAAGATAACTTAAGCTTTTGCCCGCATTGGAGTTTAATTTATCGCCGCTGCCAATGATTTATGTGGTTTATTGTCCGTTATGTACCGCAGTTGGTGTATTTAATGCTAAGCTTTGTCTTTCATGTCCAGAAGTTAGCTGATGTGCCTTGGAGGTTGCTCAACTTTCAGCAGGTGTGTGCTGGGGTGATCTCTGCCCTAACAACCCAACCGAAACTATTGGGTTGGGGAATAAGTTCATAGCGTTGTTATATTTTATTTTATTTATGTCATAGGTGAGCCTACAGCACAGAAATGGTGTGAAAAGTTCAAAAATGGTGACTTTAATGTCAATGACACATCACCCAGCGGAAGGCCTCCTGAATTCGATGAAGAGCGTCTCAAATCACTTTTGAAGCAGAACAGTCACCAAACCAGTCGTGAATTGGAGGAAATAATGAACTGCAATCATAAAAGGATTCTCAATCACCTTCATTCAATGAGATTTACCGAGAGATTTGGAAGTCTGCGAGCTTGGGAGCCTCACGAGCTCAACAAGAAATAAACAAAGAAAGTCGCCTTCAAATTACTTCTCAGCATCTCGCCCGCCATCGAGCAACACGCTTTCATAAACAGCGCTGAGTTAAGAAATGGTGTCTGTACCATGAGTCTTTTGTTATGAAGCAAAGAAAGGGGTGGGTGGCTCCAGGAGAGACGCCAAACCCAAGGTCAAGCCGGATCTTCATCCAAAGAAGGTCATGACGTGTGTTTGGTGGGACTGAGAGGGCAGGATGCACTGGGAAATGCTCGAAAAGAAAATCCAGGGTCAACAAGTAGCTCTACATTGCCCAGCTGCACCGCGTGAATGAGGCTATTCGATTGAAAAGACCTGATCGACATGGTCAAACCATACTTCTTCACGACAACGCCAGGCCCCATGTTGCACAAGTCATCAAAGCCGCACTCCAAGAGCTCGAATAGGAGTTCCTTCAGCATCCGCCGTATTCTCCAAACCTTGCACCGACCAATTAACATCTTTTCCGCTCCCTGTCAAATCATTTGAAGGATTTTACCTTCGTTAATTAAGAGATCCTTAAAAACTGGCTCAACAACTTCTTTAATTCCAGACCAGGCGATTTTTGGCGAAATGGCATCAACAAATTGGTTGAGACGTGGCCAGAGGTGGTAAACAGTAACGGCGAATAGATAAGTGATTAACTAATTGTTTTTGTTTAAATAAAAATCTTCTGTTTTGCCTACTAACTGCGGGATACTTTTGTAGGGACTAGTAGATGAGCAGCCCTGCAGTTCACACGATGGCACACAGTTTGCTGCCTTCTTCATCAACTTAGAGTAAGCGGAAGAACTTCCCAGCATAAAAATGAAGGTAATAAAAGACCCATCTTTAATATTGAGCATATATTCGGTACAGCCAGGGCCGTAGGGAGCATATCCGGGCCCCGGGGGAAAATTGCAAATGCGGGCTCTTTCCAATTATGTCTAATTCATATAAATACGTATAATTTCGAGTCCGGGCCCCTCTGAAAACTCCGGGCCCGGGGGAAAAAGTACCCGATGTCCCCCCCTCTCGTCTGGCCTGGGTACAGCTGAATAGGAGACATTTTTCTCATTGAATACTAAAGAAAAATCGATGCTAAAAAGTAACAAAGATAGCCTAGTTTCCATCTTAAGAATATTCAGTCCTTCAAGAAAGCGTCCATCTATGTTCATTGGAAGGATTGAAGAATGTTTGTTTTGTAGAAATTTTAGCAAAGAGCTTTCGGTACTCCTTTGATTGTATGCTCTAGATGACTACCAGAAGATGTAGTGTCGCAGTATCTCTCTGTCAAGGGAGGATGGCTTGTGCCGTAACAAAGGTGCAAATCGCTTTCACTTTCTCTTATATTTTCCTGCCTTTTAATACCATTTTAACACAATTTTAATTTCCTCCTAAGCTTTTGGTATCATAATAAATCTTTACACATTTCATATCTAAGCAAGTCCCATTGGTGTGTGTCTTCTAAACTTAATCTGTCCCAAACTAACCTTCCCGCACCCTCGAAGGACAGAAAAACAAGAGCAAACAAGAATCAAACCTGTTGAAGCGGGCTTTGGAAAGATCTAGACGCTCAGGAGAAAGTGTGTAGGAGGGCTACACTGGTTTACAAATTATTAATTAATTTTTTCGCCAAGCAGCAACCCATCCAATTCCAATGTGAAATGGGTCGCTGAGTGCAAAAACCAATATAGTTTTTTTGAAGCTTTATAAAATACGTTTGTGACTTTCGAAATTAATTTGACATCTTCTAAATTCCTTTTGACGACTTCTTAAGAATATTTCATTATTCTTAAGTCCATATTATACTTTATAAAATCGAAATACTACTTTCTTAAATACATTTGTTGCCTTCTAAATTATATTTTACGCTTTCTAAAGAACATTTGCCGCTTTCTACAAAGCATTTGACTACTCTAAAGTTCCTACGACACCTTCTAAAATTTAATTGACGCTTTATAAAATAAGTTTGGCATCCTCTAAGTTACATTTTACACCTTCTTAAGATAATTGTGTTATTCTAAAGCACATATCACACTTTCTAGAATCGAAGTGATGCTTTCTAAATAACATTTGATGCCTTCTAAACTAATATACATTTGACTATTCTAAAGTACATACGAAATTTTTCAAAATCGAATAAACGCTTACTAAAATACATTTCTTGGTTTCTAAATTACATTTGACATCTTCTAAATTATTTTTGACGTCTTTTAAAGAATATTTCATAATTCCTAAGTTCATATTATGCTTTAGAAAATCGAAATACTGCTTTCTTAAACACATTTCTTGCCTTCTAAATTATATTTTACGCTTTCTAAACAACATTTGACACTTTC
Organism: Anastrepha obliqua; assembly: GCF_027943255.1. Lineage (NCBI taxonomy): Eukaryota > Metazoa > Arthropoda > Insecta > Diptera > Tephritidae > Anastrepha > Anastrepha obliqua. The sequence continues at coordinate 26,376,114 of NC_072893.1, forward strand.
TAAACAGCATTTGGCTATTCTAAAGTACACACGATACTTTATAAAATCGAATAGACGCTTTCTTAAAAACATTTCTTGCTTTCTAAATTACATTTCACATATCCAAATTTCATTATATGCTTTCTAAACTATATTTGACGCCTTCTAAAGAACATTTGGCACTTTCTACAGATCATTTCACTGTTCTAGAGTTCACATAAAAGCAAATAGAAGCTTTCTAAAACACATTTTTTCCTTTCTAAATTACATTTCACATCTTCTACAATACTTTTGACGTCTTTTAAAGAACATTTGATTATTCTTAAGCCCATATTACACTTTATAAAATCGAAATACTGCTTACTAAATTACATTTGTTACTTTCTAAATTCTATTTTACGCTTTCTAAAGAGCATTTGACTATTCTGAAGTGCATACGATACTTTCTAAAATCTTATTGACGCTATCTAAAATACATTTGGCATATCCCAATTACAATTGATGCTTTCTAAACTATATTTGACGACTTCTAAAGAACATTTGACACTATCTAAAACACATTTGGCTATTCTAAACTACATATGACACTTTCTAAAATCGAATTGAAGCTTTCTAAAATTAATTTGGCATCCTCGAAATTACATTTCACGCCTTCTTGAGAAAATTGTATTATTCTAAAGTACATATGATATTTTCTAGAATCGAAGTGACGTGTTCTAAATAACATTTGATGCGTTCTAAATAACATTTGACTATTTTTAAAATGCATACAATACTTTTTAAAATCGAATTGACGAATTCGAAAATACATTTCTTGTTTTCTAAATTACATTTGACGTCTTTTAAAGAATATTTGATAATTATTAAGTGCATACGAGTACTTTATAAAATAGAAATAATGCTTTCTAAAGAGCATTTGACTATTCTGAAGTGCATACGATACTTTCTAAAATCTTATTGACGCTTTCCAAAATACATTTGTGGCTTTCTGAATTACATTTGACATATCCCAATCACATTTGATGCTTTCTAAACTTAATTTGATGCCTTCTAAAGAACACTTGACACTTTCTACAGATCATTTGACCATTCTAAAGTTCATATGGGCCTTTCTAAAATTGAATTGACGCTTTCTAAAATCAATTTGATATTTTCAAAGCTACTGTTGGTAAATCTGTAGTGTTGAGCTTCATATGAGCTGTGTGAGCTTCATGGATACATCACCTTAGTTCAGCGAATGCAGATCGAAGGGCACCAACGCACAGTGGTCCGACCAGAAGGCGTTGGCGGACAAAATTCAAAAACTCATTTAAGGGGGAGGTAGGGTTTAGCGCTAAAAAAAAAACACTTTTTTTGTGAATTTTTTACAGAAATATGGCTTAAGATACTTTAATAAAATCAGTTACATGTTATTGTACACCTTTTCAATAAGTTCTTAAAAAATATTAATAATAAAATATTGACAAATAAGCCCATGACAGAGTTTTTTTGGAGATATGTTTTTCGAGAGGTGCTCTGCGGTGCCAATCGGCATTCGTCGTAGAATCATCTGAAACTAAAAAAGTCGAATTTTTCAGTTAAAGTATGACGTAATGCTCCCCCCTACATTAATAAAATTTTTTTTTTTTCATTTTTGTAGTTTTGGTGGCAAAAAAACGTAAAACGAGCATTTTTGGCGAAAAATTTCGCCATATTTGTAAGTGAAAAACAACCTTAAAAAACAAAAAATAAAAAAAAAACAGTGTAGGGGGGAGGTATTTTTGATTTAGAAAACGTGTGCCAAATTTGAAAAGAATCGGTTGAATAGTTTCGGAGTTGTGATTGGCACCGACTTTTAAGAAGCCATTTCGGGAAAAACGCGTTTGAAAAAATGACTCTGAGAAATTATCGATGCTCCGCATTCGAGGTAGAGTGCCTACAAAGGCTATAACATTGAGAGTACTGCTCCGATCCACTTAAAATTTTGACACAACATTCTTGAAATGATTTACTATAAGATGAGTGAAGAAAAAAAATTTCGATTTTGTGACCCTACCCCCCCCTTAATTAAGCTGAAAATATATATTTAGGGGTTTTAAGGATCAGTGATGACGAATCTGACCTTAGTTTTAGCAAATTTTAAATTCATTGAATACTATAAATACATGTTTACTTCATTAATTAGTAATTAGCTGGTAAGTTTATTTTTACATTTTTCACGACCCCAGAGAGTACCACGTGGAGGTTTACGGTAAGGTTATTCTCTCCTCATTTTTTTTTTTTGTTTTTAGATTTTTTTTTTAATTTTTTTTTTTTAATTTTAAAATTTTTTTTATTTTTAATTTTTAATTTTTTTTTTATTTTTAATTTTTAAATTTTTTTTTTTTGTTTTAGTTTTTAAATTTTTTTTGGATATTTAGTTGTTTTTTGTTTTTCATTTTTTATTTTTTTTTTATGATTCAGAATCCTCGGTTTCTGATGAGCTGTTTTCTGAGGCTGGATCATTTTTCAAATTTAAAAGCGCAAGAACCTTTTTTGAAAATGGTTTTGGCGTGTTTTTCGGAACCTTAGTTTTTGATATTATAACTACATCTGATGAACAAAGCATTTAATAAATCTGTCATTGTGTCAGTTCTCGACATTTATCGTGTATTGTTTTGTCTAAAATTTTTCAAATCCTTATTGCGTGCTTCCTGAGCCCCTTCGGAGAGTTGGCCAATACGCAGCAAAGCATGTTTATTAATTAAACTCCCATGAATTAGTTGTCTCTTAATGCTGATGGGGTCTGTGATGTCTTTTTCTGTCTTTTACACAAAATTGCATAAACCATATGTAACGTTTTGCCTGTGGGTAAATGCACAAAAGCTACATTATTTTTAATTTGCGCAACTTTGCGCAACAGGTTTCAGTTTGAGATCATAGCTGAAATATGTGGATACATCACTCATGTTGATTTCAAGTGGACCGGTGTGGACTACTCGAAAAAATGATCTTTAAAAAAAAATTTTCGAAAAATTTTGAAATTTCAAAAAAAAAAAAATTGGATTTTGTACCACAACTTAAGAGAATTATTACTGTTTCCGTTAATATATTCAATTATCTTTTTATTTTTTAATATTTAGTTAACAATCAAATGGTAATATTTATTTGCAGACATGAAAACGAAACTCTTGTATGAAGTACGATTTGCATACAATTTCATGTTTAAAGTCAAAAAACTACAATGAAAATTTTTTTAAATTAAGTAATATTTTGAGGAAATCTGCCTTGAATATTTAAGAAAACATCTGCATTATCAAATTTTTATTTCAAAAATGTTGAAAAATTGAATTTTGTCCGGCCGCCGGACCACTGTGCAACGGCTGCGTGATAGCCTGCCCCATATACTCCATGTGCTCCAGTTCTGAAAGTATTCGTGGCCATAACTACTGCAGATAGTAGAGAAATGGGCGCTCTTTTGTTTTTTTTTGTTAGAAAAATAAACGTGCAAAAAATATTTAAACTCATATGGGCCGGATTATCAAAAAATTACTTACTTCATGTAAATATCTGTAATTAATTATTAAATAAATAAATGAAAATTGAATATAACTAACTATTGCCGAGTAGGCAGTAGAAAATATTCTAATCAAAGCAACATTTTTTCGTGCCTAAAGAACAATCTAATACCAGCATTGATTTAATTAGGGACTAGTAATGCTGCTACAACAACAAGCATCTACATGCTAGTACCTGTCACCCCATTAAAATAAAATTAAGTAAAATATATTTGCATTTTATTAATAATAAATTTCATTTTCTATATTTATTTACCCTCCATTTGAGCTTTCGTGATGCCCAGCAATGCAAATAGGCCTGCAATCAGTAGCAGCATCGGGTAGTGATCGCTTTCTCGCATTTTAGTGTATCTGGAACACATTTAACTGAGTTTTTGATTTTTGTTCTTGGCAATTAAAAGCAATCAGTTTGCATGTAAAAAATAATTATTGAGGTGCTCAAAGGTATGTGCTTATGCGTGTTTGTAAGTGTTGTCAAGCGAATTTGTCGCATGCAATTGTGCGTGTGTGTGATATTAATTGCACACCTCAGGTGAAGTGGAGTCGTTGAACCGTAAAAAAGAGTCTGCAAGTAAATATGTAATATTGTAAATATTAGTAAGCACATTTTCCCAGTTCCGGTTTTATAAGAAAGTACAATAATAAAGCGTTTTTCAGTAAGAGCGCTTCAACTTTTTTTTTAATAAAACACAAACGGTTTGACTTTTTTTTTATTATCGAGTTTGAACATATACATTTAAGTATAAAATTCGATTTCTTTTGCATGACCACCGCGTGCACGTTTTACGAAGTCCAATCGTTGAACCCAATTTTCGACCACTCTTTTGCATAAATCGGCCGAAATTCCAGCAATTTCGCGTTCAATATTGGCTCTGAGCTCACAAATCGTCGCCGGCTTGTTACTGTAGACCAATGACTTCACATAACCCCAAAGAAAATAGTCTAGAGGCGTCAAATCACACGAGCGCGGCGGCCATTCGTCCGGTCCATTTCTGGAAATAATGCGCTCATCGAACTTACTCTTCAAAAAATCAATTGTAGCGTGTGCTGTGTGGCTTGTGGCCCCGTCCTGTTGAAAGCACATGTCGTCTAAGTCCATACCATTCAATTGCGGCCAAAAATAATCGTTTATCATGTCGCGGTATCGATTTCCATTCACAGTAACGTGGCGATCGTTCTCGTCAACGAAAAAATATGGGCCAATTACGCCGCCGGCATGTAAACCGCACCAAACAGTGATTTTTTCGGGATGCAACGGTGCCTCATGAATCACGTGTGGATTGCTTTCTGCCCAGTAACGCATATTTTGCTTGTTGACAAAGCCATTGAGCCAAAAGTGAGCTTCATCACTGAAGATGATTTTATGGAAAAAATCTGGATTAAAGTAGCAGCAACAGAACGATTATTTTCATAAAAAATTTGCACGATTTGCAATCGTTGCTCAAGTGTGTAGCGTTCCATGATGAAATGTATACTAATGAAGTTTACAAATGACAAGCGAAAAATAAAAAATATTGCGTCGTTCGCCCTCCCTATCGGAAAAAAGTTGAAGCGCACCTATTGAAAAACACTTTAAATACAAATACCTGAAAGAGATTTCTCTAGAAAATATGTCGAAAATTTATAATTTTGTATATCAAATTGGACTAGTTTATCTTTTATAATTTTGTTTATTAATTCCCTACACATAATAATTTTTAATCTAATATTTTTTTTTATAAATAAGTAAAAAATCTCTTAGTATTATTTCAGGCCGATAGTCTAAGCTACTAGTGCTTTTCGTAATGTAATATATAATAGTTATTTATAATTATATTTCTAATAAATAAATAAAATAAATACAAATACAACAAAATTCATAACTTTTCAGATTAAACAAGGTTTTTCGTATGACGAACATTTTTGGGTCATCGTGAGGCACATTGGCGGATCGCAATACAGAAATTTGTGAACAAATTCGAGCTGTTGGGACAAGTTAGTGATGTGAAGAATAAAACCCGTGCACGATGCTCAAGAACAGCCGAAAATATTCCTATTGTAGCCGAGTGTTGAAGTGTTGAAGAAAACCCAGGTTTGTCCATTTGTCCATTCCTCGTCGTTCTTTGGAATTAGGCATTACACAAACGTCATTACACCCTATTTTGCATAAAGATTTGGGTCTTAACCCTTATAAAGTCCAGTTAACACAAGAACTCAAGCTGGCCGATCATCAACAACGTCGTGCCTTTGCTGATTGGATCGTTGAAAAGCATGAAAATGATCCGGAATTGCATCGAAAAATCATCTTGAGTGATGAGGCCCATTTCCACCGCGGTGACTTCGTCAACAAGCGCAAAATTGTCGAATCTGGGGCTCAGAAAATCCTAGAGTTATTGTTGAAAAGCCTCTCTATCCTCAACGTGTGACTGTGCGGATATAGTCCGGCAGAGTTTTTTGAAAATGAAGCTGGAGCAACAGTTACGGTGAATGGATTGCACAATCGAGAGATGATTAACGATTTTTTATGCCCGGAATTGGATGGTATTGATCTGGACAACGTTTATTTTCAACAAGACGGCGCCACGTGCCACACAAGCAACGAAACCATTGATCTTTTACGGGAAAAGACCTCCAATAAACACCTCTTATTGGAAAACCCTTTATTATTTGTATGGTTACTAATCGGTCATAATGTATTTGCACCTTCTGGAAATTCTGCATCTAATGCAAAATTTTGAGGCTTATTATGAAAATTTCGGAATTTATTTTATATTTTTTTAAGTAAATTCGTTCAATATTGAATGTCCGATTTTCTGTTACGAGTATCCCTGTTCATCAGCGCTGCTTGTATTCTTCTACTTCTTTATTTCCACTTTATAGCCACCTCAGCGATTTTCTTCCTCGTGCCAACCGCCACTAAGGAAGCCAAGTCCTTCTCCATTTTCGTTTCAGGTACCACCAGCAGGTACTGATAATGGTTGTAGAGGTCTTCTCTGAGTGATACAGCCCAGACCCATTTAGCACAAAAGATGCTATTTTGATGCACCACTTCTTGAACCTAAACTTTTTACAAGTCGAACCATCTTCATTTGACTCTGAAGCTGCCTATGTCGTTTATTTTCTTTTAGGCAAGTTCTTTCAAGTTAACCATCGATAATTCCCCCAGCATTCTATGTCATAGAGCATCCAGACTTCAGCACACATACATTTAGTGAAAGACAGTTTCCTTACATTCTTATTGATTGCATCTTCTACGTTACATCTATCGTTGCACGGTGACCCCATCTTTCTGGCATGGTCTCCCAAAGGTCAGTGGTCGGCCATTGTGGACACAATTCTGAATATGTCTGCTCGTGGCTTTCTTACTTAACCACTCGTCTGTTCTGTATTTGTTGAATTTGGACCACGTTTGTTTAGTTATTTTGCAGATATCCATGTTAGTCCATCTGCCAACGGCCTACTTCTGGAATAGCGCGAAGATCTCCCTCTTACGCACGTCTCGGGGACAGCTGATTACTACCGCTTCGGACTAGTTAAAGGATGCCAGTTGCCAGTTCATCAGCTTTCTCATACCCTTCTATGTTTCTATGGCCTTGTACCTGGTTTCAGATGAGAGAGATGTCTGTCGTATGCGTTAAAGCATTTAATCTTTCTCTGCATTGTTCGATGATTTTGGAATTGGTTGTGACTTTAATCAAAAATGACTGTTTGACTATATGAAAAATGCATATTTCCGATAGTTGCCGTGGATGGTTTTTAATCATCCTAAAAGCTTCCCTTACCTCGAGAACTTCTGCTTGAAAAATACTATTCCAATGCCCCAAACGAAAGGAATTGGAAGTTTCGAGCAGGTACTACTTCGCATCGACAAATCAACACACACCACCTCTTCGTCGATTTGAAAGCTGCTTTCAATAGCAGAAACATGGCTCGCCTCTATGCCGCTATGGCTGACTTTGGTATCCCCGCAAAACCTATACGGCTGTGTAAAATGACGTTGAGAGCTACGGTTAGCTCCGTCAGGATCGGGAAGGACTTCTCCGAGCCGTTCGATACCAAACGAGGTTTCAGACAAGCCGATTCCCCTTCGTGTCATTTTTTTTAATCTCCTACTAGAAAAAATTATAACTGCCGCTGAGTTAAACCGCTTTGGCACTATTTACTACAAAAGTGTCATGCTATTGGCGTATACTGGCGATATTGAAATTGTCGGCCTGAACAACTCAGCGTACTCCAGTCTGGACAAGGAAGCAGAAAAAGTGGGTCTTACGGTGAACGAGAAAAAAAAAGAAAGTAGCTGCTGTCAACATACAAAGAGTCCTCGCGTCTTGGACAACACGTCTCTGTTGGCAATCACGAATTTGAAGTGGTGAAGGTCTTTGTTTATTCACGAACCAATGTTAACAGCCAGAATGACGGATAACTCTTTCTAACACGTGTTACTTTGGAACTTTGGACTCAGTGGCAATAGATAAGTAGAGCCCTTTCTCGAAAAACGGCAACAACGCTGCACAAAAGCCTAATCATCCCCGTCCTTGTATATGGCGCAGAAGCTTGAACGATGACAACAACTGATAAGAAAGCACTGGGAGCGTTCCAGAGAACAATTCTCCAAAAAATGTGTGTTCCTCTTCGCGTAGGTGAGAATGAGTTACGTATCCGATGGAACAGCGAGCTGCATGAACTATACCGAGATGTGGGCACAGTGAAGCGGTTGCGCTGGCTTGGCCATGTCTCGAGGATGAACGAAAGTGCTCAGGCCCATCAGTCTTGCGAGAGAGAACCCACTGGTGGACGACGAAGAAGACTGACTCTTCGTTGGGAAGATTAAGTGAGGCATACCCTGGCAGCAATCGGTGTCACCAACTGGCGCCAGCAAACAGCGAATCGAGTTAGATGGCGCAATGTTTTAGATTCGGCCAAAACCGACATACGGATCTAGTACCATCTAAGTAAGTAGGTACTACTTCGCATCTTTTCTGGCTGAAGTTTTTGAATCCCTGTAAAGCTCACACTGCTAACTCATCATTAGTTACATCGCCTGAGACATTTATCGTCACGAACGCCCAAAAATTCATAAATCTTCCACAGAATCTTGCTACCCATTCTGCTCCACAGAATAGTACGGTCACAGTAAGGAACTTATAAAGTAAGGCAGTACTTTTTGAGGGCAAAAGCTAGAGCCTAATAGTAGAGAGTAGCGAATCTGGTGGCTATGTGCATTTTTTATAACACCAAGAACTAATTCGAGTCGATGCTTAGCCCATGAAAGTCCAAGGACGTACGAACATTTAAAGCACTGGAAGTGTGGCTTCCGCCAATCGCAGCATGATCGATTTTCTTTTAAGTTTTTCAATCAAAAGACCTCCGTAATTAATATTTTGTAATGGAACCGGGTGCTACCAACTACCATTTTTTAGCGAAATCGACCAGTCGATTCTGAATTTTCTAATTCCAGAGCCAGAAGTCCTTTCCTTGCTCACCCTGGTGTTCACGAAGTCAAGAACGATTTATATTTGTAAGCTCTCTAAGCGCACATAAAGGCCAAATTTGGTCGCGCCGTTTTCCCTTTTCCTCGGAAAGACAACGCAAACCTCTCTCTTATGTTAACTATGCGAGACGCTCGTCGAGTGTTTTGAACCGGAGTACTTGGTGGTAAAGTGCCCGTATAATAGAATTCGGTCCGACTTTGCCTTGCTTCGTTCTTTGCGCTTGCGAGGACAGAAACTAGCCAAGTTCGAGACACCTGGTTTCATATATTAAAATCACATTAGTTTGCCCTCAAAAGACAATATCTGTTTCGACGCTTTTCACTACTTTTCACTGGAAGCTCTTTTACCCGACGAGTCGCAAGACCTTCTCACTTTATTTCGCCTACAAATTGTTTGGTTTGGCTGGTACCCAATATACAAAAGTATCGTTTCCGGTCACTTCTAGATGAATGACAGTCAATGACTTTCCACACTCGCCGGGAGTTTTGTACATAGAACCATCATTCAGAGGAAATTAACTCATCAGAATATACCTCAGGGGCCTTAAAATTCCGAAAAAGTTGCTATTTATTAGAGTTTGACGATATCATTTCTTAGAAAATGCGTAAAAAGCTGCGCTCATTGTCAATGGCGGCAACTAATATACTTATATAAATATTTTTATGGCCTAGTATGGATGGCCACGTAGGTTCGAATTTCGGTGAAACACCAAAATTAAGAAATACATTTTTCTAATAGCCGTCGCCCCTCGGCAGGCAATGACAAACCTCCAAGTGCATTTCTGCCATGAAAAAGCTCCTCATAAAAATATCTTCCGTTCGGAGTCGGCTTGAAACTGTAGGTCCCTCCATTTGTGGAACAACATTGAGACGCATGCCACAAACAGGAGGAGGAGCTCGGCCAAACACCCAAAAAGGGCGTACGCGCGATGGTATGGATTCCTCAAACATGTGGCTATGGCTACCCTCATTAGCCCGTAATTATAATCCACACAAAATGTAATCGAATGAAAATTAAAAAAAAAAATATTTTTGCAAAATCGCTTGAATTCTTTATTTTTTATTTAAATCTGTAGTATGAACGGTATCAATAAAAAACTAAAAGCACATTCCATGGATTTTGTATTGCGTTACTCATCAGGCACCATCGCACAAAGCCTTCGGCCAAAGTTGTCTTGCAAAAAAACAACAACTCCCACAGATTGTGTACGACTAATGACCGCATTCACCTGATAAAACCTTCACTGACTTTTTGCTCTGTGGCTGAAGCTTAAAATATCAGGGAATGACGTCTGGATTCAAACGAAAAATGTATTCACAGTATTGGATTAAGTGCAGGGGCAGTTGTACTCCGCTCTATAGAGCCCAATTCGAAGAAAGTAATTTTTGAATAAATTTTGTTTGTATCGTTTTGTTTTTTGATAACAATTCCGGTTACTTGTTGCAAAGAATATAAAATATGGTATTTGGTATATGGCATTTGGAGCGAGCTACATTTGTATGTACAGTGGCGAACAAGAAAATAGCAGTACAAAAATAATATAAGATTTTTTTTTTTTTCAAAAAAGCTTTGTTATATAAATTTTTTTTTTGTATTGAAATAATTTTCTATTCTTTAACTGAACTGAACTGAACTATACATCAATTCTATATTGAAAACAAAAAATTTTTAAAAACAAAAGATCGAAATTAGGGGTTAACATGAAAATAGCAGTGGTCATATAAAGAACGCACTCTAACCGAGTTTATAAAAAAATTGAAAAAAGGAACTTTATTTACAAAGTTTGCAGATTCACAGCTTTAACTAATATTTAGTTGAAATTCCCAATTTTTGAAGTGAAACTTCTTAGGCGTCGATGGACGAGCGAAAATAGAGAGTAAAATTTAAAGGCCATGCAACGTTTTGGGCATTTTCGTTCCGCGAGAGAGCATAAAGATATAACGTAGAGGAAAAGGAGAGAGAGAGAGCTATACCTTTTATATAATATGATATATCGTAGATACACTTTAGGCTATTTTTCCTGAGTTTTTCCTTGTGATTTCTACTTTCTAGTGAGAATTAACACTGCCTACTTTTTGTCGCTTGTTTGTTGTTGCAAACTTGTAGGAAATATATTTTTGGTGCCTACTTTTTGGCGTTATATTTCCTTGGTGTCTACTGTTTGAGGCGTTTTTTGGTCCCAATTTTTTTGGCTTTTTTTTTGTGCCTATTTTTTGGCGCTTATTTCCGTTTCCTGGCTAGTGCTTGTGCGTACTATAAAATGCTATCCATTCCGGCGTCGGATGTATTGGTATTGGCTTGTGGTAATTTGTGCCGTTGCGGTCCTGGAATCGCTGAGTTTGTGCAGGTGATAAACGCTCGGAGTAGTACGCATTGTTGCCACGGTTTGTGTCCGGCGTTTACCTACACCGGTCGACCCTGCTCCGTGTTTTGTAAATTTTGTCTATTTGTATTCTCTGCAAATGTTGTGAATTTATTTAAATATATATTCTTTCTCTCTCTCTCATTCTCTCTCGGGTCTCTCCCTCTTTCTTTCTTTGTTTGCCTTGAAAGTTTCGCTTCTGTTATGCGTACTACGCTACACGCACTTTTTTTATTACGGGTGCACAACGGCGGAGCATTGAGCTCATCAATTGCTATCAACGCTGCTTCGGAATTTTCAGCCACCCATCTTTAACAATTTCCCAAAGTAGTTGATTGTTACTCGGATTGGCATTGCGTGTAGCTCTTTTTAAGTCCCCCCACAGATTTTCTATAGGATTGAGATCGCGAGACTGAACTGGCCATTCCTTAAACTCAATTTTGTTTGCGCGAAACCATTCCTTGGCCTTTCGACTCCTGTGTTTAGGATCATTATTCTGCTGATACATCCATTCTATTGACATTTTCTCTTTGCAATACCACAACATCATATTCTGCATTATTTCCACATAAAGATTGGTGCCCATTATGCCATCAATTTTGTGTATGGGACCTGCACCATTGTGTGAGAAACATCCCCATACAATTATTTTTGAGCCCCTATGCTGTTTAGTGTGAATTGTGGCAGATTTTCGGTGCCAGGTGGACGTAAGATATTGTCGTAAGCCCATGCCACTATACAAAACCATGCCAGACTTGGCAGTCCATAAAATAGTACGGCACTTGTCGAGCTTGCGAATTCCAAACGTTCTGCTTTAAGTTCTGGGTGTCAGAAGTGGCTTTTTTCGTGGGTTGCGTGCTGCTATTCCAGCTTCCGGTAGTCTTCTACGTAGTCTACAGTCATGTCAGAAACGTTTAAGTTTACCTCTTTTTTAATTTGTATGGCCGACTTCATGAGATTGTCTTTGAAGCACCTTACAATTCTGCGAATGTCTTGCACGGAAGTTTTTCGTTTTCCTCCTCTTTTTCCGTATTTTCCACAAACTCGATTGCATTGGAAATCATTTTTACTTAACATCAAAGGATGGTTTGTATTTCTGTGTTTTTTTTACATTCCATAAACGTTGTGTTAGCGCGTTACCCACAAGTGGCCTTCTGAAACCAGGCTGAGCCTGTTTATTTCCATCACTTCTCCCCGCGGGACTACCGTCAAGTATTACTTCGCGTAAAGGGTAGGCGATTAGCCGCCGCTGCTGTGTTGCGGTCTTTCCAGACGCCTCATCTCTTGCATAATCTCGGCAATTAAATCACATGCTGCTTTCTACTTTTCCTTCGAACGCAGCACATGATGCACGAATGTTTCCGGCGAAGGAGGTTCTCCAAAGTGGAGTTTTTCTTTGGCAGAATGCGATCATGTGAAAAATATGTAGTGAACGTCCTCTATAACGTTTTCGTCGCAGTAGTCGCAATAGGGATTGTCGTCGTGGCTAAACCGGTATAAATATACTTTGAAGCATCCATGTCCAGTCAAAAACTGGGTCAGGTAAAAGTCTACTTCTCCATGTGATCTCGTTAGCCAAAGCTTTAGGTTGGGAATGCATTTGTGCGTCCAGCGCCCTTTCATCTAAATGTGTGAAAAATTTTATTAATATTCCTTGCAGAACCTTAAAAAACTGAAGTCACTGCTATTCCAATGTTGCACTTAAAAACGTTATGACGCCAATAATGAACCGTTATTTATGTAGTTGCCAGAGTTATTCAGATACATTCTATACATCTGAAATCCCTTAACCCTTCGTAGGCATTTGGTATTGAAATTTTCGTTTGTATGATTTATCGGCAATAAAATAAATGTCTTCAAAATAATTTTTTGAGGATACTGCTATTTTCATATTCACAGCTGTATTTACAATTGCCATTGCCTGATGAGGGGCGGCCGATATTAGAAAAAACTTTTTCTTAATTTTGGTGCTTTACCGAAATTCGAACTTAATATTATATAATAATAATAAGTACTATGAATGTTATTTCTTAATAAAAACTTTTACTTACAGATTTTTTGAAGAAGAATTTATTATTTTGTATTTAAAGAAACTCATTAAGGCGCTAAAAGACAAATTATATGTACAATAATGTGCAAAAAAATTTAGGGAAGAGAAAACCGTCTACAGCCAGTGCGGTTGATGTAGTGGAGGAGAGAAAAGTGATCTAGGCTGGAGAATTTCTTCAAGACATCCCCAAAGGGCACGCTAAGGAAACTCAAGCGCCTTGCCGCCAGAGCCGGACATGGGGTAGTACGAAATTCCAAGCATCTCCGCGTGAGTACCGATCACCCCGTGACCAGTGAACATCGCAATGAGTTTGGAAATTGAATGGCGGGGGAGTCCCGCCACCTTAAGCGTTTTGTTTCTATCGTATTGAGGTCATTGTGTTTTCGAGATAGCACACGATAAACCAGAACTCCATCTGTCTTACACTTTTTTAGAAAAAAATTGTGTAGTGTCCCTTTAACAACGGCAGTTTAGAGGAGACCGAAATGTTGGCTGATTTAGAGAAAACCCCCACTCCCACACCAGATTCAATGTTGGATCCGTCAGTGAAAACAGAGGTACTTATAACCGTGCCGGCTCTCCCATCTTCCAAATCTAGGCTGCTCAAAACCCAGTTTGCGGATGGAGAGATCAGTGCGAAGTACAGAGAAGGAAGGGAAGATCTACTTCAAGGTGATACTATGTTCAACAGGAAGTTGCCTCCACGGGCAGCTTGCAGATCTACGTTAAGTAAGTGCAGAATGACGTTGAGGGCAACATTGGGACATGTTCTACAAACACCAGTGATGCCCACACATGCAGTTCTCTGCACTCTCTCTAGTTAAGTCGTGTTGTAACCTTTCTGAAGAGCTACCCACCAAACTAGGCAACCATATGTCAAAATTGACAGAACCACTAAGTTGTACATCCAAAGTACAACACGTGGCTTGAGACCCCATTTTTTGCCGACCATAGATTTAAAGGCGTATGTGCAGCTTCCAGTGACAATTGACTCAGCCGTAACATTATTAATGTCGTCCTCTATGTCTATAAACGCCGCCAAAGTAAACTATTTTCCCTCCAAAAGTTTCTCTACAATCCCTACTACCTCACGTAAGGCTGTCTCGGTAGATTTCCCTTTCAGGTAAGCGTGGTGAGCTAGAGATATTCTGGCTTCAAAGTGCTCTCGAATGTGATAGTCGATCACTCTTCCGAACACCTTGAGAATAAAGGAAGTAAAACTTATGGGTCTGAAATTCTTGGGCAAGACGTGGCCCCTCCTTCCTGCCTTAGGAATGAAGACCACCTTGGTGTTCTTCCAGCATGCAGGATTAATCTTCTGAGGCATCACTGGCATGATATCATCAATACCTGGAGATTCGAATGGAGAAAAGCTATCGATTGGTCAGTTTATTTTGTTGACGGAGAGAACAGATGTCAAGGACATCGCAAGTAACCCCTCCTGGCGATTCGCGTCTTCGTTACAGACTGGAGTAATAGAATTTTTAGGGAAATGCGCATCTACAAGGATTTTTAAAGATTCGCCTGCAGATTCAGCCCACTCCGCATTTTCTCTTTTAACAAGAATTTTACAAGAACGGCCCTTGCTGAGTCTGGCCGAGTCTTTTACGGATTCAATGGATTCGCAGTACTCTTTCCAAAAGTTGCGCTTCGCATCTCTAATGGATTTCTTATACTCTTTCAAAATTACTCAGTAATCTTGAAAGTTCCTTAATTGATAACATTTATTGAAGACTCTCCTAACCTTCTCTTTCAAGTCGGTCAGCGTCTTACTCCCACTAGGGAGGAAAGTCTTTCTTGCTAAAGGATACTGGACAGGTCACTTTAAAGGCAGTCTGATAGGGCCTTTCTAAGTGTCTAACTTGCATGTCCAGTTGTTCGCTTGTGGTAGTCAAAAACTTACTCTTGTTCAACTTCTTGCTGAAAACCCTATGAAAAAACGATCAATCAGTTCTTTTAGGGGGTAGAGTTCCTACGGGGTATCACGGTTTCCCGAACGAAATCGATTTCGAAAACTGTAATTCTAAATTTTAAAATTTATATGTAATTTGTTAGTAATAATTTCAAAGGAAAAGGAATTGTGTGTATTTTTTTTTTTTTTGTTTTGGATTTAAGTATTTTTTCTTTTAGTTTGTTTTCTAAACTAAATTTTTTTACATTACGTATTTACAAATATTTTGGTTTAAGATTTGTTGTACTTTAAATCGAAAATTATTCTTTCTTATGTATCCGAATCTGCTTGGAAAGTCGAAAAAAATCAATTCATAAAAGTTACCCACCCTAATGCACACTAAATACACCAACTAAGTCTAAATGGTTTCCTCAGTATTTCCCTCAGGGGACTTTACCTTTTGAAAGCACTTGTTTTTTTAAACGCTGTGGGATTTATTTTATGGTAGGTCTTTATATTATTAAGTATATATGAATATATGTATATTCATAATAATTAGGACAACGTCTCACTCACTATGTTGCTAGTCTTATCGCTCGGTCATTACCAATAGATGCCCTATCTGACACTGGCTTTGTTTTTATTTTTTATTGTTTTGTTTTTGCGTTTGCGTTCTGTTTTGCTACTTTCAGCGCTTTACACTCAGATTAGTTCTGTTTTTATTTTCATTTTTGTAAATCGGTGTATTTCCAAAGAATTCAATATGCCGTCCATCCGGTTTCGCGGTTATTACTTTCGCACATTCGAAATTATTTCATCTCAACTAAGAATTTCATTTCATTTTTCGGCAAATCATTCTTCAGTATTTACATACATATATACACAAATACATAAGTATGTAAATATGTGCTTTCGTGCGCAGAAGAACTTTTACTTATTTAAATCTCACTTTCATATAGAAATTGTGTTCATTAAACCACCAAAAAAAAAAACGAAAAACAATTTTTATGCGTCGTGCGCGCACCCGTTTCGTTTGTGTTGTATACAATTACGCGTCACAGCTGTATGAAAACTAACTAACCTCCAAGCCAAATCATATCGACTTATTGCTCTGGCTTTGCTGTTGCTGCAGAGACTAGCTTACTCTCGCGTTGTTTATTGAGTCTTCTTTTTCTTCGCTTTCAGCGGTAAACTTGACCAGAGTTCGCCATACGGGAGATGTACAACCAATGGCCAGATTAGCGACGAATGCCAACAAACACAAATAACCAGAGAGCGAGAAACGAAATAAGTCAAGAGTACTTACAGTTAATGATCTCCACCAGCAGCCTGAGCTGCTGCGATAACAAAAAAGGTGAGATGCCAGAATTAACCTATGCATGGTTTGCTGGTTTATTTTTAAATCACATGTCACACTGGCAGTTAGTTCATTTGTATACTCGTACATAAATTTGAGAGAAAATAAGTGCCTGAAATGCTCATTTCAATTGAGAACAGAAGTCACTTTCAAGTTTTTAAGCTCCGCTCAACTAACAGTATGCGCATGCACTCGCGATATCAACTCGCTTCAGAACTCAGTAGCATCTCTTTGATGTCGTGATATAA
Organism: Anastrepha obliqua; assembly: GCF_027943255.1. Classification (NCBI taxonomy): domain Eukaryota; kingdom Metazoa; phylum Arthropoda; class Insecta; order Diptera; family Tephritidae; genus Anastrepha; species Anastrepha obliqua. The sequence continues at coordinate 26,393,008 of NC_072893.1, forward strand.
TATATTAATTTAAAAAATCTTATTTATTATTCGATGTTTAAATTCAGAATATTCGCCTTACACATAAGAATAAATATTTTAGCAAAAAATGGTCTCTCAACCTTTGCCACAAAAGAAAAACATCTCTGGGCCTGAGTACAGTTGTGAGAGATTCGGAAAAGAAAATTGGTTATTCCATTATTTATATAATTCCCCTGTAAAATATTATCATCCTTCATGTTAATTATAAGAATAAAAAACACATCTGTGCCTTGAGAATAAAATCTGCATTTAACGGTTGCTTTCAAATTTTGATAAAATTTTACAACTTTGGCCCAGGCACATCAATTGATTTGAACTGACCTGATTTTACCTTTGTCATAATTCTGTATTAAGTGTGCCTTAAATTATCAAACTTAGATTACTTTTTACTGCCACTGACCACTGACAAATTTGAAACTTCGAATTTCGCATTCTAAAGCTTTAGAATCTGGAGAAACAAAACAATAATAAAGTACACTGAACTGTTGTTTTTGCTTCACTGCTACTGCCTGCTTTTGACCTTCGAAATTGAAATTTGAAATTTGAAAAGGTTGAGCCATGGAGCACCAGGAGACTTGGTGGCTCCTAAAACACTCAGGCTAAAAAGCCCATTGTATTTAAAGCTCTGGAAAGGGGGTAGATAGTCAAGGAGAGAAAGAGAAACGTATCAGAGAAGGTTCGGTTTGGCAGCCGCATCGCACATAGAGACAATGATGCCACTTAGACCACGAAATGGGTCCGTTGTGAGCCGTGGGCCATGAGCTACATTTCCCTCTCCATACTAAACCATCCTGAGCTTTTGATAAAGCGTAAAGTATAAGAGAAAGAGATAGGAAAGAATAGAGACAGAATAGAGACAGAATAGAGACAGAATAGAGACAGAAATAGAGATAGTTAGTCCTGCGAGAATTTTCCAGTTTCTTTGGCAAATCTGTAAATATTCTTCAGTTTTAGAGAACGAATATTACTCATTCTCCTGACATCGGAACCCAAAGCTCGTAGCCTTGGTCTAGCAAAGGCATGGCACTCACAGAGGAAGTGCTCAGCGCTATCCGCCTCCTCCAAGCACGACAGGCACATTGGGTCCTCAATGATTCCAATGATGGTCATATGCTGACCCCATGGGTTGTGTCCTGTAATGATACCGACCATCAACCGAACGTCTTTCCTTCTAAGTTTTAGTAGAAAGTTTGACAGTTTTCTGTTCGGATTGGTCACAAAACACTTTGTAGTTCTGCATCATTCTAGACCGGACCATCGTTGTTTATGTAGATTGCCTACATAATCGCTGATCCAATTCATGATTCCTGCGGAACTTATTCCGATTATTGGCTTTGGCCCCTGTGGAGACACCGCTGATCCACGGTTGGCCAATTCGTCGGCAATTTCGTTTCCTTGAACACCGGAGTGTCCCGGAACCCATATAAGTACAAGCCTATTCTGTCTTGCGACATAATTAAGCTTCTCCTTACATTCTTGAACAATCTTTGAGGTTTGCTTCGCGTTTTCCAGGGCCTTCAGTGCTGCCTGACTGTCACTGAAAACTCCAATCTGTTTCCCGTTCCATCTCCTCTCGTTTGGAAAACAGTTGCCATTTCCCCCATATCATAGTGATACTTATTACTCTCGTTTAAGCACCATCAGGCTCCAGACCCTATTGCATTCTTGGACCCATCGGTAAAGAAAATATCCGTTAAACCTCCCTGCATGCATTCTGGATTGCTCTATTGTTCTATTGTACTGTGGGTATCGGGTCATCTTTAGGTGCCGAAAACAGTGGATACTGCTCAGATAGCAATTTAAAGATTTCTCTGTGTCCCGAAGTTCCGTCTTCGTGCCAGGAACCATATTTATGGAGGCTAGACATTGCTTTTATTGCTCCCTATTGTATCTTAAGATCCAGGGGGAGTAAATCAAACACAGCATTTAGGGCATTACCTGAGGTTGTACTCGTGGGACCCGTCATGCATAAACATACACTTCTTTGTAGCCTGTATAGTTCGCGGATTGTGGACTTAACCATGCTCCGTCACCACCAGACCACAGAAGCGTAAGTGATGATTGGTCTGATAAGTGCTGTGTGTATCCATAGAACCACAGCAGCTTTCAGACCCCAGGTTTTACCAAAGGCTCTACGCATTGCTGAAAAATCCTCAATGCGCGATTCACCTTCAGTGAAACGTGTGTCTCCCAAGTCAGCTTCTTATCCAAGATTACTCCTAGATATTTAACTTCGTTGGAAATACCAAATGTCACACCTTTCAGTGTTGGAAGACTCAGTCCATCCAATTTTCGTTTTCTCGTAAACAAGACTATGATTGTTTTGTTCGGATTAACGGAAAGATCTTGTCTCATGCTCCAGTCATCGATTTTGTCCAGAACTTTCGTGCAAAGCCTCCTTAGGGATTTCTCCGATGTTAGCGCACAGACATCGTCCGCATATGATTGGACATGAAAGCCGAGTTCCTGCATCTGCTAGTAGAGAGTCTACGACGAAGCACCACAGCAGCGGAGAAAGAACACCGCCTTGGGGACATCCTTGCTTGGCCCTGACTGTTCGTCACTGCTCCCACCAGCGGTTAACAGCCTCCAGAGAGCATGGAATATATCCATTTTACAATAGTTCGGCAGAAGGACGTATTGAGCCGAAAGTGGCATTATCAAAAGCCCCCTCAATGTCCACGAACACGCCCATTGTATATCCGTCAGCTTCCAGCCCGGCTTCAATCTTGCTAACAAGATCGTGTAAGGCTGATTCACATATTTTCCACTCTGGTAAGCGTGTTGATTTCTACTAAGTGGACTGCTCGGCAATACCCCCACTCGAATATGTTTCTCCATCACTCGTTCTAGACTTTCAACACGAACGATGTCAAGCTGATAGGTCTACAACTTTTTGCTAGGGAATAGTCATCTTTTCCTGGTTTCGGAATAAATACTACTCTTACGTAAGTACTACTCTTGACCTTTAATATGAGAAAAATAAACAAATACAGAGTGACCCATATAGTGTTGGTTTTAATCATATGCTATTTTGACGGTGACAGTTCTTTCCCGCTAGAAATCTTAATAGAAAGTCAGTATCATATCTCCGCTTGTATAAAGTTGGAAAATATTGCATATTTATCTCCAAAATCAATGTTGTGTAGTACAAGTGGTGCGTTTATTGAAGAAAAGTCAAAATCATCTCTTCTAACGAAGCGCATTTAAAACTCAGTGGCTATGTCAACACGCAAAACTGTCGCATCTGGGGATCGTCAACAAGCCAATTTAACCTCGCATCCTCGGAAAGTGGCACTTTGGTGCGGATTTCAGAACGGTGGCATCTTTGGCACATTTTTCTTCGAAAATACTGCTAAAAATATCATTTCTGTCAACGGTGAGTGCTACAGAGGCATGATAAACTAGCCTTTGTGGCAGGAGATTGAGAACATGGATCTGGACGAACTTTGGTTTGAGCAGGATGGGGTGTCATGTCACGCAGTCCATTCCATGGTTGCCAAACAAATGGTTTTTTTTTTTGTTTGTTTATTGATACTCTTCAAATAAAACTCTTAAATATAACTTAGTTTCTTCAAATTTAGTTTTTTATGGTTTCTCGTGCAATCAAACGATTTAAGGAGCTTGGTAATGAAGGTTATCGTACTGGAAGAGGAAGAAAACGAACTGTTAACACTTTCAACAACCGAAAAATCATCAAAAAAAGCGTCCCTGGACCTTCGTCCGTTGTTGAACATCGTCAAAATCCGCGATCTATCATGGTATGGGGTGGAATTTGCGCCAGTGGCAAGAACCCTCTGATTGTCATAGGCCAAGAAGTCAAAATCTATAAATAAGTTTACCGTCAAGGCATATTAGAAGCAGTTGTTCTTCCCTGGTCCCAGCAGCACTTTGGTGACGATGAGTGGACGTTTCAACAGGGCTCGGCACCAGCCCACAGAGCAAAAACAACCCAAGAGTGATGCAAAGCCAATTTCCCCTCTTTCATTATTTCCCAAGAATGGCCACCCTACTCACCGGATCTGAATCCGCTACATTACAGGGTATGGTCGATTTTAGAAGCAATGGCCTGTGCAAAACGTAACAAAATTTTGGAGTACCTGAAGCAAGCGTTACGTCGAGAGTAGGATCGTATAACGGTAGACGAACTACGGCCTACAGCCCAAAATGTTTTGAAACGTTTAAGCTTGTGTATTCGTGTTAAAGGTGGCCACTTCGAAACTGGCTGTATATAATGTTACTAAAACATTGTCTATTAAAATTTCACAATTTGTTTTGAGCTTCTATCAATGATAATTTTTTTCATTAAAAAATGTTGTACGAGGGGTGCCCTTTATATGTCACTTTATTGTTTTTCAAAATATTCTCCATGAAGATCTATACACTTTTGCATGCGTTTGAACCAATTGTCGAAGCACTTTTGCCACTCTGAATGAGGTACCTCCAAAATATGCATTCTGAATGCCGCAACCGCTTCTTCAGGTGTCGAAAAACGTTGACCTCTCAGTTTGTTTTTTACGTACGGGAATAAAAAGAAGCCATTCGGTGCCAAGTCAGGACTATACGGCGGATGACCCATTAATTCGATGTTTTGGGTGCTCAAAAATGCAGTTGTTTGAGCCGATGTGTGAGAGCTCGCGTTGTCCTGGTGAAGAGTGATCCGCCTTTGGCGATTGGTTTTCCTAATTTCTTGGAAGACAACTGGCAAACAAATGGTTGTGTACCACTCAGAATTTACTGTTCTGCGTTGTTCTAGTGGTACGGTTGCGACATGTCCAGTTTTTCCGAAAAAACAGGCGACCATTTGCTTGGAAGTGCTTCGTGCGCGAACAACTTTTGTTGGATTTGGCTCATCTTGAAACACCCATACAGTCGACTGCTGTTTATTTTCTGGCTCATACGCGTAAATCCATGATTCATAATCTGTCACGATGTCATAGACGTGTTTCGAAGCCCCGCGATCGTATTTTTTGAGCATTTCCTTCGACCAATCGACACGAGCCTTTTTTTGAGCGATTGACAAATTGTGTGGGATCCAACGCGAACAAATTTTTTTGACAGCCAAATGTTTATGCAATATTGAATGTATGCTGGTCCCACTAATGCCTAAGATTGTCTCAATCTCACGATAGGTCACATGACGATCTTGCAATATCAGTTCGCGCACAGCATCAATGGTTTTCGGAACAACAACTGATTTTGGACGACCTTCACGAAATTCGTCTTGGAGTGAACTACGACCACGATTGAATTCACCATACCATCGATAAACACTGGTCCTTGATGGAGCTTCATCGCCAAAAAATGAATTAAGTTCATCCATGCAATCTTGCTGAGTTAATCCACGTCGAAAGTTGTAAAAAATAATCGCACGAAAATGTTCACGATTTAATTCCATTTTTGGACCGAGATGAATATTTTAAGTTACTGTAAACAACACAAATAGCGCTGGTATTTCAAAACGTTCTGAGTACGTAAAAGCCAAAAAATGCCAAACTTTGTGATACAGCTGTCAGTTGCCAGATTGCAACACCAGGGTTGCCAAATCCCGACATATAAAAGGCACCCCTCGTACACACTTATTTTTTGTCACCCGTATAGAGTTTGATACCCGGCTTAATGTCCTCGGCAAAACTTTAATCGTCCTTTAAAACTTTATATTTTTTACTTTTCTTTTACTTTTACTTGCTTTTACTTTTTAAAAATAAACCGGTTAAATGTAGAGGGCACACCCTGTATACATGCTCCATATACACATATGCATAGAAATATCACTTCTCATAGCCTCACAAAAAATTAAAGGCACTAACAAATTACATTTCATTTCATTTCTAATTTTTTCGAAATACCTACAAAAGAATTCCAATTAGGCTTTTGTTTGATTTTAATATACTAAACTTACTTGAAGAGGTTTCGTGTACTCAAATCGCTCATTTGCTGAAAGAAAGTCATACATAGCTTGAAACTTGAGAAAAATGGCTTTAAAGTTTTCAATTTGCTGATACTCCCTGAGTAGAAATAAAGTCATATTTTCTTCAAAGCAGATTGAAATAAGAGGTGCCGCCATAAATTGTTCCTGCAACGTAAAGTGAAAGGCAACGATGGTTTCTGCAAGCTTAACTAAAAACCAATGCTTTTGGTTTATGGTGTTTTTCTGGCGCACAACTGATTTGTAATAGACGCCGCCATGATTGATTTCACTGTCATTCTTTATTTTGTTTTTGTTTCCTTTATTTTGTGTATTTTGTTAAAACGAATTCCCGTCCATCGAAAGTCATTATGGGGTGCGATAAGATAGGTAAATTTTTCGTAAACAGAAACATTAAAAATAAGCTTTTAATGTATTCATTTTGAAGCCGGAAGTGACTACCACTCCGAAGTGCACAGGTTCAAAACCTCGGTCATGAAACATCAAATGATAGCAAAGATTTTTCTACCGTCTGTTTCCGAAAATAGGACATCCCCAGAAAAAAAGCGCTAGTTAAAATAATGTGACAAAAAGAATTTGTTAAAAAATGCTGTTGATTTATTAAGTATAAGTAATATTATGTTTAGTTTTCCTAATACTTGTATTTCACAGAAATGTTTGAAAAAAAAATAGTCCAAGAAATTCATTGTTTACCTCTACAGTTCGTTTCAATTAACTCTCGGAATTTATCTTAAAAATACAACCTAAGGCAGCAGTCTACATTGAGCGGCATTGCAGGTATACAAGGTTCATTCATTTCAGTCTTATAAGTCTGATTATTTCCTCAATCGTAATTTTATTTTAAAATAAAATGAATAATTTTCAACCCCATTTAAAATGAGTACAAAACAAAAGACCTATTCCATCGAGTACAAAAATCGGATCGTGGAAAACTTCTGGGGTGTAAATCTTGTAGCATTTCTGTAAAAAGAAGATACTGAATCTCGGTATGATTCGTAAATGGCGTGCAGACTACGATTACCTGTATCAACTGGTGGACCAAGGAAAAGAGAAAAAACGCAGCGTTGGATCAGGTCGGCAGCCGCTATTTTCTGAGTTGGAAGATTGCATCTGGGAATATATTGCAGGCAGGAGAGCAATGACTTTGGTTGTGCGCAGGGCTGATATTCAAAAATTTGCCCTTGAAACAGCAATCGGATTTGATATATCCACAGAAGAATTTAAAGCATCGTCTCACTGGTTCGACAACTTCCTTAAACGATCTTGTACTGTCTCTAAAAGATCAACAACATTGTACTCGCTGGAAGACAATGCAGCTGTTAATTTTTTGTTGTTGTCGATTTTTCGAAATACCAACTCTCCAACATGATTCCTATGGATGAGACCGCGGTATTCCTAGGCCAAGGAGCTCAAACGACAGTTCACCACAAGGCTTCTTCCTCAATTTATGTTCCTTCTACCGGTTACGATAGTGCACGTAGTGTTACCTGTATTTTGGCGATTCGTCTAGTAGATGGCAAGAAAGTATCGTAATTTTTAATCACTAAAGGTAAAAAATACCAGATTTAACGTGTTTCAGGAATTTATGTCATTGAAAGTTAAAAAGCCTGGTGCACCCAAGCATTTATAAGAAAGTGAGTTGATTTTATGCTTTCACCACTGTTGAGTGGTCAGAATAGAGGTTTCTTTCTCTTCTTAATTGACACGACAGCCGCTTACGCGATTTTGGCCGAGTTTAACAAAGCGCGCCAGTCGTTTCTTTCTCGTGCTAACCGACGCCAATTGGACACACCAAGTGAAACCAAATCCTTCTCCACCTGAGCTTTCGAATGCAAAGGAGGCCTTCCTCTTCCTCTGCTACCACCAGCTGGTACCACATCGAATAGTTTCAGAGCCGGCGCGTTTGTATCCATTCGGGCGACATGACCCAGCCAACGTAGCCGCTGGATCTTTATTCGCTGCGCTATGTCTATGCCGTCGTAAAGCTCATACCGCTCATCATTCCATCCCCTGCTATATTCGCCGTTGCCAACGTGCAAAGGTCCAAAAATCATCCTCGTCGGATGTTGTCATCGTCCATGCTTCTGCGCCATACTTTAGGACGGGCATGATGAGAGCCTTGTAGAGTGTTAGTTGCCTACTTAGTTCAAAGCAGCACTGGTTGGGATGAGATACGTAGGTGCCGATACGCGAGTGCACCGACTGTTTTTTTGAAGACAGTAGGTACTTCGTTTTGTCCTCGTTCACCACCAGACAAAGTCGCTTTGCCTCTTTATCCACTTTGGATGGTCGGGTAGCGGAACGACAATTCTGTGGTCAACGATTTGGGTATCGAGATATTCACATTCTCTGTGACATGCGCAGTTATCACTTTTTAGCAGGTTCGAGAAGTGTTCCCTCCATAATTGAAGTATGCTCTGGATGTCAGTCACCAGTAGTGCGATTCACTAACTCTTATCGATTCGACAATTGTTATTTTTCTCTTCAGTATTTGTCGATTGCACTGTCGATTGTGCTATTCACTAACTTATGTTAACTAACACTGAACAGCTGTTTTCTTCTATTTATTCAAACTGATAGAGAGTGGCATCTTTGTCAAATTAAATGTCAGAATGAGCGAATAACATGAAGAAGAGAAACAAAAAAACATAGACGCTAAACTGTTAAATGCAATTGTGAGTGTTTTTTACCAATAATATATGTACAAAGTAAGTACAATAAAATAACTCTTTATTTCAATTTATTGTTTTATTAATAATTTTTGTATATTGCTTTAGGATGACATCGACAGCTACCAAAAGAAGCCGTGCCACACCCGAGCAGCTAAATCGCCTGCTTGACTACCTAATGGAAGTCCCGGGTCTAGCAGGATCTAGATTCCACAGCCTCCATGGTAAATTCGAGTGCGACAAAAAGTGGAGCGAGCTAGCAACAAAATTAAATAGTCTGGGTGGAGCAGTGAAGACGGTGAATCAATGGCAAACGGTAAGAAAATATTGTGTTATTACTTAAAAGTAGAGATATGTTAATCATTTCCCTAAAAAGGTATGGCGGGACTTAAAAAGCCGCACCAGCATTAAAGCACGGAATAGGCGAAGGCAACAAGCTTTAACTGGAAACAGGCCTATCAGTGAGGAGCCCCTAACGGAATTCGAGAGGCGGGTGTCTGCTCTTATAGGGAAGGAGTATATGAAGGGCCACGATTCAACCCCTGAAAATATTCCACTGGAGGAGGTACTCCACTGCATGAAGTGTATGATTTAAAGTGTAACTTACTGGTGTGTAAATTTTTAGGTAATCCAAATGGGTGTCGAAGTGGAAGATGAAAGGGTGATTTCGGAAGCCCCGTCGCCTTTACGGACGCCACTGGCAGAGAATTTCACGCTGAGGTCAGGTGATTCCCATATCTCAGACAGGAGAACACCACGGGTGAGCTTGAAAAAAAAGCGCATGGAAGAAGATGGTAATGCTCGGAAGAAATTTTTGGAGATAGCCGAAAAACAGGCAGATGCACTAAAGGTAATTTCTTTTGAACTTAATGTAAAATAATTTTATTATGTTTGTCCATTGCTGATTGTTTTTTAATAGATGCTAGCCCAGTCGAGTATAGAAACTGTAGAAGTCGCGAAACAACAAGCAGATGCTTTAAAGGTAATTTATTTTCAACACATAAAAGTGGCATTTTATTAATTGTTCTTGCTATTTTTTAATAGATCTTAGCCGAAAGCAGCTCTGCAATTGCTCAGGCTAATAAAATGATGGCGGAGGCAATAGCCGTATTGGGGAATGGATTAAGCGCTACCGCAGAAGCATTCAACAACCTAACGAATGCAATCTACCGTATGTAGATTAGAAACCAATTCCGCAGTTCCTTTTTATGTGCATATATACATAATGTTTATTTTAGTACCTGAAGTTACTTTTTATTTGAATTTTATAAGTAAACATGCTGTGGTAATGTTAAGTAACATTAATTAAATGAATTAGAATGTATTGTTTTCGTTTTTACAAATAGACTGACCTTTGAATTTATAAACAATGTGTACATACGCTTATGCATACCTATATACATAAATAGATTTATGTGCCTGTAACCTAAAACTGTATGTAAACTGAAGTTAAAGACTGAATTGTTTTTGTTGAATCTGCATGTAATTTTGTTCAATAAAACGTTTTAACAATAAATATAAAAATGTTTTAACTTTTTATACCCGAGTGTTCACATAGATATGTATGCGGAATGATTATGAGTGAAAATAGTATTTAAGTAAAAAAATTAGCAATCAGCCGGTCTTGGATGCGCTTTGCTGTTGAGGATGGTGCATCTTGGTTTACAAAAATGTCGTTTGTTCTTGGCTCTGTGAACTCATTTTCGGTCTGGTATATTCCTTCTCTTAAACGAATATTATATAAAACTGAGCACGCGTTAACTACTTGTCCAGTAAATCCTGGATCGTACAAGAGTGTCCTTTGTTGAGACAAGCACCGCCACGTTGCCTTAAGAACACCAAAAAGTCTCTCAACTGGGTTACGAGCTTTGCACAATGCCTCATTGTACAAGAATTTCGGAGTACCTTCCGGTTGGTTTGTTAGAGGAGTCATCAGCCAAGGCTCCAAAGGGTACCCGGAATCACCTGCAGAGAATTTTTGATTTTTAATTCCCTTATTTTTATTTAAATATATTTATTAATAGATTAAAAAGCCTACCAATCAAAAACAAGTTATGGTTTCCAATTTCAAAATTCCGTTGCATAACCATTCGCACCGCAGAGGAACTCCAAATGTATGAATCGTGCCGTGCTCCCGGAAATTTGGCATTTACGTTTAAAATTTTAAGTGTAGGATCACATATCTGTAAAACATTAAAAGGGAATCTTGATTCTTGAATACTTTACAAATTATGTTGTTACCATTTGGACATTAAGCGAATGGTAGCCGTGGTGGTTGACATACGCTTCTTCATGACGTTTCGGGGCCAAAATTGACACGTGCGTGCAATCGATAGCTCCAATGGTACCTCCCACAAACGGGGAGGTTGCTGAAGCAAAAATTTCTTTTGCCGCTTGCCGCTCCACTTGGGTCATGGGAAATCTCACCTTTGCGCAAAACATGGAGCTGTTGATTGCAGCTGTTACCCGATGAATGCTACGGCTAACGGACGACTGGCTCATAGATATTCCCCATTGCTCACCTACGGGTCGTTGATAACACCCGGTTGCAAAAAATCGCAGTGCAGCTAGAACCTAGTTGTATAAAGGCAGAATTTAGAACTGAATTAGCTTGAATGTTACCAAATTTACCTGTTTTTCAGTCGAAATCGCTGTTATTCTGGAACCTCTAAGATGGCTGTCAAGTTGCGAAACTACGTCCTCAGTCAAGTCTGGAGTTAAACGGAATAACTTCTGGAACTCCCCTGCATCCAAATCGAAAGGATTGTCCACATGCCGGAGCAAACTTCGATCAACTATTTGAGGGCTCACTTCCTCCTCTCCACGCGATAAATCGTAAGCCAAATACTCAAACGCCATACTCACGCTTTTTAAAGAAGTTTTTTTTTCATCTAATTTCACAGTTTTGATTAAAATCACTAATTCTTCTTTATCGTTTGATTTAACAACACCAAAATTATTGTCGTTTAGTTCGCGATAATCGACAGGTTAACCAAACAGCTGATTTTGTCTTGTCGATTTTCGTAATGAAATGGGTTACTGAATAGCAAAATCGTAAAAATTGTGGTTAAGGAAAGATAACAAAGCGAATATCGATAAAATGTGTTAGTGAATCGCACCACAGGTCGCCGTCTTTGTTCGTACAGGAAAAACGCCGCGCTCTTAACACTTTCTGTAACCTTCTGTAAAAAACCAAATTAGAATATTAATAATTTTAATTTACCTTTTTGCTTTAATTCTAAAAAAGTTGTATATAAAAATCAAATCAAGAAATTAAAGTGACTAACAAAAAAATCCCCTTTTCCTCATAATTTGCTCCCCGAATTCGTTGGCAATACTTTCACATCAGATGCGCTGTTCTCTTCAATCTCAGAACGTTTAGCAAAATTGAAATAAGTGATTGTGTGAGTTTTGGCCAGCACTGCTTTAGTGATTTACTTCATATTACACCCACAAGAAAAAACATTGCCTAGGATTGCTTTTTATATTTTGCAGCCAATAATGAAAACACAGTAAAATAATAATGAAAATGGCTTTTTTTCAAATATTCTCCTTGGAAGTCAATACACTTTTGCCTTCCCGTGAACCGATTTTCAGAGCACTTTGCTACTCGGAAGTGGATACCTCCAAAACGAGCCACAAACAGCTTCTTCGGGCGTGGAAAACGTTGACTTCGCATTTTATTTTTGATGTCCATTAACCAAAGGAAATCATTAGTTGCCAAATCAGAGCTGTAAGGCGAATGACATATTAATTCGATCTATTGAGTGCTCAAAAACTCTCTGGTGTGAATCTATGCGCGAGAGCTCGTATTTTCTTGGTGATTCGTCTTCGGCGGCTATGAAAACTTCTGGCAAACAAACAGTTGTTAACCACTAAGAATTAACCGTTCTAAATTTCTCAAATTTTCCCAAAAAAAAGGCAGGTGCAGGATTAAGATCGCCTTGATCTAAGATCGCCTCATATGCAAAGACCCATGGATTCATCAGCTGTTGCGAATCAACATTTCTTCCACCAATTAACACGGTCCTTTTTTGGACGATTGTCAAAGTATGTAGTATCCAACGGGAACAAATCTTCTTGACGACAAAGTGTTCATGCAATAATGAAAGGATTCGTCTATCTCGCAATATGTCACATGGCGATCTTGTGCTGCTCATATCAATTGACGCAACCCATCGACTGTTTCTAACAAAACAACCGGTTTTTGACGATCTTCACGAATTTTATCCTGCAAGGATCCACGACCACATTGGAACTCGTTGTACTAGCGTTTCACACTGGCTATATGTCGAAGCAATTTTTTCAATGCATTCCTGTCTCGATAATCCACGTCGAAAGTCGTAATAAATCATCGCAAAAAACATTTCACAAGTTAATTCCATCTTTTTGGAAAAATTAATTTTCGAACTCACTGAAAAAAGAACAAATACAGCCGGTAAGTGAAAATTTTATGTCTCAGTTTGTGCTAAAAACTACCAAACTGTGCGATAAAAATATGGAATTACAGCTCATCCAACGTAGAGCATCGGTAAAATCTCGAAAAATTGGCATCCTTACTCCGAGAAATCTGTGACATTAAGAGAAGATCATTAAAAAATTTCATCGAATTTAGTCCTAGTGCTAGTAAACCAAAAAAGCGTAACACTTTCATATCAAATAATCAGTTAAAGCCTCCGAAACTCGGTCTACTTTATGGAAGAGTGGTAAATGGGGTAGCTACTGAGAAAGAATAGAACATTATAAGCTATCATGCTTCGAATCTTAGTTGGAAGAGGAATGCTGATACAGCCTTATCCAAAGCAACAAGGCCTCTCATGATCAGCAATCGGCTAGCAGAAAAATCCTTTGACTGAAGCCCAAGAATCCTGAGATGGATGAACATCATGACAATAAGACCAATGAGTGATCGATTGTGCATCGAGAGCCACTCTCTCGACAGTGCGAACAGCACTAACTAAGCTTTAGCGCTTAGCATGCGTGTGCATCACAGAGGCGATGCGGACCTGCCCTATAGCTGCGATGGAGGTGATGCTTGAGCTGACACCGCTTCATATAGTTCTCTTACTTACCCAACAACCCAGAGACGATATCACTTAAGTCATCAAATTCAAAAAGAGGTTCAAAGTTGAACTGGACGACAAGAAAAACTGGAGTAGACCTGCATTGGAAAGGAAACTCCTGGAGCTCACCCTGCACTGGTTTACAGATTTATCCAAAGTTCTCAGAAGGCATAGGCGCTGGAATTTACGGCCCCAGAACGAAGCATCTGTGTCCATGGAAACTTTTATGTCTGTTTATGTGCAGAGATAAATTTAGACAGGAATTTTCGGAATGAGCAAGTTGCCATTCTGAAGGACAGTCAGGCGGCACTTAAGGTTCTGTCATCCTGTGAGAATAATTCCTCACTGGGTCTTGAGTGTTCGCAACGAAGTCCGATCATGCAGGTGCATAACTGGGAACGAAGTAGGCGGCGCATTGGCAAGAGAAGCTGCGGCCTCGCCATTAATACGAGCCGAGTCCTTCCATGCTGGGGCAACACACCATCAAGGAGAAGCTTAGAAGTGAAGAGCTAAAGCTAAGGGAGGTTAGCTGACACCAAACCATGGGGCTACGCCAGGTGAAATTCTTACTGGGAGGGTACAACCAAAAGCGGTTTAAAAATCTCATAATTTTCCCAAATAAAAATCTCATATCTTCTCACATGTCACTGCAGATTGCACAGTCATCTGCACTTAATGGGGACATAATCCACTGATCTTTTTCATTTCTGCAACTAATCCCAGGAGACTCCAATGCACATTCTCCTTGAATGTGACGCTATAGCGCGGAGAAGGTTAAGACATCTCGGCCAACTGCAGACAGAAGAAAGGCAAATACTTTCAGTCCAACCCAGGTTTATTTTGAGATTAATAAGGAAACTGGGTACGGATGAGGGAGAAGAACAAACCTCTAAATAATCTAAGCTGTTAACATTTACCACTAATTGAAGCATCCACCATATATGTACTTCTGGCATTCCACCATCAAATTTTCATACCAGACTACCATTTGCTTCGGTCTATTAGAAACTTGGGATATAAAAAAGTCGCAAGAGACATATCGGCGCAGCAGCGTTGGAACGCCTTTTTATTGCCAAAAACTCTAGATGCCGAAACGAAGGCGCAGTGCAAGATCCAGTCATTCTCTGCTACTTCGAATCGCAGATGTGAAAATGCGTGCCCGCAACAGCTCCAGGACGCCAAAGTAAGATTGCCCAATCGCTGGCTGTTCGGCAGGAATATTTTAACAACGAATGATATCGCAGATATCGAAACACCAACGATCCTCATTACCTTCAGCCTCGACTTAGACATACTCGCTTTTCTTGGCCGCTCACTACCCTCTTGCACCCGCTACTGACTTAAAGTATAGTTATCGGGGACTCTACTATTGGCGTCTTATCTCTAGTGAAGATTTTTGAAATTTAATGCCAAATTGGAATCGCAGAGGTCGCAAGCGATTCCCTAGAGTGAGGATCCATTGACTATGCCACCTCAATTGCTAAATATTAAACTGGAACGCAAAACTCCATTGGCATTGATACGAGTACGTGGGAATTTACTTTCAACGCGACTTCTTTTTCAGCAGAATCATAATGCAAGGGTGTTTTCGCATAATCACTTCAGCGAAGTGCATATAAGTAAAGAGTATCAGTAACTTTGACTTCCGTCAGTTCTCTTATCAATGAGGTTTTTCCTTGTAATTGAAATTAATGTAAATTTATGAACAATCGGAATCACTATCTGCAAACGGCGAATTGCGAATTGAATAACAGCCCACACATGAATTATTTGGCATCAGCCAAGCAGAGCCAAGAATTTCATACGAGCATATATTTTCACAACCATGAGTGCCCTGCAGTAAAATATGGAAACAGTCTCTTCATGACCATATCCGAACTAGTGAAGAACGGAACAGTTGGTACTCAGTTCCGCAGCGCTCCCATCTACGAGTATACAACGCATACCGAGGAGTAAAGGCACAAAATCACCCTCATAGTGCATGACTTCAGCAGCTGTGTGATGTGCAGAATGCAGAGGTGTGACGAACATCAGACCGGTAATTGGCTCTCAGCGATTTTGAAAGCATCAGCTGATTAGCTAACGTAACGGAGGTCATGGCAGCGGTTTACGAAAAAACTGAGACTTTGTTGCTGATATACGAAAAAAGTCAACACAGCCATTGCTAATATTACTTTGTTGCCATCTGAACAACGACTGATTGGACGAGAGTGTGTGAAATGAGTACCTCTGTTGCCGATTACCCGATGACATAGCAGCCGAAGTTACTCTTACAATTTTGTTTCGGATGGCCAAACCTGGTAATTTATCATGCTTGTTGTTAATCGGCTTCGGATTCGAATGCAGTTGGTCGTTAGGTCGAAGATTTATTAGGTGCGCAACTAAGTTGCCGCTGTTTGTCAATAGATGCCGCCAGCAGTGTGTGCTACTCGATTCTAACATAACCTGTACCTCATAAACCAAGCTGAGACATATGGTAAACAAATTGGTTCGACACATTAGTGATTTTGTTTTGGTATCATTTACTTTTGGTCTGGTGAAAATGTCTGATTTTGTGCCGAATAATCGTCTTTTGCAGGAAGTGTTGATTTTCCTCTTTCATTCGAAAAAAACGGTAGCTGGAGCGTATCGAGAGCTACAAAAAGTTTATGGAGATGTTGCTTTAAATGAAACCACGTGCCGAGATGGGTTGCGTGGCTTCAAAGACGGTGATTTTAATGTTGACGACCGTCCGCGTGAAGGAAGGCCAAAAACCTTTGAAGACACTGAATTGGAGGCATTGCTCAATGAGGATCCATGTCAAACGCAAGAAGAGTTTGCTTCAGTATTAGGAGTTACCCTTCAATCCATTTCCAAGCGATTGCATGCTTTCGGAATGATTCAGAAACAGGGGACTTGGGTTCTTTATGAGTTAAAACGAAGGGATGTTGAACGTCGTTTTTTCGCCTGTGAACAACTGCTCCAGCGGGCAAAAAAGGAAGGGTTTTCTTCATCGCATCGTGACGGATGATAAAAATGGATTCATTACAGCAATCCAAAGAAAAGAAAGCCATGGGGACTGCCCCGGTGATGCTTCTACGTCGTCGCTTCGGCCGAATATTCACGATGCGAAGGTTATGCTATGTATTTAGTGGGCCAAAGTTGGTGTTATTTATTATGAACTGTTAAAACCAAGCGAAACCATCACTGGGGATCGGTATCGACTTCAATTCATGCGATTGAGCCGAGCACTGCACGTGAAGCGGACGCAATACGCGGAGAGGCAAGAAAAAGTGATTCTACAGCATGACAACGTTCGGCCTCACGTTGCCAAACCCGTTAAAACCTACCTGGAAACACTGAAATGGGAAATCCTACCCCAACCGCCATATTCTCTAGAAATTGCACCGTCCGATTATCACCTATTCCGATCGATGGCACATGGTCTAGCTGACCAGCAGTTCCATTCATATGAAGACATCAAAAAATGGCTTGATCCGTGGATAGCCTCAAAAGATGAACAGTTTTACCGCCACGGTACTCGAGATCTACCAAAAAGATGGGAAAAAGTAGTAGCCGGAGATGGGCGCAATGCTTTCAATGATTCACTTGTAACCAGTTTTTCAGAATAAAGTTGTATTTTCATCAGCGAGAACTTAGTTGCGCACCTAATAGAATAGGAGGAATAACGCAGAAGGATTGAGATTTTCAAATTCAGTAAAGGGCAAGTTGTTGGTGTAGCTTTTGAATTTTATTAAATTTTTCATATTCATAAAGGGTGAGCAGATCGGTGGTACTTTTTCCTATAGGGTTATATATGCATACATCTTTTGTTGGTTGCTTCGCAGAACTTACTCCGTTTTCTGGGCTTCGATGTTGTCCTACAAGTGGAGGGACCTACAGTTTTATGCCGTCTCGGCATGTCGGCGGATTTGTATGAAAGCCTTCTTTATCGCTGAAATACACTCGAGGGTTTGCCATTGTTTGTTATTATAAAAAACTTTTCAAGCATTTGATGTTTCATGGCTCCAGTGAATTTCAGAACATAATCAACCGATAAGGTCTGGGCGTTTACCCAGATAAATTTAAATTTATTTAGGTAGCATCTTTTCTTTCACTAAACTTCAACATAGCAAAGCACAATCATTCTCCAAAAAACCTATTAAGCTCACGGACCTTCAAAACTTGTAATTGAGTTGAAAAATTAAAAGTAGCAAAACATAAAAAATGTCAATATCCGATGAAGCGTCGCTTGGGGTGTTTGAGAGAAACATTCTGCGGAAGATTTTTGGACCTTTGCACGTTGGTGACGACGAATATCGCAGGTGTTCCATTGCCTGTTCCATCAGCTGCATGAGCTTTACGACGACATAGGCATAACGCAACGAATAAAGATCCAGCGGCTTTGTTGGCTGAGTCATGTCGTCCGAATGGATACAAACGCGCCGGCTCTGAAAGTATTCGATGTGGTACCAGCTGGTGGCAGCAGAGGAAGAGGAAAGCCTCCTTTGCGTTGGAAAGATCAGATGGAGAAGGACTGGCGCACTTAATTAAACTGGGCTGAAATCGCGCAAGCGCCAATCAAGAAGAAGAAGAAATTCAAAAAACCTAAAATTGAAAAATCTCATTTTATACGTGCAGCAGAAATAGGGGCAAAGGAAGACCAAAACTCCGATGGTTGGATGGCGTAGAACGGGGCGTTGAGCTATTTGGTGTACGTTGTTGAAGAACTTAAGCGAGGGATAAGTCGAACTGAAGACAAATGTTACAGCAAGTCAAGATTCCGACCGGGTTGTTGAGCTAACAATGATGATGATGATGATGGTGAAATTAAAAAAAGCAGCTAAGCTACTCGTAGAATTGTTTTTCTACAGAAATTACAGGATTCGAAGAGTATGAATTTTCCATTTCAGGAGACTTTTCCAAAATTTAGCAAAAGATGAAACTTGTCATTTTGATACGCTTTGTCGTTTAAAAGTCATTAGTGGAAAGCATGAGGCTAAAGCGAAAACCAGTACCCTACGCTAAGGTATGTTTCTGCGCTAGTTATACTTACCATCATATCCTTATTGCAGGGTAAATCGAGGGAAATTTTTGTAGGGTAAAAGTAACCACTTAAATGTATGTCTGTTGTATTCGATACGATTCTTTTCGAGGTAGACACTTAGCACTTACTTTGGCAGCTACTTTTAGGAAAAGGAAACCAGCTTTAACCTGGCGTCACTGTGTGGTCACAAAGAAAAATTACCGTATTTTCTCCACAACTCACCAAGTTATCAACTACCAATGACCGATGCCAACTGATTACTTAATCCAGTGACTTTTCAAGTGCAATTTTATTGCATACCCTGGCAAGTATTTGGGCCAAGCTCCTCCACCAATTGCTGCTGTGTATTTTTATGTTCTTCCATTAAGACAGGGACTTACATTTTTACGGCACTCCCAAATGGTAGATCGTTTTTTATGAGTAGCTTTCTCAGTTTAAAAAGCTTAACATTAATGGCTTTATATGGTATTTATATATTTATTTAAAATAACATTCGGCCTATTTGGCTGAGCAGGCACCTTTCTTGGCTTTCAACTCAAGTCCGAAGCCAAGGAGGTTGCCATTCACAAAACTATAAGTATTAATGGTACGAGTGTATTAATTATTATATCACTTTCTGAAAGACTTTCGCCTTGATTGCTTCAGATAATTACGAAATGGGTTATTGCTATGGCTTTCAAATAGGAAATCGTTGTCTCTATATGCTTGTTTGATAATGTCTTTTGTAATATCATCACTTTGCGGGTTTCTAATCGGCATGTTTTCGATATCTGGGCTTCCATTTAAAACCGGATTTCTGTTGTATATCTCATTTATTCTTGCATTTGCACTTTCATCCGGAAGAAAATTTCCGTTAGCCCTTGGAATATTTTCCACTGTCGGATTTCCATTTGGTATAGAGTTCACTTTAAATATATAATTTATTCTTTGAGCTCCATCCCCAATCGCGTTTCCAGTCTGCGGCTCCGACTTACTTTCACTTATTATATTTCCAATTGGGAGAGGATTTCCGTTAAATATCTTGTCAAACCTTTGAGTATTATCCTGCACAGGGATCCCGTTCTGAATAGGATTTGTATTGAAAATCGCATTTAGTCTTGCATTTACACGTTCATCAGAAAGAAAGTTTCCGTCAAGTCCACCCTGAAGAGGATGTCCATTGAACACAGGATTTGCATTAAATATCTTGTCGAACCTTTGAGAATTATCCTGCACAGGGATCCCGCTCTGAATAGGATTTGTATTGAATATCCCATTTAGTCTTGCATCTTTACTTTCATTTGGAAGAGGGTTTGTGTCAAGTCCACCCTGAAGAGGATTTCCCTTGAACACAGGATTTGCATTAAATATCTTGTCGAACCTTTGAGAATTATCCTGCACAGGGATCCCGCTCTGAATAGGATTTGTATTGAATATCCCATTTAGTCTTGCATCTTTACTTTCATTTGGAAGAGGGTTTGTGTCAAGTCCACCCTGAAGAGGATTTCCCTTGAACACAGGATTTGCATTAAATATCTTGTCGAACCTTTGAGAATTATCCTGCACAGGGATCTCGCTCTGAATAGGATTTGTATTGAATATCCCATTTAGTCTTGCATCTTTACTTTCATTTGGAAGAGGGTTTGTGTCAAGTCCACCCTGAAGAGGATTTCCCTTGATGACAGGATTTGCATTAAATATCTTGTCGAACCTTTGAGAATTATCCTGCACAGGGATCCCGCTCTGAATAGGATTTGTATCGAATATCGCATTTAGTCTTGCATCTTTACTTTCATTTGGAAGAGGGTTTGTGTCAAGTCCACCCTGAAGAGGATTTCCCTTGAACACAGGATTTGCATTAAATATCTTGTCGAACCTTTGAGAATTATCCTGCACAGGGATCCCGCTCTGAATAGGATTTGTATTGAATATCCCATCTAGTCTTGCATCTTTACTTTCATTTGGAAGAGGGTTTGTGTCAAGTCCACCCTGAAGAGGATTTCCCTTGAACACAGGATTTGCATTAAATATCTTGTCGAACCTTTGAGAATTATCCTGCACAGGGATCCCGCTCTGAATAGGATTTGTATTGAATATCCCATCTAGTCTTGCATCTTTACTTTCATTTGGAAGAGGGTTTGTGTCAAGTCCACCCTGAAGAGGATTTCCCTTGAACACAGGATTTGCATTAAATATCTTGTCGAACCTTTGAGAATTATCCTGCACAGGGATCCCGCTCTGAATAGGATTTGTATTGAATATCCCATTTAGTCTTGCATCTTTACTTTCATTTGGAAGAGGGTTTGTGTCAAGTCCACCCTGAAGAGGATTTCCCTTGAACACAGGATTTGCATTAAATATCTTGTCGAACCTTTGAGAATTATCCTGCACAGGGATCCCGCTCTGAATAGGATTTGTATCGAATATCGCATTTAGTCTTGCATCTTTACTTTCATTTGGAAGAGGGTTTGTGTCAAGTCCACCCTGAAGAGGATTTCCCTTGATGACAGGATTTGCATTAAATATCTTGTCGAACCTTTGAGAATTATCCTGCACAGGGATCCCGCTCTGAATAGGATTTGTATCGAATATCGCATTTAGTCTTGCATCTTTACTTTCATTTGGAAGAGGGTTTGTGTCAAGTCCACCCTGAAGAGGATTTCCCTTGAACACAGGATTTGCATTAAATATCTTGTCGAACCTTTGAGAATTATCCTGCACAGGGATCCCGCTCTGAATAGGATTTGTATTGAATATCCCATCTAGTCTTGCATTTACATGTTCATCAGAAAGAAATTTTCCGTCAAGTCCACCCTGAAGAGGATTTGTTTTGAATATCGCATTTAATCGTTGAGTTTCATCATCATTTGCTGCAGAATTTCCATTATTGCTTCGGGAACTTTTATTTTTCTTGATGTCCTGGAAATTTTTTCCAAACCAATAGTCTGCTGAGGTCGTTTGTACAGAACTCGTAGTAGTCTCATCTTCTGGTTTTAAAAGATCTATAATTGCATCAGGCAGTTGCTCCGCGGCTGGCGCAGGTGCTGGCCTAACACTGGAAAGATATCGGAAAAATAATAATTTTAGTACGGAAAACATAAACACCTTTTGATGTACGAGTATGTATGTATGGATATTAAATGCCAAACTCACGGACAACATATGATCTCCTCTGTAGTTGTAAAACCGCAATGGCCCACATCATCCGCTTTCAAGCCGCTTTCTTTCATATAACCCGGCAACTCTGGGCATTTACTTTCTGTCAAGCAAGTTCCTTTGTAGGTACCAAAATCACACGGCTCGTTCTCTTCAATGAAATTATTATCTAACTTTAGTATTGGTAAATGTGAGAACAAATTTATTGATTGCCACAGTCACCTTCATAAATTTGAGCTGCGCTGAATCGGCAAAGAGCAAGGCAAGTAAGCAGTAGCCGAGTGATGCGATGTAGCCTATTGGTTTTTATTGGCGTCATTTTTTTCTTAGAGTGCAATTCACGGAAATGCTTATCTGGAAATGTAAATGGAAAGAAAAACGGTGATGCACAACAATAACAAAGCAGATCTTTTTCAGACAACTGTTACTGCAGGCTTTGGTCACGGAGCGATACTCAGTTGAAAAATGCGCAAAAGTGATCCAAATGCAACCGCTCAGCGAACATTTTTTTCCAAAATCAACCTTAATTTTGAGCCACTGCAAATTTGCACATTGTCATATCTAAATTGAATGGGCTACAAAACGAACGGGCATATTGAGATTTTTTCTGGAAATTTTACTAAAAAGTGTGGAGTTTTGGTGGAAATTTTCCGAATTTTTATAAATTTTGTGCCTTGTGATTTGGCCCATTGGACTTTTTCCCCCTAGGGCTATGTGAACCATCGTCAGTTCCTGTTTCTACCATTGGGGCATAGGGCTACGTGAGTGGTATATGCCAATAGGCCTGATACGATGCCAGAGCTGAAGAACGAAATCATACGCTTTATATATAAATGACATACAGCTCGAACTACGTAGGTATGTCAAAAAGTTATGACAAATGTTGATATGCATCCTTATTGAGAGAAGTTGATATGAGTTGTTTCATATATAACTGCTATAGACTTAAAAACCTGATGAATTCAAAAATTTTGAATTGGCTTTTCTTTATAAAAAAAATTTGCGGCCTTATTGGATCCCCCTGTATATAAGATTTTTTAAGAGCTGTAGGAAAGTTTTTCAAAAAAACACACGTAAAATTCAGAAAAATGCATGAAATTTTTATTTAAACCGATAGTACAGTCCACATAATTTAATGTTTGAAGATTATTTCATGTAAATGTTGACCGCGACTGCGCTTCAAAGGGTCCATCCGCTTAGTCCAATTTTGGCATACGCTTTCCAATATTTCGACCGGTATCTCACATATAAATGCTTTAATGTTGTCTTCCAATGCGTTAATTGAAGCAGGCTTGTCTGAATAGACATGAGCTTTAACATAGCCCCACAAAAAATAATCTAAAGGCGTTATATCGCACGATCTAGGTGGTCAATTGACAGGTCCCGAATGTGAAATAAAATGTTCATCGAACTCGCCTCTCAACAAGTCCATTGTTACGCGTGCTGTGTGGCATGTGACACCGTCTTGCTGAATCCACATGTCGTGCACTGCAAGCTCTTGCATTTTGGGCAAAAAAAAAGTTGGATATCATTTCATGGTAGCGCTCAGCATTCACAGTTACGTTACGATTCGTAGCATCTTTGAAGAAGTACGGTCCAATGATACCTCCAGCCCATAAACCGCACCAAACTGTGACCTTTTCTGGATGCATTGGTAGCTCTTGCAATTCTTCTGGGTGATCTTCACTCCAAAATGGACAATTCTGATTGATCCAAAAATGAGCTTCGTCGCTGAACACAATTTTTCGATAAAAAAGTGGATCTTCGGCCAACTTTCCAAGAGTCCATTCACCAAAAATTCTGCGTTGCGGTAGGTCGTTCGGCTTCAATTCTTGCACCAGCTGTATTTTGAAAGGCTTCACATCTAAATTCTTTCGCAAAACTTTCCACGTTGTTGAGTAACAGAGGCCGAATTGCTGCGAACGGCGACGAATCGATAATTGATGGTCATCATTAAGACTGGCCGATGCAGCTGCGATATTTTCTTCAGTTCGCACTCTACGTAAGCGCGTTGGTGGTTTGATGTCCAATAATGTATTATAAATTTGGTTCTAAATTTAGTCACAATAGCTCGAATAGCCGCTTCAGTGGGTCGATTAAACTGACCATAAAATGGTTAACAGAACACGCATTTTTATAATAAAATTCAATGATTTGCAAGCGTTGTTTGTTTGTAAGACGATTCATGGTTAAATTATAGACCAAACTGAAGATGTTTGACAGTTAAACAAAACACGAAACGTGCGTCAACTGTTTAAACCAACTGCTTAAAAAAATAATAGCTAAAAAGTCACCCTTTAGAACACAATCAGGCTCATAGCCCATTGCGATGCCACATGCAGAACTTGCCCTTATCTCTCCTCAAGCCATTGTGTGCCGTTCAGAAACTTTAAAAGATCTTCCGGTTTAGTTAAAAAATGTTCTACCTTAAATGGCACATCTACGTCTGGATAGAGCTGCATAGAAAGAGCAAAATCGTCTCTTCCACTTCCTCATTCAGACAGGTTCTGCAAAAGTTATGCGCCTACACCCCCATCAACTAGGCGTGCCTGCCACTGTGCACTGTGTACCCCTTTATAACGGATCTCATAGTGCTAAGGCTGAGCTTATTTTGGCTGAACACAGATTCTTTGCGTTGCGCATTGAAAGTCGGCGACAATTGTCGAGCGATTCTGCCGATGAGTTCGTTACGCCATCTTTCGTGCGCCACTCTTACAAATTTCTCAAAAATAAGTAGCTTACATGTCTGTAAGGGTATTTCTATGCCATGCGAGGCCACGTCGAGAATGTTAAGCGATCTCTGTACGGCGTTTCCTGGTTCACAGAATTAAGGTTCAATGTAATTATAAATACAAAAATTACTCCATAAAAATTATTAAAGTCGAAATTCAGAAAATTTAAGTAAAAAAAAAAATACTCTGTAAGGCGAAGCATTTTCTGGAACTTTTATTTTATCTGTCTGAGTACGAGGGTGCAATGGTGCATAGTTTTTCTTATGCTTTTGGTTGATTGATTGCATTTATGCACTTAAATACATACGAAATATATATAAACACACTTTTTTATACACTTACTTTCTTTGCAACTGTTTCTCGAATTTTTGATAATTTTTATTTCCACGTATTTCGCGATTGTTTATTTGTTGAATTCCCATCAGCTCAGCGAAATGTTTCCGCTCACAGAATCGTCAAATCGAATACTTCTTAACAACAATTGGCCCGCGACACAACTAAAGTGATTAGCTTGGATTGGAGTCGTATTTGATGTCGTTCGAAAATGCAAATATTTCCGCTGATAATGCGTCGGCTTATTCCGAATACTGATTATAGCAAGGCGAATTCGTACAGTAAAGAACTTAAGTCTACATACAACAGCATATTTTCTTATTTCCCAAAAGGTATACAATAATTAAAAAAAATCGTTTGACGTATTTTTTTTGGAATTCATATTTATTCAAAAATTTATAAAAATTGAATTATTTCACTTACACCAATACCTCGCTTTGCGTCGTTTCGTTTTGCGTTTTTTCGAAGTTGCGTCGCTGCTTAATTAGTACTAATTTTCACTGTGTCCGAGTCTTCAATTCTTTCGAGACTTTATTTCTTCTTCGAGTCTTCAGTTTCTTTTTCTTTTTTTGAAATTGTCTTTTTTTTCTGAAAGATGGCAACACTTTTGTTTCTAATTGCGCCATGCCATCAAAACTCGGGGATTTCCTTTCTTAGCAAAAATCAACGCAATAGTTTTATTTTCACTTTGTTTTGCTAATTTTAGCGTTCAGTTTTAACTACACGGTGTGTTGTGCTTTTTTAAAAAGAGAATAACAAATTTATATAAAATGTGTACGTGTTGTTTCTGGCTACAAAAATAGTAAATATTTTTCCAATTTATTTATTGGCAGAAATATATACATTTTTTTACATACACCTGTAATTTTTTTAGCCAAATAAGGGGAAAGTTCGCTGCTGGCAGAATTACCAAAAATAAAAAACCAAAAAAAAATCAAGCAAAATCATCGACTGTATTAAAAACATACTAATTAACCATCGCACTATGGGGATTTTTTTAATTTTTTTGGCATAAATCACAAATTTAAAGATTATGACTTAAATTTTTGCAGGTGAATCACGTAGATTAAAGTAGAATTTCGGTTTTTGTTTATTTTTTCATACGATTACGCCTACACCTCCGCCCTGAACATGATCTTTAAAATAATGTGACAATTTATAGTAAATTTGTGTTTCCATATATTTCATTTATTTCGCGAATTTGTGCATTCTTAAACAATAAGTATTTATTTAAAATTAATAAAATTATTTCTTTGTTTTTATAATTAATTTGTCTGGGTGAATAATTCCCTTCCAAAATGGCTTAGGTACATTTTTAAACTGCACATACCTATGTGTTCTAAGAAGAAAGAAAAATATTACGTAATTTACAAACAGCTTATTGAGACTACTTACTACCAATATGAACTTAGTTTTCTTCTATTTTAATATATTCTTCGTCAGAAGTAATCACATCAAGTTCAATATCTTTGTCATATTCTTCATCTGCGTCCTGATCTACATGATCTTCTTCATCTTCTCCCTGATAATCTTTTTCATTATTTGTTAAAATATTTAAAGATGGCGATTGAAGCAGCGCAAAAACTTCTTTTGGTATGTCCTTCTTTTTATTTTTGTTTTGTCGTTCTTTTAAAAAGATAGTGGACAAAAATGGGTCCGAAGTATCTAAGGCTCTGTTAAAAACATCTGTCACGTTATCCAGCCGACTGCATTTTCTTGCATGCCTCTTTCTATCGCTCTTATAAAACTTATTTCGGGATTCGGATGCATGTTCCCCAAGACAGCCAACAGAAACCAAGGAGTTTTTTATTATTTGATGACCATGTACTAGTACCTTGTGAACAGTAGGAGACATAGGATACCAAGGATAATTATAATGGTACAGTGCAAAAACCTTTCCACAAAAGGTTTCAAACTTGCTTGAGCTAATTTCATGCTCATAGGAAATATTCACTAAAATTATATAGAAGTTTTTCAGTAATTGTTCTTCAACATTTAAAATTGAGGCTAATAAGGCTACGTCAGAAAATGCCCTCCTTGCTGTGTTGCCGTCATTGAAGTTTCCGCTGCCGTTTGGAATAGGCTTGTCTACATTGAGGCCCATTTCCTTTAAAAGTGTCCTTTGTATTAATTGTTTTCGAGCTATTAATTGAGGTTTATCGTAATCTTTAACGTGCCACTTTTTCATCTCGACTCTATATGAAAGTTTCAACACAAACTCGAAAAAGCGGATCCAAGCATGCAAAGGGCTAACTCCATATTGAAGGGCACTTGTTTTGGCCTTGAAAACTTCTGAATTAATATCTTTAATATTAAGTAATTGTGTTGGCTTTGCTCCGCAGATGGGGCAAGACTGGCATGAGTTGCATCCCGACATTATATTTAAAACTTTCCCATCAATTAGGGTAATTTGTCCTAAATATTCCACAAATATCTTTTTACCATTATACCCGTACATATATGATTTCAGATTTCGAATCTACCTTAGATTCATTCAGACTTTCACCAATTTTTTTTAATATATGGTTGTCAAAAAAGTCTTGCGGTATTTTTATTGAATTTTCAATTGTTCATAAAATTGGTTATAATAATGCGATTTAAGTCAAATATGCGCCGTTTTGTTCTATGACGAGTTCCCAACGAGATGCCAACTTCATAATGCCCCTCTTATAGAAGCTCGCTTCCCTATTGTCAAAAAACTCGGAGAGCCAATTTTCACAGGACTCTCTTGAGGACAACTTCCGACTACCAAGCTCGTTCGCCATGGACAGAAATAGGTGGTAATCACTTGGTGCGAGATCCGGACTTTACGGTGGATGCAAAAGAACCTCCCATCCGAGCTCCCGGAGCTTCTGGCGGGTCACCAAAGATGTGTGTGGCCTGCCGTTGTCCTGATGGAAGACAATTCGGCCTCTGTTGATCAAAGATGACCTCTTCTGCATGAGTGCTGCATTCAAGCGGTCCAGTTGTTGGCAGTACAGGTCCGAATTGAGCGTTTGGCCATAGGGGAGCAGCTCATAGTGGATGATTCCCTGCCAATCCCACCAAACACACAGAAGAACCTTCCTGGCCGTCAATCCAGGGTTGGCCACCGTCTGGGCAGCTTCACCGCTTTTCGACCACGACCGTTTGCGCTTCACGTTGTCGTAAATGACCCACTTTTCATCACCAGTATCCATCCGCTTCAAAAACGGGTCGATTTTGTTGCGATTCAGAAGCGATTCGCAAGCATCCATAAGGGCAAAAATGTTTTTTTGCGTCAAATCGTGTGGCACCCATACATCGAGCTTCTTTTTGAATCTAAGCTTCTTCAAATGGTTTATAACGGTTTGATGACTCATGCCCAGCTCTTGGCCGATGCTACGGCTGCTACTATGCTGGTCTCTTTCGATCAATTCAGCGATTTTATCGCAATTTTCGACGACAGGCCTTCCGGACCGTGGCGCATCTTCGATCACCTCTGCACCAGAACGAAAACGTTGAAACCACCGTTGTGCGGTGGAAATGGAAACTGTATCGGGTCCATAAACTGCACAAATTTTATTGGCAGCATGAGATGCATTTTTGCCTTTATCGTAGTAGTACTGTAAAATATGCCGTGTTTTTTCTTTATTTTGCTCCATGTTTGCGACGCTATAACTCACGAACGACTAAAAGCAAACAACAATTAATCAAACACGTGTTAGCACGTGAAAAGAGCTTTCCAAAAAGCTCTAGCGTGAACCAATGCGACGAATACAACTAGAACTACGCGCTTGCAAAGACAAGCTTGCAGAATTACCGCAAGACTTTTTTGACAACCTTATATATGCTGCTTAACTGCGACCTCTGCCCGATTATTTTTGATATAAATATCTAGCAGCTCTACATTTCCGAACGTATATCCCTCTGTAAAAGGCGATTTTATCAAAAAGGGGCAAATTTGTGCAAACAAAGTTAGTTACATATTATTGTGGACGTTTTAGTAAGTAACTCTACATTTAAAACTCTGAGCACTTCTGTGCGCCTTGGAAGTTCTATTCTACGAAACGCACCTATACTTGTTAAGACTAATTTAAATAATACATATGAATAAAATACGATATACAAAATCTAAACCACATATAATTGAAAAAATGTTACTAAACTATAATCTTATATACCTGGACTATGACCTTCCATCATTTAAATTTGGATTCTTTGTTTTATTTGGATAACTCGAGCAATCAAACTTTTTTCAATGTATTCCACCAAACTGTGCACAAAGCGAACACGATAATCAGCTGACTTTGAAGGCGTTCCGTTCAATCAGTGTGACCGTAAAAAATTTTAACGACTAATTTTTCAAATAATTAGGGTATGGTAAAAACAAAAATAAAGCTTATTTTAAAATACAGGATGCTTTTTTTTTTTTAATATATGCCAAAAAAAACGCCAAAATCCCCATAGTGCATCTTAGTAGCATGAAAATGATGTGGATACTTGGGCACTCCGGCATCCAGGGTAACACACTGACAGATACAATTGCCAAGGACATTTCCATTACACCAACAGTCACATCAGAAGTCATCCTACCCAGCGACATATACCGACTTATTCATGAACAGAGGCAAACTAAAAAATGAATGGTCGTATTATAAACACTATTATTCGAATATTAACCCCAAACGTACAAAACCTGCTTATCCATCATAAAGTACACACCAACCACATTACCCCATACACACAACTCCGTTTTGGGCACACGATAATTACTAGCGTACACCTATTACAGGGTAATACATCCAACACCGGCCCCTTCTGTCAAGGCACAGTCAGTGTGCATCATCTACAGGTATCCTGTCCAGAACTTGCTTCTCAAAGGCATCACCACTTAAGCAACACAGATCCTCTTCTACTTTTAAAAGATGCCACTGAAGATAACATTAAAAAAATTTAGAAATTTCTGAAGGACACCGACCTACTCCGTCGTATCTGATCCAACACACATCACCAGCAAGCCGAAAGCCTCTGCTGCTAGCGCTGCGTTTGCTTGAGTTTACTTATAATTTTATTATTATGTAAGCTTTTCAAAATAAAAATATAATAAAAAATAAAAAAATCATTTAAAAACTATTTATGTATATATTTAGAAGTTATTACCTTCGACGAACATTTAAACTTGTTTTAAGTGAGACTGGCGGACAAGATAAGCCTACGATGCTAGAGTTTTGCAAAAAGTTCAACATTATGAAAGCCATAAAAATTATTTCCGATTCGTGGGAGCAGGTTAAACCATCCTGCATGAATGGTGTTTGGCGCTGAATAAGCACTGAATGTGTTCACCGAATATGCGCCTCAGAAGTTGATGGTACACCAGCTGTTCGTCATGAAATTCCTAATTTAGTTAGAGAGTCTAATTTTGTTGGTATGGAGAAGAGTGACATAAATGAATTGTTAACCTCGCACAACCAAGAATTCTCTAATGAAAAACTATTGCAAGTGGGTAAGGGATAAACGCTAAAAAAAACACTTTTTTCATGAATTTATTGTAGCGAAACGGTTCAAGTCAGTTTATTAAAAGTTGTTGCATATTATAAAGTAACATTTCAAGAATATTTGATAAAATTTTCATGTAAAAATATTGCAAAATGAGCGAATGAGAGCACATTTACGTAGACGTCTTTTCAAAAATACATTTTGCAGTAGTCAGCATATCTCAGCGTAGAATCATCTGAAATCAAAAAAATCAAATAATTCAGTTAAAGTATGAGTTAAACTTCCCCCCAACGTGTATTTTTACGATTTATTTTCATTTTCAGCCATTTGGTAGTCGTTTGAAGTAAAAAGTGATTTTTGACGAAAAAATGCCGCCATTTTGTAGGTGTAAAACCACCTTAATATAAAAAAAAATGGCGAAAAAAGCCCGTTGGGAGGAGGTTTTTTATATGTAAAATATGTGTGCAAAATTTCAAAAGGATCGGTTGAGTAGTTTTCAAATGCCAATGACTACGCACTTTAAAAAAAAGGTTCGAGAAAACCGCGTTTAAAGTTTTAAGTTATCTTGGCAGATGTTTGAGGCGGCTCGGCTTTATGCTCTATAACCTAAAAAGTTTTGCTCGGATTGACTTAAAATTTTAACACGGTATTTTTGAAATGTTTTACTACAATAACATGCAAAAAAAAAAAATCGATTTTTATCCCTTACCCCCCCCTTAATGGAACAACACTTGAACTCTCGACAGAAGCGAACTATCTTGGCGTCAGTCTTGACAAAACGCTTACGAGGAATTCCCATATTGAGAGAGTTACTTCAAAAGCCACAAGGGCATTCTTTGCCTGCACAAGGCTTTTTGGTAAGACATGGGGACTAAACCCTAGAATGACCTTCTGGACATTCACCGCCTATAGTCACTTATGCATCCTTAACATGGTGGCCCAAGGTCAAGCAAAGAAACAAACTGCATCGCCTGATATGTATTGGTATTACAGGGGCTATGAAAACATGTCCCACCGCTTCCAATCTTAATTGAAAGGGAAGCTCGCCTCAAGATTAAAAGGTATATCTGAACTTAAAAGTGGGGATATGAAAGGACATTTAAAGATCTTAGAAGACTTCCTACATAGTCCCATTAGTCATAGGGACGATATACTATCACCCAAACCAATACTGTTAAGGAACTTCCAAGTTATAATTAATGAACGCACAGACTGGAGAACTAACTGTATCACTTTCAAACCTGGCTCCCTGCTATGGTTTACTGATGGGTCCAAATTGGAAAATGGTAGAACAGGGGCAGGAATCAATGGGCCTAAATTCAAAAAATCGATTCCTATGGGACTCTACCCAACAATATTCCAGACAGAAATCCATGCCATTGAAATATGTGTGAGAGAATGCCTTAGCAGGAAAATGAGAGGTACTCACATCTACATACTTTCAGATAGCCAAGCGGCTCTAAAAGCCCTTCTATCAACAACTATCACCTCTAAATTGGTAAATAATTGCCTAAACCTTCTCAACGCGTTAGGAAACCTCAACATAGTAACACCAGGCTGGATTGCGGGATATGAAGGACATGAGGGAAATGAAATGGCTGATGACCTTGCAAAACAAGGAGCAAATATGCAACTTACTGGTCCTGTGGCCTTTCTGTGGACTCACAAAAGGCCACATTAATAAATTCCTTAGGAAATGGGAAGAAAGAAAACTTGCTGCCCACTGGCTAAACTGTGCCGGTCAGCGTCAAGCCAAACTATACCTAAGTCCCAACAAAGGAATATCTGACAAACTTATCTCACTAAGTAGAGTAGATCTGCGTCTTTTAACGGAATATCTTACAGGTCACTGCAGCCTGAGGTATCATCTAAATAATATTGGTCTATCTGAGACCAATGTCTGCCGCTTTTGCGAAATCGACATAGAAAGCTCAGAACATGTGCTTTGTGAATGTCCTGCGTTGGGCAGACAGAGACTTCATCACCTTGGTGGTATCGTAGTATCTCCAAGCAATCTTTGGAACAACAAACCCAAAATTGTGCTAAAATTTTTAAAAAGCTTAAAACTCAAGGGTTACGAAAATAGGTTTTTCACAATAGATCAGCTCTGGTCGCAGTGCGTAATGGCCTTCTAATAATAATAATAATAATACGATAACAGCTACTATGGTTACATAAATTTTAATTTGGTTTTTCATAAATTGATTGAATATTTTATTTTGTGTTA
Source organism: Anastrepha obliqua (assembly GCF_027943255.1). Classification (NCBI taxonomy): domain Eukaryota; kingdom Metazoa; phylum Arthropoda; class Insecta; order Diptera; family Tephritidae; genus Anastrepha; species Anastrepha obliqua. The sequence continues at coordinate 26,425,600 of NC_072893.1, forward strand.
ATTGAATACGTTGTTTTTTTGTTTTATGTAAATATATATGTAATAAAATTTTATATTATTTTTAAATAGTTCCTTTGTTCAATGCTCTGTTTTAAAAAGTAGTATTTTCGTAACCCTGGAACCTATCTTCGATGTTTACAAGGTTTGCTATAGAAAATCTTAATTCACTTTGAGTCGTTTCAATTTGCGTTGTTTTTTTCTTGTAATGTAACCACGACGCAAAGTGAGGTATTGGTGTACTTTATAAAAAGAAAATTAACAGAACAACAAAAAAGCGGTATGACAAAAATCTGTTTTACACTCAAGGAAAGCAAACATTGAAAAGATAAAGTACCGTTACTCGAAACTTTTCAGTTGAAAAATCTGTGATTGTTTATTTCGTGGTTTGTCGCTGGTCTGTCAAGCGTATAAAATATTTAGCCCGAAAAAATAAATATCTTCTGATTTAAGAAAATTGGTGGTTAAGCACAGAAAAGATAGTTAACCTTACGGCGAAAGTTCAAAAATAGCAAATTTAAGTCGGGCAATGATACAAACAATTGTTAAAAACTATGAAGAGCGATCTGTTGGTGCAAGAGTAGCTATCTTCTTATACAGTCAAGCAGCTATAAAAGCCTTAGACTCCAGCTCCATTTCATCCAAACTAGTCTTATAGTGTATAGAGGAGCTGGAAATGCTTAGTCATTGGCTTGAAATCACTCTGATATGGGTTACCGGTCATAGGAACATAGGGGGTATTGAGATAGCGGATGAGCTAGCAAGAAAAGATTCGACACTAGACATAGCAGAGACGGTGGCAGTCGCCACCCCCCACTCAACACAATAAAAGCATCCATTGCTTCACACTATTATGCCTTAGCCGAAAGAAGATGGAAGCAAATACCTACATGTATTACAACAAAAAACACATGGCCGTCGTACAAAGTCCAAAGGACGAATGATCTGTTAGGATGCTCTCGCTCAAACATTTCAAGTATTACTGCAACCCTTACAGGTTATTGGGAAAGTAGAGGAGCATGCAGCCAGACTCAACCTCCCCTTCAATCCCATCTGCAGAAGCTGTCAAGCGGAAGGGGCGAAGGAAAGTCTTTTCCACTATTTATGTGAATGTACGGGACTAGCTAGGGCACGACTCCGCTCCTTTGGTAAAGCTTTCTTGCAGCAAGTTAATGAGATCTCAGACATCGAGATCAAGAATTTGCTGCTATACTTGGACCTCACTAAATGAATCTGACTTAGAACAAAAAAACAAACCTCATCACACGAGAACAATGTTAGTAAAACGGTGCTGGTCCCTAATTAGTATTATCTCCGTGGAAATACTCAATCACTTTAACAACAACAACATGATGAGACTAATTCATATGATATAAAAAGCGAAGCGACCGCCCAATGAAGCTGTCCAGAAGAGATGAAAGCTTCATTTTAGATGAAATCGTCCAAAATCCGAGAATCAGTGCTTCAAAATAGGTCCAACATATCGTCGAGACATCCGGAAAAAGTGTTCATCCAAGAACTATTAAAAGATATCTTAATAATAGCGGAAGTTTCAACAAGACACCAAACAAAAAGTCTCTAATTTTACCATAATTTCAGAATTCTGAGGCTTGAGTTTGCACGGACACATATTGACAAGTGCATTCATTTCTGGTCTAAAGTTTTACTTATATTTACTGACGAATCGAAATTTAATATAACGGGTGATTTTTTAGCTATTATCTTTTTAAACTATTGCTTTAAACAGCTGACACACGTTTCGTGTTTTGTTTCGCTGTCAAACATCTTCAGTTTGGTCTATAATTTAAACATGAATCGTCTCACAAAGGAACAACGCCCTCAAATCATTGAATTTTATTAAAAAAATGCGTGTTCTGTTAAAAAAGTTTAAAGTCGAAAAATTGTGTTCAGCGACGAAGCTCATTTTTGGATCAATGGGTACGTAAATAAGCAGAATTTTCGATTTTGGAGTGAAGATCAGCCAGAAGAATTGCAAGAGCTACCAATGGATCCAGAAAAGGTCTCAGTTTGGTGCAGTTTATGGGCTGGAGGTATCATTGGACCGTACTTCTTCAAAGATGCTGCGAATCGTAACGTAACTGTGAATGCTGAGCGCTACCATGAAATGATATCCAACTTTTTTTTGCCCAAAATGCAATACCTTGCAGTGCATGACATGTGGTTTCAGCTAGACAGTGCCACATGCCACACAGCACGCGTAACAATGGACTTGTTGAGAGGCGAGTTCGATGAACATTTTATTTCACGTTCGGGACCTGTTAATTAGCCACCCAGATCGTGCAATATAACGCCTTTAGATTATTTTGTGTGGGGCTATGTTAAAGCTCATGTCTATTCAGACAAGCCTGCTTCAATTATCGCATTGGAAGACAACATTAAAGCATTTATATGTGAGATAAAAATAAAAACAAAAAAACTAAATAATTGGTGCGTACACTTCTGTTAGGTGTTTGGCCGAGCTCCTTCTCCTATTTGTGGTGTGTGTTTTGATGTTGTTCCACGAATGGAGGGACCTACAGTTTCAAGCCGACTCCGAACGGCAGATATTTTTATGAGGAGCTTTTTCATTGCAGAAATACACTCGGAGGTTTGCCATTGCCTGGCGAGGGGCGACCGCTATTAGAAAAATGTTTTTTTTATTAATTTCGCTTTCACCGAGATTCGAACCAATGACCTCTCTGTGAATTCCGAATGGTAATCAGGCACCAACCCATTCGGCTACGGCGGCCGAGATACCGGCCGAAATATTGGAAAGCGTATGCCAAAATTGGACTAAGCGGATGGACCATTTGAAGCGCAGTCGCGGTCAACAGTTACATGAAATAATCTTAAAACATTAAATTTTATGGACTGTACTATCGATTTAAATAAAAATTGTATGCATTTTTCTGAATTTTACGTGTTTTTTTTTTGAAAAACTTTCCTATAGCTCTTAAAAAATCACCCATTAGAAGTGTAATACTTGACGTGAATGCTATAGCATCTATATTTCGTAGAATTCTCAGAGAGAGCTGCCTGTGTCATTGCACATTTTTTTCTGAAAATTTCCCTTACTTTTAACAATATGCATTGCAATTGCTTAGACATTTCATTATCTGCTTCAGTTAGACATTTGACAGATTAAAGTGAAAACATCAGTTTTTTGAATTATTGTATAACTTTTTAGAAATGGGAATTCACGTAAGAAGCCTACGCGAATTTTGAGATTACTTGATGATTCTGATTCAGATGAAGATATAGGTAAGTGTATTACGGAAATAATTGGAAATGAAATCAATAAATTTAGGGATACTTTTGTGTTAGAATATGGACAATTCAGCGAAAACTCAAGGGAATGTACCCCTAATATATTATCGTCAAACAATATGGACTCATCAACATCATCATTTTCTGATGTAGGAGATTCTAATGGCATAAATATTTCAAATGGGATAGATGAGACAACTACTTTGTGGAATGAAGACACTGCAGAAATACAAGACTTTCATTTTGATTGGTCTTCAATGGGTACAGCTGAGGATCTAAAAAATTGTAAAACTCCGAAAGAGATTTTCGGTAAAGTTTGGTCTACGAAAATAATACATTTCATTGGTAGTTGCACAAATGAATATGGGAAAAATTTGCTGTAACTATCACGTCCACATACGAGAAATTGTCGGATAAAGAGTTTCACAGAAACAAATTTTCAAGAAATGGAGATATTCTTTGGCCTTTGTTTGTTGCAGGCTCAAATAGAGGCACCTAAAATTCGTTCAAATTTGTCTAACAATCCCTTATATGCTCATGAGCTTTGTACACATGATGGCCATGCTCTCAACATAGACATACCTACAATATATGTATAAAGGCAAAGTAAGACATGAGGTGTCTTCCTCAGCTGTAGTGGATGCTGTGATTATGAGACGTAATGGAGCCATATTTATTGAAGTGCCATTCATTATTAATGGACAACTACTAGAATAGTTGGATTCGCTCAGGTTACTTAGTTTTAAAACTCATACCACTGGAACCTTACGTACCAATCGCAAACTGAATCCGAAAGTCATAATGCAAAAAAAAGCAAAACGAAAAAAAAGGAGAACATATGATACTTTTTGTTTTCCGTCATCAATTTTTACACAAGCAAAATTGGTTTTAGCTAAATGCCTTAAAATGTATTTTTGAAAATTATTTCCGTGACAAGCATTACAAAGCATTTTTACTCTCTTCGTAGAAAAAACGCGAAGGTTGAGAAGTTGCTGACGGCACAAAAATGATATTAGCGACAGAATGCAAGGTGAAGTCCAAAATAAACAAGACTGAGCAAAAAATAGAAACGACAGTAGCTTCGTTCTGATAACTTCAAGTTTATTTATTCAAAATAGTAACCTCTGGCCTCGATACACTGTTTTGCGCGATCTAAGAGCTTTTCGAAAGAGTGTTTCAGGTCATTGACCGGAATGCGAAATGTCCTTCAGGATGTCGGTACAAGCCTTTTGGATGACCTCTACGGACACAAAACGTTTGCCTTTCATGACCGAATGCAATTTACCGAATAGTTAGAAGTCACAAGGAGCCACATCAGGCGAATACGGTGAGTGATTGATGGTTAAATGCGATTTCTAGTCAAAACATCAGTCACAAGAGTGGATCGATGAAATGGTGCATTGTCAAGCTATAAGAGCCAGCTTCCTCCTTCGCGGTATTCAGGGCGGCTTCGACGAATGCGATGCAACAAACACTTCAAAACGCCCAGATAGAAAATTGCATTGACGGATTGGTCCATTGGCAGGAACTCCTTGTGGACAATTCCCTTGAAATCGTAAAAACAAATGAGTATCGACACGATTTTTGACTTCTGCAAACGCGATTTTTTGGGTGGTGGCTAGTCTGGGGCCTTGCATTCGGCACTTTGAAGCTTAGTTGCAGGTTCATGTTGGAAGCACCACGTTTCATCACCAGTTACAATGTTGTAAAGGAAGTTCTCGTCTTTTCTTGATTCTTTAATGAGGCTTTTCGAATGTTGAATTCTGAGCAATTTTTGGCCTTCAGTTATCTTGTGCGGAATGAAACGTGCACAGACCTTTCGTAAGCACAAATGATCATCTAAAATGCGAAAAATCGATGTTATGGAGATATTCAATTCCGATCCCATGAATTTCAACGATGATTTCGGTTCATTTTCGTTAAATTTACGAACAATTTCGTTGGAGTTTTCGGTGATTACTGATTTTGGGCGACCCGTTCATTGTCATTTATGTCCTCACAACCATCTCTGACACGTGTAAAGCATTCATGAACTCTGGCACGAAATAGACAATCATCGCCATACACTTTTTGCATCAATTCAAATGCTTCGGTAAACGATTTACCGATTTTAAAACAAAATTTGATTTAGCTCTTTGCTCGAAGCTTATTTTTGTACCGATCACACAAACATACTGACACCTTAGACGCAATAATTTCGCTTCCACTGTACTGAATGTCACTAAGCTTTCACTGAAAGTCAGCTGGGGATGTAACTTCCACCGCACTAATTCATTAAAAAGATGGCGTCATCAAAAACATTTTTAAGATGCAAGTCGTGCTTATTTTGGACTTCACCTTGTATTAACAGAATTTTAATATTTAATACATTTCTTTTTAAATGACAATAAATTCGATTATATACCAAATAATAAATTTTTCGATTTTTGCCGACACTGACGGCAAGCGCTTAAGAGAAAAACATTTCCTTATAATTTTTAATAGAATTGTATTTCTATTTTAGGGTCAGGTCAGCTCGTTTATCATCCATCATCCTTCAGGCCATACAATTCTTTCAATAAAATCCAAAAATTTTGGCACTCTCATATAAATACCCGGTACATTTTTTCCACAATCTACGCCAAATGAAACTACACCCACCACTCTGTAGTTATTGTAGGCTTTATCTTTAATTATCTGCAGTGGCCCACCAGAGTCGCCCCAACAGGCATCTTTCCCTGGCGCCAGAGCACACAGCTGTGTCTCATCAATCCCATGACGTAAGCGACGACCAACGTAATATTCTAATTTTGCGTTGCATTCTGGCAGCGGTATCAGATTCATTTTGGCCGCCTTTAAGTGTTTTGATAGACCTACGTAGGAAAAAAGTTAAAATGCATTCGCTTAATAATAGAATTTCATATGCGTACTGTTACTTTCGGTGCGTCCCCAACCAGTCACAATTATTTCCGTATTTTCGGGCAAATCAGTTGGATCAGTATGCAGGCATGTTGGATAGACCTTAACACTAAAATCGGCATCACTGGCCAATTCAATTAATCCAATGTCGAAGTAATGAGAAAAACTCGAATAGTTCTGTGGCACGTAGGTTGCCTATTATGAAATTGAAGAAAATGAAATAAATCATGTGAGAAAAATAGTTTGTATGACTACATGCAAGGGGGCGCAAAATTGATCATCCAATTTTGTTTTTGTATAACACTTTTTAATAACGAGGATGTGGTAAAAAAATGGTGCGGAACCGCTAGTTGGATTCTGGAAGAATCACAACTTAAACCAACCAACCAACACTTTTTAATAGCGCAGACACTCCAAATTTAGCGAAGTCCTCAACCATCTGTGCGACCCTTCTGGCAGAAAAATGTGAAACACAGATGGCGCTTCAAGCAGTAAGACGACGTTGTTCCTAAGCAACGACAGGTGGGCATTCGCACTATTTAGGACTGGTAGCGGCAGGCTATCTCCGGGGCTTTGGTTGAGTTCATCAAAAACATGCTAATGAGCAGATTTGTGATCGCAACCTTAGAGGCCACGAAGATCAGGAAAAGAGTCAGTAGAGGAACACCTCAAGGCGGTGTGATGTCTCCTCTCCTCTGAGTGCTGGCAATAAACTTCTTGCTAAAGAGCCTAGAAGAGAGAGGACAACACGTCGTAGCTTATGCGGATGATGTTGCAATGGTTGTAAGAGGGAAATTTCCCAATACACTTTGTGAAATCATGCAAGATTTACTAAACATGGTGGAGAACTGGTCAAGATCAAATGGGCTAAGCGTCAACCCCAACAAAACTGAACTGATCTTATTTACCAGGAAACATAGAATTCCAAGAATAACTCCTCCGACTCTAGATGGAACAGCTTTGTCATTTAGTGATGAGGCCCGCTCCTTAGGTCTAATACTAAACAGAAAGTAACATGGAAATCAGATGTCGAAGGTAGAGTAAAAAGTGCAACAATAGCACTCTACTCTTGTAAGCCACAAATAGGACTAAGTTGGGGTCCTTCCCCATCTATCGTATAGTATATTGGCTATACACAGCTATTGTAAGACCAATCCTAACATACAGTATACAATAATGGGGGCCGGCTTTAGATAAGTTATATACATATAAAAAACCATGGTACATGTACAAAGAATGGCCAGTCTTTGCATCTGCGGGAGACTGAGGGCCACACCCACAGGGGCACTACACATTATGCTTAACCTATTACCAATAGAGCATTTCGGCAAGCAAACAGCTGCCAAGGCTGCTCTCAGATTAAGCGAAATCGGTATACTCAGAATAAAGCAGAGAGGACACTCTTGAATTTTAGAAAAATTCCCCTGCATTCCTGGTACAACGGATTTCTGTAAGACCAAGGATATCAATTTAGATAAATCCTTCGTCACAGCATTTCCTTCCAAATAGGAATGGAATAATGGGATTATTGGTAGAGAAAATGATATAAACATCTATACAAATGGTTCAACACTATATAACAGAGTAGGTGGAGGGGTTTACTCCGATAAACTCGGAGTTCGGCAATCATTTCGTCTACCTGATCATTGCAGTGTTTTGCAGGCGGAAATCACTGCCATAAAAGAGGGACTTACTGTAATAAAAACGAGAGTATTATCCACAAATGAAGTATTCATATACTCAGACAGTCCAGCAACAATAAAAGTGCTTGGATCTAAAACACACTCGTCAAAAACAGTCATAGAATTTTTTAAACTTGTAAAGGACATATCAAAATACTACAAAATACACCTTATTTGGGTGCCAGGACACAGGGAACTGCAAGGCAGATAAACTTGCTCGAATTGGTACAACGCTTGACCTCCAAGCGGATAAGACGCTGATACCTATGCCCACTTGTAAAATACTTATAGAAAGGGAAACCATCAATATGGTAAGTTGGCAAAACGTCTACACATGCGAACTAAGCAGACAGACATGGCCGAAATGGAACAGCGGTCGAACAGAGAAACTATAAGAAAAATGATAGGGGTATTAACTGGTCACTGTCTGATAGGCAGCCACGCTAGAAGGTTAGGACTCCCGTACTTCGATTTCTGTAGAAGCTGTCTAAATTCAGAAGAAGAGGAAACAGTCAGGCACGTTTTATGTGAGTGTGAAAACTTAGCGACAAGGAGGTTTCGCACTCTTGACATGGCATTTTTAATTGATGTTGCGGACATTATGTTCGCATCGCCGTCAGGGAGCTCATCAACGCGGCCAACAAAGTGTATTATGTCCACCTTAACTTGTTCAAGTCCCAACTTTTGTCTAAAGCTACTAAGTTCACTATGTACAAGTCACTTATTCCACCAATCCTAACATATAGTTGTGAGGTATGGACTCTTAAGGTTGATGACTGCGCGCCGATTGCTAGCACGGAAAGAAAAATTTTAAGAAAGATCTTTGGTCCAATAAGAATGGATGATGGTACCTGTAGAATTCAATTGAACTCGGAACTGAACGATCTAACTCAGAACGAGACAGCTGTGCGTTTTGTTAAAGCGCAGCACATAAGATGGCTAGGTCATGTGATCCGTATGCCTGTTGACTGTACCGTGAAGAAAGCCTTGACAGGAAAGCTAATGGGCGTGAAGTCCAAAGGCAGACCGAGGAACCGTTGGATAGACGCAGTGGAACACGATCTTAAGAAGCTGGGAATACGTAACTACGGATCAACAGCTCAAGATAGACCTTTTGAAGAAACTTTGACGTACCCCACGTTGTAACGCTATGAAAAAAGAAGAAGCGGACATAGCGCATCTAAAACTAACGACGCATTGCTCGTTTATTAAAGCTACCGGATGATTTGAAAAGGAACCCACAGGGTAAAGATAAGTTCCTGTTTCCAGTTTCCAATGGACCTATGAATAGTCTAAGTGTGTCATTGCGACAGCCACCCCACCTACCCACCTACCTACCTACCTAGCGGCAAAGCTAATCATCTACACTGTCAGAAATCAAATAGATTAACGAAACCAACGCAAGACATCTTATCGAGGCCCAATGCTCCCGAGAGAAATGAACAAAGAAAAAAAATAACACTTTTACTAAATACAAAAAAAAAAATATTATTGTATAAATTATGATAATCTTTATTTTGAGTTTCACGCGCGCTCCATTTTTTGTCTATTTGTTTACTGTAGTTGCCTCGTTCACAAGTGCATTAAAATTGCAAAAATTATAAATCTTCCGATAGGGTGATTAATTTTGCGCCACCTTCTGTATATGGATATGTATTCGTATTACTCACTTTGATATCTATCTCCAGTCGGCCTTCCCATTGCTCTGTATCATTGAAGTCAGTAACACCCAAAATAACTTTTATAGGTTCCGTGTCCCTCGTTATTATGCAATGCGCCGCAGTAAGAACGAAACGTTTATCAATCAACGTCCCACCACAAACCATATCTTCGACGTCATAAACAATTTTCGCCATATGCGGATATTCTGCGAAGGCCACATCCTTGCCTCCAATTATATGATTTATTGAGCTTGGCATCAGACCTTTTTCAATTATGCTGCATGCTGAAATTTTTAATATTTTTTTTAATTTTATAATTACTCCCACTATAGTGATTTTCGCGCTATACCCACCACGATCAGCCGGGCGATCGAAATTGTTTATACGTGACTTCATGTTGCTGCAAAGCAAATTGTAATAAAAGATATATATTTTTTAATTTTATGCTAAGAAATATCTTTTCTTTAATGCAAAGAAAACAAACCCTGGCAGTGGTGCTGTGGTAGTAATATACGACGGCTTTGCTGTAGTGGTACTGCTTACTGCACTGTTCCTAAAAATAATATTTTTTATAGTTTTTTTTTTAGCAGAGTACATGGAAACCAAAGCTGCTGGAGGAAAAGCTCATCACTCATTTAGTTCATAAATACTTACGGACAACAAATAATCTCCTCAAATTCAGTAAAACCACAATGGCCAACATCGTATCTGGTGAGACCCATTGCGTTCATAGAAGCGGGTAGTTGCGGACAATTTCGGATGACAGCACAATTTCCCTTATAGTGTTCCGTTTCACATGCGTCATTTTCTAAAATACAAAAATAAATGGAATTTAAGTGCATTCTGCCCAACAGAAAAAAAAAGTGGCATTGTGAATTTTTTTTTTCATCAAAATATCCAACTTCTTTTCAGAATTCGAAGAAAATTTTCAGTTATGCAGTTTATAACCCGGTAGCTTTTAGTATAATAAAGTGAACGCTTGAAGTGGCTCAAAAATGCCGTTAATATTTGGCTTACAAAAAGCGCAAAACAAACGTATTTCGTTCAGTGCGGGCTTCTCCTTCTTCTAGACTGCCGCGATAACCGCTTACGCGAGTTTGGCCGAGTTTAACAAAGCGCGCCAGTCGTTTCTTTCTCGTACTAACCGACGCCAGTTGGACACACCAAGTGAAGCCAAGTTCTTCTCCACCTGATCATTCCAACACAGAGAAGGGCTTCATCTGGTAGCAACAGCTGGTAACGCATCAAATACTTCCAGAGTCCAGGCGTTTCTTTCTATTCGGTCGACATAATCCTGCCAACGTTGACGCTTGATCTTTATTCATTCCTATCATCCTATGCTCCGAGCCATGAAAACATAAAGGGTGATTGTTTAGCTATTACCTTTTTAAACATTTGGTTTAAACCGCTGACGCACGTGACGTGTTTTGTTTCACTGTCAAACATCTTCTCTTACGTAGAGTGCGAATTGAAGAAAATATCGCAGATGTATCGGCCAGTGTTAATGATGACCATCAATTATCGATTCGTCGCCGTTCGCAGCAATTGACCCTCTGTTACAACGTGGAAAATTTTGCGAAAGGATTTAGGTGTGAAGTCTTTCAAAATGCAGCTGGTGCAAGAATTGAAGCCGAACGACCTACCACAACGCAGAATTTTTGCCGAATGGGCTCTTGGAAAGTTGGACGAAGATTCACTTTTTTATCGAAAAATTGTGTTCAGCGACGAAGCTCATTTTTGGATCAATCAGAATTGTCGATTTTGGAGTGAAGATCAGCCAGAAGAATTGCAAGAGCTTCCAATGTATCCAGAAAAGGTCACAGTTTGGTGCGGTTTATGGGCTGGAGGTATCATTGGACCGTACTTCTTCAAAGATGCTACGAATCGTAACGTAACTGTGAATGCTGAGCGCTACCATGAAATGATATCCAACTTTTTTTTGCCCAAAATGCAATACCTTGCAGTGCATGACATGTGGTTTCAGCTAGACGGTGCCACATGCCACACAGCACGCGTAACAATGGACTTGTTGAGAGGCGAGTTCGGTGAACATTTTATTTCACATTCGGGACCTGTCAATTAGCCACCCAGGTCGTGCGATATAACGCCTTTAGATTATTTTTTGTGGGGCTATGTTAAAGCTCATGTCTATTCAGACAAGCCTGCTTCAATTAACGCATTGAAAGACTACATTAAAGCATTTATATGTGAGATACCGGCCGAAAATTGGACTAAGCGGATGGACCATTTGAAGCAAACATTAAATTTTATGGACTGTACTATCGATTTAAATAAAAATTCCATGTATTTTTCTGAATTTTACGTGTGTCTTTTTTTAAAACTTTACTATAGCTCTTAAAAAATCACTCTGCGCATTATCTGACACGATTTTCGCCCATTCTTTCTCAAATCTTTCTTTTAGTTCACTGGCATAAGAAACTGGTCGCTGATGCACACCCCGCGCACACTCATGCCACTAGTCTCTATAGGGTTTAAATCGGGTAATTGGGGAAGGATAGCAATAACTTTTGGCCAATTATAGAGCAGTCATTCTCTTGACTGTACAAAACTAGGCACACTACCCATTTTCTCTGCTGACTGTTTCAAGTTCTGCCTTAATATATTCAAATATATTTTCTAATTTTGTTTATAGCAATTCAATATTTTGCTATTGCCAATAAATTGAATATAAAATAAGAGTAATTCAAATTTAGGATAGTATTATATGGTCCGAATATTAAAGTTACCCACTATGTCATCATCACCATCATCATTCCTTCGTCTTTGTGCGATTCCCGAATATATTTTTGACTTGCTGTGAGGTAATTGTTTTGTCCACAGCTTTGTATTCCTCTTCGATCGCAGCCCCTAGGTCTGCCACTTCTGCACTGTGCTTGGGGGTTCCAGTCAAGCGCTTATCTGCTGATTTCAGTGCCCCCTTTCCGTAGGGTATGGCCAAGCCGTCTCCATTTACGATCTCTTATTTCAGTTGCGATTGGTTTTTGATGGTATCGTCGATGTAAATCGGTGTTAGATATCAAGTTGCCTTGCCACCAGATACGTAGAAGGCGTCTCAAGCAGCGGTTCACGAACACTTGAAACTTCTGTACAATTTCCGTAGACAGACGCCGTGTTTCACAGGCGTAGAGCAGAACTGATTGGATTGGAGTTGAAAATGCGTATTCTTGTTGTGATGTGCATTTGTTTGCACTGCCACACGGGACGAATATTTCCAAATGCACCTCTTGCTTTTTGCAATCTTGTAGAAACATCCTTTTTGCATCCGCTTTCCGCAGTGAATTGGCTTCCAGCGGCACTAGAGTGCTTTACGAGATCATTCGCTATGTCGCTTTGCCTAAATTTGGTATTCTCCCAAAACTGTTCAGCTCATTCGGAATTGTGAAGCACATTTTCAGGCTTTCAACAATGAAAATCCTTATTGAAGAATGCATTTAATTAAATTAATTAATATGACTTGGGAGAATATAATTCAAGCTACAGCCCGTAATCTTTCAGCACGCAGTTGGTATCATTGCACTCAACACATGCAACCTTTTTATTTTGTCTAATTGGACAAGCGATAAATTTTGGTGCAAACGAAGATGAAACGAAATATTTTCTGGCACACGGAATAAGCTGATTGTCACTTGTAAAAAACTCTCAAACATATTTTTGTTAATAATGGAGAGAGCTAAATAGCGTTGATGCAAAAACAAGGCACGTGAGAGTGGAGAATCGTGAGCAAATAAGATGCAGATATCCGATCACAAGCGATCTTCTCTCAATGAAACAACTCACGGTAGTACTGAAGAAATTCTGTTTAGCGGACTGACGAGGACGGTGGTTAGACGTCTCCGACGAAGAAGAACGCTTCTGTTAGTGCCCATTTACACGAGGAGACATCTGGAAGGGAGACACTGGAAATTCTCTTTTCATGTCTCATTCGCGGCCACACGGGCAAAATTGTTTTCGGCAACATTTTGACATTTAATGCTTTAGCATCGTCTGGTTCGGATGTACTCTCGCACGCGCTTACATGTAAAGCGGAAAACGTTCAACAATTTCTTAAATATATGAATGAAAAATGCAAACTGGTTAAATAATAAATAATTTGTTGTTTTTTTATTTAAATATATTTACAAATTTTTGTACTTGAATAAAAAAAATTAAATTAAAAATACTTCATACATAAATAATTAACTTAAAATTAACTTGAGTATCTAGAAATGCGGGGAAAATTAGAATTCAACATAAACATGCCTCATAATATATTTTAAATTATACCTACTTTACTAGCAAAAATAATCGTGCATTGCCCAAGCAGTGTTCGGATGTTTGTCATCTTTGTTATCTTCCGTTTGCTTGCAAACCAACACATAACTCAGAACCTTCTCCCACAAAAGAAGAAAACAAATGAAGCAACTGTCAAAAATTGCTTTAAGATTGGAAATACGAATAAGAAGAGCAAAGCGTGTCGCCAGTACAGGAGACAAATTCCCTTCTCTCTTCCGCGGCCGTCCTTCACCCCCGAACAAAATGTTTCCCTTCCAGATGTCTCCTCGTGTAAATGGGCACTTATATAGTATTACATATAAAGAAGCAGCGAAACAACTTGGCCGATATGTATGTACATACAGGGTCCGTCACTCGAAGTGTAACCAATTAAATAGGCCATAAATTTAGTTTGGAAAATTACTTTTATTCAATTCAAAGTAAAAAATGTGTGAAAATAATACAAAACCTAGAATCGATTTACTTTTGCTCGATATGACCACCTTTTGCCTTGACTATGGCCTTGAGACGCTCCGGAAACGAATCGAAAGCTACCCGAATGTGACTTACAGGTATTTTGGCCCACTTGCGGACAATGGCTTTTTCAGCGCCTCGAGACTGGTGAATTCTTTAGTTCAGACCTTAACAATCACATTATTTGTTTTGTTGGCGATGCTTTTCATTTTCGTCCAGATAACGAATGCTTCAAGTTTTATATTGCAGAACATGCACAAAGGTTAGGCAATTACGTAGTTGCCAACCCAATAGTTCAAGATAGTGTGGATGTGAAATAAGTGATGAACTATTTTTTTTTTAATTTCGACAAAGGCCACTTTCATAATTATGGGCACATTTTTATGTAAATAAGATTTCTTGAATATGTTCTTGAAATACAGCATAGTTGGTTCACATGCATAGACCAATTCCTAAAACAATCTTGATACAGGCGACCTAAAGGTCAGTGGTAGCACACGAACATTTAGTCACATTTCGCTCTTGGGTGTAGCTCAAATATAGCTGCAAAACGATGCGCGAATTATGCTGTGGTTTTTTTTTTAAATTCTAAATTTAATTTAAAACACACAACTTTTCACAATTTGGAAATTTGCTGCCCATGTTTTTCTTTTTGTTTTTGCATTCATCTAACCACACTTTACACTTTTTGTTATGCATTTGGTTTGTTTTCATTTCATTCGCCTTTCCCAAGTGACGTGGCAGCCTAAGTTTACCTCACAATTTTTTTTGCACCATAGCCATCAAGCAAACCTTGTAAAGCTATCATCCTTGAATAGAAACGCACTGCTCTTCTGATTCTCGGCCGCGTCCTAAGACTTGCAAAATGAAACCTTAAGCCAATCAAGAGGAAGAGTTGTGATGATGCTTCACTTTGCTTGATTTCTCACAAAAGCCAAAAGCCTATTTTTTTACAGTAGGTTTAGGGACCTCAAGCACTTTGTAATATTTCAAAAACGTAAAGCAGATGCACACGAAGCTCACAAAATTTCACTCGAAAGCACTAAAGTTATCTTAGTCGCACAAATAAATGTAAAATTTTGCCGCGCTGTGTTATTTACTCACCTTTTAATTGAGCTGCTCCTCCGAGTGCCAAGCAAGCAAATAAAATAATCACCAACATCATATTAATCAGGCTATTTGAAAGGTTTGGAAGCTAAAATGTCCTTATGGTTTGCTTACAATTTCACGTATGTATATATGTATTTGTGTATTTAAACCTGTGCGCACTTTTTTGCAGCTTAAAGCCGGCACTTCTATGCATTTATCCCGGAAAATTTCAACTGAACTCTGTTTTTGCTTCAAGCAAGATTCTCATATAAATTTTGTATTTATTTGTTGATAAAAATATTTAATTTTTCATTCAATTGAATTCGTAAAAAAATTAGTTGATGCAATGTACACAATTTTTTCACTTTGCGAATATAAACTTTTCCGGTTGCATCTGTGCAGCTGCTCCTTGCTGCCTCAACTGGCGCCGTTGCTCGCAGTTCATTCTATTATAAATTTTCTAGCGATAAGACTCGACTGAACTGTGTTGCAAGGGTGAATTCATTTTTGGAGAATTCACATATTTTAGTGAGAACTGATCAAAGTAAATTTATATAAATATTTTATTGAATTTGTATTGAAAATACATACATATGGATGTATTAATGTACCTGCCTATACCAAAATATTATGCGCATACAGGGTGTTCAAGAAAAATTTAAAATGTTCAAGGAGGGTTAAGGCACTCGCCTCATTTGAAATGGTGTTTTTTTGGTGTTTCTTTAAAAACGAATATACCGCCACTTACTAGAATTGAAAATATTTTTAACCGACAATGCAATTGATATCATGCTCATTTCCGAAACGCATACCACTGAGAATACTTATATAAACATACCAAACTTCGATATTTATTATACAAATCACCCTGACTACAAAGCTCATGGAGGCACAGCTATCATAATAAAAAGAGCAATAAAATGCATAGAAATGGATGGCTATAAAGCAGAACATATACAGGCGACTACAGTCTGCATCAACACTTTGACTGGTCCAATAAATATATCAGCTGTTTATTGTCCATCCAAGTATAATAATACAAAACACCAATACCTTGATTATCTTAAATCAGTTGGAAATCGATACCTAGCAGGGGGAGACTACAATGCTAAGCACGTAACATGGGGATCTAGGATAACCACCACGAAAGGAAGACACCTATATGAGGCCATTAAGGCAAATAACAACAACATATTAAGCACAGGAGCACCGACGTATTGGCCAACTGACACTAAAAAACTTCCTGACTTAATCGACTTCTGTATTACGAAAAACCTGACTCATGAAAACATTCCAATAAAATCATGCCTTGACTTATCGTCAGACCACTCACCATTAATAATAACGCTCCAGGATAGACCTGTTAGAAAAACCATCACCTCGCTATATAACCATAAGACGAACTGGAATATATTTCGAGGTGTCATAAAAGAAAACATGGAAGCTCGAGTCTCTTTGAAATCCTCCTCCGAAATGGACAATGCAATCGTATACTTAAACGATAACATAATAAAAGCAGTAACACAATCGACACCAATATTAGAAACCTTAATAACAAAGAAAATCCCTGCTTTTATTTTAGACAAAATCAAACAAAAACGCAAACTCAGGAAAGACTGGCAACGCTCCACACACCCAGCCGATAAAACTAAACTAAACAAATCATCAAATGAACTCAAAAAAATTCTCCAAGAACATAATGACAATCAAGTGAAGAAGTACCTTAGCAGCCTCGAAACAACTACAGCTACCAACTATTCCCTATGGAAAGCAACTAAAAAACTCACTAAAACAACCATACACAAGCATCCAATAAAAACAAATTCCAGCACATGGGCTAGAACAAGCAAAGAAAAGGCTGAAACATTAGCTGACCACTTTAAAACAATATTTACAAATAACATGGACAATGAAGACATTGAGCTGCCGAACACGACTGAGAATGCAGACCACACAATACAAAACACCACAAAAGAAGAAATCAAATATTGTATAAAGAAACTTAAAGACAAAAAGACACGGGGGATATGACCAAATAAATGGAAAAATACTAAAGGAACTACCCCATACTATAATAAAATACATACGAGACCTCTTCAACGGAATGATTAGGTTACAATACTTCCCAAAAGCATGGAAAGTTGCACAAGTTATAGCGATCCCCAAGCCAAACAAGAACGCCACTGTTGCTAGCTCCTACAGACCAATTAGCTTGCTGCCCATCCTCTCTAAACTGTTTGAGAAAATACTGCTTGACATGAATTGACCCGATTCTAAAACAAAAAGACGCTATCCCCTCACACCAGTTCGGTTTCCGAAAACAACATTAAACTGTGCAACAGATTCACAGAGTAGTCAACAAAATTACAGACGACTTCGATAAGAAGAAATATTGCATTGCCGTGTATTTGGACATCGCGAAAGCTTTTGACAGAGTATGGCACAAAGGACTTCTATATAAGCTAAAACCCATTTTACCGCTTAACATATTTAATATTCTTAAAAGCTACATGACTGACAGACACTTCTTCATAAAATATGACGATGAGTGCTCTGTTATCTTGACGGCGTCTGCTGGAGTACCTCAAGGATGCGTACTGGGCGCCATACTATACTTAGTATACACAACAGATATACCAAAGCCAACTACTCGAGGAGCAATGATAGCTACATTTGCAGACGACACAATGAAGAAGAGCATTAAAAACACTGCAAGATACGCTATCAGCTACAACACAATTCTTTGAAAAATGGGGCATTGAGGTCAATAAAGACAAAACACAACATGTAATACACGCGAAGACAAAATCTCCAAGACATCCAATCCAAATACACGGAGAAGACATAAAAATACACTCAAGTGAAAAATATTTGTGCATAACGATTGACTCAAGACTCACATGGAAAAAAACACATACTGAACAAGAGAAACGAGATGAAAAACAAATTCCGACAACTCTACTGGCTACTAGGAAAACAATCAACCCTAAGCTTATTTAATAAACAAATGATATACAAATCAATAATCAGACCGACATGGACCTACGGACTAGAAATTTGGGGGACTGCCAGTAAATCAAACGTACAAATCATTCAGAGAAGTCAATCTAAGATGCTAAGGACAATCACAAACGCAAATTGGTACATAAAAAATGACGATGTTCACCGCGACCTCGGCATAGACACTGTCACTGAAGCAGTAAAAAGAAGCAGCAGTAAGCACATCTTGCGACTATTAGAGCACAAAAACCATGAGATGAGACTGATACCGGAAATGGAACTTAAACCAAGAAGAATAAAGCGCAAAAGACCCACAGATCTTGCTCGTACTGTAATATAAAATAAAATGTAATAATATAAAATTATATTGTAGAAAAAAAAAAACAAAATAGTATTAGTAAAATTGTAACTAAATACCACCAAAGACAATAATGTTCTTGAAAAATCTCAAGCGTTTTTAAGATAAAGTTATTTTGGGGGGAATGCGCGAATATAACAATTGCCTGTTGACTACTTTCTATGACGCGGAAGTAAAATAGAACGCGAGCGCGTTCGGTGATACTTTACAAGTGATCTCTTTATTTTTGAATTCATGTTTTTATAGGATTTCTTAGCCTAAACTTAACTAACGGGCTATATATATAATTAAAGTAAATATGTATTATGTAAGAAAAGGACTTTCAGTCCAATACACTTAAAAAAATTAAAGGGCCAACTTGCCCTGCAAATCAAACACTAAAGGATGAAAGTTACAATTACAAAGTTTATTAACTATACAGATAATCAAACGTTACAACTAGAGTTAGTGTCCACTACGCAACTCCCCTTGATGTGCGCTGCAGGCCTTTATAGGTCTTGGTCGTTCTGCTGTCTTCAGGAGCGCCGTGTCTTGGTACGCTGGCACCGCCCCTAGCTTCCCACGGTCGGCATGCACTGGTGGCATGGCATGTGCAAGTATTATATTTCACAATCGTGTGAAACATAATTTGCTGACGCTACGTCTTGCTCTGTTCTTATTGCGTAAGCATTAGTACGTGGTACTTGATATGCAATTGGCCTTGACTTAGGTTGTTGGGTTGTACTATAGAATAACAGCGATTAAGCTGATGCTGCGGCACGTCTATCGGTATGCTGCACAGTGCGGCCGATTCCCGAAAGGCTGGCCAAAAACTCAAAAAATTAAGTAATTGATTCAAAATTTCTTACTCGGGGGTTGTCGGGGTCGCTGATTACGAATTTGATCTTAAAATTTTGAAAATCCACCCCCTTCCACCCCTATTGGCCACCCCCTCACGTGAAATTGCGTATATTCAAGAACATAATCAAGATGCATGTAAATTTATATGTTTTCGGGGTCGCAAGGTAGCAAGTGGAAGCAGCTGTTGTATTACTATACAGTTTGAAAACTCAAATTTTATAAAAAAATTGCAAAAAATGTATCTACGTATTGCTGCAGCTAAAAATTTTGTGTCGAGGCATTGATATGTACTACAGATTTCTCGTATTTTACTAACCTTCCGAAGATGATTCCATTTGGTTTTGTTCAATTTACTCCATTACAAAATCTATCAAATGTGTACAACTTTCACTATTCATCGACAGTAATACGATGCTCAAACGAAGGCCACGTTGCGACTGAAAATACAGAGGATACTTAGTAGGGTGGTCCAAAAAAAATTTGTATGCTGCCGCCCCCCAAAATAGTTAAGAATGAAAAATAAAAAGACCCGTATTTTTTTTTTTTTTAATCAGACCATATTTAATGGTGCCGCCGGGGCTTTGAAATATCCCATGTATTTTGCATGGGAAAAAAATACTTTTTCGTAGATTTCATGTAAAAACCTGGAAAATGAATATATTTTAACCGGATAACTCAGTTTCTCTTCATAATTGGTCAGGGAATAACAACCAATTATGAAATAATTAATTTTTTTGTATTAACTATTTTCATAAAAGTAATATAAAATATTGTTTTTCGATTTTTTCTTAGATTTTCGTTTTATGGGGGCTTTTTGGGGTTCTATAAAAAATAGTTAATACAAAAAAATTAATTATTTCATAATTGGTTGTTATTCCCTGACCAATTATGAAGAGAAACTGAGGTATCCGGTTAAAATATATTCATTTTCCAGGTTTTTACATGAAATCTACGAAACAGTATTTTTTTCCCATGCAAAATACATGGGATATTTCAAAGCCCCGGCGGCACCATTAAATATGGTCTGATTAAAAAAAAACAAAATACGGGTCTTTTTATTTTTCATTCTTTACCATTATAGGGGGCGGCAGCATAAAAATTTTAATATAAATTTTTTCCCATGCATTTTTGGACCACCCTATTACTTAGGGTACAGGACGTTGCTATGAACGGTTTTCACTACTCAAGGCATTACTGTAGCAGCGACGGTTACAGCGATGAGAGCAGCGGCGAGTATGGCAGTAACTGCGAGAACTGTGACAGCGGACAGTGATAGCGACGAGGGCGACGAACTGCAAATGAGCAGCGGTGAATTCCACTGTGTTTGTTTGTTTTTGTTTTTTTTTTTTTTTTGTTTAAGAACAGAACTGGACTTTTAGCGGCATCCAATTACGGCACTTAGGTAATTTTTATATGTTTTAGGGCTCACAGTTTCTTTTTCTCTTTTTAACGGTTTTTTTTTTTTTTTTTTTAGAGTTTTAAAATTTCCTTATTTTTGGCCGAAAACATTTATGTACCACTGTGACCGTTTATATATACATATAAGTACCGCACTGTTTCAACTATGCACTATGTATTTTGGTTTATTCTTTTTTTTTGTAAGCACAAATAGATAATTTGGCACGCTTTTTTACCGCCACTATTTATTAATTTATTGTTTTATGTTAATGTATTTGTTGTTTTTAATTTTATGCGTTGTATATTGGCTTAATATTATTATAATTTAAGAATTTTTTTCACTATGTCCCATTCCATAAACACGACACTGTATTGCCGCTGATACCGCTTCTCTCCTTATATGTTTATGTATGTATGTACACTATGTAATTGTTTTGTTATTTTTGATTTAGTCACTGAACCTTTTAGTGAGGGTGGTTTTTATGTTAGTTTGTTTGTTTGTTTGCTTTTGTCACTCGACGCGAAAACGGACTTGCAAAAATATATAACGCGCAGGCAATTGTTGTTGCACTATTAATTAGCACTTTTCGTTTTTTATATGTTTATTGTTTTGTATTTGGAGATAATTTCAATTTGTTATGTTCACAAATTATCTATTTTATCACAAACAATTATTTATTTTTATTTTATGCTATTTTAAGTATTTTTTCTTGTCTCACGCACTAAGTCCCTGCTAGGGCGCCATGAAAAATCTTAAGCGTTTTTAAGATGGAAATTATATTACTTGGGAAATGCGCGAACACAACAATTGCCTGTAGACTACTTTCTATGACGCGGAAGTAAAATAGACTGCGAGCGCGTTCGGTGATACTTTACAAGTGACCTCTTTATTTTTGAATTCATGTTTTTATAGGATTTCTTAGCCTAAGCTTAACTAACGGGCTATATATATAATTAAAGTAAATATGTATTATGTATGTATTTTACGCTGTGTTATGTGATTACTGTACTTATACATACATATATAGTGTCATTATCTGCACTAAAACAAACAGCAAACTTAAATTTACGGTTGCAGCTAAATGAAACAGTTATAGAACTCAAATTTGATGATAATACTTGTTCTTAAATTATATTAAAATTAAATTATTATAAAATTGAATTGATAATTGACGAAAATTATCTACATAAATGAAACGCCATTTGGCGTAACAGATCTCTTTCAAAGGGAAGGTTTCATTCCAACCCCTAATATTAATATTTACAGATCGTAATTTATAATGGAAATAAAAAAAAAAAAACCAAACAAAACCAATGGATCAGAAATAAAATACTGAAAACAAAAGTAAAAAATCCTTTTTCGTTTTCGTTTTGCACGGTTTTAAAGAAGCACCCAAAAAAGTCCATTTCAAATGAGGCGAGGGTCTTAATACAGGGTGGGCCATATAGCGTTTGCTTTCTGAACCACCTACTTTTTTGAGAATGGTAACACTAATGGCATGTCAAATGTGTTCATAATTTACTTAAAGGTTTGACATTTACGAAATGGGACGCTATGCGCTTGAACAAAATTGGGAAATATTGAAAACCTATTTCCAAAGTGGTGAATCTTCTTCTTCTTTTCTGATTTTCACATCGGCGGCTACTTCAATTAGCAAAATTGTCGGATTTGGGGCTCAGAAAATCCACACGTTACTGTAGAGAAGCAAATGCATCCATAACTAAGGTATTTTTATTTTATTTATTTATTTATTGTCTTTGAATGGATACATTCTTACAGACTATATTAAGCTAATGTACAATAGTTTATTAGTTACTTAGAAAAGAACGATTTAAGATAATTGACTAAGATGCCATACGGCCATGTAAAATCAGCACCAGAAGAATTGAAAAACATATTTAAATCTGAACATGCTCTAGGAATCGGAGCATTCACCCCATAGGTGGTTCTCGAGAAGACAATTTTAAAGGTTTCGTACTGTCGGAGCCTCATATTGGGTTATTAAATTGAATTTTACTTAAAAGGGAAGGACAATCAATAGATCCAGAAATAATACGAATAATAAATGAGCACGATAGAATAGACCATCTGCTATCAAGTGGTTTTAAGTCAATTAATACACATCGAGAGCGGTACGATGATACAGGTTCAGAAAAGTTTAAAGATCGGAGCGCAAAACGAAGAAAGACTTTCTGAACTCTCTCAATCCGATTAGACAGACCTATTTAATACAGTCTCCAAATAATAGCGGCATACTCTAATCTTGATCTAACAAAAGCACAATAAAATGTTTTGAGAGTGTGTGGGTTGGTAAATGCAGAAGAATTTCGGCGAACGAATGCTAGCATCGCATATGATCGTCTTATGACGTGGTTAACATGGTTGGTGAAATTCAGCTTAGAGTTGAGAATAAGGCCTAAGTCTTTAATTTCCTCAGCGGATTGCAAAGGTAAGCCACCAATACTATACGAAGTATGCAAAGTATTACTTGATTTAGCATATTTTACGCGAAAGCATTTGCTAATATTTAGTGACAAATGGTTTAAATAGCACCAGTTCCGGACATTGCATAAGTCGGTTTGCAACTTTTCAGAGTCACTAACACTGTTAATCACCGCAAATATTTTAAGATCATCAGCATACAACAAATGTTCAGCAAAAGAAAAGCATGGTCCAATACCGCTAATAAAGAGTATAAAGAGGAGGGGTCCTAGAATACTTCCCTGTGGGACACCGGAGGATGCAATAAATGCACGGGATGTCGTATTATCGACGGCTACAACGCAGTGTCTGTTGGACAAATATGATTTGATCCAAGACAAAAACGTGGAGTGTATACCCAATGATGCAAGCTTCGACAAGAGTATTCGGTGCGATACTTTGTCAAACGCTTTAGAGAAGTCTGCATAAATTGCATCAACTTGAGATCTGTTCTGGAAGGCTGAAATGCAGTAATCATTGAAAATAGAGAAGTTAGTGACAGTGGAGCGACTTGCAACGAAACCATGTTGGTTGGTAGATATTAGGCCTTTGACAGCAAAAAAACTTATTATTCACTGTTATCTCAAAAAGTTTTGAGACAGACGAAACCATGTTGGTTGGTAGATATTAGGCCTTTGACAGCAAAAAAACTTATTATTCACTGTTATCTCAAAAAGTTTTGAGACAGACGAAAGCTTCGAAATCGGTCTGTAATTGCTAACATCGTTTTTATTTCCACTCTTAAATATAAGCGTAATGGAAGTAAATTTCCAGTCGTCAACAAAGATACCAGAGGACAACGATTTATTGAATATAATTGTAAGAGGCTCAGCGAGACACAAGCAGTTCTTCAGCAAAATGCCCGAAAGGCCATCCGAGTCAGTTTTCGTTGTAGACTTAAGCTTCGTAATACCCTTGACGACATCAGTAACAGATAGGCACAAAGTCCCAAAATTGAGAGGTGAAAAACTATTAGAGGGCAAACTAGAATCGGAGTCTAGGTCGGGTTCAAAATTAGAACAAAAAAAGTCAGCAAATAAATTGGCAGATTCTATGGCAGAATTTGCATATTTACCATTATAAAAAACATTGTTTGGCACCATTGAGCAAGACTTTTTTGATTTGATGAATTGCCAAAAGGCCTTCGAATCCGAAATAATATTGTTTTCAAAATTCAAGATGTAATTTCTCTATAAGAACTTGTTCAAACAGTTAAACTCTTTTAAATGGCATTGAAATTTTGAGAAGTGCATTGGGTCTCCAGACCTTTTATACAGTTTAGAGAATTTGTTTTTTGGATTCTTTAGGTGCCTAAGCCGTTTGGTATGCCAAGGTGTCTTATATACTTTCTTATGATAAATAGGAATGTGCTTCAAACACAGCTCAGACACCTTAGTCTTAAAAAAATGAAAACAAGAGGTAACATCATTGTCGTGGAAGGCATTATCCCAGTCAATACTTAATAAAATTTCGAGTCACTGTTTGGTGGGGATTTTAGTCTGGCGGCATCATCGGGCCTTTTTTTTCGAAAATGAGCGAGAAGCCGCGGTTATAGTAAATGGCGATCGTTACCGTGATATGCTCAACGAGTTGTTTCGAAAAATTGAAGAGGATGACATGGACTACATTCGATTTCAACAGGACGGTGCAACTTGTCACACTGCCAAAGTTACACTCGAACTTTTGGCTACCGTTTTTGAAAACCGAATAATCAGCCGAAATTCCGATATCATTTGGCCGCCTCGGAGCTGTGATTTAAGCCCGTTGGAATATTTTTTGTGGGGAGCCGTTAAGGACAAATGCTATGCAAACCATCCAGAGACGATTGATGCTTTAAAACAAGAAATCGAAGTTGCCATTCATGAAATTGGAGCCCAAACAATCGAAAATGTGCTTAAAAATTAGATTGACCGAATGGCCTACTGTAAAGCCAGTCGTAGCAGTCATTTCAACGATATTATTTTTCATTCATAAATAACAATGTTCAGTCTTCAAAATAAAGAAAAAAAGTTTGAAATAATATTGATTAGTTTTTTTTTTATAGCCGATTCAAAAAGCAAATTTTACATGGCCCACCCTGTAATATGAATAAAAAGAAGTAGAAAAGTCGTGATAAATAGGGGTCCGCAAACTAAAAGCTGTGAAGATATGGCAAGTTATTCTTTTCGAAAACATTTTTTTCCAATCACCTGTTTATTTATTAAGTACAAACCAACAAAGCAAAAACAAAACAAAAACACACAAACTTACATAAAATATTCAAAAGGCCTCACTTTTGTGTCGACGCAGCCAAACATCTTGGTCTGAAGGATATTTGAACTCTGCACCTGGTTGCACTTCTGCTTTACTCCCAATTTGAAGAAAGGAAGGAAAAAGATAGAAGTGAATACTAATTTAAAAGAAACCTTCAAGCCAAATTATCCACTTGTAAAGGGAAAATACTTGTAATGCCTAATCAAACAGGCAGTAAGAAAGTAAGACCTCTTACCAATTTTGGCAATGGCTATAAAAACTTGTTCTTTGGGTGCTCACGCAAACATTCTGCAGAGACTGGAAAAAATACGTCTGCTGCTGCACATTTCAACAGTGGCCCGACACAAATCAAGCTCGAGCATAGAGTTTTCCCACTACCGCCTCTAACACCGATCCCATAATAATAATGCTTGTAATATCTTAGAGAGGCAAATCGAATATGGAATAGAAATATAAATAATTTGAAACAATTCCTTCAAAAATATTTACACTCACCTTTGGTTTATCAAGTTCTCCCAAGATGCCATTATTCAGGAGGATTAATGGGACACATCTATGAATGCCCTAATACCGATTCTTGTATGGAACAGTTTGCTAGTAGTGCTCTTGACAGTAAGCTAACGTGGAAGTCCAACACTGAGGAGAGGATAAGGAAGGCAACAATAGCCTTGTATGGATACAAAGACGCTATTGGAAAAATATGGGGCCTCTCGCCTAAAGTTGCTTTCGGCTATATATTTTTTCACATTCTAAAGCCAATTCTGTTGCATGGAGTCGTTGTCTGGTGGAACTCAATGGAAAAGATGGCATCGGTGAAGATGCTGGAGAGAGTCCAAAGGTCTGCCCTCATTGGAATCAGTGGGGCGCTTCGAACGTCTCCTACTCTAGCGCTTAATGTAATGTTACATGTGATACCTATAGACATCGAAGGCAAAGCTGCGGCTACACGTGCCGTAATCAGACTGATACACTAAGGCTTGACCGCAATTACGGACACTCAAATATCCTTAGGATCATCCCTTTGACGACTGATCAATGCACACCCCTACTTACCGGAACATTCTTCATTCACATACCTTCTAGGAAAGAGTGAGCGGGGTGCAATACTTGAAGGTAGGGCCTGATGAACCTGTTCATGAATGGCTCAAAATTGGATGGAAGGGTTGGCGGAGGAGGAGTATACTGCAAGGAGCTCCCCATAAGGCTCAAGCTCAGGTTACCGGACCACTGCAGTGTATTCCAAGCATAGGTAGCGGCAATTAAAGAAGCAGCTGATTGGTTGCTCACTTTTGTAATAACTGTCACGGAAGTTAATATCTACTCGAAAATGGTTTTGGAATGCATCGCTGCTTCCGAAAAGGTTTCAAGCCGCTAGGGACTTTCGACAAATTTTGTTCATTAATACTAGAGAAGGCAATTTTTGACCGATTTTAAAAAGTTTTTTTTTCATTTCTCGTTAACGATTTCGGAAGAGATTATCTAGGCCGAATTCGAATTTCTTTTTTTATTATATGAAAATACACCCACGAATAGGGGTATTTTTATGAATAATTCAGAAAAACTTTGAGAATAAAAAAATTTGGGTATTTAAACTGGCATTGGCATTTCGTTATTGTAGTTCTAATCAACGCTAAGACATCCCGGCAAGTACGCAAATTTTCAACCCCCTTAAGAGGTGAAATCATCCCGTAACTACGCATGAACTTAAAAACTAATCGTCATTACAAGGACAAACCGAGAATATTCACGGGAAAATCAAAACAAAAAATTATAAATATATTTTTGAGTTTACTGAATCAGAATTCATTGTCCATTTGTCCTTGGCATGACAAAAAAATTTTAAAATACAATCATTGGTCAAAAATTATACAATAATGCTGGAAGCACGCAGATATGAATAGTTTTGGAAAGTTTTATCAGGTCAGTCCATAAGTTCGTGCGTTTTTTAAAGGTGGTTTTAAAATTAATAAAAAATATGTTTAAAGTGTTTATTAATCAATAATATACCTTCCTTCATTATTTGCAATGTCTTCCTAACGTTTAGGCAAATTTTTAATTCCCTGCTCAAAAAATTGTTTGTGCATGGAACCAAAAACGCTTCGATATCCCTTTTTATAGCTTCTTTTTAGGAGTAGTTCTTGTTACTCATAAGGGATTGAAGTCCACGGAAAAGGTGATAATCACAAGGTGCAATATCCGGAGAGTATTGTGGGGGATGCGGCATTAGCTCCCATCCCAGCTCATTCAACTTGCCTATTCACTAAAGACAGTCGATTTTTGTTAAGTGCCTCATTCAGGTTTGATAGCTTATGGGAATAATAATCAGCAGTTATCGTCTGGTTCCAGAAGTTCATAATAAACAATACCGGCCATATCCCACCAAATAGACAGGAGAATATTCTTGGGGTGAAGGCCATCTCTAGTGGTCGGTTTTGGTGTTTCATCTTTATCTAACCATTAACGTTCATTTTCAAGCCGTTGCAGCAGCTGAGAATGCACATTCACTCTCTGCTGAAGGTTGGCGACGGAAAGTCTATGCGGCAGCCATTTACCCAGCTTTGAAACCTTTCCCAACTGAACCAGGTGCCTGTGAACTGTTCCATGCGATGAATTTAAACTCTGACCTATCATACCGACTGTCAAATTTGGCTCAGCTTCCACGAGTTCGAGCAAGTCGTCGCGGGGCATCCTCCACGTCGCAGTTGCCACTTCGGAATTTTGAAAACCACTTTTGTGCAGTCCTTACACTCACGGTATCTTCTCCGTGAACAGTGTTTATTTCTGCAGCAGCAGTTGTTCCATTTTTACCACTTTTATAAAAAAAATACAAAATATGCCTCTTGTACGCGTTCGAAGATTCCATTTTATTTTTTAACAACACGAGCTTCTATCCGCGATTAAAATCACTTGTTGAATGCACAATATATCAAAGAAAATATAAATAGTTCCGTTATATTCCGCGAATAATTTTTTGTATGCAAAAATCGTACACAAGTGAAATTATGAGTAAAATGCGCACGAACTTATGGACTGACCTGATATATTTTTACATGGAGAAAATGCAGAAAACCGTCGCAAAAAAAATTGGCAAAAGCAAATGTGATTTTTGAGTCACTTCAAAGTGGCACAATATTGCACCAAAATTCGATGGGTTATAAAATACTCGATTTTTCTAAAAATTTGGACTAAAAGGTTTGAAATTTTTATAAATTTATTTAAATTTACATTTGTATAAGCTTTATTAAATATTCTCTTCCCATTACTACTTGTTAGAATAAAAGATAATTTTCATTACTTCGTCGCCTCAAAACATATTGAACAGGTTCCCTGTCCCATATAATATAGGGTGGCTCATGTAAAATTTGCTTTTTGAATCGGCTATAAAAAAAAACTAATCAATATGGCAACTTCGATTTCGTGTTTTAAAGCATCAATAGTCTCTGGATGGTTCGCATAGCATTTGTCCTTAACGGCTCCCCACAAAAAATAGTCCAACGGGCTTAAATCACAGCTCCGAGGCGGCCAAATGATATCGGAATTTCGGTTGATTGTTCGGTAGCCAAAAGTTCCAGTGTAACTTTGGCAGTGTGACAAGTAGCACCGTCCTGTTGAAACCAAATGTCGTCCATGTCATCCTCTTCAACTTTTAGAAACAACTCGTTGAGCATGTCACGATAACGCTCGCCATTTACTGTAACCGCGGAAGAAGAAGAAGACTCACCACTTTGGAAATAGGTTTTCAATATTTCCCAATTTTGTTCAAGCGTATAGCGTCCCATTTCGTAAATGTCAAACCTTTAAGTAAATTATGAACACATTTGATATGTCATTTGTGTTAACATTCTCAAAAAAATAGGTGGTTCAAAAGGCAAACGCTATATGGCCCACCCTGTATTTTAGTATTACACGAAAAGTTATGTGGAACCCATTATGACACCTGCTAGTAAATATATGCTATTAATAAAACAAAAACAAAATTTGAAAAAAAAACATTTTTTTGGGTTGTTTTTAAAAACGTTCACAGGAAAAAATGTTCACAAAAAATGTAACCAAAAAAATATATTTTTTCCCTCAACAATCTTTTTAAGTGCATTTTATCCTAAACAATAGAAAAAAATTAGTATTATAAAATTTTAAAAAGTACCCGCTTGTGTTTCACTATATAAGTAAAAACTCAATACGAAAATGTTCCATATTGAATAAGTCCCATATTAAGTTTCTTCCGAAATTTCTTCAGTTTTCCACTTATTATATTCAAGTCTTTTGGCTTTGTCTACCTTGGGACTAGCATCAACAACAAAAATGGCGTCAGAATGGAGATCAACTTTTCACGGAGAATTATTTGATGGCAAATTAAAAGAGGACCGGAAGACGCAAGTTTAGCGATCGGTTTAGAAGCTATTGCAGAAGCTGAAACACAACTGCTGTGGCTAGAAGATATCTTGCCTATTGGACGAGAAATACTTACGTGAAAATCAGGAGTCCCTCAGCGTCATTAAAATTTACGAATATTATGTTACTAATTATTGACATAGATTCTCGTCAAATCCAATAAAAAAAATAAATAGTTGGCGCGTACACTTCTGTTAGGTGTGTGGCCGAGTTCCTCCTCCTATTTGTGGTGTGCGTTTTGATGTTGTTCCACAAATGGAGGGACCTACAGTTTCAAGCCGACTCCGAACGGCAGATATTTTTATGAGGAGCTTTTTCATGGCAGAAATACAGCCGGAGGTTTGCCATTGCCTGCCGAGGGGGCGACCGCTATTAGAAAAATGTTTTTTTTATTAATTTCGCTTTCACCGAGATTCGAACCAACGACCTCTCTGTGAATTCCGAATGGTAATCACGCACCAACCCATTCGGCTACGGCGGCCGCCGAAATATTGGAAAGCGTATGCCAAAATTGGACTTAGCGGATGGACCCTTTGAAGCGCAGTCGCGGTCAACATTTACATGAAATAATCTTCAAACATTAAATTTTATGAACTGTACTATCGATTTAAATAAAAATTGTATGCATTTTTCTGAATTTTACGTGTGTTTTTTTTGAAAAACTTTCCTATAGCTCTTAAAAAATCACCCATTAGAAGTGTAATACTTGACGTGAATGCTATAGCATCTATATTTCGTAGAATTCTCAGAGAGAGCTGCCTGTGTCATTGCACATTTTTTTCTGAAAATTTCCCTTACTTTTAACAATACGCATTGCAATTGCTTAGACATTTCATTATCTGCTTCAATTAGACATTTGACAGATTAAAGTGAAAACATCAGTTTTTTGAATTATTGTAAAACTTTTTAGAAAAATGAATTCACGTAAGAAGCCTACGCGAATTTTGAGACTACTTGATGATTCTGATTCAGATGAAGATATAGGTAAGTGTATTACGGAAATAATTGGAAATGAAATCAATAAATTTATGGATACTTTTGTGTTAGAATATGGACAATTCAGCGAAAACTCAAGGGAATGTACCGCTAATATATTTTCGTCAAACAATATGGACTCATCAACATCATCATTTTCTGATGTAGGAGATTCTAATGGCATAAATATTTCAAATGGGATAGATGAGACAACTACTTTGTGGAATGAAGACACTGCAGAAATACAAGACTTTCATTTTGATTGGTCTTCAATGGGTACAGCTGAGGATCTAAAAAATTGTAAAACTCCGAAAGAGATTTTCGGTAAAGTTTGGTCTACGAAAATAATGCATTTCATTGGTAGTTGCACAAATGAATATGGGAAAAATTTGCTGTAACTATCACGTCCACATACGAGAAATTGTCGGATAAAGAGTTTCACAGAAACAAATTTTCAAGAAATGGAGATATATATTTATTCAAATAGAGGCACCTAAAATTCGTTCAAATTTGTCTAACAATCCCTTATATGCTCATGAGCTTTGTACACATGATGGCCATGCTCTCAACATAGACATACCTGCAATATATGTATAAAGGCAAAGTAAGACATGAGGTGTCTTCCTCAGCTGTAGTGGATGCTGTGATTATGAGACGTAATGGAGCCATATTTATTGAAGTGCCATTCATTATTAATGGACAACTACTAGAATAGTTGGATTCGCTCAGGTTACTTAGTTTTAAAACTCATACCACTGGAACCTTACGTACCAATCGCAAACTGAATCCGTGTTTAGGCCGCACCCTAATATTAAATATAAATTTTTAGCCACCCTAATGGTAACTGCGCCTACCGTTCCGACTGTTGCTAACCACCGTTTCCAGTCGCTGCAACGTGAAGGCCGTTAACCCTGGCATTTCCCCGCCGAACAGTTAAAACGTTTACCGTGTTAAACGTTGTTCGGCGAGGTTACTTTCTTTCTAATTTTTAACTAAAACTTTCACTTGGATTGTACAATCAGGAGCCACCAGACGTGTCAGCCAACAAAGTAAGTAATATGTTGCAAATTATAAATTACACTAATAATCATATCTAACACAACAATACATATATGTACAATAATACGTATCGCATATATGTATATTTCTATGCGCATCTATGCATATATCTATGTATATATATATTACTGAAATAAACTAAAAGAATATACACTGACACGCTGTGTTTTCTATTTTTTATATAAAATATTTCATCGGAGCGACCGTGGAGGCCCACATATAAAACCGCCCATTGCGTCGCATTCGAGCGAATATACATGGTCCTCTATCTTCATTGAGGCGGAGAGACCTTGTTTCCGCTCTGCTTGTTCAGGCGGAAAGGCCTAGTTTCCGCTCTGCTTGTTTAGGCGGAAAGGCCTAGTTTCCGCTCTGCTTGTCTAGGCGGAAAGGCCGAGTTTCCGCTCTAGACTCAGTTCTTTGTTTTGTTTTTTACAAACAAAAGGATTTTGAATTTAATTTTTTGTTTTTTTTTTTTAACTGAAAATGTGTAGTGTGTACACGGCTTTATACATAGTTGCTTAATTAGCTTTTGTGTATTGTATTTATAGTGGTGCATTTGGCTGGTCAGTGCAGTGCTGATCACAGCGAAGGAGAAGACAAAGGAAAGTAATATATATATTTTTGTTAATTAAATATGCACTAGGCATTTTAGTTTTTTTTTTTTTGTTATTTGGCTATGAGGAATTTTCATAGCCCTATGAGACACCCTGCCACCCAAAACAAAAAAATGTACCTAATTTGGTACAATCACATATTAATGCCATTTTAATATGTATGTTCACCGCCAGGGGGTGGGTACATACTAATGGACATTGCAAAATTCGCCGCATAGGAGGATCGTGTCTTGGCTATGTGTGGATCGTAACCAAGTACAAGGTGTCCTGCCGTGGTATATTTTTTTTCCTTTTGTTCTTATTATATTTTGGCTACAATAAGAACAAAATGATAAGCAAAAGAAGAAAAAAAATTATAATATATGTATATTTAGATATAATTTTTCGTAGCATTTGCATACATAAGTGCATGATGTTAGAAAAAACTAATAGTTTGCGTTACTTTACGCAAACTATCCCTGGAATGTCGAACCCATTTATATCATTCCTGTAGGGTATTTTTGTTTTTGTTTCTTAATCCCTAATTTCCTTAATGGCTGACCTCGACCCATTTCCTTTTCACATGTGTCGACGGCGTGTGACAAGTGTGCGGGCAAATTGTGGCTTTAAATAATTAAAAGTGAAGTGTCTGACAAATCCAAGCGGAATGGGAAGCAAAGGCAGCTAAAGCCAAGGAAGATTAGATGAAGCGGTCAGAGAATTTGAGGCCAATGGAGGATTGAAAAACACGTCTGCACAAAGTTTCAAGTCACTCACATTAAAGGTAAAATAAAAATAATATGCGTAATTTTCGGTCGTTTACACATGCATTTATCGTATGAAAAGAATTTAGTGGTAGTGAAAGTGACAAAATAGAAACTTTGCATTTAATTTAATATAATAAAATTAAATAAATATTGATCAAAATGCATAGTGATAAGTAAATGAAAATTAATATTATATATGTGAAAAAGAAAAAAAAGTGACAAATGTGCGAGTGAGTAGTGTTAGAACTTGTCGTTCTTCTGCCCAGTGAGAAATTGTCGCGCAAAAAAAAAATTTTCAGGTCGGGCTTTAGATTAATTACACAAGTGTTAAGTGGTAGTTTGTTGGCATTCCGGTCTCGCTGTGAATTCGTCTCCATTTCGCGAAGGAGCATTTTTTTTAGTACCGTGTAAGTTTTGTATCCCATACCTACAATATGGATACGTATATTCGTTTAGTCGACGCCGTGACGGAATTCGAAACCGACTTTAATGGGACTCCGTCAAGTGACCATTCGAAGTTTTCACTCCGGATCCAACAGGAGGAGTTGAAAGCAATGTGGGAAAAAGCCAAAGCAGCGTACGACCACTTGCTTTCAACAGAAACTCCTTCTCCTAAGGATCTTGCCGCGATAAAGAAGAGAAATAAAATATGTTACCACACATATTTGCGCGGCATGTCGACGATGGCTGACCTCTCTGCGAGGCTGGAAAAGGCAGACCGGGAAGGCGAAGAGCTTGCAGTACGCGAACTTAATATTCACCTTCCACCGTGCGATACCGACATTTTCAAAGGCGACTACGTATCTTGGCCAACATTCCGCGATATGTTCACGGCCATATACATTTTAAATAAGCGCCTTACCCCGGTCGAAAAGCTGTTCCACCTCAACCAAAAAACGCAGGGTGAAGCCAGAGACATTGTAAGGAAGTGCCCGCTCACTAATGACGGGTTTGCTACAGCGTGGAAAAATCTCTGCGAAAGGTACGAAAACAAACGGATTCTGGTGAACACGCAGCTGAAGATCCTGTTTAACCTACAGACAATCGAAACTGAATGTGGCAGTTCGATAAAAAAACTCCAAAGAGACATTAACAATTGCATTTCGTCATTACAGAACCACCAAATAGATATTTCAAACTGGGATGCAATTATTACTTATTTATGCTCCACGAAATTGCCAGAAAGTACTCTATCGCTTTGGGAACAAACGATAGAGAACAAATCTGAAATTTCAAAGTGGACAGACATGGACAAATTCCTTTCCAACAGGTTTCAGACACTTGAAACAGTGTCAGGCTTAAAAGGGATTAAAGCCTACAAAGCGCCCAAGGCGCAAATCTTACAACACCATACGGAAACTACACCAAAAAGGATGGGTAACTTTCAGGTAAGTGTCGGCAAACATATGTGCAAATTATGTGTCACTGACGACCACAAATTGCAAAGTTGCCCGAAGTTCCGGAAGTTAAAGGTCACCGATCGCATCGCGTGCGTCAAGAGCAACAACTGTTGCTTGAACTGCCTGTCGTCAGGACATACGGTGTCTAGATGTACGAGCTCATATAACTGCAGCACTTGTCACTCAAGACACAACACGCTCCTGCACATTACAACAGTTCAACCAAAGGCAACAGCTCTTAAGGAAAGCAGAGATCCCGCTGATGACCTGCCCTCAACATCCAAGGAGGCCCTAAGACGACTTGACTCTAATAGGCCAAAGGATAGCAGAATCAATAATTTTAAATCGTGCTATTCCAATACGGACAAAGGGGTTCTACTGGGAACAGCCATGGTGAATATATTCCACAACAATGTAAATTTTGCAGCACGCGCTCTGATCGATTCTGGTTCTGAGTGTTCGTTCATCACTGAACGCCTCAAACGTAGAATCAACCTGCCATCTAAACGCTTGCATGCCCAAGTCTCGGGCATCAACAATTCGATATCTGCGCAGGTAAGACAAGCGTGCTCATTACAACTGCGGTCGCCTATCGACCCTTTTGTAAAAATAAATACAATTGCGCTAGTTTTGCCGCAATTAACTGGAAATCTGCCGACTTGCCTAGTAAGCGCAATGACAAGGCAAGCATTTCCAGATCTCACTTTGGCGGATAAGAGGTTCTTCGTCAATGAACCAGTGGACCTGGTCCTTGGTGGAGACATTTATCCCCAAATTATTTTAAGCGGCTTGAAGAAAAATGTACTAAGTACACTTCTTGCCCAAGAGACTGTATTCGGGTGGATACTAACTGGTCAAGCCGAAACGGTCAACCCACCCAAAACAGTTTCTCTTTTTAGCGAAGTCACCCTGGACAAGCAACTAGCTGCCTTTTGGGAATTAGAAGACATCCCAAAAAAAGAAAGACAGACTGAAGATGACGTGTATTGCGAGGAATTATATCGGACCACTACGCAGCGCAACCAAGATGGAAAGTATGTCGTCACCTTACCCTTCAAACGGGATTTTCCATCAACCATCAAGCTGGGACCATCACTCAAGAGCGCCTGCTCTCAATTCTTCCGGAATGAGACGCGTCTCGCGAAAAATCCGTCCCTGCAAAAAGAATATAATAGAATGGTGGCAGAATATGAAACGCTAGGTCATATGGAGAAAATCACAACCAACATACCTGCAGATGCAACTGACCACTACTTCCTACCTCATCACGCCGTCATGAAGGATGAGAGCACCTCCACCAAAGTGCGCGTGGTATTTAACGCCTCATGCCCGACTGCCAATGGATTGAGCCTCAACGACGTCCTTCATCCAGGTCCGGTATTGCAAGCAGATATGACTGTCCTGATCCTCCGCTGGCGATTATACAAGTATGTCTTCAACAGCGATATTGAGAAGATGTACCGTCAGATAATGGTAAGCAATACACATACCAAATATCAGCGAATAGTTTTTCGCACCTGCCCGAAAGACCCAATTAGTCTATACGAATTAAAGACTGTTACTTTCGGCATAAATTGTGCTCCTTATCTTGCGATAAGAACATTACTTCAATTGGCTGATGATGTTGAAAACTCCTTTCCAACAGCATCAAACATACTTCGGAAATGCATGTATGTTGACGACGTTCTTGCCGGTGGCCATAGCATCGACTCTGCAATAACAGCCAGAGACGAAATTACGCAAGTTTTGCAGTCCGCTTGATTTCCATTGCGAAAATGGACTTCCAACTGCAACGATATTCTAAAGGGCATCCCAAAAGCCCATTTACTCAATGAAGATTTTTTAGATTTCGAAGACACTAGTTCGGTAAAGGCACTTGGCATAAGATGGAATGCTCATTGCG
The DNA here is from genome assembly GCF_027943255.1 of Anastrepha obliqua. Taxonomy (NCBI): domain Eukaryota; kingdom Metazoa; phylum Arthropoda; class Insecta; order Diptera; family Tephritidae; genus Anastrepha; species Anastrepha obliqua. The sequence goes on from NC_072893.1 coordinate 26,462,360, forward strand.
ACCATTTTTATTTTATGACAAAGCCAATAAAAAACCACGATGTTCTTACGAAAAGAGAAATCCTCTCGGCAATCGCCAAACTTTTTGATCCACTAGGGTGGCTCGCCCCAATAATAATTACCGCCAAGATTATTATGCAAAACATTTGGTTAGAAGGTACTGATTGGGACGACACCGTATCTGCGGTCACATTAGACCGCTGGCAGACATTTATGCAGAACTATGGGGAAATTGACAATATCCGCATACCTCGTTGGGTGCACTATTCACCAGCAGACGACGCCGAAATCCATGGGTTCTGCGACGCTTCGGAAAAGGCATATGCGGCTGCTGTCTACTTGCGTGTGAAGAAACGGGATCAAGTATACCTCAACCTACTCCTCGCGAAAACCAGAGTGGCACCTGTTAAGACGATATCCCTTCCACGTTTGGAATTATGTGGTGCCGTCCTATTAGCGGATATCATAGAAATGGTTACGGAAAATCTCAACCTAGCACACCTGGATGTTCATCTGTGGACAGATTCGACAATCGTCCTCGCATGGATTCGAAAACCGCCCTGCTCGTGGTCAACCTTTGTGGCACATCGGGTAACCAAAATAGTGGAAAAGGTAGGCAACAATAACTGGCGTCATGTGGACTCGGCATCAAATCCAGCAGATTTAGCAAGCAGAGGACTTCCGGCCAAGGAACTGGTTCATAATTCTTTGTGGTGGCAGGGTCCTTCTTACCTACAAGAAGACAAATCACGATGGCCGACATCAGAATATGATTATCAAACAACGATGGAAGAGAAAAAGGTAAAGGTATGTTCAGCAGCAACAATCAATTTCAGCGATATTCTTGACCGTTTTTCAAATTTACCAAGGGCTTTGAGAGTTTTATCATATATTATGAGATTCTCTCAAAGAACCCACCCTAATACAAAGATTTCATTTCAAGCAAAGTCTTGCTTAATTTCACCTGAGGAAATTAAAGCAACGACAAAACGCTTAATAATAAACAGTCAAAAGCAATATTACGGTGGAGAATACGCGAAATTGAAGCAGAAGAAAACAGTTGACACAAAAAGTGAGCTATTGCCCCTTAATCCATTCCTCGACAAAGATGACATCATGAGGGCAGGCGGTCGTCTGGCCGCTTCCCTTAACTTATCATATAACGAACGTCATCCTATTATCCTCCCATACAATAGCAGGTTATCTCGCCTTATAACAAAATTCATCCACGAAATATCACTGCATGGGGAAAATCAGCTGATGTTGCGTTTAATTCGAACGCAGTACTGGATTCCGCGAGTCAAAAATATGATCCGATCCATCATTCATAATTGCAAGATCTGCACGATCTATAAAAAACGATCGCAAACCCAACTCATGGGAATCCTTCCTCAGGTACGCACCACCTATTCGCGTGCCTTCACTAATACAGGTGTAGACTTCGCAGGTCCATTTGACATCAAAAGCTTCCGCGGCAGAGGATGTCGCATTTCCAAAGGCTACGTTTGTCTATTTATCTGTTTCGCCACCAAAGCTATCCATTTAGAGGCCACCAATGACCTAAGTACCCCATCCTTTCTAGCAGCCTTCTCGAGATTCGTTGCTAGACGAGGATGTCCAAAAAATGTTTACTCCGACAATGGTACCAACTTTGTAGGAGCTTCTCGATCTTTACGATCAGAATTTAAAGCGTTTATTGCGGATGCACGCAATAACACGCTTTCAAAACATGCCCACCAGGCATTAACATGGCACTTCATACCTGCAGCAGCCCCTCATATGGGCGGACTGTGGGAAGCAGGTGTGAAAAGCTTCAAAGCCCACTTTAAAAAGACAGCCTCTGGCCTTAAATACACTTTCGAGAAGTTTAATACCCTCTTATGCCGAATTGAGTCCTGTCTCAATTCGCGACCCTTAAGTCCCTCTTCAAATGAGCCATCCGATCTAGAGCCTCTCACACCTGGTCACTTTCTGGTTGGCGGACATCTCTTAGCTCCGCCAGAAATAGAAACCAGCGAGAATCCTGCCTCAATTGTGAATCGGTGGCAGAAATTGAAAGCCCTCCATCAAACCTTCTGCAAGCGATGGAAAAGGGAATTCCTCATCGAATTGCAAAAACGCACGAAGTGGAAACACCAAAAACCTAATATCAAGGTAGGGGACCTTGTCGTAATTAAAGAGGACAACCTACCACCAAACGAGTGGAGAATGGGACGAGTAGTAAAATTACATCCTGGACCCGACAATCAGGTACGCGTCGTGGACATCACGACACAAAGGGGACAGGTGACTAGACCATTAGTCAAATTGGTCCTACTTCCACCTTACCCAGATGAAACGGAAAAATCCACACCTACAACCTCAACGTAATATCTTCCAACGCCTCTCTAGTAGAAACAAATTTCACTTTGCGATTCACCCTTTATTAGAAGGTGATCGACAACCATTGCAATTGTAATTCCCTACCTGAAGTTGGTTGTAGAAAATTAAAGTTGCTATGAAATGGACAAAAAATAGGTATTCTTAGTTTCATTTACAGTTCCTTTAGTTTCAAATAATATATTTTTATTTATAAAATTTACATTTTCACTACTCATCCACGCCGATATACATGACATAACTTACAATAACAAATCTTCAACACATACGTGATGCAGTTTTAGTATACAGAACTTTCTTCCCCTTGCTTACTTTGTAAGCAAAAACTAACATGGAATAATTTCTATAATTCTTCAATAAAGCGCGTAAGTTAGCTCTAATTACTACGTACAATACAAATTCGTTTAAAGTAATTTTATTCTAATAATAGTTGTACGAAGAATTCACGAATCGTGTGCATTACATATCACAAAGTAAGCAAGAACCAACATGGGTTAATTTTCTATAATATTTCTTCAATAGTAACTGAATGCTCAAATTTCGCATCTTTTCGTTGATTATCACAAACGCGGAATGTGTTGTAGTTAAATTATTTATTTAAAAATATCTGAAAAAGCTCAATATCATGAAATTGAAAGCGTATTCTCGACGTAGATTTTATAGAAAGAGTTTACTTACCACTCATCAGCTTTGCTTTGCCCAACATTCGTCCCACAAATTCGAACAGGCTTCTCTAGGTCAATTAAAGCTTGGATGACTCAAACATCTAAAAAGGCAGATTTTTACTTTTACAGTCACATTCACGTATTAACATATTTACCTCTTAGCAGCGGCAACGAGGTGATTAAAGATATCCTTCCAGCTGGCGGCATCCCAGATAGCTTCAACATGGGATGGTCGTAGTCACATCAGCTTTTCTGTGCTTCAGCAAACTGCGCCTTGGCAGCATTCAAGTTGTGCACATATGTTGATGATGCTTCTGATGGTGCAATTCCATGATTTTACGGCAGATAATTGTTTCCAAATTGATATTGATAATTCTTGCTAAACTGAACATATACGCATATATATATATTTTTTAAAGGATTTAATTCCTTTTAGACTTTTCAACCACAAATGTTCAATATTAATATCTACACTACTAGTACAAAAGTAAAAAATTCACACTTTATAATAAACTCACCTTTAATATAAAATAAAAATTTAATTAAAATATTATACCATATTTCGCCCTCGCTCCATGATGATCCAAATGCGAGCTCCATACGTAAATTCCGTGGTTGCCGTGGTCCAAGGATTACTTGTGGGTGGCCCATCCACTAAATTGCCGTCACTGGTAACGCACACTTGCGGACCTTTGACGCACTTTTTATACAGCCTTTATTCACACGCAAAACCGGAATGCCAACAAACTACCACTTAACACTTGTGTAATTAATCTAAAGCCCGACCTGAAAATTTTTTTTTTTGCGTGCTAATAAATCCACGTACATAAAATTACATATCTTTGCAGCATTTCAGACGGCACCAGCAGCCTCCGATGTCTCATTTATACCGAACGTTGGCTGACACCTCCGTCCTGAAATAATCATTGCTTATCGCAAGGGGGCCGGCATGTTTAGGCCGCACCCTAATATTAAATATAAATTTTTAGCCACCCTAATGGTAACTGCGCCTACCGTTCCGACTGTTGCTAACCACCGTTTCCAGTCGCTGCAACGAGAAGGCCGTTAACCCTGGCATTTCCCCGCCGAACAGTTAAAACGTTTACCGTGTTAAACGTTGTTCGGCGAGGTTACTTTCTTTCTAATTTTTAACTAAAACTTTCACTTGGATTGTACAATCAGGAGCCACCAGACGTGTCAGCCAACAAAGTAAGTAATATGTTGCAAATTATAAATTACACTAATAATCATATCTAACACAACAATACATATATGTACAATAATACGTATCGCATATATGTATATTTCTATGCGCATCTATGCATATATCTATGTATATATATATTACTGAAATAAACTAAAAGAATATACACTGACACGCTGTGTTTTCTATTTTTTATATAAAATATTTCATCGGAGCGACCGTGGAGGCCCACATATAAAACCGCCCATTGCGTCGCATCCGAGCGAATATACAATCCGAAAGTCATAATGCAAAAAAAAGCAAAACGAAAAAACAGGAGAACATATGATACTTTTTGTTTTCCGTCATCAATTTTTACACAAGCAAAATTGGTTTTAGCTAAATGCCTTAAAATGTATTTTTGAAAATTATTTCCGTGACAAGCATTACAAAGCATTTTTACTCTCTTCGTAGAAAAAACGCGAAGGTTGAGAAGTTGCTGACGGCACAAAAATGATATTAGCGACAGAATGCAAGGTGAAGTCCAAAATAAACAAGACTGAGCAAAAAATAGAAACGACAGTAGCTTCGTTCTGATAACTTCAAGTTTATTTATTCAAAATAATCCCCTCTGGCCTCGATACACTGTTTTGGGCGATCTAAAAGCTTTTCGAAAGAATGTTTCAGGTCATTGACCGGAATCTGAAATGTCCTTCAGGATGTCGGTACAAGCCTTTTGGATGACCTCTACGGACACAAAACGTTTGCCTTTCATGACCAAATGCAATTTACCGAATAGTTAGAAGTCACAAGGAGCCACATCAGGCGAATACGGTGAGTGATTGATGGTTAAAATGCGATTTCTAGTCAAAAAATCGGTCGCAAGAGTGGATCGATGAGATGATGCATTGGCATGCAATAAGCGCCAGCTTCCTCATTCGCGGTATTCAGGGCGGCTTCGACGAATGCGAGGCAACAAACACTTCAAAACGCACAGATAGAAAATTGCATTGACGGATTGGCCCATTGGCAGGAACTCCTTGTGGACAATTCCCTTGGAATCGTAAAAACAAATGAGTATCAACTCGATTTTTGACTTCTCCAAACGCGATTTTTTGGGTGGTGGCTAGTCTGGGGCCTTGCATTCGGCACTTTGAAGCTTAGTTGCAGGTTCATGTTGGAAGCACCACGTTTCATCACCAGTTACAATGTTGTGAAGGAAGTTCTCGTCTTTTCTTGATTCTTTAATGAGGCTTTTCGAATGTTGAATTCTGAGCAATTTTTGGCCTTCAGTTATCTTGTGCGGAATGAAACGTGCACAGACCTTTCGTAAGCACAAATGATCATCTAAAATGCGAAAAATCGATGTTATGGAGATATTCAATTCTGATCCCATGAATTTCAACGATGGTTTCTGTTCATTTTTGATAAATTTAGGAACAATTTCGTTGGAGTTTTCGGTGATTACTGATTTTGGGCGACCCGTTCATTGTCATTTATGTCCTCACAACCATCTCTGAAACGTGTAAAGCACTCATGAACTCTGGCACGAAATAGACAATCATCGCCATACACTTTTTGCATCAATTCAAATGCTTCGGTAAACGATTTACCGATTTTAAAACAAAATTTGGTTTAGCTCTTTGCTCGAAGCTCATTTTTGTACCGATCACACAAACATACTGACACCTTAGACGCAATAATTTCGCTTCCACTGTACTGAATGTCACTAAGCTTTCACTGAAAGTCAGCTGGGGATGTAACTTCCACCGCACTAATTCATTAAAAAGATGGCGTCGTCAAAAACATTTTTAAGATGCAAGTCGTGCTTATTTTGGACTTCACCATGTATTAACAGAATTTTAATATTTAATACATTTCTTTTTAAATGACAATAAATTCGATTATGTTACATACAAAATAACAAATTTTTCAATTTTTGCCGGCAGTCACAGCTTCGCACTGACGGCAAGCGCTTAAGAGGAAAACACTTTCCTATAATTTCTAATTAAATTATATTGTATTTCTAATTTAATTCAACTTACCTAACCAGACGTTATTTATAAATACCCGTATATGTAAATTAGACTATTATTTTAGGGAGCGTATTTTGTATTAATCAGGTCAGCTCGTTTATCATCCATCATCCTTCAGGCCATACAATACTTTCAATAAAATCCAAAAATTCTCGCACTCTGATATAAACACCCGGTAAATTTTCTCCACACACTAAGCCAAATGAAACTACACCCACCACTCTGTAGTTATTGTAGGCTTTATCTTTAATTATCTGCAGTGGCCCACCAGAGTCGCCCCAACAGGCATCTTTCCCTGGCGCCAGAGCACACAGCTGTGTCTCATCAATCCCATGACGTAAGCGACGATCAATGTAATATTTTAATGTTGCGTTGCATTCTGGCAGCGGTATCAGATTCAGTTTGGCCGCCATTAAGTGTTTTGATAGACCTACGTAGGAAAAAAGTTAAAATGCATTCGCTTAATAATAAAATTTCATATGCGTACTGTTACTTTCGGTGCGTCCCCAACCAGTCACAATTGTTTCCGTATTTTCGGGCAAATCAGTTGGATCAGTATGCAGGCATGTTGGATAAACCTTAACACTAAAATCGGCATCTCTGGCCAATTCAATTAATCCAATGTCGAAGTAATGAGAAAAACTCGAATAGTTCTGTGGCACGTAGGTTGCCTATTATGAAATTGAAGAAAATGAAACAAATCATGTGAGAAAAATAGTTTGTTTGACTACATGCAAGGGGGCGCAAAATTGATCATCCAATTTTGTTTTTGTATAACACTTTTTAATAACGAGGATGTGGCAAAAAAATGGTGCGGAACCGCTAGTTGGATTCTGGAAGAATCACAACTTAAACCAAACAACCAACACTTTTTAATAGCGCAGACACTCCAAATTTAGCGAAGTCCTCAACCATCTGTGCGCTCCTTCTGGCAGAAAAATGTGAAACACAGATGGCGCTTCAAGCAGTAAGACGACGTTGCTCCTAAGCAACGACAGGTGGGCATTCGCACTATTTAGGACTGGTAGCGGCAGGCTATCTAAGGGGCTTTGGTTGAGTTCATCAAAAACATGCTAATGAGCAGATTTGTGATCGCAACCTTAGAGGCCACGAAGATCAGGAAAAGAGTCAGTGGAGGAACACCTCAAGGCGGTGTGATGTCTCCTCTCCTCTGAGTACTGGCAATAAACTTCTTGCTAAAGAGCCTAGAAGAGAGAGGGCAACACGTCGTAGCTTATGCGGATGATGTTGCAATGGTTGTAAGAGGGAAATTTCCCAATACACTTTGTGAAATCATGCAAGATTTACTAAACATGGTTGAGAACTGGTCAAGATCAAATGGGCTAAGCGTCAACCCCAACAAAACTGAACTGATCTTATTTACCAGGAAACATAGAATTCCAAGAATAACTCCTCCGACTCTAGATGGAACGGCTTTGTCATTTAGTGATGAGGCCCGCTCCTTAGGTCTAATACTAAACAGAAAGTTAACATGGAAATCAAGTGTCGAAGGTAGAGTAAAAAGAGCAACAATAGCACTCTACTCTTGTAAGCCACAAATAGGACTAAGTTGGGGTCTTTCCCCATCTATCGTATATTGGCTATACACAGCTATTGTAAGACCAATCCTAACATACAGTATACAATAATGGGGCCGGTTTTAGATAAGTTATATACATATAAAAAACCATGGTACATGTACAAAGAATGGCCAGTCTTTGCATCTGCGGGAGACTGAGGGCCACACCCACAGGGGCACTACACATTATGCTTAACCTATTACCAATAGAGCATTTCGGCAAGCAAACAGCTGCCAAGGCTGCTCTCAGATTAAGCGAAATCGGTATACTCAGAATAAAGCAGAGAGGACACTCTTGAATTTTAGAAAAATTCCCCTGCATTCCTGGTACAACGGATTTCTGTAAGACCAAGGATATCAATTTAGATAAATCCTTCGTCACAGCATTTCCTTCCAAATAGGAATGGAATAATGGGATTATTGGTAGAGAAAATGATATAAACATCTGTACAGATGGTTCAACACTATATAACAGAGTAGGTGGAGGGGTTTACTCCGATAAACTCGGAGTTCGCCAATCATTTCGTCTACCTGATCATTGCAGTGTTTTGCAGGCGGAAGTCACTGCCATAAAAGAGGGACTTACTGTAATAAAAACGAGAGTATTATCCACAAATGAAGTATTCATATACTCAGACAGTCCAGCGACAATAAAAGTGCTTGGATCTAAAACACACTCGTCAAAAACAGTCATAGAATTTTTTAAACTTGTAAAGGACATATCAAAATACTGCAAAATACACCTTATTTGGGTGCCAGGACACAGGAATATATGTAGCAGGGAACTGCAAGGCAGGTAAACTTGCTCGAATCGGTACAACGCTTGACCTCCAAGCGGATAAGACGCTGATACCTATGCCCACTTGTAAAATACTTATAGAAAGGGAAACCATCAATATGGTAAGTTGGCAAAACGTCTACACATGCGAACTAAGCAGACAGACATGGCCGAAGTGGAACAGCGGTCGATCGAAAATCTTGTTTAGATTTAACAGAGAAACTATAAGAAAAATGATAGGGGTATTAACTAGTCACTGTCTGATAGGCAGCCACGCTAGAAGGTTAGGACTCCCGTACTTCGATTTCTGTAGAAGCTGTCTAAATTCAGAAGAAGAGGAAACAGTCAGGCACGTTTTATGTGAGTGTGAAAACTTAGCGACAAGGAGGTTTCGCACTCTTGACATGGAATTTTTTAATTGATGTTGCGGACATTATGTTCGCATCGCCGTCAGGGATCTCATCAACGCGGCCAACAAAGTGTATTACGCCCACCTTAACTTGTTCAAGTCCCAAATTTTGTCTAAAGCTACTAAGTTCACTATGTACAAGACACTTATCGACCAATCCTAACATATGGTTGTGAGGTATGGACTCTTAAGGTTGATGACTGCGCGCCGATTGCTAGCATGGAAAGAAAAATTTTAAGAAAGATCTTTGGTCCAATAAGAATGGATGATGGTACCTATCCAATTGAACTCGGAACTGAACGATCTAACTCAGAACGAGACAGCTGTGCGTTTTGTTAAAGCGCAGCACATAAGATGGCTAGGTCATGTGATCCGTATGCCTGTTGACTGTACCGTGAAGAAAGCCTTGACAGGAAAGCTAATGGGCGTGAAGTCCAAAGGCAGACCGAGGAACCGTTGGATAGACGCAGTGGAACACGATCTTAAGAAGCTGGGAATACGTAACTACGGAGCAACAGCTCAAGATAGACCGCTTTGGAGGAGCATTTTGGAGGAAGCTTTGACGTACCCCGCGTTCTAACGCTATGAAAGAAGAAGAAGCGGACATAGCGCATCTAAAACTAACGAAACTTTGCTCGTTTATTAAAGCTACCGGATGGTTTGAAAAGGAACCCACAGGGTGAGGATAAGTTCCTGTTCCCAGTTTCCAATGGATCTATGAATAGTCTAAGTGTGTCATTGTTTCATTGCGACAGCCACCCCACTTACCTACCTACCAACCTAACTAGCGGAAAAGCTAATCATCTACCCTGTCAGAAATCAAATAGATTAACGAAACCAACGCAAGACATCTTATCGAGGCCCAATGCTCCCGAGAGGAATGAACAAAGAAAAAAAATAACACTTAATACAAAAAAAAATTATTATAAATTATGATAATCTTTATTTTGAGTTTTACGCGCGCTCCATTTTTTGTCTATTTGTTTACTGTAGTTGCCTCGTTCACAATGCATTAAAATTGCAAAAATTATAAATCTTCCGATAGGGTGATTAATTTTGCGCCACCTTCTGTATATGGATATGTATTCGTATTACTCACTTTGATATCTATCTCCAGTCGGCCTTGCCATTGCTCTGTATCATTGAAGTCAGTAACACCCAAAATAACTTTTATAGGTTTCATGCCCTTCGGTATTATGCAATGCGCCGCAGTAAGAACGAAACGTTTATCAATCAACGTCCCACCACAAGCCATATCTTCGACGTCATAAACAATTTTCGCCATATGCGGATATTCTGCGAAGGCCACAGCCTCGCCTCCAAGTATATGATTTATTGAGCTTGGCATCAGAAGCTCTTCAATTTTGCTGCATGCTGAAATTTTTAAAATTTTTTTAAATTTTATAATTACTTCCACTATAATGATTTTCACGCTATACCCACCACGATCAGCCGGGCGAACTAAATTGAGTATACGTGACTTCATGTTGCTGCAAAGCAAATTGTAATAAAAGATATATATTTTTTAATTTTATGCTAAGAAATATCTTTTCTTTAATGCAAAGAAAACAAACCCTGGCAGTGGTGCTGTGGTAGTAATATCCGACGGCTTTGCTGTAGTGGTACTGGTTACTGCACTGTTCCTAAAAATAATATTTTTTATATTTTTTTTAGCAGAGTACATGGAAACCAAAGCTGCTGGAGGAAAAGCTCATCACTCATTTAGTTCATAAATACTTACGGACAACAAATAATCTCCTCAAATTCAGTAAAACCACAATGGCCAACATCGTTACTGGTGAGACCCATTGCGTTCATAGAAGCGGGTAGTTGCGGACAATTTCGGATGACAGCACAATTTCCCTTATAGTGTGCCGTTTTACATACGTCAGTTTCTAAAATACAAAAACAAATGGAATTTAAGTGCGTTCTGCCCAACAGAAAAAAAATGTGCCATTGTGAATTTTTTTTTTTTTTCATCAAAATATCCAACTTCTTTTCAGAATCCGAAGAAAATTTTCAGTTATGTAGTTTATAACCCGGTAGCTTTTAGTATAATAAAGTGAACGCTTGAAGTGGCTCAAAAATACCGTTAGTATTTGGCTTAGAAAAAACGCAACAAAAAACGTATTTCGTTCAGTGCGGGCTTCTTCTTCTTCTAGACTGCCGCGATAACCGCTTACGCGAGTTTGGCCGAGTTTAACAAAGCGCGCCAGTCGATTCTTTCTCGTACTAACCGACGCCAGTTGGAAACACCAAGTGAAGCCAAGTTCTTCTCCACCTGATCTTTCCAACACAGAGAAGGACTTCATCTGGTAGCAACAGCTGGTAACGCATCAAATACTTCCAGAGTCCAAGCGTTTCTTTCTATTCGGTCGACATAATCCTGCCAACGTTGACGCTTGATCTTTATTCATTCCTATTATCCTATGCTCCGAGCCATGAAAACATAAAGGGTGATTTTTTAGCTATTACTTTTGAAGTGAAAACTTCTTTAGAATCGTTGGGAGTGATTTGAGAAAAAGTGAAACGAAAAAAGCGGCACTCTTGGCTACGAATATTACATATACACGTAGCGACGAACTAAATAACTTTTAGGCCAGCGCCGACAGCATGGCGCGATAGCCGAGCGGCTAGCAATGTGAGCTTCCGATCCAAAATGCTTGGTTCGAATCACAAGAAAAAATTTTTTTTTATACAGTTATTTTATTTTATTTTATGATATGTTTATGAGGAGCTTTTTTTCATGGCAGAAATACACTCGGTGTTTTGCCATTGCCTACTGACGGGTGAGCGCTATTAGAAAAATAGTTTTCCTTAATTTTGATGTTTTCACTGAGATTCAAACTGACGTTCTCTCTGTGAATTCTGAATAGTAGTCACGCACCAACCCATTCGGCAACGGCGTTTGTTTAATTTTACTGATGCAAAAATGAGGAAAAATATATGAATAAAGTTTGCTTACTGTTTACACATTTTCCAAAGGTGACGGAGAACCAAAAAAAAAAAAGTCGATTTTCAAACAAATACGAGTGCATATGTGTAATTGTGTTAGAGTTTCGGTCACGCCCCAGCAAAACCTGCGTGCATATGTGTTTGTATAATAACATTCAAAAAAATGTAATTGTGTTAGAGTTTCGGTCACGCAGGTTTTGCTGGGGACGCTCATAATAGCAACCGCGTGTGTATTTTTATATTCGTAAATATTTTCATTTTTAAATATTTACCGCAATTATGCCGAAAAATAATGCAGAAAAGTGTTGTGAATATCGACAGAAAAAAAATCAATAAATAGCATCACGGAATTCATTCACGAAAATTTAATAAAGTATCGCGGATACTTAGAAAAGATTACAATAAAGTTCCAATGATTTTAAGTGGCGATTTTAACGTAAATTTTGCATTGGACACAGCGGTTCCTTTAATTGACGTTCTCAATACAACATTCAATTTAAAAATGTGTAACAATCGCACTGAATCAACAACACGATCAAAAACAACCATTGACGCGGTATTTCAAAGACATGTTGACAACATCGAAACCAAAGCATTTGTATCATATTTTAGCTATCATAAGCCACTCGTATCATTTGTTGAAATTGACAACATTGAGGATGAATAATAATAAAATGAAGAAAATAAAATATGAACTTTATAGCAATATTTTAATGAACCTATAATTATCCCGCCCCTAATGCTGCTTTCGTCTTATTCTCTCTCAGTTTGTTTTACGGAAGGTTTCACTTCTATCGCGTCTAACCATTAGACTGGTATTTTTTTTTCTTATGATCCATCGACGTTCTTGCAGCATGCTTTTGAAGTTGCCGCCACTGCTGATAGAGACCATCTAACTTTGGTATACAGTACTTTAGTTCCTGCGTCGGAATTCGGGCTTTCTCCCAATACATCATCACTTCCCGCAAAGCTAGTGAAGCACTGCCTCGTATTGTTAACTTACACACCCGTAAATTGAAAAAAAAACTTGTAACGTTTGTTTTACAGATGGAAGTTTGTTTCCAAAAATTTCATTTGAATAATACCCGAGCAGATAAACTTTTTCTCGTAATAGAGGTCGCGACATTGTACTACCGAATGTCTTCATTTCAAATGTTGTACGCAACTAATGATTTTTTTAAAAAACTTTAATACAAAACTTTTTTAGCCATAAAAATTTGAATTGCCGTTGTTATTTCAGAAACGAAATGCTCGCCTACTTTATTTGATACTAGTACTAGTTTTTGATATTGATATTATCCAAGACACCATTTGTACGTTAGTCAAAATGCGAACCCAATTTTTTATGCGCGGAAATCTGTTTGAAGAAATCTATTTTCATTTCGAATTTCAAAATGTGATCAGTTGATAAGTTATCTCACATATTTTAACTTCCGTTTTGTTTTTTTGTAATTCAGAAATTGAAGAAAAATGGAAAATTTTTGACAGAGTTGTCAAAAAGCAAGGGTCGAACGACTTGGTAGATTCTGCATTGAATATATATTTTTTTAAGCGTAATAGTTTGAATTATCATTGTAATGTGATAAACTAAATGCTCGGCTACTTTACTTACTACTAGTACTTATACTACGAATTTTCGGGTTTTTTGAAACTTTGAAGGCCCGGGGGCACACTTTCCACTTACCAGATTTACTTCAAACTTTTTTTCCACCATTTTTATATATAAAGGAACCAATCTCGGGGATAGCACCAATAAAAAATAATCTTGCAAAATAACTGTCACCCTAATGTACATACAGGGTCCGTCACTCGAAGTGTAACCAATTAAATAGGCCATAAATTTAGTTTGAAAAATTACTTTTATTCAATTCAAAGTAAAAAATGTGTGAAAATAATGCAAAACTTAGAATCAATTTACTTTTGCTCGATATGACCACCTTTTGCCTTAACTATGGTCTTGAGACGCTCCGGAAACGAATCGAAAGCTACCCGAATGTGACTTGCAGGCATTTCGGCCCACTCGCGGACAATGGCTTTTTCAGCGCCTCGAGACTGGTGAATTCTTTAGTTCAGACCTTAACAATCACATTATTTTTTTTGTTGGCGATGCTTTTCATTTTCGTCCAGATAACGAATGCTTCAAGTTGTATTATTGCAGAAAATGCACAAAGGCAATTACTTAGTTGCCAACCCAATAGTTTAAGATAGTGTGGATGTGAAATAAGTGATAAACTATTTTTTTTTTTTTTTTTAAATTTTGACAAAGGCCACTTTCATAATTATGAGCACATTTTTATGTAAATAAGATTTCTTGAATATGTTCTTGAAATACAGCATAGTTGGTTCACATCCATAGACCAATTCCTAAAACAATCTTGATACAGGCAACCTAAAGGCCAGTGGTAGCACACGAACATTTAGTCACATTTCGCTCTTGGGTGTAGCTCAAATATAGCTGCAAAGCGATGCGCGAATTATGCTGTCGTTTTTTTTTTAATCCTAAATTTAATTTAAAACACACAACTTTTCACAATTTGGAAATTTGCTGCCCATGTTTTTCTTTTTGTTTTTGCATTCATCTAACCACACTTTACACTTTTTGTTATGCATTTTGTTTGTTTTCATTTCATTCGCCTTTCCCAAGTGACGTGGCAGCCTAAGTTTACCTCACAATTGTTTTTGCACCATAGCCATCAAGCAAACCTTGTAAAGCTATCATCCTTGAATAGAAGCGCACTGCTCTTCTGATTCTCGGCCGCGTCCTAAGACTTGCAAAATGAAACCTTAAGCCAATCAAGAGGAAGAGTTGTGATGATGCTTCACTTTGCTTGATTTCTCACAAAAGCCAAAAGCCTATTTTTTTACAGTAGGTTTAGGGACCTCAAGCACTTTGTAATATTTCAAAAACGTAAAGCAGATGCACACGAAGCTCACAAAATTTCACTCGAAAGCACTAAAGTTATCTTAGTCGCACAAATAAATGTAAAATTTTGCGGCGCTGTGTTATTTACTCACCTTCTAATTGAGCTGCTCCTCCGAGTGCCAAGCAAGCAAATAAAATAATCACCAACATCATATTAATCAGGCTATTTGAAAGGTTTGGAAGCTAAAATGTCCTTATGGTTTGCTTACAATTTCACGTATGTATATATGTATTTGTGTATTTAAACCTGTGTGCACTTTTTTGCAGCTTAAAGCCGGCACTTCTATGCATTCATCCCGGAAAATTTCAACTGAACTCTGTTTTTGCTTCAAGCAAGATTCTCATATAAATTTTGTATTTATTTGTTGATAAAAATATTTAATCGATTTTAAATTCTACATTGACAAAGTTACGCATAATTTTTCATTCAATTGAATTCGTAAAAAATTAGTTGATTATGATGCAATGTACACAATTTTTTCACTTTGCGAAAATAAACCTTTCCGGTTGCATCTGTGCAGCTGCTCCTTGCTTCCTCAACTGGTGCCGTTGCTCACAGTTCATTCTATTATAGGTAAATTTTCTAGCGATAAGACTCGGCTGAACTGTGTTGCAAGGGTGAATTCATTTTTGGAGAATTCACATATTTTAGTGAGAACTGATCAAAGTAAATTTATATAAATATTTTATTGAATTTACATTGAAAATACATGCATACGGATGTATTAATGTACCTGCCTATACAAAAATATTATGCGCATACAGGGTGTTCAAGAAAAATTTAAAATGTTTAAGGAGGGTTAAGGCACTCGCCTCATTTGAAATGGTGTTTTTTTGGTGTTTCTTTAAAAACGAAAACGAAAACAAATTTTTTGTTTTTCTTTTAAGTATTTCATTTCTTGATCCATTGTTAAAAAATGAAAAAAATTTTCTGGACATACGAGGTTCGTTCAAAAAGTTGTCAGCCTTAAAAAAATGGTTTTCACATGGGAAATAGACACAGATATAGTCGGTTTTACTGAGCCGATTTTAATGAAATAAACTTTAAATGACATGGAATTGAAGTCCTAATCGTGTGAATTGCGATTATTTGGAAAACAATTTTTTAATATTTTTTTCGGACATTTGAAGTAAAAAAATGGGTCAAAAAACGGTTTTACATTTTTGAACATCCACTATTTTGTCATTTTTTTAAGATCGTAGTTTACACGGTGAAGACATTCATACTGAAGAAGAACCTGTTTGTCTTTTTGATTTCAGACACCTGTGAGACCCGGAACCCGTGTTGCCAGCGACACACCTGTTTTTGGAAGACCATTTTTTGAAAGCTGACAACTTTTTAACGGACCTGGTATGGCCGAAAAAAAATTTTTATTTTTTAACAATGGGTCGGAAAATTAAATACTGAAAACAAAAGTAAAAAATCATTTTTCGTTTTCGTTTTGCACGGTTTTAAAGAAGCATCCAAAAAAGTCCATTTCAAATGAGGCGAGTATGAATAAAAAGAAGTAGAAAAGTCTTGATAAATAGGGGTTCGCAAACTGAAAAATTGGATATATCGCAAGTTATTCTTTTCGAAAACATTTTTTTCCAATCACCTGTTTATTTATTAAGTACAAACCAACAAAGCAAAAACAAAACGAAAACACACAAACTTACATAAAATATTCAAAAGGCCTCACTTTTGTGTCGACGCAGGCAAAACATCTTGGTCCGAAGGATATTTGAACTCTGCACCTGGTTGTACTTCTGCTTTACTCCCAATTTGAAGAAACACAGTACTTCACTAGACGGCAAAATAAAAAAGGAGAAAGATAGAATTGAATACTAATACTGAATAGAAACCTTCAAGCCAAATTATCCACTTGTAAAGGGAAAATACTTGTAATGCCTAATCAAACAGGCAGTAAGAAAGTAAGACCTCTTACCAATTTTGGCAATGGCTATGAAAACTTGTTCTCTGGGTACTCACGCAAACATTCTGCAGAGACTGGAAAAAATACGTCTGCTGCTGCACATTTCAACAGTGGCCCGACACAAATCAAGCTCGAGCATTGAGGTTTGACACTACCGCCTCTAACACCGATCCCATAATAATAATGCTTGTAATATCTTAGAGAGGCAAATCGAATATAGAATGGAAAATATAAATAATTTGAAACAATTCCTTCAAAAATATTTACACTGACCTTTGGTTTAGCAAGTTCTCCCAAGATGCCATTATTCAGCGTAGGTGGGCACTTTGCAGTAACAGTAAAAATGCAGTAAATATAATATTTTACTGATTTTGCAATTTAATTTTCATTACCAGTAAACTTTTACTGATTACTGAAAAAAATTGCAGTAAAAATATTTTTTTACTGATTACTGAAAAATCGATTCTGACAAAGAAGCTGATAATTTATGTAAAAATAATATATCTTATAACCTCTACTCTTTCTATGTTGTATAGATATGTGTAGCGTGCAATAAATATTTATTGGCCTGTTTTTTTTCTTTGCATCTTCATCCAATTCTTTTGTTTGGATTGTACGACAGTTACAGTTATGGGGTTATTATTTTGTTATTTAGGAAAATAAGAGAAACCAAAAAAAAGAAAGAATTATTGAGTACATAAATGATTGAATTTCGTGATGAGAGCGTATTACATTTTGACTTCCCATAAACAGTAAATATTATACTGATAATGCAAATCAAATTATATTATCAGTAATTTTACTGCAAATTGTTTTCAGTAATCAGTAAAAGTTTACTGGTAATGAAAATTAAATTGCAATATCAGTAAAATATTATATTTACTGCATTTTTACTGTTACTGCAAAGTGCCCACTTATGTTGAATGCACAATAAATCAAAGAAAATATAAATAATTCCGTTATATTCCGCGAATAATTTTTTGTATGCAAAAATCGTATACAAATGAAATTATGAGTAAAATGCTGACGAACTTATAGACTGACCTGATATATTTTTACATGGAGAAAATGCAGAAAACCGTCGCAAAAAAAATTGGCAAAAGTAAATGTGATTTTTGAGTCACTTCAAAGTGGCACAATATTGCACCAAAATTCGATGAGTTATAAAAAACTCGATTTTTCTAAAAATTTGGACTAAAAGGTTTGAAATTTTTATAAATTTATTTAAATTCACATTTGTAAAAGCTTCATTAAATATTCCCTTCCCATTACTACATGTTAGAATAAAAGATAATTTTCATTACTTCGTCGCCTCAAAACATATTGAACAGGTTCCCTGCCCCATATAACAGTGTCACCGAAGAGCTCTATGCCCAATTTTTTTTTTCAAGATTCTCTGTTAAGGTAGCACTAATATTACAGGTGCAAGCTTCTGAAAGATTTTAGAAAAAAAATAGTACAAAAACATCAAAAACAAATTTTTTTATATGTGATTCAAGAACGTACTCGAGCAAATTCCACGCTGTACGTTTTATGAATCAAAAGTTGTATGATAATGAAAACAACTACAATGTGCTTATGATTGGTCTAAATATATTAAAGTCAGATTTTAGCTGGATTTAGTCAAGTCAGTTTAAGTTGGATTTTTACGTGGTGAATTTCAGAAAACATCATTTGAAGTGCAGATTTCGCAGGATGATTTGATGGCAAATTTAAGAGGACCAGAAGACGCAAGTTCAGCGATCGGTTTAGAAGCTATTGCAGAAGCTGAAACACAACCGCTGTGGCTAGAAGTTATCTTGTCTATTGGACGAGAAATACTTACGTGAAAATCAGGTGTCCCTCAGCGTCATAAAAATTTACGAATATTATGTTTCTAATTATTTACATCGATTTTCGTCAAATCCCATACAAAAAAAACAGAAATAGCTCACCACGTTCAAGAAATTCTCATTAGGTGAAATATGTCCTAAATCTGTACTAATATTATAAAGAGGAAAACTTTGTTTGTTTGTTTGTTTGTAACGAATAGGCTCAAAAACTACTGGACCGATTTTAAAAATTCTTTCACCATTCGAAAACTACATTATCCAAGAGTAACATGGATTACATTTTATTTTGGAAAAAAAAGGGTTCCGTAAGATATTTGGATTTTTCGGACACAAACTGAAAAAAATCTTATATATAAAATAAAGTCAACTTTTTGTGTGTGTTCGCTAACCGGCCGTGTCTGCACCGAATTAAACCAAACTTACACACAATGTTAAGAAGGTATTGAAGATGGTTTCCGTATAGTTTGGATACCTATTGGTAGATAGGGTCTCGAGATATAGGTCAAAACGTGGACCCGGGTAACCTTCGGATGTGTATGTACAATATGGGTATCAAATGAAAGCTGTTGATAAGTGCTTTAATACGGGGTAATTTTCATACCTATTGATGACTAGGGTCTGGAAATATTGTATATGCCAAAACGTGAACCCGCCGTGTCTTTGCACCGAATTAAACCAAACTTACACACATTGTTAAGGAGGTATTGAAGATGGTTTCCGTATAGTTTGGATACCTATTGGTAGATAGGGTCTCGAGATATAGGTCAAAACGTGGACCCGGGTAACCTTCGGATGTGTATGTACAATATGGGTATCAAATGGAAGCTGTTGGTGAATGCTTTAGTTCAGAGTATTTCCCTCCGCTCCGTGACTAGGGTCTCGAGATAGAGACCAAAACGTGGACCCTAGAATGTGTTTGTACAATATGGATATCAAATGAAAGCTGTTGATAAGTGCTTTAATACGGGGTAATTTTCATACCTATTGATGACTAGGGTCTCGAAATATATGCCAAAACGTGGATCCGCCGTGTCTTTGCACCGAATTAAACCAAACTTACGCACATTGTTAAGTAAGTATTGAAAATGGGTTTCGTAAAGTTTGGTTGTAATTCGGAGCAGTGGCAACGGGTACAGCGTTCTTTTGAGCCAGCCATAATGTCGCTTACTTTTTTAACGCTTGGGGCGGAACTGAACTGTCAAATTGACAGTGTGAGTTACAATGTGTCAATATTTCTTTCTGATTTGGATGCCATAAGGAAAAAACGTAAGTGCAACATGTAAAAATTGTTTGTGAATTTTTTTGGAGTGGATTTTGGAACAGTGAATAATTTCTTACGAAATTTGAGAATTTAATGTGAAATCCGAATGAAATTATGTGTTCGTGGAAAAAACAATTTTTTTCGTTTTTTTTTTTTTTGAAAAATATAAATGAATAATGGTTAAAAAAGCTCCAATGCTTAATAAAACATATAAATTGAAACGAAAAATTCATGGATGATCAGGAAAAAAGACGATTGTTTATTCATATGCGTGCGTTGATTTGAAATTTAAAAACAATCTTCTTTTTTCCTGATTTTCAGTTTATATTTTATAATATATTTACTCAAAAAGAAATAGAAAAACAAAAAATTTTGTTTATGCCAAAGCGCTTGAATAAAGAATAAAGAAATAAATAATATGAAAACCATATATTTTCTGTTCTAAACCATATCTATTCTATTTTAGTGTGCCCAGCGAAGGGGGCCGGGTTTGCTAGTTACTCATATATGGCTTAAAATCACCAAGGTAGCGAATTTCAAAATCGGTTTTATGACAAAAAAAATTGTAAGCTATAATGATGACTATTAGCTTATACTGTTGCTTTATTTATATATATTTTTAAACCTTTACAGGGCAGCGCACAGAATTCTTTATTTTTTTAGTAATATTGCTTAGTAGTAAATATCTTGCAGAAAACCATCAATTCGGGAACGTTTTCCTAAGTTTCATAAAAAGCCGCAAAAACCAAACAAAGCGCATAATTTGAGCTTTGTTTACAAACATGGGTATGTATCTATACATATAATATTGAATACCTCCATTTATGCGTATTTTATTGAAATATTGTAATGTTCCCGAAAATGATGAACCGTTCCCGGAATGATAAAAATGTTCTCGAAATGATGATATTGATATAATTAGGTAGAAATAAGGAAATATTTAAATTATAAACAACGGTTTAAATAACTAAGTTATTTATTTATTTTTTTACAAAACTTATTATTTTTCAAAAACATCAATATCAATATCAAAATAATAATATTCTTGACTTTTTTCCTTTTTTAGCTTCGGTGTTGGAATAATACTGATTATTTGCTCAAAATCAATGTATGATATATCCTTGGATTCCAGCTTAAATTTTCGTCATATTTTTCTTTTTTATTTCCGCAAAGGGAAAACCGCATCGCAAGCTCATAAAAAGGTATGTGCTGTTTATGGTGATGAAGTCTTAAAAGAACGGCAGTGTCAAAATTGGTTTGCCAAATTTCGTTCTGGTGATTTTTCACTCAGAGATGAAAAACACTCTGGTCGTCCAGTGTAAGTTGATGACGCCCTAATCAAGGCAATAATCGATTCGGTTCGTCACAGTACAACGCGTGAGATTGCAGGGAAGCTTCATGTATCTCATACATGTATTGAAAATCACTTAAAACAACTTGGCTATGTTCGAAAACTCGATACTTGGGTTCCTCACGAACTGAAAGAAACACATTTAACGCAACGCACTAACAGCTGCGATTTACTAAAGAAACGTAATGAAAATTATCCATTTTTAAAACGACTGATAACTGGGGATGTAAAATGGTTTGTTTACAACAATATCAAGCGGAAAAGATCGTGGAGCAGACCAAGTGAACCAACTCAAACAACATCAAAAGTTGATAATCAACAAAGGAAGGTTTTGTTATCAGTTTGGTGGGATTACAAAGGAATTGTCTACTTTGAACTCTTACCACCCAACCGAACGATCAATTCTGATGTCTTCATTCAACAAATATCGAAATTAAACAATGCAGTTGAAGAAAAGCGGCCCGAATTGACAAATCGCAAAAGTATTGTATTCCATCATGACAATGCAAGGCCACACACATCTTTGGCCAATCGGCAAAAGTTATTGGAGCTTGGTTGAAATGGTTTGCCACATCCCCCATATAGTCCTGACCTTGCACCATCTGATTACTTTTTGTTTCGATCTTTACAAAACTCTTTGAATGGTAAACATTTCAATAATGATGATGATGTCAAATCGTACCTGATTCAGTTCTTTGCTAATAAAAACCAGAAGTATTATCAACGTGCGATTATGATGCTGCCTGAAAGATGGCAAAAGGTCATTGATCAAAATGGGCAATACATTACAGAATAAAGTTATTTAGTTCCATAAAAAATTGTATTTGATTTTCTAAAAAAAATTCGCAATTTTTTAGTTGCCAACCCAATACAACCGCCACAACCGCTCTTGTGACATTGTATCAGACTTCTTAATAGGGCCCCTGTCCGATTGATCATATATGATTCATATCACCAATTTCGTACCATACTGATACGCTCATTTATCCTACATATATAATATATGGCTCAAAATCACCAAGGTGCAGAATTGGCTTTGCTAGCAGTTTAATGTCTTAAATCTTGACTTATTTGAGAAAAAAAAAATTAATGAATTAGTTCAACTAACCTGTTTTGTGTGTACATCAAACAATATAACTAATTAATAAAGCAAATTTTAAATAAAATCAATATACATACATGCATGGATAATCATTTCGGGAACGCGTCCTAATGTACAATCTTAAGCAACAAGTCCAAAATTTAATATACAAATTTGAGGTAAGTTACCCATTTCGTTACTTAATACACCGTATTTTTTATACAAAATTTAGTTTTAGAAAGGATACTAAAAGATTATTTATTTTTAACTATAAAAATGTCCAATATAGTTTGACCAATACCGCACAAGTCATTTCAGTGAACGTATCGATAATAGATCCAAAAGAATTTTAAGTGAATGCAGCCATCCGGTGTCTAACGTCAGTCGAGGAAGAAAACAATAACAAAGCGAGCTGTCAGAGTATTTATCGTCAAATAAAATAAATCTAAATGGTAAGTACCTTTCAATTCATTATTCGTAGAGCGTACATCAATAGTCCGTCGTGATTGAGGAGAAAAACCGCGTTCCAAAGTCTCTGGATGCTATTCCAGGCATAATGGACATCACAAAAGTGTACTGGCAAAAAGGACTAGACGTTTTAATACAATTATATCGATACGAACATTTTCATAAAGAGCTAAAACTATCGAAGCTTTGTATCGGACAATGAAGATTTAAAGACAATATCTCGTCGTCAGCAGATTAAAGTTAAACAGATTGATGTTGAAGCAAATACGTCTTATGGCAAAGAAAATATATGTACATCCAAATCTCGTATCCCCTGGGACATTCTTGCTTGTTAAAGTTCCTACTGAGAAACCAAATATTTGCCAGACATGTGTCGATGACGATGATGAAGAAATCTTAGTAACCTTTTTGAGATCTGTGCGGAAATAAAAAAACAAAATATGACGAAAATGTTTCTTTTGATTTTCCATGTTTCAACGAACGCCAAACGAAAACTACGCAACCGCTCAAAAAACCGTTTTTTATTGATTGACAGCTGAATTGCCAACTATCAAATAACAAAATGTGTTTTAGCTTGGTACTACGTCGGCTAACCTAAAAATTCAACTGAAGCCATCTATGAGTGAAATCCGCAATGACTTAGTTGCCTACCCACTACATATCTATAAAGATTTAACTCCCACGGTGAAAGGGATTTTAGAAAAATTTGCTAAAAACAAGCCGACACAAATTTATGGGTCTTCTATTTTCAAACGGCTTGTCTTTATTTGTTCCATTACCCCACATCTACACCTTCTACAATACTAAATTTGTCTTTTTTTTGTTTTTTTTTTGTCGGGACAACTAGCAAGTGCAGGACTCAGACATTAATTAAGTCCATTGTACTACACTTGGATTACCTTTTAATTTTCTTTAAATCTACCCGATCTCCGAAGAAATCTGAGTAGATCTTGTGGTGCCAAGGAGCCAAGATGGTCGCTTCTTAACACATCAGTGCCAAAGACCTCAAACCTGATTCGAGCGAAGGCGGGGCAGACACACAGGAAGTGGTCCGCCGTCTCATCCTCCTCTTCACAAGCTGGGCAGAGTACACTGTTTGAGATGCCTACCTTTTCCATTACTTCGCCCACAGAAAGTGGCCCGTCATCAGTCCAACCAGCCGTCTGCACTCCCCTCTGCTTAATGACAGAAGGGTTTGCGACAGTCGATCGGACATGACAGGTAACATCAGTTTAGTCCATCTGCAGCCTCGCTCAGCCTGCCAAGCTCGCTTGTGGGTGGTAGTTACCCGTGCTAATCGTGGCTGTGATGGCCGCAGAAGGGAGTGGCAAAGAAGTTGGCCTCAGAGCCCATCTTAGCTAAGGAGTCAGAAGTCTCGTTACCCGCGATACCCACGTGTCCCGGGACCCATGTTAGCATCAGGCTATTATGTCTACCGACATAGTTCAGCCTGGATTTACAGGACTTGACTACCCCTGACGTGGTTGGAGGGCGCAGCTTGGCTGTCGCTGCAGACACATATAGATCTGCCTCTCCATCGTTTTTCCACAACAAAGTTCATCGCTTCTTGAACTGCATACACCTTCGCTTGAAATACAGATGCATGCATTCCAAGAGCAAAGTGCAGTTTTGCCCCGCTGGATTCCACGTAGACCCCAGAACCGGAGCCATGCTCGGTCCTGGAGCCATCCATAAAAATGCGAAAACAGTGTTTGCCGGGCTCATTTTCTGAGTCTTCCCACAACTGAGCCTCTGGTAGCACTACACTGTATCTCTTTTCAGGTACGACTCTTGATGGCATGGAGTCAAAGGGTATGGAGAGAATCGTTGGATCGATGTCCATGCCTTCTCTGTGTTCCAATGCCGGACAAGGGCCGTACCAGTTCCCACTGTGTTTCAGTCTGCGGAGAGGCCTTCAAGGCCTCTCCTTGGATGAAAGCATCAAGTGGTGGTAAACCAATCAGAGCATCTAGTGCCGGGCCTGAAGTAGTCGGAAAAGCTCCGGTACAACAGATGGCCACAGTGCGTTGTAGTCTCGATAAGGTCCTCCTGGCTCCCACTAGAGAGAGTTTACTCATCCAGACCACTGATGCATAGGTGATAATGGGTCTTATCATAGCCGTGTAGATCCATAGGACCTTGCTAGGAGTGAGACCCCACGTTTTCGCAAGGACACCTTTGCACTGCCAGAAAGCTGTCAGTGCTTTGGATGCCTTTATTTCAACGTGTGATTTCCATAGGAGCTTACCATCGAGGATTACTCCAAGATATTTAATTCGTTTGGATAGCTGGATTGTGACTCCTTTTAGCTTTGGCAGAACGAGTCCATCAAGCTTCCTCTTTCTGGTAAAGAGGACAATACCAGTCTTGGCGGGATTTGCCGATAGCCCATTCGCACAGCACCAAGTGTCAATCCGATCCAGAGTTTTCTGCACTTTCCTGCAGATGTTCATAAGCGAAGGGCCTGTTACCAAACAAGCAACATCGTCCGCATATGCTTGTGCGTAGACTTCCGAATCGTTTAAGGTGGTGAGTAGAGGATCGATTACCATGCACCAGAGCAAACACCGCCTTGGGGGCAGCCTCTATTAACCCCCCAGATGACACCAGCAGATCTTCCTCTGCTCGTACCGAAACGATTCTTTGGGCCAGCATCGAACGAATCCAATTTACTAGCACCCGGTCTACGCCGTGCCTACTAGCAGAGTTACACATACTATCAAAAGTGACACTATCAAACGCCCCCTCTATGTCTAAAAAGATGCCCATAGCGTAGTCCCTCCTGTCGATGGCCAGCTCTACCCTAGCAACAAGGTTTTGCAGTGCCGACTCGCACTTGTCTTAACATTTGTAAAATTTCTGTTTTGGCTTTACCCCGTTTGCTCTTGTGGCACGTAGCTGACTTAACATTTTATTTTCAAAATAGCAAAATGGCAAACCAAATCGCAACAATGCGCGCCTATAGCATGCAAATGGTGCGGTAAAATTAAAATTGAAATGTCATACTAAGAAATAGCAGCTAATGTGGAGACAGTGACGGTAAGAAATTCGGTAAGGCAGCGAAATTTACGCTCTCTATCTGACAGTTTTGCTTTAGCAGAGGTTTCTTTGACATAACCCATAGAAGGTGTAGATGGCGGGTTATAATTTGAATTTAATTTGTTTCTATTAAAAAATGTTTTATTATTAATTTTTTTCTAGAAAATTTCCATTTATGTGCACTTTTGTAGCTAAATGTTTAGGTATATTTTTTAGTTTTTCACACTTTTTATAAATATTTACTTATTTTATATATTTATTTTCTACAAACTTACCACAACTTCTGTCATTCTACTTAACTATCTAAGACAATTTGAGGTTAAATGCGATGTGAAAGTGTTGTACAGTGTACTTTGGAGCGGCAACGCTGACATTTTAAACAAAACTGCGCTACGTAGTTTGCATATCCGCAGTCGTCGACCGGTGAAGATTGAGAACGGCTGCTTGCAATTACCATCCTCACCGTAGTATCAAGTATAAAAAGGCGAACTAGAGGGATTCTCAGTTCGGTGATCTGTTGATCGGAGATTCGTATCATCAAAAGTCAATCATGGTTCGGTCGACAAGTATTAAGGCTTTGCTGTTGAATTCCGACTGCCACCACCTCCACGACCAGATGCTTCTCTAATCAGTTCTAGTAGTTTTTGCTTCCTTTGATCCGCAGGAAGTGCGCTCAGCATGTCACGAATCGTTTGCGATGACATAGTCGTAAACTCCGGCGGCTTCTCAGTAGTTGCACTGATATCAACACTGTCCCTAGGAGGAAATATTTTTTATATATATATTTTTTTTCATTAGAGAATCATTTAGTTCATAAATACTTACGGACAACAAATAATCTCCTCAATTACAGTAAAACCACAATGGCCGACATCTTTACTGGTGAGACCCATTGTGGTCATAGAAGCGGGTAGTTGCGGACAATTTAGGCTGACAGCACAATTTCCCTTATAGTGTTCCGTTTCACATGCGTCATTTTCTAAAATACAAGAAAAAAATGGAATTTAAGTGCGTTCTGATAAAACCAAAATATAGTTGATTCAACAATCTGCTACAATTACAGTGTCCGGCACTGGACTACAGTCACCTACAGCCATACTTTCAACGAAAGATTACTTCGAATTCAACCTATGCGGCACAATAATTCCAAAATATTGTTTTGCCATACAAATCGATTCTCCTTAGTGCTCATTGCCTCTATACCAAATGCGTAAACGTTAGCTTGGAACGGCTTTCTCATCGTAACTCGTCACGAGTTTTCCTTCTTCGCTGATCTCCAGCAAAATTGGCTTAAAATTTTTGTGGAATATTTTTTAACCCTCTAACTGCCTCTTTTAATGAAGTTTTAGAAAGGGTCAAAAACACCTATTTAGGTAGGAGCTTGAGCGTTAAAATCTACTACAAAAAATTTTCTCGTTGAACTACAGAAGTCTGAGAACAGAAATTATATTTGAAGTCGTTTTATACATTTTTTTTGTGACAAATTATACGCACTTTCGCCCAAAATTAAGAACTTTAACCCTTCTGTAGTACTGTGAAGTTGAAGCTCGAGATATCCGCTGCCAAAATGTTCGTGTTGAGTAACATTTTTAAAAAAATTCATTAAATGGTACGATTCCTAACACCATTAAGCTGGTTAGGCCATTAACAGCATGTGAGATAGCTCCTATACAACAAGTCTCGAAAAATATATTTTCAATAAAAGTTCCCTATATACCGCTGGGGTATATTGGAGTGTGAATCCTACTCTCTGTCTCCTTGAAGCGCTTGCTGTCGTAGAGTGGACACACTCTAGGCCAGTGGTCGCCAACCCGTCGATCGCGAGCTACCGGTAGCTCGCAAAGGCAATTCTGGTAGCTCGCGCTCTTCACGTTGCAAAAAATCCAAAAGTCTGAAAATTATACCAGTATTAGCAAATTTCAGAAATTTTCATAATAAATAGATAAACAGCGGCAACACTGCGGTAAGCGATTTCGCGCCGACAAACACGACGCGAAGTCGCGTCTCCGTTCTAGGATCGGCTGTAACCGATTAGCGTGTTCGAGAATTTTTTGGCTTTATATATACGCAATGCACGTCGACATTGCGCTCAGTTTAATACTGAACGGCATTATCAACGTTCTGCGTGCAGCGGTTGGGTTAGAGTTCGAAACATTATGGCAAGCAATAGTAAGAAGGCGAAGACATACCATTTCCATTCGGAATGGGAAGAACAATACTTCTTCACGTGTTTGTTTGTTATGTAATACATCTGTGTCAGTTCCTAAAAAAGGAAATATTGAGAGGCATCATAAAACTGTACATTCGAATTTTGAGAAGGCATTGCCGTTAAATTCTGCCACCAGAAAAGAAAAACTCAAACATATAAAAATCCAGTTAATTGGACAACAGTAAATATTTTTGAATTAGATAATTAGATAACTGTATTTATTTTTCACTGCAACTGGATGAATCAACAGATGTAGTTGACACCTCACAGATGGCCATATTTGTCAGGATGGCTTTTAGTAATTTTACAATTAAAGAAGATCTTTTGAAGTTTATTCCACTCAAAGGACATATTACTGGGCTAGAGCTGTTTTCTCATTTAAAAAATCTCATCTCTTCTGAGAAAATTCCAATATCAAAAATGGTAGGCCTGACAACTGGCGGTGCTCCAGCTATGGTGGGTTGTGATAAGGGGCTCGTGGCGCTATGTCATAAGGATGAAAGTTTTCCACAATTTCTTAGTTACCACTGTATTATACATCAGCAAGCATTATGTGGAAATTTTCTAAACTTGAACAACGTTATGAAACTGGTGGTGAAAATTGTGAACAAGATTAGAGCTCAAGAGTTACAAAGAAGATTATTTAAAACCTTGGCTGATGAAATTGACTGTCAATACGGAGAGCTACTTCTTCACTCTGAAGTGCGATGGTTAAGCAGAGGACGAGTGCTCAAACGTTTCAATGATGTCCTGCCTGCTATGCTCCAATTTTTCAAAGAACGCGATGAACCGATTCCTGAACTGGAAAATTCGACTTGGCTCAGAGATTTTGGTTTTCTTGTGGACATTACAGAGAAATTAAATGAGCTTAACTTGCAGCTTCAAGGCAGGGATAAAGAATTAGCGGAAATGATTTCGGATATAAATACATTTATTACAAAACTTGAATTTTGGGAACAAAATCTAAAAAACCGCGATACTAAGCATTTTCCTATTCTTTCCGAAAAGATATCCAAAAATCTATTAGAGCCCTATGACAGTAAATATCATATGGAAATATTGTAGTTTCTAACTTGAAGGAAAACTTCAAAAATCGTTTCAAGGATTTCAGCAAAATTGCTTTAGTGACGCAATTTGTTGTTTCACCCTTCATGGACATTGATATACAACAGTTTGCAACTTGTGTTATGAACAACTTTGGCGAAGACATTGCTGTGACAGAAATGAAACTGATTGCTTTTCAAAGTGACTTGACTTTAAAATCTTTAGATTCAAATACAAAATGTATATGGACTTTAGTATATTAAGTAAAGATAAGTATTCAGTTTTATGTCGTGTTGCGTTGAAAGTGAAAGCGTTATTCAGTTCAACTTATTTGTGTGAATCTTCTTTTTCCAATATGAAATTTATTAAAAATAAATACCGCAATCGGCTTACAGATATACATTTGCATAACTGTATTCGAATGACTGTATCAAATTATACTGCAAATATTAAAAAAATTATCGATGAGTCAGAATGTCAACCTTCTCATTAAATATGCTCTTTTTATTTTTATAATAATGTACTATTACTGTTTATTGTTTTTTTAAGTCGCTTGTGATTTGCCATTATGACTGCAAAAAATTTTGTTACGATTGATAGGTGTGAACATGGATGTAGTTATGCATAAGTATAAGCACTTTAAGTCATAAGTTTATTATATTATATAATATATAGAACGTATATTAGTAAAAGAAATACATGTATTGTATGTCGAATATAACTGTGTATTATTTAATTTATGTTGGCTTATGCAAGTAGCTCGCTGTTTATTTCAAAATCTTCAAAGTAGCTCAACACATTGAAAAGGTTGGCGACCACTGCTCTAGGCAATGCAGCGGACGATGAACGACATTATATTTTGCAAGAGCAGGGCAGCAGTATGTAGTAATCCTGTCACCATACTGCTGAACCCAACCGCAAGGCTAGCGTCAGCTCAGAGGGCGAAAACGGTAGTTAGAGACGTATGAGAACCAGCTTTCTTTTTTCCTACTATGAGCTTATTTAACATATTTGAAGTCGGGGCTAGGATAGATACTAAGAGTAACAACAGAGTCTTGGGTCATATAGAAATGGCGGTGAATGAGCCTCTTGTGGGTCATTGGTGGCGTTCCAAGTCCCAGAAAAGGTTTACTGGCGAAACAAGGCAGTCTGGCGTCTACAAGTATGTAGTATAAGGTAACCAGAACAGAAATAAATAGGCCTGTTTTCCTCAAAATGGTTCGCCATAACGTATGTTCCCAATAGAAATTAAGGACCGAAATAAGAATATGCCGCTAGGTAACGCAAAAACGAAGTATCATTTGAAACTTCACCAACCATCTCGAGAACTCGGACTTCACCACTGCTTCCTTTCACATAAGGTTACCGACATGCAAGCAAAAGCGGATTACTTAGTCGCACTGCCCGGCACTGTTGGACTGAAGATCAACATTGTCAACAGCAAGGCCATGAGAGCCAAACCAACCGGCTCACGCCATATAATAATTGGCCATTTCACGGTAGAATTCGCTGGTAGCTTGGCTATTCAATAACAACAGACGACGATGCCGCAGAAGCCGTCAACTGCAGACTGAATAAAGCAAGTACGGTATTTGGACGAGCTCGCACATCGGCGAGCGAACGAAGCTTCCAATATTCCACTCTTGTGTAAAGTCGGCAATGCTGTGCGGAACTAAAACATGGCTGGTCACAAACGACATCACACAGATGCTCCAGACCTATATAAACACTTGCTTACGCACTTGCAGAATATTCTGAACAAAAGGAGTCAGAATTTCCACACAGTGGAGTCTTATTGATGAACAGCCCATCCACCGCCAGATAAAACGCGATAGATAGGCCACACAGAAGATCATCAGTTCACTTAACTCGGATGGTGCTAAACTGAAATGCCCAAGGAAGTACCTGGAGAAGATCAAAAACCACCTAAAGAAGATCGACCTTGCGTGAGTTAGCCGCTGTGAACATCATATGGAATAGCGCAAAAAGAAACAGTTATTGTCAACAGGAACTAATCTTATCAAATGGCGAAACCTTGTTGTTGAGGACCTATATTCCCAAGTGGAGTGTTGAAGGTATATAACATATAGTATACCGCTAGGTCTGAATTTTCCAACTTGAAATAAGCAAATAAGCCTTGTCCAAATTGAATAAAGAGGCAAAGCGAATGGGTCTGGTGGTGAACGAGGACAAAACGAAGTACCTCCTGTCATCAAACAAACAGTCAGCGCAGTCGCGTATTGACACCCACGTCACATTTGACATGACAGTTATGATTTCGAAGTTTTAAGATACTTCGTTTATCTAGGAACCTCAATTAAGACCTATAACAATGTCAGCCTTGAAATCCAACGTGGAATCTCTCTTGCCAACAAGTGCTACTTTGGACTAAGTAGACAACTGAACAGAAAGTCCACCCTCGACGAACAAAACTAACACTCTACAAGGGTCTCATCATGCCCGTTCTATTGTAAGGCACAGAAGCTTGGACGATGACAACATCCGACGAGGATGCTTGGGGTGTTTGAGAGTGAGAGCTTGGAGTGTTTGAGAGAAAGATTTTGCGGAAGATTTTTGGACCTTAGCTCGTTGCCGACGGCGAATATCGCAGGCGATGGGCTGAAAGAGCTTTACGACGACATAGACATAGCGCAGCGAATAAAGGTCCAGCGGCTACGTTGGCTGGGTCATGTCGTCCGAATGGATACAAACGCTCCGGTTCTGAAAGTATTAGATGCGGTACCAGCTGGTGATAGCAGAGGAAGAGGAAGGCCTCCTCTGAGTTGGAAAGATCAGGTGGAGAAGAACTTGGCTTCACTTGGTGTGTCCAATTGGCGCCGGTTAGCACGAGAAAGAAATGACTGGCGCGCTTTGTTAAACTCGGCCAAAATCGCTTAAGCGGTTATCACGCCATTTAAAAAGAAGAATGGAATTGAATAGACTCAGCAGCTAGTCCAGCATGAGGAAACATCGATCCAAACACTAACTTTTTAGTATCTGCCATAATTTAAATAATCGAAGAAGGGCGGTTGAAAATTTTTTCGCGGGCCGGACGGTCTCTATGAAAAAATATTAAGCTATTTTTGGGTATTCTTAATTTTTGTAACGACTCCACAAAAGTGTAGATTTCTCCTCATAATAACAGTTATTTACTCACCTTCTAATTGAGCTGCTCCGAGTGCCAAGCAGGCAAGTAAAACAATCACGAACATAATTGGGTGATAACTTTAGAGGAAGTTAACTGTAGTTTGTGAAATGTTTTGAACACGAAATGTCCTTTTATATTCCTCACAGTTTCACGTATGTTTGTATGTATGTATGAATTTAGACTTGTGTACACTTTTTTGTAGCTTAAAGCCGGCACTTCTTTGCACTTCTCACACAAAATTTCAACTGAACTCTGTTTTGGCTTCGACAAATGTTGTCATATAAATTTGTTATTTATTTGTTGATAAAAAATATTTAATCAATTTTATTTTTGAAATCGAAGTTACGCATATTTTTGAGTATTTTTCACTAGAATTTAAAAAATATATAAAATTTTGCTTTGCGAAAATAAACTCTATGACAGCTCTTTGCTTCACAACTAATTTTATTGTTTGCAATTCATTTCAATGAAAATTTCTCAGTGATAACACTCAGCTGAACTTTGTTGCAAAGATGAATTCACATTAAGAGCAACTATTTTTCTAAGAACTCACCAGAAGTAAGTTTATACAAAATACGAGGGCACGTACATACGTTTTACGATAGACAAGCAAAAATCAACTTTATAAACGAAAATGGTTTTATTGTTTTTCAAAAAATTCTCCGTGAAGATCAATACAACTTTGCATGCGATTGAATCAATTTTCGAAGCACTCGAAATGAGACTTTTCTTGAGCGATTTTTAAATTATGCGGTATCCGATGCGAGCTAATCATTTTGGCGGCCAAATATTCATGCAATATTGAAGGCGTGAAAGTGGAACTAATGCCCAAACATTCCGCAATCTGACGGCCTTGCGATATCACTACATGCCAAGGCAGCTTAAACAGGTACTAATAGTTCTCTGCGTTGGAAATATCAGATGGAGAAGGACTTGGCTTCACTCTGAGTGTCCAACTGGCGAGAAAGAAACGACTGGCGCGCTTTGTTAAAATCGGGCAAACTCGTGTGAGAGGTTAACGCGCTAATCAAGAAGAAGAAGTATAGTGAAGCATTTTGTAGAGAATTTTGTTTATGCCTTTGGTTCCTAAAATTTCAAAATCTATAAACAAAGATTGACAGTTTCGAGTAATTTAAAGAAAAGAAATCAGTTGGCAACTGAGTAGAAAAAATCAAATAATATCTACTTCAATTATCTCTTCAATATGGCTGGATGCATACTAAGGTATCCATTTATTTTGACATCACAACCGATTTTACGGCCGACCTAGACGAAATTCGTTCTTTGAATTCATTGCAAAAATGGTTGAATTTGGAAAACCGGCAAGCATGTCGCCCGATTGGGGCTACATCACGAAAAGTCCAACCAATTTTTTCAGCACACTGCTGCTAGTTTGATGTACATCGAAAATCAGCGAAATTCGTCGCCCAAAATTGTTGAAGTCCCAATTCCATCTTTTGACCAAGAATAATGTTTCAACGGCCGCCGTGGCCTAATGGGTTCGAATCTCTGTGCATGAAACACCAAATAATACAACAAGTTTTTTCTAATAGCGGTCGCCTCTCGGCAGGCAATGGCAAACCACGGAGTGTATTTCTGCCTTAAAAAATCTCCGCAATAAAAATCATATTAATCAGAAATGGCACTCATACAACAAAATGTTCAGCTCTGAATTCACACTAGTGCTGCCACATCACAAAATGTTAGAAGCAACCCTCGTATGGAATTACGTATCTACTTGTGTATTTACTATAAGTCCAAGTGTGGTGGTGTGATTGGCAGGAGAATACCTTACCAAAAATGTAGTCTATTGGAATAAACAATATTCATGACTCTTATTAAGTAAATTAACAAAAACAAACAAAAAATTCTCTTAATTACTCGTATTTCACACCATTATGAAATTGCCTTCAAAATGCACAAAAACTATTGAACAAAATGCCACATATTTCATCTAAATCGAGTAATCCTGACTATGTTAATTTCATCATCGAATGTAAGCAAAAGATGTGTCAGACCTTTTTGATGGGCCTAAAAGCTTTTAACGACCGCCGTAGACAAATGAGTTGGTGCGTGACCCCCATGCAGTAGCACCCAGATTCGAATATTCGGATATGAAGCATCAAATGAAAAAAAAGTTCTCTAAAAGCGGTCGTCGCGCAACAGGCAATGGCAAACATCCGAGTGTATTTCTGCTATGAAAAAGACACGTATAAAAAACCATCATCCGCTCGGAAGCGGCAGATAACTGTAGGTTCCTCCGTTTGTGTAAAAATATCAAGGCGCACATCACGAAATAGGAACAAGAGCTCAACCAAACACCCAACAACAGGATTTATATAAAAGCTTCTATCCTAATAACCATGAATAATAGTAATAGAGCTCCGAAACTTAGAATGGAAGCACAAAGCAGAAACAAAGCGAATGCGACCGATATAGAACACCCAACAGATGCGTCACCCAAAGAAGGCCGCCCCCTATCTCCGGTGGCTGTGACTGTATTCACGCACAGACGATAAGCACGAACGCCTGAAGTAAAGCCTCAAGACGAACCCCAAGAGCCGACAAGTCGATTCGATTAACGATATTGCAATTTTCCGGTGCCCCATAGGTCACAAAGTAATCGATGCTATCGCCACTGCTCCTTTGATGATATTTCTGACATTTTCGATTTTAACCTCCTCTGAACAAAACAAAATTAAAATCCTAATAACTATCCAAACTATCATTGGGGCAATATGTGATGTGGTAGTCCTGTACAGTATGAATACATGGGAAATTAAACATTGCGGAAGGCAGAAATAGCTCGTATGCTTAGAAGAAGATGGGGTCTTCAACCCAAGTTTATATTGTGGTTGTATAAAGCGGTTCTTCTTCTTAATTGGCACGATAACCGCTTACGCGATTTTGGTCGAGTTTAACAAAGCGCGCCAGTCGTTTCTTTCACGTGCTTTCCGGCGTCAGTTGGAAACACCAAGTAAAGCCAAGACCTTCTCCACCTGATCTTTCAACCACCAGCTGATACCGCATCGAATTTTTTCAAAGCCGGAGCGTTTATATCCATTCGGATGACATGACCTAGCCAGCGTAGCCGCTGGATCTTTATTCACTGCACTATGTCTATGTCGTCGTAAAGCTCTTACAGCTCATTGTTCCATCGCTTGCGATATTCGTCGTCATCAAAGTGCAAAGGTCTAAAAATCTTACGCAGAATCTTTCTCTCAAACACTGCAAGTGACGCCTTTCGAATATTGTCATCGTCCAAGCTTCTGCCCAAAACATATTAGAACGGGCATGATGAGAGCCTTGTAGAGTGTTAGTTTTGTTCGTCGAGAGAATACTTTATTACTCTTATTGTATGGATCAGTGGTTAATCGAAAGCTCTAGGAAAAGATTACAATATGAAACTACTTGGTAGAATACAAAAATCAACCTGTGCAATAACGGTCGGTGTAATCAGATCATGTCCTATGGGGGGCTCTTAAGGCACTGGCATACCTTATTCCGATAGATCTGCATATCAGGAAGATGACAACAATGAGTGCATTTAGGTTAAATGAAACGGACCGCTGGCACGAAAAAACTTATGGTTTTGCCAAGTTTGTTATGTATTGCGACAAGCTCAGTAGACCTCGGAGAGGACTGACTACATCGTTCCGACGGCTTAGATTAGATTAGAGTAGATTTGTGGGAGGTTGGACAAGTCCAAGCACTCAGTCAGGAAGACCATTGCACTACACCCGGATAGATTACAGAAGAAATAGAGAGACAGGATAGATATTATATGGATGGTAAGACGGGCAAATTGGTTGGAGGTCACTCTTCCGCGAATCTTTTCAATTCATTGATGAATCTTAAAAGATCCGGAAGAGGAAGAGTATGAACTTTATTCGTGTCCGACTTTCAGCAGAAATTTTACCACTCCCTTTTCATCTCGGGAGGTATGGATTAAGGGATTCACACTTAACAACTTCGACACTACAGCCTATACAAATGGCTCTAAAATGGAATGTGGTGTTGGAGCTGGTATATATTCTCATAGACTTGCAGTGTCTTCCAGGTGAAAGTATTGGTAACAGGGGAAGCTTGTAGGCTACTAATCACAGACTTCTCTTTTAAGGGCAATATTGCTATTCTTTCGGACAGCCAAGCTGCAATCCAGGCACTAGATTCGACCCCAACAACCTCTAAACTGGTGGAACAAAGTAGAAATATACTTACCACCTTGACTACCTTAAACTGGGTCCCCGGACATCGGGGTATTGGAGGTAACGAAAAAGCAGATAAACAGGCAAGAGGGGGATCTGCCTTGAATAACATTCTTGTAGAATCGGTATTCACAACACTGGATGAAAAATAAATTTCCTCAAAATAACTACGAACCACAGATAGTCACTAGATGGAGAGATAAGACGGCATGCAAAGTTGCCAGATCGTTATGACCCACCAACAAACGTCAAGATTGACAAATATGAGACATCGGAGCGCGTGGAGACTCACGACAGTCATAGCTGGCTTTCGATCTATCGGGGAACAAGCAGCAAAAATGTGCCTTCGTCATAGAACACACTGTCATAGTTGTAAAGAACAGGAGAAAAAGGAAACAGTCTTCTATTTCCTCTGTGAATGCACTGCCCTATGGAAGGAGAGAATGGCAACCTTGGGCAAAGCACTGTTTGAGAATCTCGAACAGCTGTCTGGCTTAAACGTCAACAACCTAATAAGGTTCTCAAACCGCACAGGCTGGTTATAGTCAAACTGTAAATAACCGCTAAGCAAGTTGGTAGCGACCAACCAACCAACACTGTGGCATTGGAACACTACTCGACCAAGTCAGATTGAAAATGGGTTCAACCGTGGAGAGTATAGGTAGAGCCCATCTGTGATAGGGGATCTGCATTTCAGAAAAAGTCAATCATGCCTCTACGCTTCGGTTAAAGAGTAAGTACGATAATCTTCACTGACAGTCAGGGTAGCTAGAAAACAGTAAAATTGAAAGTCAGGAAGTGAAGGGGAGACTATGTCGAAAGAAAGGTTTACGCAAGCAATTAAGTCGTTTTTATTTTTATGATCTTCGTAAAATTACTAAGAAAGGGTGCTTCTGGAAGATGTAGAATTATAAATTGAAGCGGTAATTGAGAACTTTGTTAAACGGGAGAAATTTTTACGGTAGCTCCAGACGACGACTTTTTGGATCATATCAGGCCGTATGTCATAAGTGGTTTTCTGGCGCTCCTTCCCATAGATAATTTTGCGTTCAGCTCGAAACAAATTTTTCGAGATTTAAGTCTAGAAATCGGATGTCAATCATCAAATTGGTTATGAATAGAAAAAGTGTTGAAAAGTTTGAACTCGAATTTCTTTTTTTCTTATTTAATATTTGCCCGTAGTGGCAACACTTCGAAAGTTATCATTGAATTCCTCTGGGAAAAATTATTTTTTTCTTAAATTTGGTATAAAATGTTTACAGATTAATATTATTTACTCTGCTTTTTCAATTACCATTCATAAATGTCCAAAAAATTAAATCTTCTACTTAAAAAAAAAAAAATATCTTTTAAAAAAATCAAAACATGTTAAAAATTAAAAAATGAATGTTGGGAAAATTTTTGGGCCTTGGGAGAAGTTTAAAAGGTAGCAACTAGAAAAAAAGTTTGGGTCACCCTAGTACATACTTAATTTTCTGTTATTTTCAAAGGTATTCGGTGTGGAGGAAGAGCTCGGCCAAACACCTAACAGGCGCCAAATTTTTATTTTTTTTTATTCGAAAATTTACAACTTCTATATCAGTGTTGCCTAACCTCAAATTAGTTGCAAAATTGAGATTAAGTTTTTGATCTGTTATATATATATAATTGGCGCGTACACCCTTTTTGGGTGTTTGGCCGAGCTCCTCCTCCTATTTGTGGTGTGCGTCTTGATGTTGTTCCACAAATGGAGGGACCTACAGTTTCAAGCCGACTCTGAACGGCAGATATTTTTATGAGGAGCTTTTTCATGGCAGAAAGACACTCGGAGGTTTGCCATTGCCTGCCGAGGGGCGACCGCTATTAGAAACAACTTTTTCTTTATTTTGGTGTTTTACGGAGATTCGAACCTATGTTCTGTCTGTGAATTCCGAACGGTAGTCACGCACCAACTCATTCGACTACGGCGGCTGTTATTTGTAAGTAATACTCATTATCTGATTTTACAAATAAAATTACCTCAATAATGCCGAGTTTTCGAGTTCAAAAAAATTCCTTAGTTAAAATTATTTACTATGCAACACAGTGTAATTAATCAAACTTTTCTCATCGTTGCCATTTCTCGTTATCGAAAAAGACCTATCGACAAAGCAGCCAACTCGTCTCAGTCGTCGTGTTGCATTGCCGCGAGAGAGTCGTAATTTTCATTTCCAAAAAATACGTTCGCCAATTTTTGCATATTTTGCGTATATAGCAAATGTTCTAGAGCCGAAAATATAAAACTTTCGAATTGTAAATATTACGGAGAACCTTGAAAAAAAGTAAACTGAGTAAAGCGCTTTGTGAAAGAAATCAATTGAAATCAAACAACGCAGTTGGCAAAGGTAAACACGCGTTCATTAACATTCGCAAATCGTACTCAAACAACAAAGGAGCCCACAATAAGCCATAAGCGTGCAATTCATCTGACTTGGGCTCGCAAAGCTCTCCTAAGTCCGCCTCAAGCGGTTGTTGGCTAGTGCTAATTGAGCAACAAGTGGCGTTAGATATGTAGATTAGTGACATTTCCGACAGCGTATCAACACTAGAGCGGCAAAAGAGTGTTATTTAAAAGTATTGTTGTGATTTGTTGTTTTTTTTTTTGTTTCGTTTTTGAAACTGATCACAAGTCGAAAGAGTGCAATTTTTTTTATTTTTAGAGAAGATAAGATTAAGCCGAGAGATTAACACACTTTTTACCACATATTGCTTCTTCTATTTAACAGTCTCTCTCTCTCTCTCTCTCTCTCTCTCTCTCACACACTCTCTCTCCTTTTCTTTTTCTTTCTAAAGCTGAGAATAATATGTTTACATCGCCCAAGCTATGCCGGGAATTGAAATTTTGGATTTGTACGTTTGTTTTAATATCAACTTTATTTCGCATTTTCGATGCTGTGCCGGCACCAGCCACTAACACAAATGGATCGGGTGGTAAGTAGATGAAATAAAGAGAGCAACTTAGTAAAATTGACGCCAAAAGCAATAGCATCATAGTAAACAGAGAATCGCTCAGAAATGTTGAAGTTGTACCCCACTTAACAGCGCTCTCTGCAGCTACCCCCGCTTACTTACATACTTACATATTCTTCTATCGCGCTTCTGATAGCCAAGCAGCAATCAAGGCCTTAAGCTCATTAACAGTGTGAGTCGAAATTACTTTGTAGGCTGATTAACTTCCCTTTCCCGCATTTCCGAATTCTTTCAAACTCTGCAGGTATTCAGGGTGTCAGATAACAATCGCATTGCAAAAAAATTATATGATCACTGGACTAGCTAGCAAGGGCACACTCTGAGTGGTGTCAGTGTTCCTCAATATTTATTATATTTTCCTGCTAAGCGAATTAGCATCTCAAAAGTTGTTTGGTTTGTTTGGTTCACCTCACCATTTTAAATACGGTGTGATTTAAAAATTACTTGATTGCGTTATAAATAACACGCCGAGTGCTTTGCTGGGATGTCATTTATTGTTGTGTGTTGTATTGGGATACGATAGTGATGCCCTATGACGTGATATGATAACTAGCGTGGTAATATGTTACAATGTACATATATAGGCTGATATACTAAACCGTGATATGATATCATGCCTTGATCTCGAGCAACAAAGCGCGATCTAGCAGTCTGCTGTGTTGATAAGTGACTTAGTGTATACCGTCAAGGCATGTTAATGTGATGTGATGAAATATAATCTGGCATGATGTGGTCATCACTTTAATCTGTGCTGCTCGTGACATTATTTTGCGACGTTTTGTCAAAAAATTAATAGAAAACTCGAAAAACTATTATGTAAGGGTGAATTCAACTACTGACATGTAAGGAATTTTTATTTTTTTATTCAGTTATGGCGGTGCCTTATACAAAAATATCAGAAATTTTCATCATTTTGTTGTTGCTGCTGTTGTAGCAGTATAAATATTCTCCACATGTACGGGAAATGATGCTGGAGTGACAGTCTTTTGCAGGGTATGTTTCAAATCTGGGTCGTTCCTGTAGCTGTCGTGCAAACACATCACCCGATGCCATGTGATGTGATGCGATGTGATGGCAGGTCGTGTAAAGCGATGTCACATCACATGATGTTTTTGATCAGATGATGTTTTTGATCACATGATGTTTTTTGATGTGATGTAGTTTGAAATATGAAATAATACACATATCACTTATTTACTTCAATAGTGGCATAAAAAAAAAATTTAAGAAGTATGCAGAAGGGACACCATCCTATTTTATGTTGTGTAAAAATTCATAGTGATTTCTATTAATAGCATCTCATCACATGAAAATGTATCTTTACTTTTACTTAGGTAGGCATAGTAAATAAAAAAACTTTGAAGCCGTTTTTCTCAACAGTAAATGAGCAATATGTCGAAAAGTCTAAAATGATGCCTACTACGTAATTTTGATCCACTTTCCCAAAGGCACACCCGTCCTAATCGTCTAATCAGAAAGAGTCCTCTTCCCTTCTGAAGGAATTTTGAAAGAAGGCTTGGCTTTGTAGTGTCCGCATCAACTTTTTTGTAAAAAAGAAATCTGCTTGGTCAGGCAGGAGTTTTTAGCTCATGGGTTACTCATCTTATCACCAGAAGGTTTATTCAAAAGTTAGGGTATGTAGTCCTGGCTGGCCGAAAGCCATCACATAGACCTATTGGTCCTTAATGGTACCAGATGGACTTTACGTTTCTTTGTGGGAGACATCTTTTAATGAGCCTGCGTCCTTTGCGAGTCTAAGTAAGCCCGGAAGCTCTAGCTTCGAGATACATTCCAACTTCTCATATTGTAAAGCTCCTAAGCATTTCATTCGTACTCTAGCTAATGCAGGCCTAGGTGGTGGTAGAAGGTGTTCTAGAGTTTCCCTCCCTTCCAGTTCATTGCAACATTTGCAGTTATCGTTGTTTGCGATTCCGATCTTCTGTGCGTGTGCCGCTAGCAAATAGTGCTCTGCCAGTATATCTCCGATAGTTCTGCTTTCTTTTCTAGGCAGAGTTAGTACGAATCTGGCGTATTTCTCTGCATTTTGTGTACGGCTTTGTCAGTTCTGTTTTCAGAAAGAGAGTGATGGGTACATATATGTCTCGGCAATCGAATACCTGCCTTAGCGAGCTCATCGTTCAGTAAATAGTAATCTATCCATTACCGCAGAGTTCATCCATTTTCGATCAGCACATTCCTAGTTAGTGCAAGAAGCCATAATTGCTTTAATAGCCGCTTGGCTATCACTTGAAAATATTTGTCGAAGTAAAAGGTTTTCCAATAAGAGGTGTTATCCCCGTAAAAGATCAATGGTTTCGTTGCTTGTGTGGCACGTAGCACTGTCTTGTTCAAAAAATAAACGTTGTCCAGATCAATACCATCCAATTCCGGCCATACGAATCGTTAATCATCTCTCGATAGCGCAACCCATTCACCGTAATTGTGGCTCTAGCTTCATTTTCGAAAAAGTAAGGTGAAATTACTCCGCCGAACCATAAACCGCACCAAACAGCCACACATTGAGGATAGAGAGGCTTTTAAACAATAACTCTTGGATTTTCTGAACCCAAGATCCGACAATTTTGCTTGTTGACGAAGCCACCGAGGTGGAAATGGGCCTCATCACTCAAGATGATTTTTCGATGATGGAATTCCGGATCATTTTCAGGCATTTCAACGACCCAATCAGCAAAGACACAACGTTGTTGATGATCGGCCGTCTTGAGTTCTTGTGTTAACTGAACTTTATAAGCCTGAAGTCCCAAATCTTTATGCAAAATAGGGTGTAATTACGTTTGAGGAATGCCTAATTCCAAAGAACGACGAGGAATGGACAAACCTGGGTTTTCTTCAACACTTTCGGCTACAGCAGCAATATTTTCGGCTGTTCTTGAGCGACGTGCACGGGTTTTATTCTTCACATCACTAACTTGCCCCAGCAGCTCGAATTTTTTCACCAATTTCGGTATTGCGGTCCGACAAGGTGCTTCACGATGACTCAAAAATGTTGGAGTTTTACGAACCAAATTTTCACAATTTTTATAGTGAATTTTCATAATTTCAATGCGTTGTTTAAGCGTGTATCGTTCCATTTTTATAAATGGCGTAGTTTCTACTTGTCAAATATCAAAAAATGACAGCTTCAAAAGTGGCATCCACCGAAATAGCGGGCTATTCAAAATAACACCTGTTATTGGAAAACCCTTTATTAAGAGGAGTTAATTCCAGAGCAAATTCAGCTGCTTTTGTTGTGGCATAGATTTCAGCTACAGTAATTAGAGAGTCTGAAAGATTTTTACAGATTAAATTTCAGATAAAAGACGACTGTTCCAACTCCTTCCGCCATTTTGTACCCATCTGCAAAGAAATTGTATGAATTGCTCTATAATGGCGCTAGACTTTTTTCCAAATTTAACTCGTTGAATCCCGTAATTAAATCCTTCCGTTTGGATCCAGAATGCTGCTGTCTTCAGTCTTAGAGCAGATCTTTTGACCGAGTTTCTTACTAATATACTAATTTGATTGGATACCAGCGAGTCTTTCTATTACCCTTGTTGAAGTTGTGCTCATAGCGCTGGTTACACATATTCCTTTACACGCTCTTCAAACTTTTAACGTACACATTGTTGATCTAATGAGCGCCATGTATATCCAATATGTGAGAGAAGGAGATAAGCCTCAAGTTTTATCAAACATTCTTCTGATTAGCAACTGCAGCACTCAGACACAATTAAATCCAATGGGTTCTCTTTTTAATTTTCTTTAAATCTACTCGACCTCTGAAGAAATCTGAGTAGATCTTGTGGTGCCAAGGAGCCAAGGTGGTCGCTTCTTAACACATCAGTGTCAAAGACCTCAAGCCTGATTCGAGCGAAGGCGGAGCAGACGCACAGAAAGTGGCCCGCCGTCTCATTCTCCTCTCCACATGCTGGGCAAAGTCCACTATCTGAGATACCCACCTTTTCCATGTGATTTGCCCATAGAAAGTGGCCCGTAATCAGTTCAACCAGTCTTCTACAGTCCCCTCTGCTTAGTGACAGGAGGAACTACGACAGTCGGTGGGACATGACAGGTAACACAGTTTTGTCCATCTGCAGCCTCTCTCAGCCTGCCAAGATCACTTGTGGGTTAGGGTAAACCGTTTGCTAACCGTGGCTTTGATTGCTGCAGAAGGAAGTGGCAGAACCGGCTCAGGGTGAAAAAAGTTGGCCTCAGAGCCCAGTCTGGCTAAAAAGTCAGAGATCTCGTTTCCCGCGATACCCACGTGTCCCGAGACCCATGTTAGCATCAGGCTATTATATCTACCGACATAGTTCAGCCTGGATTTACAGTACTCGACTACCCTTGAAGTGGTTGGGGGGCTGTCTAAGGCTATGAGCGCAGCTTGGCTGTCGCTGCAGACACATATAGATCTGCCTCTCCATCTGTTTTCCAC
The DNA here is from genome assembly GCF_027943255.1 of Anastrepha obliqua. Taxonomy (NCBI): domain Eukaryota; kingdom Metazoa; phylum Arthropoda; class Insecta; order Diptera; family Tephritidae; genus Anastrepha; species Anastrepha obliqua. Next base: position 26,506,246 of record NC_072893.1, read on the forward strand.
AACAAATTTCATTGCTTCTTAAACAGCATAAAACTCCTCTTGAAATTCAGATGCCTGCATTGACAGAGCAAAGTGCAGATTTTTCCCGCTGGATTCCACGTAGACCCCAGAGCCGGAGCCGTGCTCGGTCCTGGAGCCATCCGTGAAAATGCGAAAACAGTGTTTACCGTGCTCATTTTATGAGTTTCACCACAGTTGAGCCTCTGGCAGCAGCACACTGTATCTCTTGTCAAGCACGACTCTGGATGGCATGGAGTCAAGAGGCATGACAAGGATCTTTGGATCGAAGTTCATGCCTACTCTGTTGTCCAATGCCGTAAAGGGGCCGTACCAATTTCCATTGTGTTTCAGCCTGCAGATAACCTTCAAGGCTTCTCCTTGGATGAAAACATCAAGTGGTAGTAGACTAATTAGAGCATCTAATGCCGGGTCTGAAGTGGTCGGAAAAGCTTCGACGGAACAGATGGCCACAGTGCGTTGTAGTCTGTAAAGAGTACTATCCCCGTCTTATTTGGATTTATTTCCAGTGCGACCATTTCCGTCCACTTGTAGATCTCTTTAAGCGCCCTTGTGTGTATTTCACTCATCGTTTGTGGACGCCTACCTGAGATGGTAACAGTCAAGTCGTCAGCATATGCCGCCAGTTTCGGTCGGCTATTCCCAAGTTTGATGAGAATCTGATTTATCACTAGGTTTCAAGAATAGGGAAAAGCACTCCTTCCTGTGGAGCTCCTCTGTTCACCTATTTCGAGACTCTACTGGGCCCTCATGCGCCCATCAGTATCCGACAGTTTAGTTGGCTGTCGATCCAGTGAATAGCACAAACAAGAACTAAATCGTTTGCATCTCAAAATTTCTAGTGGCTCACTGTGATATGTCGCCGCAGCGTAGAACAGCAAGCACTCCCATTTCATATCCGCGCAGCGCTTCGCTAAACTCCCTAAAACATTTATTTTATTTTTTAAATACTTCTTATTCCTACAGAAAACGACCCATGTGTGGTGAAACAAGGAGTTTTTGGAAAATGTACTCTACCCCGAAATTGTCCCGATCTCATAACGCAAATGCAAAATTTGGGACTTTCAAAAAAGGATGTGGTCCACTGTGGTTTCACCACCTTTGAAGAAATAATTTGCTGCCCTGTGGCAGCGGATACAAATGTTTTAGGAATTTTTAATACCACAAATGATTTTATAAAGAATAATAGGAATTCGAATGGCGGCAACAATGAACGCGGAGATTTCGGCGCCCAAGAGCGCAAAGCGCTGAAAGGTAGGAGAACTTCCACACCACACAAATGATGTACGTAACAATTGCCTTATGTCTTGATTATTCTGCTTTCTCTTCAAAAATTTGCTCAGCATGTCGCTTACTCGAGGACTTTACAGAGCCATTCCCCGTGCCGCATATACTTGGCGGCTCACCGGTTGCGCCGGGCGAATACCCGCACATGGCTGCAATCGGTTACGCATCCATTAATGAACGAGGCCCGCCCTATGATATACGTTGCGGTGGCACACTCATAGCCAAACGTTTTGTGCTCACGGCGGCGCATTGCGTTAATCGACGTGACAGCGTGCCGGCTATTGTGCGTTTGGGCGTGACCGATTTTAATAATGCCGACCAAATGAAAAATGCTGTCGATATGCCCATTGAGGTGAGAAATGTTTGCTAAGTATTCAGAAATCGATAATTCAACTACTTTCTTTTTTATTGACAGTTGGTGCACATCCACAAGGACTATAACAGCCTGCAGAAGTATGACGATATTGCCATAATCGAGCTAAAAAATGACGTCGAGTACTCCTCGCTGGTATTTCCAGCTTGCCTGCATACAGACCTGGCTGATCCGCCGCTAAGCGCGCAACTCAATGTAACTGGCTGGGGTACAACTAACTTGAGAAGTAGGTATTAAATTATTGAAATCGCGCACAAATGGTATCCAAATTTTTAATTTGTCTCTACTTACCATAAAAAATGTTTTTCTCCCTCCAAAGCACGTGAAAAATCCAACGTTCTACTCACGGCACGTGTTAAGATTTTTTCCTTAGAAGACTGCAATGCCGCCTATACGCGCCTAGGTATTTTACCCGCGCGCGGAATATTGCCCACACAAATGTGCATTCATGATCCAGATTTGATCAGTGACGCCTGTTGGGGCGACTCCGGTGGACCGCTCAATCTCATAATCGACGAAAAATATCGCAAAATGCAGGTTATTGGCATAGTCTCGGCTGGAAGTGGTTGCGCGACGACCACGCCTAGTTTGTATACACGAGTTGCGTCGTATTTGGATTTTATAGAGGATATCGTGTGGAAGGATTTATGAAATTTTAGTATATAAAGGGTGGTCCAGAGACAAGTTTCTTTTTGAATCGTATGTTGGTTTGGCATTGCCTGTTCTTACACACTCGTGTTTGACTTAAGGTCGGAATTATATCTGCCAATGGAAATGAGTCACCTTATGACTGAACAAATCCTACAAAAATAAGTGTTTACAGAAATTAGAGTGGGGTTAAGGTAGTAGCATACGTCGATGACTTGGTCCTGATGGTATCGAGACCGTTTCCCTCAGTCATGGCTGAGATTTTGGAAAGGTCCCTGGCTGTACTCAGTCGCTGGACTGCCACTTGCGGCCTCCGAGTCGACGCTGACAAAACGGAACTGCTGCTATTTACCAGAAAATATAAACCTCCACCCTTTCGACTTCCCAAATTAAAAAACCACGTTCTTCCGCTCTCATCGGAAGTTATGTATCTTGGAGTGATACTTGACTCCAAGCTCCATTGGAAGCAACACATTGACAATCGGGTAAAGAAGGCCAGCATACCTTCTACTCCTGCAAATCTATGTTCGGTAAACAATGAGGACTCAAGCCACAGGTCGAGCTGTGAATGTACAACGCAGTGGTTTTGCCACTTTTAACGTATGGATGCCTGGTTTGGTTAGAAGGAAGGGCTATAATATCACTAAACTGGGGAGGGTGCAAAGAACTGCATGTATTGGCATAACCGGATCATGTAAAACTTGTCCCAGTGCTGCCCTAAATGTTGTTTTGCACTTACTTTCTATCGACTTTTACGTTATTTCCATCGCAGCTCAAAATGCAATTAGACTAATGGAGATTAGCCTCTGGAGGCAATCTCTCAAGGGACATGGTAGCATTTTCAGGCAGTTAACACCGTATTTCTCCGAGCTAGAGTTAGAGGCTCGTGCTAGGGCAATCTTCCAAATAGGCAGGATTGGATCGAGGGGAAAATCTGTAGCGAAGCTTGCACCTCTGTCTTCACTGACGGTTCCAAGATGGAATCGGAAATCGGAGCAGGGGTTTTCTCTAAATCGGCCAATTTATTTATCTTCTTTAAACTACCGAATACTGTTAATGTTTTTCAAGCAGAAGTCATTGCGATCCTGCAGGCATGCAAAATGCTTAGGGAATGCGGGAGCGAGGAAGATATTAACATTTTCTCCGATAGTCAAGCCGCGATTAAGGCTCTGACGACGTCATGGTGAAGATTGAAAGTAGTAAACTCCTGTAAGGAGGAGATGAAATCTCTTGGGTAATCTTTCAAATCTCGCAAGGAATATTTCTCTAATCTGGGTTCCAGAACATGGGAACATAGAGGGAAACGAAACTGCTGATGAACTTGCCAAAAGGGGCCTGAATTGGCCTCAGAAACCTCCTACCCGATCATCGGCATCCCCCTGACACTTGCTAAAGGGGAATTGCACAACTCATTTCTCAGGAAAGCATGGATCAGATGGAGCTCCATTTCTTCGTGTGGTATTTCGAAAATCCTATGGCCTCAGTACAATAGACGGAGGACGCAGATAGTCCTGGAGACTCCACGCCATTCAATTTCCAAAGTCGTACCTGTACCGATCACTGGACTATCGCCACACACGCAGAAATGTTAGATCTTCCATTTAATCTCCATTGAAGAAGCTGTGGAAACCTTTCAGAGAAGGAGACTGTTGAACATTTTCTCTATAAATGTCCGAGTTTGGCAGCTAGACGATTGAGGTCCTTTCTTCGACACCCTGGGGCAGTGCGCCAACCTAAATACCATCAATCTTCTCTATTATATCAACAGCCCTGACTGGCTTCAGTACTACTTGAGGAGTGCCAGACTGGGACTGCAACCATTTCACCTCCCTACCTAAGTGTTTACAAAGTAACAAATTTGTCCCACAAAAAGAAAAACTAGAGCTTCCCGACGTCGTGCTGTACGCAACTCTATCCAGAAATATCAACTCGCTATCGATCCCAAGAACTCAACATTTCACGAGCCGGCCTGATGTGAATTGTTCGTGAAACTCTCGGGCTATTCACACAGAAGGTACAAATTACTCAGTTGGATTGTTCTATTCAGTTCGGCATCTTAGTAGTCGTAGCATCGCCCAGGAGCTAAAGATCGACCATACAATAGTTGTAAACCATTTGCTCAAAGCTGGATTCAAGAAGAAGCTCGATGTTTGGGAGCCACACCAATTAACACCAAAAAACAGGAGGGATCGAATTTCCATCTGCGAAGCCTGGACTAAGCAGCTCAACGGTAGTCAAAGCAGGACTAATGGCCAGCGAGGTTCTACTGTGTATTTGATGGGGCTTGAAAAGAATCATTTACTATGAGTTGCTTCCGTATGGCCAAACACTAAATTTAGATCTCTACTGTCCACAACTGAACCGTTTGAAGCTAGCGATTGATCAGAAACGACCAGAATTGGCCAACAGAAGAGGTTTTGCCTTCCATCAGGGCAAAGCAAGGCTACCCACGTCTGTAGTGACTCGCCAAAAACTCGGGAAGCTTGGTTGGGAAGTTTTAATGCATCCACAATAGAGTCCGGACCTGGCACCAAGCAATTACCACCTTTTTCTCTCATTCTAAGTGATAAGAAATTGGTATCGAGAGAAGATTGTGAAAATCTATTACTAGAGAGGTATTATGAAGTTACCTTTAAAATGGCAACAAATTATACAAAAAACGGTTGGAACATAATCGGACAATCTGAAACATCTTAAATAAAGTTTTGAATTTTACGCAAAAATAATGGACTCCCGAGCTCCCTTTCCCTATCTGTGGTGTGCGTCTTGATGTTGTTCCACAAATGTATGGACTTATAATTTTAATCCCGATTCGAACGGCAAATGGCTTTTATCTTTTATGACGGTTCTTTTTTTATGGCAGAAATACACTCGGAGGTTTGCTATTGCCTGCCGAGGGGCGACCGCTATTAGAAAAATGTTTTTCTTAATTTTGCTGTTTCACCGAGATTCGAACCTGCGAATTTCCAAATGATAGTCCCGCACCATCCCATTCGGCTACGGTGGCGCGGGCATATAACTTATGGAAAAGCCCATTTTTCCCTGGTGATCGCTACAGGGCCATGACTATTGATTTTTTATGTTCAGAAAGTAAGCGGCTCAGCGCCAATTGACCACCTTGAAACTGCGATGTGACCCGACACAAATCTTTTTTGGTGGGCTGCCTCGAAAAATCGTCGCCATGGACCGAGCCATTCATGAGATTGGACAATTACGGGACCATTAACGAGTTCTAGATTTTAATAGTGGATTGCCCAAATGCACTGCTGCGAAGTAAGTCTACAAAAGTGAAATGGTATTCCATAAATAATGGGATTATTTACGCCTTCCTATAATGCCGCAAGAAACCGCAGAAATTGACTTTTGTTCACTTTATTTGAATTTTAAAAAGAAACTTGTATTTGGATCACCCTGTCAGCGAAAAAGAAAAATACTATGTAAATCCCTTTATTTATTTAGATGACTTTTGTTTTGAGTTATTACTTTTTACTTATTTTTACTTGTTATATACCAAATGTGAGATTATATTTAAAAAATGATTGGAAGCTTCAACCCGTGAAAAATGGTTTTTTTAACAAAAAATTTGGATAATGCGGTTTTACTTGGATAATGTGGTTTTTGTTAATTAAGTTTTTTAAGCCCACTGTAGGAAAGTGGTTCCAGTGCAAAAGTTCGCGCAAATGGTGAAAGTTTTTATTTGGCGGTTCAAACAGCCTAGGACTACCGGCTGCGGCACTCAAAGTGTAAGCAATTAAAAAGGACATAAATTTGGATTGGAAAGTTACTTTTATTCAATTCGAAGTAAAAAATGTGTGGAAATAATATAAAATTAAGTATCAATTTACTTTTGCTCGATGTGACCACCTTTGCCTTGACTATGGTCTTGAGACGGCCCAGAAACGAATCGCAAGCTGTCCGAATGTCACTTCCATGTATTTTGGCCCACTCGCGGACAATGATTTTTTTCAGCGCCTCGAGACTGGTGAATCTTTTACTTCAGACCTTGCTCTCCAAAATGGCCCAGAAGAGAATAATTTATTGGACTCCCGTCTGGTGAATTTGAGAGCCATTGTGTGGACGTTATGAAGTTCGGAATTTTTGTTTATAACCATTCTTGGTTCACTCCAGCTTTTGTGAGACGATGCCGAGTTGTGTTGAAGCGTCCATGGCCTGCCACCGAAAGGTTTGTCTGCCGACGTCTTCAAAGCAACCTCCAGAATACTTTTCCGATAATATTTCACTTTTACTTGACGCCAGGCTCGATGAAAATGATTGGAGAGCACCCATCTGCGGTTACAGCGGCCCAAACCATTACCTGTGGTGGATGCGGCCTTCTGGTGCCCAATAGATGACTCAAATTCTCATATGAACGGTCGGTAAATAAACCCTATCGTTTTGGAAGTTTACGTATTGCTCAATTTGACAAATTTTCTCGTCAGAAAACCCAATGTTCGGAAATGGACCGCTTTCGGCCAAGCGAAGCAACTCCATCGCTCTCTTAAGTCTGACTTTTTGCTGCTTAGGGGAGAGATCATGCGCCTTTTGGATCCTGTAAGGTTTGAATTTGAGATAATTTTTCAGTATGCGGTGGATACCTCGGTCAGATATTTTTAGTTTTCTCGCCATTTGATTGGCCCTTCGTCGGGGACTTCGCTCAAGTCGCTTCTTCACTTTTTGAACCATTTCACGTGGCTTTCCAGTCTTTTGATGACCACCTCCATGACGTTTCGCGATGCTACCACTATCATTGTAACAGGTAATGGTGCGATAATCAAAAACTTTATTTACTTTAAGGTGCTCGAGCTCACGAACAATCGCTGGTAGTGATTGTGCATCCAAATTTAATGCAATCAGACTTTACGTTTGAAATCCATTACTGATTTTCTCTTCTCGCATTTACTCCCGACAAAATGCTTCCGCGCGCTTGTCAAGAATACGCTGAACTGTCATTTACCCAACTAACACACAGCTGATGCCCGTGCATCCGCTGCACAAGCGGTCTGAAGTTGGTTAGTCTTCGAATTCCGGACCCTGTATTATTTTGTTTAAGTGTAAAAAGTTTCTTGGAGTAGCTTTGTTTATCTCTGGCTAAGTGATTATTGGACATAATAAGAGGACGTCTCAAGGCCTCCTTTGAAGTTAGATCGGCTAGTTAGTTGCCTTTAATTTTTATGTGACGATTGCAAATTTCCCTCGACCATTGCTGGCAAATTTTATGGCTTCATCATCATCATTGTTTCCTTGAGTCTCTTGCGGAACAAGGGGTTGCAACTAACGCTATCTCGTCCGACGATTACTCGAGATGATGCCAATAACTAATTGGCCGAGTGTGAATACATCGTGCGGTATTCGGCTTCCGAATCTAATGTGACGTGGCAACCAAAGTTCCCCTCGCAATTTTCTTTTTCTTCATAGCTAAAAAGCAAACCTTCTAAATCTATCAGCCTTGAAAGAAAAGTGCTTGCTTATCGCGTAATGATTTTAGTTCAGTGAGGTATTCTTGCCTTGTTAAATTACATTGAAAATTGTGAAAAATAATACCACGAAAATATTCACGGTTGAACTCCATTTTTTTTTTTTTTTTTTTTTTGACGTGATGATTTTTTAACACACTGTAAATAGCTATCTGATACCCTAACTGATAACTACTCCTCTTAATAGTTATAGTTGCTCTTAAAACAAGCCAACAGCGCAAATGGTACACAATTAAATTCCAACTCTTCACAGCGAAATAATTGACAGTTTTCTATAATTTAACTCCCAGGGGAGAATTTACTTATATTTTTTTTCTTCATAAATGCAATTAATTACACAATAAACACAAAGCGTTCGAATGCAAATTTCTTCAAACAGGTACTTGAGTTTCATTCAAAAACTTAATTTCTAATCTGTTCCATAGTATTGCGCATTGTAGGAGAACTGCTCCGTTTGGCTCGCCTCCAACACAACGGAGATCAAACGCTGACCAATGCCGCCAGCCACCACATAAGCATTGCCTTCGAGGCTATCCTGTTCGCAGACGATTTCCACATAAGTGAGAACGCTGGCCGTCACCGAGTCCGATTGAGGATAAGTCAATTGAATAGTGACATCCTTCGCCACCTGATAGTTGAAGACATCGGCAGCCTGTGCAACCAAGTGATCGCCTAAAAAATGTAGTAGAAAGTGAAATTGAAAAATTGGTGGATTGAAGTGAGTGAGCGCGAGAGTGTTGAGTGAAGGGTCAGAGTAAATGCAGATATTTCATATTTTCGAGCAAAAAAGTGAAAGGAGGTATTTTTTTTTTGTATTTACTCCAGAGCAATGCCAGGCACAACTGATGCAAATGAATTTAAAATTAATTTTTAATTTTTTTTTTCTCATTTTTCAAACGTTTGGAGTCATGTAACAAGGTTTTTTTGTTTGAAGAAATATCACGTTTAATTTTTCAAAAAAAAAAAAAAAACAATGCATGTAGCTCGCTCAAAATTTTGATTATAACTGGGTATCTACTTCTGAGTGACCAAATTAATCGGTTTACTTATATTTGGAAAAACGAGTATGAAAACTTATTTTTAAATTGAAAGCGTTACTGAACTTTTGCGCCTTTTCAAATTTCAAGTACATTTTCACTTGGGCTTGGTTAAGGAAAATCAACTATTTAATTTTGACACAAATCAGTTTGAGGTTCTAAATCATTATTGAGGTGCATCTAATTTTCCTCGAAGGTAGTGACGTCATAACTTATTTGTCCCATATTTTTAGATTTGACGCAGTTGTCGTTTCGAAAACTCACCTGAAACCCGTGCGCCCAGCGTGTAGCGCACCGATTGGCTCCTTGCTTGGCTCTCCTCCTTCGTCATACGCGACAAAACCAATTCTGGATGCTGCTTCTGAAATTCACTCAGATCCGTAACAACCGTAATGTCAAGTTCTTTCTGCCCCGTTAGGCTGTTGCTGCTATCTCTGGCGACACCACCGTCCACTACGGCAATCGCCAAACAGGTGACCAGAGCAATTGAAACCACAGACGATATACGCGAATACATTTTTCTTTTTAGTAAAAAATTTATTTGATTTGAGATTACAATAAAATTGTTAGAATTTTTTAGCCGGAAATGGCACTGCTAGGAACTGTTATCAATACTGAATGACAACGCCAGGTAGCGAAAGCGACTATTTATACTGAAACAACGAGTGGCCGATTGATTGGCAATACAGAAAGATATGAAAAATTAAGTGCTTATCAAAAACAAATATAAAACACTTTCAACAGGTGCTGAAGAAATTGAAAAAAAAAAACTAACCGCAAAAAGTATGAAAACAAAATCACAACTGATAAGTGGCGCATCGCTAATGATAAGCATCGACAATACAATTAAAATTGTGAAGTTGGGGAAGGGAGTGAAGAGAGGATATGCGAAATGATAAAGTGTAATAAATTTCACTTCAATGCTATATTATTTTTTTTCGCTGAAAATGTTTTGGGGTAAATATTTATGTTTTTTTTTTTTTGCTGAAACAAAGCTGTTCTACTGTCTGTTTTTTTTTCTTTTTTTTGTCTTTTTTTTTTTTGGTTTGGCAAAAGATTAATTAACTATGATTCAGTCAAAATATACATATCTAGAAACTAGAAATATTTAGGTCTTGTACAAAAAAAATATTTCTTTGAATATTATTTGTTTTCTTAAACAAAAAAAGATGTACACCTGATTCTCTTTTTACATGAATTTGATCTAACACGAGTTAAAAAGAAGCAACAAATCTTTTGTTTTGTTTTAACGATTTTAAATATTTTATGAATTTTTCTTGAATCTAATAGAGCAAATATAGGGTCCGGCACTAGAAGTGTAACCAACTTCAGACCGCTCGCACAGCTGATACACGAGCATGGTCACTATCCAATCGGTTCCATCGCGAAAGTATTCTGGAGGTTGCTTTGAAGTCGTGGGCAGACAAACATTTCAGCGGCAGACAATGGACGTTTTAACAGGACTCGGCACCGTCTCACAAAGCTCGAGTGAACCAAGAATGGCTAAAAAACAACGTTCAGAACTTCATAACGTCCACACAATGGCTCTCAAATTCACCAGACGTGAATCCGATGGATTATTCTCGCTGGGCCATTTTGGAGAGCAAGGTCCGTACTAAAAGATTCACCAGTCTCGAGGCGCTGAAAACAGCCATTGTCCGCGAGTGGGGCAAAATACCTGGAAGTCACATTCGGGCAGCTTGCGATTCGTTTCTGGACCGTCTCAAGGTCATAGTGGTCATATCGAGAAAAAGTAAATTGATTTTTAATTTTGTATTATTTTCACAAATTTTTTACTTTCAATTGAATAAAAGTTATTTTCCCAACTTAATTTATGGTCTTTTTAATCGGTTACAGTTCGAGTGCCAGACACTGTAGAGTGAGATTTTTTTACGCATGCACGGAGCGTTTAAACTAATCTGAGGAAAAGTCTCTGTGACTCGGTAGATTTTGCTGTCGCCGTTTAATGATTTATTTCTTATAGTATACAGTGAGTCAAAAAAGTATTGGCACACTCGAAAAATCAAAAGTTCTCAGTACTATAACTTTTCTTCTAATGAAAGTATAAAAAAATAGAAAACGGTATTTTCTAAATGTATTTACAATATTTATTAGGTATCCGAACAAAAAAAAATCAATATCGACATAGGTTTACAGGCTCAACCTTGAAAGGTAAAATAAGGCACAAATTCACATCAAAAAAGTATTGGCACATTCTTTTCGTTAGCTTATGCTTTTAGGGGCGTAACGGCACACTCCCGCTTTTTTACTTATTCGTACGTTTTAGGAGTTGCATACGGTCGCAATCACTTTTGATCGTGATTTCAACGGACATGGACCAAAATGGGCCGTGGTGCTGAAATTTCCCGAGAACTACGTCAATTAATGATAAAACTAAAATAAAAATAAATAAATAATTGGTGCGTACACTTCTGTTAGGTGTTTGGCCGAGCTCCTCCACCTATTTGTGGTGTGCGTCTTGATGTTGTTCCGCAAATGGAGGGACCTACAGTTTCAAGCCGACTCCGAACGGCAGATCTTTTTATGAGGAGCTTTTCATGGCAGAAATACACTCGGAGGTTTGCCATTGCCTGCCGAGGGACGACCGCTATTAGAAAAATGTTTTTATTAATTTTGCTTTCACCGAGATTCGAACCAACGACCTCTCTGTGAATCCCGAATGGTAATCACGCACCAACCCATTCGGCTACGGCGGCCGCAATGATAAAACTACATTTAGAAAAAAAAATCCTATCGCGAAATCGGCAAACTTGTCGATAAATCAGGGTCCAGCGTTCCAAAGTAACTCCGGAGAGCAGATCTGGCCGCCCAAAAAAATTAACCGAACGACTGGAGCGAACAAAATCCAAAAGCTTCGGCTGTCAAATTGTGCGAGGCCCTGCAAAATTCATTTGAAATCAGTTTAAACCCCCAAACTGTTCAGAATACCCTATATAAGGCTGGGTATCGACGCAAACCCTTCATTTCGAAGGTAAATAAGAAAAACAGACTGGAATTTGCTAAACAGCATTTAAATAAGCCCGACGCTTTTTCGAACACCATCATATTTAATGATGAATCAAAATTCAATTTATTTGGATCAGATGGAGGACAAAAGATTTGGCGAAAGCCAAATAAAGAGCTTCAAGAGAACAACTTGCTCAAAACAGTTAAACACGGTGGAGGAAATGTGATGGTTTGGGGGTGTTTCGCGAAATCCGGTGTCGGAAAGCTCGTGCTCATAGCTGAGACAATGGATAAGCATGTGTATCGCGACATTCTTGAAGAAAATTTAAGTCCAAGTCTCGAAAAATCGGGTCCTAATGGTACAACTTGGCAATTTCAATAAGAATATGACCCAAAACATTCGTCTTATCTTGTGCAATAGTGGTTGATATAAATACTATTGCAAACAGCTTAAAACACCGCCCCAATCGCCGGGCTTAAGTCCTATTGAGCATGTGTGGCATCTTAGGGAACGGAAGGTACGATCTCACCACATAATGTCAAAGGTTTCTCTAAAAGAGGCAATAATTGCTGAATGTAGTAAAATACCACCTTCCGAAACTTCAAATCTGGTAAATAGTACGAAGAGACATTTGGAGGGCGTTATTCAGTCTAAAGGAGGACCCACAAAGTATTAGCGCGTTACAGCTTCAATGGAGCAAGCGATTACGCTACCTAGGCTAATACTTTTTTGATGTGAATTTTGGTCTTATTTAACCTTTCAAGGTTGAGCTTGTAAACCTAAGGCGAAACTAATTTTTTTTTCCTCAGGCATGTAATAAATAAGTACATTTAGAAAATACCGTTTTCTATTTTTTTATAAAGAAGAATAGAAAAGTTATAGCACTAAGAACTTTGATTTTTCGAGTGTGCCAATACTTTTTTGACTCACTGTAAATTCTTAAGTGAACTCTAAAATGCCTTTTTTTATATTGTTTTCATCCAATTCTCTTTTTACACAAGTTTTTATTTTATTTTAGTGTTTAACAGGCAACGCTGATCATGAAAGTCACAAATGTTGAAATTAAACATAAATTAATCATCAGACTATTAAATTTTTCTTATTCCTCATTCGAATTGTACGAGCTCTGCAACTTATTTCTCTTAGAGAAGCCAAGTTTTTCGCAAGTTGTTATGATCAATGCACAAATAAAATCTGTTCATTGGCGTTGGTATTCAGTATTTAATGCAATACGCGAGGTTGAAAATCACACGCAATGTTGCCAAATTTCGCAGAGCGCACTTTAGTTCTAAGTCGTCCAGCATACATGTTTGTATGTATGTACGTATGTATGTACAATATTTATCCAGCCATATTTTGTCTTCTGCATTTTATTAACCTTCGTATCTCTGCCGCCTCATTGCTACTCATTTCCGCGACCGTAGACTAATAGAGCATCGTTTGCTTAAACGAAGAACCAATTATCAGAGTGAATTATTACTTATGGGGATGTCTGCTCTACAAAGTATGTGTGCACATATGTGTATGTATGCTCTACTATTCATCGCCTTCTGTAATCCGCTAAGTCTTCTGGTAGTATTTCCGATCATGTAAAAAAATACAGAGGTATCCTTTTTTGACTCTCCATAACATTCAAACACAACAATTAGCAACATTCTTGTTTAGGATAAAATGCAAACATTTCTTGAGCAGCAGGAAGCAGAGAGAGCGGAGTTTGTGTTCTTATTACTTACGCTCATTTGCTCTCTTGTTTACAAGAATAACTGAAATTCTAGAACAAGAAGCTGGCGTAATAATGGTATTACGTCAGAATATAGTTGAATCTCACAGTCGGTGGAATATTCTGACGTTTTGTGGATTTTCATCCCGTCATTTAAATAAAAGCTAAAAAAAATATAGGCCTGAATTTTGTAATGCAGCCTTCGTTCTTTACAGAATCGAATTTTAGCTGCTCTAGTGCTCATGTATAAAAAGAAGGGTGAAAGAAAAAAAGTTCAAAATGTGTAGGCAATATCAAACTGTTAACCAGCTCTCAGAGAATTTGAAAGAACCAGCTGATTGGCTGATGTAACAGGGGTCATAGCAGCAGTTTGTTTGCGCAAAAACTAAGATTGTGTTGGTGATATATAAAATCAACGCAGGACATCCTCATATTACTTTGTTTACGTCTGAACAACAACTTATTGGACGAGTGTGTGAATTCGAGGGAAATGAGCGGACATAATTCGGCTGCCGAGTACCCGATGATGTGGCAACTGAAGTTCCTCGCACAATTACGTTTTTCACCGTAGCAGATTTGGTATCTGATTGGCAATCTATCATTCTTGTCCGGAACCCGATGGCGTGGCACCCGAAATTACTCGTGCAATTTCATTTTTCACCATAGCTGAAGGCCAAACCTGGTAATCTATCATTCTAAAAAGTCGGAGGCGTGCCCTTAGTCAGTTTGAAAAGAGTGAATTTGATTTAAATTTTTTTTTTTCACAAATATACACCTAGGAAGTTGTACATTTTTGCACTATTCGCCAACTCTGGCCGTTTCTGATTGAACGCTTACGTCATTCTTGTCACTTAATGACGGTAAAAGTCTGAATTGAGTAATTGGTCCGATGGGAACTGCTCACAATGAGTGATTAGCTTCCAAACCCACTAAACGCGCAGCAAAGCCTTCTTGGCGGGCAGTCCAAGCTTAACGATCGTTTGGGTCGACTAAACGAGATTTGACAGCGATTTTTTGAGAGCGAAGCTTTACAAAAAAGTTTTTAAATGTATCGGCTTCTAAATGTATTCTTTAATTTCCGGCATGAAATGTCAAACTTGAAATCGGGTGAAGAGGTTACTTGACTTAAAGTCGTGGTACACCCAAGCATCGAGCTTCTTCTTGATAGCAGCCTTATGTCATTGGAGCCCAACGTTTTTCTGTCTAATCTTCAATAGCTGAACAACGGAAAAGGTGCCCACATACCGCTCCGATTCCCTAATTTTTATGATTTTATCAACATTTTCGACGATTGGCCTACCAGAGCGTGGCTCATCTCCTATACAGTTATCTTGAATTGACATCCCTATTGCTAGGACATAATTATTGGAACTAACTATTTGTATTGGTAAAAAATACAAATTATTTTAGTCATCTACTCTGACCCTTTCTCTTGATCGAGTTTTCAATTTTTTTCGATCCATTTTAGAAAGCTATCATAATCAAATACCGAAGAACTTTTCTTGAAGCGCAATGTCGCCTTTTACACCTCCGAGGTAAACTTTCTACACATTAACTTTTGGCATCTCTTCAAAGGAATAGGTTTCCAATCTTCCTATACTCCTTGCCATAAATCATTGGCGAATTTGTTTGTCAAACATTAACCATAACCTCGCTCTACCAATTTTCAATGGGATTAAAGTTTTGGCTTTGTGCTGGCCAATCCAGAACAGCAACTTTTTCTTTGGAAAGCCTTTTCTCACCACTTTTGCTGTATGCTTGGTGTCGTTATCATGCATTAATTACCAATGAGTGTCACCAATTTAGTGGCATGGCCTCGAAGGAATATGGCTCTATCGCATTTTCGAGAATCAAACTTATCCAGATCGCTATTCATTTTCACTATTGGGCCAACTCCTTTCCAAGAAAATGATCCCCAAACTTTTAAGTACCCTCACCGTACGGTGAGGTCTTTGTTGTGTACCGGGGATTGAACTCTTGGTTATTTCTCCCGATAAACAAAAGTCTTCCCATCAGAAGCAATCATATAAATTTTAGTTTCGTCCATAAAAAATATTATTGGGTATGGGAATAAGTTTCCGTCCTTTCTTAGCCAAAGTTACGAATTATTTAAACAATTAAATAATCCATGATATTATGTGAAGTATGTGCCATTGGAAGCTAATATTTTACTCCATCTTTCAGGTAGCATACGGATTCCTCTGACGCAAAATTCGGGTTCTTTTGACTTGATCCATTCATTGAGCCAGTTTGCGATGCTCTCGTAAGAAATGAGCTGCTCTTCAATTAGGGCTGACTGCATTGATCGGTACAGATGGTAATCCGAAGGTGCAATGTCTGGGGAATACGGCAGGTGGCGCAAGATTTCCCAATTCAGTTCCTCTAAATATTTCTGGGCCGATTTAGCAACGTATGGCCTGGCGTTGTCATGCAGCAACCTATGGCCAGTTTGTCATGTCTAGCGTCCCACCGTCCCATTCAGGCCGCTTTTCTTTGAGAGCTCTATTCAAACATGTTAGCTGCAGTCAGTAACGATCGCCAGTAATGGTTTCAGTTGGTTTAAGGAGTTCATAATAAATGACACGCTTCTGCTCCCACCAGATGCACAACATAACCTTTGAATCATGATTTTTTTTCGTTGACGATGGGTCTGGCTCACCTGGCAAGCTCCAAAATTTTCGACGCTTAGGGTTATCATGATAGATCCATTTTTATGGCGATGCAATGCAGGAAACCTTTTCTTTTCTGCCGTTCAAGAAGCATCTTACACGTCACCAAACGTCTCTCGATATTCCTCTCCTTCAATTGATGTGGCACCCAGTTACCTGATTTCTGGACCAAACGTGCAAACGTTCGCCGACGGTTGATCTGTCAACATACAACTCTTTAGACATATCAACAAGGGTTCGACATGCGTCTTCATCCAATAATTGTCGTAGTTGAGAATTTTTCCGGTGCCCCTTCGCGATCTTTATCACTCACGTCGAAATCGCCACTTTGGAAGCGTCGAAACCACTCTTTACAAGTTGTATTTGATGGAGCGTGAATACCGTAAATATTGATCAATATACGACACGTTTCAGCCGCACTTTTCTTTGAAAGGTAATAATGAAGCATGACATCCCACAAATGCTGTTTTTTCGGGACGAACGTAAACATTTTTCACGTCAGATAAAAAAGGATCTTTACGCTTGAAACGAATGACAACAACTGCGATCGAGACCTCACATATACACCTTCAAATCACCAGTATTTTACTAGAGCGAACACAGAAATAATATCAGCAGCGACACTTCTTTTACGAGAGCGGAAACTTATTCTCATGTCCAATATTTTCCAGAATTTTACGTATTCGTTTCTATAGGGATTTTGCAATAGACAACAGTACCAGTTTTTTTCTGCTTCCGCTCCCATACAATTTATTTTGATTAAAGCGTATTCGCATAAGTCTACTAATATACATAATATATTCAGGCTATATTCCTCATTTATTTCCAGCGTAATCGCTCGTAGGCGTCTTTCGAACTTTCTTTCTTATAAGCATATTTGCGTCCGTAATAATTCATTTGATGATATTACGTCTGTTCTTGAAGCAAAAAAATTGCTAAAAAATAATCAAGTTTTGGTGTTCATGTAACCAAAAAACTTGCAAAGTAGGGGAAAGTCATGATGGAAAGAATAATTAGGTGGCGCCTATCGTGGTCCCGTTACTTTGCGCTCAGCGAATTTGACAACTAGTTACGTGATTTTAGCTCCAGTACGGCCAGATTACCATTTTCGTAACTTGATTTAGCATTTTTTTTGTTATTTTTATTATTTTTTGTCTCGGAGTTTTAGTTCTTTCTTCGTGACATTTTTCTAGATGTTCTAATTAAAATGTCATGTTTATAATTTTGTAAAATATACATTTTTTAATAATTAATTAATAATAATAATTCACTCAGTTTTATTTAGCTTTACTTTTTTTAACATCTGGTGGCATTGCCCGCGATTGCAGTTGTTGTTGGTGTTCTTCTGCTTTCAGTATCAAATCTCTCTCTCGCTAATGCAGTGTTGCCTAGCTTTGGATATAAAAACGCACTAAAATGCCCATTTAAAGTAAATAAAACACCAAATTTTTATTGAATCCCTTAAAGAACTTTATATGCGTGACAAATTGTCTTTAAAATATGCGTTTGTTTTTTAATAAATGTGTTATGCTTATGTACAATTTAATTTATGAGTTTTTTTTTTTTGTTAAGCGAGACTCTTTTGCTATATTTGAAGTTATGTAATTAGATAAGGTACTCTTTTTGTAAAAATGTCAGTATGGTTTCTTTAGTATTTTCTATTTTATTTTTACAATGAATATAACTCTTAATGCCCTATGTCTCACTAAGGATTGATGACCGGAAGAAACGATTACACCTCTATGGTTTTAATTCGCATTCAATAAATTCAAAGGCTTTTTAAAATGTGTAAAGAGGTTTTCAATCTTAAGAAGAGTTGAGAAAGGGGCATTTAATATTTTTGCATTGCCTTAAATGGAGCCAAAAATTAAATTTGCACTTTCAAATTATCAAATTTTATAGGAGTAAAAAAATTTTCATTAGCACTAAAATCTTCTCAGAGTAGCCTTTTTTAAGCTTCTTTTGTATAATAATACAGTTTTTTTTAACCTATAGTTTCGGTAGCTTTAAATTAAAAAAAAAAGAAACAAACACGAAACTTCAAAATTTTCGCATTTTAGGTATAAAAACGCACTAAATTTATTGCGAAGAGCAAATGGTTGGCAATACTGCACAACTCAGCAAACGTGACGTCACGTACGCTCTGATGGGCGCAATCTTCTTTCTATCATTCTTGGGGGAAAGTGAGAGAGCAAAATGACATTTCATTTGGAGGGGAAGTTGACAGTTTTTACTGCATACATTTTTACTTGTAAATATTCGCAAGTGAGAACAAACAGCAAACAGCAAATTGCAAAGTAAAAATAAAAATGAATCAAAATTTACGAATTGAATCAAAGTTCGTACATAATATATTTCATGCCCACTGTGCAAAGCACCGATTGGCAGGTGGCCTAATAAAAGTAATAAAAGTAAGCTTTCAATAATCACTTGAGCAATATATTACCAAACTGCCAAACGAATTTGCTTTGATTTATGTTAATTAGCTTGATTTGTTTACTAAGTGAATAACTGGCACGCATTTATCAGTAATTTTTCTAATTAGGAATCACTCCTAGATAGCCAATAAATAGTGCGATAGCCGACGTTGCCTAACTCACTTGATTGGAATTATCTAGAATTAATTTTAGTACTTAAAAAAATGCTCAGTATTAACGGATGTTACCCCTATGACTCATTCGAGAAATTCTAAGAAATCTACTTTTTTATTTAGTGGAAGTGATGCGAGTATCATAAATATATGAAGTATAGATAAGTGCCTGCTAAATCACTTCGATTGTCTTATCAATTTCATTAAATGATTCATATTTGTGATTTATGGGCATTACTATTACGACAAGACTTAACGAGTAAAGAACAATAAAAAGCTTTGTTTCCGGTAGTTTCTGAAGCGATACTTAGGACTGCACCAACGACTGTGAAATATTTGAAATTTTTATACAAACCAGTTTTTGAAATAGAAAACTCAATTTTTTTTGGATTACGCAAAAAAGCAATCATTTTTATTATTAACCCTCTCATGTCCCATGTTGCATGTACGCAACATTGTGTTTCCGAGCCTCTAACTCCCATTATTTTCTAGTTATTGTTTTAAATTTTCTTTTAAATTAGAGCTTACTGTGTTGAGAAAGCAAACAGCAAGTTGTTTGGCAGTCAGCTGTACACGCTTTCAGTCCGTAGCTATATTTGTGAGCGAGAAGTTGAAAAATTGATTTTGCAAAAAAACGGTGTTGTCAAAAAGTGGAAAAAAATTATTAAAATAATTATTTCATCCTGAAACCAACATTACTACATAAATATAGAAAGGTAAGAAGTATTTAGAAAAAAACCCTACATCAAAATATTATTTAATTTGTCTGTAATGATTTTGTTATTTTCTTGTTGCGTATGTGCAACATTAGTCTATTGTGGTAACTTTCGAAAAATATAATTTATTTCAGTTTACACTTTCTAAGATGCGCCCAAAAGGTCTGACTCAAGTTGAGATTGAAAGATTTGCCAACTTTGATTGGGATGATTCGGCTGAAGATGAAATCGAAGAAGAAGAAGATCAAAATATGGAGGAAATTATAGAGGAAACATTGAAAAATTTAGATAACAGAGCTGAAAATGTGGAAGTTGGTTTGATTGACCAAATTATTGGAAGCAAAGATGTTGAAGATTTGAATGAAAATGAAATCGTTGCATAGGAGGTAATGGAAAAAAATTGATTTCAATAGTTTGAAGTGGAGTAGTGCTGAGTTTATGGAATGTGAGACCACCTGAAAAAGTAAATTATGCAGCAATGCGGTGAAAAAACCCATAGAATATTTTAGTACTTTCTTTACGGATGAACTGTAGCTGAAAATATGTGAGGAAACGAATTTATATGCCATGCAATCAAAAGGAATACAATTGAAATGCATAAATTCGAGTTTAGTAAACAGTTGGTTGTTGTACCGCAGAGACATTGCACATACAGACGAACTGCCGAACTTTTGAACGCAAGTCAAACTACAGCTGTCGCCAAAAAGAGAGTTCGTCCATCATCACTCCTTTTGACAATGAATTCACCAGCTGCTTCTACAGGATCTGAAACAAATCCCTATATTGAAGACCCACCAAAATCACTACGACTTGATGGTTATAATCATTGGCCGGAATGGGGAACAAGAGGCAGATGCAGAGTATGCACCACTGGGTTTCCAAGATGTAAATGCAGCAAATGTAATGTGCACTTGTGTTCCAATCCGCAAAAAAACTGTTTCGTGTCTTATCATACATAAAATATAAATAAACGGCATTTGTAAAAGAAATAAACTTGTTTTTAAATATATGCCACCATTGCCCAATGTTGCATATACGCAACATCCTGTAGCTCTTGAAAAAGACACTTAGGACCTTGAAATTTTGAACAGTTAATATTGATGTTAACCCTATCTTATATATCTACTCAAAAAAATTTTAGCCCCGCCCATTTTAATTCGGGCATGAGAGGGTTAATGGAATTCGTTCATTGATGTGGCTGCCTCGGCTAGCTATGTGTTACCGCATCGAAGACTTTCATTCGTACGATATGGTTGGTTGGTTGGTTAAAGTGGTGATTCTTCCAGAATCCAACTAGCGCTTCCGCACCATTTTGTTGCCACACCCTCGTTACCAACTTTTTTAATGGTTATTTACAGCATGTCTACAGGTATCTAGTCTGTGCGGTTTAATAACCTTATTAGGTTGTTAACGTCTAAGCCAGACAGTTGTTCGAGACTCTTGAACAGCGGTTGACCCAGGGCTAACATTCTGTCCTTCCATAGGGCAGGGCATTCACAGAGAAAATGGAAGATTGTCTCCTTTTTCTCCGGTTGTTTACAACTATGACAATATGAGTTTTGAGGGATACCCATTTTGACTGCTTGTTCTCTGTTCGGCCCAAAAGCCAGTTATGACTGCCGTTAGTCTCCAGGCGTCCCGTCATTTCATGCTTATTAATGTCAACGATTGCTTGAGGTTGTAGATGGGCCATGACGTTCTACTAATTTTGCATTTCGTCTGGTCTTTCCAACTACAATCCGCGATTCGAAGGTATTTTAGGGAAATTGTACTCTTGACTGCAGCTAATGGTGTGAATACCGATACAAGAGCATTACTCATGGCAGATCCCCCTCTTGCCAGTTCATCTGCTTTTTCGTTATCTTCAATGGTCCGATGTCCTGGTACCTAGATTAAGGTAACTTTATGGTTTACACTACAATGAATACATACGGAGTGTCGTGCCTTTAAATAGGCTCTCTTCGGCGCAACACGCCTATACTAAAGGGAAGTCCACAGAAACCGCCTTACACTCACTCGTCGGGTTGGTGGAAAAAAGCTTATCAGACAAAGAGTTTGCATTGGTTGCTTTCGTAGACATAGAAGGCGCCTTCAACAATATAAATGCAAACGCCATAGTAGATTCATTAGAAGATTTTGGAGTTGAACCACACGTCGTAGCCCTGATAGAAGATATACTCATCAAAAGAAAGGTAACGGCTAAATTAGGAAGCACTACTCTAAGCAGACAGGTCTGCAGAGGCACACCGCAAGGTGGAGTCCTCTCCCCTCTTCTTTGGATCCTGGCAGTAAACTCCCTGTTGCTGACCCTGGAAAGAGGGGGTTGCCACGTCACAGCTTACGCAGATGACGTAGCAATCGCCGTTAAAGGCAAATATCCTAATACCCTTATGGATATTCTGCGCTCTAACATGGCCACGCTTAGAAGCTGGACTGAGAACAGGGGACTCGATATAAACCCCTCAAAAACTCAAATAATTCTCTTTACAAAGAAACACAGGCTCCCTGCAATCTCCCCGCTAATTTTTAAGGGTGTGGAGATTCCTTTGAAAGAGAATGTCAAGTACCTAGGACTCATATTAGACAGGAAACTTACGAGGAAATCTAATATTGAGGAAAGAGTAAAGAAGGCCAACGTTGCATTATACACTTGCAAAAAAGCGGTCGGTATCAAATGGGGACTAACACCCCGTATTACGCACTGGCTCTATACTTCGGTAGTTAGGCCAATCCTAATGTACGGAATACTGGTATGGTGGCCATCTGCTCAAAAGGCGACTTACGCTAAAATCATGAGTAAGGTCCAAAGAACAGCTTTTTTATGCATCTCTGGCGCTTTAAGGACTACTCCAAACAAAGCGCTGGAAGTGCTAATCAACTTACCTGCCCTAAATCTGGTAGGAAAACACGTCGCCGCCGCCTCGGCGCTCAGACTAAAAAGTATGGCGCTATGGAAAGACCGGTGGATTGGCCACGCTTCCATTTTGCACTCTCTGAATAGTCATAAACAAGAAATAGACTACTCTATCCCTAGACTCACCTTTGAAAGGCTCTTCAAGACGAGTATACCATCAAGAAGTGAGTGGCATACAACAAGGCCATGGAGAAGGGGGGAATTAAACTTTTACACAGATGGCTCCAAGCTAGACGATAAGGTTGGCTACGGAGTTTTCTCGAAGGAATTAGGACTGGAACTATCCGTTCGACTACCAGACTACTGCAGCGTCTATCAGGCAGAGGTACTAGCTATAAAAGAAGTGGCTATATACCTAAATACGCACGCCGTAACAAAAACGATTATAAACATATTCTCGGATAGCCAGGCGGCCATCAAATCAATGAATGCGGCTCTACTAAGATCGAAGGTTGCACAGGAATGCCGGGCAGCCCTAAATGACATTAGTGACGTATTCAAGGTCAGCCTTATTTGGGTTCCGGGACATAGAGATATTGAGGGAAACTGTAAAGCAGATGAGCTAGCCAGAAAGGGTACTGCTCTCCAACTGCTGAGTGATAAAAGTACCATCGGAATACCCATGGCCACGAGTAAACTAATGATAAAAAACCACTTCATCCAAGAGGCCAATAGGTCATGGAGAAATGAGGATACGTGTCTAACAGCTAGGCTACTATGGCCGCAAATAAACAAGAAAAGAACAAAGGAATTGCTTAGTCTCTCAAGAGACAATATCTCGAAGGTCGTGGCTTGTCTAACCGGTCACTGGCTATTTGGCAGGCATTCCTCGAGACTAGGAGTTTTCTCCCATGAATATTGCAGAAGTTGTAGAGATGAGGAAGAGGAAGAAACAGTTGAGCACTTCCTTTGCAATTGTCCAGCCCTAGCTAAAATCAGAGCAGGTTGTCTAGGTAAATACTTTTTTAATTCTCTTACAGAACTGTCTGGCGTGGGGTTGGCATCAATACTACGCTTCATAAGAGCCACGAAATGGTTCCACGAAGGAAGATAAATGAGGTTCCCGTGTAGCACAGTGGTATCACAACGGACCTGTAAGGTCTAAGTGAGTTGGTCGTGCAGACCGACTACCACCATAACCTAACCTAACCTATGGTTTACACTCAAGGTGGTGAGGCTATTCCTACTTTGTTCCACCACTTTAGAGGTTGTTGTAGCCGAACCCAGGGCCTGGATTGCAATTTGGCTATCCGAAGGAATACCGATATAGCCCTTAAAAGAGAAATCTGCGATTAGTAGCCTACAAGCTTCCCCAATTGCCAGTACTTCCGCCTGGAAGACACTGCAGGTCTTAGGGAGGCGCGCAGATTTCTCAATTTCAAGTCTGTGAGAATATGGTATATGCCAGCTCCAACACCACAGTCCATTTTACTCCCATCTGTATAGACTGTAGTGTCGAAGTTATTTAGAGAGAATCCCTTATTCCAATCTTCCTTAGATGGGAAGAGAGTGACAAAATTCCTATTGAATGTTACCGTCGGGACGATGTAGTCAGTCCTCACCGAGGTTAACTGAGTTTGTCACAATAATAGACTGGCAAAACCATAAGTTTTTTCTTTCCAGCGACCCGCTTCGTTTAACCTAAATGCACTCATGGTTGCCGTCTTCTTAATATGTAGGCCTATTGGAATAACGTGTGTCAGTGCATTGAGAGCCTCTCTAGGACATGATCTGATTGTACCGACCTTTATTGCGCAGACTGATCTTTGTATTCTGCCGAGTAATTTGGTATTATACTCTCTCCCTAGAGCTTCCCACCAAACTACCGAACCATACAATAAAATAGGTCGTATAACCACCTTATAGAGCCATATGTATGCTTAGGTTGAAGACCCCATCTTCTTCCAAGCATACGTTTACAGGCATATAAAGCAATTTCTGCCTTCCTTACCCGTTCTTCGACGTTTAATTTCCAGCTAAGTTTGGAGTCCATAATTACCCCTAAGTACTATGAGCTGGGTGAACGGAGAGAGTTTGTCCGTTAATATTTAATAGGGTAAAAGTTGGTACCTTATATCTGGTGGTGAAAAGCACTAGTTCCGTTTTTTATGCCACATCCTGTGGCCCAAGCGTTAAGCTCGCCTAATGCACTTTGGATGATCCCACTGATCGTATTAGTGTGTCGTACGATATGAGTCGTATCTCTTTCTGTCTGTCACTTCTCTCTTCTCCTCCCTTTCCTCCTTGACTATCAATACTTTTACTTTCCTGAACTTCGATTTCAATAGGCTTTTTAGCCTGAGTGTTTCAGGAGTTACCATTCTCTCGATGCTTCTTGGCTCGCCTTTTTCAAATTTCAATTTCAGCCGATCCGCTGAATCTTTATTCACTCATCGTTCCATTATCTGTGATATTTGCCGTCGCAAATAATCCTTCTCTTGAACACGCCAATGATTTTGTTGTCCATGCTTCTGCACCATGCATTAGGATGGGCGTGACAAGCGTTCCCACGACAGTCGGTTCGAGAATGACCCGGTCTTATGTCCTGCCAAGGACTGTCACTTCAGCAGTATTCCCTCTATATGTATGGGGCATGTTTAGGCTGCTACAACAGCAACAACAGCTACAACAACAACAACAACAACAACAACATGTGCATGACAAGAGACTTATGATGTGGTTTTATCCGTTGAGGATAAAATTTTCACAGTAGCTCTTGTTGGCAGCAAGGGAGATTCTCCATGGGTTTCCAGGCTGACATAATTGTCGGTGTTAATTTTGGCCACAAAATAAAATGAAGGAGTTTTGGCGCGATAGCCGCTCACGCGATTTTGGCCGAGTTTAACAAAGCACGCCAGTCGTTTCTCGTGGTAACCGGTGTCAGTTGGACACACCAAGTGAAGCCAAGTCTTTCTCTAAGAGAATCTTTCCCACGCAGAGGAGGTCTTCCTAAAGAAGTAAAAGAGCTTCGACGGCCAAATAACGGTAATTTGCTTTCCTCCAAACTGCACGGCTCTAATACAGCCCATGCAATCGAGCAATGGATTGTTGAACTTCGTGCGAATGAAACTTATCCCTTAGAAAGCAGAAAACCATAACCTGGGAAATTAAAGCATCGATCACAAGCCTTCCGTCGCTCAACTGACCATCTATTGAAACAATATTTGGTTATTCATGGAAACCGCGCGTGCTGCAAGAGCTGAATGGCCTAATCGTGTGAAGGATTGGGTAAAACCAAATGGTGACCATATCGAATGAAAAGAGAGCTCCTCCTCCTATTTGCGGCGTGCGTCTTAATACCCACCGACTCCGAACAGCAGATAATTTTTATGAGGAGCTTTTCCATGGCAGACCGCTATTAGAAAAAAGTTTTTTCTTAATTTTGGTGTCATGCACGGAGATTAGGACGTACGCAGATCCGAATGGTAGTCACGCACCAACCCATTCGACTACGGCGGCCGTAGTTGTTAGAATCGTCGGTGAATCTTCTCAAGGCGGAGCTCGTAATATTTATGAGGAAATGTAAAATACCCAGAGCTCAACTTCCCTAATTAGAAGGCGTAGAAGGCGCTCCGCATGCTTACATGGACGCCCAATGTTGAGGAAAGAGTGAGAAAGGCAACAATCGCCTTGTATGGGTGCAAAGGCGCAATTGGCAAAAGGTGGTTGCGTTGTTTGGCTATATAATAACAATGTAAAGCCAATCTTGTTATAGGAAGTCATAGTCTGGTGGAACTCACTAGAGAGAATGACATTGATGAAGAAGCTGGAGAGAGTTCAGAGGTCGGCACTCAATGTTAAATGTGGTACCCGCAGACATTGCAGGCAGAATTTCCGCTGCACGTACCGCAATCAGACTGAGAGGTTCGGGCTAAAAGCGCAACTTCACTTATGGGCATCCTTAGAAACTTTGAGTGCATCCCCCTGACAACGGATCAATGTATACCCTCCCTTAGTCCAACCGGAACTTTCTCCACTCATATTCCATCAAAGGAAGAGTGGATGGGGGGCTACACTTGGGGACAGGGCTTGGTGAACTTGTTCACGGATGGATGGCAATTGGAAGGAAAGGTTAGCGGAGGAGTTTTTTGCGAGGAGCTCCCCATCAGACTCAAATTCAGGTTACCGGAGCACTACAGTGCGTTCCAGGCAGAGGTAGCCGCAATCAAGGAGGCAGCTGATTGGCTGCTCACATGCGTACTAGCAGTCGAGAAAGTAAATATTTACTCCGACAGCCAAGCGGGTCAGTGATGGTGCATTCGAAACTGCTCAGGGAATGCCTGGCCTCACTTTCAACTGCGTCCGAATTCTTTGGCATAAGTCTCATCTAGGTTACTGGTCACAGCGACATTGCGGGAAACTGTGAGGCGGATAAACTGGCCAGACAAGTCACATGTGAAGTGATTTCCCCGCGAAGGGAGAGAATTGGGATCGCCCTGACTAAAGGCGATCTGCTCCTGGAAAGATGGGCTTCGCGCCAACTCAGCGAGCGTTGAAGAAGTACATAAACGTGTAAGGTCGCGAAATCCTTCTTGCCACGTGTGGATCAGAGCGAGCTTCTGAGGTTGACAAAGTCTCAGCTCGAGTCCTTTTGTGTCGAATATATGGACGATGAGGTGGAACCATCTCAGCACCTTCTCCTTAGCTACCCTGCTCTGGCGGGGTTAAGATCTAGGCATCTGGGCTCTTACTTCTTTGCTACGCCTGCTGATATAGCTGGCGTTGACATTAAAAATCTAAAAAATTTCATCAGCAGCACAAAGCGCAACACAAACGCAGCACAGTCATCGTTCATAATCCACACACTCTAAACCTATCCTCCTAACCATCCCACCACTACTTCTCCCCGCCCTTCTCCCTTCATGAGTTTTCTCTTTCACCTTACCTGCTTCTCAGAGAAAAATGAGACTAACAATAAAAAGACTCATGGAAACAGGGTGAAGCTGTACGAAGCTGAACGCGAGCGAAAAAAAAAACCCTAGTCGCCGAGGGCAAACCGCTTGCAATAGCCCGGTCCATGGCGATGAGGCCGTCGAATGCGCCTAGCCCCGAACTAGACAACCGCAAAAGATCCCGCTCTGGTGGCTCCACACACACATCGAGTTCCAGGCCGATGAAGCGATTTGCACCAGCTGGGAATGAAAACGACTCGTCCGCAGTGCCCACGCAATCTCTCCGTCGGCTTGCAACTCGATGGAAGGAGTGGAGACCTCAGCCAAAGGCAGTCCTGATCCTGGCAAAGAGGTACCAATGGTCTCTGGAGAGCAGATTACACAGGGTACTTCCACGGAAGTTCCCTGCTCAGTGCCTACTCTGGCACCTTTTTTGCACATGCGCGGCTCTACCCACAAGCAGGAACCGTTAGTTAAGATTCTACTTCTTAATATGAATATAGATAACCTATACACTTTAGGTATCAACAACCTTTTACGCTTTGTCAAAAACTCAGGATGGTTTAATATGGAAAGGGAAATGTAGCTCAGCCCCTGCGGCTCACAACGGACTCATTACGTGCTCCAAGTGGCATCGCTGTCTCTATGTGCGATGCGGCTGCCAAACCTAACCTAACCTGGGGCACAAGAAACCGCCCAACTCCCAGTAAGCATTAAAAAAAATCAAATAATTTTTTATTAAAATCTTTTATTGTAAGTTTTTCAGACTTAACTATTGCTGCAATTCCTTTAAAAGTAAGTAATAAATAAAATAGGTGATTGTGTGTATAGAATGTCTACGAAATACTTCAGATTCGATAAATGAACGTTTTTTACTTATCACACATGAAATATACACAAAGTGGATGAAGAGTGCACAGACACAGATCAAATTAGAAAGTTTACTTAAATTAAATAGTAGTCGTTTGAAGAAACTAACGGACACATATTACTAACAGTAATAAATTATAACAATAATTGGAAGATAAAATTTCGTAAAATTTTCTACGAATAATTGGCAATGTTGAAGCATTATTCATTATGTATCTACTATAAAAAGTACATACATACATATAAAAATGTTAGGAAGGGTCTTCAACGCCAAAAAGTCAGCGTGAATTGTAGTTTTCCAAGGCCCTTTATAATTTGATTTATTTAAAACTTAATAAACTTTAGCGTTTATACGCTTGGAACGGTCATCGATGCAGTAAAATTTTAATTTTATGTATCTACTTAAATGTTTACATACACATATGATTGATTTTCACACTTTACAACTGCTAGTTATTGCTTAATTTTTCAATTTTCATGAGCCGAACACTCAAAACAACTATAATTATCAATATATTACCGCTTATTAACTCAACGTTGCTGTTGCATTTGCAAGAGCACACGCCCATTTTCTATAATCAAACCTACAGTCCCTCATTGCGAACCGTCCATTTATGCGCGCATTTATGTAGAAGCGCGCACTGTAAGTATTATAATATATTTAATATATTCAATTCCATCATAAAAACGGCTCACATCTTTTTTCAGCTCTCTAAAATCTCTATCAATTAAAATTTCTTCAAATTTAACAAAATAAATTCTCTGATCTTCTCAACGTCCGATATGAATGTCCCATGAAACCCGCGCGCTGCGTTTTAGTACGTTGCATTTTTTTTTTTTTGTTTTTTACCACCTGGGTTTGATTGCTTTGAACCACCACTGCTGATAGCCATCGTTCACATCACAATGGGCCAAGAACAGTTGCTGCGTTGTCGGATGTACCGCCACGCATTTTTTGTGCGTGCGATGCAGCAAGTGCTTCGTGTTTTCATCATAATTCCACGGTCCATCCACTGTACCCAAACGACATACAGCCAATTTAATGCCCTGCCGATCTGCCTCCACACAACGCTCGCCCACGCCCAATTGCCCGGCGGCATTCAAACGTATCAGCTGATTGTTACCCCCACCATGGCAGTGCGTGAGTCCCATTATGGCCGGTGGCTGATGGCCCATTGAATCTAGACAACCGTCGGTAGCCACGGAACGCAATTCGCCCCAATGTAAGTTGGCTGGCAGTGCTGGGAATTTGTCATACACATCGTAGGCAATGTTGTCCATAAACCACTGAAAAGATTTACAATTTAAGCGCTTTTTCAGCGCCAACTGCTCGCTAATATCGCCCATATCGAGGTAGCGCGCCAACGGTTCTCTGGTGTAGAAATATTCTTTATGCGTATCATCGAACCATGTCTCAATGACACGTTTGTAATTGATTGTAATTAAGGGGCCCTTCTTGGCTTGCGCCAGCTTGCCGAAATTGTATGGCATGAAACCGCGATAAACGTGACCTACACGCGAACACGGCACCCATTCAATGCTGCCGCCACACTGCCATATCTTGAAGCTCAACTCGAAGTTTTCGCCACCCCACACCAATAGACCGGGATCGTATGCGCCCAATTCCAGAAAGTATTCTCGATTAATGGCAAACAGCCCACCGGCGTGTGTAGGGCTGCGGTATGGCTCGGAGTTGTGTGCACGACGGCGTTGCTCGCGTTTAGGCACCTCGTTCTCTTTGTACAGCATTCCCCATTCAAATATGCCACGAAAATGCGCATCGCTGCCATATACCGGGCGATATTCAAAGGTTTTATGATCAATGCCATCAATAATGGGCACCGTCATAACGGTGCGATCACGATAGATGGGCGCCAAGAGCGGTGGCAACCAATTTGTATTCACCTCACAGTGCGCATCGAGGAAAACAATGACTTCGCCTGTAGGTGAAACAAAAGAAGCGAATATTGTAAAAAAGTTGAAAATAGCAAAAAAAAAAATTTGTGCATTACCGCTCGCTTCCTGTGCACCTCTAGAGCGTGTACGGATGAGACCTTCGCGTTCGCTATTACGTATCAGTTTTACTAAGCCATGGAATTGTTGAATGTATTTATCCAATTTCTCACGCAAGTCCTGCTTGTCCGAATAATCGTCCACCAAAATAATTTCATGCAACATATGCTTTGGCGAACGATCAATCACCGAATGAACTGTGCGCATAAGCACCGAGAATCCTTCGTTGTGGAAAACAATAATGACGCTGGTTTTGGGTAAATCGTACGGATAGTCCCAATGCTTGCACTCATCCAAACGGGTATCGCGCACAGAACGATGCATTGATATCTCGTCGGAGCACGCAATATTCATGCCATACTCCATTTCCGACTCATCTGCGCGATTCTTCTTATCGGCCGAGAGTTGATATGCTTCGCCATTCTCGCCTGGTCCGGAGCGCTCTTCTACATTTTTCGGCTCGAAATTTCCAAGTCCTGAAAGTAGTCAAAGTATGATTTTTTTTAAATACAAAAAATAGGATTTAAAAAAAATGTGTTTTTCGTATAGGTCAAATTGAGATATTATCATTAAAAATTACGCATAAAATGTTTCTGATACAGGGTTTGATTGAAAAGTAATAAGCCTTCTCGCGCGGAGCGTCTGCCAAGCGATCAACCGAATCGGCTGGTGGGGAAAAATGATCGTTGGATCTTCCCCTTCCACTAGAAACCGGTGCCAGTTCGCTGGCCACAGCGGTGCAGTCAACATCGCTCCGCGCGTGAAAGCTGTTTTAAAAGTGTGTTAGGATTTTGCAGTGGCGAAAATGCAGTGATCGTTGGAGCAACGTTACTCGATCAAATTTTGCATAAAGCTAAACAAAATGAGTGCCGAAACCATTGGGCTACTCAAGGAGGCTTACGGGGACCAATCTCTGTCCAGTGCCCAGGAAAAATGGTGGCAGAAGTCGTTCAAGGAAGGCCGGGAGGACGTCGAAAACGAACAGCGATCTGGAAGGCCTTCGACGACGCAAACAAACACTGTAAACGCGGAATTTTGCGAAGAAGTGCTCCTTCGGCTGAAAAACCGCGTCGCCCGGGCTCGGCCCGACCTCTTCAACAATTGGACCCTTCGTCACAACCCTTCCTCTGCACCTCTGCATTGACCAAGATGGGGGTTCCGGTGCTTCCCCACCCTCCTTACAGCCCAGACCTGTGCCCTCTGGACTTCTTCTTGTTCCCGCGCCTGAAAAGAAAACTGAAAGGGAGGCGTTTCGACTCCATCGAGGCGATCCAATAAACTGTGACAGCCGAATTGAACGCGATTCCGGCGGAGGAGTTTTAAAAATGTTTCCTGCAGTGGAAGGACCGCTCCCAGCGGTGTATTGACGCTCAAGGGTCCTATTTTGAAAAATATTAGTTGTATAAGCCAAATCAAACCCTGTATTATAGCGCACAGCCCCGTGCATCGGCGGTCATTCCCACGACAGTCGGTCCTACGTAACCGAAACAACCCGGATTTGTATCCGGCCAAGGACTGTCACTTCAGCAGCATTTCCCGTACATGTATGAGGAATGTTTATGCTGCTACAACAAGAACCGTAATAATAATAATGGTACCCACTAAAATATCTGGGCACAGCGGCAGTAAAGTATGTCACCAAATATGTCAATTTGACGCTGGCCTCTCAAATTTTGCTTGAAATAAATAAACCGAGAATATGGTTTAGCTACTGAAACCTGGAAACCCCAAGTGAGGAACAGTCTTATGTCTCTCTCTCTCTCTCTCTCTCTCTCAAGTTCTTCCTAGGTTTGCGTTGTTGTTGTTTTATCATCATTAGGCTCTATAACTTTACACGTAACCTTGCCAAAAGAATTTGACACAATTATTCTCGCGACAGACGGCAAATAATTTTTGCGGTCGGCAGTCATTAGTAATTTTTAGAAAAATTTTTAGCAAATTTTTATTTACAAAACGGCAGTTGTTTGTAGCAGCATGCTGCTGAATGTATTATGAAGGCATTCGGCATCTAAACTTTAAAATTTGCTGCAATGTGGCGTTCAACGATTCAAAGCCTCCACTTAATGGCGAGCTTATTTGTTCAGCCTGTTTATTGTACATACAGCTGTTGACAGCTAATTAGAAACGACACTTATTTCAAAATAAATTCCTTTTAAACACGTATTTTCATAACTTTTTGCCAATTTTATTTAAACATATGATAAACTTAAAAACTAGTGGAAAACAATTTAATCGCAATTCTTTATTAAATATATATATATTTTTTTAAAGCATGTGAAATGCACGATTTGGATAGGGCAACTAATTAGAAACAGTAATGTATTATCAGATCAACATAAAGATTATGTTAGTATTTGGTTCCATAACCCTTTTGCTTCAACACTGCCTCACATCGATTGCGCATTGATGTAATGAGATTTTGACAGCGCGCCACAGGTGTTGCTTGCCATGCCGTTTTTACTTCGGCAAAAAGGATATCCATATTTAGGATATTTTTGGCACTCACGGCTTTTTTAACGTCACCCCAGAGAAGCTCTATTGGGTTTAAGTCCGGACCGGATGATGGCCATTCCAAAACATTGATGGAATTTTCGTCGAAAAACTGTTTCGTCAACTTTGCCGTGTGCTTTGGATCATTATCCTGTTAAAACTTCCATATAACAGGCAAATTTTCCTCAGCCCACGCCATTTTTTAGTATATCGACGTATTTCTCCTTATTTAAAATTCCATCAATCCTATGGATTGGGCCAACACCATTCCACCAGAAACATCCCCACACCATGATTGATCCTCCACAATGCTTCACTACCAGTGAAACGTAGCGAGGATTGAGTTCATGGTTGATTGGCCGTCCATATGGCCCTATGCGATTTATCTTAGTTTCATCGCCCCAAATGATATATTTCCATTGATTTGGAGTCCATGACCAATTGGATCTCGCAAAGACTACTCGCCATCTCCTTTGTATCTTGGTTAGAAGGGGCTTCTTGCGTGCTGCTCTGCTATGCAGTCCAGATTCGACCAGACGCCGAGAAATTGTTCTCTTGGATATTTCGAAATTATATTGATCCTGAATTTCCCGTTGGATGTCAGTGGAAGTCTTTTTTGGGTCTCTTTTGGAGATGATTGCTATCTTGCGGTCAATTTCTGCTGAAGTTTTCCGGGGCCTTTTCTTACGTGGAACATTTTCAACAGTCTTAAAAAGTTGGATATGCTTTAAGGCGTTAAAACCATTTTTTTGAGCATTTGACTTGCTTAGAAATTTCACTGTACGACTTTCCAGCTTTACGAAGGTCAAAAATGGAGCTCCGCAGGGCAGGTGTACAGCTGCTGCTTTTTCCCATTACAAATCTTGAAGACGAATATTTTAGTTGCTTTTAAACAACCAATTTAAAATATATATATACCAAAAAGTCGATTATATTACTATTAAAATAACACAACTTGCCGAATATGCTTCCATTGAACAACTGTTTCTAATTACTTGTCTCAGTTTATTTACCTTGAACTAAGTAACCCATGCACTGCGTTGGATAATATTAACGGTACTTCAATTTCACAACTACAAAACTAGGCGCATTGGGTAGTAAATAGAGTAACAAAAGCAATGCAAATGATTTTAAGAGAAAAAATAACGGTAAATTTAAGTAGCTTAATATTATGCTCATCAAGCATTTATCAAAAAGGAGCGTTTCTAATTAGCTGACAACAGCTGTACATATCTGCGAAATTTTGTCAATGCAATAACTAAAATAAACTTTCCAATTTGAATTTATTTATTTAGCATTTAAATAAATTTTTAGATATAGCTTTAAAATCAATTTTAATAAAAGTAGCGGCATGTGATGTTACTATGAATAGAACACAGTTTAATTAAAATATAATTTTTGTTGTTGTTTTGTCAAAAGTTCACAGATACATACATATTAATTTCTTGGCACCTCCTTTATGGTCTATTCTATCTTTATTTTTTTAAAAGTGTTGCTGATGATCTACTAGACCTTCCCCTAGAAAAGGGGAAGAAAAAAATACATTCACCCAGAAAAGAAAAAAAAAAAACAAAAAAAAAACAAACTATGCACCGCGTTTCACTGCTGCTCTTCTAGTCAACGCATACACTCAATTGTTTTACAATAAACAAAAAAAAACGAAATGCGACGAATATATTCACTAATATTCAAGTTATCATTCAAGTAACTATTCATATTAAATATGCAATTGTACAATTTGTTAACTCATGCCTTAAAATCAAACGGAGCATTGTCTTACCAATATATTTACATTTCACAAATACTCACATTTCATTGCACTAAATATTTGCATTTCAAAATGTCACTCTGAATGTTTTAGAGAGCACAATAAATATGTAGGTAAATTTTTCACCTTGGTTACATTTCAGCGCCGCATACTCTCTTTTGTCAGTGACATTTTGTATACCATTAAAATATTAATTAAAAGGCATTTCTTAAGTATGAAGGCATTTCATATTTCATTATCGGCTCTAAATAACTGTTTCAACTGCAATCATTAACAGCTTAAAAATAACAAATGGTATGTAACCTTTTTATATACACAAATGCATAGTCGGATTTGAAGCGTTTTTAGACTGAGCGTCTAGTAGTATGAAACAAGCGCTCAATTGACAAAAGAAACTCAATATCTTAAAAACCACAATTGATTAGGGTTTTCTCTTTCATCTTATTGTATCAGATTAGAGAGATGTTTATGTATGCAATACCAAGGTCGAAGTCAGTCAATGAACCTCAAGAAATGCCGGCTATGATAAAGCAGTTAACATCTACTTACAAAATAAATATGCAAAGAAATTAGTTTTTATTTGATGCGTATGAATGGACCTACCTTCGACCAGCTTTGGCACCTCACGTGGCCTTCCCTCCAATCTCTGGTGATGAAATCGAGAAAATTTGCCGTGGTAGCTATTTAGTCCACGCTTGGTGTCGTTCCATGTGACCAGCAGATATATAAGCGGTATTATAATGCAGCAACAAAAGGCTATGCGGCACAGGCGCCCACCACGTACATTGCTAACACGCATTTTTGATGAAAATTCAAGATTTTTTAATACGGTATTAAATTCGGTGATATTAAACAATTGCACTGGTAGCCGACATTCGAATATGTCGACGTGTCGCAAACACGGCTCAAGCTGCCTACGAATTACGACCAAGCTGATGCCAAGAAAACCAGTAACAAAACACAACCTGAGTATACCAATTGAGTGAGAAGATTGTAGCGTCACGTTCGATTAAATGCAGTTAAGGCTGATCTTATACACTTATACTAAAACGCTGTGGTTTAAAAATTTATTTCATTAACAATTTCATTGGTACAATTTTTCTAATAAACATACACACAGCTGAATGGAAGCTAGTAATTTTCCTAAATACACCTTTTGCTGCTCCTCTGGCAAAGCTGCCGGACTAAAGTAATATATTTGCAAATGAAAGAATAAAGCGTGGTGAAAAAAATTGAAAAGGAATTTACAACAGCTGACCAAGCGATTAGTAGTGCAATATTTATAAGATTAATTTCAGCATAAAGGAAATGGACATGGCACTTCGGATTCTCGGACACTTAGGTATACCTAGAACTCTCAGTAAAGAGCATATAAAAACAAGAAAGTACAATTCCCAACAACAATTCCGCTAATAAAACTCCACTAGAAATATTCGCCACCTAAAAACCATTTAGAGTCTAACCTGATTCCTAATCATTTTTATTGATAATTTCGTAGCCGAATTTTGTTAACGAATGAAGACAAGAATTTTTTCTTTGGTTTGACAGGGGAGCATAGCACTGAAACTGAAAACTGTCCCCAAAGGCACAAAAATTGTTAGCTAGTGTGGCAAATTCTCAAAAAGCTATTCTTGAGTATCCAACAAAATAAAATGAGTCCTTCTAACTTGAGTCAGCTTGAGCTGACCATATAAAACATTTGTCTTCCCATGCAGAGATATTTGTATGTTTTCTGGACACCTCTTATTTTGATTTTTGAATCTGTACATGATTGTGTGATGATGTCAACACCCTATGCCTATGCTTTGACTTGTAGGCCGTTATATTGGAGCAATAGGTAAGATCTGTCTAAAATTCAAACTATCTGGTGCAATACATCATACGCTCCTATCGTTCATACCAAGGCGAATCTATTAAAGTAGACCAGCTGATTTGTTTTGTTTTCTTTCGTCGTGGACATTAGGATGTCAGCATGAAATGAAATAATGAAAACCCATTCCACTTGCACTATCGTCGTACTCTTGTAACTCCAACTGCATATCGGCTGTTCGCCTTTTTCTTTTCTTTTTTTATTTTTATTTTTTTTTTTTTTCTTGACGTTATAATGTGGAAAACGTTGTTATTTGTCTCCCTTCACCATTAGTGAATGTACCTGGGCTTATACTCCACATATCACTTTTCTTACGATTATTTACAACACTCTGGTGAACAGGTTATAATTTTTTGCTAAATATATTTTTAAAT
Source organism: Anastrepha obliqua (assembly GCF_027943255.1). Taxonomy (NCBI): domain Eukaryota; kingdom Metazoa; phylum Arthropoda; class Insecta; order Diptera; family Tephritidae; genus Anastrepha; species Anastrepha obliqua. Next base: position 26,542,937 of record NC_072893.1, read on the forward strand.
ATAAATAAAAGATCATAGTATCGGTCTCAAGATATTTATTGATACTTGTAACTAATGCAAAGCGACTACATACTCCTTTTAATTCAACATAAAAAGCTAAATTTTGTGAAACACAAAACGAATGACGTCGCATATCTGTCAAATTCGCTCGGAGCCGAATAACGGTCTGCTAAGTAGTACACCTCTAAAAATCTTTTCACCATCGAACGGTATTACACTTTCATTAACAAGACTCCCATGGTGAATTCCATGATTCAAATATAAATAATAATTGAATCATGTGTGAATGTCATCTGCATATAGAAGAAGAAAACTTAATTACATTCAAACTTACAAAACGCGCCTATTGGCAGTTTAAGAATTGTAAATAAAGATGCGTAAAGGCGCGCATCTTCCGCGCACTTCCCGGGTCAATGAAAAAATAATAGAATATTACTTGAAATTCGGACAGGAACGGGATCTGGAAAAATATATGCGCCTTTATTCGCCATGCGAACATCGTAGTGATAGCAGAAGCCGCAGCACAACAACCGTCAGCAGTTGTCACAGTGAAGATGAAGGACGCGTATTCAGACGAATGTTTAATCAAGATACGGAGTCCACAACCGAAAGCGATTCCGAAACAAAAGAATTTATTGTTCCAATTGAAATGCAAACTGAAAAAAATACCGAAAAACGTATGAAACCCAAAGGAGATGAAGTGAGTTGAATCTAAATAAAAATATAATTGTTTTTAACTGTCATTTGTCATCCAGTGCACATCATCTGCCCCTGACTTGCACACCCCACCACCAGCTAGCCATAAAAGTGCGCACACAAAACAAACGCAGACTCCTGACTCGGTAGCAAAGTCACACAGACGGCTCGAATGGGATTCATTGGGGGATGTGGGCTATAAGAAATCTAAATCAACCAGCAACATAAGCATTTTGGAGCGATCTGTATTAAAGGAATATTTTCAAGAAATTTCATGCATCAGCGGCTCGAAAAAAGGTGTCAACATTACTGATGAAGAAATCAGAAAATCTAAGCCAGATAAACAACAAAAAGCACACAAATCAGAAAAGTCGACGGAAAAACATGCATCTATCCGAAGCACACCACCTCTAGCTTCTAGCACAATGATGGATACTATGAGTTGTGACAATAGTGCCAAGGCAGCATCACGACACAAAGTCGTGTCCAAAAGCACTTCAATGTCACTACAAAAGAGAAGCGATCAATATGCGCAAACCTCAGTGCAAAAGCTTCCGCAGTTAACGTCCAAAGAAGTACAAGTAACTCTTTCGTCTACTGCATCCGGCACATCTTCCAACGCTGCTGGCACTGCAACGCCCAGTAGCTTCGATTACTATTCCTCCCGTTCAACACATTCCACAACAGACGGCGAAGTTGCTGTTCAAAAAGTCTCATTGCATAGCGAGTCTAAGAAGTCAACGAAAGACAAGGAGCAGCCAAAGTATGTGCATCCTTTCATCGCAGGAATTCATGAAATGCTGGCGTCCAATAAAGTGCATGGCTCAAGAAAGAACAGCAATTCGATAAATGCTGAAGCAACGAGTCTCCAACAAATACACGACACCATAAAAGAAGTATTTAGCGAGAATAAGGAAAATACCACAGCTTCTTCTTCGTTGTTAAGCTCACCCCAATTAGATTTGGGTATACAACTGCTGTGTTCACTGATAGATGCTCGTAGCTTAAATCAGCGGCAAAAGAAAAAACTTGTGCGTGATATCGTAAAACGTATATCAACTCTCAATATAGATACGGATAATGACAAAGGTATAACCGCTCCGGGCAGTTACGTTGCATCAACGCAATCAAGTGCAAGTAAGTCTCATAATGCGTGCGAACCAAATATGGAGGCAACACTCAAATCAACGTCTACTGTTACGGTTGCGCGGACAGCAAAAGCTTCAGCAGATATGAGCGGTTTAGGTCGTGATCAGGCTTCTGATACAAGTAGCGACGAGGTTGACGAAAAACTTGTTCATGTAGATGGTAAGCATTTTGAAGAATAATATACACTTTTATTTATATTAATTACGTGCCATATTTTTTTAAGTCATTAAGAAACCATCACCGCCAACAACCTCCGCCAAAGCATTGGAAAAACTTGCCAAAGAAAAAACCAAGGATGTACAACTACAAGCAAAGCCTGTGCGCGTGCGCGCAGGAGCCGACGATAAAAATGAAAATGTGCCAAGACTGACAGATATTGTAGCTAATAACATAAATAGAAACTTAGACAAATCAGAAAAACAAATACATCCGCAGACAGGTGAGCAATTTACGTTGGATATCCACTCAGACAAGAACTCGTCGGCATCTAAAACTAGCACAACAACATCCAAAGATATTACAACACAAAAGGCGCTTCTTAAAAGGGAAACTGTGGGTGCGTCAGACACAGATATGGATGAAATAGCTCATTCGACAATGCGCGAATGGCTGAATCCCATGACACAGTCTGAAATTGAATACGAAGAAAAAAAGTTGGAATTTGCACGCAATGCCGCTAAGAGAGACAAAATAATGAAATGCTTGGATACCGATAAAATGGACTCCGAACGAAGAACCCAATTGAAGTGGATACAATCGGAAATTGAACGACTGGAAACTTTGCGCTGTCTATTATCCAAATCGAATATGGAGCGGAGTCAAGAAGCGGAAAGTACGCATTTGGAAAAGAATGGCACAACTGCACAAAAAGTAGATAAGCTATACGACACGGTCTTTTCGGACCAACAGTCATCATCCGCGACACCCACCGCTCCTAGCAGTGGTGATAAACAACCGATGCAGGAAATCGAAGTGATAATTGAAGAATCAAACGAAGATGTAATAGAATTAGATGAGAAATTAAAACGTTCCAAACAACGGAGACGTGAAACCCAAATCGTTTATGATAAGCCCACAGAGGCGACAAATATTTATGACAATTTAGTGGCTGGTAAAGCACGTTTTCGTACTATGAAAGAAACAGTTACCACTAACGAAGAACAAATTTTGCCACCCGCAGCTGATGCGTCTAATATGCCAACACCATCGGCATCACCACCGAAGCAACTGTCCACTGCCAAACCACGCCAGCAGCAGCGTTCCAAAATTGATACACCCTCCGGTGACAGTAATGACGGCGAGAGTGTTGGCTCGTTTGCACAGCAACGCAAACGCGAATTTTTAGAGCAATACCGCATCAAGAAACGCATTCATTACGAATCGCTGCTACATCAACAACAACAGTTGCTAATTCAACAGCAACAGCAGATTATTCAAGAATTGCAGCAACGCTGCAATGTAATTTCGCATACCACCGCTACAAATGCGCCAGTTGGCCACTATTCAATGCCACATAACACACACAATGCCTACTGTAGGTGTGTCTCAGATCAGCGCCCATACCACCAAGCATACTGCCAACAGCAGCGCAATAATATGGGCAGAAGACAACCACAAACGAATTTTACAGGGCCACAACACACACAACCGCATTGCCCACCATGTCCGCCGTGTCCACCGCGCACACAAACTCACCAGAGTGGTGCAGTCAACTATGCTCAAAAAACACAAACCATTCACAGCGAACAATCAACCTCGTCCATATTTTGTATTTCTTCGGAAGTCTCAATACCAATGGGCACAACCAGCACCTCAAGTTCAACAACCACAACTACACATCAGTATGATGACGTCGCTGCTGTAGGCGCGGGTATTGCAGGAGTTGGCATACAAACTGGAGCCTCTTTACGTCGTACACAACCGGTGTTCGGTAGACGTTTACACTATGACTACAACCAATCGATGAATGCACGAAACTGGGCTACCTATGATCCACAACCGGCTTGTTCGGGTCAATCGATTAGTGTGCAGGTAAAACCGAAAGCCATAGCTTATGTTATACAATTCGATAAGAAAACAACGACGTCCACTACTACCACAATAAACACGGTCACATCCTCGTCGAACACCAATTCCGATTCGAAACCGAGTGACGAGCGCAATGAGTTGAGGGATGACGAACGACAGCCATGCGCGCTGCAAGATTACTTAGAACGTGCCAATCCGAAATTCGTTGCTCAAACAAAGGAACGCAAAGCTATACTTAATCAGATACAAGCGCTACGCCTAGAACGAGAGAGAGAGTTAAGAGATATAGTTGAGAACGCAAGTGAAAATTCGTTGGACACAAAATTGCAACGTCTACCACCGCCCGCTACAAGTAAGCTTGTTCTCCACTTTACTTATATACTCTTTTGTGTTATTATTAATAATTTTTTTTCTTAATCCATGTCTAGAACGTTTACGCATTTTCGCCACTAAAGAAATGAAGGCGATGACACAGCGACATTGCAAAAATTTGCCTGAGGTCGTGAAGCAGCAAGAACGTGCACGCGAAGAACGGCGCCGGCATGGAAATCGTTTAATCAGAGATATTTTCAATCAGGTGTGTTGTACTTAGAGTCATGGAGAAAAGATTTTTGGAGGTGTACTATCTAGCAGACCGTTATTCGGCTCTGAGCGAATTCGACAGATATGCCGACGGCATTCATTTTGTGTTTCATTAAGCTATAACTAAATTTTGTGGTTTGTGTTTCATAAAATTTGACTTTATCTTAGTGAAACACAAAACGAATGCCGCAGAATCCAAAGTTCCCCTCAAAAAACATGTTTTTTTTTCACCATACCTAACGAACAAGCCTTGCTTACAGTTATACCAAGGCGCATGCATTAAAGGTGGTGGCACTAGATCAACGACAATGTTCTGTGCGTTTGATTGTCAAAGCAAAGTATTGGGAAACTAGAAAACGAATAAAAAATTCGCCTTGTTTCATGCTGAGCTGACAGCCACATGGACACGGCGAAAGCAAAAAGGCAGTGTAGCGTACACATAACAGAAGTGAAACTTTCAAGGCAGACAAAATAAGAGGGAAAGACCCGAGAGAGAATGAGAGCGAAAGAGAGAAAGAATATATATCTACAATAAATAAATTCACAACATTTGCGGAGAATACAAATAGACAAAATTTACAAAAAACGGAGAAAGGTCGCCCGGTATAGGTAAACGCCGGACACAAACCGTGGCCACAACGCGCACTACTCCGAGCGTTTATAACCTGTACAAACGCAGCGACTCCAGGACCGCAGCAACGGCACAATGCAATACCAATAAATCCGACGCTGGAATGGATAGCACTTTACAGTACGCACAAGCACTAGCCAGGAAACGGTAATAAGCGCCAAAAAGTAGCCACAAAAAAAAAAAAAAATGTCAAAAAAATTGGGACCAAAAAAAGCCCCAAACAGTAGGGACCAAGGAAATATAACGCCAAAAAGTAGGCACCAAAAATATATTTCCTACAAGTTTGCCCCACAAACAAGCGCCAAAAGGTAGACAGTGTTATTTCTCACTAGAAATTAACAACCACAAGGAAAAACTCAGGAAAAATAGCCTAAAGTGTATCTAAGATATATATAAGTTATAGCTCTCTCTCTCTCCTTTTCCTCTACGTTATATCTTTTCTCTCTCTCGCGGAACGAAAATGCCCAAAACGTTGAATGACCTTGAAATTTTACTCTCCATTCTCGCTCGTCCATCGACGCCTAAGAAGATTCACTTCAAAAACAAATCAGCGGATTTACCAACACTACTTTTAATGGATTCGCCTTGAGTTATACTATGTGTTTTTGTTTTAGATATTTGCAATATTAATCATTTTTTTTATGCAGCGTTTACAGCGACGTGCGCGCACTGGGAAGTTATCGTTAAACCACAGTAAGACAGTCATTTAAAGGAGCTATGAACTAATGTTGAAGAGGAGGAGCACCTTGTTTTTTTGCAGACAATATATTTTTTAGTGAATTTAATATTTAGCAAATAAAGGAAAAATGAAATATAGCTGAACGTGTAAATTTAAAGTAACTTTAAAGGAAATGAGTTAAAATTTTACGCAAAAAAAGTATAAAAGTGGACCACAATTTGTGCGCAAATAGCTGTAGAAATTGACCTAACATATAAAGCAAACTTTAAAGCTGATATTTTTTATTACGCCGATGGCTCTTTACTCGAAGAATTACCGTCTTATGCTGTTATAGAACAACGGATGGACAATTGGAACAATCCATCAAGCTCTTCTTCCATCAAACGCTGGTATTTTCAACGCCGAGCTAGCAGCAATTAATTTTGCCGTTCACTACGAGGCCAAAATCAACAAACGAGCCGCTATATTCTCGTGCAGCTTGGGTGTGTTAAAATCGCTAATAAATAGAAACAGTGAAACGCACCGATATGTAATGGGAACAAATGGACAGATCCAAATCAAAGTAGTGGGGATACCAGATCATATGGGAATAACAGGCAATGAGCTAGCATAGCGGAGACTTCTTGCTTAACCACTGTCTTGACAAACTTCCATAGATCGTATCTCAGAACATTAAGAGATAGCTTGTGGAAAACGTAAACATGTTTCTTAAGTACCCACAACTTCAGCTGCGAACGACCAAACTACCACAAAGATCTCTCACGCGAAAAATGCATCACAATAGCCAGAATTAAAGTAGGTGTTACAAAATTCATATCTGACTACAGCCGTGTAACTCCACGAGAATGCAGGCGGTGTAATACCCTTCTTAGCATAGAACACATTCTAAAGAACTACCCCATCTCGAGCTACAGCAGCAATCTAACTGCAATTCTGGATTGCAAACAAGGAAGGTATGATGAAGATACTAAACGCCTTCAAAGAACATAATCTACTCCATGAAATCTGAACACGCTTGCGGGGCAAAATAGTCCAGTAACCCCAGAGCCTCCAAAATATATTTTATAAACTAAATTTTAAAGTATAAATTTTAGAATAATAGTAATTATAATAATAGCTGCTGAAATTCTATGGAATGAGGGCGTGCAGATAAACTATGGACATAATGGAATTGCCCCAAAAAAGTTATTGAGCAGTTTTTTTTTGTTTTTATTGTTATTAATTACTTTATTTTATTATTTATATTACCTTTTGGTTATACGTTTATTGCAAGTTTTAATTACATACCATATAATGAATTAATTTAACCATTTATCTCGGTTTACAGGGAAGCCAACAACATTATAATATTTTTTTTTGTGTGTAACATTTCATTAAATTACATAATTTGACTTTAACTATAGAACTTTACTGCCCACTCAAAAAAGTGCTTCATCATAATAATCAACACAAGCATTTTACCCAATTACCCCAATTAACATTCATCCTTTACAAAGCTTCACATTGCTTGCTTATTTCACTTGCGAAATTAAAATGCAAAAACAAAAATTCGATTTCAACGGTCAACAAATGTGCAATCTGTCAGAAAAAGTGCCGTTAAGGGTTATTAAAGGCGACAAAGACTGTCTCTTTTCATTGAAATGCACCAATCAATAAATATTTTTTTTTTTGTCTTCAAAAGTGATTCTTACTTTGAGTTATAAATTTTGAGCAGCAAAATTAGGCATTACGTGATGGCTACCGCTCATTATCTTACAGTGAATAATAATCGCCCAGGAATAGTTAATTATAAAAGGTCCCACATCCATTGATCATGAAATAACATCACTTGCAGAAAACAGCTGTTCGTAGGATATTTTGCACTACGCACAAAACGAACGAACACAAGCATTTTTATATTACAAAAATTTTGTTTTGACCTTTAAGAAAAATACTGACACCTCATTCAAATATTAGTTCAGAAGAACAAAAAATATGTAGCGGAGTTCTTTGAAAAGGTAAGTAGGTAGTTTTTATCTCTCAAAATCCTGTATAAGACCTTGTCGGGTATGCATTTACTTATAGTACAGCAGAGTTAAGGGGGTCTTCTGGTCTCGAGGCCCTGAAATGAAGGGGTTTTTTGGGGATTGATTGTGACAAATCCTATGAATATCTAAAAAAAATTTTTTTTTTATTTTAAAGGTACATGTCTTGGCTTTTAAAAAATGGTTTTGACTTTGAAAAAAATTAACACCCGCGACCTTGAAATGGCGCTGAAGACGTCCACCTCCAAACGAAACAGGTCTCCATTTTGGTCACGGTTTTTCCACCTGGGTAATCAGAAAGCAAAAATTAGATATGCGTTGTCTTCAGAGTTGCCCTGGTTAAGTTTTCCCGTGACAGATTTTTTTTTTTTTAATTTTTTTCAAAAGTTATGCAACAATTTGCAAAAAAAAATTTTTTTTGCTCATTTTTTGAAATTTAAAAGGTTATAAAAATGGAATGAAAAAAATTTCAAAACTCGTACACGGGGAAACTTAGCGGTAAGTTTTCCGAACCTTTTAAGACCAAAACCATTGAAATCGGAGTATAACTACTATGAAAAGTGTGACCAAAATGCTTAAAAAACACGATTTTCGGGGAAACGCGTTTAAAGATAAAGTTTATGATAAAACTTGAGGAGGAGGGTACACTTCGGTGCCCAGAAAAATGTGAAAAAATGCGATTTTCAAAAAATCCTTTCTGTGGCGTATTCTCGCATACACATACAACAAAATTATGCAAAAAAAAAAATCGATTTTTTTTTCGCTGGAGACCAGAAGACCCCCTTAAATTTGCATGAACCAGCGGTCAAGTCTACTACCTACCTACCTAACGTAATTTAGCCAGTTTAACCCCTTGCAGTGCCATTTAGCTCGACGAAACTCGGCCGCCCAAGTGTTACGCGGCAACTCGTGGTAAACAGATCAGACTGATGACAGATGATCTATTCACGAGCCCTGTTTGGGCCAAAATTTTCATCGCGATTCAGCCTCGTTAAAGCACGGCAAGGAGTTAACAATCAAGGTTTCTTGGATTCCTGTTCAATAGCATCAAAGCGAGAAGAGTTTCTTTATATGCTGACTGGCGCTACATAATTTGCTGATTGGTCGCTAGTCAACCATGGCCTTTTTGTTTGTCGATTTTGATAGCCTGAGACAGGAGAAAATTATAAGGGTGCAGCACTCTTTGGGCTTGACTAATTGCTGATGATTATCAGCACATGAGCCTAGAGAAGCTTCCGGGCAAAGTTAAACAAAAGCTGAGAGAGAAAGTTTGTTCTTCAAATTGAACAAATGGTCATCTGCTGTTATTGTAGCCATACGCATAAATGTAAAATTTCACGAAACACGTTTCTTCCACATATTCAATACAAAGTAGCGCAAGCGCAATTGGTTTAAGAGATTTTGAAAGACGTAGTTGGTGTTATGCAGCCATTGAATAAGTGAAAGTGAAAGTGAAATTGTGTATGGCAAGCCACATCGTTGAAGGTTGATGATCGGTAATCCAGTAAAAACAATTTCGAGGCAATAATTCGTCAGCGTGTTTTCTCACACTGTTATTGTTGCTAAAGCAGCATGATGTGAAAATCGTTAAGCGGTTATATACAGTTAGAATTTTCAAAAACTCGATTTTTTTTAATTTTTTTTTTCCTTAATGTACATATATTTAAGAATATGCACATAAAATTTATATCGTTCCGGTGAATATTTTTGAAGTTACACGCAAATTCGAAAAGGCGTTCCTATTCTATGCAAAGTGCTTTTCAAACTTTAAACCCGTTTTTCTCAAAATGGTGTTTTCAAAGTCGGTGACCAACATTACTCGAAAATGGCTAAACCGATTAGTCTCAAATTTTATATTTATATTAAAAATATTTTTTAGTAATTAATCGAAGATTTTTTCTCACCGATAAATATTTTTTTTTAACAATTTAAGACCGTGACTTTCGTTGAAAGCCGATTTTGTTTTTGTTTTTTTTTTTTGAGAAACCGCCTTTTTGTCAAAAAAATTTATTTTGCTATACCTTCGATTAATTACTAGATTTAATATTACTTTAACAAAATCGGTTTGGTTTTTTAATTAGATAGAGGATCTAGTTCAGAGATATATGTAGTTGCCACCGCAAAACGTTTATTTTGAAATGAGCTCCCGCAGATTAGCTTTAGCTTCTTTCCAAATAAAAATGTTTGCTAATACTAAGTCTTAGTCGCAGATCAGCTATAGCTTGCTTCCAAATAAATATTTTTACTAATACTAAGTCTTAAAATACAGTTAAAAGATAACATAATATGTGCACAAATTTTTAGATCAATAAATTTAAGTTTTCTCAGAAAAAATTCTGGAAGATTCGCTTTTCTCGGCCTTCTAACTGTGTATAACCCCCTAAAATAAATAATTGGCACGTACACTTAGGTTAGGTGTTTGGCCGAGTTCCTTCTCCTATTTGTGGCATGCGTCTCGCTACTGTTTCACAAATGGAGGGACCTACAGTTTTAAGTCGAATCCGAACGGCAAATGGTTTTTATGAGAAGCTTTTTCATGGCAGAAATACACTCAAAGGTTTGCCATTGCCTGCCGAAGAGTGACCGCTATTAAAAAAAAAAAACTTTTTATTCATTTTAGTGTTTCATGCCTGGTAGCCACGCACCAACAATTCGGCTACGGCGACCAAAAGTTCTTAGCAGGATATAAATTAGGGTCATTGAAGTAACTAACGAAGCAACTATCGTGGGGGGCCCATTTGTTTGTCATTCGATTAATGTGTTTTAAGGCACCTTTCTGGTCTAGAATTTCGAAAAAATCTTTTTTTTCATGTTTATGATTTTTTATTTTGAAATTCGTTGTAGTTTAGACGTTACAGTCCTTTAAAACGAGACCGGTTTGGAATACGCCGCCCAGGTATAAGCGCGTTAACCGTGTTTTTCTCGAAACTTTTTTTCCGAGTTGGCGTTGGTAATTTCTCAAAAAGTACTGAACTGATTGATTTGAATTTTTAATATGTTACTGAGTAGACTTGCGGCTCTCGCGGGTAGCAGAATTATAATTTTATAATCAATTTTTCAATTTTTTTTTAAGGGCGAGAACGTGAAAAATTTTTTTTTTTTTTTTTTTGATTTTCCAATAAACAGATAACATATTTCGAATTTTTTTTGTAAATCTGCTACGCAGCATAGCAACATATCTTCTGATAAATAATCGACCGATTTTTTTTTTTTCAGACGTACCTGAGCAGCCCAATCAGTTACGCCAGTGGCATGTGTTACGTCAGGGAAAGCAATTTTTTTTTTATTGTCATTGAAAAAAAAAAAAATTTTGTAAATAAAGAATTTATCTAATGAATAAAAACGATTTTCAATCTATACCGATTGTTTTTCTTCAATTTTAAACCCCTTCAATTTTCACGTCTCTGGACCAGAAAAGTGCCTTAAAGAGCCCCTTCTAGCCCCTCATACCAAAGCGCACTGAGTTGTGATGACTCCATATTTAATTAAATCTTTTTAGTTAAGATAATTTAGCGCCATAACGCAGTAACGTGCAAAAAAATATTTTCGTGATAATTTAATTTGCATAACTCCTTCACACCACTTTTTCCAACAGACTGTACGTACTAAAATTATGAGCATACAAATTATATTATATTTACAATTTATTCGTAAAACGAAAACTAACTATAATTAGGCGGCTAACTCCCTTAATTGTACTAATTGAGGATTAGTTTAAAAGGTTATTTAATAATATTTAGACATTTAAGTATAACATTAGAGATTTTTTTTTTTTTTTAATTATTTACTATACAAATAAATACGTTTTAATTAGGTTAAGTTATACTAACAAAAGAAATCTAAGCCGTTTATTCAACTTCGAGCTGTCATTTAATTGAGCGACTTTTCTGAACATATTCGCACACATTCTGGGACATTCACTTGATCATCGAGCACGCGCTTTATGCTATATTTTGGTAGTTGCACAGTCAAATTTTTAAGCGCTGAATGCAAAATTTGCTAGAACCAAATGGCGTTTCATGTGAATGTCGGAAAATGTCGCATGAGATAAATTTGTTGATTCTCAACTTCTACTACATACATAGATAGAACAAAATTTAAAAATTTACTTTACTTAAATTGTTTCGGAATGTAGGACTCTTATATGCATATGCATGTATTAGTAAAAAAACAAAAAGTTCATAGGGAAATTACCCTAAATGCAGTATCGTAGGGAAAAATTATAAGCCGTAGACCAGATAATTTTAACGCCACAATTTGTAGGACGGTTTACGTGAAGCGATTTTGTTTTAGAGGCGTTCAACAATTCTAGTAAGGAAAGTTGCAGCAAGAAGGTGTGTGTGGTTAGTAAGTTATAAGGATGTAATGAAATTGTATAATTTAATAGCGCGCTCGCCAATAAATATAATTTTTTTCTTTTTCTATTAGTTCTAGTTAATTTTATTTGACGTCCAAAAAATTTGCTTATATTTTTCATTTACATACAAATCAATCACATCTTGTGTTCTCTTTCTCGTCGTGTGTCGCATTTTCATTATTTCATTTAATACTTTTATTTCGTTTTAAATCAACATTTAAGCCAACAAATTGCGCCTAGTTCGTATTTCGTTTTCTGCCTCATATAATACTATGTAATTGATGCTTGCGAATTGTTGTTGTTATAATAACATAAAACATTTCCGTTAAAATTGTGAGGTTGCTAACGAATGTTGTTTTTGTAACAGCATAAACATTCCCCATATTTGAGCAGGGAATGTTGTTATTGTAACAGCATTAGCATTTCTCATACATTTGCGGAGAATGTTGTTATTGTAGCAGCATTAACATTTCTCATACATTTGCGCAGAGTGTTGTTATTGTAACAGCATTAACATTCCCCATACATGTACGGGAGAAAATGCTGTTGGAGTGACAGTTCTTATGCTGAAAACAGTGAATGACGTACCCAGTCCCTTACCGCAGCCCCCAACGAGCACAAAAAACTCATCCCGTGAGAACAGCTGCGTTCTTTTAATTACATATTTACACAATACATCGGTTTGTGTGTGTATGTGTTTGGTTGTATCTACACAATGTTGCCATTGATATTTTTGCTTAACACATTCCCGCCGGCGCTGTTATTCATGGTCTTCGCCCACAGACGGCAATGTTTAAGTCTTTTCGCTCTATCGGAAGCGATTGCAGGTCATAAAACGAAATTTTTTCATAAGGGTAGTCGTTTATGGCACCTCATCTCATAGGTACCGTTTAATAAAGTACCATTGGTGGTACACGCCGCCTCATAAAGCAATCTTGTGCGGGCCACCGGTGGTACGCGCCGCCCCATGAAGCAGACTTGTGCGAACCACCGGTGGTACGCGCCGGCATGAACGTGTTAAACACTTTTTCACACATCCGCGTTATCAGTTACAATTTTTAATTTTTATTTAATTAATTTTTACAAATAGTTCATTTATCTATAATTAACATTATTCAACAGTGCTTTTAAGTTATTTTAATAAAAATTATAATTTTTCTAAGTTGACTTTGTAAGTGATTTCGAAATGTACTGCTTGGCAACACTGTGTGGTGAGAGGGCAATCAGCTGACAGGGTTCTACGGGATATTTCAAAAATCGTGAAATAAAATCTACGATACTACGATACGAAAGGAAGGAATTTTTCATTTACATGGGGTTCTCTTTAGTTTGATCGTAACAGCTGACAGGAGACTGCGTATACGTCGGTCACTGTTTACAGCATTAGTCGGATATAAATTCGGCTCGTTGAACCGACTACCTCCAAGATGCTAACGCATCAATCCTTCTGCTTGTGTTTTCTCATTGGCTTAAAAAATGTTCGCCAACGCTGTTTACAATTTGGCTTAAATAATATTTTTGCAATTTAGCATTGCAGCCACATTTTTAAAGTAAAAGTATATGAATTTACATCATACACCGCTGCGCTTGTAACTCTCTTTGCATGCATACTTTTTCAACTAATTAGCATTTTATGTAATTTCTTTAAATTTTTAATTGTTGTTTTTTTTCTTTTTTTGTGTTTCTCTTTTTACTTAAGTTTCGTGTGTATGCGTATATGCATGTATTTTGTTAATTTATATTTATTTTTTAATCCTTTATGTTAATTTTTTGTCCTTATATTCAGAAAACGTCTTTAAGCTCCACTAAAGACATATTGAATTCTCTACGGAATAGTTACTGTTCTTTGTGACCCATGCCTAAGAAATTTTCTTCCTCCATTTTTGAGAGGAATTTGATGGCTCGGTGCTGTGGTTCTGTTTGTCTCGCCATATCAATGAGACCGAGCAATGTTTTGATGCCAATGAAAACTCTGTACGCCAAACAAAAACAAAAAAAATATGTTACAAAAAGACACTAAATTCTTATTCTTAGCAACAACTCACCTTTTGCCCGACATCTTTTTGCCAATAGCCTGCAATTCGCCCTTGCTGAATATCTCTGCGTGCTCAAGCACGGCTACGACATGCTCGGCACTCGATAGATTTGGTACGTGTAAAATGGATGTAAAGGCGGTCAACATTTCCATTTCCTCCAAAACGGCACTAAACATTTCAAAAAAAAAAAAAAAATATGCAAAAGGCACAAAAACAAGCAAATCAATGTTATAAAACTAATTTTTTCTATGTATCTGTCACTAACCGTCTGCTTGATGTGACCAAGATGAGCAATTTGCGTCCCTTTGGCGGCTGTTTCTTCAGCAACACCAACAACGCTTGTAATGTCAAATTCGAATAACGCGGCCCAATGGAACCATAGTCCAACAAACGTTCAACGTTGTCCACTACAATGCAGCTCAGAGTGGAACGGTAGGCATCATCGAATATCTAAAATACATCAATAAAAAAAATAATCAACAATTCATTTTCGCACAGCGAATTTCGAATTTACTTTTCGAATATGCAAGCATTTAGCCGATTCGGTATAGCCGACCATATCCTCTGGCGAGCAAACTTTAACGAATGGAAAATCGGACATTTTAGCTAATTTAGCGGCCAACGCAGATTTTCCAGAGTTAGGTGCGCCTTCAATGAGTACTGAAACCAAACCCGAACTTTCGGTTGCCTTCGACTGTTGCACATACAGCATACCATCTTCAAGTAAACTAGCAACAGGCTGACCCCAGTTGATGATGCCCCGTGAAAGCATATTATCCAAAATTTCCTGAGCTGTACCAAAAGCCTAATGAAATAAACAAGACGGACGACAGACTCTTTAGTTAAAGGAATTTTGAATTTGCTACATTCCACCACTCACCGGTTTAATGTCATTCTCCAGCGCATGCATGAAATCTCCGCGTGTAACCTTTAACTTCTCCATTGCTTGCGGATCGACGTGCACCTTTGCATCGGCTTTGATTAAACGATTCATAGCAGTGGATTGTGCTGCACGCACTAAACCCTCCAACTCAGCACCGCTGAAGTTCTTGGTCAAGGCAGCGATTTCCTTGCTATCGACGTCGCCGGCAATCTTGTTGAACTCACGCATACGCTTGGTGTGTATATTCAAAATTTGCACACGACCTTCCTCGTTCGGCAGGCTGATTTCCATTTGCACCTCCAAACGACCGGGTCGCAACAAAGCCTCGTCGATCATATCACGTCGATTGGTCATTCCAATAACCAGTATGTTGTTTAGTTGTTCTACACCGTCGATTTTGGCTAGCAACTGATTGACCACTGTGTCATGCACACCACTATTGCCAGCGACTGAGCCACGCGCCTTGCAAATAGCATCGATTTCGTCGAAAATTATAATATGCAAACCACTGTTTGGGCCGAGCTGCAGAGAGACAAATTCAATTATCGTATAATAGCACTTAATTCGCCTGCCTGTCAGCAAAATTAGCGCGCCTACTTACCCTTTTTTCTTCCTCCTCAGCCTCCGCAAAAAGACGGCGTATATTTGCTTCGGATTCGCCTACATATTTGTCTAAAATCTGTGGGCCATTGACAATTTTCGGTTCGCGCGCATTCAACATCGTACCAATTTGGCGGGCCATCAATGTTTTTCCAGTACCAGGTGGGCCATAAAGTAGTATGCCTTTTACGTGTTTGCAGCCCAGCTGCTCCACAAGCTCGGGTGGGAAAACACGCGATGCAAACGCTCGCCGGAAGATGGCATTGAATTCCTTATCTAAGCCACCGATTCCCATCTTGCCGAAATCCCAATCTGGGTTGATGATAGACTGACGCACAATTTTTCCCTTTGATTTGCCTTGCAAGTTCAGCGATGAATTCTCTGCTTTCTCAAATTGTACGATTGTGTTGCCGAGTATGCGGCCGAAACGTACATTTTTGGTGCTAGTTTCCTTGCCCTCGCCGAGAGACTTCGGATCAACGGCTATAACGTGAGAAAATAAGCAAAATCAGTATTAAAATTTTATTTCGATGCTTACAGAGTCTTCAGAATTTTTTAATTAAGGTTATTTAGGTTTCTCCCGCCTTCGCCTAGGCCACACAACACAGACCCATGAACATATCTTAAAAAAAGAAAATCACCCTATCTGTACAACCTGCAACACAAACCAAACATTGGACCACATCCTCAACAAATGTCCAAATCACGCCAACGCAAGAAAAGAAATACTAAACTCAGAACAAATAAGCGACATCCTCGCCATTGCCAGTCGTCCAAACATCGAAAAAATAAGCAAATTCATTAAAACTATCGAAATGACAATATAACAAATAATCCAGACACCCACAGACGACACAGAGCTGATGGCCTCTGCAGCCAATGCTCAAACATAATTTTAGTACTGGTATTCATACCAGTCACTAAATAATAATAATAATAATAAATAATTAAGGTTATTTTACGGTGTTCGAAATGGTCGTAAACGGAGGGATCTAGTTTTATACGTGCAAATAGTTTTTTGGAAAAATTATTTCTTTTTGGAAAAAAAATTTTTTAAATGATTTTTTTAATATTTATTTTTTTGGAAAAATTTTTGGAAAAATAATTTTTTTTTTTGGAAAAGTAATTTTTTTTTGGAAGAGTAATTTTTTCTTGGAAAAGTAATTTTGTTTTAGAAAAAGTCATGTATTTTGTTTTTTTGACAAATGATTTTTTATAATTTTTATTTTTACTATTATTTAAAATTATTTTTTTGGAAACATTTTTGGAAAAATTATTACTTTTTTTGGGCAAAGAAATTTTTTTTTTGTAAAAAATTTTTTTTTTTGTAAAAAATTTATTTATTTATTTAATATATGGAAAATAACAATAAATTATTATTTTACAATAAAAAGGAGCACTAGCTGCCAGGGCTTACGGCTCACTACTCTAATACGATTATTTTTTTACTACAAAAGTTAAGCTATTAGAGAGTTAATTTTCTGGAACTATTATTAGGCACTATCAACACATGAATTAAAGAAATTAAGTTATGTGAAAGGTAAATTCATAGGATATACAGAAGAATATTTACATAGATGTTTAAGTAAAGAGACTTATGGTTTAAATCAATTTTCTCAGATCCGCTCTAATTAAGTAATCTGTTATTTTCTCAATGTTTTCCTGAGAAGGAGTCTTTAGATAAAAAATTATTTGGAAATTTTTTTTTTTATTTTGGAAAATGATTTTTTTATTTTTTTGGGAAAGTTATTTTTTTTTAAGTAATTTTTGTTTAGAAAAAATCATATTTTTTGTTTGAAAAATGATTTTTTTTTTAATTTTTATTTTTAATATTATTTTAAATTAATTTGGAAAAACTATTTTTTTTTAGGTAACGTTTTTTGGAAAAAGTATTTTTGTTTTTGAAAAAAAATGTTTTTTGGAAAAATTATTTTTTTTTGGAAATTTTGTTTTGAAAACCTATATTTTTTGTTTTGGAAAAAATTATTTTTGTTTTTTTGAAAAGTGATTTTATTTAATTTTTATTTTAACTATTATTTAAAATTATTTTTTTTGGAAAATTTTTTTTTTTGGAAAAACTATTTTTTTTTTGTCAAAAATTATTTTTTGTTTTGGAAAAAATTATTTTTTTTGGATATATGAAATATTAGGAAAATAGGAAAAATTATTTTTTTGGAATTTTTTTTTTGAAAAACGTTGTTTTTTTTATTTTTTTTTGGAAAAATTATTTTTTTGTTCGGAAATTTTTTGAAAAACTAATATTTTTTGTTTTGAAAAAATTATTTTTTTTTGAAAAATTATTTTTTTTTAATTAAATGCGTTCAACGGTTCATATATACAAAATCTGAAAACACATTCCACCTCCCAGTAGCATAGCACTCTTTTAATGGGCTCTTCAACGTTTATATTGACGATTGGTGTATTTATGGTGAGTCGTGATTGCATTAATAAACCACTTCTGTACCCCCCAAAGCAGCTCTGCATTCGATTCAAATACATCGCTGTCTGCCTATTATAACTATTCAGGTCCATCAGCACAACTTACTGATCCACCATCATTCTCGTGGCCGCCGGTTCTACGTACCGGAATGACTGTGGCTTTTTCCCTTACAAGTGCTGCCACCCTAGTAAACTAGCCTTACCCAGTGCCTGAACCTTACCCCTCGTTTATCGGGACTGAGCAGCTCTATACAGCAAGACTGCTCCCAATATTTCTCCTCAGTGCTGGCATTGAGCCTAACCCTGGACCCGAAGTTTATTTCTGCAGCGCTTACCAAAGACCCAAAACTCCACATCAGCTAGATGCAGCCAGTGTAAAGGATGGTGTCACCTTAAGACCTGCTCAGGCTTTAAGACACAAAGGGAGTGGTCCACACGGTTTGTGGCCACATGTTGCTCCCACTATCTGGCGACCTTAGCCACCACGGTGTCTAACTCGCGCAAGGTGTTGGTGTTACCATCCCACACCGCAAATAGAATCTCCACGGTTCCACGGAGCTCATCCGAGCAACTTTACTCAATCAAGAGGCTGCGCAAACTGCCAAACACTTTGAGGTTCAGGTAGTCATCAATAAAGCTAAAGCTTCAAAAGCCATTGGTGGACGGACTTAACATGCTTATGATAAAAAACCTGGGTCCATTGGAAGTGGGACATCTCAGTCTTCAACCTGTTCATGGCCACTCTCATGGTTCCTGACAAGTGGAAAGTCGGAAGAGTGATCTCACTATTTAAACCTGGGAAATCCGCCAACCAAGGGCGAGTTATCGTCTGATAACTCTCCTTTCTCCAATAATGAAGGCACTTGAGGCTCTTCCACTTCCACTCTATACGAAACATCTGACCGCAGCTACACATCAGTATGGCTTCCCTGAGGTGCACAGTACCACCACAGCATTCACTGGGATAAAAATTCAAATCAACCGCGGGCTTAACCAAAACTACAGACTGTCTACCAAGAGGACTGACTACCCAAGGACTGTCGAATTACCTGCAGACATTTATTAGAGCCCGAGCCACCTCCTAGACGAGCCATGAGACATCTCTTCCGCTACACCCACGAGAACCGGGATCAAACGCAACTGCAACTACTGAACTGGACGGTATATAGGCAGACACTAAACGACATTCGTCGGGAGACTCTTACCACCTTCTTAAACTCCCGACCCCCGATTGCTGTCATCGGAGTCCAACAACCATCCATCGCAGACGAAGAGCTTCAGCTGCCTCGTGAGATCCGCTCAATTACGGTTTGAATATTGTAGTAGGTTAAACTTCTCCTTATCTAGAATCGAACCCGATATACCCAATATCTGTCCAGTATGTGAAGATACACCGCACGATACTAACCACTTATTCATATGCCCTCCTAAACCCACTCACCTAACGCCCCTCTCACTCTGAACCCAACTTATCGAAACCGCGCATTTCCTGGGCCTACCGTTGGATGAGTTAGACGATGACGATCGTTGACTACACCGCACTGGCAGGGCCTAGTGAACTGCTACAACAACAACAACAACTGAACCATCAATGCTTTTTGAAAAGTATCCGCCCGATTGGCCTCACCACTTGTTTGTTAGTGTTGTGGCAAATGCTTTCAAAGCAGAAACGGCACTCGGAAATGGAATCCGGATTCACTGCAATAGCCAAGCACCAAGTCACTTAACTAGACGGTACAAGAATAAGAAGGTCAAATCTACCAAACACGCACGTCACAATATAAAAATGTTTGCTCCCACAGTTGAAAATTCACCATCTACCATGAAAACTCCGCTAACTACGAGACCTGAAACATTGTAGTCCATAGCAACACAAAAACATCCAAAAGACTACTTTGCGGAATTCTAATCGAAAAACTCAAAACCAAATCGTTTCTAATGCGATAGGAAGAATGCAGTTTGAAGCGTTTCAGATGTATTATCCGAAAGTTCAACGTCACCTTGGACCGGTATATCGTTGTGGCCTCTGACGTAAAGTATTTTTTGTTGTGTTTGACATATGTTTCGGTTCGTTATCATACAGAAAA
The DNA here is from genome assembly GCF_027943255.1 of Anastrepha obliqua. Taxonomy (NCBI): domain Eukaryota; kingdom Metazoa; phylum Arthropoda; class Insecta; order Diptera; family Tephritidae; genus Anastrepha; species Anastrepha obliqua. Next base: position 26,563,128 of record NC_072893.1, read on the forward strand.
ATATAAACCAATGAACTTCAAATAATAGAAAAAGTTTTTGACGTGATAACGTCTTATAATTCGATTTAACAGGCTGCACGCATGAAAAAATGTGTCGTTACCTTGCTCATTAGTGTTACCTTGCTCATTGCCGTTACCTTGAATGAACTGCAAGCGAAAGCGCGGAACGAACGACAAAGCAAACAAAGCAAACGAACGGCAACGTTCGACATCTTGCTCTCTCCTACTTAAGTGAGCGTATATGTGTATGTATATGCGCATATGTACATATATAAATTCACGTATTTGTATTTGCATATGCCTTCTTATTGATTATTATTAATTTGATTTACTTGAAGAATTTAAAATAAAACCAAGTTTGTTAATAATACCTGTTGTTTTAATGTTATTAATATTTTTTGACGTGATTATGTTATGTTATGTTATGTTACGTTATGTTATGTTATGTTATGTTATGCTATGTTATGTTATGTTATGTTATGTTATGTTATGTTGTGTTATGTTATGTTATGTTATGTTATGTTATGTTATGTTATGTTATGTTATGTTATGTTATGTTATGTGATGTTATGTTATGTTATGTGATGTTATGTTATGTTATGTTATGTTATGTTATGTTATGTTATGTTATGTTATGTTATGTTATGTGATGTTATGTTATGTTATGTTAAAGTATATTATGTTATGTTAATGTTAACTCATTCTCTATATCCATACAAAATATCTATCAAACAAATAAAATTAAAATTTTCTTTTGAAAAATGCAACCATTCAATTAGTATTTTCTTATGACGTTATCACGTTAAACTATCGTCAGTAAACCGACTTTACAGATAACCTCTTTTTTCTAATAGCAGTGGCTCTTCGGCAGGCAATGGCAAACCACCGAGTGTATTTTTGCTAAGAAAAAGCTCCTCATAAAAACCCATTGCCGATCGGAGTCGGTTTAAAACTGTAGGTCCCTCCATTTGTGGAAAAATATCAAGTCACGTATCAAAAAGAGGAGGAGGAGTTCCCACGACAGTCGGTCCTACGTAACCGAAACAACCCGGATTTATATCCGGCCAAGGACTGTCACTTCAGCAGCATTCCTCGTATATGCACAGGGAATGTTTATACTGCTACAACAACAAGAGCAACAACAGCAGGAGGAGGAGTTCGCCCAAGCCTAAGCACTCAGTAAAAGGTGTAAGCGCCAATTATATATAAATATAATAGATCCATCGGCGGCCGCCGTAGCCGAATGGGTTGGTGCGTGATTACCATTCGGAATTCACAGAGAGGTCGTTGGTTCGAATCTCGGTGAAAGCAAAATTAATAAAAAAAAAAAAAAACATTTTTCTAATAGCGGTCGCCCCTCGGCAGGCAACGGCAAACCTCCGAGTGTATTTCTGCCATGAAAAAGCTCCTCATAAAAAATATCTGCCGTTCGGAGTCGGCTTGAAACTGTAGGTCCCTCCATTTGTCGAACAACATCAAGACGCACACCACAAATAGGAGGAGGAGCTCGGCCAAACACCTAACAGAAGTGTACGCGCCAATTATTTTTTTTTTTTTTTATAATAGATCCATCACAGCACTTAAATTCACATTCTGCACCCCGTACGTTGCTGTTGAATCTTGCGAAATTCAGAATTGTAATTCTCATTTTTCATAGAGCTAATAAGCAGGAATTCAGTGCGTATTTTCTTGAATGTTCGAAGTCTCAGGGACATGTTGTAGCAGCATAAACATTCCCCATATATTCGGGGAATGCTGCTGAAGTGACAGTCCTTGGCCGAATATAAATCCGAGTCGATCCGGTAACGTAGAACCGACTGTCGTGGGAACGTCTCAAGGACATCTACACTCCTTGCAGAAAATCATTTATAATTTCAACTCAAATTAAGCAACAGATTCGGCAATATTTGTATCAGACTCACCTTCTAAAGTTTTAACTGCGAGTCCTAGTAGCTTTTTGCCTTGAAAATCAAAAACCAAAGTCTGACCAACTGTCAATGGCATGCCAGCAAACTGCATCAAAAACTCCTTAGCCATTTGATCGGAGTCGTAGGGCTCTTGAGAAGTGCTGCATATGGAAAATAATATTAACAGTAATAAGAATTTCCGGAAGTAAATGATGAATAAATCAATAATAATGAAATATGCCAGCCTTACATTTTCTTCTGCAAAAAGTCTGTCTCGAAGGAGACGAGTGTTATGACATCGGAGTTGGCATCAAAACGATATTGGCGCACTTCAATATCCTGATTAATGGAGAGTGTAGCCCACTTTCGTTGCACCAGCGAAAATCCCACATGACCCCGAGCCACTTCGTTGGTGTGTTTGAGTGCGAATATGTAATGTTGACCTGGGCCAGGTGATATGTCGGCATACCTTGAAAATTTCGAAGATTAATTACTTTTTTTAGAATTAAAATGCCGTTGGCAAAAGCAAGTTAGAGCAAATAAACAAGCAGATTTCACCACTTGCATGGCTTTTATTTTCATCTGCATGGAATTTATGTTGTTTTTTTTTTTTCTTTTGAACACCACCCTCTAATTTCGCCCCCACTTTTTTCGTGTTACGTACTTAACATCTTCAGGAAAATCGTTGATATTCACGATGGCCTTGTTGGTCACCGACAATTCGTCTGTGGGACATTTCGTTGCTTTCAAACGCTATAAAAATCATAAAATATCAATTATTTTAGTATAATGTGAAAATAAAAACCGTTATTCAACTTACATAGGACATTTTGTAAGGGCACGCAGCACGAATTCAACACAATTATCTACTAAATCTGCTTATTTACGAAAGCCTCCAACCCAACTGATGTACTGGTGAAAAAATCTGCGAAAAATAAGGGTAGCTGCTTGTTCTTTTTATTCGTATTCCGAATATCGATCCATAAAGCGGCATGTACCTATGTATTTGCAACACGCACCTGCAAAGAAGCATAGTTGGAGTTGAAGTATAAATTTAATAAATATTTGCAATTCGATGACAGAAAATATTATATAAAGATGTAAATTTTAAATATTATATTTATTAAGATGATTAAATAAATATTAAGATGCGCAGCTGAATATGAAATTAACTGTGTGCATATTTTCAATTTCTAACCGGCTCATAATTTAAATACTTTTCTGGCAACTTTTCAAGTTAAATAAAAATATTCTTCCTTTCCGTATTTAATTGATAAAATATTAATTTTTTTTGCATATATGTATGCATATATCTATTTGTTTAGTTACACTAGTTTACAAATTTTCAGTTTCAAAAGTGGTCCTCGACCAAAAAGCGTTTTTTACACTAATTTGAGGTCGCTGAAACCAAAAATTACTTTTTTTTTTCAAGGAACGGTTTCCCAAAAAATGTTTTTTGTGCAATAGGTCAGTTGTTACCTGCTAGAAAAGCTCATTCTAAATCGCTTAAAACCAATAATTGAATTTCGCAACCTGATAACTTCACAACAGTTTGGATTCCGCTGTAAACACTCCACCATAGATCAGGTGCACAGAATTACAGCTGAAATAGAAAAATCGTTCGAAGAGAAAAACATATGCTCAGCAGTCTTCCTGGACGTCGCGCAAGCATTTGACAAGGTTTGGCATGAAGGCCTTATCAACAAATTGAACTCATGCCTGCCACTTCAATATAGCGCATTTATGAAATCGTATATAACTGAACGGTATTTTCGCGTAAAACAAGGGAATGAGTATTCCAAATTGCAGAAAATAAACGCTGGCGTGCCGCAAGGAAGTATCCTTGGACCCCTTCTTTACCTTATATATACGAAAGATATACCAATACCTCCAAGCACTATGATCGCCACCTTTGCTGACGACACAGCAATCCTCGCAACAGGAAAAACCGCCGAAGTAGCTGCAACTAAACTTCAAACCGCTATAGACGCAGTAGAAAAATGGACGAAAATTTGGCGAATAAAATTAAATAGTAACAAATCAATTCATGTGACCTTTACCAATAAAAAAGTAAACCATCACCCAATAATGCTACTAGGCGCTCCAATTCCATACGCAAATACTGCCAAATATCTTGGTATAACCCTCGATGCTAAGCTACGTTGGAAGGAGCATATAAAAATAAAACGAAGCGAACTTAATTTGAAAATATTAAAAATGAACTGGCTCATTGGACGGAATTCAAAACTCTCCATATATAACAAAATAATGATATACAATCAAATTATCAAATCCGTGTGGTCTTATGGCGCTCAAATTTGGGGCTGTGCCAGTCAAAGTAATATTAACATAATTCAACGATTTCAAAATAAAATTATCAAAAATATTGTCAACGCACCTTGGTACGTTCGCACTGCAGATATTCATCGTGACCTCTGCATTCTTACGGTCGCTGAAGTTATTAAAATACAAGCAGAAGCCCACTCTATGAGGCTCCAGAGGCACATTAACGAGGAAGCCAGCAAACTTCTCAACACCGCAGGCCTAACCCGACGACTCCAGCGAAAAAAACCATATGATCTTATCGGTAGTTAATGTAAAGAAGAGATTTTAAAATTCTCTTCATAAAAACCCCACATAATTGTTAAAATCATACTGCAAAAAAAAAAAAAAAAAAAAAAAAAAAAAAAAAAGTTGTTACCTGCAGTCTCGAAAACAGTGCGCGCCATTTCTTTGAAGTGCATAAATTTCGAAAGGCACACATATAACCTACATGGCAATATATAATTCGTGTCAATGGAAGTCGTAGTTTTCGTAAAACAGCTGTTGAAAGTTAAAAAAAAAAGGCATTTTTGACGTTTTTTACTAAATTATCAAAGTTTATTAACTTTTTTCTGGAACAAAAAATTTTTTTATACCGACATAAGATGGGTTTTCTAAAAGACAATTTTGCCACCTACATTTTAAGCCTAAGTTTGTCTGAATCGACGAAAAATTGTAGAAGACAAAATAAATGTGTTTCCAATAAATATAATTTCTGTAAAATATTTTGAAGTGAAACTTCTTAGGCGTCAATGGACGAACGAGAATGGAGAGTATAATTTCAAGGCCACGCAACGTTTTGGGCATTTTCGTTCCGCGAGAGAGAAAAAAGATATCACGGGGTAAGGGATAATTTGAATTTATTGTAGCGAAACGGTTCAAGTCAGTTTATTAAAAGTTGTTGCATATTATAAAGTAACATTTCAAGAATATTTGATAAAATTTTCATGTAAAAATATTGCAAAATGAGCGAATGAGAGCACATTTACGTAGACGTCTTTTCAAAAATACATTTTGCAGTAGTCAGCATATCTCAGCGTAGAATCATCTGAAATCAAAAAAATCGAATAATTTAGTTAAAGTATGAGTTAAACTTCCCCCCAACGTGTATTTTGACGATTTATTTTCATTTTCAGCCATTTGGTAGTCGTTTGAAGTAAAAAGTGATTTTTGACGAAAAAATGCCGCCATTTTGTAGGTGTAAAACCACCTTAATATAAAAAAAAAATGGCGAAAAAAAAACGTTGGCGGGAGGTTTTTTATATGTAAAATATGTGTGCAAAATTTCAAAAGGATCGGTTGAGTAGTTTTCAAATGCCAATGACTACGCACTTTAAAAAAAAGGTTCGAGAAAACCGCGTTTAAAGTTTTAAGTTATGAAAACGCGCAACTGCTGCGACTCGGCAGATGTTTGAGGCGGCTCGGCTTTATGCTCTATAACTTAAAAAGTTTTGCTCGGATTGACTTAAAATTTTAACACGGTATTTTTGAAATGTTTTACTACAATAACATGCAAAAAAAAATCGATTTTTATCCCTTAATTTAATCCCATAATTCTAATAAAACGTATATTAGGTTTTATTAGCTATGCATTCATATAACAGAAAAAAAGCGTGTGTCCACAAGCGTGTGTCCTCTTATTACTTATTATAAAATGTAATATCGTGTTTCGAATGCGTATTGCTGCCATAATTTTTTGAAACCTCAGTAAACGTCGTTTACAGATTTTCTCCAACTATTTATTATTAGAAGCTAATTCCTTCTTGAATTTTCTTCATATCGTTAATAATAATTAAACAAACCAAAAACACCGAAATAATCCACCAAAATAATTTCTATGAAGAAAAAACCTTTCACAACAGTACTGACAGCTGATTGTCAATTTTGCACGTAATCTGCCATATGTGAACGGGTAGATTAATATTGTGGATTTATTGGTAATTAATGCATATGTGAACGCACTTTTAGTGAAACACAAAACGAATGACGTCGGCATATCCGGCAAGTTCGCTCAGAGCCGAATAAAGGTATGCTAGGTAGTACACCATTAAACATCTTTTCTCCATGTCTTTAATCTACCTGTGTAAACAGGTTGACTCATTTTCGGAATTAAGTGTTTCTTATTAGCCCCTGGTGACAGTCCAACATGCTTGACTGCGCTTTGTATGTGTTAGTGCAGTCGGGTGGCGTCGCGACACACGTATTTGTTGCCGGCTACACGTACGATGCTTGATGAAAATCAAAAATTTTTGATATTTTCGTTTGACGCTTACTTTTTTGATCGTGTCCGAGTCTGATGGACAAAACAGCAGTGTTGTATTTAGCATTGAGGTTAGTATTTAGTGTGCGGTTGCCCAATAGTATATTACTCGTAAACACCTACATATACTAAAAATAAGCACAATCCGTATGAAATATGTACATAAATAAGCAAAAAATTTGAAAATTTATATGTAAATGAAATTATTTAAAACTGATATACATACATAAGTAATTTAATAATTATGAAGTTATGAACCCGAAAAACATAAGTTATAATTAAAAACATGACTTATTGCGATTTTTAATATAACACAGAAAGTGGGTAACAAAAAAATTCTCAAACAACGAACAGAATAAGTTAAAGCGTAAAATATCCCAAACTCAAATTTATTTCCCTTACTTACGCTTTTCAGCCATAGAATAATCTATATATATAAAAATGAAATGATGTTCGTTTGTACGCATTTTTTTGGGCCGATACGAGGCCAATTTTATTCGTTCTTTTTTCATATTATAGGGATCCACTAGGGGAAGGTTTTTAGCAAACAAAAATTTCTTTTAAATATTTTCTTCATATAAAAAAAGAAAAAATCAAAATATTGTACAAAACAAAATTTGCTCGATTCTTAGATTAAAGTAAGTTTCGAATCGACATTCATTTTATGTGTACAACTTTTTTTGAATTTTTCGTTATTGTATACAGAAATTTCAAATGATTCGAATGAAATTTTTTTTTTTTTTTATCTCATCCATAAAATATTACACCTGTCGTTAGACAATAAGTAATTTGATTTACAAAAAGATGGAATGAGAGTGATATTGAAGGGCCAATGCCCCCAAGCTCATTTAGAAGAAATGTATACATATTATTTAAAAACAAGTAGTTAACAAACAATGACATATACGATTAGTTGACAATTGATTACAAGGATTTTGCAAGATCTGTTGGTGTTTGACGGTTAAGCCGACTTTGGGTAGATTTTTCTTTATTTGGTAGTCTTCTCATCATAGGATTTGTATGCGTTAATAGTCTATTTATGTGTCTTCTGCTAGCGCTTTGTATTGTTTCATCAATAGTATCGATGTCAAGGTCGCGATGAATATCTGCGTTAGGTATGTACCAAGGTGCATTAGTTAAGGTCCTAAGTATTTATGAAAATAATGTTTCAATTCAATTGAGCAATGCTTTCTTTGACCAATTCTATATGGAAATGAATGCGTTTGCAAACGATGTTTTCGGCTATGAACAAATGGCACCCTAAATACAAAAGGGTCACAACTCAAAATGTTACTTCTGCTCAAATATGAACGAAACGTTATCAATAAAACGGTCCGCGAATGACATATGGCAAAAATAAATTTTTTGTTTTTTGGTAGGACTGTTATAAGCTTACATGGCAAATTTCAGCGCGATATGTCACATAGTTTGTTTTCTGTGCTACTGTAAACAAGTCAAGCTCGAGTGTGGAAAATTTTGAGTTGTGACCCTTTTGTATTTAGGGTGCGAAATGTTGGAATCGAATGAAAAAGGAAAGAAACGCTATAAAAACGATAAAAAAAATTCTTGGAAAATTTAAAATGAATGATGCTTCATTGGAAAAATTCAAAGGTAATAAGAACATACACAAGATAAAGTTAGAATTTGAATTTCTAGATTTATTTTGTTTATTTCTCATTTTTTCAGAAGTACACCACACAACAACTCATTCCAACTCTGATTTAGAAATCCTGTTGGAATTGGTGATCGATAATTTTGTCACTATAATGGTCAATGGAAATTTGCGTGTATCAGACCCTGCATATTATTTACCATATCAACTTTTTATGGGACATATGGACCAAATGAACACAAAAAAATAATTTAGTTTTGTTTTGATTTTTTGCAACATTTTGGTTTTCAGTTAATACAATAAAAACAATACTGTTTTTTCGTGAACACAAAATTCTAAATTTATTACGTTGTTTGTTTAGAATTTTTTTAGAAAAAAAGTAAATTTTTTGGTTTTGAGGAAATTTGTTTATTGTTGCTATTTGTGAAAGCGTAGATATTTGTAAATATTTGACTATAATCCTAAAAGTTAATGGAATACCACTATGACACATAGAAAACATTTTTTCAAAGGGGTGTTTTTCGAAAATTATAAAAAAAATTGTTTTCAAAAATTTTGAAGAAATAAAGTAAAATAAAAAAATTTCGAAAGCATGAAATTTTTTCAAAACCAAATTTTCCTCAAAAAGATAAAAGAAATTTCTTCGAAGAGGTGTTTTTCTAAAATTACAAAAAAAAAATTTCAAAAATTTTAAACAAATAAAATAAAATAAAACTTTTTCAAGGGTATGAAATTTTTTCAAAACAAAATTTTCTGAAAACCAAACAAAATTAAAAAAAAAATGGTGTTTTCAAAGCATTTCATATTCCACTATTAATAGAGAATACATTTTTTCGAGGGGGTGTTTTTCAAAGCGGAAAAAAATCTTTTTTAACAAATCAATTTAAACTTTTACAAAAGTATGAAATTTTTTCAAGAACAAAATTTTCTCAAAAACGTTAAATTAAAAAAAAATAGTTTTTTCAAAATATTTAATTTTCAGCAATTAACTGAGAAGAAATTTTTAGAGCGAAGTGTTTTTCAAAACTTCAAAAAACACTTTTTAACCAAAAAAAATAAACCTTTTTTCAAAAACAACAGGAATGATAACATTGCCTAAGAATTTCTGCACTTTTGCACAGTCTAAAGAGGCATTGTACAGCGTGTATTTCCAAACATAGTTCAACATTACAAAAACCATGATTGGCTCAGCGAAAGAGCAATTTTAGCTGGGAAAAATAAGGACGTCAATGATATAAATGCAGCTATTTTGGATCAAATACCTGGTGACATAGTTGCATATAAGTCAATGGACACTATTACTGATCAAGATGATGTCGTAAATTATCCAACTGAATTCTTAAACTCACTCGATTTGCCAGGCCTACCACCTCATAATATACGATAAAAAATTGGAGCACCGATTATTATGCTGCGCAATAGTAATGTGCCCCGACTTTGCAACGATACCAGACTCGCTGTTAAGAAGCTAATGGGTAAGGTTATCGAAGCAACAATTTTGAAAGGGAAGTACAAAGGAGAGGACGTTTTGATACCCTGAATTCCACTGATTCCGGCGGATTTACCATTCGATTTCAAACGTTTGCAGTTCCCTATTCGCCTTGCCTTCGCTATGAGAATTAATAAGGTGCAAGGACAGTCTCTACAAATGTGCGGTATTAATTTAGAATACTCAATTTTTTCTCATGGACAATTGTATGTAGCTTGCTCACGAGTTGGCAAACCATCGTCATTATTCACGCGAAAGATGAAAAAACCAAAAACGTTGTCTACCAAAAAGTGTTACAATAAAGTTCGAATGAAATTGTATCAAAGAATTTGCTTTGTTTCGTATTAATTTTATTCTCTTTCAGCAAATCATTGAATTTATCGTCTAGCGAAGCGGGCGAGGGTACTCTAGTTTATATAAATAAAAATTCATCATCCGATGACGACATATTTACTTCTAAATACAACTGTGGATTGATCGCTTTTTGTTTTGAACGTCACCGGGCAAACGACAAACACCCAACACGCACACATATAAAGTACTGGACAAGCAATGCTGGACTGTGATCAGGGGCTATATGTGAACACAATATAACTGTTTTGAATTTTTAGTACCACACAAAATAAATTTCACATAGCATGCTATGTAAAATATATAATTCCATGCTATTGCAAATATGGTACTAAATGGTAAGCCGCATACCGTTGCAAAATGACGAAGTTTGTTTACGTTTGCATTTTGACGCATCTCCATAAATTTTTCCATTGCTACATCATGATTTCATTGCAAATCTGGGTTAGCTTGATTTTACTGGCACATGACGACAGCGCACACTCATCTACATTTACAAATACATAAACATATGTATGCGTGTAGATTTGGATTAGAGTGGTCGGTTCACTTGATAGTGGAAAGGAAGCAGTAATCATAGCCTATATTCCTCTTTTTTCTACTTTTCACTATTCGGTTGACAAGTTCTGGTATCCATGATGAGACCACGTCAGTGTTGCTTTATATTTCATAACCCCACTGCTAAGGTGACATAGTACGCCGGCAGGATTCAGTGGAATTATTATGTACCTATCCTTTATTTATCATTCTTTTAAAACACCCTCGGCGTTTATAAACATTAAAAGATTTATATCAAATACGAAACATAACCACTCACTTTACGGGCTGCTGCCAACTCACGCAGATGAAAAATGCGTTTTTGTTGCACTCTTCTAATATGTCAACCACCTTTTTGTATTGGTGGCGCTACTGACTATCTTTTTGTTGTTACATGTGCTAATATCACCTATTTTAAATAAAGTTAATAGTTATATTTCACTCAATTAACACTGATTTCTGAAAACAAAATTGTAAACTGATTACTAACAGGATTGTATGTGCATCGCCGATGACAAGTACATGCAGAGTTGCCAGTCACTGAAAAATCCCCATAAAACATTCCTCAATTTTGGTGCGTTTTTAGCATGCGAAGTTTGTTTAGTTCGCTAAAAACTAATTTAATTTAGGGAAGGTAGTAACAGTAGACTATAAATGTTATCTATGGAAAAAACAACAAAAGCAATGTATTTTATTTTTATTTTTAGTCTCGAGAATATCAAAGTCTATAAATAAAGATTGAAAGTTCAGAGTAATTTAAAGAAAATTTTACAATTAGAGACCAGTTAAATAAAGGGTGGTTAACTTTTAAGGGCCGATGTTGAATGTGAACCACACCTAAGCGTCAACGACACCGTTGGACTTCTTTCTTTGGGGTTATTTGAATGAAAAGGTGTACGTCGATAAGCCAGCAGCAATTCAAGAGCTAAAGGAAGAGATAATTCGGCACATTAACGGCATAGAACCTCACTTATGCCTCAGCGTCATCGAAAATTTAGACTATCGGATGGAGGTGTGTCGCCGAGGCCGAGGCTGCCGTTTGGCCGATATTTTGTTCCATACGTAATTGAGCCATACCAATATTATCATAATAAAGAGAAATAACAATAACTTTCTAAAAAATTGTATTTTATTACAAATCAACACAGGCCCTTGAAACTTAACCACCCTTTAGAAAAAATCAAATCAGCTGCTTTACCTTCAATGTGCCTTACAAACAGCTAATTTCTTTCAAATATTAAATAATTGGAAGTTTGTCGTTACTAAAATTTTTTTTTATAAAATAATTTATTTATAATCACTCTGTGGATGAAATCCAATCGTTACTCAGATTTTTTTTTTTATAAAACGATTTATTTACCATCACTCGGTGAATAAAATCCAAAGTATCTACAACTTTTTTTGTTCTTTATATTAACATCTTTCTTATTTTTAAATGCATACACACCGGCATTGAAAATTGATACATTTTTAAAAGTGCCTGCATATAAATACATGTATTTTAGGAAGTACCAAATTATAAATCACAGGTAATTGCGCCTGGAATATTGCGACGATCCCTGGTAGCCATGCTGAGATGAACCTCCGCCACCACCGCTTGACCCTGGTGGCATTGGTTGTGGCACATTTGCTGGGTAATGCGAATTGGAGTTCAATGCTGGGCCTCCCCAACCTGGTGCTGCTGCCATACCGTAGGGCCCCATTGGTGGTGGAAGTGGCGGCGGAACGACACTTTGTGGACCTCCCGGAGCACCGTAATGTTGTGTGGGTGGTTGTGGTGGCGCTGGAGCCGATGTGCTATAAAGTGAATGTATTTGATGCGTCACAGATGGTGGCGGCGGGTACATATTGTGATAAGTTGATGCCATACCCACAGTTGGTATTGCAGCTGGCTCACCAGCTGTTGGCACTATTGGACAAGAGTTAGCAAGTGACTTGATAGTTTGAATATTGCTAAGCTCTCCAACAGTTGGTATAGCAGCAGAAATTGCGGTTACTGCGTTAAAAGTACTGGGCGGTGGCGGTTTTACTTTGGCAGCTGGCGAACCAGTACTTGCCGTTGTAATAACAGGTTTTGTGGGGGTAGGGCTGTCCGCTCGACTTGGCGGTTTTTGAGGTGGACTATTCGACTCCGGTGTCTCTTTTTGATTGGGCTGATATAAATCCAAAACTTGATGGCATATATCCTCGAGTATCTCCATTGTCACATCAGAAACGAACATGTCCCACCACCGATTATGGCTCGGCTGACGTCCCACCCAATCGACGACGGTGAATTTGCTCAACTTACTGGCCAGATGTATTAACGCAACTGCTATTATCTCAGGTTCCCATTGCAAACACACAACAGTGCTTAAGGAGTCATTTACAAAATTCCAAGCCATTTGTACCATCTTTTGCAATTTTACTTGATCACCACGGAAACATTTGGCATATTTTAGTAGGAACGTGTAGGGATGCTCTACTTGCAAGTCAAATTTAATAGTTTGCAGCAAAATGCGCTCCAGCGTCATTACCTCCTGAAAAGCAAGAGCTGTATGTAATGCATATGTGTGCGTTAAATAAGTACTCACCTCTTTTGGGTCCTCACCAAAGGAGTAAAAATAATTATCCGAAAGCAGAGTTCTTGCTATTTTAATAATGTCTCGACATTTCTTTGGAGTTTCTTCAACTTTACCAGCGAGAAAGAGGCAACAGCAAGCGGTGACATATCGTGGGAAGCTTTTAAAGGAGTGAAACATATAGAATCGATGAAAGTATACTACGCCGGTGGCCATTGTGTTGTGACCTAATCCCATTTGTGTGCCACAATTCATAATAAAGCGCGCACCTTCTTTGCGATACCGCCGTTCTGTCTCCAATGATGTCCCATCCAGGATGGACGGCGTATCGCGCAATTCCTTTTTATCGTAATACCAGCAAGGCATGCTGTGCAAGTACTTTTTTCTTTTAATTATAAATTATAGAGGCTAAAAACACAAATTTTACTAAGACAATTGTTTACAAAATTGACGTTCGCTTTTAAAGCAGGACTGCCACCGTTTCATTATTCTCCACGTTTGAAACACAGGGTTTCATTTACGTACGTTCGGAATTAGCTGTATTCACGATTACGACCTCAACGAAAACAAAGTGAATTGTGTTAAATTCACTATACACGAGGCAAAAGGCTTGCGCCTTGGCACTTTGTTATGCGCATTTTTATTATTATTATTGACGTGATAACGTCTTATAATTCGATTTACCAGGCTGCACGCACGAAAAAATGTGTCGTTACCTTGCTCATTGCCGTTACCTTGCTCATTAGTGTTACCTTGCTCATTGCCGTTACCTTGCTCATTGCCGTTACCTTGAATGAACTGCAAGCGAAAGCGCGGAACGAACGACAAAGCAAACAAAGCAAACGAACGGCAACGTTCGACATCTTGCTCTCTCCTACTTAAGTGAGCGTATATATGTATGTATATGCGCATATGTACATATATAAATTCACGTATTTGTATTTGCATATGCCTTCTTATTGATTATTATTAATTTGATTTACTTGAAGAATTTAAAATAAAACCAAGTTTGTTAATAATACCTGTTGTTTTAATGTTATTATTATTTTTTGACGTGATTATGTTATGTTATGATATGTTATGTTATGATATGTTATGTTATGTTATGTTATGTTATGTTATGTTATGTTATGTTATGTTATGTGATGTTATGTTATGCTATGTTATGTTATGTTATGTTAAAGTATATTATGTTATGTTAATGTTAACTCATTCTCTATATCCATACAAAATATCTATCAAACAAATAAAATTAAAATTTTCTTTTGAAAAACGCAACCATTCAATTAGTATTTTCTTATGACGTTATCACGTTAAACTATCATCAGTAAACCGACTTTACAGACAACCTCTTTTTTTTTACATGAGAACTAATTATAAATAATTAATTCACTAAAGATAAGGCCTGGCTACTAGGGCCTTTGCTATGCGCATATACCACAACCGGCTCGTATTTTATTTAGCGAACAGATTTTATTAAACGTTCAATAATTTTTAAAATATCGATTAACATCTTGAGTGGAAATGGTCTCGCCCATCAAAATTTTCTGTACTAAATTTGAATTTGACGGGCGTCGCCCGCAGTATATTTTAATGTTTAAAATCATATGAATTTCTTTAAACTTGTAAAAATAAAAATATTATTATTGTTGCACATGGTCCTTTTTATATTCTAGCTAATATAGATAACGGTTTTAAGATTTTTTTTAATATTTAAGTTTTATTTTGTGATAATTCCACTCATAGAATTGCGCTAAATTTAATTGTCTGCAAGCGTACTATTCCTCGAGATTTAATCGTAAGACAAGGGTTTAAATATAATATTAAATAATGTATTTCTATTGTACATTTTTGCTTTTATTTTTATTTTAGGAGTATTCATTATCAACAAATTTTTGAAGTGAAAACTTCTTTAGAATCGTTGGGAGTGATTTGAGAAAAAGTGAAACGAAAAAAGCGACCCTCTTGGCTACGAAGCGTTATATTATATGTTGATATAAACGTAGCGACGAACTAAATAACTTTTAGGCCAGCGCCGACAGCATGGAGCGATAGCCGAGCGACTAGCAATGTGAGCTTCCGATCCAAAATCCTTGGTTCGAATCACAAGAAAAAAAATTTTTTTATACAGTTATTTTATTTTATTTTATGATATGTTTATGAGGAGCTTTTTTTCATGGCAGAAATACACTCGGTGTTTTGCCATTGCCTGCTGAGGGGTGAGCGCTATTAGAAAAATAGTTTTCCTTAATTTTGGTGTTTTCACCGAGATTCGAACTGACGTTCTCTCTGTGAATTCTGAATAGTACTCACGCACCAACCCATTCGGCAACGGCGTTTGTTTAATTTTACTGATGCAAAAATGAGGGAAAATATTTGAATAAAGTTTGCTTACTGTTTACACATTTTCCAAAGGTGACGGAGAACCAAAAAAAAAGTCGATTTTCAAACAAATACGAGTGCATATGTGTAATTGTGTTAGAGTTTCGGTCACGCCCCAGTAAAACCTGCGTGCATATGTGTTTGTAACATTCAAAAAAATGTAATTGTGTTAGAGTTTCGGTCACGCAGGTTTTGCTGGGGACGCTCATAATAGCAACCGCGTGTGTATTTTTATATTCGTAAATATTTTCATTTTTAAATATTTACCGCAATTATGCCGAAAAATACAATAATACAGAAAAGTGTCGTGAATATCGACAGAAAAAAATCAATAAATAGCATCACGGAATTCATTCACGAAAATTTAATAAAGTATACACCAGAAGTATCGCGGATACTTAGAAAAGATTACGATAAAGTTCCAATGATTTTAAGTGGCGATTTTAACGTAAATTTGGCATTGGACACAGCGGTTCCTTTAATTGACGTTCTCAATACAACATTCAATTTAAAAATGTGTAACAATCGAACTGAATCGACAACACGATCAAAAACAACAATTGACGCGGTATTTCAAAGACATGTTGACAACATCGAAACCAAAGCATTTGTATCATATTTTAGCTATCATAAGCCACTCGTATCATTTGTTGAAATTGAAAATATTGAGGATGAATAATAATAAAATGAAGAAAATAAAATATGAACTTTATAGCAATATTATAATGAACCTATAATTATCCCGCTCCTAATGCTGCTTTCGTCTCATTCTCTCTCAGTTTGTTTTACGGAAGGTTTCACTTCTATCGCGTCTAACCGTTAGACTGGTATTTTTTAAAATTGTCACAAGATTTTACTGGAAAAGCATTCAAGCATTCTCGAAAAACTTGTGAGAGAAACCAAAATCTAAAGCGGAAATAAGTGTAAGCAGAAATTTGGAAAGTGGTCAAAATAAAAGAAACGTCCGCCACAAACGTCGACATTTGGAATAATTTTTCCAGACAAATCCTGCACATATGCACGATGAAGAGAATAATAAGGTGGCGCTGATCGTGGTACCGCTACTTTGCTCTCAGCGAATTTGACAGCATCGCAGTGTGTGTGTGTGTCGCCGCACTTGTGCAATGTATTTGTGTGCTGTTTGTGTAATTTCGTCTTTTATTGCATTGTTGTTCGCATGTCCTGTTCTGTTGTTGTGCGATTTTCATCTTTCGTACATCGTCTTGTACGACTTACAACCATCGTCTCCTTGACCGGCTTCTCCTTCTTGCTCCTTCAGGGCTTGCTTCAAATACTTTTCGTTACTGGTCGTATCTTCGCTGCTCATTCTTAAAACGTGTCCACACCACCGTAATCTTTGGGACTTTATGAAACGCGTTGCATTACCTCCCGCGATTAAAACACTGAGCTCGTGGTTATACCATATACCGTATGTACCGGTCTAGTCGTGCATTTTCACCTCTCTCTCATGCAAATGCACTGAAGTGACGTCGCGCCCTCTCTGATGGGCCCAATCTTGTTTCTATCATCCTTGGCACGTATCAAGACTTATCTATACAATGTGGCGTGATAATAGTTAATTGCTTGTTCTTCAACTCTCCTTTAATTTGTCAGCTCCTTTGAAATGTCAGCGCGACAATTTTATCTATTTGTAATTTATTAGCCGCCGTAGCCGAATGGATTGGTTCGCGACTACCATTCGGAAATCACAGAGAGAACGTCGGTTCGAATCTCGGCGAAAATACCAAAATTAAGAAAAACATTTTTCTAATAGCGGTCGCCCCTTGGCAGGCAATGACAAACCTCCGAGTGTATTCCTGCCATGAAAAAGCTTCTTATAAAAATAAAAAGAAATTATCTGCCGTTCGGAGTCGGCTTGAAACTGTAGGTCGCTCCATTTGTGGAATAACATCAAGACGCACACCACAAATAGGAGGAGGAGCTCGGCCAAACACTCAAAAAGGGTGTACGCGCCAATTATATATATATATATATATATAATTTATTGATCTATTCCTGAGTATTTCGTTTGGGAATGATACGTTTTGCCACATACACCAGCACACCTTATTCCCGTCTCTCCGCAGATTTGCAGTTTGCACCTTTTGCAATCCTTGGATTGCGAATATTGTTATGACACAGCTAATATTTGAAAACTATCTTTCACCCTATTTATTTTAACACTCTTTCTTATGGAAAATATTATTTTACGGGGGAGAGAAAGAGGGAGAAAACTTCAAAACTCCACTTCACCACTGATATAGAGTCACTGTGTCAATACAAACATCAATTGTGTCCAGATTTGAATTTTTGACGTGATAACGTCTTATAATTCGATTTAACAGGCTGCACGCACGAAAAAATGTATCGTTACCTTGCTCATTAGTGTTACCTTGCTCATTGCCGTTACCTTGCTCATTGCCGTTACCTTGAATGAACTGCAAGCGAAAGCGCGGAACGAACAAAGCAAACGAACGGCAACGTTCGACATCTTGCTCTCTCCTACTTAAGTGAGCGTATATATGTATGTATATGCGCATATGTACATATATAAATTCACGTATTTGTATTTGCATATGCCTTCTTATTGATTATTATTAATTTGATTTACTTGAAGAATTTAAAATAAAACCAAGTTTGTTAATAATACCTGTTGTTTTAATAATATATTATTATTAATTTTTTTTATTATAATATATATGAAGGAAAAAATGTATGGTAATATTTACCATATACCTTATAAGATATGTTGTATACTAATATATGTATATAAACATGCATATGCATATACAATTTCGTGCAATTTTCAAAAAGAACAAATCTATATGTAAAGATGCATACAAATCATATGGACATATCAAATATACGAATCTATTCCTTACGCAAGCAAATGTAAGCTAATGTGCTTGAACTGCAAGCGAGAGCGCGGAACGAACGACAAAGAGCACAATCGGCCCCCGCGTTCGGCAACGTTCGACATCTGGTTCTGTCCTACTTGAGTGAGCATATATATGTATGTATATGTATGTATATGCGCATATGTAGGTATATAAATTCACATACTTGTATTTGCATATGCCTTCTTGCTGTGTGCATGGTAATGAACCATTTCTCTGTTGAGAATAGGACGATGATAGAAAAAGTAAGAAATGAAAGGGAGTGTTTCGAGTGTAAAGTGTCTTGAAAAAGGCAAATCGATGATGGTGCCTCTTAGTGTTGTTGACTTATTAACGTCTGATGCACAATCGAAATTGAAGAAATCTTTCATGAATTTGATAAATGTTTCGTCATTTTTCACGTTTGTGTAAATGTAACTTGACCTATTCCATTGCAATTCCATTTACCTCCTCCTCTATATCCATACAAAATATCTATCAAACAAATAAAATTAAAATTGTGTCTTGAAAATTGCATTAGTATTTTCTGGCGTTGTCACGTTAAACTATCGTCAGTAAACCGACTTTACAGACAACCTCTTTTTAAAACACTTTTTTGCAGAGCGTTTCGAAACACGTCCGAAAAAATTCGAATCCTTCTCTTTGACAGTTCTTATTTAAACAAGTTGTTGTTGCTCGAATGCCACCACCTTGAATAGATTCGCCTTGGCACGTATTTTCTATCATAGTTTTCTCCCCTATTGTTTTTTTTTTCATTCCAGCACGGATTCTCTCATTTTCCCCTTAGATGGCTCGCTATAAATTTGTACATGGAATGATAACGAATTAACCTGTTGTTTACATAATCCTTACCTAAATTTGCATTGTTGTTACGATTTTGCAGTTTGCTCTCATAGCAAATCTTTCTATCATTCTTCACCTAAACTAGCCCTCATTAAATTGGTAAATTGGTAAGTAAAAGTTGTGGTGCTAATGGTGTCAGGACTGTGTCCAAATACGATCAGTGGGATCATCCAAAGGGCGTTAGACGAGCTTAACTCTTGGGCCACAGGATGTGGGCTAAGTTTAAACCCGCGTAAAACAGAACTTATGCTTTTCACCACCAGATACAAGGTACCAACTTTCACCCTACCAAACATCAACGGACAAACTCTGTCACTATCAACCAGTGCAAAGTACTTAGGAGTAATTCTGGACTCCAAACTTAGCTGGAAGTTAAACGTCGAAGAACGGGTAAGGAAAGCAGAAATTGCTTTATATGCCTGCAAACGTATGCTTGGAAGAAGATGGGGTCTTCAACCTAAGCATACATTATGGCTGTATAAGGCGGTTATACGGCCAATTTTAACGTATGGCTCGGTAGTTTGGTGGAAAGCTCTGGAGAGAGAGTACAATACCAAATTACTCGGCAGAATACAAAGATCAGCCTGTGCAATAACGGTCGGTGCAATCAGATCATGTCCTAGAGAGGCTCTTAATGCACTGACACACGTTATTCCAATAGACCTACATATAAAGAAGACGGCAACCATGAGTGCATTTAGGTTAAATGAAGCGGGTCGCTGGAAAGAAAAAACTTATGGTCACGCTGGTCTATTATTGCGACAAACTCAGTTAACCTCGGTGAGGACTGACTACATCGTCCCGATGGTAACGTTCAATAGGAATTTTGCCACACTATTTCCATCTAAAAAAGAATGGAATAAGGGATTCTCTCTAAACACCTTCGATACCACAGTCTATACAGATGGCAGTAAAATGGATTGTGGTGTCGGAGCTGGTATATATTCTCAGAGACTTGGAATTGAAAAATCTGTGCGTCTCCCTAATACCAGTAGCGTCTTCCAAGCGGAAGTACTAGCAATTGGGGAAGCCTGTAGGTTACTAATCGCAGATTTCTCTTTCAAGGGCAATATCGCTATTCTTTCGGATAGCCAAGCTGCAATCCAGGCGCTGGATGCGACTATAACAACCTCTAAAGTGGTGGAGCAAAGTAGGAATAGCCTCACCAACTTGAGTGAAAACCATAGAGTAACCTTAATTTGGGTCCCGGGACACCGGAACATAGAAGGTAACGAAAAAGTTGATGAACTGGCAAGAGGGGGATCTGCCATGAATAGCGCTCTTGCAGTACCAGTACTCACCCCACTAGGTGCGGTCAAGAATGCAATTTCCCTAAAATACCTTCGAATTGCAGAGTGTAGATGGAGAGACCAGACGAAATGCAAAATCAGCAGAACGTTATGGCCCACCTACAACCTCAAGCAATCGTCGACATTAATAAACATGAAACGACGGGACACCTGTAGACTTACGGCAGTCATAACTGGCTTCTGGTCTATCGGAGAACAAGCCGCCAAAATGGGCATCCCTCACAACACATACTGTCATAGTTGTAAACAACCGGAGAAAAAAGAAACAATTTTCCATTTTCTCTGTGAATGCCCTGCCCTATGGAAGGACAGAATGTCAACCCTGGGCAAACCGCTGTTCGAGAGTCTCGAGCAGCTGTCTGGCTTAGACGTCAACAACCTAATAAGGTTCCTAAACCGCACAGACTGGATATAGTCCTGCTGCAAATAACTGTTAAACAATTTGGTAACGAGGATGTGGCAACAAAATGGTGCGGAAGCGCTAGTTGGATTCTGGATGAATCACCACTCTAACCAACCAACCAAGTAAAAGACTTTTGATTTTTTCTTTATTTCGGATTTCATCAATATCTTGCTTTGTTGTTGATTATTTTATTTGTATATAATTTAAATTCATAAAATTGAATATTAAGTTTAAAATATAAGTAGATGTATAAGTAAAAAAATGTGTTCCACATAGCGTTTTCATAGTTGGTATTTCTTCATTCCTTACTTGTTTTTTGTTTTTGTTTTTTTCTTTTTTGTGTGTTTTGTTTCTATAATTTTAGTTTAGTAAGTTAAGTTACAATAGTTTAGTTAAGTTAGTTTAGTAGAAATGTAACTAGGTTCATATTCATTAAATCAATATTCCTCGCAGCAATACCGTTTTTGTTTTTATGTTTTTATGATACATATGATTTACTATTTTTAATCAATTTTTTTCTGTGTAAGATTATAATTTGTTTGACGATTTTTCTCTGAGAAGAGATGATGTTTTTTTTTTTATTTTCTTTTTTCAGTAATTAAATTTTATTAAAGCCCCAATACGGAATGAATATTTAATGCAATTCTTTATACTGCCTTTTTATTTGCAATTTCCTTACCATCGTTTTTGTATCATATTTTGTTGTTGTTTTTTTGTTTGTTTATTCTTTTATTTTGTATTAGCTTATGCGAATAATTTTTTTGGAACGCAACTTTGCGCTCAAGATTTTAAGACTAAATTGGAAAGAATTAGAGATGTTTGCATTTGTAGGTTCCGAAGAATGGTCTTAATTTACGATACATACATGTTAATATGTATGCAATGAGAATAATTATTACATACAAGTGTATATCAGTATATAAATACTTGTAATATAAACTACAAATGCCAGTATATGGTATAAACATTTGCTTATGCATTAGGTGTGTAAGTGGTGTAGTAAATGTGCTAATAGGCTTCAGTAGTGAATTTCTAATTACGATTTTTTGAGGCAATCGCTCAGCTAAGTAGTCGTGATGTTGGTGTTGTAGTTGCAGTTGCTGTTAATCAATGTGTCAATGCATGCGTGTGTGGTACTCGTATATGGTTGCGTTTTTCACTTAGTACATAGACACTTAAATGTTAATTAACATTATGTTACTTACAAAATACAATGGTTTTATTAAAGTTATTCTTTTTGCTTTTTTTCTTTTTGGTTTCTTTTTTTTTTTTTTTTTTTTTTTTTTTTTTTTTTACTTTTAGAATTGCTTTAGTAGGCGAATGCAATTTGTAGGCTCGAAGTTTATCAATCATTAAAAACGAAATTAATCGAGGCAAAAAAACTGAGTAGAAAAAACCAAAACCAAAAAATAAAAGTATGATTGTGTGTCTTGTTGGGAAGTAGACCACAAATTATAAGTTTAAAGAAGACCAAGCTATCACAAGACGATCAAACGCAGAGTTAATGTAGCTAAGTTAAGAAAGAAGAATTTTTAGCAGCAACAAATAAAAAAATAAAATTATTCCTTTCAGATTTTTTGCAATAAAAATATCTGCAGATTTTTTCAGTAGTTTTTACTTTTACTAAGCAACTAAACTGAGCTGGAAATATTAAAAGGCGGCAGATGGAGAATGTTTTTACTTTTACTAAGCAACTAAACTGAGCTGGAAATATTAAAATGGGGCATATGAATTAAAAATTTCAATTTGTATACAATAAAATATGGCACTTCTACAGTTACTTTTAACAAATAATTTACAAATATTTTGACGAATCAGCTAAAAGTTTGATTTATAATCTATGCATACAAAAATTTAAGTATTTATTTTTTTAACCCCTTCAGACCTGAATTATTGCTAATGGATAATAAAATTATTTTTTTACTAATTATTAGTAAGAAGGACATCATAAAAATAAATGTGTGAGAAATCATACATATTTATTAAGTTTTCCGAATTTTCCGGCATAAGCACAATTCTGCACATGAGGTCCGAAGGGGTTAAGACAGCAAATTAATAAAGAGACGCTAACATTGAGCAATCGAAGAAGGTTTTTAAGGGGTTACATGGGTTTCGTCGGGTAAAAAAAGGCCTATTTTCAACTTTTTTTTTTCTATGTAAAAATTATTTATTTAATTCAAGATACATATTTAGAGAATAATTTCTGAAAATTTCCAAAAAAAAAAAAACTCCTCCATTGTGACGTCATTTCCGGTGACCCCTCGAAGAAAAGGTGCATCCGCATTGTCAGCATAACTCCTGACAGGATAATCAAAAATGAAAAAAAAAGTGCTTTGGTTAAGACCATAAACTCGTGCTTGAACGAAGGAAAGAAAAAAAAGTAAAAATTGTAATTTTGGCAGACATTTTTCCAAAAAAATGAAAATTTCGGTCAAATTTGCTTGACATTTTGTTTTTTTTTTTTAAATAGTTGTAATTGAAGAAAAAAAACCATCTGTGTAAAATTTCATCAAGATCGGTTGAGTAGTTTTCGAGAACATTTGACAACCGACTTTGAAAACACGGTTACGAGAAAAACGCGTTTAAAGTTGTGAGTAACAATAAAAGTGGCTTGGAGCGCACACCTTCCAAAGGCTGTATCTCCGCAACTATTATTCGGACCGACTTGAAAATTTAAGATAATATTCTTGAGATGTTTTAAAAATTAATAAAAAAAAATATTTTTTTAACCCACGAAACCCATGTAACCCCTTAAAGCTAAAAGAAAATCAATTTATATTGGACAATTTTGCACATTTAATAGGTCTGTTCTTGTATGTAAAAATTATCCAGCAAAAACTTTCAACTTCCCCTCATTTAACATTCTCTCTCTCACTTACCGCAACTTTGCAAGTTACAAATGATCAGGTTTTGGTATTCATGTATCCAAAACACTTGCAAAGTAGGGGAAAGTGAGAGAAAGCTTCTAACAATTGTTACAAATTATTTACAATTGTTACAAATTATTTACTTCATGAACAGACTTAATACATTTATTTAAATTCAAAGTGCCGTGCTACACTTTTAAGGAAACTTTTATCGTCAGCTCTTTTTAACCACTTTCTCTGCATGTAGGCTTGCAGACCTATGCCATAATTACTAGGCACACGCATGGCTTGCAGCAGCTCTAAGCAGCAGTTGAGAGAGCGTTCACCGAGTTTCTCTAGCACGTTTACTGAGCTGTTCTCTCCGGAATTTGAACTCCTACTTTCTGCTTGCATACAAATTTCGATTTGTTGCTAGAAAAATTTCCACAACTCGGCACAATTATACACCACTTCTCTCACATTTTCTCAGAAACATCTCAATTAATTATTCGATAGTGGGAAGTAAATTGCAATATAAACTGACAAATGCTTCATATCGACCCTAATATTCAAAGAAATTGCAGGTTTATTCAAATATCGTAGTTATGCATTGAACGAGTTTTCAATAATTAAACATCAGTTTGTTGGACAATGGGAATGAGAGTCAAAGGTTAGGCGGTGAAATAAGGAGAATATATCGAGTAAATATATTTTATTTATATATGTATGCATGTATGTATAAGTATATATAACATTGTGATTGTGATATCTGTTATTTTTTTAGAATTAAAAGTGCTTGCTAAATGTTTACAATGATTGTTATTATCATTATTAAGAGTAAATGGGCTCGTAATTTATTTTTATTATTATTATTATTATTTGATATTTGTATGTATTCATATGCGTCTTTATATATACTATCCATTCTTTAGCGTTGAGTCAAGGGTTCTTTTCTCTATATTTAATTGTTGCTGATTTAAGGTTTCTAAAATGTGACTAAGTGCAATTTCGTGTTTTTGTTTTATAAATCTCTGGCAACAATATTTTCCGCCCCTTCCAAGCTCCACATTTTATTTTACACTAAATTTGCAAATTCATTTTTTGTTATTTTTTTTTAAGTGCTCTCAGTATGCTTTTATAAACGTACATATGTATGTATGTAAATGCGAAAATTTGTTTCATATCAGTGTCTGGCTAACCAATATACATAATTAACGGTATCTGTGTCTAATTCAGTGTTTATTTTTTTTAGTGAACATTTGCTTTATTTGTTGCTTTTGATGCTCAAACTATATTTAAATGGTGCATTGTCGATTACGTACGTATGTATGTGTGTATATAAATATGTAAATATCTGTATACAAACAAAAAAATTTACCTTCAGTCAATGCGTGACATTCGCCAATTTTTTGCTTTTCGACTCGCGAGTTAAATTTTTTAAATTAAATTAAACTTTTCAACTCGGTAAATTGATCTCATCGAACTGTAAGCTTTATTTTTTACTGACATTTGGTATAAACAACGGCAAAACATCGACATTCTAATAAAGAACGAGATTTAATTTGAGACGAGATTTTTCAAACTTGTTAAAATCCGGCCTTAAAAAGAATATGCCCATTATTCATGCAAGTTGGCTCGATATTAAAAAGTGTGCATACCGCATTTAAACAAGAAATCCTATTTCCGGCGCTAAACATTAAATAAAAGATATTTTGAATGAAAGAAAGTTACTCATAGAGAATCACACTCTGGCCATAGATACCAATAGCGTTGCTTAGAAAATATTACCTCAACTCACACCTAGGTCACAACTTAATTTTTGGGTTAATACAATCAGCCCAACCAGCCCGAGCGAGACGTTTCTGGTTTTCACGATAGTCGATTCCACGTAACGGGAACGACACGGATTTATGTCTGGTCAAGGACTGTCACTTCAGCAGCATTCCCCCGACATGTGTGAGGAAATGCTTATGCTGTTACAACAACAACAATGGAGGAGTCTAGACTATCCAAATCCTGAGGTCCGTTTCCAGCACTTTGAAATGCATTCTTCGAAGTACAATATTTTTGGCTAATGTTTTTGTTGTGACCACAAGAAGAGCATCTGCCCTTGCTCCATCAAAGCTCCTGCAGAAATCGCTACGAGGCGCTCGGATACTGGCGATCGTATGCCGAATAGTCCAGTGCTTGTCAGTAGTCCCATTAGGTATCGTAATGTTTGTTTTAGTAGCCTCACTGAATATCGGTATCTTCGCTTGTCAAAGAAAATGGGTTGCTTTTTTGCAAGTATCTATATTTGTCCACCTGCTAGTGCTGTTCTAGATTTTTCTTCAAATTTTGAATACGGAAAACCGAGAGTAATTAGACTACTTTAGTTGAGAATCTTTGTTTCTGAAACTTTCTTTGTGCACTCGTCTGCTTCCTCGTTTTTCGGAATACTAGTATGATCTAGGCAGTAGTACAAGCTGTCAGTTTTAACTTATATCGCAGTCTAAGTGTCTACAATTAAGACGCGCTTTAATGGCCAAAGCGCAATCACTATGTCGACCTTAGCTTGAAAAACATTGGAAGTCGTATAAGCTTCGCTCAGCCAGAGAAAGGCAGATCTCAGCTCGAATATGCATTTCTCTCAGGCAGATCTTGTTCGAATATCCATTTTCCCTTATTCTGTGAAATTTAGCATCTCGTCATGTGAACGATATTAGATTTCCCCGTCATTTTTGAGGGACTTGCACGCCGAAGTTGTAGCCAAAGTCGATCTCCGTCAACCGATCACAAACTTCAAAGTTGATCCCTCGCGTTCTGCGTACATACAATAGGCGGAACTGATATTACCCGGATTTTTATATTTCTAAAGACTGTCACCCCAGCAGCATTCTTCAGTAAATTACTTGTAATGCTTTATACTGCTACAAATACTAACCCTCGTAACCCTGTTTATGATGACATGAAAATGCGCAGTCTGTTAATCACCAGGTGATGACAGTTCATGAGCGAGAAGTTAGACGCAAATTACTTAATGTTATGTTTAAGTCCACAACTATACATTTGAAGAAGTATTGTTTAAAGGTTAACGATTTTTTTTTTGAAAATAGTATCAGATAACCCAAAATTTCGCTCTTTAACGTATGTATAGCGATAATTTTGAAGCAAATATTCAGTCAAGTTGGAGAAATAAAACTCTCAAGTCTAGAAATTTAAAAATACTCGCGAGTGAATCAAACGACCAACAAAATGGTGCGGAAGCACTAGTTGGATTCTAGATGAATCACCATTTTAGTACTCCGCACAATTCCTATATTTGTTTAATTTTTTGAAAGTTGTGAATTCTGGTGAAAACTCGCCAATACATGCGTTATGAATTATATAAAATGATATCCTCGACTTTAGATACATAGCACTGGCAAAGCAATGGACCCTACGGGGGCCTAAGTGAGATCTTTTTACAGATAAGCCAGCACTCTACCTAACCAAATTCTGGCTATTGACAATGCAATGTAAGTAAAATATGTGGAATAGGATTTTCTACGGGGAAACTGTAAATACATACGCATGACAAACAACAAATATGGAGAAACACTACATGGGATTTTTCTCCTCTCGATCACCTATTGTAGATATTTACCTTTTTGCATAAACACCACCACAAACGTTTCACTTTCTTTAATTGTAATTGTACCCGTATCGATTTAACTTTGAATTGCTTATTCGTTTAAATATATTATAATTTTGTGATTTTTGACTTATGATTATTTTAAAAAACATGTGTAGTACGATAAACTTTTGAATATAAAAAAGTGACATTTGTAACAGTTGAGATTTAACGTTTAAATACTGTTCAATAATCCCCTTTATAACGTTTCTGTTTCACTCGTGGTGCTATTCGTATGCATGCATGTATGTATGTGTGAATATGTGTGATGGACAAAACATATTGAGCGGGGTTACAACTGTATTTTTTGTTGTTCAAACCAGATGTGCAGAGTAAGTTAATGTTCTCTGATATGTGTTCCACAAACACATATGACCAATCACAATTAATTGCCCTTATAAAGAAAATAGAAATATGTAAAAATCAGCAAAAGAATGAAGAATTTTAGTAGAATACAAAAACAAAAAACTACTTTAGTGGCAAATACTGCGTTTTACAAAACTGCTTTGAATCTATTTAGCATATAAGCAGATGGAATTTCCAAAAAGCTGTGCGGAATGTCAGTCTAGCCATTATTTTTTGCTGCGCCGATTTATAGTTTTTCAAAGATTCTCATTCGAATGGAGGTTTGAGCATAATTTTTTGCACATCGAACGATTTTTTCGTGAATGAATGGCTGTTTACCTACTTAACTATTGACCAGCTCTACATACTCTCTTCAGAACTATTCGACTACTACTAATTTCGAGTTACACATACATATATATACATGCATATACATATACATATATAATTGGCGCTCACATGTTTTTTGGGTGTTTGACCGAGCACACTCACACCCTCCAATTTGTGGTGTGCATCTTAATGTTGTTCCACAAATGGAGGGACCTACAATTTAAAGCCGCCTCTGAGCGGTAGATGGATTATTATAAGAAACTATGTCATTGCCTGCTGAGGAGCGAGGCTATTAGAAAAATTTTTTTCTCTCATTTTAATGTTACGGTATTTAAAATTGATCGTTTGAAATAAACGAAGTCACTTTCGGAAGTGAATTTTTCTGCTCGTTAACTTCTGCTCTTATCAATTCGAGGCTGTTGTTGCGATTTCGCGGAAAATTTTGAAAAAAATATATGGCTCAATCGAGTTGGCAGATGGCCCATATCGTATTCCATTTGAACACCTTATAAAGGGGCGAAACATCATAAAATGCATAAAATCCCAACGAATACGCTGGCTTTGACACGTAGAAAGAATGCCAGAGTAAAGAGCATCACAAACGAGTCTTCATCGAGTCAAGACCAAAGAAAAGATGGATGATTTTGGTTATCGATGACCTCAAAAATATGGGCATACAAAGGTGATTGACGGCGAATCGAGAAATCTGGATAAAGATACTTGCGGAAGCAGTGGCGCACCCATGCCTGTCATGCTAAGAAAGAAAGAACCTCTGCACTAGCTCTGCTTTGAAATGTTCACCTACGAATTGGCGAGTTTAAGGGACTTTAAGATTAGTTGAAGATTTTTCAGTTATTGGCCATCAAACGCGTCCTAACGTATGGCGCAGAAGCTTGAACGCCGATGAGGCGTCTCTTGGTGTCTTTGCGAAGATTTTTGGACAATGGCGAGCAACGCAGGCGATGGAACAATGAGCTGCGCAGCGAATAAAGATCCAGCGGCTACGGTGGCTGGGTTATGCCGTCCGAATGTATACAAACGCTCCGACTCATGAAAGTATTCGGTGGTAGCAAAGGAAGAGGTTGGTCTCCTCTGCGTTAGAATGGAGAAGGACTTGACTTCACATGGTGCGTCCAACAGACGCCGGCTAGCATGAGAAAAAAACGATTGGCGTGCTTTGTTGAGCTCGGCCAAAGCGGTCGCGTAAGCGGTTATCGCGCCAACCAAGAAGAAGAAGAAGAGAATTTATAACTGACAGCATCTCGAGTATCAGAAAGTTCGTTCCCACGACAATCGGTTTTACGTAACCGGAACGTGCCGGATTTATTTCCTACCAAAGACTGCCACTTCAGCAGCATTCCCCGTATATGTGTGGGAAAATCTTTATGCTGCTCCAACAACAAGAACTATCACAAAGTTGTTAAAATATCTTTTTGTGATAAACCGTTTTTATAATTAACTCTCGTTAAGTAATGAATGCAAAAACATTTTTCTTGTCATATTTGCCGTATGCACTTAAATGTTAAAATATTTCTATTAATTTATTTAATTGAGTTGTGAGAAGTTCAATATACAGTTGCGGTCAGAATCTTAGTAGTGCTTATGGCTTATTATATTTAAGTGGTCACGTTTTTTTTATCACAACAAGTTTTCGCCTTCCACTGCAAAGTCCGCTATATTAAGAAGTCGGCTTCAAGTTATGCAATCACTTGTTAAACTTAACCTGTTGGTTTCGTTAATTTCGTATGAAATTTTAGTTGCAACGGCTTTTTAGTCAGTCAAAATCTTAGTAGTGCGTGAAAAAGTGTGTAAAAATTAACATTATCGCGACTATCTTTATGAAAATTAAAAAAAAAAAAATAAAACGGTGAGATAAGTTTATTTAATTGATATTCTGTAACTTATGCCCTAATTTGTATTATTCGTCATTCAGTAATGCCCAGAAGGAAAAATTGCACATCCGAGAAACGCGCCCTCATAAAAAAATTGATTGCTAATGGAAAAACTTATGTGGAAGTGCAAAATATCATTGGTTGCTCACCAACAATGGTACGTAATGCCATCAAGTGCAAACCAAGTGGCAAAAAGCGTGGAAGAAAGCTAGCAATGTCGGCAAGAGAAGTTAAGTCTATCGTCAGATACTCAAAGCAGTTTCCATTTGCAGCTCCTACTGAGATAAAATATGACTTAAAAGTGTATTCGAACGTTGAGACTGTTCGTCGGCGTTTGCGTGAGCACGACCTGGATGCCCACAGTCCAAGAAAAGTACCGTTCTTGACAAAAACGCATGTAGAAAAGAGACTTCGATTCGCCAAAGAACATATAAATTGGCCTTCGACCAAATGGCGCCGCAACATTTTATGGTCGGACGAGTCGAAGATTGTCTTGTATGGTGGAAAGGGAACGCGCCAATCAATATGTAAGACGACCACCTAACCGTTTCCACGAGAGTCGGTTCTACGTTACCTAAACGACCCGGATTTATATCTGGCCAAGAACTTCACTCCAGCAGCATTCCCCGTATGTAAATATGGAGAAGGTTTATGCTGCTACAACAACAACAACGACCACCTAACACCGAATACCAGCCAAAGTATACAACAAAAACAATAAATCATGGTGGTTCTAACCTTATGGCCTGGGCATGCTTTTCTTGGCTAGGAGTGGAACCCATTCATTGGGTTAAGGAAATGATGACTGGCGCTTCATATGTTGGCATACATACTCAAGGACATCATGCTGCCATATGCCCGAGACGAAATGCCGCTTGTTTGGACGTTCCAGCAAGGCAACGACCCCAAAGACACGAGCAAAGTTGCTAAAAGATGGTTTGAGGAGAGTCAGATCAACGTAATGGAATGGCCGCCACAGTCATCAGACATAAACCACATTGAAAATTTGTGAGTTGATGTCAAGGAGGCAGTAGTCCAACGCAAGCCAACAGCTAATACGCAACTATGGGAAGCTGTAAAGAGCGCATGGGAGTCGATTTCGATTGAAAGATGCCAAAATGCTTGTTGACTCAATGCAATGCCGTTGTGCTGCGATTCTAAAGAATAAGGGACATGCAACAAAATACTAATTTAAATACTAAACAAAACCTCATAAACCTCAAAAATAAAAATAAAATCACCAGCATATAAAAATTTTGTCAAAATTTTTCTTACAATTTGTTACACTACTAAATTTTTGATCGCTCAAAATTCGCTGCAGTTTTTCTTAATACAATTTTACTTTACTGAAATAAGATAAACATTGGACTTTTTTTTTTGAGATTTGTTTTGTTTGACATTTGGGCTATAAGAGGGAAAAAATAAAATTTTTTATAAAAGCGATTACACGCACTTTTTTAACCCATTCCATTTTACGTACAGCCATGGACAGATAAATAGCACAAATGTGAACCTTATATGTTAAATTTTAGTACGAACTCTGTTTTGATCAAATAAATTTGTTTGTCTACATTTATTACCGTTATTAGGCTAACATTTATGCGAGGAATACAAAAAAAGCACATCTTAACTTGTGCAGAGGAGAGTAAAACTTAAATATTGTTTCAGCGGTATTTGGTACATATGTATATATATATTTTTTTTTCTTAAATAAAATTTTAAAGTAATTACTAAAAATGGTACGTGGAAAACATTGCACGCCGGAGAAAAGAGCTCTTATAAACCGTAAAAGGCTATGCAGAAATAGCTGAAATGATGAGGTGCTCTCGGAAAATGCTTTATAATGCTCTTAATTTAGTTAAGAAAGATTCATTCTATCTAAGCAAAAAACTGAAAGGAAACCAAAGCTGCGGAAAATTGAGGTTAATGCGGATAGATACTATGCTATGCCCACGTAAGTTTGGAGTTTTGACCCCTCAAGTCGCGATTATTCATTCCTAACTACTTGACAAACTACCACGGGCGTGAAACATCAAATGATAGAAAATGTTGTTTGTAATAGCAGAGGCTCCGCGACAGAAAATGGCACACCTCCGAGTGTATTTCTGCCATGAAAAAACTCCTCATAAAAAGCCAGGAGGTTATGATTAGTTCCATATTGCTAAATGAGCTCTTGTTGGTAACTTATGTATCTTTGAAGTAACGTAGTAAGTACTTCCCCCACCTGTATTTGAAAGGCATTGGACTCAAATTGTCAAAACGTCCATCTTTCACGTTTATTGCCCCAAAAAGATGCTTTGTGATATCCTGATTTAAGCTGTATGTCAAAGTGTTTTCCATATCGTCTTGGTTATTTATTGTACATACCGAGCAAGTGCTTATACACCCTTTTGAAAACGAAATGTTTTTCCTACAAATTTTACATTTCTTCCACTTTTGCTAAACATTTCTAGAGTTAACAACCCAGTGACTTGCTAAGCGAGCCGATTTGTCAAGAGGGAATGAGAAAGCTGCTTACTGAGCAAACCTTTTGTTATTGAATCATGCTTTTTTCCCCCAATTAAAAATAATTATTTAAAAACAATTATAAAAACTCTTTGCTTTCAAAGTCTTGTTGTGCTATTTATATGACCATGGCTGTATGTGAACTACTAAGATGTTGACCGCAGCTGTACATATTTTTTACGCATCTTTTTGTTTTGCAATAATATAACCGTTGAATTTATGGTACGCAGAGAACAACTAAAATAATTCGCGCAAATGTTTTATTTGCTTTTTTCTAGATATATTTTAATCCATATCAACTGGTTTCAGTTAGCCATTCCCCAATATGCCTTGTCCGACTGTGCATGTTTTGCTGATTAGGGTTATTGTAGTGGTTTGTGGATTTTGATAGTTAAGCGTGCTTTTCCATGTCAAAAAAAAAAAAGTTCCATTACCACTATGCGACTTTGCTCTTTACATTATTTATATTCCACGCTCCTGCTCGGTTCATTATTAATTTTTAATTATACTAAATTTCCTTAATTTCCGAGAGATTTTATAGATTTTATTTTAATAATTGCTAGTTAATTTGTTTAGTTTATATATTTCATATTTCCTATTAAATAAGTACATTTAAATTCATTTATTGAACAGAGATTTTAATAATAATCATAAAATTGTAAAAAAATTAAATAAGGTACAATCATACGATTACAGTATTTTATATATGTATGCATGTATGTGTGTATGCGTGTATGAATGCATTTAAAATCTCTTTCAAAATGGCATAACAGAAGAGTAATAAGTAATAAGTTGAGAGGGGTTTCGTTTAAGCACAAAGTACAGCATTTATATAAGGTATGTACAACAACAACATAAAGGAGAAGTTGGAAACTTAATTTTAAATTACAACACTTGAAATGCAAAATGTACCTCTTTTGTTTTCATTATTGTTAAGCTATACTGCTTATATTTGCTTTTGTTTACACACAGTTGCGGATAATATTTTTTTTTTTTTTTTTTTTTGATTTTTCACTATACTTGCCTTTGTTTTTGTTTTTCAAATTAAATGCGCTCAAATGCTATTTACTTCAAACATTAACTATACATTTACATAAATTTACTTTATTTGATTTTGAAATTTAACAATATTCCTCTTATTTGCCGTTAAAATGAAGGCAATTTTGTATGTTAGTTCGCAAAGAAAAAACACATAATCAACTCATGGTGAATTATTCAATTTTAAAATATCTAATATTATTGTACAATATATTGATTCTGCAGCGATATACACAAATGTTTGTATGTAACTGTGTTTTTCTTTTATTTTGTTTGTTTTTTTGGTGTTTTTGTTTTTCTTCTTTTTTTTTTGTAATTGTAGTCGTTTTATCTTATGGCGCTCTGTGCTTAGTTAGTAATCTCGTTTTCTTTCCAAATTAATTTTTTACATGATACTTGCAACAAGCACTAACGATGTGGAATTAAAATTGCTTTTTTTTCTTTTTTGTTTTTTGTTTATTTGGAGAAATTTCTTTGTGTGGTACATTCATTAACGTCTTTGACTTAGAATGATTTTATATATAATTTGTATTAAATTACTGTATGTGTGTATATGCATGTTTGATTTCTTATATACGTACTTTAATCCAATGTTTACTAATTTGATTTGGCGTCAAATGTGAATTATATTTAATTGTGTTATAATTAGTTTTGTGACACGAAACATACTCCGTCGTTTACTTGGATACGAGCAGCACTCGTTTTAACTATCGTATATTTCTTATGAATGTTTTTGTTTTTTTTTGCGAGTATATTTTATGTAATATTCATATACATATATGCCCTTCGTTCTATGGTCGTGCATACTGTTGGAGCATTTCGGTGGCCGAAAGCAACAAAAGCCGAAATTGAATTTTGAAAAAGAATCGAATTTGAAATACGTTCAAAAAAAAAAAAAATTATACGGATTTAAACGTAGTTTGAAGAATATGGCAATAGGCTAACTAAGACTGACGGACTAAGGCTATCATTGCTTTCGTTAACATACATACGTGTATGTACATATGTATGTATGTCTTTTCATACTTCTACAGATTTCACCGCTTTTTCATCATCGCCAATAATACTGCACAACGTTCTATGACAGTTTTGTTTTTTTCTCGATTTTTTCTTGAATTTTTCTTGAAAAATGTAAATTACTTTTTTCATCATGCGAAAATATGGAAAAAAGACATGGAACGCATTGCAGGATCACCAACGATATGCTGCTGCTGCTGCTTTCAATTTCCTATTGTAACTTCAACTTGCCTTAAGTTTAGGTATCCTCTGCTCTCTCTCTCTCTTTCTTACTTTAAATATATATTTATTTATTTTATTATTAGTTTTATAAACATTATAAATAAGCATTTAATTGTTAAAGTATTTCATTTCATCGTTCCTTGCCTTTTCATCTCCAAAAGGGTCGGAGTGGCTGTGTTGAATATTGAACAAGCAATAAAAAGTGTCACTCTCTCATTCGCATGCTGTACTCTCTACTCATTCGTTTAAGTGTTGATAATACAACAATTCAATAACTCTCTCATCTGCTCATTACAATAAAACTGTGTTAATTATTAGCTAAATTTAGTTATACCATGTTTTTTGTTTTTGTTTTTAATTTTTTATGCAATTATCTAATTTAACAAATCTTTCCAAGGTATGTATGTTATTTTTTCACAAAATACTTGGTGGAATTTATTTTTCGGTATAGGCCCATTCACCAATTTTCAAATGGGGGTTTTTGTTGTTTATATATATGTATATATATATATATATTATATATATATGGAGCAACTTTTTCTGTGTATATGCCAAAACTTAACTTTCAAAAAAATTCTTTTTTATGCATATGTTTATAAATTTTCTACTACACTTAGTCCCCCTTCCCCCAAGTTTTCGCTAATTTCACCTCAATCCTCTTTCGAACCATAATCTATAGATGACAGATTACTGATAGTTTAAAGCTTAGCATATTCCAAAAAGGTAGTAAGGAGTGTCTGCAGAAAACGAAGTCTATTCCCTCAAGTTCAAATGCAGACTTTAATGATGGCATTCACGTATCGGTTGATTCAATACTAAAATAATGCGTCCTCTTTGAATTTTTATGCTTATTAAATCTCAAATAATGCGTCCTCTTTGAATTTTTATGCTTATTAAATCTCAAATAATGCGTCCTCTTTGAATTTGTATGCTCAATTTTAGTTAAATTGAAAATCATTCACCAAAACTAGTCTAAGAAAATAGTCACCCGAATTTCTTATATCTTCTCCTAACAGCACAACAGAAAATAAATGAACAAATTAGTCAACATCAATTTTCATTTGGAAAAGCATTCACACGGATTAGTCAATAAGGCCTTTTAAGTACGAAAAAACATATTACTTCGACTGGGTAGGAGCAACCTTAAACAACACATTCTGCCGATTACTAAGTAATTCTGTATTCAATTTGATTTCTCTTCGAGTTATTAGTTCACTCAACTTTTCGAACTACTGAATTTTATTGTTTTCTTTTACTTCAAATATTTACGCCAATCATGCACAAAAACAAATATCGAAAAAAAGGAAAGCAATTCCGCTCTACCTTAACGTAACCGCATCATTTTCTTTTATGTTCAGTTTTTTCCCAATTAAACAGTTTTTTGTTTGTTTCACAGTGACACGTTTTAGAGTGTGCCATAGGATTTTAAAACAAAACAAAACAAAAATGAATAATGTGATTTATGATGATTTTTGTGGTTGCATAATTTTTAACAAATCTGTTTTTTAGCATTCCGACCGCTTTAATCAAGTTCCTCGCTAAAACTGTCTAGTAAAGTTATAAAATAAATAAATAAAACTCAAGAAATTTAACTGGGTCCTCAAACTTGTAATATATTTTCACTTTGCACATAAAAAATAGGTATAAATTATTTTGTGGATCGTAACTTATCTTGTAGTATTGTTCGAAAGTATTTTTGACTGGCATTTTCTTGTAAAGATAAATTCTTCCTCAACTTACAAGGCAAAATAAAGTCAATTATTCTTACAACAACCAAACTTGTTTTTGTTTGTTTTGCAATAAGTGCTCTGCTTAAATATTGATTTATTTTATTTGTTTTATGTTTATATTTATCAATTTCATCATTAACTTTAAACTTCAATGAATTCATAATTGGTATTTAACAAGATGTATAATTTAAACGCATTCCACATTTGAACGAATTCCACATTTCAAATTTTCATGCACCCCTTTACACGTCTCTCAAATCTCGTTTACTATTGCATATGAATTATTCAATTACTTACACACCTTAGACTAATTACCCATTATGCGCAGCTGTTGCTCCCTGACTATTAATATGCTCTTCACTGGGTGTTGGCGGTTGATCCCGCCGCGGCGGCATGCGTTCGTTCACCGCATCCAGTCCCTTGGCTTCGGCGAACGAAGTGATCTTGTGATTGGGTGAGAAGCCTTGCATCGCATTCTTCAATGACTGTTTGCCACCGGATAGTGCACCCAATGGCAGTGCACCGGTTGGTGTGAGCCCTTTCAATTGTAATACAGATTCAGACTCCTCACGTAGCACTGAGAATACACGCGCCATTTTACCGATCGCACGAATTTTATTCCGTATGACTTCTTTGCGTAACGCCGCCTCGTCGTCGGATAGCGGTTCTTCACTCTCCTCGGTCATAAGTTCATCGTCCGAGCAAATATTCAAAACATTCACCAACATCTCGGTTACTTTCTCGCCCACAAATGGCAAAGACCATGTGAATACGTCCATGAAATTCGGAAGCCAATATGGATGTGAAGAGCAGTTGAATTGTCTGATGTTCATCACATTGTTCTCATACTTCAGCACTGCCGCTTTGTTGTTGTACACATCCAAGTAATTGGGTGCCGAGAAGATGGTTATTAGTGAGGGAAATCCAGTGGTTTGACTTTTGCGATACATACGATAGCCGGCGTCCTGCGCCTCATGCGCACGTATAATCGATAGAAGATTGTTGTTTTGCAAAAAGTCACAGCAGGCAGCGTAGCTGTAGAAATATGAACAGCCGCGCACCGAGTTGTGCGAATAAAAGTCCGAATTTTTCTCATTGCCGAAATCTTCTAAGGGATCTGACCACAATAAATCACACATTGGACCGAATGCTGGTGGCTCCTTAAATCTATCCAGACGGCGTATATCCTCCAGCTCGTGAATCTCGGGTGACAAACCGCCATGGACACACAGAAACTGTTGGTTCATTAGTGCCGCTAGGGGTAAACAATCGAAAGCCTCCATGCAAGCATCATACACCCGTTCCGAATATTTAATCTTGCACTCTTGCTTGAAAGTGAAGTACTCTGTTAAGTGACGGCATTCGTGATTGCCACGCAGCAAGAATAATGTATTCGGGTAGGTGATTTTCAGTGACCACAAATACAAAACGCACTCAATACTAAAATAGCCTCGATCCACGTAATCACCAAGGAAGAGGTATTTGGTGGATGCTGGTGACCCTCCTACTTCGAATAATTTCATGAGGTCATAAAACTGTCCATGTATATCGCCACATACTGTCACTGGCGCCTCGATGTCTATCATAGTTTTCTCTTGGCGCAGCAAAGCGGCACCTTCTTGAATAATTCGCAATGCAGGGGCCTCCTCTATGCGACCTTCAAGAATGAAATGTTGCTTTAATACGTCGTGATTTGGTTTACCAGTTCGCAGATCAAAAACCTCTGCCATAGTTAACTTGTGGCTGGGTGGAAATGGAACGTTGTCAATTACGCGTTCCTTTGTATTGACAGCAGGTGTTTTCGCAACTCGTGTTGGACTATCCGCTTGTCCACCGGCAGGCGTTGTGCCACTGCTGCTGCCTGCAGTAGATTGAGTTTCTGTTGGAGCATTGCGTTGATCCGTAGCCGCACTTGTTGCCCCACTAGCTGTTGCCGAATTTGGATTGGGGTTCACACCCTGAGTGACGGTTGATTGATTATTCGAAGACATATTTTTATGCTTAACTGTTTTAACTTATGCTTCTATTAGATATAAATGCTCAAGGTCTGAGCAGTTATCCCGGACACTACACCACTAAATAGAGGCTACACCTCTCCAATGTTTATTTTGTTTGGTGTGTGAATTTCACTTTGCCTGCGTAATTCAGGTTTTTCGTATTTAATGATATTTCGTTTATATCCGCACTTCTTTATTGTAGTTTTTTTTTCTTTGCTATCCGTATACTCCTTCTCTAGTTTTCTTTTCAGTCACTTTCCTTTCGTGCACTGCCTCCCGTTTTTTCACTGCTTGCTTGCCTTGTACCCGTATTGCCTTTTTGACTTCTGCTCGGTGCTGCACTACCTATTGCCTTTGCCTTCTTTTTTCACTATCTTCTTATTGCACTCTGCCCACTGCCAGCTTTTGCAAAACTTTCACTATCGTCACTGGCTTCGTTAATACTCCCAATGTTTATGATAAATTCATTATTGCAGGGGGTATTTCTAACTTTTCACTTTTTTATATAATTTTCCAAACAATTTTAACAACTTTTTGCTAATTTGCTCAAGTCTTGGTTGGTGAAAATTTTTTCGTTTCTCTTCTATTTGACAATCCAATATTGTTGGTGTTGCATAGTTGCTTTTCTTACGCAGAGTCGCATTCAATGTGATGTTAAAATAATGGCATGAACTTATTACGTGAAATTTCCTTCGGCGAATGAATACAAAATTTTTCGCAAACGTAACATAATTATTTATGTGAAGACAATAAAAAAAAATGTGTATACATATATATAAAGTTATAGAAAAAAAGCAAGAAGTTGCCAAAATGGATCTCTATAGCTTTTAACTGTACTTAAAAGACTTAAATGAAAAATTTTGGGTAAATCAAAGATCAAAGTTAAATTATTTACAACCGAAAATCTTTATGTTTCAAAAATTAATTGACCTTTCTATTAGCGTTACATTTTTAAACGATTAATTTCACAAAAAGTTTTACAGTTGCGAAAATTTGACTTTTAATCCTTTAGAAGATAACTATTTATATCCACCAAATATTTTTAGTACCGTTATAATCACATTTAGTATAGTACAAGACCCAATTCTGCATTCCGGAATGACTTGGAGCGGTATTCCCCAGCCAACGGCAGTTGTTTAGAGATCTGAATGAAATATTTAGTAGCTGCAGGTACTATATTCACTTGGTGTTATTCAGTTTATCCGCAAGAACTTTTGGTCTGTTTGACCCTCACTGGTCATAATTAATTTCACATATCGTTTCTTCCGTATCAAGCCATGGATCAATTTGCCATAGAAGCTTTCAAAGTAAAGCAAAGCGTGCAAAGCCATTCAAATGAGCCAACATAGGATTAGAACATGAATATAAGTAAAGAAAAGTTTGCACTTCGACCTAAAGGTCTTTTGTGCCCTCTACTAAACGTAA
The DNA here is from genome assembly GCF_027943255.1 of Anastrepha obliqua. NCBI lineage: Eukaryota > Metazoa > Arthropoda > Insecta > Diptera > Tephritidae > Anastrepha > Anastrepha obliqua. The sequence continues at coordinate 26,603,001 of NC_072893.1, forward strand.
TGCCTCATCGAAGCCCAGTTTTCTCAGTAAACCGTTGATGGAGCCCAGTTCAGCTGAGAGTATGCGATTTTGTTTCTAGCCAATGCAGCCGCTACTTTGTTACCAAGCAACCCCTGTTTCCTGGAGCCCATATGACCCGGATAGCATTGTGGACTCAAAGACTAGGACGACAAAGTCTTGAGGGCAGCGTGACTGTAGCTCAAAAGGACAGTTCGCTAAGTTCGGGGGTTTCTTTTTAAATCTATGACTGCACATTTATGCTGGCAAACACCTACGCTAGAAAGATGCTGGGAAAACTCTTCTTTGCCATTGACATTGACAAATACAGCTTTGTTTTAGGGTCATAAATTCCAGCGCTTTAACTTTCGGTCTTTTTTGCGCCTTCGGGTGGAGAATGCAATATTGGAGGATCCTTTCAAGAATAGGGATACTCCAGTTATCTTTAGAGCCCCCCTTAACCCGGAACGTCTACTCACATTTTGTAATCTTTGGGCTATCAGTTCTCGGCGGCTGAGGAAGCGGGCGCAACAGGCTCAACGATAGTATGTTTTTGGATGAGACAAAATGTTTCATGATAAAAGGACATGTTTCGCTTACTGTTTACACCGTCATCGCAGCCGAGGGTGAGTACGCATCGCGCCCGCGAAAGGAGAGAATTGGGATCCCCCTGACTATCTGCGGTCTGCTCCTGGAAAGATGGGCATCGCGCCAACTCAGCGAGCGTTGGGCAAGTACACAAACTTGTAAGGTCGCGAAATCCTTTTGGCCACGTGTGGACAGGGAGCGCTCGGGCGAGCTTCTGAGGGTGACAAAATATCAGCTCTCGAATCTCGTGGGTTTTTTCACAGGTCACTATGCGCGAGGAATGCATGCTGTGAGGCTTGGAATTACCTCAAGTCCCTTTTGCGATGGATGTATGGACGATGAGGGCTAAGATCCAGGCATCTTGGCTCTTATTTCTTTGCTGCGTCTGCTGATATAGCAGGCGTTGTCATTAAAAATCTGATAAATTTCATCAGTAGCACAAAGCGGTTGACGCAAACGCAGCACAGTCATCGTTCGTGATCCACACATTCTAACCCACCCTCCTAAACATCCCAGCACCACCTCTCCCCGCATCCCATCGGTCTTCCTCTTTCACCTCACCTCCTTCAAAATGGTATCACAAAGGACGAATCCGTTTTTCCTCGTCCAAGTGTGCTCATTCCTTGGGCAGCCATACCAACCTAATCTAACCTTACTCTTGCTTTGATTGTAATTTCCTTGCGATGTTAGATTTACAAGGTTTGCTCTTTAATTATGGTGAAGAAGAAAATTGTGAGGGAAACTTCGGTTGCTACGTCACAAGGGAGATTCGGCAGCATTAACACACTCGTCCAATCAGTCATTGTTCAGACTGCAACGCGAAGTGACATTGTGTTGATTTTTTTCGTATATCACCAACTCTATTCCAGTTTTTTCGTAAGCAAGTGCCCTGTTTCGTCAGCCAATCAGCTGATTCGTTGAAATTCGCTTACAGCCGAATAACGGCCTGTTAAAGAGCACACCTCTAAAAATCCCTTCACCATGCATTCCTTTTGACGTGATAACGTCTTATAATTCGATTTAGCCGGCTGCACGCACGAAAAAATGTGTCGTTACCTTGCTCATTTGTCGTTACCTTGTTTATTTGCCGTTACCTTGCTTATTTGCCGTTACCTTGCTCATATGTCGTTACCTTGCTCATTGCCGTTACCTTGAATGAACTGCAAGCGAAAGCGCGGAACGAACGACAAAGCAAACAAAGCAAACGAACGGCAACGTTCGACATCTTGTTCTCTCCTACTTAAGTGAGCGTATATATGTATGTATATGCGCATATGTACATATATAAATTCACGTATTTGTATTTGCATATGCCTTCTTATTGATTATTATTAATTCGATTTACTTGAAGAATTTAAAATAAAACCAAGTTTGTTAATACTACCTGTTGTTTTAATGTTATTATTATTAATTTTTTTATTATATATGAAGGAAAAAATTTATGGTAATATTTACCATATACCTTATAAGATATGTTGTCTATACTAATATTATAAAGAGGAAAACTTTGTTTGTAATGAAGAGGCTCAAAACTACTGGATCGATTTTAAAAATTCTATCACCATTCGAAAGCTACATCATCCACGAGTAACATGGATTATATTTTATTTTGGAAATAGGGCTCGAGATATAGGTCAAAACGTGGACCCGGGTAACCTTCGGATGTGTATGTACAATATGGGTATCAAATGGAAGCTGTTGGTGAATGCTTTAGTACAGAGTATTTTTCATGCCGCTCCGTGACTGGGGTCTCGAGATATAGGTCAAAACGTGGACCCGGGTAACCTTTGGTTGTGTATGTACAATATGGGTATCAAATGAAAGCTGTTGATAAGTGCTTTAATACGGGGTAATTTTCATACCTATTGATGACTAGGGTCTCGAAATATATGCCAAAACGTGGACCCGCCGTGTCTTTGAACCGAATTAAACCAAACTTGCACACATTGTTATATTAAGTAGGTATTGAAGATGATTTCCGTATAGTTTGAATACCTATTGGTAGATAGGGTCTCGAGATATAGGTCAAAACGTGGACCCGGGTAACCTTCGAACGTGTATGTACAATATGGGTATCAAATGAAAGCTGTTGGTGAATGCTTTATGATATGTTATGTTATGTTATGTTATGTTATGTTATGTTATATTATGTTATGTTATGTTATGTTATGTTATGTTATGTTATGTTATGTTATGTTATGTTATGTTATGTTATGTTATGTTATGTTATGTTATGTTATGTTATGTTATGTTATGTTATGTTATGTTATGTTATGTTATGTTATGTTATGTTATGTTATGTTATGTTATGTTATGTTATGTTATGTTATGTTATGTTATGTTATGTTATGTTATGTTATGTTATGTTATGTTATGTTATGTTATGTTATGTTATGTTATGTTATGTTATGTTATGTTATGTTATGTTATGTTATGTTATGTTATGTTATGTTATGTTATGTTATGTTAAAGTATATTATGTTATGTTATGTTATGTTATGTTATGTTATGTTATGTTATGTTATGTTATGTTAAAGTATATTATGTTATGTTAATGTTAACTCATTCTCTATATCCATACAAAATATCTATCAAACAAATAAAATTAAAATTTTGTATTGAAAATTGCAACCATTCCATCAATATTTTCTTATGACGTTGTCACGTTAAACTATCGTCAGTAAACCGACTTTACAGACAACCTCTTTTTTTTTTTTTGAAAGTTGTCGAAGTAAAGCATGTTTGCGTTGGGCCAGCACTTAAGTTACTAGTTTCGAAAATGATTTCCATCAGGGTAGCTTTATTTCTGAATACTCATATTTGCTAATTAAATTTATTTTCCATTTTCAAGACTCAGTTTAACAAATATTTGCGCAAGTGATGAAACTCTTAGTTACTGAAATTGCTTAGTTTTGTTTTTGTTATTTTTATTGAGAACGCAATGATTACACATAAAGTAAGTCTAGTTTCAACACAACTTATTTGCGTTCTCCATGTGGTGCGCCTCACAGATAATGTCGTATTATACTATACATCCATATATAGCGGGTGTTTTTTAAGAGCTTGAGAACTTAAAATGGTAATATAAAACAGAAATTTGTTGGAATGATTTTTTTATTATAATCTGGTTAGTTTCATGGCATTTATTTTTTACTGTGATATCAGGCATATGTCCGCCGCAGCTACGAGTTGGTCAATTCGGTCAACTCGAGCAGTCCAATTTTTTACTACTTTTTCCAATAAATCTGAGTAATATACCCAGTCAGGCGGCCGCCATAGCCGAATGGGTTGGTGCGTGATTACCATTCGGAATTCACAGAGAGGTCGTTGGTTCGAATGTCGGTGAAAGCAAAATTAAAAAAAAAAAAAAAAAAAAAAAAAAAAAAAAAAAAAAAAAACATTTTTCTAATAGCGGTCGCCCTCGGCATGCAATGGCAAACCTCCGAGCGTATTTCTGAAAAAGCTCCTCATAAAAATATCTGCCGTTCGGAGTCGGCTTGAAACTGTAGGTCCCTCCATTTGTGGAACAACATCAAGATGCACACCACAAATAGGAGGAGGAGCTCGGTCAAATACCCAAAAAGGGTGTACGCGCCAATTATTTACTTAATATACCCAAATAAGCCCAATCAGCAAAAATGTTACGCAAACGATGGCCATTCAATTCTTGCACGAACTGCATTTTATAGGTACGTACATCAAGACCCTTACGTAAAATTTTCCACGTTGTCGAAGGACAAAGGCCAACAAGTTGAGAATGGCGACGAATCGACGAATCGACATTTCGATGTTGTTGTTGTAGCAGTTTACTTTGCCTTGCCAATGTAGTGTATATCACCGGTCGTCTTCGTCTAGCTCATCCAACGGTAGGCCCAGGAAATGCGCGGTTTCGACAAGTTGGGTTCAGAGTGAGAGGGGTGTTAGACGAGTGGGTTTGATGGGACATGTGAAAAGGTAGTTAGTGTCGAGCGGGGTGCCTTCACATGCCGGACATATGTTTAGTATGTCGGGGTCAATTCTGGATAGGTAAGAGTTTAACTTGCTACAATATCCGGAACGGAGGTGATGGTTGGACTCCGAATACGGCATTCGGTGGTCGGGAGCTTATAAAGGTGGTGACGGTCTCTCGATGAAAGTCGTTTACTGTCTGTCTAAACACTGTCTGGTCCAGTAAGTGTCTGTTAGTTTTGTCCTGGATCTCGTCGGCGGAATGGAGGAGGTATTTTCTGACGTGCCTGGGAGGCGGCTCAAGCTCAAACTGGTGTCTGCAAGGGTGAAACCTGCGGTAGTAGTTTATTGTGCTCCTTTACTGCGAGCATCTGTGCCCCGTTGTGAAGGTGTTGAAGAGGGGTTATCAGAAGGCAACCCGTCGCTGTCCAAATAGCAGTGTTTGGGCAAGTCTGGAGCTTTATTCACTACGTGTCATTACATAGTTCCAGGCGCCCAGGCAGGCGCAGCGTAGTTTAGAACCGGCCGGCCAATTATCTTAAATGTCGATAGCAACAATTCTCTGTCTTTGCCCAAAGTGCGGCCGGCAAGCGATTTGAGGACCTCGTTGCGATTTTGGACTTTAGTGGCAATTGCGGTCGGTTGCGTGCGCAGAGAAGGAGAGCAAACTGTCAAAGGTTACATCCTAAATTTTGGGATTGTTAACAGTCGGAATTGGTGTGTCGACTTTTACCTTGAGTTGCAGTTTGACCTCTTTTGTCCAGGTGGTAAAGAGGGTCACCGCGTACTTGCCCGCACAGTTGGAAATCCCTCGCAGTGAGAAAGCGAGAAAGGTCGGTGCGGTAAACGTTCTTTTTGGCGCACAGGCCATCAATGTCATTGCCCGACGCCATTATCGTGCAGTCGACAGCATATACGACCAGGGAGACTCCCGCTGGTGGTTGGGGGAGCTTCGAGATGTAGAAGTTGAACAGCAAGGGAGAAAGGACACCACCCTGCGGTACACCTTATTCTATCTTCCTCTGCTTTGATGTTTGATATTGGAAAGTCACTGACGAGTGACGACCACTCAGCCCTGGCGGGAGTGACGACTGTTCAATGTCATCTAGTAGCGTGGAATGGCTGACTGTATCGAAAGCCTTCTTCAAGTTCAACGCTACTAGGGCAGTCCTCTTGCAGGGGCGGTTTTAGTTAAGCCCGTGGTTTATCTGGGCGTTTATGACGGTGAGTGCTGTGGTGGTTCTGTGCACTCGTTGGAAGCCATGCTGATGTGGGGATGGGGCCAGGTGATTCGTGAAGAATGTGAGTAGGAGGGCTTCAAGTGTCTTTACTACTGGGTAAAGGGGAGTTATCGACCTTTGAGATTCCCCTTGGTTGGCGGGTTTCCCAGGTTTCAGTCGCGGAACCACTCTCCCTGTTTTCCATTTATCAGGGATGCCCACATTTCGATGTCTTCTTCAACACTTCGCTTTTCACTTCTTCACTTCACTTTTGTTTTAAAATAAATTTCCACAATTTGGAAGCATTTTTCTGTCGTTAAACGATTCATGATGACTTGTCAAACCTTACTGAACAGAAATGTCAATGCAATTTGCTATTCTCAGCTGTCAAACCCCTGTTATCGATTTCGACAGTTCTTATGCAGTTAAAAAAACAACGATATATATATGTATAATATATATATACGAGGTGTGTTCAAAAAGTAAGGTATCTTTTTACCCTCTTCGAAAAATATTTACTTATTTTGTACCATTCAAAATATTCGCCCTCAGATATAATTCATTTGTGCCACCGCTTTTTGTAATCCTCGAACAACCTCTAACCAAAAAGCGCTCGGGTATAGTATAAGCTTTTCCAACGATGGGGCCTACCATATATTATCGCAATTGTTCTAAATCGCCGTCTGTTTATAGATATTTTCTGTTTTGAACATAAGAAAAAGTCGCAAGGGACAAGTCCGACGAGTACCGTAGTACTTTCTAATAATCTTCTATTAACATTTCTTACTAAGTACTCCTCCGGGTGTATAAAGTACGATTCCGGCGAAGGTCTAACTCTTCTTAACCTGCTTTTTTTTTTGTTTTGCTATTTTTACTATCAATAAGCAGTTTATTAATAGTTAGTTATGAATCAGAAATTGCAATTTCTATTGCTCGATGTCCCTTTCACGAGATGGACTCCAACAGTAGTCGTTCATCATTCATCGTATCAAAGTCTCGATTTTCACCATCTCTTCTTGCTCATCGCTTTTATTGCACAGATTTTCCGGAGAATCGAAGTATTGGCATCAAAAAGTTGCAGCACCGCCCAAGATATTCAAAGTGTCGTTCCCGCGACAGTCGGTTCTAAGTTACCGGAACGACGCGAATTTTTATACGGCCAATGACTATCACTGCAGCTTCTTTCTCTGCACGTTGTATGGGGAATTTTTGTGCTGCTACAACAACATGTTCAAAGTGTCATCAAAGATGATGGGTCTTATGTTTTGGAACTCGGAAAAGGTATCTTTGTTAGTCGATTATAAGAAAAAGGTGTGAATATTAGGGAGAACGCGACGCTATACTCGTACTTTTAGGAAAAGTGTAGATGACATTACGGTGCTAAAAACAGATGTCATTTTGGAAAAAGTAGTGGACAATGGATCTGTAAAAAAATTACGTTGCGATGTGCGCCCAACACAAGTGATACTTAACCACCTTCTCTATAGTTCAAATTTAATTTATTCTTTCTTCTTATTCTTATTAATTTCCAAAAATGAAAAAAAAATATATATATATTGTATTTATAAAACATATTTACCTACATTCCACATTTTATTTAAATTTAGAACTTTGACTCAATTCACAAATTTTAAGGGGGAACGCCACTGTGGAGGTCAAAAATAGTCGATTTTTGGGAATTTTTTTTGTAGGTAGGAATGATTATTCGAGGATCGGACAAAAGGCAATTTATTATATATGTATTAAACTATGTTGATGTAAATTTTTATTAAAAAATATTGAAAATTGACAAATTTATGTAAATAAACGTAACGAGTTAAAAAAAATGACGTCATCTGGTGGCAGCGATACAGCAATGATAAATTATCTGAAACCAAAAATTTTATTAATCTACGCAATAGTGGCTATCTTTGTACGTAACTGTTTTTTTTTTTTTACAAAATGCTGGTGATTTGAATTTCGATGTGTGTTTTTCACCATTTTTTTTAAATGCAACAGGCCCAAAAAAAATTGTTATTTTCAAAATTTTGAAAATCGGCTACTTACTTAGGATAGCCAATGCGATAACAAAAATTAAAAAAAAAAAATTATATCGGTTCATTAGTCTTCGAGAAATCGTTGCCACCTTATCAAAAAAAAAAGTCGTTTCGAGAGAAACGCGTTAGAAATAAAGCATCGTATCGTAAGCGCTACCGGGCCGAACCGACGGGCGCTCACTTAAGTGCACATAGAATCGGAAGTAAAGCGAATTTCGCTTTAAAATTTTTACCACATTTTCTTGAGTAATTATACTAATAATTTATGCAAAACAAAAAAAATCAATTTTTTTGAATTTTTACAGTGGTGTTCTCCTTTAATTTGTCTTTATTTTTACTTTGCGATCAGTTGTTGTTCTCACTTGCAAACTCTTACAAGTAAAAATATATCCAGTAAAAACTTGCAACTTCCCCTCTAAATGAAGTGTTATTTTGCTCTCTCACTTTCCCCTACTTTGCAAGTGTACACGGATGCATGACCATCAAAACTTGCTTCATGAACAGACCTAATAATAATTATCGAGAGGTGCAAACGAAGCTATTTGACGAATAATCCTTAACTGGTTAAAAATCACTAGAATTCCGATTTATCCAACTTGGCAAGCTTAAAACTTTTAAGTTAAAACAATTGTTTGAAAGGAAATAAATAAATGTGCGCATTTTTATTGGAGGATAGGTACTTATATTTTGTTTTCTTTCATTTTATTATTTTATTATTTTTGTAGTCTGTAAACGTTTGGTTGTTGACTTTATTTTATTCAAATAACATTGATAATTTGCTTTTGTTACTTAAATTTTTACAAATTTTATAAGGGATTGCATTATGTTCTGTATACCGTCGAAAGGTAATTTCTTCTTCGCATTGAATTTTGTTGTTTGCTAATCATTTTTGTTCTTGTTTGCTTTTTTATAATAATCGTATTCTTTTTTCCTTGATTTTTGTTTTTTTGATGCTTTGCAATTTGCTTTGGATTTTTATTTAATTTTTTTATTTTTGTTTTTTTATGATATACGTAATTAATATGTAACTTTTACAATAAAATTGAAAAATTTTAAGATTTATCTAGAAATGAAGATGTGCTCTCTGCTACTTTGCAATTTTAAATGTATGACATAATCTGCCTTTCCCGCTCACAGTACGAATTTTCTCTTTCAAACTCTTTTTGTATGTATATACGAGTATGCATAAGTATGTATGTAAGTTCTCACGTTTCAACGGTAAATGATTATTTGCCGCATCCCTCTCTTTCCGCTTTGGCGAATTCACACTTTTTCATAATAATTTCCTAATATGTATATTTTTTTTATATTATATATATTTTTATATATGTATTGATATTATTTGAATTTTTTGTTGATTTTTTATAGAAACATTATTCGCTGCTTGTTTTTTTTTGTTTTTGTTTTACTTTGAAATGAAGAAATATTGCGAATATTTGGTATTGTTTTTATGTTGTCTGTTTTACTATAAGTGGATTAATAAAAAAGTACTGGTAATCAATTCATTTCAATTTCATTTGAAACTTAAGATTTATTTAAAATTTATATTTGAGTGCACGAAAAATTACTACAAAAATAGAATTTGGTAATAAATTAAACAAAAACGTAGGCGTTGTTGTACATGTCGCGCAGGTTTTGAGCCAATCGTTTGCAAGATTACCTGAAAACACCCACGACAGTTGACTTTACGGTACCGAAAAGGACACGTATTTCAATCCGGCCAAGGACTATGTTGTTGTTGTTGTAGCAGCATAAACATTACCCATACGTACATACGGGGAATGCTGCTAGAGTGACAGTCCTTGGCCGGATATAAATCCAGGTCGTTTCGGTAACGTGGAACCGACTGTCGTGGAAACGGGTCAAAGACTATCACCGTAGCTGCTGTTGCTGCTACAACAACAACCACCTGGTAGGGCACTACCATTCACATTCCCACGACAGTCGATTCTACTTAACCGGAACGATCCGAATTTATGTTCGGCCAAAGACTGTCACTTCAGCAGTATTCGCTGCTACAACAACAACAACACTACCATTCAAGAGTTGAAGGCTTTAATAGTTCTATCTAATATGAAAATATGTTTTTAAATTTTCTTTGCTCCACATGCAGGAATTACGATAAAGCTAACCTCTATTGGTTTTGAAATATTGCGGAATATTATTTTTGATTTGATCAAATTTTTTGTTAATTTGAATCGAGAAAAATTTAAAAACTTATTTTAGGATTTTAATATTAGATTTATTAAGGGGGAATACCACTGTGAACGCGTGGAAATTAAGTGATTTTCATGATTTTTTTTTATAAGTAGGGATGATTGTTTCAGGATCGGACAAATTATTTTTTATTTAACATATATTCAACCATACTGACACAAATTTTTATTAAAAAAAAAGAGGTTGTCTGTAAAGTCGGTTTACTGACGATAGTTTAACGTGATAACGTCATAAGAAAATACTGATTGAATGGTTGCATTTTTCAAAAGAAAATTTTAATTTTATTTGTTTGATAGATATTTTGTATGGATATAGAGAATGAGTTAACATTAACATAACATAATATACTTTAACATAACATAACATAACATAACATAACATAACATAACATAACATAACATAACATAACATAACATAACATAACATAACATAGCATAACATCACATAACATAACATAACATAACATAACATAGCATAACATAACATATCATAACATAACATAACATGCTGTTCAAGCAAGGTAACGACGCATGAGCAAGATAACGACGCATTTTTTGGTGCGTGCAGCCGGCTACATAGAATTATAAGATGTTATCACGTCAAAAAATAATAACATTAAAACAATAGGTATTATTAACAAACTCGGTTTTATTTTAAATTCTTCAAGTAAATCGAATTAATAATAATCAATAAGAAGGCATATGCAAATACAAATAAGTGAATTTATATAAGTACATATGCGCATATACATACATATATACGCTCACTTAAGTAGGAGAGAACAAGATGTCTAGCGTTGCCGTTCGTTTGCTTTGTTTGCTTTGTCGTTCGTTCCGCGCTTTCGCTTGCAGTTCATTCAAGGTAACGGCAATGAGCAAGGTAACGACACATGAGCAAGGTAACGGCAATGAGCAAGGTAACACTAATGAGCAAGGTAACGACACATTTTTTCGTGCTTGCAGCCTGTTAAATCGAATTATAAGACGTTATCACGTCAAAATATTAAAAATTACAATTGTTATTAATATTAATGCAATGACGTCATCAAAAACTGATGCACCCTGGTGGCCACGATACAGCGGTGAAAAATCAACTGAAAGCAAAAAACCAAAAACATTGTAATCTATACATGTTGTTGTTGTTGTTGGTGTTGCAGCAGTAACTTTGCCCTGTCAGTGTAGTGTAATCACCGGTCGACTTCGTCTAGCTCATCCAACGGTAGGCCTAGGAAACTAGCTGTTTCGACAGGTTGGGTCCAGAGGGAGAGGGATGTTAGATGAATGGGTTTGATGCGGTATGTGAAAAGGTGGTTAGTGTCGAGCGGGCTGCCTTCACATGCCGGACACTTAATCTATACATCAATGGCTATCGTCGTACGTGGCGGTTTTGTTTTTATTTTGTATTTTTTTTTTTTTGAGAAAATGGTGCAGGTTTGAAAAATGAGTTTGTGTTTTTACCCTTTTTTGTTATCGAAAGGCTTGAAAAAATATTAATTTTGGGAATTTAAAAAAACGGCTATGGACGACTGTAGCCAATACATGTACAAAAATTTAAAAAAAAAAAATTAAAAAAATAAATAAAAAAAAATAAAAAGAAAAATTAAAATCTTTTCATAAGTCTTCGAGCAATCGAGGCCACCATGTTCAGAAAAGTCGTTTTGAGAAAAACGCATTTAAAGTTTTCATTGGCCGTTGTAACTCACTACCTGCACTTATTGTGTTGGGTATAACTTCGTCAAGATTTTAAGTTAATTTTTTTTTTACATATTTTTGAATATATCTACTTTAAGAAAATGCAAAAAAAAATCGATTTTTTGAAAAAATAACAGTGGTGTTCCCCCTTAAGAATTTTTTTACAAATAGTTTTGTGTTGAAAAGGCAATGTAATAATTTTCTTAGATCTGATTGAAGCTTTAGGGAAATAGAAACTTTGGTCTGTGTTTCTTGTTTTTTGTACAAGATGGCGCAAAATTAATCACTCTATCGGAAGATAGAGATAAACTAGGTTTTGATTTCAAAAGAAAAAAAAAACAGAAAAAAATGGTTTATTATAAAATTTTAGAAAAACGGTGACCAGATTAAAAAAAAAAAGATATTTGCAGCCATTCAATTGAAATGCCAATTTATTATTATTTATTAACAAAATTAACAATTGAAATTTTTTTATTATTTGGGACCAAATCAAACTCCAACTCTGTTTTAACTCGATTTATAAACAATGTTTTTTTTTCCAGAATAAATAACAAAATTAACTATGAGAAGTTCAAGAAATCAAAAATACATTTTTTACATACCTTTTTGGGAGTAATTTAAACTAAAACTCAAACTCTGTTTTAATTCAAAACTTTAACTAAAAAGACATAGTTTATAGTTTTGATTTAGAAAAAAAAACAGAAAAAATCATTCAATTGAAATGCCGATTTATTATTTTTTATTAACAAAATTAAAAATTAAAACTTTGAAAAAAAAAAAAATTTTTTTTTTGCTTACTTTTCTGGGACCAATTGAAACTCAAACTCTGTTTTCACTTAATTTTTACATGTTTTTTTTTTTGTTTTCAGGGAGCAATAAAAAAATGTAAAAAAAAAATCGATTATTTTAAAATTTCCGAAGCAGACATACAATGATCAGATTGAAAAAAGAAAGTAGAGTTTTGCAGCGCTTAGTTTCTAAAATTCTCTATATAATTTTGTGTATTCGTGCAATGGTTTAAACTGTTTTGTATTTTTGCTGTTCTCTTGGGCGATATTTTAAGTTATAAGTATGTACGTATTTCTATAATGTAAAGTACTTCAAATTGCTATAAGTTTTATATTATTTTTAATAATTATGAATTAATGAAAAAGTATGTATGCATGTTTTTGTTTCTTTTTTGTTTGTTTTTTGTTTTTTTTTGTTTTTTGGTTTTTAGTTTTGTTTTATTAACTTAGCATTTGCTTTGCTGATTGCGTTGATGGTATCAACTTTTTTGCTTTTTTGTTTTTTCTTGTGTGTTTGCACATATTGTATTTAACTTATTTATTTATTTATTCATTTATTTCTTTATTTATTTAATTAGCTTTAATCTTAATTGTAAATTCACATTTCAGTTATAAGTAAGTGTAATATTATTTAAGAAAATTTTAGTAAATTCTTTATAGATAGTTACATATCGCTTACGTAGAAAGGAAATCAAATAATAACTGATAGTCTATTCATTGATTAACAATTAACTAAACAATTTCAATGCGATCCCCTCACAATTGGTTAACAATCATCATACATTTTACATATGCATATTTATAAATATTTACTTTTTAGATCAATAGATTACTTGTAACCATTATAAAAATATCAAAATAAAAATCGCTAAGCTTTATGATTATTTCGAGATTCTTCTTCGGTTCGGTCCAAGTAAATGAGGAGCAAATAGGGAGAGAGAGAGAAAGAAAGAGAGAGGCACACATATATATAGAGAGAGAGTGAAGAGGGAGAGAAAGGAGAGAAGAGAGAGGAAAGAGAGAGTAGAGTGAGAAAATAGGGAGAAGAGAGAGTGAATCGAAAAACTGCTTATATCAAAAGTATACATTATGGGCCTTAGGCACAAACAGTGTGCTTTAACTCAAACAAAATTTGCAAATTTTCCGAGTAAAAGATGCGTTTTGTACATATATACGTATGCATGCATGTGATAAACACTGCTTAACTTGCGCGCAAACATTTGTTGCTGTGAGCTCAAACTTCACATTCCTGACTATATCACAAAGTTCAAACTGTGACTTGATCTCAAAGGCGGCGCTTGATTTTAAAGATCAAACTGTGAATTGATCACAGAGGCGGGGCTTGATTTCAAAGTTCAAACTGTGAGTTGATCTCAAAGGCGGAGCTTGATTTCAAAGTTCAAACTGTGAATTGTTTTCAAAGGCGGGGCTTGATTTCAAAGTTCAAACTGTGACTTGAACTCAAAGGCGTAGCTGGATTTCAAAGTTCAAACTGCGAGTTGATCACAAAGGCGGCGCTTACTTTTGAAGTTCAAACTGTGACTTGATCTCAAAGGCGGCGCTTACTTTTGAAGTTCAAATTGTGACTTGCTCTGAAAGGCGGCGCTTGATTTCAAAGTTTGAACAGTGACTTGATTTGAAAGGCGGCGCTGAATTTCACATGGCGAGTTAAGCAATATTTTTTTTTATAATACATAAAAAGTGAAATGTAGATACATTTATTAGCACGAAAATTCAGTCTACATTGAAGTTAACTTTTTATGCAAAAGTTGAATTTTCTCTTCTCTTGCGCAAGAACGTAAAATAGGTATATACAGGCGTGTAAGTATGCACCTATCTTATAGATAGTAATTTCGCATCACTGAAAGCTAAGTTTGAGGATATACAGATGTACATATGTACATACAGAATTGTTAACTATATGGCAACTACAAAACAAATATGAATCGCTTTTCTCAGCATTTTTGTAAAATGCCTATTATGACTTAGAGGAAAATTTAATGACCGAGCGAACAGAAATAAAGGCAGCAATTACATATGTATGTATGTATGACTATAATGAAGATGGCACGTATAAGACCACAAAACGATCACCAGATGAGTGTGCACGGCGTTTACGCCAACATTACGTGAAGCACGACGGTCGCTAGGAGCGTCGCGCCACGCCTCGTTACTCCATAAACCAGCATATGCACGTACATATATAAGTACAATATGCAGGTGTGTGTGTATGCATGTATAGGTGCGTATGTGCAGCTGCACATACTTCAACTGCTCAGTAGCTTGGCGTACACTCGTATTCACTTGTCAAATACAAATACAACCATCTGATGATGATCTCACCAATACAGTTGCGAACACGCAATCTCGGTTGCGAATGCGTATAGAGTAGTTCGAGTCACTTTCGTTTGATTCGCGCGCGTACAACCACCGTGCATCAAAAGTAGGACGAGAAGATATAACAACGACGAGATATATTTATTTAATTTTCTATGCATTTCTTTTCATTTGCTTTGTTTCATCTTTTGTTTTTTTTATTTTTATATTTTTTGTTTTTGCGTGTTTAATTCTCTATTTGTTTCTGTTATACTTTTGACACAACTCCACGATTCATTCAACTTGCATTTTGATATTTCTTTCCTAATCTGTTTTTTTTTTTTGAATTCTTTCCTTAACCTAAGAGTTACGTTCCTTTTGTTCTCATTTATCATATATTTTCTTCTGGCTGGCTTTCCGCTTGACCGTTTACTGTTTACTACCCGTAGTACAAATACAATGTTGTTATGAAACGTAACGTTGAGTGCGGGCACTTGGCCTACATATCTACTAAAACACTGTGGACTTAGAATTATCCATTGATTGCATTCGCATTGGCGTTAGCATTGGCATTCGCCGCTGCAGCAGCGGCAGCTGACAATGATTTTTGTCCCTCCTCAGCTGGCGATGGCGTCGAATCGCGTCGCGGCGGCATGCGTTCGTTCACCGCATCCAGTCCCTTGGCTTCGGCGAACGAAGTGATCTTGTGATTGGGTGAGAAGCCTTGCATCGCATTCTTCAATGACTGTTTGCCACCGGATAGTGCACCCAATGGCAGTGCACCGGTTGGTGTGAGCCCCTTCAATTGTAATACAGATTCAGACTCCTCACGTAGCACTGAGAATACACGCGCCATTTTACCGATCGCACGAATTTTATTCCGTATGACTTCTTTGCGTAACGCCGCCTCGTCGTCGGATAGCGGTTCTTCACTCTCCTCCGTCATAAGTTCATCGTCCGAGCAAATATTCAACACATTCACCAACATCTCGGTTACTTTCTCGCCCACAAATGGCAAAGACCATGTGAATACGTCCATGAAATTCGGAAGCCAGTATGGATGTGGAGAGCAGTTGAATTGCCTGATGTTCATCACATTGTTCTCATACTTCAGCACTGCCGCTTTGTTGTTGTACACATCCAAGTAATTGGGTGCCGAGAAGATGGTTATTAGTGAGGGAAATCCAGTGGTTTGACTTTTGCGATACATACGATAGCCGGCGTCCTGCGCCTCATGCGCACGTATAATCGATAGAAGATTGTTGTTTTGCAAAAAGTCACAGCAGGCAGCGTAGCTGTAGAAATATGAACAGCCGCGCACCGAGTTGTGCGAATAAAAGTCCGAATTTTTCTCATTGCCGAAATCTTCTAAGGGATCTGACCACAATAAATCACACATTGGACCGAATGCTGGTGGCTCCTTAAATCTATCCAGACGGCGTATATCCTCCAGCTCGTGAATTTCGGGTGACAAGCCGCCATGGACACACAGAAACTGTTGGTTCATTAGTGCCGCTAGGGGTAGACAATCGAAAGCCTCCATGCAAGCATCATACACCCGTTCCGAATATTTAATCTTGCACTCTTGCTTGAAAGTGAAGTACTCTGTTAAGTGACGGCATTCGTGATTGCCACGCAGCAAGAATAATGTATTCGGGTAGGTGATTTTCAGTGACCACAAATACAAGACGCACTCAATACTAAAATAGCCTCGATCCACATAGTCGCCCAGGAAGAGATACTTGGTGGAGGCGGGTGAGCCGCCAATTTCGAATAGTTTCATCAAATCATAAAACTGGCCGTGTATGTCACCACAAACGGTCACTGGTGCCTCAATATCAATCATGGTCTTCTCTTGGCGCAGCAGTGTGGCGCCCTCTTGAATGATGCGCAGAGCGGCAGCCTCCTCGATGCGTCCCTCAAGTATGAAGTGTTGCTTGAGTACGTCATGATGTGGCTTGCCAGTGCGTGCATCAAATACGTCGGCCACTGTTAGTTTGCGACTCGGCGGAAACGGCACGCTGTCAATGACGCGCTCCTTAGTCGATAGACCTGTCTTTTTGGTGGGACTTTGTTGAGATTGCGTATTCGAGTTCTCGCCACCGCCACCATTGCCCGCTGTCCCATTGCCGCCGCTCACTTTGTCATGTGTGTTGTTGGTAGTGGTGGCTGCACCACCGCCACCGGTGCCAGTAGCATTTGACTGTTGTTTACCATTTTGCTGCGGCACCGCTTGATTGCCCGTATGCTGTGTAACCGAAGACATGCTGTTTGTTGTTGTTTTTTTTTGTTTTTGATTTTTTTTTTAATTTTTACTCGCTTTTCGCTTAGTTCGGTGCTGTGAATTTGTGAGCGATTTGCCAGAAACTGTCGGCGTTGCGGCTACTTTTGGCCGTCGCTAGCAGTGGTAATGCAGCAGTTGCCTGCAAGTAGAGGGAAAAGAATAAAATATTTTTTAATTGTCTTATTTTTCATATGCATTTCCTATATATTAAATTAATGCCTTTAATAAAAGATGAGGCATTAAACCAATGCAGACGATTTTAATTAAATGTAGCAACCATTGCGAAATATTTCTTTGAATAGCCAACCAAACTGTGTTTATTCGATGTCCATAATTTTTGCTCTTACAGAGTAATGCCAGCTGCATAATCAGTATATTTTCAAATACATACAAACATATTTTTTTTTTGGTTTTTTTTTCGTATACGCGAGATATACTTTTAGTCAACATCACATGTTTAAAAAAAAAAAAAAATTACATGAGTTGAGTAAATTTATGGTTGATAAATTACTTTCAGTTTAATTGCGCGGCATTCTTGCAAAGCTCGTGGTTGTGGTTTCGTTATTATTTCTGATTGCGCATTTTGGCACTGCTAATAATGACTTTCACGAGATTCATACCCCAAATACAGGGGGGTATTTTTCATGCTATGCCAAATTTCTGGCCTACTTTATGGCACAGAATAACAATGACTACATTGTCCCTGCTTGGCGGTAGGGAAATAAATGCTGTGGCAGGAGGGGCTAGAATCACTAGGTTCGTTCATAGAGGTATACCACAGTGCGGCATCCTCTCGCCTCTCCTTTGGCTAGTAGCTATGGATGAATCCTTAACTCGCTCAAACAGGGGAGGAGTAAAGGTGGTAGCATATGCCAAGTTGGTGGTTAGCTCTTCAGAAGGGCTACAACTCCACTAAATTAGAGAGAGTGGAGAGAACTGCATGTGTGGGCATCACTGGTGCCTGTAGAACATGCCCTACCGCTGCGCTCAACGTTATTCTCCACTTAATTCCTGTGGATCTGCAGGTTAAATCCATTGCTGCTCAGAGTGCTATTAGGCTGAAGGAGTTTGGCCTTTGGAGACAACTTCCTGTAGGACATAGCAGCATCTTGAAGCAGATCTCCCCTTCCTTCTCTGATATTCGCACCGGCCTCTCCATCCGCAAACTCTGAGGGTTGTGCTAGGGCTATCTTTCCGAGCAAGCAAGATTGGAAAGAGGGGAGAGTTGGTGCGGATGTAGATGCCTCTGTTTTCACTGACGGATCCAAAATGGAGTCTGGAGTGGGAGCGGGGGTCTACTCCAAATCAGCCAGCATTTCGGTCTCCTATAAACTGCCGGAGACAAGCAGCGGCTTTCAAGCAGAGGTCTTCGCGATCCTGCAGGCATGCAAAATGCTTCGGGATCGCTGTTGGGAGGGAGACATTAATATTTTTTCCGATAGCCAAGCTGCGATCAAGGCACTGTCGTCGCCGTATTGCACCTCTCTTCGGTGAACTCCTGTAAGGAGGAACTCAAACATCTCGATCGAGCAGGAAACATCTCCCTTATCTGGGTTCCTGGGCACAGGAATATAGAGGGAAATGAAATTGCCGACGAGCTTGCCAGGAAGGGGTTGACAGAACCGGTTTATGCTGCCCCTCTCTCAGACATCGGTGTCTCTTTGTCCGTTGTTAAAGGAAAACTACACAATTTCTTTCTAAGAAAAGCGTAAGACAGATGGAGGTCTGTCTCATCGTGTGCTATTTTGAAAACATTATGACCCCAATACGATAGAAACAGAACACTTAAGGTGATGGGAATCCCCCGCCATTCTATTTCCAAACTCATTGCGGTGTTCACTGGTCATGGGGTGATCGGTATTCATGCGGAAAAGCTTCGATTTCCGTACAACCCCTATTGCAGAAGCTGTGGGGATCTTGCAGAGAAAGAGACTGTGGAACACTTTCTCTGGCGGTTTGAGATTCCTTAGAGTGCCCTTTGGGAATGACTTGAAGAAATTCTCCAGCCTAGATCCCTTTTCTCTCATCCCCTACATCAACCGCACTGGATGGCTGTAGAAGGTTTTCTCTTCCCAATAATTTTTCTTTACACAGGTAGTGGTCCACATTATGGCATCAAAACGGCAAATAAGTGCTACCTACCTACATCTGATGCAGCGCACCACGCGGTGTACGAGACAAACATTTCCATTTTTTCATTTTTGTTTTTCAGGTAAAAAATTACTGGTTTCATCTGGCCACTGGTTTACAAATAACTCATAATTTTTTTAAACCAAGAACCAGGCCATCCAATTCCTATGTAAAATCAATCGCTGAAAGGTTAGGTTAGGTTGAAGTATTTGACTTGTAGTCACGCATATACCGGTTCGGTTTACAGCGATACCAGATGGAGTTCATTAGTTATGTGTTTTGAAGTAGTTGTTGTTGTAGCAGATTATTAAACTCTGCTAGTGCGATGCAGTCACCTGTCGTCTTCGTCTAAATGGTAAACAGAGCAACCTTCCCCAAGGATAAACTGAGGATGCTCACGGGCATTCTTACAAGTCTCTGTAAACCGCGTAGTCATCTGCGCATGATCGGAATTTGGTCTACGGACTTCTGTCGTTTCTGCGAGCAATCTAAGGAGATTCCAGTGCACCTTCTTTTGGAATGCAGCGCTATAGCGTGGAGAAGGTTAAGACATCTGCAGCCAGAAGAAAATCTCGTTCGCTCAATCCAACCCAGCTCTATCCTGAGTTTAATAAGGGAACCGGGTCTGGATGTGGTACTGTGATGAGTAGAGGGCATCAAAGACCACGAGGTCGAAGTATAAACCTCATAAAGGATCTATCTGTATCTATCTACAAAGACTCAGAAAACGTGCTATTTTGACAGGTTGGGTCTAGAGGAAGATGGGTGTTAGGTGAGTAGGTTTGACAGGGCATGTGAATAGGTGGTTAGTGTCGTGGGGTATACCTTCACATGCTGAACACATATTGGGCATGTCGGGGTCGATTCTGGATAGGTAGGAGTTTAGTCTGCTACAAAATCCACAACACAATTGGGCCAAAGTTACGCCAGTCTCGCGAGGCAACTGAAGCTCTTCGTCTGCAATAGGTGGTGGTTGGACTCCGATAATGGTCTTTAGGGGTCAGAAGCTTAAGAGGGTGGTAAAGTCCTCCCAATGAATGTCGTTTAGTGTTTGTCTGCATACTGTCCGGTGCAAGAGTTGTAAATATATTTTGTCCTGGATCTCGTCAGTATAGTTTAGGAGATGTCTCCTGACGTACCTACGGTAGCAACCTAGAAGAAACTGCTTGCTGAGCATTTTGTTGTGCTCCTTAACAGGGAGTATTGATGCCTCATTGTGTAGGTGTTCCAGGGGGGCATCAGGAAACATCCCTTGGCTGTCCTGATAGCAGTATTTTGACAAGTTTGCAACTTCGTTCACTGCGAATCGCTGGTAGCAAGCAACCGGACAGGCAGTCCACGGCAGTCGGAACGATCCAGATTTATAGCCGGCCAAGGAGTGTTATTCCTGCAGCATTCCCCGTTCATATATAGGGAATTTTTTTGCTGCTACAACAACAACCAGAGAAGTGAAGCGTAACTTATAACCAGCCGGCCAAGTCCTGGTGGCAAGCGATTTGAAGGCTTTTTTGTGGTTTTGGATTTTAATAGCAATTGTGGTTGTATTCGCAGAAAAGGAGACCAAACTATCAAAGGTGACGCCCAAAATTTTGGGGTTGTTTACTGTCGGCATTGGTCAGAATTAGCTGTTCCCACGACAGTCGGTTCTATGTAAGCGGAACAACCCGGCCAAGGACTGTCTCCTCAGCGATATTCCTCGTATATGGATGGGGAATGTTTATGCTGCTACAACAACAACAAGAACAACAAAAACCTTTAGCTGTAGTTTGACCTCCTTCATTCAGGTGGAAAAGAGCGTCGCCGTGGCTTGAGTGGGAGAAAGCTGGATATTCCTCTCTGTGGAAAAGCGAGAAGTCTGGTGAGATAGTCTACCCGCATTGCGCCCGTTTCTAGTGCGATTTTGAGGAGATATTTCTAACTTGGTGCTGATATTTCTTGTAGTGCATCAAATTGTCGTGCCTCCAGATATTTTAATCGCGTTTTGAATAACGCAGGACATCTACTTCTTAAAATGCTAGGGGTCCTAGATGCTCTACAGTTTTTCTTGAGCTTGAGAACTTTATATACCCGCGCACTTGGGCACTTTAATTTGGGCTGGCTGTTTTGAAAGCAAACTAACTCATAGAGAGTGAGAGAAGATTGGAACGGCAAAGCACGGATGGATATTTAGTCTTAAGACATAAAAAGTAGACGAATTTTTTTCCGATCTCAAGATTTCTGCTTAAAACGACACAGAACCACAAAGCAGGTCATTGGCCGCACTGTCGAAAAGTTGATAAAAGGGATACCAAAAGAGTGAAAAAAATTGATCTGAAAAGTGGGATTGCATGGAACAATTTTAAGCCTAACGATTACAATTTGCGTAAGCATTTCTGCGAGACAAAGTTGGAGCGCTGGAGGTACCTTTTGGAGTGGTGAAGCCCATTTTCATTTAAATCGAATTCTTAATTAAAGCGTACAAAAACAGTTCATTCACAAAATACCTGCAAGAATTAACAAATGAACGGAAGACAAATTATTCACTGTGGAAATGTACTAAAAAATTAAAACAACCGTTATCTCAGAACGCACCCATCAAGATACATGGCAATAAGTGGGCCAAAACCAATAAACAAAAAGCAGATACATTCGCAAACTACCTCGAGGAGACGTTCACACCATATGGATCGGTAATGGCTGATGATATGGCTCACGACGGCTATAGCAATGCTATAAATGATATCCCTCCGGTTTCACAAGACGAAATATTAGAAGAAATTTCATATCTAAAGATAAAAAAATCGCCAGGCTACGACCTCATTACTGCTGAAATATTGAAACAGCTCCCGAACAATATTATTGCTGTATTGACGAATATCGGAAAACACATCGACATCACAATTACAATTAGCCATAAATGAAATATATGACTGGACCAATAAATGCCATATTAAATTAAATGAAGCAAGTCTGTGCATATAAATTTCACCCAAAACAAAATCAAATATGTTCCAATATTTTAAATGGTAGACAGGTTCCATACTCAAATACTGCAAAGTATCTGGGCATGACTCTAGACGCCAAGCTAAGATGGAAATCCCATGTAAAGAAAAAGAAAGATGAAATGGAATTAAAATACAGAAATATGTATTGGCTTATGAGAAAGGAATCAGCACTATTCACCAATAATAAAATGATTATATACAAACAAATTCTGAAGCCTGTATGGTCCTACGGCGCACAGTTAAGGGGCTGCTCCAGCCAAAGTAACATTCAATCTATACAAAGGCTCCAAAACAAAATTATTAAATGTGCAGTCGGTGCTCCGTGGTATATCCGTAGCTCCGATCTTGAACGCGATCTAAATATTGACTCGGTGGCAGACACCCATGATGAAAGGTTAAAAAACCACGTCAATACGGAGGCCACTATTCTCGCTAATCCAGCTAATTGGAGAAGAAGACTGAAACGCAGAAAGCCCAAAGACTTAATGTACTAACCACACCTTAGCGTTAACTGTTGTATATACCTTATTTTCTAAATTCTAAACAAATTGCTCGTTAGTTAATAAAATTTTTCTTTGTAACTAGTCGCAATGTAAAATAATAAAAAAAAAAAAAAAATAAGCAAAATTACTGTTATTTTTGTTGTAGAAGCAAATTATTCCCCATACATGTTTGGGAGTGCTGCTGGAGTGAGTTCTTGGCCGGATATATAATAAATCCGGGTCGTTTCGGTAACGTAAAACCGACAGTCGGGAGGGAAATAGCTGTTGTTGGCCACCTAAAGGATAGAACCCTCCATTTTTTTTCTGTGAACGGTTTCTCTTATCGGCGCGTGCTGAACGATTATGGTGTGCCAATAATGAGAGAACATCCTTCCTTGATGGTTTCAACAAGATGGCGCCACGCCCGGAGAGTCCGTAGCGATACTGCGTGATTTCTTCCCTAACAAACTGATAAGCGGGTGACCAGGATACCCAGGTCGTCCGATCTTTCCGCTATGGCCTCTTTTCTATGCGTGTAATTCAAAAGTAAAGTCTATGAAAAACACACCCAGCCAATCAACTCAGCAGCTAAAAGCAAATATCATTCGCGAGTTTAATGGCATCCCGACATCCCGAAGTACGGAGGTCAGATTCTAAGAACATATCCAAAGTACACATTTAGATGAAATTATTAATTTTTTTATCTTATTATTAATTAAATTAATAAATAAAAGAATTAAACTAATAAAAAAATTAAAAAATAAAATCCGCACTAGTCTTAAACTTTTATGACTAGTAATTTTTTTAAATTTAGATTTTAATTCCTAATCCTGCCACCGGACCACCCTATATATATGTATACTCGTGCTCTCATAATTAAGTGCTTTATTTTATAAAATATTCGCATTATTTTCATGCTATCTTTTTTTTGTTAATTCTTGGAAAAACATTTTTTTAATTTTAAAATTAATTAATCAAATTGTACAAAATTCACAAAAAATTAAAAAATTGCCATCAAATTTTTCCAGTTTTTAATCAGAATTTGTGCTAAAGTACCAATCAAAAAGGCCATACATTTAGTTTGGAAAATTACTTTTATTCAATTCAAAGTAAAAAATATGTGAAAATAAGACAAAAAATTAAGAATCAATTTACTTTCGCCCGATATGACCACCTTTTGCCTTGACTATGGCCTTGAAGCGGTCCAGAAATTAATTGCAAGCTGTCCAAATGTCACTTCCAGGTATACTGGCCCACTCGCGGACAATGACTTTTTTCAGCGCCTCGAGACTGGTGAATCTTTTGGTTCAATCCTTGCTCTCCGAAATAGCCCATAGACAATAATCCATCGGACTCGCGTCTGGTGAATTTAAGAGCCATTGTGTGGACGTTATGAAGCTCGTTGTTTTATAGCCATCCTTGACTCACTCGAGCTTTGTGAGATGACGCCGAGACTTGTTGAAACATCCATTGTCTGCCACCGAAATGTTTGTCTGCCCACGGCTTCAAAGAAATCTCCAGAATGACCGCTTTCGGTCAAGCGAAGCAACTCCTTTGCTCTTTCAAGTCTGACTTGTTGCTGCTTTGACGTGAAATCATGCGCCTTTTGGATCTTGTAAGGCTTGACTTTGAGATCATTTTTCTGTATGCGGCGGATGCTATGCTCAGATATTTTCAGTTCTTTCGCCATTTGAATGGCACTTCGTCGGGGACAAGTCGCTTTTCCACTTTTTGAACCATTTCACGTGACGTTGCAGCCTTTTGATGACCACCTCCATGACGTTTTGAGATGTTACCAGTATCATTGTAACGCGTAATGGTGCATCAGCTGCGCGAGCGGTCTGAAGTTGTTTACACTTCGAGTGCCAGTTCTTGTATATGGAAGAAAATGCTCAGCATTCTGTGCAAGAAAAATTGTTAAAAATCAACGCGATTTTTGAGCGACTTCAAACTTGCACTTTATTATACTGAAATTGAATGGACTACAAAACTGTATACTTAGAAAGCTTCTAGAAATTCTGATTAAAGTGTTGAACGTTTTATAATTTTTTTGAATTTCATACAAAGTCTGGAACTTTGATTTATCTATTTTTATGATTTGTCTATTTCGATGAATTATGTATTTTTATGATTTATATATTTCTATGATGGAACTATCTAATGATTGATTTTATATATCTTACTAATTTTTGTAATTTCAATTTAACCCTAATCCCATGTCGTTCCATTTGGCACCTTAATCCCATGTCGATGGGTCGGCGCTTATTTCTACTATATAACGCCAACAGAAAATTTGAAAAAATGCATAAGGCATCTTCTAAGCTTTAAGGGGGGAGCCTGGTTTATGAGGTCTAAAAATTGCATCTCTTTGCTATTTTTTTTTTAAGGAAAAAATTAATTTAGCACTGCAAAGTTTTTTCTATCTTTTAATGAACATTTAAGAAGTATATAAAATTTTTGTACTGGTTAAAATAAGTTGAAAAAAATGTTTAACATAGAAATTAGTAGAGCGCTGCAACGCTGGAGTTTCCAACTGGCGTACAAGATACAGCTCGTAATTATTATCTAAAGCAAAAAATTCAAATGGATTTCTAATTATCATGATTTTTTGTTCTAGATGAACTAAGAAAACTGAGAGAAATTCCAAAATTTCAACTTTTTGGAGGTTTTAAAGAAAAAAATGCCTTTCTAAAAAAAAAATTCACTTCAACTTGGTATAAAAATCTTTAAATTTTTTTTTTATCTATTTTGTTAGTTCAAATAGAAGATAATTTAATACTGAAGGGAACAAGCTATGATTCATTTCAAAAGGTTCATTAGTTTTTTTTCATTCATGTACGCCAATTCAAAGAAATCATAAAAATGAAAAGTCGAGAAAAGAAGATAAAGTTTGTACTATAGCTATCCGGTCACAGCGTAACTACCTAACGCTCGCCTACCTTTGGCTTTGTATCTACGGAAATATTGAGAATTAGGCTCTGTAACTTTTGTGTGAATATTCTGAAATATATTGGGAATCGCTTAAAATGAAAAAAAAATTGCTTTTTTTGACCTTATAAACCAGGCTTCCCCCTTAACTAAGCATATTCGAAGAGAATTTTAAAATGTTTTTATTTTAATAATATTTTATCATAAGCAAATGGTATGAAATATGCATCGGGCAGTAGTTTCATAAAAAACGGGCCGGACACGAACGACCATCGACATGGGATTGGGACTAATAATTTCCTTTTTTTATTTTTGTAGAGGTATTAGGGGTTGTATTATTGCATTTGCCGTACTAATAAAATCCATAACTGACCCTTAACTGTTCTAATGTCTCGAATAAATTAAATGCAATGAATTGACTTTAATAAGCTATTTCCCATAGCTATTAACTAAAAAAGATTAGACAAATATGGGCTAAATGAAAGCTAATGTAGCAAAAAGTGTAATTTTCATGGTGCGCCAAGGTTCATGTCCGTAAATGTACATATATGCAAATAAATACTTGTGTAATTGTAATAGCTTTGCTGCAATTTTTATTTAATTGAAATTCACTATCGCGGCCCATAGAATTTAGAAAATAAAATATAATTGTAAAATTAATATGCGCCAGCCACAGTAGGCGCTTGCCTATTGCGAATTCGATACTAACATAAACAATGATTAAAAATAATTTCTCTAATAATGGCAATTCGAAATATTTCTTCGCTTAATAAATCTGCGAGCAATTAGGCGAGATCACTTGCAGTGCCGTGCACAAATGCTTGCAATTCACTCATTAAGTGGTTGCCAATGCATTGCGAAAGCGGCATACTTCCACTGGCTATGGTGGTGTCACGGGCTATTGTGTTTTAATCCCTCAAATCCTCTTTAAAATTCGTAGTCTCAATTGTTCGCAGCTGCACGAGAGGGGGAGGAGAAATGAAACTTGCTTGCATATTCATTTGCACAGGCCAAAGTAAATTATTTCAATTAATTTACAACGTAATGAATGAACGATTTGCTGCCACAGATTTTCACACACACACACACACACACATGAAGACATATTTGTAGGAAAATACACACCCAGCAAACAGCAAGATTTGCTATGTATTTACATACAAATATGCATTAAACCGCAACACAAAACAAAGTCAAAAAATTGCAATCATTAAAACGGAACAAAAAAAAAAAGAAATTAAAATGTTTAAATTGAGTTTTTTGAAGTATTTCAGGAACACATAAAAGAAATATTTTTTCAGCGCACTGTAAAATCGCCAAATTGACATTTTTCATATCACCTTTTTGTTTGATGTCCGATTTTTACGAGTGATATCGCGTCGCCTGTTCTAATTTTAGGAAAACCACCCACAACGGAACAGAAAAGCAGCCGTTAAGTGCACCACATTTACAGAAGAAAGTACAGGGTTGGCCATATTAAACTGACCCATTGAGTAACCCTATAACTTTTTACTGTAATTTCAGATCAGCTAATGACATACCGCGTTGGAAGCGTCAGTCGAAGGAGATTTATACCATGAAACAGTACACCCCAATAGAACGCGCTGAAATTGTTCAGCTGTACATTCAAAATTCCTTCTCGATTGTAAAATCGCAACGTGCGTGGAGAAAAAAAAATAAAGTGAAAAGTGCGCCGTCAAAGAACGCAATCAAGCAAATGCACAAAAGATTTTTGTCTTCCGGCACTGTGGCTAATACCCGACGTCCAAATAAAAAGCGGCCAAGACGATCTAACGAAAATATCGCGGCCGTACGAGCCAGTATCGAGTCATCGCCGCGAACGTCAGGTAATCGTCGTTCTGCTCAGTTGGACATCCCTCGGACCACTCTACGACGTATCATTCGTTTGGATTTGGGGATATTCCCGTACAAAATACAACTAAATCAACAACTGTTGCCGGCCGACAAGCCTCGTCGCTTGGAATATGCCAATTTTGTTGTCCGAATGGTCCAAACTGATGAGGATTTTTGGCATCAAATCATTATGAGTGATGAGGCCCATTTCTCCTTGAACGGAACCGTAAATAAGCAAAATTGCCGTTTCTACGCCACTGAAAACCCTCAAATTATTGAAGAGGTACCTCTCCACGACCAAAAAGTTACAGTCTGGTGTGGCATTTGCGCTGATATGGTCATTGGGCCGTTCTTCTTTGAAAATGGTCAACACCAACCATTGACCGTCAATCAAGAGCGTTATCGGGCCATGATAACCGATTTTGTGATGCCGATTGTTCGTGAAAATGGTATGGAGCACTTCTGGTTTCAGCACCACCACACACAGCACGAGCCACCGTCAACTTATTGAAGACTTTGTTCCCTGGCCGTTTGATATCAAAAAGCGGCGATTTTGACTGGCCGCCACGATCACCGGATTTGACGCCACCGGACTTTTTTCTTTGGGGCTATTTGAAATCTAAGGTTTACGTCAACAAGCCAAAGACACTAGGCGCACTTAAGGCCAATATCCGACGGGAAATAGCCGCCATATCGGCCGAGACGCTGGCCAAAACTATGGAAAACGCCGAAAAACGGGCACATTACGCTATACGAGCTAAGGGCGACCACTTGCGCGATATATTCAAAAAGTGATGTAAACGAATCTCCTTGAACTAAATTAAATGTTTTTCACAATGAAACACAAAAAAATGTTTCTTTTTCCATATTTTTTTAATAATCACATGGGTCAGTTTAATATGGCCAACCCTGTATGAGTTTTTTTTTGCACTTTAGTGTTTTCAAATTTTGATCAAAGAAATTTTTATAAATTAATAATAAAATTTTCGAGGCGGAGAATTTTAAATTTGTAAAAAAAAGGTATATCAATTTATAAATGGCAATAGCTGCCTCGGTAGTCGAGCGTAAGTGCACTAGCCTGCCATCCCAGCAGTTGTAGGTGTGAATCCCACGTAAAGCACTTTCCCAAATTTACCCACTTTCCCTCTTTCTAAAAACAAACAAAAAAACTCTCATTTCCCAACCCCAAAAACTTATCCTCTCGATCAGTTACACATTGCATCAGTGCCTCGAACAAGAGGAAGCGGGCAACCGCGGTAATAGCGCAGACACACAGAAATTTAGCGAAGTCCTCAATCATCTGTGCGATCCTTCTGGCAGAAAAATGTGAAACACAGATGGCGCTCCAAGCACTAGGAAGGCGTTGTTCCTAAGCAACGACAGGCGGGCATTCTCACTACTTAGGACTGGTAGCGGCAGACTAATCACCTACCCTGTCAGAAATCAAAATAGATTAACGAAACCAACGCAAGACTGAGTATTGTCGATGCCCTATGCTCCCGAGAGGAGTGAACAAAGAAAAAAAAGAAAATTATAAATGGAAACACTTCCGATTTGGCAGCTTTCGGTTGTTTTGAGGTTAGTTTGCCTTGACAATTCACCAAATTTTTCAAATTTAATTTGAAAAACATAGTTAATTTCGCGCTGCTAATCCATTGTTGAAACACTCTTTTCATCCAGAAAAAGTCAACGTTAGATGTGCTTTAGGGGCCAGCGGAATCACTGGCTAATTCATTCATGCGATTTAACTCCTTGATATTATTTTCTCAGGCGATATGTACGTTTGTATGCCATGCATTCACATGACAGCCGGTTCTACGTTACCGGTATGACTCGCGGTTTTCTCGACCAAGGGCTACCGCCCCAGTAAACTAACCATGTCTAGTGTACCGTATCCTACCCCCAACCTCTCGTCACAGGAGCAATCCTGCAATCCGGCTCCACCCGAACTCCACCTCGGTTAGGTGCCATAAGTGCAACCTGTGGTGCCATCTTAACACCTGTTCAGGCCTTAAGACTCACAGGGAGTGGTCCACAAGGTAAGTGGCCACGTGTTGCTCCCGCCATCAGGCG
This sequence comes from Anastrepha obliqua, assembly GCF_027943255.1. Lineage (NCBI taxonomy): Eukaryota > Metazoa > Arthropoda > Insecta > Diptera > Tephritidae > Anastrepha > Anastrepha obliqua. The sequence goes on from NC_072893.1 coordinate 26,632,537, forward strand.
GCCCCTGCCTCAACGGCGATACCGTCCTCAGTGCCGGCACGTGAAACTGCCGTCACCAACCATACCTTAACGGTAAAGAGCCCTCAGGCGCAACACAACTCCCTTACTGACCCACAATCCAGTGCGGGGACAAACCAGCAGCTCTTGGTCCCCCGCACAGTCTAGAGTTCCTCGAAACCTGACAACAGTCCAGTGCAATTCTTGCAATGGCTGGTGCCACTTTCGGAGGTGATCTGGCCTGCACACCACCCGTGAGTGGACACGCGACTTCGTTGTCCCCTGCTGCAGAGCTCTGCACCCGCAACCGCCCCCTGTGGCGCGGCCGCCCGTCAACGTTAGACCACAACAACTTTTGCGGAACGCACAGCAGGACCAACGCAGACAACACCACGCGTCCCTCACCCCCCGAGTTACGACCATACTCCCGAGGAGTTTAGACTTTTACAATTTAAGTGCAACTGACTTACGAGCAAGATTGACGAGATAGTCGATTTCGTGAGCCGACATGGCATCAAGATAGCTGCGGTCCAAGAGACAAAACTGCACGCTAGCTCCTCCCTGATTACCAGGGACGGCTACAACGTGCACAGAAAGGATCGCGAGCGAGACAACGGTGGGGGCCTAGCGTTCATAGTCCACCATACAGTGCAGTATCGTCTCATCAATGAAGGCATCGACCGCAGGGACAGCACCTTAGAATGTCAAGGGATTGCTGTCCGGTCAGGCGATGCTGAGCTCGAAATTTATAATGTATACATACGCCCTGTCACCTGCTGCCTGACAGGATATCACCCTGATATTGGTGAGCTCATCAGGGGTGAAAACCGATTGTTAGTAGGTGACTTTAATGCGCATCACGATCTTTGGCATTCAAGCCTGCCGAATAAACGTAGGGGACAGCTATTGGCAGAGCAGATAGACGATTCGATAGTCAGCACTGTGAACGACGACGCCCCCACCAGGGTAGTGGGCAATTGCAGCAGCTCGCCTGACATCACAATTGCTAGTGCAGGTTTGGTCTATCGCTTGCATCAGACCACTTGCCCATTATCATCTAGATCGAGAAACCTGCCGACTTTGTTTCCGCGGATCACCGGTCATATATCAACTTCAACAAAGTTGATTGGACTAGATTCGCGGAATTTACTGAAGACATCTTCGCCGCTCTCCCCATTCCCAGCGATGTGCGCGCAGGTGAACGCGCATTCCGCAAAGTGATCACAGCCGCCACGGCTCGCTTCATACCAGCTGGAAGAATCCGGGACATACGTCCCAATTGCCCAGCCGAAGCAGCTGTCCTCCTGGCGAACGAGCGTGATCTCCTACGCCAGGCCGATCCCGGGGATCCTATGATAAAGAATCTCAATTCGGAGATCCGGCAACTAGTAACTCAACACAAGCGGAACAAATGGGAAGAGCATTTGAAGTCCTGCAGCTTCACCTTTGGTGTGAGCAAGCTCTGGCCCACCACCCAAACTGATTTTGCTGCATGTCAACGCCAGGCCACACGTTGCTAAATCGGTCCAGAGACTATTTAGAGTGACTGAGGGAACCTTGCCCCACCCGACGTATTCCCCAGACATTGCACCTTCGGATTACCATCTGTTCCGATCAAAGCAGTCAGCCCTGATTGGGAGCGGTTCACTTCTTACGAGAGCATCGCAAACTGGCTCAATGAATGGATGAAGTCAAAAGAACTCGAATTTTTTGTCACAGGAATTCGTATGCTGCCTGAAAGACGGAGTAAAGTTGTACAGGGTTTTCAATATTCGACGGACCCATCTGGCAACCCTGTATCTTTTGGCAGAGACGTCAGATCGCTTAATGACATACCGCATTGGAAGCGTCAGTCCAAGCAGATTTTTACCATGGAACAGTACACGCCACGCGAGCGCTCCCAAATTGTTGAAATTTACATTCAACAAAAGAAGTCAATTGTGAAAACTCAACGTGCGTGTAAAAAATTAAATAATGTGAAAAGTGCGCCTTCTAAGAACACCATTAAACGTTTGTACGAAAGGTTTTCGACTGGTAATGCTCTTTCTAATCCAAAGAGGCCAAATTGCTCTTGTACGGGCCAGTGTTAAGACGTCGCCAAGGACATCCCAAAATCGCCGTTCTCAGCAGTTGGGCATTGCTCGGACCACTTTACAACGAATTATCCCCATTGATTTGCATTTATTCCCGTATAAGATTCAATTGACGCAAAGATTGTTGCCTGCGGACAAGCCTCGTCGATTGGAATGGGCCCAAAAAACACGTCGAATATGAGCAACCCTGTAGCTTATAATGGCACACACTTGACTTAATATCATGGATTATTTAATTGTTTAAATAATTCGTAACTTTGGCAAAAGAAAGACGGAAACTTATTGCCTTACCCAATAATTTTGAAATCCGACATTCTCAAATGTTCTAAACTGTGTTTGCTGGGCAACTGTCTAATAAATACAAATATACACATCTACCCATCTACCCATTAATACCTGTTCTCATATGTATGAATGTATTTATGTATATATGTATGTGTTTGCATTTAGTTCAAACAACCGTGCATTTGGCACCGTTCGCGTTTGCACCCGCATTTAATGTGTTCTACGTGTGATATGAGTGTGTGTGTGTGTGTGAATGGATGTGTATGGGCATATTACTTATACGACATGTGGCTCGCTGATGAGTTGATATAAAAGTATCAGTTGTTTTGCATATTTCTCGCAAACAAATGTGATTTTTCCTCAATTCTATTATTTTTACTGTTGTCTAGTTTTTAAAATTTGAATTTTTATTTTTAATGTTAGTTTCTGGGCAACGCCATTGTTCGATGCATATGTATGTATGTGTGTGTGTGTGTGTGTAGGTATGCATGTACCCACCTGTGTTCCCCAAAGGCTGCCACAAAAGATGCAACCTAGAATTTGCAATTTACAATACAAAAGTAGCATACATACATACGCACATACAGTGCATGCAAAAAATGTACGAAAAAGAAAACGAAAACACAGTGTATGCACACAGTAAGCGCATATGTACATACATATGTATGTATTTGGGGCGTAGACATAAAAGGTGCAAGATAAATATTTTTTCCTAATTTACTTTTGCTTGGCGCAGAATGCGGTGTAAAAACAAAACGAGCATACAAATATGAACAAACATGTGTACACACCTACATACATACATACGTACATATGTGCATATGACCAAGTAAACAAGCGGGAAAATAAATACAATGGTACACAAATTTTAACGGCGCGAGTGCGTTCGCTTTGACAAAAACAATGAATACATTATGCATACATACATACATACATACACAGGAACTATTTGTGGACGAAAAGTGTGAATTTCGCTGTAGTTTCCATAATTTTTCTTAAAAGTATTTTCATATGTACAGTGGCGAGCGTAACTGAGTGCAGCGTATTTTTTTTTTTTTAATATGTACAATGTTTTTTGAGTTAGAATTTTGTGGTTAAGTGGTTAAGTTTTAAGGGCCGGTGTTGATTTTGAATAAAACACATTTTTTTTAGGAAATTATTGTTATTTCTCTGTATTTTGATAATATTGGTATGGCTTAATTACGTATGGAACAAAATATCGGCAAATGTCTGCCGCGGCCTCGGCGGCACACCTCCACCCGATGGTCCAAATTTTCGATGACGCTGAGGCATAATTGAGGTTCTATGCCGTTAATGTGCCGATTTATCTCATCCTTTAGCTCTTGAATAGTTGTTGGCTTATCGACTTACACCTTTTCTTTCAAATAACTCCAAAGAAGAAAATGTATGTCTTAAGGGGGTCTTCTACCGTCACGGTTTGAAAAAATCGATTTTTTTTTTTTAGATTTTTTAAAAGCTACTAATGTTAAGAGTATGCTATAAAGAGGGTTTTATGAAAAACATGTTCCTTCATGAGCATTTCGGGGAGAATACATGCATGCGCGTGGCATTTTCGAGCGTTTCTGTATCTTTAAACGCCTTTTCCCGAAAGTTGACTTTTTTCAACTTTCTGGTCACACATCTACTATAAATATTTGTCGAATTCATTCCATCTTTTTTCCAGTTATTCAGTGAACATCTCGCTATGTTTTCCCAGACCACTTTTTTCAATTTTTGATTAGTTTAATTTTGCGGGCCTCTAAAGTGTAAAAAAAAGAGGAAATTTTCAAACTTTTTTTTTAAAATCACGCATTTTTTACAAATTTCAAAATATTTAAAATCGCCACTGGGAAAACATAGCCAACGCTACACTTTATGATAAAAAAAAATTTTTTTGATTTCAGATAAGTAAAATGGTCGATCGCGTGCCACAAAGTCGCCTAGGACATTTTTACAAGGGCAACCTCGAGGACGGTTCAAGGACACAGGGCCAAAGAATTCGATTTGAAAAATATATTTTTAAATAGTGCAAACTTGTGCAAATTAAATAAAAAAAATCTGATTTCATTATCTCAAGTGGTTGCTTTGTAATTAATTCCCAAAAATAGGCCCGAGATTAAGGCGCGACGGTAGAAGACCCCCTTAAACGGCTAAATAATCAAGTTGATTTTCTTAAACCGCTGTGGCGTCTTTTTTTATACAACAAGGTCATTTTATAAAAACTGGAGTTGATTCGTCTTAATTTTTTTGTTTGTTTTCAAACGATCTTGCGCATTTTCTTCCACAATATATTCGTTTTTATATGGAATGAAGTGGAAAAACCCGTCAGAAAATAAATTATTAAAACTCCAAGCAATTTTTTAGCCGGGAAACATTTGCACTCATTTTATTAAAATTGTATATTATATGCCACGTTGCTGCGTACTCAAAAATTTTCTAAAATTTCAGATTAAAAATTGTCAAAATTTGGAAAAATTAAAAAAAAGTTCTAAATTTTGTATAAACCTTTATTTAAATGGTTAAAGCACTATTTAAAGAAAAAAAAACAAATTTTAACTCGAAAAACATTTTAAGTGTTGAAAAAAAAATCACAATACACGCATATGTATGTGATTATACTCAACCTAATCTTTCTGCATGCGCAAAATTAATCATCCAATTTTTTTTTAATTTTTTTTTTTAATACCTATATTTTTTACTAAAAAAATTATAAAAGATTTTGAGTGATGGGAATCTTTATATTGACCTTTACGCGCTTTTATTAAAATTATATATGCCATGTATTACTGCGTACTCGAAAATTTTCTAAAAATTCAGGTTAAAAATGATGATACATTTTTTAAAATTTTGTATAAAATTTCATTTAAATGGTTTTGATTAAAAATGAACCATATTTGACAAAAAAATATAAAACTAACTTTAACTCTATTGTAAATATTAAAAAAAAATCACAATACACGTAAATCAGATAGATTTTACTCATCCTAATCTTTGTACATACAATGTGGCGCAAAATTAATCAACCGATTTTCTTTTTGAATAACTTTTATATTAAAAATGGAAAGGGATGGAAATCTTTATATTGACCTTCACGCGCTCGATTGCTTGTCAATTCATATACTGTTGTTGTTGTTTTTGTAGCAGCAGTCTAGTTCCCAAGTGTCAAATATGATTGACGTACAACGCCATTTGCAAAATTTTTAAATCTTTCGATAGGTGATTAATTTTGTGCCACCTTGTAGTATTAGTAATAACAGAAAAATAGTGGAAAAGTGCAATAACAAAAATATAGTAATTTTAGTTGCCTAACTTTTTGTTAATTTTTTATAAAAATTATTTGAAGTTCTAGAAAATTCGATTATCATTTTGCAGCGGATTCTAAAGACTGCTTTCTCCTCTGTTACTAACACTTTTGCCCTTCTGCGCTGTAGCTAAATTGAGTCACAACTTTTTTTGTTGCTACTACTTCGCTTGGAGTGAAGTACGCTTTAAAATGAATGGATATATTATGGATATATATTAGGGCGGGTCGATTTAAAAATCGCTCATTGCTCTGTGAAAATCGTATTCTAGGGATCAAAATAAGAGACTTTGCCGAAGGAACCATACCTCTAAAACGAATTCTGATGTCCCCCAATTTGGGTCGAACGAAAAATCCCACTTTGACCCATTTAGAGTCCTTCAATTGAGTCCAAATGTATGACCGACCCCCACTTACTTTGGACGGCCGATCCACCCATGCCAGTGGCACACCCCCTGGAACTCCCCTGGAGGGTTCCCCTTACAATCATTTCAAAATATCACCATTTTTGGCCTTCACATGAGAAAAGAAACTAAAAAGTTGGACCCAAATTGGGGGACATCAGACTTCGTTTTAGAGGTATGGTTCCTTCGGCAAAGTTTCTTGTTTTGATCCCTAGAATATGATTTTCACAGAGCAATGGGCGAATTTTTTGCCTCCCCACAAATCGATCCGGCCTAATATATATACATGTATATATATCTCATTCACTTCAATAGTGTAATTTCCTTTACCTCCCATTAGCGCATAGAGCCGCAATAAAGCATTTTTTGGCAACCTTTTTTTAGCAATTTTAGTGCGTTGCACGATTTTCCGCATTCATCGACTTCTTTTTGTAACGATCTTCACCATGTAGCCTTAGGTTGGCCCCTCTTGCGCTTTCCTTGGGGATTCCATTCAAGAGCTTGTCGACAGACTTCCTTTGTGTGTGGCCTATCCACCACCACTTTCGCCATTTTATATGGTTGGCCATTGGCTGCACGTTGCACTTTTTATATAACTCATCGTCTGATACCGTTTGATCACCACACCTCGAGAATACGCCGGAGATATCTATTTAGAAAACTTTAATGTTTTCCGGTTAGATAACGCATTTTATGTGGCTGCTTATGCTATACAAGCAGCTCTAACAGATAATGAAAAACGCATTTATTTTGTCCATAGTATCTCTCAAACTTTAAAGATGGAAAGTTAATAGAAATTTTACTCAAATAATTTTTAAGTGGATTGGTTACAATATTTTGATGTTAAAATATTACGTATTCCACTCCTTCGAGTACTTTTACAGGAGCAGCATGGCTTTTTTCGGGACCGCTCAACAGTGTCTAATTTAGCTGTATTTTCGGATGATTGTATCGCTGCCTTCCAATCAGGGCACCAGGTTGACACCGTTTATACCGTCTTCTCTAAGGCCTTTGATTGGGTTTCCCATATAATACTAATAAAAAAAATAGGCTGCATTAGCTTCCACTCAGCCTTCTTAAGTTGGATCTCATCTTACTTGCAGAATCGCCATTGTTAGGTCGTCGTCGACCACGTTAGGTCTCTTCCTTTCGTTGCTTGCTCTGGGGTTCCGCAAGGTAGTATTCTTTTTGTTTTTAAACAGCAAGATTCCATCTTTATGCAGACGACGTTAAGATTTATTCGACGATTACTGGCTCCCTCGACTCTGAATTGATGCAAATTGATTTAGATAATTTCAGCAACTGGTGTATCAATAATCGTCTTTGGCTCAACATAAATAGGTGCTTCCAATTACCTTTTCCAAGCGTGCGACTGTTATTGACTCCTTTTATCATATTTCGAGAACACCCTTGTCACGTGTATGTGAAATTAAAGACGTGGATGTAATATTTGATTTGAAGCTTACTTATACTAGTCATATAAATTTAGTTATTGCCAAATCTTACGCCATGCTTGCTTTTGTTAGGCGTCATAGCTCCGATTTCTCCGATCCTTATACGCTGAAGCTTTTGTATATGGCGTTTGTCCATTCCAAACTAGAGTATGCATCTTTCATTTGGTCTCCGTATAATTCGTGTCATGCTGCTAGAATTGAACGAATCCAGAAAGTATTCTTAGATTTCGCGTTGCGTAATTTACGCTTTTCGGATCCTATTCCTACGTATGAAGCGCGATGCTTATTGATCAACTTAAAATCATTGCAAAGCAGGAGAATAATCCTATCTTTATACTTCATTTTCGACTTAATACGTGGGGCTGTTGACTGTCCGATGCTTTTTGAGAGGATTTTCTGTAATATTCCGGCCAGAGCTCTGCGTAGGTCGGAGTTCTTCTATGTTGGTCTTTCAAAATCCCTTTATCCTCAGAATGCTCTTATTTCCAGAACCTTAATTGAGTTTAATAAAATCACTAAATTTGTTGAGATCAATTTTTCATTTTCAAAAGATGACCTATTCAAATCTTTGCGTATTTATTATAAATATTATAGTTTAATTGTACACTCTTTTTTTATTGTCTATTAACCTTAAAATATATCCACTTAGCCTATAAGAATCTATTATGTATATTCATTGGTTTAATAAATAAATAAATAATTTAATTTTAAATTAATTTAAATTGATAAAATTTTCGAAATGCGTTCCAACCAGTGCGTGTTATCTGTCAGTGTGAGCCTTTATCACCTTCACCATAACGAGTTTTAATTTTTTTTAAGTACATGAAAAAAAAATATAAAATTGATAAAATTGTGTTAATTTTCTTTTTAAATTGTATACAATTTTTTTTATAAATTTCTTTGTTGAAATTTTAAAGTTTTATTTTAACTTCCTTAATAAGTTTCCTAATTGCTGTCAAAAACTAATAAGATTCGAAAGAATTGCTGCTGAAATATTGCAACCAGTAAAAAGGCCTGCAAAAAAGTTGGTTAGAAATACCTCGTTGAAAATTTTAAATTAACGTAATCGCTTCCATGACAATATTTCACACCAGTCTAACTCTCAAAGTCGCCAAATGACATATAAATCGCAAAGTTAACTTTGGGTCGCCCAATTGGGAAAACTTTACTCATTATAAAATTCGACTTGATAAAATATTTTATTGCGAAAGGAAATATTTAAAAATTGTATGCTGCAAAATTCTGTATCAGACATTTCTCAGACTTTTTAATACAAAATGTTACAGCCAATGGTGAAAAAAACCAAAAAAATATTCCTTTGAATACAATTATGCACGTTTTCGTTTTGACAGAATGTTATGTAATATCACTGCTTTTCAAGGCGTTCCGCCTGAAACTATGCAAAATGGGTTTGATCCCGCCGTAACTCGGTCAAAAGACAAGCCATCTGACCTTCACCACTTCTCGCTCAGTTTGTTATGTATCAAGTCGCTTTAAAATACAAATTTTTTGCTTGGCGGGCAGCAGAGAAGGGGTGAATTAAGAGCGGCAATTATTCAAATAACCAGTGCAAATTACGGGAACGGTTCAAATCACTAAAAATTTAATTGTATATTAATTTCGTTTGTGCCTTTTATCATAGTCCCTTATTGCAAGTGGTATGTCCGTATTGATATTCAAATATTGATGCCTCGTGTTTGCCTCGATTGTCGTACGTTAGCAGTAATTGGAATGCAAAATACTCGTATATGGCCTTATTTTGCCTTATAACAATGAAGGCAATTACAGGCGCGCATGTGTATGTGTATGTGTGTTTTAACATCGATATATGTAGCATTGTTGAATTGCTAATTGCTGTCACTTTTTTCTGAGTTTTTAAAAAATACTAATATTTTCATTGAAAACATAGCATATGCACATTATTTTCTTTACAGTACTGTAAACAAATACAGAATTGTGGTCCAAAATAAAATTTTTATACAGAAATTTAATGCCCATAAATTTAATTTTACATTATTTTTCTTTTACATAGTTTTGTAAATACTGAATTTTGACCCAAAATAATTTAGGCTATTTAGAATTTGTTTCACATCTTTTCAGAATTTTTACCCACAATGCTATTGTGATGCAGAATTTAGGATCTCTCCTATTTTTAGTACCACAAGGAGTGCGGCAATACACGGACTTGGTTTGTTTTATCGTGAATATTTTTTTTAAAGCCTTTTGTGTATGTGTCTGTGATCGGGATTTGGTCTACGGACTCTTGTCGTTTCTGCCAGCAATCTCAGGAGACTCCAATGAACCTTCTTCTGGAATGTAGCGCTATAGCGTGGGGAAGATTGAGACATTTTGGCCAACTGCTATCAGAAGAAAGACACACTCCAATTCAATCTGGATGAAGTACTGTGATGAATAGAGGGCACAAAAGACCATGAGGTAGAAGTGTAAACCTCATAAAGTATATATCCACACAGACCCAGAAAACTTACTGTTTCATAGGTTGGGTCCAAAGGGAGGGGGTGTTAGGTGAGTGAATTTGAAGAGATATGTGAAAAGGTGGTTATTATCGTGCGGTGTGCCTTCACAGGCTGGACATATGTTGGGTGAAGCTGAAGCTCTTCATCTGCAATAGGTGGTGATTGGGCTCCCATGACGGTATTCAGAGAATAGTTGAGCTAGCTCTGTCTAATGATTTAAATTTTAACATATTTAAGACCAATTCATCATCATCATTGTTGGCTGGACAGCCCTGGTCGGGTCTTTGTCTGTTACATCATGTACCTCCAATTGTCTCGGTTTCGTGCCTGCGTCTTCCATACCTGAAATCTCAAAAAACCTGCCTCCTCATTACCGCCAATTCATCCGACAATATCCTTTTCATGAAATTTTCCTTAACCGAATTGCAAAGTGGCTGCCCCATGTCCTCGATAGCCACACGAATTCCATCTTTGAGGTCTTGAATCGGACCTGGGCTATTGGCGTAGACCTTCTCTTTCACGTGGCCTCCAAAGGTGTCAAATCACAAGATCTCGGTGGCCAATTGTGATCACCTCTTCGAGATAACACGATCCGGAAACCTTTCCCGTAAAAGATCAATGGTTTCGTTGCTTGTGTGGACCGTCTTGTTGAAAATAAACGTTGTCCAGATCAATACCTTCCAATTCCGGCCATAAAAAATCGTTAATCATCTCTCGATAGCGCAATCCATTCATTCATAACACCTGTTATTAGAAAACCCTTTATTTTTTATTTTTTTATGATTTTTATTGTAATATTTTTTAATTTATTTTTTTTTTATTTTATTGCAATATTCTTTATTTTTTTTATGATTTTTTTTTTTAATTGTTTTGTAATGATTTTTTATAATTTTTTTATGATTTTCTTTTTAATGATTTTATATTTTTTTCTGATTTGTTATTAATTTTTTTTAATTTTCTAATTTTTCTTTTTTTTTTTAAGGGGGGAAGCTGGTCTAGAGCGCAAAAATGGGCACATTTTATGAATTTATTTTGACTCAACAAAGGAATCAATCGAAAATCTGTGAAATAGGTTTAATAATATAGCTTTCATGGTACAAATACAAAATTTTTCGTCTGAATTAATTTCAAAATGGCCGCTGTCCAGCAGTTCTCCTAAGGCGCCTTTTTTCTAGTGGGTCCATTGCCGAAGACCTAAACTCCTTATTTTTGTCCTGGATCAAAAAATAAAATTTTTTTAGTTTCTATATAACAACAGAAAGAGACGTACGTAGGATTTTTTCGATATTTTGTTTTTTCGCGAAATGGTACACGTTTGAACAAAAGGTTACAATTTTCACTATAAAGAACGACATAAAATTGTTGATTAAAAAAAAACTATGTAATATAAATAAAAAATCCTACGTACGTCTCCGGAGAAAGGTATTTCGAATGTATTGTCAAAATTTCGTAAGAATCGGTAAAGATTTGTTCGAGTTATGTCTTCGGCCAGTTTAAAAAAAGTGATTTCGAGAAAAACGCGTTTAAAGTTGTAAATAGCGTTCGGGGCATACCTGCGAGGCACTGCCGTCGAATGAAAAATTTGGGCATTTAGACATTTTTGCTGGCATCCCTCATTTGGTATATTATTTCTAAGACCCTAAAGCACCTTTTAAGATAAAAAAAATTTTTTCGATTTTTTCAAAATTCTAGACCAGCTTCCCCCCTTAATTGAAGTATAACCCAACACTTGCAGCCATGATTCTTCTTTAGTTGGAAAGAAGTGTACACGACGCCAAAAAAATCGTAACTGCGATTACGAGGAGTTGTTTACAGTCGCTCTCAGCTTACCATTTGACATCTCTGACCTGACATTTTCCTTGTCACCATCGCGAAATTCAAACATGGCTTTGGCTACCGTATGAAATTTTGATTTTCACAATGGCATAGGAAAGCAAAATCTATTGAGAGAAATTAATTGAACTGCAATGCGATTGAATTGAATTGATTGAAAATATGTACAATGAATGACTTTAATAAAATAGAAAGATTTGCACGCGTCAACGTTTCTAGTTAAACACTGGCGGCCAGATTAAAGTTTCCAGAAGAAAGAGGAGAAAAACGATATATGTTGCACTGGTTTACAGCCAATGTCCGAAAAGCCCTTTGCAAGGGCGAAAATGGGCTTTTAAAGCTAAGAATACCGCAAAATAGACAAATGGGGTATTGTTTGATTGAGGAAGAAAAAGGTTGCCGATCGAGAGTAAATTCTATAAACGTATTGGGCGAGGCATTTTTTCGCTTTACTTTTCATCAAATTGCAAAATGCGATAATTTCATAAAGATAACACTTTTCACAGTTGCCACATACTCTAAACGATTGCATTCTTCAACATTCCTCATACATTCATATATATCTTCTATTAATTGAGGACCCCTTGTGATTTTTCACGATGATCCAACATCATTTCACAGACATGCTAAAATGAAACAGTTACAAATGAAAGCTATATAATTATATACGAATTGGGCTAAAGAATATTATGAGGGGGGAAGGCGAGGATATCCACAAATAAAAGATTATAAACTACTTTAAAAGTTACGGATCATGTCGAAAAAAAACAATTTTTCAATTGTTTCTAAGCGTCATTTATTATTTGCAAATAAATGGATGCACAAAATTTAAGAAAAAGCGGCCGCCGCAGCCGAATTGGTTGGTGCGTGACTACCATTCGGAGTTCAGAGAGAACGTAGGTTCGAATTTCGGTGAAACACCAAAATGAAAAAAAACTTTTAATAGCATTCGCCTCTCGGCAGGCAATGGCAAACCTCCGAGTGTATTTCTGCCATGAAAATATCATTTGCCGATCGGAGTCGGCTTAAAACTATAGGCCCTTCCATAGCACGGTGCTACAAAATAAAAAAAATCCAGTCGCAAACTACTGCCCCAAGCATACGAACGTATTTTCGGGAAAATCGATATTAAAGCAAAACGCGCAAAGTCTTATAGTCAAAAAAAAAAACAATAATAGTGATAATTAATTTAACAACTAGTGCATTAACAAACTTTAAATATACATATATATATATATATATTATATATATATAATACTAATAACATTGAACAAGTGAATTTTCAATTTGTGTAATAGGAATTACCTTCTTATCCCTCACTCAAAATGAATAAGCCACCGGACAATAAAGTAAATTTACCTCCCAATTTACCTGCACTCAAATGGGACAAAACAAGGCAATCAAACTTTACATCGAACGAACCGGTATACTTACTCATGTCCAGACCCAATAACTCAGACAATTTAAAGAATGTTTCACCTTTTTTGATTCAAAAAGCAATCAACTCAACTTGCGGCGAAGTTGAATATTGCAAAAAAATTATTAGCGGCCAAATTTTGATCAAAACCAAAAACGGCTCACAAGCGAACAAATTAACGACACTAACAGCGCTTTCAAACACAATCATAGTTGAGATTACACCACACAAGACACTTAATTATTCGAAAGGCGTAATATATTGTAACGAACTAAGATCAATACCCGAAAGTGAAATCCTCGATGAACTAAAACCCCAAAATGTATGCGAGGTGAAAAAAATACTCAAAAAAGTGAACAATGACCTGATTGAAACAGGATTAATTATACTAACATTTGCCACAACAACATTGCCAACGAAAATACACATAGGTTATATTAAAACAACAGTTCGCCCGTACATCCCCCCACCAATGCGATGCAAAAATTGTTTTAAATTTAATCACGTAGCAAAATTCTGTAAAAGTCCAAAGTCCTGCCATAACTGTGCAAGCAATTACCATATTAACGACGAAAACCAAGAGAAATGTAATAATCCTACGAAATGCGGCAATTGCGATGCAAACGGACTAACATGTACTAATCACACCACTCTCGACAAAAAATGTCCCATATTTATACGCGAGAAAGAAATCCAAACAATTAAGATCACCTCACAAGTCGACAACAAAACTGCACGAGCTATTTACAAAGAACGACATCCACACAACAACTATACATTTGCAAAAGTCACCAGTCAACATACTTCTAAACAAACAACACTCAACTCACAATCAGAACATCAAAACTCACCACACTTTAATCACCCACTCGCAGTACAGCCAACAAAACCACCAACAAAGCCAACCACACCAACTACCAATTCTCTCACTGAAAATAGCATGGAAAGAAAAATCATGCAATATTCAGATGTAATGAGCGAATCAGAGACAGATGACAGCTTAGAATCCACATCTACATCAAAGCAGAAGATAAAAATCCTACCAAAAAATACATCGAAACGACTACAATCACAGATAAAAAAACTCAACAAAAAAAAGTAACCCAACTAACACTACAACTAGCCAAAACGTTAATTATCCTAATATTCCTAAAACAGAATTATATATACTTATACATACTTATTCTTAACTTACTTACACCTTATATAAATACTTATTAAATCTTAATTTAGTTAATTCAAAACAAAAACACGAACACTTATCTATTCTACTGATATATGACGCCCTCACTAAAAATCATACAATGGAATATACGAGGATACCAAAATAACTACAACGAACTACAAATATTACTAACACAAACCAGACCACACGTAATTACCCTGCAAGAGACACACATCCAAAACTCGATACCAATGCCAACGCCTATTAATTATAATATATACACATCCACAAACCCATGTAACTCATTTGGAGGATCTGCTATTCTTATACATAAATCCATACAGCATAAAATAATAAACCACACTACTAACACTTTTGATATAGTTAGTATACAAATACAGTCCGTACTCAAATTTACAATTAGTTCCATCTACCTTTCACCAAACAAAAACTTCAATACCAAAAACCTTCAAGATATATTTGACAGCTTGCAACCACCAATTTTAATTACCGGTGACTTTAATAGTTGGCATCCAAACTGGGGATCCCCCAAAAGCAACAGCAGAGGTAATAAGCTCTTTAAATTCGTTAGTCAATCAAGACTAATTCTTTTGAACGATGGCTCACCAACCCACTTTACAACACACCATACATTCACTCATGTGGATTTAACCATAGCTTCACCTTCCATAGCCCTGCAAAGTAATTGGCAAGTAGAATCCTGCCTTTTTGGCAGCGACCACTTCCCAATAACCACAACCATCTTTAACAACCAATCAAACACTACAATAAATGTCAGACCCAGGTTTAACCTTAATAAAGCTAATTGGGAAAAATTCAGCACCCTAGCGAATATACTATGTCAAGCTAAACCACACAGCAATAATACAAATAAAGAAGCGGCCACGCTACACAAAATCATACTCCAAAGCGCAAATGAAGCAATCCCTCAAACGAATTACAATACAAAAAAATGTACACCTTGGTGGAACAAAGAACTCGAAAGATTGAAGAAAGATAGAAATCGCTTTTGGAATAAAGTAAAAAGACACATAACAACTGAAAACATAATAAACTACAAAAGAGCAAATGCTCTATTTAAAAGGGAACTTAAATTATCCAAAAACAAGGCAATGCATAAGTTTACAAGCCACATTCACCCCCATACACCCACTGGACAGTTATGGCACACTATACGTCGATTATGCGGCTTAAAACCATACCTTCCGATACACAGTATAGCCCTACAAGATCCAATCCAAACTACCACAACCAATAAACTTACAATAGCCAACTCATTTGGAAAATACTGGTCAAATGAAGCCAGCGACACCAACTTTACACGATCATTTTTAGACCACAAATACTCCTCCTTAACACCAATTAACAGCTTAACCCCAAGCAAAACTGCGCTTCAAATAGAAAGCGATATAACTCCAATAGAACTCTCTATAGCTTTGTCAAAACTTAAGGGTCGCACCCCAGGTACTGATAGAATTTCTTACCCCATGATAAAAAACTTACCAGCGACCATGAAAACCCGTTTACTTTGTCTTTATAACAACATTTTAAACAATCAAATTCCTCAAATGTACAAAAGCAGTCTCGTCCTCCCCATACATAAACCAAACCAAGATAAATCCTCCATCAAATCCTACCGTCCAATATCCTTGAATCCGGTCTGCGCAAAATTATTAGACAAAGTAGTAGCTAATCGGCTATGGTGGTTTGTTACCTGCAACAAACTACTACATAGCCAGCAAATTGGATTTAGAAAGGGTAAATCAGTGTCTGACTATCTAGTATATCTAGACCATCAGATCACGTCCTCCCTATCCCAAAAAAAGCATTTGTCAATCATCTCACTCGACTTTACTAAAGCATTTGACAAAATCGGAGTACACACCATTCTAGACCAGCTCTTAGAATGGAAAATAGGTCCTAAAATATTAAACTATATCAAAAACTTTATGACAAACAGAAAAATTAAAATAAGAATAGATTCTCACTTCTCCGAAACATATCCACTACAGAATGGGATACCCCAAGGATCCCCAATTTCAGTCATACTATTTCTTATAGCATACCACAAACTCAGCAACATTTTATCATTACATAAAGAAATAGACTTTCTGGCTTACGCAGACGATTTCACTCTCATAAAAAAAATGAATAAACATGAAAAGACAAACATAGATCTCAACGACATTCACAACGATATTTTGAACTGGTGCAATTCCTCAGGTGCAAGCCTCTCAACAGAAAAAAGTAAACACATACACATATGCAGGAAAAAACACTGTCATCCAAATATCACATGCAACAACTTTACAATAAACAACGCCGAAAACTTAAAAATATTAGGTATTGAATTTAATAAAAGATATAGATGGGAAGCCCACATTTCAAAACTTGTCAACTCATTAAATAAACGTTTGAACATAATAAAATGCCTTTCAAGCCCAAAACTGAATGCTAACACTAGTTCAATCATTGCCGCTACCAAATCTTTAATTGTATCAAAAATTTACTATGGATTATACCTTTTTGGCTATACACCTAAGTCCAATATCAACAAACTCAACTCACTACTAAACTCTGCTATACGAACCGCCTTAGGCGCATACCGTACTACACCGATTCGCAACATGACGTTCGAAACAGGCATACCTCCGTTAACACAAATGAGGGAGTTTGCCACAACAAAACTTTGCAAAAACCTAATCGTTAATGACCAGTCAACACTTTCAAAACTTACACACAAAATAATAATTTCTAAACGAAAACACAAAATTCAATCAACACTCACACGCATAATAGAAAAATCTCTGGAATTAGATATTCCCATCAATTATAAACCTAAGACCATCACCCGATTTCCTGGATGGCAACTACCTTTCAATGCCATAGATACATCACTCCACCATTGGAAAAAAGAAAATACGCCTTCAACAATATTCCAAAAACTCTTCTCAGAATTAACCAACAAACTTATAAAAAAAAAAGTTCAAACTAATCTTCACAGACGGTTCAAAAAGCGCAAACCAAACAAGCTTCAGCGTTATATACAATGACAGAATATTAATTAGCAAGGTTTTACCTTATTACAGCACAAATTTTGCTGCAGAAACGATAGCCATATTTGAAGCAGTACAATATGCTAGCCAAACACCTGGAAAATTCGCAATTTGTTCCGATTCCTTAGCCTCATTAGAAATGGTAAAAAATATAAACAATAATAATTATTATACAGACTACATAAGAAACTGCTTACTAAAATTCAAAAATAAAATCGAACTCATATGGATACCAGGACACGCTAAAATCAAGGGCAACGAACTAGCAGATTTAGCAGCAAAAGAAGCACAAAACCGCCCCCTAACTATGTCTCTGAACCTCCTACACACAGATATTAAAAAACATATAACAAAAATATTCAAAAATACACAACACTCCACATTCGAACAAACAACAAGCTGGTACAAATTTGTTAACCCAAAGAAGCAAGCGATCAATGAACACACATTTACACATAATACTAACATAACTAGAAGGGAAATAACAAAAATAATTAGACTACGACTTGGGCACACACGACTAACACACGAATATTTAATAAAAAAAGACCTAAATATCTGCAAATACTGCAATACCTCAGCTCCAAACATCAAACACATCCTAGACGACTGCACACATTTTACAAACCACAGAAAATCACTAAACAACACAAAACCTACTGATCTACTTTTAAACAATTCTACAGAGAACATTATTAAACTTATAAACTATTTAAAATATTGTAATATCTTAAATGAAATTTAGCTAACACCCTACATACACATATATACACACCCAGTATATTAGCTTAAGGCCGCAGTAGCCATAGCTATAAGCTTTTTTTTGTATTTTATAGTTAACTATAAATACAATTGTCAATAAAAAAAAAAAAAAAAAAAAAAAAAAAAAAAATCGAAAGAACTCTTCAAGTGATGTAGTGCACGTTTTAGGTCAAGACCAGTACAACACAAAACTGTGTTTAGAAAATTCAAAACACCCTCAAATTTTTTATTTATTGAATTAGTTTTAAAGGTGACACACAGATGGCGCTATTTATCACTTTATCGCGTTGGCAATACTCAATATATATTCATGACAAAGTCTCATCCTTAGGCTTTGTTTATCAGTATCTGTCATTTCGCTGAAGTATAAACTAGGGGTGGGATTATTTTCGAATAATATTCGAATAAACATTATTCGAATAAAACGAATAATACTATTCGTTTCAAATAATTCGAATAGTTCATTATTCGAATACCTTACTATTCGAATACCTCACTATTCGAATAGTTTACTATTCGAATACCTCACTATTCGAATACCTTACTATTCGAATACCTTACTATTCGAATACCTCACTATTCGAATACCTTACTATTCGAATACCTCACTATTCGAATACCTTACTATTCGAATACCTCACTATTCGAATACCTTACTATTCGAATACCTCACTATATATTCATTTATATCAGGGAGAAAATGCTTTTAAAAATATAAAAATTACATTGGCCCTTCTCATGGTGCTAATCAGTTTTTCTCGAATTTTGAACATTGTGATTTTTTGATTTGACCGCTTCATGTTTCAATTAGCTAATATGATAATATTTCTTTGGTATTGTTCTTGATAAAACATCGACAGGTATACATACTTATATGTATGTGCATAAAAACATCAGAGCGTTTCTAAAAAAATATTTGGTTTTCCCTCGTAACAATTCTTGTGTTTAGACGCCTTAATATTAATATTAGGGTGGCCCGCACTGCACTTTTCAATTTCCCATATAAATTCTATGGAGAAATATGATTTCACATTTTCTATGTCCGCATCGGTTTTAACATTCTCGGTAACGGATCGAAATAATGGTTTTCTCTCAAACGATAAATATGGAGCCTTAAAATCTTCTTTTGCTTAATCTACAGATTTAGAAGTTATTCAAGGCCAATAATAGGATAGAATTATATATGTACTTATTTATGTACACATGCAGATTGCTTTGAAATTGGATTGATGCGCAAATGCATGTGTGTATGTATCTATGTATGTATGTAATTTCAAAAAATTACGCAATAGAAGAAATTAAATAAAAATATCACTTACTTTTTGTTGCTAATGTGTGTACAACAGATACATGACAACAACAACAGATACATACATGACATATGTATGTATATGTACATGTACCTACCCTGCTGAGTGGTCAATAGTAGGTACATAGATATTTCTTTGTATATTTAGTTATAAGACACTATTTGTGATAAATAATTATCATAGTAAATGGTTTTTGAAGTATTTATGTACGTATGCTTTTGCTAACGCTCTTCCTTTTAAAGTAAACAATTTTTTTTAATTCGATAATAAAATATATATTTTTTATTTCTCTTAAAAAGAAGTCTAAAATAGATTACGTATTTCAGTGTCACATGCAGTTTATTGCCTGAAATGTCCATATACATACATATATAATTCTCATCGCCAGTTACCTAAGCGTATGCATGGTCGTAGGACTGTCTGCACTCGTTTATCGGGCTTAGGTCAGTCAGTAGCAGGTAGAGTATATGGGTATATGTATGTATGTGCATATAATAGTACTGCGAAAAGCAAAAAACCTAAAAGAAAATAATTTCATGCCTCAAGCAAGAGTAGTCCGCTAATCTAAGTAAATATTTACCAAAATATGAAACAAAAACAAAGCGCCGACACAATAAAAAGTAGGTAGTATTTTCATTTAACACGTTCCCTGTACGCTTAGCCACATATGGTTCAGTAAACGTGCGCCTGATAAGCACTGATACGTTCCTGAGCCATATGTGTGTCAGCATAGAAAAAGTTCCCTGAACCACATGTGTTTCATGAACATGCAGAAGCAAAAATGGACCATATGTGTTTCAGGTAGAAATACCCTGCATCCGTTTTTTTTGTTTAGTTATTATTATTACTAAAGCTATCCTATGACTACAAAAAAACAAATTTTTCAAAAAACCCTGTTGGACTTGACGGTCAATTTTGCATTTTTGTATTGGGACAGGGAACGTGTTAATATAAGCCTTTGCGTGGTTTTTGAATTTGCATACATAGGTACATGCACTTGTACAGAAACCGATTAGTAGTCCGCTTATCTAAGTAAATATTTACCAAAAATATTCGAATAGTGAAGTATTCAAATAGTAAGGTATTCGAATAGTGAGGTATTCGAATAGTAAGGTATTCGAATAGTGAGGTATTCGAATAGTAAGGTATTCGAATAGTGAGGTATTCGAATAGTAAGATATTCGAATAGTAAGGTATTCGAATAGTGAGGTATTCGAATAGTGAGGTATTCGAATAGTAAGGTATTCGAATAATGAACTATTCGAATAGCATTATTCGAATAAACGAATAAAAAATTCGAATAAATATTATTCGAATTACGAATACCTCTCGAATAAAAGATTTTATTATTCGAATAATTTTTATTCGAATAGTCCCACCCCTAGTATAAACAACGCAGTGTTTTCGTGCTCCGAGTATGTCAACTTTCGTGCCGTCGAAACGCAATTTGCGGGAAGCTTTGCTTTTCTGCTTCAATTTGAAAAAAAATACAGCCCAAGCCCGTGAATTGCTGCAGGAGGCCTACCCAGACCATACTCCGTCGATTTCAACATGTGAGTACTGGTTTCGACGATTCAAAAGTGGCGATTTTCACACCGAAGACAAGTAGCGTCTTGGCCAGCCCAAAAAGTTCGAGGACGCGGAATTGGGGGAATTGGTAGACGAGGACTCGTGCCAAACCCAAGAAGAGCTTGCTGAATCATTGGGCGTTGATAAATCAACCGTTTGCAAGCGTCTAAAAGCGATGGGAATGATCCAAAAGCAAGGACATTGGGTCCCGTACGAGTTGAAGGTGCGCGACGTGGAACGGCGATTTTTTACGTGCGAATTGCTGATCGAGCGACAAAATCGGAAGGGTTTTTTGCATCGGGTGGTGACTGGCGACGAAAAATGGATCCACTACGATAACCCAAAACGCAAAAAATCATGGGGTTTGCCCGGCTACGCATCAACGTCGTCGGCCAAGCAGAATATTCACGGCAAGAAAATCATGCTCTGCATTTGGTGGGATCAGGTCGGCGTCGTATATTTTGAGCTGCTCCAACCGGGCGAAACAATCACGGGGGATCGTTACCGACTGCAATTGATGCGTTTAAGTCGGGCATTGAAAGAAAAACGGCCGGAAACGGTAAAAAGGCACGACAAGGTTATTTTGCAACATGACAACGCTCGGCCGCATGTTGCTCAACCTGTCAAAAATACCTTGGAACGCTTGGCTGGGAAGTGTTACCCCACCCGCCGTATAGTCCAGACATAGCTCCCTCCGATTATCATTTGTTCCGGCATATGAGTCTCGATTTGGCGGACCAGCGGTTCTCCTCGTACGAGGCTACCAAAATATGGGTTGAGTCATGGATAGCCAAGCAGCGGCTAGAATTTTGGAGAAACGGCATCCGGAAATTGCCCGAAAGATGGGCGAAAGTTATAGCTAGCGATGGCCAATACTTCGAATAAAATATTTTGTACCGTTTTTTCACAATAAAGCCCCAAATCTTCGAAAAAAACCTTTAAAACTAATTCAACCTCCCATAAAAACCCGATTTATGGTGTTTTTGATGAAGTAAAAATACATAACTAAACCATTTTTCAACCGATTTTTTATTTCAATATAGTCTTGGGAAGGGGAGTGTATGTGCGTTATGAATGTATATAATTCTAAGATTGAACGATTGACGTTCAAAAGAAATTTTCAATAACAAGCTCTGATTTGTGCAGTTTTTCCACGTTTTTTTCAATGTGATGCAATTTTTTGGCCACTATTCTCCAACGAGCACCACAAATATATACATATTTTTAAACTCCACATAAATGTGTCGAAATAAGCTATTTTTCATCTTCATACATTGAAAACTGTAAAAGTAACTATATTTTTTTTTTTAAGTTTTTTTCCACATTTTTAAAAATCCAGTTGAACCGCGACTGCAAAAGAATACCGCATGACCAACGGAAGCTTGCATGACACAGCAGAACCGTTTGCAATTTGCTGGTAAACATGTATCATACAATTTACTGAGTGTGAAAAATCAGCACTCTTCAATGATCAAGACCTCTTAAAACTTAGCATAAGTGCATCTAACCTAACCTTACCTAAGTGCATTAAGTAATCATAAATCAGAATTTTTGACGTGATAACGTCTTATAATTTGATTTAACAGGCTGCACGCACGAAAAAATGTGTCGTTACCTTGCTCATATGTCGTTACCTTGCTCATTGCCGTTACCTTGCTCATTTGTCGTTACCTTGCTCATTGCATTGAATGAACTGCAAGCGAAAGCGCGGAACGAACGACAAAGCAAACGAACTGCAACGTTCGACATCTTGCTCTCTCCTACTTAAGTGAGCGTATATATGTATGTATATGCGCATATGTACATATATAAATTCACGTATTTGTATTTGCATATGCCTTCTTATTGATTATTATTAATTTGATTCACTTGAAGAATTTAAAATAAAACCAAGTTTGTTAATAATACCTGTTGTTTTAAGGTTATTATTATTAATTTTTTTATTATATATGAAGGAAAAAATGTATGGTAATATTTACCATATACCTTATAAGATATGTTGTCTATACTAATATTATAAAGAGGAAAACTTTGTTTGTTTGTAATGAATAGGCTCAAAAACTACTGGACCGATTTTAAAAATTCTTTCATCATTCGAAAGCTACATCATCCACGAGTAACATGGATTATATTTTATTTTGGAAATAGGGCTCGAGATATAGGTCAAAACGTGGAGCCGGGTAACCTTCGGATGTGTATGTACAATATGGGTATCAAATGGAAGCTGTTGGTGAATGCTTTAGTCCAGAGTATTTTTCATGGCGCTCCGTGACTAGGGTCTCGAGATAGAGACCAAAACGTGGACCCTAGAATGTGTTTGTACAATATGGATATCAAATTGAAATTGTTGGTGAATGCTTTAGTACAGAGTATTTTTCATGCCGCTCCGTGACTGGGGTCTCGAGAAAAGGTCAAAACGTGGACCCGGGTAACCTTTGGTTGTGTATGTACAATATGGGTATCAAATGAAAGCTGTTGATAAGTGCTTCAATACGGGGTAATTTGTTATGTTATGTTATGATATGTTATATTATGTTATGTTATGTTATGTTATGTTATGTTATGTTATGTTATGTTATGTTATGTTATGTTATGTTATGTTATGTTATGTTATGTTATGTTATGTTATGTTATGTTATGTTATGTTATGTTATGTTATGTTATGTTATGTTATGTTATGTTATGTTATGTTATGTTATGTTAAGTTATGTTATGTTATGTTATGTTATGTTATGTTATGTTATGTTATGTTATGTTATGTTATGTTATATTATGTTATGTTATGTTATGTTATGTTATGTTATGTTATGTTATGTTATGTTATGTTATGTTATGTTATGTTATATTATGTTATGTTATGTTATGTTATGTTATGTTATGTTATGTTATGTTATGTTATGTTATGTTATGTTATGTTATGTTATGTTATGTTATGTTATGTTATGTTATGTTATGTTAATGTTAACTCATTCTCTATATCCATACAAAATATCTATCAAACAAATAAAATTAAAATTTTCTTTTGAAAAATGCAACCATTCAATCAGTATTTTCTTATGAGGTTATCACGTTAAACTATCGTCAGTAAACCGACTTTACAGACAACCTCTTTTTAACAGTATTTTATGTTCAAATTAGCCACTCTTGTATTACATGGAAAAAACTCAGCTCAGGTTGCGTTAGATCCGTTTAGGTGAATGAAGTTTGGTTGGGTTGATTTTAGTTACGAATTTCCTGTAACGTTATGTTATTTTGTGTTATGCTACGTAAAGATACGTTACGTTTATTTTTTGATGTTTTGAATCGAAGTACAATGCAATCGGTTCAATTGTGTTACGTTCCATTTAGTGAAGTGAGATTAGGATAAGTTATTCAAGGTAACGTCGAGTTTGGATAGGTTGGCATTGCAAACTAATCAAAATGACTTCCTTTTGCAATGCAGAAAAGCAGCACAATGGGTTCGATTGTCTCGCATTGTGTACGGTTGGATTGATATCGATAACGTTAGGTTAGGTGAGGCTTAGTTAGGTAATAACTACGTCCGGGTAAGTCAGAAAATTGCAGAAGTAAGTCAGCAAATTGCGTTACTTTTGCATTATTATTATTTTTTTTTACTTTATAATATTCTTCTATGATCTCTGTTCAACTCGAGAATGTTCTGTTTTTATTTAATTTCTACAAAAACGTTCTT
The DNA here is from genome assembly GCF_027943255.1 of Anastrepha obliqua. Taxonomy (NCBI): domain Eukaryota; kingdom Metazoa; phylum Arthropoda; class Insecta; order Diptera; family Tephritidae; genus Anastrepha; species Anastrepha obliqua. The sequence goes on from NC_072893.1 coordinate 26,657,372, forward strand.
CACTTGGAAAATTTCTTTACAATTTTGATGAAATAATGCTTGCTAGATTCGGAATGGACACAGGTATGCGTAAATATAATTAATTATAGAGGCATTTCGCGAATAATAACGGAGAACCGCATTAAATTGGCAAATATGAACGTAGTGAACAAAACTTGCAGTTTACTGATGTTTGTGTTTAAAAACAAAACCGTTACTTCGACACATTTTGATCGATTTTTGAAATTAAATGCTTTTTAGATTCGAAATAGATACAGCTTTAAGACTTTTTACTAATAAATAAACCTTTCATTTCAATATTGTCGACAACATCTCGTTCGCAAAAATTGGAAAAATTGACTACAATTTAAGTTTTGTGTTGAAAATTCAGTGGTTATTTTTGCTTAGCGTGAAAAATAGCGGACATATCGCACCCTTAATACAAAAGGGTCACAACTCAAAATTTTCGAAAACTGAGTTTTTTGCATAAATTAATTCAGAGTACACATTTCTAACTGCTGCAATTATTTCGTTCACATAACTATCTTCTTTAACTGGAAAAATACAGTTATGTCTATTTTTTTGTCAAGTGTGTTGCTTTTGCACGATCAACTAAAAAGAATTATTTTGAGTTGCGTTAATGGGCTCAAGAACAGCTGATTACTTTTATTACACATAAAGAGTTTTATTTTGAGATCTGCCTCTATAACTGTAAAAAGTGATAAATTTCGTGGTATATTATTTTGCATTGTGCCTCTTTAGTTGTGAAAAGTGAGTTCAATTAGGTTAGGAAACTTATAAAATTAAAACATTTTATCAGTTAAAAAGGCACAACTTAAGATAATATCACTAGTTAATCAAAAAAAGTCATAAATCCAAATTTTGTTTTATTTTCGCAAACATAATATAAAATTGAAAAAAAAATATAGTAGAACCTTCTTCAATGTTGTATATTTTCATGATGGAACAATATTTTCTTTAAATATTACAATAATTTTTACATAAAACGTTTTTCGTCTCTCCTGAAAATCTTAGTATTTTGAGTTGTGATCCTTTTGTATTTAGGGTGCGATATGTCAGAAGGACTAACATTTACCTCTACAAAACTGTTTCAAGATTGGAAATCGGATAAAATACAGACGAGCTATGAATTTTTAAGTGTCGGAAAACACCCAAAATCGGTTTTTTAACGATAAATTAAAAATTTGAGTGTGTTAAAAATTTTTTGAGCACGGTTCCGCGTCGTTTTCGGCTAGATCTACAGTGCTCATTATATCACTTCAAAAGTTGTGATTCACTGTAGCACCGTGTAATTAATCTGAAAAAGCTGGTAAGACGTTCTTGAAAATTCCTTTTTCAACTTTCGTTGACTTAGTTTGTATACCTAAATGAATTCATTATTTGCAAACACATTTTTGAAGAAACTTGCTTGAATAAACAAAAACAACTTTTTTTCAAAAATTTACATACAAGAAACAAAGCAAAACCGTTAAATGTTGCATCAACTACGAGGATTACGCTAGTAATCTCGCCGAGCGTATCAACTTTCAATCTGATTTTTTTACCTTTCTTTTGTTGAATATTTTTTTAAGTTATATATACTCCAATACATAAGTCATTGGGCCCACAACGGACACATTTCTTGGTCTAAGTGCCATCGTTGGCTTTATGTGCGATTGCGGCTGCCAAACCTAACCTACTACAATACATTCGTCATGGGGAATACGGGTTGTATGAGTGATCTTGATATGAAATTAATTTGCCCTCTAATCGACTTGTTCCAGGAAGCCATATAAACACTGCGCTTGTAAATTTATTTATTTTTTTTATTTTATTTTTTTTTCTGCTACTCCATAAGTTTGCTCTATGGTAAAAATAATGGGGCAGGTATTTTTACCGTTGTTTGATTTTATTTAATATTTAGCCGTGCATGCCAACGCTTGGAAAATTACCGTTGAATTCCCATGGGAAAAAGGCACTTTAATGTAAAATTGGTATAAAATGTTGCCAGATCGATATTATTTAATTTCCTTGCACAAATGTCCAAAAAATGATGCCATATTATTTATTTAAAAAATTATAATTTAAATTATCTGGTAAAGGGACCCTAAAATAAATAAACTTTTTAACTAAGATAAAAATATATATTAACACACTGACGCCCGGGAACGAGATTTCTCAATTTGGTGATAAGCATGATTCAATAACAATAAACAATTCGTCGATTATTTTCGTTATAACGGTATTTTGTAATGTTACTGAACACTATCCACTGAGTAAGTTATCCACTGTAAGTGTAAGTTTTCAGTTCGGTTTTTATTCCGGAGGGGTTATGAGGATGATATTTTTACAGATGACTTTTACGAATATTTATCCAATGTGCCGAAGAGTTGTGAAAGTGAGAACATGATGCGGATAGAAATATAGAAAAAAGTTCGGATAGCGACATACACTAGTCATAAAAAGTTAACGTACAGCTGCATTTACATTTTATATTGCTTTCTTGTACAGAAATTTCCAAAAGTAATCAAAAATGATTTGGTAAAGTTATACTAGCCACAGCCTTAAATATCCGCCAAATGTGTTTTTCAGATGCTTACTGTGGCAACGCTTGATTTATCGATAGTTATTTCGAAAATATGCGATCGCTATTGCAGAAAAAGTTAGCATACATCATTACGTACGGGACTTCCCCTGTTAAATTTCGCGATCGCTCTTCAAAAATTTATAAAATAAATACGTGTATAGGTTAATACAACTATAACTGTGCTAATAAATAAACTTTTCATAAATTTGGTAAAATGGCTCCAACACGAAGTCAACAAGCTCTGCCGAAAGAGACATCATGGTCAAATTATGGAATGAAGGGAAGTCTTTGCGCGAAATAGTGGGCAGAACTCATTCTACAGTGCAGGAGTTATCAAAAATTATAAATGTAGAGGTTCCACTGCATCGAAGCCGAAATCAGGACGCCCAGAAAAGTTAACTAAGCGGGGAAAACGACATATTATAAACGAAGTGCAAAAGGATCCAAAAATATCGGCTTCCAAAATCGCAAAAAACGTGCAGGAAATATTTTAAAAGACCATTTGTAGTGATACTGTGTGTAAGATTTTAAAGAAAACAGGTTATCGTAGTCGAGTCGCACGCAAAAAACCGTTTGTATCATTGGATCGGACGAAAGCAAGTTTTGTATATTTGGAATCAAGGGGCGCAAGCCGGTATGGCGAAAGCAAGGGACTGCCCTCGACAAACAAAATCTTGTGGCCACAGTAAAACATGGTGGTGGAGGCTTAATGGTGTGGAGTTGTTTGGCCAGTAACGGTGTGGGTAAGATAGAGTTTATTGAATCTACTATGGATAAATACTTACATTTGGACATACTTAAATCAAATTCAAAGCAGAGCGCTACCAAATTAGGTTTGGGGAATACTTTTATGCTTCAACAAGACACCGATCCCAAGTACACTGCCGAAATGGTGAAGCTCTGGCTGCTGTATAATGTCCCAAAACATCTGCGTACACCACCACAATCACCAGATCTCAATCCAATTGAGCATTTGTGGGGCTTGTTAGAACGTAAGATTCGCCAACATGAGATAACATCAAAATCGAGGTTAAAGGACGTAATTACTGAAGAATGGAGCAAAATAACTTCGAAAGAAACGTCAAAGCTAGTAAAACCTATGCCAAAGCGTCTAGCAGAATTTATCAAGCGCAAAGGCTACCCCACAATTTTCACTGTCAATGACTTAACTTTTTCTGAATTAATTTTCGTATGTATTTTATTTTTGTTATTGTTGTTGGAATTAATTTAAGTTCATAATTTTTATGTATCCTTTTACTGAAAGACTGAACTCTAATATGTAATCTAAACTTATTTTTTTATAATAAAATGCCTATATGCGTTATTATTTGAAACTTTTTTCCATGTAAATATAGTGTACCAGGTGTATAAGCTTAAATCCGCTGTTTTTTAGTAAAAAAAAACCCATTTTTTTTATAGAAAGCAAAAAAATAATTTATTCAAAGTATTTGCCCTCGCTAGCTATACATTTTTCCCATCTCTCGGGCAATTTGTGTATACCACGCCAAAAGAATTCTTCATCTTTCGAGGCGAACCACTCGTCAAGCCATTTCCGGACGTCTTCGTACGAATCGAAGTGCTGTTCGGCGAGCGCGTGATCCATCGATGAAAACAGATGATAGTCCGAAGGGGCCAGGTCTGGTGAATAAGCGGGATGAGGTAGCACCTCCCAATTGATTGTCTCCAAGTAGTTTTGGACCATTCTTGACGTGTGCGATGGGGCGTTGTCGTGGAGGAAAATCAGCTTCTCATGTCTTTGTTCATAACGAGGCCTTTTTTCACGCAAAGCACGGCGCAATTTGATGAGTTGTTGGTGGTAGCGATGAGAATTAACAGTTTCACCAGGTTTCAACAGCTCATAGTAAACGACACTCTGCTGATCCCACCAAACGCACAGCATCGTCTTGCGTCCAAAGCGATTAGGTCTTGATGAAGAAGTTGATGGTTGGCCGGGATCGACCCATGATTTTTTTCGTTTAGGATTCTCAAAGTATATCCACTTTTCATCGCTAGTCACCACAAGATGCAGGAACGACTTTCTTTTATGCCTAGCCAGCAAGATTTCGCATGTGTTTTGGCGTCGCTCCATCTGTCTATCGTTCAATTCATGGGGTACGCATTTTCCGACTTTTTAAACCTTTCCCATGGCACGTAAACGCATGGAAATGGCTGGTACCTAACTGCTCGGCAAGCATTTTTTCCGATTGGGTATCGTCCTCATTCAAAAGAGCCTGCAATTCATGGTCCTCAACTTTTCTGGGCCAATTTTCACGCTTCTTTTCACTCAAGTCAAAATGGCCGTCTTTGAACCGACGAAACCAGTCTCTGCAAGTTGTTTCCGATAATGCACTGTCACCATAGGCCTCCACAAGCATTCGATGCGATTCGGCAGCCGATTTCTTCAAATTAAAGCAAAAAAGTAGAGCTTCCCGCATATGCTCTTTTTTTGGCACAAAATTAGACATGATTACGCAAGGAAAAAAGTGTGTTGCTGTATGAAATCACTGATGATGTGCAGTGATTGATGTAAACAGGTGTCGAACCCATGCAAAAAAAAATATGGCATTTCTATGGTAACTTGATATGCTCACTAATGCCATCTACGAGCAATCAGCGGATTAAAGCTTATACACCTGGTAGGTTAACTTTTTATGACTAGTGTACTCGTATAGTATTTTCTTTTGAAGAATTTCATATTACTCAATACTTCGAAAAATTGTACAATGGACAAAAAAACGTTAAACAGAATTGAATAAAAACAACCAACCACTTCAAGAGCTACTGTTGCGACCATAGGTCAACCTGGTAGATTGAACGGTACCATGAAACAACGCACCCTTCAAGAAATAAAAGCAACAGCAAAGACAAAAATTCCCACAAGGGTAAAACATGGACTGAAAAGTCCCGGGCCTAACAAAGAAACTACGTTTATTTTTTGTTTAAAATTAGTTTTATTCATCAACTAAAAATATCCATCAAGAAAAACGCAATCATTCGTGTGCCGCTGTAACATTTCAATATTACTTTTGTAGAACGATTTATCTTTTGCCTCAAAATAAGCCTCAGTTTCAACGATAACCTCTTCATTCGAGCGAAATTGCTTACCGGCGAACAGCATTTTTTTAAGCCCGCGAACAGCCAGTAGTCGCTTGAAGTCAAATCTTGCGAATAGGGGAATCTGGTGGATGTGGGTGCAAATCGAAGTTCAATTCATGTACGTTTGCTATGTATTGATTGACTTGTGACACGGTGCGTTGACTTGATGAAACACAATTTCTTTCTTTGCCATATGCGGACGTTTCTTTGCAACTTCGGCCTTCTAACGCTCCACTGTTGATGGTATTTTCCTCCTCAAGATAGTCGATGAGTATTATACCGCGCACATCTAAAAATACCGAGGCCTTAACCTTTTCAGCAGATTGTTGTGCTTTCGGGCGCTTTGGACAAGGTCCACCAGCTGCTGCCCACTCAAATGACGATCGTTTTGATTTCGGAGTGAAGTGATGGACTCATGTTTCATCTATTGTCACATATCGACGCAAAAATTGCAGTTTATTAGATTTAAGCATGACCACACACTGCTCTCGGAATTATCAACACGTTCTTGTTTTTGGTCAACAGTGAGCAAACGCGGCATCCACTTTGACCGGAGCTTTCTCATAGTCAAATGCTCATGCAATGTAAAGCCAACTCATGCTTCTGATATCTTTACGATGTCAGCTAACTCACGCAAACTTCACTTTTCGATCATTCAAAATGATTTTGTGGATTTGTTCGATGTTTTCTGGTGTTGCCACCTCATTTGGACGTCCACTGCGTTGAGCATCAACGGTGTCTCTTCGACTACTTTTGAAGTCAGCAAACCATCATTTTATTGTTGTTGTTAATTCTGACGGAGCGAAGTCTCCATAACACTTTTTAGCCATTGCTTCGTTTGGATGGTATTCTTCCCCATCAAGAAGCAGTGTAAAATTAAAGCACGAAATTCTTTTTAATCCATTGTTTTGAAAATAACAAAAGTAGCGGCACTCTTAGTAGAATAACTCACGGACTAATGAATAGAATATCATGAAATTTTAACAGCTGTCTTTTTAAGGTTAGTACTAATTAAAAAAGAGGTGAATGAAATAAAAATAGTGCCAACTATGTGCTAGACCCGGCACTTTCCGGCCCATGTGTTATGTCTTGCTTGCAAATCACACAATAAAAGAAGCAAAACCCGATTATCTGTAATTTTTGTAAAGTGCCATTACACAAAGGTAACTGTTTTATGAAATATCATACAGTAAAATAGTTTTAGAATAATATATATATACTAGGCGGGGTCGATTTGTGGGGAGGCAAAAAAATCGCCCATTGCTCTGTGAAAATCATATTCTAGGGATTAAAACAAGAAACTTTGCCGAAGGAACCATACCTCTAAAACGAAATTCTGATGTCACTCAATTTGGGTCGAACTTTTTAGTTTCTTTTCTCATGTAAAGGCCAAAAATGGTGGTATTTTGAAATGATTGTATGGGGAACCCCCCAGGGGAGTTCCACGAGGTGTGCCACTGGCATGGATGGATCGGCCGTCCAAAGTTAGTGGAGGTCGGTCATACATTTGGACTCGATTGGAGCACTCTAAATGGGTCAAAGTGGGATTTTTCGTTCGACCCAAATTGGGGGACATCAGAATTTCGTTTAAGAGGTATGGTTCCTTCGGCAAAGTTTCTTATATTGATCGCTAGAATACGATTTTCACAGAGCAATGAGCGATTTTTAAATCGACCCGCCCTAATATATACAGTGGCCGACATAACTATGAATACCCCTTGAGAAAATATTTTGTTATGAAAATAAGTCCGTAAACTGCTCCTCGAATTTAACATTGTAAACATTATTTTTCTAAGTGTGAGCTAGCAAACCAGCGCTGTTAAAATGTGCCGTTATCTTTTCACATGGCGGAACAATTTTTCGAATTCGACAAAAGCGTGCATACCACTAAAATATCCGCGTCCTTCGTTTTAAATTATTCCCAATTTCGTAGTGAAAAGGTAATGGAAAGAATCTTTTGGTGTTTATTTTACCTTGTATTTTACAACAAATACACTTTCAGCATATTTTAATGCCTAAGTCGAAGGAAATAAGCATTGATTTAAGAAAACTAATTGTTCAGGACCACAAAATGGAATGGGGTATGGCAAAATTGCTAAAAAATATAATAGATGCAATTCAACAATCCAGAGAGTTATAAAAAGTTTCAAAAAAATGGCGGCTTTGCGAGCGCTCCAAGAACAGGTCCGCCAAGGGTAACCAATTCTCGCGATGACGCGCAAATAGTAGGGGAAATTAAGAAAGACCCGACAACTTCGGCAAGGTTTATTAAAGAAAGTCTTCAAATTAATGTAAGCGAGCGAACAATTCAGTGTTGAATTCGTGAAGAGGAGTTTTCTAGTCATTACAAGACCAAGAAGCCTTTCATCAGCAATAAAAACATGAAAGCGCGACTAGCATTTGCCAAAAAGTACTTCAATATGCCATTGAGTTTCTGGGAGAGGGTTATATGGAGCGATGAGCGTAAGTTTGAGTTTAAAAATACAAAAAGAATAGAAAAAGTGTGACGAAAAAGTAATGAGAGGCTCCAATCAAAGTGCGTGCAAAGCACAATTAAATTTGTCGGGGGAAGTGTGCTTATCTGGGGCTGTTTTTCCTATAGCGGTATATCAGATCTGGTACATTTTGAAGGAAAAATGACTAAGGAGTCCTACGTCAATATGCTAAGCACATTCCTAGAGCCCTCGGCACGAAGAATAGGTTTTGGACACAATTTCATCTATCAACAAGACAACGACCCCAAACATACCAGTCGCGTGGCAAAGGAATTCTTTAGACAAAACTCAATAGAGCTTTTAGAATGGCCCACTCAAAGCCCCGACTTAAATCCTATCGCGCACTTACGGCAATATTTATACGAAAAAATCGATCGATCAAGTTGCCGCTCAAAGAAAGCAGAATTTTTTCAGAAACTGCAAGAGATCTGGAGTAAAATACCTGAAGAGCTTCTTAAGAGATTAGTTCACAGTATGCCACACCTATTGAGTCATTTGCATAACGTTATTACTTTTACTATTACTAGTAGGGTACAAGGGTACGAAAATTTTGTCGCTACAAGTTTCTGGGCATTTATAAAAAAGAATATGAAAATAATATTTTGTTTTTGGAATTGAAATATTTTGATTTGTGTTTTCATAATGTTACTATATTATATATTAAATAAATTAATAAGTTATTCGAAATTTGAATGATAGAATAGAAAAAAATATGTGTGTTTGAATTTTCGCTTAGGTAGGGTATGCATAGTTATGTCGGCCACTGTATATAATATATAATTGGCGCATACACCCTTTTTGGGTATTTGACCGAGCTCCTCCTCCTATTTGTGGTGTGCGTCTTGATGTTGTTCCACAAATGGAGGGACCTACAGTTTCAAGCCGACTCCGAACGGCAGATATTTTTATGAAGAGCTTTTTCATGGCAAAAATACTCTCGGAGGTTTGCCATTGCCTGCCGAGGGGCGATCGCTATTAGAAAAATATTTTTCTTAATTTTGGTGTTTCACCGAGATTCGAACCTACGTTCTCTCTGTGAATTCCGAATGGTAGTCACGCACCAACCCATTCGGCTACGGCGGCCGTCTGAAATTAATACTATGATGAATTAAAAAAAGATTTCTTCTAATAAATATAATTTAAAAAAGTTATGGAGGTTTTATTACACGCCTCACAAAGTAATTTTCAGGTCTAAAATCACCGATCTTATAATAAAAATCAGCAAAATATTAGCTAGCGGCAATGTGTGAAATATAAACAAAAATGTTTTAACGGTTTACACAACGTTTGAAAACAACATAATAATACACTTTTTTGTCTTAAAAAATTGATTAGTCTATTTTTAACTCATCTGTTTTTTTTATTAAATTTTTTTTTTTATTATTTTTAGATTTTTATTTGGTGTGTATTTTTTGCCATAGACGACATTTAAATACATATATGTACGTATACATCTAAAATAAAAAAAAATGTTAAAAATAAAAGAAAAAAAAACAGATGAGTTAAAAATTAACTAAAAAAAATTGTATGACAAAAAAATGTATTATTATGTTGTTTTCAAACGTTGTGTAAACCGTTAATGTACATATATATCTTGCGAAATCTCAATTGCGAATTGAGAAATCTCAAGCGCTCAGTGTGAGAGTGGTAGCTTTTAACTGAACACTTGTGTAAAGTAGTAAATTCAAATAAAACTTTGCTCGATGTGTGCACAATTAATTTTCATGCATACACACATACACACATATGCCTACATGCATAAGCATATGGAGCCACCAGCGAACTACGCCTCCGCGCACACAATATCGCCAACGATCTTCAATTACTTCTTTTCCCGTAGCGCCGTCACATCATTGCCGTTTAATGTCGCACACAATCTCGGTCGCTTATAAAATACAAATGATTTCGGTTTTTTATTTATTCCTATTTATTTGCACTTGTATGAACTATAGTTACTTGTACGCATGTCGGATAAAACATATGTACGTATGAATGTACGTACATTATCTGTGAAACTGCTGTACGTTTTATGGCTACTCTTGCATGTGCATGTGTGTGTGTAAACATTCTTGCCAACTTATTGTTTAGCGAGCGTACGGACACCTGCAATTTTCTTTTATTTCTATTCTTTTTTGTTTTTTTTTGTTTTTGTTTTTGTGTGTTTTATATTTTCTCGAGCACACCGCGTATTGGTCAGCGGTTTGGCATTTCCTCCGTTTTCTTCCATCTGTGTTTAATCAACACAGCGCCGAAGCATACCCGAACACTCGAAATGGCGAAGCAATTTTCACGCAAACACAAACTACAACACACACATATGTACATAGGTGTGTGCATGTGTTAGGTGAAACTACGATCAGCTAATCTTTAACAATGGCACGGAAAATAAGCTCAATTTCATATTCTCCACTGAAGGTTATTTAATATTTGTATGTACAGGTGTGCATACACTTTTTTAGGTGATTAGGTGAATTTTACATAAACTACATGAAAATACATAAAAATAATAATGCGATATGCACGTATGCATGCACATCCTTGAAAGCTGCACAGGCTAGGTTTCCCTCCCAATTTGTGTTGTACGTCGTGAGGTTAGACTACAAATGGAGAACTGAGGAGCACTGCAATTCAATCGAAAGTGAGTACTATTCCTGCCGGAAGGTGAGTACTATTGGTACTATTGATGTTTTAATATTTTTAATCCGCATAGGACATCGAAAGCAGAATCTACATACTAGACATTTAGCTAAGGTAGCCAAGACATTTACAAGGTGGCGCAAAATTTATCATCTAGTTTTGTTTATGAATAATTTTTTTATTTTTATTTTTTTTTCTTATTTTTTTATTTTTATTTTATTTTATTTTTTATTTTATTATTATTTTATTATTTTTTATTATTATTTTTATTTAATATAATTTTTTTTTGTTCCCATTCTTTGGATCAGTGGCAATATAAAGACCTTTCTGAACTTCCAATCTCTGTCAATCACAAAATCGGAGTATTTGCTGATTTTCCCTGTGTACGTTTTATGAATATTTTTGTTCAATGGGACGCCAATGTATGTAAAGGGTGATTTTTTAGCTATTACCTTTTTAAACAGTTGGTTTAAACAGCTGACGCACGTTTCGTGTTTTGTTTCACTGTCAAACATCTTCAGTTTGGTCTATAATTTAATCATGAATCGTCTTACAAACGAACAACGCTTGCAAATCATTGAATTTTATTATAAAAATGCGTGTTCTGTTAAGAAAGTTTAAAGTCGAAAAAATGTGTTCAGCGACGAAGCTCATTTTTGGATCAATGGGTACGTAAATAAGCTGAATTGTCGATTTTGGAGTGAAGATCAGCCAGAAGAATTGTAAGAGCTACCTATGTATCCAGAAAAGGTCACAGTTTGATGCGGTTTATGGGCTTCAGGTATCATTGGACCGTACTTCTTCAAAGATGTTGCGAATCGTAACGTAACTGTAAATGCTGAGCGCTACCATGAAATGATATCCAACTTTTTTTTGCCCAAAATTCAAATGCCACACAGCATGCGTAACAATGGACTTGTTAAGAAGCGAGGGGAACATTTTATTTCACGTTCGGGACCTGTCAATTAGCCACCCAGATCGTGCGATGTAACGCCTTTAGACGCAGTGTTGTCCTTTTTATTTACCACAAATATGTCGGGTCTATTATGAGTTCTTGTGGTATTCGTAAGAATTGTTCTGTCATAATAGAGAAGCATGTCCTTATCTTCATGCACTGGTTCTGCAACATATCTGTAATAGGAGCAAGTCGTAGGTGTATATATATTTTTGCAACATCGTAGTGCCGTTTAAGGTATAAAGAGTTTGTTTTTTTTCTTCACTCATCTTATAGTAAATCATTTCAAGAATGTTGTGTCAAAATTTTAAGTAGATCGGAGCAGAACTCTCAAAGTTATAGCCTTTGTAGGCACTCTACCTCGAATGCGGAGCAACGATAATTTTTCAGAGTCATTTTTTCAAACGCGTTTTTCCCGAAACGACTTCTTAAAAGTCGGTGCCAATCACAACTCCGAAACTATTCAACCGATTCTTTTCAAATTTGGCACACGTTTTCTAAATCAAAAATACCTCCCCCCCACTGTTTTTTTTTTATTTTTTTTAAGGTTGTTTTTCACTTACAAATATGGCGAAATTTTTCGCCAAAAATGCTCGTTTTACGTTTTTTTGCCACCAAAACTACAAAAATGAAAAAAAAAATTTTATTCATGGGGGGGGGGAGCATTACGTCATACTTTAACTGAAAAATTCTACTTTTTTAGTTTCAGATGATTCTACGACGAATGCCGATTGGCACCGCAGAGCACCTCTCGAAAAACATATCTCCAAAAAAACTCTGTCATGGGCTTATTTGTCAATATTTTATTATTAATTTTTTTTTAAAAACTTATTGAAAAGATGTACAATAACATGCAACTGATTTTATTAAAGTATCTTAAGCCATATTTCTGTAAAAAATTTCAAAAAAAAGTGTTTTTTGTTTAGCGCTAAACCCTACCACCCCCTTAATAGAGTACACCCAGCTAGAATATGGTTTAGAGTTTCGCCGTGTCCCCCACATCTACGACATATAGTATGCCTTCCGGCGCATTGGACTCTCTGATGACGTACTTTACATAATTTCGCGTGGGTACTACTCCATCTTCCATAGCAAATATAGCACTTTCTGTTTCAGCGAATATTCCTTTATTAATTAGCCATAAGTGCGACAATTTCGCGTCGACATGCGGGCTTTCCATTTCGTTGTAATATACGCCATCTATAGGCATTCGTAACCATTGTTCAACTTTGTCCATTTTTGTTGTAGTGCTCTTGCTGTTAAACTCATGCATCATTCTGAGAGGTGCAAGTTTGTCATCAGCTGCACTGACGCCATGGTGAAGTGCTGAGTTTCCGGCCTTTCCATACAAGTAATTTCTAAGTTTCAGGATCAGCTTGTCGTGCGGTGCTCCAACGTCAATTGCACCTCTACCTCCTTCTTTCCTAGGCAGTGCAATTCTCAACACAGAGCTTTTAAGATGATGACATGACAATTTTTATTTTTTATTTTTGTTAATTTATTTTTTAATTTTATTATATTTTATATTTTTATTTCATTTATTATTTCTATTTTTTTTCATTTTCCTTTTTAGTTGTATGTTATTTACCAGGTGTATAAGCTTAAATCCGCTGATTGCTCGTAGATGGCGCTAGTGAGCATATCAAGTTACCATAGAAATGCCATATTTTTTTTTTTTGCATGGGTTCGACACTTGTTTACATCAATCACTGCACATCATCAGTGATTTCATACAGCAACACACTTTTTTCCTTGCGTAATCATGTCTAATTTTGTGCCAAAAAAAGAGCATATGCGGGAAGCTCTACTTTTTTGCTTTAATTTGAAGAAATCGGCTGCCGAATCGCATCGAATGCTTGTGGAGGCCTATGGTGACAGTGCATTATCGGAAACAACTTGCAGAGACTGGTTTCGTCGGTTCAAAGACGGCCATTTTGACTTGAGTGACAAGAAGCGTGAAAATTGTCCCAGAAAAGTTGAGGACCATGAATTGCAGGCTCTTTTGGATGAGGACGATACCCAATCGGAAAAAATGCTTGCCGAGCAGTTAGGTACCAGCCATTTCCATGCGTTTACGTGCCATGGGAAAGGTCCAAAAAGTCGGAAGATGGGTACCGCATGAATTGAACGATAGACAAATGGAGCGACGCCAAAACACATGCGAAATCTTGCTGGCTAGGCATAAAAGAAAGTCGTTCCTGCATCTTGTGGTGACTAGCGATGAAAAGTGGATATACTTTGAGAATCCTAAACGAAAAAAATCATGGGTCGATCCCGGCCAACCATCAACTTCTTCATCAAGACCTAATCGCTTTGGACGCAAGACGATGCTGTGCGTTTGGTGGGATCAGCAGGGTGTCGTTTACTATGAGCTGTTGAAACCTGGTGAAACTGTTAATTCTCATCGCTACCACCAACAACTCATCAAATTGCGCCGTGCTTTGCGTGAAAAAAGGCCTCGTTATGAACAAAGACATGAGAAGCTGATTTTCCTCCACGACAACGCCCCATCGCACACGTCAAGAATGGTCCAAAACTACTTGGAGACAATCAATTGGGAGGTGCTACCTCATCCCGCTTATTCACCAGACCTGGCCCCTTCGGACTATCATCTGTTTTCATCGATGGGTCACGCGCTCGTCGAACAGCACTTCGATTCGTACGAAGACGTCCGGAAATGGCTTGACGAGTGGTTCGCCTCGAAAGATGAAGAATTCTTTTGGCGTGGTATACACAAATTGCCCGAGAGATGGGAAAAATGTATAGCTAGCGAGGGCAAATACTTTGAATAAATTATTTTTTTGCTTTCTATAAAAAAAAATTGAGTTTTTTTTACTAATATAAAAAACAGCGGATTCAAGTTTACACCTGGTATTTTTTATTTTTATTTATTTTTTTATTTTTATTTATTTTTTATTTTCAAATGCATTTATTATATTTATTTAATTTCATTTAATATTTTTATTTTTTTTATTCAAATCTTATATCTTATCTTCATGGAGAATACTTTTTTTCTAATTCAAATTTTCAAAACCGCATTAAAATCTATTTTCTAAAAGGCCTTCAATTTAGATGAATATCTTCCATTTTCCCTAAATAGGACTCTGATCTGGTATCGCTATGGACCAAAATGGTCTCTGCGTGGCTTCGGCCAGCCAGTGTAACCTAACCTAACCTTCCATTTATGGAGACACAGTAATATCAGAATTCACACAGAACTAAGTTAGGCAAGTGGAGTGTTTGTACTCATATGGATAGAAATTTTGGCCATTTTTTTTTGTTTTTATTTAGGAACAATTAGAACTGGGTAAATGCAATTACATTTTAATTACATTAATAGCATTTAACTAATTCCAATAACAAAATCAATTCCTTGAAATGAAAAAAAAAAAATACTTTTGAAATTACTTCTAAGGAATGTGGTTATTGTTGTTGTTACCGATGTTGTAGCAGCATAAACATTCGCCAATTTCTTTTCTGTGGGCTTTGGCGGCCACCGCACAGTGATTCAGGTATATGGGCTAATCGGACAAAAATCACTACTCCTGTATTACTTTACCGATTTGAATTTAATAAAAGCAGTTGTATAGCTCATGTATAGAGTTACAACTGTAGCATGAAAAAAAGTTCTGGGCTAAGTTAGGAGGCAGGAAGTATAAATGAAAAATTTTAGAATATTAAACATTGAACTTTTAATAATATTAATTTATTTAAAACAATAATTTTTGCTATGCATTTCAAAAAATCAAAATTATGTTTCCTCTTTAATTAGCTAGGAATATCTTTAACGCATTCACCAGCAAAAAAAATATTTTTCAGTAGTACAAAAAAATATACTTAACATAGGAAAGGAAGAAAAAGAAAATTATTTAGTTAGTCACTATCTGAAATATTTTCTAAATCAAATTGATTTACATTTTCCTCTAAAATATAGGTTTTAATATCCGAAAAATTAAAAGAATGCGAAGTGGTAGTCTTTCTCAGAGAAGATATAAAGGGGTCTGATGTTACTAGTAAATATGTCATAATATCTTTATTAGTGTTTATTCTAGAATTTTTTCGTGTATGATAAAGACGACTATTTCGTACCTCCTTATGCCTTTGTTGATGAGGTCAAAGATATTTCAGAGTTCAGCCATTTGCTTTCTTTGGCTAAAAACTGTTCTTTTCTGCGAACATTTTTTTTGCCATTTAATATTTATTTTTCCACAAAAAATGCCAACAGATTTTTCAAATTCCCACTTAGTTGCTTTCGTGACAGTCTGAAGTCTCATTAGGCTTAGAACCTTTTCAATTAACTTATTTTTCCTTTGGTTTTTGGACAATGCAATCCATGTATCCACCAAATCTTTATTTTTTATATTTGACAAAGTACCTAAAAAATAAAAATTCGGAAGAAAGTACAACTTTGCGCAAAAAAAGACCTATACCTTTAAAAACAGAGCAGTTTAAAATATCAAATAACAACAAATTTGGAAAGACACCTTTTGGGACCTTTTACCAAAACTAGAGTTTTCTAAAAACAATGACTACTTTACAAAAAAAAATTAAGAAAAATATCAAACATATATTAAAATGTTTACATGCCTTGCTGAATATTTGCCATAATAAACGAGTCAAACTATAAAATATCGAAACGTTCAGAACGAACTACCATACAATAATAAATGTTGATCAAATCTAAAAAAAACAAAATAGGATTTTATTTAGGTAGACTTTATCATAATTTTACTGATAAGGAAACAAAAAATAAAAATAAACTTAAGGTGATTTTATTTGAGCAATTTAATTAAGATTTTATTTCCATTTTAGTTTTTCTAAAATATTGCTTTTAATTTTTTGATTTTTGTCTATTGCTTAAATCACTGTGCGCCGTAGCCGAGTGGTTGGTGCGTGACTACCATTCGGAAGTGTGTACGTTCTAATCTCCGTGCATGAAACACCAAAATGATAGAAACAGGTTTTTTTCTTATAGAAGCATCATAATAACAACATCAAGACGCACGTCACAAACTCGAGGAAGAGCTCGGCCAAACAGCCAAAAAGGATGTAAGCGCCAATTATTATGATTATTTATTATTTATGGGCTGAAGGTATCGATTACTAATTACAGTTCCTTGTAATTTGCTATTGAGTATCATAATTTCATTCACAAAGGAATTATTAACGGCCTAGTCCTGGGAAAAATGAATTAAGTTTATAGTAGGAAATATGCCGTCTCGATAAGGTGGGACCAAAAGGAGGGGTTCTTAGAAGAGTGGATTTGCGGGAAACATTCATGTTAAATATATGATGTGTATGACGACATCAATCGTGGATGATCAGGAGTTTAATATGCTACAGTATCCAGAACGTAATTATGCCGGTGTAACGCGAATCTTACGAGGCAGCAGAAGCTCTTTGCTTGCTATAGGTGGTAATTGGACTCCGATGAGGAAATTCGGGAGGCCTGGGAGTTTGTGAAGGTGGTAATGGACTTTTGGTGAATGTTGTTTAAGGCACGTCTGTATTACGTCAGGTTCAGAGAATGATTTCTATTTGCCTTCATCTTATTGGTGAGATGGCTTCTGAGCTGCCTAAGAGCTCACAATGCTTCCAGCAAAGGACTGTTGCGGTTGTTTCTACACTAGGACACCACCCCGATCGGTGGGTTATTTCGTTAACGTGAGCATTTCGGTGCCGCTATTACCAGCAACAACGATGTCAGCCTTGAAATCAAGCGAAGAACAACTCTTGCCAACAGGTACTACTTTGGGTTAAGCGCGCAATTGAGTAGTAAAGCCCTCCCATGACGAACAAAAACAACACTCTACAAGACGCTCATCATCCCGGTGCTTCTCTATGGCGCTGAAGTCTGGCACGCCAAACAATCAGATGCAGCCGCTCTTGAAGTTTTCAAGAGGAAAGTACTTCGCAAGATTTTTGGTCCTCCTCGCGTAGATGACGGTTACCGCATTCGAATGAACCGCGAGCTATATAAACTTTACGGAAATATTGACATAGTCAAACGAGTCACCTTGCAGCGACTAAGGTGTCATCCGTATGGAGGGAACTGATCCGGCGAAGAAGGTGTTTGAGACGGTAATTGGCGGCCGAGGGTGAAGAGGACGTCCTCGCGTCTAGTGGAAGGACCAAATTGAAGAGGACCTGGCTTCGCTTGACTTAAGAAACTGGAAAAGGTGTGCGGAAAACAGAGACACCTAGCGAGATATTATTCGGCAGGCTGTAACTCGACAACGGGTTGTAACGGCCAATTAAGTAAGTAAGTAAGTAAGCATAGATTCAAATCTTATCTACACTTCTGATGCCTTTCATGACCGCATTCAGCGATCATATCATTAGAGTTGTTATATCCTAACCTCTAAATAAATTTTGTTATAGGTTTTAATTTTTTTTTTTTGAAATTAAATGGCAACGCTTTTTAGAAATATTATTGGATTAAAGCTAACTTTACCTTTACATTAATATATTTACATATGTTTCTATATATATATTTTTTACAATTAATAAATTTTTGTAATCAATTTCATAGTTTCCAAAAAATCAAGTGGCAACACTAGCTAATAAAATGCTTATTAGAGCTTATTAAAGCATCATTTAATATTGAAATAAAATGTGTGATACATTTCTATTTGTAAAAAAAAATCAGGTGGCAACGCTATTAAAAAAGTATTTTTCGTATATTTTGATATATTTACATGTATGTATTTACATACCTATATGTGTATCTACTTTTTACAATTAAAACATTTTTGTAATCAATTTCATAGTTTCCAAAAAAATAGTGGCAACACCAGCTAAAAACATGCTTATTAAAGCTTATTTGAGCATTCTTTAATACTGAAATAAAATGTGTGATACATTTCTATTTGTAAAAAAAATCAGGTGGCAACGCTATTAAAAAAGTATTTTTCGTATATTTTGATATATTTACATGTATGTATTTACATACCTATATGTGTATCTACTTTTTACAATTAAAACATTTTTGTAATCAATTTCATAGTTTCCAAAAAAAATAGTGGCAACACCAGCTAAAAACATGCTTATTAAAGCTTATTTGAGCATTCTTTAATACTGAAATAAAATGTGTGACAAATTTCTCTTTGTAAAAAAAATCAGGTGGCAACGCTATTAAAAAAGTAGTTTTCCTATATTTTGATATATTTACATGTACCTACATATATGTATATCTACTTTTTACAATTAATACATTTTTGTAATCAATTTCATAGATTCCAAAAAAATTAGTGGCAATACCAGCTAAAAAATGCTTATTGGAGCTTATTTAAGCATCCTTTACTACTGAGATAACTGGAATAAAATGTGTGATAAATTTCTCTTTGTAAAAAAATCAGGTGGCAACGCTATTAAAAAAGTAGCTTTCCTATATTTTGATATATTTACATGTACCTACATGTATATCTACTTTTTACTATTAAAACATTTTTGTAATCAATTTTATAGTTTCCAAAAAACTAAGAGGCAACACCAGCTAAAAAAAATACTTATTAGAGCTTATTTTAACACCCTCTAATACTGAAATAAAATGTGTTAAATTCCTATTTGTAAACAAATCAGGTGGCGACATTATAGTAAAAAATCAGGTGGCAACACTATCACAAAATTTGGTATATATTTCTTTTAAAAAATATATATCTTGATATCTATGCTGTAATACTTATGTATATTTTTTTAATAAATAACTTTTTTTGAAACCTTTGCCTCAAAACACCGTGTGGGGAACGGGATCCTACATCCTTCCATGCCTAAAATGGGCACCTCGTATCAGACACTTGATGTCTTCTTCAGGCCAAAAACAAAAACCTCGTATCGAATACGAGATTGTTTTTACTCATGAGAAAAGCTTTCATCGAAAGCGGCACACACAATCGTCGGTCGGTTCAGAAGGCAAGGGGGTAACAGTGGGCAATACACTTCCAAAATGTGTGTTGCACACGAACCATTTACGACCCAAATGCTTTACAAAAATCGGGACAGTAGTGTTTTAGCGATGCTCTTTCAAAGAAACTTTGTAGAGGTATTAATAAAATATAAAATTAGCCGAGAAATTAAAAAAAAAACCAAAACCAAAAAGAAAGTGATTAGGCGTAACTGCTTTGTAATTGTCGCCTCACGTAATGAAAAAAAAAAGAAAATGTCTTGCTTTCTTAATGATCATTTGTAGATACATCAGGCTATTTTCAAACTAATCTATATACTTATGCAATCTATTTGTGTATGTAGGTGACCAAGAGCACCTCTTTCCAATTACTTCACAGTCCGATTTGGTAACGAAAAGAATTTTGTTGCAACTTGTTTACTGCTGCTGTTCGTTGCAGTGCAGATGACAAACAACTAACAAACTTGCAAGCAATTGCAGGTTGACAGGTGCGACAGAAAGGTGGTGGCGAACATTGGGGAAAAATATGTAGGCATGTAGATGTGTACGCATGGGAGAAGAAGTGATTGGCCGACAGCAGAGCAGGTAGGCGCAGGCAGACACTTTATCTAATTTTATCGTTTTTGAAGTAAAGTGTCTCTCTACTGTTGCACGAGGTCGCCGTCAACGTTACGCCTATGTGTATGCTTACATACATACATACATATGTACATATGTACATACATACAGACATACATATTTACGAACATATACACAAGCATACATACATATGGATGTAGGTGAACCCATGTACATACCCATCTATGCATGAATGAGTGTACCCCAACCGCTGACACTTGTACGAATACAGAATATAATGTAATCCTTGTGTCTATGTCCACACATAAAGGGTGTGCCGAATGCGAGTATATTTTTTTAAATTTAATAAAATAAAGTGAGTTCAATTTTTTTTTGGAACGAATAAAAATTACAATTTATTAAAAATTATTGTACATGGAATAAGTTTCTATTGAAGCTTCTGCCATGGCTGCCTTTGCAGAAGTGCACTTTGTTCTCCCCCTGTAACCAAGAATGGCTCGAACAATATCGCTTTAAAGACAGTTCATATATAGGCCACGCCGCTTATGCCTCGAAAGATAAATTTGAATTAGAAACATCTTCCCAACCGTAGTTGGAAAACCCCAGAATGTCTGCAAGTGCGCAATTTTGCTACTGTTTAGAGGTTTTCCAGACTCTAGTGACAACATCTGTATCGAAGTTTTCTTCTCACGCGAGTGAATACGGCAGCGATAGAATCGATGAGTGTTCCTCTAATTTATAAAAGCTGTGCATTAAATTGAGGAAATCAAATTAACGCAAAGATTTGTTAATATACTAATACATACATATGTACGTGACGAAGGTATACAAACAATGAAAGAATTAAAATTGTTACTTCAACAGGATTTATACCATTTTTGGAATTTTTTTTTTTTTTTGTAAATAAATTTTATAATACCTCAAGAATATTGTGCAAAACACTCAAGTCAATCGAACCAAAATTGATAAAGTTATGAGTATTTGAGTGTCCGTTGCTCCAGACCGGATTACTATACCTGCACCATTTCAACCCTCCGGCTCTGGCCAGACTGGCTTTTTCGGCTTTGGACGTGAATTTAACATATTCCTATTAAGGCTAACGACTTGAGCTTGCAGGCAGCTTCCTAAAATTGAATTTTCTATCGATTTATAGGTATAACCTTTTAAAAGGGATCCTCAAATAGGACGAAAAAGGCCAGAAAGTGTGCCCTACGGGAAGTTTTAAAAAATGGTGTCCAACAGGGTTAAAGCGGTTTTCTGAAATTTGTTGTTTTTGAGGTACGTATACGCTATTAGACCAAACAGTACACGGTACTTTTTCACAAAATTCACCAGATGACACCGAGAGCTTTTTTGTTTGTTTTATAATAATTATTAATTTTACAATAAAAAAATTTTTAATTTTTGTTGTTGTAAAATTTGTAAATTTTTTTGTTGTCAAATTTGTAATTTTTTTTGTTGTAAATTTTGTAACTTTTTGTTGTTGTAAAATCTGTTAATTCTTTTTGTTGTAATATTTGTAAAAAATTTGGTCGTAAAATTAAAAAAAAAATTTTTTGTAAAATTTGTAAATGTTTTTGTTGTAAAATTTGTAAATTTTGTTCTTGTAAAATTTGTTAATTTTTTTCTTGTAAAATTTGTACATTTTTTTGTTGTAAAATTCGTAAATTCTGTTGTTGTAAATTTTGTAAGTTTTGTTGTTGAAAAATTTGTAAATATTTTTTTGTCAAATTTGTAAATTCTGTTGTAAAATTAGTAAAATTTTGTTGTTGTAAAATTTTTAAATTCTGTTGTAAAATTTGTAAATGTTTTTTTGTAAAATTTGTAAATTTTTTGGTGTAAAATTTGTACATTTTTTTGTTGTAAAATTCGTAAATTCTTTTGCTGTAAATTTTGTAAGTTTTTGTTCTTGTAAAATTTGTAAATTTTGTTGTTGTAAAATTTGTAAATTTTTTGTTGTAAAATGTGCAAGTTTTTTTGTAGTAAAATTTATAAATTTTTTTGTTGTAAAATCTGTAAAAAATTTTGTTGTAAAATTTGTAAATTTTTCTGTTCTAAAATGTGTAAATGTTCTTGTTGTAAAATTTGTAAATTTTGTTGTTGTAAAATATGAAAATTTTTCTGTTGTAAAATTTGTAAATGATTTTGTTATAAAATTTATAAATTTTTGTAGTAAAATTTATAAATTTTTTTGTTGTAAAATCTGTAAAAAATTTTGTTGTAAAATTTGTAAATTTTTCTGTTCTAAAATGTGTAAATGTTTTTGTTGTAAAATTTGAAAATTTTTCTGTTGTAAAATTTGTAAATGATTTTGTTATAAAATTTATAAATTTTTTTGTCGTAAAATTTGTAAAATTTTGTTGTTGTAAAATCTGTAAATTTTTTATTGTCAAATCTGAAAATTTTTTTGTTGTAAAATTTATACATTTTTTTGTCGTAAAATTTGTAAATTTTTTTTATTGTAAAATCTGTAAATTTTTTTGTTGTAAAATTTGTAAATGTTCTTGTTGTAAAATTTGTAAATTTTTTTCGTCGAAATATTGTAAAATTTTGTTGTTGTAAAATCTGTAAATTTTTTGTTGTAAAATTTGTAAATGTTTTTGTTGTAAAATTGTTAATTTTTTTTAGTGAAAATTTTTTTTCTGGATCCATATGCTTCGAAAAATTTACAAATCGAAAGAAAAAATCCTCTAAGAGACACTCCGAGAAACATCTCCCTAATGATTGCATTTGCGCATATTTGTTTGTTTCCAGTGATTCTGTAGGCAGTCATGATTTGCGCCTCCGGATAATCACTCATTTACTTTTCAGTATTTTGCAATGAAAATTTAGGAAAATAACGTCCACATGTTGCACTCAATTAACTTTATTTAATGGTAAGAAACTTACGCACGAACCACCTTGTGAACCACCTGAACTACTAATAAAATACTAACAGTATTTACAAATGGCACTTCAGGAATGTAAGCATTAAGAAGAAATGTTAGATCTGAAAGTTATCTTTTGGAGTTGCGAGCTTTTAATAGGTGCAACACCTGAACAACTTCTACAAGCACTGGAATTCCAGCTTAAGGATCTGGATAGTTTCTGAATTATTTGCATAGCTGCTATGCCACAAAAACGTCTAATGGAGTATAATCGAAATTGCAATTGATCAAATGAAATCGCAGAAGCAACTGATAATACGATTACCCAATCGTTTCCACGACAGTCGCTTTTACGTTACCGGAACGACCCGGATTTATATCCGGCCAAAGACTGCCACTCCAAAACCATTCCCCTTACATGTATGACGAATGTTCATGCTGCTACAACAGCAACAACAACGATTACCGAATATTTTCCTAATCCAGATCTTCAATTTCACCTTCGCATCAATTTGGCTTTCGCAGTAAGCAATCAACCATCGATCAAGTGACCAGAATCACAGCTGAAATAGAAAACTCTTTTTTGAACTTTAAATAACACGGTTTAAGTCCAAATGATTTTTGCGCCCTTCTAAAGTCATATCTGAGCGAACGCTATTTTCGCGTTAAACAAGGAAACGAATACTCTAACCTTGAAGAAATAAATGCTAGTGTGCCGCAAGGAAGCATTCTTGGCACACTCTTATGCCTTTTTATATACCAAAGACTTGCCGATACCCGCGAATAGCTTCATCGACACTTTCGCTGACGACACTATCATCTAAGCAATTGGAAAAAGTGCTGAAGAAGCTGCAACCAAACTTCAAATTGCAACAAACGCTATTGAAGAATGGACGAAGACTTGGCCTATAAAATTGAACAATACCAAGTCAGTTCATGTAAACTTCATCACTGAATCATTATCCAATAATACGGCTAGGTGCCGCAATACCTTATGCAAATACTGCAAAATGCCTTGGCATAACGCTTGATGGTACGCTTTGATGGAAGGAGCATATAAATTTTAAACAGCATAAAATCCATTTGAAGATATATTAATAAAAATGAAATGGTTAATTGGACGAAGATCAAAGCTGTCCATATATAACAAAATATCTATATAAAGGGTGGTTAAGTTTCAAGGGCCGGTGTTGATTTTGAATAAAATACAATTTTTTTAGGAAATTATTGTCATTTCCCTTTATTATGATAATATTGGTATGGCTCAATTAGGTATGGAACAAAATATCGGCCAAATGGCCGCCGCGGTCTCAGCGGCACATCTCCATCCGATGGTCGGTCCAAATTTTCGATGACGCTGAGGTATAATTGAGATTCAATGCCGTTAATGTGCCGAAATATCTCATCCTTTACCTCTTGAATTGTTGCTGGCTTATCGACGAACACAATTTCTTTCAAATAACCCCGCACATGGTTCACGTTCAACCTCGGCCCTTGAGATTTAACCACCCTTTATAAACAAATTATAAAACCTGTGTGGTTCCATGGCGCGCAACTATGAGGTTTGAGCCAGTCAAAGTAATATAAATATAATTTAACGACTCCAGAATAAAATCCTTCGAAATATTCTCAACTCACCTTGGTTCGTTCGCAATAAGGATATTCATCGTGACCTCAAGATCCCTACAGTGACTGAAGAAATTAAAAAACAAGCAGAAGCCCACTCGCTCAGGCTTCAAAGGCACGTGAATAAGAAGCTAACAAACCCATCAACACCTCAGGCCTAATCCGACGACTCCGTCGAATCAGACCACATGATCTGGCATGATGGATGTTAACTTAAGGGGTTATATATTATAGCTTGTGTTGGACTAAAAAATCTAAAAATTTTTTATGGCATATTCTAAAAGTGCATCACCATAAAAATATAAATTCAAAATATCATAAAGATCGGAGCACTAGAACGAAAGTTACAGACCGTGGAAGCGCGCGACCTTATCCATAAATGAAGTGCACGCAAAACTTTACACGCGATTATCTCGAATCGTGTTTTTTGAAAATTACTGTCGCAGTTATCATTATTCATCAAAAACTATTTGACCGATTTGCATAAACTTTTTTTTAATTATTCGAAGTTACAACCTCTGAAAGGTTCACTTTTTATAAATATTTGCATAGTTCGCTGGAATTAATTTTTTTTTTTTTTAATTTTTCAATCCATCAAAAATCGTTTTTTGGTGCAAGCGGTTTTCGTATCGAGAAAAATGTTTTTTGGGTAAATAAACCTTTCAGATTCACTAAAAAACCTTTTTCTACAAAAATCATTTAATTTTCTTGATTTCAGTTGAGCTGCTCATACGCTACCGTGACCACCTCTTCTAAAAAACGGCGTTTCGGGTTGAAGGGTGATATCAACAATAAATAATAACTTTTTTTAAAATAAAAACACCAAAATGTATTCTTCGAGAGTTACCCTTCAGTATGATATATGTCTCATTTGAATAAAAGTTCTAAAACATATTTAAAAAAAATTATGAAAATCGTCTATCTTTTCGGGCTCAAAAGGTATATAACCCCTTAAGGAAGGGACTATGAAAATCTCTTCACAAAATTCTCTTTATGTTACTAAAATTGTACTGCTCATTAGTTTATGTGTAACTAGTTGCAGTGTCAACAAACAGTGGTATGTATTTTATATTGTATCTATGTGTGTATTAAAAAAATGTCTTCAATTTCAGCACACGAAAAATCAGTAATCATGGCTATGCAGCTCACAGTTTCCGGCAGCATGCAGCAATAATTTCAACACTCCAAAATCAACACCAAAAAAATTCATTCAATTCATTGAAAATGCATTCACTTTTCGAGCAGCAGCCGATATCCGAGTTGCTGGTACCCAGATATGGCGCTTTTGCTTATTAAAACAGCTGCACAGATGAGAATACGGAAAAACTGCGAAGGTTTTGAGCAGCACAGATGTTTCGGTTGAGATGTTTCAGTTCTTCAGTTCAAGATGTTGTAACGGGTGGGCTATATAGCGTTTGCTTTTTGAAACACTTATTTTTTTGAGAATGGTAACACAAATGACATGTCAAATGTGTTCATAATTTACTTAAAGGTTTGACATTTACGAAATGGGACGTATAGCGTCTCTTGAACAAAATTGGGAAATATTGAAAACCTATTTCCAAAGTGGTGAGTCTTCTTCTTCTTTTCTGATTTTCACATCGGTGGCTACGTCAATAAGCAAAATTGTCGGATTTGGGGCTCAGAAAATCCACACGTTACTGTAGAGAAACAAATGCCTCCACAACGAGTCACTGTTTGGTGCGGTTTTTGGTCTGGCGGCATCATCGGGCCATTTTTTTTCGAAAATGAGCGAGGAGCCGCGGTTACAGTAAATGGCGAGCGTTACCGTGACTTGCTCAACGAGTTGTTTCCAAAAATTTAAGAGGATGACATGGACGTCATTTGGTTTCAATAGGACGGTGCAACTTGTCACACTGCCAAAGTTACACTTGAACTTTTGGCTACCGTTTTTGAAAACCGAAAATCAGCCGAAATTCCCATATCAATTGGCCGCCTCGGAGCTGTGATTTAAGCCCGTTGGACTATTTTTTGTGGGGAGCCTTTAAGGGCAAATGCTATGCGAACCACCCAGAGACGATTGATGCTTTAAAACACGAAATCGAAGTTGCCATTCATGAAATTGGAGCCCAAACAATCGAAAATGTGCTTAAAAATTGGGTTGATCGAATGGCCTACTGTAAAGCCAGTCGTGACAGTCATTTGAACGATATTATTTTTCATTCATAAATGACAATGTTCAATCTTCAAACTAAAAAAAAAAGTTTGAAAAAATATTGATTAGTTTTTTTTTTTTTTATAGCCAATTCAAAAAGCAAATTTTACATGGCCCACCCTATAGAAATAGACATCAAATAAATTTTGCATAGCACCGCAGCCAATATTTTGAAAAGAACAACAACAAAAAACCACTCAGTGTCAAAATAACATGTGACTCGAAATGATGCGTATACTTAAACCACCCTGTACAAACGGTAGCTACACGATTCGCTGTGCTTATTCGAACAGTGGCATGTTGTTGGCGAATTGGAAGGCGAGACCGTTTGGCGGAGGCTACGACGAATTGTGTTGTAGTGTCACGGTGGTTGTTATTATTATAGACAAGTATGTACTTATTTTTAAAATAATAACAAAAGCCGTTGACGCGTTGCTGGCGATCAACGAATTGGTACATTAGTAGGGCTCTCGCGGAGCAACACAATCCAATTTGGTATTTCAAAAACACTCTAGGGCACTAGGCCGACGACGAAAACCTACGGGAATGACAACTTAAACGAAATTCAAAACTTACTTGCATAAATATGGATATTTACATAAATATGTATGTATGTATGTTTGTTTGTTTGTATGTATTTATGAATATATAAATGAAAAACTGGCTTGAATGACTGCTCACTTTAAGTTTTTGTGGATAAATATGTTTTTACGTGCGTATGTATGTAGTATGTATGTGTTAGATAGGTTGAACGAAAATATATGCAAAAAAACGAATTCTTGCATAAAAAATTCAGATTTGATAGCAAAACGAACATTTGAATTCTGCTCAAGTTTAAAGTCAGTTTGTCCAGCTAATTCGTTAATTTGATAAACTGGTTTTGGCATTTCATGAAAAGCGTAGACGAATTTTTTATCAGCAGCCAGCCAGCATAGTTATCAAACTTGTTGCTTAAAATATATTCAAAGCACGGACGTGCCTACAAACATACAGACATACATATGTACGCATGATTCGTGGGCATTTATGTAAATATGCTTGTAATATATGTATGTATGTATGCATGTATGTATGTATGTATGTACGTATGTAGGTATGTATGCATGTATGCATGAATACTTGCAAGCTAACTTTGTACCTTTATGCGTATGTATGTATGTATGGATTTGTGTCAAACCTTAGCGCATAACTTCCGTATTGGCATATGTAACATACATACATAGCTGTGCATTTGTACATATATATTGTACATATTTCATACTCCTTTCTACAGGAATGCGGGCATACATACATATATGTACATATGTATGTATGTATGTATGTATGTATGTATGTATGTATGTATGTAAATACTTTTTTGAATTACGGAAATTTGTTAAATAAACAGGGGTTTTCTAATCTTGTGGCATATTACAACATAATTCTATGTACTACTGTGCTGCCGCAACATTTAATCGGGCCAAAAACCGTGCTTCGTTTTCTACAATGGTTTGCTATTTTTAGCAAGTGGTGGCAGCAACACCGTCGGCCGCAACGCAGTAAAGTTGAAAAATATTCACTTGTTTTTTTTTTTTTTGTTTTTTTTCAATGTTTCACAAGAATTTAGTTTAGTTTTCTTATTTGTGTATTTTTTATGTTGTTGTTATTTCTTTTCAATTATTTTACGATTCGCCTTGCTTACTTTCAGTCGTCGGCACATTTGCATTCATGCCAAATTTCTCAGCATAGTTAGTCGTACGTACTTTATATGTCTATGTACGTACGTACATACATACATACATACATACATACATACATACATACAGATGTACATACATATGTATGTATATATGTATTTCTGCATGGTTTTCCTTTTTTATCTACACACGCTATATTAACGTATGTATGTATGTATGTATGTGTCTCGTGCAGAGGTCCATAAAAGTATTACTTCGCCAACAATTTTCGCACAACTTTCATCTACTTTGGTGGCACTCACTTTTTCATACTTAGGAACTCTCAGCTGCAGAAATATTTGTAATTAAAATTCTATGTACGTGCTAAGGTAAAAATGCCGCACAAAGTTGCTTGAGGAGGCGTGCTGATGCGAAGAACTTCCTAACTAACCACAACTCATTTGGCGGTGATGTATGTACATATGTACGCACCAACATACATATGTAACTACGTACATACATATGGACATTATACCTCAATTTTTGTAGTCAATGCAGTGCCCTGTTTCCCGCTATGCTATTTCAATGCAGCCTTTAAACTTTAATATCTGTTAGCTACTTCACTTTTGTTTGCGTTCAGCCCAGCCATTTTTTGGATTTGGTTTATTGTTTTTTGCTTTCATTTCCTTTTTTTTTTTTTTTTTTGAAATGTTCTACTCGTCCACAATAACAAGGCACCGCAATAAGTAGCAAACTAAATGTAAAGCAAATATAATAGCAACGGTAATTTGTGCGCATATCATCACACCATCACCCTCATCAACCTCTCCCACTCTGCACAGCTCCCTGCCAATATTCATATCCACATCCAGGTCACTGCATTGCGCGAGTGCAATTTTAATCCTTGCGCTCACTGGGTATGCGCACACAAAATTGGGAAGCATTGAAAAATTCCTGACTGACTAACTCTGCTGCTTTTGCACGACCTACCTACCTACCTACCTACCTAGCACAATTTATCGGGTGTTTTCCTGCTTAAGTAGTTAGGAGGGGGGGGCGGGCAGTTGAACCATGCATACCCATATCCCCCCCATTCGGTAACTACTACCAGCCATTGGCCAGTTCGCCAGACAGTCAGTTAGTTAGTCGGCCAGCAGCTAGTCAGTCATTTAGTCAGTTATTCAGCCACCCTCCGAAAGGGGATGTAATTTTCGAAATTGTCCCTTCGCCCCACCGCAGCAAAGCAAAGGAAAAACCACTTTCCTACCCTGAAATGTATCTTTTATGTTCTTCTTCTCGTTCACCGTTGCGTTTTTCGAACTTCAACTTTCAACTAATTTTTCTGGAGCCTGCTGACAAATTTTCACTGCATTTCCTGCAAAATTTTATACACCAATACACTTGTAGAACTTTTTTACTCACATTCAACACTGTTCGCTAATTTTTTTAGTTCTTGTTAGTTTCCAATAAGAATTTCACAAAACAAAAAACAATCAATTCCACTGCAACCAAAAAATTTTCCCGTCCGCGACAAAATGATGTGAAAGAAAAACTAATATTTTTCATTCTCTGCTAATACATGACGAGCTCTCGCCAGTGCTGACAAGTTTGTGCCGCCTCAAAGTGCACGCAAGATGTCGCTCAAATGTGATTGGTGCGCAGAGCACAGCAGTTGTCGCCAATGGCAATGTTGTTGTCTCGACTAAGCAGAGGTGAGTAGAGAACGTAAATTTATGTTCTCTATAAAATGTTCGTTAATTTAAGTGCTCTGCCTTTCGCATTCTTAAACTTCTGACTAGATATTAATTTTTTTAATATATTTACATAATTATAATTAACTTTTAATAATTAGAAGTGCTCTGTCTATTTGAAGCTGTATTTTAATTTTGAATTTGTATTATGTGGATATGTATTTAAAGCCTACATACATATGCATGTGCATATATCGAGATATAAGAAAATATAAACACAAACGTCAGATTACCCATATAAAACCGCTTCTTTGATAATCTGTGCAGAAATTAGACAAACAAGCCAAGCACCTAACCCGTCTTACTCTAGCCGAATTGCGTTCCAAATTTTTAGAATCGATCCTGACATATTCAATATACATATGTAGGTATGTCCGACATGAGAAGATACCCCCTTAAAAAAAACATAACACCCCCTTCCCTCTGGAGCCTCTAGGTTGAAGCGGCATATTTCATGGGGTTACTGTTAAATGAGATTGGCGACGACGAATGATGACTTCACTGCCCATAACAGGGCTACAACGGCAACAACAACTAACTGTTTCGTCGCTGGCTGTCGGCGAAGGTTTTTATCAGATAATGGTTTTATTTTGTTACCACAACAAAAAGTACTAATTCCTTGCCTCGGCTTCCGCTAGTGAATTATAATATAAAAAAAAGTGCGTGTAGCGTAGTACACATAACAGAAGTGAAACTTTCAAGGCAGACAAAGAAAGAGGGAGAGACCCGAGAGAGAATGAGAGAAAGGGAGAGAGAGAGAGAAAGAATATATATCTAAATAAATTCACAACATTTGCAGGGAATACAAATAGACAAAATTTACAAAAATCGGAGAGAGGTCGACCGGTGTAGGTAAACGCCGGACACAAACCGTGGCACAACGCGCACTACTCCGAGCGTGTATCACCCTCACAAACGCAGCGATTCCAGGCACAAAGCAAAGCAATACCAATAAATCCGTCGCCGGAATGGATAGCTCTTTATAGTACCCAGACGCCAAAAAGTAGGCACCAAAAAAAACCTCAAAAAAATTGGGATCAAAAAACGCCTTAAACAGTAGGCACCAAGGAAATATAACGCCAAAAAGTAGGCACCAAAAATATATTTCCTACAAACAAGCGTCAAAAAGTAGGCCGTGCTATTTCTCACTAGAAATTAGAAACCAAAAGAAAAACTCAGCAAAAATAGCCTAAAGTGTATCTAAGATATATATAAGGTATAGCACTCTCTCTCTTTTTCCCCTACGTTATATCTTTTTTCTCTCTCGCGGAACGAAAATGCCCAACACGTTTCATGGCCTTAAAATTTTACTCTCCATCGACGCCTAAGAAGTTTCACTTCAAAAGATATTTCTATTGTTAAGATCTAAAAAAAACCATACTCAAAACCGGTGATCACGTGACCGTCTATAAAAATTCAAGCTTAAATCTTTTTGTTGTTGTTGTTGACGTAGCAGCTCATTAAGCTTAAATCTTGTTGCTGTTGTTGTTAAGTTTGCAGCAGGGTAAACTCTCTCAAATTCATATTTGAGAAACTCTGCTGATGTAGCAATCCTTGCCCGTACATAAATCCGGATCGTGCCGGTAACATAAAACCTGTCGTGGAAAGGAAATCTGGGTGTATTACAATTGAGTAACATTGAGAGTCAGTTTTTCTAATCGATGATTTCACAACATTAATCATGAAACATGATTTCCAATTATATAATCATCACGTGAACACCTGAGCAACATCATCCATTTTAAGCAACCTTTTCAAGCATTTGAGGTTATATCTATTGGGAAGTGCGCTGTAAGTTGGCTTTCAAGACTGTATTGTTGAAAACTTCGTAGTCTAGGCGATGATTTTGAGGGAAGTATGATAAGCGGTGCCGTAGCCGAATGAGTTGGTGCGTGAGTACCACTTTTTTTTAATTAATATTTTTTTACTTTTGTATTGCTATATGAAATTATCAGCGAAATAAAATGACAATTAAAATGACAATGAGAACATGCACGTGCATGTTGGAAATGCCTGAAAGAGCTCAGCCAGAGAATGTTTATGCAATCTTGAGGTGAGAGATGAGTGGTATTTTCAATTTTTGTGTGTGGGTCTAGCAGAGAATGTTAATGAAATTTCATTAAGTTTGCATTTTTTATGTTAAATTTCAATATGTTTTAATTTTTAAAGCTAATGAAATCTCATTAACATTCTCTGGGTCTATATTGTCAGTTCTAAAATCTCTTGCTAGCAAACTTTTCAAAACTCAATTACACTAAAAATATTGAATAGTAACATTTACGCCCTCTCATTTCATTAACATTCTCTGGGTGTTCACCATCGTGAGAGTTATTTTGAACAGTGAATGTTAATGAAAAGAAAAATATAAAATTGGGTGCCGATTACTATATGAAAACACAACTATGATCTATGTATGTAAGTACAAAATACGTGAAAGTTAGGTTGGTATGGTTGCCCAAGAAATGAGCACACTTGGACGAAGAAACGATTCTGAAGGAGGTGAGGTGAAAGGGGAAAAGACCGATGGGATGCAGGGAGAGGGCGGGGAGAGGTGGTGCTGGGATGGTCAGGAGCGTGTGAAATACATGAAAATCTGTAAGAAAAATTTACAAAACTTTGATTCAAATAAAAAATGGAATATTGGATTAGGGGTGGTCTGAGGCCCGAAAAAATGATGATTTTCAAATATTCTTTTTTGCTAGTCAATTGCTTTATTTTACAAAAATAAAAGCATAACATTAATACATCATAATTCGACTTGATTTAAAAAAAAAATGTCAACAAAAATAAAAATTTATAATTGCAAAAGTTATCGCTGTTTGTGTGGTGGCCGTTTCTCCAGAAGTCCCTTGCGGTGACCATCACAAGTCCTTGGAGATTCATCTAAAATCAATCGGACAATAGAAATTAGTTTTATTAATAGATAATCTTGTGCCTGATCGAAGCTTTTTGCTTTTTCACAATTAACAATATAGCGGTCTCATGAAATATTTGTCAGCTTTTCGAGAAAAAAATCAACAATTAATTGTTACAAAAAATCAAAATTTTTGAATAAAAAAAAGTTCTCCCATCAGGCACGAGTTTTTTATGTTTTTCAAAAGCAGCATAAATTTTATTGAAATCTACTAAGCGGTTTTTAAGTTACAGTGATCACCAGTTCAAAAAACATAGTTTTGAGAAAAATGCTTTAAAAGTTGTGCTATCTGTTTCGGAGCACCCGAGCGCCCGAGTGCCTGTTGTTAGTTCTTGAATAACTCGAAAAGTATTTGGCGGATTCATTTCAAATTTTCACAGACTATTTTCAAGATATTATACTTGAAGAAAATGCAAAACAAACAAAAACAATTTTTTGAAAATTCTGACTACCCCTAACCCCTTAAGGGGGGAAGTCCATGTGAAATTAAAAAAAAAAATCGATTTTGTTTCGATATTTCGAAATTATAGTATCTTAAGAATATACTTTGAAATTTTCAAGCGGAAATTCCTAATATTATAGCTTCTATAGCCCATTAACTCAGTGATGGTAAATGTAGGGAAAATTCCCTACATGTAGGGGATTTTCCCTACATGTAGGGATATTTGTCGAAAAAGAAGGACAGATTTTTTTAAACTCTGTAAATGTAGGGAATTTTCAAAAAGGACAGAAAAAATTTTACAATAGGGGGAAATATTAAAAAAGTTCATTTAAAATAAAAAGCCGCAGTAAGATTTCATGCCAGTATTTTTTTTACTTTTAAAGCGTTAATACGGCAACATTGCCATTTTTTCTTCGTTAATTTTTTCTTCGCGCGAAAATTGTTAGTTGTCCCGCGTTTTTTTTTTTAGTTTTAGCTTTTTTTATATTTAAAATGTATATATTTTATAGAAACGAGCTCCTCCTCTTCGACTCAGTCTTCGGAGGAACACCAGGAGAAAAATTCAAGTATCGGAAACAAAAGTTCAATAACAAGTGGCTTGACGACGACAACTTTAGTGGCTGGTTGAAAGCTGTGGCTAACGATCCATTCAAATGCAAATGCAAAAGCAAAAACGTACCAAAAAAATATGAAGACAATAAAAAAGACACCTAAAATAAACAGTTTTTTTTTTTTTAAGAAAAAGCCAAGTAATCCAAATGGTTCCAGAAATTTCGAAATAAGATTTAGCATGTTCTTCGCTGAGCATAATGTCGCCCTGCAAGTGGTGGACCATTTTATCCCAATCTTAAAAGTAATCGTGCCGAATTCTGAAAAAATAAAAACTCTGTCTTGTTTTAAACAGAACTGAATGTAATGAAAAAGTGTAATTTTTAGTCTTTTTGCTGAATTTTTCTTCATATATATGTTTATAATATAATATATATATATATGTGTATTTATATATATTTTTGAAATAAACTTTCTTATTAAAGTGTCTTATAAAGTGTCAAAATAGCACCAAGCCCAAAACTTATGCAAATAATTCAATTTTGACGTTGCAAGTGCCTCATTATAGTGTAAACACAGGAGAAAAATATGTGGGGAATTTTGTAGGGAAAATTTTTTGAAGCGTAGGGAAAAGTAGGGAATTTTTTTGGGCTGTGTAGGGATTTTTCAAAAAATCATTTACCATCACTGCATTAACTATGTAGAGAGCGGTCCGCGCGCTCCTGTACCTCAAACTTCAAACTCATTTATCTCGAAACTGTATTTTTAAAAACTGCTCGTGTTGTAACTCAAAAAGTTATCGACCGATTTGTTTGAAGTTTGGTGAGGCCTTTCTGTACATTACTATCGGAAGGATACACCTAAAATTTCAGATATTTCGCGTTGATAAATTACTTTTTGGGGGTTAAAAATGTCAATGAAATAGCCCTAAATTCCGACTTTTTTCTCAAAGGCTTATTTTATAGTTAATTTTATACCTGTTTTTTTAATTTTATAGGTTCATCCTTTCCGTTAATATGTTATAAAAAAACCTATGCCATTTTTTTGTTCAGATCGATAGATTAAGAGTAATAAAAAGAGCAGTTTGGGACCTCACGCCGTAGACAGCCGACAAGAAATGATCCTGAGCCGCCATTTTGAAAAAAAAAAAATGAAAAAAAAAAAAATTTTTTACTCTCGAAAGGTTAAATAAAGTTGTGTTAAAGCTTCGAAAATAATTTAATTATTTTATCACCTTTAAAAATATGTTTGAATTTCACCGATTTTGAGGCTTCTACATGAATTTCCCCCCTTAAGAACTCTGTTATTATTTTTTGCCGCTTATTTATGTAAAAAACCGTTTGGGAATAAGGAACGGGGTGTGATGTGGTCCTTACTTCCGTTCGATGCTTAAATAACTATTGATATGCTTTGCATTTGTATTTTGAATATTATGGTAAGTAAGCTTTCAATTTTATATTTTAAGGGCTATATGCAGTCAGAAGGCCGAAAAACAGCGAATTTTCCAAAATTTTTCTGAGAAAACTTTTAAATTTATTGATCTAAAAATTTGTAAACATATGATGTAATCGTTTAACAGTATTTTAAGACTTAGTATTAGCAAAAATATTTATTCGGAAAGAAGCTACAGCTCATCTGCGGGAGCTCCTCTCAAAAAAGACGTTTTGCGGTGACCACTATATCTCTGAACTGGATGCTCTGGAATTTAAAAACAAAACAGATGTCATTAAAGTATTGTTAAATCTAGTAATTAGTCGAAATAATAAGCAAAATAAATTTTTTTTTGACAAAATGGCGGGATCTCAAAAAAAAATTGATTTTTGACCAGAGTTTCGGCCTTAAATTGTTTATAAAACAATAAAAAAATTAATCGGTGAGAAGAAATCTTCAATTAATCAATAAAAAATAATTTTAAGAAGCTCGTGTTAAAATTTGAGACTAATCGGTTTAGCCGTTTTCGAGTTATATTGGTCACCGACTTTGAAAACACCATTTTGAGAAAAACGCACTGCCGCCTCCCGCCTTCTACTTTCAAGCACTTCACCGGAACGATATTAAATTTGCTGTATGTAGTCTTTTTTTTAATTTTTTTTGACGTGATAACGTCTTATAATTCGATTTAACAGGCTGCACGCACGAAAAAATGTGTCGTTACCTTGCTCATTACTGTTCATATGTAGTTACCTTGCTCATTGCCGTTACCTTGCTCATATTAGTGTTACCTTGCTCATTACTGTTCATATGTAGTTACCTTGCTCATATTAGTGTTACCTTGCTCATTGCCGTTACCTTGCTCATATTAGTGTTACCTTGCTCATTAGTGTTACCTTGCTCATTGCCGTTACCTTGCTCATTGCATTGAATGAACTGTAAGCGAAAGGGCGGAACGAACGACAAAGCAAACAAAGCAAACGAACGGCAACGTTCGATATCTTGCTCTCTCCTACTTAAGTGAGCGTATATATGTATGTATGTATATGCGCAAATGTACATATATAAATTCACGTATTTGTATTTGCATATGCCTTCTTATTGATTATTATTAATTTGATTCACTTGAAGAATTTAAAATAAAACCAAGTTTGTTAATAATACCTGTTGTTTTAATGTTATTATTATTAATTTTTTATTATATATGAAGGAAAAAATGTATGGTAATATTTACCATATACCTTATAAGATATGTTGTCTATACTAATATTATAAAGAGGAAAACTTTGTTTGTTTGTAATGAATAGGCTCAAAACTACTGGACCGATTTTAAAAATTCTTTCACCATTCGAAAGCTACATCATCCACGAGTAACATGGATTATATTTTATTTTGGAAATAGGGCTCGAGATATAGGTCAAAACGTGGACCCGGGTAACCTTCGGATGTGTATGTACAATATGGGTATCAAATGGAAGCTGTTGGTGAATGCTTTAGTCCAGAGTATGTTTCATGCTGCTCCGTGACTAGGGTCTCGAGATAGAGACCAAAACGTGGACCCTAGAATGTGTTTGTACAATATGGATATCAAATTGAAGCTGTTGGTGAATGCTTTAGTACAGAGTATTTTTCATGCCGCTCCGTGACTGGGGTCTCGAGATATAGGTCAAAACGTGGACCCGGGTAACCTTTGGTTGTGTATGTACAATATGGGCATCAAATGAAAGCTGTTGATAAGTGCTTTAATACGGGGTAGTTTTCATACCTATTGATGACTAGGGTCTCGAAATATATGCCAAAACGTGGACCCGCCGTGTCTTTGAACCGAATTAAACCAAACTTACACACATTGTTAAGTAGGTATTGAAGATGATTTCCGTATAGTTTGAATACCTATTGGTAGATAGGGTCTCAAGATATAGGTGAAAACGTGGACCCGGGTAACCTTCGGACGTGTATGTACAATATGGGTATCAAATGAAAGCTGTTGGTGAATGCTTTAGTACAGAGTATTTTTCATGCCGCTCCGTGACTGGGGTCTCGAGATATAGGTCAACACGTGGACCCGGGTAACCTTTGGTAGTGTATGTACAATATGGGTATCAAATGAAAGCTGTTGATAAGTGCTTTAATACGGGGTAATTTGTTATGTTATGTTATGTTATGTAATGTTATGTTATGGTATGTTATGTTATGTTATGTTATGTTATGTTATGTTATGTTATGTTATGTTATGTTATGTTATGTTATGTTATGTTATGTTATGTTATGTTATGTTATGTTATGTTATGTTATGTTATGTTATGTTATGTTATGTTATGTTATGTTATGTTATGTTATGTTATGTTATGTTATGTTATGTTATGTTATGTTATGTTATGTTATGTTATGTTATGTTATGTTATGTTATGTTATGTTATGTTATGTTATGTTATGTTATGTTATGTTATGTTATGTTATGTTATGTTATGTTATGTTATGTTATGTTATGTTATGTTATGTTATGTTATGTTATGTTATGTTATGTTATGTTATGTTATGTTATGTTATGTTATGTTATGTTGTGTTGTGTTGTGTTATGTTATGTTATGTTATGTTATGTTATGTTATGTTAAAGTATATTATGTTATGTTAATGTTAACTCATTCTCTATATCCATACAAAATATCTATCAAACAAATAAAATTAAAATTTTCTTTCGAAAAATGCAACCATTCAATCAGTATTTTCTTATGACGTTATCACGTTAAACTATCGTCAGTAAACCGACTTTACAGACAACCTCTTTTTTTTATTTAAAATTGGAAAAGTAATGAATTATAATCACAATGATTTTAAAGCTTTAGCGGCTAGGCCATCAGCTTATGTGTGTATTCTTAAATATATGTACATTAAGAAAAATAATAAAAAAAAAATCGATTGCTTGGAAATTCTAAGTGTATATAACCCCTTAACTGTTTTTGTTGATTTAATTGATTGCATTGAATGAAAGGTCTAACTATAGTTTTTATAAATATAAATATGCATACCGACTGCAGATCGTTTTGCACTTGCCAATTATGCGTCAGTTTAATTTCGTTCCCGGCAGATGTCGCCGAAGTCAACGTGCTTGAACATCTTTCAAAAAGCGAAGCAAAACAAAAATAAAGTTTTATTCACCTCACTGGTGAGTAGATTTGTTAATTCTGTTGTGAAGTACGGTTGTGTTTTGCGAGCGGCGCGTAGCGATTTCTTCGTCGCTGAATTTTTTTTGACTATCGCTGGCCGTACGCTGTTGTTGTTGCTGAGGCTTATGCGGTTTTTTAATTAATGCTGATTTTTTAAATTAAATTAATCAGCTGCTATACGCTTGCCATCAAACGAAATCAAGTGCTATCGAATGTGAGTGGAAAATGTCAGCTATACGCTGGTAAAACGTGATTTACCCACTGCTGCAAGCTGAAAAGGTGCGATGGTGCCAAAAATAAAAGGAAAAAGAGCAAATTAAGTACCAAACGGGAAGTTATTCCTGCAAATAGCAGCACAAAAAAGAATCTGCGAATTTGCAAATTTAAAAGAGTGGAAGTGCCGTAAAAAGTAAAAAAGAAAAAATAAGAAAAGAAAAATTCAATTTTGGTGCCGCATTCAATTCAATTGTGTGTTTTTTATGAATACAGCCATCGTGTTTTCGTTTGCTGATTTGCCGATCCATTTGCTTTGCGTCTGCCGGTTTGAATTCTTTTTCGCCTGTTGTTGTGCTATTGCGTGCGTGGTGTATTTGCGCATGTGTTTGTGTTGCGATCTCATACGTACATATGTGTGTGTGTGGTGCGACGTGTGGAGCAAGTGGCATGCTGCATTGTCAGCCCATCGTTTGCTGGAGGTAACGTGAACACAGCTGCAACGGCAGTAACCGCCAGCATCCGCAATAACAGCAGCCAAACCAAAGAGAATTTATTTAAGTGAGCATAATTGCCTGTGTTTTCCTCGTTTTCTGTGGTTGTCTTTACAACGGTTTAATGCCGGCTGGAGATGACGACGGTGTTGTAAGACAGTGCTATTGTGATTCGCAATTATCAACTACTTATTGGCTGTTCCAAACGCTTATAGGCGGTTATCACTGTTTTGGGCTGCTAACCATCAACCGGCTTGTTCTTCGCTCATTACATTCCGTCTGCATAGCATAGCCATATTTCCATTGGATTTTCTCAAATTCCACAAACTGATCATGCGAAGATCTGCGCTTAGTCGAAATCATTACTTTGTTTTTGGTATCCTGGTGGGATTGGCGCTGAGTTTCTACTTGCCCGAAGATGTTTGGGATCTGGTGCAACAAGAGGAATGTCCTCAAGAGATTGCTGAAAATAGTCTAATCGAGAAGTTCGGACAAGACTTTGAACCACATTTGAATTTGATAAGCAAACCTTTGGCAGCTAAGAAACCGGTAAGTGCCAATGGCAAAAATGGAAAAGTTGCATTTTTACGATTTGTTTTAAGACAAATAAAAATGCACTATTTTACGAAAAATAATTAAAAATAATAGTTATCTAAAAAATACGTATTTGTTTGGCTCTTATTTCGAGCTGATTCCGACGCTTTCAATGGTCAGTGGAAGTTACCACCGTTTTAAAAGGGTGGTTAAATTTCAAGGGCCGGTGTTGATTTTGAATAAAATACTTCTTTTTTAGGAAATTATTGTCATTTCTCTTTATTATGATAATATTGGTATGGCTCAATTACATACGTGCGGAACAAAATATCGGCCAAATTGCCGCCGCGGCCTCAGCGGCACACCTCCATCCGATGGTCCAAATTTTCGATGACGCTAAGGAATAATTGAGGTTCTATGCCGTTAATGGGCCGAATTGTCTCATCCTTTAGCTCTTGAATTGTTGCTTGCATATCGAGGTACACCCTTTCTTTCAAATAACCCCAAAGAAAGAAGTCCAACGGTGTCGTTGACGTTTAGGTGTGGTTCACATTCAACATCGGCCCTTGAAATTTAACCACCCTTTATAAAGGGTGATCAATTTAGTGGCAGCGGCCGCCGTAGCCGAATGGGTTGGTGCGTAACTGCCATTCGGAGTTCAGAGAGAGAGAGCGTACGTTCGAATCTCGGTGAAACACCAAAATAAGGAAAAAGTGTTTTCTAATAGCAGTCACCCTCGGCACGCAATGGCGAACCTCTGAGAGTATTTCTGCCATGAAAAAGCTTCTCATAAAAAATATCTGCCATTCGGAGTCGGCTTAAAACTGTAGGTCCCTCCATTTGTGGAACAACACCAAGACGTACGCCACAAATAGGAGGAGGAGCTCGGCCGAACACCCAGAAAGGGTGTCCACGCCCTATATACATATATAAATTAGAGGTGTCTGATTTTAAATTGAAATAAAACAACGAACATTCAAATTCATTCGACAATTTTATAATTCTTGTGTAGAACCCTTTATGAAATTGATTTTTTAAAGATAATCTCTTTCAAATGTTGACCACACCTGCGCCGTAATTCGGCCATCCATAAACACCAGTTTTCAATGACTCGCTGGAGGACTTCGATCGGTATCTCGTAAATAACTTTCGTTGGCTTCCAATGCCTCAATCGAGACTGATTTATTCACAAAGCATTTAGAATTTACATATTCTCGCAATAAAATCTTGGTGGCCCCTCCATTGGTCTGAGGCGAGAGATAATTGCTCACCGACGACTAAGTAAGTCGACGACGCAGTAAATCCATTGTGTCACGGGCTGTATGGCAAGTAGTGCCGTCGTGTTGGAACCAAATGTTGTGGAGATCATGGGCTTCAATTTCCGGCATTCGGCCTCAAAAAGTCATTTATCATGGCGCGATAGCGTTCGACATTCACTGTTCATTGTTACATTGGCGCCAACCTCGTCTTTGAAGAAATATGAGCCGATGATTCCTCCAGCCCATAGGCCGCTCCAAACGGTTGTTTTCAATGGATGCAATGGCTGTTTTTGAATGGCTCCGGGTTACTCTTCAGCCCAAATACGGCAATTTTGCTTATTGACGTAGTCACTAAGCCAAAAATGGCCCTCATCGCTGATCCCTTATCGTTGGCCTGAGCGCGCGATAAACACTTTTCACAGAGCGTCGATTTTCGTAATGGAATTTTGCGATTCGTAAACGTCGTTGAAGCGTAAGTCTTTCCATTATGAAATGTCAATGAATACCGAAAAAAATAGGTATTTAGTTAGACAGTACACACGCGTGACCTATAAAAAACCCTATTGGAAACAGGACCTCTAATCTGATCACCCTTTACATATGTACATATAACTGCTTATGATCAAAAGAATAGGTATGCGATATTTTAACCAATTTCGCCAATATTTTTTTATATGGAGACAAGTGGTAGGTTAAAAAATTATCAAAATTCAACGAGAATTTTTAATCACTTCAAACATGCACTTTATTATACTAAAATTTAATGAACTATTAAACTGTGTATCCAATTTTTTTAATTCTCATTAAATTGTTTGAAATGTTGATGAAAAAATGCGAATTTTTATAAATCTTATACAAAGCTTAAAACTTTGTAAATTTATATGATACTTGTTGTGGAACGAACTATGTTTTTTATAAAGAATTAACGATGAATAAAATAAAAAAACTAAAATAAAATGTACCTAAATTTGTTCAAAATATCGCGGATCTATGTATATGCGCGTACACCCTTTGTTGCGAGTTGAGCTGAGCTCCTTTCCAATTTTTGGTATACGTCTTAACCCTTTGGGGACGGAGCCGCTCGACGGGTGAGCGACGCTGAGGACGAGAGGTATTGGAGTGCGCAGTAAAGAAAATAAATACGTTGAACGTTACAAGAACTATAAAGCCTTAGTTAACACAAGAAAAAATGTTCATAAAATCAAAAAAAAAAAAAAAAAACAATATTATAAGCACACAAATTGAAAAAAAAACAACAAAAAGAAGTTTGGTTGTAGTTATGTATACGTTTTATATTCTTGCATTGTGTGTTATCGTTCAAATTGACGAAGTAATGCCGTCATCTTCCGTCTTATCAGATTCAAAGTAATATTCGTCAAAACTGTCACTATCTGACGTATCATCTCTAGATAGCTTAGCCATCATGCGTAGGATAAAATATAAAATATATAAAAAGTCTGCTCGTTCTTCTCGCAGTGACCCAGAGAGACTGAATCGAAGAACTGAAATTCGTTCTGACTCTACCGTCGTCTCACATCATAAGTTTACATTTTAAGGATGATAAGACTTCATCGCTAATAGTCCCTAATGTATTTGAACGAAAACGTGACTCTTTTACTATACCCATGCGTATCTTGTCGTTCAGAACGATAGACGTCGCGAGCCTTGCAGTTACGAACTAAATTGGAACGGTAAAACGGCTTGGGCGGCTATATGTCGACACTCGTCCCCAAAGGGTTAAAGTTGTTTACACAAATGAAGGCAGCTACAGTTTTATGCCGCCTCCGAACATTGGGTGGAGTTTTACGAAGAGCTTGGCAGAAATACTTATATTTTCGCCTGTCATTGCTTGCCGAGTGGTTAAGAACTTTTTACCTCACCTGAAATATAAAGGGTGATTTTTTAAGAGCTATAGGAAAGTTTTTCAAGGAAAAAACACACGTAAAATTCAGAAAAATGCATGAATACGGTGCCTGTTTTGGGAGCTCAATGGCTGTCTTGAGTTGAATAGTAGCAGCAGCACAATGACAATTTTTTTATCCATATATTTTTTCCTCTGAATGCGATTAATATATGTTTTTTATTAGAACAATTGAAATCAAGGGATTAATATAATATATCCCTTATATATTAAAAATAATAAATACTTTTGTTATTGATTTTATAAACTTATTGATGCTTTTATTTTCATTTAAACCTTATTTCAAATTGACATTTGCATTTCAAAATACTTGCATTACATATACATATACACACACACATATGTGTACATATACTTTTTCATTCTTATTTCATTTACCTATTCAATGCTAACCAGTGTTGCCAGAACATTTTCAGAAATAAAGCTAGATGGATAAAAAAAAAAGCTAAAAAAAGCTAAAAAAAAATCGAAAAAAGGCTAAAAAAAAAGCTAAAAGTACAACGCCATTTTTACGTTTTATTCGTTATTTTCATTGTAAAAAAAAACAATACTTAGCATAACTATTTTACACATGTAGTGAAACATTAAATTTAATTTGTACTTCAATTTCATAAAAGTATATATTGTATATACACTGATGCTTTGCATAATATATGTAAATATAAAGCTACGAAACATTGCAATTTGTACTTCATAAAATTATTTCCACTTCCAGTTAACAAAATAAAAAATGCGCCTTTTACTAACTGCCCAACCTAATATAAACGCACGAACATAAACGA
Organism: Anastrepha obliqua; assembly: GCF_027943255.1. NCBI lineage: Eukaryota > Metazoa > Arthropoda > Insecta > Diptera > Tephritidae > Anastrepha > Anastrepha obliqua. Next base: position 26,701,384 of record NC_072893.1, read on the forward strand.
CGTTTTTTGCTCTAACCGATATAAACACAAGTTTTCTTGATAAAAATATGTGTGTATATGTCAAACCCTGGTGTCACGCAGAACCAAAATTGGAAATCAAATTAGGTTTTTACGCACGCAAATTAATTTATGTTACTTTCATACAACTTGTATGTACATGAGACAATTTTTGACAAAAAGTTACCGCAATGCGTTTATATTAGATTGGGCTGTAAAAGTCTTATTATATTTCTATGTCAAAATTTTCTTCATCATCCGAGGAATAAGAATAAATACTGGAATTGTTCATGAGACTAATGAGATCTTTTGTTATGACAAAGTCATGACAGCACTTCTTTTCTTTTTTTAGTCCATACCTTATACATAAAATTGCATTTAACATTGTAGTACTAGTCCTATTTCGCACCTTAGTTTTTACATTATTCATCGTACTAAAAATACGCTCAACCTCCGCATTGCTCAGCGGCAGAACCAAAAATTCAAAAACAAAATTAGAAAGACTGGCAAAAGGATTTTCCCCGAACGCATTCTTATACTCCCGAACCTGTGTCCAAAATGCAACTGTGGAATCTATGCCTTCCCATTCGATTAGATGCAATTTCTTCCATTGCATTTCTATGTTACTTATCTCGTCAGATGTATATCTACATTTTTCTTGTTTGAAACTATCAAATATGTTTGTTTTTACAGCGCTCAGTGCTTTTTCCATAGAAAAGAAATTAATATTTTTCAAAGTGTCGATATTACTTGGCAAACGTTGGCGTAATTGCTCTATTAGTTTAATAAGAAAACTACGGCAGTTATCTCGTATATTTTTTTCTGTATCTATATCATTAATGTTTGTTTTCATAAACTCCTCAAAGGAGTAATGGAAACAAGGAAGAGGAATTAATAACGGCAACAACGGAGAAGACAATGGGTCAAAAGTTTCTGAGGAGTAAGTAACAAGTGAGCAAAGATTTGAAAGTAGATACTTTAAGTCACTGAACATCTTGAGGGGGTCTACAGAATTGCTTTCAAAAAGCTTATTCACCATTTGAACTTCTTTTAATATAGGGCCAAGGAACATTAAATAAGCTAAATTTTCGTCAGAGAACAGATTTGCCAACAGCTTCGCTTTATGACAGCATTCCACTGTTGCAGCAATACCAAAGTGCGTTTTCAATTCCAACCATTGACTGGTTACTCTTTTAACGGCAACTTCGATAGACAGCCATCTAGTAGAGCAGGCTCTAACCATTTGTAAAGGTTCTAGCCCATCATTTATGGCAGCATACAACATGGAATAGCTATTTTGTCTACTTGCGGATTTAGAAAACCAGTTATATGTTTCTGATATCAAAAATTCAATTTTATTGGGAAGTAATTTCGAAGCAGACGAAACAGCCAATTGGATCGAATGGCAAACACATGGAACTAAAACAATATTAGGTTGATGTTGCTTTAATAAAGAAATCACGCCTCGGTTTCTGCCTACCATAACACTAGCATTATCTGTTCCTAAGCCCCTTAAGTTTTTAATATCTAACCCAAACTCACTCAATGTTTTTAAGATTGAATCTACTAATCCTTTTGCCGTGCAATCCTCGATAACTGATAGTGTAAGAAATGTATTAACAATTGATTTGCTGGTAGCGCTATAATATCTTATCACTATTCCGAGGTACTTTTTAACGCTTATATCTGTCGATTCATCAATAATTAAGCTGTATGGATTGCTACCGATATCAGAAAGTAACCGATTTTTAAAATATGGACATAGCACATTTCGAATTAAAGCACTACATTTTGATCGAGCCAGTTTTATTCCTGTAGCTATTGAACTGTCGTGAAACGAGTTTCTTTGAATCGTAGATAAATGATCTACGGAACAGATAGCTGTGTGTGAAGCGACGTAAAGTGCGTTAGCTAATTCGGCTCGCTTTGTATCATAAATAATACCAACAGCTTTAAAAGAAATTGTTGCCTGCTTTCCTCTTAAAAATGGACCTGCTGTTGCTTTGTGTTTTTTCGTATTTGCATGCGCTATCAAAGTGCATAATTTTGGTGTCAATTTACAGCCGCAAAACTTACACAATATTTTGTCATCATATTCAGATATCCAATCTTTAAACCTTTTATCGCTGAACCAAGCTTTTCTCACTTGTTGGGTATATCTGCGCCACAAAAAAACGTCATTTAATATAAAAAACAATAAAAGCGGCATGTGAATATAATACCTTTTGGTCTTTCTGCGCGGTGATTCCTCATCCGAATAGCTGCACGAACTTTCACTCTCGGATGTTTGTAAATCAATTCTTTGGGAACACCTGTTTAATACACAACTATTTATTTCACAATAGTTACTTCAGGGCTGCATGTTAACGTTAAATTTATCAATAAACGAAAATAAATTAGATTTTCGTTGCTTTTATTGATAATATTTACGTTAAACGGCAAACTCTTAGAATTTTCTTGAAAGTATGCAATACATTTGTGCATACAAACATACATAGGTATGTATGTACGCACTTACCTTTTAGTATTTTTCGGTTCAACTTCATTCAAATTGTCCTCTTCACTCGAAGATGTCTCAATTGGAGCCGGCACAGCTTTTTTAAAATATCTAATAGGTATAATAACATAAATTTAACAATTTTTACCTTTAAATGCACAATTTTAACTTACCTTTCCATATTTCTGCAAATTTTACTCGATGCAACAACGCGGCGCGAATCGTTAGGAATGTTCGAAAATTATTTTGCATTTATACATGGAAATGTTGGCGGTGAAAAGAACAGTGCAATAATCGATTGTTCGTGCTGCCATTCAGTGTTAAGCGGACACACACTATACATACTTTGTGGAGACTAGATTAACAATTTTTATACTATCGAATTTTATTAATCTTAGAAAAAAGCTAAAAAAAGCTAAAAAAAATTCGAAAAAAGGCTAAAAAAAAGTTAGAAGCTAAATTACATTTTTTCCGGCTAAACGAAAACAAAAAAAGCTAAATCTAGCTTGAAAAAAGCTAAAATGGCAACACTGATGCTAACAGATAAACAAAAACGCTTTAATACTTAATACACTTTCCTCACTCACTCACACTCTTGGAACTCACTTTTGTGTACTTTTCTAATTGACGCGGTTTTTGTTTGCCTGCCGCCATGTGCTTCGGTGCTATGCAAAAGTCGGCCTACACATGCAACTACATACGTACGTGCATGTGTACATATGCATGAGTGCGCGTAGGTATTAGGGCGCAGTGCCACTTGTTCTTCGTCTTGTTTTGTTTACTTTTCTCAAATCTTTATGCTCCGTTGGTCAGTGCCAGTGATCCGCTATTCTGTCATCGATGTGAGAGAGCAATTTTCGGGTTGATGATTGTGGTAGATATGCTTGTATCAAGGTGGATGCTTGTATGTACAAATGCACATAAGTAAGTAAATATTCTTTGAATGTGTTGGTTGTTAAACTTACATTTGTATACAAAGTACTAATGCTTCAAAGATTAATGCATATTTTTTTATTTGTAACTTTCCTCTGTCGTGATTTTACTTTAGAGTAAAAAGTTTAAATCGAGTTGAGAGTGGAAAAATAAAGTGAATCTGTTGGAAAGGGACTCTTCTTTGTATTTTACTTTTCTACCATTTTTATCGAACTCCCGTGAACTCAAATAATATGCAAATAATCCGACAAGCGCACCGTCAGAATAGAATTGAACTAGTAATAAGAGTTAAAAAAAATGCTAATCTTATGTACATACATAAATACATACATACATATGTTTATGTACATACAATTTGTATATATAAAAATTCATGTTTTTGTTTTTGTTGGTATGTACGCAGAAACACATGAAAACTAGCTGACGATTGAGCGCAAATTCATAGTTTAAATTTACCTTCGAGTTCACCGTTTTGCCCTCTGCATCGTAATCTACCAAAAGAGATTTAAAGATCTCATAACTCTCCTCAAGGATAAACTGAGAATGCTCACGTGAATTCTCACAAGTAATTGCAGACTGCGCAATCATCTGCGCATGATCGGGATATGGTCCACTCACTCTTGTCGTTTTTGCGACCAATCACAGGAGACTCCATTGAACTTTCTCCTTCAATGTGGTGCTATAGCGCGGAGAGGGTTGAGACATATCGGCCAATTGTAGCCAGAAGAGAGGCATATACATACACTCAGTTGAATACAACTCTATCCTGAGTTTAATAAGGGAACTGGCTCAGGATGAGGTATTTTGATGAGTAGAGGGGATAAAAGACCATGAGGTCGAAATGCAAACCTCCAATAAATTTAAATCTAAACTTGCATATCAAAATTGAATTCGCTACAGAACTGCCTATCCAGAATATATTATATTGTTTAATTCTGACCAAAAACTGAAAATTTGTAGATTTTTTTTTTTTGTAATAGTATAAACTCTATTTTTGATAATATTAGGTCTGCAACTAAGTTCTCGCTGTTTTTTTTTTTTAAACGGGTAAAAGTGAATCAATGAAAGTATTGCCCATCGCTGGCTACTATAATACTTTTTCCCATCTTTCTGGTAGATCTCGTATACCGTCGCGGTAAAACTGTTGATCTATTGAGGCTATCCACGGATCAAGCCATTTTTTGCTGTCGTCATATGAAAGCGAACTGCTGGTCAGCTAGACCATGTGCTATCAATCAGAACAGGTGATAATCGGACGGCGCAATATCTGGAGAAAATGGCGAGTGGGGTAGGATTTCCCATTTCAGTGTTTCCTGGTAGGTTTTAACGGTAGGTAGGTTTGGTAACGCGAGGCCGACCGTTGTCATGCTGTAGAATCACTTGTTCATGCCTCTCCGCGTATTGCGGCCGCTTCTCACACAGTGCTCGGCTCAATCGCATCAATTCAAACCCCAGTGATAGTTTCGCTTGGTTTTAACAGTTCCTTATAAATAATACCATCTTGGTCCCACCAAATACATAGCATAACCTTCGCAGCGTGAATATTCGGCCGAGGCGACGACGTAGATGCATGACCAGGCAGTTCCCATGACTTTTTTTCTTTCGATTGCTATAATGATTCCATTTTTCATCACCCGTCATGAAACGATGAAGAAAACCCTTCTTTTTTTGCCGCTGGAGCAGTTGTTCACAGGCGAAAAAACGACGTTCAACATCCATTGGTTTTAACTCACAAGGAACCCAAGTCCCCTGTTTCTGAATCATTCCCAAAGCATGCAATAGCTTGGAAACACGGATCTTCATTGAGCAATGCCTCCAATTCAGGCTCTGCGAAGGTTTTTGCCCTTCCTTCACGCGGACGGTCGTCAACATTAAAATCACCGTGTTTGAAGCGACGGAAACAATCTCGGCACGTTGTTTCACTTAAAGCAGCATCTCCATAAAATTTTTATAGCTGTCGATGCGCTTCAGCCGCCGATTTTTTTTTTCGAATGAAAGAGGAATATCAACACTTCCCGCAAATGACGATTCTTCGGCACAAAATCAGACATTTCCACAAAACCAAAAGTTTCCGATACCAAAACAAAATCACTAATGTGTCGAAGCAGTTTGTTTACCATATGTCTAAGCTTGGTTTATGACGTTTAGGTTATGTTAGAATCGACTAGCACACACTGCTGGCGGCATCTATTGACAAACAGCGGGAACTTAGTTGCGCACCTAATAATGAAAACAGATAAAATAAAATACCCCACGTGAATCTAAGCATCCATTCAATGCCCCTCAAAGCCACTCATCTAACACCCCTTTTCCTCTAGATCCACCTTGTCGAAACAGCATGTTTCCTGGATCTAGTGATGAATGCCATAGACGACGATGACGAACACTAATAACTTCACAGCATTTTGTAGGGTTTGTGAACTGCTACAACAACAACAAATCTAGTACTTATGCATATAAATGATCATAGAGCACAAACTTATTGTTGTAAATCCGAATGCTATGACAGAATGCCTTTGTAAGCACGAACTTACCCGCTTCGATTTAAAATTATCAAATTTTGTGATAATATAGTTTGTAGACAAAGTAGAATTAACAGGTAGTGGTTGGTAACAGGAGAAGCGTAAAATATTACAGCTCTCCGAGTGTGTATAGAAATGGGCGTGCCGCTAGATGGCATAGAATCCAGAATACAAAGTGAAGTCCAAAAAAAGCAAGACTGAGCTAAAATAGAAGCGACAGGAACTTTGTTCTGATAAGTTGAATTCATTTATTCAAAATAGTCCCATCTGGCCTCGATATACTGTTTTGCGCGATCTAAAAGGTTTTCGAAAGCGTCTTTCAGGGCATTGACCGGAATGTCCTTCAAGATGTCGGTACAAGCCTTTTTGAAGGCCTCTACCGACGCAAAACGGTTTCCTTTCGTGGCCAAATGCAATTTTTCGAATAGATAGAAGTCACAGGGAGCCATATCAGACGAATACGGTGAGTGATTGATGGTTAGAATGCGATTGCTAGTCAAAAATTAATCAGTCACAAGAGTGGATCGCTGAGATGGTGCATTATCTTGCAATGAGCGCCAGCTTCCTCCTTCGCGGTATTCTGGGCGAATTCGACGAATGCGTTGCAACAAACGCTTCAAAAGGCCAAGATAGAAAATTGCATTGACGGTTTGGCCCATTGGCACGAACTCCTTGTGGGCAATTCCTTTGGAATCGTAAAAACAAATCAGCATTGTCTTCATTTTTGACTCCTCCAAACGCGATTTTTTGCATGATGGCTCGTTTGGGGGCTTCCATTCGGCACTTTGACGCTTAGTTTCAAGTTCATGTTTGAAACACCACATTTCATCACCAGTTCAATGTTGAAAATGAAGTTCTTGTCTTTTCTCGCCTCTTTAATGAGGTCTTTCGAATGTTGAATTCTGATAAATTTTTTTGGTCTTGAGTTAACTTGTGCGTAATGAAACGTGCGCGGACCTTTCGTAAGCCCAAATGATCAGTTAAAATGCGATAAATCGATGTTTTGGAGATATCCAACTCCGATTCCATGAATTTCAACGATGATTTCGGTTAATTTTTGATAAATTTACGAACAATTTCATTGGAGTCTTCGGTGACTACTGATTTTGGGCCCGTTCACTGTCATTTATGTCCTCACAACCATCTCTGAAACGTGTAAGCCACTCATGAACTCTGACACGAGATAAAAAATCATCGCCATAAACTTCTTGCATCAATTCAAATGTTCGGGAAACGTTTTGCCAATTTTAAAACAAATTTTGGTATTAGCTCTTTGTTCGAAACTCATTTTTGTACCGATGACACAAACATACTGGCACTTTAGACGCAATAACTTCGCTTCCACTAAACCGAATGTCACCAAGCTTTCATTGGAAGTCAGCCAGGGATGTAACTTCCAACGCAGTAACTCATTAAAAGATGTAGCTATCAAAAACATTTTTATGACGCCAGTCTTGTTTATTTTGGACTTCACCTTGTATGTATAATAAACATTGCAAATTAATGATTTTGTTTCAGTGTAAATATTCGTGATGTTCGCAATTAAATTAAGTATTTATTTATATATTTTTTTATACATTAAATATTTCTTTTTATCTGTATGGCAAAGAGTTTTAATGCATCGGGTTTTTCAATAAAGACAACAATCTTGTATTTAAATACGAACCAACACTTACGTTTTTTATGATTTAGAAATTCAAGATTTACGTTTTTACGAGGTTTGGCTTTTATATTTTGCGCCTTTGCGACACTACGGGTGATGAGCTGTATTTATTTGATTTTTTTTTATATTCGATATTTTTATAGCAAATTTTTGTATTTTTTCCATAAACTTGCATATACCAGAGGCCCGAAAAAATGATGATTTTCACGAATTTTTTTTTGCTACTTAATTAATTTATTTAACAAAAATAAAAACACAGCATAAAAACATCATGTTTTAACTTGACTTCACCAAAATTTCAATAAAAAAAATTAATAATTGCAAAAGTTATCGCTGTTTGTGTGAAGCCCGTTTCTCCAGAAGTCCTTTGCGGTGAACATCACAAGTCCTTGCAGATTCATCTAAAACCAATCGGACAAGAAAAATTAGTTTTATTAATAGATAATCTTGTGCCTGATCGAAGCTTTTTTTTTGTTTTTCAAAATGAACAAAATGGCGGCCTCAGAAATTTTTTTCCAGATTTTAGAAAAAAAAACCAACAGTTAATTGTTAAAAAAAAATCGAAATTTTTGAAAAAAAAAAAATCCTTCGATCAGGCACAAGTTTTTTATGTTTTTCAAAAGCTGTATAAATTTTATTGAAATCTACGTAGCGGTTTTTAAGTTACAGTGTTCACCAGTTTGAAAAACATAGTTTTGAGAAAAACGCATTTAAAGTTTTGCTATCGGCTCCGGAGCGGCCGAGCGCCCTTTGTTAATTGTTGAATAACTTGAAAAGTATTTGTCGGATTCACTTCAAATTTTTACACAATATTTTTAAAACATTATACTTTAAGAAAATGCAAAAACAAAAAAATCGATTTTTTGAAAATTCTGACTACCCCTAACCCCTCAAGAACTTTATTTGCACTTTTTTCAGTTAGTTAAAAAACTCATCTCTCCCGAAAAATGGAAATAATTCGTGGACATTTTCGTGAGATGATTTATTACGATTTTCGATGTAGTTTATCGGGACAGGGGTGAATTGATCAACATGAAATTTGAAAAGGTCGAGCACCAAGAGATTTGGTGGCTCCTAAAACACTCGGGCTAAAAACCCCATTGTATTTAAAGCTCTGGAAAGAGGGTAGATAGTCAAGGAGGGGAAAAGAAGAGTATCAGAGAATGAGATAGGAAAAAATAGGGACAGAGATAGAGATAGTTAGTCCTGTGAGAATTTTCCAGATTCTTTGGCAAATCTGTAAATATCCTCCAGTTTTAGGGAACGAATATTACTCATTGCACTAACAAAAGCAGGACACTTACAGAGAAAGTGCTCAGTGCTATCCGCCTCCTCCAAGCAAGACAGGCACATTGTGTTCTAATGATTCCAATTGTGGTCATATGCTGACCCCATGGGTTGTGTCCTCTAATGATACCGACGATCAACCGAACGTCTTTCCTTCCAAGTTTTAGTAGAAAGTTTGACAGTTTTCTGTTCGGACTTGTCACAAAACACTTTGCAGCTCTGCAGCGTTCTAGACCGGACCATCGCTGTTTATGTAGATTGCCTACATAATCGCTGATCCAATTCATGATTCTTGCGGAACTGATTTCGATTATTGGCTCTGGCCCTTGTGGGGGAACCGCTGATGCACCGTTGGCCAATTCATCGCCAATTTCGTTTCCTTGAACACCGGAGTGTCGTGGAACCCATATAAGTACCAGCCGGTTTTGTCTTGCGACAGAATTAAGCTTCTTGTTACATTCTTAAACAATCTTTGAGATTTGCTTCGCTTTCTCCAGGGCTTTCAGTGCAGCCTGACTGTCACTGAAAACTTCATCAACTTACTTCAACTTTTGGCTTTGAAACACAACACTTAGCCACTGTGAATAGCTGGTACAAAAAGTTCTACCGTGGCCGTCAATCCTTGCAGGATGAATTTCGTAAAGGATATCCAAAAGTGTTGTGGCAGAAACAATAGATGCTGTGCGTCAATTGATAACACCAAATCCTCATGTGACATATCCCGAGATAGAGGCATTTTTATAAATTAATGTGACAGGAATATATAATATTCATTCATTGTTCTCGTCGTTTACCGCATAATTTGACATTTGTCCAAAAGAGAATTTAATCGTTTGGTTTATGAAATGTTGAAGAAATTCAGCCGGTTCAAAGCACGCCTGTGAAATATATTGAGTATGGGAGTAAGTTTCCATCCTTTCTTAGCCAAAGTTACGAATTATTTAAGCAATTATGTGAAGTATGTGTCATTAGAAGAAGAAGCTACAACTTTATTCCATCTTTCAGACAGCACACAGATTCCTCTGACGAAAAATTCGAGTTCTTTTCACTTGATCTATTCATTGAACCAGTTTGCGATGTTCTCGTAAGGAGTGAACCGCTCCTACTAAGGGCTGACTGCACTGATCGGAACAGATGGTAATCCGAAGGTGCAATGTTTGGGGAATACGTCGAATGGGGCAAAGTTTCCTCAGTCACTCTAAATAGTCACTGGAGCGATTTAGCAACGTATGGCCTGGCGTTGTCATGCAGCAAAATCGGTTTGTCACGATGCTATGCGAACAATCCATTAACGATTGAAGGCCCTTGAAATGAATATCGAGCAAGCGATTTTGGAAGAGTTCAATGAGATTGCCTACTCTTTCGTATTAATCGATATACCGAACAAAATATTTACTAATAATAATTTTGATAATTTTTTTTTTTTTATTTTTTTTTTTAATTTTGTTTTTTTAATTTTTAAAAATATTTCCATATACACCACCCTTTATGTATAGCTGAAACCATCACTTGCGTTATTTGTGGACAACAATAGATAGCGCCGGCATTATTTTGAAATTCTGAAAACTTTGCCTTTATAAATGAATCATCGCCAAAGATAAGTAATAGAATCTGCGGGCATGAGAGATGGACGAAAATTGGAGCTTCCGATCATTGTGTAATATACTTTTTTTTTTGATAAGAGTTTATTTTTAACAAAAAATGCTTTTAAGATTAATTTTAACAGTCAATAACAGCCGCATACAATCGAACTGTTTCAACTGCAGTTTTTCGAAAGAATTCTAGTTTCTGTTTTTAGAGAAATTCTGTTTTATAGTCCACACAATTTTAGTATGAAGTGTAAGTTTTAAGTCGCTAAAGTTGCGTGGATTTTTGACAATATTTTGTGAATGGCAGCATGCGATGTTGAGAATTTTCTTCCATTTCCTAAAGCAAATGTTGGGAAATCTTTTGAAAGGTAGAAAATGCTCAGCACTTTAACGAAAAAAATTGTTAAGAATCAACGTGAATTTTGAGTCAGAGACTTGCACTTTTGAGACTTGCACTTGCACTACTAAAATTGAAAAAAGATTATGAATCTGCATCTCCAGAATTTTTCTAAAAATCCTGAATGAAAAATTACAAATTTTGATGACACATTTTTTAAATTTGTTAAATTTTTGTAAGTTTTGTGCAAACTTTGGAGCTTTGAATTATGTATATGATTTGTGTTGTAAAATGCATTATACTTTTGCAAAAAAAAATTTAAATACTAAAAAATATAAAAAAAGAAACTTTAAACAAAAAAACAAAAACAATGAAAATTTAAATCCCAATCAAAACTTTAAATACAAAAAAAAAAATAAAACTAAATACAAAACAAAAATAAAATGTTAAATACCAGAAAGAAATTGTTAAAAGTAAAAATAAAAAATTAAAGACAAACAAAAAATTAATTGTTAAATTTAGATGACAAAAAAAATTTGTTAAAATTTAGTAATTCATCGCGCTCTCAAAAACATAAAAAGTTAAAATTTAAATACAAAATAAATTCAAATACGAAAAAAATTTGAATTCAAAAAAAATATTAAAAAAATTAAATACAAAAAAAAATATTTAAAAAAAAGTTTAAATACAAAAAAAATATTAAAACTTAGTAATTCATCGCGCTCTTACAGAAAAACAAAAAGTTAAAATTTTAATACAAATAAATTTAAATACAAAAAAAAATATTAAAAAATTGAAACAAAAAACAAAAATTGTTAAAACTTAGTCGTTCGTTGCACTCTTAAAGCAAATAAAAAATTTAAATTTAAATACAAAAAAAATTTAAATACGAAAAAAATTTAAATACAAAAAAAAAATATAAAAAAAAGTTTAAATACAAAAAAACAAATTGTTAAAAATAGCGCGCTTTAAAAAAAAAAATTAAAAACTTAAATTTAATTACAAAAAAATTTAAATACAGAAATCAATAAAAAAAAAGTTTAAATACAATAAAAAGGTTGTTAAAACTTAGTAACTCATCGCGCTCTTGAAAAAAATAAAAAGTTAAAATTTAAACACAAAAAAAATTAAATAAATAAAAAATATAAAAAAATTAGATACAAAAAAAATATATTAAAAAGTTTAAATACAAAAACAAATTGTTAAAACTTATCAATTCATAGCGCTCTTAAAAAAAAATAAAAAGTTAAAATTTAAATACAAAAAAAAATATAAAAAAATGTAATACAAAAAAGTTTAAATACAAAAAAACAAATTGTTAAAAATAGCGCGCTTAAAAAAATATTAAAAATTTAAATTTAATTACAAAAAAATTTAAATACAGAAATCAATATAAAAAAAGTTTAAATACAGAAAAAAGTTGTTAAAACTTAGTAACTCATCGCGCTCTTGAAAAAATTTAAATAAATAAAAAATATAAAAAAATTAAATACAAAAAAAATATATTAAAAAGTTTAAATACAAAAACAAATTGTTAAAACTTAGTAATTCATAGCGCTCTTAAAAAAAAAAATTAAAAATTTAAAATTTAAATACAAAAAATATATAAAAAAATTTAATACAAAATAATATATAAAAAAGTTTAAAAACGAAAAAACATTGTTAAAACTTAGTAGTTTATCGAATAAAAAATTTAAATTTAAATACAAAAAAAATATAAAAAAATTCAAATACAAAAAAATTGTTAAAACTTAATAGTTTGTTGCACTCCTAAAACAATTAAAGACTAAAAATTTAAATACAAAAACATATATAAAAAAATTGTAAATACAAAAAAACTATAAAAAATTTAAATAAAAAAAAAATTGTTAACACTTAGAAAATCATGCCGCTGCCAAAAAAAAAAAAAATACAAAACCACTATAAAAAATTTAAAACTATAAATGAAAAACATAAAAAACATTTGGCGCTCCTAAAAAAATACAAAAAAAAAACAATTTTAATCCAAAAAAAAGAAATATTAAAAAAAATTTAAATACAAATTATTTTTAACATTTTAACGCTCCTATTATTATATTTTTAATAACCATTTTACTAAACGATGATAAAAATGATTTTAAGTGATGGAAATATTTATTTCGACCTTTACGCGCTCCACTGCTTGTTTGCTTGTATGCCGCAGCTCTGTAGTTCACAAGCATCAAATATGATTGACGCATTTGCAAATAATAAATCTTCCGATAGAGCGATTAATTTTGCGCCATCTTTTATGTCTTGCGCCATCAAGGTCTGTTCATGTAAAAATAATCCAGTAACTTAACTTCCGTGAATTCGCTCTCAAAGAGAAAAATATCAAAAAAATGCATGAACGCAAAATCAGTAATAATTTGCGTGTTTTAAGAACAGCTGATTAAATTGTCGTTGGCGGGAAAAATCAAAAATTGAGCTACCTCGTATTAAATTTAAAAAAAAAACAATGAAAACAAAATGAAAAATAACGGGATAGGCATTACAAGATTTTATTTTGTCCACAATAATTTGTTCCAATTCACCAGCGCTGTCATATGAAGAGCATTCCTTTAACAGTTGTATTGGTGTGGCAATCACAGCTTTCTTCATATTTTCCCTGCGTCCGTCTATGCATGCACATATGTATATATATACATACATATACAGGTATCCCTCGTATAACGCGATAGTTACGTTCCAGAAGAATTGCGCGTTATGTAATTCCGCGTTATCTAAAACATAGTTTTCATATAAATTTGGGGGTTATGTTCCAATAGGTTTTTTTTAAATAAAATACATACAAAATAACAGATGCACATATATTTCAACTCAATACTAAAGTTCAGACTTTCTTATACAATTAAAAACACAAGATATGAATAATAATACATATGTACATACATATTTCAAAATTCAAAAAACGAAATTTAAATAATTATGTGCACATTAAAAAATTTAAAAACAAACTAAAACAAATTCAAGGTTTATTAAAAACTTTATTGTTATTCTTCAAACTTCATATGGTAATTAATCTGTTTCACTGTCTTCAAAGATCTTTGCACGTGGGCGTTTTGGGGGAGCAATAGATAGGAAGATATTTCTTCAACATAGTTTTCGCTATTGGATAAGAAACTAGTTGTGGGACCTTGTGGTTCTTCTACTGGTTTTATAATTGCAAAATCTGTTATCAGTTTTCGGTGGGTGGTTTTTTTAAGCTCCTTTTCAATTTCGGAATAAGGTGCTAGATTAATATCTATTTCCCTTATTATTTTGCTGGATCTCTCCAGCGAAGGATCATTAGTTGTAAAGAAAGATTTCATTTTCTCAACCAATCTTAAACCCTCTCGTATGCGCTTCAAAGTGAAACTGGGAATTGATTCGCAGATATCTTCTACCGAAGTGACGTCATCTTGTGCGAGATTTGAGACGGATGGAGATTCAGTTGTTAATTGAATTAGGTCTGTTTCGGTGAGGTCTGTACCTTCATTCATAATTTCATAAATGCCATCTTCGTTCATATCGTCAAAGCCTTCTCCACTGAAACGTTGACCTATCGTTAATATACGGCTCACTTCCACATGTAATGGTGGCACAGCATTATTTTTTGCAACAATCTCCGCCCATATGTTTTTCCATGAGCCATTTAGCGTGGACTGCTTTAATTCTTTAAGAGATTTTTCTACAATTGTAATGCAGTTTAAAATTGAAAAATATTTCCATAGTTCTGTAACTGTCATGTTAGGATTTGAATCCATTTTATCAAGAATAAGTTGGAATGTTTGCCGAATATAAAATGCTTTGAACGTTGATATTATACCTTGGTCTAACGGTTGAATGATAGACGTGGTATTAGGTGGTAGGAACACTACTTCTACATTGGGATGGTTTAAGTCTTTTGGATGTCCAGGGGCATTATCACGTATTAAAAGCACTTTGAAATCGATGTTCTTAATCTTCAAATAAGTTTCACCCTCAGGTACAAAGCAATTTAAAAACCAATCTCGAAAAATACTGCTTGTAACCCAAGCCTTGCTATTTGCCCGCCAATAAACAGGTAACTTGGATTTATCGACATTTTTCAACGCTCGTGGATTTAACGAGCGGTTTATAAATAAAGGTTTTGTAATGTAGTCACCAGATGCATTATTACAGAGAAGTAGAGTAATTCTGTCTTTTGCGGCCTTAAAACCCGGTGCAACTTTTTCATTTTTCGAAATGTATGTCCGACGCGGCAAAATACATTATATTATATATTATAAATAAGCCTAAATTTCGCGTTGTACTGAAACCTAATTTTTCCAAATCGCGTTATATCGAAACCGCGTTGTATAAGACCGCGTTATACAAGGGATACCTGTATTGCCAAATTAATTAATAATCAAGAAGTACAAGCATAAAAAATGAAAGATACTTCCAATGCTTTCAATTTGTATGTCGGCGCAGCAACGTCGTCTGAAGGCTGTGGTTCAAAAATACATACCTCTTTATCATTGGCCGATTCCTATTTAATACCCGTATATGACTTCAAATAAACTTTATAAATGTTATCTAAAATATATTTACTTACATTTTATTTAAATTAAGAACTTTGACTCAATTCGCAAATTTGAATTCGTCTTTATTTTCACTTTGCGATCAGCTGTTTTTCTCACTTGCAAATACTTACAAGTAAACATTTATTGAGTAAAAACTTGCAACTTCCCCTCAAAATGAATTGTCATTTTGCTCTCTCACTTTCCCCTCCTTTGCAAGTTTTTCGGATAGATGAACACCAAAACTTGATAATTTCTAGCAGCTATTACAAATTATTTGCTTCATGAACAGACCTATACATACATAGATAGTTCGGGAAAAAGCACGTGGCAGATTAACATTTCACTCGAACCTTCAATACGGCATCACAATTCGCATTTATCGACGCATTACTTTTCAATTGAAACGATTCATGTCGCTGATATGTGCGATAATGTGTATATTGTTGTTGTTGTCGTTGTTGTTGACCTTCCTCTTATCTGTCTTATTGAACACGTCATACTTCGGTTTACTTCTTCGCTTCATTGCAATTTCTTTTATGTGCTTACACGTTTATATTTTATATATTTTTTTTATATGCGCATATGTATGTTTGTGTGTGTGTGTTCAGAGATGAGTGCTATGCCAATTTCCTTTTCATTTCATTTCAACTCGCCTGTTGAGCATTTTAGCATTTTTAGTTTTTCTTTTAATTTTTCGCTAGCATTTTTTTATCGTTTTTCAGTATTTTGAGAATATGTTTTTTCACTTGACTATTGCGTGCGATAAAGATAAATATATTCACATATGCACATATGTATGTGTGGATGTGTGTACTCAAATGTAGATATCGATATTGCAAAGGTGGGCCACTTTTGTTTTGTTCTTTGGCTCCTTCAACTTTGCGTTGAAGCTGATCGGCCAGAAAAATGTGGTCAAAGTACTTGTGTGCATACTTATCTACGTACGTACATTCGTACATACAAATATACCCACGTGAATATGTAAAAATGTGTCTAGTGTGTAGTTGTAGTACGTCAAAGCATATTGGGAATTCATTCATTGCTCTTATCGCCGCTAGTTGGGTTGTCGACGCACCTATGCACATAGATATATTCATATGTATGTATGTATGTATGTATGTATTTACATATAATATGTGCGATTAAAATTGAAACCTTGACAAAACGATGGATACAGGTTTAATACTTATAATAAATAATATTTTGAATTGCTTTTGCAGTTGATTTCTTTTATATAAATCCATCTAATCGCGAATAAAAATAAAATAATATTGTAAATCACTGAGAATTTATTACATGCGTTCATATGTATTTACATATATACATATGTATGTACATACATACATACATACATACATACATACAGACATACATATACGAGGGTTATCATTGTTTCTTGGTAAAGCTATGACAGTTGTCGCAACAGATGGCGTTTACACGTTTTCTACACTCGTGCGCACTCGTACACCTGGCTCACATAACGGTTGTTTGTAACAACCTAAGCAAAGCGAATTCGTGCAAGGTGGGGATGGAGTAATAAAATACTGAAATAATCCTAATTAGCGACCAGCATTGTTCTACTACCACTGTCCTCGTGTGATGATGTCTTTGTTTTTTTAGCCCTGAACATTCACATAAGTAGGACTGAAAAGATTTTCCCTCACCCCTTCCGCTTGACAGCTTCTGCAGATGGGATTGAAGGGTTGAGTCTAGCTGCATGATCCCCTACCTTCCAATGACCTGTAGGGCTTGGCAGTGATGCGTGAAATGTTTGGCCGAGAACAACCCAACAGGTGATTCGTCCTTTGGATTTTGTACGAAGGCCATGTGTTTTTTGTTGTAATACATGTAGTTAATAGCTTCTATCTTCTTTCGGCTAAAGTAAGATAGTGTGAATCACTGGATGCTTTTATTGTGTTCAGTGGGGTGGCGACTGCCACCGCCTCTGCTATGTCTAGTGTCGAACCTTTTCTTACTAGCTCATCCGCTATCTCATTACCCCGTATGTTCCTATGATCGATAACCCATATCAGAGTGATTTCAAGCCAATGACTAAGCAATTATAGCTCCTCTTTTTACTGTAAGACTAGTTTGAATGAAATGGAGTTGGAGTCTAAGGCCTTAATAGCTGCTTGAAGGTCTGAAAAGATAGCTACTTGCACCATCTTCCTTGTCGAGTTTTTGTGATTTGCATGCTTCTCTGAAAGTTCTGCCTGGGACACGCTGGCATAGTCAGGAAGTCGAATTGACTGAGATAGGTTGAGCGGCTCCGAATGGAAGCCAGCTCCCACACCACAGTTCATCTTAGAACCGTCAGTGTGGATTTCAATATCGTGTCTTCCAATCACCTTCCCTTTGCCCCATTCGGCTCTCCCTTTTACTAGGAAAGGTTTCTAAATATACCTATAATAAACAAAACGACTTTTGGGTAAATCCTGAAGTCTGAGGACTAAATTGACCTTCTGGATCTACATACAAATGGTAAGGTCTATCCCACTACATGGGGCATTGGTATGGTGGGCAAAAAACACTTGGGCAATCAAATCACTGCTATGTATATCAAAACTATGTAGACTACAAAGGCTGACGTGCCTAAGCATAACAAGGGCTATGCGAACTACCCCAACTGCTGGCATGGAACGGCTTTTTAAACTATTACCGCTTCACTTAAAATAGAAAAGGAAGCTGCTATGCCAGCACTCTCCTTTCATATGAAAAGAAAATTTAAGCTAGGCGATCTTACTGGACACCCCAAATCCTATGCCGCATGCATGACCCAGGCGAATGACCACAACACGGAACCCGTACTCAATTTTACTGAAAGATTTAAAGGTTATATCTCCCGTGCTGGGAAGAGTGGAACAGTAGCCGAACATGGTTACATGATGACTCGCCCAAATGGTTACAGATGGATCCAGCAGCAGGAATAGTGGAGCCTAGAGCACACAAATCTTTAGCAATAAGTACGGATACGACAACTTTCCATGAGGAGCTTTTCGCCATAATGGAAACAGTGGAAATCATATCCAAACGAGGACCTACATAAATAGCCTTACGTTTAATTCAAAAGTCCTAATAGAGTGAAACAATGCACTCAACAAACTGTCGACTCTTAATCAGGTCTCCTTGATTTGCGGGCCACGAAGAAAATGAGAAGGCAGACTTTTATGACAAAAAAAGTCCGAGGAATACTGAAACGACACAAAGCTCGTAAGTGCTCATACGAGGAGTGCCTTTTATATTTCGGGATTTGGCAACCCTGGTGTTGCAATCTGGCAACTGACAGCTGTATCGCAAAGTTTGACATTTTTTGGCTTTTACGTACTCAGAACGTTTTGAAATACCAGCGCTATTTGTGTTGTTTACAGTAACTTAAAAGATTTATCTCGGTCCAAAAATGGAATTAAATCGTGAACATTTTCGTGCTATTATTTTTACAACTTTCGACGTGGATTAAGGGGGTGGTAGGGCTTAGCGCTAAAAAAAAACACTTTTTTTTTAATTTTTTACAGAAATATGGCTTAAGATACTTTAATAAAATCAGTTGCATGTTATTGTACATCTTTTCAATAAGTTTTTAAAAAATATTAATAATAAAATATTGACAAATAAGCCCATGACAGAGGTTTTTTGGAGATATGTTTTTCGAGAGGTGCTCTGCGGTGCCAATCGGCATTCGTCGTAGAATCATCTGAAACTAAAAAAGTCGAATTTTTCAGTTAAAGTATGACGTAATGCTTCATTTTTTGGCGATGAAGCTCCATCAAGGACCAGTGTTTATCGATGGTATGGTGCATTAAATCGTGGTCGTAGTTGACTCCAAAACGAATTTCGTGAAGGTCGTCCAAAATCAGTTGTTGTTCCGAAAACCATTGATGCTGTGCGCGAACTGATATTGCAAGATCGTCATGTGACCTATCTTGAGATTGAGACAATCTTAGGCATTAGTGGGACCCGCATACATTCAATATTGCATAAGCATTTGACTGTCAAAAAACTTTGTTCGCGTTGGATCGCACACAATTTGTCAATCGCTCAAAAAAAGGCTCGTGTCGATTGGTCAAAGGAAATGCTCAAAAAATACTCGTACGATCGCGGGGCTTCAAAACACGTCTATGACATCGTGACAGGTGATGAATCATGGATTTACGCGTATCAGCCCGAAAGTAAACAGCAGTCGACTGTATGGGTGTTTCAAGATGAGCCAAATCCAACAAAAGTTGTTCGCGCACGAAGCACTTCCAAGCAAATGGTCGCCTGTTTTTTCGGAAAAACTGGACATGTCGCAACCGTATCACTAGAACAACGCAGATCAGTAAATTCTGAGTGGTATACAACCATTTGTTTGCCAGTTGTCTTCCAAGAAGTTAGGAAAACCAATCGCCAAAGACGTATCACTCTTCACCAGGACAATGCGAGCTCTCACACATCGGCTCAAACAACTGCATTTTTGAGCACCCAAAACATCGAATTAATGGGTCATCCGCCGTATAGTCCTGACTTGGCACCGAATGACTTCTTTTTAAACAAACAAAACTAAGAGGTCAACGTTTTTCAACACCTGAAGAAGCGGTTGCGGCATTCAGAATGCATGTTTTGGAGGTACCTCATTCAGAGTGGCAAAAGTGCTTCGACAATTGGTTCAAACGCATGCTAAAGTGTATAGATCTTCATGGAGAATATTTTGGAAAACAATAAAGTGATTTGCGATGATTAAAATTTGTTTTTGTTCTCTAATCCCGGCATATAAAAGGCACCCCTCGTAAAACGTACGACACGTTTTTTTTTTTTTTTCAAATCACCTTTTTCAAACTACCGTGGAAAGATTACTTATACTCTCCTGCATGGATTGAATTGAAATTTTGCAAATAGCTTCACAATTCCAATTTACTGAGAATAAATAAATCGTAACAGTTATTTACAGTTATTATTTACATATCTGGATATGGACAAGATAGATGGGATTTACCCCTGGTCGTATATGCTGTCGACTGCACGATAATGGCGTCGGGCAATGACATTGATGGCCTCTGCGCCAAAGTGAACGTCGACCTCACCGACCTTTCTCGCTTTCTCACTGCGAGGAATTTCCAACTGCGGGGGCAAGTACGCGGCGACCCTCTTTACCACCTGAACAAAGGAGGTCAAACTGCATTTCAAGGTAAAAGTCGATGACACACCAATTCCGACTGTTAACATTCCCAAAATTTTGTGTGCAACCTTTGACAGTTTGCTCTCCTTCCCTGCGCACGCTACCGCAATTGCCACTAAAGTCCAAAATCGCAATAAGGTCCTCAAACGCTTGCCGGCCGCACTTGGGACAAAGTCAAAGAAATGTTGCTATCGACATTTAAAGCAATTGGCCGGCCGGTTCTAAACTATGCTGCGCCTGTCTGGTCGCCTAGAACTTGTGACACGCAGTGGATAATTGCCAAAGCACTGTGATGTCGTACCGGTGATATACACTACACGACAGGGCTTAGTATTGCTGTTACAACAACAGCAATAGATGGGATTTAGGTTGGCGCACTGTCTCAAGCTGCCGAGGAAAGAGCGAGCATCCAGTGCCCTTAATTGTCTAGCTGCGAAGCCCGGACATTTACAGAGAAAGTGGTCAACAGTCTTCTTCTCTGAAAGGTCACCACAGCTTCTGCAATGGGGATTAAATGGTGAGTCTAGATTTTGTATGGCACACACGTCCAATAACCGGTAAACACAGCTACGAGTTTGGAAATTGAATGGCGTGGAGTCCCAGAGACCTTCTGCGTCATGCGTTTATTGTACTGAGGCCAAAGGGTTTTCGAAATAGCATACGAAGACATGGAGCTCCACCTGTTCTGCGCTTTTCTGAGAAATCAGTTGTGCACTTTTCCTTTAACAACAGTCAATGGGATGCCCATGGCCAGGTAGGAGATCTCTGACACCAATTCAGTCGATCCCTTCCAGGCGATTTCATCAGCAACTTCATTTCCCTCTATGCTTCTATGTGCTGGAACCCAGACCAAAGAAATTTTATCTGCATACCCGAGAGATTTGATCTCCTCCTTACAATAGTTGACAGATTTGGATCTGCACCTTGATCGCAGCTCCCGCATTCTCTAAGCTCTTTGCATGCCTGCAGGAATGCAAAGACTTCTGCCTGAAAAACGCTAGCAGCATTCGGCAATTGTAAGGAAATAGATGAATTAGCGTATTAGAGAAAAACCCTGCTCCCAGTTTCATCTTGGAACCGTCAGTGAAGTCAAAGGTGCCAACTTCGGTGCAGATTTTGTCCTCGTTCCAATCCGGCCTACTTGGAAAAATTGCCCTGATACGGCCTTCAAACTCCAGTTTACGGATAGCGAGATCTGTCCGAAGCTTAGAAAAATACGGAGTTAACTGCCCAAAAATACTACCAAATCCCTTGAAAGATTGCCTTCATAGGCCAACCTCCTTGAACTTGATTGCACTTTGAGCAGCGATGGAAATAATGTTTTTGGGTGCTATCGTTCAAATTATCGAGCTTAAACCCTTTCGGCATTTCAGCTATTCACCTAAACATCATATCGCTCGTTTGCTGGAGGAACAATGAAGCGACAACGAACATTTGCTTAGATACAGTATGCAAAGTTCGTATTAGTACACTTAGTATGCGTTGAATTTGTAAACAATTTGTTCGTATTTACCGTTATTTTCGAAACGATTGTGTTAAACATTCAATGTTTAACCTTGGGCAGTTGCGTTTTAGTAGCCATTTGTTGAAGTTCGCGGAGTTAGTTTGCAATGTCGCCTAAAGTAAGTGAATTATCAAACGAAACTAGGAGATTAATAATAAATATGAACAAAAACGGAAGGTCTTTACGCGAAATTGCGAGAACATTGCAGAAAAGTGTGTCTACAATACAAAACGTAGTCAAAATTTATAGAGACAGTGGAAGGATTGACAAAAAGCTTCGAAATGTGAACAGGGCAAAGCTTGGACAGAGGCACAAGACTTATTTGAAACGCCTTATCAAGAAAGATCCCACCGTCAGTGGAGTTTCACTAGCTGCTGAACTAGAAAAATACTTTTCTATCAAAGTTACACCTCAAACAGTGCGCAATAATGTAAAAAAATTGGGATTTAGAAGCAGAACTGCGGTTAGAAAACCATATGTAAGCTCAGTCAATAGAAGAAAGCGTGTTATATTCGCCAGGCAATATTTAAACAAAAATATGCGGTTTTGGAAAAGGGTAATTTTTTCGGACGAGTGTAAATTTAATATAAAAATGTCCGATGGACGCATAAAAACTTGGAGAGAGTGTAATACTAGCCTTCAAAAACGAAATCTGCAGCCTTCTTTCAAGCACGGTGGTGGTTCTCTGATGGTATGGGGATGTTTCGGTGCAAACGGAGTAGGAAAATTGCATTTTATTGATGGAATTATGACTGCGAGGCAATATATTGATATTTTAAAAAAGAATCTACGCAAAAGTGCCAAAAAATTGGGTTACAAAAAAAATGTATATTCCAACAAGATAACGACCCTAAGCACACGGCGTTGGATACAAGGTTATGGATCCTTTATAACTGTCCAAATTATCTCAAAACGCCACCATAAAGCCCGGATATTAATTCCATAGAAAATTTATGGTCGATTTTCAAAAAGCAACTGAAACATCATCAAATAAGGAACCAAGAACATTTAAAAAAAGTCCTCAAATCAGAGTGGAAGAAGATTTCTCCAAATCTCACAAAAAAATTGGTGAAATCTATGCCGAAGAGATTGTCTGCTGTTCTAAGGCAACGAGGGTATCCTACATAATATTAACTTTCTGAACTATCTTTTATTTACTCTTTAAATCTTTAAAAATACATGTGTACTAATACGAATTTTGCTTCTGTGAAAAGTGTTAATTTCTTTCTTTCTTATTTTTTTTTTGCAATTCAATACACTTTGTGAGCGGTTTTGTTATTTGACCTTATTTTAGTTAATTACAATATCTATAAAATAAAACGGTTTCAAGCATTTGTTTTAAAATTATGAAATTATTATGAAAATATACGTGGTTTTTTATTTATAAGGGGGTGTACTAATACGAATTTTGCATACTGTAAGTGCGCTGAAATGACCATCAGCTCTTCTTCTATGCTGTGTAGTAAATGTGCTCGTATGGCGATATCGACTAACAGTATTTTATTAGATGAAAATATAACTTTACTGTTGCTTTCGGTGGCTTGGTAAATTGAAAACTTTGAGGCAGTTTTTTCTCGATATTTTGAATAATGACATTCTTGCCGCAAATGAGCGATAAAACGTGGATATATAAAACTACCAACTAGCGGTAATTCCCTTTAGGTCCAAGATAAAACTATTTTCAGATTGTTAAGTCATCAAATATAGTTTACAAATACACGGTGTTCCAAACTACTTTATGAATAAACATGCAATTATAAGGCTAAGTATTTTATTGGTCCAAAGTACATTTATCGGGCGCCGCACACTTCTGTTCGTGATAAATATTTTCACCTACTTGAATGTCCATTTAAATTAACACACAGCTTATCAGCCTTTAAAGATAGCTACTGATAAAAAAAAACTTCCGTTTCTGTTGTACAAATATTCCCTCACGTACATAATTACATACATTTATTTATGCGAACAAGTGCATTAAAAATAGGTAAATCGTGGCAACCCAACAAGCTTCATAATTTAAAGTTATGTCACGCTTCCATATTGCAAAGCCTTAAAGTGGGCAAGGTGAAGGTGAAATGTGCATAAATTGGATGGACACATAGTACATATGTACGTATGTATGTGTGTATAAGTATGATGATATTTATGTAGGGAAGTCGAAAAGTGAATATTTTTGCGGCCACACTTTGATGCCATTCGTAGAGGCAGGCGTACGTTTGTAAGCCATAGACGAACCAGTAATAAGTGACTTAAACGATTCAAAGACACTGCACAAATCGGAGCTTTTGCAGTTCAACAGTGGGCATACACAGCAAAGCTAGAAGCCTCATTTGAAAATGCTTGTCGGGAGGCCAAAACGTGCAGAAGATAAAAGTAAATAACTAGCAAATATTTTACTAAAAAGAGGTTGTCTGTAAAGTCGGTTTACTGACGATAGTTTAACGTGATAACGTCATAAGAAAATACCGATTGAATGGTTGCATTTTTCAAAAGAAAATTTTAATTTTATTTGTTTGATAGATATTTTGTATGGATATAGAGAATGAGTTAACATTAACATAACATAATATACTTTAACATAACATAACATAACATAACATAACATAACATAACATAACATAACATAACATAACATAACACAACATAACATAACATAACATAACATAACATAACATAACATATAACATAACATGCTGTTCAAGCAAGGTAACGACGCATGAGCAAGATAACGACGCATTTTTTGGTGCGTGCAGCCGGCTACATAGAATTATAAGACGTTATCACGTCAAAAAATAATAATAGCATTAAAACAACAGGTATTATTAACAAACTTGGTTTTATTTTAAATTCTTCAAGTAAATCAAATTAATAATAATCAATAAGAAGGCATATACAAATACAAATACGTGAATTTATATATGTACATATGCGCATATACATACACATATACGCTCACTTAAGTAGGAGAGAGCAAGATGTCGAACGTTGCCGTTCGTTTGCTTTGTTTGCTTTGTCGTTCGTTCCGCGCTTTCGCTTGCAGTTCATTCAAGGTAACGGCAATGAGCAAGGTAACGACACATTTTTTCGTGCGTGCAGCCTGTTAAATCGAATTATAAGACGTTATCACGTCAAAATCTACAGTACAATCGGGCTTAATGCAGCCCATCTTAATTGAACTCTTCGACCAAGTGAACGCTAAATTCTTGCATTGAGTATCATCACCATCTATTAATGTTATAGCCCGGGGTGGGCTTCAGCTGCCTCAGCAATCTTCCTCCATGCAACACGATACAGGGCTAGAGGTTTCCAGTTTTTAACGCCTAGCCAAGTTGCTTTTGGTCTGCCACGGGGTCTTGGGCGTAAAGGATTGCAGGCCATCAGAAGTTTTTGTGCTCGCCGTCATCCATGCGGATGATGTGACCTGCCCATTTGATGCGTTGCGACTTCATGAATCTTACAATATATTCGCCATTGCAGAGACTTAGCAGCTCTTATTGCGTCTGATTTTGTATCTACTCTCCATCTTCTACGCGTATTGGACCAAATACTTTATGCAATATTTTGCGCTAAAAAATATTCTTAAGTGCTCCTCGTCTGCAAGATTGATGCTCCAACTTTCTGCGCTATAGTTCGACAAGTGTCGAATGAGCGATTTATAAATAGCGAGCGTTTACAGCTACGTGAGAGAGATCTGCATGCAGTTCTGCAGGCTGTTGTCGTTACTTTCTTGTATGCTGAGATATATAAATTTGGACGCGTTCTCAAAACTGAAGTCCTCGATGACAATAACGCGAGATGCTTTCGTTTTTATTTTTGAGGTCCTCATATAAAGTGTGTGTTTTTTTTAGAGGTTAGGTTTTCAAGTTGGCACTACTTTTTTCGTAGATGGTCTTTTTGACAGCTGTCACTTGATTTATGCTCAGTTTGGTTTGCCATTTCATAATGAATAGACTTACACCTGAACAACGTTTGCAAATCGTGCAAATTTATTACGAAAATAATGGTTCGGTTCGCGCGACGCATCGAAGAAAATTTTGTTCAGCGATGAAGCTCACTTTTGGTTGAATGGGTATGTCAATAAGCAAAATTGTCGCATTTGGAGTGAACATAATCCACAAGCCATTGCTAAGACGCCGTTACATCCTCAAAAAGTCACTGTTTGGTGTGCTCTATGGGCAGAGGGAATCATTGGTCCATATTTCTTTAAAAATGAAGCCGGCCATAATGTTACAGTCAATGGAGAGCGCTATAGAGCCATGATTAATGACTTTTTCGTGCCTGAATTGGACGATGTTGATGTGGACGACCTTTGGTTCCAACAAGACGGCGCTACATGCCATACAGCCAACGCAACAATCGATTTATTGAAGGAAACTTTTGGTGAGCGCATTATCTCGCGCCGTGGACCTGTGGCGTGGCCTCCAAGATCGTGCGATATAACACCGCTGGACTATTTCTTGTGGGGCTATGTGAAGTCGCTTGTCTACGCCGATAAGCCCGAGACGATTGACGTCTTGGAAGAGAATATTCGGCGCGTTATTGCTGACATACGGCCCCGATTGCTACAAAAAGTGGTCGAAAATTGGGCCTCTCGGCTGGAATTTATTCGAGCCAGCCGCGGCGGCCACTTGCCCGAAATCATTTTTGAAACATAATGGCAAACCCTTATCTTTATAATAAAGCTAAATTCTTGGCCATAACATTAAATTATATACGTTTTATTTCATCTTGAAAACCTAACCTCTAAAAAAAACACCCTTTATTTGGTTTTATTCATGTTTATTGCCAGTCCTACCAATCTCGCTTTTTTTGTATTGCTCGGAAGATGTCGTCTAGGTAGCGTATACTACGGGCGGCAATGGCTATATCGTCCGCGTATGCTATAGTCAGAGCCGACATGGAAAATAGATTCCCCGATCTCGTGAAGCCCGTATGCATAATGCAAGACTAGACTGAAGATAGTTGTTTTAAACCGCTGTTGATATTAAATGAGCTCATCATATTTTACTTTGTAGAAAATCTTCCTTTTGCGCCTTCAGCGTAAACATCGTCAAATGAACCAGCTTTGATGGCATTCCTTATTTATGCATTGCGTTGGTCTATTGTGGATCGATTTGGTCTGAAACCACATTGTTATTCACCCAGTATCTGCGCGGCTAGTGGCCTTATCTGTTCCGATAACAGCGTTGGGAGCAATTTGTAGCATGCGTTAAGCAATGTTATGCCCCTATAATTTCTGCAGTTAGTCTTGCCCCCTCTTTTCTGAATTGGGATAATGAACCCTGTGAGCCAAGCAGATGGTAATGTTTTTTCTGTCCATACTCGTACCAGTAGATTCTCTAAAGGTTTCGCGCTTCTAGATCAAGCATTTTCAGCACCTCTGAAGTGATGGAATCCTCGCCTGGAGCTTTACTAGCCTTAGCTTTCATTGAGCTTTAGCTTTCATGGAGTATGTCCTCTGTATTGTGATCACGCAATTTCTTAGATACTGAGTAGAGTGAACAGACACGGAAGGTTTTTAGATACTTGATTTGAATTCTATGAACAATCTTGGCTGAGTGAACAGATCTTGGGGTGGTCTCTCCTATGTATAGGCCCAGAGTCATTTTGTGACCTAAGAAAGGCTAACTTCTCCTCTTTTAATCTGGAAGCATAGGAAAGCCACAGAAGATCGACTGGGTCAATCTACCACAATCCGATTGAAAGATTGTACTGAATTAAAGAAGAATTAGGCTTTGAGGATTGTACTAGAGCGATCTTTCCAAGAAGGCTTCCCCTGGAAGGAAGATAGAGTCTGCACGGACATAGTTAGCTCTTTTTTCACCGACGGATCCGAGATGGTATCTGGAGTTGGAGCGCCGGCTTTCTAAGAGTCATTTTGTGACCTAAGAAAGGCTAACTTCTCCTCTTTTAATCTGGAAGCATAGGAAAGCCACAGAAGATCGACTGGGTCAATCTACCACAATCCGATTGAAAGATTGTACTGAATTAAAGAAGAATTAGGCTTTGAGGATTGTACTAGAGCGATCTTTCCAAGAAGGCTTCCCCTGGAAGGAAGATAGAGTCTGCACGGACATAGGTATCTCTGTTTTCACCGACGGATCGAAGATGGAATCTGGAGTTGGAGCGCCGACTTTCTAAGGGATCAGCCAATATTTCAATCTCCTTTAAACTGCCGAAAACTAGTAGTGTTTTTCAGGTGTTCGCGATCTTGCAGGGATACAAAATGCTTAGGGATCGCTGTTGGGAGGGAGACACAGACATCTTTTCCGATGGCCAAGCTGCGAACAATGCCATGTTGTCGCCAAGTTTCAGCTCTCTTCTGGTCAACTCCTGTAATGAGGAAATCAAACATCTCGAGTGTGTAGGAAACATTTCTACTATCTGGATTCCAGAGCATAGGAACATAGAGGGAAATAAAATTGCCGATGAGCTTGCCAGGAAAGGGTCGTGGTAACCGGTTTCAGTTGCCTCCATCGCAGACACCGATGTTCCCTTGCACGTCGTTAAAGGGGAACTACACAATTTCTTTCTTAAAGAAGTGCAAGATAGATGGAGAAATCCCCCGCCAGTCAATTTCCAAACTCATAGCTGTGATCACCTGTCACTGGGTGATTGGAACTCATGCGGAGAAGCTTGGACTTCCGTACAACTCAAATTGCAGAAGCTGTGCAGATCCGGCAGAGAAAGACACTGTTTCAAACTTTCTTCGCAAATATCTAGATCTGGTGGCTAGACGCTTTAGGTGCCTTAGTGTGCTTTTCGGGCATAGCTTGAGGCAGTTCTCCAGCCTATAACCCTTTTCTCTCCTCCACTACATCAACAGCACTGGATGGTTATAGATGGTTTTTCTTCCTTTAAGTTGTGAAAATTTTCTCAGGTAGTGATCTACATTATGGTATCAGGACTCTAGTTCTATTACTATACTTCTAGTGTAGCCGTGGTTTTTTTGCCACCTAACCTACCTACCTAAATAAAAATATTTTTAGAGTAATGAAGATTGAATTATCATCTTACTAACCTGGGAATATGCTCGAATAGAATTTGATGGTTCTGTAGGAATGAAGATGAAATGGTCCAACATGTGCTGGCAACGTATCCACTACTGCATAAGCAACTCAAACACGTTTTACCAGAGGAGGAAATAAAATTCAATACAATTGCACAAATACTTAAATTTATTGAGGAAATTGGGCACTGCGTTACAAAAACGAACTTTTTTTCTGTCCTATGAACCAAATATACTTTTTTCGGAGAGGGGAGAAAAAATAAAAATACACGTGTATCGGCGATTTTCATGTACACGTCATAATAGGGTCACAAAATCGAAATTTTTTTCTTCACTCATCTTATAGTAAATCATTTCAAGAATGTTGTGTCAAAATTTTAAGTGGATCGGAGCAGAACTCTCAAAGTTATAGCCTTTGTAGGCACTCTACCTCGAATGCGGAGCATCGATAATTTTTCAGAGTCATTTTTTCAAACGCGTTTTTCCCGAAACGACTTCTTAAAAGTCGGTGCCAATCACAACTCCGAAACTATTCAACCGATTCTTTTCAAATTTGGCACACGTTTTCTAAATCAAAAATACCCCCCCCCCCCCCCCCCCCACTGTTTTTTTTTTTATTTTTTTTTTTTAAGGTTGTTTTTTACTTACAAATATGGCGAAATTTTTCGCCAAAAATGCTCGTTTTACGTTTTTTTGCCACCAAAACTACAAAAATGAAAAAAATAAAATTTTATTAATGGGGGGGGGGGAGCATTACGTCATACTTTAACTGAAAAATTCGACTTTTTTAGTTTCAGATGATTCTACGACGAATGCCGATTGGCACCGCAGAGCACCTCTCGAAAAACATATCTCTAAAAAAACTCTGTCATGGGCTTATTTGTCAATATTTTATTATTAATATTTTTTAAAAACTTATTGAAAAGATGTACAATAACATGCAACTGAATTTATTAAAGTATCTTAAGCCATATTTCTGTAAAAAATTAAAAAAAAAAAAGTGTTTTTTTTAGCGCTAAACCCTACCACCCCCTTAAGCAGTGGAATATAGTGGCGGCTGATTTTAAAATAACAGCCGCTCGTGATCGTCGTTGGTCTATTTGTCGCGATACTGACACAAATGCTTACAAACTCAAAAATAAAAGGCCTTAGTTTCTTTAAAAGCATTAAAATTTTTAATGTAACAATTTTTAATTTTAATATAATAAAATTAATAAAAAAATTCGGGGTTTTATATCTCTATTGTAATGCGGAGTAAAATACCTTTCTTTTGATACCCCCATCGGCATATCTCATGCAATTTTTTTTTTTAATTTCGAACAGGTAGCAACCCTGTGAAACATTGTCAGTGGCAACACCTAGGTGAAAAGTCTAGAAATGTGATACACTATCTGTGTGCCCAATTTCATTCAAATCCGTTAAGCTAATCCTGAGATCGTGTGGCTATACAGATATGCATACAAGAATTGCTCGTTTAAAGTTATAAAATACAAAAAAAAAAATTATGACATGTACATGAAAATCGCCGATACACGTGTATTTTTATTTTTTATCTCCTTTCCGAAAAAGTATATTTGGTTCATAGGACAGAATGTGTGTAACGCGGTGTAATAATAGTTCACTCTACCCTGCATTTAAGAAAATGCTTTTTTTTTTTTGTGTAACTAAAACCCCTTTAAGATTCTGTGTGCATACCTCGGTTTGTGCAATTCATCGCATCGTTTAGTACCTAGCAGCCTTTCGCTGCTATGTTTGGCGACACGCGCCAGAAGTGTTCTGCTATCTACAAATCTTATGCAAATATCAATTATCCGCTGCAAAGCACAGCAATTGGCTCGTTCGCACGTTGCTGCCACAGAAAAAATAAATAAGAAACAGAAAATCAGTTCAGCCTGCAAAGCAATCAGTTGCAATTTGCGGGAATTGTTTGTAATTGAAAAATTCGAATACCCATTCACGAAGGCAACGCCGCCACCGCCGGCGGATTGCATACAATTTGCGGAGTATTTAAATTTCCTTCTTCCACGGATCAAATGCGAGAGCATTGAGTTGAGCTGAGGCGAATGCTATTTGATCAATGGAATGTGCGGGATGTTGTGTTTGTGTACTTAGATACTATACAAACATACATACATACATATGAGAGTAAACATTTACGTGCATACTTTTATTAATTTATATGTGTGTATGTATATATGTATGCATGTTAGTACTCGTACAAGCTCAAACCAACAAACAAATAAAGCACAACAAAAATGCATCCTGTTGCTGAAATGAATCTGAATCGGATGTATTACTGTCTGCGGTTAATAACGGGTTATCAATTACGAACTTTTTCCGAGTCAAGCTCTGCTATTTAACGGCTGCTAAATTTGCATAGTGTACTCATTTTTTAATACATGTATGTACATACATACATACATACATACATACATACATACATACATACATACGCAATCCAAATGTGGGACAGATTAGGATTTTTAAAAATGGCTCGTTTAGCATAAAATAAAGCGCGTAATGGGTTTAAGGGGTTATATACCTTGTGTTTTTCAAAAAAATCAAAATAAATTTTATTTCTTTATCGTAAAGTACAATCCCTTGAGAACATTTTCCAAAAATTTCATAGAGATCTGAGCAATAGATCGAAAGTTACAGCGTTTTAAATTGTGCGTCGTCACGTCCTGAGCGTACGGCCTCATGCGGCGCTTGAAACTTTAAACGCGATTATCTCAAAAACGTGTTTTTCCAAAAATGCTTTTGCGGTGGACGCGATTGCAAAAAAAGTATTCAACCGATTTTTATAATTTTTTTTTTAAATTGTTCGTAATTGATGTCGCCCCTTAGTGAAGGATCAACTTTTTATGCATAAATTTTTATTTTGCAGATATGAATTTTTTAATGCCAATTTTAGGACTGTAGAAGTGGAGTTTTTTAAAAACATGTTCCTATTTTCACAAAAATCAAAATATTTAATATATTGATCGTTCACTAAGAAGATATAACCCTATACTAATGAAATCTTTTCGATTTTTTGATTTCAGTTGACTTGGTGGACTTGAATCGCGTCCACCGCAAGCCTCTTCCAAAAAAAGGGTCTTGGGGGAAAACGCCATAACTCCGCCATTTTTAGATATTTTTACACAAACAAAGCCTTTTTTTTTCTTTAAACATTGTAATATCCAATAATAAAAACTTTTATACAATAAAATTATTGCTACATATCTTTAAAACAAAACCCAACTTTCGCTAATTTCACCGGACCACAAGGTATATAACCCCTTAAAAATAGAAAATTTTTGCAAACAAAAAGTAGAAGTTACGTTAAGTCAACGCAGACATGGAAAATAATAGAAAGAAAAATGTTACTTTTACATAAAAAAATGCAAACAAACTTTTTAATAGTTCTGTATTTTCTCCATGCGGTCATAAATAAGACTGGTATACTTTCTTAAAAAGTGGTACCTTGTTAACAAAGTGTTTTTGACGTGATAACGTCTTATAATTCGATTTAACAGGCTGCACGCACGAAAAAATGTGTCGTTACCTTGCTCATTAGTGTTACCTTGCTCATTGCCGTTACCTTCCTCATTGCCGTTACCTTGAATGAACTGCAAGCGAAAGCGCGGAGCGAACGACAAAGCAAACGAACGGCAACGTTCGACATCTTGCTCTCTCCTACTTAAGTGAGCGTATATGTGTATGTATATGCGCATATGTACATATATAAATTCACGTATTTGTATTTGCATATGCCTTCTTATTGATTATTATTAATTTGATTTACTTGAAGAATTTAAAATAAAACCAAGTTTGTTAATAATACCTGTTGTTTTAATGTTATTATTATTTTTTGACGTGATAACGTCTTATAATTCTATGTAGCCGGCTGCACGCACCAAAAAATGCGTCGTTATCTTGCTCATGCGTCGTTACCTTGCTTGAACAGCATGTTATGTTATGTTATGCTATGTTAGGTTATGTTATGTTATGTTATGTTATGTTATGTTATGTTATGTTATGTTATGTTATGTTATGTTATGTTATGTTATGTTATGTTATGTTATGTTATGTTATGTAATGTTATGTTATGTTATGTTATGTTAAAGTATATTATGTTATGTTAATGTTGACTCATTCTAAAGGCGTTATATCGCACAATCTGGGTGGCCAATTGACAGGTCCCGAACGTGAAATTAAATGTTCACCGAACTCGCCTCTCAACAAGTCCATTGTTACGCGTGCTGTGTGGCATGTGGCACCGTCTTGCTGAAACCACATGTCATGCAAGTCAAGTTCTTGCATTTTGGGCAACAAAAAAGTTGTATATCAATTCACGGCAGCGCGCACAATTCACAGTTACGTTACGATTCGCAGCATCTTTGAAGAATACGGTCCTCCAGCCCATAAACCGCACCAAACTGTGACCTTTTCTGGATCCATTGGTAGCTCTTGCAATCTTCTGGCTGATCTTCACTCCGAAATCGACAATTGAGCTTATTTACGTACCCATTGATCCAAAAATGAGCTTCGTCGCTGAACAAAATTTTCTACGTTGTTGAGTAACAGAGGCCCAATTGCTGCGAACGGCGACGAATCGATAATTGATGTGCATCATTAACAATGGCGGATACAGCTGCGATATTTTCTTCAGTTCGCACTCAACGTAAGCGGGTTGGTGGTTTGATGTCCAATAATGTAAATTTGGTTCTAAATTTAGTCACAATAGCACGAATAGCCGCTTCAGTGGGTCGATTAAACTGACCATACAATGGAAGAAGCGCGCGATAAACTTTCTTAACAGAACACGCGTTTTTATAATAAAATTCAATGACTTGCAAGCGTTGTTCGTTTGTAAGACGATTCATGATTAAATTATAGACCAAACTGAAGATGTTTGACAGTGAAACAAAACACGAAACGTGCGTGAGCTGTTTAAATCAACTGTTTAAAAAGATAATGGCTAAAAAATCACCCGTTATATTTTAGCCTAAACAATTAAAAAAAAATTATAAAAATGTGAAGAAAAATTGAAAATATTTTACTTTAAAAAACTCTATAGAAAAATTTTTAACATTGAATAAATCTCAAAATTATAAAATCTTTTTCTAAATTTTTTCAGTTTACTGATTATTATGCTTAAGCCTACAAATGAACAAATTTTTAGAAGAATTTATGACAATATCTAAAGAAGGTACTTGGTTCACTCAGCACGGAATCGCTCCTTCGCCAGCTGTTCATCTTCCCATGATTCGATACAAAAAGAGCGCAAAAATAAAGATCATGGAACGATATCAGCAGAAAAGTTAGTGAGCACATTATTTGTGCTTACACAATAAGGCTCTCATTTATGAGCTCTGCGTGGTAGTCTGTATGGACTTACAATCTGCCAGCTGTTGGATTAGCTTAGCGAAAGGCAGAAAACTCTCACTTCTCCATTCCAAAACGAGAGTTTCACTCTCACTAGGCAAAAAACATTTCAAAGCTGATCACAGGTGACTCTTGTTAGGCCAAATTACAGTTTTTAGAGAGACAACAATCTTGACTGTATGAAGTGCAATAACTACAACCCAGTGCTTCTGACAATAACAATACTAAAACTTACTTTTTTTTTGTTTTTTGTGGTGAGTGAGGCGGGTTTCGCACTTACAGCGATCGTCGTCAACTGCGTCGAATGGTGTAGCCACTAAAACAATCCCTCCTCCTCTTCTGGGGAGACTCCCTTCTCGGAACTATAATACCTTGCTTTAGGCCCAGAACGGTGTCCATTAAATGGACCAATACTATTCACCCACGTCTGGGTCCATCATATTTGTAGCCAGCTTCATGTTATAGGCTCGTCTTCTAATGTCTCAGTGCCGTCATGCCAGTGGTATGTGTGGCATGCTCTCAGGTTCGTCTCACATGGGCGTATGTATGTTATACGCTATCGAGGTTTCTTTTGCATCTGCAGCAAAGTAGATGTTGCGGTAATATTATACCGTCTTTTGCCGTCGTGAGCATATGACTCGATCGTCTGCTATTTGTCGTCAGTTCGTAGACAGTCCACCTCCTATCGAGAGCTGATTTGTTTTTCTCTGCGTTTTGCGCTGCCACTCCGCGCGTTGCAGGTGCAGCATTATCCTCTTTGCAAAACTTTTAACTGCGTTCCAATAGTCATGTGATGCACACATGTTATTAATTAAGCTGTCTGGGCTCAGCTGTTCGCCCAAGACTAACTCAAGCGTTCGGTGTTCTTCGTTGAAACGATCGCAGTAGAAGAACACGTGCTCCGCGCTTTCTATTGCAGTGTTGCAGCTTGGACAGAACGAAGTGTCCTCCATGTGAAAACGATGCAGGTACTCCAAGAAACATCCGTAGCCGCTCAACATTTGGGCTAAATAGTGATTTACAGTGGTGGTCACGATTTTAGCACACTATAATGCAGTAACACTCATTTTGCGTTTATTGGTTATATTCAAATAATCTAGCGGCAATATTTATCCCTGGCGGGTCTTTGTAGAAAGGAGAAAGAGAGGCCTTATAATCAGAACCTTGTTTTTTTCTCCTTACTTATTAAAACTGGTTTAAATACAAGCACCCTATAATAATGTAGGACATGAATTTAGCACACATATAGATATTTCTCATTTATTTTCAAAAAACAACACATTAGTGAAAGAAAAACTTAATATTTAGTTGTATATCCACCACTCTTGAGAACAGCATCGCATCGGCGTGGTAGACTTTCCACTAGGGCAGCACATCTCGTCTGGGGTATTCCATACCAAGCAGTCTTAATCTCCGACCACAAATCGTTCAAATTCCTCGGTTTCACGGCTCGAATATGCTTCTCGACATCATTCCATAAATTCTCAATCGGATTGAGATCCGGTGATTGAGCTGGCCACTTCAAAACACTAATTTTGTGATCCTCCAAGCAACTCTTCACCTATCGTGATGTGTGCTTAGGATCATTGTCATGCATGAAACGCCATATTAAGGGCATATATTCCTCCGCATAAGGAATCATGACATCAGTTAGTATGTTTTTGTAAACATATTGATCCATACGCCAGGAAAATGATGCCCAAACCATGACGCTTCCACCACCATGCTTCACCGTTTTTAATGTGTAGCGAGGATCATGTTCCTTATTTTGCGGTCTCCAAACATATTGTTTCCCGTCAGATCCGAGACGACAGAACTTCGATTCATCGCTCCATAAAATATTTTTCCAGAAATTGATTGGTTTGTGGATATGTTCCCTTGCAAAGTTCAGCCTGGCCTCCAAATTTTTTTTTGACACCAAAGGTTTGTGTTGAGCTATGCACCCACGCAACCCGTTTACATTTAAACGCCTTCTAATGGTTTTGGAAGAAACATTTATGCCATATTCCGATAAAACTTGCGATTTTATGGCATTAGAATTCTTAAAAGGGTCTGTTCGCGAGGCTTTGCATATTAGTAAATCCTCCCTAGCTGTTGTCTTTCGGCGTCGTGGGCGTTGTTTTACCTTATTAAATGTCTTATGGCGCTTAATATGAGCAAGAGCATTATAAATCATTTTGCGTGAACACCTTAGAAGTCGGGATATCTTAGACACAGAGCTCCCAGAAGAATTCATACGTTGAATTACTTCCCGCTGCGCTTCGGAGCACCAAGAACCTTTCGCCATGTCTAACATATTTTTTTTCACATTAATTACAATCAATATAATAGCTAAAATATAAAAACTTACCATAAAGTTCAAATACTTAGAAAAAATTTAGTGGGAGGAATTATTTATTGATATGTGCTAACTTCGTGTCCAGCTCAAACAAGCAGCTCTTGCACTCAACTGAATTTTAAGAAAAAAATTGCAAAACAAATGCTACGGATTATAACGGTTCTTATTATTTTAATTGTAAACAACACCCAGAGAAAAATATTCGTAGTGAATTGTCGAAAAGCAAAAAGGAAAGTGGGACAGTGTCAAGGTTGTGTATAGTGTGCTAAAATCGTGACCACCACTGTACGTCACCGTGCCTTCTGGTCATTCATTGGCTAATTTTGGGGATAAGTCATAGGTTCAACGTCCGTTAACAGACGAGTCCCATCTGCTTTGCCATTTTTCTAACGAATGCAGACGTTCTGCAGCTTTCGCTTCAGTTGTTGGCTTTACTCCTTGTCTGTCATAAAGTTGTCCCATTTCCTGCGCAGGTATATCTATTGGGCTAGCTTTCCAGCGATGACGCAAACCGCGTCGTCTGATACGGTCCAGTATGCGCACGCGACTCTTAGTGCATTTCGCCGGTGCCATTGAGCTACTGGTCTAACATTCGATGGCTTAGCTCCTGCACATATAGGAGCAGCATATAAGATGACTGAATCCACTACACTTTCCAGGAGGTGCATTCTGGCGCCTTACGGTCCGCCTATGTTTGGAAGAATTCTTGTAAGAGCACCGTTGACTGCTGCTGCTTTGGAACCCACCGTTGCTAAATGTTGCTTAAAGCAGAGCCGTGCATCAATCATTACGCCTAAATACTTTATTGCCTCTTGCGACAGTACACGTATTTCATGGTCACCTATTCGCAATTTCATGCACTCTTTTTTTCTTCGCACAGTTACGAGGAAAAAAACTTACTTTGTTCTTTGTGTGCTTCGGGTAGTTTGAGCAAAACATGCATACGTGAGTTACGGTAACGGAGCCATATACATATGTATGTATGTGAGGGCATTGTACAGGGTGGCTGATGAAAGCCGCTACCAAAAAAAAAATTGAATAACTTTTTTTCTTTTTAAGTTATCTGTTCCATTTTTGTTTTAATTTGCAGATTGATCTTTAAAATTTATTAAAATGGATAACTGGGACACGCAAACAAGAATTTGGATAGTCCGCCGCTATCACGCACTGGAGTCCGTAGTTTTGGTACAGAGAGAGTACAGGCGGATGTTTGGCGGTGATCCCCCGAGCAGATGGATCATAATGAGACTGGTGAATAATTTTGCTGAGCAAGGAACAGTCGCAAGAAGGCCTTATCATCGAAACACACCAGTTCGGACGGAGGAAACGATCGCTGCTGTAGCTGCAGCTATACAAAGCAATCCAAGGGTTTCAACAAGAAGCTTATCTGCTCAACTTGGTGTCAGCCGACAGTCTTTGCAAACAATAATGCACAAAGATTTAGACTTATTTCCCTACAAAATTCAAATGGTTAACAAACTGAATGCAGCAGACTTGCCGATTCGCTTGGAATTTTGCCAGAAGATCCTGCAAATGGTGGAAGAAGACCAAAACATGTTAAACTGCCTTTTCATGTCTGATGAGGCCCATTTCGATTTAAACGGCAATGTGAACAAACAAAATTGTCGAATATGGAGTACTTCTAACCCACAGATACTCCACGAGACGGAATTGCATCCTCTTCGCGTGACAGTGTGGTGTGCGGTTTCTTCACGCTGTATTGTCGGGCCTTATTTTTTTGAAGAAAATGGTCACACCGTTACGGTTACTGGAGACCGTTATTTGAAAATGCTGAAAGAATTTTTCTATCCGGAACTACGCCGAAAGAGAATTCCTTTCAACTCTGTGTGGTTTCAACAAGATGGGGCAACGTCTCACATAGCCCAGACTGTTATGACAGAGTTGCGACGAAAATTTCCCAATAAACTGATTTCAAGAAACTCCGAATTTCGTTGGCCCCCCAGGTCGCCTGACCTTACTGCACCTGACTTTTTCTTGTGGGGTTTATGTAAACAAGAAGTTTATAAAACAAAGCCAACAAATTTGGATGAACTAAAACAATCCATTCGGGCAACAATTGCGGCTATTCCCGTCGCAACTCTCAAAGCAGCAATGAACAACTTTTTACTAAGATGCCGCACTTGTGTCATAAATTCAATTATTTTTAAAACTAGTTAAGCTACATTTAATAAAATTTAATGACCTTCAACTTGAAAAAAAAAAATAAATGAATTCCATACACTAAAAAAAAGTTATTTGAGTTTCTTAATGTAGCAAAATTCATCAGCCACCCTGTATAATGGGAGAAATATGAGGAGAAACTGAGATGTGGTTTAAGGGTCGTCTACAATCTGCAAAAACCAAAAAAAGGCCAAAAAAAAGTATCGTCACATCAAAATCTAATTGTTCATAACATAAATGTGGGCATTGTAAATTTTTACCACAGCTGCCAATGTAAATTTGTATGTATGTATGTATACATTTTATGTTTTTTATATTTTCATAATCGCATAATTTTTTTATTTTCATAATCGCATTATTTTTCCCCCCTTTTTGTACAATTTCACTTTTGTTGCGGTAAGTAGCGGAAACGAATTATGAGCATTTTATTATCGTTATTTTTGGCATTATAAACGTTGAGCCATATATGTACATATGTACATACACAGTGTATGTATGTAATGTATACACTTTTTGCAATAAAAACGACAAACGGCAAACATAAATATCTACTAACTAGCGAGCATATTTATAACTTTAAGACGCTTCATTTAAATCTACTCGTTAGGAAACTTGTTAGATGTATGACATTACGGCGGATAAATTACAATGGACTTTGACAGTCAGCTTGGAGAGCTCGGTTAGCGAAGAGATCACTGACTAGGGCTTTTAGCAGCAGTTGACTTCATAGGTATGTGTGGATATATGCCTGCACACACACACACACATACATACATACATACATAAGGTTAAATGAAGCAATCAGACACACAACACTTAAAGCAATGAAATTTGAACGATTTACTCGGCATGAGTGCGTTTGGGGCTAAGGAAGAGACTGGTGCATATTTAGCTATGTACTCGTATGTATGCATGTGTATGTATATGTATGCGGAAAATCTTACAGCGATGGTATTCTCGCAATTGAATAGTTATAGTGCACTGCCTGTATGTAGTAATATAATGTATATGTGTATGTATGTATGTGTGTATGTATGTATGTGGCTGAAGGTATTTAAATTTAACTAGGCATGAAAATAGGTCAAATGGCAACGTTAAAGGTACTTATCATTGTTGGTTTTGAGGTCAGTGCAATTTTTATGTTGGCTTCCAGTAAACTGATTTTTTTTTTGTTTCGAATAAAAACTTGATAAAATAAACTAAACAATTAACAAATTGATGTAATAAGAGCTCAGAGAGAGAGATGTAAGATGTAAGATGTAAGATGTTGAGTAAGACGGCTCAATAGAAAGGTCAGTCGCTCCCCTATACCCCCTCGAAACTTTGATTTGATATATTTTAATTGCATATAACGGTAGTTTTATGAGCGCATGCAATTACGAGTAGAAGTTAGCCCTATGGCAGACGGTTCTACGTACCAGAATGACTCGAATTTTTCCCGCCCCTCACCCCTCATCTATCGCTTTGGCTGATTACTTCTTCTTAGGGCTGACATGGACCCTAGCGCTGGACTCGAAGTTTAATTCAGCTGCGTTTGCCAACTTCGGTGCCCTCTGAAGACTTGTTCAGGCCTTAAAACCCACAGGGAATGGACCACATAATTTGTGGCCAGATGTTGCTCTCACCATCCGGAAAGGATGATATATTACCAGGTTCGACCATCCAAAGCAAAATTGTTGGGGTGGGTAAGATTCGGTTAAAATGGTGTCCCAAAGAGTAGGCACACTTGGACGTCACCGGGTACGCTGCAACAGATTTCTGCTCGCTCCTTTCGCACGTATTCACACACTCGTCCAAACAGCCGTTGATCAGATGTCAACAAAAAAACATGCGGAGGTACTGTGTTGATTTTATTTCACGTACTATATATCACCAACACAATCTCAGTTTTTGCTGACCTCTGCTGTTAGCAAACCGCTGTCATATCCCTAACTATTTCAGCCAATCAGGTGATTCCTTCAAAATCGCTGAGAGCCGGTTAACGGCTCGATATTGGCCACACCTCTGCATTCCGTACATCGTGGCTATCAGTGCGCCGGTTCCCCTCCGCCATGAGCGCCTCGGAGCTCACTAGAGTAACATCATTCCGATTTGATTAGAAAAATACTGTTTCTCGCTTTGATATATTCGATTGCGTCACATCCCAATAACCACGATCTTCAGCTGGAGAAATGCTCGAATTTCGTTAGCTCACATATGTATGTATGTATGTATGTATGTATGTATAGAGTGTAACATAATAAGATACAGAGAACAGATTTTGTAAATATAGAATTTGGAATGAGATTATAGTTCTGAGTAATACGAGGGTTGCTATTTATATTTCTAACCTTGGGCGTTTCTATTGTTGTCAGGCGATATCTAACGCTTCCATTGTGAAGTTTGACATTTTACCATAAACGCACTAAGACCCATATTAGTCTTGTTCATAGTGGCTTTAAAAATCATCTCGATATGGAATTAAACCGTGAACATTTTCGTGTGATTATTTTTCAAAATTTTCCACGAGGATTGATAAAACTGCAATGATAATCTGAAATCATTACACGGCGAGTAAGCAGCGTAAAATATTGGTACAATGAATTTTCTCGTGGTCGTTATTCACTCATTCCGGGAAGATCTTCTAAAATCAGTTGTGCTAGAAAATATCAATGCTGCGCGCGGAATGATTTAGCAAAATCATCATGTCACTACTAGGCCAGTCTTGGGTATTAGTGTGACGAGCATCAATAAGATTCTGCATGATCACCTTGCAAAGAGTGTTTTTTAAGAGCTTGAGAAAAACAGAAATATTGTTGGAATGCATTTTTTCTTACTATAATCTGGTAGATAATTTCATGGCATTTATTTTTGGGCTGTGATATCCGCCATATGGCCGCCGCGGCTACGAGTTACATGTTCCATTCGATCATTGAAAATTCCGCGCGCCGCCGAGATGTATGAACGCAATGATACATTCTTGCTTCGGCTGACGATCTTCCCACCGCTATAAACGCAGCTGACCATCATTAATATACATATTTTCATATGTGTCCAAGATTATGTAAAAAAAATTCAATCGGCATAAAGGAG
The DNA here is from genome assembly GCF_027943255.1 of Anastrepha obliqua. Taxonomy (NCBI): domain Eukaryota; kingdom Metazoa; phylum Arthropoda; class Insecta; order Diptera; family Tephritidae; genus Anastrepha; species Anastrepha obliqua. The sequence goes on from NC_072893.1 coordinate 26,743,379, forward strand.
TTTTACTTTTCAATTTATTTTACAGTTCGCCTGTTCAGCTGACGTATTCCCCCCCTCTACGGCGCAGCTGACTACTTTTTTTTATTCTACTAAATGTCAACAATGCACAAAAAAAATGTCAGCTGACTTGTTAAAATTTTTTTTTCGACACGTTTCGCAGCATCCCACGCACGCACCCACCGCTACTGGACCAGCTGACGGTTGGTTTCGTCATCCATTGGATGGCGTCTGCCTTCAGTATTAAAATCAGTCGGCATGAAATGATGAGGTCAAAATGACCCCTGGCTCCCGGACTATTGCGAGCCCGCATCTTGTCTTCGCAATGTTGATTTTTAAGCCCACTTTCGCCGCACATTCGCTTACCGCTGCGATCTCTGAGTGTATATGTGAGTACTTGTGCGACACCAGACAATGATGGCTTGAATATTGCAATAAATCGATTATTAAGCAAGTTGCGCCATCTTGTTGAAACGAAAAGTCGTCGATGTTTGGCTGGTTAATTTTTGGAAACTCCAGCTTCTTTCTCATTTCGAAAGAAATATGGACCGATGATGCCGCCAGTGCTCTAAGAAGATCGCAAACAGATTTTTTTTGTTCCAAAGCAAATTTCACAATTCGGGAGCGTTGCTCTCGTATTAAACGCTTCATGATGATTTGCCAAACTTTACTGAACGGAAATGTCAACACAGTTTGCCATTCTCAGCTGTCAAACCATAGTTACCGATATCGATAGTTCTCATGCAGCTAAAAAATACCCGTTAGTGAAAAGTGTGTTCGCATTGGGCTCCACACAAATTAAAAAAACGCCCTGGAAACACAATTTGTTGATCATCATCGAGAATATTTTAAAACCCCATAAAACCGTTATTCAACCACCCAGAATGCCAATTTTTTCATTATTAGGCCAAATATAATACTGTGGGCAAAAAGTAAGGTGAATTTATTTGTCAAACTTCGCAGGATTAAAACTTCGCTCTAGTAATTTTTTTCATGAGTTGGCAGCACTGTTAATAGCATCTGGGCCAACTTTCATGTGAATGCCATTATCAGTAATATATTTACGCTTGTGTTTACCAAACGACCAAGAGTGCATTTTTCGATTTTTACAATGTCTGATTTGATTGAGCAGAGAAGTGCCATCAAATTTTGTTTGCGGAATGAAATTTCGGCTGCGGAAACGTTTAGCATGTTGCAGAAGGCATTTGGTGATTCGACCATATCGCAGAAAAATGTTTTTAAGTGGTACAAATACTTCAAAGAGGGTCGAGAACGTGTTGATGACTTGGAGCGCTCCGGACGACCATCGACGTCAACAGATGACCAACACGTCAATAAAGTGAAGGAGTTAGTGCTCAAAAATCGTCGGTTGACTGTTAAAGACCTTACTGATATGATCGGAATATCAGAATAATCTGTGAAAATCATTTTGTAAGACCATTTGGGCCTACGAAAAGTCAAATCTCGTTTGGTACCGAAAACTCTCAATTTCTTGGAAAAAAGTTGTCGCGTTGATGTGTGGAAACAATGCTTTCAGACTATCAGGACAAGATCTCAAATGCACCGTTACGGGAGATGAGACTTGGGTTTATGCTTACGACCCTGAAACAACCGACCAATCAAGCGAATATCGTGGTAAAGGCGAGGCCAGATCGAGAAGAGCACGTCAAAGTCGTTCAAAAATAAAGGTCATGATGACAGTTTTTTTCGATTTTCGTGGTGTGGTGCACTATGAATTCCTTCCACCTGGCCAAACTGTTAATAAGGAATATTATTTGAGCGTTATGCGTCGTTTACGTGCAGCAATTCGTCTAAAAAGATCAGAATTATGGGCCAACAACTCTTGGTTTTTGCATCACGATAATGCACCGTCTCACACTGCACTCGTTCTTCGTGACCATTTCGCCAAAAATTCCACGCATATCGTTCCGCAACCACCGTATTCGCCTGATTTGGCTCCGTGTGACTTCTGGCTATTCCCAAAACTCAAGAGGCCACCCCGGGGAACGCGTTTCGAGTCGATTGAGGAGATAAAAGCTGAATCGAAGAAGGTGCTGATGGCTATACCGGAAATGGACTATTTGCCATGTTTCGGGGATTGGAAAAATCGTTGGCATAAGTGTATGTCATCGAGAGGGGATTATTTTGAAGAGGATGAAATTGATTTACAAGAATAAATAAAGATTTTTCATTTTACAACCAAATTCACCTTACTTTTTGCCCACATTAAAAAGCTGCCCCTGTAACAAATATAAATTTTTTTTTTATGAACTACAACAACAAAAACGTTGTCTCACATTAAACGCTTTAAATATGAATATCTCAGAATGCAGTCCCCTCAATATTTCAATGGTAACTTCTCCCATGCACATAAAAATAAATTTGCTTGGCTATGAAGAATTTTATTTTCATTTGAATTGTGACATTTTGACTTTTAATAAATTTGTTTACCCAACGCACACTAGTCTACCAGGCCAGTTGACAAAAAGTATGCTTGTAATAGCCCAATAGAAGCGAGATAAAATATAAATACAAAAAGTGAACTATCGACTAGTTGTTTTTTAGCAGAGCTCGAAAATATCTACCATCATTTTCAAAGGTTTTTAAAATTTTTATTTTTTTATTTTACCCTGATAAACTTCTTGGTTAATTGCTCTAAATATGAGTTAAAGGATTGCTCAATAGATGTGATTTATGTATTTCTTGTATGTTGAAAAATAAAATATTTCTCGCATCTCTTTGGAAGACCAATAATAGAACTAAACTGGGTAGGGTGCAAAGGACTGCTTCCATTGGCATCTCCGAAGCATGCAGAACTTGACCCAGTACTGCCCTTAATGTCGTTTTGCACTTACTTCCCATCGACTTTCACGATATTTCCATCGCTACTCAAAGGGCTATCAGGTTCAAGGAGATTGGCCTCTGGTGGCAATCTCTCAAGGGGCTTGGTAGCATTTTCGGGCAGTTAACTCCGTATTTTTCTGAGCTTCGGACAGATCTCTCTATCCGCAAACTAGAGTTTGAGGGTCGTGCTAGGGCAATCTGTCCAAATAGGCAGGATTGGATCGAAGGTAAAAACTGTACCGAAGCTTGTACTTCTGTCTTCACTGATGGTTCCAAGATGAATCTGAGAGTAGGAGCAGGGGTTTCCTTTAAGTCAGCCATTTTATATATATCCTTAAAATTGCCGAATACTCCTAGTGTTTTTCAGATAGAAATCTTTGCGGTCCTTCAAGTATGCAAAATGCCTTGGGAACGTGGGAGCGAGAGAGATATTAACATTTTTTCCGATAGCCAAGCCGCGATTAAGGCTCTGACGATGCCATGGGGCAGACCCAACAGCTTAGTCAACTCCTATAAGGCGATCAAACCTCTTAAGGGTAACATTTCCCTGATGTGGATTCCAGGCCATAGGAACATAGAGCGAAATAAAATTGCTGATGAGTTTGCCAGGAAGGGGACTGAATTGGTCTCAGAGACCTCCTACCCGGTCATTGGCATCTTCCTGACTATTGTTAAAAGGGAATTGTCCAACTTATTACTCAGAAAAGCGCAGAAGAGATGGAGCTCTATTTCCTCGAGTGCCATTTCGAAAACCCTTTAGTCCCAGTACAATATACGGAGAGCTCCAAAAGTCCTAGGATCTTCCCGCCATTCAATTTCCAAACTCGTAGCTAGGTTTACCGGATATTGGACGGTCGGCTGACACGCGGAAAAGCTGGGTTTACCATTTACTCCCATTGCACAAACTGTGGGCATCTCTCAGAGAAGGAGACTGTTGGCCACTTTCTCTCTTAACGGTCGGGGTTTGGCAGCTAGGGGATTAAGGTCACTGGGTGCGCCTTTCTTCGGCAGCCTGGGGCAGTGCGCCAACCTAAATCCCATCAACCTTCTCCATTACATCAAGAGCTCTGGCTGCCAATAGATATCTGCCTGCTCGAGGTCTCATAATGGTATCAAAACGGCGCTTTAGTGCCACTTGGGGAGTGCCAGACTGGTACTTTAACCATTTCGCCTACCTAAAAACGAAATCAGTCAAAGCAAAGCCAGGCTAAAATACTCCGACTTTGAAGGTCTCCTCTGCGTTGGCAAAATCAGGTGGAGAAGGGCTTAGCTTCACTTTGGGTGTCCAACTGTCGCCGGTTAGCACAAGAAAGAAACGACTGACGTGCTTTGTTAAACTCGACCAAAATCTCTCTCTCTCTCCCTCGGTTTCTTCTTCAGAGCAAATCAATAAGCAGAAAAAGAAAATTCGTATAAAGTTGAATTAGATCCATTCAAAAAACTTCGCAGGGTGTATGAAAATATATACTAGCTCCAACACAACAATCCATTTTTGTGCCATTTGTGTAGACTTTAGTGTCTTAAGTTGTTTAGTAAAAGCCCCTTATTCCATTCGTCTCGAGATGGAACGAGAGTGGAAAAATTCCTGTTGAATGTAACCGTTGAGATGATGTAATCAGTCCTTGGCAAGGTGAACTGAGTTTGTCGCAATAATAGTCACGTATGACCATACGCTTTTTCCATCCAGCGACCCGCTTCATTTAACTTAAATGCACTCATACTTGCCATCTTCTTGGTATGTAGATCTATCGGAATAACGTGTGTCAGTGCGTTAAGAGCCTCTATAGGGCATGATCTGAATGCACCAACCGTTATTGCACAGGCTGATCTTTGTGTGCTGCCATGCAATTTGATGTTGTAATCTCTCCCTAGAGCGCTTTCCACCAAACTACCGATCCATAGAATAAAATTGGTCGTATAACCCTTTGTACAACCATAATTTATACTGGGGTTGAAGTCCCCGTCTTCTTCTAAACATACGTTTATAGGCAGATAAAGCAATTTCTCCTTTCCTTACCTATTCTTCAATTGTTCTTCTTCAGTTTCTAGCTAAGTTTGAAGTCCAAGATTACTCTTACATAAGTACTTTGGGCTGGATGAAATTGGGAGAGTTTGTCTAGTGGTATGGTAAAATTGGGTACCTTGAATCTAGTGGTAAAAAGCGTGACTTCTGCTTTACGTGGATTCATACTTAAACCACAGCCTGAAGTCCAAGAGTTAAGCTCGTCTAGTACCCTTTGAATGATCCCACTGATCGTGTTAATATAATATACAGTCCTGATGCCATATCATCAGTATACGCCACCACTTTTGCCCCACCTAATCAAGATTTTGCTTATCGCACATAACCAAAGAAGTGGGGATTATACGCTGGTTTCTCTCATAGAGATGATTCAACTGCTAATGCAATTTTCCACCCCTAAATCTATCAACGCCCGTTGGATAACATCAGTACCGTTATTAAAGGCGCCTTCTATATACAAGAATGTCGCCATGATGATTCTTTTCTAGAGAGCCCTCTATAGTTCGAATTACCTCTTGTAGTCTGTCTGCGTAGATTTGCCTTTAAGGTATGCATCTTGTGCATTTGATGTACCAGAACTCTCCAATGAACTTCTAAGCTATACATCCAAAAGCCTTTCAAAAGTTTTTTAAAAAGACGGAAGAAACAATGATTGGTCTTAATCCTTCGCTAATTCATGTCCCCTCTTACCTATTTTTGGTATGAAGACGACCCTAACTAGCCTCCAACTATCTGGAGTGAAGTGCTACTTTGGAGAATTAAGAGCCTCTCTCGATGAACAAAACTAACACCTTATTAGTCTCTCATCAAAGGAGAAGGACTTGGCTTGACTTGGTGTGTGCAACTGACGCCGTTGGATACACCACCTCGGCCGAAATTGCTTAAGGGGGGATTCTACTGTAAAAATAAAATTTTCATGGATTTTGTTTTCATACTTGTATTAATTTAATTAGTAAAAAAAAGTTTAGGGTTACATAAACACAGGTCTTGAGTGTACAAAAAAATTTTTTAAATTTATTTTCATTTCAAAATGGCAGCTGTACAGCCGCTCCCCCGAAACGCCTTTTGAAATCTGCCCACACTGTCGCGCATTTAAAAAAAATCTGAAATGAAAAAAAAACAAATTTTTTTTATTACATAATATATCATTATTTTTAGTTGTTAAGCCTATTACTTGCAAAAAAAAAAATTTTTTGTAAAATTTTTGAAGTTTTTAAAAAAATCGACATTTTTTTGTTGTCATTTTGTTATTAAAAAAGGGGTTATAAATAATAAATTTTTTCCCACCATAGCTTTAAAAACTAGTAAATATTGTTAAAAATATACTATCAAAGTTTGAGCTTGATATGTTAATTTTTCACGGAGCTGTGATGTGGGCAATTTTGAAAACGTGGTTTCGAGAAAAACACGCTTAAACAATTTTTCATACTTACAGCTTAATCAGCTATTCCTGCCCCATATAACATTTCGTCTGCGAAATAATATCCAATGAGCATTTTCAAGGTCAAAAGAATCTATAGATATTCTGACATGGGTAACCAAGTAGAAGGTTGGAGTAGGGAACGTCTTATCTCTTGATCAAGCGCATATGACCGTAAACCGCTCGAGCGCTCAGTTTATACCTGCTTTGCTAAAACTTTTATAACTTGAAAACTATTCAAGATTTCGTTTTAAGATTTTCATGGAACATTCTGGAGTTGTTTCTGAGTATCTTTCAACAAAAAGTAAAAAATCGATTTTTTTTAAGTTTTACAGTAGAGGCCCCCCTTAACCGGTTATCGCACCAATCAAGAAGAAGAACGTCTTCGTACCAAGTATCAATATTTCGTAAATAATAATTTAAAAGTTATGAGGTAATAAAAGTTTCACACACCTTTGGTGAACTCCATTTCTATATGTACCTGTATAACCTAAGATACCCCCTTTGTTATAAACATCTCGTAAAATGTGTAAGGCTCATAAATATCCATTGGGTGATGTAGAATAAGTAAACAGGCGAACACTAATTTTTGTAATTTTATTAGATTAATCGCTAAATCCATTTAATGGAATAAAGATTTTCTAAATCATTATTAATGCATTTATTAAAATATGCACACATACACATTAAGGCTACATACAAGACGCAAGCAGTCTGCAATTGACTTTAATTACATTCCAAGAATTTATATCTTTATTTATAGTAGTTTCTTAATCTTTGGTGTGATTACAGGGAATTAGCGACCCGTACTTGTGGCCTCATGAATCTGCATCAGCTTAGAAGTCAAGAGGGTTTTTATAGAATGCATGGAATTTAGCGGACCCCGTAGCCGAATGGATTTGTGCGAGAATGCCTTTACTGTTCGTTTTTTTTTCTATTGAAAAATTTAGTGCCTTTATAAGGTGCGTTTCATAATCATAAGACCTAATCCGGAGAAGCTTTTATTTGGCGTAATGTTAACAGTTACAGACACAAAGTGCAAAAGCTCACTCTATTTGGTAGAACCAAGAAGCTGCACTTTTGCTAGTCTTTTCGGCGTTTCATAATGATGAGACACTAGTTGAAAATAAGCTTCTGGAGAGATAGAAGGTGCTGATTGTTGTTTTGGATGACTTCAATTATAACTAGCTGACCCGACAGCGGTGTCTTGAGCCCCTTGAGTGGGACTATTATGCAGCAAAAAGCAGAGCGAAATATATCTGGAAGTTACAAGAAAAAGCCTGTTCTTTTCTTCTGCGGAAAGGTGGTAATCACAAGGTGCAATATCCGGAGAGTATGGTGGATGCGGCATTAGCTCCCATCCGAGCTGGTTCAGCTTGCCTAATGTTTGCCTTGCGGTATGAGATCTTGCGTTGTCGTGGTGAAACAAAACTTTGCGTCTATTCACTAAAGACGGTCGGTTTTTGTTAAGTGCCTCATTCAGCTTTGATAGCTGATGGGAATAATAATCAGCAATTATCGTCTGGTTTGGTTCCAGAAGTTCATAATAAACAATACCGGTTATATCCCACCAAATAGACAGGAGAATCTTCTTGGGGTGAAGGCCATCTGTAGTGGTCGGTTCTGGTGTTTCATCTTTATCTAACCATTGGCATTTGCGAACAGGATTATTGTAAAGGACCCATTTTTCATCACCAGTAATGATACGGTTCAAAAAACTTTCATTTTCAAGCGTTTGCAGCAGCTGAGAACACACATTCACTCTCTGCTGAAGGTTGGCGGCGGAAAGTTTGAGCAAGGCGTCGGAGTTAAAGACTTCAGGACGATCAGCGCGCGAGGCATCCTCCACGTCGCAGTTACCACTTCGGAATTTTGAAAACCACTTTTGCGCTGTTCTTACACTCACGGTATCCTCTCCGTGAACAGTGTTTATTTCTGCAGCAGTAGTTGTTGCATTTTTACCACTTTTATAAAAAAATACAAAATATGCCTCTTATACGCGTTCGAAGATTCCATTTTATTTTTTAACAACACGTGCTTCTATCCGCGATTAAAATCACTTGTTGAATGCACAATATATCACAGAAAATATAAACAGTCCCGTTATATTGCGCGAATAATTTATTATATGCAAAAATCGTACAAAAGTGAATTTATGGGTAAAATACGCACGTACTTATGGACTGACCGATATTTTTGCTTTTATTTGGATTTTTTTAGGATGTGCTATTTATGTGTCCAGAAGGTTTCGTGAGTTATCAACGTTCTCGTAAATTAAATCAGAACTGAAATTCTTTTCGACCATTTTTCTTTTTGTTTTAAAGTGGTAAATAGTAAGTAAAGTAAATAATTTTTTATTTTATTTTTTATGTTGCTTTTTTCCCATTAAAAAATAATTATTTAAAAACATATTTAACTATTTGCTTTCAAAGTCTAAATGTGCTATTTATATGACCATAGCTTTTTTTTTTGTCAGGAGGTGTAAATCAAAATGTCTGAAACATCATCAAAGGTGCCGTCACACCAATAGTATGTGGGGCACGCTCCCACTAACACTATAACACTCCTCCTCGTCGGCTGATTTCCACCCTGGAACCGCGTTAGCATTTCTTCAAGGTGGAGCCGCGTTTATGTCTATTGACACAACAGGTTGCTGCGTCCAGGTTCCGCTCCTGTGGGCGTATGGACATTTTACGCCATCGATAGTATTCACTTCTCCCACTGGCTTCAAAAGCGGTTGTGGGTGGAATGAAACATCGGAGAAAACGCAATAGTCCGATACTCACAAGCTATTGTCTTGTCTTCAGTTCGATACTGTTGTGAGTGTTTGGTTCAAGCGTCTGTGTCTGTCGTCGGTTTGTCTAAAACAGTTCATCTCCACTGTCCACCTGCTAGCAAAGGTACCAAAAACTTTGGTTCAACGAATAGTCTTTATTTATAAGGTTGTTTGGTATACCTATGCTCTCTCGACTGTATTCGAGCAACTCGGGCAAAAAAGGCTATCGGCCAGCTGGAAAGGGTGTAGATATTCAAGGAAGCAGCCGCGTCCGGTGAGTATCTGAGTTAGGTAGTAATCAATATCGCCATGCTTCCTATTCATCCACCCGTCAAGGTTCGGTATGAGTTTGTAAGTCCACCGACCTTTGGTTGACTCATCCCATCTTCTTTGCCATTCGACCATCGATCGCGTTCTTTCTACCGCCTATTCTGCTATCGTCGGTTTCACTCCTTTTACTCCATAGAGACGATACAGCTCCATCGCATGAATATCCACTGGTATTTTTCTAGCAATAACGCATATTGCGTCGTCTGATAGCGTTCTATTAGCGCATGCAGTATGTAGTGCGCCGCGTCTGTGCGTGCGAACTACCTCGCGCATATGCCTATGTTTAGCCTCAGCCCATATCGGCGCCGCATATAATACGATAGAGTCCGTCACAGTCGATATGAGTCGTCTCCTCTCTCCTTGCGGGCCACCTATGTTAGGCAGAATTCTCGCTAGTGCGCCATTGACAGCCGCTGCTTTACAATTTGCAACTGCTGCCAGATGATGTTTGAAGCTTAGCCTCGTGTCGAGCATGACTCCGAGATACTTAAACGCCTCCTGTGAGAATATTTCGTGTCCGCCAACCGTGATTCTCATAATTCTTTTTTGCTTCCGCGCGCTTATAAGCATCGTTACATTTTGCTTCCAGCTGATCTAACCGCTTGTCTACTGCTACCAGCGCAATATCATCAGCATATCCTACTATATGACCATGGCTGTATGTACCTATTTAGTTTAACAGTAGTCACGCGTGATCTGTCAAAAAAATCCCATTAGGAAAAACTGCCTCCAATTTGAATACTCTTTAAAACTCTCGCCCTGCGTCTTAGTGTAACGCCGAATGTGACAATTATGCTTATTCGAAAAGCCAAAAATAAGAATGCCGTAAACTGAGTGAATGGCATAAAACTCTTGATGCCTAAACAAAGCACACTTTTTATATGGGAACATCAGGGCAGCATGTCCGCCCCCTTCACTAGAATAAGTTTGCCATCGTTATGCCTTACCTAAGTAATTTTTGTGTGCACTTTTAAGCCATTTCATACACATTTTCCCATTGAAGGTTCCAAATAATCTTTTGAGTTTATAATCAATCTTCTCCAATCACACTGAGAGGACTTGAAAAGCTCCTTAGCCGATTATGGCGGCATTTGGTTTCATTCTTCACAAACGGATGTTTAAGCACTTAAGTGCATTCGCATGTATGCGTAAGTATTTGTACATAAATAGTCCCCTTTCCGCTCTGCTCAATGGATTGGATTTAGAGTACTTTAAACAAATAGCGCACCTCTTAGTGTCTGAAGATTTCGGGCGTGATAGCTGAATAAAACTATAGACCTGCTTCACGAATGTGTGTGTTTGTAGATAAACGCATATGTTTGTATGTGGACATTTTCCGGCATTTGTTCCTACACATAAATACATACATACATACATGCACATGTGTGTGTACATATGTGAAATGTGCGTAGGCATATGTCGCTAAAGTGAAGTGTTTCAGCTGTAATTCGGCGGCATTCGATCCCACTTCAAATTCATTTGAGTGGGTACTTCTAAAAATTATCTAACTCCACGAAAATCTATAAAAATTCAAATTCCCAAAAAAGAACTAAAGTGCATACATACGTACATATGTACAAGTGATGCACATAGATGTGTATGCAGGGAGGTCCACTAGTAATGAATTGATGTGCTTCTAGTGAATTTTGCACAGCTGCATCTCTTTTTTTATCGTTTGGCACTGCCATGCAGGCCTTTTTCGGTAGGCAGCATCAAATTCTAAAAATTAATAATTTAATAGCTCTATCAAATCTTCAACTAGCAAATACCCGGCATGGGTTGCTCTGCCGTTAGAACAATCGATTTTTATCTTTGCTTTGCCTGCTTATGCTCGCTGAGTGCAGTTAACAATTTTTTGAAATAATGTTCCTTTTGTTTTCAAAATTTTAAAAGTAATAGCAAATCACTGATAAATTTACAGTGTCCGGCACTCGAAGTGTAACCAATTAAAAAGGCCATAAATTTGAAAAAAAATTTGAAATTTGAAAAGGTCGAGCACAGGAGCACCAGGAGATTTGGTGGCTCCTAAAACACTCAGGCTAAAAAGCCCATTGTATTTAAAGCTCTGGAAAGAGGGTAGATAGTCAAGGAGGGAAGGAGAAAAGTATCAGAGAAAGAGAAAGGAATTAATAGAGACAGAGATAGAGATAGTTAGTCCTGTGAGAATTTTCCAGATTCTTTGGCAAATTTGTAAATATCCTCCAGTTTTAGAGAACGAATATTACTCATTCTCACGACATCGGAAGCCAAAACTCGTCGGCCATAAATTTAGTTTGGAAAATTACTTTTACTCAATTAAAAGTAAAAAATGCGTGAAAATAATACAAAATTAAGAATCAATTTACTTTTGCGCGATATGGCCACCTTTTGCCTTGCCACAAGAAATGGATTGCAAGCTGCCCAAATGTGATTTGCAGGTATTTTAGCCCTCTCGCGGACAATGGCTTTTTTAAGCACCTCGAGAGTGGTGAATCTTTTAGTTCGGTCTTTGGTCTCCAAAATGGCCCAAAGAGAAAAATCCATCGGATTTGCGTCTGGTGAATTTGCGAGCCATTGTGTGGACGTTATGAAGTTCGGAACGTTGTTTTTTAGCCAGTCTTGATTCACTCGAGCTTTGTGAGACCGAGTCCTCTTGAAACGTCGATGGTCTGCCGTCGAAATGTTTGTCTGCCCACGGCTTCAAAGCAACCTCCAGAATACTTTCCCGATAATATTTCCTATTTACCTTGACGCCAGGCTCGAAGAAAACGCTTGGAGAGCGCCCATCTGTGGTTACAGCGGCCCAAATCATTACTTGTGGCTGGTGCTGCCTCCTGGTGGCCAATCGATGCTCAAATCGTTTGGGAGTTTACGAATTGCTCAATTTTAAATTCATTTCTCGTCAGAAAAAACAATGTACGGAAATGTACCGCTTTCGGCCAAACGAAGTAACTCCTTCGCTCTCCCAAGTCTGACTTGTTGCTGCTTTGGCGTGAGAGCATGCGCCTTTTGGATCTTGTAAGGCTTGACTTTGAGATCATTTTTCAGTATACGGCAGATGCTACGGTCAAATATTTTCAGTTCTTTCGCCATTTGATTGGCACTTCGCTCAAGTCGTTTGAGGACCATCTCCATGACGTTTCGCGATGCTTTCAGTGTCATTGTAACGAGTAATGTTGCGATAAACAAAAACTTTATTTACTTTAAGGTACTCGACCTCATTTCAAAGTTCTTTAGCAAAAAAACAAAAAGTATGCCAATTGGTAGTCATTTTTGATTTTTTGCAGTCAAAGAAAAAGCTGACATTCTGAACCAATTAAATGCGTGAATTTCCATGAATGCATTCGCTAAAAACTTTCAGAACAACAATAACTCATATTGAAAAACAATTAACAGTCCATAGAGAAGTTTGTTACACGATCTGAATCCGGTCCAGAGTAAAAGGAAAACTCTTAAGATTTCTGAGTCTCGAAAAATGGAAAAGGCGTGTTCAATTGGTTTACGGGCCAAATGCAATACCGATAAGTCGGGCTTATTTTGGAAGTCCTTACCCGATAAAACTCTTGTTCGTTCAAAAGAAACCTCTGCTCGGGGGGACAAGATCGCTTTAGGAGAGAATAACGTTCCGTGCTTGCACAAATGTTGCTGGAAATTATACAGTAAAAATCATGGTTATTGCGAAATCAGCGAATCTGCGTTCATTACAAAACTTTACCGATATGCCTGTTGTCTACAAAGGGAATAAAAGGGCTTGGATGACCTTAGCTTTATTTTAAGAATGGTTTCACAGAGCATTTGTTCCTGAGTTATGTTCATTTTTTGTCAAAGCAAAGAATACCGCAATACCATCAAAAATTGCTGAAATAAACCGATAAAAGAGTTCCTTCGATGGCGAAAATCTTCCGAAAAAAGCACCAGGCAAAGGCGAGTTAAAGAGCTGCGACGGCCAAATATCGGTAATGGGCTTTCTCCCAAATTGTACGGCTTTAATACAGCCCATGGATCAAAACGTTATAAAGCTTACTAAATTGAACTACAAAAAATTCCTCTTAAGTCACATTGTTGCTCGTGGAGAAACTAACGATGAGTCGCTGTGAAAAATCGCCCAGAAAAACTAGCCCTTTTTTAGTTAGCTTTTACCTGGTCATATCATTGAGCTGGTCTGGCAAGGGACCTGTGAGGTAGTTTCCCCGAGAGGATTGGGATCCCCTTGACAACCTGCGCTCTACTCCTGGAACGGTGGCCTTCGTGTCGACTCAGCGAGCGCTGGGCAAATACAACAACTTGTAAGGTCACGAAATCCTTCTGTTCACGTGTGCCTCAGAAGCGTTGGAGGAATCTTCTGAGGATGGTAAAATCTCGGCTCTCAAACTTCGAGGGTATCCTCACGGGTTACTATCCGCGAAGTATGCATTCCATGAGGCAAATTCAAGGCGAGTCAAAGCAAAAGTAAATTGATTCTTAATTTTGTATTATTTTCACACATTTTTTACTTTGGATTGAATAAAAGTAATTTTCCTAACTAAATTTATGGCCTTTTTAATTGGTTACACTTCGAGTAGCGGACCCTGTATATATTATATTACATTTGTAGCATACTTATATTTTATAATTTATTAATGTATTTATTTCTATATGGTAATGCCTTCAAATTCTTAAGATTTAAATTAAAGTTTTCTTATACTCGTATGGCAATGCCCTAAAATTGTAATGACCACTAGATGTCTTTTTCAAACTGTAAATTTGAATTTTCCAATAGGATTGATTTTGCCCATAAAAAGCCTGCGCGCTTTTGGAAAGAACACATTTCCGTTTGGTAATCGGCGGTGAGCAGAGCTTAGGTGCTTGCCAATAACTTTGCAGTGTGGACAGCATTGGCTGGCCGCTGCAAAACAGGTGTTGCTCTTGCTCGTGCAGCTTAGCTTACTAAACGGTTTTGTTTTCCGGAGTTTTTATTACAGTTAAAAAAAAACGAGAGATATATTTTATATTTTACGAAAAATTAAATTAATTATTTTTTTAATATTTTATTTTTTTTTAATTATTTTTAATTTTAGGTTTAATTTTTTTTAATTTAAATTTTTTACAATTTTAAAAATATTTTTTTTTTTCATAATTTTTTATTTATTTTTTTTTTCTTAGTTTCTTATTTTGATTTAAATCTTTTTTTTTATTTACTTATAATTTTTTATATTTGTTTTATTGTTTTTATTTTTCTACTATTTTTAAAAATATTTTTTTTATTTTTTTCATAATTTTTTATTATTATTTTTTTCTTAGTTTCTTATTTTCATTAAAATCTTTTTTTATTTACTTATAATTTTTAATTTTTTATATTTGTTTTATTGTTTTTATTTTTTTACAATTTTAAAAATATTTTTTTTTTTATAATTTTTATTATTTTTTTTCTTAGTTTCTTATTTTCATTTAAATCTTTTTTTATTTACTTATAATTTTTAATTTTTTATATTTGTTTTATTGTTTTTATTTTTTTATATTACAATTTTAAAAATATTTTTTTTTTCATAATTTTTATTATTTTTTTTCTTAGTTTCTTATTTTCATTTAAATCTTTTTTTATTTACTTATAATTTTTTATATTTGTTTTATTGTTTTACTATTTTTAAAAATATTTTGTTTGTTTTTATTTTTTTTCATAATTTTTTAATATTTTTTTTTTTTTTAGTTTCTTATTTTCATTTAAATCTTTTTTTATTTACTTTTAAATTTTAATTTTTTATATTTGTTTTATGTATATATTACATTTATTTATTTATTTTAATTATTTTTTTAATATTTAATTTTTTTTAATTATTTTTAATTTTAGATTTAATTTTTTTTTTATTTATTTTTTTTTTTTAATCTTTTACAATTTTAAAAATATTTTTTTTTTATATTAATTTTTATTTTTTTTTTTTTGTAGTTTCTTATTTTTATTTAAATCTTTTTTTTTTATTTACTCCTAATTTTTAATTTTTTATATTTGTTTTATTGTTTTTATTTTTTTTTACCAGTTCTGAAGTGGGCATTTTGTTAACCGGTTCAGTTTTTCCCTGTGGGTTATGCAATATTTATGTGCGTGCGCATTCCAACAATAACATATTGAATTCCAATATTAATAATAAAGCAAATAAATAAATCCATTCGTACATATGTAGTTTGCGTAAATTATACGCATGAGCGTGCATGTTTATTTGTGTGGATGTGCATTCCCGTGTTTATTTGCCTCAAATCAAATGAGTTCATTTCTTTCCTCGCTCTCGATTTATTAGCTTTCTTAAATAAGTTTATTTATGCAGTCATTAAGTGTTTCTACTCCTGCTGCTGCTGCTGCTGCTTCTGCTTGTGTTAACCCATTAGCCACTTGTTTTTGTGTATTTGTCCATTTATCGCATTTCACATCTCGACCTTGGATTATGACTTGCAAATGTGGATCCCGAAATTGTGAAAGATTATTTTATAGTGCCGAATGGGTCGGTGTTTATGTAGATAATTTTTTTTTTCATTGTATGTATGTATGTATTTATTTCAGTTCCAGCGAAAATTCGTTCATCCTTGAAGAAGATTTTTGCCAGAAGCACAATTTCGCAAAGTTTTGCTTGGGTAATGTGCAAATTTTTTATCTTATCTTTGTTTATAAATAAAAATACGCATGTCGAATCGCGAAACCCACATTGCGAAACTATTCGCATGCAGATTTTTTCAAGAGCTGGTGTGCGCACAAAAGTTTAGGGTGTCTCATTATGAGATTTTGTCTGTTTTGAGAATTTGAAAAAAAGTTAGTACGTTAAAAGATTGGAGAGCGTGCAAAAGATTGCAGAAATATGTATAACCGGCGCTATGAGCACAACTTCAAAAGCGGCTTCTCGACTGGTATCCAATCAAATTAGTTGTAAGAAACTCAGCCAAAAGAGCTGCACTAAGACTCAGGATGACTGACTGAGTTATTCCATAAGTAAACTTCGGCAAGAGGCCTGGTTTTGTAATAGAACCGAATGGCTGGCAGAAGTGCTTAGAATCCGATCACCACGCATACAATTTCTTTGCAGTTGGATCCAAAATTACGGAAGGAGTAGGAGCGCCTGTCTACTGCCCGCAGTTTGATCTCGAGAAATCTTTCATGCTTCCTAATAACTGTATCATTTTTCAAACAGAGATCTATGCTGTAACCAAAGCAGCTGAATTAGCATTGAAATTTACTACCCTCGACACTCGACACAATAATGGAATGACTAGCTCAGTGCACTTTACATCCAAAATGGACGAGCTCTGTCACATCCTCCTTACCAACTCGTTTAACGGCTATTCACAGCATGACTATATCCAGTCTGTGCGGTTCCGGAACCTTATCAGATTGTTGACATCTAAGGCAGACAGTTGTTCAAGACTCTCGAACAGCGGTTTGCCCAGAGTTAACATTCTGTCCATCCATAGGACAGCGCATTCACAGAGGAAATGGAAGATTGTTTCCTTTTTCTCCGGTTGTCTGCAACTGTGACAGTATGTGTTGTGAGGGATGCCCATTTTGGCGACTTGTTCTCCGTTCGGACCAAAAGCCAGTTATGACTGCCGTTAGTCTCCAAGCGTCCCGTCGATTCATGCTTATTAATGTCAACGATTGCTTGAGGTTGTAGATGGGCCATAACGTTCTGCTCATTTTGCATTTCGCCTGGTCTTTCCATGTACAATCCGCGATTCGGAGGTATTTTAGGGAAATTATATTCTTGACTGCACCTAATGGTGTGAATACCGATTCTGCAAGAGCATTATTCATGGCAAATCCTCCTCTTGCCAGTTCATCAGCTTTTTCATTACCTTCAATGTTCCGATGTCCCGTGTAACTTATGCGAGGAAGAAAGCCGGACGTTAGATCACGTCCTTTGCTACTGTCCCGCTCTAAGCTGAACTCGTTACAACTGCCTGGGATCGGTATACTTTTCATCTCTGAAGGATATTGCTGACAAAAGTTTAAACTGTTTATTAAAACTCGCCAAGACATGAACTTTATTTAACAGGACTCCAACAACGCTGGTAACACTACAGCTCCTTGTGGTCTATGTGAGATCTATTCAGATTAGGATGGCCTAACATATTACGAAATTTCTAGAGCCAGTTGCCAATAATTTTGAACCGTTTCCTCTGAAGTGTCAACATTTCGGTATTAATTTTTCACAACTTCTGTGAGTTATAATATATATCCGGAACTGAAACTCTTTTACTCAACCTCAATGCTCACTCATTACGGCAGCCAAATACTGGCGCTGAACGAGACACAAAAAAATTGTGCTGGATTCAAAACCTGCGGTATCAATGGAGCACCCTATACACAACCACATATGCTGTATACATACCCCCATTAGTAGAGAACTGGAGCAATTGTGGAGAACATGTGCAGGCGCGCAGAGCCACAGAGGGTGTGCAAATGGGCTCATAGCCCGCCGACCTGGCAATGCCTACGCAAAGCCCAAAGATAATTGTATAATATTTTCAATTGCCAAAGGTGGCACTGCAGAGTAGCGTTTATCTGAGTTGCAATTTTAAAATCTGTATATGCTGCTCTTTACGAACAACTGAAAATTAATTATTGTGTACGAATAAAATAGCAGTCACGGGGAGGAACGAAAGAGAAAATTTTTTACTGGAAGTGGATGCACATGAAGTCACCCAAAAATGGGTTTCAAGTATAAGTTGAGAATTTGACTGTGCTATAGAGCCACGCTGCGATCGGGCGAAACGCGAGCCATGTGGGATCGCTACCAAGAGCTAAGAAAGGAAGAGTGACGTATTATCCGAAAGAAGAAACGAGAGGCCGAAATACGTGAGTGCGAGGAGCTTGAGATGCTGGCCAATAGGAACAACGCCCGAAAATTCTACCAGAAAGTTCGGCGGCTTACAGAAGGTTTTAAGACCGGGGCGTTTTCCTGTCGGAACAAAGACGGCGATCTGGTGACTGACATCCAGAGCATTCCTAAATTATGGAGGGAACACTTCTCGAACCTATTAAATAGTGACAGCAGCGCATGTCACAGAGAATGTGAAGATCCCGATACCCCAATCGTTGACGACGGAATTGTCGTTCCGCTACCTGACCATGAAGAGATGAGAATAGCGCTTACGCGGCTAAAGAACAACAAAGCCGCGGGCGCCGACGGTGCATGCATCAGCTCCTATGCAAAATATGGTCGGATGAAAGCATGACTGCCGATTGGAATTTAAGTGTACTCTGCCCAATCCATAAGAAGAGCGATCCTGCAGTTTGTGCCAATTATCGCGGGATTAATCTTCTAAATATCGCCTATAAGGTTCTAGGGAGCGTATTGTGTGAAAGGCTAAAGCTCACCGTCAACCAACTGATTGGACCATATCAATGTGACTTTTGACCTGGAAAGTCTGCCATGGACCAAATATTCACAATACGCCAAATCTTGGAAAAGACCCATGAAAGCAGAATCGGCACACACCATCTTTTCGTCGACTTCAAAGCTGCATTCGACAGTACGAAAAGGAGTTACTTGTATGCCGCGATGTCTGAATTTGGTATCCCCGCAAAACTAATACGGCTATGCAAGATGACGTTGCTCAACACCAGCAGCGCCATCAGAATTGGGAAAAACCTCTCCGAGCCGTTTGATACCAAACGAGGTTTCAGACAAGGTGACTCGCTGTCGAGTGACTTCTTTAACCTGATGTTGGAGAGGATCGTACGAGCCGCGAAACTTAATCGCTCAGGCACAATCTTTTATAAGAGCGTACAATTGTTGGCGTATGTCGATGCTATTGACATCATCAGCCTTAACAATCGCGCTGTTAGTTCTGCCTTCTCCAAACTAGATAAAGAGGCAAAGCGAATGGGTCTGGTGGTAAACGAGGACAAAACGAAGAACCTCCTGTCGTCGAACAAACAGTCGGCGCACTCGCGCATCGGCACTCACGTCTTTGACGGCAGTTATGATTTCGAGGTTTTAAAAGACTTCGTTTATTTAGGAACCGCCATTAACACCGATAACAATGTCAGTCTTGAAATCCAAGTAGAATCTCTCTTGCCAACAAGTGCTACTTTGGACTAAGTAGACAACTGAGCAGTAAAGTCCTCTCTCGACGAACAATCCTAATACTCTACAAGGCTCTCATCATGCCCATCCTATCGTATGGCGCTGAAGCTTGGACGATGACAACATCCGATGAAGCGACGCTTGGAGTGTTCGAGAGAAAGATTCTGCGGAAGATTTTTAGACCTTTGCACGTTGGCGAGGGCGAATGTCGTAGGCGATGGAGCAACGAGCTGTATGAGCTTTACGACGACCTAGAAACGACATAGACATAGCGCAACGAATAAAGATCCAGCGGCTACGTTGACGGGGTCATGTCGTTCGAATGGATACAAACGCTCCGGCTTTGAAAGTATTCGATGCGGTACAAGCTGGTGATAGCAAAGGAAGAGGTAGGTCTCCTAGGCGCTGGGAAGATCAGGTGGAGAAAGACTTGGCTTCAGTTGATGTAGCGTCCAACTGGTGCCGGTTAGCACGAGAAAGAAACGACTCCGGCTTTGTTCAACTCGGCCAAAATCGCGTAAGCGGTTATCGCGCCAATTAAGAAGAAGAAGAAAGATTTTTTGAACCCACGAAAAGTTCAAAATTAATAAAGCTGTCTCTGTCTGTCTCTCTTCTCTGCCTATCCCGACGAGTTAAATATAAATTACTTTTAGAAATATTTGCACGGGGACCAATGCTGCGCGCCCACCAGTGGCTATGCTGCTAAACGATGAAATTTATTAAATTGACCGCATGGAAGTGAATTCGCAAATTTTTTCAAAAACCATAAATTAGTCAAATCATCAAGGCTGCGGTTTTGGTAAACAATTGAATTAGTTGGAAGAATAATGAAGTCAGTGCACTTCAAAGTGAGAGTGTTTTTGTTTCGCCAAATATATTGCGAACGAAAAAAACACAAAGCAGCAAATATTTTTTTTTTCAGTTTTTCTTTATACAAAACTGTGAGCCATCAGATTTTGGCGCAATTTGTATGCAGTAGGGGTTTGTATATTGTTAAAATGTGATTTTTTTTTACAATTCGTGTTTAATATCGATGATGCACAATTACAGTATAGCTGTTTTTCAAGTTTGTTGGTCTGGATTTAATTTCTTATAGCTTTGTATTAAATATTTCTAGCCCTTTGTAAATTATCATAAAGTTGACTTTCACTTTCTTCGGCGGAGGAGGAGCTCGGCTACCACCTAATACAATAAAAAGGGCGTAAGTGCCAGGAGCCCGTTCTGCCACTCCCTTCTGCGGCCATCAAAGCCACGACAAGCAAGCGAGCTTGGCAGGCTGAGAGAGACTGCAGGTGGACAATACTAATGTTACCTGTTATGTCCGACCGACTGTCGTAGTTCCTCCTGTGACTATGTAGAGGGGACTGCAGGAGGCTGATTGGACTAATGACGGGCCACTCTCTATGGGCAAAGCACATGGAAAAGGTGGGCATCTCAGACAGTGCACTTTGCCCAGCATGTGAAGAGGAGGAGGAGACGGGAAGACCACTTTTTGTGCGTCTGCCCAGCCTTCGCTCGAATCAGGCTTGACGTCTTTGGCACTGATGTGTTAAGAAGCGATCACCTTGGCTCCTTGGCACCACAAGATCTACTCAGATTTCTTCGGAGGTCGGGTAGATTTAAAGGAAATTAAAAACGTAATCCGAGTGCAGTACAATGGACCTAATGATGACTGAGTGCTGAAATTGGAGCGTGGAGCTCTCCACGCATTTGCCTAATGTCTAGATTGTGTGTCGTACTCACTAAACAACGTTTTGTCTACATTAATGATGCATTTAATGAATGTAGGGTCGAATTCAGCCTTGGAAATCATGACTTTAGCGATGAATATTTTGCATGAAATTCAGGTTCTTTGGGACCAACTTTGCAGCAATACAGCGCAAATCCATATCATTAACTACAATGCCCTGAACGGATCCATAAGCAATGTTCAAGTCCTCTGCCAGCTCTTTGATGGTTAATTTGCGGTTTTTTTTTACTTTATTGATGTTTTCATCAGTTTTCGATGTCGACGGCCTGCCGCTACTTTCCCTACATCATCCGTGATGGACTCACGATCTCTTCTGAAGCATTCATGCCACATGTAAGCGACTATTTTCTTTATAGTATGATATCATTACCGAAGCAGTTCCCAACATTTCTAAAATTTCCGCACCATTGAGCCCATTTTTAACTCAATCTTTGCTACAAACTCCTTGTTGCAAATTCAAATCCATGTTTAAAAAAAATCTGAAACGTGCAGAGTTAGATATACTCAAGACGGCATAACTTTAATAAATATCAAGTAATGGAGTATATTGTACATTCTCGCAAGCTTGTTATTTTTGTTTTACTTTTTGTTTTGTTGTTGTTGTATTATTGCTTAGATTTTCCTAAAATTTAATATAAAATTTTAAAGCGTTCATTTTTAATTTCAATTTCCGCATCCCTTCTCTTTCAGGCGAAGAATGTCAATCGGCCGCGTTATTACTCCTCCGAGCTGGGCATACGCGAGAAAATCTTCATTGGCGTCATGACATCACAGGACAACATCAATACACTAGCCACAGCGATCAATCGCACCACAGCGCATTTAGTGAATAAGATAAAATTCTTCATCAATGCCGACAATGTGAAAACGAACTACAAACTCAAGAATATTGTCGGCTTCACAGATACTCGTGAAAGTTTACGTCCATTCCATGTGATAAAATACATTGCAGACAATTACCTCGACGACTATGATTATTTTCTGATTATGCCAGATACAGTTTACGTGGATGCACGCAAATTGAAAGCAATGCTCTATCACATCAGCATCACATTCGATCTGTATATGGGTGCGAAATTGGAGCAAAACATCGCCGCAGACGGTGATAGTGTTTATGCGGCGGCGGCGACAGGGGCGGCGGGTGATCGCTCTGCAAATTCCAATGGTGTTAATGATCTCGGTACTCAAAGTGATCGTAATTACTGTGATTTAAATGGTGGCATTTTGCTGAGCAGCAGCGTCATAAGGAAGATGCGCAACAATTTGGACTGGTGTGTGAGGAATGGCGTCACCAATGTGCACAGCGTCAACATCGGACGGTGTGTAAAGTATTCGAGCAATTTGTCAGGATGCCAGTCGAGCTTTCAGGTGAGTACATAATGTCCGCCGTAAAGCATGCAAATGAACATGAAAACAAATATTTGTGTGCATTGCTTTCTGCTGCATATAATCCAATACATATTCAGTGTCACAACTCCGAATTGAGCGTGCAAGCTGTTGAATAATTGAAAAGGTAGCGACAGAATAAAGAAAAACATAAAAATGTTGTGAATAAAATATCACTTGTACGTACAATATGTAAACCATCTATAATTACACAGGGTGTCTTATCAAGTGTTTAGAATTTAATTTCATTCGTTTTTAAAAAAATATGGCATATTTTTCACTTATCGGATTAGAGAATAAGTTCGTAGTGCTTTTTAAACAAGAAACAATAAGTTAATCAAATATAAAGGGTGGTTAAATTTCAAGGGCCGATGTTGAATGTGAGCCACACCTCAACGTCAAGTTTTTTTTCTGCAGTTCATTTGACATTTTTCAATTTCAGACTAATTCAATTTGAACCACAATCGAGCAACGCGTTAAAGTTATGCAGGCTTATTATGAAAATGGGCGTTTAAATTAAAATGCATATCGAAGAAAATCATCTTCAGTGATGAGGCACATTTTCACCTCAATGGATTCGTCAATAAGCAGAATTGCCGCATTTGGGTGAATGATAATCCAAGAGTGATTGCCGAAAAACCAATGCACCCACAAAGAGTGACTGTTTGGTGCGGTTTATGGGCCGGCGGCATCATTGGGGCGTATTTTTTCCAAAATGAGGCCGGTCAGGCAGTTACTGTGAATAGTGTTCGCTATCGTGAGATGATAACGAACTTTTTAAGGCCCGAATCGGAAGATATGGATGTGGGCGATATGTGGTTTCAACAGGACGGTGCCACTTGTCACACAGCTAAAGAAACAGTGACTCTTTTGCGCGAAAAATTTGATGGCCGAATAATCTCACGTCGCAGCGATGTCAATTGGCCGCCAAGATCATGTGATTTGACACCGTTGCACTTCTTTCTTTGGGGTTATTTGAAAGAAAAGGTGTACGTCGATAAGCCAGCAACAAGTGAAGAGCTAAAGGATGAGATAATTTGGCACATTAACGGCATAGAACCTCAATTATGCTTCAGCGTCATCGAAAATTTGTACCATCGGATGAAGGTGTGCCGCCGAGGCCATTTTGCCGATATTTTGTTCCATACGCAATTGAGCCATACCAATGTTATCATAATAAAGAGAAATGACAATAATTTCATAAAAAAATTGTATTTGATTCAAAATCAACACCGGCCCTTGAAACTTAACCACCCTTAAATACGCCGTTGCTGTTTACGACCCCTCCTCACCTCTCGACCAATTTCTTGATGCCTTTCCGCCAAAATTCACCTGATCTGGTGTCAAAGAAGTTGTTGAGCCAGTTTTTAAGAACCTCTTTGTTATCGAAGGTAACGCCAGGGAGCAGAAAAGATGGTAATCGGTCGGTGCAAGTTCCGGAGAATACGGTGGACGCTGAAGGACCTCCCATTCGAGTTATTGGAATGCGGCTTTGACGACTTGTCCAACATGGGGCCGGGCGTTGTCGTTATTGTTGTTGTTGTAGCAGTAACTTTGCCCTGTCAGTGAAGTGTAACCCCCGGTCGTCTTCGTCTAACTCATCTAACGGCAGGCCCAGGAAACTTGCTGTTTCGACAGGTTGGATTCAGAGTGAGAGGGATGTTAGATAAGTGGATTAGATGGGGCATGTGGAAAGGTGATTAGTGTCGTGCGGGGTGTCTTCACATGCTGAACATATCTTTGGTATGTCGGAGTCAGTTGTGGATAGGAAGGAGTGTAACCTGTTACAATATCCAAAACGTAATTGTACCAAGGTTACGCAAGCATTCCCATGACAGCCGGTTCTACGTTACCGGAATGACTTGGGTTCTTCCCGACCAAGGGGTGCCGCCCTAGTAAACTACCCCTGTCTAGTGCACCGTGCGTCTGGCGTTGTCGTGAAGGACCAAGGTCTTTTCAGTCGAATAGCCTCATTCACGTGGTGTAGCCGGGCAATGTAGAGCTCTTTGTTGATCGTGGCTTTCTTTTCGAGCATTTTCCAGTGTGCTATGCCTTCCCAGTCCCACCAAACACATATAATGATTTTCTTTGGACGAAAATACGGCTTGACTCTCGGCTTTGGCGTATCTCATATTTCCTGGAGCCACTCACTCCTTTCTTTGCTTCATATTGATGTATAGGCACTATTTCTCATCTCCCAACGTGATGATTCGATACAAAAAGCGCTGTTTATGACCGCGTGTTGCTCGATGGCGAGCGAGATGCTTAGAAGCTGAGAAGCAAGTTGAAGGCGACTTTCTTTGTATTTTTTTTTCGTTGAGCTCGTTAGGCACCCAGGCTCCCAATTTTTCGGTAAATTCCATTGAACGAAGGTGATTGAGAATCGTTTTATGATCGCCGTTCATTTTTTCCGCCAATTCACGACTGATTTGTCGACCGTTCTCCTTCAAAAGTGATTTGAGACGTTCTTCATCGAATTCAGAAGGCCTTCAGCTGCGGGACGTGTCGTCGACGTCAAAGTCGCCATTTTTGCGCTTTGCAAACCATTTCCGTGCAGTAGACTCGCCTATGACACCTTCGCCATATGCGTTGCAAATGTCCCTGGCTGCTTCGGCAATTCTTTGACTTCTTTTTGCCTCCCGGATGCTCCATTTCTAAGCCTTAAAACTAATAAAAAGTTACATAACTCAAAAATATAATTAACATAGTTTCAAAGAGCGGAAATAGTTCTTTCGAATGAATACCGGAAATGATTAATTTAAACGAACCGCACGCGTGGGAACCGGTCCATATTCTTTTCTTATGTTGGTAGGACTGAAAGACAGAAAGACACACATCTGCCACTTTTAAGCGCCATCGAACCATTAGTGTCTGCCTGGCCGGACTTTGGATTTTGCATGATGACAAAGCGCCATCGCACCGAGCCCAAATTGTGCTGGATTTTTTGACCAAACACCAAGTAAATACCATCGACTTTTTTTTGTTTTCCAAGTTGAAGTTGAGGAGATTTCAATCGATAGAGGAGATCAAAGAGAATGCGGCGAAGGAGCTGATGGCCATCCCTTCGTAGGCCTACCAGGGCTGCATGGAGGACTGGGTTAAATGTTGGCACATGTGTGTTGCTTCAGACGGGTCATATTTTGAAGAAGATACAATAAGATTTGCCAGAAATGTAAGCCTGTTTTGTTTTATTTAAACACTAGTATGTAACCCCCGAAAATCGGGTGGGCTTTTTTCCCACGGAAAGTAAACAGCATAGGTGACACTTTTATATATTAAAAGTGATGATGATTAGAAAAGTGCATATTTTTATTCATATGTAATATGTAAGAACTTATGCATATAACATTTTTTGTCTCTCTCTCCTCATTTTTTAAAACTATTTAAAATTTTGAGTTTTGCAAAAAGGATCAAACGCACACAACATTTTTAAATACATACATACGTTTATATATTGTAGTTCAATTGTACCATATATGCACGAAAACAAAAGTGGATGCTTCTACCAATCATATCCAATACGTGAGGTTTCAAACATTTATCACTTACTTACCTGCTCTATTCCTCCACTTAAAGTAGGAACTCTTCTACGAACTCTTCTTGGTCGTCCTCTAGGCACATTTCAAAATTAAATATGGATGTACTTTTTTCTTAAAATAAATTCTATTTTGCGTCTGTCCAAAACTCTTTCTAATTTGCACTGTTACCGTTGTTTTAAGTGAATAGACAAATTTCAAGTCAATTGTCAATTCATACCAATTATTGCCATCACAACAAAATTTTGAAAAAAAATCGCAGCACCCGTTGGGACTATGTTCATGAATACATATTTATTAGTAAAGAGAACAAAACAAAACAATTAAAGAGTTCTTTGCCCATACAATGCTGTGCTCATTAGAGAGAGCTAAACAAAGCAAACGTACCCATATATATTCGTATATTTGTTTAAATATTTCATGAACAAATTAACCAATTTTAATTTTTATAATTTATAATTTTCCGGAAATATGCTCATCAAAACCTTTCTTTTGATATATATTTCATATCTGTACATATTGTAGTTTAGTCAGAATAAGCGCCATGTTTTAAAATAATACTATAGATTCCCGGTAATTTCTGGTCATGGGGTACGTACGTAACCTTTGCCAAACAGTAAACAAATCGTTGCCAAATAAAAGTAAATATGAAAACTCTATGAACTTATTCCCCAACCCAATACAAAATTCGCAAATTTCCGCACTTATCTCACCAATCTCAACTTCAATTTCATGCTTCAAATCTTGAATCGTGACTGGCTGGTTGACGCTCTGCAAAAAATAGTCTAATGGAGTTCAAAGCGCAACCACCAGATATCAACTTTTTGGCCAATTACTCGATTTTTTAATTATTCCTAACTTTGTTGAAGTGAAAAGCGACTCATCTTATAAGTGCACAGCCATAAACTACATTTCTGACACATCACAGATATTCAATAGTTCAAATTCCAGTCGCTAGATGAACCACCCTTTAGCCTATTTTAATCTTTGTGCCATGCAATTAAAAATTTTGGGTGACTTAAGATTTGGAACTAATCAAAAAATTCAATTTGGCTGTAATTAGGTAATCGCTATAAATATGAGTCAACCCAAATATGGTGAGCCACCGTGAATATTTTAAAGCTAGGAAGTAATATTTATGTTTGCATAAAATATCCAAAGACAGGCGTCATTTTGGTGATTAAAATAAGTAATAAAATTGCTAGTTTTATAGAGGTATGGGCATGCGTTCATGATTTATTAGCAATGCGAACATTTGCTGTTGATTGAATACTCAGAAGCTGACGAAAAATGGTCAAAAACTGTTCCCAGCACATTTTGGTGTTGTTGTTGTATTCATATTCACAACAGTTGAGGGCCTTGACCTTGAGGGCGCATTCATTAAAGGTGGGTGGCACTGATCAACAACAATAATTTGTACGTTTGATTGTCAAAGCAGAAAAGAAAGAATAAATTCGCCTTGTTTCATTCTGGACTGACAGCCGCATGGACACGGCAAAAGAAAACAAAAACAAATCAGCTGATTTACCGTTACCACTTTTAATAGATTCGCCTTGGTAACCTTAGTTGGTTGGTTGGTTAAAGTGGTGATTCTTCCAGAATCCAACTAGCGCTTCCACACCATTTTGTTGCCACATCCTCTAACTAATTTTAGACTTTTATCTATGACCGCTAATTTCCCTAAGGAAGCTCTACAATCATCGAGGTGATTGCGAATCTTGCTAAATGGCGCATTGGCACTGAAGTGACCACTTGTCTAGCACGAGGCCAATATACACAACACAACATAGGCCAAACAACCTACACGCGCCGCCATTTAGTCTTCTGCTAGTCTTTAACCTATTTTCGCCGCCAGATGAATGGACAGAGCACTCTTCAGATATTTTAAACTTTGATTTGTCTTTTCAGTAATGCATACATATGTATGTATGTATGTATGCGCTGTGCTATGGCCTGCTTTGTTCACGTTCACTTGAATCCACAATTTTAATCAGAATATTTAAAATATTTTAACATACATATAAGCAAAATTAAAAATTGTCTGTTAAACTAAAAAGAAAAAAAAAAACATAATCATTGAAGGAATTGGCAATGATCTCTTCTTCGCTTAGGTAATTCACCTAATTCATTGAAAGCCGTTAATCAAAAAAACCCGATCGGTTTAGCCGATGAACTGCGATAAGAACAGCAATAATAACTGTGACGACAGCGGAATTTCGGACGCCTGCTCTTTTTATTTGTATGCACATTCCCCTACACACACACATGTATGCATGCATGGATGTGTGTATGTTCGCTTTTCATATTTACTCGTGCCGCATTTAGCATTTTTTTTATCACCAGTCATATTTCTGGTTTAGTAGAGCTTTAATTTAATTTTATATTTTATTTGTTCTATAAATTATGTGTTGACTTCCCGCGCAAACATACACATACAAACAGACATAAAAATTACACATGCTTAATCAAACAATCAGGCGAATAGGCCAATGCTCGCTTTATATTGTATAGACGGTTGTGAGGGGTCAGACGGGCGCGTAAATCATGCCATACCACTTTGTGACCACTCGGATTATCGTAAATACAAGTGTACATACATATGAATATATTTATGCGCACATATGTATTTAGTACGTAAAGTAATATACAAGACAATTTGATACCAATTCTACAATTTGAGGTGAGAATTCGTCCGTAATTCGTATGCGAGTTCAATGATTTATTGCTGACCCTGAAAATAGTACGAAGAAACGCCACTAAGCATTACATTACAAGAACAAAAACATGTAAAAAAATGTACATAAGCAAATATGAAACGGTATTTTCTTGAAATTTTACACCACCATTAAGCAGCAGCAGCGTCGCGGCTACCTATGTACATATGAGTACGTAAATTTAGAATTTAATAGCAACAAATTTTAAGTCTTTCTCTGCGGGGTATCCAAACGTTTGGGTTTTCTGAGTGAATCGGACACTCCACTTCAATAGGCTGTCGCTGCACAGACGTGATGCATAATAAACAGAAGAGTGCGAGCAGCAGGTCGTCGTGTGTTGTCGACTGTTGTCTAAGCGCACTCAACTGAACCGAGGCCGCCTGGACATTCTGTTGCTCAATTAAATGTTAGAGTACTTAACTAATTTGCATCTGACATTTATTTTTATATACATAGTTATTTTTGCATTCTCAATTAATTTTGATTGCTCGAGTTGCCGGCAGTTGATAACTGTTTGGTGCTGTGGATGAGACAACTGTGCGCACATTTGGTTGTTGCGATTGAGGAGAGCAGCGAGCGGCGTGCGCGGCGAGTGATGATTGGCTAGTGCGATTGCAAACGACGCCAAAACGACTGCACATCTTTCGTTTTTTGTTTATTGTCCCCTCAAATGCATGCGGGCCCTACAACACATGGAATATTCACTCTTTCTTTCGATGCTTTGAAAGTAGCCACCACCACACCTCCATACATATACATACTTACACACATTTGCACATATTTGTTATCGTATTATTTAATGTTGTTTACTTTGGCATTTGACAATCTTAATGCAATTATAGTCAAATGTATTTGCACTCAACAAATTGTCGCTGCTGATGCCTGATGCAGTTTATGGCTCATACGGTTAGTTAATTAAAAAGCTAGAAATTTTATTGTAACGATAGTGATCTTATGAACTACGCCAACGTTCACGAGTTATCGGCAAAGGTCAATGAAATGCATGCGTTGCTGCAGTAAATAATGATTACAAAGTAATTTGCTTAAGATTCATAATAATTTAATTTAATTGTATTTGAGAAAACAAGTTTAAGCCACTATAAAGATGGAGGGATAATGAATTTTAATTTGTTTTGCTTGAGGAGTGGGGGACCTATGTACATACATATGTATGTACGTATGGAAGTACTTTGGAATCTCGTAAATGAAGCGTTATTTTTTAAGACTGTTTTGGGTTATAAAAAACCAGAATAAAAAGCATTTTAGTGCGATATTAAAGTGCAAAAACGATTTATTTAATAGCAAGAGAAATAAATAAAAATGGCATAGTAATGCAGCGCTGCAGTACGTTTCGAAAAATACAGTGGCTCACAGCTTATTTCAACCAGCACCCTGAAAAAAGTTTGTCTTCCTATAAAATCTAAACTAAAAGCGATATAGAAAAAATTTAAATGCAAGTAGTTAATGTAATGTTTCAAAATAAAAAATATGAATTCATTTATTTTTTAAATGTATTTATAACATTTTCAGAACTTAAAAACTAAAAAATCAACCAAAAAGAAGGTCACAGCTTATTTCAACCAGCTAGAAAATTACACTATTTAAACTAATATATGAAAAAATTTTTAAATATTAATATTTGGTGTGACCACCTTTTTGGTCAACTACCATTTTGAGCCTTTTTGGCATCGATTCGACCAACTTTTGGGTCACTTGTGGCGTTATCTTCTCCCATTCCTCGGTTAATGCCGTTTTAAGGTCCGATTTATTCGAAATTTTCCTTTTTCGGATGTTTGTATCCAAAATGGCCCACAAATTTTCAATAACATTCATGTCTGGTGACTGGGCTGGTGGATGGACAACATGAGGACAGTTCCAGATGAGCCACGTCTGCACAATGCCCGCCTTATGCTTCGGGTCATTATCTTGGTAGAACCTAAAGACGTCCGCAATACCAAGTTTTTCTGCGCTTTGAAGCAAATTGGCCTTCAATATCTCGAGATAAGCAGTTTTATCCATAGTCGTTTCAATAAATTGGAGGTTTCCGACGCCGGCTGCCGACATACAGGCCCATACCATAACGCTGCCACCGCCATGCTTTACTGTGGCCTTTAAATTTTTAGCTTGCAGTTCAGTATTGGGCTTACGCCACACATAAGAAGCTCCATCTGATCCGAAAATATTAAATTTCGACTCATCACAGAATAACACTGTATTCCAATAGGCATTGTCCTTGTGCAAATTGTCCTGGGCAAACTTCAGGCGACACTTCCTATTTTTGTCACTTATAAATGGTTTCTTGCGCGCTACTCTGCCATTGAAGTCATGCTCCCGAAGCACCCGGCGAATCGTTTCTGGGTGGCATGACTTGCCCAGCTCTTCCTCAACTTCATTGGCCACTTTTGGAGCCGATAATCTTGGGTTTGCCTTGATTTTGCGAACAATATAGCGCTCGTCTGATGAATTAAAAATTTTGTTGGGAGCACTTCTACCCTTGTCATGGGTTCTATTTTCGCGAACAAATCGGTAAATGATGCTTTGGACTGTGGAATCACTAAGTCCAACCATCTCCCCAATTTTCCTGCGGGAATGACCAGATTTATAGTGGCTGAGGACAAGCTCTCGCTGCTCGATGGTTGTGCGTGGTCCCATTTTGCGTAATGAATTTTTGTGCAAGATCTACTCTCAAAATTCATTAGAAATATATTCTAAAATTCTAAGAATAGAGCGACTAAAGCGTAGAAAAACAAACTACCGTTGCAAAGTAAAATAACGTATCATTGCTCAGCTGCCAAAGTATGTGGTTGAAATAAGCTGTGGCATTCTTTTTGGTTGATTTTTTAGTTTTTAAGTTCTAAAAACGTAATAAATACATTTAAAAAAATAAATGAATTCATATTTTTTATTTTGAAACATTATATTAACTACTTGCATTTAAATTTTTTTGATATCGCTTTTAGTTTAGATTTTATAGGAAGACAAACTTTTTTCAGGGTGCTGGTTGAAATAAGCTGTGAGCCACTGTATATAAAACATGTAAAGAAAAGATGATGCCGTTCCCGGCCCATTCAGCTAAAAAAAGTCGGCTAGGAAGGTTGCCACCTAAAAATGAATTGAAATCTGAAGTGTGATTCTATTGGCCATGAACTGCACATTCTTGTTTTTTTTTGTTATTGGCATTGTTCGTTTTTTTTTTTGTTCGCCCGAAAAAAACAATTTTCAAAAACAGTTAAAGGATTATACATAGGGTGGGCCATGTAAAATTTGCTTTTTGAATCGACTGTAAAAAAAAAACTAATCAATATTTTTTGAAACTTTTTTTTTTATTTTGACGATTGAACATTGTCATTTATGAATGAAAAATAATATCGTTCAAATGACTGCCACGACTGGCTTTACAGTAGGCCATTCGATCAACCCAATTTTTAAGCACATTTTCGATTGTTTGGCTCCAATTTCATGAATGGCAACTTCGATTTCGTGTTTTAAAGCATCAATCGTCTCTGGATGGTTCGCATAGCATTTGTCCTTAACGGCTCCCCACAAAAAATAGTCCAACGGGCTTAAATCACAGCTCCGAGGCGGCCAATTGATATCGGAATTTCGGCTGATTATTCGGTTTTCAAAAACGGAAGCCAAAAGTTCGAGTGTAACTTTGGCAGTGTGACAAGTTGGCACCGTCCTGTTGAAACCAAATGTCGTCCATGTCATCCTCTTCAATTTTTGGAAACAACTCGTTGAGCAAGTCACGGTAACGCTCGCCATTTACTGTAACCGCGGCTCCTCGCTCATTTTCGAAAAAAAATGGCCCGATGATGCCGCCAGATCAAAAACCGCATCAAACAGTGACTCGTTGTGGATACATTTGCTTCTCTACAGTAACGTGTGGATTTTCTGAGCCCCAAATCCGACAATTTTGCTTATTGACGTAGCCACCGATGTGAAAATCAGAAAAGAAGAAGAAGACTCACCACTTTGGAAATAGGTTTTCAATATTTCCCAATTTTGTTCAAGAGACGCTATACGTCCCATTTCGTAAATGTCAAACCTTTAAGTAAATTATGAACACATTTGACATGTCATTTGTGTTACCATTCTCAAAAAAATAGGTGGTTCAAAAAGCAAACGCTATATGGCCCACCCGTACAGTTAAAATTTTCAAAAAAAAAAAATTTCTTTTATATATATTTTTTTTTTAATGTGTATATACATATTTAACATGGCACAGAAAATTTAATATCGTTCCGGTGAATATTTTCGAAGATGCGCGCAAATTTAGAAAGCGTCTCAGAGTGCTTGACAAGGCTGGAGCGGCAGCGCGTTTTCTCAAAATGGTGATTTCAAAGTCGGTGACCAACATTACTCGAAAACGGCTTAATCGATTAGCCTCAAATTTTAACACGAGCTTCTTAAAGATATTTTTTAGTAGGTAATTAATCGAAGATTTTTTCTCACCGATAAATATTTTTTTAGAAACTATTTAAGACCTAAATTTTGGTCAAAAATCGATTACTTTTTTTTTTTTTTGAGAACCCACCATTTTATCAAAAAAAATTTATTTAGCTTATTCCTTCGATGAATTACTAGATTTAACATTACTTTAACGAAATCTGTTTGTTTTTTTAATTTCAGAGAATATAGGGGTCACCCCAAAACGTATTTTTTGAGAGGAGTTCCGGCAGATCAGCTGTAGCTCCTTTCCAAATAAATATTTTTACTAATACTAAGTCTTATAATACAGTTCAAAGATAACATAATATGTGCGTAATTTTTAGATCAATAAATTTAAAAGTTTTCTCAGAAAAAATGCTGGAAAATTCGCTTTATCGGCCTTCTAACCGTATACATACATATATCCCCTTAATAATAAAAATTATTATGTTTTCACTAAAAACTTTATATTCTAAAGTAAATTCATGTCTACTCGGTCGATTAGTTTTTAAGTGGGACGTCATACCAATTTCAAAAATGTATGAAGTTATGAAGGGATTACTGAAATCTCACTTGAAACATTTTAGACGATCAAGAAATTTCGTTCATTTGCTACAAGAGTGTCATAATTAAAAAAAAGAATAAATGTCAAAAAAAAAAACGGCTTAAAAGTTTTCAGCTTACTAAGCGTACCAAACTAACTGTAAAGACACATTTTTATGTGTACAGACATTGAACGACATTCAGCGGAAGTCTCTCACCACCCTCCTAAACTCCCGACCCCCGCATGTCGTCATCAGAGTACAATCGCCACCCATCGCAGTCGAAGAGCTTCTGCTGCCTCGTGAGACCTGCGTAACTTTGACTCAATTACGTTCTGAATATTGAAGCAGGTTAGACTCCTACTTATCCAAAATCGACCCCGACATACTCAATATATGTCCGGCATGTGAAGGTCCCCCACGATACTAACCTACTACTATTCACATGCCTCTCATTCATCTAACACTCCTCTCTCTTTGGTACCAAACCCATCGGAACAGCATATTTCCTGGGCCTACCGTTAGATGAAATAGACGATGACAATTGGTGACTACACCGTACTGACAGCGCTTGATGACTGCTACAACAACAACAACGCATTTTTATGTAATGAAATCTGTATATTTATATAAAAAAGATTTTATTGTAACACAACAAATAAAATTTAGTAATTTTTGAGTTAAGTTTAACTTTACACTATCAGTTGTTAGTTTAATTGAAAATATCTAGAATTACACAGAATAGTTTGTCCTGAAAATTAAAACAAAATTAGGTATAAAGATATTTTTTGAAGTAACTGCAGAATACATTTACCCCCAGTTGGTTCGATAGGTGGCGCTGGCCTCGAGATGTCTCTAAAAATCGTATTTATTGTGCGCTTTGACTCAAATTCAAAACAATATTAACTCGAAGAAGTGAAATATTTTTCTGCAAAAATGGCTTGATAGATGGCGCTTGGCTAGCGAGGTCTCAAAAATCGAAACTTTTAATATTTTTGAAGATTTTATGAGAACATTTCTCAGATTTATCTAATAATTTTCATAAGTATCTTATCATTTTTATTTTTTGGGAACACGCAAACAAAATTTTATGAAAATTTTAATTTAACTGCTAATTATAATAAAACTGAAAGAGTCACGTCGATTTCGAAGGTAGGAAAGAAATATAATTATTAATTATTATTTTTTATTTAATTTATCATTTTTTTTTTTTTTTGGGAACACGCAAACAAAATTTTATGAAAATTTTAGATTAACTGCTAATTATAATTAAAATGAAAGAGTCACGTCGATTTCGAAGGTAGGAAAGAAATATAATTATTAAACTAACAGAAAAAAATACTTATACAAGGTGGCGCAAAATTAATCACCCTAGCAGAAGATTTATAATTTTTACAAATAGCGCCATACGTCAATCATAGTTGACACTTGTAAACTAGAAAGCGGAAGTATACAAACAGACAGGCAATGGAGTGCGTAAAAGTTGGTGCGCGACTACCATTCGGAAGTGTTCCAATCTCCGTGCATACTTTTCTTCTTCCTTTGCATATTTTGCTGATGATGGTTTTTCAACGTTTTGCGCGCATGAAACTATTTTACGTCATACGCATAAAACATCACCCATACAATTTTGGGAAATGCTGCCGAAGTGGCAGTCGATGACAGCAAATTTAATGTTAAATTAGAGGTGCCATACCATAACACCATAACCTTAACCGTAGTATTAACCATA
Source organism: Anastrepha obliqua (assembly GCF_027943255.1). Lineage (NCBI taxonomy): Eukaryota > Metazoa > Arthropoda > Insecta > Diptera > Tephritidae > Anastrepha > Anastrepha obliqua. The sequence continues at coordinate 26,778,891 of NC_072893.1, forward strand.
ATGATATTTACAGCCCTCTATGTTCTTATCGGTGCCATAGTCATAAGCAGCTGATATTTACAAATATTATCATTTATTTGTCCATTTCGAAGGGGCAAAGGTCTAAAGGAAAGGTAACAACATGAGCAGTGACGAGGAAATTCGTAATTTTTTTATTAATAGAATTGGTTTATATCGCACAATGCAGCAAATCAGCAATCAGTTGGTTACGGTTACGACGAAAAACCAATATTCAATTGGTCTGTACGGTTACGGTTATAGTACCATGTTATGAAATGTCACCTCTAATCGATTACAGTGTAGATATTTGGCATGGCTTCTTTGAAGTACATGGCATTCACAGGTGTTTACCGACTTAATTTCTTCTTCATCTCCTCAACTCCTGCAGAAATTATTGTAAGGTACACCCATTCTATTGGCTAGGCTGCTTTGGAAAGCCTGCAGTTAGTAGTCAGCGACCACCTTCTATTGGTTTCCGCGATTACAATCGAGTCAATCGCAGTGTACAGTTCATTTAGAGAAATGCCAATGTCCTCTACCACTCCCTGAAGGTCCAGTTTATAGCCTTCTCGTGCACACTCATCCACTCTTTTATTTCCCTCCGCTCTAGAGTGACCAAGAACCCAACAAAGTGCGGTGTTATGTTGTGTTTGATGTGCGCTGAGGCCAATGCCTTGATCGCTGCTTGACTATCAACAAAAATGTTAAGGTTTTCCGGAGGTAAGTTCACTAGTCTTATCGTCTTTGCTGCTTTGTCTATAGCGCGGATCTCAGCTTGGAAGACGTTACACCGGTTTGGGAAGCTAAAAAAGCAATTTAAGGATAATTTTTCCGAGTACACTCCCGATCCAGTACCACTGTCCAGTGACTTTAAGCCGTCAGCATAAATATCATCTGAAATAGCTCTAGTCTGTCTGTCTGGTATTTTTTTTTTTTGTTTTTTTTTGTTCTGTTTTTTTTTTGTTCTGTTTTTTTTTTTTTTGTCGGGACAGACTAGTACAGCACTCAGACACAATTAAATCCATTGTACTGCACTCTGATTCCCTTTTTTAATTTTCTTTAAATCTACTCGACCTCCAAAGAAATCTGAGTAGATCTTGTGGTGCCAAGGAGGTCGCTTCTTAACACATCAATGCCAACGACCTCAAGCCTGATTCGAGCGAAGGCGGAGCAGATGCACAGAAAGTGGTCCGCCATCTCATCCTCCTCTCCACATGCTGGGCAAAGTGCAGTGTCTGAGATGCCCATCTTTTCCATGTGCTTTGCCCATAGAAAGTGGCCCATCATCATCAGTCCACCCAGCCTCCTGCAGTCTTCTCTGCTTAGTGGCAGGAGAAACTGCGACAGTCGGTCGGACATGATGACAGGTAACATCAGTTTTGCCCATCTGCAGCCTCTCTCAGCCAACCAAGCTCGTTTGTGGGTTAGAGTAACCCGTTTGCTAACCGTGACTTTGATGGCTGCAAAATGGAGTGGCAGAACGGCCAACTTTCTTGGCCCGGAGCCCATTCTGGCTAAAAAGGAGAGATCTCTTTACCCGCGGTATCCACATGTCCCGGGACCCATGTTAGCATCAGACTATAATGTCTACTGACATAGTTCAGCCTGGATTTACAGGGCTTGACTAGCCTTGAAGTGGTTAGGAGGCTGTCTAAGGTCATGAGCGTGGCTTGCCTGTCGCTGCAGACACATACAGATCTGCCTCTCCATCTGTTTTCCCCCAACAACGGTCATCGCTTGAAACACAGATGCATGCATTCCAAGAGCAAAGTGCAGTTTTGTCCCGCTGGATTCCACGTAGCCGGAGCCGTGCTCGGAACTGGAGCCATCCGTGAAAATGCGAAAACAGTGTTTGCCGAGCTCATTTTCTGAGTTTGGCCACAATTGCACCTCTGACAACACCACACTGTATCTCTTGTCAAGCACGACTCTGTATGGCATGTAGTTAAGGGGCATGGCGAAGATCGTTGGGTCGAAGTTCATGCCTACTCTGTGCAATGCCAGACAGGGCCGTACCAATTCCCATCGTATTTCAGCCTGCAGATGGCCTTCAACGCCTCTCCTTGGATGAAAACATCAAGTGGTGGTAGACTCATCGGAGCATCTAATGCCGAGTATTTTTATTTTATAGTCTTTTCCAGATCTGTCTTGGGAATCAGATAGTCTGTTTTCGATGCGTCTTGCAAGTATTCCACAGATAGTAGAATTTTGATGCATGACCGTGCGTGTCTTCTTTTAGCATGCCTGCTGCTTTGATCGTGGAAGCAACGCCTCCCACCACACGAAAGCTCTATAAGTCAAAATGGGTCTGATGTTCATATTGTACGCCCAGTGGTTTATATACGGTTTCAGACCCCATTTTTTGCCAAATGTCCTTTACAGATACAAAAAAGGCATTCAAAGCTTTCTTCATCCTTTCCTAGGTGTTCCTCCTCAAGAAAGGTTTGAAAGAGCTTTATGCTTATGCCAAGATACTTGGCTTCGTTTGATAAGATTAGTGTTCCCCGATCAATAGATGGGAACTGAAAACTCGGCATCTCATGTCTTCTAGTGAACAGAACTTGTTCGGGCTTGGCCGGGTTAACCATTAGACCGTTTAAGGTCGCCCACTTCGAGCCCAGTTCGCTTAACGCTGATTGCATGAGTCCGCTGATAGTCGAAAGGAACTTCCCTGAGAATATCCTCCGTACTGTGCAAATTTCTTTGCAGTAGCCTCCTTACTACGCACTCTTTATTTTGTTTTTGTTGCCATTATTGCAATTTTTTGGTTTTGTTTGTTGCTCATTTCGATAAAATTCCGATAAAAATTAGTTGTTCCCTGCAGGGTTTATAAACATGAGCAAAAATTTTTATTTACATTTGCGACTCATAAATATCTCCTGGTGAATCAACCAAAATACCAACGAAGTAGATGTTAGATGACTCAGGTGGTACTGGAAAATTATTAGGTTGATTTTTCATGTTATTATTTGCACTATTTATGCGAAACTATTAATATGTGCATATGTACATGTATGTATGTATGTATGCATGTATGTGTGCATGCGTGTATGTGCATACCTATATTTAAGAACAAATTTAGTCAAATTTTGCTTTCAGCAAAGCCGCTCACATCTGCACATACTTAGCATACATGCCTTTGATATAGACCTCATCGTCGGGGAATAAACATTTGTAAACAAAAAGTGATGTTGATTTTCATCTTTCGCGCATTTATTTACTTGATGGCCAACATAAAACAATACCACCGAATATGAAATGCGAAGTTAAAAGCACGCAAAAATCGTTCGTTATGTGTGAAGGTTGCCCGAAATTGGTGCTGCTGTTGCTACGTACGAACACATGGCGAACAAAAAATGAGAGCAGAAAAAAAGGATTCTCAGAATTAATTAGAGGTCCGACGCTTAATTAAAAAGCTTTGCCATAACATCATTTAACTGAAGTTTAGCAAAAGAGCAAAAAAGCAAAAAAAGACGCGTATGCAAGAAATATACAGCACCGCGAAAATTTTTTATTTATGGTTTCAATGGTCGTCATGGCGGAGATGATCACACGCCATGCAATTAAAATATGTAGATAGAATACTGTATGTATGTGTGTATGTATGTACTTACAGTTGCGCACTTAAAAGTCTGGGTATGGAGTTAGCTTGTACTTACTTGTATGTGCGCCCAAGTCTCTCTTGAAACCGTAGTTTTTTAGACGAATCACAAATATTTTTTTTTACGACATTTTCGTTCTTGCCCGAATTTCGAAACAAGAAATGTTTTTCTAAGCAAAACATAATTCTTAAAAGAATATCAAGTCCTGCCGTCGTCTAAAATTTCAACATAACCTTTAAAGCGCGTTTACCCGTTTCCACGACAGTCGGTTCTACGTAACTGGAACGAACCAGATTTATATCCGGCCAAGGACTATCACTTTAGCAGCATTCCCCGTATGTGAGTATGGGGGGGGGGGGGGGGGGGTGGATGGTGATGCAGGCGGTTCCATACTTGTAGGGTTAGCATTTTTGATGTAATCTGTGATGAGTTTTTGCTTAGCTAGTTTAAAAACCGCACTATTTCAAAACCGTATAAAAACAGAATCTACTGTACCTCTCCCAGCGCTCGAACGCAAAGAACAGAGTCGTCACGGTTGACGATCTATAATATTATATAAGAAATACTTAAATTTACGTTCTAAAAGTTTTTTGACATATTCTTAAGGGGGTGGTAGGGTTTAGCGCTAAAAAAAGAACACTTTTTTTTTTTGAATTTTTTACAGAAATATGGCTTAAGATACTTTAATAAAATCAGTTGCATGTTATTGTACATCTTTTCAATAAGTTTTTAAAAAATATTAATAATAAAATATTGACAAATAAGCCCATGACAGAGTTTTTTTGGAGATATGTTTTTCGAGAGGTGCTCTGCGGTGCCAATCGGCATTCGTCGTAGAATCATCTGAAACTAAAAAAGTCGAATTTTTCATTTAAAGTATGACGTAATGCTCCCCCCCCCCCCCTTCCCCCCCATGAATAAAATTTTTTTGAATTAAAACTATATTTGGTGGCAAAAAAACGTAAAACGAGCATTTTTGGCGAAAAATTTCGCCATATTTGTAAGTGAAAAACAACCTTAAAAAAAAATAAAATAAAAAAAAACAGTGGGGGGGGAGGTATTTTTGATTTAGAAAACGTGTGCCAAATTTGAAAAGAATCGGTTGAATAGTTTCGGAGTTGTGATTGGCACCGACTTTTAAGAAGTCGTTTCGGGAAAAACGCGTTTGAAGAAATGACTCTGCAAAATTATCGATGCTCCGCATTCGAGGTAGAGTGCCTACAAAGGCTATAACTTTGAGAGTTCTGCTCCGATCCACTTAAAATTTTGACACAACATTCTTGAAATGATTTACTATAAGATGAGTGAAGAAAAAAAATTTCGATTTTGTGACTTAGAAAACCTGCTCTGATTTTAGCTAAGTCTCGACAATAGTACAGGAAGTGCTCAACTGTTTCTTCCACTTCCTCATCTCTACAACTTCCACTATATTCATGGGCGAAAACTCCTAGTCTCGTGAAATGCCTGCCAAATATCCAATGACCGGTTATACAAGCCACGACCTTCGAGATATCCTCTCTTGAGAGGCTAAGCGGTTCCTTTGTCTTTTTTTTGTTTATTCCCGGCCACAGTAGCCTAGCTGTTACGCATATGCCTTCATCCCTCCATGACCAATTGGCCTCTTCCATAATGTTATTCTTAATTATTTGTTTGGTCGTTGCCAACGCCAATAAATCTGAGTCGTTAGGGCCAATATCAAAAGTCGCTAGAAAGTCGCTAGCTCCATTAGGAGCGGATCCCAAATTTCATTCTGAGAGGTGCACAGGAGGCCAGCTGCGGACTTAAAATTTTTAGATGAATAGTAATTAAACAGTAATACCAACTCTACTGAAATTTGAGATCAACGGAAGTTAGATTCAATCTCCTGAAATACTGTTTTTTTTATTATGATTCGATAAATCTACAAAATTTTTTAACGCCTTGTTAATTTGTGTCTGAAAAACATTTGTATCTTTAAAATATCATTGGAAAGCATGAGTGATTCAAGAAATGTTGAAAAAGTTATTTATGTACGAAGTTGATCCAGAGTACTGGATTCAAATGGAAATTTGAATATTTATAAAATTAATAATATTAACTATTACGCTTTTATAATAAAACCAGGCAAATCATGCAACAATTTACTATATTATTATTAATTGAAGTCTTGAAATGGATTTATAAAATATATTTAAGCATAGTAAAGAAAAAGTGGCATAAAAAAGCTACGCTTTAAGGGGGAACACCACTGTGACAGCCAAAGAAATAAGTGATTTTTTTGGGGGAAAAAGAAGGAATTTGTGGATCGCATTTTTTTTATTTTATTAAGTGTCCGTTAAAGACTGTCATCCTAAATTTTTATGGAAAAATATTAATTTATAAAAAAAGTTATAAACAATCTCGTGGAGCATTTCCTCCTCCGTGGTCGCATCGATTACTCAAAAACGGATCATCTGGAATTAAATATTGAAATTGCTTATTAATTTGTATAAATGTTGTTGTACGTACGGAATTTCGAAAATTTTCATTTGAAAAAAACGGCGACGGATTGAAAGGTAAAGGGCATTCACGAGCAATCAAGTTGACAGAAAAGTATCTATTGCCTAAAACGGTTTTGATTTGCTCTCCAAAAGTCGCCAGATAAGTCGCTAAATCATTTTTATCGTCAAAACTTTTTTTTTGTCGCCAAGACTCAAGCAAAAGTCGTCAATTCTAGCGACAAAGTCGCTAAATTGGCAACACTGGTCGTTGCCATAGGTATCCCAATGGTACTTCTATCACTGAGCAGTTGAAGAGCAGTACTTTTCCTGGCTAGCGCATCGGCTTTACAATTTCCTTCAATATCTCTGTGCCCCGGAACCCGAATAAGACCGACCTCAAATACGACACTAATATCATTTAGGGCTGGCCGGCATTTCTGTGCAACCTTTGATCGTAGTATAGCCCGCATTCATTGATTTAATGGCCGCCTGGCTATCCGAGAATATATTGTATTTATCGTAATTTTTGTTATGCCACTTCTTTTATAGCTAGAACTGTTAAGCGCTGCAGTAGCGGGCTAGTCGAACGGATAGTTCCAGTCCTAATTCCTTCGAAAATACTCCATAGCCAACCTTTTCGTCTAGCTTCGAATCATCTGCATAGAAATTTGATTGCCCCCTTCTCCATGGCCTTGGTGTCTGCCACTCGCTTATTGACGGTATGCTCAATATGAGAAAGACTAACCAGAGAGAAAACTTGCCAAAGAGAGACAAATCATTGAAAGCGGCAGCACTAGAAATGGTATGGAAAGAATTCATTGAAGTTTTCAAATGGCTAGCTCATATGCTCTGCGTCCTACCAAAAGGCCACCTTTGGCAACGAAAAGTGTTGATGACACCATTTATTACCAGATAATAGTTTGATCCCAGCCATACGAATCCATGTTTTGTAATGAAAAAAACTCGTTGAAATGCGTCTCCATATAACGAAGTCGCAAACTCTTTTTTATATGGAAGAAATCATCCAACACCGGTATCAAAAAAAATTTACAAACATCAACACGACTTTTTGAAGTGGCTTCAAACTTGCAAAATATTTATTTTTTAACAAACTTTTTCACTAAAAAAATTAAATTATTATAACAAAAGTAAAGTAGCAAAAATGTTAGCTATTTTGTGTGTCCGATTTTTTATATTCGCAACTGTATGAATACTTCGAATGTGTATTTGTGTAAAATAAGCAGTGATATTCTCCCTGTGTATATAAGTACATGCACACATATGTATAGGACATAAATGAAGATTTATTATGAGTAAATCATTGTCGTCTTTTTTATGATTTTTTTTGTTGAACAGGAACTGGTTGGTCTCCAGTAAAAAGGCTTTATTATTATTATTCTTTAATTGTTAGCATTTCCTATAGACTATTTAAAATTTATAAATAGATTTTTCTTTCTCTCTTCGGATATCCACAATAATTGTGAGTATACATTCTGTCAAAAAAGTGCCGGGAATTGTTCAATAAAACGCTAAATAATTGTTTAATCATCAAAATTTAATTTGTCGCCTTCAAAATAGGCTCCATTCAAAGCAATACACATATGCCAACGATTAGTCCAGTCATCGGAGCACTTTTTAAACGCGTTTCAAGAGATCTTTTCAGCTCCTTCAATAAATTCTCCTTAATGGCCTCTATCGACTCAAAGCGGCGTCCGCGGAGTGGCAATTTGGGAAAAGGAAAAAGTCATAGTGGTTGTTCGATGATATTTGTCGAGTTTTTGGTCAAAAAAGTGTTCACAATATGAGCCTTGTGAGACGGTGCGTTATTATAGTCCAAGATCCATAAGTTTTCTTTACACAAATTGGGCCGTTTCCTACGCACTTTCTGCATTCTTTCTCAAACGTCGCACAACTTCCAAATAATATTATTCACTTACCGTAGAACCATTTGGAATGAATTCCGAGTGCACAACACCCTAATAATCAAAGAAAACGAGTAGCATAACTTTCCTTTCTACCCGACTTTAGCATGGTTTTTTGGGTTTCGGCGCATGTGGATAGCGCCACTCAGTCGCCTAGTTGCATGTTGACTGGCTTGCATGTCAAACTTATATACCCACGTCTCATCACCTGTGATGATGCGCTGGATAAACGCTGGGTATGAATACACTTTCTCAAGCATGCCTTCAGCCACCTTCTTCCGATGAATTTTTTGAAAGAAATTCAACTCTCTTGGAACGAGTCGAGCAGCCACACGTCTTAGTGTCCCATGCCCAATTGATGGTGTAAAATGTTGCGAATTGATTCGTGAGACGTGAGCTACTTCCCTCAAACTTAAATGATGCTGTTCTAACACCATTTCCTTGACTTTGTCGACACTTTCATGCGTTGAAGACGTTGATGGGCGACCAGATCGGGGCAAATCTTCCACGACTTCCCGGCCTTCTGCAAAGCCTTTTACCATTTGTATACCCGTGTTTTTGATGAAGCACACTCGCCATAGGCTATCTGCAACATTTTCAAAGATTCGGCACACGAAATCCCGTTCAAAATACAAAACTGAAGACAGATTCTTTGTTCGATATTTTTATCCATAGTGAAAATCGGTTATGTACCTACATATGCAGCACAATATCCGTTGCAAGCCCCGTATTTGATCATGGGTTATTAGCATACAAGTAATCTGACGCTACATAATAAAAATATTGACTTGAAATCCCTCGCAAAAATTCTTCAAAATATTCAATAAAATAATTCTTAATAACCGCCTGGATGAGTAAACTCAATTTCAAAAGGAAAGCAACTGGAGCTAACTACCGCAAAGAAATAAAGCAGGTCATAACAAACATACGAAAATTACGCCCCCAGTAACAAAACCAAACTTAACAAAGCATCACAATAATTGAATAGTGAAATAAATTTTATTAAAACTGAATCAATGAATCAATACATTTCAAGCTTAAGACCTGATAAAAAAGGTGACTACTCACTTTAGAAGTGTACTAAATATTTGAAAATACTGAATTGTCATGGTCTCCAATCAGAAAAGATAATAATACATAGGCAAAAAGTGGCAAGGACAAGCCAATAGCTTTTGCAAAACACTTAACAAAAACTTTCCAACCCAACGAAAATCAATGTGACAATTTGTGAACGAAAACACCCCAATTTCATTCATTACTATAAAAGAAGTCAAATGAGAAATACAACCAGAAGATAAAAAAGCACCCTGACTGGATTTAATTACAGCTGAGATGTTAAAATAGGTACCCTATATAAGTTTGGTTAAATTCTTCTTCTTAATTGGCGCGATAACCGTTTACGTGATTTTGACCGAATTTAACAAAACGCTTTCTCGTTGGGCACACCAAGTGAAGCCAAGTCCTTCTCCAGCTGTTCATTCCAAAGCAGACCAAAGAGACCAACCTCTTCCTCTGCTACCACCAGCTGGTACCACATCAAATACTTTCATAGCTGGGTCGTCGGTATCCATTCGGACGACATGACCCAGCCAACGTAGCCGCTGGATCTTTATTCGCTGCACTATGTCTATGTCGTCGTAAAGCTCATACAGCTCGTTGTTCCATCACCTATGACATTCGCCGTCGCCAACGTGCAAAGGTCCAAAAATCTTCCGCAGAATCTTTCTCTCAAACACTCGCAGCATCGCTTCATTGGATGTTGTCATCGCCCACGCTTCTGCGCCATACGTTAGGACGGGTATGATGAGAGTCTTGTAGAGTCTTAGTTTTGTTCGACGAGAGAGGACTTTACTGCTCAATTGCCTACTTAGTCCAAAGTAGCACTTGTTGGCAAGAGAGATTCTACGTTGGATTTCTAGACTGACACTGTTAGCGGTGTTAATGCTGGTTCCTTAATAAACGAAGTCTTTTACAACCAACCAAACTGTCAACAGCGACGTGGGTATCGATACGCGAGTGCGCCGACAGTTTGTTTGATGACAGGAGGTACTTCGTTTTGTCCTCTTTCACCACCAGACCCATTCGCTTTGCGAATATGTATTTTATATTGTATGTTGGTCTTAAAAAAAATAGTCATACACAATTTTTCCAAAAACCTTTACAGAAAGAAATCCAATAGCGTCAAATTGCATGATCTTGGTGACCAATTCACATGAACGCGGCGTGGCGTAAGGTAATAGATGTTGTCGAAGCGTTTCGGCAATACTTTCATCATCTCAGTAGAGAACCTCTTTAAACGAGTGGAGGTTCGAGTGACTACAAATCGGTTGAACACGGCTCACAGTGGTGGGCGTTGCCTTCAAAGAAGCGTAACCGCCAAACCCCGGAGGCAATTCTGCTTTGAAGAAGGAAGCACATTGCAGATAGGTGTAAAGTGTGTACCACTTTGATTTGTGTGTTTGATTGATTTTACTGTGTTTTTTTTTTATTTTTTGAATTTTTTATTATTATTTTTTAATTAGCTGAATGCATCGTGTTAATAATTAACCCAGTAGTGTAATTAATATAATAAACAAAAAAATTCTTTTATTATTTTAGGGGGTGCATGAAGACATGTACACGTTGCAGCCACATGTGAAATTGTTTAAGGATTTAAATATCCTTGCCAGAGATGCGACCTTCCGAAGTGCAACTTTAGTGTACCCCGTAACATCTATGGACGACTTTTATCGTTTGCATGCCTATTACTCCAGGGTAAGTGACGGAACTTGCTTTACAGTAACAATTACATACATAAAAACACTAGGTTGTTCAATAAGTTTTGCGGTTCGATAAGAGAGGGCGTTGCTACTAGCCTATTTTTTTTACATTTTTTTTCATATGAAGGTATGTGAAGTTTCATCAATCAACAACCTAGTAGCTAAAAATCAAGTATCGTGCAGTGGTTGAATTTTTATTTTTGAAAGATTTAAAAGCAAAGGAAATTTATGGAGGAATGTTGAAAGTGTATAAAGTCTTTTCGCCATCGATTATGACAGTAGAAAGATGGGTTGCTGAATTTAAATGTGGTCGCACGAGCCTTGAAGACGACGCACGTCAAGGACATCCAAAAACAGCAACAAGATCAGAAATCGTAGAAAAAAAATACAGAATTACGTATTGGAAAATCGTCGAAAGCCTGAAAGAGATTTAGTAGAAGACCTAGGCATGGGATACGGTACACTAGACAGGGCTAGTTTACTGGGGCGGGAGCCCATGATCGGGAAAAACCCGACTCACTCCGGTAACGTAGAACCGGCTGCCATGGGAATGAAACCTTAGGCATCTCATTTGGCAGTGGAAGCCATATTTTGACTAAAGTATTGGGCTTCAGAAAGCTGCGTGCAGCACAATGAGTGCCGCATTCGCTAACAATGGGACAAAAATGCATTCGAATGCGACTCTCTCAACAATCAGCAACATTTCGAGCGTTTTCGAAAGGATAAAGTGGACCTTGTGCGTCAATTCATCACTATAGATGAGACGTGGGTCTATCACCATGATTCTAAATCGAAACAAGAGGCTAAAGAGTGGTATGAACTTGGTTCTTCGGCTCCGAAACGAGTTCGTGTCCAGAAATCGGCTAAGAAGATGTTAGCATCAGTAATTTTGTTTGTGAAACTGGTAAAACTACAAAATCGGAATATTATTGTAACCTTTTAGGCCAGCTGAACGAAAAAAAAATCGTGAAAAATAACCCACTTTGCAGGAAAAACGGACATGGTACTTTTTACCAGGAAGTACAAGGTCCCGGCGTGGAACCTCCCGAAGCTATGTAACAACGAACTACTACTCAAAGATCATGCGAGGTACCTCGGAGTAATACTGGACAGCAAATTGCTGTGGAAGCACAATGTTGAGGAGAGGGTGAAAAAGGCCAGTAATGCGTTGAACGCATGTAAAAGAATACTGGGCGTTACTTGGGGTCTATCACCCTCTCTGATGCATTGGTGCTACACGGCAGTAGTCAGGCCGATATTGCTGCATGGAGCCTTAGTATGGTGGGCTGCGACAAGAAAACTGGCATACTTAATGCCACTGGAAAGGATTCAACGACTCGCTGCTCTGTCCGATGAAAACCACTCCAACGGCGTCGCTGTAAATGATATTCAGCATGCCACCTATTGACCTTATGGCAGAAAACCTGGCAGCTAGTGGCAGAGGAGGCTAGTGCTTGTGAGGGCATTCACATGCAGAACCTTCGGTCACAGCTCAATAGGAAAGTGGAGCGCAGGTTGCACGGGCTACATGGCTCCGTACTTTAATTGGGAGAGAAGATTTCGCACTATAATTGAAGAGGAGGGATTGCACAAAGGCATGAAGCCAGGCCATAGAACTTTTCACATCTATACAGACGGCTCTAAAACTTTAGACGGAGTGGGAGCGGGAATTTACTTACAAGCGGAAGTTGTTGCTGTGCTGTGGGGAAAGCCGCGGAGCTCTCATCCGAGGCTTTGTGTATGTTTTCATTGGGGGAGGTTTTTAAGAAGAAGAAGAAAGCCGCGGAGCTAGGCTACACAAGAAAGAGAAAGAACTCAACAATTAATATATACGTGGACAGTCAAGCAGCAATAAAAGCAAGCAATAAGCTCATATTGTATTAAGTCCAAAAATGTTCGACGGAGCAGGGAGGCCATAGAAAGGCTAGCCGCAAACAGTAGGCTGCATATCTACTGGGTACCTGGTCACAAAGGCATTATGGGGAACGAAATAGTAGATGAGATAGCAAAAAGTGCTGTTAGACTTCCTTTTGAACAAGAGAACGACGTACAAAAACCGCTAAATACTATATGCAACGAAATCGACGACTACATGAAAATCCTAGTGGAAGCTAGGTGAACTAATCTGACCACATGCAAAACAGCCAAAGTTATGTCTAGAAATAAGGACAAAAAACTGGCTCAATTCGTATTTACGCTCTCGCAAAAGGACTGCAGAACTATCATAGGTATGCTAACAAGTCAAAATCTATTGGCCGCAGATGCGTACAAGATAGGGATTGCTAACACGGACAAATGCAGGAAATGCAGAGAGGATGTTGAGGAAACTTTAGAACACCTTCTGTGCGTTTGTCCGGCATTATCAAAAACGCGACCAAGATGCCTGGGAGCCCCACTGTTTGAGAGTCTGGAAGACGTCTCAAAAGCGGAGCTCCCAGCTCTACTTAGATTCGCCAAAAGCGCTGACATCCTACATGATGCCTAATTTCGGTATTCATAGAGGTCGGTCTCCATCGGGTATCGCTAGGGACTAAAAGGTCTATGCGTGGCTTATTGCCAACCAGGCTAACCTAACCTAACCTACCCACTTTGCAAAAGAAAAAAAATCTTTTTCATCAGAACAATGCACCCCGTCACAAGAGCATTTTGACAATGGCTAAACTCTATGAATTAAAGTTCGAGTTGTTGGAGTACTTACCGTATTCACCAGATTCGACCCTAGCGACTTCCATCTGTTTCCGGGCCTAAAAAAATTCATGCGTGGAAAGTATTTTTCATCAAATGATGAGTTCACAACAACTGAGGAAACACATTTTGCAGCCCTTCCTGATGCTCATTTCAGGGATGAAATTCGTTAATTGGAATCTCGCTGGAACAAGTATATTGGTGATCCGGGATAAGTATATTTGAAACAGTAAAACTATGCTTTTCTAATCGAACCGCAAAACTTATTGAGCACCCTGGTACATACTACTGTGTCCAAAAAATAAGGTGACATTTGATTTTAAACTGCGCGCTTTGAAGGATTAGGAGAATTCTTTTTTTTTTTAGGTTGGTAGTACTGTGAGTGACATCTATGTCAAATTTCATGTGAAATATTCATTTACTGTTTGAGATACGCGTCGTTTTGTGAGCTGCTAAAAGTGAGTTTCTCGTTTTTTGCAATGTCGAAATTTGTTGAGCAAAGAATTTGCATTAAATTTTGTTTGCGGAATCAATTTTCGGATACGTTGAAGATGGTGCAGAAAGCCTTTGGTGATGAGGCTATGTCTAAAAAAAATGTTTACAAGTGGTATAGTGAGTTCCAAGCCGGTCGTGAACGTGTCGAAGACGAAGAGCGTCCTGGGCGACCATCAACCTCAACTGACGAAGCTCACGTCCAACAAATCAAAGATTTGGTGTTGAAAAACCGTCGATTAACGATTAGAGACCTTGCTGATGATGTTGGCATATCGAAAGGCTCAGTCAATACCATTTTGAAGGATGTTTTGGGCCTCAAGCGCGTCAAATCTCGACTGGTACCGAAAACATTGAATTTTTTGGACTCGTAATTCGTGATCATTTCATCAAAAACTCAACCCATATCGTTCCGCAACCACCGTATTCACCTGATCTGGCACCGTGCGACTTCTGGCTGTTCAGCAGGCTCAAAAGACCGCTCCGGGGACACCGTTTTGACACGATAGAGGAGATTCAAGCCGCAACGAAGACGGAACTGAAGGCCATCCCGGAAAGTGACTACAACCAGTGTTTCGAAAATTGGAAAAAACGTTGGCATAAGTGCATTGTGTCGGGAGGGGATTACTTTGAAGGGGATGAAATTGATTTGGAAGAATAAATAAAGAATTTTCAAAATAAATACAATGTCACCTTATTTTTTGGACACAGTAGTACTTATTTCTAGTTTTTCTTAAAACAATTACACTCTTTCCGCCATTTTCAGTATCATTTAGAATTAGTACAACAACGCAGCTTCGATTTGGAGCGTAAATCCTATCGGATAGCCAACGGTTCAATATCAAATAACATACTCGAAATACGCTGGCCACTTGGTGTGCCACTTGGTTCTGCGCCCGAAACGCGGCATGACATCATAACATGGCATCTCATCAACCACACACACATCTTTCTGCCCAATGCCGAAAATGTGGTCGAGCCGCTGAGTCACAACGAAAAGTTGGATTTTGATAGAGTGCTTGAAATTGCGATTGCCTACGCCAAACGGAAGCATCCGCATTTGCAGTTTGTCAACTTGCATACAGTCTACAGGAAATTCGATGCGACGCGTGGCATGGATTATCAATTGCATTTAAATTTGCGTGACACCAGCCGTACAGATGAGTTGGTGACGAAAAGTTTTCAAGTTGTTAAGCCACTGGGGCGCGTTGAGGTGATACCATCGCCATATGTCACCGAAAGTACACGCATTGCCATTATGGTGCCCACTTTTGAGCATCAAGCAGAGGATGGTATTAATTTCATAGCGGAATATGAACGCATTTGCATGCAAAATCAGGATAACACATTTCTACTGATGGTATGTTGAGGCAGCAAGAAAGTGAATTCAATAAATAACTTTTTTAATATTACATTACCTAACCCGCTAGATTTTCCTCTATCGATACGATTCCATGAGCAAAGGTGACAACGATCCATTCAAAAGTCTCAAAACGCTCGCTTTAGATCTATCAACAAAGTACAAAAATGATGGTTCGCGCATAGCTTGGGTATCCATACGCCTGCCGTCAATACTTAGTGATGCGCCACCACCCGAGGATATTATGCTCAACTCCGTGTATGGACGTAATGAAATATTAAGTGTTGTGGTGGCAGATTTGGCGCTGCCCAAAATCGGACTCGATAGTCTTGTGCTGATGGCGTCAACCGATATCACTTTCAAAGCGGACTTTTTGAACCGAGTAAGTGCTTGAAAAGTGTGAACAATAACATTTTTGAATACCATTTCGTTACTTATGTACATATTTTCCATCATCACATTTAGGTTCGTATGAATACCATTCAGGGTTTCCAAATATATTCGCCCATAGGCTTTATGATGTATCCATGCAGGTTGGCGCACTTTTGTAAGGAATGTGAATCGTGTGATGTCAGTCAAGGAACCGGCTATTTTGATAAATGGAATTACGATCTAACAGCGTTCTACAGTCGTGATTATGTGCAAGGTAAGTAATATAAAAGTGACGATTGAATTGATGCGTACGTCACAATGTTTGCAAAGCAATGAAAGGGAGCCAGTACACTCCAATCGAAAAGTACATATTTATCTGAAAGTAGTGTGACCTCATCGTTGATTTTCGCATAAGAAGCGCGTGAAGTATGAAGTTATCTATTTGAAGAATTGCACATAAAGTACACAGGTCTACAAAATCCCGTTTTTGACGTGATAACGTCTTATAATTCAATTTAACAGGCTGCACGCACGAAAAAATGTGTCGTTACCTTGCTCATTAGTGTTACCTTGCTCATTGCCGTTACCTTGCTCATTGCCGTTACCTTGAATAAACTGCAAGCGAAAGCACGGAACGAACGACAAAGCAAACAAAGCAAATGAACGGCAACGTTCGACATCTTGCTCTTTTCTACTTAAGTGAGCGTATATGTGTATGTATATGCGCATATGTACATATATAATAGGACTATGAATAAGTTCGTGCGGTTTTTTTCGAAATTTGAAACTTTATTGACGTAAAATGGTTACAAATTTAATATTCAAAGTATTGTCCATCGCTTGCTACTACTTTTTCCCATCTTTCTGGCAATTCACGGATTCCCTTTGTGAAAAATTCGGTCGGTTTTGCCGCAATCCACGAATCGATCCATTTTTTGACTTCATCGTAATTACGGAAGTGCTGGTCAGCCAGGCCATGTTGCATCGATCGGAAGAGATAGTAATCGGATGGCGCAAGGTCTGGACTATACGGCGGGGGGGGTAGGACATCCCATTTGAGCGTTTCTAAGTATGTTTTGACCACTTGTGCAACATGTGGCCGATCATTGTCATGTTGCAAAATAACTTTGTCGTGTCTATCGGCGTATTGCGGCCGTTTTTCTCGCAGTGCTCGGCTCAAACGCATCAATTGTCGTCGGTAGACATCCCCCGTAATCGTTTCATTCGGTTTCAGTAGCTCATAATACACAACACCCAGCTGGTCCCACCAGATACACAGCATAACCTTCAGGCCATGAATATTCTGCGCCGACGTCGATGTTGAAGCATGGCCAGGGTATCCATACGTTGCCCGACGTTTTGGATTGTCGTAATGGACCCACTTTTCATCGCCAGTCACAATTCGATGCAAAAAACCCTTTCTTTTGTGCCGTTGAAGCAGTTGTTCGCATGCCATAAAACGGCGTTCAACGTCTCTTGGCTTCAATTCATACGGCACCCAATGGCCTACCTTTCGGATCATTCCCATGGCTTTTAAACGTTTGGAAATGGTTGATTGATCAACTCCCAAAGTTTTGGCAACCTCTTCTTGCGTTTGAGCCGGATCTTGATCGAGCAATTCCTCCAATTCGGTATCCATGAACTTTGGCGGCGCACCCTCGCGTTCTTCGTCTTCCAAGCCAAAATCACCACTTTTAAAGCGTGCAAACCACTTCTGGCACGTTCGCTCAGCTAGAGCATGCTCACCATAAACTTCCACCAAGATACGATGACTTTCGGCTGCTTTTTTCTTCATATTAAAATAATGAAGAAGAATTCCCCGCAAAAACACATTATTTGGCACGAAATTCGACATTTTCAAGTGTGGTAAAAATATTTTGGTTTACGCTTCAAATAAAAAACTTATACTGACGTTTGTGCCTTACGACAGTAGCTCTCCAATGAATGTTTGGAAATGTGGATCGATGGAATAATAATCAAGTTACGCCATCTGTTGTAAAACCGCAAGGAACTTATTCATAGTCCTATTAATATAAATTCACGTATTTGTATTTGCATATGCCTTCTTATTGATTATTATTAATTGATTTACTTGAAGAATTTAAAATAAAACCAAGTTTGTTAATAATACCTGTTGTTTTAATGTTATTATTATTTTTTGACGTGATAACGTCTTATAATTCTATGTAGCGGCTGCACACACCAAAAAATGCGTCGTTACCTTGCTTGAACAGCATGTTATGTTATGTTATGATATGTTATATTATGTTATGTTATGTTATGTTATGTTATGTTATGTTATGTTATGTTATGTTATGTTATGTTATGTTATGTTATGTTATGTTATGTTATGTTATGTTATGTTATGTTATGTTATGTTATGTTATGTTATGTTATGTTATGTTATGTTATGTTATGTTATGTTATGTTATGTTATGTTATGTTATGTTATGTTATGTTATGTTATGTTATGTTATGTTATGTTATGTTATGTTATGTTATGTTATGTTATGTTATGTTATGTTATGTTATGTTATGTTATGTTATGTTATGTTATGTTATGTTATGTTATGTTATGTTATGTTATGTTATGTTATGTTAAAGTATATTATGTTATGTTAATGTTAACTCATTCTCTATATCCATACAAAATATCTATCAAACAAATAAAATTAAAATTTTCTTTTGAAAAATGCAACCATTCAATCAGTATTTTCTTATGACGTTATCACGTTAAACTATCGTCAGTAAACCGACTTTACAGACAACCTCTTTTTTTTTTCTTTTGTTATATAAGCCCGATATCCATTGATATAAGACTGTTTGGTGCTTAAGGGGTTACATGGGTTTCGTGTGTTCAAAAAATCGATTTTTTTAATTTCTACGACATCTCTCTCTCATTTTGAATTAGTTTCGGAGATACAGCCTTTGGAAGGTGTACGCTCCAAGCCACTTTTATTGTTACTCAAAACTTGAAACGCGGTTTTCTCGGAACCGTTTTTTCAAAGTCGGTTGTCAAATGTTCTCGAAAACTACTCAACCGATCTTGATGAAATTTTACACAGGTGTTCGAGATACAATTTACTCGTGCTTAGACGAAGGATTTTTTTTTTCAATTATAACTATTTTAACCCTTTCAATATCTACGGATTTTTTTGTTAAGGGGAAAAAATATTTAACCATGAAAAGTTATTACTAGTGATCTAAATAGTATGTCCTCTTGTATAAATAAAGAAATTATTTTTAGGAATTGAGAAAATGTCCTGGGAAAACATTGTCCCACCCGTAATAAACAGTGGGGCACACGTGTCCCAATAGTACCTATAAACGTAAACTATTAAATTAAGGACTCGGTGATATCCTTCTTTATTTTCATTTATTGAATTCATTGAGTTCCTTTTATTGGTTCTTTGTACGGTTGTCATCTTATCAGTATGGCAATTGTTGATCAGTAAAACGTCTTTGGTGTCTTGCCATTTACAGACCAAACACCCTTTATTATTAAATTTGAAACGTAGGCACCCCTTTCCATTTTTGGTCCATCAGTACTTGGTAATAGCTTCCTATTCTCCATAATGGTGCCTACTAAACCAAACTCCAAAGATTGTGCTAAATGTACGGTAGTATACAACCGATCACAGCAAATTACTGCCATTGGATTCGATATTGTTGCACACAATTTTTTTACAACTCGTTCTCCAAGAGTACCCTCTGCTTGAACCTGTTCCTTCCCAGAATAAATATCAATATCATAGCTGTACCTAGTTATGGAATCACATCTTTTCCAAATTTTAATTCCTCTTTTGATAGGCTTCATTGGGTTGTATTGTTTCAAAGTAGACCTTCCTTTGAATTTTGCCATAGCTTCGTCAATCGATTGATAAACGCAGTCAGTGCGAAATTTTTTAAAAGTACTGTATATTTTAGGCAAAACACCATTTCATCAATATAATAAGTTTTAGTAGCATCTGATGGCTTTATTGGATCAGTGACATAAAGCTTTGATGACAGAAGTAAAAACCGATCTCGGCTGATGCAGTTCTTCATAGCCATGTTGCCCAAAGATTGATTTTGTGACCAATACATATGCATGTGGGGTAGTTGGTTATATGACATGACCATGTATACACCGACAACGATCATCATTTCGTATTGATCCGTTGGTTGTACTAAGGCTTTTCCCTTCTTAGATGTAGAAGCATTTCGGTTACTTTGTTTATTTTATTGTTAAGTATTTTGATTCGCTTATTTGTGCAGTCGGCAATTTGTATAGGGTTATTCAATAGGCGCGCTTCAACTTTTTTCCGATAGGGAGGGCGAACGACGCAATATTTTTTATTTTTCGCTTGTCATTTGTAAACTTCATTAGTATACATTTCATCATGGAACGCTACACACTTGAGCAACGATTGCAAATCGTGCAAATTTTTTATGAAAATAATCGTTCTGTTGCTGCTACTTTAAGAGCATTACGGCCATTTTACGGTCCATTTAACAAGCCGTCCCGTTTTGGGATTATGTGAAGTCATTGGTCTACAGTAACAAGCCGGCGACGATTTGTGAGCTCAGAGCCAATATTGAACGCGAAATTGCTGGAATTTCGGCCGATTTATGCAAAAGAGTGGTCGAAAATTGGGTTCAACGATTGGACTTCGTAAAACGTGCACGCGGTGGTCATGCAAAAGAAATCAAATTTCATACTTAAATGTATATGTTCAAACTCGATGATAAAAAAAAAAAAAAATAGTTAAAAAAGTCAAACCGTTTATGTTTTATTCAAAAAAATTCAAAAGTTGAAGCGCTCTTACTGAAAAACCCCATATAAACCAGCTTCTTGGGAAAATCTTGAAAAATATATCGAGTTCTCTTGAACTTCTATCAATTTTAGCAAGAATGGTCGGCATTTGCAAAGCCGGAATAGTTTTTCTGGGAATGAAATTGGAATTATTGTTGTCCCATACTAAGTGTTCTGGGACTGGCTCTTGCATCTCCTCATCACGTTGCACTGGCAAAGTAAGATCATAATCTAAATCCGAATCACTTTCGTATGAACTTTCATCTGAATAATTTGGGTCAATAACACTATCATCGTCGAAGTCACTGCAGCTCTCAGAATCACTCTCTTCTAATAAGCTTCGTATTACGTCTTCATTATTTATTCGTAAACGCTTTCTGTCCGGGTTGTATCGCTGGTTGAAAAAAGTTGAAAATTGTAATTGTTTAATATGATACTGTTGGGACACATGCATCCCAATGGCAAGCTCTGCTGGGACACATATGTCCCAGATTTAGATTATGATCTGGTGGAATGGTGGGTACAATTTTAACACTATCAATTTCACAAATGTTTATTTTTATTCGCAGGATATTACCTGTTCATGTTTCCACCAATTTCACAAAAAAATCACACTCAGTAGATCTATAATTGTCGTTTTTCCACTTACTGACCTAGCACGTGCTACGATTTAACTACGACTGCAAAACATGTGTAGAGAAGAATACAAAGTATAACGGGTTATACGGAGCATAATTGATGGTATATCTCGTAAAAAACTGATGGGAAGAAAATACACAGCGATGCAAAGAAATATTTGGCATTTAGTAAAACGAAAACACTCATTGGGACGTATGTGTCCCGTTAGTATTGAAATGGTTAAAAAACAAAATGTCAAGCAAATTTGACCGAAATTTTCATTTTTTTGGAAAAATGTTTGCCAAATTTCCAATTCTTACTTTTTTTCTTCGTTCAAGCACGAGTTTATGGTCTTAACTGAAACACTTATTTTTTTTATTTTTTTTTATGGTCACCGGAAATAACGTCACAACGGAGGAGTTTTAACATTTTTTTTTTGAAAATTTCAGAAATTATTCTCTAAATATGTACATATCTATAGACAGAAAAAAGTTTGAATTAAATAAATAATTTTTTACATAGAAAAAAAAAATTGAAAATAGGCATTTTTTTACCCGACAAAACCCATGTAACCCCTTAACACATCTACCTCATAAAATAACTACTCGCCGGCTTTTGAGGTTTCTGATTTAAAAAAATTTAGCTAAAGTGATCAAGCGGAACCCTCTGAGATTTTTAGAGTCGCTGATTACTGACGCTGATGTCACTTGGAGTTTTAAAAACTTACATCGAAGTAGTTATTTTAGTTTAGTAGTAATTTAACTTCGCTCATAAGAATTTGCAATTCGATCCCTCTGCACCTTAAAGAGTTAACCCCATTTTATGTATTTAATGTTGTTAATTTTTATGGAACTTGCATAATAACTATATCTTCTTCTTCTTAATTGGTGCGGTAACCGCTTATGCGATTTTAGCCGATCCTTAGTTCGTCATCAGTATAGGAAGTTCTCATCCTAGGCTTTGTACATCTTTTTTTAAGTGGGGGGGTCTTAAACCCAGCCCGCAACAGCTATCCTGGGATGCTTCGCCTTCTCACGTAGGCTCACTCCCGAACGGCTGTTCGGAAGCTACGCAGAGGATACTTGGGCTAATCCCGGAAGTTGCGAGCTGCTTGAACAATGTGTAGAAGAATCGTCCCGGCCACTCCCAAGTGAATGGCGATCAGTAACTTTCCCCACTTGCGTGGACTTCTACATATGGAACCATCCCCATAATAACCATTTAAAAGCGTAAAATTGATGTTTAATTTAAATGTCCATAAACACGCGGGTTTCTACGGATTTATGATGGTGGTGGTGGTGGTAGAGGTGTTCTCTGAGTAGCACAGCCCAGACCCAATTAGCACAAAAGATGCCATTTTGATAGACCACTTGTAGAACCACTACTTTTTATTAGTCAAACCACTTTAATTTGACTATGAATCTGCCTATGTCGTCTATTTTCTTTTCTGCAATTTCTTTCAAGTTCACCATCGATAATTCCCCCAGCGTTCCATGCCATAGAGCACCCAGACTTGGGCACTCACCAAAGTAGTTAAAGACTGCTTCTTTAGATTCTTCTTGATTGCAGCTTCTATGTTACATCTATCGTTGCTCGGCCACCCCATCTTTCTGCCATGGTCTCCCAAAGGTCAGTGGTCGGTTATTGTTGACGTAATTCTGAATATGCCTGCTCGTGGTTTTCTTAGCAACTCGTCAATTCTGGATTTGTTGAAATTGGGCCACGTTTGTTTAGTTATTTTGCAGGTATCCGCGTTAGTCCATCTGTCAACGGCCTGCTTCTGGAATATCGAGAAGATCTCTCTTTTACACACGCCTTGGGGGCAGCCTATTTTTACCGCTTTGGATTCGTCATAGGATGCCCCTTGTTTTGCCAGTTTATCAACTTTCTCATTTCCTTCTTTCATTTCTGCGGATTTATACTTCCAATTTTTAAAAAACCGCGACGTGATGAGCATTTTGGACCTAAAAGTCGTTTTCAACACTCAAAACTACTTTGGAAACCAGCAGAAATACTATGTAGACCTGTGTTATTATACTGCCCATGTATATACATAGGTTCTCGGACCACTACAAAATAAAACTTCTATATCTATCTATATATGAATCGACAACGTATTCCATCTTGATCGAACTTCTGCTGCTCTTTTTGTTGTGCATGTTTTTTATTCTCCCACCTACAGTTCTACCTACCCCCGTTGGTTTTTTGAGAAACTTTTTTCTGTCAGAAATGCACTTGCATATTCTATTCGTCATTATCTGATAAGGGTCAAACTGTTTTTTGGAAAACATATTTTCTTTCATTTAAATATTTCACGTCCATTTGGCGTATTTTTTCACAGTCGGCGGGTACAAATTTTAATGTTCGTCTTGATTACAAATGCAGTACTTAATTATTATTATTATAAGGCGATGCAACACTGCGATCTGAAAGATCTATTGCGCCCCGTTTATGTATTCAGAGTATTTCTTTGAGCCCAACTTGCTGGGTTCGATATCAGCATATGTTTGGCAGTTTCATCTTTCTGCCTACAGAACCTGCTAATTCCATTGGAGTATATTCCCAGTTTAGTTAGATGATAATTCCATCTACAATGCTCTGTTAGATTTTCTGTGCTAAGTCTAAAATTAAGCTCAGTATACAATATATAAATAGGTTCAAGGTAAAGCCAGATGACTCCAGTATGATTTTCTTAGCCTTTACTCTACTTCCTGAATATGAGAGAATTTACCCTTTAACCGATTGATTTAATTTTGGTATCAGCTAATGTTAACGGATTAGATTTCATCTGAAGAGATTCTTTTCACTAATTTCATTGATACTGCTTTTTTTTATATGTGCCGGTCCGGCGTCATCTGATGTTCATTCGATATCCTTTGAAGAAGTTTTTTTCCTATGGAATGATTTGACGATTTTATATCAACTGGCATAATTTGACATCATAACATGATGTGGCATCCCCTTGCGGTTTGATATCGTCTGACATGACTTTTTTTCGAATGGCATGATGTGATCTGATCACGCGATTTGATATCGCCTGACATGATTTTTTTTTCGAATGGCATGATTTGATCTCATCATGCGATTTGATTTCGCCTGATATGATTTTCGCTCATCACGTAATTTGTTATCCACTGACATAATTGGGCATAATGACAGAATTTGATATCATTTGAAGTGATTTTTTTTAGAATGACATGATTTGATCTCGTCTGAAGTGATGTGACGTTATCTGACGTGGCTTTATCATATGACATAATTTGCCATCAATAAATGTTTCGATATCATTTGTGATATTGTGACTTTCCGAGGGTTTTTAAACTTTGCCATCATCAAATGATTTCATCCACCGGTTTGATATGCTTACATTGACATCATCACGTTAACGTGATTGTTTGTATTGGATTTGCATTAGGTGGTAAAAACTGAGATCTGACTATAGATATGGAAGATATGACGAAAAATTTAAATTTTAAATTTAATTTGACTTTTTATTTAATTCAATTATTTTTATAAATAATTTTTATAATCGTTTTTAATTCATTTTATTTATTTTTTATTAATTTTTTGTTAGTTTTTTTATTTTTTTTATTACTTATATAATATTTTATTATCATGCATCGTTTTATTTTTTTTTCTTTATTTCATTAATATTAAAAAAGAAGTTTTACTCAATTTTATATTTAATTTTCTTTATTAAGTTCTTTTTCTATTTAATTCTATTTCGTATAGTTTTATATACCGATTTGTTTTAACTTAGAACTTTATGTTTCACTTTATGAAATTTGTTAAATGTAATTTTTTTTAATTAAATTTGATTAATATTAGTTTTTTTTCGTTAATGAATATTTACTTAAGTTTTATTTTATTTAATTTTTTTAGAATACTTTTATAAATTGTTTTTAATATTATTATTATTTTTAATTTTTTTTTATTTATTACTTTTGACATAATTTTTATTACTAGTTTGTCGTTTATTTAATTTAATTTAATTTTATTTTATTGTTTAAAACAATTTTTTATTCAATTCTTTTATTTAATTTGCCTGTTTAGTTCTTTTTCTGTTTAATTTTTAAGTTTTATTAATTTTATTTATTTAATTTTTTTATAATAACATTTCACTTTTTGTTTTGTTTTTTATTTTATTTTCTTAGGTTTTTCTTTATTTTTTTATTCAAACTTTTTTAAATATTTTATTTTAATTTCTGTACTATAATTAATTTAATTTTTCCTTATAATATTTTTATGTATCGTTTTTTTTTAATATTTTTGTTTAATGTTTTTTATTAAGTTTTTTTCTTTATTTAGTTCTTTTTCTATTTAATTTATTCATATATTTTTATTTACTGTTTTTTTGTCGTGTTTTGGATATTAAAAAACACTAAAATGCCGATTATTTATTTATTTTTTTATTTAATTTGTAATTTTGCATAGTTTTCATAAATTTTATTTTACGTCTTGAATGAACTAAAAACATTTTATTTAATTTTTATTAATTTTATTTATTTACAATAATTTTTTTATAACAACATTTCATTTGTTGTTTTGTTTTTTATTTTATTTTATTTTATTTTATTCGTTTTTTGTTTATTTTTTTATTTAAACTGTTTTTATTGTTTGATTTTAATTTTTGTATCGTTTTTTTTTCTTTTATTTTATTAAAATATTTTAATTAAATTTTTTTTGTTTATTTTATTTTTTTATATATTTTTTTTCTTTTGTTAGTTCTTTTTCTATTTAATTTATTCGTATATTTTTATTTATTGTTTTTTTTTTTTTTTTAATTTAGAACTTAATGTTTATGAAACTTGTTAAATGTAATTTTTTTAAATTAAATTTGATTAATATTAGTTTTTTCTTTAATGAATATTTAATTTAGTTTTATTTTATTTAATTTTTTATAATACTTTTATAAATTGTTTTTAATATTATTATTATTTTTTTTTTATTCAAACTGTTTACATAATTTTTACTAATATTTTGTTAACTTTGTCGTTTATTTTATTTTATTTTGGTTTAATTTTTAAAACAATTTTTTATTCAATTCAATTCTTTTATTTAATTTGCCTGTTTAGTTCTTTTTGTATTTAATTCTTAAGTTTTATTAATTTTATTTATTTAATTTTTTTATAATAACATTTCACTTCTTGTATTGTTTTTTATTTTATTTTATTTTTTTAGTTTTATTTTTATTTTTTTATATAAATTGGTGTATTTATTTTATTTGAATTTTTGTACTATAATTAATTAAATTTTTCCTTTTCATGCATCGTGTTTTTTCTCTTTATATTATTAAAATATTTTTATTTAATTTTTTTTATTCAATTTTTTTTTGTTAATTTCTTTATTTAGTTCCTTTTCTATTTAATTTATTCGTATATTTTTATTTATTGTTTTTTCTTTTATAATTTAGAACTTGATGTTTATGAAACTTGTTAAATGTAAAATTTTTAATTAAATTGGATTAATATTATTGTTTTTCTTTAATGAATATTTAATTTTTTTTTTGTATAATACTTTTATATATGATTTTGTATATTATTAAGTTTTCAATTTTATTTGATTTATAACTTTTTACATAATTTTTATAAATTTTGTTTATGGTTTGTGTTTTATTTTATTTATAACTTTTTGCACAATTTTTATAAATTTTGTTTATGGTTTGTGTTTTATTTTATTTAATTTGTATTAATTTATGTTAGTTATTTAATTTTGCTATTTTCTCTTCTTACTCTTGGTTTTTAACTCATTTTATTTAATTTTTGTATAACATTTTCATTTGTTATTTAATTTTTTTTATTTTGTTTTCTTTTTTTATTGTTACTTTTTAATTCATTTTATTTAATTTTAAGTTACCAATTTTTTATTTTATTCATAATTTTGCATAGTTCTTAAACATTTTTTTCGGCTCGTTTTTTAGTTCATTTTATTTAATTTTTATTAATTTTTTTATTTATTTATTTTTTATTTATTTTTTTATAATTACATTTCTCTTGTTGTTTTTTTTTATTCTTTTATTTTATTTTCTTATTTTTTTTAATCTTTTTATTTAAATTGTTTTTATTTTATTTTAATTTTTCTACTATACTTAATTTCATTTTTTCTGGTAATATTTTATTTGTCGTTGTGTTTTGTTTTTATTTTATTTATTATTTATTTTTTTATTTTATTTCATCTTTTTTATGATATTTTCATTTGTTATTTCATTTCTTTTTTATACTTTTATTTGGTGACCCATGTCCGCCAAAAAATTTTTTTTTTCGAAATTTTCTTAAAAAATACTTTCAAGTTAGGGGTGTATAGCGAACTTTTTTCCCGTACTGTCCAATGCACATACGTGCATTCTTATATACTCAACTTAAAAAATAAAAAAAGTGCACTTCTTTGCTTACAAAAATTAAATTCTTTTCTGTTTACCATTTCAGCACGCAAACTGATTGAATCAACATTGCCAATAACGCGCTCCGATAACGACATTGAGCAGTTACTTAGCCGAACAGATCAAACGATTACCACTATTTTGGATATGTTTGTCGCCTCGCAACTGCCGGTGCATATCCTACGTGGCACCGAACCCAATTTGCGTTATGGCAACGAGATCAGGAATTATATCAACAGTGGTGGAAATATATTGAAATGTCCGGCGCTAGATGATGGAGCGCACCGTTTATCCAATGAAATACCACAGCGCTATGATGCGCTAAGGCCAGAGGTTGACACAGCAAACGATGAGGCCGGCTTGCACAGTCGCAAATGCATTCACTTGGCGTCGAGAAAACAAATTGGCGATGCCATTATACGGTACGAAGATCGAAGTATATTGCACAAATAATTTGCAACAACACAAAGTAAAATGAAAAAAAAAACAATAGAATTCTTGGGGTTGCGTGAAGTTACTGCAATGATTTCTTGCACGCATTTCAGAACACGCGCGTGGCTATGACACAGTAAAACTGCAAACTAGCCAACCTGCGTGTGATGTATGTAAACTTTTTAATGCTCAAATTTGCATGATAATGTAAATATTAGCTTAATTCTTGCAAACTTTTAATTTAAGGAGATTCAAAACTATTTTGCAAAAAGCAACAAATTCATACTCCGCTTGTGTGTTAGTTAGTCTATTTTGCCAAAATGCTTGCGCTCTATTAAATAAGAAATGCGCGCAAATTTGTATTAAATGTAAATCTGTGTGTGTTTTAAGTGAAATTAATTTATTATTTTAGTTTTAAGATGGTTGGTTGAGCGCAGCTAATTCCTATCGATTGAATGTAACGAAATGACTTTTATGTACATGTACATACAATAGGCTTAGAATACATACATACATATGTATGTGTAAGTATAAGTATATATGTATGTAGTTGTAGGCGGAAGGCAAAGTGCCTTCCGATTGCAGTTGTTTTTTTACGTAGTATGGCTGTTATATGTTTTGTCTATGTCAACAAAGTAGAAATGCCCAAACTTGTCCTTTCCAAATTCAGATATTTACATATAAGCAAAAACAAAAAAAAAAAGAATATACGTATACGTTTAGGTAAATAAGCGGGTCTAAATTATGTAAAAATTTGGTGTTTAGTTACTATACGAAATGTGCACATATACACATACATATGCACGTGCATATGTATTTGCGGTTTTCAAACTACACGTACACATTTTCAGCTTGTCACGCAGATCCTATAATTAGCGTTTAAGTATTGTATGTTCATCTCGCCATGACTGCCAAGTATTCAGTTTGCATAAACCACATAATGTTAAACTTTTTTTTTTTAATTTGTCTATATGTATATTCTATATATTATAAATAGATAAGTGCAAGAATTTAATTCCTTATGTAAGCAAGGAGAGAGCTAAGTATTTGTAGTCTGTTACTTTGGTGTAGTATTTTTCAGCAATCTATTTAAGTGGTTTCTAGTTTCTTTCTACCTCTTCCACATTTTCCATTTGAAGCTATAAAGATAATATAACGGAATTTGTAAATAGACATACATACGTATGATTAGTTTTAATACTCTCCTACCTATGCAATCAATGTTGCATGACTAAAGGTGCCAAAGCTTTTAAATTTCTAATTAATAGATATTTTAGTGTTTTGTTTAGGAACAAAGGGTAACGAGAGAGTCAAAGTATTATGTCTAGCTGTAGAGCAGCTGCACGTAAGCTAAGAGCGCAGCAACAAAAAAAAAAACAAAAACCCTCAGTAGTTGCATGCGTATAGGAGTTAATGTATGTAAGTATGTATGTAGAAGTTAGCAAAACAGAACAATAAAAAAAGCAAATCACAATTAAATAAGCATATTTTTTAAATATGTAAGCGATCCGCTATGCACATAGTAGTCATAAAATATTATTTCTACCCAGTTGAGGTGGCTGACAACAAAAGCAAACATTCGACATTGAACATTAAAATACAAAAATAAATATAAAATTAAAAAAATAAAATAAAAAAGAATGCAGCATTCATTCATTCAATAGCAGAAAAAACAATATTAACTAAAATTCGAAATAAGCAGGAAACCCCTATGGTGCTCACATTCACCAACGTAAACGCAGGATCGTGTCAGCTGCTATGGTGCCAGCACTCACCGCCGTAAACGCAGGCCCATGTCAGCTGTTACGATCAAACTAATGAGAATCCCATGTAGATTATTTTTTTATTTTATTTTATTTTATAAAGGTTTACATAACAATAAAATTATTATACAAACTAAAAGTAGTTCAGCATCGGAGGCTTTCGGCTGGCAGGTTGATTACGGCTCGATTAAATTCGACGAAGTAGATCAGTATCTTTGAGATAGTTATATAATATAGATATGTTATCTTCGGTTGGATTTTTTAATATTTCAAGAGGGTCAATGTTGCGAAAGTAATGATGTTTAGTCGATGCAAGGTTAGGGCATGAAGACAGAATGTGATTTATATTCAGAGTGGAGTTGCAAAACGGGCATAGATTGGGTGGAACGCCTTGAAGTATATGGGCGTGTGTAATTATTGTGTGGCCTAGTCGAAGGCGTATGTATGGTGTGACCATATTCGTTGGGATTGACTCACTAAAACCTGGTTTTACACGCTTAGGATTAACTAAGGAGTAGGAATGGTTATAATTACTCCACTCGCGTAGTAGGTCACTTTGCCTTTGGTGTTTTATGAGACTGTAGACGTCATGTTTAAAGATGATATTGGTTGTAATGGTAGGGGGGATTCTCATTTGTTTTGCAATTTGGTCAGCATGTGTATTACCATTAATATCTGCGTGGCCAGGAATTCACATAATTTTGATTTTTTGTGGCTTGGTAGTTAGTGTCTCTCTTATAAAATCAATTATGTAGTTAGAATTGTTGTAGTTCTGGATGGCCGAAAAGCACGATAAGCTATCTGTGCACACTATGAATTTTCCCTTGTTTTGTATTGCATACAAAAAAGCGTTAAAAATTGCAACTGTTTCTGCTGTAAAGATAGAGCAGAATGGGAATAAGAGTCCATAAGTTATTATTTCGTTTTGCTCTTTTACAACAGCATATGAAGTCTGTTCTGTCTTAGACCCGTCAGTACAGATCAGCTTCCAGCCCATGGCTCTGTAAATTAATTCTCACCACCCTTACGTTCCGTAGTATCGTAAATTTTATTGCAGGATTTATGATAATTCCCGTAGAACCGTGTCAACTGATTGCTAAATATGTAACTAAAAGAACGCAGTTGTTTTCTACGGGATAAGATTTGCCCAGTTTTGTGTTCTCTATGGGCTGTGGTAAGGGACTACGATACGTTGGTCAGTGTGAGCACTATAATTCTTGGCACGATGGAGAGATGGCCGCCTATGATGGTACCGTTGCTTTGTTCTAAGCGAATTTAACACGTTGAGTGCCACCATACAACAAAAAAAAATGGGGTTCGTCCGGCCACGATTTTTTTTACATAATACAATAGAATATTTGAATTTTTGAATAGGCCATATGATGCCACATTGGTCTCATACCCATAGGCCAAGCAGCATAAACAATGCAATGGCTCTAGTATGGCGTGAATACACTACTACTAATAGCCTCTATGAAGCAGCTGCATTAGCACAAACCGAAATCTCACACATTATACCGTGAGACCAAGTGTCACCACGAGGCCTGAAAGTCCCTTCGCACTGTGAGACCAACCTGGACTCACATGGCACTCAGCGTGTTAATAATATCAGCTGATTTTCGTGAGGTCCCACTGGTGCAATTGGTGAGCAGTGTGACCAGATCAACGCTTTCGTCCTTGGAGATTCATCTAAAATCAATCGGACAAGAGAAATTAGTTTTATTAATAGATAATCGTGTGCCTGATCGAAGCTTTCCTTTTTTTTTTTAAATTAACAATATGGCGGCCTCAGGAAATATTTTTCAGATTTTCGAGAAAAAAAACCGACAAAGTTAAAAAAAATCGAAATTTTTGGAAAAACAAATCCTTCAATCGGGCACGCATTTTTTATGTTTTTTCAAAAGCAGTATAAATTTTATTGAAATCTACCAAGCGGTTTTTAAGTTACAGTGAACACCAGTTCAAAAAACATAGTTTTGAGAAAAACGCATTTAAAGTTTTGCTATCGATTTGTGTAGAGTTATACGAATTATTTAATTACTTACACTGTTATCTATTCCTGGGCCATATAATAGTTCTTCAGTCGCCATAGCAGCTTCCAAAATATCGATTTGGTGTTGCCTACGCAGCATTCTACCTTCTCGAGTGTTATCGTTAGCGCGCTTATCTGCTGCTTTCATAGGGGAGGGGGCCAGTTGTGACGCGGGTTTTGAAAAAAATTAAAATTTTTTCCTCAGTTCCGCAAATTGAAAAATGAAGAAGTTTAACATTTAACTATTAACCAAACGCAACTTTTCTCCAAAGAAAGTATGTTTATTTGAGTTACTCAAAAAATTTTGGAACAAATTTTTTCAGGATAACTTTTTTTAGGACAGAAAAAAAATGGGCCCAGTTGTGACGCACCTCAAGAAATTTACTGGAAATGAGAAAATATGAAAGGAATGTCACACCAATTGTTGTGATTTAATGATTTATTTATTTTGAAGGCTTTCAATGGCAAAAATAATGAAAAATACAAAAGAAAATGTCCTTCAACGATTTTTATTCATCATCGTCATCTAAATATTCCTAGTCGTCGTCCACGTCACTTTCGCAGTGTTTGCAAGTGAAATAACTTGCCTGCATGTTGGCGCACTTCAAATGAACTGGACGCTTGCATACGTTGCAATTGATCGAGTTGGCAGTTGGTTTTTTTAAACAACAACAAAAATGTAGGAATTCGGCAGTTCTATATGATCGTAGTGCAAAAAAAAGGTGCGTCATAACTGGGCCACCCGCTGAGTCACAACCGGGTCACGATGCTATTTTGTGTATGACAAGCAAGTTTTTTATAGACACCACATAATCACATAAATCCATATAGAATCACAAAATATACGGCAAATACAATATTTTGATGCATTACACTCGCCTTTTCACAAAATTCACAAAATTTTGGTACTTTGAAAAAAATCAAAATAACTTTTTCGCACGATTTTCAACACGATGTTTGGTGCGTGTATACACAATGCGACTACTAACGTTGGTGTCTGCACAAAAACTGCTGAACGTCAAACGAACATGATTGGCAGGGCTCAAACTGTCATTTTCATACCGCATGTCAAAAATATTTAGCTGCGTCACAACTGGGCCTGCGTCACAACTGGGCCCCCTCCCCTACATGCAGCATCCATTTTTTCAGTATACGAACGCTCCGGAGCCCGCGAGCGTCCTTTGTTAACTGTTGAATAACTCGAAAAGAATCTGTCGGCTTCACTTCAAATTTTCACACAATATTTTTAAGATATTATACTTTAAGAAAATGCACAAACAATTTTTTGAAAATTCTGGCTACCCCTAACCCCTTAAAGAACTTTGTATGCGTGAGAAATTGTCTTTACTTTTCTTTCAAACGGAAATAATGCAAACCACACAAAAGCAAAGTTTTGCTTCTTTTTATATAATATAATAATTTTAACGTAATAACTTACACTGTACACTTTTAAATCAAAAGAAAACGCTTTGGTTCATCATTATAATCTTGGTCTTATAATTTTTTCGTGCGGTGTATTAAAAAAAAAACTGCAGTATATGAAAAAAAGATTTAAATACTAAACATCAGTACGTCAGTTTTTATATAATATGTCAGTTGGTATAACTATCCAAAGTACATGTCATTCCAGTAACTTGCATATAAGGCTTCCAACAGAAAAGTTTTAAACACAATTTTCTTTAAACTACCAGAGATATACTTACATAAATGTAAATACGTAGTCTTGCCATAAATTCTGTGACAAATTTTACAATGCATAACGGCGAGAACAAATTCACACAAAAAGTTCCGTTATTTTTGCTTTTGTTCGAATGCATTGTCTACTCATAAATTATTGTCACTTTCGTTGAAAATTTCGCTTGTTAAAAATGGAGTGGGGAGCTAGGGACAATCGTATTGCACTGATTGAACTACAAAAGAGTGGTAAAAGTGCAAGTGAGATTTACGAATGGCTGAAAAAACTAAATATTTCGAGCATGTTTGTTTACTGCACCGACTAATCGTTTTTCCTAAGCGTCTGAAGTGACGGACAGAAAAAGAAGTGATCGTCCTCGCGTGGTTCGAACCAGTGCAGCCCGAAAAGCCGTTCGAGAAAGAATTCGCAGTAATCCTCTTGGAAAGCGGAAAATCATGTCCAGGGAAATTAATGTATCGACCAGATCCATGTTAAGACTCAGCTGGTCATCTTTTGACAACGCGCTTGCAGAAAATTAGACTCGACAGATGCAAGCAGCTTCTGCGGTGGCACGCGGTCAACGGCCATGAAACTATTCTTTTCATAGATGAGAAATGTTCACTGTTGAAAAGGGTTTTAATAAACAAAACGACAAAATCTACGCTAAAACTTCTGAAGACGCAAAAAATTTTGTTCCAAGGGTTCAGCGTGGCCACCAACCAGCCTCCGAAATATTTAGTTTGGGGAGGACTGTTGTTGTTGTTGTAGCAGTATCTTCTGAGGAGGACTGTCTTATAAAGGCGTTGAATCGCTTCAATTCTGCGAAAAAAAGGTTAAGACCAGTGCAACGACCAGTGTACCACGAGGATGCCTTAGAAGACACGGAGAAGCAGTTGAGCAGTACTCTCTTCAATGGAGAGCGTTGAATCTTCCAGCAAGATTCCGAACCAGCCCATAAGGCGCAAACCACCCAGCAGTAGCTGGAAAACAATATTCCTGGGTTCATAGCCGCAGAAGATTGGCCGTCTGGAAGTCCAGATCTGAATCCATTGGACTATAGTTTGTGATCAAAATTGAAGAACATCGCCTGTCAAAGGCCGCACAAAAATTTGGAGAGTCTCAAACAATCTTTGGTTCGAGCAGCGACGACAATATCCATGGAAACCGTGAATGCTGCAATGGCCTAATCGTTTTAAGGGGGAAGTCTACTGTGAATTTTTCAAAAAATCGATTTTTTTTTATTAGCTTAAAAAATACTTTGAACCCTCTTAAATAAGGTACAACATGTGTTACAGCTGGCTAAATTTTTCTTCGTTGAAATTTCGACCTTTTCCCGAAGCGCTCCAAAGCGCGTACCTGCTAATACTGAAACTTTAAATGCATTTTTCTCGAAACTAAGTTTTTGTATACGGTGTACACGATATCTCGAGTTCTGATAAATGAATCAGCTTAAAAATTTAATTACATATATATTCTCTGTAATAGTGTCTCTCGTCTGGCATAGGATTTTTTTGATATCGTTATTTGTTAAATTGTTATAAACAATAGTAACATCAATTTTAGGCAAAAAAAAAGAAAAAAAATTCAAGAATTTTTTTTTCAACGCCAAAATTTTTTATCGACATAACCCTACGTCAGACGAGAGTCAATACTATGTATATGATAACAATATTTTGTTTTTTTGTTTTAGATCACCGAAACGTAAGATTTCATGTACACCGTTTAGGCACCTAAGAAAAGCGGACCTGCGCTTGCAGAAGTGCCACAGCGGCCATTTTGAATATTTTGACTTAAAATTTTTTTTCAAAAACTTAAATATATAATAAAGATAAGAGTTTAAATAGATTTTATGTACGAGCAATATTTTGTTAGAAATAAAATCCGGAAAATAAGCCTGTTTTTTCCCTTGTCACAGTAGACTTCCCCCTTAAAGACTTGTGTAAAAGCAAAAAAGCAAATGGCGACCATTTCGAATGAAAATTAAAATTTTTTTTCTTAATATTTACATGATTAAATAAAAATAGCTTCATTCAAAAAGTATTATAATTTCATATCTATAACGGACTTGTAACAGAACTTTTGGCAGGACTAAGAATATGAGTATAGTAAATCCCTAATCCA
Source organism: Anastrepha obliqua (assembly GCF_027943255.1). Lineage (NCBI taxonomy): Eukaryota > Metazoa > Arthropoda > Insecta > Diptera > Tephritidae > Anastrepha > Anastrepha obliqua. Next base: position 26,814,357 of record NC_072893.1, read on the forward strand.
GTCAGATCGATATCCAGTCTTCTAACTATTTGCAACCCTATTGCAAGTGCTAAGCTGATATTTTTCTGATGTTCGACATTTGATGACCTTGCAAAGATAGGTGAAGGTGAATACATAAATTCAAATAGTGGAATTTACTATAAATATTTTCTTGATAATTGCGATACTAACAGTAATTCACTATTGAAAATAAAATAGACAAAGAACTAAATAAGGCAAACAATGCCAAATTTTGGACAGTTAGCTATACTTTTGCCGATATTGCCAGAATTTCACACCGAAAGTAATACTTTAAAAATAGTTCGACTAGGTTTACGTTTTTTTCGAATGTCTGGTTTTGTATTTAAACGCTTCATTTATACGTATGAAAGTCCAAGTGTAGAGACATGCATACATACATACATATGTAGCGCTGTTTATACTTTGTAAAAAAAAAAGATTATAATAAAAGGAGCCATGTGAAATATTTAGTTATATTTTCATTGAGCTATTTAAGGGGTAACACCACTGTAGAAATTTCAAAAAATTAATTTTTTTTTTATAAGCTTAAAAAATTCTTTGAACCTTTTTAAATACAGAACAAAAAGTTTTATACGTTACCGAAGTCTATTTCATAAATATTTTAAGCTTTTAACCAAGCGTTAGTGACTGCTACCTAACGACTTCTCCAAATTTCCAAACTTTAAACGCGTTTTTCTCAAAACACGTTTTTTGAAATTGGCACGCAGCATAACTCAAACAATTTTAAATATTTTTAATCAGGTTTTTCACTACGTCTGTATAATAACCTTCTTAAGAGAAGAGCGTAGGGGATTTTCGATAGATAAATTTAAACGATTGTTATAATTATTTAAGTGCCGTTTTTTTAGTCCAAAATAGAGTTTTTTCCTTCAAATGCTTGCTAGTTCCACAAAAATAAATATTTTTTAAATCCCCTACGTGTTTCTCTAGCTATTCTTATCTAGATTACGAAAAAAAATGTTTCTTTGTTCCAGATTAAAATTTGCACCCTCTGTGCTGCGTGCCGCGGAGCTCCTTCAAGAGAAACCACATTACAAAAATGTCTCCAATGCCGCCATTTTGTAAAATTTTTCGATCAAACTTTGTAGTTTTGTATTTTAGTATATAAGTAATAACTTCCCAAATCAGAGTGATTGTTTCCCCTTTCCTTCTATACAAAAAAATTCTTTAAAAATCGTGTTTATTTTACGCGTGTAGAGTGGTGTTACCCCTTAAGTCTACTTTACTTTTAAAATAATTTTAGATAAGATACAGCTATAATTTCGGTATGTGCAAATAATATTTAATACTATGAATGCATAAAATCGAACAGTTAAGTAAATGCTTTTTTATTTGTAAAAACTTTAAGTAATGGTTCGTAAATTATTTTTCATTATTTTCAATAAAATGTTGTAAACCAAAACATAAAGATATTGCCTTTTGTCATACGTCATGAAGACGTTGGTACATTAAACTTTATTCAGCAGAAAACTGAGATCAGCGTTTGGAGCGAATTCGACAGGCTCTTTGTCACTGTAAAAGAATAGAAGAAAATAATAGAATATCACCCCATTAACAAAATGCCTTTGATGCTTTCCATTTCAATTCAACCGGGCTATTCGGGTCATGTTCTTCGATTTCGATGAAACTTAAATATGTTGCTCTCTGGTCAAAATAATGAGACACGTATTTTTTTGTTCGCCCGAAAAAAAATTTTTTCAAGAGTTATCGGCAATTTTGTTTTTCGGCTCAAACTCGATTTTTTTTAATTATATAAGAAAAATTTTTTTTTAAACGCCCATAACTTAGTCAAATATGAACCGATTTTAATAATTCTGGGTTCAAAATGATCGTAATTACTTACACGAGCGACTTCATGTAGAAACAATTGCAAAAAAGTAGTTAAAAATTTTTTATTTAGCTAAAAAGAAAAAAAATTGAAATTTTTTCGAAATTCAATATTTCAAAAAGTGTATCTTTTTTTTTTTTATAACTTTTTCCAAATCAAGAGGACACCTCAAACTTCAATTAGGCTGAATGCCCAGTAGCTAAAATGAGTTGTTATTGAGTAATGAATTTTTGAGTAAAAAACCTGTTTCGCACTTTTTGTTGTTTGAAAAATAAAAAATTTTCAACTAATTTTTTGCAACTGTTTCTACATGAAATCGCTCGTGTAAGTAATTACGATTATTTTGAACCCAGAATCATTCAAATCGGCTTATTTTTGGCTAAGTTATGAGCATTTAAAAAAAAAAATTCTTATATTATTAAAAAAAAATCGATTTTGAGCCGAAAAACAAAATTGCCGATAAAGCTTGAAAAAATTTTTTTTCGGGCAAACAAAAAAATACGTGTCTCATTATTTTGACCAGAGAGCAACATATTTAAGTTTCATCGAAATCGAAGAACATGACCCGAATAGCCCGGTTGAATTGAAATGGAAAGCATCCTTTGCAAATAAAGTGTAAATAAGTTAATAATTAATTACAATAAATATCTCTTCGATTTAAGCTATAAACTTTTAATTAAGAGAGACATTTATGAAAAAAAAAACCTCTACTTACGGCACAAACAATTTCGCTTTGCGATCTCCCACTAAAGTCGCTTTATCACCTTCCACCAACAATGCGGTGCCTTCGCGCAAACCCAACACCGGCAATTTGTGATAATCTATAAATTCAAGTATACGTTCATCTCGCGTCTCGCCTTTGTGACGTGTCGATGCATCTGGCTCCAAGTAGTGAGGATTAATGTTGAACGGTACCAGCCGGAGCGCATCGAACGTAGGTGGAAATGCCACTGGCATATCATTTGTTGTATGTATGGAAAGTGTTGCAACATTTGTGCCGGCACTCGAACCGATATACGGTATGCCTTTCTGTAGCACACGTTCGCGTATTATCGAAATTAAGTTTTGATCATAGAGCGCTTTGAGCAGCACAAATGTATTGCCACCGCCAATGAAAATCGCTTCTGCTTGTAGCACAGCCTGAATGGGATTCGGTTTAGCGTGTAAACCTTCAACTTTATAGCCCCATGGGGAGAGTGTTTTCTCAACAAGTTCCGTATATTTCGTGTGATCCTTCTGCGCATAGGGTACGAAAAGCACCGTCTTCACATTACGCCTATGTAACAATTTCTAGTCAGTATTTAATTTTCCAATAATCGATTATAACTTACTTTGAGAGAAAATCAATTAGTAACTCCTTGGCATGCTCCAAAAAGACAAAACCATGTACACGAGAAGAGGAAAGTAAGAAAATTGAGCGTTGTGCCATTTTTGCTGTTACACTTTGGAAATTTCCAATTGGGTGAGGGAGCCGTGCGTGTAGAAATGAACTTATATCAACTTGTGATCGTGTTGTTGCCCACTACACCGCACACGATTTTATTGCTCATAAATTTTAAAAGAAATCATAAAAAAATACTGATACAGATAAACCTTAATATCGATTAAAATAAAAGAAAACTATATTTGAAGTTGTTGATTGCCGATGGGAAAAATCAGCTGCTCCATCACTGTACTGATAAGAACAAATACCGGATGGCGGATAAACCGGGTACTCAAGAAATATTCAATGTTGCATTTAAATTCAAATAAAGATTTGTATAATTACCTGTAGAAATACAAAAAAGTCCAGTATTACTATACAGTTTTAAATTGAATTTAAGTGTAACTTCAGGTTTTGCTTTTCTTCAACCTCTTTTTGAGCAAAACTTGAATTCGACTTAAGTTGTTCTTGTCTTGGCAACAGCTGATTATAAGCAGCAAAGCAAATTGTGAGGAATGAAATACATTAGTGAAATGACAAAAATAAATTCGCCTTTAAGAAATGGATTCTGATGAGAGTAGCGCCGAAGGCAACGATTCGTAGTATAAGAAAATAGCAAAACTAGCTGTATTGCAAAGAACCGAGGCGATGTGCGAGTGTCCACGATTTTTTCAACTATATGAGGAAAAATATTATTGTGACATATTTTGATTTAATAAGCAAAATACGTGACTACTACTTGATTAAATCTACAATAATATTGCATAACATAACTAGAAAATCAATTTCTTGCAGAAGTGAAAGTTATTACATTCTTGCTCTTTTTTAACAAATGTCAAAATTTATATACAAAACAAGGCGAGGCAATAAATGCGCCTTGTATACAAAGCACTTTACTGCGGTGCTACTATATTTCTAAATTAAATATTTTTCACACTTAAGTATGCATTGTGAAACGCAATTTTGAAAGAAATCTTAAGTTGTACCAAGGTGGATTTATTAAATTGGATTTATTATTGTAGCGATGATGTTGCGGCAAAATTCCCAATTTAAAACTAGTTGTTTCACATTCAAAATTACTTTTTGTGTGTGTTCGCTAACCGGCCGTGTCTTTGCACCGAATTAAACCAAACTTACACACATTGTTAAGTAGGTATAGAAGATGATTTCCGTATAGTTTGAATACCTATTGGTAGATAGGGTCTCGAGATATAGGTCAAAACGTGTATGTATGTACAATATGGGTATCAAATGAAAGCTGTTGATAAGTTCTTTAATACGGGGTAATTTTCATACCTATTGATGACTAGGGTCTCGAAATATATGCCAAAACGTGGACCCGCCGTGTCTTTGCACCGAATTAAACCAAACTTACGGACATTGTTAAGTAAGTATTGAAAATGGGTTTCGTAAAGTTTGGTTGTAATTCGGAGCAGTGGCAACGCGTACAGCGTTCTTTTGAACCAGCTATAATGTCGTTTACTTTTTTAACGCTTGGGGCGGAACTGAACGGTCAAATTGACAGTGTGAGTTACAATGTGTCAATATTTCTTTCTGATTTGGATGCCACAAGGAGAACACGTAAGTGCAAAGTGTAAAAATTTTTTGCGAATTTTTTTGGAGTGGATTTTGGAACAGTGAATAATTTCTTACGAAATTTGAGAATTTAATGTGAAATCCGAATGTTCAAATGAAATTATGTGTTCGTGGAAAAAAAATTTTTTTCGTTTTTTTTTTTTGAAAAATATATATGGATAATGGTTAAAAAAGCTTAATAAAACATTTAAATTGAAACGAAAAATTCATGGATGATCAGGAAAAAAGACGATTGTTTCCTAGTTATTCATTTGCGTTGATTTGAAATTTAAAAACAATCTTCTTTTTTCCTGATTTTCAATTTATATTTTATATTTACTCAAAAACAAATAGAAAACCCAAAAATATTGTTTATACCAAAGCGCTTGAATAAAGAATAAAGAAATAGATAATATGAAAACCATATCTATTCTATTTTAGTGTGCCCAGCGAAGCGGGCCGGGTTTGCTAGTTTATTACAAAATATTCCCTATATATACACATTTATTTCAAACAAAACCTACCTATTTTCACAGAAAATTATAACGAATAACAGGAGTTGAAAAACATCAAGCGGAAAAGATCGTGGAGCAGACCAGGTGAACCAACTCAAACAACATCAAAAGTTGATAATCAACAAAAGAAGGTTTTGTTATCAGTTTGGTGGGATTACAAAGGAATTGTCTACTTTGAACTCTTACCACCCAACCGAACGATCAATTCTGATGTCTACATTGAACAACTAGCGAAATTAAACAATGCAGTTGAAGGAAAGCGGCCCGAATTGATAAATCGAAAAAGTATTGCATTTCATCATGACAATGAAAGGCCACACACATCTTTGGCCACTCGGCAAAAATTATTGCAGCTTGGTTGGGATGTTTTGCCACATCCACCATATAGTCCTGACCTGGCACCGTCTGATTACTTTTTGTTTCGATCTTTACAAAACTCCTTGAATGGTAAACATTTCAATAATGATGATGATGTCAAATCGTACCTGACTCAATTTTTTGCTAATCAAAACCAGAAGTTTTATGAACGTGCTATTATGATGCTGCCTGAAAGATGGCAAAAGGTCATTGACAAAATGGGCAATACATTACAGAATTAAGTTATTTAGTTGCATGAAAAAATTGTCTTTGATTTTCTAAAAAAAAATACGCAATTACTTAGTTGCCAACCCATAGCTTTAGCAGTGCCGTGGTGCACAAAACATTGAACGAACACTGAAAAAACATTCACGAATATCTCTCGATCAGCTGGGTATTAAGAGGGTAGAATGGAAACCAAAAACGAGACAAGATACCAAGGCGAATTTATTAAATCCACCTTGCAAGATACGAAGCATTTAAACAAAAATGTTAAGTAAAAATGTTCTCATTAGGAATGAGAAAAATAATATAATGTAAGAAATGTTAAGTATTGTTAATGCTAATAATAAATAAATAAAAATAATTCATAATAAAAAAATTTGTAAATAATTAGAAATAAATAATAATAAAAAAACTATAAATAAAAATAAATAATAATAAAAAATAAGAAATAATATAATATAAAAAAATTTCAAGTATTGTTAATACCAAAAATAAATAATTAAAAAAATAAATAATAATAAAAAAATAAATAATAATAAAAAAATAAATAATAATAAAAAAATAAATAATAATAAAAAATAATAATAATCAAAATAAAAAATAACAATAAACTAAATAGGTAGGTAGGTAGGGTGGTTGTCGCAAGACACACTTAGACCTTCGGCAGGTCCATTGTGATACCACTGGAGCTTATCCTTACTCTACGTGTTCCTTTTCAAACCATCCGGTTGCTTTAATAAACGAGCAGAGCTTCGTTAGTTTTAGATGGGCTATGTCCGCTACATCGGTTAGAAATGCTGTATCGAGAGTGCGCAGCCTTCTCATAGCTAGGCTTTCACACTCACATAAAAGGTGTCTGACTGTTTCCTCTTCTTCTGTATTAAGACAGCTTCTACATAAATCGAAGTAAGGGAGTCCCAACCTTCTAGCGTGGCTGCCTATTAAACAATGACCAGTTAAAACACCTATCATTTTTCTTATAGATTCTCTGTTGAATCTTAGGAAGATCTTCGATCGACCGCTGTTCCAGTTCGGCCATGTCTGTCTGCTTAGTTCGCATGTTGTGAGGTTTTGCCAGATGGTATTTACCTTTTTGATGGTTTCCCTGTCTATAAGTAATTTACAAGTGGCTATGGGCATGGGTATCAGCGCCTTATCCGGTTCGAGACCGAGCGTTGTACGGGTTCTTGCAAGTTCATCCGCCTTACAAACTAAATAATAGAAATAATAATTTTTTATAGCTCAATAGCTCCTAATCTAGACCTATTTAATTTTTTGACATATCAGACCTACGAATTAGACGTGCAATTTGAAAAAAGCCTACTAAAATATATCTGCCAGTTTGGTTTTTGTGATGATATATTCCTTGAATAAATGAGGTATTCGGTAAACCGAATAAATCGTAATTAATTGCTCAGGTATTTGGACATGCCCTTAATTATGCGTTTTAAGCGTAATTTTTTCCACCTGCTTCGTATAACTGTGAGAAATCTGGACGGCCTGCGCCTGCCAGTTAAGAAGGACATTCAAGGTAGTACAAATGAAATGGTTTATAGAATTTGGAGAATGCGAGCCGAATTTTGAAAATAAAAATTGTGACCTTAGTTAAGGGATTACAGTTAGCAGGCCGAAAAAAGCGAATTCTTCAGAATCTTTTCTGAGGAAACTTTTAAATTTATTGATATAAAAATTTGTACACATATGATGTTATCTTTTAACTGTATTTTAAGACTTAGTATTAGTAAAAATATTTATTTGGAAAGGAGCTAGAGCTGATCTCCGGAAGCTCCTCTCAAAAAAGACGTTGTGGGGTGACCACTCTATATTTGAACTGGATGCTCTGAAATTAAAACACCAAACAGATTTCGTTAAAGTAATGTTAAATCGAGTAATTTATCGAAGGAATAAGCAAAATATTTTTTTTTTTTTTTTGACAAAATGACGGTTTCTCAAAAAACAAAATCGGTTTTTGACCAAAAATTTAGGCCTTAAATTGTTTATAAAAAAAAGAGGTCTGTAAAGTCGGTTTACTGACGATAGTTTAACGTGATAACGTCATAAGAAAATACTGATTGAATGGTTGCATTTTTCAAAAGAAAATTTTAATTTTATTTGTTTGATAGATATTTTGTATGGATATAGGGATTGAGTTAACATTAACATAACATAATATATATTACTTTAACATAACATAACATAACATATCAAATTAATAATAATCAATAAGAAGGCATATGCAAATACAAATAAGTGAATTTATATATGTACATATGTGTGCGCATATACATACACATATACGCTCACTTAAGTAGGAGAGAGCAATATGTCGAACGTTGCCGTTCGTTTGCTTTGTCGTTCGTTCCGCGCTTTCGCTTGCAGTTCATTCAAGGTAACGGCAATGAGCAAGGTAACGACATATGAGCAAGGTAACGGCAATGAGCAAGGTAACGGCAATGAGGAAGGTAACGACACATTTTTTCGTGCGTGCAGCCTGTTAAATCGAATTATAAGACGTTATCACGTCAACGTTATGAAATTTTTGTCTGAGTATTCTTTATTCAATTTTAATTCATATGAACCTAATTACCTGGGATTATATCATAATTAAAAATACCTTTTTTAAGTGAAATATATTAGATGAAAAAATATGGTATGAAAAATGTATTCAAGCACCTCAAAAACCTGAAAATTTCAATATTATTTTATCACAATTAGGTTCATATTCCTAGAAAACATGTTAACGAAAAAAAAACAATTGTTGTTGATTACAGAGGCAAATTGCAACGTCAGGAATGCCCACCAGCAAGCTACGCGGATGGCGATCGTCCATGGACAACACGCTCACACGCCACAATTTCCGGCGGAAATGGCTTCAAAAAATTCAAAAGTGTACTTAAAAATATGAATAAAATACCCTCCAAGTTTAAACAATTTCTGATTATTCCTTCCTTGTTCAAAAAATTCACAAAAAACACCAAAATTTCGGCCTGATAAACCGGTTTCCTTCCTTAAGGGGGTATTCTAGTCTAGAGGCCCGAATTTTGAGCATTTTTTGACGATGAATAAAAAAAAAGCTATTGATATTTTTACGATACATTTTTTTATCATTTATTTATTCATATATTAGGAGCACACAAAATAAATTTGAAAAAAAAAATGAATTTTCATGGAGCTATGCGTCCTTGAAGTGGAAGGGGGGAAAAAAAGGCAGTGTCCCTGTCGTCACGATTTCTACCCTTGTGGTCATCTGAAAAAAATAAATACAAATTCTTAATTAATATGAGTGTCATTATAGTATGAACCAGAAAACACGGAAAAAATTTTTTTTCCATAAAATGGCGGCTACTCAAAAAATTGAGGTCGATTTTTCTCGTATTTTTAAGCTTTCTCGAATTGTTTACACATATTAAAAAATTGAAATTTCCAGTTTTTCGAGCTTCATACGATAGAGATATATTTAAGGAATATTCATGACAAATTTCAAGCAAATCGGTTGATTAGAACTTGAGATATCGTGCCGGCCGTATCGAAAGAAGTAGTTTCGAGAAAAACACGTTTAAAGTTCGCCGACCGCTCAAACCAGTCCAGCTGTCGCGTCACTAAAATAGTTGTAGCTTCGAAAATAATTCGAATTTTGAAAAATCCTTTTAGGGAGATATTTTTGAATAGTTAATCTATCAAATTTTGAAAAAAAAAATTTTTCGATTTTTTCAAATTTCTAGACTAGAATACCCCCTTAAGGGTTAAAATAAAAAAATAAATAAATTAAATTTTCGTTTGTTAGTTTTTAGCTACATTTTTATTTTACCTTTTTTTGGAATTTAACATATGCATGAATAGCAATAAATTCAGTCAGTATCCTTATTACATTTACTTAACAAACATACACACATAGCTTTTCTTATTTCTGATAGACATTAAAATAAACTTAATTGACAATAGGTTTCACATTTTTTACTTGATCAATCATTTTGAATGTTCATTGAATTAAGATATAAAAAAAATTTGATTATGAAAAAAAAAATTGCCAATAATTTTGACGGACGTATATCTTCAACATAAACATGACCAGAACCTCCACGCTTTCGATTCATTGCATTTTAATTTTCGCCTCAACGCCTACAATAGTAAATCATTCCATACGAATTATATTTAGTTACACATTGCATGCCCGTTTCACATTCTTAGCCACTTAATGTATTTTGCTCCCTTTGATATCATTATCAAATATATGCACACCCAATTCCTTTTCACAGCGTTCAATTTGCCTTATATAATCGGCCAACTGTTTTTGTGCATCCACTTGTTCGGTAAGGAATTGCGTCTCTAAGAAGTCGCAGAGCTGTGGATCGTTGTGCTTACTTGCCAAAGCATGCAGTGCTAGCAGGGACTTGATGAAGGGTATGCAAAAAAATCGAACAACAATAATTTGCATACGTTCAGTTCATTAAGTGAATATTTCTGCTCACCTCATTGACCGTTTTCTCCATATTCAATGCTTCTTCGAGCGCCGCTTTAGGCGTAGTAAACTTGAATTGCGGTGCTGGCAGCTCTTCCAAAAGCACTGTACCTCCCCTTTTGTTCATATACTCCATAAATTTTGCAGCATGCTCATGCTCCTCAGCGCTGGCGGCTTTGAAAAATCCATATAATCCAGGTAAAGCTACGTCACAGCGGTCGAAGTGCGAAGCCTGCAAAAATGCGCATTAATAATACAGATTTCGTTGAAGTGCAAAAATATTTTACAAACCATTGCTAAATAATCATAGCTTGACTTCAATTCCAGATGTATTTGTTTGTTAATTGCGTTTTCACATTCACTATTGAAATTTTGACGTACTATCAGACATAAAAGACGCCGGAACTGCACGCGTCCGGTAAAATTCATAACTCCAATTTTATTTCAATTGAAGTTTCTTTCGAAAAAAATTACTCGTAATAGAAAATTAAGGTTGATTTTTTACGTTGAAGCAATGCTCCAGTATTTTGGAATCACACTGAGAATAACTGATACCTACATCTGTTTATACGCACGCACATAGTTGCATAAAGGAATGGCACAATGACAGGATGAATGTATAAGTGTTAGGGGAGAATGCATTGCGCCGATGCAATTTTGGTATATAATATACATTACGGTTAAATACAGAGTCAAAGCGTAAATTCGAGGTTTCAACTGGAAATGCTCAGCTCATATGAATAATATTATGATGGCGATTACCATGTAATATATTTTATTTTTTATTAATTTTGCTTTTAGTATTATTTCACCGCTTAACAACTTCGTTTCGTAAATATGTATGCACCTAATGATTTCATTTCGATTATATTTTTTTGTTAATTTTAGCAATGTTTTATTACATATTTTTTTTTTTTTTTTTTTTTTTGTTTTATATTTTTGTATAATGAACAATTCAATAATCAACTCTAAATAGGCACGTTATGTTCTCAAATATTTCAATTGATGAATGCATAATTTTCACATCAATTCATAATTGCTTTTAATAATTAGTTACTTTGGGACCTAAACATACATAATTCTCTCATCCAAAGCGGCTTTTCTTATTGAACATACATATTTTTCATTAATAAGGCATCATCAGTTTTCAAATACTAAGCAACAATTTACTCTTACATAATAACATCTGATACACTCGGTATAAAGGCATTCTAAATATATATTTTGAATTCCGAATTGTAAGCTTTTTTGTTTTCAATTCACTGCCCGAAAATCCTATACTGTTTGTAGGAAAGTTAAGTATTTTCGTTAAATCGTTTACTTAACCTCTATTTTAGTTTATAGTTTTTTGTTTTTACAATTCAGAATTGAAGCCTTGATGACGGAACGGCGTTCACGTACAAACACATTACTCCGGCAAATCCAATATTCTGGAAACAAACTCGGAAATATCTGTATCGCGCTCTATGTGCTCCACAATGAACTCGTGCTTTAGCAATTGTTCATAATTGGGACGCGCTGTATAGTTTTTCTGTAAGCACTTAGTTATAAAGTCTTCGAATTCGGGTGAAAATTTGCCGGTTTCAAGACGAGGTGGGCTCTCATTCACAACCTGTAAATTGTATGGATTAGATCGTCGAATATTACACTTAGTTGGTACCACCTATACCTGTTTTAATTGCTCAAATGGCGTTCGCCACGAGTTATATGGGAACCTGCCAGTCGCCATTTCGATCATACTGATACCCAGTGACCAGACATCAGAGCGTATGTCGTATTGAGCAGGGTTGCCCGTTGGATCGATGCGTTCAGGTGCCATATATGGCTTACATCCAGCATCAATCGTTTTAGCAACAGAATCAACCAAGTAACCTAAACAGAAAATTATATAAATTACATTTTTGGACACTTCCAATATTCACTAAATCTCTATTAGTAAAAATATTTTTTTAGTGCAGTGTGAATAAAGAATTTCTTAAGGGGGTCTTCTGGTCTCCAGCGAAAAAAAAATCGATTTTTTTTTTTGCATAATTTTGTTGTATGTGTATGCGAGAATACGCCACAGAAAGGATTTTTTGAAAATCGCATTTTTTCACATTTTTCTGGGCACCGAAGTGTACCCTCCTCCGGCCGTTTTATCATAAACTTTATCTTTAAACGCGTTTCCCCGAAAATCGTGTTTTTTAAGCATTTTGGTCACACTTTTCATAGTAGTTATACTCCGATTTCAATGGTTTTGGTCTTAAAAGGTTCGGAAAACTTACCGCTAAGTTTCCCCGTGTACGATTTTTGAAATTTTTTTTTATTCCATTTTTATAACCTTTTAAAGTTCAAAAAATGAGCAAAAAAAAATTTTTTTGCAAATTGTTGCATAACTTTTGAAAAAAATTTAAAAAAAACCAGGGCAACTCTGAAGACAACGCATATCTAATTTTTGCTTTCTGATTACCCAGGTGGAAAAACCGTGACCAAAATGGAGACCTGTTTCGTTTGGAGGTGGACGTCTTCAGCGCCATTTCAAGGTCGCGGGTGTTAATTTTTTTCAAAGTCAAAACCATTTTTTAAAAGCCAAGACATGTACCTTTAAAAAAAAAAAAAAAATTTTTTTAAATATTCACAGGATTTGTCACAATCAATCCCCAAAAAACCCTTCATTTCAGGGCCTCGAGACCAGAAGACCCCCTTAAGACATGTGCTTGTGAATTATTTCACTTATAAATTATTTGTGCTGTGGCTCGTTTACTAAACGACTACTAAATATCGTTTACTAAACCCACCTGAGATACCAAAATCGCACATCTTCACTTCACCACTGCGATTGATCAAAATATTTGACGGCTTTACATCGCGATGAATAACCTTAAGCTGTGCGTGTAGATAGTGCAGCGCATTCACCACTGACATGGCAATCTAAAAATTGCAGAATATAAAAGCATACAAATGGGTATGATTTCGTAAAACATTTATAAAAAAAATAGATTTATTCTACGTGAAACGTAACATACTTTTCCCAAGACACTTTCTTCCATTGTTAGATTGTTTTTAAACACCTTCGGGTAGAACTTATCCAAACTTGTATCCATTACTTCCATGCATATCCAAACATCTCCCTCCCGGAAAAGTGCCCCATAGAAATGAACTGTGTACGGACAATCGCTCGAACGCATGGAAATATCTAAATCCATAAGTAAGCGTTTCTGTTCTTTTCGATTTACCGTCGCTGTAATACGTTTCACAGCCATTACCGTGCCAGTCTGCTCATGTTTCATCTTTTCCACTACGCCATAAGCTCCACGCCCCAAATCGGCAATTTTTTCCAAGCTGTCGGCATTGATTTCGAATGTCTGATCTCCTATTTTAATTGTTGTACTCGAGTCTAAATTGCGCGGTGGCACACTGCGACGGAATATATAGAGTTTTATGAAAATTTAAATTCAACAAAGGGATATTAAGGAATATCAGACGTACATTTCGGGCTCTGGTTCTTTCGGAATTTGGAACCTTAAATTCGGTCTTGGTTTACCGGCCATTTTAAGTAGTAGATGTAAAGTTCTCGTTATATGTGTACCGCAATATTCTTTGCAGCGGGCGATGCTACAAAATAGTATAGGCCTAGTGGCCAAAAATATTTCGACCTTTACGACCTTTTTGCAAACTGATGCAGACGTTAAACCGTGAGCCTACTCCAAATTTTATCAAATCTTCCCTTCGGCAGTTCTTCAAATCAGTTGCCTAAACCTCTTCTTGAGATTTTTCCAAATTTGGAATTTTCGCGGCTCCGTTCACATTTACTTATTCTATTCTTTGCCTGGCTTTCTACCTCGTTTCGTGTGGGCTCGCGCTCGCTGCACAATAACTTATTCCAATTGTCACTTTTATCCTAATTTGGTTATATTTTCTAAAACATTCTGCTGCAGAAATATAATGTAGACTTTCACATAACTTTTTATTAAAACATTATTGCTAATATAAACCGTTTAGTTTTTCGTAAATTTAAGCTTTTACAATTTTCTCGCCGACTCTTGATTCCTATCAAATAAAATCTTGCAAATTTTTCTCGTTTTTCGTTTCGTTGTCTCGTTCGATATCTGTTTGTCTAATTTTTGCTGTTGCCATATTGTAGCAAATTTTACAAAATGAAAACCTGAAGCGAATTGAATTCTATGCAAGGATTAATTGCATGATAGCCAATAGCCGTGGTGGCTAGAGCTTTTATATTAGATGAATCTAATCTGAATTTTAATTATATTTTAATAAATAATAATAATAATGATAATTGTAGGATATGTCAATTTTATTTGATTAGGTATTGCGGCAATTGCACTCATTTCAAGGTTTATTTGATTAGAGCCACACTATCGAAACTCTTTTATAATTGAATGGATAATGCTCAAATATGTTTCATAATTAAACGATTATTCCTGAATGAATGGTGCTTGACAATGCACATTTACTGATAAATTCCATCCCCTTGTTTTATAATTGTTCGAAAATTCCCTAAATATCTCCAAGAATATTTCTGAATGGAAGATTATTTGTAAGAGGTCTTAAAATTTATCAGAGCCAAATAGGTAAGATGGCTAAACGATCAATATGGGCTCTTGTGGTTTACTGCTTTAACGCAATGTCTGTTTTCCCTACTTTAAAAATATTACCGTGTATTAAAGCTCCTTCGTCGCATTCTCTTTGATCTCCTCTATCGACTGAAATCTCCTTCCACGAAATAGTAACTTCAACTTGGGAAACAAAAAGAAGTCGCACGGGGCCATATCAGGTGAATACGGTGCTTGCACGATGGTATTTACTTGGTGTTTGGTTAAATAATCCAGCATAATTCGGGCTCGGTGCGATGGCGCATCATCAGAAGATATTACCGCACCTTTTCCAAGAAATAATATACCACATTCTCTTGTTACATATACTAAACATACAATTCGATGCAGTTACTTTCTTATATTATTTTTAACATTTAATGGACAATCCGTTCAAATTTAAATCATTATTTTCTTCATCTATTACAAAGTTAAATTTAAAGCAATTCCCAGTATTTAGATTTAGGTTTTTGCTTATAAATGTGCTACTTTCATGCTCAATCTCCGAAGCCGTTGTGTTCTTAACATCGATTTCAGGTGGTTCAGATGTATTATCTGTTTGTGGAGGTAAGAAATTGAAGCGAAATTCTTTATCCGTTTGCATTATAGCGGATTTTTTGAGGAAACTCGACTTCTTGTTCGCTTCAATTGTTTGCGTGAATTTAATTTGTTTGGCAGCTAAAGACAAAATGATAAGATGAACTCATGACTTTTAAATATTATATTACAAATATTTTTCGCACCCAATGCTATCTTTTTCTCTTCCTCCAGCATTTTGCCACGGTAATCACCCAACGCCGCCTTCATTACTTGACGCTTCTTAACAAACGGGGCAGTTGAACTTTTAAGTACTCTTAAATTCTTCACGGTATCAGCAGCTTTATTTTTATAAAAGAAATTTAAAAAATACTTATTAAGCACCTTGCTTATATTTTTAAAGACTTACCAACTTTCTGGGATAGCTTATTCGAATTAAGTGCATTCTCCAATTGTTGCACACACCAACAAAGTTCCAACTCCATTTGCGCCTCATTTTCCGGGGTTTCCTTACGGGGCGCCACTAGTTGGGGCGGCTTTTGTAAAGATTTTGACTTCTGTATTCTTCTCATCACTCTAGTTCTACTATATATTCATAAAATTACAAATTGGTTCTGCAATATGTAAACTACAGATCAAATCATGTTGACGTTTGTTTTCATCACAAATTCGTATTGAGAAACATGTGTGAAAATTTCCCAATAATCGATTACAATAAATGTGCGCCTCAACATATCGCTACTGCTCTCATTTAAGAATATTTGGTAATTTTCAGTTTAGTTCGCTTTAACCTACGCTTTACAATATACATTCAATTCTCGTGATTGTTAATATCTTGAAAGTTTTATAATAAGATGAAAGTCTGTTGATTGTTGTAAATGATGAAAGTCTATAATTAAGATGAAAGTCTGTTGATTGTTGTAAAGTAATCGATTACAAAATACAACACAAAGGGAAATATAATTGAATTTCATACAACCCTGAAGGTGCAACTTTACTTGATAGCTGTCAACGCCAATTTCTTTCTTTTCTTGCAAATTGTCATTGGAGGTAGGTGTAATTTTTAATTCTCCTTGTATATACCAAGTAATTTATTAATTTTCTATTTTTGATTAAATTTCAGAACTCCATCTGACCTTCTGTAATACCAATAGAATTGTAATCATGGTTGCTGTGAAGAAACAGGTAAATATACCTTATGTATTTTAACACGTGGTAATTTAGTCCGATAATATTTGAAGAACATAACCTAAATATGTACACATGGTGTTTCTCTCCCATTTGCAGAAAAAGGCTTTAGAAAGCACCAACGCCCGTTTGGCATTGGTGATGAAATCCGGCAAATATTGCTTGGGCTACAAACAAGCTTTGAAAACTCTACGTCAAGGCAAAGCGAAATTGGTGCTGATTGCCAGCAATACACCAGCATTGAGGTGAGCAACGCATACATTTGTGTACTACTACAGAGAAGTAGTTTTCCATTGATTTGCTTGCTGGAGCCATATGGAGTCTTAAGAGACTGAGAAGTATGCTTCCGTACAAGTTTCCCACGTATTTTTTGCATTAAGTTGATTATTTTGCAATGGAAACTATGGAGTAGTATATCTCAGAACAAATGTTGCATAGTGCTCGTGGTTTGCGGTAAATTTGACAATGCAATAACAGACATCCAAATGGTTCCAGCAAAACTTGAAAGGTAACGAGGTCTTATATTTTGTTAGCCTTTTAGCACCATTAAGTGATGAATGTACAAAACAGACGTGTAAATCATGTTGATATTAATATACTACTAGAGACTCTTTCTGACTTGCCTTGCCTATTTCTCTATGTGCCTTATATTTATATGCATTGCTAAATTAAAATTTTTTTCGCATTTTTAGAAAATCTGAGATTGAATATTACGCCATGTTGGCCAAGACCGAAGTACAGCATTACAGTGGCACCAACATTGAATTGGGTACTGCTTGCGGTAAATACTTCCGTGTGTGCACCATGTCCATCACCGACCCTGGAGATTCGGACATCATTCGCTCACAAGATAACTAAATTCAATTATGCTATTTTATACATAAAAAATAAAATCTTGAAAACAATCTATTTTTCGTTTAATTTATTTATAATATTTTCATATAAAAATGGTTAAGTACATTTTTAAAAATCAGGTATTTCGAAAATGTTTTTGGGTATAAATATGTATGGGAAGCGAGTCAACTTAAATGAATTAGATGGAAACGATTTTATATTGCGGTATTTTTTAAATTTACTTGAAACGCAAAAACATTTTCTCAAATTTAATTGCTTGGCTCATCAAGTTAAATATGTGAAATATTTACGCAATATACACAAGAGTAGCTGAATGAGTTGGTGCGTGACTACGGAATTTCGGAATTCATTGAGAACGTAGGTTCGCATCTCGGTGAAACACCAAAATGAAGAAAAAGTTTTTTCTAATAGCGCTCACCCCTAGGCAGGCAATGGCAAACCTCCGAGTGCATTTCTCCCATGAAAAAGCTCCTCATAAAAAAATTTCTGCCGTTCGGAGTCGGCTTAAAACTGTAGGCATCCATTTGTGGAACAACATCAAGAGCACACTACAAATAGGAGGAGGAGCTCGGCCAAACAACAAATAAAGTGTGTACGCGCCAATTATAAATATAATATAATAATTTGGTTCACATAACGATTTTATAAATATCATAGATGGCGATAATCGGCATTAATGATTTAATTCGGAATTATCTCAAGCATATAGTGCAACTAATCCGGATCAACTACTTGACTTCATTCCCATAACTTAAGCGGATTGGGGAATTTCCGATGGCAACATTGCCGAAAAACGACCGTTAATATCTAATTTGAATGAAAAATAATAAAACTTTTAAAAAGAACAAAAAAGACTGAAAACAATCATAGCAACATTAATAATATTCTGGAACAATATGATGAGCACAACAGGAGTAAGTATTTTGTAGCATTTTTGTTTTATTTTTAAGTTTAATTTCAGATGGCAAACAGAAAGAAACGCGCAATCTGGACGGAAGGAGACGAGCAGCAGGAGCTCATAATAAAATGAGAAGAACGCGCGAATGATTTGCGAGGGTGAAAAAAAATGCCCACATTTATAATGGCATTGCTGTTGAAATGGCAGGCAAATACAGCGCGAGGCAGCTCATATAAAAATAAAAAAAACTTGACGAAGAAATACAGATGCATTTTTTACTAACTCTCCATTATTACCCAATAACTGGTGATTGCTGATTTTTGCAGAGAAGAGAAAGGTAAAATGGGCCCATCGGGCGAACACCATTCAACGGGAGGCACTTTTCTGCAGTGCACCGCATTGTTTGCCGTAAAGCGATAAACGCTACCCCTCACTATTGAATTTTCAGTAGTAAGATTTTACATGCCATATTATTCAGATTTTAGAATTCAACCCAGCTGCCATCACCTTCACCTCCTTCACTGTTGTCATCGACAGTAATTGCACCGCTTTCGCTAATTAGATCTCTATACGAGCTCCCAGGGTCATCATCAGCGCTGTCGCCATTACCAACCGTAGAGACCGGACTCACATCACCGCTAGCTCCAGCTACAGGGCCATCGTTGTCGGCAACTAGAAAGATACAAAGAAATGGTGCAATTGAAGCCTTAATGATGCAGCAAACGAAATTGTTAAAGAGTGACATTCAGGGCATGAAAGTCCTAACAAACCATTTTTTTCTGCTATACAGCAAAATAATTATGCATCAAAGAGGATAATTTTTCTGGTGGAGAAATTCATTGGTACGAACTAATTTTGAATTTTTTATTTTTTTTATGAATTCTATGAATTATTAAATTTTTCAGTGCCTGTGTTGAGTTAATGTTTTACGTTCTTTTTCCACGCTCTCATATTACGAAGTAGTATTAAACTTTTATACTATGAATTAAAATATACTGCTATTCATAAGGAACACTTGTATTATGATTAAAGGACTCCGGTGAATTTGTACTTACGAAAACTCTGCGCAATTGCGTTCCTGATAGTCGTTGCCGCTTTGTCGTTTTCACCGGCTGTTGTAGTGTGATTGGGTTGATATGGTGCAGATGCCACTTTTGCAGCGTCATGCATCCATGTGGAAGGTAATTCATCATTTTCCGCTTTTAAAAAATTATGCAAAATACAGCATGCATGTATTATTGTGTTAACATTTTTTGGGGCTACTTGCAGCTTTCCGCCTATTTTTCTAAATCGCGCTTTAAGTTGACCAAATGCATTCCGTACTACACGACGACATCTTGACAGCCGGTAGTTAAAATACTTTTCCACAACTGGCTGATTTGGTGAATATGGAAAAGGCTTAATCAAATACCGCGACAATCGAAAAGCTGAGTCGCCGATAAGTACCACCGGCACATTAACACCTTCAATGTGTTTGATATTCTGCTGGAAGATGTTAGCGTTCTCATGAAATTTTTTCAAAGAGCTCGTTTCAAAGATGTGCGAGTCGTTGTTACTTCCACGGGACCCAATGTGAATGTACGTAAATTTCGAACTGCAAAACAGCAGGAGCATAAGTGTAAATATTTCCGGAGCACTATAACGAATAAACTTACTTATAATCACAGCTCGCAAATAAAACAACCGAATACCAGCCTTTGGAGTTGCAATAGTCAACTGCATCTTCTTTGTTTGGCTCAATCTCTATGTGGCATCCATCTATTGCTCCGAAACATTGAGGAAATCCGAGTTGCGAGAAACCATCAACAATTCGTTTTACTTCTGCAGGATGTGGAGGATATGAATTGATGCAGTCCGCTAAATTATCGCACACGGCGCTGCAAAACTGCACAACTATTCCTCCCACAGTACTCCGTCCTACACCAAACAATCTTGCAATAGCGCTGTATTCAACCGGCGCACCTAGCGCAAATAATGCAATAGCCACTCTTTTATGGAGTGGAATACAAGATCTCATGTTGCTATCTGTCTTCTCTATTCTTCGCACCTTCGCAGATACTTTGCGGAAAGCATCTTTGCTTAGGCGAAAGTGCTCCTTGAATTGGGCGTCGTCCATTCCACGCACGTCATGCTCCCAAAATCTGCCATTGCGCTCCTTCATGAATATATAATATGAATTAGAATCCTATAAATTTTATAATATCAAACTTACAATTTTCCAGATTTTTCGTCCATTTTTCTGAGATAGTATGGATGCAATGTTGGTTTGCACTAACACATCCGAAATGACATTTATAGTTTTGATATTGCGGTGGAGTTTGAGAAATAGCAATTTAAGATTTTTTTGAAATAAATAATTATTTTTTAGTATCAGGGAAGCTAATATCCGTATTTGTCGCTTGCGATCCATCTTTTACTGGCAATAGTATCCAATAAATAAATCAGCTGTTCACTAATCCGAGTAACAAACGTCTGTCATGCAACAATTTGAATCAGAATTAAGTGCGCCGGTAACTCCGATTAACGGTCTGTCTAGGCTATTACCATTGTGCAGATATTTAAGTAGAAGCACTATTTTTCTTCCTTTTTTTGACAGGCGCGTAAGTGTGTAATGTGCGAGTACTTGGTGTTTGCGCTTGAGCGTATTGGCAGGGTTGCTATGCCAAAGTAGAATTTTTATGGGACATTACAAGGCGCATTCAGTAAAGGTGGTGGCACTACACTAAAAGTATGTTCACATATGCATTAATTACCAATAAATCCACAAAATTAAACTACTCGGTCACATATGGCAGATTACCTGCAAAATTGACAATCAGCTGTCAATACTGTTGTGAAAGGTTTTTCTTCATAGAAATTATTTTGGTGGAATATTGTTTGGTTTGTTTAATTATTATTATTATTGTACCATATAATTATTATTAGTTATTATTATTATTATTATTATTATACTATATAGCTAATTTATAAGAAGACGGAATAGCTAATTTAATTGCGCAATTGGCTGCTAATAATAAACAGTTTGAAGAAATCCGTCAACGACGTTTACTGAATTTTCACAAAAATTATGGCAGCAATGAGCATGCGAAATTCGATATTACATTTTTTAAGAAGCAATCACAGGTCAAAGCGTCTATGGAGACAGATTTTTTCTATAATATGAATGCTTATTTAATAATATCTAACAAAAATTGTATTAGAATTATGTCTCCAAACCTGTTTTCTTTGCCGGCGTCCATATTATTTAGTTTATACTTTGACGTTTTTCTTTACACGCGTAAAAATAATGATCAATTACACAGAAAACACAGGGTTGTATGTCAAAAAATATGGTTATTATCTAGAATTATTTTATAAACTCAGATTTTGGGAGAGAAATGTTGTATGGGTAAGAATGAATTCGCCTTATTTTATTCTGGGCTGAAAGCCAGATAGACACGGCGAAAGAAAAAAATAAGTCAGCTGATTTAACGATACCACCCAAGGTGGATTTAATAAGGTGACAGCATTCACCCAGCTGAATTTTTCGCCGTAGGTATGGCTTACGTCAAAATGATATGCTTTGTTTGAATGTATTGGTATGTTTACATTCGTATGTTTACATTTGCTTGCTGATTTTGACGTGTTGCTTGGACCAAACGCAACAACAAATACATGTAGGGTTTTACTTATATGTGTTTGCTGTCACCTGTAATAAATTCGCCTTGATACCACCTCTAGTAGATTCGCCTTGGAACATTAAAAACAACAGAATATCCACAAAAAATATACAAAACAATACCTTTGACTTGGAAAATTTACAATAACAAATATTTTTAATATGTGTCTTAACTATAATAACGCATTTTAATGAAGATATATCTAAATTTGTACGACATATTTTAGACTTTTTGATACGATTTTCTATGGTATATAATAATTTTGTATGAGACCATGTTACATGAAAAAGCATTTTGGAATCAGGTGAACTCAGCTGTGCGAATTTTTTGACCACCAGCTGATAGTGATAGGTTACGGGTGGTCAGAGTTTAAAAAAATTGAATTTTTGTTTTTCTTAAAGTATAATATCTTATAAAAATTGTGTGAAAATTTGAAGTGAATTCGACAAAGACTTTTATTCAAGTAGCGAAACTTAAATGCGTTTTTCTCACAACTATGTTTCTTGAACAGGTGATCACTGTAACTTAAAAACGGCTTGGTGGATTTGATAAATTTTAAACTGCTTTTGAAAAACATAAAAAACTCGTGCCTGATCGAAGGATTTTTTTTTTGAAAATTTCGATTTTTTTAAACAATTAATTGTTGATTTTTTTTCTTAAAAATCTGAAAAATATTTCCTGAGGCCGCCATATTGCTAATTTTGATCACACGATTATCTATTAACAAAGCTAATTTCTCTTATTCGATTGATTTTAGATGAATCTCCAAGAACTTGTCATGATAACCGCAAGGGACTTTTGGAGAAACTTTAACAATCATTAACTTTTTTTTTGAAATTTTGCTTAAGTCATCTCGAAACGTGATGTATTAATGTTATGTTTTTATTTTTGTAAAATAAAGCAATTGACAAGCAAAAAAAAAAAAATTGAAAAAGGAAAACAGATTAGATTAGGTGCATACGCAATTTCTTGCCACGGCGTCATGGTCCCAGAAAAGCAAAAAACTGCATTTGGAGTTATTTTTTCTTATTGTTGATTTTTCAAATTAATACACGGCAATTAATTTTATAATTTGTTGAATATTAAGAGTACAATACTCGCCAAGCCCATAACTCAAGCCATTCACAAACAAGTGGCATCTACTAATCATGTTTGCTCATAAAGGATCCCATTATCATTACTATTGGCGGTACTGACGTCATCGGTCGCCAAAAACGCGAAAATAAATTACCGGTTTCCGGAAGGCTGGCACCTTTTATATTCTGTAGTCCGTAGATATTACATTTCGCTACAAATATTTGCAACGCGAACGCTTTTGGGCATAATTTTTTTAACGTTGGTAGATTTTATTGCAACCCTGTGCACAAGAAATTGAGCTGATTGTGTGTCCAACAACTAAACAAATTTTTGGGAATACAATTAGCAAATAATTTTTGTATAAAAAGATGTTATGCCGTCTGTGCATTAGTGATTGTGATGAATCCTCTGTAGAGCTTTTGGATTCCGAGGGAAAAAGTACTACAGTTTACAATGTTGTTGCGAAGTATTTTGAGAAAGAGGTAAGCATCGAGGCCAGTCCTAATATTCATTAAATCATATTAATTGTAAAACTATTTTAGATCAATAATATGACCAAAGTAAAATCAGAATTTGATACAGCGCAATATGCAGAGTCAATAAACTTGAAAACTCAAGTGGTATGCGTCAATTGCTGGCGACGCATAGATGATTTCCATAAATGGCAGGAAGAGGTGGTGATCCAGCAAGAAGAGCGCTTAAAACAGCTTCAACTACCGTATCAAAGGGATATGGTTGAATGTGTGAAATTAGAAATGGAAATGGATGTCAACAACGTAGATATATTTGCAGATTCTTTTGCCGATGATATATGTGATAATGATGAGTTCTTAAATGAGGCAACAGAAGATCCTGTAGCTGTGTGCGAAACACAACATGAAGGCCCTCCAAACAACTTTCTCTTTGTGGATCAAGTAATGGATGACAATGGTGGTAATGATAGCGCCTATGATGACATGCCATTGATATATAGAAAAAAACTGGCAAAAAGTAAAACTCCAGTCGCGGCCATTAAAAAGACCAGAAAAAGAAGAAAGCCCAATAGAGTGGAGAAGAAAACATCAGAAGTCGAATCGAATGGGGAATCTAATGTAGATGAGGATAAAGATGTTATAAACACTCCTGACAAAGTTAAAGAAAAAAATGGGAAAACAAAAAATTTCGATGCCTTTATAGCCCAACATTTCAAAGAGCAATTGCCTTGTGAGCTGTGTGGACATCAGTCCGCTGATTTCACTGAGCTGCGCTTACACTTTCGCGAAGTACACAAACACGAAAAGGGTTACGTAATATGTTGTAAGCACAAGTACAGCCAACGGTTCCACTTCGTTGAACATTTGCAAGTGCATTTGAATCCACAAAAGTTTCAGTGTACTGAATGTGGTAAATGTAGTGCCAATGGTAGGAGTTTGGTAGCGCATATGAAATCAATGCACGGGCCAAAGCCATTAGAACGGCGCTTCGAATGTGAAATTTGTCATAAAAAATTTGCTAAGCAACCCATTTTGAAAACGCATATGGAAACCCACGCTGAAGGCAATCCCGATCACGTCTGCAAAGAATGCGGAAAGGGGTAATAAAAAACTATATACTTTATTGTTAATATATTTTATTTGAATTTCTCCTGCCTTTTGATATAGCTTTGTGTTAGAGAGTCGTCTCAACATTCACATTCGCAATGTACACAGCACTGCCTATCAAAGTGTTTGTGATCAATGTGGTAAATCCTTCCGTGGCCGTTATGCGCTAAGATACCATATGCTAGAACATGAGGGTGGAGGTAAACGACTTTGGCCCTGTGATATATGCGAAGCTCAGTTACATTCCAAATTCAGTTTGGGGCGACATAAACGTATAGCTCATCATGACGGATCGACAGTATATGTTTGTGGTGAATGTGGCAAAGTGGCGTTGACTGAGGATGCCCTAAAGTCGCATAAACGCTACGTACACCAGCGAGAGCGCATTCACAAATGCACGGTGTGCGAAAAAGCATTCAAGGCATCCAAAGTATTGAAGGTATGTTTGATTCGTGGGATATTATTAAAATGATTACTTTCCATATTTAATTTTTTAATCATTTAGGAACATATGACAACACATACTGGCGAGGATCTGTATCAATGTCCGCATTGCCCGCGTACCTTTAAGGTGAATGCGAATTTGCACCATCATCGCAAACGAAAACATCCTAAAGAATGGGCGGAAAATCGAAGACAGCGGCAAATGTCTTTCAAACGTGTAGACCTTAGCACCATATCGAATGAAGTGGTGTTGTAAGTACGAGTATATATGTATAAAGGATGTGATTGCATTGACCCGATAAATATGTTTTTGTATAAAATGAAATGCTTAAATCATAGTTTTTTAGTAATGGTATTGGCGCAAATATATCTAACCTCTTTTTAATCACTTTATTAAAGATAGTAAAATAATGAAGTAAAAACTTTGAATATAAAACGATTTTGAAACTTGTCAAGAACAGCTACTATAGAGTTTTAAGAAATGTTTTTTTTTTTTTTAACAAATGAGCTAGTATTTTAGGTTAACTTCCATTTAAGACAATATTGTTTATAATTTATTAAAATGATTTTCAATATTTTTTTCTACAATATTATTGGGTGTTTTTGATTCCAGACAAGGTTAGGTTAAAGTACGTTCACATATGCATTAATTACCAATAAATCCACAAAAATAATCTACCCGTTCACATATGGCAGATTACCTGCAAAATTGGCAATCAGCTGTCAATGCTGTTGTGAATGGTTTTTCTTCATAGAAATTATTTTGGTGGAATATTTCGGCGTTTAATTATTATTAACGATATGAAGAAAATACAAGGAGACGGAAAAGTTAATTTGATTGCGCAATTGGCTGCTAATAATAAACAATTTGAGGAAATCCGTTGTTGTTGTTACGGGAAATCTGTAAACGACTTTTACTGAGGTTTCAAAAAATTATGGCAGCAATACGCATGCGAAATTCGATAATACATTATTTAATAAGCAATCACAGGCCAAAGCGTCTATGGAGACAGATTTTTTCTGTAATATGAATGCTTAATTAATAATATCTAACAAAAATTTTATTAGAAAATCTGTCTCCAAACCTGTTTTCTTTGCCGGCGTCCATATTATTTAGTTTTTACTTTGACGTTTTTCTTTACACGCGAAAAATAATGATATATTACACAGAATACACAGGGTTGTATGTCAAAAAATATGGTTATTATCTAGAATTATTTTATCCCAGATTTTGAGAAAAATTTTGTATGGGAAATCTCGGGTTTTAATTACGGATTGGGAATTAAGCACGAAAAGGTAGATCATTTACTTATATGTCAACGTATTATTAGGTAGTGCTGGCTGATCTGTAAAAATATTTCGCTCAGACCCTCATTCCTGACAAAATATAATACTATTACATATCTACATATCGCACTTGTTACGTTAAAGCGTAACAACTCAAAATCTGAACATTTTCAGTAGAGACGAAAAACTGTTTCCGTAAATATTAATAATATATTACAAGGAAAAAAAATGTAATTGCACGAAAATATCATTAAAAACAATATAACGGTTGTTTCAATCTTATTTGTTTAGAAGTTGCGCTAAAATAACAAATTTTTGAGTTGTTACTCTTTTCCTGAAATTTTTTTATACACTTAGTGGTGTTGTTTTGAGTTGTCTCTGTTTAACTGAAAAAATAACGAGTAACTTAAACTTTGGTTGTAAACAGGCACAATTCAAAATGTTACACTTTATGTGACACAAATTTGTTCAAACACTTGGAGGCAACTAAAAATGTAACTCTTTAGTTGAGACAACAGAAGTCATTCTGAAAACAAAGAGAGAGTCATAACGGGTTTTTAACGAAAGACTAGACAAACCACTGAACGATTTTTACAGTGGGTAGAGATGACCACTGTACATTGTTTACTTGCAAAAAACTAAAATTTGGAAATTTTGAGTTGTTACGCTTTAACGTAACAAGTGCGATATGTAAGAATATATAATGCTAATAACAATTTTATTTTATGAGGATAAACGAAGCCGGTAAAAGTATGCCACTCTTATTTTTTCTGTTGTTGTTGTTGTTGTTGTTATAGCAGCATAAGCATTCCCCATACATACAGTTAAGGAAAAAACTCTACATACACCCGACTATTTTCAACTTCTAGAGAACTAGTGATAATACTCAACATAATTTTGATGTGAATGTTTACGACATTAATAGTTAAGAATGTTGGAAGAAAAAAAGTTTGAAAATATTGGTAACTTATAAACTATTGGCGATAAACATAGAAATCGGTGGGAAAAAAGTCTACATACAGCTTTGGCAACTCTTAAAATACATTGGAAAATGAAGAACTTAAAGGGAAAAAACCGTTAGTTTTCTTGATTTGCTTTATCTGTCAAACATTACAATTATCTAAATTCAGAAAGCGATTTGTAATATAAAACACGTTTTAACTTTAAAAAGGGTAAATAGAAAAGAAATTCAGCAATCAGTTCGAAATTTGGTGGTTATTCTTCGAAAAGAAAACAAATTTTACGGGGAAATTGCTGAAATAATATAGTAAAATTAAGTCGCTCTACAGTGCAAACTATTGTCAAAAACTATAAAAAAACCAACAGTACCGAAAACAAGCCAAGATCTGGAAGGCCGAAGAAGCTTTCAAGACGCGATGCCAGTGGTGTCCTTAAAGAAGTCCACAAAGATCCAAAAATAAGTGCCCCAAAACTAGCCGAATACCTTGCAAGATATTCGAATATTACTGTTTCATCAAGAACAGTAATAAACGTTTTGCATGATAGCGGCTTTAAAAGTAGAACAGCACGCAAAAAGCCATTTATTTCAGCCAAGAATCGTCAACTTCGCCTGGATTTTGCTAAGGCACATTTACAGAAAGGAATGGATTTTTGGAAGAAAGTTATATTTACTGATGAAAGTAAGTATAATATTTTCGGGAATGACGGCCGAAACAAGGTTTGGCGAAAACCGAATACTGCACTTCATCCCAAAAATATTATACCTACTGTGAAACATGGGGGGGGGGGGGGGTAGTGTTATGGTGTGGGGAGCTATGGCGGCATCTGGAGTTGGTCGATTAGTTTTTGTTGAAGGCGTTATGGATAGATATCAGTATAAGACAATATTGGACCAAATCTGAAGC
Organism: Anastrepha obliqua; assembly: GCF_027943255.1. Classification (NCBI taxonomy): domain Eukaryota; kingdom Metazoa; phylum Arthropoda; class Insecta; order Diptera; family Tephritidae; genus Anastrepha; species Anastrepha obliqua. Next base: position 26,842,742 of record NC_072893.1, read on the forward strand.
CATCTGTGGAAAGCTTGAGCCTGGGAAACCAATGGATTTTCCAACAAGACAACGACCCCAAGCATACTGCGCATATTGTTCGAGACTGGCTTCTTTATCATGCACCAAGATAGCTCAAAACACTTCCCCAGTCACCAGACCTTAACCCAATTGAGCATATTTGGGACGTTTTGGAAAAATCTGCTCGCAAATATGATATCAGAAGTCGTGAAACACTGAAAACTGCCCTAACTCGGGCGTGGTCGGAAATTGCGCCCAGTATTACGCAGAATTTGGTGATGTCTATGCCACGTCGTCTTCAGGCGGTTATTGGAGCCCAGAGTGGTGCTACAAAATATTAAAATATATTGTTTTCTTTTATTTATTTAAAAGAAATCAAATATTCTATTCGATTTAGTAACACTGTATATAGACTTTTTTCTCATGAATTTTTATTGTTTTTGTTATTTCTGTTATTGTTATGCTTTTGAATTAGCTTTTTGTTATGTAAATAAACTTTGTTTTTGGTCCTTTAAATATTAAAGCAAACGCTTTATTAATTTACCTTACCTTGTATCTTAGAAATACAAACTAAGGGGGTGTATGTAGAGTTTTTTCCTTAACTGTGTACGGGGAATGCTGCTGATGTGACAATCCTTGGCCGGATATAAATTCGGATGGTTCTGACTACGTAGAACCGACTGTCGTGGGAACGATTTATTGTTGCTGAAATTGCTTGACGACAGTTTTAAATACTCATTTGTAGTAGTTGTGAATGAAATCAAACTAGGCCTTTGATATAAAAAGATTTTTATTCGTAGATACTATTGGTACAAAACATGAACACTAATGGCTCTAACTTCTTGGATATGTCAAGTGTAAATACGTTTTTTTTATAAAACAAATAAATTTGCTTTTAAGTACATAAAATACTTAAGTCTACAGTGCTGTATATTTTCTCTATTGCTCATTTATATTTGTATCAACATTTGGGTATACATTTAACTTGCATATGCCGCTATAGAATGTTTTGTTAAGCTGCTTTATAATAATCTACTCTTAATCTACTTTGTAGTAACACTCATGAGCATGTGGCGCACAATTCTCATATTCCTTTAACATCACCTCGGTTGTGTTCAAGTCGGCTTCTTGCACACAAGCACAACGAAAGTTACTGGCACCAATTTCAAAAAGTTGCCGTGGCAATCCGACCCATTGCCGGTGCTTGCCACCACTCGTTTTGGTACACCACACATGCGTTCCTCGTTCGACTGACCACTCAATATTACAATCTGGATAAATTTCACGTAGTTGCTCAGCTTGCGTTTTAGCCAGCTTTGCTTGTTCTAAAAGCGCCAAGTACTTCAGCTGATACTGGGTTGGCTCGCCTTTGCCATCGTAGAAGCGTCCGATGAGTTTACCTTTATATATGTATTCTTTTCTATAAAATTGTTGCCAATTTTCCAAACTTATTAGATCGCTGGGTCTTAAGGTGACAACATCGTCGGATTTTTCTTCGTCATAGCTTTCGAATTCGCCATTTATGAATGACACCGAAGCATCGCGTCCCACAAAGAAATTATATGCACAGCCTGGCCCATAGTGTTTGATGCCCTTGGACACATCAAAAACAGTACCCATTATGGCCAAATATAAAGGAGCGCCATTTTCACCATTGAAATTTGCCAATTCATCACGTGTGAAGAGTTGCTCACTTGCTAATGGTTCGTTCGAATTTTCGTAATGAACTGCTAAGCTTTCGCTCGTTAAATCGCCAGTTTTATACACTATCCAACTTATAATTTGATTGTAGTAAACACCGGTAAGTGCAGCGGCTACAATAAGTAGGAATTGTAGTTTAAAGAGATGTTTTAAAAACTCGAACATTTCCAGCTGGGCAATAGGCACTTGGATTGTTTATGTTTTTCTGTTGTTCATATAAATATGTGCATAGTGTTGCCACATAAATGCTGTTAAACCAATTTAGAATTTATTGTTTTCGATAGATTTTTACTGGAAAAATAATAAATTGAAAAATAAAATTTCAAAAATTAACACTTTGATCGGTTTTATTTTAATACAGCTGTGGTAATATGCGAATTAACATCTAAAATTCGTGCAAAAGGTGAAAAAAAGTTGTAAAAAAGAAGAGTATAACCAGAGAATGTTAATGCAATGAGAAGGAACAAATGTTAAATGAGCTTTTTTCGAGTTCTAATTTATAGATTCATAATAAGGTCATTTCAAATTCAACTTTCCTGAAGAGGTCGGAATTGCAGATATTTACCACGCGAGTGACGCGAGTGGAGGGTTTCTATATTTACTTACCACGCTAGGCCAAGAATTCAGATATTTTCTGCGTTTACCATACTATTGAGGACGTTCATAAGATTTTTCGGCACACTACTAAGGAAATCGAAGCGAATAAAATTGCGATTAAGAAGGCCGCGCGGTAGTTAGTTTGTGGTGCAGAAGCTAAAGTCGGCGGAATTATTCGTTTTGTTTTTTGGCACGTATATAATTCAGGTTCAAATCCTGAAGTCATATTTTTTTTCTTGCACATTTTTTTTTTTTACAATTCAAACCAGGAAAGTTTGGTAAAATTTTTGAGTTTATTTTAATTAAAATTTCTTTAAAATACTGTTTTTTGTATTTTATAAATGGAAATTTCTTTTCGGTATAAAATAGTTCAGACTGGATATGACCTGATTTTTATATAAATCAATCAAAACAGAAAATATGTACATATGTCTATAATCTATTTCATCAAATCCAAATTATATTGATGAGAAAATATCATTCTAATATCCGTCCAGAAAGCCAAACGCGCATACACAGATGCATATTCATATAATTACGCATACAAACTTTCAACTAACGCAGAATATGTACATATAAAACTGCGAATCGAATAAATGAGTGATTTAGAAAAGATCATTAATAATTGTAGATTAGCGCAATCGTGAAAGACGTGTCGTATATGCAGTACATCGTCTCATATTTGACTCAGGTTCAAATCCTGTGCACAGTTTTTTATTCGATATTTTTATTTCATTTTTTATATTTGGTTTAATTGAAATTGATTTAAAATAGTGTATTCAGGTTTTTCTAATACCAGTTATTTAGAAATTTATTTTCTATATAACATTATTCATTTGAATTGATTTATATGTAAAACAGCCATAAAGTCAATCATATGAATATGCATTCCTATATTTAATTTCTTCAGTCAAATCTGAACTACTTACATACACATATTGATGAGAAAATATTCTAATATCCATCCAGGAAGCCTAACGCGCATACTCACATATGTGTTTAAATATATGCACAAACCACCACCATTCTAACAAAACCCAGAACACAAGTTTCTGCGCACACTTGACACATGGGATATGTATACCCTATGAGCAAAAAGAACCGGGAAGGTGATGTTGACTGCTTCCTTCGATTGCCAAGGCATAGTCCACCATGAGTACCTTCCATCGGGCCAGACAGTCAATAGAGAATATTATTTATCCGTTTTGAAACCTTAGAGAGATGCTGTGTGTTGCAAACCGCCGGAAATGTGAGGAAACAATTCTCAGATTTTGCATGATGATAACGCGCCATCGCACTGATCAAAGAGAATACAAATCGGCCTGCCGGGGGTGTTTGGAGGACTGGGTTAAACGTTGGCACATGTGTGTTGCTTCAGACGGGTCATATTTTGAAGAAGATAATATAAATTTGCCTTAAATTTAACTCTGTTTTGTTTAATTTAAACATTCCCGGTACTTTCTGATCATAAGGTACATACTTGCGGCTTTGCGGACAGCAATGTGTGATTCGCTGGAAGTCGCATTAACTCGCGACTGTCGCACAGTTAGAAGACATATTTACATACATATAAGGGTGCATACATACATACGGAGCCGCGGCCACTCGACATGACAAAAATTTAAGATTTATCAAATATTGGCAAATAATTCCACGCGAAATATTCCAATATTGACTATTTTCGAATGGTCGCGAAAATTGGCATATGGGCGGCTCGTTTTATGAATGAAATTGAAATATGAGCTCTAACTTATGAATGAACTTTTTGTTTTTCTTCTAAATTGTTCAGCGCAGTCGCTGATAGAATTATGGCCGCTGCGACTGCGTCTACGAATGTATTTTATTTTTGTAGTCGCCAGGCTTAGATTTTAGCTTTGGGCGACATGCGCATGTGAGGTATGTGTTTTTGTTGTGTTCTAGAACATTTTAGAATGTGCGGTGGCAAAGCGGCCATGGCGTTGCGCTTGCTGTTGCTTTTGCGTCTATCAAAGTACATATCGTGTTTTTGTAAGTACAATATTAGGAATATCGACTGGTGAAAGACAAAAGTACACGGAAGCAAGAAGGGAGAGCTGTGCTCGCGCATATACATATGCATGAATGTATGAACGTGCATGGATGTAGTAACATATGAATACAATTATTTTGTAGGAAGTTTAGAAGGCAAGTAGGTATATATGTATGTATATATGCTAGGACATAATACATACATAGAGCAGAATTGTTTTTGCACTTGTTAGGAAGAAACTCGCTAGTGCGTATGTATATTTGTCTTGTAAGAATATGATGTGCTGTGACTTGTGTACATACATAAGTCAAGGTTATTTGGGCATACATGCATATGTACATATGTATGAAAGGAAGATGATGTTCTTGCGCTTGTGCATTATTGTTTTTCATATACAAATGTACATACCTACATATGTAATATATGTAAATGCTGTCGAATACATAAACTATAAATTGACATACAATATAAAATAAGTGTTGATTTATCTTAAACCGTTTTTTTTTTTCTTAATGCAAATACCTCCTATTGACATGTACATACATATTATGTATGTATATTGTCATATACCATCATTTATGTACATATAGAGTATACGTTCATTTATGAATGTATGTAATGAAAAACTTCATGAATTACTTTCAGAACTTTATTAAAATTAATTTGCGTCGCGCGCATGCACAAAACCTTGGTTCACAACGCAGGCGTAGAAATAAACGCACTGCGTATTTATCCTCCCCATGTGACTCGGCATCAATTCTCGGCGCCAATTTTTTTTTTTTTTTTAAATGTGTTTTTTTTAATGTAATCGTAAAAAATTTTTAATAAATTTTATGTATCCGCTTATCATTTCAAAAGTAACAAAATGGTAAAAAAATAAGCAGTCGAAGAAATAAATGCACCGCCTATTTTTCCTCGCCACATGTTAGACTCGATTTCAATTCCCAGTGCAAACCTTTTTTTATTAATTTTTTTTTTTAAATTCGTTTTTTTTTATGTAATTAAAAAAAATTATATAATAAATTTTACGTATTCGCTTATTATTTCAAAAAATACGAAAATAGTAAACATTTAATTAGTTTAATGTATTTATCCTCCCCACGTGACTCGCCATCAATTCTCGGTGGAATTTTTTTTTTCGTTTTTAATTTTTATTTTTTTAATGTAATCGTAAAAAAATTTTTAATAAATTTTATGTATCCGCTTATCATTTCAAAAGTAACAAAATGGTCAAAAAATAAGCAGTCGAAGAAATAAACGCACCGCCTATTTTTCCTCGCCACATGTTAGACTCGAGTTCAATTCCCGGTGCAAACTTTTTTTTATAAATTTTATTTTTTAAAATCGTTTTTTTTTTTTAATGTAATTGAAAAAAAAAAATTATGTAATAAATTTTACGTATTCGCTTATTATTTCAAAAATACGAAAATAGTACAAATTTAATTGGTTTAATGTCGAGGTGAGAAATGTGTTGTGTGTTGAGGTGAAAGATGTGTGGTGTTTCTAATTTTTGTGTGGGCAAAAGTCAGTGAGGTGTCTATAAACTCGATGTGCTAAATGACCTTATTACAAATCTTTCAGATCTCAATTGTACTAAAAAAAGCTTACAGTAACATTTGCACCTTCTCATTGCATTAACATTCTGTGGTATAACAGCGTGCAGATACGGGATAACAGAAGAGTAGTATGTTAAGCTTACAGTGTAACATACATGTATATGTATGCTAATAACATGACACAGCATGGCAATGCATTAAACAGTTTTCAAATACAGGATAACAGCAGAAGAGTGTGTTAGGCTTATAGTAGAACATGCATGCGTATGCATATGTTAATAACATAAGAGAGCATGACAATGCATTTCATTTGATCAGCTGAATTATTTTGTATAATATTGCGTTTGTATGAAGATATACATACATAAATGCATTGCCGTAAGGGATAATGGATGTCAAGCATATAGAGTGACGGATGAATCGACAGTTGGTTCTACGTAACCTGAATGACCCGAATTTACTATATATTCGGCTAAGGACTGTCACTCCAGCAGCACTCGCCGTACTTGTATGGGACGTGTTTTTGCTGCTACAACAACAACGGATGAAGCGATCCGGCCTTTGAATCTGACGGAGGAGGGGTTAGGAAAATGTAAAAGATTTGAAGTAGATTTAGGTAGATCTTTTGTCAACCCTTTTGATTCGCAACAGTAAAGTCTTTTTTTTATCTATTTATAACATTTACATACATTAGTTTCTAAAATACTTCTATAATCTGAATTCACATTGAACAGTGTTGGTGTTGTAAGTACACCTAAAAGTAAACTATGATGTACCTATCAGGTTGAAAACAAAGACATGAAGAGAGTAGCAGAAAAATGCGTAACAATTAATAGAGAAGAGCCAAGAGGAGAAGGAAATGGATTTAAATAAGGTATCCAATAAGCGGCAGTTAGTTTGATGTTTGAAAGTTGCGGGCGGGCTTTTTTTGTTATTTAGCCAATATATGTACATACATACAGTAACGGTTTTCACATCGCGTGCGGTATTGCTGTAATTCGTCTTTCGAACATAGAGAAGCCTGTTTCCATTTTCTAGTTAAACTACCATCAAAAAATTTTAGGGTTAAAGCGCCTGTAACCATTTCCTCGACAAGCTTTAGCTAGTGGAGGCGCTGAATCTTAATTTGCCGGACGACGTCACTGTAGTCATGAAACCCATTCAGTGCATCGTTATATGGCATTCTCAATTAGAGTTGAGAGAACTAATGACGCATTTGTTGAGGATCAGAAATGGTACATGTATCATACTTCCAAAGCAGCCAGGAGCTGGTAGGGTGCATACATCAGGTCCTATACTGATAAAATTGTTGGCAGGAAAAATTACAAAAATTAAAAACTTCTCACTTAAGCTACCTCGTATTAAATTAAAAAAAAAAAAAAAAAAAATGCAAAATAACGAGCTTCGGAATCACATTATTTCATTTTGCCCACAATAATTTGTCCATTTCATCATTGCTGTTAGATAAAAAACATTCTAAAATTTTAATTCGTGTTTATTTTTACTTGCGATTAGCTGTTTTTCTCACTTGCAAATTCTTACAAGTAAAAATGTATCCAGTAAAAACTTGCCACTTCCCCTCAATATTAAATGCCATTTTACTCTCTCACTTTCCCCTAATTTTACATCATTGACAAAACGAAGTACCTCCTGCGTAACGGCACCCACGTCTTTGTCGGCAATTATGATTTCGAGGTTGTAAAAGACTTCGTTTATTTAGGAACCAGCGTTAACGCCGATAACAGTATCAGTCTTGAAATCCAAAGTAGAGTCTCTCATGCCAACAAGTACTACTTTGGACTAAGTAGGTAATTGGGTAGTAAAGTCCTCTCTCGACGAACAAAACTAACACTTCATAAGGCTCTCATCATGCCGTATGGCGCGTCGTCCGATGAAGCGTCGCTTGGAGTGTTGGAGAAAAAGATGCTGCACAAGTTTTTTGGACCTTTGCAGGTTGGCGACGGCGAATATCGCAGGCGATGGAACAATGAGCTGTAGGAGCTTTACGACGACCTAAAAACGACATAGACATAGCGCAGCAAATAAAGTACCAGCGTCTTCGTTGGCTGAATCACGTCGTCCGTAAGGATGCAAACGCTCCGGCTCTGAAAGTATTCGATGCGGTACCAGCTGGTGATAGCAAAGAAAGTGGTAGGTCTCCTATGCGCTGGGTGGCTCATGGTGGAGAAAGACTTGGCTTCACTTGGTGTGTCCAACTGGTGCCGATTAGCGCGAGAATGAAACGACTGGCGCGCTTTGTTAAACTCGGCCAAGATCGCGTAAGCGGTTATCGGTAATCCAATCAAGAAGAAGAGGAATTAGTTACATAATTGGCGGGTACACCCTTTTTTGATATTTGGCTGAGCTCCTCCTTCTATTTGTGGCGTGCGTCTTAGTGTTGTTCCACAAATGGAGGGACCTACAGTCGCAAGCCGACTACAAACGGCAGATCCTTTTTATGAGGAGCTTTTTCATGGCAGAAATACACTCGGAGGTTTGCCATTGTCTGCCGGGGGGCGACCGCTTTTAGAACTTTTATTGTTTTTCTCTTAATTTTAGTCTTTCACCGCGATTCGAACCTACGTTCTCTCTGAATTCCGAATGGTAGTCACGCGCTAACCCACTCGGTTACGGCGGCCGCCCGAAGAATTAGCTAAAATATATAGGAGGTTGAATTAGTTTTAAAGGTTTTTTTCGAAGATTTGGGGCTTTATTGTGAAAAAACGGTACAAAATATTTTATTCGAAGTATTGGCCATCGCTAGCTACAACTTTCGCCCATCTTTCGGGCAATTTCCGGATGCCGTTTCTCCAAAATTCTGGCCGCTGCTTGGCTATCCATGACTCAACCCATATTTTGGTAGCCTCGTACGAGGAGAACCGCTGGTCCGCCAAATCGAGACTCATATGCCGGAACAAATGATAATCGGAGGGAGCTATGTCTGGACTATACGGCGGGTGGGGTAACACTTCCCAGCCAAGCGTTCCAAGGTATTTTTTGACAGGTTGAGCAACATGCGGCCGAGCGTTGTCATGTTGCAAAATAACCTTGTCGTGCCTTTTTACCGTTTCCGGCCGTTTTTCTTTCAATGCTCGGCTTAAACGCATCAATTGCAGTCGGTAACGATCCCCCGTGATTGTTTCGCCCGGTTGGAGCAGCTCAAAATATACGACGCCGACCTGATCCCACCAAATGCAGAGCATGATTTTCTTGCCGTGAATATTCTGCTTGGCCGTCGACGTTGATGCGTGGCCGGGCAAACCCCATGATTTTTTGCGTTTTGGGTTATCGTAGTGGATCCATTTTTCGTAGCCAGTCACCACCCGATGCAAAAAACCCTTCCGATTTTGTCGCTCGATCAGCAATTCGCACGTAAAAAATCGCCGTTCGACGTCGCGCAGCTTCAACTCGTACGGGACCCAATGTCCTTGCTTTTGGATCATTGATTTATCAACGCCCAATGATTCAGCAAGCTCTTGTTGGGTTTGGCACGAGTCCTCGTTTACCAATTCCCCCAATTCCGCGTCCTCGAACTTTTTGGGCTGGCCAAGACGCTCCTTGTCTTCGGTGTGAAAATCACCACTTTTGAATCGTCGAAACCAGTACTCACATGTTGAAATCGACGGAGTATGGTCTGGGTAGGCCTCCTGCAGCAACGGGCTTGGGCTGTATTTTTTTTTCAAATTGAAGCAGAAAAGCAAAGCTTCCCGCAAATTGCGTTTCGACGGCACGAAAGTTGACATACTCGGAGCACGAAAACACTGCGTTGTTTATACTTCAGCGAAATGACAGATACTGATAAACAAAGCCTAGGGATGAGGCTTTGTCATGAATATATATTCAGTATTGCCAACGCGATAAAGTGATAAATAGCGCCATCTGTGTGTCACCTTTAAAACTAATTCAACCTCCTATATATAATATATAACTTTTGAAAATCGAACTTTTCGATTCTCGATGATGTTTTTGTAGTCTTTTTCTTGGAAATAAAAACGTGTGTTTATGCTTACAGATGAGAAAATAGAATGAACGAGTTTATTTTACACATGTACATATGAGTATAAGAATAAGATGATGCAATGAACATGTCAATGAACACAGCACACAATCAGCTGTTTGTTTGCTTTAACCCTTGTATTTTTGTGTAACACTTCCACTTTCATTGATCAGATTATTCATTTTCAAAACATGAACAAACTTTCAGAAGTGACTTAAAATTATTGAAATTTGAACTCTTTAGAGGCTTCGTGAAAATATCCGCCAGCTGTGTATTTGTTGGCACGTACTTGAGCGTGAAGCCTTTGTTCTCATACACCTCTCTGATGAAATGAAATTTGACCTCAATATGTTTGGTCCTCTTGTGGTATTGTGGATTCTTCACCAGTTTAATTGCGCTTTGATTGTCTAAACAAAGTTCTGGTACTGTGCGATTTCCGGACATTTCCTCCAATAATCGACGAACCCAAATTAGTTCTTTTACTGACTCACAAGCGGCCATGTACTCTGCTTCGGTTGTTGAGAGTGCAACTGTTTGCTGAATTTTTGATGACCACGAAATAGGACCGCCGCATAACATGATTACATAACCTCCAGTTGATCGCCTTGTCCCCAAATCACCAGCAAAGTCCGAATCACTGAAGCAGGTCAAAGACAAATTATTAATTTTCTTGAATAAAATACCTTCACTGAGAGTCCCTCGTAGATATCTGAAGATTCGCTTTATCAAGACGATATGTTCGCTGGTATAAGTGTCCAGAAAACGACTTGCATACGACACCGCATAGGCTAGATCAGGTCGTGTCACTGTAGACAAATACATAAGAGATCCAACAGCTTCACGATATGGATACTGCACTTGCTGACTGCTCTCTGTGTTTAAATTTGCACCTTCTGCTGGAGTTGTGACGGGCTTGGCGTCGAGCATTCCAAATCGTTCCAACACTTTTGTTGCGTATGCTTTTTGTCGAATAAATATTTTGCCAGATTTCCTGACAACTTCCATACCCAGGTAAAATATTGACTCAAAAACTTTAATGTCGAAGTCTTTCGTGAGATAATCGATCAGCTTACAAAGTGCTTCTGTTGATTGCGCTGCTATGATGCCATCGTCAATATAAATTGCAAGAATTAATTTCGCACTGTTAAAACTCCCGATAAAAACGCATGGATCCTCTGCACTAACTTTTAGATTACAAGTCTCCAGCATCTGAGTAAATTTCTGATTCCAACATCTCGATGCCTGCTTTAAACCATAAAGACTTTTGTTCAGCTTACACACCTTGTCAGTTCCATCTTCGTAACCAGTAGGTTGATGCATATAAATCTCCTCGCTTAGAGTTCCGTAGAGAAACGCTGTCTTCACATCAAACTGCTTTACAATCATGTCAAGCTCAACTGACATGGCAAAAATCATTCTAATTGACGTAAACTTGGCAACAGGGCTAAAAGTCTCGAAGTAATCAGTACCAAACTTTTGCGTAAAGCCACGAGCGACTAAACGCGCCTTAAAACGTTCGATTTCACCTTCCTTTCCACGCTTGATTTTGTAGACCCATTTATTAGAAATCGCTGTTCTACCTGTAGGCAAACTTACCAGGGACCAGGTTTGGTTTGTTATTAACGATGAAAACTCCTCATCCATGGCATGCTTCCACTGCGCACAATGGTTACTAGACACTGCTTTGACATAGCAATCCGGCTCATCTGCTTCAGCAATATACGCATAGCTTAGTGCAGCTTTACTTTCAATATCTCCTCTTTGCGAACGTGTCATGATCCTACGTATCTGCGGTTGATTGGTTGCATCTTCGCTATCGTGATTGCCACAGCTTTCAGTTATGGTTTCTGGTTTGTTAGCATTCGTAGTTGGTTCTTCCACTGCTTCAGCGTGTTCTTCATGCACATATGCGGCTTCTTTGCAGGTTTCTTTGATTATAACGTCTCTTGATACTTCAATTTTTCTTTCATTAGGTATCCAAACCCTATAGCCCTTGCAGTTTTCCTCGTAGCCTACAAACACACCTTTCTTGGATTTCGCATTAAGTTTTCTTCGCTTCTCCTGTGGTATATGCACAAAAGCCTCCGATCCAAAAACTCGAAGTACAGACAAGTCAGCCTGTTTATTAAACCACAATTCAAATGGTGATTTACCATCCACTTGACATTTACCACTCCGATTAAGAGTGTACACAATATTGTTCACTGCTTCACCCCAGTATTTCAGGCTCAATTCTTTGGCGTGAATCATAGACCGTGCACCTTCGATAATTGTTCTCATGTCTCTTTCTGCGCGGCCATTGTGTTCTGGCGTATATGGTGTTGATTTTTGATGAACCACTTTTCTTCTACTGAATATTTCTGCTACGTCTTTGTTGACGAACTCTAGTCCGTTATCGGAACGGATGCACTGTACTCGCTTGCCTGTTTCTGCCTCAGCTTTATCTAAAAACCGTTCAACAAACCATGCAACATCTGCTTTTGACTTTATGCAATAGACACATCGATAATTTGAAAAATCATCACGAAATAGCAACATATAGCGCGCACCACCATATGAAATCTCTTGCATAGGGCCGCATAAATCAGTGTGAACAAGCTGACCTATCGAATTAGCTCTGTTTTTGCTTTCATGGAATGGCATCCGATGCTGTTTACCGAATACACATCCCTCACAAAAAAAATCATTGCTATTAAAAGAAATACTTCGTTGAGTTAGTACGCTCTTCACATGGTCTTTAGCTTGATGACACATGCGTTCATGCCAAAGTTGCAGCGACTCAGATTTCGCACTAAAATTCGCCTGAGCTTCCACGCCGTTAACCTTCAATAATAGCTTAAACAATTTCGAATTTTCTCGTAGACCTTGTAAGCACACTTTGCCCTGTTTTTTAAAATAGCAATCGTTGCCCTCCGCTATCAATGAGTAACCTTTGTCTAAACATGCGTTGGATGAAAATAAGTTCATTTTAATACCAGGTACATATAGCACATCAGCCAAGTACTTTGCGTTCCAGACGTTGCCATTATAAGCTTCAACGTGAATATCCCCCCTACCATATGCTTGCACTATGGAACCATCCGCAATGCGAACATCTTTTGGAGTATCAAACTTGACATAATCATGGAACCATTCTTTGCGATAAGACATGTGATCGCTAGCACCAGAGTCCATGTACCAACTGCTCTCACGTGATATGTTTGATTGCACAAACATAACCTCACTTACAAAAGCATTACCATGTGCTAATTTTTTAACACTTTCTTTATTTGGACAGTCTCGTTTCCAATGACCGAACTTTTTGCAAATGAAACATTTTCCTTTCTTCTTATTGTCGCCTTTACCTTTAACTTGATTAGCTACGAACGCTCCTTGTGTATTTGGCTGCACACCCAATCTAGATTCTTCCATACACAAGCGTGCCGTTAGCATTTTCAACGTACGGTCCTTTTTCTCTGTTGCTTCCCACGCCGCAAAGAAATGATTATATTGCTCCGGCAATGTCATTAGAATTTTTGTTACCAGCATATTCTCGGAGATTTTTTCACCCAGATCTTCTAATTGCCTTGCAATCTTCTGCAACTTCGCTATATGCATTGCAATGCTGTCTTCGGCGCTTTTTACGTATTGAAAAAATTGTTGTTGTAGCAAATGAATCGATGTATCTGACTTTTGCTCGTAAACGCTCTCCAGCGTAGCAAACATAGCAGCAGCAGTTTCACAATTTATAATATGCATCAGCGGTGCTTCGCCCATTGAAACGACCAGAATTTTCTGCGCCTTTGCATCATCTTTTATCCATTGCTTTCTAGGTTCACCGTCAGCTTCAGGTTTCGTTACAGCTCCACTTACAAGTTCCCATAGGCCACCAGCTCTAAGCATCACCTTTATCTGGAACTTCCATAAGGTCCAACCGTCCTCAACTTCAAGCTTGTTGATTTTAATTTCTTCCATCTTAAATGCCGCAATATTCCAGGAAAATTTCAATTTTATTTCTCACGCGTTAGACAGGCGCTGGGCCCATAACCTGTAGTCTTTTTCTTGGAAATAAAAACGTGTGTTTATGCTTACAGATGAGAAAATAGAATGAACGAGTTTATTTTACACATGTACATATGAGTATAAGAATAAGATGATGCAATGAACATGTCAATGAACACAGCACACAATCAGCTGTTTGTTTGCTTTAACCCTTGTATTTTTGTGTAACAGTTTTTTTGTTCGTTTTTTGCAATTTTTAATTAAAATATCGTTTGTCATCCCAAATCTTCATTTTTTTCATTGTGAAACTCTCCTCATATTGGGAATATTTTTCAAACGAAAACTTTGCAGCTAAGAAATTTCGTAGATTTTTCATTTTCAGTTAATTCAAATAAAATATTTTTTATTTGATTTTGCTGTCCAAATTAAACAACATTTTTATCAGTTAGAGCTTTTTTTTCATTCTATTATTAACTAAAGAAGAATTTCCAAATGGATAAACCACTAAATAAGGTAATTAACTTACAAAAAAATCAAATGAAAGAACTGCAAATAATTGCCAATTGTAGAGCAATGAGTCAACCATTTCAACAACCGGTACTACTGGCTCTCCACAGTTTTCCGACAACTTGGAGAACAACGTAAAGTACATAAAGTGAGTTAAACGCGTCAAGAAGCAATTCGTGGCAGATTTTTTGGATGCTAATCTAATTAATCTATATTCCTTTCTTTCTTGCCGCAGTTTAAATTTCGTGGACAATTCGGAGTCTTCAAGTCAGGCCAAAGATGCAGGTGTTGAATTCCAAAAGATTCCTCGTAAGCAATCTTTTTGTTATCTGGTTAGTATATTTTGTATTTCAAAAAAAATTGTTGAATTCCTTTCAGAAACATATGAAGCTGTGACTTCGAAGACCACAAAACCACCACCCAGTAAAATTTTGCCATCCAACATTCCTTTGCCAGGCAAATATGAGAATCAGAAACCAAAAACAGTTTGCACGCTCAAAGAAAAATCTCTGCTTGAAATGGGTTTTAAAACAAATGAAATACAAGGTTGGGAAGACATTGTCCAACCGCCCAAAGAGAGTCTCTACAAACTCTTACGTAACATGATCGACAATCACATCAAACCGAATGTGCAGATACGTATCGGGGGCGTCACCTTCAACTGCCACATGATGGTGTTGCAGTGCTACTCAGATTTCTTCATGGAATGCAACAATGAGGTACTAATCCAATTGCCGGAGGAGAAGATAACACCAGGCGCTTTCATGATGGTCTACGACTGGATGTTAGCCGAGGAGCCGTTGGTGCAACGTGAGGGCATACTGGAATTATTCAATGCAGCCAATTTTCTACGCATCAAAAATCTGGTGAATCAATGTTGGCTCTGCTTGGACGATGATGTGCGCTTCCGCGAGGACACAGCATTTCTACTCTATCTGGAGGCACGCAATTATAAGCTTGAGAGTTTGGAGCAGTTGATGCTGACAAGAATTTGTAAATTTTTCCTCACACTTGTTGCTTCAAAAGAGTACTTGGAGTTGACCACCAAAGAAATTTGCACGCTTTTGAGCTCCAATACGATTGGCGTGAATTCGGAAATCGAGGTAAGCAAGTTGGTAAAGGAAGTGATTAGGGTGATTAGGATTGCGAAAAGTTTGGAGTTGGGCTATGAAAAGTATAGAAACATTTGCGAAAGGCAAATGGAAATGGAGAAATTGGTAGGAGCAGAAATTGATAGCCAACGTAGACGAGTGGCAGATGAGCCAGTGATGCAAAGGTTTGGCTTAAGATTCCTTCAGATAAAAAATATGATATGACAATAAGTTCTGTTTGTCGGGATAATACTTGTACAGAATAGCAATGAGCGCACAAAATTTGCTTCAAATTTTTTTGAGATCTAAATATTTTATAGAATAAAAATGAATTAGGCAGTGAAGTAATGAATTTTATTTCCGAAACCAGTTTTGAAAAATTGCGTGGTTGAAGTCGCTTGTGTCCTAGAACATTCTCGCTGCCAGTCTTCTATAGGGTGATCAATCATGAGGTGCTTTTTTCAATAGTTAAAAAAAAACAAAAATGTAAATTATGTTCAAAACCTTTATTTATGATTTGAAAGGACATTCTTTGACATTTACTTTTTGAATATGACTTCATTCAAATGTTGGCGCAACTACGCTTAAGGTGGTCCATTCTGAAGGTCCAATTTTCAATCACTCGTTCGAGCATTTCGACTGGACTTCACGAATCCCCAAAGAAAAAAGTCCAAAGGTGTGATATCACAAGATCTTGGTGGCCAACTCTCAGGTCCTAAACGTGAAATCAGCTGCTCTCCGAAATGACTTCTCAATAAAGTCATTGTTTCACGAGCTGTATGGCAACAGAACGCTGATTTTCATAATACAGTTGAACAATTTGTAGACGTTGTTGCGGTGTGAGTCTTTCCATGATGAAATGCCAAACGCTGTTCAACAAATCCACGATGACAGTTTGTCACAACTCGCGCGCGATCTGTAAAAAAAACGCAAATGAAAAAAACTCCTCTTAATTGATCACCCTATACTACACCTACAGCCATATTCTTTGGAACATAGTCATTGGCCTGAAGGACTGCAAAACAGGACACATCGGCTGAGACTGCCATTAGATGTGAAATTGGTGGAAAGCGCGTGATGTGATGAACTCGAAAAGAAGCGGCCCCTTTACAGTTTAGGCCCTTAGCATGGTAATTTAGGTTATCAACGCAGTTACTGATCGTGCCCTCGATCTTCAATTCCGCGATAACCAAACATTGACAACTGAAGTGCTCAAGTTTGGTCGCTATAAAGGAAATATGAACCTTAGAGTTCGCGCTCGGCCTGGTCATCTGAAGGGACTTTTTGGATTGTACGTGGGTTTTAATAAAGAAAACTACTATCCAAACAAAAGATCATGCATTTTATAGTTCACTCGAACACTTGAAGCGCAAAACAACGTTTGACGGTTTTTTTATACAACGGTCACTGAATGACTTATTGCTTAAAGAATTGATAAACGAAGTTTTTAAATCTTAATAATTTTAATAGTAGTTGCAACTTTTAAAGTGACAAGCACCAGGAGTGAGCCTTCATACACCACAAGCAAAGCAATCAGCTGGCAAAGTGGTCACCGTCAACAGGGGTCGTCTGGAGGCATTAAGCATAATTTATTCTAGTCCAAGTGAATGCAATGACTTTTCTTAATTCGGTGTCTTGAGTACGAGGGGTGCCTTTTATGTGTCGGGATTTGGCAACCCTGGTGTTGCAATCTGGCAACTGACAGCTGTATCGCAAAGTTTGACATTTTTTGGCTTTTACGTACTCAGAACGTTTTGAAATACCAGCGCTATTTGTGTTGTTTACAGCAACTTAAAAGATTCATCTCGGTCCAAAAATGGAATTAAATCGTGAACATTTTCGTGCGATTATTTTTTACAACTTTCGACGTGGATTAACTCAGAAACATTGCATGGATGAACTTAATTAATTTTTTGGCGATGAAGCACCATCAAGGACCAGTGTTTATCGATGTTATGGTGAATTCAGTCGTGGTCGTAGTTCACTCCAAGACGAATTTCGTGAAGGTCGTCTAAAATCAGTTGTTGCTCCGAAAACCATTGATGCTGTGCGCGAACTGATATTGCAAGATCGTCATGTAACCTATCGTGAGATTGAGACAATCTTAGGCATTCGTGGGATCAGCATACATTCAATATTGCATAAACATTTGACTGTCAAAGAAATTTGTTCGCGTTGGATCCCACACAATTTGTCAATCGCTCAAAAAAAAGGCTCGTGTCGATTGGTCGAAGAAAATGCTCAAAAAATACGATCGCGGGGCTTCGAAACACGTCTATGACATCGTGACAGGTGATGAATCATGGATTTACGCGTATGAGCCCGAAAGTAAACAGCAGTCGACTGTATGGGTGTTTCAAGATGAGCCAAATCCAACAAAAGTTGTTCGCGCACGAAGAACTTTCAAGCAAATGGTCGCCTGTTTTTTCGAAAAAACTGGACATGTCGCAACCGTACCACTAGAACAACGCAGAACAGTAAATTCTGAGTGGTACACAACCATTTGTTTGCCAGTTGTCTTCCAAGAAATTAGGAAAACCAATCGCCAAAGACGGATCACTCTTCACCAGGACAATGCGAGCTCTCACACATCGGCTCAAACAACTGCATTTTTGAGCACCCAAAACATCGAATTAATGGGTCATCCGCCGGATAGTCCTGACTTGGCACCGAATGACTTCTTTTTATTCCCGTACGTAAAAAATAAACTGAGAGGTCAACGTTTTTCGACATCTGAAGAAGCGGTTGCGGCATTCAGAATGCATGTTTTGGTGGTACCTCATTCAGAGTGGCAAAAGTGCTTCGACAATTGGTTCAAACGCATGCAAAAGTGTATAGATCTTCTTGGAGAATATTTTGAAAAAGAATAAAGTGATTTTCGATGATTAAAATTTGTTTTTGTTCTCTAATCCCGACATATAAATGGTACCCCTCGTAATAGGTTTTGGGGGTGGGTTTTCTACTTTAATAAATAAATATGATTTCTTATTTTTTTGAGATTTTGCTTAAGATCGGATGAGAAAGAATGTGAAAAAATTAATGAAAAATGAGCTCCTCATAGTCTTTGGTGTTCTCTACTCTTCACCTAAGATAGAGCTGAGTTGGGCTGAGCGTATGTGCCTTTCTTCCGGCCGAGATGCCTTATTCTTCTTCATGCTATCGCATCACATTCGAGAAGAAGGTGTGCTAGAGTGTCTCTGGGGAATGGTTTCAGAATGCTGTGTAAAACTTCAAAGCCCCTCACGAACGCGTGAGCTGAAGCCTCAAGACGAGCCCAAACAGAGGACAAGTCGATATCGAGTAATGATATTGCAATTTTCCGATGCCACATCGGAGGGACAACCAAGTCATAACCACGGCTTCACCTTGATGAAATTGCTTTTAGCAGTCCCAGGGTGGAATCAGCCGGGAGGGGAGGTAATGTTATAGGGTTAGTGGGAGCATGCCCCACATACCTCTCGTGTGACGGCCACTTTGATGATGTTTCTCACATTTTCGATTTTTACCTTCTCTGCAAAAAAAAAGAATGCTGTGTAAATGGCTACGCAATCTTAGTTTGTTCTTAGAGAGGATTGTGAGTTGCCTGAACCTCCTCGGTAACGAGAACGCAGTTTCTCTCTCGCCAAGGCATTCGCTACTTCGTTCCTAGTTATACCCCTACGTCCTTCGACCTACATATATGAGCTGGCTGGATTCGATTGTGCATTCTTAGCAAATTCAATTTCTCGATGCAGTCAAGGACTAATGAGGACAAGAGAAAGAGTAATGTTTTTTTTTTTTTAATTTTATTGCGAAATTCCTATGTACGAGCTTCGGGTTTTTTCTTTCCTTCGTATCTTCCGCATTATTGGGGATAAGAACTGTCAGAAAACCCTTTTTTAGACCGCTATTGATGGCTAAGTTAATACAATTTTGGGTCTTAATCGATTATAATTAGGTTAGGTTAGGCTATACTGGCTGGCCGTACCCCACTCAGAGACTATTCTCGTCCCTAGCATTACCAGATTAGAGTCTTTTTTTGTGAAAATAAGCATCACTCAAGATGCGTGTACTGTTCGCGAATTTTAGTAGTCACTCAAGCTACAGTTCAGGGATTGACACCAGTCTTTCAAAAATAAGAGCACCTATGTAGGTCGCAAAGTTAAGTTTTCGAGAGAGACGGACAGTAGCAGAAAAGATGCTCCTGGGCTTCCCTTGCACCCGGCTCATTACATTTGCTGCAAGCATAGAGTTGGTTATAGTACTTGGGGTATATGTATCTCCACTCTTCCATCTTTTTATTCACTATGCTTTGCCTTAGGATCAACGGGTTGATTTTATGAAGATTCTCTAAAACGGAATCCGACGGAGCTTTTATTGACAGATGAAATACTATTCAGAGCCTTTTTTGGCTATTGTGGAACTCAAAAATATCCGCTAGATGGCGTTGCTGCTTAGATATTTCGAATAATTTTATTTGCGGGCCAATTTAGTACCTCTACTGAATATCTATTTATGAATGCAAGTTCAGTGAAAATAAATACTTTTTTGTAAAATAAATCCACTGGGTGGTAACGGGTGATCAATCATGAGGTGCTTTTTTCAATAGTTAAAAAAAAAAAAACAAAAATGTAAATTATGTTCAAAACCTTTATTTATCATTTGAAAGGACATTCTTTGACATTTACTTTTTGAATATGACTTCATTCAAATGTTGGCCGCAACTACGCTTAAGGTGGTCCATTCTGAAGGTCCAATTTTCTATCACTCGTTCGAGCATTTCGACTGGTATGTCGTGAATAACACGCGTAATGTTGGCTTCCAGAGCTTCAATCGTAGCTGATTTATCAGCATAGACCTTGGACTTCACGAATCCCCAAAGAAAAAAGGCCAAAGGTGTGATATCACAAGATCTTGGTGGCCAACTCACAGGTCCTAAACGTGAAATCAGCTGCTCTCCGAAATGACTTCTCAATAAAGTCATTGTTTCACGAGCTGTATGGCAAGTGGCTCCGTCTTGTTGAAACCAAATGTCGTAGAGATCATTAGATTCAATTTCAGGTAGTAAAAAGTCCGATATCATGGTACGGTAGCGAGCACCATTCACAGTTACGTTGCGGCCATCATCATTTTTGAAAAAATATGGACCGATGATTCCACCAGCCCATAAACCACACCAGACCGTTGTTTTCTCTGGGTGTAAAGGTAGCTCTTGAACCTGTTCTGGTTGCTCTTCATCCCAAATACGGCAATTTTGCTTATTGACGTAACCATTGAGTCAGAAATGCGTCTCATCGCTGAACAAAATTTTGCTCGAAAACAGCGGATCTTCTTCAATCTTTTCAAGAGCCCAATAAGCAAAACGGTGACGTGCAGGAAGGTCATTTGGCCTTAGTTCTTGTACGAGCTGTATTTTGTATGCTTTTAAATGAAGATCCTTCCGTAAAATTGACCAAGTTGTTCCATACGACAGTCCAAGTTGCTGAGAACGGTGCCGAATCGATTCATCGCGGTTATATTCTCAATGCTTCTTGCTGGACGTGGTCTATTCGGTCGAGAATTATCCACCAATGAATATTCGGATTCAAATTTGTTGATGGTATGTCGAATAGTGTTTAAGGCAGGCCGATTATGTTGACCATAATGCGGTCTAAGCGCACGAAAAACATTTGTCACAGAACGCTGATTTTCATAATACAGTTGAACAATTTGTAGACGTTGTTGCGGTGTGAGTCTTTCCATGATGAAATGCCAAACGCTGTTCAACAAATCCACGATGACAGTTTGCCACAACTCGCGCGCGATCTGTGAAAAAAAAAAACGCAAATGAAAAAAACTCCTCTTAATTGATCACCCGTTATAAGGGTCAAATATTTGGAAATACTTTATGATCTGCAGTACCATAAAACACGCCGGGTATTATCCGGAAAGAACTTCAATTTATAATTGGCATACTTGCATACATCCATTTTGCATATATCGCAATTAATAAAATCTCACATGCTTTTTGACAAAAAAGAAAACAAAAACAAAGTTAAACTACTGTTGCTTTCAGATTTTCATGTCGATTGTGCGCTGGCTGAACTACAATTGGGACGAACGTGAGGCGGATATGCTAGAAGTGACGAAATGTGTACGTTTCAGTTTGATGCCGCCTTGGTTCCTTGTGACTCTAAACAAGAATATTGACTGCGTTGAGATAGATCGTATTGCCAGTCATCCGGAGGTGAAACGCATGATCAACGATGGCATTTCGTAAGTAGAGCTTCTCCTCTCACATACACACATATGTACATATATATTTCAACTGATTTTATTTACCTTTTACAATACCCTTTTCTCTTGTTACAGCTACACAACAACTCAATTGTATTATGGTGAGAATCGTGAAGAATTTCTCCACTTTCTGGAACGCTATCAGCTGGTTGCACCGGTTCAACGTCAGTGGGTTTTCGACAAGGAATGCAATTATCACCATCGACTCGAATGTCCGAATATGCAGTACGTGACATACAAATCTTTTCTCGAATATATTGAAATGATACATACTATTGGGAAGGACTATTGGCGCTCGCTGGAAATGGCTAAGAGTGTGGAGAAGACGATGCAGTGTTGTGTACGCTCCGATTGCCGCAAATTGAACGGAAAAAATTTAGTATGTTAACGTTTTTTTTTGTAGTTGCTCCACACTCACAACACCAAATCACTTATTTTAGATGACTCTACTAAAAATATATATGTATGTACGTGCACATGTGCGTTTAAGTCACACAAATTGTCAGATTGAATTGGAAAAAATTTTTGTTGTAATTTTTGATTTGGAATTTCTGAAAAATTATTGTGACTAATTTTATATCATAAATATATATAAAAAAAAACTTAAATAAAGATCACGGAAAATTACAATTGCGACGGGAATTTGACTTTTGTTTCTCTTTCTTGTCTGTATTACAGGCCTCCATTTTCACGATGCAATGTCGCGATCAGGGTGTACAAGTAGAGACCAGTTTGAGGCAGCGCAAGCCGTTTGCCAGAGGTAACTAGCGATTTAATGAAATTTTACTAACTGAACGAGAATATTTGAAAGGAATGTGGATAAATTATTTGAATTAGTTAACAAAAAAATAGTTTTAATTAAGTTACATTTTATGACTTAGTAGCAATCAAGGAAATTATTAGTTTTTCTGTTACTCCCAAAGTTTTTATCTCCGAAACTAGTAAATATTAAGCCTTCATCTATAAGCCTCTGGAATAATAACTTTCAAATTGACTAAGATGATTTTCCAAATAATTTGCAGTAGGCTAAAAAAGATCGTTTATTACTTTCGCATTAAAACTTACAAAAAGACTTTCAAAATTAATATTATTACTTCAAATGCAATTCGAGTAAATATACAGATACGGATCACTAAGCACAGCAGACATGTTCTTTCAATTTTTTCTCTTAGATACACGCAACAACACATTTTTTATTTTATTACTAAAGGGACTTGCAAAACGAAGGGGAAATCTAAACACAGGTACTCCCAATCAACAAGCACTCTCCTTTTGAAAGGCTCAAAAATAAATTTAATTAGAAGACTATAAATTCACTAAAGGCTCTTTCGAAACTCAATCGCTCCAAAAATATTTAATTGTAACATTTTCGCCTTCTCATTTCTTTAACATTCTCTCGTAGAGCGCTCTCATTTGTGGTTTGGAAGTGAGCAGCGCTGTTATGTAGGCGTGAATGTTAGATTGTAGTCATGTAAAGCCAAGGAGTTCTTGTTTTAAGGGACATACAAATTTTGTTTTCGTAACCTCTTATAATTCGTATTGCAATTTGAAACTTTTTGTCGTTAAATTACCGTTGAATTTTGCGCTTCTCACACTGTTTTCGTTTAGTTTGTCGAGTTTTATTCTAAGCGCAACATCATTTCTTAGAAATGGCAAATAGATGTACGCATAAGACCTTACCAATCGCGCAAAAGCAAGACATTATTTCAGCCATTGATAATGGAACAAAAAAAAAAAAAATTGACGTGGCAAAACAATTTAATATCGCTCCATCAACAATCACGTCAATTTTACATAAAAGAGAGTTTACTCTGCAAACATCATCTCATAGTGAACTGAAGCGTCAGAAACATGCTGAGCATCCAAATGTAGAGAAATCTGTACTTTTGTGGTTTACGCAATGCCGTGAGAGTAATGTTCCCATTGGCGGAGAACTATTAAAAGAAAAAGCTTTGTTTTTTGCCAGAGCTATGAACATAACAGATTTTAAGGCAAGCAGTGGTTGGCTAGATCGTTTTAAACAAATGTGAGGCGAAAGTGCGTTTGTTAATGAAGGCGTTTGTTCTGACTCGAAGGAAAAGTTGAGTGACCTGATTAAACACTACGAAGCAAAGGATATATTTAATGAAGATGAGACTGGGTTGTTTTATAAGTGTTTACCAGATCGAACCTACTGCTTTAAAAATTAAAAATGTCATGGGGGCAAACACAGTAAGGAAAGAGTGAGTTATTTTGCGTAAACATTTCTTACTTTAAAAACATTTCTTACTTTCCAGTGCATTATCGGCACAACAAGAAGGCTAACAAGGGGGGACTCTTTATAGATGAGTTAAATATCCGTTTGCTATTATATGCTGACGATATCGTCATATTGGCAGATGAGGTTAGTGCTCTTCAAAAAATGATAAGCAACTTAGGAGAGGCGGTAGAATAGCAGAAAAAGAAAAGTGATTTTTTCACGGCGAAGTTATACCAATAACGAAAGAATGTAATTACTTGGGTGTAAAGCTAACATCAAAACTCAGTTTCAAGCAACATATAGAAAATAGAAATGTTCTAGTGAAAAATAGCATAAATGCAACTTGGCGCACATTTCTTAGTAAAAATAAAATTAAGTTGTCGGCAAAATGGAAACTGTTTTTAGCGGTGACTAGAGCAATCCAGAGTTATGCTGCTCAGGTATGGGGAAACTCATTGTTTGAAGAAGTAGACAAAATTCAACTTTATTTTTTAAAAAGGGTACTTCATCTCCCGAGTAATACGCCATCTTATTGCATTCTCTTGGAGACAAATGTTCCAAGTTTTCATTTGTATACACTGCAGCTTCATTTAAAATATATATTCAAAACGTTATTTGAATGTGATGATAACAGATTGCCTCATATACTATCAAAAAAGATTTTAGAAAAACAGATATTTTGGGTTAAAGAAATTAGTAATGTGGCACAAAAGTCGAATATAACATGTAACTGGGGCACTTCAAATAAAAGAGAGTGGAATAGAAATATAATTTCAATACTGATAATCTTCATGATTCGAATATTCGAACTTTATGGGAAAGGGCACACCAAAGCACCCGATTATGTAAGGAATTAGACCATAACAACGCCAGCAGCTATTTAAACGATAATACTGAAATCTATAAAATTATGTGGATTATGAAAGCCAGATGTGATTTAATATACTTGGGAAGCCAAAGGGATTTAAATTGCACTTTATGTAACTTAAATGAATTAGAAGACATCACACATTTCTTAGAAAAAATTAAAAATGAAATGTATATTAATAAAAAAAAATAAATAATTTGAATTTCTGTGTAAATCGAAAAAAAAACTGATCCCCTTGCCATTTCGAATTATCGGGGATTCGACTGTATATTAAAAAAACTAATTCAAAAGATACGAATTCGCATTTCACATGTTTTCTAATTGAAGCCAAAAAATTGTATTCCAGTTAAATGGAGACAGTACTTGGCAGAGAGAAAGAGAAAATAATACATATGTATATTTCGCCTCTCAGAATTTACTGCATTTATGTTACAACTTTTTCCTCATTTTGCTTCTCTTTACTCTTTTGAATTATTTTCCACAACTTTCCCCTTTTTAACTTTACTGTTAAAGGCCTGAGAGCAGACGAAGTGACTCCATATTTTGTGAATTGTTTGCTTTGAAATCGGATTTGCATTTGCGTTATACAGGGGGCTCAAAATTAATCATCTAATTTTGTTTGTTAATAAATTTTGTACTAAAAAAAACCATCTATAGTGATAGAAATCTTTATTTTGACATTTAAGCGCTCCATTGCTTATCTAAAGGGTGGTTAAGTTTCAAAGGCCGGTGTTGATTTTGAATAAAATACACTTCTTTAAGAAATTATTGTCATTTCTCTTTATTATGATAATATTGGTATAGCTCAATTACGTATGGAACAAAATATTGGTCAAATAGTCGCCGCGGCCTTGGCGGCACACCTCCATCCGATGGTCCAAATTTTCGATGACGCTGAGGCATAATTGAGGCTCTATGTCGTTAATGTGCCGAATTATCTCATCCTTTAGCTCTTGAATTGTTGCTGGCTTATCGACGTACACATTTTCTTTCAAATAACCCCAAAGAAAGGAGTCCAACGGAGTCAAATCACATGATCTTGGCGGCCAATTGACATCGCCGCGGCGTGAGATTATTCGGCCATTAAATTTTTCGCGCAAAATAGCCATTGTTTCGTTAGCTGTGTGACAAGTGGCACCGTCCTGTTGAAACCACATATCGCCCACATCCATATCTTCCAATTCGGGCCATAAAAAGTTCGTTATCATCTCACGATAGCGAGCGTTGTTCACAGTAACTGCCTGACCGGCCTCATTTTGGAAAAAATACGGCCCAATGATGCCGCCGGCCCATAAACCGCACCAAACAGTCACTCTTTGTGGGTGCGTTGGTTTTTCGGCAATCACTCTTGGATTACCATTCGCCCAAATGCGGCAATTCTGCTTATTGACGAATTCATTGAGGTGAAAATGTACCTCATCACTGAAGATCATGCCTCATTTCTTCGAAAATTGGTCATTCACCGTTGCCCGTTTTCATAATAAGCCTGAATAACTTTAACGCGTTGCTTTATATACTGCAGCTGTATAGCTCACAAGTGCCACATAAGTATGATTGACGTACAATGCCAATTGCAAAAATGAAATAAATTTTCCGATAGGGTGATTAATTCTGTGCCACTTTGTGCAATCTATAAATTTCTTTTCTCTTGCACAATGAATCGAAAGAAAATTGATTTTGAATTTCCGCGAACCTTTCACTTTCTCTTTCATTTCCATTTCCATTTACTCACCTTCATTAATTCGTAATCTCTGCACAAACATAGATCAACGGTATCACGGTGAGCAAAATATGACTGTGCTGAACTCTTCAAGTCTCAAAAATTGCAGCAAAATGACAACTACCCAGGTTCCGCCTTCCACGCCGACTAGTTGTCACGAATTCACTTACATAGCACAATGCGAACAACACCACCACCATAACAACAATCGGCATCAGCAACAACACCTTCGCCACTTGCAAGAACAAAACCAACAGCAATCAACAAACTACAATTACAACTACAACAAAAACAATACCATTAATGACATTGCCATTCCGACAGAGCAGCATGAAATGAAATGTGACGCTCACCGGATATTGAATGATGAATACGAACAAGTCGGTGGTGAAATGAATCATTGTGTTGAAGGCGGTTACATTTGTCGTGGTGTGAGTAGTGTGGCTGGTGGCAGAGGCGATATCCCTAAGACAATGATACCAACAACACAATTGCATACAAAAGCCTCTCAAACGCCATGTAACAATGTTAGGGAATCAAAAGCAACATGTCCGCCACGTATAGAAAATCACAATGAGCAGCGAATGGCGCAACAGAGTGAGAAGCAACACATGATACAAATAGTGCAAGCGCTCAAGAGTGTTATGCCAACTGCAGAGGAAGTCGAATTTAAAGCGTGAGTTCCAGAAGTGCATATGTATATACATTTATACATTGCACACATACATATTTATAAGCATTAGTACGTAGATGCAATAAAATTATTTTTTTACTTATTCTTCTAAAGCATAAAAGGTCGTAAAATACTAATATTCGGCGGCATCGATCCATACTGTCAGCATTGTCTACGGGACAACGTGATGACGACATTGCAGCAGCAACGCAAAAATTTTAAAGTTTTGGGTGGCAGTGATGCGGACAACATGGAGCCATTGCATAATCACAATGGCGTCGGTGGTTGTGGTACTTGTGGCGGTGTAGATTCGCAAGCCAATCGGCCACAGAATTTTGGTGATCGTGTGCTTTACTACGTTGCTGGTGCTAAGCAGTGGAAGCACTTGTGTTTCCTACCATTCGGCTCACGTCATCATCATGCTGCTCTTGTTTGCAACGGACTCATTTACATTATAGGGGGCACAAAGACGGCGCTGGGATGTACAAAGAAGTCGGTGAGTTTAATAGAAACTGAGATATCCACTAAGGCCGGATTACCGAATGGGATACTTCGTGTACTTCTAGAGCGGGAATAACTGCATGGTTGTAGGGGTATAGAAATCTTATTGAGCTTTTTGGAGATTAAAGTCTGGATACTTCTTCTTGTTCTTTTTGATTGGCGCGATAACCCCTTATGCGACTTTGGCTCAACAAAACACGCCGGTTGCTTCTTTCTCGTGCTACCCGGCGCCAGTTGGAAAGACCAAGTGAAGCCAAGTCCTTCTCTACCTGATTTTTACAACGCAGAGGAGGCTTTCCTCTTCCTCTGCTACCATCAGCTGGTACCGCATTGAATACTTTCAGAGCCTGAGCATTTGTATCCATTCGGATGACATGACCCAGCCAACGTAGCAGCTGGATTTTTATTCGTTGCACTATGTCTATGTCGTCGTAAGGCTCATACAGCTCATCGTTCCAACGCCTACGATACTCGCCGTTGCTAGCGTGCAAAGGTCCAAAAATCTTCCGCAGAAACTTTCTCTCAAACACCCCAAGAGGTGCCACATTGGATATTGATTGTCATCGTCCAAGCTCACCGTCCACTGAAATCACTTTCCAAATTTCTGCTTTTGTCTGCCTCCATCTGCCCGAGTTTGTGTGCCGATTTCTGGCTATTTTTTCATTGTAAAAAGGCTGCTGCTGGGACATTGTTGGAGGCGTTCTGCGTCACTACTTATGTATAAGTATTTGACCTCTAAGTACTCAGTCCCATGGCTAAGCATAGTTTCCTTCACTCTGGCCACGTGAATTTGATTGTATTGCCGGTAGGGACGTATTTTCACTTCATTTTAGGAAGAATTACTTTATTAATGGGTTGTGCAGTAAGAGAGCGAGGTGAGGGCAAAACAAAGTACCTGCTGTCAACGCACAAACAGTCTTCGCGCCTTGGACAATACGCCAGTCTTGACAATCAACAAGTCGAAGTTGTGAAGAACTTTATTCACCTGGGCACCAGCATTAACAACAGAAATGACGTGAGCGTGGAGATCAAACGGACAATAACTCCTGTCAGCAGGTGTTACTTTGCGCGCAGTAGGCAATTGAGAAAGAGAGCTCTCTCTCTCTCTCGAAGAACTAAACGGACTCTTTACAAAACGCTCATCCTTCCTGATCTGTTATATGACCCCGAAACATGGACGCTGAGAATGTGTTGGGAGCCTTCGAGAGAAAAATTCTACGTAAGATCTTTTGCCCCCTCTGCGTTAGTGAGGACTTCAGCGTACGGTGGAACAGCGAGCTGTATGAGCTGGCCATGTCACCCCCTCCTGCAAGTCGAATTTATGACACGATACCACAAAAAGGAAGACGTGCAAGAGGAAGCTCACATCTCCGTTGAAAGCACCAAAAGCTGCAGGACCTGTCTTCACTCGAGATTTCCAAGTGGCACCAACGATCGCAGGAAAGAAACAGTTGGTGCGCTATTTCGGATTCGGCCAAAACCGACACACAGTTGTAGCGCCTCATAATAAGAAGAATAAAGTGAGCGACATGCCTGACCTCTTAAAGGCCGAATGTTTCAGAACAGTACTTAGTTGCTACTAGAGCGCTGGAGTGTTCCACGCCGCCTTCAAAAGGTTGCCTTTAAAATAATCTTTTGCCAAACTTTTGCAGTGGGTTTTGACCTGTTATTTTCTGTTGGTATGACATGTACAACATTTGTAGAACAACTTTAAGGCGTACACCTCAAATAGGAGAAGGAGCTCGGTCAAACACCCAAAAAGGGTGTACGCGCCAATTATAAATATGAGGTAAAGTCCAAAATAAACAAGACTGAGCTGAAATAGAAACGACAGGAGCTTTGTTCTGATAACTTCAAGTTTATTTATTCAAAATAGTCCCCTCTGGCCTCGATATACTGTTTTGCGCGATCTAAAAGCTTTTCGAAAGAGTGTTGCAGGCCCTTGACCGGAATGTCCTTCAGGATGTCGATACAAGCCTTTTCCTTTCATGGCCAAATGCAACATAAGTAGAAGAGACTGGGAGCCATATCAGGCCAATACGGTGAGTGATTGATGGTTAAAATGCGATTTCTAGCCAAAAATTCAGTCACAAGAGTGGATCAATGAGATGGTGCATTATCATCCAATAAGCGGCGACATCCTTCTTCGTGGTATTCAGGGCGAATTCGCTTCAAAACACCAAGATAGAAAATTGCATTGACGGTTTGTCCTTTGGCACGAACTCCTTACGGACAATTCCCTTGGAATGGTAAAAACAAATGAGCATCGATTAGATTTTTGACTTCTCCAAAGGCGATTTTTTGGGTGACGGCTCGTCTAGGGCCTTCCATTCGGCACTTTGACGCTTAGTTTCGAGTGCATGTTGGAAACACCTCGTTCCATCACCAGTTACAATGTTGTAAAGAAAGTTCTCGTTTTTTCTCGCCTCTTTAATGAGGTCTTTCGAATGTTGAATTCTGAGCAATTTTTGGTCCTCAGCTAGCTTGTGCGGAATGAAACGTGCACAGACCTTCGTAAGCCCAAATGATCAGTTAAAATGTGATAAATCGATGTTTTAGAAATATTAAACCCCGATTCCATGAATTTCAACGATGAACAATTTCGATGGAGTTTTCGATGATTACTGATTTTGGGCGGCCCGTATGTTCATTGTCATTTATGTCCTCACAAGCATCTCTGAAACGTGTCAACCACTCACGAACTCTGGTACGAGGTAGACAATCATCGCCATAAACTTTTTTCATCAATTCAAATGTTTCGGTAAACGATTACCGATTTTCAAACAAAATTTGATATTAGATCTTTGTTCAAAACTCATTTTTGTGCCGATGACACAAACTTACTGACACTTTAGACGCAATAACTTCGCTTCCACTAAACCGAATGTCATCAAGCTCTCACTGGAAGTGAGGTAGGGAGGTAAATTCCAACGCACTAACTCATTAAAAGATGGCGCCATCAAAAACATTTTAATGACGCCAGTCTTGTTTATTTTGGACTTCACCTTGTATACATATTAGGGTGTCCCAGGCTACAAGGGGGAATTTTTTTTTTCGGAATTTCAATACGCATACCCTTTATTTTTTTTCCATTTGACTCTAAAAACTTAAATATAAAATATTATTGAGATCGGATGTCATTAACCCGTGCCGACTTGATGTCAAACTTTAAGTTTAAAAGTTAGTATGAAAGCTATAGGCTCACAATAGAGAAAAGTTTAATTGAATTTTTAGATTAATTAAATAAATAAAAATAAAAAAAATATTTCGTATTTATTTTCTTTTTATTATAAAAGGGACATCAATCATCAAATTTTCTTTTCAAAGTTTGCTTTTTACAGTCGGGATATACCTGTTGGAACGTAATAAAAATTGTTTTTGCTCCTCTTGAACAGTGATCAAACCATGGAAGTCTTGCATTAACTTAACCGCTCGTTCTGCCGTATCATTAACTGATTTCTGTCCTAGAAGCTTATTTTTAGACTGTAGAAACCAATCATCATTTGACAACGAAGAGGGGCACTTGTTCAGAAAACTGTCGTCAATCTGGAGTCGATTAAACAGACAAAGACGAAGTCATCAATGTTTTTCTCTGAAATTAAAACAGATAGATCAGTTATCAATTATACCTATTAGCAAACTTAGTAAAAGAACAAAATCTCGCCATCCATAGAGCCTGGTGCATAGCACCTGGTGCCGAATCTTAAATTTCTTCTCTGAATCTCCGCCAAGAAATATAATTGAAAGCTCAATTAATTCGCGATAGTCATAGATAGATTTTCTCGGGATCGATATTTTTCCAGTTTTCTCGGAATTTCTTCAATAATGGGATATCTGGGCTTGTAGTTACTTGACTGATTTTCGCCTCAAACACGCCTTTAAGTACTAATTCGTAAACGTGATCACGGCAAGCAAAAATAAGCACTTCTCTACCCAGTTTTTGTTCGAGAAGCACACATGCTCTATTTATGCGGCCTGTGTTAGAAGCAGTAGTATCACAACAGAGAATGTGCACTTTGTCTTCAAGGTTCCAATTCGTAATAGCATCCCAAACTGCGTTTGCCTGTTCCCTTCCTGTCGAGCTATCCAATTTAGGAACAGCAATAATTTGTTCTTTATTATCGTATGTAATAATTACCGGTAGGTGTTCTTCTTTACTTTTACGTGAATCTAGAGCTGGCAACAGTTTTCCGTCCCAGTGGACAGTTATCGTGTCCGGGACCTTGTTTTGAAAATAAATTTTTATAGCTTCATTTCCGTACGAACTATATGGATGGAGGACCTGCTTATAGGGAATTCATCCGTATTGTGTCCCAGAGCCTCAATAGTAGCTTCAATTATAAAGACAGAATCCCTCACACTTAACTGGCACCTGTGTAATGCGGCAACTAACTTGGGAGTTATGATATTTTTCCGCATAGAAGTTTTATCGAGCTGAGAGGAGGCTTCTCTTGCGCTGGGCCTATTTTCTTCTAATTCTATTATTTCACAATCAGAAGAGGACTTTTCTAGTGGTGGTTCGCAAGATGATGTTGATGGGGCTAAGGATGAAAAATTTTTAGCACGTCGTTTTTCCTCCTCGATGATTCTAAGGCGCGTCCTTTCCTCTTTGTTTGTCAGTTTTTTGTCCACTCCGGCTAAGTGACCGGGCCGACCTGGTTCTCTTTGGCGCTGCAAGAAGATCTTATCTTCATTTATTGTAATCGATTGAAGAGCATCGGCATGTGCAATGTCAAACAAATTCTTTAAGTTTGAAACAAACTCCTTTCGACGCTGTTCAAACACTTCTTGAGTTTTTTTCGCATTTTTTTGCAATTCACTCCAAACTTGGTATAGTTAACTAGTTTCTTAACACATTTAGATATTGATCTGGTCGGTATACGTGCCTTTTCCCAATAAATAATACACTCACAAATTGTGAGATTTGCACTTTCATTGACACTTAAGTTCACTTCACGAATATTAAAGAACAAAACTGCCAGTACTTGCCCGTTAGAGGGAAGTTTAGAACCGGTGATTTGATGTTTTACGTCCCCTATTAGAAATATCTCCTTTTTGGAACTTCGTAACTCCACTGACATGTTGACTACACGAAAAAACGCGATTACTAGTAAAATAAACAAGTAATTACATGCAATCAATCCGACAGTTCGCGCGCGCCGTGATTCTAAATAGACGAAACTTTATTTTTGGATGTTTTGAGACCATTCAAACAAAATAAGAGGGTATGCGTTAAAAAAAACACTTTAATTTTTTTGGGACACTCTAATACATATACCCATTTTTAGATACTTTCCTCCTCCTCCTATATGAAGCCGTTTTCAGACAAGTCGATGGTTTTCCTGAGAAGGGGCTTTTTGGCATCAATCTACTCGTAGCCGTTCCATGTCATATCCAACAACGACTGTTATAAGATAATAGAAAAAAAAGAGGTTGTCTGCAAAGTCGGTTTACTGACGATAGTTTAACGTGATAACGTCATAAGAAAATACTGATTGAATGGTTGCATTTTTCAAAAGAAAATTTTAATTTTATTTGTTTGATAGATATTTTTTATGGATATAGAGAATGAATTCACATTAACATAACATAATATACTTTAACATAACATAACATAACATGACATAACATAACATAACATAACATAACATAACATAACATAACATAACATAACATAACATAACATAACATAACATAACATAACATAACATAACATAACATAACATAACATAACATAACATAACATAACATAACATAACATAACATAACATAACATAACATAACATAACATAACATAACATAACATAACATAACATAACATAACATAACATAACATAACATAACATAACATAACATAACATAACATAACATAACATAACATAACATAACATAACATAACATAACATAACATAACATAACATAACATAACATAACATAACATAACATAACATAACATAACATAACATAACATAACATAACATAACATAACATAACATAACATAACATAACATAACATAACATAACATAACATAACATAACATAACATAACATAACATAACATAACATAACATAACAAATTACCCCGTATTAAAGCACTTATCAACAGCTTTCATTTGATACCCATATTGTACATACACATCCGAAGGTTACCCGGGTCCACGTTTTGACCTATATCTCGAGCCCTATTTCCAAAATAAAATATAATCCATGTTACTCGTGATGTAGCTTTCGAATGGTGAAAGAATTTTTAAAATCGGTCCAGTAGTTTTTGAGCCTATTCATTACAACCAAACAAACAAAGTTTTCCTCTTTATAATATTAGTATAGATATGGTAAATATTACCATACATTTTTTCCTTCAGATATAATAAAAAAATAATAATAATAACATTAAAACAACAGGTATTATTAACAAACTTGGTTTTATTTTAAATTCTTCAAGTGAATCAAATTAATAATAATCAATAAGAAGGCATATGCAAATACAAATACGTGAATTTATATATGTACATTTGCGCATATACATACATACATATATACGCTCACTTAAGTAGGAGAGAGCAAGATATCGAACGTTGCCGTTCGTTTCCTTTGTTTGCTTTGTCGTTCGTTCCGCCCTTTCGCTTGCAGTTCATTCAATGCAATGAGCAAGGTAACGGCAATGAGCAAGGTAACACTAATGAGCAAGGTAACACTAATATGAGCAAGGTAACTACATATGAACAGTAATGAGCAAGGTAACACTAATATGAGCAAGGTAACGACACATTTTTTCGTGCGTGCAGCCTGTTAAATCGAATTATAAGACGTTATCACGTCAAAAACTGCTTTCTAAAATTTGATATTTCATATCCTTAGCGGCCTTCGAACCTCGGTTCAACTCCATAATTTTCCCGCACAAATTCATTAGCCAGGCAATATTTTTATTTGGAATTTTTTATTTTCTCTTTTTATAGATTTTCGAAAAATCTGTATGGAGCTTTGATCCGCAGACTATAAAATGGACGTTTGAGTGCAATTTGCCTGAACCGCGCCGTGACTTTGCGGCAATTGTGAGCGATGAGTTCTGTGGCGGCGAAGTTGCTTGCGAACGTTGCAAAGGCATAAAGGAGGCGCCGAAGCAGGGAAATGGCAAATGCGCTAATGGCTTCTTCGTGATTGGTGGTGAAGGCGTTAATGAAACTGCATTGCGTACGGTCTGGTATTACAATATTCTGCACAAAACATGGAAAAAGGTAAATAAAAATGCCCGTAGATGCAGAGCCCGTATAGCTAGAAGCAAGTAAAAGGGCAATCAGTTAAAATAAGAGCGACAAAAAAATAAAAACACGCACAAAAAAAAAAAACCAGCCTACACAAATAATATTCATAAACTATGCTGGCATGGCCCATTTACACACCCATTTTCTTCTTCTTGCATGCTTTGGACTAACAATCGAATCATTGAACGAACGAATCAATTGCCAATACAACCAAATCTAACAAAAAATACTCACTCGTACTTTGCAACAACAACAACTACGGCCTATGAACTATGAACAAATATGCGTTTACCGTTCTGACTTTATGCCACTCTTGGGATTGTTTCACTATGACTTGTCTGTCATTTATGGGTTTTAGAAAGCGCCACTGAATGTGGGCCGCTATGGCCTTATGGCTGCCATGGTGAATAACGAGATTTGGATAGCTGGCGGCATAATCGAAACGAAAACGAGAGCATCCGCCGAGAGTGATTGTTTCGCTGGTGTTTCCACTACAGCAGTGGATATAAATGGTGGTGGTGGTGGTGGTGGCGATGGCGTCGGCAATGGCGCGGCAAAAGGCGGCAATGGGAGTGGTGACAGCTTTGCTGTCGAAACAACAAAAAGTGCAGTCGTGGACGTAATCACCGATTCGATGGAGTATTACAGTTTGAAGTGTGCCTACGGCGACGAATACGTTTCGGATATGCCGATGCCCAGAGCCAATGATGTGAATGGTGGTGATGCTGCTGCTGCTGCTGCTGCTGTTGATATCGGTGATGGTAGCGATATTGGTGATGGCACTCTGCCTACTCTTAGACGGCGTGGTGTGAGTGTCGATGGTGGGCGATGGATTAAAGGCAAGCAGCATTTGCGTATTCCCCGGTAAGCGGTTTAAAGTCCGATTTTATGACAGAATACTCATGTGGAAATGATCCACGACGGCAAGTGGATTGTACTAGATAGGAAGTGGAATTTGCGTCTGCTGAATGTTTAGGTATATATGTGGGGGTATGGATATGTATTTGCGCATACAGACATACAAAGTCAATTAATTTTTCAAGCACTTGCCATTCTTTTTAGTGCAATTTTTACTTAGTTAGATTTGGAGCTGGATGGATGGAGTGTTTTTACCGTTGACTTTTATTTAAACGAAAAACAATAATTATATCAATAAGTTAATCAAATATGTATACGAGGGCGGGTCAATAAGTCCGTGACCTTTTGTATTTCTGACCTCTTTACTGAAAAAGAAATACTGCTCCTGTCCACAGGCATCTGTCAGTTGACTCCTGTCAAAATTTGAACGTGCTGCGTCAGTTAGTTTGTGTTAGCTACCTTTATCAGACTACCCAGTAATTCACAGTCGACCACAAACGCAATCGTGTAACAACTTCACAGGAAGGTTTGGCGTTGTTTAATCGCAATATGGAGGAGTTTTTGCGCCGTTTTGTAACCGTGGACGAAACATGGATCCATTACCACACACCAGAGACCAAACAACAGTCGAAACAGTCGGTTTCTAAGGGTGAATCGGCTACATAAGCACACGAAATTCAGTTTTTTCCATTTTCTCCTCAAATTACTGGGTAGTCTGATAAAGGTAGCTGTAAAACACAAACTAACTGACGCAGCACGTTCAAATTTTGACAGGAGTCAACTGACCGATGCCTGTGGACAGGAGCAGTATTTCTTTTTCAGTAAAGAGGTCAGAAATACAAAAAGTCACGGACTTATTGACACGCCCTCGTATTTTCGCTGTTGCTATTTACAACCTCTTTCCACCTCTCGAGCAATTTGTTGATGTCGTTCCGCCAAAAATCGCCTGGTTTGGTGTCAAAGAAGTTGTTGAGCCAGTTTTCAATGACCTCTTTCTTATCGAAGGTAACACCCTTCATATGGTTTGACTGTGAGCGGAAAAGATGGTAATCGGTCCGTGCAAATTCCGGAGAATACTGCGAATGCTGAAGGAACTTCCATTCGAGGTCTTGGAGTGCGACTTTGACGACTTGTGCAACATAGGGCCTGGCGTTGTCGATGTTGTTGTTGTTGAAGCAGTAACTTTGCCCTGTCAGTTTAGTGTAACCACCAGTCGTCTTCGTCTAACTCATCTAACGGTAGGCCCAGGAAACTTGCTGTTTCGACAGGTTGGGTCCAGAGGGAGAGAGGTGTTAGTGATAGATGAGTGGGTTTGGTGGTTAGTGTCGTGCGAGGTGGCTTCACATGCCGCACATAAGTTTAGTATGTCGGTGTCGATTCTGGATAGGTAGGAGTTTAACCGGCTACAGTATCCAGAACGTAATTGGGCCAAGGTTACGCGGGCATTCCTATGGGAGCTGGTTTTACGTTACCGGAATGACTCGGGTTTTTCCCGACCAAGGGCTGCCGCCCCAGTAAATTAGCCCTGTCTATTGTACCGCGCCCCCGGCGTTGTCGCGAAGCAGTATGACTTGACCATGTCGATCATTTCAGTCGAATAGCCTCATTCGCGCCGTATAGCTGAACAATGTAGAGTACCTTGTTGGCCGTGGCTTTCTTTTCGAGCATTTCCCAGTGCGCTATGCCCTCCCAGTCCCAGCAAACACACATCATGAACTTCTTTGGATGAAGATCCAGCTTGACTCTCGTTTTTGGCGTGCCTTCTGGAGCCACCCACTCCTTTCTTTGCTTCATATTGATGTATAGGCACCATTTTTCATCTGCCGTGACGATTCGGAACGAAAGGGCTGTTTATGGCCGTGTGTTGCACGAAGGCGGGCGAGATGCTTAGAAGCAATGGCGACGGAAAAGGCGACAGAAAAGGCGACTTTCCTTGTTTTTTTTTTCTCGTTGATCTCGTGAGGCACAAAGGCTCCTAACTGAACGAATGTGACTGAGAATCGTTTTATGATCGCAGTTCATTTTTTCCTCGAATTCACGACTGGTTAGGCGGCTGTTCTCCTGCAAAAGTGATTTGAGACGTTCTTCATTGAATTCAGAAGGCCTTCCGCTGCGGGACGTGTAATTCATTTTTGAACTTTGCAAACCATTCCATGCTGTAGACTTGCCCATGACACCTTATCCATTCACGTCGCAAATGTCAAGAACTCTATTGTGTGAGCCGATACGTGGGAACTCGCATAGATTCATCTTCGGTGGTTGATTTTTCTAAATTCCTCGAAAGCTTCTGGCAAAAATATGGTTGCGAACCACTCAGAATTGACTGTTTTAAGTTCCTCTTGCGGTACAGTTTCGATATGACGACTCAAATCTAGGGTGTTACCAGTTCCTAAGTAGTATGCAAGCTCAACTGGTAGTGTCTTCGGGTACAAGATCTGACGAAGGTTTTATTTCGGTACCACAGGGATCATTAGCCCTCAGAATTCACTCCGACCTGTTCTTGCGAACGGTGATTCGGGGAGGTTTTCGTGGTAGCTGTGGTTATCTGTTTGGTTGATGTGGAGTTGCATAGCCCCGCAAAGGTTTAGGTGGGCCTTGAGCCCTACAAAGGCGGTTAGTGTGTCCATGCCACCCAGCAAATTGAAAAATTTACCACACCCTGTGGTTCGTTTCACGCTATTGGTTGCGTTCATGGTTCATAGATTTACAAAATTTGCTCTTTAATAAAGGTGTAAAAGAAAACTGGGAGAAGAATTTCGCTGCCACGTCATATGGAGATTCGGCAGCCGAATTCTGCACGATAATTTCACTCACAAGTCCAATCGGTCATTGCTCAGACGACAACGAAGCGTAATTGGTTGATTTTCTTCGTATATCACCAACACAATCTCAGTTTTTTTGTAAACACATCCCAAGTGACGTCAGCTCGAATTCGCTCCGAGCTGAATAACAGGCTGATAAAGAGCACACCTCCAAAAATGGGGGTATAAAAGTTCGGTACTATGCAGTTGATTTTCTACTATTGAGTGTGAACCTCGGGGGAAATTTCAAGGGTGGCGTTATGCTAGCTCCTAAAAAGCATTTAAATTATAAGCGCTAACAGTGAAGGGGAGGTAAGGTACGTCGACTGTTTGTTTGGAAACCGGGGATCATTGAATGTATTTCCAGCAAGGCTTGGTTTACAATTTTATTTCAATCGGAGTATTCAGCATTTGCGATAGAAAGTGACGAAAGCAATATTAAACACGAATGCCTAGTTTTTATAATACAAAAATTGTTATTTTTTCTATTTTTTTCATAAATTATACTACCCAGTATTTTATTCTATTTTTCGTTTCAGTTTATTTGGAAAATTTTGCAGACCATCTGAGAAGGAATTGTATCTCGTTGGCGGCATTGGCTTCAATTCGGATGGTATTCTGACTTCATTGTCATCCGTGGACCACTATAACTTTAGTGAG
Source organism: Anastrepha obliqua (assembly GCF_027943255.1). Taxonomy (NCBI): domain Eukaryota; kingdom Metazoa; phylum Arthropoda; class Insecta; order Diptera; family Tephritidae; genus Anastrepha; species Anastrepha obliqua. Next base: position 26,882,017 of record NC_072893.1, read on the forward strand.
GGCCATTGGCATCACTACGGCGATATTAAATGGGGCAGGTATGTCGCACATTAATTGTTTTCGCGCCTTCTTCTCTTTATTTATTGGGTATGGGAATAAGTTTCCGTCCTTTCTTAGCCAAAGTTACGAATTATTTAAAGAATTATGTGAAGTATGTGCCATTGGAAGCTACAACTTTGCTCCATCTTTCAGGCAGCATACGGATTCCCCTGACGAAAAAAACGAGTTCTTTTGACTTGATCCATTCATTGAGCCAGTTTGCGATGCCCTCGTAAGAAGTGAATTGCTCTTCAATAAGGGCTGACTGCATTGATCGGAACAGATGGTAATCCGATGGTGCAATGTCTGGCGAAAACGGCGGGTGGGGCAAGATTTCCCAATTCAGTCCCTCTAAATATGGGAGATGGAGCGGGAAAAAGATTGGAGCTTTCAGTGACAGTCAGGCTGCACTGAAGGTTCTGGAGAATGCGAAACAAACCTCAAAGATTGTTCAAGAATGAAAGAAGAAGCTTAATTCTGTCGCAAAACAGAACAGGCTTGTACTTATATGGGTTTCAGGACACTTCGGTGTTCAAGGAAACGAAATTGCCGATGAATTGCCCAACCATGGCTCAGCGGTTTGCGCACAAGGGCCAGCGCCAATAATCGGAATCAGTTCCGCAGGAATCATGAATTGGATCAGCGATTATGTAGCCATTTTACATAAAGAGCGATGGTCCGACCTAGAACGCTGCAGAACTGCAAAGTGTTTTGTGACAAGTCCGAATAGAAAATGGTCAAATTTTCTACTAAAACTTGGAAGGAAAGACGTTCGGGGGATGGTCGGTATCATTACAGGAGACAACCCATTGGGTCAGCATATGACCACCATTGGAATCATTGAGGTCCCAATGTGCCTGTCTTGCTTGGAGGAGGCGGATATCACTGAGCACTGTCTCGGTGAGTGCCCTGCCTTTGCTAGACCAAGGCTACGAGTTTTGGGTTCCGATGTCGTGGGAATGAGTAATATTTGTGCTCTAAAACTGGAGGATATTTACAGATTTGCCAAAGAATTTGGAAAATTTTCACAGGACTAACTACCTCTGTCTCTGTCTCTGTTTCTATCTCTGTCTCTGTTCTTTCCTATCTCTTTCTCTCATACTTTTCTCTTTTTCTCCTTGACTATCTACCCTCTTTCCAGAGCTCTAAATACACTGGGCTTTTTAGCCTGAGTGTTTTAGGAGCCACCAAGTCTCTTGGAGCTCCTGGGCTCGACCTATTCAAATCTTCAATTTTCCTTCTAAATATTTCTTTCTAAAGTCTGGCCTGGCGATACAGAATACCTTTTCTATTCTGTCGTTCACGAAGCATCTCACACGTCACCAAACGGCTCTCAATATCCATCTCCTTCAATTGATGTGGCACCCAGTTACCTGCTTTCTGGACCGTTCCCATCGCGTGCAAACGTTCGCCGACGGTTGATCTGTCAACATTCAACTCTTTAGACATATCATCAGTGGATCGACATCCGTCTTCATCCAATAATTGTTGTAGTTGAGTATCTTCGAGTATCTTTTTCGATGCCCCTTCGCGATCTTTATCACTCACGTCGAAACTGCTGCTTTGGAAGCGTCGAAACCACTCTTTACAAGTTGTATTGGATGGAGTGTTTGATATTGATCAATGATCAATAAACGGCACGTTTTAGCTGCACTTTTCTTTAGAAGGTAATAATGAAGCTTGACTTCCCGCAAATGTGGGTTTTTTCGAGACGAACGTAGACATCAACATTTTTGCCGTCTGATAAAAAAGAGAGGTTGTCTGTAAAGTCGGTTTACTGACGATAGTTTAACGTGATAACGTCATAAGAAAATACTGATTGAATGGTTGCATTTTTCAAAAGAAAATTTTAATTTTATTTGTTTGATAGATATTTTGTATGGATATAGAGAATGAGGTAACATTAACATAACATAATATACTTTAACATAACATAACATAACATAACATAACATAACATAACATAACATAACATAACATAACATAACATAACATAACATATCATAAAGCATTCACCAACAGCTTTCATTTGATACCCATATTGTACATACACGTCCGAAGGTTACCCGGGTCTACGTTTTGACCTATATCTCGAGACCCTATCTACCAATAGGTATTCAAACTAAACGGAAATCATCTTCAATACCTACTTAACAATGTGTGTAAGTTTGGTTTAATTCGGTTCAAAGACACGGCGGGTCCACGTTTTGGCATATATTTCAAGACCCTAGTCACGGAGCGGCATGAAAAATACTCTGAACTAAAGCATTCACCAACAGCTTCCATTTGATACCCATATTGTACATACACATCCGAAGATTACCCGGGTCCACGTTTTGACCTATATCTCGAGCCCTATTTCCAAAATAAAATGTAATCCATGTTACTCGTGGATGATGTAGCTTTCGAATGGTTAAAGAATTTTTAAAATCGGTCCAGTAGTTTTTCAGCCTATTCATTACAAACAAACAAAGTTTTGCTCTTTATAATATTAGTATAGACAACATATCTTATAAGGTATATGGTAAATATTACCATACATTTTTTCCTTCATATATAATAGAAAAATTAATAATAATAACATTAAAACAACAGGTATTATTAACAAACTTGGTTTTATTTTAAATTCTTCAAGTGAATCAAATTAATAATAATCAATAAGAAGGCATATGCAAATACAAATACGTGAATTTATATATGTACATATGCGCATATACATACATATATACGCTCACTTAAGTAGGAGAGAGCAAGATGTCGAACGTTGCCGTTCGTTTGCTTTGTTTGCTTTGTCGTTCGTTCCGCGCTTTCGCTTGCAGTTCATTCAATGCAATGAGCAAGGTAACGACAAATGAGCAAGGTAACGACACATTTTTTCGTGCGTGCAGCCTGTTAAATCGAATTATAAGACGTTATCACGTCAAAAGGATCTTTACGCTTCAAACGAATGTCAACTACTGCGGTCGATACCTCATATATACACCTTCAAATCACCAGTACCTATATTACTAGAGCGCACACAAAAATAGTATCAGCAGCGACACCTCTTTGACGAGGGCGGAAACTTATTCCCATATCCAATAATTTTAGTTTTACTTAGTTTATGTGGATTGGAATATAATGAAATCGTTAAAAAACAATTAGTTATAAAACGATCACCACATTAATGCATTTCCATATTCGCTTCTGAACTTATTTCCTCATCCAACTTATCACTTAATTATGCTTTTGTTTTATTGCCTGCGTTTTCTTCATTTTAGACATGGCCACGACATCGCCACACTTAATGACCGAATCGTTATAATTGGCGGCGTCTCCACCATCAAAAGATACACACTGACGAAAGTGGAAACGTTTTGCATGAAAACGCGCCGAAACTTTAAAGATATGCCCGACTTGCCATGGCCTCTATCTGGCAGTGCTGTGCTCGCCTTGGATTGATTCGTTTAGAGAAGGGCAGTGTTCGTTGACACTAGCAGCTATTAATGCACACTTTTATTTCAGAGTTGGTCTTTTTTTAACATTCATATATAGATTTGTATTCTGCTATTCTTATAGAAATATATTGAATCTGTTAAATTTTTGAGTATTGGCACTTTTAATTTATTGCGGAATTATAAACCAGAAGGTATTTGCTGCTACTTCTGCCTTGTTTTGACGACTTTTTCCCTTCGATTTCTGGTACCTGATAATCCCAGCTTATTTGTTCTGTACCTGTTCGGAAGCATGATCTTTGTATGCTATACTAGGTTGCTCAATAAGTTTTGCGGCGCGATAAGAAAAACACAGTTTTATGGTTTGAAATGCACTTTGTTATTCAGTATAGTCTCCCTGAGCATCAATACACTTGTTCCAACGAGATTTCAATTTATGAATTTCATCCCTGAAGTGAGAATCAGGAAGGGCTGTAAAGGGCTGTTATGACCTCATCATTTGATTTAAAACGCTTTCCACGCTTTAATATTTTTAGCTCTGAAAATAGATAGAAGTCGCTATGGGCCAAATCTGGTGAATACTCCATGGATGGTGGATGCTCCAACAATTCGAACTTTAATTCAGGATTATAGCCAATGTAAAAATGCTCTTGTGAAACGGTGATGAAAAATAATTTTGTTTCTTTTGCAAACAGGGTATTGTTTCATAAATTTTTTCGTTCAGCTGGCCTAAAAGGTTAAAATAATATTCAGAATTTATTGTTTTACCAGTTTGCAAGTAATCCACAAACGAAACTCCTTTCGCATCCCAAAAAAATGCTGCTTGACCGATTTGTAGACACGAACTCATTTCGAACCGAAGAACCAGGTTGACACCACTCCTTAGCCTCTTGTTTCAATTTAGAATCATGGTGATAGACCAACATCTCATCAATAGTGATGAATCGACGCACAAAATCCACTTCATCCTTCACATCGTCATATGTTTTTTGAGGTTTTTGTGATATTGTGTTGATAATCTATTAAAGATTCAGCGCTTATGCCAAATATCTTCCAAGCCACCATGTGCTATTGCCGTAGATGCCGCAGGTGCATTCCACTGTTACGTACAGATAAGTTCAACTCATTTTACGGTTTATATTACATATAGCACTTAATTGTTTTATCAGATATACCTATACTTTTTTTCTCTAATTTAATTGATTATATTCTAGCCTTTAATAGTGCGAAGAAACATTTAAAAAAAGTCATGAAATACTGAAGAAAAATGCAAACAACGTACGGGACACATCAAGTCAACCAACATCCGAAATCGTTATAGTTTTATTCAGATTTCAGCGAATATATTACAGGTGCATAAAAAGTGTCTTCGAAGGAAATTATTATTAAGAATCAAGCTTGCTACTAGCGAAAAAAAATATTAATTAAAACACATATTTATAATTCAAAAACATTTTCTTAATATATATTTGTCACGTCCAGACAAGTCGCGTCACGTACGGGACATAGTTCAACTTAAATCTATAATATATGTAAAAATCAATAGGTAAATACAGTTTTGTCTTGGGAAAGGCAATGTTTTCTGCACTCCACAACTTTCTCCCCAGTTTTAATAAAATGGAAGTTGGAAACTCCAGTTATCGCTTTGGCATTGTCCTACGGCGATGCACTTTTAATCCTTTCATAAATTTCAGAGGATGGCACATAAATCTCACGGGTTTTCGTGACTAATTGAGAAGCTAAATCAGAAAAGTCCTTGGCTGATTGGACAACAACATGTTCATTTTGGCTCATCATAGGTATTTTCTCTTACCAGTCTTTTGATATTTCCGCCAACTCGGTCTATCACACCTTTTCCATGCGATGTAACAAAATATTTCCAATAAAAGGGCCTTTTGTACTTTTCACTCAACATTGATGTCAGTTTAATCATATAACGGTTCTTAAATTCCGATGAAGGGCCGTCACTCCAAATAATTTCCGCTGAAAGTAAGTCTTCATTTTCTTTATGCATCAAGTCAAACAACTTATTGATGAAAACAAAAACTGTATCCTTGTCTTTCGAATCTGCATCTGAGCATATAAGATATGTTTGGCAATTGCTTTTGTAAAAACTTGCAGCAGTAAATAAAAGAACACTTGTTCGTGACTAGAGTGCGCTTTGAACTTCATTCTGGTATTCACAGCCAAAAGACATCGCAAAATCAACTTGAAGGATTCGCACATTTTCATTGCGTTGGTCTTTTTGATATTCACCGGCTTGAACTCGTTTTAAATTAACATGCTTCATCATAATATGGATAGAATCAATCAATTTTTCTTTAAGTTCACCTGAACTTGTTTCGTGGTTTACTAAACGTAGTTTATTTTCTGAGTTTTTTTCCCATTCCTTCCATACACAGATTGTACTTAAATCCATAGAAATTAATATTTTTTTGCCATCAGAACAAGTATCACATTCATTTTTCCAGCACTTCGAATCCAAAGAAGGATCACATAAAATCATAGTCCACCAGTCGTTACAATAATTTTGTTTCAAACCTTTTAATTTGAATATAAAATTTTCATGAGTTAAACATTTGCACTGGTCTGAAAGTGTGTCTTTCATTAGTAAAACGTTTTTCGGTCTTAGACTACAAAATTTTGAAAATTTCGATATTAGGAAAAAATTCTTTAAAAATGAAAAAGGCTTCTCGTATACAAAGTCAAATAATGCTTACACTTCTTCTTAATGCCGTTTTCCCAAACAACGATGAAATCATTTGCGCCTGGGCAGGTATACACAATATCCGGACGATAGTAAAATGCTTTCACATCGTCATAGTGTGTATCGTCACCTGATGTACTAGTGTTTGGGTTTTCTGCTAGAGCAATGTTCATTTTTGGCGCTAGTTCTGTAACAACCGTTTTTTTTTTCTTGGTGATTGAGGCAGTGCTTTTAGAGACTTTTGAACAAGTCTGTTTCGACTTGTACGGAGATTCAGTACTTACAGGAGAATCAGTAGGATTTTTAAGTCCAACCCGCTTTTTTGCCCTTTGCAATCTCTTCTTATCCCTTTCCTTAAGTAAAATTGCTTTTAACTCACCTTCAGAAAGATTTTCTCCTCTTCGTTTACGAAGCTCACGCAATTTTTTAGTCATATTAGCGGTAAAGTTTGGATCTTTCTCTTTTTGCTTTTCTCGAAATTTTCGCATGCGGCTAGCACTGGTTGATGGTTGCTGGTCGCTCATTTTTGCGTTATTGAGATTTGCAGTACAAAAAAGGGCTTTGTTTATTACAAACGCCAGTAAAAGTTGAAGATGTCAGATAACTTATTCTTCGGCGTCACGTACAGACACTTTATTATCACCAAGAATATATTGTAAGCAAAGCGATTTCAAATAAAATTTTTTCACCAGTGTTTAGACCGCTAAAAGTTAGCTGTTAACAGAAAAATTCTATTTGTATAGTCGACTTGTTTTACAATTATTAATAGAAAAAGGAATTAAGTGTCACGTATGGGACATCGAAACTTACCTTTCCGTTATGATTAATTTCCTATCAAAAAAAAACACTTAACCCAAAAAAATGAGTATGCAGTTAAATACAGCGGACCATACACTATAACTAAGAACAGAAATCTAGTTTCTATCTGATAAACAATAGCGGCAGCGATCTCACAAAAAGTTGTGTAAAGACTAATGAAAAAATCCGACTTGTTGTTACTCTCAATAAATAACGGTATTTACAAAAAATGAGACATACTCACTACAACTTTTGTAAATTATTTTAGATGAGAACATAATCTTACTATGTACGGGCAATAATATATAAAAAATGCATATTTGTAAAACAGTTCAGAGTTCCACTTTTTCATGGAATGCTCCCGCAAAGGATTTGAAACATTGCGGACTACTTTTAGCAGGAAAAAATGCAGTTTTAAAGTTGTAGTATGGGAAAAGTGTGTAGGTATCTACTTTGATTTATAATACCCTGCGGGCGAAAATTCCCCAATGAAAGTATGGTGTAATTTCCCTGATGCGCTCAGTGAGCCCCCAAAGTAGGTGATTTACGTTTACGTAAATTTGTGAAGACTGAATACTAAAAAAATTTAATATAATAACATTTTTGACTTTCAGATTCTGGTCCACTTTCGAAAACCCGATTGCAGAACATAAAGCGCAGTAAATTTTCTTAAAAGTGCAAGCGAAACATTCTCCCGAGACTTGTGGGACTACATGTCAGGTTTAAACAACTAAATATTTAGAGAGTGAGGGAGAGGATGGTTAATTTGCGGCTATTAATCAAGTTTTCTTTCACTTTATTGATGTCTTCATCAGTTATTTTTAAGGTTTTCGTATCATTGAATTCCTTTTTAATGCAAAATTTCAGAAAAACTTGTTGTGACAAACTTAAATCTATTTTTAAAACTGTAAAAAAACGGAAACACGGGCAACTTTTACAAATGCCAGGCAATGGCGATTGCCAAGGGGACGGCCAAGGGGATACCGATGTCTGAGAAGGGGGCAGCTGGATCCGGTTCTGCCGCCCCCTTCCTGGCAAGCTCATCGGCAACCTCATTTCCCTCTATATTCCTGTGCCCAGGAACCCAGATGAGGGAAATGTTTCCTGCACGTTCGAGACGTTTAAGTTCCTCCTTACGGGAGTTCACGAGAAGAGAGCTGCAATACGGCCACGACAGTGCCTTAACCTGCAGATCCACAGGAATTAAGTGGAGAATAACGTTGAGCGTAGCGGTGGGACATGTTCTACAGGCACCAGTGATGCCCACACATGCAGTTCTCTGCACTCTCTCTAATTTAGTGAAGTTGTAGCCCTTCTGAAGAGCTACCCACCAAACTAGGCAACCGTATGCCAAAATTGACAGAACCACTAAGTTGTACATCCAAAGTACGATACATGGCTTGAGACCCCATTTTTTGCCGAACATAGATTTACAGGCGTAGAAGGCTATATTGGCCTTCTTAACTCGATTTTCTATGTGCAGCTTCCAGTGGAGCTTGGGGTCAAGTATTACATCAAGAACTTGACTTCCGATGAAAGTGTAAGACCCTGGTTGTTAAGTCCAGGAAGCTGGAGGTTTGTATTTTCTGGTGAATAGCATCAACTCCGTTTTGTCAGAGTTGACTCTGAGATCGCTACTGGCGGCCCATCTGCTGAGTGCAGTCAGTGCACCTTCCAAAATTCCAGCCATTACTGATGGGAAGGGACCTGAGACCATCAGGACCAAGTCATCGGCTTATGCTACCACCTTTCCCCCCCGGGAAATGGGCATCAATAAGGATTTTTAAGGATTCGCCTGCAGATTCAGCCCACTCCCCGTTTTCTCTTTTGACAAGAGTTTTACGGGAGTGGTCCTTGGATAGGATCCTGCTGAGTCTGGCCAAGTCTTTTACGGATTCGCAACCTAACTAAAAAAACAAAAAATAGAGAACTTAAATCAGTAAATAATATGGATGCGTAAGCATTTTATATCAAATTTAAGGAAAAGTGCATTTTTTCATTATCAGAATTCAGTGGTAATTTGTGAAGCGCTTGTGGCATAGGTAATTAAAAAAAATAAATAAAAATAGTTGTATGCTTTTTTTAAACATAGAAAAAATGTATAGTATCAAGAAAAATATTTTTGTTTGCCATCCGTATATATAGGGTCCGACACTCGAAATGTTACTAACTTCAGATCGCTCGCAGAGTTGATGCACGGGCATCAGCTGTCTGTTAGTTGGCAAAATGACAGTCCAGAGTATTGTTTACTAGCGCGCGGAAGCATTTCGCCAGAGTAAACGCGAAAAAGGAAAATCAGTAATGGATTTGAAACGTAATAGTGGGACTGCAATATTTGTGGCTGGGAAATCACAACCAGCGATTGTGCGTGAGCTCGAGCACCTTAAAGTAAATAAAGTTTTTGTTTATCACACCATTAAGGGGGGAGCCTGCTTTAGAGGCTTCAAAAAATCAATTTTTTCCTGAATTTTTTTGGGAAGGAAAGAAATATTCAATTGAAACGAAACTTTCAGGTTTTATTGTTATATATTTCAACAGTCTTTTCAAATTTTTTCATTAAAATATATGTCATGTTATGCCTGGTACAAGCATTTTGCCGAGGCGTCTCGAGTGTGCATGTGTCGTGCGGCGGGAAATATGCAGGTTGCAATTTTCATCAGAAACCAAAAACCCAAAAAAAATTTTATTTTAGTATAGTATAGCTTCTAGTTAAACCTAGAAATTTAAACAAAAAGTGAGAAATTCAACAATTTTTCGCTAATTAAAAAAAAAATCATTTTTTTGGAAAAACAAATTCACTTTAGATTGTTTAAAAAGTGGGTTAATCATAACTTTCTTAAGGTTTTTTAGGTTCAACTAGAAGAGAATTTAATTCCGAGTACAATCAATGTTATCTCGTTTCGATAGGACGCTTAACTTTCTCCCTATCTTTCCCGTCAAATAGGAAACATCGTAAAAATAAAAAACCGAGAAATCGCACTTCGAGCGATCAGGCCGCTCGTATACCTGCTCGACGCTTGCTCACAATTTCTTCTGTAACTCCGAAAATATTTTGAATTTGCTTCTGAAATTTGGAGGACACATTCTTGAATAGTTTGGGAAGACATTTATGCAAAAAAAAAAAACATTTTTTGAAGCCTCTAAAGCAGGCTACCCCTTAATCGTTACAATGACACTGAAAGTATCACGAAACCCCATGGAGGTGGTCATCAAAAGACTGCAACATTACGTGAAATGGTTCAAAAAGTGAAGAAGGGACTTCGGCGAAATCCCCGACGAAGTGCCAATCATGGACGAAAGCGGTCCATTTCCGAACATTTTGTTTTCTGACGAGAAAGTTTTTCAAATTGAGCAATTCGTAAACTCCCAAAACGATAGGGTTTATTTGATCGACCGTTCACACGAGAATTTGAGTCATCGATTGGCCACCAGGTCTCAGCACCCGCCACAGGTAATAGTTTGTGCCGCTATAACCGCTGATGAGCGCTCTCCAATCGTTTTCATCGAGCCTGGCGTCAAGGTAAATAGGAAATATTATCGGGAAAGTATTCTAGAGGTTGCTTTGAAGCCGTGGTAAGACAAACATTTTGGTGGCAGACCATAGACGTTTCAATGGGACTCGAAACCGTCTCACAAAGCTCGAGTAAACCAAGAATGGCTAAAAAACAACGTTTCGAACTTCATAACGTCTACACAATGGCTCTCAAATTCACCAGACGCGAATTATTCTCTGAGGGCCATTTTGGAGAGCAAAGTCCGAACTAAAAGATTCACTAGTCTTGAGGCGCTGAAAAAAGACATTGCCAGCGAGTGGGCCAAAATACCTGCAACTCACATTCGGGCAGCTTGCGATTCGTTTCTGGACCGCCTCAAGGCCATAGTCAAGGCAAAAAGTGGTCATATCGAGCAAAAGTAAATTTATTCTTAACTTTGTATTATTTTTACACATTTTTTACTTTGAATTGAATAAAAGTAATTTTCCAAACTAAATTTATGGCCTTTTTATTTGGTTACAATTCGAGAGCCGGACCCTGTGCGTGAATCTAAATTAGCTTCCTCCAATAACCAGTCTGTATTCCATCTAAAAATGAAACCAGAGCTGCGTTAATATAATTTAAACTTAACTGGATTCTTGTTTTATAAGAATTGAAATTCAATCCACTACATATGAAATGTATTTCGAATTTAATACCATTTACTCTCATATAAAAAAAAAAACACACACTCACAGGCTCTTTAACCGGATTTTAATACTTTTCTCTTAATGTTGTTGCTGTGCATTGTTAGCGCACGCAGTGAAACAGAGCTGTTGCCTCATTTATCTTCGACATTGTGATACAATATTTCATGATGCCTCCTGTCGCCTTCAGCAGGCAAAACACGTTGGATGTCTGCCCACTCACAGCGCTGAAGAAGGAAGAAAAGTATTTCCAAGCGCAATTTTTGTATGCTTTGCTTGTATGTGTATTTTCGCATGTCGTTATGTAAATAAGGGCAAGAGCAGCTGACATAGCAGAAAAATAATAATAAAAATATTGAACAACAGCGTCACATTCAGTGCCACCTTCGACGCAGCGCGCCGGCAACAGTCGCCGTATCCGTATCCGTTTTTGTTTCCGCTTACGGCATGTTGACGATTGCAAGACAACATCATTTATTTAAAACACTTTTCTAGTAAAAATAAGAATGCGAAAGCTGATAGCTATGATATTGAAGTCGAAGCTGTCAGCAGCGAGAGAAAAAATAACTCGATAGGATGAACGAACTACGTGCATATATTACCCCTACAAACAAAAACAACAACTTAAAAATCAAACGGTTCTACTCGAATTCTCATGGCCATATAATCTCACGGATGCTGAGAAGAAGAAAAAATTACAATAGAAACAAAAAAAAAAAAAATAAAAGTAAAACGAAAACCCCGTTGGGACAACAAGACTAGCCAAAGGATGCAACAATAACAAAATAACTTGTGTTCATCATCATCATTAACAACAATGACAATGGCAACAAAAAGGTGGCAATATATAATACATAAGTCGATGTACGTATGACAACGGCGCGAAGGGTGGTAAGGGAAAAAATAATACTATACCAAATGACGACGATTTTTATTGTTAATAATGGCGCCAAGCTGACTACTGTCGACAGTAGGCAGGACAGCAAGCGCACAGTGGTCCTGTGTGGTTGGTTTTTGCGCAAACCAACTGGAATGGAATGAAATGTGAGGAAATGAATGAAATAAAAAAAGGAGATGAGATAAAATTAGATGAAATAAATTTAATGGAATGATCTGAAATTAGTTAACAGAATTGAATTGAAATTAAATAAAAAACGAATGGTAATTAAAATAATATAATGGAACAAACGCGGCCCCGGAAGTCTAGTGTAAGTGCACTAGCCTGCCTTCCCAGAGGTTGTGGATTCGAATCCTACGTAAAGCTCGGTCCTGGAACTTTTCCAAATTTACCTACTTCTCCTGTTTCTAAAAAAACACATCTCATTTCCCAACCCCAAAAACTTTTCCTTTCCACCCTTACTCCCGTACAAAAGTCAGCGCATTACTTGCATTGTGGCTGCTAAAACAAGCAAAAACAAAGAAAAACACACAGTTACACATTGCATCAGTGGCGCCAGCAAGAGGAAGCGGGCAACCGCGGTAATAGCGCAGACACACCAAATTTAGCGAAGTCCTCAACCATTTGTGCGATCCTTCTGGCAGAAAAATGTGAAGCACAGAAGGCGCTCCAAGCAGCAAGAAGGCGTTGTTCCTAAGCAACGACAGGTGGGGCATACCCACTATTTAGGTTTGGTAGCGGCAGGCTAATCACCTACCCTGTCAGAAATCAAAATAGATTAACGAAACCAACGCAAGATTGAGTCTTGTCGAGGCCCTATGCTCCCGAGAGAGAAGTGAACAAGGAAAAAATATATATATTTAATAACCGAACTAAATTTTTTACTGATTTATGTATTTTGCATCACTTTATGCCGTATGTTGAAATTTTACTTCTAATATTTTATTAGTTTTTATTTATTTTTTTCGTGATTAATTAAATTCCATCTCATATTTACAAAAAGTTATATCTAAACTTTTAATTTGTTTTGAGAAAAAAAAATAGGTGCCCTAAAGTACAATAAAACCCACTGTAGGCTCGAGTAGCATAGCGTGTGGGCGTCAGAAAAATTGCGTAGGCGCTTTAGTAAATCGATGTGATGGTTTTGGCAGCTTAGATAACTTAGACATTCATTTTGCTATGGGTTCTTCATGGTGGGTTCATAAGCCATACCAATAAATGGCGGTCCCAATGCGAGGCGTAGCTGAACAAATGACTCATAATTAAAATATTTTGCATGAAACAAAAAAAAGAAAATAAACAACAGATTTCAAATAAAATAAAAAAAAAAAATAAATAAATTGGCGTGTTCACTTCTGTTAGGTGTTTGGTCGCGCTTCTCCTCTTATTTGCAGCGTGCATCTTGATGTTGTTCCACAAATGGAGTGATCTACAGATTCAAGCCGCCTCCGAACGGCAAATGGCTTTTTATAAGGAGTTTTTTCACAGCAGAAATACATGCGGAGGTTTGCCATTGCCTGCCGAGGCTAGTATTTGGTATTTCTTGGACGGAGATACGAACCTAAGTCACTCGCGAATGGTAGTCACGCACCAAACCATTCGGCTACGGCGGTCGCCATAATTTGTTTTTTAAATCAACGAAGTCAGTGTTTGAGTAGGTTTGTTCCTTTTCATTTTTGTTAATTCGCGGAATTGTTTTCAGAGGTGACAAAAACCAGCGCTAGGCTCGTTCAAGGCATTCCTACATTCTACCTACAGCTACTTTCGAAGAAGTGTTACCCTGTTGTCGGGACGTAATGGCAGCCTGTGCCTTTGCCGTTATAGTTAAATTTTTTCTAATTTAAAGGATGTTCCGTCACGAGCTTATTCCGGCAATGTAAGATGTCGATAGGCATCGGAAGAGCATCACGAGACAACTTCGCCATCTTTCGATCTGGCCCGATCTTGAAATCCGTTGCCGAAAAGTGATAGACGTGAACTCTTTCGCTTGGTTTCCATGAAGTGCCGCACGATTTTACCCAATCTTTTCTTTTTATCTTGTTTTTTGGGATATAAACAACAAAAACGTTATGGGTTGCTAATTTTATTGGTAAAAGTTTTAATTTCCATGGTTTTGAGTACTTTTCCTTTGCCTAAGAGGACATAGCGGTTTTATTAAGTAGCTCAAAGTGGCCGACACAGGGTGAAATTATGACAACATATATATGTACAGGGTTGGCCATATTAAACTGACCCATGTGATTATTAAAAAAATATGGAAAAAGAAACATTTTTTTGTGTTTCATTGTGAAAAACATTTAATTTAGTTCAAGGAGATTCGTTTACATCACTTTTTGAATATGATATCGCGCAAGTGGTCGCCCTTAGCTCGTATAGCGTAATGTGCCCGTTTTTCGGCGTTTTCCATAGTTTTGGCCAGCGTCTCGGCCGATATGGCGGCTATTTCCCGTCGGATATTGGCCTTAAGTGCGCCTAGTGTCTTTGGCTTGTTGACGTAAACCTTAGATTTCAAATTACAGTAAAAAGTTATAGGGTTACTCAATGGGTCAGTTTAATATGGCCAACCCTGTATATACATACCTAAATATATAATTGGCGCGTACATCCGTTTTAGGTGTTTGGCTGAGCTGCTCTTCCTATTTTTGGCGCGTATCTTGATGTTGTTCCACTAATGGAGGGACCTACAAGGGCAACTGCTATTAGAAAAACTTTTTCTTAATTTTAGTGTTTCAACGAGATTCGACCCTGAATTCCGAATGGTAGTCACGCACCAACCCATTTGGCTACGGTGGCCGCCACTTCACTTGCTTTCGTCCAAATTTGGAATTATTTCTAATCCCATGTAATGTTCATACTCGTACAGCTCATAGTTCACTTTTCATTGATACAAAAATATATAACATTTTTCTCATTTATTTCAAACACTCCAAGCGCCGTCCCATCTGATGTTGTTATTGTCCATAGGTCTAGACTATACAAGTACAGTACGCGAGATGTGGCTTTTGTACGTCGAGAGAGTTCATCAACCGACTCTAATGTACTACTTTTTACAAGAGCCATTCTCCGTTGGAATGTTATCGTTGTTAATGCAGGTTTCCAAGTATTTTTCGGATAGGTTAGGTTAGGTTAGGTTGAAGCGGTTGTGCTGTGGGACACACTCAGGTTCATAGCCCATTGTGATGCCGCGTGGGGAGCTTGCCCCTATCTCTCCTAAAACCAGTGTGTCCTTTATAAAAATTTTAAAATATATCTGATTTCTGTAGAACTGAGATCTTCTAACTCATTAAAAACTTGTTCACCCAGAATAGTAAATCTGCGTCTGGATAGAACAGGGCAGTGGCACAGTAGGTGCGAGATTGTCTCTTCTTCGTCCTCATCTAGACAACTTCTACAGAAGTCATGTGTTTGCACACCCATCCTTTGGGCGTGTCTGCCTATTAGGCAGTGCCCCGTTATGACTGAGATCAATGTGATAAGACTGTGTTTATTTTGGCTTAGCAGAGATTCTGTGCGTTTAGCATTTAGAGTCGGCCAAAGTTGACGGGCGATTTTGCAGGTTGCTTCATTTCGCCATCTTTCGTTTGCTTTCTTTACAATTTCTTCAAGGATGTGTAGCTTACATATTTGTAAAGGTATCCCTATGTCATTATCTATGTATTCATCAGTCAATTTAGTGCAGAGTCTCGCTAGTTCATCGGCTTTACAGTTACCCTCAATGTCGCGATAGCCAGGAACCCATGTTACCTTTAGGTGAAAAGGCTCAGCCATTTCGTTAAGAGATGTGCGGCATTTCATGGCTACCTTGGAGGTTGTCGACTGTTTTGTGAGGGATTTTATCGCCGCTTGGCTATCAGTGAAAATGTAGATATCATTTCCGGATATCGCATCACACTGTATCAGTGTCGCGGCTTTTACTATTGCCATCAGTTCAGTCTGAAAGACACTACAGTAGTCGGGGAGCCGAAAACTGAAGCAGATCCCCAGATGTTCGGAATATACACCTCCGCCCGCCCTGCCCTCGAGCTTTGAGCTATCTGTGTATACATGGATGGACTCGCCCTGTCTCACATCGGATAACATGGCACGCATTTCTGTTAACCTCTTGCGCTGGAAATTAATTTCCAACAGCCGATGAGTGTATCGGTAAACCAATTTATAACGAGCTCTTGCTTGGCATTATTTCCATTAAAGCTTTTAGCAGAGAGTAATTAACAAATGAATGTAGTCACAATGTTTGAATGAATATAAATAAAATTAATAATATTTTCAAGAATTTTATTAATAATTTTTTACAGTGTGATATATAATATTTCAAAACAATCAGGAATGTGCAGTACAACAACACATTTCTTACATTCCCATACAGTTTCACTGCGTTTATTCTGTTTCGCAGATATTCGTAACTGGCATCTTCGTTGGGGTTTTTGCTCACTTCGTGTAGCGGGGATTTTTTTTCGTAAATCTCCCCACTTTTTGCCTGTAAGCACAATGATGTGTTATCTAAAGAAATTCTTTCGCGTGTTGGGTATTCAGAAATATTAACATTTTGTAGAATTTCTTCTGTAATGTTCAGCCAAAATTTTGATGAAAATAAATATTTCGTGGAATTAGGAATTTCTTTTGCTTTTCGAAATAAACAACATGCTTTTTTACAGTTAAGGGGGTGGTAGGGTTTAGCGCTAAAAAAACACTTTTTTTTTTAATTTTTTACAGAAATATGGCTTAAGATACTTTAATAAAATCAGTTGCATGTTATTGTACATCTTTTCAATAACTTTTTAAAAAATATTAATAATAAAATATTGACAAATAAGGCCATGACAGAGTTTTTTTGGAGATATGTTTTTCGAGAGGTGCTCTGCGGTGCCAATCGGCATTCGTCGTAGAATCATCTGACTATGAATAAGTTCGTGCGGTTTTTTTTCGAAATTTGAAACTTTATTGACGTAAAATGGTTACAAATTTAATATTCAAAGTATTGTCCATCGCTTACTACTACTTTTTCCCATCTTTCTGGCAATTCACGGATTCCCTTTGTGAAAAATTCGGTCGGTTTTGCCGCAATCCACGAATCGATCCATTTTTTGACTTCATCGTAATTACGGAAGTGCTGGTCAGCCAGGCCATGTTGCATCGATCGGAAGAGATAGTAATCGGATGGCGCAAGGTCTGGACTATACGGCGGGTGGGGTAGGACATCCCATTTGAGCGTTTCTAAGTATGTTTTGACCACTTGTGCAACATGTGGCCGAGCATTGTCATGTTGCAAAATAACTTTGTCGTGTCTATCGGCGTATTGCGGCCGTTTTTCTCGCAGTGCTCGGCTCAAACGCATCAATTGTCGTCGGTAGACATCCCCCGTAATCGTTTCATTCGGTTTCAGTAGCTCATAATACACAACACCCAGCTGGTCCCACCAGATACACAGCATAACCTTCAGGCCATGAATATTCTGCGCCGACGTCGATGTTGAAGCATGGCCAGGGTATCCATACCTTGCCCGACGTTTTGGATTGTCGTAATGGATCCACTTTTCATCGCCAGTCACAATTCGATGCAAAAAACCCTTTCTTTTGTGCCGTTGAAGCAGTTGTTCGCATGCCATAAAACGGCGTTCAACGTCTCTTGGCTTCAATTCATACGGCACCCAATGGCCTACCTTTCGGATCATTCCCATGGCTTTTAAACGTTTGGAAATGGTTGATTGATCAACTCCCAAAGTTTTTGCAACCTCTTCTTGCGTTTGAGCCGGATCTTGATCGAGCAATTCCTCCAATTCGGTATCCATGAACTTTGGCGGCGCGGCCAAAATCACCACTTTTAAAGCGTGCAAACCACTTCTGGCACGTTCGCTCAGCTAGAGCATGCTCACCATAAACTTCCACCAAGATACGATGACTTTCGGCTGCTTTTTTCTTCATATTAAAATAATGAAGAAGAATTCCCCGCAAAAACACATTATTTGGCACGAAATTCGACATTTTCAAGTGTGGTAAAAATATTGTTGTTCACGCTCAAAAAACTTATACTGACGTAACCGCACGAACTTATTCATATTAAAAAAGTCGAATTTTTCAGTTAAAGTATGACGTAATGATCATATGAATTTATCTCGAATTCATAACCTCTCCTTTTCGAAGTCGGCGAAATGAACAAAAACAACTTTTATACCTAACCCACTTAAGGAAACCTCTTCCTGCATGGGCGATACTCATACACATGACTACTTATTTATACACACACAAGTCTACTTATTTATACACATAAATAAAAGGATAACAGTGAGATGCTGTGCGGTAGAGGAAATAAAGGTCAGCAACTGCCATTTGCTCGTGTAACCACTTGAAATGGTGGTATGCTGCCAAAGCACACATGCTTGTTTGATTAATATGCACAAACACATACAAAGCGACACATATATGTGAATTTATTTAAATATTAATACACGTGCATAGGTACTTTTGTACTTTTGTATGGTGCTGAAGGCATACAAGGTGCCCCATAATTGATATTTCACATACAGGTGAAATGCACAGGGACGGGTGGCCTGTGATATTAATAACTTCAACAATGGGTTTTAATGGAGAGTAATACGTTGTATAATAATATATCTTTCAGAAAAACATACTTAGTTCAACAATTTATATTACAACTTTTATGACTAAGATAAGTTCACGGAACTCAAAAACAAAAAAAATAAAATCACACGAGTTCAAATGAATGCTTGGAGATGGCCAATTCATGACATTTTTTGAAGCACTTATGAGCTGCCCCGTCGTGTAGGTTTCTGCAGGTTTCGGCAACAACAAGCTACAAAAAAAAGTAGGCGAAGGCGAATCTATGAATCCAGTACCGTTATGAAAGAATATTCTTATAAGTATGAGTAGGAATGGCAATATTAATCAAATAAATAGCATTCATTGAGTAATTTTTCCAATCGTATTTGCTGTTTTGATTATTCGAATCATTAATAGATTAATTATGGAATTAACTGAATTATAAAATATAAATTGCTACCATTCACAACATTTCCTTCGACCAAAATTCAAACTACATCTCGCTTAAGGGGGAACGCACCTGTGGGTGGTCCAAAAATAGTCGATTTTTAGGAATTTTTTTGTGTGATTATTCGAGGATCGGACAAAAGGCAGTTTATTATAGATGTATTAAACTATGTTGATGTACATTTTTATTAAAAAATATTGAAAATTGACAAATTTATGTAAATAAACGTACCGAGTTAAAAAAAAATGGCGTCATCTGGTGGCAGCGATACAGCAATGAATAATCATTTGAAATCAAAAAGCTAAAAATTTCATTAATCTACACAATAGTGGCTATCGTTGTACGTAACCGTTTTTTTTCTCTTTTCTTTTGACAAAATGGTGTTGATTTGAATTTCAATGTGTGTTTTTCACCTTTTTTTTGATTTTCAACTGGTCAAAAAAATAGTTATTTTCAAAATTTTGAAAATCGGCTACGTACAACGATAGCCAATGCGATAACAAAAACTTTGAAAAAAACAGACAATTAAAATCGGTTCATTAGTCTTCGAGAAATCGTTGCCACCGTATCAAAAAAAAATCGTTTCGAGAAAAACGCGTTTGAAATAAAGCATCGTATCGTAAGCGCTACGGGGCCGAACCGACGCGCTCACTTAAGTGCACTTAGACTCAGGAATAAAGCGAATTTCGCTTTAAAATTTTTACCACATTTTCTTGAGTAGTTATACTAACAATTTATGTAAAAAAAAAGAAAATCGATTTTTTTAATTTTCACAGTGGCGTTCCCCATGAAGAATTAATCAAAATGACAACTCTACTTGTGAGTAAAAGGCAGGGTTGCCATTTCTTAAAGCCACATCACTGATTCCAATTAAAAGGCCCATCATTGTTTTTGTTAATTCGGAAAATTAAGCGCGAGTGTTCGAAATGACTCCTGTAAGAAGTGAAATTTGGAATTTTTTCATAAAAATTTAAGATAAGAATTTTATTATATGCAGTCAAAAAAAACTTGAAGTACTTATCTAAACCTTTAGTTGCTTTCCTATAAATACTCGCACCTGATTGGCACATCAGTACCCGTAGAACTTTTATTTCCTAAAACTGTTTGCCAGCCTCCAGCTGGTCGTAGCAGAGGAAGGGGAAGGCCTTCTCTGCGTTGGAAAGATCAGGTGGGGAAGGACTTGGCTTCACTTGGTGTGGCCAACTGGCGACGGTTAGCACGGAAAGAAACAACTGGCGACTAAATTCGGCCAATATCGCGGAAGCGGTTATCGCGCCAATTATGAAGAGGAAAAAGAAAGCTGGGCAATAGCTTTCCTAAGCCAAAAAATGATCAAATTTACTTTATTTTACAAACTTGCACGTTTAAATTAAAAATTGTGCGTGAATTATTTTTTTTTTGTAACAAATATTATTATATAAAAAATTTTTAAAACAATTTGTTGCTTGCTTTTAATATAAAAATAATCAAAAATGTCGTTAATCGACTAATAATTTTGTGTTGTTATTATAACTTTGACTATAAAATTAATCGAAAATGCCGATATTACAATCTTGTATAAATTGTCGAAAATGTGGATAAATCGATAAATTTTTTTTATTTTAACATTAAATATAAATATAATAATAATTAATGATTGATCGATTATTATTTTGTAATGAATTTTTTGTTGTTATTTTAACATTAAATATAAAAATAATCGAAAATGCCGATTAATCGACTAATATTTTGTAATTAATTTTTTGTTGTTTTTTAACTTTGAGTATAAAATTAATCGAAAATGCCGGTATTACAATCTTGTAGAAATAGTCGAAAATGTGGATGAATCGATAAATTTTTTGCTGTTATTTTAACATTAAATATACAAATAATCGAAAATGCCGATTAATCGATTAATATTTTGTATTTTAACAATACATATAAAAATAATCAAAAATTCCTATTAATCGATTAATATCTTTTAATATTTTTTGTTGTTATTTTAACTTTGAATATAACATTAATGGAAAATGCCGATCTAACGATCTTGTATAAATAATCGAAAATGTGGATAAATCGATACATTTTTTCTTATTATTTTAACATTAAATACAAAAAAAATCGAGAATGCTAATTAATCGATTATTAATTTGTAATGAATTGGTGATTAATCGATTAATATTTTGTAATTAATTTTTTGCTGTTATTTTAACATTAAATATAAAAATAATCGAAAATGCTGAATAATCGATTAATATCTTTTAATTCATTTGCCTTGCAATTATTCATTCGATACACTAATCGAGTAATCCATTTTTTTGCCATCCCTAAAAAGGATATGACGTGAAACTTGAGTTGTTTATAACACCTCCTCTGTGAATGTCCTGCACTTCAAAGAAGCCCTGTCAATATCTTGGCGATTTTTTCTGTAAAAACCCAGAAATTTTGCAAACTTCTTAAAAAGATCTAAGTGGCTTAAGCAACTTAGTAAGGGGATGGAAATCAAATGCAAGTGTCACAGTGGGCCATAGGGCCACCGAGTGTCTTGTCTTAGACAAGCAACTTGGCTAATCTAACTTCACCTGAAAGTGTAAGCCCACCATGCAACAAAAAGTATAACTTCAAGATTCACACCACAAAATGCAGGCCAAGTTAGGCCAAAAACTTAACTCGTTTTCGCGCGGACTAACCAGCAACTCGAAGCCTTTGGTAACGCTCTAATCTCAGATATGAAAATTTTACGTAGTTTGAAAGGGATATTATGTTGCCTGGGCAAGATTAAACAAGCAATGCTGAGGAGCAAACTTCAAACGTTTCCACGAAAGTCGGTTCTACGTTATCGAAACGACCCCGATTTATATCCAGCCAAGGACTGTCACTCCAGCAGCATTCCCCGTATGTAAGTATGGGGAATGTTTATGCTGATACAACAACAACAACCAAACCTCAAAGAATCATATCGCAAGCGTAAAAGAGATATCCATCACCACATAAGGAAATGTAAATCGTTCTCACAGCGCATCGAATTTGCGCACAAAACAAAGTAGTGAGCGAGACCCACCTCTCGAGTGTAAAGAGTTAATGAAGGAGATTTCCAATATCGAATACAAGGATGATAGATTCACAAGGTTTGGCCATAAAAATCCTTTGCACCCAAATATCAACGCTCCTACAATACCCAAGACACCTAAAGACTAAAGAAGACTAAGAGGTCCTTGATGGCCGAGTCATAGAATTACCTATAAATTTAGTAAATAATATTCATCTAGAACAAGCCATAGCCAGACATGTGCTTGATATTTGTATGAGATCAGCTGATTTCTGCCAAAAATTTTCACTGCAATTGATTTCCCCACTTCAAAATTTCCCCAAAATGCGTTTCTTCCTCTTCAGTGGTTCTTTGTCAGCGAATGATACGAGATCTTTAGGCAAAATTATCATAAGGCGGTCGCGTTGGTTGTTCTTGCTATTGAGTTTGCATATCCAACTGTATTTAGTTGAGCACTCACACTCTCGCTCTGGTTTAAGGTAATTTCTCAGAAACTATGATGCAGAGAGTACAAAGGTGACACCCATCCCCTACTGATACGCCGCTCTTAGTGAATTTGAGAGAACCACTGGTGTGATTTGTTTACTGATTGCAAAAATAACTATTTATTCTGTAATTTTTGTAATTTTTTCTTCTATCTGTATTTTTTTTCTCGTTTTCGCATTTCTGTATCAGTGCGACGTCACACAAAAATTATTCCTCTTTTATGGGTGCAATCTTGTTTTCCTTCATTCTTGGCCAGAAGTCACGTTCCGGTGTAACAAACCGCGCGAGGATGAAGGTCATATGTAAAAATGGTTCACTGTCGAGTTAGTTTCATTAGGATCATAAACACTTTGTCACAATTCAGTTTACAATAAAATTAAAAATCCAAAAATAAACTTGCACCCTGTATTGAATAGAAATGGGAGGTGAACTAGGAAAGTTTCCGAATTCATTTGAGGGGCATCAGTTTGGAACCAATGGATTTCACTGCAAGGTGTACTAGCACACTCAAGCAATACAAACAATTCCTATACAAACACAAGCGCCACAACACAAGAGTCGCTTGCCACACATTCAAGTTCGTAGCACTTATGTATGTAGAACACAGAATGCCAGTTATATGTGCATTTATATATACATACAATATATGCATATATAGAAATAAATATAGTACAACATATATATATGTAAGTGTGCGTGTATATGTGTATGCATGCAAAAGCATTGCTTGCTTGTAATGTAAATTAGGGGAACCATCTGCTTGCTGTGCCAGCGGTATGCCCAAGGTCACTTGAAATTAATAGTGAAACGAAAAATACACAACAAGAACAATAACAATGACATGCATTTAAAATGAAATACAAATAAAATGAAAAATAAAAGTAAAAATACGTGAGCTGTCGATGGGGGAATGGAAAAAATCGATAAATCTTAAGTGCAACCCTTAAAGTGCTTTTAAAAAAGTGCTCGAATGATTTTCATAGTCAGTTCAATGCATTTATGGAACAAGTGATTGCAGTAAGTGGAAATAGACTGGCAAGATTTCTCCAAGGTTTTATTTTTCTCCTTTGTCATGCATGAATAAATTTATTTTACCTGCATACACGTATGTTTGTATGTATGTATGTATATTCAATGGTCAGCTATATAAAGGGATTGTGGTTTTTTGAAAAATGGCTCGGTGTGCAGAATACCACTGTGAGAAATAAACAAAACACAGATGCACTGCTTAAAAAGTTCACAATATTTCGTATGTTTGGTGTATTGATCCTCTGTGAGTGGTTTCACAGAAAAAATTCTCCGAATGAAAAGGCGGGACTTGGCGGCAGGCACACAAGCATAGACCTTGTAATGAGGAAGATGGAACGCCACTCTGAAGTAATGCGAAAGCGGTTCCAGAGTGGATGACGGTTCCAAGCGAGGGGAAGAGTTTTAGTCTCCGAACATACCCTTTGATGACGCATTACGAATTTTAGGTGTCCTCATTCGCATAAAAAAAAATAAAAATAATAATAAAAAAGAAAAAATAAAAAATGATCTTATGAGCAAGTACGAGTAACATATTGTATTCTAGAAGCGAGCTAATATAAAAAAAGGAAACGGCTATCGTCACTCCCTTCACATGTTAACAACACCTATTTGAATTTCCGAAATCCTTGAAAAGATATTCATCGATATTTTTGCCAATTGTTTCCAATTGGTATCGTCTTAATAATTCCATCGGCACAAAAAAAACAAAAAATTGTCTGTACACCGGACGCCACCTATCTACGGCCATGTTTTTCAACCCGCTGAATACGAATTTCAAGTCAGTTTGGGCCGTCCAGCCTTCAATTTCGAGTAAATTGCAAACAAATCCAAAATATAGCGAAATTTCGATGTTTTGAAAAAAAAAATTTTCAGATCTAAGGAAAGCATAATTTTTTTATGTATTTTGATCCGTTACATACTAATTTCGATCGTTCTTACTTTTATCGGAATAGAGAAGAGGAGTTCCGAAAGTTTTTCACAAAGGACGATGAGAACTCGGTGGTGTACTGTTCCAATGTTAAAAGCTTGGTTGATGAATTAAAACCTTATATCTATAAAGACGATGAGTGGAGACTCTTTATAGATTCTCAAAGCAGTCTTGCTTGACATTGGAAACATATTAGCGCCAATTCCAATAGCCCATTCGACGAAGCTTAAGGAGACCTATGGAAATTTGGACAAGATAAAGTATTCAGAACACCAATGGCAAATTTGCGGGGATCTTAAAATCGCAACACTTCGTTTAGGCCAACAATCAGGATTCACAAAATACCCTTGCTATCTATATTTGTGGGATAGCAGAGACAGAAATAATCACTATGTGAAAAAAGAATGGCCTACGAGAGTGCAATTAAATGTCGGTACTCAAAATGTAATACGAACACCATTAATTCAGCCTTCAAGCTGACTTCACATCAAATTAGGTCTCATGAAACAATATGTCAAAGCTCTGGACGAGGATGGTGATTGTTGTCAGTACTTGAGAGAAAAGTTTCCAGCGATAAGTGATGCCAAATTAAAAGAGGGAATTTTTAATGGACCCCAAATTAGAACTCTATTTCAGGATGCTAATTTTATAGGTAAAATGAATGATACGGAGACAGCAGCTTGGGTAAGTTTAAAAAATGTGTGTCACAACTTTTTAGGAAATAATAAAAGTGAAAATTACAGGACAAGAGTCGAAGAATTAGTGACAAATTACAAAAACTTAGGATGCTTAATGAATCTAAAATAACACTTCTTAGATTCTCATTCCTGAGAATCTTGGGGAGTACAGTGAAGAACAGGGAGAACGCTTTCATCAAGACATAAGTGCATTGGAGACTAGGTATCAAGGAAATTGGAATATCAACATGATGACAGACTATTGCTGGACACTCAAAAGAGATATACCAAAAGATAATAACAAACGAAAGAGAAATCCTCTCCGTAGATCATTTGAAAATAAAAGAGTTCGATACCACCGGACAACAGTTTGAAAGTTAGGAAAATCGTTCTTCTAATTCTTTTTATACGCCATTTTCATAGATTTTACAATTTTTTTGCATTTTCAGATTTTAATCTTGTATTTTTTTAATAAACAATACAATAAAACTTACTTAATTGTGTTTAAAAGATTTTTTTCAATTTTTTCAGCAGCAATTTTCTGCTATTTTATCCATTTTTTGCTATTTTTGCTATTTTATTCGAAATTTCGCTAATTTTTGGGGTTTTTGCAATTTACTCGTAATTGAAGACTGGACGGCCCAAACTGACTTGAAATTCGTATTCAGCGGGTCGAAAAACATGGCCGTAGGCATGGCAACGTTGTAAAACCAATGAGCAATTTGATTAAGAAAACTCGATAAAAATGATTCGTTTTTCGTTTCGTGTTTTCTTAGATGCAAATTATTAAATTTAGTAATTTTTCTCACTAAAAAAAATTTCAACAATAAAATACATAGTTTTTTATTTTTTATTTAAAAGAAATCTGTTATTCGCAGACAGTGGGTGCCAAATATTGCCTGGATGGTCGGAAATATAGGCAGGCATAAACGAGTTTAGAAAAACTTTATTGCAATACTTGTCGCATTTCAAAATCTAAGGTGGAGTGGAAGCGAAGCCGAAGACGAAAATAAAGACGAAGCCGAAGACGAGTAGCTTGCGTTGCGGGCAAGCTGGCGAGTGTTCATTGTGGAAGACGAACGAAATGTAATAACAGTTAAAAAGCATTCCCCTTCATATGACCAACTTTTTCTAAATAAAAACCTTTTTTTTTAAGATAAACTCAAAGAAAAAAAATTAGTTCATGAAATAAATTTGTCTAGAGAATTTTAAAATTTTATTTAAGAATAACAATTAAGGGGTTACATACGTCCAGCAGCCCCCCCAAAAATGCGCTGAAAAGAAAAACTGTTTTTAGAAAGGATAACAATAGAAATAAATATAAAAAAATTATGCATTGTTTATTAATACTTAAACTTTATAAAAAAATTTATTTTAATTTTTCTTTGCAAAAATTAGCATATAAAAAATTACGTGACTCAAAGAACAATGAAAAAAAAGTTGCTCCCCGGTCTGCGTCATTTCTCCTTGAAATGTTGATGGATCTGTAAAAAGTAAAAAAAATCTTGTTAAATAAAGTTTTAGATATAGTGTGTCGAGCCGTGTGAATTTCGAAAAATTTTACAATTTACTTCATTAAAAAAAAAAAGTATGCGTTTTACGTCATAAATGTCACACTTTAATTATGTTTATAAAATTTTTTAATAAAAATATCAAAAATTCGGCTCGACTATAGAAAAAACACTATCGAATATTAGAAAAAAACGGCTTCAAAAAATATTACAAAACTGTATGAATTGTCATACAGACCGTGCCGGAAAAAGTAGTTTCGAAAAAAAAACGAGTTTAAACTTTCAAGTGCATTTCGTAACGGCCAGCTGCCTCAAACGGAGGATAGCCACCTGCGCGCATCAAACTCTCGTCGGGCAGTTACATTTTCTACCATATCTCTTTGTATTTATGGAGAATTTTTACAATCGACTTCCACAGAAATACGCCAAAAACTATAAAGAATAATAATCTGTAAAAAAATCGAGTGTTTGAAAATTCTGGACGTATGTGACCCCTTAATACGTTTGATTACATTTTGCCAAACATTTAGCCATTTATTGAAAAACAAAAAAGCTCCGGTCATGGCCGCTGAAAGCTTGTTTTTGACTTTAAGGTGGATATTCAGATGGGAAATGTTTACTTAAATATTTGCCCACTGGTTTTCGGGTAGTTGACGGAGGGTAAGAGCTGTAACACCTTACCCTACATAAAAGTTCAATCCAAACTTTTGAAAAAGCAACTATTCTCCTATGCAGCCCCTAGGGACGCATTTGGGATGGGGCAGGAATAGCTGATTAAGCTGTAAGTATGAAAAATTGTTTAAGCGTGTTTTTCTCGAAACCACGTTTTCAAAATTGCCCACATCACAGCTCCGTGAAAAATTAACATATCAAGCTCAAACTTTGATAGTATATTTTTAACAATATTTACTAGTTTTTAAAGCTATGGTTGGAAAAAATTTATTATTTATAACCCCTTTTTTAATAACAAAATGACAACAAAAAAATGTCGATTTTTTAAAAAACTTCAAAAATTTTACAAAAAAATTTTTTTTTTGCAAGTAATAGGCTTAACAACTAAAAATAATGATATATAATAAAAAAAATTTGGTTTTTTTCATTTCAGATTTTTTTTAAATGCGCGACAGTGTGGGCAGATTTCAAAAGGCGTTTCGGGGGAGCGGCTCCACAGCTGCCATTTTGAAATGAAAATAAATTTAAAAAATTTTTTTGTACACTCAAGACCTGTGTTTATGTAACCCTAAACTTTTTTTTACTAATTAAATTAATACAAGTATGAAAACAAAATCCATGAAAATTTGATTTTTACAGTAGAATCCCCCCCTAAGCGTAGAAGGAAATATTTCCACTAGAAAGCAATCGAATCAGGTGCACAGAGCCCCCTATGCCTCTAAAGGATCTTCCAAAAGCGACGCCTAAATGTTAGTAGTGAATAATTGCTAGAAAGCACCTTGTTTATGTCATCTTTGAAAACTATGGACAATTTTATACGATAAGACAAAGCATTAAAATTATTATAATTTAATTAATGAAAATGGTCCATCTTTAAGGACAAAATAGCGCAAAATTCTTGATTTCTTTGGTGAAAATAATCGGCCGATTGAATCGACAATTCAAATGTTGTTGAAAAAGAATGAAAAAACTGATTCTGTTGATGACAGAAAAAGGCCTGGCCGACTGAAAACTTGACGTGCTGGACTAGCGCAAACTGTTGCTTGAACATCGATATCTCGACGTTTTCAACAATCAGGCGGTGGTGAGTCGACTGTTTGGCGGCTTTTACCTGTAGTCGTGCTCATGGTGGACATATAAATGATGCCATTTTTCAAATTTAATTCTTAGGAACCGTGCTTTGAACAAACACTGTGAAACCTGAAAGAATCTTCATTATATTTTAAAACAGCATCTTGGCGCGCCTTTTGCAAGACCTTTTATACGTGTCTGCATTAGGTCTCGTTTTATGCGGATTATTTTTACGCGATTTTGAAGTTGTGCGATTTGTATTTCATCCAAAAATTTCTTGGACAATCATGGCAAAGTTTAATTACCGATTACATTGTCAGAAAATAAAGAACTGCACAGAACGAGAATGAAGTTTGTGAAAATCCATCGCCTTTACCGCAAATATATGTATATTGCAGACACAGCCTCTTCTGATGATGAAGCTGATTTGAAATCACCTCGCAAATGGTGCAAACCATTATCAGATAGCAATAATGATTAAAAAATTTAAAACTATATAACTTTTTAATAAAATTAAATGAATTAAGTTTGAATACAATTTTATTTTAAGATTTTATATGCATTTTTTTCAGACATTCAAAGTAATTTATTAAGAAGCCTATTTCTTTTAATTTCTGCAAACTTTTTTATGCACCTTTGAGTTAATTTTAACTCATTGTTTTGGTTTTATGCGATTCTACAAAATTACAGAACGTATCCCTATTTTTCAAGGATGTTAGATGTGGGGAACACAAATTTTGGTTATGGGAAAAATGTAGAGATCGACCGCTGATGATGTTTCCCCATAATACTTGCCCTACTGCCATTTCGTTGGCAGTAATTCCTAAGTGCCCTGGAAACCGTAAGATGCGTATCTGGTTGGTTTGGCCTAAGATACTCAGTTCATCAAGTCATTTAAGTTCAAGTTTTCATGTAACCTAGAAAGGGTTGAGAGAGAGAGAGAGAGATGTATAGATAGAGATGAATGGCAGTAGGGAGAGATGCGCCTCCCTTGTTAAAGTCGCGTTCAAGGTTAAAGTAAGCGCATCTTTCTACTGCGTGGACTTCCGCTTGAAAAATACTTGTTCCTGGTTCGTATATAAGAATGAGAGAAACAAGATTGCGCCCATTAGAGAGTGCGTGACGTCACATTAGCTAAGTTGTGCAGTGTTGCCAACGATTTGCTCTTCGCAAAAAAAATTTAGTGCTTTTTATGCTCAAAATGCGAAAATTTTTAAGTTTGGTGTTTGGTTCTGTTTTTAATTTAAAGCTTATAAAATTTGATATTTTGAAAGTGCAAATTTAAATTTTGTTCATTTTAAGGTTATGCAAGAATATTAAATCTTCTTCTCTCAACTTTTCTTAAGATTGAACACCTTTTTAGACATTTAAAAAGGCGTTTGAGTTTATTGAATGCGGATTAAGACCATAGAGGTGTAATCGTTTCTTCCGGCCGTCAATCCTTAGTGAGACATAGGGCATCAAGAGGTGTATTCATAGTAAAAATAAGCCACAATATACCAGGAAATACTAAAGAAACCATACTGACATTTTTATAAAAAGAGTACCTTATCTAGTTACATAACCTCAAATATAGCAAAAAAGCCGTTCTCTTAACAAAAAACACTTAAATTAAATTGTACATATCCATAACACATTTATTAAAAAAATGCACATTTTAAAGACAATTTGTTACGCATTCAAAGCTCTTTAAGTAATTCAATAAAAATTTGGTATTTAATTTTCTTTAAATGGGCATTTTAGTGCGTTTTTACATCCAAAGCTAGGCAACCCTGCAGTAGCGAGAGAGAGATTTGACTGCTAAGAGCAGAAGAACACCAACAACAACTGCAATCGCGGGCAATGCAACCAGATGTTGAAAAAGAGTAAAGTTAAATAAAACTGAGGGGATTATTGAATTTATTTTTAAAAAAACGTATATTTTACAGAATTATAAACATAACATTTTAATTAGAACAGGCTAGAAAAATGTTATGAAGAAAGAACTAAAACTTCGAGACTAAATAACAAAAAAGGCCAAATCAAGTTACGAAAATGGTAATCTGGCCATACTGGAGCTAATACGACGTCACTCATTGGCAAAATCGCTGAGAGCAAAGTAACGGTAGCACGATAGGCGACATCTCATTATTTTTTCCATCATGATTCGTATATACCTGTCCCTGCGTCTTCCTCGATGAGGGATCAGTTAGCATACCATATTGCTAAGTTCTGATTTATCTTGTAAGTTTTAGATAATCCTCCCTAAGCCCTTTTATTACCCAGTTCTGCCTTAAAGTGTGTGACAAAACTGAACATCGGTGGCATCCTCTTTGTTATGGAATGGATTGTATTTTGGATTAAAAAATAATTGATATTACAAAATAAGTAAAAATAAAATAATCAAAACTTATCAATATGTGGTGCTTTTATAATTCCGTAGCGTTGTATACCTATGAAATGAGACTTTTTTTTCAATTCCAGGCAATTTGTGGATGCCGCGCCAAAAAAATTGACCGTCTTTGGCCGCAAACCAATTTTCTTCTTCTTAATTGGCGCGAAAATCGCTTACGCGATTTTGGCCGAGTTTAACAAAGCGCGCCAGTCGTTTCTTTCTCGTGCTAACCGGCGCCAATTGGACACACCAAGTGAAGCCAAGTCCTTCTCCACCTGATCTTTCCAACGCAGAGGAGGCCTTCCTCTTCCTTTGCTGTCACCAGTTAGTACCGCATCAAATACTTTCAGAGCTGGAGCGTTTGTATCCATTCGGACGACATAACCCAGCCAGCGTAGCAGCTGGATCTTTATTCGCTGCGCTACGTCTATGGCGTCGTAAAACTCATACAGCTCATCGTTCCATCGCCTGCGATATTCGGCGTTGCCAACGTGCAGAGGTCCAAAAATCTTACGCAGAATCTTTCTCTCGAACACTCCAAGCGTTGCTTCATCGGATGTTGTCATCGTCCAAGCTTTCGCGCTACGTTAGGACAGGCATGATGAGAGCCTTGTAGAGTGTTAGTATTGTTCGTCGAGAGAGGACTTTACTACTCAATTACCTAGTTAGTCCAAAGTAGCACTTGTTGGCAAGAGAGATTCTACGTTGGATTTCAAGGCTGACATTGTTATCGGTGTTAATGCTGGTTCCTAAATAGACGAAGTCCTTTACAACCTCGAAATCATAACTGCCAACAGTGATCGCAAACTAATCATCGAGCCATTTTTTGGCTTCCTCGTGAGAATTGAAGCGCTGCTCGGAAAGTGCGTGGCCCATCGATGCAAACAAATGATAATCGGAAGGCGCTAAGTCTGGTGAGTAAGCCGCATGCACCAGCGGTTCCCAATCGTACGTCTCCACCAATTCCCGGGTTGCTCTTGTCGAGGTGGCGGTGCATTGTCACAGTTCATGTGGCACCCATCTTCCGACTTTTAAAATTATGCCCATGTCTTTCAAACGTTTGGAAATGGATTTTTGAGTCACTCCCAACGGCTCTGCCATCATTTCTTGCGTTTGACCATCCTCTTCATCCAACAATGCTTGCAATTCGGCGTCCTTAAACTTTTTCGGTGGCCGACCAGGGTCCTCGTTCTCCACCCAAAAATCACCACTTCGGAATTTTTCAAACCACCTGAAGCACTGTGCTCTACTTAGAGCATGCCCATCATAAGCTTCTATAAGAATTTGATGAGCTTGATAAGCGTTTTTCTTCAATTGAAGGCACGAAATGCGACATTTTTAAAAGCGACGAAAATGCATTGTTGTATGAAATGTAACAAACAATGAACTGAATATTGTTGACAGATGACAGACGAAAAAAAAACAAGCCATTTGGGAAGGTTTAAAATTATTCCTAGCGACATCTGTGCACTAATAGCTCAAAGTCTCATTTCATAGGTATATACCTCACATGATACTCTAATAACCGAACGTGCATCCTACACTTCAAACACTCGCAGAACTCAAGACTTTGTTAAAACTTTCAGTTACTTCTGAATTGTGAAATTGAGCTCTGTCTCAATGGCCTTGAAGTTTGGTGATACACAGATTATAAAATAAATTAAAATAAAAAACGACAACCCTAGTGCAAAGCTGTATGCGCGCTTCTTTTACTTGTGGAATTAATTAAAATTGCGCCACAGCTCGCACAGAGGCGATGCCAAAAACAAAGAAAACAAAAACTGCAATTTAAAGTTTCCAAAGAATCCGGCACAAGAAGAAAGTGAAAAATTAAGATTTAAAACTTTTCAAAGAAGCACAAACAAATACGTGGAAGCAGCCAAAAAAGGAGACGCGCTAAAAGGCGAAGGGAAAGTAATTCCTTGAATGCAACACATTCACACACACACACACACACACCAAAGAGAGTAGAAAAATAGCTTTCAAAACTTTTTATATGCGAAATTAGCGCAAGTGCTGTAGTCTCAATCCATGAAAGAAGAAAATTTATACACGACTATGGCAAACAGGCAATGGCTTACGCGTAAATATAATAGAATCCATTAATTTATATAAACATATTTATGTAAGTAGACTACAGCTACTATTGAATAAAGATCCAGCGGCTTTGTTGCCTTGCATGTCGAATAGATAAAAACGCTTCGACGCTGGAAGTATTCGATGCGGTACCAGCTGGTGATAGCAGCGGAAGAAGAGCGTCTCCTCTGCGCACGAAAGATCAGGTGGAGAAGGACTTGGTTTCACCCGGTGTTTCCAACTGACGCCGGGTTGCACGAGAAAGAAACTTTTGCTAGATTCCCTTTTCTTGGGTCAACTTGACTTCAGCCTTAAGAAGATAAGCGCCAGTCTCAAGAGGCATTCCGTCTGCAGTAGGTGGGATTGATATCTGATTACGGGACTCATTGGGCGAGAGAGTTGAACAGTCGGTAAATGCCATTTAAGACATGCCACCGTTAGGGCCATTGATTGCTGGAGTTATCGGGGAATCGCATCAGACGTTCAACTGAGACGCCTTTCGGCACTTTCTGAACCATTTTCTAGGAGATCAAAATATTGATTGTTACTCACAGTAATTCACAGTCTAAACTGCTTTGTTTATGTGGTAAAAAGGATTACCATTGATTTAGTTAGGGAAAGTGAGAGGCTGAAGAAGCGAGAAATATAGAAGAAGTAAGCATTTAGCCATTCACCATCAACGCAGGCGTAAGGCAAGGTTATACCTTGTCGCCTCTTCTTTTCGCCATTGTTCTAGACGACGTCATGAGCCAATTGACCCAGCACAAAAGAGGCATCGTAAGGAGTTTCACCACACATTTTATATCACAAGCCCACTGACATGCAAGTGAATAAGGACATATAAAAAAGCATTTACGGTCCACAGTACAATTGGCAACCAATGGTGGAGACCAATTTCATACAATTATCAGCGTCTGAGAGCAGTGAAACTTCTTCTGATGGCTGGTCAAGCTACGAGATGGAGAAAATAAACAATAATGAGGAGGATTTAATTATTCTCTGCTAAGATCTGTACATTCGAAAAGTTGCTGATGGTTATCGACCATTTGGAAAGTTCGTCGACCTTCGTAGAAAAGTGCAGCTTCCGATATCTCCTTTTAGTTTTGTGTGTCTTATATTGTAGTATCTAGAGCCTTCTACAAGTGTACTACTAGAACAGCTTTCTCAGTGAAAAGAATTCAGATCAGAATTGAGCCAATTTGCTGAATCAGCTGATTACCTGACGTCACTGGGGTTATGACAGCGGTTTGTTTGAGGAGATTTTTCATGACAGAAATACCCTCGGAGGTTTGCCATTGCCTGCCGAGGGACGACCGCTATTAGAAAAATGTTTTTCTTACTTTTGGTGTTTCACCGAGAGTCGAACTGACATTCTCCCTGAATTCCGAATGGTAGTCACGTACCAACACATTCGGCTACGGCGGCTGCCAACCAATCGTATGTAAAATGTTAAGAATTTTCTGGCCCGAAACGATCTTAAACACTGACCTGTGGAAGCATTGTAACCAGACACAAATGCGTCTGGAAATGCTAAAAAGGAAATGGGGCTGACTCGGGCACGTATTATTCAAACCGACATTCCCCGCAGCGCAATCGACTGGAACCTTCAAGGCAGCCGTGATGGCGGCAGATCAGCACTGACTTCGAGGAGGAATCTGGAAGTTGGCGTATTCAAAACCAACCAAACCTGGATCGAAATCCAGAAGATGGCGCATGACAGAGGGAAATGGTGGAACCTTGACGCGGCTTTTTGCTCCTTCGCGAAGCCATAGGACCGTCTATTATTCTCATCACGCGTATCTCGCCAGATTTCGCAGCATTTAGCGCTTCCATCCTATACCGTAAAAATTATACTTGAAAGGTCAAAACTCTATGCCAGTAAAAAATATACCAATTAAAGGGATATTTTGCATGCGGGGTGTAGTGGGTGCACGTTGTAAAAACATAAACACATACATGCGCACACACGTGCATACGTACGCGTTCAGCTGTGTAGGCCTTGGCAGTTGTCGTCATTGAGTGCATTTTCACCTACGCATACACGAAACTGCGCTCATGCAAATGCAAAAAAAAACATGAGCATGCACGAACCTTCCTTCATACACACACGCACGCATACATACATATAAATTCACGTTTACATATACTTATCATCTTCAATAATATTACGTCCCACATGCCGTTGTAGCTGCAGCCGAATGCAAAATTTTACAGCGACTGCAATTGCAACCAAATCCCATCCGACTCAGTCCCTTTGCTGCGCCACGAACACCGATGAGCGCGCGCAAGACGCAAACGCAGGGGACGTGATGCAGACGCAGCACGTGGCAGGGCATCACCACTTTGTGGCCCGGGCAAAGCTCCCAGCATTTAAATGTCAGAGTTCATGCGGTTGTCTGAGGGACGACCATGGACGACGGATGGATGAGTGCAACCAGCTGAGTTAGCAAAGCAGCTACTGGATGACGCCAACGTGCCCTGTTGCATATCCGTTCGTGTGTGGTCGTACGCAGTTGACTGACCAAAAGGTAGTTGCGGGTCAGTGAGTTCAACCGATATTTATAACTAAGTAGGGCCTTCCCGGAGTATGCTGAAATACTTTAGAGTCGTTTAAGTGAATTTGAAATTGAATTTGTCGAACGTGGGGGTGGTTGCCACAATTCCACGATTCCACAATCCCTCTGTTGCTTTAGGGTTGTGCGCTGTTGTTGGTTCGTTAAAATCTTTGCTAAAATCTCAGTGAAACATCACAATCAATGTTGAAGGTCATGCGCAAAATTGCAGCTCGCTGACAGTGACGGCAACAGCGACGCGAGCAGCAGTGCCCTGCCATTGCAATTTTCATTGTCGTCATCGTTGTAGTGCTGCGCAAATATTTGCCTACCCATACATATAGACATTGAATAACTGACACGAATACATGGACAATTCCTATATGTGAGCACGAAGTTCAACTACTCGGGCTTGCCTTGTGTGTGTGCACCCTTTTAAATTGGATTTACAGAATTTAAGCGCACAAACAACAAATTTTTATTAGGTTTTTATAAGTAATGATAATATTTTATAAGGAACTAATTTAAAAAGCTATAGGACAAACCCAATTTTGAGGAGAGTTTGGAGAAAGCGTCAATGGGACTTACTCGCTCCAAGAGGGTAATTGCTAAAATATGAAGGCTTCCGTGTGGGGTCAGGTTAGCTTAGGTTAGGTTCCATAGTTGCTCAAGAGAGGAACCTCTTGAACCACTTGCACGAAAAATCAGATTGCAAGAATAAAGGGAAGAAAAATAGGAAAGAAGGGATGAGGAAGAGTTGTAGGGCTATAAAGAATACTGGTAGATGAATTCTTACGGCCGTGTTGCTTCACACCACTAATGAAATTCATAAGGTGGCTAATAACGGGTGATCAATCATGAGGTGCTTTTTTCAATAGTTAAAAAAAAAAACAAAAATGTAAATTATGTTCAAAACCTTTATTTATCATTTGAAAGGACATTCTTTGACATTTACTTTTTGAATATGACTTCATTCAAATGTTGGCCGCAACTACGCTTAAAGTGGTCCATTCTGAAGGTCCAATTTTCAATCACTCGTTCGAGCATTTCGACTGGTATGTGGTGAATAACACGCGTAATGTTGGCTTCCAGAGCTTCAATCGTAGCTGGTTTATCAGCATAGACCTTGGACTTCACGAATCCCCAAAGAAAAAAGTCCAAAGGTGTGATATCACAAGATCTTGGTGGCCAACTCACAGGTCCTAAACGTGAAATCAGCTGCTCTCCGAAATGACTTCTCAATAAAGTCATTGTTTCACGAGCTGTATGGCAAGTGGCTCCGTCTTGTTGAAACCAAATGTCGTAGAGATCATTAGATTCAATTTCAGGTAGCAAAAAGTCCGATATCATGGTACGGTAGCGAGCACCATTCACAGTTACGTTGCGGCCATCATCATTTTTGAAAAAATATGGACCGATGATTCCACCAGCCCGTTGTTTTCTTTGGGTGTAAAGGTAGCTCTTGAACCTGTTCTTGTTGCTCTTCATCCCAAATACGGCAATTTTGCTTATTGACGTAACCATTGAGCCAGAAATGCGCCTCATCGCTGAACAAAATTTTGCTCGAAAACAGCGAATCTTCTTCAATCTTTTCAAGAGCCCAATCAGCAAAACGGTGACGTGCAGGAAGGTCATTTGGCTTTAGTTCTTGTACGAGCTGTATTTTGTATGCTTTTAAATGAAGATCCTTCCGTAAAATTGACCAAGTTGTTCCATACGACAGTCCAAGTTGCTGAGAACGGTGCCGAATCGATTCATCGCGGTTATATTCTCAATGCTTCTTGCTGGACGTGGTCTATTCGGTCGAGATTCATCCACCAATGAATATTCGGATTCAAATTTGTTGATGGTATGTCGAATAGTGTTTAAGGCAGGCCGATTATGTTGACCATAATGCGGTCTAAGCGCACGAAAAACATTTGTCACAGAACGCTGATTTTCATAATACAGTTGAACAATTTGTAGACGTTGTTGCGGTGTGAGTCTTTCCATGATGAAATGCCAAACGCTGTTCAACAAATCCACGATGACAGTTTGCCACAACTCGCGCGCGATCTGTAAAAAAAACGCAAATGAAAAAAACTCCTCTTAATTGATCACCCGTTATATAAGAAAAAAGTGGGTGCCCAGATGCCTAAATCCCCGCGAGAGCAGCAGCGATGAGGAGAAGGTGTTGCGAAAATTCCACCTTAAAAAAAGAACTCAAAAAGAACTAAATGAATTCAAATAAATGGCAAGCGCTCGCTGAGCTGACGCGAAACCCACTTTTCCGGGAGTACATCACTGGTTTTGTAGAGAGCTACAATCACTTCATTTTGCCAGGAAACCGCCTCAAGAGCTCCCTGTCTAGCTAGCCTATCCACCACTGGCATCAAATCAAACTAGTGTCTGCAGCAACAGCCAAGCTGCGCTTATGACCTTAGACAGCCCACCAACCACATCAAGGGTAGTCGAGTCCTGTAAATCCAGGCTGAACTATGTCGATAGACATAATAGCCTGATGCGAACATGGGTTCAAAAGACACATGGGTATCGTGGGTAACGAGACCTCTGACTCCTTAGCTAAGATGTGATCTGATGCCAACTTCTTTGGCCCGGAGCCCGTTCTGCCACTACTTTCTGCAGCCATCAAAGTCACGGCTAGCAAATGGTTTACTGGAACCCACAAGCGAGCTTGGTGGGCTGTGAGAGGCTGCAGATGGACTAAACTGATGTTACCTGTCGTGTCCGACCTACTGTCGTAAATCCTCTTGTCATTAAGCAAGCTTTTGTGAGCGAAGCACATGAAGAAGATAGGCGTCTTAGAAAGTGAGTGATGATGTGATTGATAGCCAAGCGGCTACGAGTATTAAAGCAATTATGGCTTCTTGGATTAACTTGAAATATGTTCAAAAATGTATAAACTCTACGGAAATGGGCAGGTCACTATTTACTGGGTACCAGGACACAAAGGAATAGAGGGAAATTAGAGAGCCGGTGGGCTTGCTAAGGCAGGTATGTGCTTGCCGAGATTGAGTACGTCAAAAGTATACCCATCACTCTGCTTTCTGAAAACGGAACTACCTCTGGAAACGCAGGCAAAATGGGAATACTCAACCTCGCTTATACTAAAGACTTGGAATACGAAAACTATAAACTTTGTTTTATCGCTTTCTAAAAAAGACTGCAAAATATTAGCTGGAGTACTGACGAGACACTGCCTCACCCCTCATCCCGCAGTCAAAATGTGGTAGTGGTACTTTGGGACACCTACTTTGTCACTGCCGTGCTCTTTGTAGGACTCTACTAATGCGTTTAAGATCAACATATTTTTCATCCTTGAAAGATGTGGCTGACAAAAGGCTGAACGCCTTGTTAAAACTCGCGTGCATCAGGAATTACATAAAATAATAATTCGACTTCAAATACGTACCCCTGGTAACACAATGAACCCTAGAGATCAATGTGAGATCTTGTTACAGATCAGCCAGCATTACCAAACTTAGCTTATCCACTCAGTAGTTCCTGCAATGTCGTTGAGGCCAGGTAGCCATATGAGTTTAATTTTCAAGTATTCGGATGCTGTTGAAAGGAAAGTCATCATTCAGCACGAAGCTTTAATTCCTGCTTGGCACAAGTAATCAACCAATAAACTGCTTCTTTGACTGCAGATACCTCCGCTTGGACTACACTACAGTGACCCGAACGCCTGAACCGATGGAGAGTCCCACGTAGAATACTCCTCCGCTAAATCTTCTGCCCTACTTTAAGCTACCCGTAAATCGGTTTACTAGACTCTGTATCTTCCATTCAAGGAATAAGAATCGAGAATGCACCGCTCTGAGCCAGCGAGGGTGTGCAATGATCAGTCGCTACGGAGAGAAATTTAAAGTCTCTAAGGTCACTGGAGTGCTTGTAGATAAGTTTAGCTTGTAGACTGAGTCTTTTAGTGTGATTGTGGCACGTGAAACGACAGTCTTGCTAGAGATATCTAAAGGTACCACATTTGGGAGTGCGTTAAGCAGGAGCAGGAGTGATGTGAAGCGGGTAGACTTTTGGACTCACTCCAGCTTCTTAAACGACATGATACTGTTTAGCGAGTTCCTCTAGACGAAGACTACATACAACAAAATTAACTTGCTATTAGTACTATAGACCCAAAGGTAAATCTAGGCGAGCGGGCTCATCTTTTGACAATGGCGCCCCTGCAGCCATAAAAGGCAGATCTTGGCTTGCTAATTCTTTTCATAATATTGGGATTCCACGTCAGCTTTCTATCAGGGACTAGTCGCAGGTAATTCACTCTTTCAGATAGCACCCACGAAACACTCCCTATTGGGGTGTTGACCTCTGGGAGTTTTTGTCTCCTCGCTACTAGGACGACCTCACTCTTGGGAGGATTTATCGATAGGCCGCAGTACATGGCCCATTTGATAATTGCGCTAAGGTAACCTTACCCCAATTTGTACGGAATATCATATCGAAGAACTTTCCCCTTACAATTTTGATTACAAATTAGTGCCGCTTTATCTAAGTAGACAATCACCCTATAGTCCTTTCCAACTGCTTCAGCAAGTCGTTGTCTACCCAGAGTAAGGGGGCAGACAACCCAGTGAGACAACGTCGCCATGCGGAGTGCCTTCGCTCACCTGTCGGCGGATACAGGTGCCGCTCGATTCAGCCACGACCGTTCGGTCGCTAAGTATTCTATTGATAGATTTAATAAGGTAATTTCTAACAGCCAGATTTTGAGATTTTGAGATTGCGTCCAGGAGGACAGTATTTGAAGTCGCCTCAATGTCGGGGAAGACGCTCACTACGAACTCTTTATGAGATAACCGCGCCTCTTTATCTTCACTAAGTACACGCAAGGCTGATCTTCCTTCGCATTACGCGTGTTGTGTGTGAGGTTAACGCCCCCTAGGAATTTCACACGTTATGGGCAGGTCAATCAGCTCCTCAAGGGCTCTAAGCAGGAAGGACAACTTACTTACTTAAACCTTCTTAGATGATCTCGTTGTGATCCTATTTCTAAGCACATCTTGTTGTGATCGATGGGTTAATGATATGTCGGTCAAAGAAACAGGTTTGGTTGGTTGGTTGAAGTGATGATTCTGCAAGGATCCATTTAGCGCTTCTGCACCATTTTTTTGACACATCCTCGCTATCCACAAGTTATATGGGCTAGTTCTTCACGACTATATCCAGTCTGTGCGATTGAGAAACCTTATAAGTGGTTTTTATCTCTACCAGCCAGCTCTTCCAGGTTTTAAAAAAGTGTTTTGCCTATGGTTAGCATCCTCGGCTTCCATAGGGCAGAGCAAAAGCAAGGGTGGGCAGGGGCAATAATGAGCGTGGCCAAATAATATTTACCGCAGCACCTTGTCTGACCTCGACGCTCGAGGGAACTCCTAAGGCTAACAAAGGCCCAGCTCTCGAATTTGGTGAGTATCCTTACCGGACATTGTCCGTTAGGTGTTCATGCGGTGAGACCTGGGATTGCCTCTAGTCCGTTCTGCAGAAGCTGTCTGGAGGACGAGGTGGAATCATCTCAACACCTTCTTCTCAGCTGTCCTGCTCCCGTCTGGCAAAGATTTAGACATCGAATTTTAAATATTCGTCCAAGTGTGCCCTAAGCTATGGCAGCCATTTAACCTAACCTTGTCTGACCAATTCAACTGATATCAGAGTGTATTTTTGAGATCATTGTGACCGCTTTAAGTATCTGAACGACAGTCTTATTTAAGAAAGAATCTACATCAAATATTTTAGCCAGGAATATTCTATTCTAATATTCTATTTCTCAAAAGTTCCAAGGAGGAATAAAGGATCACAACACAGCCGTTTTGGGTACGTCCCCTACCATCACTCAAGCTTAAGTTCATAGCGGGAGCTTGTAACTACAGCCTTCCTTAGGGATTTGTTGGCTTTCTCATATTCGGCTTTCCTGCAGACTTTTTTCCAGTCGATTGTTGCTAAACTTTCGCTTTCTCTGCGTAAAATCTAAATCACCCAGCTCCATCTTCTTCTACGCTTCTCGAGTAGCGAGTGGTGTGGTTCGAATATTCGCATTTGAGATGAACTTTTTTTTTATTAAATAGTTTTAGATTTTTCCCAAACACCAATTACCAATGACTTGCAGTGAGCCTACTTCGGTCGTTGGTGTATTTACGTTTTCCTTGACTCTCGAATTGAAAATTCCAAACAAAAATTGCTTACATTGAACTAAAACCTCTGCTCCTTTTCTACGTTCAAATGTGGGCTCATCAGGGTATCGAATTTATTAGTCTGCTAGGTGCTTCAGATTCGCTTCCCCTTTCGTTCTGTCGGTTGGAAGTCACGAAGGATGTTGTATTTGGATAGACATGGTTCAGAAGATCTACCCAGGGGTGAATCAAAAGAAATTCCAACCTCTCTTTCAGAACGTTGTGTTTAGAAGTATCCAATAGAGCTTTGCTTTAAATATAAGAAAACACGTGGAACACAGAAAGGCCGGGGGCACTCTAAGGTCATGCATGCCATTAAAATGCGAGAAGTTGGAATCGAGTGAATCACTTTTGGGCTAACGAACAACCCGCCATGCGCAATCACACGAAATGCGCTATTATCTTTTATTAATAAAACAATTTTGCCAATCCATTTTGGTTACTGATGACTGTTTGTAGGCAATTTAAATCTGGATTTAATGCGAACCAGTGCCGCAGTTCGGCATTGGCGCTTAAACCCTTTATTGCGCCTTTATCCAAGCTCATTCTCCTGTTTGTGGTGTGCGTCGTCTTGATGTTATTCCACAGATGGAGGGATCTATTAGGTGCGCAACTAAGTGCTCGCTGTTTGTCAATAGATGCCGCCAGCAGTGTGTGCTAGTCGATTCTAACGTAACCTAAACGTCATAAACCAAGCTTAGACACAACGTAAACAAACTGCTTCGACAGTTTAGTGATTTTGTTGTGGTATCATACGAGTATACTCTTGGTTTTGTGAAAATGTCTGATTTTGTGCCGAATAATCGTCATTGGCGGGAAGAGTTGATTTTCCTCTTTCATTCGAAAAAAAACGGCGGCTGAAGTGCATCGAGAGCCACAAAAGTTTATGAAGATGCTGCTTTAAGTGAAACAACGTGCCGAGATTGGTTTCGTCGCTTCAAAGACGGTGATTTTAATGTTGACGACCGTCCGAGTGAAGGAAGGCCAAAAACCTTCGAAGACGCTGAATTGGAGGCATTGCTCAATGAGGATCCGTGTCAAACGCAAGAAGAGCTTGCTTCAGTATTAGGAGCTAACCGCCAATCCATTTCCAAGCGATTGCATGCTTTGGGAATGATTCAGAAAGAGGGGTCTTGGGTTCCTTATGAGTTAAAACCAAGGAATGTTAAACGACGTTTTTTCGCCTGTGAACAACTGCTCCAGCGGCGCAAAAGAAAGGGGTTTCTTCATCGCATCGTGACGGGTGATAAAACATGGATTCATTACAGCAATCCAAAGAAAAGAAGCCATGGGGACTGCCCGGTCATGCTTCTACGTCGTCGCTTCGGGCGAATATTCACGCTGCGAAGGGTATGCTATGTATTTGGTGGGACCAAGTTGGTATTATTTATTATGAATTGTTAAAACCAAGCAAAACCATCACTGCGGATCGGTATCCACTTCAATTGATGCGATTGAGCCAAGCACTGCGCGAAAAGCGGCCGCAATACACGGAGAGACATGAAAAAGTGATTCTACAGTACGACAACGCTCGCCCTCACGGTACCAAACCCGTTAAAACCTACCTGGAAACACTGAAATGGGGAATCCTACCACATCCGCCATATTCTCTAGATATTGCGCCGTCCGATTATCACCTGTTCCGATCGACTTCCGATGAAGGCTTCAAAAAATGTCTTGATCCGTGGATAGCCTCGAAAGATGAACAGTGTTACCGCGACGGTATACGAGATCCACCAGAAAGATGGGGAAAAGTAGTAGCCAGCGATGGGCAATACTTTCAATGATTCACTTGTAACCAGTTTTTCAGAATAAAGTTGTATTTTCATCAAAAAAAAAAAAAAGAGGTTGTCTGTAAAGTCGGTTTACTGACGATAGTTTAACGTGATAACGTCATAAGAAAATACTGATTGAATGGTTGCATTTTTCAAAAGAAAATTTTAATTTTATTTGTTTGATAGATATTTTGTATGGATATAGAGAATGAGTTAACATTAACATAACATAATATACTTTAACATAACATAACATAGCATAACATAACATAACATAACATAACATAACATAACATAACATAACATAACATAACATATCATAACATAACATAACATGCTGTTCAAGCAAGGTGACGACGCATGAGCAAGATAACGACGCATTTTTTGGTGCGTGCAGCCGGCTACATAGAATTATTAGACGTTATCACGTCAAAAAATATTAATAACATTAAAACAACAGGTATTATTAACAAACTTGGTTTTATTTTAAATTCTTCAAGTAAATCAAATTAATAATAATCAATAAGAAGGCATATGCAAATACAAATACGTGAATTTATATATGTACATATGCGCATATACATACATGTATACGCTCACTTAAGTAGGAAAGAGCAAGATGTCGACCGTTGCCGTTCGTTTGCTTTGTTTGCTTTGTCGTTCGTTCCGCGCTTTCGCTTGCAGTTCATTCAATGCAATGAGGTAACGACAAATGAGCAAGGTAACGACAAATGAGCAAGGTAACGGCAATGAGCAAGGTAACACTAATGAGCAAGGTAACGACACATTTTTTCGTGCGTGCAGCCTGTTAAATCGAATTATAAGACGTTATCACGTCAAAAAAACAGCGAGAACTTAGTTGCGCACCTAATAAAACTTTAAGCCGACATTGAACGTAAAATGGTTTTTTATGAGAAGCTCCTTCATGACTGAAATACAATCAGAAATTTTCCATTAATAAATAATTTATAGAACAGTAATGAGGGGCTAAGAATGGCGGTAGGTGGTGGGAGAAGAAAGGGGCAAATGTACGTAATGTGTTCGGAGGAAGAGTGCCAAACAATGGCAACAACTGCGTCGTGCGTGCTCTGCATAAGTTCATT
The DNA here is from genome assembly GCF_027943255.1 of Anastrepha obliqua. Taxonomy (NCBI): domain Eukaryota; kingdom Metazoa; phylum Arthropoda; class Insecta; order Diptera; family Tephritidae; genus Anastrepha; species Anastrepha obliqua. The sequence continues at coordinate 26,926,545 of NC_072893.1, forward strand.
AATAATTTGCGAAACAACAATTTTAGGCAGAATTTATGAGCACCAGAAATTGATTCCACAAGCTGTGGCCCACGTGGCAGTTGCAAACGGGAGAGTCATGCAATAAATGACGTAGAAGGCAATACCATTTTGTGGTGGGTAAAATTGTAAATAAATTTAATGGCACCCAGTTTTGGAAACGTTGGAAAATTGATTTTACCGCAATGCAAAATTTTGTAAATACCATCAACATTTGTCAATAAAACTTCAATACCACTCAATCACTGTTGTGGTTCCACACAACTGGAATTTTCAATTTACTCGTACATGTGTACATTTTTATTGAAAACAAACGATACAAACAAGCACAAAACTGTAATTGGGATTATTGATTGATCCATTTTTCCATTTTATCCATTTTAAATTGTAGTTGTATTTGTGTGTACATGCATATGTAAGTATATGTGTGATAATTGGCACATATGTATGTAGGTCAATTGTTTTGCAAAGTGACCAAAAGAATTTGTTTCCAAAAAATTTTAGCAAAAAAAAATAAAAAATAAAAAATTTATAAAAAATTAATAAAAAATAGAAGCAACAAAAAGGTTTTGTTTTTTAAATAATTTTATTTTAAAATGTATATTTTACCCTAAAATGTAACACGGAAAATTATAAAAATGTTATAAAAAAAAAAAAATTAAAATAAAAAAGTATAAACATAATAAAAACGTAAACCGCAATTTCCAAAAAATTTTAGCAAAAAAAAAAAAAAAAATTAAAAAGACATTAAAAAATTAAAAAAAAGAGAAGCAACAAAAGGATTTTGTTTCTTAACTAATTTTTGCTTTAAAATGTATATTTTACCCTAAAATGTAAAAAAGAAAATTATAAAAATGTAAAAAAAAAATAAAAAAAAATAAAAAAGTTAACCGCATTTTCCAAAAAAATTTTAGCAAATAAAAAGAAATTAAAAAACATTAAAAAATTAATAAGAAATAAAAGCAACAAAAAGGTTTTGTTTTTTAAATAATTTTATTTTAAAATGTATATTTTACCCTAAAATGTAACACAGAAAATTATGAAAATGTTATAAAAAAAAAAATTAAAATAAAAAAGTATAAACTTAATAAAACCGTAAACGGCAATTTCCAAAAAATTTTTGCAAAAAAAAAAAATTTAAAAAAACATTAAAAAATTAAAAAAAATAGAATCAACAAGAGGATTTTGTTTCTTAACTAATTTTTGCTTTAAAATGTATATTTTACCCTAAAGTGCAACAAAGAAAATTATAAAAATGTAAAAAAAAAAACTAAAAGTAAAAAAGTGTAAACATAATAAAAGCGTAAACCGCAATTTCCAAAAAAATTTAGCCCAAAAAATATTAAAAAAGCATTAAAAAATTAATAAAAAATACATTAGAAGCAACAAAAGGGTTTTTTTTCTTAACTAATTTTTGCTTTAAAATGTATATTCTACCCTAAAATGTAACAAAGAAAATTATAAAAATGTTTAAAAAATAAAAAAGTTTAAACATAATAAAACCGTAAACCGCAATTTCCAAAAAATTTTAGCAAAAAAAAAAAAAATAAAAATAAATTAAACATAATAAAACCGTAAACCGCAATTTCCAAAAAATTTTAGCAAAAAAAAAATTTAAAAAACATAAAAAAATTAAAAAAACATTAAAAAATTAATAAAAAATCGAAGGAACAAAAAGGTTTTGATTCTTAAAAAATTTTGTTTTAAAATATATATTTTACCCTAAGATGTAAAAACGAAAATTATAAAAATGTTAAAAAATAAATAAAAATAAAAAAAAAGTATAAACATAATAAAACCGTAAACCGTAATTTTCAACATTCAATAAATGTCCCTGTTATTAAAACTTTTTTTTTTTAGTTTTCAGTTTACTTCTTATTTTACTCAAGCCCACAAATAAACAAATCTTTCGTAGAAGTGACGACAATGTTCAACATACTAGGGTGGTAGGTTTTTTCAGCTATCCCTGTAACCCTGGATATATAAATATTGAAAAGATATGCGAGGAAAGCAATAGAAATTCTTAAATCTGACCCAACTCGTACTTAAAAGTAGAGATATAAAACTAACTATGGTAGATAATAGTAGGCACCTGCTGCCTGTGATGGATAGCTTCTGTCTCACCACCGATAAATTATCGATATTTTTTGATAACATATACGAGATTTGCCTTTTATCAGGGTCGACTTTGCAACACTGCGTGCGATGAGCTGTAATTCGATACTTTTATCGAAAAGTTTGTTATTTTTTAGCACAAACTTACATACAACAACAATTCCAGCGAAGGATCATTAGACTTATTACTAAATACTCACTTCCCAGGTAATTCAGAGGAAGCGATAACCACCAATATTTCAACTTCGGGTGCGGTACTAGGTTCGGCCAGCCAAGATAACTTGGGCTGTAGAAAACTTCCAACCATATAAAATACCGGGACCAGATGGGATAGTCCCTGCGCAACTACAACAAACATATTCAGAGCAACATAACGACTAAATTACGTCCCCTTGAGGTGGAGGGAAGTCCGGGTTGTTTTCATACCAAAGGCTGGAGCTCGCATACGAAACCTAAAGACTTCAGACCTATTAGCCTTTCCTCATTTCTATTAAAGACGTAAGAGCGATTAATAGACGCCTTTATAAGGCACAATTTGACACCGTCGCTACTCGCGAGATCACAAAATGCATACTCTAAAGGTAGATCCACAGAGACAGCATTAAATTCAATAGTTTCAGAGATAGAGAAATCAATAGGGTATAAAGAATATTTTCTGGTAGCCTTCCTAGACATAGAAGGCGCTTTCCACAACATCCTACCGGAGGCCATAACAAGCGCAATGACTGATTTGGGTGTCGCCGATGGCCTTGTGAAACTTACGCAACAGTTGCTATTAGGCAGGTTCGTAATTTCGACGTTGGGCCCCTCGACGATACGCAGACCCGTCAAGAGGGGCACCCCTCAGGGCGGTATACTTTCTCCTCTGCTGTGGATTCTGGGTCGCACAAACTGAAACTGAACAGGAAGAACTTGAGAAATCTTCTTGGGGTTCTAACAGCACTTTGTCTGATTGGCAGGCATGCCAGCAGACTGGGAGCACACTATAACGACCATTGCAGAAGCTGTAAGGACATTGAAGAAGAAGAGACTATAGAACACTTTCTATGTGGGTGCATGGCTCTGGATAGAAGAAGGTTCAATGTTTTAGGAAAAAGTTCCCTGAATAACTTGACAGAAGTAGCCAATAGAAAAATAACAAGTCTTGTTAGATATACTAAAGCCACAGGTTGGTTCAATGAGGACAATTTAGCGTGAGGAGAGGGGACAGCCCCGGTGGTATCACAATGGGCCTACAGCAGGCCTAGGTGTGTCAACCGACAACCACTATGCCTACTTACCTACATAAAACATTTTTACTTACGGGTTGTATAGGGGTTTTTAATAGGTGCGCTTCAACTTTTTTCCAATAGGGAGGGCGAACGACGCAATATTTTTTATTTTTCGCTGGAATTTCGGCCGATTTATGCAAAAGAGTGGTCGAAAATTGGGTTCAACGATTCTACTTCGTAAAACGTGCACGCGGTGGTCATGCAAAAGAAATTGAATTTCATACTTAAATGTATATGTTCAAACTCGATAATAAAAAAAAAATTAGTTAAAAAAGTCAAACCGTTTGTGTTTTATTCAAAAAAGTTCAAAAGTTGAAGCGCTCTTACTGAAAACCCCTATAATTGTGCTTTTTTTCACGGAGTTCAAAAATTTTTCTAGCCCAAAAGATAGAATTAACTCGTGAAAATTTGGTGGGCTGATTTTTTAAGATTTCGACGTGGATTATCCAGAGAGGAATGCATTGATCAACTTACTTTTACTTTTGGCGTTGAGGCGCCGACCACCCTGAGACACTTTGAAACGCTGGTACAACGAAATCGAGCGCGGCGGTTGGTTCTTCGTGAAGGTTTGCATATGGAAATGTTTTTGAATAATTTTTTAATTTTTTATTTAATTTTTTAATACAGATTTTCTTTTGGGAAATAATTCATTTGCTATCCCTTTTTTGATTTTTTATTAAATTTATTAATTATTTAAACTCAACCCACTCTGAGCCACTCTGGTGCTATCAATAAATAAAAATAGATGCAACATCAAAAAAGTCCCTTTTGAGCGAAAGTTTTGAAATAATTTTCATTCGAAATCCAGACGTCTACTTGAGCTATCCTGTACATTTTGAACTAAAAGCCGTTATTTAAGCTATAACGATCTGGTTTAAGTTTTAGCGCTTTTCATGCTTAAAGCCATCACCATCCAATATTCAAGATAAGCAAATGGGAATGGTGACGCGAATACATAGTTTCTCCCTCCCAAACGTCAACCTCTCCTTCACGTGGCATCCCCTGTTTAAAACGAACGCGGCCCTGACGAACGAGTAAAGGCGGGATAACCTTTCTACAAGCGAGGGGGAAATCTCTACGCCATGCCAGCCTGGAAGCAGTCCGGCAGCCCCGGATGCAGAAAGCCAATCCCCTACTCATCTTAAAATTACGGATTACAGATATCAAAATAAACAAAGAAACTAACAACAATAACAAAAAACTGATGACGACCTTCAGCTTCAAAAAAAAGTATCACGAATGGGAACATAGAACGTGCACTCACTGCTAGAGCCAAGTAAACTGTCGCAATATGTAGAGTTTCAGCGTTATCAGCTCCTAGTGCTTAGATTGTGCGAAATCAGATGCAAATCATGGTCAGACACGGGTGAACTCATAACTACAGCTGGACAAAAACTCCTGTTCTCAGGCAACCACACCAACCAAAGAAGAGAGGGTGGGGTCGGATTTCTTCTCTCCAAGTCAGCAGCCGCGGGTCTTATAGATTGCGAAGCGCACTCTGACAGAATCATCTCCATCAGACTGCGTTCAAGAGCAAGGAAGATGACTAGATATTGTACAGTGTTATGCTCCGATAAATGTCATAGAACTGGCAGCCAATATATATAGATATAGGTATATACGAGTATACGAGGGGTGTTGAAAAAGTATTGCGAATTTTGAATTTTCGCAGGTTACGTATAATCGAATTTAAATTTTTTTGTGGCGATATGTCTCTCCCTCATGCCGACGAGTTCGGCCGTTTTGAATGTTTAGTTAATTGTTGACAGCTGCTTTGCTTGCACGTGTTTCGGCTCGTCTTCGATGTTTATCTCTTCAAAAAGATTGATCAAAGAACCAAATTTCAAATTTTGTATGAAAAACGAAATTAAGTGCGCGGATGCATTCCGAATGTTGACTGTGTCATGCGGAGAACCTACTTTGGACCAAAACAACGTTTATCGGTGGCACAAAATGTTCTCAGAAGGCCGAGAAGATGTGAACGACGAAAAGCGTGCCGGACGCCCGAGCACTTCAACAGCAGACGAAAAAATTGATGAAGTGAAGAAGATGGTATTGGCCAATCGTCGAATCACTGTTGCACAGAAGTTGCTGAGGACCTAGACATATCGATTGGCTCGTGACATTCGATTTTTTTCAATGATTTGGGCATGAGACAGGTCGCCGCAAAATTCGTACCAAACTGCTCAATTTCGACCAAAAGCACCATCGCATGAACATTGCTAATGAGATGTTGGCCTCTGTCCGCGATCTCCCAAATTTGCTCCAGAGCGTCATAACTGGTGACGAATCGTGGGCTTATGGTTATGACGTGGAAACCAAAGCTCAATCATCTCAATGGAAGCTGCCGCAAGAACCAAAACCGAAAAAAGCGCGCCAAGTTCGGTCGAATGTATAAGTTTTGCTTACCGTTTTCTTCGATTGTAGGGACGTTGTGCATCAAGAGTTCTTGCCAGAGGGTAAAATGGTCAATAAGGAATATCAAGCACACTATCGCAATTTGCGCCAAGCAATCCGCCAGGAACGCCCGGATTTGTGGAAGAACAAAAATTGGCTCTTGCATCACGATAACGCCCCTGCTCACACATCTTTGATTGTGCGCGACTTTTTGGCCAAAAACAACACACTAATGATGCCACAGCCACAACCACCGTATTCCCCAGATCTGGCCTCTTGTGACTTTTTCTTGTTCCCGAAACTGAAGAGGCCCATGAAAGGACGACGCTGCGCTACGATTGACGAGCTGAAGACGGCATCGAAGGAGGAGCTGAACAAGATAAACAAAAATTGTTTTTAGAAGTGCTTCGAAGATTGGTAAAAACGTTGGCACAAGTGCATAATATCTCATGGGGATTACTTTGAAGGGGACACAATAGATATTAATGAATAAATAAATAATTTTTGAAAGAAAAACACAAAATTCGCGATACTTTTTGAACACATCTCTTATGTCTTTTAATACTTTTGGGCCTTGACAGCAGAAATTGTACAAGAAATGCAAAGTTTCAAACTCCTTACATTAGCCAATTCGACACCAACACTTGTCTACAAGGCAACTACACTCTCACGATCTGACAAATTGCGCCCAAAAGTGAACTAAAAACACCGATAACAATGTCAGCCTTGAAATCCATCGTAGAATCTCTCTTGCCAACAAGTGCTACTTTGGACTAAGTAGGCAATTGAGCAGTAAAGTCCTCTCTCGACGAACAAAGCTAACACTCTATAAGACTCTCATCATGCCCGCCCTAACTTATGGCGCAGAAGCTTGGACGATGACAACATCCGATGAAGCGACGCTTGGAGTGTTCGAGAGAAAGATTCGGCGTAAGATTTTTGGACCTTTGTACGTCGGCAACGGCGAATATCGTAGACGATGGAACGATGAGCTGTATGAGCTTTACGACGACATAGACATAGTGCTAACATAGTGCAGCGAATAAAGATCCAGCGGCTTCGTTGGCTGGGTCATGTCGTCCGAATGGATACAAACGCTCCGGCTTTGAAAGTATTCGATGCGGTACCAGCTGGTGGTAGCAGAGGAAGAAGAACTCCTCCTCTGCGTTGGAAAGATCAGGTGGAGAAGTACTTGGCTTCACTTGGTGTGTCCAATTGGCGCCGGTAAGCACGAGAAAGAAACGACTGGCGCGCTTTGTTAGTCTCGGCCAAAATCGCGTAAGCGGTTATCGCGCCAATTAAGAAGAAGAAGAACAAGAATTTTTTTTTTTATTTTCAATGTAAGATTTGTGTTAAGCAGCGTCACTTTCTTCAAGATCAGTTGATATTAGCCTGAACTAAGAAATTTTTCCCTTTTTTGCTCCACCCACATGGGAGTAGTGCTTGTGCTACCACCTTTTCGCATGGCTACATATTTTTCAGCAGCTGCCATAGCCGAATGGATTGGTGCGTGACTACCATACGGAATTCAGGGAGAACGTAATATCGAGTCTCGTTGAAGCACTAAATTGAAGAAAAAGTGTTTTTCTAATAGAGGTCGCCCCTCGGCAGGCAATGCCACACTTCCAAGTGTATTTCTGCCATGAAAAAGCTCCTCATAAAAATACCTGCTGTCCGGAGTCGGCTTGATCCTATAGGTCTCTCCATTTGTGGAACAACATCAAGACGCACTCCACAAGGTGTACGCGCCAATTATGTATATATGTATATACATATTTTTCAGTTGTTGTTAAAGACATTAAAATCGTTATTTTTAGTGAATTTAAGTTTCGGTTACAAAAATAATTGTCCAACAGATTTGTCGGCTAATTTTACCAACACTCATCTAAGCTTCTTCCATCAATTTGATAACTGGTATCTAAAAAGGAGTTGAATTATGTGAGCAAATATCGAGGCCCATCAAAGGTACCAACAAATTTTGTTACCTCCTCCTTCATGCAGTACTTCTATCTACTACACCTAGAGTGCATTTCATTCATTGGAAATTTTCACTCTCTCTCTCTCGCTCTCTCTTAGCTTCACAGTCTGTGGTGAACCATAGCTTCATCTACAATCCTCCTCCAATTCAGTCTCTCTCTTGCCTCACTTCTCCAATTACGAACGCTTCACTATTCATTCATTTCCACTATTTTCACTATTTTCTTATTCATTTTCGCTATTTTCTTAATTATTTATAATATTTTCACTGAACTCAATCGCTTTTGAATGCCCTCAACTGTGTATGAGTAACTACCACTCCAGAGAAAAATTAGCATTCATGGTCACTTACCGATCGATTTCTAGCTCCAGCTACTAAGTACATAAACGATATTTGCTCTCCAATAGAGTCTCTCCAAGAACGCAATCTATATATACATACATAATTGTTTATTTTAGGAATTATTATAGCGTTTGCATATATTGTACATACACACACACACACACACACACACACAAATAAATGTATTTAGCACGCAATTTGCATGCGAACACGCAATGGTCACAAAGAAACAACAAACATAGCAAATACTCACCTCCAATAAACTAGCAAGTCATCTAAAATCCGATCGAAATCAAATAAATTGGTATGAATATAAATATACAACTGAGTACACACTTTTCTATGCGTTTATAAGTTCATAAGTTCAACAAAGCCACAGTAAATACACACAGTGTGGATAATATGTATGTACGTGTGTAGATGTTTCACTTAAGGAGTTGGGGTGCTGAAAGACTTGAATACCATTTACATATATCAACATTGGGCGACGCCGGCATTGAAACCCCTCCTGGGAGAGGATTTGCTACCCCACTGCATGTTGACGCTTAATGTACCGTAACGAATGTGTTCACTTAAAAGGAACTTAAAGCAGCCTTTTGTAGGTGAGCTGTATATGTGTGAATGTACGTTTGTGCATGGATTTTATATTTAGTCTACGCCAAGTGTTTGAAAACTCAATTCACTTTACACCTGTGTGTACGTATGTATGTGTGTATTTGTATGTACTCATAATGAATATTTAATGTACTTATATATAAACCAAAATATCTTTTCATGCACACTTAAATACTACGTAGACATGACAGCCTTCAAGTAAATAAATCGCTTTTTAGCACAAGCAAATCGTGTCAAAATAACAGCGAAATTAACACCTCAAAATATGCGCTTGTCATGTTTTTGTAAATTTGTCTACTTCTATGTGCTAATGCACATGAAGTAGGTTCAAGTCCGCAAGGTGGCGCAAAATTAATCATTCAATGTTGTTTTTTAATAATTTTTTTTTTTTTGCTAAATTAGTGAAGTAGGTTCAAGTACGCAAGGTGGCGCAAAATTAATCATTCAATGTTGTTTTTGAGTATTTTTTTTTTGCTAAATCAAGAAAATTGTTTTGAATAATAGAAGTCTTTATTTTGAACTTTACGCGCTCCACTGCTTGTCTGTTTGTATGGTGCAGCTGTCTAGTTGACAAGTGTCAAATGTTGTTGTTGTTGTTGTTGTTGTAGCAGCAGAAACATTCCCCTTACATACACGGGGAGTGACAGTCCTTGGCCGGATATAAATCCGGGTTGTTTCGGTAACGTACCACCGACTGTCATGGGAACGCAAAGATTATAAGTGCCTCGATAGGGTGATTAATTTAGTGCCACCTGGTATATGCAATATTGTGAACGGTTTTGACTTTTTTCGAATGTGTTAATTTTTATTTTATTTATGCATTTTTTTTATAAAATTGCAGCTAAAGCCATATAAATCGAAGTTTAAACTTTAAACCAAAATTAGAAAATTTCACAAACTTTCCATCACAACTCCAAGACTTCGCTCTCTCTTTCTCTCTCTTGGCTTCACAGCTGCTTAAATTGAACGAATTGAAAAGAATTTTCTCCGTTTCGCTCTCAGCTCGCTTAATTTTGCTATCCGATACCTTCGTATGTGGCAAGATGTGTCTTAAAAAAGTTGAAGTTGTTACAAAATAGGAGAAGCACGCAATCTTTCACTCTGCTTTATCTTTTTGATATCATCAGTGGTGTAATTGCCTCTCCCCTGCTTTTAGAGTGCATATATTTTTACATTCCACAAAACCTGCGGCGTAATGATTTACTCTTTCTGGAGTGGATTAGAACGGTTTATGCCTCTTATGCACCGATACAAAATAAATGAAATGAATTTAATAAAATTTCAAATAGTAAACAAACTTTTAATCTTTTAATCACTAAAATAAAATTGATAAGTATGTAATATTATCGTACATTTTTTAAGTGAAACTTCTTAGGCGTCGATGGACGAGCGAGAACGAAGAGTGAAATTTGAAGGCCATGCAACGTTTTGGGCATTTTCGTTCCGCGAGAGAGAAAAAAGATATAACGTAGGGGAAAAGGAGAGAGAGAGAGAGAGCTATACCTTATATACATATATCTTAGATACACTTTAGGCTATCTTTCGTGAGTTTTTCCTTGTGGTTGCTAATTTCTAGTGAGAAATAACACTGCCTAGTTTTTGGCGCTTGTTTGTTGGTGCAAAATTGTAGGAAATGTATTTTTGGTGCCTACTTGGCTTCACTTGGTGTTTCCAATTGGCGCCGGTTAGCACGAGAAAGAAACCACTGACGCGCTTTGTTAAACTCGGCATAAATCACGTAAGCGGTTATCGCGCCAATTAAGAAGAAAAAGACTTCTTGCCGTTATATTTCCTTGGTGCCTCTTGTTGGGGGCGGTTTTAGGTCCCAATTTTCTTGGCGTTTTTTGGTGCCTACTTTTTGGCGCTTATTTCCGTTTCCTGGCTAGTGCTTGTGCGTACTATAAAGTGCTATCTATTTCGGTGTCGGATTTATTGGTATTGCCTTGCGGTAATTTGTGCCGTTGCTGCGGTGCTGGAATCACCGCGTTTGTGCGAGTGATAAACACTCGGGGTAGTGTGCGTTTTTGTCACGTTTTGTGTCCGGCGTTACCTACGCCGGTCGACCCTTCTCGGATTGTTTGTAAATTTTTTCTATTTGTATTCTCTGCAAATGTTGTGAATTTATTTAGATATATTATATATTCTTTCTCTCTCTCGCATTCTCTCTCGGGTCTCTCCCTCTTTCTTTGTCTGCCTTTTAAGTCTCACTTTTTTTATTGTAGTCTATAATAAATCATGTATCTGTTAATATTTTATAAATTTTCCCCGGTGTTGCGCATTTGCCCCATTAAAAAACACAATTCGTACATTTGCAGAAACTTTTTTATGAAACATCTGAGTTCGTATTTGGTGGAGAATTGTGTTGGCTACTCGCCACAGCAATCAATTGGGCAAAGACGTTTTGCAATGTCCTCTTTGCAAAAAAAAAACAAAATCACAGTTAATGCTCTCTCTTCGCATAAGTGCTATAACCCTACAACGGGAGTAAGTGAAGTCGTGCAATAACAATAAGTGCAGCCCCTTTCAATGGTATTACAGTGGTGCTAAGAGGAGAATTTGCTACACTTCATTAACTATGTACAAAAATGTATCTATGTACGTAAACTCACAAGTAGCAGTCAAGCAAAGTTGAATTGATGTCAAATGGGTTTGTGCCACATAATCGAAAAAATTGAAAAGGGCCAGCAAAAAGCAATATGCACTAATAAAAATCTGTTGATAAAAAAAAAAAATGAAACAAAGTTGAAATGAAGTGGAATGAATTTGGGGCAAACAGAAGAACTGAAGGATAACGAAACAAAAAAAAATCGTTCACTATATGGGAAAATGTATTGCTAACCCTAAGCAGCTTGTGAAGTAGACAACAAGTTGGGAACAAAAATTGAATAACAATCAGCAACATGAACAGCTTGAAAAATTCAGTGGAAATAAAAGAGAAAACAGCACTTGGCTCAATACATTTTTGCTTATTCCCTTATATTTTGTATTTTGCTGATATTTTTATTTTTTTTTATGATTTTACTTGTTCACAAGCGGCAGAAGAAGTTGCAATAGTGAAAATGGTTACAAAGGCAAAAGTGCTAACTGCCAGCAAACTGATAGACCAGATGGAATAAATGTTCAGGCATAAGCTTATATTTGCAAATAACTGTATGTGTGTGTATGTATGTGACTATATATATGTATATGTATATGTATATGTATATATGTATATGTACACATAAATGCACTCAATCATTGATTTGCTGGCATTAACTGGTTCAAATGCTGACAAGGAAATGGATGGAAAACGAAAACGCTTCATCTCCTTTCCGTGTCAACTTTGCTGTTTCGCTTTGAAATTTGCATACATATTTACAATATTTATCGTTTTATATAATGGGTGGTATTTTAGAAGTGCATAATTTTTTTTCAAATGAAACACTCACAAACATCTTTGAAATTGAAAACATTTTGGCTTCTTAGTTTGCCAATTTTATAGCGTTTGTTATTTAAATTTAATGTGGTGCATATGGCAAGCTTGGCTGCGTTCTTCGAAGGCCATCCGTTTATAAAACTAGCCACTCGGCGCTACTTTTTCTAGCAAAATCGATCCTTTCCAGCTATTAACTTGGAAAATGTTGGCTTTCAAGACTTTGAGTACAGCTGCTTAAGGGGCCTGCAAAAAAATGACTCCAAAGGCAACAAATTGCAGTACGTGGACGAACAATTAGAGAGGACCTCTCTCTCTCTCACTTTAACTAGTCACATAGGGATGATAGATACCAGGTTTGCTCGTTAAGAATGGTGAAAAAAAAACTTTGGACTCTACGTCATTCGTTTTGTGTTTCACAAAAAATTTAGTTTTAGCTTAGTCAAACACAAAACGATTGACGTAGAATCTAAAGTTCCTTTCAAAATTTTTTTTCCCCCATACCTAACGAGCAAACCTGGTATCTATCAGCCTTAGTGAAACACAAAACGAATGACGTCGGCATATCTGTCAAATTCACTCAGAGAATAACAATCTGCTAGGTAACTAGTACACCTCTAAAAATCTTTTCACCATTAGCCATATCAAGGCTGATAGATGCACAACTTTGCTCTTTAACTATGGTGGAAAAAAAATTGTGAGGGGAACTTCGGCTGTCCCATGTCTCATGGGAATTTGGCGGCCGAATTCTGCGCGATCATTTCACTTGTACTCACACGCTCACCCAATCAGTCGTTGCTCAGATGGCAACAAAGTGTAATTGGTTCATTTTGTCGTATAGGTATATCACCAACACAATCTCATTTTTGTTCGTAAACGCATCCCAAGTAACGTTAGCCCATTAGTTGATACTCTCACATTCGCTCAGAGCCGAACAACGGTGTGTTAAAGAACAAACCTCTAAAAATCTTTTCCCCATGTAAACATATAAGTATGCAACATGTGGCACTCTCTCCTGTCATGATGGAATCATTTCTTTGTAAAGAAGTGGGGAACGAAACAGTTGTGACTCTCTGGGCTTTAACGCTCATCATTCCCGAAAAAGTTGGAAGCATCTTCAGTTCGGCAAAAATTAGAATCAAAAATGGGTCGAAGAGACTAAATAATCTAAGCGGTAGAACTTAATTTCTCTACAGAGCACAATTTGAGGATAAAACCCCTCTGGGAACAATTTTTTAATGTGCATTCATTTTGCAATGAAACAAAATTTCACGATTTTAAAAGCTCTTCGCTTGTACGACTTCGCATCGTAACTTGCCAGTTTATTCAGAAGAAAAATTCGTAAAATTGTGTTTACTTGCACAGCTGATTTCACAGTTATTGCTAACGAAAATCGTACAAGTCTATAAAAACACCCTTTACAAGTTCAACCGTGTCCGCCAGCCATTTGTTATGCCACTGAGCAGGATATCCGCAGCACAAACAAATCACAGAGCTTATGGCGTACCGAAATGGCAAATGGCGGCTACAAAACTCTCATAGATGTATTTATGTGTGTATTTTTTCGATTTATTAGTGCACAGAAATGATTAACGGAACGCTGGGCGTATGAGTGACATCTGATGAGCAGTGCAGACGAAGAAAAAATACACTCAAACGCTGTACTCCTACATTTTTTCACCCAAATGATACGCCAAGAATGGTGGGATGGGACGGGATTTTTTATTATTATTATTTATTTATACTATTCTAATGTATAAATAATATTAAAAAAAAAATTTCTAAAACTAAAATTGCGTATTTACAATAAGTGTTAATTGTTTAGTATGAGTCAATGTATTTGTATATATAGAACTAGCAAACCCGGCCCCCTTCGCTGGGCACACTAAAATAGAATAGATATGGTTTAGAACAGAAAATATATGATTTTTATATTATTTATTTCTTTATTCTTTATTCAAGCGCTTTGGCATAAACAATATTTTTTGTTTTTCTATTTGTTTTTGAGTAAATATAAAATATAAATTGAAAATCAGGGAAAAAGAAGATTGTTTTTAAATTTCAAATCAACGCACGCATATGAATAAACAATCGTCTTTTTTCCTGATCATCCATGAATTTTTCGTTTCAATTTATATGTTTTATTGGCTGGCGAAAATCCTCCACTGAACCCTCCCCGAGGGTGCCAGCTGGTAATAAGTACCACAGCTTTCCTATTTATAGGAGGTACTTAGCTAAGTTAAGGATACTATGGGTTGGGTTCGATACTCCTCAATAGTACAGCTCTACCCAAAGTACTCTTAACGTGGTCGGGGGTGAAGGGCTGGATTAAGGTGTGATGCGACCCGTGCCGAGAATCTGTCAGGCTTGGGGCCCTTCTAACAAATAACCAAGTCTCGAACGGAGCTTACGGATACCTGGCGCCCTCCGTAATAACTAGCCTTACCCGTGTAGTTCGGAGCTATGCACGGGCGGACATCCTTTCTCCGACACTCGTGGGTCCAAACATGCAAGACGTTTCAAAAACAATTAAAAAAAAGGAGATCGGTCCTCCTTCGAAAAGACCGACAGGAACAAACAGTTCCACAATAAGAGCAACGGTTGCACCGAGCTCACATAGAACTCCATCCATCGGCCAAATAAGTCGATCAAAGCACACAGCGACAACTTCAGCGAAAGCGAGGCCAGCTGCCACACAACCAGAGCTGGACACAGGTCCAAGCACAAGTAGGGGTGCACTAGCCCGGCAATCTACTGTGATTCAGCCCCCAAAAACGGTCCCGACCGGAAGCACAGCTACTGCTAGCTCCGGTACCGAAGGATGGCCGCTTGTGAGGGTGGTAGACCCAGCGAAAGCGAGCTACCAGGATCGCAGAAATGCAGCCAGGCTCCTAAGGAGGGTGCACGAAACTCACCCAAAAGAAGGCGAATTGTCTCAGGAGTTGAAAGAGGCGATTGATAGAGCGAAAGCGATCATTCCTGAGTCCTTGGAGGAGAATAAGCCAAGTGCAAAAAGGCACAAACCAATGGGCGTGACGCCCAGAAAATCATTTGCGGAGGTTGCAAAAGACCGCTTTATCATAGGGGTCCTGGACCAGAACCATCCTGAAGGTATGATCCCCAAGGCCCAATGGAAATGGGTAGAGGCCGAGCTAACGAAAGTGGCACTGAAGGTCATTCTGGAGAACCCCGGCCCCCCGCCTGCGTGCGAAGACTTAGGCTGGCACCAAGGCCAGATAAAAATAATAGCGTGCGACGATGAGAGATCGGTTCAGCTGTACAAAGAGGCCATCTCCAAAGTTGGAGAAGTGTACCCAAATGCCAAGCTAGTGGTCGTGGACAGGAAGGATATTCCGTCCAGGCCTCGAGCAAGGGTTTGGTTACCTTCAACCGTCGAAGACCCGGTAGAGATTATGAAGCTCATCCGGGTCTGCAATCCAGATATCCCAACGCAGGAGTGGAGATACGTCAAAACCATCACCAACCAAAGCAGCGCGGACGAATCGAAAGAGCAGAAGCGCGCCACCATGCAGGCTCTCCTGCTCCTCACGGAGAACTCAATTGAACCGTTAGCGAAATGCGACGGGCAACTGCGGTACGGTTTTGTGAAGGTGAAACTCCACATTTACAAAACCGACACGGATGCTATTGAGTTCCTCGCCACGAAAGAAAGCGAAAAGCCCATGAGGGAGCTGGAGCCCATGAGTGAAATCGAGCCCATGAGCGAGGACGACCAGCCCACCGAAGAAGAATACGCCTCTTCAGGCTCAGAAATGGGCTTAGGGAGGTTGTACTTCGTACGGGAGGGTAAGTATCCCACACAACAGCGTAAGTATTCCGAAAGGGAACTTTTATGCGAAAGCAAAGAAGACCCAGACGTAACGTTAACAGCTAATGCATCTTCTTCAGATAAACCTACACCATTGTAAAGAAGCCTGCCATGCCCTCCTGGATCGTCTGGCAGAAGATCAGCCGGATGTAGTCCTCATCCAGGAACCCTGGGTACGGAATGGCGAAATCTGCGGTTTGAGGACACCAGGTTATAAAGTATATAAGACTAATTGTGAAGGTACTAAAAGAGCATGCATAATGGCAAAAGTACATCT
Organism: Anastrepha obliqua; assembly: GCF_027943255.1. Taxonomy (NCBI): domain Eukaryota; kingdom Metazoa; phylum Arthropoda; class Insecta; order Diptera; family Tephritidae; genus Anastrepha; species Anastrepha obliqua. The sequence goes on from NC_072893.1 coordinate 26,942,799, forward strand.
TAATATCTTTATGATTCATAATTTCAGTAACGCAGATACTACGACGGTTAGCTGGGAAGTGAGCGGAAGCAACACCTGGCTAACCTCGTTCTATTTTGCCGGAGACGACACAGGTCCACTGCCGTCACCGCTAATAAGAAGCCTTGTGGAAGACTGTAAAGCTCACAACCGCAAACTAGTACTAGGAGGTGATGCCAATGCCCACCATACCATATGGGGGAGCTCGGATACAAACGAACGAGGTGAGTCTCTCTTTAATTATATTATATGTAGTAAGCTTTTAGTGTGTAACAAAGGCAACGAACCTACATTTATTACGCGTAATAGACAAGAAGTTCTTGATATTACGCTGGCAAGTCAAACCCTTTACGGAAAGATGACGCAGTGGAGGGTTCTGAATGAACACTCTTACTCCGATCATCGCTACATAGAAATTAAATTTGGGGGAAACAACCCACGGGCTCCACCCGCCAATAGGAACTTGAAAAAGACCAACTGGCATATATATAAACGGGAACTTAAGGAAAGACTTCCAAATTCCCAAAATATTACTATTGAAGACAGAGAATCATTGAACGAACACGTACAAACCCTTACGGAGGTCTGTAGAACTGCGCTAAACGAGGCTTGCCCTTTAAGTAGGTATAAGGGGAAGAAAAAGCCGCCCTGGTGGTCAGAAGACCTGTCTACATTAAGAAACGACAGCAGAAAACAGTTTAACAGAGCGAAAGCGACACGGGAGAGTAAAGACTGGGACTGCTACTACAGTAAACTAAAAATTTACAAAAAAGAAGTTAGGAAAGCGAAAAGGTCTGGTTGGAGAAAGTTCTGTGGAGAAATCGAAGGAACCACAGAGGCCTCCAGACTGCGCAAAATCCTCTCAAAAAAACACAATCCCATCGGATACCTCCAAAAACCGGACAGGAGTTGGACTACTTCGAGTGACGAAACGTTGAAGTTGCTAGTGGACACGCACTTTCCCTGCAACGAATCATCTAACGTAGTAATCGACAATGGTACGGAAAGATCAAATTCTGACATTGAAGAAATAATCACTGAAACTAGGATAACCTGGGCAGTGAACACGTTCAAACCATTTAAATCACCGGGCCCAGATGGATTATTCCCGGCCCAAATACAACATTCACTCAACTACATCATGGAGTGGGTGACGGCCATATTTAAGGCCGCTCTGAAACTGAAAAGTGTCCCATCAACATGGAAAGAGGTAAAAGTGGTCTTTATCCCTAAAGCGGGAAAAAGTTCACACACAACACCTAAGGATTTCAGGCCAATAAGCCTATCCTCCTTTCTGCTAAAGACATTAGAAAGAATTCTAGAAGAACACATTAGGGCTAACATCAGCCCTAATAAGCTCAGCATCTCACAACATGCGTACTGTAAAGGGAAATCAACCGAAACAGCACTTAACTCACTTGTTACAGAAATCGAGAAGTCAATGTATAACAAAGAATTCACACTGGTAGTCTTCCTAGATATCGAGGGCGCTTTCAACAACATCCTACCGGATACCATAATAAAGGCACTGACGGATTTCGGGATCTCTGGAGCTCTGGTTGAGTTCATCAAAAACATGCTCTTGAGCAGATTTGTGATCGCAACCCTAGGGGCCACAGAGATCAAGAAAAAAGTTAGCAGAGGAACACCTCAAGGCGGCGTGCTGTCCCCTCTCCTATGGGTGCTGGCACTAAACTCATTGCTAAAGAGCCTAGAGGAGAGAGGACAACACGTAGTAGCATATGCGGACGATGTTGCAATGGTAGTAAGGGGGAAATTCCCCAATACACTCATAGAAATCATGCAAGATTTACTAAATATGGTTGAAAACTGGTCAAAAGCAAATGGGCTAAGTGTCAACCCCAATAAAACTGAACTAATCCTATTTACCAGGAAACACAAAATACCGAATATAACTCCTCCGACTCTAGGAGGAACGGCACTGTCATTTACTGATGAGGCCCGCTACTTAGGTCTAATACTGGACCGAAAGCTAACATGGAAGGCAAATGTCGAAGATAGAGTAAAAAGGGCGACAATAGCACTATACTCTTGTAAACAGCTGATAGGACTAAGTTGGGGTCTCTCCCCATCTATCGTATATTGGCTTTACACGGCAATTGTCAGACCTATCCTAACATACGGCATATTAGTATGGTGGCCAGCTTTAGATAAATTGTACATCAAAAGAACCATGGCACACGTACAAAGAATGGCCAGTCTTTGCATTTGCGGAGCCCTCAGAACCACACCCACAGATGCACTAAATATCATGCTTAACATTTTACCAATAGAGCAGTACGGTAAGCAAACAGCTGCCAAAGCAACTCTCAGACTAAGAGAAATCGGCCTACTCAGAACGAACCAAAGAGGGCACTCCTCAATTTTAAAACAATTCCCCTGCATTCCCAACACAACGGATTTCTGTATAACCAAGGACATCAATTTGTATAAATCCTTCGTCACAGTATTTCCTTCCAAAGAGGAATGGGATAACGGGCTCATTGTTAAGATAAATAAAGTAAACATCTACACAGATGGCTCAAAACTGGATAACAAAGTAGGGGGAGGGGTCTACTCCGACAAACTCGGAGTATGCCAATCATTCCGCTTACCTGATCATTGCAGTGTATTTCAGGCGGAAGTCACTGCCATAAAAGAGGGGCTTAAAGAGATAAAAACGAGAGAATTATCCACAAATGAAGTCTTCATTTACTCGGACAGTCAAGCAGCAATAAAAGCGCTGGAATCAAAAACACACTCGTCAAAAACAGTTCTAGAATGTTTTAAACTACTAGACGACGTATCTAAGTGCTACAAGGTGCACCTTATCTGGGTACCGGGCCACAGAGACATTCCAGGAAATTGTAAGGCGGATGAACTTGCAAGAGCCGGTACAACGCTCGATCTCGAACCGGATAAGGAACTGCTACCCATACCTATAGCCACCTGTAAATTACTTATAGACAGGGAAACCATCAAAAAGGTAAATACAATCTGGCAAAACCTCACAACTTGCGAACTAAGCAGACAGACATGGCCGAACTGGAACAGCGGTCGATCGAAGATCTTGCTAAGATTCAACAGGGAATCTATAAGAAAAATGATAGGTGTTTTAACAGGTCATTGTTTAATAGGCAGCCACGCTAGAAGGTTAGGACTACCTTACTTCGATTTCTGTAGAAGCTGTCTAAATACAGAAGAAGAGGAAACAGTCAGACACCTTTTATGTGAGTGTGAAAGCCTAGCTAGGAGAAGGCTGCGCACCCTCGATACAGCATTTTTAACCGATGTAGCGGATATAGCCCATCTAAAGCTAACGAAGCTCTGCTCGTTTATTAAAGCAACCGGATGGTTTGAAAAGGAACACGTAGAGTAAGGATAAGCTCCAGTGGCATCACAATGGACCTGCCGAAGGTCTAAGTGCGTCTTACGACAACCACCCTACCTACCTATATGTTTTATTAAGCATTGGAGCTTTTTTAACCATTATCCATTTATATTTTTCAAAAAACAAAAAAACGAAAAAAATTGTTTTTCCACGAACACATAATTTCATTCGGATTTCACATTAAATTCTCAAATTTCGTAAGAAATTATTCACTGTTCCAAAATCCACTCCAAAAAAATTCACAAACAATTTTTACATGTTGCACTTACGTTTTTTCCTTATGGCATCCAAATCAGAAAGAAATATTGACACATTGTAACTCACACTGTCAATTTGACAGTTCAGTTCCGCCCCAAGCGTTAAAAAAGTAAGCGACATTATGGCTGGTTCAAAAGAACGCTGTACCCGTTGCCAGTGCTCCGAATTACAATAAAACTTTACGAAACCCATTTTCAATACTTACTTAACAATGTGCGTAAGTTTGGTTTAATTCGGTGCAAAGACACGGCGGGTCCACGTTTTGGCATATATTTCCAGACCCTAGTCATCAATAGGTATGAAAATTACCCCGTATTAAAGCACTTATCAACAGCTTTCATTTGATACCTATATTGTACAAACACATTCTTGGGTCCACGTTTTGGTCTCTATCTCGAGACCCTAGTAACGGAGCGGATGGAAATACTCTGAACTAAAGCATTCACCAACAGCTGCCATTTGATACCCATATTGTACATACACATCCGAAGGTTACCCGGGTCCACGTTTTGACCTATATCTCGAGCCCTATTTTCAAAATAAAATATAATCCATGTTACTCGTAGATGATGTAGCTTTCGAATGGTGAAAGAATTTTTAAAATCGGTCCAGTAGTTTTTGAGCCTATTCATTACAACCAAACAAACAAACAAACAAACAAGGTTTTCCTCTTTATAATATTAGTATAGATAGCGAGAAGGCTGCCAAAAACGAATTACATTTTTATTTTTTTAAGTTCAGGGGTTTTCAAATTCAGGGGTTTTTCTAATAGAATTTGCCCGAGCTTCTCCTCCTATTCGTGGTGTGCGTCTTGATGTTGTTTCACAATTGAAGGGACCTACAGTTTCAAGTCAACTCCGAACGGGAAAAGGTGTTTTTTTTATGAGGAGCTTTTTCATTGCTGAAATACACTCGGAGGTTCACCATTGCCTGCCGAGGAGCGACCGCTACTAGAAAGCATTTTTTTATCATTTTCATCTTTCACGGAGATTTGAGCCTACGTTCTCTCTGTGAATTCCGAATGGTAGTCACGCACCAAACCAGTCGGCTACGGCGGTTTTTCTAATAGAGACGTTAAACAAGTGAAAATCGATTTTTTCGAACAAAGCATCACTTTTAACTATCCAAGGCATATACCGACCTTTTAACCGAAAAGTAATAAATCAAGAAGTAAACTGGCAATGCTTTCAGAATACCTGCTATTAAAAAATCCGTTTCTCCTTGATTTAAATGTTTCCTTGCCGAAGTGCGCTTTGTACCTCGTACCTGCTGCCACAGCGATGACACCTAGCAAACATTCCAAGGGCCCAAAAAGTTTCATTGGCACTTCAAAGACATGAAATCCATAGAAGCTCGATCCTGCTGAGTTCGCTCTGAGCATGTATGTGTTAAAAAAGTATCGCGAATTTTGTGTTTTTTCTAAAATTATTTATTTATTCATTCATATCTATTTTGTCCCCTTCAAAGTAGTCCCCATGAGATATTACGCACTTGTGCCAACGTTTTTTCCAATCTTCGAATCACTTCTAAAAATCATTTTTTTTTTATCTTGTTCAGCTCCTCCTTCGATGCCGTCTTCAGCTCGTCAATCGTAGCGTAGCATCGTCCTTTCATGGGCCTCTTCAGTTTCGGGGACAAGAAAGAGTCACAGGGAGCCAGATCTGGGGAAAACGGTGGCTGTGGCTGTATCATCATTAGAGTGTTGTTTTTGGACAAAAAGTCGCGCACAATCAAAGATGTGTGAGGAGGGGCATTATCGTGATGCAAGAGCCAATTTTTTCTCTTACGTTGTGTTTGTGTGATTGTACCTATTTATGTGTTATCGGCAAAAGTACATGACTTTCAGTGCGTAAAGTAATGAATATGCAAAAATGCGAGTGCGGTACAAATATTCTACGCCTTCGCAGAGTGTGGCTTATGTAGAACATAAAATACTCGGATGCGCCGAACGCTTTCAATTAAGTGGCTGCTCGTTCCGCGCATAGCAAAGTATGAAATATAAAATTCAAGTCGACGTTAACACAAACTGTTGGGATTAAGTTTGCGTATGAGCATAAAAGGAATTGCTTGCACGTATGTGCGTACGAGTGTATGCATAAATTTGTCTAATTATGTGCTTTTTTTTGAACTGCGCATCGTAGGCTCCTGAAAAGTTGAAAAAATACTTGCACATATTTATCATAAAATTTTATTCGCCATTATTGCGCGTGAAATTGTGGTGTGCCAAGGCTTCACCGAAAAGAATGTCTGCGCTGCACGCCTCTGAAAGCTCGTTTGCTCGCTTGCTGCAATGTTATAAATAAATTTTCGGCTTTGTTGCCACTTACACTTATCCTCAATACGACACGCCTCAAAGTGTCGAGTGGTTGCGTGCGTGTGAAATACGTGCAATGGGTACCACTTCGACACCGTGCCATGCATGCAATACAGGGTGTGGGGCAAGCCAAAAGGTAAAATCCTAAAAATATAGGAACTGTAACACATTTTTCTGGATTAACAGCAAATAGCAGTGATGCACAGTGGGAAGGACGGCTGGCCTCATTAAGAGATAAGTTTTAGTGCAAGGAATATGCAGAGGTGATCCCTTTTAAATTGCCATGGAAGGGCACGAAGTGAAAATTCATTTTTTCTCATTTTTCATGTTTGTACTATTGAGTCAAACACAAGAATGATAGAAAGAAGATTGCACCCATCAGAGAGTTCGTGACGTCACGTTTTTCCAAGTTGTGCAGTATTGCCAACCATTTGCTCTTCGCAATAAATTTAGTGCTTTTTTATACCGAAAATGCGAAAATTTTGAAGTTTCGTGTTTGTTTCTTTTTTTTTTTTAATTTAAAGCTACCGCAACTTTAAGTTAAAAAACTGTATTATTATACGAAAGAAGGTTAAAAAAGGCCACTCTGAGAAGATTTTAGTGATAATGAAAAGTAGTTGGTTCTTATAAAATTTGATATTTTGAAAGTGAAAATTTAATTTTTTGTTCCTTTTAAGGTAGATACTCTTTGAATATTAAATTATTAAAATTTCTCTCAACTCTTCTTAACATTGAAAACCTTTTTACATATTTTAAAAAGCGTTTGAATTTACTGAATGCGAATTGAAACCATAGAGGTGTAATCGTTCCTCCCGGCCATCAATAGATGTATTTATTGTAAAAATAAGCCACAAAATAACAGAAAATAGTAAAGAAACCATACTGACATTTTTACAAAAAGAGTACCTTATCTAGTTACATAACTTCAAATTTAGCAAATAAGTCGTTCCCTTAACAAAATAGTCTCGCTTAACAAAAAAAATTTTAAATTATTTAAATTGTACATTAGCATAACATATTTATTTAAAAAAAACGCACATTCTAAAGATAATTTGTCACGCATACAAAGTTCTTTAAGTGATTCAATAAAAATTTAGTGTTTTATTTTCTTAAAATGGGCATTTTAGTGCGTTTTTATATCCAAAGCTAGGCAACACTGCAGTAGTGAGAGAGAAATTTGGGCGCAGAAAGCAGAAGAACACCAACAACACCTGCAATAGCGGGCAATGCCACCAGATGCTAAAAAAAAGTAAAGCTAAATAAAACTGAGTGAATTATTTAACTATTATTAAAAAATGTATATTTTTTTAAATTATAAACATTACTTTTAATTAGAACAGGCTAGAAAAATGTCATGAAGAAACAACTAAAATTCTGAGACTAAATAAAAAAAAATGTTAAATCAAGTTACGAAAATGGTAAACTGGCCATACTGGAGCTAAAATCACGTAACTAGTTGTCAAATTCGCTGAGAGCAAAGTGACGGGACCACGATAGGCCCCATCTCATTTTTCTTTCCATCATGAGTCAAACACTTAAAGTTTCAACTGGAATGTAGCATCACTTTAGAAGTTTAAAAAAATCGTTATATTTTTTGCTTAAGGAATTATTTAGTTTTAAATATAATATCCAATTCATCCTATGGTTATGTGACGATAGTTATGGTGACGATCTATCCAACTTTTTGCAGGACAATATTGTTTTTCAAACGTTTGTCCTGCGTAATTATTGCAAACAGAAAAATCCATAGTGAAAAGATTTTTAGAGATGTACTACTTAGCAGACTGTTATTCAGCTCTGAGCGAATTTTACAGATATGCCGACGCCATTCGTTTTGTGTTTCACTAAGCTAAAGCTAAATTTTGTGAAACACAAAACGAATGACGTAGAATCCAAAGTTCTCCTCAAAAATTTTTTTTTCCCATACCTTACTAGCTTGCCTGGTATCTATCATCCTTGAGGAAAACCTAATAATGTGGGGGAAGTTAGTGAATTGCCGTAGAGAATTGGGGCTCATCCTTTGTTTTCGCCTACGAAAAGTATGGGCGACCACCGTACTCGAATGCGTTGGGGCAAGACTACCATTCGGAAGTGCACAGGTTCCTATCTCTGGGCATGAAACACCAAATGATAGAAAAAGTTTTTTTCAAATAGTGGTCGCTCATCGGCAGGCAATGGCAAACCGCCGAGTGTATTTCTATCATGAAAAAGCTCTTCAGAAAAATCATCTACCGTTCGGAGTCCTTAAAGTGTTTTTGTCTATACCAGGAATTCTAGCAGATATTTCGTGCAGCATTACTGCAAAAACTCACAAAACGTATTTTATATGAGCATTCATCGTGTTTCCCATTCGAGAGCATTTTGTGTTACATGGCTTGTGTGGGGAATTACGGTTCTAAGTGTTATTTTTCGTGTAAAGTTTCGGCAAATCATTAGCTTATTGAATCGACTGAATGATTTTCTTTCGGATCTAAGCAATCATTTGATTATAATGACGAATGAATTATAATGGAAGCAATTCAAAGAGAACGTAGGTTCGAATCTCTGTGAAATATCAAAATGAAGAAAAAGTTTTTTTAATAGCAGTCGCCCCTTGTCAGGCCTCCGAGTGTATTTCTGCCATGAAAAAGCTCCTCATAAAAAATATCTGCCATTCGGAGTCGGCTTGAAACTGTAGGTCCCTCAATTTGTGGAACAACATCAACACGCACGCCACAAACACGAGGAGGAGCTCGGCCAAGCACACAAAAAGGGCGCCAATTGTATACATAAAAATGGAAGGAAGAATTAAGGGGAAAGTTCGAAACAATCAATTCGTTTGGTTGCTAAGACGCTCAACATCCCGAATACCCGAATTTGTAACGATAAATTTGCATCAAGCGGTGAAAATGAATGCAAATCAAGTGGTGATAGCCAATGATGATATACGAGGGGTGCCTTTTATATGTCGGGATTAGAGAACAAAAACAAATTTTAATCATCGAAAATCACTTTATTGTTTTTCAAAATATTCTCCATGAAGATCTATACACTTTTGTATGCGTTTGAACCAACCACTTTTGCCACTCTGAATGAGGTACCTCCAAAACATGCATTCTGAATGCCGCAACCGCTTCTTCAGGTGTCGAAAAACGTTGACCTCTCAGTTTGTTTTCTACGTACGGGAATAAAAAGAAGTCATTCGGTGCCAAGTCAGTTGTTTGAGCCGATGTGTGAGAGGTCGCATTGTCCTGGTGAAGAGTGATCCGTCTTTGGCGATTGGTTTTCCTAATTTCTTGGAAGACAACTGGCAAACAAATGGTTGTGTACCACTCAGAATTTACTGATCTGCGTTGTTCTAGTGGTACGGTTGCGACATGTCCAGTTTTTCCGAAAAAACAGGCGACCATTTGCTTGGAAGTGCTTCATGCGCGAACAACTTTTGTTGGGTTTGGCTCATCTTGAAACACCCATACAGTCGACTGCTGTTTACTTTGGGGCTCATACGCGTAAATCCATGATTCATCACCTGTCACGATGTCATAGACGTGTTTCGAAGCCCCGCGATCGTATTTTTTGAGCATTTCCTTCGACCAATCGACACGAGCCTTTTTTTGAGCGATTGACAAATTGTGTGGGATCCAACGCGAAAAAATTTTTTTGACAGTCAAAGGCTTATGCAATATTAAATGTATGCTGATCCCACTAATGCCTAAGATTGTCTCAATCTCACGATAGGTCACATGACGATTTTGCAATATCAGTTCGGGCACAGCACCAATGGTTTTCGGAACAACAACTGATTTTGGACGACCTTCACGAAATTCGTCTTGGAGTGAACTACGACCACGATTGAACTCACCATACCATCGATAAACACTGGTCCTTGATGGAGCTTCATCGCCAAAAAATGAATTAAGTTCATCCATGCAATGTTGCTGAGTTAATCCACGTCGAAAGTTGTAAAAAATAATCGCACGAAAATGTTCACGATTAATTTCCATTTTTGGACCGGGAGGAATCTTTTAAGTTACTGTAAACAACACAAATAGCGCTGGTATTTCAAAACGTTCTGAGTACGTAAAAACCAGAAAATGTCAAACTTTGCGATACAGCTGTCAGTTGCCAGATTGCAACACCAGGGTTGCCAAATCCTGCCAAATAAAAGGCACACCTCGTATTTACTAGGTTCGCTTTTTAACTATGGTGAAAAAGAAAACTATGAGGGGAACTTCGGCTGCCACTTCACTTAGCAGATTCGGCAGCCGAATTCTGCACGATCATTTCACATGTAATCACACACTCGTCCAATCAGTCGTTGTTCAGATGGCAACGAAGTGTTATTGGTTGATTTTTGTGTTAATATCACCAAATTTGTCAAATTCGCTCAGAGCCGACTAACGGTCTGCTAAAGAGCACACCTTCTTTTCACCAAGGATGATAGGGGCATGGTCGGCAAGTACTTCAACTGCACAAGTTCATATTTTTAATATGCGCAGAATGTTAGCATCGCCTGCAATTGTTTCCGATTTACTTAGTAAGGACAACAGAAAGCAAAAACAAATTAAGGGGTTAGGGGTAGTCAGAATTTTCGAAAAATTTCTTAAAGTATAATATCATAAAAATATTGTGTGAAAATTTGAAGTGAATCCGAGAAATACTTTTCGAGTTATTCAACAATGAACAAAGGGCGCCCGAGAGCTTCGGTTCGATACCAAAACTTTAAATGCGTTTTTCGCAAAACTATGTTTCTTGAACTCTTGACTACTGTAACTTAAAAACCGCTTGATAGATTTGAATAAAATTTATACTGCTTTTGAAAAATATAAAAACTCATGCCTGATCGAAGGTTCTTTTTTCAAAAAATTTCGATTTTGTTAAGCAATTAATTTTCGGTTTTTTTCTCGAAAATCTGAAAAAATATTTCATGAGGCCGCCAAATTGTTAATTTTGAGAAAAAAGCTTCGCTCAGGCACAAGACTATCTATTAATAAACCTAATTTCTCTTGCCCGATTGATTTTAGAAGAATCTCCAAAGACTTGTGATGATCACCGGATGGGACTTCTGCAAAAACAGGCTCCACACAAACAGCGATAACTTTTATAATTATAAATATTTTTTTTTGAAATTTTGCTAAAGTCAAGTCGAAATATGATGTATTGATGCTATGTTTTTATTTTTGTAAAATAAAGTAATTGTCTAGCAAAAAAAAATTATTGAAGCCATTTTTTCGGGCTTCTGACTACCCCTAACCGCTTAAATCACAGAAGCATATCGACGAAATTAAGATACCTGCCGCTAAGAAGCGAAAAGTTCGTGCAACAAGCAACGAAACACTGCCTCTTTTTCCGAAGAAGATGCTGACTTCTGCATTGCTTGCAAAAAGGATATTGTCCAAGAGGCTGAATGGCAACAAATCCATCCAAAATGCGCCAATATGAGCGGAAGTTATTTTACATGCGCAAATTGGAAATCTGAGTAATGAGAATTTTAATTTTTGCATTTTTAAATTTCATTTATGTAATTATTTCAGTTTACTTATATATTTTGATAAATACTTTTCGTCAAAATTGGACTTCTTTTGAATCAAACATTTTTTTTAATTTTCTAAGCAACCTTTTGATGGCGAGCTTCATAGTTTTCGAGCAAGTCGGATTTTGTTTTTAAGTTTCGGGTCCCAAACTCAGTGCACAACTGCGCTGGCTCTCGAACACATGTTCAGAAGCCACCCAGAGGATACTTGGCCGAAGCCCGGAAGTTGTGAGCTGCTTGGAGCATATGCAGAAGAATCGTCCTGGCCACTCCGAAGAGAATGACAATTACTGACTTTCCTCACTTGCGTGGAACTTTATTACGTATGGAACCATCCTCCAAATTTTGGAAAATCACTTAAGCGGTTATCGTCCCAATCAAGAACAAATTTTCTTAAATTTAGCTATTTTTCAATGCTTTTAAATGATGGCAAGTGCACATTTTTTATTACACAAAAATATTTTTATTTGAAGAAGTTTCTTACTTTACTTTTTAGTTTTACTAATTTAGAAAAACCGTAGAAATACCTTAATATGTCACCCTAAATAAATCTCTAGTTTGTAGTTTACTTTCTTTTACATTTTATTTTTGGTAACAATCTCACCACAGTGCGTCGAGTGAGTGCAACATCAATGACCACCACTAACAACCATCAAAAATAGTAACACTTGTAAAAGCATTGTTGAAGTGGTAAATGTGAAGGCAGTAACGGGGGAGTCATGTGTGGGAGTAGGCGGCCAATTGAATTTTCTTTACATTTGCATGCAAAGCAAGCTTACCATAGTTTGCTGCACGCACATACATACATGCATACTTGCACAGATACTAGAGATGCGAGGCTTATATTTTATGTATGTATATAAGCTTCTATGTGAGCATTCTCATGATACGCACTTGCATACGAGGGTTGCTATTGATATTTCTGGCCTTGAACACTTCTAGTGCTGTCAGACGCCATCTGACGTTTCCATAGCAAAGTTTGACATATTTTAGCATACGAGGGCTGCTAATGATATTTCTAGCCTTGGGCACTTCTAGTGCTGTCAGACGCCATCTGACGTTTCCATGGGAAAGTTTGACCCATTCTAGTATACGAGGGTTGTTGGCGATATTTCTGACTTTGGACACTTCTAGTGCTATCAGTGCTATCAGACGCCATATGACGTTTCCAGGGGAAACTTTGGAAAATTTTAGCATACGAGGGTTGCTATCGATATTTCTGGTCTTGGATACTTCTAGCGTTGTCAGACACCATCTGACGTTTCCATGGGAAAGTTTGACGTGTTCTAGGAAACGAGGGTTGCTATCGATATTTCTGGCCTTGGACACTTCTAGTGCTGTCAGGCGCCATCTTACGTGTCCATGGGAAAGTTTAACGTATTTTAGCATACGATGGGTGTTATTGACATTTCTGACCTTGGACACTTCTAGTGCTGTCAGACGCCACTGACGATTTCGTTGAAAAGCTTGACATATTTTATGACACTCCATCACGCCAAAAATATGGAATTAAATAGTGGATGTTTTGGTGTGATTATTTTTCACAATTTTCGGCGTGGTTTGACGAGACAAGAATGCATTCATTATACGGGCAGCAATCACCACCATTTAGCACCACAAAAAACTGGTAAAATGAATTTTCTCGTTGTCGCTGTGCGTCCGTCGACGGATTCCGGATAAGTGTTCCAAAATTAGTTATTGTGCTAGAAAATCTCGCACGGGGCGAACTCATCATGTGACAGACAGTGAGGTTTTGAGGCATTCTTGAGCATTAGCATGACGAGCATCAATAATATATCGCACGACCACCTTGTGGAAAAATGTGTGCGCTTGGACCCCACACAATTTAATAAACTCACTGGTAACCCGACTGGACAAAGTAATTCGAAAATTGGTTGAAACGAATGCAAAAGTGTATTGATCATCCTCATCATTTAAATATCAATGCTCATTTTTCCATTGCTAGTTCAGAAATATAAATCGTAACCCTCGTATAAAAGTTTCAAGTTGCACTTGTGCGTGCATGCTACATTGACGGGACACGACGTGCTAACAGTAACACGGCAAAAGAATGGAATTATCACATTTACCACCTTGATCAAAAAGTTCCCAGAACAACCGCCAGGTGACGCTCTAAGAAAGCTGATTTGCGTTTCGTGTTTTTTTTGTTGGGTTGCCGCAGCTGTGATTAGCATTCCTACTAAAATTTTAGAGCCATTGCTTGACATTTATAAAAGTTATGCCGTCTTGAGTAAATCTACCTCTGCACGTGTTTTCGTTTTTTACGCTTTTAAAAATGGATTTGAGTTTGTATCAAATTTTGCGTTAAAAAGGGTGCTAAACCTTAGAACTGTTGGGAAACGGTTTCGGCAATGATACTCTAAACAAAACATCCATTTGGAGTGCCATGAACGCTTAAGAAGAGATCGTGAGTCCATTAGGGAAGACGAACGTAAAGGCTGGCCGTCGAAATCGAAAGCTGATGAAACATCAATAAAGTGAAAGAAAAGTTGATCAATAACCGCAAATTAATCATCAAGGACTTGGACTTGAAAATCATCCGTTTAGGTCATTGGAGTTAATGGGTACATCTGAGTTTGTGTCGTGTTGCTGCAAAAGGATCTGAATTTCAAGCCAAGTAGTCATCGCCAAAGACGTGATTTCCACGACTTAATCTGACCCCATATTCGTCAAACGCAGCATTACTGGAGACGAGACTTGGGTTTATGAGAACAAAACGCAATCCAGATACCAGGTGAGTGAGTGGAGAGCTCTGAATGAACCAAGGCCAAAAAAAGTACTACTCTGGGCAAAAAGTAAGGTGAATTTATTTTCATGAGTTGGCAGCACTGTTAATAACATCTGGGAAATTCCTGTGAATGTCATTATCAGTAATATATTTACGCTTGTGTTTACCAAACGACCAAGAGTGCATTTTTCGATTTTTATAATGTCTGATTTGATTGAGCAGAGAAGTGCCATCAAATTTTGTTTGCGGAATGAAATTTCGGCTGCGGAAACGTTTAGCATGTTGCAGAAGACATTTGGTGATTCGACCATGTCGCAGAAAAATGTTTATAAGTGGTAAATACAAAGACTTCAAAGAGGGTCGAGAACGTGTTGATGACCATCGACGTCAACAGATGACCAACACGTCAATAAAGTGAAGGAGTTAGTGCTCAAAAATCGTCGGTTGACTGTTAAAGACCTTACTGATATGATCGGAATATCAGAAGGATCTGTGAAAACCATTTTGAAAGGCCATTTGGGCCTACGAAAAGTCAAATCTCGTTTGGTACCGAAAACTCTCAATTTCTTGGAAAAAAGTCGTCGCGTTGATGTGTGTGAAACAATGCTTTCAGACTATCAGGACAAGCTCAAATGCATCATTACGGGAGATGAGACTTGGATTTATGCTTACGACCCTGAAACAACCGACCAATCAAGCGAATATCGTGCTAAAGGCGAGGCCAGACCGAGAAGAGCACGTCAAAGTCGTTCAAAAATAAAGGTCATGATGACAGTTTTTTTCGCTTTTCGTGGTGTGGTGCACTATGAATTCCTTCCACCTGGCCAAACTGTTAATAAGGAATATTATTTGAGCGTCATGCGTCATTTACGTGAAGCAATTCGTCTAAAAAGACCACAATTATGGGCCAACAACTCTTGGTTTTTGCATCACGATAATGCGCCGTCTCACACTGCACTCGTTCTTCGTGACCATTTCGCCAAAAATTCCACGCATATCGTTCCGCCACCACCGTATTCGCCTGATTTGGCTCCGTGTGACTTCTGGCTATTCCCAAAACTCAAGAGACCACTCCGGGGAACGCGTTTCGAGTCGATTGAGGAGATGAAAGCTGAATCGAAGAAGGTGCTGATGGCTATACCGGAAATGGACTATTTGGCATGTTTCGGGGATTGGAAAAACCGTTGGTACAACCAAATTCACCTTACTTTTTGCCCACAGAGTACGTCGTTTTCAGTCAAAAAAGAAAGCGATGCCACACGAATTTTTGCCATATGATCAGACAGTTCATAGGGATTATTATTTGGGCGTTACGAGACGTTTACGCGAAGCAATTCGCCAAAAGAGAAAGAATTTCTAGAGGGAGAAACTCGTGATCTCATCGCTCAGTGTCATCATCATCCGTGCATTTTTGGCCAAAAACGAAACGAATACCATCCACCAGCCATCGAATTCACCTAGTATGGCTTCCTGTGATTTTTTTCTGTTTGATTGTGTCAAAAACCCTCTGCGAGGAACACGTTTTAATAGCGGAAAGGAAGTAATTCGCGTTTCGTAAAACATTTCCAGAGCTGGATCAAACACTGCCATAAGTGCTTTACAGTTGATAGGGAGTACTTTTAAGGCGATAATATCACTTTTGAAGACGAAAATTGTATTTTGAATTTTCTGAATATACAGGGCCCGGTACTCGAGGTGTAACCAACTTCAGACCGCTCGCGCAGCTGTTGCACGGGCATCTGCTATCTGTTAGTTTGCTAAATGACAGCCCAGAGTATTGTTTAAAAGCGCGCGGAAGTATTTTGGCGAGAGTAAACGCGAAAAAAAAATTCAGTAATGGATTTCAAACGTGCTTGCATGGGATTCCATTATATTTGGCTGGAAAATCACAACCAGCTATTGTTCGTGAGCTCGAGTACCTTAAAGAAAATAAAGTTTTTGTTTATCGCACCATTACTCGTTACAATGATGCTGGTAGCATCGCGAAACGTCATGGAGGACCACCTCCTGCAACGTCACATGAAATGGTTCAAACAGTGAAGAAGCGACAAAACAGCAACAACCCAGACTTGAGAGAGCGAAGGAGTTGCTTCACTTGCCCGAAAGCGGTAAATTTCCTAACATTGTGTTTTCTGACGAGAACATTTTTCAAATTGAGCAATTTGTAAACTCCCAAAACGATAGGGTTTATTTAACCGACCGGCAACCGTTCTAACGTCAATTTGAGTAATCGATTGTCCACCAGGAAGCAGCACCCGCCACTGGTAATGGTTAGGGCCGCTGTAAACGCAGATAGGAGCTCTCCAATCAGTTTCATTGAGCCTGGCGTCAAGGTAAATGCGAAATATTATCGGGGAAGTATTCTGGAGGTTGCTTTGAAGCCGTGGGCAGGCAAAGATTTCGGTGGCAGACCATGCACGTCTCAACAGAGCTCGGCACCGTCTCACAAAGCTCGAGTGAACCAAGAATGGCTAAAAAACAACGTTCCGAACTTCATAACATCCACACAATGACACTCAAATTCACCAGATGAGTATCCCACGGATTATTCTCTTTGGGCCACTTTGTGGGCCGAGGTGCGAACTAAAAGATTCACCAGTCTCGAGGCGCTGAAGTAAGCCATTGTCCGCGAGTGGGCCAAAATACCTGCAATTGACATTCGGACAGCTTGCGATTCGTTTCTGGACCGTCAAGGGAAAAGATGGTCATATCGAGCAAAAGAAAAATGATTCTTAATTTTGTATTATTTTCACAAATTTTTTACTTTGAATTGAATAAAAATAGTTTTCCAAACTAAATTTATAGCCTTTTTAATTGGTAACACTTCGAGTGCCGGACCCCGTATTCTAGGATCATTTTGATCAAGGTGGGATACTCACACATACATACAAGTGCATGCTGAAATATTACTATTCTTGTGAGCGTACAGTCCACTTCGCGTAAGTCCAAGAAATCAAGCTTGACTGAAACGGATGTTTTTTTGTTTGTGTACTATAACTTTTCCGTAAAAATTAATTAATTAAGTGAAATTTTAAATAATTTGAAAGGTCGAGAAGTTGGCAAATATAAGCAGAGAGTCAAATGATTTGCATACTTTACCACCAGTTTGGTAATTTTTCGCTTTGCATGGAAATCAGCTCTCTTCATTTGACTTGCCGACATCTACTCGTAAAAACAGCTCGTAAAGAAACATTGTTGTTGTCATGAACAAAGTTATCACGAAAAACTCTATAACTTATTGTACAGCATTGGCCGTAATGGTTAATCGGTTCATGGGTGGCTCGAAGTTGGACAGAAGGGCTGGTTGAGGAGTAGGCTGAGAAGAACTCAAGTTAAGGCCGACGACACACTGCTGTGTATTTCAAGTGGAGGTAATAATAAAAGAAGCAGCTGATCGGCTCTCTAATTGGGTAACAACTGGCAGGGAATTAAACATTTACTTCGACGGCTAAGCTGCAATTAAGACCCAAGGCTCGCTGATAGTGCGGTGAAAATTAGTTGGGGAGTATCTCACATCGCTTTTGATCACAGCATACCTTGAAAATGAGCTCATGTGAGCACCTGGTCACTGGGTAGATGAGATAGCTAGACAGGTGACCAACTAGGTGGTTTCCACGTGACATACATGGATTGGGGTTCCCTTGACTACCTGTGGTCTGCCCCAGGAGAGGCGGACTTCACGTCAACTCGTCTAGCGCTTCCAAAGATGCGAGATCCTTCTGATCAATGGTGAATCGGAGGCGCTCGAGGTCGAACCAAGGAGCTCCAAGGAATTTTTTTTGTTTTTTGGAAGGAGGTTGAAATCAAAATGTCAGAAACATCTCAGAGGGGCCGTCGCACGAATGGCTAATTCTACCCCTGGAGCTAATTCTAACTTCTGGATAGAGCCGCCTTTATGTCCGAAGACGCAACAGGTACCTGCATCCAGGTTCCCCTCCTGCAGGCGTATGAAAGCTATACACCGCCGATAGTCCCAATTACTCCCACTGTGTTTATGGGTGGTTCCAAAGTAAATGAGACATCGGAAAACTTGCAGTAGTGTTATCCTAACTCACTACCGTCTTGTCTTCTGTACGATAAAGTATTAAGTGTTTCACTCAAACGTCTGTGCTTGTTGTCGGTTCGTCAGAAACTGTCCGCCTTTTCTGTTGCTGCAATTGTTGCTGAAACGCTTTGCGTTCCCAATCAATATGGCGAAGTCGCATCATGATCTTACCTGCGAACGTTTGCACTGTCGCTGGTTGCGCGCATATCTCGTATGGGGGTGCTGGGGAATGGGTGATGACAGAGGGCTTGCTCCAGGATAGCTCGTTCCGCTCTAAAGCGGTCGCAACAAAAACATGACGTGCTCTGCGTTTTCGTCAGTATTCGGACAGTTTGGATAGAAAGGGCTGTTAGCTTAAAGCGGTTCAGGTATTCCTGAAAACAGCCATGTCCGCTGATCAACTGCGAAAGGTTGATAGTCGGTGTCTCCGTGTTTTCTCATTAACCACTCATCAACACGTGGTATGCGTTTGTAGGTCCAACGTCCGCTTTGTGACTCATCCCACCGCTGCTGCCATCGGCCTATTGTCAGCAGTCATTCAGTTGCTTTTTCTACTGGTGTAGGCCGTGTTCCTTGCCCGTTATAGAGCCGAAACATTTCATCTGCCAGGAGGTTCAGAGGTATCTTTCTTGCTATTACGCAGATTGCATCATCAGACACCGTTCTATATGCGCAAGCTACACGCAGCGCGCCTTGCCTGTGTGCCTGGGTGACTTCCCGTAGATTAGACTTTTTGGTCCCCGCCCAGACAGGCGCTGCAAAAAATCTCCAAGATATTTGGTGCCTCCTAAAACACTCAGGCTAAAAAGCCCATTGAATTTACAGCTCTGGAAGGAGTATATAACCTCTACCCTCAAGGAGGAACGTAGAAAAGTATCAGAAATAGAAATTGGACAGAATAGAGACAGAGGCAAAGGTATATTATCATAGTTAGACCTGTGAAAATTTTCTTGACTCTTTGGCTAATCTGTAAATATCTGCCAGTTTTGAATATTACATATTACACATTCTCACGATATCGGAACCCAAAACTCGCAGCCGTGCTCTAGCAAAGGCCGGACACTCACAGAAAAAGTGCTCAGTGCTACCCGCCTCCTTCAAGCAAGACAGGCACATAGGATCCTCAATGATTCCAATGGTGTTCATATGCGGACCCTATGGATTGTGTCCTGTCATAATACCGACCATCAACCCTTCCTTCCAAGTTTTAGTAGAAGGTTTGACAGTTGTCTGTTCGGGCTTGTCGCAAAGCAGTTTGCAGTTCTGCAGCGTTCTAGACCGGACCATCGCTCTTTAGATTGTAGATTGCCTACATAATCGCTGTTCCAATTCATGCTTCGTGAGGGAACTTTTATATATTGTATATAATATAAGAATGAATGTTTGTCTGTATGTCATCAATGAACTCAAAAACTACTGGACCGATTTTTATAAAAATTTGTATATATATGTATTTTTCCGTGGAGAAGGTTTGTAGAATATGCTCGTTGATGCCAATCGCCATCGGATGGCGCTGCAGAGTAGCAACTTCTGCCCCATTCAACCGCATTGCGTTTGACAAATTTGGCAACCATACGATCACAAAATAATATTGCACTGGCTATTGCATCATCTGGAATTGCGGCAACTCTTTTGGATGGTGGCCGAACAGCGCATTCAGCAAAAACTGTGGAATGGGAAAAGTACTCCAAACGTGTCAAATTGTCATATGGGACGAATGTACAATGTCTCACAAGAAAGCATTGGAAGCGCTTGATCGTACTCTGCGAGATTTGAGAGGAAACAGACGGATCTTCGGTGGCGCACTCATTTTAATGTCTGGTGATTTTCGACAAACACTGTTCATTATACCACTTCAACACCCGCTGATGAACTTAATGCATGTCTTAAATCATCAATTCTATGGCGTCATTTATAGAAATTCACTTTGAAAACTAAGATGCGTGTACAACTACAACGGGATGCATCGCGTGGAAATTTTGTGGAAAACAATTATTGGATATTGGAAATGGGCGAATGGAAATTGATGAATCTACACAATGTATCACCCTTCCAGAAAATTTCTGTAAGATCACAAAAAGCATCGACGAATTGGTGCAAACATTGCACAAAACTACAAAAACCATCAGTGACTCAGTACGCGTGTTATCTTTGTAGCCAAAAACATCGATGTCAATACCATAAACGTCACCATTCAGCATGGAATACCCAGTGAAACGACAACATATAAGTCCATCGATACTGTGGAGAATGAACACGAGGTTGTCAACGATCCAACTGAATTCTTGATTTCTTTATCGAGGCAAACATTTTGACTGGAAAATTCAAAGGTGAAGATGTACTGTTGTTACATATCCCAATGATCCCGACAGATATGCCATTTGAATTCAAACTTTTACAGTTCCCCGTGCGACTCGCTTTCACAATGACTATGAACAAAGCACAAGGACAATCGTTACAAGTGTTTGGATTAAATTTGGAGAATCCATGCTTCTCACATGGGCAGCTCTATGTGGCTTGCTCACGTGTCGGAAAACTTTCTGATTTATTCGTCTACGCACCAGATGGAAAAACAAGAGCACTTCAAGAAACATCGAATGAAACTAAACTTTGTAATGTCACAATTTTTTCGAAATAAACAAAATCAATAAAATGGTGTAGGATGAATTGAATATTTGTGTACTGATTTTTCTTTAAAGTTATTTTTCTTAAATTTATTTTAGTTGTTGGCGTAGCAACACGCGCCGGGTACAGCTAGTATATATTTATATATATAATTAGCGGGTACACCCTTTATGGGTGTTTGGTTGAGCTCCTTCTTCTAGTTGTGGTGTGCGTTTTGATGTTGCTCCACAAATGGAGGGCCCACCCCGAACGGCAAATATTTTTTATGAGGAGCTTCTTCATGGTAAAAATACAGTCGTAAGTTTGCCATTGCCTGCCGAGGGGCGACCGCTATTAGAAAAATGTTTTTCTTAATTTTTGGTGTTTCACCGAGATTCGAACCTACGTTCTCTCTATGAATTCCGAATGGTAGTCACGCACCAACCCATTCGGCTACAGCCACCGTCGAGGGAACTTTTAAGGCTAACAAATCCGCAACTCCCAAATTTGGTAGGTGTCCTTTCCGAACTTTGCTCAAAAGGCACTCGCACGTTGAGACTTGGCATTAGTCCATTTTGCAGCAGTTATCTGACCAATGAGGTGGAATCATCTCAGCACCTTCTCCTCAACTGTCGTGATCTGAGGGGTTAAGATTTTTACGTATTGGCTCTCATTTTTTTGCTGCGCTGGAGAAGTTTATCTACCTGATGAATTTCAACCATAGGAAAAATATGTTTTATTACAAAGTTGTTTTAATTAACAGAATTTTTTTCAAAAACAAAGATTTACCGAATTAAAAACATGCATTGGCATGACTCATGCGCTTATTCTCGCAAACTATCTTTGAAACTGATGTATGTACGAGGGTATACAAATGAATTGCAGTATATGCGTATGAACGTTCGTTAGGGTTGTGTCACCTCTTTTTTGTGTGCGGCTGTGCGTGTGTATGTATGTGTTTAAGTGCATATTCGTGTCTCACATTGCCTCCTGACCTATTTTCGCAGTCAGCCAGCTATACAGCTACCAGCCACCAGCCACCAGTCACCAACTACCAGCTTCTCAGCTCAACGCCTACGCAATCAAATGCATCCCCGGGAATGTGCAACACATTGAGCATTTTCGCTTTGCACACAGCCAACCTCACATCTCGCACCACTTGTCTCTGTCCCACACACCTTCCTGCATCGCTTACTTCATTCATTCGCTGTTGTGTACCGTTCGATGCTGCTGCATTCGGTGTTTTTGCTATTGCATTGCCTTTCACATAATTTTGCGTCAATTCCGTTTTGCGGCACCGCCTTTGGCAATTTCGTTATAGGATTTGTTGTTATTTCTTGCTTGTTGCCAAACCATTGTGTGAGATTTCTAAGTTTGATATGAAAAATTGAATAGCATAATAAAAACAAAAACAAAAACAAAAAAAAGCACAATACATAATTTCATTTTCCGGCGCCGTTGTGGAAATGATTTCAAGAGCGGATTTTGCTAGAAGACAATTTAAGTTAAGGTAAAACTAATAAAAAACGTTATTTGGTTTATATGAGGCATGCAATTTGTTGCCGTTTTTCAGATAAGGTGCTTTTTTGAAATTATTTTATACAGTCACTCGCACCTTATTTGATACAGAGACGATTGTTTTGTTTTGGCTGTTCTATATTTCGTAATATTTTGCGAAAATGAAAAAAAAAACAGATTATGCAGATATTTTATTTATTTTTTTTTATTTCTTAACGTAAAATACAAAAAAGTGTCGACTTATTTCACTACATATATAATTGGTGCGTACACCCGTTTTGGGTGTTCGGCCGAGCTCCTCCTCGTATTTATGGTGTGCGCCTTGATGTTGTTCCACAAATGGAGGGACCTACAGTTTCAAGCCGACTCCGAACGGCAGATTTTTTTATGAGGAGCTTTTTCATTGCAATTCAAAAAAAGTATCTGTATCAAATTAGGTGTGAGTGACTGTATGTATCCCGTGAGGAGTTGCCTGATCTCCCATCGGGCGCGTGCCAGGTGGTGGTTAGGGAAGTCCTGGCATCACGCGAGTGGCTTTCCCTGATGGGGTAGGTTCAACACTCGTGTGATGACTCAAAGTAAGCATAGAATCAAGGTGCCATCCGCGAACCAAACTGGCTAGGGAGGAGTCCCGAATAAAAAGCATCCTTTGTAATGGACAACATAAAGGATATTACTCCAGGTGGTGGCCACACAAGTGGCAGTCCACCCGCTTCGGTGGCAGGGGCATAGATTCTGGAGGCCCCAACCATTACCAAAGTCTCTCAGCTTTATGAGCGATAGCGCATCCTGGAGGAGACGGGGGTTGCTATCGCAATCTCCTCTTCTTCAAAGACTGAAAAACGTTTCCCAGTTTCGGAGGGCCTGAGTTGTGAGATCTCTTCGGTGGCGGCACGACCTCCCAAAGAAGCCGGGAAATCGAGTCAAATGATTTGCATACTTTACCACCAGTTTGGTAATTTTTCACTTTGCATGGAAAATACCACTCTTCATTTGACTTGTCGAAATCTATTCGTGAAGAGCGTGGCAAGGAGGGAGAGAAAAAAGCGGCGGGCAAGGCTCATGCGGGAGAAATCCTCTTCTTCTGCGTGTGTGTCTTCCAAAAGATCTCGATCGGCGGAAGTGACACCCACGGAAGCTACCGAGTCCTCGGTGGGCAGGGGCGCTCCCAAGCTGTCTCGCTCTCGAGGTAAGCGGAGAAGGACGGTGGCTGAAAGCAGTACACCTCCCTGCCCAGCAGCTCCTGCTAATGGCCGAACCACGACTCCCAAGGTACGAGCGCGGCCTTACGCCAGTTAATGTGGCGCGAAAAGGTTCTGCTGAGCCACGTCCCTATCGTCGCCTCGACAAAAAGTCCAGCACAGCTGTCTGCACGGCGAAATTTTCGTCAGTGGACAATGGGGAGCTGAATTTTTGCCCAAGCACATCCAAGAGAAGGCTGCTGGCCCACGAGCTGTAGCTATGATTGGAAAACTGGGGCCTGACCATCAGCTGACGGATGCAGAAATCAAATACTGCAAAAGTCGACTGATGCGTCAGGTTATTGCCTCCGGTTCTGAAGCCAACGCGAAGGGCTATGAGACAAAGGACGGCACCATAAGGGTGACGTGCTCTCTGGCCAACTTCGAGTGGATCAAGAACGTAGTCAATAACGTGCTCCCATGGGTACCCCTCGCTTCGCGGTCTACAGCGGTCTTACCCCAATGCGATCCCTGACTTACTGCTTCCTTAGCCAAGATGGGAAGGAGTCTGTTTGCCGGTAGACTAAGGAACAGTACAATAAAATGCCTTCGGGTATAGAGAATATTGAAAAACTGCGCTAAGAATCCTATTTCTAGGTGGCGCATATAGTTTGGCGTGCTTGGAGGTAGAAAATGATTTGTTTTTAGAGAGAATCGCAAAGTTTCTGTACTGGCACAAATCTAGCAACACCCCATATCTGAGCACCCTAAAACATTATCGACCTGGACGTAAATTAGAACATTTTCAATTTTTTGGAAATATTTTTCCTCGGATTGTTTATGTATTTCAGCCACGTAGCATTTATTGCAAGTTTAATCTCTGAAAGTTTTTTATCCAAATGTTTTATGTAACTGAGTTTAGAGTTTAACATAATTCCAAGATTTTTATATTCATTCACGATTTGAAGGGGAACACTACCGTGAAACCAATGAGAGCCAGCAGGAATACTTGGGCATTCTCTGAAAACCATAACTTTAGATTTTATCAGATTATGGACAACTATACGAAGCATGCGCCAGACTCGGTAAGCCATCAACCGTTTGGTGCAGCCTATGGGCTGGAGGAATCATCGGAGCTGGAGGAATCATTGGCGCATATTTCTTCAAAGACGAGCCTGGCGCCAATGTAACAGTGAATGGCGAACCCAATCGCGCCACGATAAACGATTTTTTAATACCGGAAATTGAAGCCCGCAGTCTTTACAATATTTTGTTCCAACAGGACGGCGCTACTTGCAATATAGCCCGCGAAACAATGGATTAACAGAGTCGTCGTTTCTGTGGGCAATTTTTCCCCCGTCTCGGACCAGTGGATTGGTCACCAAAATCATGTGATATCACACATTTAGACTCTTATTGTGGGAGTATGTTAAGGTTTGCAAAGTCTTAATGCTTTGTGGATAAACCTCAAGCTTCGATTAAGGCATTGGACGCCAACATTACTAAAGCTATTCACGAGATACCGAACGAAGTCCTCGAGCGAGTCATTCAGAATTTGTGTTTACGGATAGCCGAATTACGGCGCAGTTGCGGCCAACATTTGAAAGGAAGTATCTTTAGAAAATAAATAACTTGAATGGTTCCACACAAAAATAATAAAGATTGCTCAATCAATTTGATATTTGTGGTTTTATTTTAGTTTTAATTTTGGACATCGCGAAAGCTTTTGACAGAGTATGGCACAAAGGACTTCTATATAAGCTAAAAAACATTTTACCACTTAACATATTTAATATCCTTAAAAGCTACACGACTGATCGACACTTCTTCATAACATACGACGATGTGTGCTCTGTTATCTTGACGACGTCAGCTGGAGTACCTCAAGGAAGCGTACTGGGCCCCATACTATACTTAGTATACACAGCAGATATACCAACGCCAACTACTCGAGGATCAATGATAGCTACATTTGCAGACGACACAGTTTTAATGTCAGCTAACCCCAATGAAGAAGCAGCAACAAAAACACTCCAAGCGTCGCTTCATCGGATGTTGTCATTGTCCAAGCTTCTGCGCCATACGTTAGGACGGGCATGATGAGAGTCTTGTAGAGGGTGAGTTATGTTCGTCGAGAAAGGACTTTGATACTCAATGACCTACTTAGTCCAAAGTAGCTCTTGTTGGCAAGAGAGATTCTACCTTGGATTTCAGGGCTGACATTGTTATCTGTGTTAATGCTGGTTCCTAAGTATACGAAGCCCTTTACAACCTCGAAATTATAACTGCCAACAGTGACATGGGTGCCGATATGCAAGTGCGCCGACTGTTTGTTTGCTGACAGGAGGTACTTCGTTTGGTCCTCGTTCACCACCAGACCCATTCGCTTTGCCTCTTTATCCAGTTTGGAGAAGGCAGAACTAACAGCGCGGTTGTTAAGGCCAATGATGTCAATATCATCGGCATACGCCAGCAATTGTACGCTCTTAAAAAATTGGGCCTGAGCGATTAAGTTTTGCGGCTCGTACGATCGCCTCCAACATCAGGTTAAAGAAGTCACACGACAGCGAGTCAGCCTATCTGAAACCTCGTTTGGTATCAAACGGCTCGGGAAGGTCCTTCCCAATTCAGACGGCGCTGCTGGTGTTGAGCAACGTCATCTTACATAGCCGTATTAGTTTTGCGAGGATACCAAATTCAGACATCGCGGCATACAAGTAACTCTTGTGCGTACTGTCGAATGCAGCTTTGATGTCGACGAAAAGATGTGTGTGTCGATTCTCCTTTCATGGGTCTTTTCCAAGATTTGGCGTATTGTGAATATTTGGTCGATGGCAGACTTTCCAGGCCTAAAGCCAATCAGTTGGTTGACGGTGGGCTTCAGCCTTTCACACAATGCGCTCGCTAGAACCTTCTAGGCGATATTAAGAAGACTAATCAAGATTAATCCCGCGTTAATTGGCACCAATTGCAGGATCGCCCTTCTTATGGATTGGGCAGAGCACACTTAAATTCCAATCGGCAGGCATGCTTTCATCCGACCATATTTTGCATAGGAGCTGATGCATGCACCTTACCAGCTCCTCGCCGCCATGTTTGAATAGCTCAGCCGACAGTCCGTCGACGCCCGCGGCTTTACTGTTCTTTAGCCGCGTTAGCGCTATTCTCACCTTGTCATGGTCGGGTAGCGGAACGACAGTTCCGTTGTCGACGATTGGGGTATCGGGATCTTCACATTCTCTGTGACATGCGCAGCTGTCACTATTTAGTAGGTTCGAGACGTGTTCCCTTCATAATTTAAGATTGCTCTGGATGTCAGTCACCAGTTCGCCGTCTTTGTTCTTACGGGAAAACGCCACGGTCTTGAAACCTTCTGTAAGCCGCCGAACTTTCTGGTAGAATTTTTGGGCGTTGTTCCTATTGGCCAGCATCTCAAGCTTCTTGCATACATTTCTCTTCCTTTTTTAGCTCTCGGTAGCGATCCCACATGGCTCGCGTTGCGCTCGATCGCAGCGTGGCTCTATAGGCAGCATCTTTTCTTTCGGCGGCAGCATGACATTCCTTGTCGTGCCAACTGTTTTTTCGGGCTCGCCGGAATCCGATTTCTTCTTCGGCGGCGGTACGTAGAGAACAAGAAATGTTGCTCCATTGCTCGTGCATGCAGGTTTGTTGGGCAGTACTCTCTGAGAGCAGGAGTGAGAGTCGAGTGGCGAATCTTCTGGCTGTCTGTTGTGATTGCAGCTTTTCGATGTCGAACATTCTTTGCGTAGGTAGATGTACGTTTTTTGCTGCACAGAGGCGTGTGCGCAGCTTGGCTGCAACAAGGTAATGATCCGAGTCGATGTTGGACAGAGGACAGCCAGGTAGCTTGGTGGATCTTTTTATGCTGGAATCTGGTGCTGCAGACTACCATGTTTCGGGCCCCGGCGAAGTTGATCAGCCTCTGTCCGTTACCGGACGTTTCGTTATGCAGGCTGAATTTTCCGACTGTGGGACCAAAAATTCCCTCCTAGCCCACCCTGGCGTTGAAGTCGCCAAGCACGATTTTTATGTCGTGGCGGGGGCAGGGCTCATAGGAACGTTCCAAGCGCTCATAGAAAGAATCTTTGGTCGCATCGTCGTTCTCTTCCGTCGGGGCGTGGGCGCAAATTAGCGATATGTTAAAAAATCGCGCTTTGATGCGGATTATTGTGAGACGCTCGTCCAGCGGAGTGAACGACAATACTTGCTACCAAAGACAATAATGTTCTCTCCCAAAGGGAAGGGACATTTTAATTCCAAACCCTAGCACCAATTACTTATTGTTAATATTAGCAGATTGTAATTTATAATGGAAATAAAAAAAATTTTAATTTAAAATCCAATGCCTCTAATTTGATCACCCTTTATAATGTACGCAGTTATGAAGTGAAGTGTAATTTTGATTGATGGCTTCAGCAAATGTTACTCGTCAAAGTTTGCTTTAATTTTTTATGTATGTAACTGCCAGCGGCTTTTAATTTCTTTCAAATTTACTTTTTTTTTGTGTTTAGAAGGAGTCAATGTGATGTCATTGTTTTGAGAACACAAAAAAAAGCACTCTGCTTATGAAATCTTTTCACTTTTCTGTATAAATATTTATTACTTACAAATAAACTTTGCTCTGTTCGTTTTTTGCGGGCCATCGACCAAATATGTAGAGCAGAGAAAACAAAAACAATGTTATTCCGCGACTCATCAGCTTTCTTTACTTAACCAAATTAACTTCTAAAGTGATACCAACCCACTTTCTACTAAAATACACATTCATTATGGTAATAAATAAACGGTTACCCGGTTTCTAAAACTGCCGTAGGCTGTTTTCCAAAGCCACAGCCAACATTTTAATCTATAAGTAAATAAATGGAGGGTATCAAATTGCCTCGAATTGAGTTTCGATGAGCGTAAGATTTTCTCTAACTGCGCTTCTTCTTCTTCTATCTGTTGCGGCTTTTATGCATAGATTTGTATTTTTCAATTTTCTTTCACCTATTTACATATATTGAAAAGCGTGGTATGAAATTTTATTGCCACTTTAACACTGATTAGATTTTATTCTGTATTTACAGATGGAAGGTAGTGCGTAAGGCCTCAATGTCATACTCCCACAGCTGATGCATAGCAGCTCAACATTCGTTTGCACGCAGTTAGGCAGTTGGGGTAAAATGCGGAGATGGCAGAAACGCAAATTTACTGTAATGGCTTGCTGCTGCGATTACACAATACCACTCGTAAAACCTTAGGCCATGCAAAATAAATTTACCCATAAAAGACCAACACAAAAAACCAAAAAAAAAAAACAAATTCATTTGAGCCATCATTTGACGTATCTAAATTTGTCTGACGTCATAACGTTGAGGAAAATCGGCAAAAACAAAAATAAAGTACGCGTTACCCTTCGTACAAGGACTATTTAAAACAGCAAACGACAACCGTTATGAACATCGGCATGAGCACGAACCTGGCTAACCAAACACAGCGGAAGGCCGCCGCTTTGGCAGGATGAGTGGAGCAAGAAGCACATTTGTATGTATAAGCTATTGGAGCTATTTGACGTCATCGTAGAAGCTGCGAAGATTATGTAAAAGCTTTATCTCCACCTGACTGGCTGAGAGATAACCCGAGTGAGGCAGAGAGAGAGAGAAAGAGAAAGAGAGACAGTGCGCGCACGAGAGCGTTAATGTTCACAGGCAATAGTTTTACTATTTGTACTGTGTGCGAGTGCGAGTAACTGGGAGGCAAGTGAGGCGCATTGCATTGAGTAAGGAAGAGCGTGAGATTGTGAAAATAAGAAATGAAAAATGGGCTTTATAGAGTGAGAAAGGTATTTATATACAAGTAACATAGAATTTTGTTTATGTTTCTAAATATGTCAACTTCTTCCGGTAGTGCTCAGATGATTGGTGCTCAGGCTTTTGCAAAATCAGCTGCGATGAGATTCAGCACAAATTCATATATCAATTGCCACTGTTCCGCTTTGGTCGAAATAAAGCTCGGTGAGTCCTTCTATTAAACGAAAATTTGCTACTGCCAAAGAGCGGTGAGCCTTAGCCGAAAAGCGAAATAATGAAATGGGACGGAGGAGGAAATGGAAACAAGGATGATATAAAATAGCAAAAAACAAAAAAAAAGAAATATTGAAATATTGAAAAAAAAGATGTATCAAAAATAAACATAAATATTGAGTAGTGGTAGAGGAAGCGTCAGGCAGGCTGGCAGGCTGGCTGACTGGCTGGCTGGCGTGTTGCTTAAAGCTACACTTATCCATAGGTAGGTGAGTGAGAACGTGATTTTTATGAGCTTTTCGCTTGAAGGCTAAACAAATATTTCTTCTGTGGAAAGTCGAGCGTAGGGCGGAGGCTTCACTCGCTTCAGGTTGTAATAAATACAAAATTTTTGGTGGTTTGTTGAAGTGTGCATATATGCCGTTACTTTAGTGTAAGTACGTCACATATTTTTATGCCTAAATTCATATTTTTCTTTTGTTTTTGATTGTTCGTAAATATTTTCTCAGCTTAATTTCTGTTTGCGTTCATGCATTTTATTATCTAACCGTTAAGCTGAGGCTCTGCGCTATTGACATTTGATTAGCGGTCAATAGGATGAAGGCATCTTAATAAATTTCATGTATGACTGGAATAAATAATTACAGAAATGAAGCGAGAAATGAACCGAAAACGTGTAAACTAACTTATTTTACCGAAGTTCTGCCGGTAGCGGAGTTCGACGATGGAGGAGCGCAAAAACCAATTAACAAGTATGCCAGTTGGCCCACCGGATATTGGCAGAGAAGTCATAAAATTGAATAAACGAACTTGTGAAGGAAATTGTCTGCGAAGAAAGCACAGCTCATAAGTAGAAGCTCATAAAATAAACAAATAGTCGCCAAATAAAATAATTTTGGCGAGTAAAATAATTTTTGGTGAATATTTTTGTTAGATGCATTTCAATAAATCCTGTTGTGATTGGTGTGTGGGATTTTAGTAAATTGTAGGGGGGTGAGGAAGCGGCCTCGGTATTCTAGCGTAAGTGCACTAGCCTGCTATCCCAGAGGTTGTGGGTTCGAATGTTACGTAAAGCACGGTTCTCGCACTTTTCCAAATTTACTTACTTTCCCTGTTTCTAAAAAAAAAAAATCTCATTCCTCAACCCCAAATGCTTATCTTTCCTATTTTCCCGCCGCTGGTAAAATCAGCAAAAACAAAGAAAGAACACACAGTTACACATGGCATCAGTGGCGGCAGCAAGGGAAAGCTGCGCAACTGCGGCAATAGCGCAGACACACTAAATTTAGCGAAGTCCTCAACCATTTGCGCGATCCTTCTGGCAGAAAAATATGAAACACAGATGGCGCTCCAAGTAGGAAGAAGGCGTTGTTCCTAAGCAACGACAGGTGGGCTTTCCTACTATTTAGGAGTGATAGCGGCAGGCTAATTACCTACCTCGTCAGAAATCAAAATAGATTAACGAAACCAACACAAGACTGAGTCTTGTCGAGACCCTATGCTTCCGAGAGTAGTGAATAAGGAAAAAAGAAAAAGGGGATGATCAGTTGATAGAAGAAGGTGCTTTAAATAATTAAAATATTATTTTTATTATCTGCTATCTTGCCGGCTGGAGGCGTAAAGTGCCGATATAAATAAATTCCATTGGGGTCGATTTGCAGCTTTTGACTTTATCTGCGGCCAAGTGAGCGAGTCGTCAGGTGTCATGAATTCGTCATATAGGCTTCGTATCCATGTTCCTTGAAGGCGCCGTCCTCTTCGGTGAGAGCGAAATATTAAAATATGCAAACAAAAGTGTGCAATAAGATTGTGCATTCGAGGCTTGCCCAAATAAAAATATGACTTATTTTTCACGCAAAAAAATGTATTTTTAACAACCCCTTACCGAGTTACAGCCTGTCGCATAATGTCTCGCCAGGTTTCTCTGTTCTCCGCACACCTTTTTCAGTTTCATAAGCCAAGAGAAGCTAGGCCATCCTCAATTTGGACCTTCCACTGAACGCGAGGAAGTCCTTTTCGCCGTCGATCACCAATTAGCGTTTCAAACGCCTTCTTCGCCGGAGCAGTTCGGACGACATGACCCAGCCACCTTAGTCGCTGCAGGGTGACCCGTTTGACTACGTCAATATCTTCGTAAAGCTCATACAGTTCGTGGTTCATTGGAAAAACCTTGCGAAGAATTGTACTTTCCTCTCGAAAATTCCAAGAACGGCTGCATCTGATTGTTTAACTGTCCAGGCTTCAGCGCCATAGATAAGCACCGGGATGATGAGCGTCTTGTAGAGTGTTGTTTACGTACACCGAGGGAGGACTTTATGACTCAATTGCACACTTAGCTCAAAGTAGCATCTGTTGGCAAGAGTTACCATTCCTTTGATTTCAAGGCTGACATCGTTGTTGCTGGTAACAGCGGAACCAAGATATATGAAGTCCTTGATCTCATCGAATTTATAGTTGCTAACTTTAAACTGTTGTTCAAGACGCCGTTTGGCCCTCGCTTATCACCACACCCACCTGTGCGAACTCCTTTTCAATAGCCGTAAAAGATACAGCGACATCGCGCTTGGTATGACCGATGATGTCGATGTCATCAGCATACGCAAGGAGCTGGACACTTATAGAAAAAAGATCAGTTAAGTTCTACCCCAGCCCAGACTACAAAGTTGAAGAGATTATACGACAATGGACCAACTTGTATCGGCATCAAATGGTTCGGATCAGGTCTTTACCTATCTTGACATAGTTTTTTGCTGCTCAACGTCATTCTGTATAGCCGTAACAGTTTAGCAGAGATACCGAACTCACAGATTATGCGATATAGTTGATTGCGAATCGGGTTAGCAAAGGCTGCCTCGTAGTCGACGAATAGGTGGCGCGTGTCCACTTTGTACTCATGGGTCTTCTCCAGAAACTGCCACAGTGTGAATATTTGGCAGACGGACTGAAATCGTACTGGTAAGGCCCAATTAGCGTTTGGGTGTAAGGTTTCAATTTATCACATAGCAGGCAAGATAGAATTTTATATACGATAGCATTAAGGCTGATCCCTCGCTAGCTGGCGCAGTTGTTCTTCATTATATTAACAGCTCTGGGTAGCTGTAGATATCTACCTGTTCGAGGTCTCTCAATGGTATCAAAACGGCGCTTTAGTGCTACTTGGGAAGTACCAGAGTGGTACTTCAATCAAGATAAGAGAAAGTTCGTTGA
This sequence comes from Anastrepha obliqua, assembly GCF_027943255.1. Lineage (NCBI taxonomy): Eukaryota > Metazoa > Arthropoda > Insecta > Diptera > Tephritidae > Anastrepha > Anastrepha obliqua. The sequence goes on from NC_072893.1 coordinate 26,975,619, forward strand.
AGATCATGCTAGCGATGCCGACGTGGCAGCAGGAGTAAACAGCATGAGACAGCTGTACCGCACAGTTGGCTGCCTAACCAACCAGCAGAGTAACAGCAACCAGCTGATCAGAGATCTGAGTGGTGTTTTGCTGACTTCCAATAATGACCAGATCCGCAGATGGAAGGAACACTTTGAAGCATCTAACAACACTGCTCTTAGCAGTATGCCTAGCTTTGAAGTAGGCAGCACAACAACCAGCAATAAAATAACAACATTCTGCCCCAGCCTAGCGGAGATTAAGGATGCAATTAAGAAGCTGAAGGTCAACAAAGCTGTAGGCGAAGATGGCATACAGCCTGAACCAATGATTGCCGATCCGCAAATATCACCGGAAATTCTCTATCCCCACGTGGTGGGGAGCAATGAAAAGTTGCCTCCGACCTGGACAAAAGGCATCATCGTAAAGCTGACCAAAAAAGGCGACTTGCGTGACTGCGGCAACTGGCGAGGAATAACCCTACTTAACATCATCTACAAAATTGTAGGCGCGATCATATAAAGCAGGCCCAAAGATATCGAACGCTCCTAAAGAGACGAGCAAGCTAGTTTTCGCGCTCACCGAATCTGTGTTGACCAAGCCAACACACTTCGGATTATGGTAGAACAATCAGTTGAGTGGCATTCGACACTATCAAACGAGATGCAATATGGCTGACACTGAGTAGAAAAGAAGTTCCCGCCATGATAATCCGCCTCCCCAAAACCCTCTATGAGAACTCCGAACTGGCAGTGCTTCACAAAGGCGATATTAGCGACCCATTCGCTACCAACGCAGGCGTAAGGCAAGGTTGTCCCCTTGTCCCCATCTCTTCGCCATCGTCCTTGATGACGTCATGGCCCTGCACAAAAAAGGCATCGTATGGAGTTTCACCAGACATCTTGAAGACCTGGACTTCACCGATGACATCTGCCTCCTCTCTCTCAAACTCTCTGACATGCAAGCGAAGGCGGACAGAATAGTCGCGCTGGCACGCTCTGTCGGTCTGGAGGTCAACATTGCCAAGACCAAGGCTATTAGAGTTAGCCACAATAACGCAAGGCAGATATCGGTTGACGGATGCCCGGTGAAATTCGTCGAAAGCTTCTGCTAGCTCGGCTACATCATCACGGCAGATGGTGGAGCAGATGAAAATGTCAACTGCAGGCTGAACAAAGCAAGGGTGGCATTCGGGCGAATGCATACAGTATGGGCGAGTTTCCGGCAATCTGCATGCGCACTAAACTACGAATATTCGGCTCATGCGTGAAGTCCGTATTGTTGGACGGAACCGAAACATGGCTGGTCTCTAATACCATCACACAGAGGCTACAATCTTTCGTCAAGAAATACCATCATCTGTAGAATATTCTGGCCAAACACCATCAGTAACGACGCACTGTGGAGATGAACGAATGACGAACTCATTCGTAGGCAAATCAAAAACAGAAAGTGGCGATGGATAGGTCACACGTTGAGAAAACCACCAGATAACAATACGAGCATGGCACCTGAACTGTAACCTACGAGGTCACGATCGGCCAAAAAACACTTGGATGGGGTGGTGTTGCGCGAACTAGCAGATGCCGACTTCTGCTGGGCGATGCAAAAGCAACAGCACAGAACCGTGTACGATGGAAGAGTCTTGTCGAGGCGCTATGCTCCAGAGAGGAGTGAACAAGGAAAAAAGTGCGAAGTCGGTCAAAAATCGCATTGATTTCTGAGCATTTTTTATATGGAAGAAAAAGTTAAATATCTCAGCAAAAAAAAATTTCAAGAATTAATGAGAATTTTTAGTCACTTGAAACTTGCATTTTATTGTACTAAAATTTAATGGGCTATAGAAGTGCATGCTCAGAATATTTCTAAATATGCTGAATACAAATTTTCAAATTTTTATGGATTTTTGGGAAGTTTAGAGACTTGAGTTATGTGGTTTTGTTGTAAATGCATTATATGTACAGAGTTGTCCATATTCGACTGACCCATCTGGCAACCTTGTATCTTTTGCCAGAGACGTCAGATCCCTTAATGACGCGTTGGAAGCGTCAGTCCAAGCAGATTTTTACCATGGAACAGTATACGCCACGCGAGCGCTCCCAAATTGTTGAAATTTACATTCAACAAAAGAAGTCAATTGAGAAAATTCAACGTGCGTATAAAAAATTAAATAATGCGAAAAGTGCGCCTTCTAAGAACACCATTAAACGTTTGTACGAAAGGTTTTCGACTGATGATGCTCTTTCTAATCCAAAGAGGCCAACGCAAAACCGACCACGGCGATCGGATGAGAATTCTGCTCTTGTACGGGCCAGTGTTGAGACGTCGCCAAGGACATCCCAAAATCGCGGTTCTCAGCAGTTGGGCATTGCTCGGACCACTTTACAACGAATTATCCGCATTGATTTGCATTTATTTCCGTATGAAGTTCAATTAACATAAATATTGTTGCCTGCGGACAAGCCTCGTCGATTGGAATGGGCCCAAAGAGTCATCGAAATCCGTCGGGTCCGTCAAATATGGGCAACCCAGTACTTACGTCTGTTACATATGAGCGTAGTCACTATTACACGTACTTTTCTATGACATAGAGGGAACCTCAGTCCTTCATGGTTTTTGTGAAAAGTCAGCTGTCTGTCAAATTCAGTCGTCAATTGAGTGGTTTTTCGAAATGAGTGCTGTTTACGCCTTTCGCTTTGAGGCAATTTTTCTATGTTTGCATGAAAAAGGACCCAAATTAACGCAAACTGCTGCTGCGAAAGGTATGGGGAAATCGAAGCAGGTTGTTAGCAAGTGGATAAATCGCTATAAAAAGATCGGTAACGTTGATGATTTTCCTGATTGTGGAAGTGCAACCAAAGTCTCAAAAATAGACCAAAAAAGGTTTTCGCATTGTTCTCGAAAGATCCAACTTTGACTTTACATGGAGCTGCTGTGAAATTGAAAGCAAAAGGTGTTGACATATCTTACAGAACGATTCGCAGGCACTTGCTTGCCAATAAACTGAAATATTGCAGTACTTTGGAAAAAGCAATGTTGAGTGCAAAACACGTTGAAAAACGAGTGGAGCGCAAAACGGAGTTGTCACTTTAGATTGGCCATCTCAGTTACCGGATGCAAATTCCATAGAAAATGTGTGGAGTCTGATGAAAATGCAGCTTCGCAGACGCAAGCCATGTAATTTAGATCAACTTTCTCGACAAATTCGGCTAAATTTGGAGGTATTTTCCTGTAGAGTATGCAGAAACACTAGTGGAAAGTATGCCCGACGGTGCCAGACCATAATTGACAATGCAGGAGTTTGGACTTGCTACTGAGGTATTTGCATTGAATATTGACGACCAAATAATCAATAAATTTGGGAATTTTCGAAAAATCAATTTTTGTTATTATTTAACAGTGACCACGCTCTTATGTAACATACTGTAGGTATATGGCAAAAAAAAAAAAATTATAAAAAAAAATTAAATAAAAAATAAATTAAAAACGAAAAAATATTTAAAACTTGGTAATTCATCGTCCTCCTCTTATTTTGAACACTGGTGTACACACACAAATCTTGCATCTGACTACCAGCAGAGCTTTCGCTCTTCACACAACTACACAATGGCAACTCTTCGTATTGGAGTTGTAAAGAGTGAAAGCGAGAGAAAGCGTAAAAGGAACGCTGGAATGGTAAAATGCAGGAAGGACTGAAGTTTCAATTATTGTACGAAGTAGATAAGGCACGACTGCTGTTGCTCTTTATATAGGTAACACATACACAAGCACACACATGCACAGTTACAATTGTATAAGTACATACTTTGTAAACTATATGTTTTGCCGGCGACAATTGCATTGTGTGCATGTAGTTGTTGCAACGCTCCACTGTATATTATTTAATGTAGTTATGCGTGGGTTCAACTGGGAAGTATATAGCACAAGCCCATAGCCAGACGTACATATATGTGTGTATGTATAAATGGGTTTAGGTGAGCGGGTATGTTTGAGCTGAAATCGCTGCAACTTGCATTTTCTGTGTCAGTGGTGCGCGCTTGGCAGCTTTTGTTATACGACACACAAAACTCACACACACACACACATATATATATGCGTGTGTTTGTATGCGTAAATGTAGTGTAATGTTCTGTTATGTAGCTGGTTGTCTATTGTTGCAGCGAGTGCTATGTATTTAATAGGTCTATGAATAAGTTCGTGCGGTTTTTTTTTCGAAATTTGAATTTCGGATCATTCCCATGGCTTTTAAACGTTTGGAAATGGTTGATTGATCAACTCCCAAAGTTTTTGCAACCTCTTCTTGCGTTTGAGCCGGATCTTGATCGAGCAATTCCTCCAATTCGGTATCCATGAACTTTGGCGGCGCGGCCAAAATCACCACTTTTAAAGCGTGCAAACCACTTCTGGCACGTTCGCTCAGCTAGAGCATGCTCACCATAAACTTCCACCAAGATACGATGACTTTCGGCTGCTTTTTTCTTCATATTAAAGAATTCCCCGCAAAAACACATTATTTGGCACGAAATTCGACATTTTCAAGTGTGGTAAAAATATTGTTGTTTACGCTTCAAATAAAAAACTTATACTGACGTTTGTGCCTTACGACAGTAGCTCTCCAATGAATGTTTGGAAATGTGGATCGATGGAATAATAATCAAGTTACGCCATCTGTTGTAAAACCGCACGAACTTATTCATAGTCCTATTACTTACTTTAAACCTTTAAATGCTTGAAAAAGTCAACGTTTTCCGCAATTGTTGCGATTTTATAAAATTACTGTTGCCTTGCCCACACTATCCTGATGGATGTGGTGCGCATTTATATGCAGCTGCATAATACATAGTATTTGTGTGCACTTACATAGGCACATATGTGTATGGCTGCATGTGTGTGTGTGCCCCATTTTCGTTCAGCAGAATTGTGCCGACATGTTGCGTATACGCACTGCTGGCTGCGGGCGTACGACTTGATATCAGTGAATATGTATAGTGGCCGACATAACTATGAATACCCCTTTAAGGGGGGAAGCTGGTCTAGAATTTTGAAAAAATCGAAAAATTTTTTTTGTCTTAAAAGGGGCTTTAGGGTCTTAGAAATAATATACCAAATGAGGGATGCCAGCAAAAATGTCTAAATGCCCAAATTTTTCATTCGACGGCAGTGCCTCGCAGGTATGATTTTACAATACTTACAACTTTAAACGCGTTTTTCTCGAAATCACTTTTTTTAAACTGGCCGAAGACATAACTCGAACAAATCTTTACCGATTCTTACGAAATTTTGACAATACATTCGAAATACCTTTCTCCTGAGACGTACGTAGGATTTTTTATTTATATTACATAGTTTTTTTTTTAATCAACAATTTTATGTCGTTCTTTATAGTGAAAATTGTAACTTTTTGTTCAAACGTGCACCATTTCGCGAAAAAACAAAATATCGAAAAAATCCTACGTACGTCTCTTTCTGTTGTTATATAGAAACTAAAAAAAATTTATTTTTTGATCCAGGACAAAAATTAAGGAGTTTACGTCTTCGGCAATGGACCCACTAGAAAAAAAGGCGCCTTAGGGGAACTGCTGGACAGTGGCCATTTTGAAATTAATTCAGACGAAAAATTTTGTATTTGTACCATGAAAGCTATATTATTAAACCTATTTCACAGATTTTCGATTGATTCCTTTGTTGAGTCAAAATAAATTCATAAAATATGCCCATTTTTTGCGCTCTAGACCAGCTTCCCCCCTTAAGAAATATTTTGTTATGGAAATAAGTCCGTAAGCTGCTCCTCGATTTTTAAGATTGTACACATTATTTTTCTAGGTGTGAGCTAGCAAACCAGCGCCGTTAAAAATGTGCCGGCACAACAATTTGGCAGAACAATTTTCACTAATTGCGTCTCAGTTGCTTTTCGGCTTGGGCAAATGTGTGCATACCACTAAAATATCCGCGTGTGTTGTCCTTCGTTTTAAATATTTCCCAAATTCGTAGTGAAAAGGTAATGGAAAGAATCTTTTGGTGTTTATTTTACCTTATATTTTACAACAAATATACTTTTAGCATATTGTAATGCCTAAGTCGAAGGAAATAAGCATTGATTTAAGAAAACTAATTGCTCAGGACCACAAAAATGCAATGGGGTATGGCAAAATTGCAAAAAAATATAATAGATGCAAGTCAACAATCCAGAGAGTTATAAAAAGTTTGAAAAAAAATGGCGGCTTTGCGAGCGCTCCAAGGGTAATCAATTCTCGCGATGACACGCAAATAGTAAGGGAAATTAAGAAAAACCCGACATTTTCGGGAAGGTTTATTAAAGAAAGTCTTCAAATTAATGTAAGCGAGCGAACAATTCAGCAGAGAATTCGTGAAGAGGGCATTTCCAGTCATTACAAGATCAGGAAACCTTACATCAGCAATAAAAACGTGAAAGCGCGACTAGCATTTGACAAAAAGTACTTCAATATGCCATTGAGTTTCTGGGAGAGGGTTATATGGAGCGATGAGAGTAAGTTTGAGTTTAAAAATACAAAAAGAAGAGAAAAAGTGTGGCGACAAAGTAATGAGAGGCTCCAATCAAAGTGCGTGCAAAGCACAATTTAGTTTGGCGGTGGAAGTGTGCTTATCTGGGGCTGTTTTTCCTATAGCGGTATATCAGATCTGGTACATATTGATGGAAAAATGACTAGGGAGTCCTACGCTAATATGCTAAGCACATTCCTAGAGCCCTCGTCACTAAGAATGGGTCTTGGACACAATTTTATCTATCAACAAGACAACGACCCCAAACATACCAGTCGCGTAGCAAAGGAATACTTTAGACAAAACTTAATAGAGCTTTTAGAATGGCCCGCTCAAAGCCCCGACTTAAATCCTATCGAGCACTTATGGCAATATTTAGACGAAAAAATCGATCCAACAAGTTGCCGCTCAAAGAAAGCAGAATTTTTTCAGAAACTGCAAGAGACCTGGAATAAAATACCTGAATAGCTTCTTAAGAGATTAGTTCACAGTATGCCACGCCGCCTTTTGGCTGTAATTAACGCAAAAGGCGGCAACACTAAGTATTGAGTCATTTGCATAACGTTATTGCTTTTACTATTACTAGTAGGGTACAAGGGTACGAAAATTTTGTTGCTACAAGTCTCTGGGCATTTATAAAAAAAGAGGTTGTCTGTAAAGTCGGTTTTTCAAAAGAAAATTTTAATTTTATTTGTTTGATAGATATTTTGTATGGATATAGAGAATGAGTTAACATTAACATAACATAATATACTTTAACATAACATAACATAACATAACATAACATAACATAACATAACATAACATAACATAACATAACATAACATAACATAACATAACATAACATAACATAACATAACATAACATAACATAACATAACATAACATAACATAACATAACATAACATAACATAACATAACATAACATAACATAACATAACATAACATAACATAACATAACATAACATAACATAACATAACATAACATAACATAACATAACATAACATAACATAACATAACATAACATAACATAACATAACATAACATAACATAACATAACATAACATAACATAACATAACATAACATAACATAACATAACATAACATAACATAACATAACATAACATAACATAACATAACATAACATAACATAACATAACATAACATAACATAACATAACATAACATAACATAACATAACATAACATAACATAACATAACATAACATAACATAACATAACATAACATAACATAACATAACGTAGCATAACATAACATAACATAACATGCTGTTCAAGCAAGGTAACGACGCATGAGCAAGATAACGACGCATTTTTTGGTGCGTGCAGCCGGGTACATAGAATTATAAGACGTTATCACGTCAAAAAATATGAAAATAATATTTTGTTTTTGGAATTGAAATATTTTGATTGATGTTTTTATAATGTTACTATATTATAAATAAATTAATAAGTTAATCGAAATTTGAGTGATATAATAGAAAAAAAAAATATTTGTGTTTGAATTTTCCCTTAGGTAGGGTATGCATATTTATGTCGGCCACTGTATGTATGCGTGCGTGTATATGTACTTGTACGCTTGTAAATGGGCGATGGCTACTTTGTTGTGCACCAGGCTTCAAATGTTTTTTGCCTCAATTGTTTAACTTTGCTATTTGAGCCGTATACGGAACAAATGTCTGGATTACTGCATGAATTGCTTCTGTGATTATTTCAATTAGTTCAGCGTCTGTGCGTAACTGGGCGTAGCTGTCCGACTACACAAATTTTTAAGGCCATGCAAACTACAAATGCATACGATTTCCGGCGCTTTCAGTTAAATATTTGTATGCGCGCATGAATATATTTATCGAAATGGTCCATTTACTGTTCTGTCTTCACTCGCTTTGTGGTGGCTTTTCGCCGCAGCTCCTTGCTACATTATATCAAATGATGATTTTGTTGTTGCTCTCGATACTCCGTTTACTATGACTGTTATTGCAGCTACTTCACCTACTTCGTTTGTTGCCAACAACAACACCGGCTGAGGCTGCTGTAAGTGTTATCTACCTGTGCGGCGCAGATGGCAGCTGCTGGGCCTGACCTAGTAAATGTCTTTTTGGGATACCTTTTCACAGTCGTAAGAGCACAAAAGTGCATACAAGCGTACATAAATGAATTATCTAATATATAGTACATAAATGTGTTACCATGTCTAAGCATAAGTATAAGTAAATATGTACGTATGTATGTGTGTATGTGCTTGCGAGTATATAAATAAGTACCTACATCATTTTTTTGTAAAAAATAAAAATAATACATACACACATATCTACTTACTTCACTATGTACCTGTGTGTATGCGTGTTTTTTGGCATACGTTTCATGGCAATTGTCATGCCCTGCGCACTGCCAGCCTTGCCACTCACAAGTGTTTACCGCCTGTTGTGTCGCCGCAATATAGTACCGCAAAGCTGGCTTTGATTTCTATTTTTTTTAATTTTAATTTTTTATTGTTCTTTTTTCTATAGCTTGGCTACTGCATAGCTGTGTAAAAAGGTTCTTTTCCCTTGCCGCTATTGAAACTTTTCGCCTACCTCTCGCTTTAAAATTGAAATTTATGAACATGAAAGGGACCTTTTCCAGTTGCCACATTTGTTTCCCATCTTAGAATTTTCAACAAGTCCGTTTACTGTTCCATATTATTGCAATGTGGCTGTTACTATTTGGTTGCTGCTTGCACAGTGTGTTAAATAGCTGTTTTTCTGAATTAATTTTCTGTTTCTGATGTAATTTTCATATTTTCTATGAAAATACCCTATGACCCCACCCGTATTCCATCAAGGGAGGAGTGGACCGGTGGCAACACTTGGGGACAGGGCCTAGTTAACCTGTTCACGGATCGCTCGAAGTTGGACAGTAGGGTTGGAGGAGGAGTATTCTGCAAAGAACTCCCCATCAAACTCAAATTCAGGTTACCGGATCACTGTAGTGTGTTCCAAGCAGAGGTGGCGGCAATTAAATAAGCTGCTGACTGGCTACTTGCTTGCGTAATAACTGTTAAGAAGGTAAATATTTACTCCGATAGCTAAGCGGCAATTAGGGCCCTAGGCTCTATTATGGTGCATTGGAAACTGGTCAGGGAATGCCTGGTCTCTCTCTCTCGATTGCATCAGAATTCTTCGATATACAGGATTTGATTGAAAAGTAATGTGCCTTACCGCGCGGAGCGTCTGCCAAGCGATTAACCGAATTGGCTGGTGGGGGAAAATGATCGTTGCACCGCCCCTTCCACTAGAAACCGGTCCCAGTTCGCTGGCAACAGCGGTGCAGTCAACATCGCTCCGCGCGTGAAAGCTGTTTTAAAAGTATTTCAGGATTTTGCAGTGGCGAAAATGCAGCGATCGTTCGAGCAACGTTACTCGAACAAATTTTAAGTAAAGCTAAACAGTTTGTACCTCCAGGAAGCACTGTAAATGCGGCCTTTTACAAAGAAGTGCTCCTTCGGCTGAAAAACCGCGTCGCCCGTGTTCGGCCCGATCTCGTCAACAATTTGACCCTTCATCACGGCAATGCGCCGGTGCACACCGCCTTCCTCTGCACCTCTGCACCTCTGCATTGGCCAAGATGGGGGTTCCGGTGCTTCCCCACCCTCCCTACAGCCTAGAACTGTCCCCTCCGGACTTCTTCTTGTTCCCGCGCCTGAAAAGAAAGCTGAAGGGGAGGCGTTTCGACTCCGTCGAGGCGATCCAAAAAACTGTGACAGCCGAATTGAACGCGATTCCGGCGGATGAGCTTAAAACATGTTTCCTGCAGTGGAAGGACCGCTACCAGCGGTGTATTGACGCTCAAGGGTCCTATTTTGAAGAATATTAGTTGTATATATAAGCCAAAAGGTTTAATAAAACTGCTTAAAAAAATAAGGCTTATTACTTTTCAATCAAACCCTGTAAAGATAATTTGGGTACCTGGTCACAGTGACATTGCTGGAAACTGCGACGCCGACGAGCTGGACAGACAAGGGACCTGTGAGGTAGTGTGCCCGCGAAAGGAGAGGATCGGGATCCCCTTGACAACCTGCGCTCTACTCCTGGAAGGAGGGGCTTTGCACCAACTCAGCGAAGCCCTTCTGGCCACGTTTGGATAGGAGGCGTTCGAAGGATTTTCTGATATACATTCCGTGAGACTTGGAATTACTTCGAGTCCTTTTTGCGTCAACTGTATGGAGGATGAGGTGGAATCATCTCAGCACCTGCTCCTTAGCTGTCCAGCTCTCGCGGGACTAAGATTCAAGCATCTTGGTTCTCACTTCTTTTCTGCGCCTGCTGATATAGCAGGTCTGGATAACAAAAATCTGATGAACTTCATCAGCAGCATAAAGAGGCTAACACAACCGCAAACTAGTCACCGTTCATAGTCCACAAGCACTCAACCCTCCCCACCCCTTTCCCTTTCGTCATATCGTCCTTTTTCCTTCACCTCTTTTTCCAAGTGGGCCCACTCTCTGGGCAACCATTACTACCTAACCTAACTTAACCCTATGATCAAAAAGTACCGGGGAGGTGATGTTGAGTGTTTTCTTCGATTACCAAGGGTTCCATGAGTACCTTCCATCGGGCCAGACAGTCAATAAAGAATATTATTTATCCTTTTTGAAGCGTTTGAGAGATGCTGTACGTCGCAAGCGGTTGGAAAAGTGGAGAAACAATTGTTGGATTATGCATGATGATAACGCGCCATAGCACCGAGCCCAAATTGTGCTGGATTATTTGACCAAACACCAAGTAAATACCATCGTGCAAGCACCGTATTCACCTGATATGGCCCCGTGCGACTTCTTTTGCTTTCAAAGTTAAAGTTACCACTTCGTGGAAGGAGATTTCAGTCGATAGAGGAGATCAAGGAGAATGCCACGGAGGAAGGCCATCCCTTCGTCGACCTACCAGGGGTGCATGGAGGACTGGGTTAAACGTTGGCGTATGTGTGTTGCCTTAAGCGGGTCATATTTGGAAGTAGGTAAAATAAATTTGCCTAAAATTTAACTCTGTTTTATAACTCTGTTTATTTCAACATTCCCGGTACTTTCTGATCAGGCTCATTCTGTTAAATAAATCGAAATTTCAAACTTTATGCAATTTTAAAAAATTGGTAAGGTTAGGTGAAGTGGCTGTCTTAGGACGCACCTAGACAAAATAGAGGCCTCTTGTGATATCACAAGATCCCATCCTTACTCCTCTTGGTGCTTTTTAAAACATCCTATGGACTTTATAAATCTAGTCTGGTTAAAGTGGTAATTCATCCAGAATCCAACTAGCGTTTCCGCACCATTTTGTTGCCACATCCTCGTTAGCAACTTGTTTAACTTGTTTGTTGACAGATGTTCGGGACTCTCGAACAACGGTTGCCCAGGGTTCACATATTCTTCTTCCATACGACAGGGCATTAATAGAAAAAATGCAAAATGGTTTCCTTTTTCTCAGGCTGTTTACAACTGTGGCGGTAGGTGTTGTGACGGATGCCCATTTTGGATGCTTGCTCCCCGACAGGCCAAAAACCCGTTATTACTGCCTTGGGTCTCCAGGCGTCCCGTCGTTTCATCTTTGTCAATGTTGACGATTACTTAAGGTTGTAGGTGGGCCATAACGTTCTGCTGATTTTGCATTTCGTCTGGTCTCTCCATCTACAATCCGCGATGCGGAGGTATTTTGAGGAAATCATATTCTTGATTGCTCTCACCAGTGTGAATACCGATTCTGCAAGAGCATTATTCATGGCAGATCCCTCTCTTGACACTTTATCTGCTTGTTCATTACCTTCAATGTTCCAATGCCCTGGGGCCCAGATTAAGGTAACTTTATGGTTTTTACTCACGGTGGTAAGGCTACTTCTGCTTTGTTCCACCAGTTTAGAGGTTGTTTTGGCCGAATCCAGTACCTGGATTGCTGCTTGGCTATGCGAATGAATATTTATATTACTCTTAAAAGAGAGATCAGCGATTAATAACCTACAAGCTTCCCCAATTGCCAGTACTTCGGCCTGCAAGACACCGCAGGAATTAGAAAAACGTACAGATTTTTATAATTTTAAGTCCATGGGAATATATATCTGCTCCAATACCACAATCTGTAGTGTACATTTTTTTTAGTGAGAATCCATTACTCCATTCCTCCTGAGATGGAATCAGAGTAGGAAAATGTCTGCTGAAAGTAACCGGCGGGACGATATAAACAGTCCTTATCGAGGTATTCTGAACTTTTCGGTCCATAAGTTTTTTCCCTGCCAACGGCCCGCTTCATTTAACTTAAATGTACTCATGGTTGCCATCTTCTTGATATGTAGATCCATCAGAATTGACTGTACCGACCAGACTACCGATCCGTATGGTAGAATTGGTTGTATAACCGCCTTATATAACCATAAAGTATACTTGGGTTGAAGATCTCATCATCTTCCTAGCATTTCTTTACAGACATATAGAGCAATTTATGCCTTTTTTACCCGTTCTGCGATATTTAATTTTCAGCTAAGTGTGGAGTCCAGAATTACCCCTAAGTACTTGGCGCTGGGTGAAAGTGGGAGAGTTTGGCCGTTAATATTTGGTAGGGTAAAAATTGGTACCTTGTATCTGGTGGTGAAAAGCATAAGTTCTGTTTTATGCGGGTTTAAACTTAAGCCACCGAGTGCAGCCCAAGAGTTAGGCTCGGCTGGCGAACTTTGAATGATCCCACTGATCGTATTAGGACACAGTCCTGACACCATTAGCACCACATCATCAGCGTACGCCACCATTTTCACCCCACCTCTACTACGTTTTATTAAGATTTTGATTTACATTATCAAGTTAGGCTAATTAATTTTATACATACAACACCCGCGATGCTGTCCAGAAAAGTGATTCCGAGCAAATTCAACTTTCTTCTTCACAGAGCCGTGCACCCGCATAGAAGGTGTTCAACTTTCTCTTCCTCTTATACATCTCCACAGCCTCTGCAGAAGCCAAAATATGGTGCTCGAATTCGACGGAAAGTACACCACCTTGAGAGGTACTCCTGCAGACCGATCTATGCATCGTCCAAAACCTCAAAGTCGAATTCACGCTTCTGTTAAGCAGCAGCTACTCGATAAATTCACTAAGTTCTGGGAAATGTACAGAGCAGACAGCGTGACAATTATTTCCTATTTAATAGATTCTTTCCATTTCAATTCAACCGGTCTAGTCGGGACATGTTCTTCGATTTCGATGTAACTCACCTATGTTGCTTTCTGGTCGAAATAATGAGACACGTATTTTTTTGTTTGCCCGAAAAAATTTTTTTTTCAAGATTTATCGGCACTTTTGGTTTTCGGCTCAAAATGGATTTTTTTCATTATGTAGGGTTTTTCAATAAGGGCGGGTAGATGTTGAAATGGAATAAAATGGCGTTTGCTGTGTGGCACGTAGCGCCGTCCTGCTGGAACCACATGTCGTCTAGGTCCATATGGTTCAATATGGGCCATAAGAAATTGGAAGGACCACCACGTCTACCGAAAAATGGGCGCAATGCGCGCAACGTTTGCGTTAATGAACACTCCTTTTGATAATAAAGTTTTATCATTTGAATGCGCTGCTCAATCGTGTAACTTGCCATGATGATTTGGCATAAACAACTGAATAATAAACAAAAGATTTGACAGATGTCACCAAAACAAAATGGCTGCCACAGGGCGCCAATCTACCCGCGCCAATTGAAAAACCCTTTATAACAATTTTTTTTTTAAATGCTCATAACTGAGTCAAAAATGAACCGATTTTAATGATTCTTCTTCTAGCTAACAAACAAAAAATTTTCATTAGAACTTTTTTTCAGAATTTCTTTGTTTTAGATTTTTTCGGAAAATTTCAGGTAAGTAGTTTTATAACCCATTGCATTTTTCTGTGATTAAGTGCAAGTCTTAAGTTCTCAAGCAAGCTCAAAGTTCTGGTTAATTTTTGATAATGATTTTCCCTGACGGTGTTGCCCTTTTCCACCAAATGAGGAATGCATAACTTTTTTTTTATTAAGAAAAATATCAACACAGTATACCAAAGTTCAAGTCAACGAAAGCACTTTTACTGAAACTGCGTTCCTGTTTTTATATGCTGCATGCCTTTGTTTTTTGTTAAGATGCAGTAAAGTAAAAGTACCCAAAAAAAATATGTGCATATTTTTGGTACTTTTGCCACAAATTTACGAGGGATGTCAATCCCGATATCTCGGGATTTATAATTTTTAAATCCCAAAAGTTTCGGGATTATTTGTGAATCTCGGTATTTTCGGGACTCGTAATTTCTAACGCAGCTTTTGAAATGGGGACATAAAATCCTTTTTTGTAGCGAAAAGGCAACATTGAAAAGCACTTTCCGTTTACTACACTTTTATGGTAGAAATCAGGTGGGATTTGAGTGTTCAATGTCAACTTTTCAAATGACTGATAATAATATTACTGAACGGCTATTCACTTCAAGTAAATATGTATGCTTATGAAATGAGACGTTTTTCGATTTCAAACATTTATTAACAAAAAATGGTTACAAATTTAATCTTCAAAATAATAGCCATCGCTAGCGACACATTTTTCCCATCTCTCAGGCAATTTGTCGCCGCGCCAAAAAAATTGGCCGTCTTTGGTCGCAAATCAATCATCCAGCCATTTTTTGGCTTCTTCGTGAGAATTGAAGCGCTGTTCGGAAAGTGCGTGGCCCATCGATGCAAACAAATGATAATCGGAAGGCGTCAAGTCTGGTGAGTAAGCCGCATGCACCAGCGGTTCCCAATCGTACGTCTCCATCAATTCCCGGGTCGCTCTTGTTCGAAGTGGCGGTGCATTGTCTCATTGTCAGTTCATGCGGCAGCCATCTTCCGACCTTTAAAATCATGCCCATGTCTTTCAAACGTTTGGAAATGGTTTTTGGGTCACTACCAACGGCTCTGCCATCATCTTCATCCAACAATGCTTGTAATTCGGCGTCCTCAAACTTTTTCGGTGGCCGGCCACGGTCCTCGTTCTCCACACTAAAATCACCACTTCGGAATTTTTCAAACCACCTGAAGCACGGTGCTCTACTTAGAGCATGCCCACCTTAAGCTTCTATAAGAATTTGATGGGCTTGCGAAGCGTTTTTCTTCAATTGATAACAGAAAATCAACGATGTCCGCAAATCGTAGTTTGAAGGCACGAAATTCGACATTTTTAAGAGCCACAAAAATGCATTGTTGTATGAAATGTAACAAACAATGAACTGAATATTGTTGACAGATGACAGACGAAAAAAAAACAAGCCATTTGGGAAGGTTTAAAAATACCCCTAGCGACATCTATGGACTAATAGCTGAAAGTCTCACTTCATAAGTATATACTTTAATAATAAATTAATATTTAGTATACAGGTTTTGGCCCGCTCAATATGGAGTGATAAGACTTGCGCTTTTCTCGACATACCTTAACCCGGCATTTCCACGAACTTTTTTTGTCTTATATTTTGTTAAAAAGATGGATATTTCTATATATTTTGACCTACTGCGCACGCAAATGAATCCCATTTTCAAATGCACTGCTACACGTTTCCGGAAACTGCGAAAAACTAGCGTTGCAAATATGATAAATCTGGGTCGCATACAGTACAGGATTCCTATGAAAGAGGAAATACAATAATTTTTGAACATGCTGTTTTAAAAAATTTCGCAAAAAAGCTGTTTTAAAATAAATTTATTCAAACTGTAATCAGGGAAAAAATGAATTTATGAAAATAAAAGAGGGAGATATGAGTTGAACTGAAATAAATCATAGTTTGGTATGATAATTTGCAAAGCACTTTACGCAAAGTCCTACATTGAATTTTATACATGCTGTTCGTCCATCAACTTTGCATTGCTCACCGGCATGATCACTACTTGGTAAATGCTGTCGCTAACCATTACAATTTCATAACCGCCTTTTAGCTGAGCTGGGTAAACATTATGTGAGACTCTCCGATTTGTCTTTAGCATCATTTTCGCTAGATATGTATGTTAATATCTGCAGGAAGCTCTATGTTAATGGCAATTGGTTCTCAGGCGCTGCGATTTTCGTGATCAGCAGTCAGATACCCATCGACCTCATGGTCCGGGAACGAATGGATGCGTGGGACTCCAAGAAGAAACACGTAATCACTAGCTTCCCAGAACGGAGACGCTAAACCATGCTGCGGTGGCAAAGCCGATGGGACACTGAACCGAGTGGCAGATGGACGGCGAAACATATTCCATCAATTGACAAATGGGTCCAAAGGAGCTTCGGAGAAGTGAACTACTTCTTAACCCAGTTCCTCTCGGGCCACGGATACTTCCGGAGTCACTACAATAACTCCGGTATAGGTACGGTATAGTTGAGTTACCTATACGGAGTTACCTATAACCGATTCCAAGTGCATATACTGCGAAGCACCGAGCGATGACGCTGAACACACGTCTTTTCGTTGTGACAGATGGCTGGTGGAGAGAAATGCTCTGAGGAAGCAGATCGGCGACATCGCACCGAGCAACATAATCAGCTAAATACTCGAACGCGGGGACATCTGGAACGCGGTAAAGAAATACATCGAGAACGTACTACGAAAAAAAAAGATTGACCTCGACACAGTGCAACAAAGCGAAGCCGCACAGATAGAGACACATGATGAAGAGCCTATAGCATGAAAGCTGGCTACAAATATGGTGAGTCCAGATGTGGGTGAATAGAAGTGGTCCTTATGGATGCCGTTCTGGGCCCTCCCGAAGTAATATAGAAAGCAGTTCCGGGAAGGGTGTCTCCCCAGAAGGAGAGGAGGGATCGTTTTAGTGGCCACACCGCACGACGCAGTAGGCGACGGTCGCTGTAAGTGCGAAGGCATTTTGAACCCTGCCTCACCCACCAAAAAAAAAAAGAAGTGGCAGTTGGCATATCAATTAGAAAGATTTTCATCTTCTGTTTCATTGAGCGCTGGAATGTAATCGATGTTGCATGTTTTGCAACGATAGCCCTCTGGAAGCACCCAATTGATAAATGCCAACAAAATATTAATGATATAAAATGGCATCTCGAAAATTTCGGGATCGTAAAAATCGAAAAAAATTCACTATTCCATACATACAAGCACATCTTGTAGAAAACATAGCTTAACAAGCAGAATTTACTGTTGAAATTTGCATAGCATACATTTGAGCGTTGTTGCTCACCATAGATTGGCACTCACACACACAAATGCAATTTTAAATTTAATGAAGTTTGTTAAGAATTCTGTTGTTTTAACTTTACTTATTTGACTATCCACGATTTTTTTTTTTTGCTAATGACTAATTCAGTTTATTTAAATCTCTCAATGTAGAAAATTTCTTGCAATAGTAAATATTACACAAAAATTACTGCTCCGGTAATAAAATTTTTTACATCGTTGGAAAACCTATGGATCGTAGGTGGTTTGTAACAAACTTTTTAGCTGCCAGCTGTTTGTGTTTACAAAATTGTGTAATTTATTCAAAAATAGACAAAGTTTTTGTAGTGCGGATAAGAAAAATCTATTTTTTATGGCGTTGCCACATGAGTTTTGGAAAGCAATTTAAAGTAGCAATTTATTACAAGTTTCATTAGAACATTAATAAATACACAGTTATTAAATGAAATGGTTTTAAACAAGTTCCAATAAGAGGAGAATTTATAGCTGGTGTTGTCATCTACTTTTTAGCAACAAAGAAATCGATTACAAAAATTTAGTATTTGTTGAAAAATTTATTAGTATGTATATGTATGTATCAATATAAATGTAAATATAGCCTTTAGTCATTATATTTTTACATGACGTTGCCATATAATTTAAAATGTAAATAAGTAACGAAATATAATTAGAGGTTAGAAAATGGTTATCAAGTATGTAAAGTACATTTATAATATAATATAAAAATTAAACGCAAAATGTGTTGGTAAGCGCATAACTCAAAAACGCATGGACCAATCTTAACAATTTTTTTTTTAAATGTTCCTTAAAGTCCAAGGATGGTTCTTACGGCCAGAAAAATTCGAATAATTTTCGGGAAAGCCCTAAAACAGCCCATTTCTTTTTCCCATACAAATATTGGGCGTTCGTGTGTGTGTGTGTTCGCGTTGGAGGATCTAATGCGTTCACACAAAAGTGATAATATCGAGAACCCGACCAAATTGAAAAGTCAAAAATGTAAAATATATAGATTTGATTGGCCTCGCAATATTCTTTCATTTGTTTTAGTTTCAGAACGAGTTAAGGAATGATTTCATTCACAAATAATAAATAAAAATAGTTAAGTAAATTCTAAGAATAATCATGCAGGGCTGAACAAATCCAAACATATTTTAAGAAGAACAAGAGACAAACATTATTAATTAATCTAGAAACCCCATTTTTCTCACATAGTCAATTGTATGATGCCTGGTCCCGTGTTGGAAAACCATCAGATTTATTTGTATATTCACCAGGTATTCAAACAAAAAACATTGTACATCATAAAGCACTACAATAAAAATAAAACAGATTTTTGTTAGTACTTATGATTCACTTGATTTACAATAAAGCGATTACTGAAACTTCTTATACATGTTTTATTTCATTATTCTTTATTATATCGGTTATTATTTCTATGTTAATAATAATAATAATAAATAATTAATTATCTCTATGTTTTGTCATTGAAGCAGCCACTTTATAAATACTTGTCGCCTTTAGGTTCCCACTACCTTAAGCTCCGCTCTTAATTTGAAGCCCTCTGGCAGACATCCCAGTCCGGGTTTATAGTGGGTCCCAAAAAGGTGGCCAAAGTCCGTGGAAGCGAAGATACTTAGGTCACCCGAGCTGACACTTTTCTTTAATTCTCCTTCAGCAGAGTAAAAACGTCTTAAGGTCGAAATATAAACTGCCACATTCAAAATCTCTTTGACAGAACGAAGTCTGTAGGATCCGCTAGTATCAAATAAAATTTCCTTTCTTCTATTCTTGTCTAATTTTTCATTAAAATTAAATATTTCCAAAATATTTAGAAGGTTTAGATTTTAGGTTTTTTTTTGGAAATATATGAAAATTTTTCTTTTATACTGTGAGAAATTAATGAAAAAACGATTTTTAAAAATTATTATTATTTTTTTTCAGTTTCAAGTAGTTCGAAATTCTCGTTGAATGTTGCCTTTTTTATGTTAAGGTATTGTTCATTTGCTTCCATATAAAAGAATTCCGAACTGTGCTTTATATGGAAGAAAATTGTCAACATCGCATGGAACAAAAAACAAACAAAAAAAAATTTTCCAAAAATCAACGCGATTTTTGAGCTACTTTAAAGTTTCACTTTATTGTAGGTACTAAAATTGAACGGGTGAACAAGCTGAAAATTTGAATGAGTTTTTTTTTAATTTCTTACGTTTTTGTAAATTTTGTACATAATTTGGAGCTTTGCACTATGTAGTTTTAAAAAGTTGAAGATTAATGAAATTTTTTTTCATTTTTTAAAAGTATGTATATTAAATTTTTACAAAGTGTGGAGTTGTAAGTTATACAGCTTTTGAAAAATTCAGAATGTTAATGATAATTTTTTTACTTTTTACATTTTTGTGAATTTTGTTTAGAAATTTGTGAGCTTTGAGTTATACAGCTTTTAGAAAGTTTAAAATTGGGGGCTTTGAGTTATGCAGCTTTTAAAAGGTTGAAAGTTTTAATGATACATTTTTTTATTATTATATTTTTTTTTTAAATATTTGTACATATTTTACAAAGTTTGGCGCTTTGAGTTATACAGCTTTTGAAAAATTGAAATTTTTAATGATAATGTTTTTATTTTTTAAATTTTTGTACATTTTTACAAAAAGTGGAGCTTTGAGTTATACAGCTTTTAGAAAGTTAAAAATTGGGAGCTTTGAGTTATATAGTTTTTAAAAAGTTGAAAGTTTTAATGAAGCATTTTTTTAATTTTTGTAAATTTTCATAAAGTATGGAGCTTTGAGTTATACAGCTTTTAAAAAGTTGAAAATTCTAATTAAAATTTTTGTGATTTTTTACAAAATTTGGCGCTTTGTTTTACATAAATTTTAAAAAGTTGAGAATTGTAATGATATTTTTTTATATTTTTAATTTTTGTGAATTTTGTTAACAATTTTTTGAGCTTTGAGTTATATAACTTTTATTATATTGGAATGCCCTTAAATTTTATAAAAGTTAAAAATTACATTAAAAAAAAGATAAATGTATTTATATAGTTTAAACTGGGTCATACGTCACTTGCCCATTATTTTTAATACAGGTAGAAATGGGAGATATTATTCGTTCAAGCTTTACTATAAATAAATGTTTTCAAGCTATTTACAAAGTAGAAAAACAAAATTATTCTGGATATTTTGGCTGTTAACTACTTCAAAAGTGTATGGCGTATCGATTAATTTTTTTATTTTTATTATTATTAATACTATTATTATTGTTGCTTTTATTTTCCTTTGCCCGCTGATTGCCCTCTATAATGAATTCATTGCACGCAATAAAGAAGGACAAAGGACAATTAAATATTACCATATAAATAAATGTGAACTATACCCAAGGACGACAGATTACAAGGTTTGACTCTTCGAAGCAAAATAATGTGGGAGTAACATCGCCTGTCACGTCATAAAGCTGCCCGCTCATGTCACACCTATTCTTACGCTCTCCCAATTAGTCGTTGGTCAGACGGCAGCGAAGTAACATCGGCGTAGCAGCTGTCGCAACCCTTATTACGTCAGAAACTCAGCTGATTCCTTCAAATTCGCTGAGAGCTTATCGAAGCTTTGATGCTGGCCACTTGTTTGCATTCTGTACACCGTGGAATGTTGAACAGTAGCAGCTATCAATGAAAACGAAAATATTAAACAAAAATTTTCTTTCGTCAAAAAAGTAAGTGTGAATTCAAAATTTTTCTATTTGCTCTTAGTTTTTATGATTATTATAAACATTGAAACTCAAAACAATGTTTCCTTTGGGATTAAAAAACGAAATTCCGAACACTGTTGTCAGATGCCTTTAAAATTGGCAGTTTCCTGATGCCACTTAAATAAAGCAAAACATCAGCAAACAAAACAAAAAACCAATTTCACAAAGTATTTAAAGGTGCCTGTTTGCCAAAAATTCGAAGTATTCGCTTGATAAATGTAAATTTATCTTAAATTCGATTGAATGTAAGTGAATTCTATAAATTTTTTCGTGAGTTGCAACTGGCGTTAATTAGAAAGTGAAGTGAAATTGAATCACTTGTTTGGACGCTGGCCAAATCACATGTCAGAAAGGCAAAGTGCGAATAATTTACGCCAGTTGATAGTCAACATAAGAAATTGTGAAGAGCTATGGCGGAATCTGAAATTTCATGCAAATAAATCAATTACGAAATTAACAGTTCAGTCATCGCTTTTACGAGTGTAGCGTTGCACTTTTGATATGATTATTTGAAATCTATGATTGCGCAACTTACATAAAACACAAAACTTTTGTTTACCTTTTCCATTGATTTTATTTTTAATTTCTTTTCATATAATTGCTTCTTTATTTTAGCACCCGTTTGGTTTGAGGAATCGGCATCAGATATTCTAAGAATAATATAATAGGATGCATGGATGAATGGATGAATGAATGATTGAGGTTTCCACTTCGGCCTAATGGCCTTTTGTGCCTTCCACTCATCACTGTACCTCATCCAGTTTACAGATAAACACTAAACGGCATTCATCGGAAGATCTTTAGCACCCTCTTAAACTCTTGATTCCTAAAGGCCGTTTTGGGAGTCCAACCACTACCTACTGCGGAAGCAGAGCTTCAGCTGCCTCACGAGACTAGCGTAACTTTGGCCCGATTGCGTTCTGGATATTGTAGTAGACTAAACTTCTTCCTATCCAGAATCGATCTCGACATGCCCAATATATGTCCTGCATGTGAAGGTATACCGCACGACACTAACCACCTATTCACATGCCCCCAAACCTCCTCACCTAACACCCATATTCCTCTGGACCCAACCTGTCGAAACAGCACGTTTTCTGAGTCTGTGTACATAGAAAAATATATAAATAGATACTTTATGGGGTTTGTACCTTGACCTAATCGCCTTTTGTGCCTTCTACTAATCACAGTACCTCATCCAAGCCCAGTTGTCTTACTAAGCTCAGGGTAGAGCTGGGCTGGATTAAGCGTATGTGCCTTTCCTCTGGTTGCAGAGTGTTCAAAATGTCTCAACCTTCTCCGCGTTATAGCGCTGCATTCCAGTAGAAGGTTCATTGGAGTCTCCTGGGATTGGTCGCAGAAACGGCAAGAGTCCATAGACCAAATCACGATCATGTGCAGATGACTTTGCAGTCTGCAGTGACCTGGATGGTTGTACATTCCATAAAGTTACTCGATACACTCAAGTACAAGTGAGGTTCTGGTGTCCCAGAACAATAGGGCCATGAGTGCCGCCTGACTTTCACTCAGAATATCAATACGCTCCGGACATTTTTGTCTAAGTTTATCTCTGACATACATCTCATCTTGGAAGATGCTTGGAAAACTACCCATCGGCACAGATCGGTTGGTTCCGTTCTGGGACCGTAAATTCCAGCACCTACGCCTTCTGCGGTCTTCGAGCCATCTGTGTACCAGTGCAGGGTACACTCCTTTCACTTTCACTTCAAATGCAGATCTACTTCAGTTCAACTTATTGTTGAGTTCAATTCTGCACTTCTTTTCGAATTTTATCACTTTAGATATATCATATCTGAGTGGGAGCTGCAGCTTTAGCACTTCCCTGGTAATATTCAGTAGGGTATGCTTGGCTGATTGCTGAATGTCTTTATGGATCGCCCACGTGATGCACACGCATGCTAAGCGCTCGATGCCAAAGCGAGCGCTCCGTATGACACCATTGGGCTTTTTACCATGATGTATATCCATCTCAGGATTCTCAGGTTACAGCCCCAAGATTTTCCTGCTAGACGTTTGTAGATCATGAGAGCCTTTGTTGCCTTGGACAGGATTGCGCTCGCATACCTTTTCCAGTTGAGCTTGGCATCCAGTACAAGGCCATTATACTTAATTTCGCTGACCAAATAAGTAGCAACCCCGTCTATGCTGATCACTTTCATTCTTGGTAAGGCTCTTTTCCGTGTGAAAGGTATGATGACTGTTTTGGAAGGGTTTATGTCCAGACCAACCCCAGCACACCATCTTTTTGCCAGGTTTAAAGCTCTTTTACAGCAACCGGATCCCAATCTTCTAATTTCGCGGGGAAACTATCTCACATATCATTTGACTGGACAGTGATCGTGAAGTCAGTCATTCTCTTAAAAGTTTCGAGTGCACCATCATCGAGTCCAGGGCCCTAATAGCCGCATGGCTGACGGAGTAGACATTAAACTCCATGATAGGTATTACACAAGTAAGTGGCCAATCAGCTGCCGCTACCTCTGTTTGAAATACACTTCAGGGGTCCGGTAATCTGAATTTGAGTCTGAAAACTCCTCCGCCAATCCGCCTCACCGCCAAAAGTCGAAGTAAATTGTTCAGTGTACTTCTGTCTCGATAATCCACGTCAAAAATAGTGTAGTAATAAATCATGGCATGACAATTTTTACGAGCTAATTTCATTTTTGAGCGAGATAAATTTTTCAACTCAGTGAAAAAAGAACAAAAAAGCTCTAATGTGAAAAGTGAAAATGTTATACAGTCCCATTTCGTTCTGCTTTTTGCTGCAAAATAGTCCCACTCAAGGGCTACGACGCCAGTGCTAACTCAGGTTAGTGTCGTTCGAAACTTTCCCGTAAACGCAACTAAACAAAAATGAGTGAGAAGTACGCGTAGCGTTTTGAGGCGGTATTTTTATGCATGCATTCGAAAAGGCCGAAATTATCTTACGCTGCGGCTGCAAAAATAATTAAAAAATCAAAAAGTGATGTGGAATCACCGGTATAAGGTGTACAAAAATGTTGATGACTTTTCCAAGCGCGGTTCGAAGCTAGTGACGACAAAGTGATCGTCGAACTTTTTAAGCGGGACCCTTCTTTGCGACTACGCCAAGCACGCACAATTTTTATTGAAAAGGGAATAGATGTGAGTATCAACACCATCGAACGACGACTGAAGGAGGCGAACATATCTTACCGTCCCACATAATCAAAACCACTGCTCTCAGGCTTGTGCTGTCGAAAACATGGAATTCGATTGGAGTAAGGTTGCTTTCTCGAATGAAGCATTTTTCTGGGCTTGGATTCTACTTAAACGAGCTTTGTCCACGAGCGCGCTATTAAACGCATGGTGAAAGTGAATGATTGGGGTTGCTTCCCCAAGCGCGGTTTCGGATGTTCGGAATTCTTCACCCAAAATTTGAACCCCAAAAAAATTGTCGAAATTTACAATCGAGGACTTTTGAAGTCGGTGAAAAAAATGTGTCTAGAAAGAAACAATGATTGGGTCTTGCAAGAAGATAATGACCCAAAACACCAAAGACGGCTCTGTAAGGCCTGTAAACAAGAAATTGGCGTCACAGTAATAGACTGACCTTCCCAGTTCCCACACGCTAGTCCCATTGAAAATCTGTGGGGAATTATGGAAACGAATCTGGCCGGAAAGCCAGTCCATGATGTAAAGCAACTCGTGCGTCAAGTTCGGAAAATCTGGTCCTCTTTGTCGACGAGCTACGCAGAAAAGCTGGTTTATGCCGAGAAGATGCCACGATATACTTGACAACGATAGAGACTTCACGGCTTATTGAGTAACTGCGACTTGTAGTTTTGTACATACTTTCATGTAAAAAAAAATTAAATATATATCTTTTATACTTCACGAATAATCGCGGCTCCATTTTCCGGCACAGACTGTATGTGAGTTTGTGCTAAAAAATAACAAAATTCTCGCTAAAAACATCGAACTACAGCTCACGCCAAATAAAAAGGGCAACATTCGCATAACCTCATTTATAGCCAAATATCGTAATTTTTTGCTCTTTCAAGACACACTACAATCAAAACGTGAGGTTATGGGACCATTCCGAGTTCCGATTCAAATTGATTACGTCAAAAGACTCTAGAAAAAGTGCAGTATGGATCTTGATTTAAAATTTGTTTGGAACTGTCAAGTCTAACCATTACCAGACTGGTCCTTATACTCCCGCATGGGACTGGTTGCAAAGTGAAAATTCTATGCACTCGCTCAGCTAGTATTTTCCAGCAGAGCCTTAATTCAAATAAACTCATCCATGCATGCACTCGTACATATACGAGTACGTACATACTACTGTGTCCAAAAAATAAGGTGACATTTGATTTTAAACTGCGCGCTTTGAAGGATTAGGAGAATTCTTTTTTTTTTTAGGTTGGTAGTACTGTGAGTGACATCTATGTCAAATTTCATGTGAAATATTCATTTACTGTTTGAGATACGCGTCGTTTTGTGAGCTGCTAAAAGTGAGTTTCTCGTTTTTTGCAATGTCGAAATTTGTTGAGCAAAGAATTTGCATTAAATTTTGTTTGCGGAATCAATTTTCGGATACGTTGAGGATGGTGCAGAAAGCCTTTGGTGATGAGGCTATGTCTAAAAAAAATGTTTACAAGTGGTATAGTGAGTTCCAAGCCGGTCGTGAACGTGTCGAAGACGAAGAGCGTCCTGGGCGACCATCAACCTCAACTGACGAAGCTCACGTCCAACAAATCAAAGATTTGGTGTTGAAAAACCGTCGATTAACGATTAGAGACCTTGCTGATGATGTTGGCATATCGAAAGGCTCAGTCAATACCATTTTGAAGGATGTTTTGGGCCTCAAGCGCGTCAAATCTCGACTGGTACCGAAAACATTGAATTTTTTGGACTCGTAATTCGTGATCATTTCATCAAAAACTCAACCCATATCGTTCCGCAACCACCGTATTCACCTGATCTGGCACCGTGCGACTTCTGGCTGTTCAGCAGGCTCAAAAGACCGCTCCGGGGACACCGTTTTGACACGATAGAGGAGATTCAAGCCGCAACGAAGACGGAACTGAAGGCCATCCCGGAAAGTGACTACAACCAGTGTTTCGAAAATTGGAAAAAACGTTGGCATAAGTGCATTGTGTCGGGAGGGGATTACTTTGAAGGGGATGAAATTGATTTGGAAGAATAAATAAAGAATTTTCAAAATAAATACAATGTCACCTTATTTTTTGGACACAGTATTATGTTCGTATAAATACTCGTGCATTACTGAATACAAATTTCGTTTAGGTTGTTTGTTTTGTTTTCCATTTCGCGTGCTGGCCTGCATGTGTGTAGGCGTCAATTTGTCTGTAGCTTTTAATTTGCATAAGTCTAATGGTCGCTTTATCATCGTTTCAATGCATTATTAATTATTTTTATTGCCGATTTTAATTGAATTGTTTTTGTTTTAATTTTCAATTTTCTCAATTATTTATGATGTGTATTCATGAAGGTAAATATTTTCATGCAGCTTATTGCTTTCGCTCGACTTTCTGCCTTTCACGAGCACTAAGCCATTTGTTTGTAAAGCGTAAATATGAATGGGTGGATGGGCAGGAGGTATAAAATGGTTGAATGAAAGTATTTATGACATTGAATTATGTATTTGCTATTCAATTAATGTATGTATGTATGTGTGTGTATATGTGATAATATAAAGGCTCATTTAAACAGTTCATGAAATATCTATTTATGTGCATCTGTTTGTATGCAGAAGGAACTTATTCTTAGTTCAAATTCTTGTAATTACAGATGGGAAGGATAGGAAATTGAATAGAACAATTAGAGTAATAATAGTACTTCGAAACTTAAGGCAGTTTGAGGATAGTTGTAATTACATTTTAAAAAAAGATAAACAAAATTGTAGTAGAGAACTTTTGGAAATTATGAAGCCTTTCTTTTGCTCAGTTGTTTGTATCCAAATTGATTAATATATTCAAAAACCTTGAACAATTTCTATTCCATATATGCATGCCTCTTCATTTCTTGAGTTAAGTTGTAGTCCCCTAAGTCTTATCTGAACAAGAGCAGAAAGAGAAATAATGGCTTCGGAAAGTTACTTACAGTTAGTAACATAAATTTTGTTTGACGCTAACGCTTTCCTTAATATGTAATCAAAATATTTTATACATGGTAATTGAGTACTGGGATAAGCTTTCATATGCGCCTTAATTTAGCTGTAAATTTTAGGTACCGTTGTCCACGCTTTGCTTTGTCTTTGATGCCAGCGAAATTTATGTCACAAAAGTTAGTTTACAGCAAACGATTGTTCAATTAGCATAACATTTATTTTTACCTATTGATTAAAAAAGTTAAAGCTACGAGGGGTGCCTTTATATTTCGGGATTAGAGAACAAAAACAAATTTTAATCATCGAAAATCACTTTATTGTTTTTCAAAATATTCTCCATGAAGATCTATACACTTTTGCATGCGTTTGAACCAATTGTCGAAGCACTTTTGCCACTCTGAATGAGGTATCTCCAAAACATGCATTCTGAATGCCGCAATCGCTTCTTCAGGTGTCGAAAAACGTTGACCTCTCAGTTTGTTTTTTACGTACGGGAATAAAAAGAAGTCATTCGGTGCCAAGTCAGGGCTATACGGCGGATGACCCATTAATTCGATGTTTTGGGTGGTCAAAAATGCAGTTGTTTGAGCCGATGTGTGAGAGCTCGCATTGTCCTGGTGAAGAGTGATCCGTCTTTGGCGATTGGTTTTCCTAATTTCTTGGAAGACAACTGGCAAACAAATGGTTGTGTACCACTCAGAATTTACTGTTCTGCGTTGTTCTAGTGGTACGGTTGCGACATGTCCAGTTTTTCCGAAAAAACAGGTGACCATTTGCTTGGAAGTGCTTCGTGCGCGAAACAACTTTTGTTGGATTTGGCTCATCTTGAAACACCCATACAGTCGACTGCTGTTTACTTTCAGACTCATATGCGTAAATCCATGATTCATCACCTGTCACGATGTCATAGGCGTGTTTCGAAGCTCCGCGATCGTATTTTTTGAGCATTTCCTTCGACCAATCGACACAAGCCTTTTTTTGAGCGATTGACAAATTGTGTGGGATCCAACGCGAACAAATTTTGTTGACAGTCAAATGTTTATGCAATATTGAATGTATGCTGATCCCACTAATGCCTAAAATTGTCTCAATCTCACGATAGGTCACCTGACGATCTTACAATATCAGTTCGCGCACAGCATCAATGGTTTTCGGAACAACAACTAATTTTAGACGACCTTCACGAAATTCGTCTTGGAGTGAACTACGACCACGATTGAATTCACCATACCATCGATAAACACTGGTCCTTGATGAAGCTTCATCGCGAAAAAATGAATTAAGTTCATCCATGCAATGTTGCTGAGCTAATCCACGTCGAAAGTTGTAAAAAATAATCGCACGAAAATGTTCACGATTTAATTCCATTTTTGGACCGAGATGAATCTTTTAAGTTACTGTAAACAACACAAATAGCGCTGGTATTTCAAAACGTTCTGAGTACGTAAAAGCCAAAAAATGTCAAACTTTGCGATACAGCTGTCAGTTGCCAGCCAAATCCCGACATATAAAAGGCACCCCTCCGCCGTTCTTAAGTCCCAGAGAAAAAAGCTTAGTCGTACGGAAAATCAGGACAAACCCCGAAATAAGTGACCCCAAATTGAAATCTGAAGTTGAAACTGAGACTGGAAAACAATTTAGCACCCAAACTATTCGCCGGGTTTTGCATAGTACTGGTTATCATGGGCGCAGTGTTAGGAAAAAGCCCTTCGTGAGCAGTGTCAATCGGAGTAAACGGATTTCATTCGCAAAAGATCATGAAAAATATGACCAAACGTTTTGGAACCAAGTCAGATTTTCTGATGAGCGTAAGTTCAGCATCTGTGATTCTGAGGGCCGTGAAAAAGTTTGGAGAAAAGTTAACGCGGAATTGGATACAAACAAAATGACGGACACTGTGAAGCATGGAGGGGGCTCTGTGATGGTTTGGGGATGTATGGCTGCGAACGGGGTTGAAAACTTGGTATTTATCGAGAAAATATTAGGGACCGATATGGTTATTTAAATATTTTGAAAAAAAATTTAAAAGAAAGAGCTACGAAATAAGGCCAGCAGGATAACGACCACAAATGACCCACACATCCAACATTGTACGAGAGTGGCTGTTATACAATGTGCGAAAACAGTTGAAAACACCGCCACAGTCCCACATTTAAAGTGGCAAATACGTAAACAACCGATTAGAAACAAGGAATAACTGCAAAAACCCCTTCAAGAGGAATGGAATATAATACCACCAGCTGTAACTGAGAACTTGGTAAAATCAATGCCATCACGACTTAAAGCGATTGTAAAGTCTAATGGTTATCCTACCAAATACTAGGATTTAATTTTAATTATGTTTTTGATTTCCCAAATTAATAATATGATGAACTGTATACTTTCTTTTGAGACATGAATTTTTATAAAGTTTAATATAAAAAGCTATAAATTTGTTCGTTTTAATATTTTCTCATTATTTGAATTAAATATGATTTTTGTATTTCATTCACGTAAATAAAAAACAATTTTGTTATAACTTAGGTTGTTTGAAGAAATCGATTGGGGGAAAATTGAAAACGTGTCCGGTATACTCTTACTTCTGTTACTAACTTATATCCACACTGTTTGATGCAGTTTATACGGATTTTTTCAAGGCTTTTGATAAAGTTTGCCACTCAACCTTAATCTCCAAATTAATAAGTTTTGGGTTTCACTCTACTGCCCTTAAATGAGTAAAGTCGTACCGTTTCAATCGTGAATGTGTAGTTGTTGTCGGTAATGTATCTTCTTATCATTTTAATGCCTCTTCTAGAGTCCCTCAGCGCAGCATTTTCGGCCCTTTGTTCTTTGTAACTCATTGTAAATTAATGGCATATCTGAATGTTTTTATTTCTCCGAGTTTATTTTATATGCAGACACTTAAAATTTTTTTAAACTGTACGAAACCCGTCTGATTCATGTAATCCTCAAGCAGACCTCAACAACGTCGTGACATGGGATCAACTTCAATTAAATATTAAGAAATGCTCGCATGTGCCATTTTCTAAGTCAAAGCATTTAATCTCTACCTAATATTTTATAAAGAACTCGCGTCTAAATACTCTTAAAGAAATTACTGATTTGGGAGTAATCTTCGACTCCACCTTTCAGTTTCTTAGACATTTAAATTTTGTCATCGCCAAAGCGTATTCTACACTTGCCTTCATTCGGCGGTTTGCTTCCTACTTTACGGATTCTTACACTTTGAAATCACTGTTTACTTCACTCGTACGTTCGGAGCTGGAGTAATCCGTCTTATCATCAGTGCCACATCAATAGGCTTGAGAATATTCAAAAGAAATTTCTTCGTTTTGCACTCAGATCTTTGAACTTCTCTGATCCGATTCCTTCATATGATGCAAGGTGTGCATTACTTAACTTAAAATCGTTACAAAGTAGAAGAAGTATACTGTCACTCTGCTATGTTTCCGATATTATAAATAGGAAAGTTGACTCTTCTTGCCTTTACTCTTAGAACGAGTTGCTATAAATCATGAACTAGCCTTCCCGCAAGATGCGTTTTCATAGTTCCCCACACATTTTCAATGGAGTTAGCGTCTGGGGACTGGGAAGGCCAGTCCAATACTGTGACGCTATTTTCGTGTTTTGTTGTTTCTCAATGTGTTTTTCTGAGAGCAGTGGTTTTGATGATGTGGGACGGTAGGATATGTTCGCCTCCTTCAGTTGACGTCTGATAGTGTTGATACTCACATCTATTCCTTCATCTATTCCTTTTTATCAAGAACTGATCGTGCTTGGTGTAGTCACAAAGCAGGGTCCCGCTTAAAAAGTTGGACGATCACTTTATCCTGCTTTTTTGTCGTCGCTTCAAGCCGCGCTCGGAAAAATCAACAACATTTTTGTGCACCTTTTACCGCTGGTTCCACTTCAAAACAACCTTTTTTGATTTTTCAATTACTTTTGCAGCCGCGGCGTAAGATAATTTCGGCCTTTTCGAATGCGTGCATAAAAATACCGCCTCAAAACGCTTCGCGTACTTCTCACTCAATTGTGTTTGGTTGCGTTTACGGGAAAGTTTCGAACGACACTAACCTGAGTTAGCACTGGCATCCCTTGAGTCTCTTGAGTGGGACCAATATGCAGCGAAAAGCAGAGCGAAATATATCTTGAAGTTACAACAAGAAAAATCCGGTTCTTTTCCTCTGACACAGACTGTGCTCTTAGTTCTATGTAGTCTGTAAGAAACCTTGTATTTCTTGACTTACTAAATGAATAAATGAATGAATATATGCAGGACCTCAACAACCGTATGCACCCTGTATAAATGTAATATATGATAATTTTTAATTCGCTCTCAAATGTTTGTACGAGTATATTCCTAGTATTCCTCGAACTGCCAAAATTTTTCTATTACATGAATTATATTACATACTATTGCAAGTAGCTGATGGTTGTGGCTTCGCCTGCATATGCTTCAAAAAATACTTTTAAATCAAAATATTTTTAATCATAATTCATGTGATACGCAAATTCTAATTATTAGTTAATCTGTGCTGTTATCCACTATTTTTTCTCAAAGAGTTAAGTGGCAATGACATACAAACATATTTTAATCGAAGTTTTAATAATTTTTTTAAGACAGCTGATTTGATAACAAAATGTTTAGCTCTAAATAAGTTTTTCATAATATAAATTGGTTTTTTTAATTAAATGGCAACTCCTTTTAAAACATTTTTTGGATTTAAGCTATATTTATCTTTACATTGTTGAATGTATACATTTTGTTTTACAATTCCATTTTTTTTTTGTAATCTGTTTCTTAATTTCCAAAACGAAAAAATAGGTGGCATCACCGGCTAAAATATTTTTTTATTGATTCTGTTTTAAGCAACTTTCACTGAATACCCATATTCTAATATTTAAGTGAGATTTGTTGTAAATAGGTATTTTTGTAATAAAATTGAGGTGGCAACGCTATAAAAAATAGGTTTTGGAATAGAATTCGCAAAAAAAATATTTGTGTTTTTAGCCATGCCGTAATAGTACTGTTGTATTAAAATAGTTATTCAAATACAAAACAGGTGGCAACATCAGCTAAAATATTTTTTTGTTAATATTTTTTACAAAACTTTCACTGAATACCCATATTTTAGTATTCGAGTGAGATTTGTTGTAATTTGCTATCTTTGCAGTAAAATTCAGGTGGCAAAGCCATCAAAAAAATAAGTTTTAGAACAGAATTTTCATAAAAATATTTGCCTTGTTAGCCATGCCGTAATAACATTCGAGTGAGGTTTGTTTTAATTTGCTATCTTTGCAATAAAATATAGGTGGCAACGCCATAAAAAAATAAGTTTTAGAGTAGAATTTTCATAAAAATATTTGCCTTTTTAGCCATGTGATAATACTTATTTATGTTTTGTATTAAAATGGTTGTTCAAATACAAAACAGGTGGCAACACCAGCTAAAATATTAAAAAAAAAAAAAATTTTTACAAAAGTTTCACTTCATGCCCATAGTTTAATATTCAAGTGAGATTTGTTGTAATTTACTATCTTTGCAGTAAAATTCAGATGGCAACGCCATCAGAAAAATAAGTTTTAGAATAGAATTTTCATAAAAATATTTGCCTTGGCGCAAGACCTGTGCATGTTTTTTAAATAAAATAGAGGTGTCACCACCCCGCTAAATTCAGTGTTAAACGCAAGCCATCCAGGCGCCATATGCTTTCCAACCGGGCAGAGGGCTTTGAGTGATGCTTTGTTCTACGTTTTTATAGTATATACTTAGATATATGTAGCCATGTATTTGTAGAGATTAAATATGTAAAGTATTTGTTATATATTTTAGCAGCCGAATTATTTAATTATTAACTTTGATATCCCCTAAATACAGCCCATTGAACATAGAAATCAAAAAAATTCCCTCACCATAAAGTGCAGTTATGCGCTAATTTGTATTGATTGAACAAATTCTCGGAGTAAGTAATGGAAATTTCATACACATTACTGAATGCAGCAACGCATTTAACGAATTTATCATAATTGGGTCAGAGGACAGGCAACATTTCGCCGTAAATGCTGATGAGTCCTCGAGTAAACCCTGCAGTGAAATTCGCTAATTCTGAACTGGTTCTCCTACAGAGAGCTTTGGAACGCAGCCGGTTCGGGTGCTTTGATCTTTCTATATAAATTCGTTGCTTGTTTCAAGTAGCGCACATTTAGGCTCCTTTAATGGAGCTGTATTTCTCTGAACTCTGTATCTTCCTATCCGCAAACTGGAGTTTGAGGGTCGTGTCAGAGCAATCTTTCCAAGTAGAAAAGATTGGAACGAGGAGAAAATCTATCCCGAGGTTGGTACCTCTGTCTTCACTGACGTCTCCAAGTTGTAATCGGGACTCGGAGCAGCGGTTTTCCATAAATCAGCCAATTTATCTATTTCCTTAAAAAGGCCGAATACTTTTAGTGTTTTTCAGACAGAAATCTTTGCGATAGTGCAGGCAATGTGGGAATGTGGGAGCGAGAGAGATATTAACATTTTCTTCGATAGTCAAGCTACGATCAAAGCACAGATGACGCCACAGTGCAGATCAAAGTAGTCAATTTCTGTAAGATGGAGACCAAATCTCTTGGGCGTGCAGTTAACATTTCTCTGAGATGGGTTCCAGAACATAGAGCGAAAAGAAATTGCTGATGATCATGGCAGGAAAGAGATTGAATTGGCCTCAGAGACCTCCTATCCGGTCATCGGCATCTCACTGACTATTGTTAAAGGGGAATTGCACAATTTTTTTTTCACGAAAGCGCAGAAAAGGCGGAGTTCCATTCCTTAATGTGTTATTTCGAAAACCCTTTCGCCTAGTTCTCATTGCAGAAGTTGTGGGGACCTCTTAAAGAAGGACCTCTTTCTATGTAAATGTCCGGGTATGGTAGTCAGACAAGTAAGGTTTCTTTGACACCTGGGACAGCGCTCCAACTTAAATCCTATAATTCTTCTTCACCATATCAACAGCTCTGGCTGGCTGTAGATATCTGCCCACTGGAGGTCGCGAAATGGTATCAAAATGGCGCTTTAGTGCTGCTTGGTGAGTGCCAGTTTGGCATTTCAACCATTTTACCTGCCGACTTACCTTAGGCATCAGATCCTTGCGCCTAGAATATATAGGATATTCTGCTTGAAAAACTTCAGATTAGTTTTGACATAGTATTGCAAAAGGCGGCCTCCATAGCCAAATGTATTGGTGCGTGACTAACATTCGTAGGTTTGAATCTCCGTGCATGAAACACCAAAAATTAAAAAAAATTTCTTTTCTAATAGCGGTCGCCCCTCGGCAGGCAATGGCAAACTTGAGAGGGTATTTCTGCGATGAAAAAATATCTGTCGTTCGGAGTCGGCTTCAAACTGTAGGTCTCTCCATTTGGGGAACAACATCAAGACGCACGCCTCAAATAGGCGGATGAATTCGGCTAAACACCTACAAAAGAACAGGTCTGCTGTTGCCGTGGGTCTAAAAGTTCATTTATTAGCAATGCCATTCTGACAAATCTAAAACTGCGGTTACTATTTTTTCCAAAATAGGTTCTTTTTTAATGGAAAAAAGGTGCATACATATCTAGATTTTTGTATGATTTTCAATTTTGGTAATACAGGGTGGTCCATACAGAGGTTTCTTTTCCGAGTGCAAACAATTTTTAATAAAAAAGTAGTGTAAATATCCTCGCTTGCTGACGCCTCATTGTGGCTAATCTCAAACTGGTGAAAATCTACTTCGCCTTTAGCAAATTTCTAGAAATTCATTTTACTCGTCTTGACCAGAGTTGGGCTTTCTGGTCTACACGGATGCTTGAATACATTCAAACATAAATTAAAAGATGTAAAAAGGCAAATGTCAGGCTGCCAGCATATATCAACCCACAGCATGAAATGAATTAGTGTTGGCCGATGCCGTTTTGTATGGCTGGGTGAAAAATCGGATGGACGATGAAATGGATAATCGTATGGATAGCCGGTCGCATGGCTAGATTGATAGCTCATGATGATAACGGACATAATGATGACAATCATGAGAGTGGCATTCAAGTGAATGTTGCAATTGCGGGCGACAACAACGGTGAAGTCGCGTGGAAGCTGCATACTCGTACATCAATGACAACGACGTGACATGGCGAGCCTTGTGACGAGCAGTTACACTTAGTATTTCATGTATGCAGTCGCATATGTATATATATTTTTACACACTTGCAACAAAAATGCATCCCAGTCCACCCAAATACTAAGCGCCTGTGCCCTGTGTGTGTATGCGTGTGCGTGCACTTGTGCATCGAGCGTCAAGTTGGTGCTGTTGCATGCCACATGCTGCAAGGAAATATAATTTTGTGGTAGTGGTTAGCGCGTTTGGAACAAGCCATGCACACAGCTTGATGAATGCTTAACTGCTGAAGGACGGCAATAAAAGCCATAAGTAGTAAATGCGCCACAAGCGGCGAAATTAACGAGCTACAGCATTTGAACAAACGAAATGTTAACGCAGCTGCGGATTGTACAATGATGACAGTAACAAATTACGGTGATGTGTATGTCAATATTGTAAATTGCAAGCGACATTTGTCAAAAGCCCACATAAGTTAATACTCGTACATACAAATGTATGTATGTTTGCTCTAGAGAAAATTTTAGCTAGCGAAATACTGGTAAATTTCAAGAGAAAAGCGTTCGGAGGAAAGTGTTTGGTTGTTCGCAAGCTTACAAAGAATCTAAAAATGGTTCAAGTTAAAGTTTACTTAGAAGCCAGAGCGTTCAACACTAGAGCAAGAGGAAGGCCGAGAACAAGATGGACCGTCGAACTAGAGAACGACATCAAGAAACTTAGGATGACGAACTGGAAAAAAGTCGCAAGCGTTCGAGACGTATAGAGGTACCACGTGCAGCAGGCCAAAGCTCACAAAGAGCTGTAGAGCCAAAAGATGGTGAAAGTTTACTCCAAAAATGTTGCAGCAACCAGCTTTTCTTCTCATTAAATAAGAGTTTACGGCTACCGTAGCCGAATGGATTGGTGCGTGACTAACATTCGGTAGTGCTCGGGCTGGGATCTTCGAGCATGGAATACCAAAATATACAGGGCCCGGCACTCGAAATGTAACCAATTAAAAAGGCCATAAATTTAGTTTGGAAAATTACTTTTCAATTATTCAATTCTGAGTAAAAAATGTGTGAAAATAATACAAAGCTAAGAGTCAAATTACTTTTGCTCGATATGACCACCTTTTGTTTTGACTATGGCCTTGAGACGGTCCAGAGACGAATCGCAAGTTGCCCGAATGTGACTTGCAGGTATTTTGGCAAACTCGCGAGCAAATGATTCACCAGTCTAATCTATGAATCTGAAGTTCTGGTCTTGGCCTTCAAAACGGCCCAAAGAGAATAATCCATCCGTCTCGCGTTTGGGGAATTTGAGTACCATTGTGTAGACATTATGATGTTCGGAACGTAGTTTTTTAGCCATTCTTGGTTCACTCGCGCTTCAAAACAACCTCCAGAATACTTTCCCGATAATATTTCGCATTTACCTTGACGCCAAGTTCGATGAAAACGACTGGAGGGTGCCCATCTGTGGTTACAGCGGCCCAAACCATTTCTTGTGGCGGATGCTGCCTCCTGGTGGCCAATCGATGAATCAAATTCTCGTAAGAATGGTCGGCAAAGTAAACCCTACCGTTTGGGAGTTTACGAATTGCTCAATTTGAAAAATTTTCTCGTCAGAAAACACAATGTTCGAAAATTCCCCGCTTTCGGCCAAGCGAAGAAACTCCTTCGCTCTCTCAAGTCCGACCTGTTGCTGCTTTGGTATGAGATCATGCGCCTTTTGGATCTTGTAAGGCTTTACTTTGAGATAATTTTTTAGTATGCGGCAGATGCTACGGTCAGATATTTTCAGTTCTTTCGCCGTTTGATCGGCACTTCGTCGGGGATTTCGCTTCCAATCAAGCTTCCGAAGCTTTTGGCGAGTCCTTTCAGTCGTGTGTGGCCTTGCGTTGTCCTGATGGAACACAACACCTATTTTGCTGGCCAATTCTGGTCGTTTCTGGTCAATCGCTAGCTTCAAACTGTCCCGTTGTTGACTGTGGCGATCTGAATTTAGTGTTTGGTCATGCGGAAGTAACTCATAATAAATGATTCCATTCAAGTTTCACCAAATATATATATATATATATAATTGGCGCGTACACCCTTTTTGGGAGTTTGGCCGATCTTCTCCTCCTATTTGGGTGTTTGGCCGAGCTCCTCCTTCTAAGTCCCACCAAATACGCAGTAGATAATTCCTGCATGTTAGATCTGGTTTGATCACCGTTTGAATTGCTTTATCACGCTTTGACCACGTTCGCTTTCGCACAATATTGTCGCATGTGACCCATTGTTCGAGACTGTTGTTGTGGGTTCGTGACAATAAATACTGGTAAAAGGTTGTCAGCTTTAGGACCAGTCCCCTCCACTAGAGCTAGATCAACCACTTCAATTGTTCCCTTTCCTTCCACTGGGGTTTCCCACTTTGTGAGGTACCCAGTCTCTGGTTGGGGTTAATAGTTTCACCGCTTAAAGGATTCAAGTTGAAAGATTGACAGTAAGAGGTGATTTACATCATGTCTTAAGATCAATATTCAAGTTGCACATTGCTGCCCTTTGCAAGATATAGTCCCTTCCGCCGAGATGACGGAACATATCGGATAAGATACAATCACGAACTCGATGCATTAATTCGAAATGGAAACGCAATACGCTTCATAAAAAGTCAATAAATCAGATGGATCGGGTACATAAACAGAATGCCCAAATGGCGAGCTGCCAGTATAGTGTTCCATAGGCAAGTGGTTGGACGGAGAGGTCAAGGGAGACCAAATAAACGTTGGATTGATGACGTCACCATCGAATTGTGGAAAATGGGGATCGCAAGCTAAAAAGGCGTAGCAGAGGATCAATTGGAGTGGAGAGCCGCAGTTGTGGAAACAATGGTCTGCACCAGACTGCAATTGATGATGATGAAGTCCCATTTCTGATCCCCAGTCACCATTTGTTTAAGAAATGGGTCAATTTTATTCCGTTTGACCAAAGTTTAACTGATGAAAACTCGTTCCATCATGGTTTTTTGTGTTAATTGGTGTGGCATCCAAACATCGAGGTTCTTTTTGAATCCAGCCTTGCGCAAATGGTTTAAGGGGGTATTCTAGTGTAGAATTTAAAAAAATTTAAATTTTTTTTTGCATATTTTAAAAGTTTAGACATTTAAGAATATGTCTTTAAGAGCATTTGTAAAAATGGCTATTATTTTATGAGTTTTAGTCTTTTTGGTGACATGGCATCGGTTTCGATCCGACCACTTCAACTCAACAAACGACGATTGTCTGAAAACTTTGAACGCGTTTTTCTCGAAACTACATTTTTCAAAACGTTCCACAGGATATCTCAAGTTCTACTAAACCGATTCACTTGAAATTTGGTGTGAGTCTGCTCAATATATATCTCTATCGTAAAAACTGATATTATTATAAAATTATTTTTTTTTACTATTTAAAAAAAATCAGAGAAATCCAAAAAAAAGTAGGAAAAAAATGTACTATTTTTTTGGACAGCCGTAATTTAGCTAACAAATCAATCAGAAAAAATTGTTCCACTTTTTCCTAGTTAGTGCGACAGGAATTCATCTTAATGAATAATCATTTCCATTTTTCTGTTTTCGCCATTAGAAAGCTTGCAATACAAGTTTAGCGCCCCATTTTTTTTACCCCGCATTTCAAAAGCTTATAAAATTTTCAGTTTTTAATTTTTATACTTTTTTTGTATGTGTTGTCAAAAGATTCATAAATGTCTGGTAAAAAAATGGATGGTTAAAACATTTTTCGGTTTTTATTTATAGCACAAAAAACACCTCAAATGCGTGCCTTTATATTAGAATACCCCCTTAAAACTGTTTTATGGTCAATCTTTAGCTCCAGGGGATGCTATGACTACTAACCTGCCGCTCAACTTTGATTATTTCTGTGATTTTATCGACACTTTCGACGTTCTTTCCTTCTTTTATATCAAAATGCCTGAACGGAATCGACGAAACCAAAATTGCACGTACTTAGCTGTTACAGGATCGGCACCATAAACACCATTCACAATTTCAGCGACATGGCTTGCATTTTTGCCTTTATCAAAAAAAAAAAAAATGTAAAATGTACCGAATTTTCTCTTTGTTGACTTACATTGTTAACACCCTGTAACTCACAACTGAATGAAACGAAAAAAAGCAAAAAAATTTTTTTGTTGTGAAATGTCACCTTCAAAACGAGCTAAAATTCTAAAAAAACAAATTGATCGATACTTTACGTAATATCGATCACTGCCGCCATCTACCGAGAAAATAATGGATTTCTTTTTTCCCAAACAATATTAATTTCAAATATAAAGCAGAGGATTCTAAACTACATACATAGCAAAAATCTACTTTTTTTACCTTTTAAGAAGATCCTAGCTTTCGACCGAGGTTTGCAAGTATAAGAAGAAGAAGAAGAAGAAGAAAAGGAAGAAGAAGAAAAGGAGGAGGGAAAATGAGCAGAGGAAGAAAAATAAGAAGAATCGGGCGAAAAAATTGCTTTTGCACATTTACTTGTTCTAAATACATATATGCACGTATACGTACATACATACATAAGTCTTTCTGTGGATGTCACTTGCCGCATTGACGCTCATATTCATTCGCCTTGTTGTCACAGTAAGCTCGATTTTGTGCTTGCCACTTACCACGTACCACTGCACACAACTACTTGAGCTCACGAGCGTTCATAAGTAGATAAGTTTGTATGTATATCTGTAAGTATGCAAAAGTAGTTCACTTATTGCCACTGTTGCAAGTTTACTAGTTCAGCTGCGGGCACTAGCACTTATAATCCGTCTGTCCGTTCGTCCGTTCGACCGTTTGTCCAACCGAATCTTCCATTGGCATAAATAAATTATCTACTAATTTAGTTGACTGCCAGACTTAGTGACCAAAGAGACATACAGACCAATTGGCATAGCCTGAGCCAGAGACAATAACTAAACCCTTGTATTCTATACACACACATACACACACACACATGCACAAACTGTGTTCGATTATCTGCCTACATGTGTTTGTATGTACGTATTGTATATTAAAATCGAAAACAAAAACAAAGTAGTTCAAGTTTGTGCATTTCACTTCATTCAGTGCTACTCGTCGGACTTGCCTGGTGGTGGTCACCCTGTGTCATTCGTCTTTACCTACTTTATTTATTAGTTGCTCGCATATACATATGTACATACACATATCCATCGAGGACAGATGTGTATTTACATACATATAAAGTCTCAGCATTTACTATTTATCACAAATGTATGTTCGTGCCCGATGTACTCGCCTCTATTAGCGTAATGATGAGCTTCTCAGTGCTTTTTACATAGTTAATGCACTTGCAGTGTTTGGTGGTGTTGTTGTTATTTACTATTCTCTCCAATTTAAATAAATTTTTAAACATGCAGTACATTTCAGATATTCACTGGCATGCATACATACACATATATTTGTACATACATATGCAAATAAGCAGACGCGTGGAAGCCAAAGTCGAGATATCGAACGTAGAAAAAGAGAGAAAAAAATCGGATTTTTTTCAGTTTTTTTATCAAAAAAATACGAAATAATTTAAATAATAATAATGTAGTTCTAGTACGGCCGAAAGCCATTGATGTTGTGAACAACATATTCAAATTTCAGACGATTCGGTTGAATAGTGTTTTTTTTTTTGACAACACCAGGTCGAAAAAAATTGTTTCGAGACAAATGAGTTTAAAGTTTGTGGTACAGGAGCGCGCGGAACACCCTCTACCTAACCTAGTTAATGGTCGATACAAGCTATAATATTAGGAATTTCCGCATGAAAATTTCACAGTATATTCTTAAGTTACTATACCATCGAAATACCGAAAAAATAAAAAATCGATATTTTGAAATTTCTAGACCACCGGGTGGGTCCGCTTAAATCAGCCTCAGGTTTGGTTAGGTTATACCGGCTGTCCACTATGAGACACGCTCAGAATCATAACCCAGTGTGATATCGTTTGAGGAACTTGCTCCGATCTGGAGAATTTGCAAAATGTCTCACTGGAGGGATCAGTTACCTTCATAAAAATATCTTAGGTAGGGGATAGAAATCAAATACAGATATCAGAATGGATTTTAGGGCCACCGAGTGTCTTGCCTTGGATAAGCAATCTGGCTAATCTAACCCATTGGTGCACCTGTTTTATTATAAGAGGTGAAGTCCAAAATAAACAAGACTGGCGTCATAAAATGTTTTTGAAGGTTCCATATTTTAAATGAGTTCGTGCGTTGGAAGTTACATT
The DNA here is from genome assembly GCF_027943255.1 of Anastrepha obliqua. NCBI lineage: Eukaryota > Metazoa > Arthropoda > Insecta > Diptera > Tephritidae > Anastrepha > Anastrepha obliqua. The sequence goes on from NC_072893.1 coordinate 27,017,609, forward strand.
CCTAGCTGATTTCCAGTGAAAGCTTGGTGGCATTCGGTTCTCGGTTCAGTGGAAGCGAAGTTATTGCGTCTAAAGTGTCAGTATGTTTGTGTCATCGGCACAAAAATGAGTTTCGAACAAAGAGCTAATATCAAATTTTGTTTTAAAATCGGTACAACGTTTACCGAAGCGTTTGAATTGCTGAAAAAAGTTTATGGCGATGATTGTTTATCTCGTGCCAGAGTTCATGAGTGGTTTACACGTTTGAGAGATGGTTGCGCGGTCATAAATGACAATGAATGGCGGCCCTTATGGCCCAAAATCAGTAGTTACCGAAAACTCCATCGAAATTGTTTGTAAATTTATCAAAAACGAACCGAAATCATCATTGAAATTCATGGGAACGGAGTTGGATATCTCCAAAACATCGATTTATCGCCTTTTAACTGATCATTTGAGCTTACGAAGGTCTGTGCACGTTTCATTCCGCACAAGTTAACTGAGGGCCGAAAATTGCTCAGAATTTATCAATCGAGAGACCTCATTAAAGGGACGAGAAAAAACGAGAACTTCCTTTACAACATTGCAACTGGTGGTGAAACGTGGTGGTTCCAACATTAACCTGAAACTAAGCGTCAAAGTGCCGAATGGAAGGTCCCAGACGAGCCACCACCCAAAAAATCGCCTTTGGAGAAGTCAAAAATCAAGTCGATGCTCATTTGTATTAACGATTCCAAGGGAATTGTCCACAAGGTGTGCGTGCCAGTGGGCCAACCTGTCAATGCGATTTTCTATCTTGGCGTTTTGAAGCGCTTGTTGCATCGCATTCGTCGAATTCGCCCTGAATACCGCGAAGAAGGAAATGCCAGCTTGCGTGAAAATGCACCATCTCATCGGTCCACTCTTGCGACTGATTTTTTGACTAGAAATCGTATTTTAACCATCAATCACTTATCGTATTCACCTGATATGGCTCACTGTGACATCCTGAAGGTCATTCCGATCAATGACCTGGAACACTCTTTTGAAAAGCTTTTACATTGCGCAAAACGGTGTATCGAGGCCAGAGGGGACTATTTTGAATAAATAAACCCGAAGTTATCAGAACAAAGCTCTTGTCGTCTCTATTTTAGCTCAGTCTTGTTTATTTTGGACTTCACCTTGTATTTTTTGGTTCACTTGATAAAGCCTTGTCGCCCGAAGCAATTCTAAAGGTCGCACCGTAGGACGTTGTTGACAATTCGCAAGGAAGCGACTCTGGTTAAAATTAAAAAATTAATAAGAAATGCCAAACTCTCGTCAAACGAGAATTTCCAAAACTAATTGCATTACTTTTAAGTCAATATACACAAACTTTCGATCAATTATTAGTGAAAATACCAACATCTTTTACGCATTAAAGTTTTTACAATACAGCTTAGGGCATAATCGATGTCAATGAGCAACAAAGAAACACTCATGACCAACCACCACCCGTTAAATGATGCCTCGCATGTCACTCACTATTTTCCATTTGCCCCAAACTGTTGACAATTCGTTACGAGCACCATATTGCTACAAAGTCGCTGGCTTGAGGTGCGCTCGGACATATGCACACACATATGGTACATACATCTGCTCCATAAAAGACCGGAAGCCAAATATAACAGCGCAGAGCAAAAGGATACACTGTTGGAAAGATGATCCACTGATGGCGCCAAGCCACTGCGCCTGTGGACATCGGTAAGTTGAGTATTGGCAAGTACCGTTGGGGCAAACATGTCCGAACTTATTGCAATTCTGCAGCTTAAGTGTCCTTAATGGCCTAATTAGGGTGGAGAATAATCGAAAGTGTGCGTCTGTGGGATGTGGAATGACAGCAAAGTGCAGGCAGTAAGCGGAACTGATAGTGGATTGGATGTGTGCGTGTATGCGTGTGTACAAATCTTCTAAGGAGGTTGTTAAAGTGCTTTGTGTACTTAAGAAAGTTTGTAAGAAGAAGAACTATAAGGAGGATACGGTGAGAAATCATCGAACGAAAATTGCGAAATTTTTTTCTTTAAAGCAAATAATTCATTTCGCATATATTTGAAAAAATTCCTAGCTTTTATGGCTGCGTACGATTTTTAATTTAGGTTTGAAATGTTGCTGTGTTTGCTGAAATAAATTCATATATTTGGTAGCGAATGGCCTATGGGTGATAGATTTTCAAGGTTTGGCCAATAATTATGGTCAAAAACAAAATTGTGCGAGCAACTTTGGCTGCTACGTCACATGGGATTCGGCAACAAAATTCTACACGATAATTTTACATGTATTCACCCACTTGACATTGTCTCACTAACACATTTTTAGTTTTTTCGTAAATAAACAGATTCATAACACCGGCTACGTTAGACCATGAGAGGAGGTGGACGCATAAACTCATCAGAAGCGTGCTGGCATGGGTTGAGAGAAGACATGGTGACACGGATTACTACCTGACACAGTCCCTGACGCGACATGGATGCCACATAGAGTATCTTCAAAGACTCGGTGTGACTTCTGGCTATTCCCAAAACTCAAGAGACCACTCCGGGGAACGCGTTTCGAGTCGATTGAGGAGATAAAAGATGAATCGAAGAAGGTGCTTATGGCTATACCGCAAATGGACTATTTGGCATGTTTCGGGGATTGGAAAAATCGTTGGCATAAGTGTATTTCATCGAGAGGGGATTATTTTGAAGGGGATGAAATTGATTTACAAGAATAAATAAAGATTTTTCATTTTACAACCAAATTCACCTTACTTTTTGCAGCAAAATCGCACACATTTTAATCAGAATTTATTTATTTTTTAATTTCGGTACCCAATTTTTTGGCACAGTAACTTTTAGTTTAACAAAGTGTAAATTTAAAGTTGCTCAAACTTTTTTTAGATTTTTGACAAATTTGTACCCTGACATTTCGCATATTCTCCGTATGAAAAAAATTTCGTTGTTTTGTTATATGGATAAAATGCGCAAGAGCGCCACCAAAAAAAAAAAAAAATCAAAAATCAGCGCGATTTTGGAGCCACTTAAAATTTATATATTACTAGCATTACCCAGTGGGCTTCGCACCACTATACATAACATGTTTTTATTATATTGAATCGTCTGGCGTGCTCCCCAATTGGTGTTTTATCGGCTTTTATTATGATTTTGTAGCCATCGGTAGGCATCAGATCGAGTGCCACTTTGAACAATTTCACCAATTCATTGTGTTGATGGAACATTGTTTGCAATTCATTCGCGATTGATCTTCTCGTATTCGACGAAATTGCTGTGCTGATCTAATTCACGATTCTCATCACCAATGAAATATATTTGCAAAAATTGATGGTCACCATCTGGGAATGGTAGCAAAGACCCAGCTCTATGGTATATTTGACCTTGAATCTGTAAAGTTCGAGAAATATGTATAGATAACGGATCTGAATTTTTAAAAACATTGAACACATTGTTTATTCCAAACGAAGTAATAACCTTAAACGTCGGCATAAATCCATCTCTTACTCGTATAATATTTGTAGCTCCAAAAGATGTCATTTGAAAGCATGAATTGTATTTTTTAATGTTTAAGAGGAAATGCTTCGACGTTGGTGAATTGCCAAAAACCAATGAATGCAAAGGTTCTGGCGGAAGTTCTAGCACCGGCAATTTGACTTTCCCACCAGCACAGCACATACCAGGCGTTTCGTTTCTGAATTTAATTGCTTTGCAATGTATACATTCTATATTCATTTGGCCAATGTAGGCATGCATGCTGTAATCAATGGTGGCTTCGTAATTGAAAGCCGCGCCTTCCATTTGACGTATATCATAAACGGACGTACGGCCACGACGGTTTCTTGGTGCTTCACTATTAACCGACTGATTTCTCCGTCTGTGTCGTTGTGTTTCCACTTCATTTCGTCGAACACGATCTTCTCCACTTTGTGATCTTCGATTTAACGCTGTAGCATTTGATTTACGTGAACGTCTGCCAATCTTTGCTCGTCTTGCACGTGGCATTCTTTCAGTACAGTATATTACTAATTGAATGTAAAAGCAAAACATTGAAAATTATTTCAAGTCATTTTAGACGAAAATATATAAAAATAAATTTAATTCAAAGTTCAATGTGTGTACGTGGTTAAAACAAACACATGGTTAACACTTACCAAAAGTATGTCTGTTCGCAATGAGAGCACGATATAAAAGAACTCAAAGCACATAAGAGAACTGTCAACTGAATTCCAACGACAGCAAATTAATATTAACATAATACACTTACAACCACAACAGTACAACAGAAACGCTCATAAGCGGCTGTGTATTTGTTGTTGTTTTTCCCATATAGGCATTTCGTATGAGAGGAAACCATTACTCACATAAAATGTCATAACTCAGGAACGGCTGCACCGATTTCAATCAAACCACCTCCTCAAAGATAGAAAAGAACTCTAAAATTTTTGTGTCAATCGGTTCGGCGGTTCTTGAGTTATAAGATTACCAAGGAAATGTAACTTCTTTTTATATATATATAAGGTTGTCAGAAAAGTCTTGCGGTATTTCCGCAAGCTTGTCTTTGCAAGCGCGTAGTTCTAGTTGTATTCGTCGCATCGGTTCACGCTAGAGCTTTTTGGAAAGCTCTTTTCACGTGCTAACAGGTGTTTGATTAATTGTTTTTTGCTTTTAGTCGTTCGTGAGTTATAGCGTCGCAAACATGGAGCAAAATATGGAGAAAATACGGCATATTTTACAGTACTACTACGATAAAGGCAAAAATGCATCTCATGCGGCCAAAAAAATTGTGCAGTTTATGGACCCGATACAGTTTCCATTTCCACCGCACAACGCTGGTTTCAACGTTTTCGTTCTGGTGCAGAGGTGATCGAAGATGCGCCACGGTCCGGAAGGCCTGTCGTCGAAAATTGCGATAAAATCGCTGAATTAATCGAAAGACACCGGCATAGTAGCAGCCGTAGCATCGGCCAAGAGCTGGGCATGAGTCATCAAACCGTTATAAACCATTTGAAGAAGCTTGGATTCAAAAAGAAGCTCGATGTATGGGTGCCATACGACTTGACGCAAAAAAACATTTTTGCCCGTATGGATGCATGCGAATCGCTTCTGAATCGCAACAAAATCGACCCGTTTTTGAAGCGGATGGTGACTGGCGATGAAAAGTGGGTCACTTACGACAACGTGAAGCGCAAACGGTCGTGGTCGAAAAGCGGTGAAGCTGCCCAGACGGTGGCCAAGCCTGGATTGACGGCCAGGAAGGCTCTTCTGTGTGTTTGGTGGGATTGGCAGGGAATCATCCACTATGAGCTGCTCCTTTATGGCCAAACGCTCAATTCGGACCTGTACTGCCAACAACTGGACCGCTTGAATGCAGCACTCATGCAGAAGAGGCCATCTTTGATCAACAGAGGCCGAATTGTCTTCCATCAGGACAACGCCAGGCCACACACATCTTTGGTGGCGCGCCAGAAGCTGCGGGAGCTCGGATGGGAGGTTCTTTTGCATCCACCGTATAGTCCGGATCTCGCACCAAGTGATTACCACCTATTTCTGTCCATGGCGAACGAGCTTGGTAGTCGGAAGTTGTCCTCAAGAGAGTCCTGTGAAAATTGGCTCTCCGAGTTTTTTGACAATAGGGAAGCGAGCTTCTATAAGAGGGGCATTATGAAGTTGGAATCTCGTTGGGAACTCGTCATCGAACAAAACGGCGCATATTTGACTTAAATCGCATTATTATAACCAATTTTATGAACAATTGAAAATTCAATAAAAATACCGCAAGACTTTTTTGACAACCTTATATTAGATTTAACCAGAATTTAATGCGCTATAAAACTGCATACTCGAATTTTTTGTTTAAGATTTCTGAAAAAAAAAGTATGAGGTTTTTATGGAAATTTGTCGATTTTTGAAATGTATGGGTTTTGGAGGAGAATGAGCTTTATTTTCATACAAAAATTGTAAAAAGAAAACAAATAGAAAGCAAATAAGTTGTTTAGTTGCTTATTAATAAGCCCTTGTGCTATAGTTATTTAACGCAGTTGCTGAATATTTCTATGTTATAAACAGGCTCTAAAAGTGCAACTTCGAATCAGCTCCTACTTTGCATTATTTTTACATTTTTTTTTAAGTTTTTCGGTTACAATGTTTTCGCGTTCAACTATTATTGACTTGACACTGAAAAATGACAATAATAATTACGATTACGTAAACGACGACACGAAACCGTAAACGTTTAGCTGCATAATTAGCCGGTAAATAGGGTGCATTTGTAATTTAGTGCCGGCAGGCAGGCCACATAAAAAACACAATAAGCGTCGTACTGATTACTGTGTACTTGCGATTAAGTGTACATTAATTACGGCTCGTGCAAGCAGCTCCATGCACATTTTCCACATGCCGTGCTTGAGCTACAAGCAGGAAATTTATTCAGCTGCGAGAAAAGCAGTGTAAAAACTAATAAAAAAACGCAGCCTAACAGTAATTCATAGCGCTGGAAAATCGTTGTAACTTCAAAAAGTAACAATTGAAATACTGCTAAGTTAATAGCGAACAATCATAATAAGAGTGAAAACAAGAAATATCAGCACAGTGGGACAAAAGAGGTAAAATGTACTCGTGTATGTAATATATTTATGGTTAAACGGTATAAACATTGAGTTTTTGTCTGTAATTTTTAGTTTAAATTTATATGTATATTACCAGTAATTAAGGAAGTCCAAAATAAACAAGACTGAGTTAAAATAGAAACGACAGGAGATGTGTTCGGATAGCTTTCAGTTCAGTTTTATTAATATGATAAATTATAAAATTTTGTATCTAAGAAATTGTGTAAAGAAAAACAGGCCTGTCCTAAATAAAAGAAGAAGAAAAAGAACCTTCAGTTCATTTATTCTAAATAGTCCTTCTGGCCTCGATACACCGCTTTGCATGATCTAAAAGCTTTTCGAAAGCGTCTTTCAGGGCATTGAGCGGAATGTCCTTTAGAATGTCGCTACAAGCCTTTGGATGGCCTCTACGGACGCAAAACGGCTTCCTTTCATGGCCAAATGCAATTTTCCGAACTGAAAGCCATATCACGTGATACGGAGAGTAACTGATGGCTAAAATGCGATTTCTAGTCTAAAAATCAGTCACAAGAGTGGATTGATGAGATGGTGCATTTTCACGCGATAAGCGCCAGCTTCCTCCTTCGCGCTATTCAGGACGAATTCGACGAATGCGATGCAACAAACACCTCAAAACGCCAAGATAGAAAACTGCATTGACGGTTTGGCCCATTGGCCCGAACTCCTTGTGGACAATTCCCTTGGAATCGTAGAAACAAATGAGCATTGACTTGATTTTTGAATTCTCCAAACGCGATTTTTTGGGTGGTGGCTCGTCTGGGACCTTCCATTCAGCACTTTGACACTTAGTTTCAGGTTCATGTTGGAAACACCACGTTTCATCACCAGTTACAATATTGTAAAGAAAGTTTTCGTCTTTTCTCGCCTCTTTAATGAAGTCTTTCGAATGTTGAATTCTGAGCAGTTTTTGGTCCTCAGCTAACTCGTGCGGAAAGAAACGTACACAGGCCTTTCGTAAGCCCAAATGATCAGTTAAAATGCGAAAAATCGATGTTTTGGAAATATTCAATGCCGATTCCATGAATTTCAACGATGAACAATTTCGATGGAGTTTTCGGTGATTACTGATTTTGGGAGGGCTGTATGTTCGTTGTCGTTTATGTCCTCACAACCATCTCTGAAACGTGTAAACCACTCAGGAACTCTGGAACGAGATAGAAAATACTCGCCATAAACTTTTTTCATCAACTCAAATGTTTCGGGAAACGTTTTATCGATTTTAGGACAAAATTTGATATTAGCTCTTTGTGCGAAACTCATTTTTGCACCGATGATGCAAACATCCTGACACTTTAGTAGCAATAACTTCGCTTCCACTGAACCGAGAACCGAAGGTCACGAAGCTTTCATTGGAAGTCAGCTAGGGATGTAACTTCCAACGCACTAACTCATTAGACAGATGGTGCCATCAAAATCATTTTTATGACGCCAATCTTAGGATTTAGCACTGGACTTAGAGTATTTCTTTGAGCCCAATTTCTTTAATCGGTCAGGGGTAGTCAGAATTTTCAAAAATTGGATTGTTTTTGCATTTTCTTAAAGTATAAAATCTTAAAAATATTGTGTGAAAATTTGAAGTGAGTCCGACAAATACTTTTCGAGTTGTACAACAATTAACAAAGAGCACTCGGGCGCTCCGGAACAGATAGCGAAACTTTGAAAACGTTTTCTCAAAACCATGTTTTTTGAACTGGTGATTACTGTAACTTGAAAACCGCTTGGTAGATTTCAATAATATTTATACTGGTTTTGAAAAACATAAAAAAGTCGTGCCTAATCTATATTAAGATTTTTTTTATTTTTATTTTAATTTTTTTTTTTTAATTAATTGTAGATTTTTTTCTCGAAAATCTGGAAAATATTTCCCGAGGCAGCCTTATTGCTAATTTTGAAGAAAAAAGCTTCGATCAGGCTCAAGATTATCTATTAATAAAACTAATTTCTCGTGTCCGATTGATTTTAGATGAATCTCCAAGGACTTGTGATGATCACCGTAAGGAACTTCTGGAGAAACGGGCTCCACACAAACAGCGATAACTTTTACATTTATTAATTTTTTTTAATATTGCAAAAGTCAAGTTCAAGCATGACGTATTAATGCTATGTTTTTATTTGGGTAAAATAAAGCAATTAACTGCAAAAAAAAAAATGATTGAAAATCATATTTTTTTCGGGCCTCTGACTACCCTTAATCCCTTAAGTCCTTCTTCTTCTTAATTGGCAAGGTAATGATCGGAGTCGATGTTGTGTCCTCGGATCGTATGTACATCTAATACACTAGAAGCGTGTCTTCCATCAATCACAATATCATCGATCTGGTTTCGCGTTTTCCGATTAGGAGACAGCCAGGTAGATTAGTGTATCTTTTTATGCTGGAATCTGGCGCTGCAGACTAAGATGTTTCGGGCCCCAGCGAAGTCGATCATCCTCGGTCCGTTACCGGATGTTTCGTTGTGAAGGCTGAATTTTCCGACTGTGGGCCCAAAAAATTCCCTCCTTGGCCACCCAGGCGTTGAAGTCGTCAAGCACGATTTTTATGCCATGGCGGGGGCAGCGCCCATAGGAACGTTCCAAGCGCTCATAGAAGGAATCTTTGGTCGCATCGTCCTTCCGTCGGGGCGTGGTCGCAAATTAGCGAGGCTTTGATGCGGATTATTGCGAGACGCTCGTCCACCGGAGTGAACGACAGTACTTGGCGACGAAGTCTCTCTCCCACAACAAATTCGACACCGAATTTGCGCTCCTTTACATGGCAGCTGTAGTAGACGTCGCCGTCCATCGCATCTCTTGAATGGCAGTGATGTCAGCCTTTACTCTCACGAGGACATCAACCAGCCGGGCAAAGGCACCTTCCCCTTTCAGGGACTGGACATTCTAGGTGCATGTCCTCAAATCGTAGTCCTTATTTCGTTTGCAGGGGTCGTCATCAGTAAAGGTAGTTCTCATCCGAGGCTTTGCATATATTTCATTGGGGGGATTTTTAAGTGGCGGGTCTCAAACCCAGCGCACAACCAGCTATACTGGAATGCTTCGCCTTCTCACGTTAGCTCACTCCCGAATGGGTGCTCAGAAGCTACCCAGAGGATATATGGGTTAATCTCGGACGTTGTGAGCTGCTTGAATCATGTGCAGAATAATCGTCGTGACCACTCCTAAGTGAATGGCGATTAGTGACTTTCACCACTTACGTGGACTTCTACACATGGAACCATCCTCCAAGCCCTTAAGTCCAATTTAGTTTAATTACGGTTTTGAACAGAAGAAGTTTGCTTTCTAGAGTCAGCACTGACTTTCTTCCCATAGGCCATTGTAGAGAAGTGAGTTTAAGACCGAGCGGTTTGCGTTTGACCATTATGTGTTTTTGCCACGTTGAGCCTCTGCCCAGATGCATACCCAAATATTTCACGTTATTCGCTGGTGGAAGCTGCTGATCGAGTAAGGTGGCGGTAGCAAATGTTCCTCGTTTCAGTGTGAAGGTAACTTGCGTGGACTTTGTTGGGTTTGCCTATATACGCGCCATCTATTGAGCCATTTCTCTATATATTTAATGTTTTCTTGTAGAAAATGTGTCCCCAAAATGAGTTGCAGTCTCAAATCATTCTTGAGAGTGGTAGATCCACAGGAAATATTGTGAATAATGCGGGCCTAACATCATTTCCTTGTGGGCCATCCGCAGAAATCCGTGACTTCATATCCCAGTTTGATTCTGAAGTACCTGCCATTGAGATATCCACCTAATACGAGCGTAATACCTCATAGTAACTGTGCGGCAATGCGTTGTGATATTATTTAGTTTTGTGCCTGACTGTTGCTACTGTTCGCGACAGCTTCAGTTGTGCAGTAGACTGGAAAATAGTGAGCACTAAAAACAAAAACAAAAACCAACAACCAAACGAAACGCTTTCAAATGTCATTCTTCGCAGCCTATATATACATGTTCATTTTCTTTTTTTTGTTGTTTTTTTGCGCAGGTGGGTGGGCACATTTATTACGAAAAATGAGTGCCATCGATTTTGTGAGTTGGTCAAGGTCGTCTATTCATGGTTGAGAGTTGAATAAAATATCGAGATTTAATTGAGGGTTATTTATCCACTTAATATGTCTTGATCACACTCATACATACACACGCATGTACTTATACATATACAAAAACAATGTAAAATATGACATTATTTTCGAAATGAGACAAATATTTATGTGCTAATTCAGCATTAAAAATACGCCAATTGAAAGCGAGTCATTTCATTTAAGCGTTAATTGAGCATTTTTTGTGGCATAACGCCTGTAGGAACCTGGTTCGGCCGTCATTTCGGATATGAAACATCAAAGGCGGCTTATGATAACAATCGCCCTCCATTCTTTAAGAATATTTTGAAAACACAAAGATGAGGCGCTCGACTAAACACCAGTCAAAGGTGCGTGAGCTACACTATTTTTGTTATATTAATTATGAGTATTCAAGCACTAAATTTCCTAGAGGAATCTGGGTAAGTTACTGTTCATAAATTACGAATGAAAGGATAATCTGGAATTCTCATTATTATTCCCAAATTTTTTTTGATGCTGAAAACAGGGGCAATGAAAACTACTCCTACGGCAGCACTCGGAAAAGTACTCAACCTACCACCGATTGACATTGCGGCGGAAGCCTTAGCAGCTAGATCTGCCGCAAGACTTAACGCAACGGGTGAATTTACCTGTAAAATATTCGGATACAGCTCAATAGGTACGAATTATTGGACCAATACGGACTATATGACTCCGAAATACAATTGGATGAAGAGATTCCGCACAGGAATAGAAGAAGAGGGGTAGAAAAGATGTATGAAACCTAGCGCCAATACGCTTAATATACTATATTTACTGACGGCTCGAAAATGACGGACGGAGTAGGTGCAAGGATTTATTGCGCGTTGCTGGACATCAGGCGGCCAATTAAGTTCCCTGACCATTGCAATATTTTTCAAGGAGAAGTCCTTGCAGTAGCACTAGCATAAATATATACGTTGATAGGCAAGCGGCAATAAAGGCAATAAAAGCAATAAACTCATATGAAATTTCATCTAAAAACGTTTTTAGAACCAGGGAAGCCATGGAGAGACTAGTCGCAAACAGACAGTTACACATCTATTGGGTACCCGGACATAAGGGCATTGCAGGAAACGAAATTGTAGATAAGATTACCAAAAGCGCTGTTTACAGACAATTCAAACAAGAAAACGACAGACTGAAGCCTTTAAATACGGTATACAATGACATCGTTGCGGACATGAAAATACGGATAGATAGGAGGTGAAAGAAAGTAAAGCAGAACTATCGTAGGTATTCTGACAGGCCACAATTTGCAAGCGGCGCACGCATACAAGATGGGAATTACAAACAACGATAGCTGCAGATTTTGCAATGCACTAGAAGAGAGGGACACGCTAGAACACCTTCTATGTTCCGGTCCTGCATTAGCTGTGAAGAGAAAACCATCTACAGCCATCCAGTGCTGTTGATGTAGTGGAAGAGAGAAAAAGTATCTAGGCTGGATCATTCATTCTCAAGCCATTCCCAAAGGACACGCTAAGGAATCTTAAGTGGCTATCCGCCAGAACTGGACATTTGTAAAGAAAGTACTCAACAGTCTCTTTCTCTGCAGGATCCCCACAGCTTCTGCAAAAGGGGTTGTACGAAAGTCCAAGCATCACCGCATGAGTACCGATCTCCCAGTGACCAGTGGACACCGCAATGAGTTTGGAATTTTGAATGGCGGGGAATTTCCATCACCTTAAGCGTTCTGTTTCTATTGAGGCCATAGTGTTTTTGAAATAGCACACGATGAGACACACCTACATCTGTCTTGCGCTTTTTTGAGACAGAAATTGTGCAGTTTCCCTTTAACAACAGTCAAGGGGACATCGATCTCTAAGAAGTGGACAACTGAGACCGGTTCCGTCGACCGCTTCCTCGCAATCTCATCGGCAATTTCATTTCCCTTTATATTCCTGTGCCCAGAAACACAAATAATGGAAATGTTTCCTGTGCGTTCGAGACATTTGAATTCCTCCTTACAGGAGTTAACCAGAAGAGAGCTGCAATACGGCGACGATAGGGCCTTGATCGCAGCTTGTCTTTCGGAAAAAATATTAATTGCTCTCTCCCAACAGTGATCCTTCAGGCATGCAACATGCGAAGACCTCTGCTTGAAAAACGCTGCTCATTTACGGCAGTTTAAAGTCGACTGAAATATTGGCTGATTTAGAGAAAACTCCCGCTCCAACTCCAGATTCCATCTTGGATGCGTCAGTGAAAACAGAGGTACCTATATCCGTACCGACTGTCCCCTCCTTCCAATCTTGTCTGCTCGGAAAGATAGCCCTAACACAATTCCGAATGGTAGTCGCGCACCAACGCATTTGACTGCAGCGGCCACTATCTAAATAACTTTTTGACAAAAAAGTAAAAAAATAATAATTTTGAATGACGGAAATATTTATTTTGACATTTAGGAGTTCGATTACTTGTCTGTTTGTCCGTACTTCAGCTTTCTAGTTCCCAAGGGTCAAATATGATTGACTTTCGTCGCCGAATTCAAACTTCTAAATTCGTAAATTTTCCGATAGGATGATTAATTTTGCGCCAGTTTGTCTAAATATCAGGCCAGTCCATAAGTTCGTGCGTATTTGACCCATAATTTCAATTTTGTACGATTTTTGCATACAAAAAACTATTCGCGGAATATAACGGAACTATTTATATTTTCTTTCATATATTTTGCATTCAACAAATGATTTTAATCACGGATAGAAGCACGTGTTGTTAAAAAATAAAATGGAATATTCGAACGCGTCTAAGAGGCATATTTTGTATTTTTTTATAAAAGTGGTAAAAATGCAACAACTGCTGCTGCAGAAATGTTCACGCAGAGGATACTCTGAGTGTAAGGACTGCGCAAAAGTGGTTTTCAAAATTCCGAAGTGGTAACTGCGACATGGAGGATGCCCCGCGCGCTGGTCGTCCTGAAGTCTTTAACTCCAACGCCTTGCTCGAACTCGTGGAAGCTGAGCTAAATTTGACGGTCGATATGATAGCTCATAGGTTAAATTCATCGCATGGAACAGTTCACAGTTCACAGGCACCTGGCTCAGTTGGGAAAGGTTTCAAATGAATGTGTGTTCGGAGCTGCTGCAACGGCTTGAAAATGAAAGTTTTTTGAACCGTATCGTTACTGGTGACGAAAAATGGGTCCTTTAAAATAATTCTGTTTGCAAACGCCAATGGTTAGATAAAGATGAAATACCAGAACCGACCCCTAGAGATGGCTTTCACCTCAAGAAGATTCTCCTGTCTATTTGGTGGGATATGGAGGGCATTGTTTATTATGAACTTCTGGAACCAAACGAGACGATAACTGCTGATTATTATTTCTAACAGCTATCAAACCTGAATGAGGCACTTAACAGAAATCGCACGTCTTTAGCGAATAGACGCAACGCAAGACCTCATACCGCAAGGCAAGCATTAGGCAAGCTGAACGAGCTCGGATGGGAGCTAAAGCCGCATCCACCATACTCTCCGGATATTGCACCTTGTGATTATCCTTTTCCGTGGACTTCATCCCCAAATGAGTAACAAGAACTACTCCTCAAAAGAGGCTATTAAAAGGGATATCGAAGCGTATTTTGGCTCCAAGAACAAACATTTTTTTGAGCAGGGAATTAAAAATGTGCCTAAACGTTGAGAAGACATTGTAAATAATGGAGGAAAATATATTATTGATTAACAAATACTTTAAAATATTTTTTATTAATTTTAAAACCACCTTTAAAAACGCACGAACTTATGCACTGACCTGATACTTTGGATAGTTTCAATTGCTATATGAAAAAAAACTGCCACGTGCTGCATTATTACTTTACATTGCAAATGCCGTTGAACAGTGCAGTTAAATTCCAATTCACACCTTCATAAAAAAATAAATCGCATAAATGCCGCACTCTGTGGTTTAATATTCAGAGATATTGAATTACAACTTAACAGCGTAATTTCAAGCATTCCACTTAATTAATGAAGCCAAAGAAAAAGCAACATTTTGAAAGCCTGAATTAATTGTCGAACGGCGTACGAGCAGGTGCGTTGTGTGAATCATCAACAAAATTAGAACGCCTCATAGCATACAGGTGAGCTGCGGTGTGACAAATAGCAACACCTCACTAATGTCACCAATTCAATGTGTAAACACAACCTACAAACACACACACGCACGCACTATGCAACTAAATGTGCGCTTGCGTGCTATGCAAACCTCAGCAGTGCTGTCTGAAAACTTGACCTTTGCTATGAATCGACTACTTGAGTGACCTTTAAAAGTGATCTGGAATTGCGCTACGAATTTTATGCGCTATTAAATTCAGCAAACAAACTAAAAAACCAATAAAAAAAAGTTCAATTGTCTGCGTTCACTGAATGCTTAAAATTGCGTCTATGCGCTAATGGGTTGGTTTGGCGGATGATCGACGAGTTGCTGGCCCGAAGTACGCTTTTACCGATTTTTATGGTTTACTGGTTGAATAATTATTGCTCGTAAAGTATAAATGTGTGTGTGTAAGTATGTAAGTATGTATGTACGTATTTATGTAGCTAACTGGTTGACTCGTGTGTGCGCTGCTGTTGTTGTTAGCTATTAAATAAGTTAATTTCCATTAAACTTATTTGTATATTTCATTGCTGCCGCTGTTTTGTTAATTTCATTCTTTTTGGACTATTTGTCATTGGTTGGCACTGTGAAGCTGCCTCGAGCGTTTAATTGATTTTGTTTTCCACCGTGTTTCCCACCGAAAGTGTAGCAAAATCCATTGTTACAATATGTGAATGTTACTGCACTCATACATACATACGTATATACACATACATGCATACGTATATATGTATGTATCTATATAAAATTATGCCCGGAACAAATATTATTTTATAAGTACATAAAAAACTTCTAAAAAATCGTAGATCGCTGAAAAAGTCACTCGTCATGATTTAAATCTTGAGTAAATCTTGATCTTGAAATGTTCGTATAATTTGTGGACGATGCGATGCGTGTAGCCAGATTCATTTCTTCTGCTTACATATGAAATATTGCGTAAGTGGCGCTTATTGGCTTTGACCTGCTTAAGTACCTGCGGTTTGTTTGCTCTTTTCAACTATTTGTTTGCGCTGAGTACTAAGTGAGTTGAAAAAACGGAACCACTTCGCCCACTTCGATACCCAGGAGGCCAGGTTGCGATGTAAATCTAAAACGAAAATTAATATTTTAATAAAAAAATTTTTTGAAACAAACACAAAAAAATAATAATAATAATATCTTAATTATTTTCAAGGCGTACTTTCCAAAAAATAAAAATTTACATCTACTATTTATATGAAATTGTATGCCATTAATAAATTTCGGAATTTAATAAAAAACAAATATTTCTTTTTAAAAATTATATTAAAAAAAAAAAGAGATTGTCTGTAAAGTCGGATTGTCTAACGTGTTAGTTTAACGTGATAACGTCATAAGAAAATACTAGCCGCAAGGAAGCATTCTTGGTCCGCTCTTATACCTTTTATACACCAGAGACTTGCCGATACCCTCGAATAGCTTGATCGCCACTTTCGCCGACGACACTGCCATCCTAGCAATTGGAAAAAGTGCTGAAGAAGCTGCAACCAAACTTCAAATTGCAACAAACGCTATTGAAGAATGGACGAAGACTTGGCGCATAAAATTGAACAATACCAAGTCAATACATGTAAACTTCACCAACAAAAAAGTGAATCATTATCCAATAATGCTGCTAGGTGCCGCAATACCACATGCAAACACTGCAAAATACCTTGGCATGACGCTTGATGCTAAGCTTCGATGGAAGGAGCATATAAAACTTAAACGGCATGAAATCCATCTGAAGGTAATACAAATTAAATGGCTAATTGGACGAAGATCAAAGCTATCCATATATAACAAAATAGCGATATATAAACAAATTATAAAACCAGTGTGGTCCTATGGCGCGCAATTATGGGGTTGCGCCAGTCAAAGTAATATAAATATACTTCAACGACTCCAGAATAAAATCCTTCGAGATATTCTCAACGCACCTTGGTTCGTTCGCAATAAGGATATTCATCGTGACCTCAATATCCCTACGGTCGCTGAAGAAATTAAAAAACAAGCAGAAGCCCACTCCCATAGGCTTCAAAGGCACGTGAACGAGGAAGCTAGCAATCTGCTCAACACCTCAGGCCTAACTCGACGACTGCATCGAATTAAACCACATGATCTGGCATGATGGCTGTTAACTTAAGGAAGGGACTATGAAAATCTCTTCACAAAATTTTATTTATGTTACCAAAATTGTACTGCTCGTTAGTTTATCTGTAACTAGTTGCAGTCCCAACAAACATTGTTATGTATTTTATGTTGTATCTATGTTTGTAATAAAAAAAAAAATAAGAAAATACTGATGTAATGGTTGCAATTTTCAAAACAAAATGTTAATTTTATTTGTTTGATAGATATTTTGTATGGATATAGAGAAGGAGGTAAATGGAATCGCGATGGAGTTGGTCAAGTTGCATTTACACAAACGTGAAAAATGACGAAACATTTATCAAATTCATGAAAGATATGTTCAATTTCGATTGTGCATCAGACGTTAATAAGTCAACAACACTAAGAGGCATCATCATCGATTTGACTTTCTCAAGACACATTACACTTGAAACACTCCCTTTCATTTCCTATTTTTCCTATCATCATCAACAGAGAAATGGTTCATTACCATGCACACAGGAAGAAGGCATATGCAAATATAAATATGTGAATTTATATACATACATATATATGCTCACTCAAGTAGGAGAGGGCCAGATGTCGAACGTTGCCGAACGCGGGGCCGATTGTGCCTCTTTGTCGTTCGTTCCGCGCTCTTGCTTGCAGTTCAAGCAAGGTAACGACGCATGAGCAAGATAACGCCGCATTTTTTGGTGCGTGCAGCCAGCTACGTCGAATTATAAGACGTTATCCCGTCAATAATAGTAATAATATCTTAATTGTTTTCTAGGCGTATTTTCCAAAAAATATTTAAAAAAAAATTTTATTTTTTATTTTTTTTTATAAAGGTTTACATAACAATAAAATTATTATACAAACTAAAAGTAGTTCAGCGCTAGCATCGGAGGCTTTCGGCTGATCTAAAAATTTATATCAACTATTTATATGAAATTTAATGCCATTAATAAATCTCGGAATTTAAAGAAAAAAAAAATGTTTGTTTAGTATCCACGAGATAATCGACCAAGAATCATCCAATCATGTTTTATTTTAAGTATATGAATATCCAGAAAATAGCAGTAAAAAAGAATAGCACTAGTTCAAGGCCATCAGCTGGTTTTACAATACACTAGGATTAATTACAATATTTACTAATCTTCTATTTAAAATAAGGAATATATGTGCGGCCGCCGTAGCCGAATGGGTTGGTGCGTGACTACCATTCGGAATTCACAGAGAGAACGTAGGTTCGAATCTCGGTGAAACAGCAAAATGAAGAGAAAAAAAATAAGATTTCTAATATCGGTCGCCCCTCGCAATGGTAAGCCTCCGAATGTATCTCGGCAATGAAAAAGGTCCTTATAAAAAACCATTTGCCATTCGGAGTCGGCTTGAAACTGTAGGCCCCTCCATTTGTGGAACAACATCAAGACGCACACCACAAATAGGACAAGGAGCTCAGCCAAACACCCAAAAAGGGTGTACGCGCCAATTATATCTATAATATAAAAATAAATCGCAAAATGTGTTGGTAAGCGCATAACTCAACAACGCATGGACCAATCTTAACAAGCTTTTTTTTAAAATGTTCCTTGAAGCCCAAGGCGAGAAAAATTCGAATAATTTCCGGGGAAACCCTAAAACAGCCCTTTTCTTTTTCCTATACTAATATTGCACGTTCGTGTTTGTGCGTGTTCGCGTTGGAGGATCTAATGCGTTCCCATAAAAGTGATAATATCGTGAACCTGACCAAATTGAAAAGTCAAAAAATGTAAAATATATAGACTTGATTGGCCTCGCAATATTCTTTCTTTTGTTTTAGTTTCAGAACGATTTAAGGAATGATTTCATTCACAAGTAATAAATAAAAATAGTTAAGTAAATTCTAAGAATAGTCATGCAGGGCTGAACAAATCCATACATATTTTAAGAATACCAAAAGACAAACATTATTAATTAATCTATAAAACCCATGTTTCTCACATGATCAATTGTATGTTGTCTGTTCCAGTGTTGGAAAACCATCAGATTTGTTTGTATATTCACATGGTAATCAAACAAAAACATTGTATATCATAAAGCACTACAATAAAAATAAAACAGATTTTTGTTAATACTTATGATTCACTTGATTTACAATAAAGCGATTACCGAAACTTCTTATATATTACATGTTTTGTTTCATTATTCTTTATTATATCGGTTATTAACCCTATGTTTTATGCATCAATATTTTTTTGTTGGCGTTGTTAGCTTTTGGAAATAATTTCCGTTACTTTATATGTTCGAGCTTTAATTATGTTAATTATAATAATAATAAATAATTAATTATCTCCATGTTTTGCCATTGAAGCACCTGTTTAGGTTCCCACTATCCCTTTAGATTATTTTTCAATCAGGCTTGAACCTTAAGTTCCCCTCTTAGTTTGAAGCCCTCTGGCAGACATTCCAGTCGGGGTTTTTAGTTGGTCCCAAAAGGATGGCCAAAGTTGGTGGAAGCGAAGATACTTAGGTCACCCGAGCTGACCCTTTTCTTTAATTCTCCTGGTGGTGTTAGAGGGTCAGCAGAGTAAAAACGTCTTAAGGTCAAAATATAAACTGCCACATTCAAAATCTATTTGACAGAACGAAATCTGTCTTGTCCGCTAGTATATATATATTAGGCCGGGTTGATTTGTGGGGAGGCAAAAAAATCGCCCATTGCGCTGTGAAAATCATATTCTAGGGATCAAAATAAGAAACTTTGCCGAAGGAACCATACCTCTAAAACGAATTCTGATGTCCCCCAATTTGGGTCGAGCTTTTTAAATAGTTTATTTTCTCATGTAAAGGCCAAAAATGGTGATATTTTGAAATAATTGTATGGGGAACCCCCCAGGGGAGTTCCAGGGGGTGTGCCACTGGCATGGGTGAATCGGCCGTCCAAAGTTAGTGGGGGCCGGTCATACATTTGGACTCGATTGGAGCACTCTAAATGGGTCAAAGTGGGATTTTTCGTTCGACCCAAATTGGGGGACATCAGAATTTCTTTTAAGAGGTATGGTTCCTTCGGCAAAGTTTCTTATTTTGATCCCTAGAATATGATTTTCACAGCGCAATGGGCGATTTTTAAATCGACTCGCCCTAATATAAAGCGTTTTTCAGTAAGAGCGCTTCAACTTTTTTTTTGAATAAAACACAAACGGTTTGACTTTTTTAACTAATTTTTTTTTATTATCGAGTTTGAACATATACATTTAAGTATGAAATTCGATTTCTTTTGTATGACCACCGCGTGCACGTTTTACGAAGTCAAATCCTTGAACCCAATTTTCGACCACTCTTTTGCATAAATCGGCCGAAATTCCAGCAATTTCGTGTTCAATATTGGCTCTGAGCTCACAAATCGTCGCCGGCTTGTTACTGTAGACCAATGACTTCTCATAATCCCAAAGAAAATAGTCTAGAGGCGTCAAATCACACGAGCGCGGCGGCCATTCGACCGGTCCATTTCTGGAAATAATGCGCTCATCGAACTTACTCTTCAAAAAATCAATTGTGGCGTGTGCTGTGTGGCTTGTGGCCCCGTCCGGTTGAAACCACATGTCGTCTAAGCCCATACCATTCAATTGCGGCCAAAAATAATCGTTTATCATGTCGCGGTATCGATTTCCGTTCACAGTAACGTGGCGTGAACGAAAATATATGGGCCAATTACGCCGTCGGCAAGTAAACCGCACCAAACAGTGATTTTTTCGGGATGCAACGGTGCCTCATGAATCACGTGTGGATTGCTTTCTGCCCAGTAATGCATATTTTGCTTGTTGACAAAGCCATTGAGCCAAAAGTGAGCTTCATCACTGAAGATAATTTTTTGGAAAAAATCTGGATCTGGTAGCAGCAACAGAACGATTATTTTCATAAAAAATTTGCACGATTTGCAATCGTTGCTCAAGTGTGTAGCTTTCCCTATCGCCCTCCCTATCGGAAAAAAGTTGAAGCGCACCTATTGAAAAACGCTATATATATATTTATGTAATACAAATTCATATATAAAATATCTCTAAGTATAGGTATACCTGTAATGAGCTATGTTACACAGCACAAGAAAGTTAGATATAGTATTTACATTTGATAATGTTGTAGTTACTAGAAGTTGTGATGGGAGAGCTGTGCCAAAAATCCTTCGCTTGGTATTGCTAAACTGGGTGCATTGATCTAGGATATGCTTTACTTATATTCTAGATGACCTACAAAAAAAGCTGAATGCATCTCCAGAGTTTAACAAGTTACTGTGAGTGACCTGCGTGTGACCTAAACGAAGTTGTGGGAACAACTAAATGTCTGCTTTACTCTGAAGGGATTAATTGTCGCGCAGTGATGAAGGTACTCATTCCATTTCAATAGACTTTTGTTATGTATGTAGGGGCTGCTTTATTAGACGTTTTAAGTCAGTTGTTTCCAGAACGTCAAAATACAGAGCCGGTTCCTTATGAACACTTTTCGCGACACAACCAGCGAACTCATTGCCTTTAATTCCGCAGTGACCTGGTATCCACAACAATTTAATTTTGTTTGTTTGCTTGACAAGTAAATCTCGAACACGAGTTACTATATTACAACACTGTTATTGTTGAAATTTCTTACGGCATCGATGGCAGATTGACTGTCGGTACAATGGACCAAGAAAAAAATCGCCTATTGCATATTTTTTGTATATCCAGTCAAACTTCCATAACTCGCACTTCTATAACTAAAATTCTCTGTAACTCGAACTAAATCGGGTGGCAATAGCGTTTCGAAAGCAATATTCTTGTTAGACAACCGTGAAGAGATATGTCGACTGTGCAGGCTGCACCCCTTAGATTCATAAAATTTTTAAATTATTATGTCACTAGCTTAAATGTAATAGATGCAGTTGTACAGCCTTTATTCCTTAAAATCCTTTTTGGATATAATGAAATTTGCTTATTGTCAAACGACAGATTTTAAATAAAGAAAAATTTCAAAAAACATTATTCCTATTTACACAAAAAGTATATCAAGAGAAAAAGGCATGTGTTTTTTGGAAATAAATGCAAAAATTTTAAGGAAACTGATTTTTGCCAATGTCTCGAAAGCACTTCCATGGAAAAATAAGTGAAATCAAAATGAAATATAATCATTTTCGTGTGCAGCGACCCCAAATTAGTCTAAAAAAAGAGGTTGTCTGTAAAGTCGGTTTACTGGCGATAGTTTAACGTGACAACGTCATAAGAAAATACTGATGTAATGGTTGCAATTTTCAAAACAAAATTTTAATTTTATTTGTTTGATAGATATTTTGTATGGATATAGAGGAGGAGGTAAATGGAATCGCAATGGAGTAGGTCAAGTTACATTTACACAAACGTGAAAAATGACTAAACATTTATCAAATTCATGAAAGATATCTTCAATTTCGATTGTGCATCAGACGTTAATAAGTCAACAACACTAAGAGGCACCATCATCGATTTGCCTTTTTCAAGACACTTTACACTCGAAACACTCCCTTTCATTTCCTACTTTTTCTATCATCGTTTATTCTCAACAGAGAAATGGTTCATTACCATGCACACAGGAAGAGACATATGCAAATATATACAAATATGTGAATTTATATACATATGCGCATATACATACATATATATGCTCACTCAAGTAGGACAGAGCCAGATGTCGAACGTTGCCGAACGCGGGGGCCGATGGTGCTCTTTGTCGTTCGTTCAGCGCTCTCGCTTGCAGTTCAAGCCCATTAAGTTTTTATATTAAAACACTTTTTTATTTTTGTTACAGATCTTTATTTAGTCCATTTAAGTTTTTATATTAAAACACTTGTTTATTTTTGTTACAGATCTTTATTTAGTCCATTTAAGTTTTTATATTAAAACACTTTTTTATTTTTGTTACATATCTTTATTTAGTCCCGACCACGACTTATCGTCGTCAATCCATAAATCAAATCAATAACTTCTTATTCTAAGCTGCCACCTTAAATACCCTTTGTCTGTCTATGTTGTTGTTGTTGTCATATGCCTTGATCCCGCATGCCCGGTGACACTGTTATTGGGATGCATTGATAGCGAAC
The DNA here is from genome assembly GCF_027943255.1 of Anastrepha obliqua. Lineage (NCBI taxonomy): Eukaryota > Metazoa > Arthropoda > Insecta > Diptera > Tephritidae > Anastrepha > Anastrepha obliqua. The sequence continues at coordinate 27,040,607 of NC_072893.1, forward strand.
GCCACTGTTAAGTTGTTGTTAAGCAATGCTCTTAGTCTGAGTACCGTAAAGGGATTTGCTGTTTTTCATTGTTACTGATGATCACGTTAGGATCCCATAACTGGACATATTACGGCGTGATGATTATAGACGGCGCACTTTTTTGTGAAAAACAAGATCAAGGCAATGCTAACTGCTGGGTCAAATATTAGGGCAGGCATGATATGATAACTTATACATATATTAGTATACAACATATCTTATAAGGTATATGGTAAATATTACCATACATTTTTTCCTTCATATACAACAAAAAAATTAATAATAATAACATTAAAACAACAGGTATTATTAACAAACTTGGTTTTATTTTAAATTCTTCAAGTAAATTAAATTAATAATAATCAATAAGAAGGCATATGCAAATACAAATACGTGAATTTATATATGTATATATGCGCATATACATACATATATACGCTCACTTAAATAGGAGAGAGCAAGATGTCGAACGTTGCCTTTCGTTTGCTTTGTCGTTCGTTCCGCGCTTTCGCTTGCAGTTCATTCAAGGTAACGGCAATAAGCAAGGTAACGACAAATGAGCAAGGTAACGACAAATGAGCAAGGTAACGATAAATGAGCAAGGTAACGACACATTTTTTCGTGCGTGTAGCCGGCTAAATCGAATTATAAGACATTATCACGTCAAAAAAACTCTTTTTTTAACGAATTACCACTTTTTACGAAAATATTTGTTTGCAAGTATTATTTCAATTCTGCCGCAAATTTGGCACGAACTGACTGACGAACAAACAGGAATGACTTTACATATTTTTCTCACCCTTATGAATATTTTGGTATCATATAATGTATCGGGTGTTTTTTAACTATCGATATCGACAACTATGGTTTGGCAGCTGAGAATAGCAAACTGTGTTGACATTTCTGTTCAGTAAGACTTGGCAAGTCACCATGAATCGTTTAACGCCTGAAGAACGCTTTCAACTTGTGGAAATTTACTTAGAAAAACTAAATCGATCAGCGAAGTGTTGAAAAAGACGCCGAAATGTCGTGGTTGTTCTCAATTTGTTGGTCTTTGTCATTCGACTACGTCAACTACGTTTAAAAATTTTACGCAAGGCTCTTGACTTACGTGCTTATAAGATACAGATCGTGCAAGAATTGAAGCCAAAATATCATCATTTGTGTTGCATTTTTGCTAATTCAGTTCATTTAGATTCACATTCTGTCAAAAAAATATCGGAAATTGTTCATTTAAAAAGCGCGCGTTACACATACTTGTATGTCTATATTTTTTTTTTTTGATGGAGTGTTTGCACAACTGTCTTCTATAGTGTCGCAGAGTTTGAGGGTGATCCGTCAATTAGCTTGTTTTTTGCATTTAATTATAGCAGTCAACCGCAGGTGAGCTCTGCGATTTACACTATGGATAAAAATATCGAACAAAGAATTTGTCTTAAATGTTTGAACGTTATGTTTCGAACGGGATTTCCTGTGCTAAATTATTGAAAATGTTGCAGAAAGCCTATGGCAAGTGTGCTTTATCTACGAGTGGTATAAGGCTTTTGCAGATGGCTGAGAAGTCGTGGAAGAGTTGCTCCGGAAGAAGGTGGTTGAAGACATGCTTGAGCAAGTAAATAAGTGAATTCGGACCCAACGTTTATCAAGCGCATCATAACAAGTGATGAGACGTGGGTATATGAGTTTGACATGGAAACCAGTCAACGTGCAACCAGGCAGCTGAATGGCGCTATCCACATAAGGCGAAATCGGTCAAAAGTGAAAGTCATGCTATTCGTTTTCTTTGATTATCATGGTGTTGTGCATTCGGAATTCATTTCAAATGGTTCTATGGTGAATAAAGAATATTATTTGAAAGTCATGCGACGTTTGAGAGAGAATATGCGTAGCAAACGGCCCATTTGTGGAAAGAAAACTCATGGATCTTGCACCAGGATAACGCACCGTCTCACAAGGCTTTTATTGTGAACACTTTTTTGACCAAAAACTCGGCTAAATATCGTCGAACAACCGCCGTATTTACCGGATTTAGCCCCCTGTGACTTTGCTCTTTCCCCAAAACTTAAATTGCCACTCCGCGGACGCCGCTTTGGGTCAGTAGAGGCCATTAAGTAGAATTCGCTGAAGGAGCTGAAGAAGATCTCTTCAAATGCGTTTTAAAGGTGCTTTGATGACTAGACTAATCTTTGGTATATGTGTATTGCTTTGAATGGATCCTATTTTGAAGGCAACAGAATAAATTTTGATGTTTAAACAATTATTTTGCGTTTTATTGAACATTTCCCGGTACCTTTTTGACAGAATATATTAAACAGATTTATTGGAAAAAGTAGTTAAACATAGGACTGATTGAATGATTACATGGTTCATGCGGCTCGTGGCCGCAGCGGATATATGGCGAATATTATATTCAAAAAGTAAATGCCATGCAATTATCTACCTGATAAAAAAAACTAATAATAAAAATGTAGCGGCAGGCTAATCACCTACCCTGTCAGAAATCAAATAGGAAGTCAAGGAAAAAAAAGTAAAAATAAAAAAACAATTCCGGCTTGTATTGTCATTTTAACTTCTCAAGCCCTTAAAAAATTACCCAAAACATACATTATCTATGTCTATATTAATTTCACTAGGCTGTTTCATGTGCCCTTTATGGGGCTGGGTTTTTTCTTATTTACGAAAAATTAGTTGTAAATAAAATTTATTGTATAAATCACATATTTCTAGGGAAACGAGCTGCTCACGCTTTCATCCCGTGAATAAAAATTTATATTGACTTTAAAAATAAGTTGGTGACAGGAAGCCGACGTAATTAGTCCCATTAGAGCCCCATTACGTAATTTTTACTCTATCAAAAATTAGATATTTCAAGCCCTTCTAGCGCGCAATGCGCGAAAGTTAGAAATAACCTTCTCCGTCTCAAAACACACACGCACACACATACATACATACATATCGCACACAAATGTGAGTTCATTCAATTAATGAAATATTCAGAGCAGATATTTATCAAAAATATTTTGATCATTCGCGGACAGTCGATAAACAAAGCGTTGCCAAGCAAACAGACGAGATGCAGTAATTAATGAAGGTGTGGGAGTTATTAAAAAAATATTAAAGCAATAAAAATAACAAATATCATTTCTGTGACGTCTTCGTCTCATAGCTCAGAGCCTATGCTGAGATCTGCAAACTTTTGTAACTTTGAATATTCAACTCATGTGTGTAAGTATGTGTGTAAATACTCGTTCATTGCATGCGTCGCCCTCGTAGACTTCGTTTGTCGCCTTGATGTCAATCGCACTGTCACGCTAATTACGGCAATAATAGCACAGAAGTAAAATTAAGAAGAAAAAGAAAAAAAAGAAAACTCGAGCGAAACTAAATAAACGTCAAAGCGGCCATAAACGATCGAATAATAACTCTGTTGAAGAGTTTATGTATGTAAGTATGCATTAGGGCGTCCCTTATGGAGGCGGAATTGTATTGTCATGTATTGTTAGTGCTCAAAAATCGATGAGAAAATATGAATGTTTATGTTTAAAAATATTGAATGATTACAAAATTCTCCTTAAACATTTTTTTTTCACCTAATGAGCAAACCTGGTATATATCATCCTTTGCATTCTGTACACCGTAGAATGTTGTGCACTCCGAGAACCGTTCTGGGCCCTCAGTAAATTTGCGAAAACAGTCGCGAGGTATGAACAGCAAGGGAAAGAGAAATTTGTTTCACTAGTTTTCACTAATTTTCTCTACTGGGAGGCTTCATCACATTAATCCACTACATTTACAGCTCTCTTGCGTTTTATTTCTTACTGATCGGCATTCTGCTCCAACTACTGTGATATTTCACAGTTTTGTGAAAACTCGTCAAAGTGGTCATTTCTCCCACACCGCCGTCAACATGTTTTGTTAATTTCAAGAACACGAGTTTCGAAGTTGGTAAGACACAAAATGATAAAGTAATAAACACTTTTGTTATTTAACGTCTTATGATTTTTTTGAACATCCACAATCACAGCTACGTGCAGTGATTTAGATTGACTGTCAAGTTAAGTGCTTGAATTTTTTACAAATATCGTTCATATTACATACATATTTACGCATTTATTGCCGTTAGAGATAGTAAAAAAATGTATCAAATATTATTAGCATTTTGTAAAGTGTAAGTTGTCGAAATGGCAGGTTTTCTTGCTTGGCATTGGCTTATCTTTCATTATTCCGTAACAAAATAAGATTTCAACTTTAGATAACTCAACGTGAAAATATTATTATTACTATTGAAAAATTATTATTATTTACTTGAAGCTGTGAATTGTGAGTTAAAGTAAGCAACAAATGCAAAGTTATTACTATTTGGGTTATTCGAAGCAAAATGAGAGAGAAGAGCGCAAATAGAACGGTGCAAGTACTGACTGGATTATTTTGAGGGAGCCATGGTTTTAAGCCGCCTTCGAACTCCTCCTTATGGTTATATAAAAAATTGTTCTGACGCAGAAACGTTTTAGGTGGTTATGCCATTGTCCACTGAGAGCCAATCGCTAAAAGAAAAACTATTTTATTTTTTTATAATTTGTATATATATGTAAAGGGTCCGCCAAATAACTTTACGGAATTAAAAATGCTATAAAAAAGAAACTATTCAATATTTTTCCAAACAGTTTTTTTTATTTTGAAGTAATATACAATCCTTCCGATTAATGATGGAACACAACTTCATTCATATGGCTGCCTCGGCTAGCCATGCACCATCCCATACGATCGGTCCAATTTTTCAACACATTTTCGATTGTATGCGGCTGTATTTCAGCTATGACATCGCGTATGTTGGTCTTCAGTGCATCAATTGTTGCTGGTTTGTTGGCATAACACCGGTCTTTGACGGCACCCTAAAGATAATAATCCAACGGCGTCAAATCGCAGCTCCGAGGCGGCCAAACGATATCAGAACTTCGGCTGATAATGCGAATCCATCTACCATGATTTTCAAAGTAATGTCGCAATATTTCCCAGCGTTCTTTGAGCGAATACACGACCATTTTCGTTCAGCGGAAGAATAAAACTAATTTTCTGTCAAATCAGATGACAGCTAAGTGTTACCATTCTTCAAATAATACCTAGTTCAAATCCGTAACAATAGATGGCTCTGTACATATGCGCATATAGATACATATATACGCTCTCTTAAGTAGGAGAGAGCAAGATGTCTAACGTTGCCGTTCGTTAGTTTTGTTTGCTTTGTCGTTCGTTTCGCGCTTTCGCTTGCAGTTCAGAGGTAACGACCATGAGCAAGGTAACGACGATTGAGCAAGGTAACGACACATTTTTCCGTGCGTGCAGCCGGCTAAATCGAATTAAAAGACGTCACGTCAAAATGAGTACATCCAACTGCGATGTACGACTCTTCGAAGAAACATCAAAAATATAGTAATACGAGAAATTCTACACTCCGTTGTAATGGTAATGGTAATGGCAATGGTAATGGTTGTACGGGTTTGGAAAATGCCTTTATACACTGCGACCAGATTGATCTATTGTGCGCCCCTAATTATTTAATTAAAATTATTTAGAATATCGAGGAATCAAACCAACTCTTAGGAGGGAGCAATTATAAGTCTTCCTCCTCTCGTAGGTATGAGCCCAGGATTTTATGTCTCCTGTGGGCTAATGCCTCACAGTTGGTGATTAAGTGTTCCATATACTCCTCTTCATCAGAGCTAAACCTGCATAATCTTGTACTAGGTAACTCTACATATTGTGTAAAAGTGTTTATTACAGGGAAAGTGACGTTAAAGTGCTCCACAGAGTAATATGAGGCCCTTTTTATCTAGGGTTAGGGCAGAATTTGCTACACTATTTTGATTATCTCATCTCGCACGACGATCCACGAAAACAATGGAGTCTCGGCCATTCCGGTTTTCAGTAAGACCTCATCGTCATGAGAGATAAAGGAAGTTGCAAGTGAGATTGGAAATTAGGCATGTCCGGCTTCCTCCATCTACAGGGTGGGCCATATAGCGTTTGCTTTTTGAACCACCTATTTTTTTGAGAATGGTAACACAAATGGCATGTCAAATGTGTTCATAATTTACTTAAGGGTATGACATTTACGAAATGGGACGCTATACGCTTGAACAAAATTGGGAAATATTGAAAACCTATTTCCAAAGTGGTGAGTCTTCTTTTTCTTTTCTGATTTCCACATCGGTGGCTACGTCAATAAGCAAAATTGTCGGATTTGGGGCTCAGAAAATCCACACGTTTCTGTAGAGAAGCAAATGCATCCACAACGAGCCGCTGTCTGGTGCGGTTTTTGGTCTGGCGGCATCATCGGGCCATTTTTTTTCGAAAATGAGCGAGGAGCCGCAGTTACAGTAAATGGCGAGCGTTACCGTGACATGCTCATCGAGTTGTTTCCAAAAATTGAAGAGGATGACAAGGACGACATTTGGTTTCAACAGGACGGTGCAACTTGTCACACTGCCAAAGTTACACTCGAACTTTTGGCTACCGTTTTTGAATTCCGATATAAATTGGCCGCCTCGGAGCTGTGATTTAAGCCCGTTGGACTATTTTTTGTGGGGAGCCGTTAAGGACAAATGCTATGCAAACCATCCAGAGGCGATTGATGCTTTAAAACACGAAATCAAAGTTGCCATTCATGAAATTGGAGCCCAAACAATCGAAAATGTGTCGATCGAATGGCTAACTGTAAGGCCAGTCGTGGCAGTCATTTGAACGATATTAGTTTTCATTCATAAATGACAATGTTCAATCTTCAAAATAAAAAAAAAAGTTTGAAAAATTATTGATTAGTTTTTTTTATAGCCGATTCAAAAGCAAATTTTACAAATGAATTTCATCACACCCGAAAAACAAAAATCGCACGCAATCGTTGTAGAAGGAAACTGTAGGGGGGCATTCTGGTCTAGAAATTTGAAAAAATCGATTTTTTTTTTTGCATATTTTCAAAGCTTAGACCTTCAAAAATATGCCCTTTAACGGATTGTTCAAAATACGAATTATTTTCGTAGATACAGCGGATTTTGTGACGTGTCGTCTAAGCCGGCCGAGTGAAGCGAATCTCACAATGAACGACAGATGTTACCGGACGACTTGAGGACTCGTTCTTTCCAGAAAATCTATTGTATCCCACACAACCTTTATTTATTCTATACATATATATACATATATACGGGGTCAAATGCATTAAATATATTGGGGATAGAGATTCCAAGACATTCAAAGGAATTCTTGATATGAACCCGTATGATGATGATCCAGTTGTCGAAAAAGAGAGTGTCTTGGACACGTACAACAACGTATGGGTGCCAGGTTACGTAAAGCAAAAAAAGACAATAATGGTATTGGTGGAAGAGAAGCTGGTAAGTTAACCGATAAAGTCATCAATGAGGTGAGTTCACGGTCTGGCAATTCGTCGGCATCCTGACTGTGTGCAGAGTATGAAGAACGAAATATGAGCTACATATTACCATAAAAGTTCAAGTGACGAAGCTCCAAAGCATATGCACTGCCCAACTGGTTCGTCAAGCTGGTGGAAATGGCAACAACTGCAGCTGATCACACTCTTGAAAGCTTTGTTCATGAACACCCGCCTCTGGATAGAAAAGTATTGACAGTAATAGAAACCATTTATACCAGCTTATCGTCTGATGATTTATTACATCGATGTTTGGGGTCCAAAACACAAAATAATAATGAATAACTCAATTCATTGATATGGACTTTTGCTTCAGAGCACATTCACGCTGGACCTCGAACCATTGAAATTGCTAATGCTAATTGCTGTTGCCATTTTTAATGAAGGTTTATTACCATTTTTTAATGAAAAAAAATTTTAAAATGATGGAGCTTATGGGCATCACCGTCGGTACTGAAGTCCATACATTTGCTGTCAAACGAAACGAAGTTCGGATTGATCGCTCTGAACTGCGAGCTTCTGCTGTTTCAAAACAAGGCAGAACAGATCGTTTAGAAGGAATAACTTCGCAAGACATTGCTTATGAAAGAGACGAAGGTCCAATGTATGGATGTGGGATCACCGATTAATTCAGAGTGAGTAGTAAATATTATGATCTAAGTCATTCTATTGGAATTGTTGATCAAACTTGAAACGCGATTTTCTCAAAACTACTTTTTTTAAGATGGTCGTCATGATATCTCAAGTTCTACTTGACCGATCACTTTGAAGTTTGATAAGAATTTTTTATTATATATCCGTCTATCGCGCCTGCCTCGGTTTTTGAAAAATTTAACTAATTCAGCCTGTAATTCCACGATTTTTTTATATATTTTTTTTATTTATTTATTTTTATATATTTTCACATATTAATAAAAACCATAAAATAATAAATGTTTTTAATTTTTTTATCTTAGTTTTAAAAATACCTAAAATTAAGGGGGGAAGCTGGTCTAGAATTTTGAAAAAATCGAAACATTTTTTTTTGTCTTAAAAGGTGCTTTAGGGTCTTAGAAATAATATACCAAATGAGGGATGCCAGCAAAAATGTCTAAATGCCCAAATTTTTCATTCGACGGCAGTGCCTCGCAGGTATGATTTTACAATACTTACAACTTTAAACGCGTTTTTCTCGAAATCACTTTTTTTAAACTGGCCGAAGACATAACTCGAACAAATCTTTACCGATTCTTACGAAATTTTGACAATACATTCGAAATACCTTTCTCCGGAGACGTACGTAGGATTTTTTATTTATATTACATAGTTTTTTTTTTAATCAACAATTTTATGTCGTTCTTTATAGTGAAAATTGTAACTTTTTGTTCAAACGTGCACCATTTCGCGAAAAAACAAAATATCGAAAAAATCCTACGTACGTCTCTTTCTGTTGTTATATAGAAACTAAAAAAATTTTATTTTTTGATCCAGGACAAAAATTAAGGAGTTTACGTCTTCGGCAATGGACCCACTAGAAAAAAAGGCGCTTTAGGAGAGCTGCTGGACAGCGGCCATTTTGAAATTAATTCAGACGAAAAATTTTGTATTTGTACCATGAAAGCTATATTATTAAACCTATTTCACAGATTTTCGATTGATTCCTTTGTTGAGTCAAAATAAATTCATAAAATATGCCCATTTTTTGCGCTCTAGACCAGCTTCCCCCCTCAAGGTGTCTATACCCCCTTAAGGAAGACTGGAAACTCGTCCTTCTCCTAGCTGCGGAAAATCGGAGACTGGAAACTCCGAAGCTAGTTTGCACTATCCCTCCACTCACATCTATTACACCCGAAAAAAAAATCTTACACAATCTGCTTGAGGGGTTACGGAAGCTTTAAAGGAGACTGCAAACTAGACCTTTTCGGCTTCCAGCTCCGAATCGAATCATTCACTTCCATCACATTCACTTCCGATTTAATCATACATGTACATATGTATATATTTCATTTGATCAAATAATTAGTTTCTTAGCACTGGCAAGGAAATCAAAAGGGTGTTTTTTTTAGAGGTTAGGTTTTCAAGATGAAATAAAACGTATATAATTTAATGTTATGGCCAAGAATTTAGCTTTATTATAAAGATAAGGGTTTGCCATTATGTTTTAAAAATAATTTCGGGCAAGTGGCCGCCGCGGCTGGTTCGAATAAATTCCAGCCGAGAGGCCCAATTTTCGACCACTTTTTGCACCAATTGGGGCCGTATGTCAGCAATAACGCGCCGAATATTCTCTTCCAAGACGTCAATCGTCTCGGGCTTATCTGCGTAGACAAGCGACTTCACATAGCCTCACAAGACATAGTCCAGCGGTGTTATATCGCACGATCTTGGGCTCACCAAAAGTTTCCTTCAATAAATCGATTGTTGCGTTAGCTGTATAGCATGTAGCGCCATCTTGTTGGAACCAAAGGTCGTCCACATCAACATCGTCCAATTCAGGCACGAAAAAGTCATTAATCACGGCTCTATAGCGCTCTCCATTGACTGTAACATTATGGCCGGCTTCATTTTTAAAGAAATATGGACCCATGATTCCCTCTGCCCATAGAGCACACCAAACAGTGACTTTTTGAGGATGTAACGGCGTCTCAGCAATGGCTTGTGGATTATGTTCACTCCAAATGCGACAATTTTGCTTATTGACATACCCATTCAACCATTCAACCAAAAGTGAGCTTCATCGCTGAACAAAATTTTCTTCGATGCGTCGCGCGAACCGAACCATTATTTTCGTAATAAATTTGCACGATTTGCAAACGTTGTTCAGGTGTAAGTCTATTATGGCAAAAAGAAATGAAATGGCAAACCAAACTGAGCATAAATCAAGTGACAGCTGTCAAAAAGACCATCTACGAAAAAAGTAGTGCCAACTTGAAAACCTAACCTCTAAAAAACACCCTTTATTAGAAAGGCTGTAGAACAGTATTTTGTAAAGCTTGCGGAAAATCTTTATGAAGATGGTATAAAATTATGGGTGGATCGTTGGAATTGGATAAAAAATATTTTAGTGAATATTTCCATTTACAAATTCTCATCCTCAATTTATGTAAATAAATGAAAACATAAAAAAATTTTAAATTGCACTAAAATGGTATAAAATGGTAAAAGACCTGTCACAATGGGTGTGTTGCGTTCGTTGCGGCAACGAATCTGACCGAATCTGTTTTGCTCTCAGTCAAATTCCTTGCCGCAACAAATGCAACGGACCCATTGTGACATACCTATAATACAAGCGCGTGCTCTTGGAAAAATTAAAAAAAAAAAATCAAATGACTATCATTAAATAAATGCAAAATAAATGGAAAGCTATTACAACAAAACGAAAAATTTGTTTATGCAAAGGCATAAATGGCAAAAGTCTGCCACTTTAAGGGGAAAATTACAATAAATACCAGCAAACACCATCCTCATAAATACCCCCCGGGGAACACTGCTCACTTACAATCACCACCTGGCTGTCCTACTTTGCGCCCTTGCGCCCTCTCTTTCCAGCCATTAGAACAGTAATCAAGAGAAAAATCGCCGCCAAACGATGGAATATTTGAAATTTTCCGCAACGACGGGTCGCATAACAACTTTACCAGCATTGTAGGATTGCAATAAATACTATTTCTCACTAGGGGCAAATATCTTTGTCGCTTTTACACCCCTCCCAAAACAACTTGCACTTTCAAGAGAGACAAATGAAGATGACGAAAAACAAGTGGAAAAGACAAATAAAAATTTTCTAATTACTACTTAGTTACGTCAAACCATTTTTGTATGGAAGTGGTTGAGAGAGAGAGAGAGAGGAGGGGGAAAAGGAGGAGTAGAGCAAAAGAGTGAGGTAATGGAAAATAATTTGGCTCTTGGTTGTGTCAAAGGAACTCAACTGTAAATACTTCCAGTAACCTTGGCCTTAAGTTGGTGCTCGCTCTGCTTTTGTTATTGTTGTTGCCTGCTTGTTGTCACCGAACGTCGCTCATACATACACATACATATATAGGTACATATACACACATTCATATAAGTATTGCGCAAAGTGCCAGTAGCATTTGGCATTGAGGGGCGCTGTATTTATTGTCAACGTTACGGTAATTGGCATGACAGTTGATGTCAGTATTGCGGAGACCGAGAGAAGAAGGTGAAAAGTTACACAAATGTAAATTAAAATAAAACGAGACAATTTTGTGAAACAGCGTGGATATGCATATATTAACATTTTGTGCCGTTAGAGTAGAAAAAAAGTAATTAAAGCAAAAATTAGACTTTTAGTTTAAAAAAGTTTGTTAACGTTCAGCTACCGAACTTTGGGGTTTTAATTTAATTTCAAATAAAATCCTAATGATACCTTTTCATAATTGAAGCAAATTTTGTTGTTAGTTATGAATGCAGATGTAAGGGTGGCTGTGTACTTTCAGTTGTTAAAAAATTCAGAGCGAATTCTGTTAATACTAATTAGAAGTAAATATGCATTTGAGCTGAAAACCATTTGCATAGAATTATATTCGGATTTATTTTTACTTCATAATTTAGTGAGGTTGGGTCTGCAGAGCCCAGTTCAATAGAATTCAAGTAGAATGAGAAAGAGTATACAAATTCTTGATGGATTTAAAAAAAAAAAATGAATAAAAAATAAAATAATATAATTTTGCCAAAAAAAAAAGAATGCAGGAATGTGAATTATATTTCACTATTTTGCTATTTAGTATTGTAATATTTTGAATGTACTTATAAAATAATAACTAGATACAGGAAACTTCGGACATGATGAGGTACGTCAAAATAATCTTTAAGGCAGTTTTCTGGTCTAGAATTTCGAAAAAATCGATTTTTTTTCATGCTGTCATACTTTCAAAAACATACTTGCAAATTTTTGTATTGAAATTCATTGTAACGGGTGATTTTTTAGCTATTATCTTTTTAAACAGTTGGTTTAAACAGCTGAGGCACGTTTCGTGTTTTGTTTCACTGTCAAACATATTCAGTTTGGTCTATAATTTAACCACGAATCGTCTTACAAACGAACAAGGCTTGCAAATCATTGAATTTTATTATAAAAATGCGTGTTCTGTTAAGAAAGTTTATCGCGCACTTCTTCCAATTTGGAGTACGAAGCCCAGGTATAAGCGTGCAGGGAAATTTTAACCGTGTTTTTCTCGAAACAATTTTTTCCGAGTTGGCGTTGGTAATTTCTCAAAAAGTACTGAACCGATTGATTTGACTTTTTAATATGCAACTAAATAGGTAGGAGAATTATAATTTTATAACCAATATTTCTATTTGTTTTAAGAGCGAGAACGTGAAAAAAATCCTTTTTTTTTTGCTTTTCCAATAAAAAGATAAAATATCTAGAAATTTTTTTTTTTGTAAATCTGCTACCCACCATAGCAACATATCTCCTGATGAATAATCGACCGAATTTTTTTTGTTGTGTCTTGAAGGCTCGTTTTGGTGCTCTTTGTTCATTCTTTCTGCGTGTGCAAGCCAGCGTATCCATTGTGCTTTTATGTATTTTATGAGGCTCTGCCTTCAATGAGGGGCTAAAGTTCAAAGTTGTATCTAAGACCATCTTCCAGCCTGCTTGGACCATATATTTTTCCGCATACGTAGTTTTTGATTTTTTGCCAGGAGTTTGATCTTGGATAGCTTTATATGCGTGAAGTTGCCCAATTTGCTGCTTGTAGCCTTACTTGCATAGGAATTGTTGTGTCGTTTTTGGCGCTAAGCACCACTCCAAGATATTTAAATTCTTCTACAGCTCCGAAACGTGCATTGCTAATAACAAGAATAGCTGGGTTGTTTTTTGGCTTGATCCGCATCATACAAGGGGAGTCCAAAATAAACAAGACTAGCGTCATAAAAATGCTTTTGATGGCGCCATCTTTTTAATGAGTTAGGGCGTTGGAAGTTACATCCCTACCTGGCTCCCAGTAAAAGCTTGGTGACATTCGGTTCCCGGTTCAGTGGAAGGGAAGTTATTCCACCTAAAGTGCCAGTATGTTTGTGTTATCGGTGCAAAAATGAGTTTCGAACAAAGAGCTAACATCAAATTTTGTTTCAAAATCGGTAATCGTTTACCGAAACATTTGAATGAATGAAAAAAGTTTATGGCGATGATTGTCTATCTCGTGTCAGAGTTCGTGAGTGGCTTACACGTTTCAGAGATTGTTGTGAGGAAATGAAATTGTTCGTAAATTCATGGAAGCGGAGTTGAATATCTCCAAAACATCGATTTATTGCATTTTAACTGATTATTTGTGCTTACGAAAGGTCTGTGCACGTTTCATCCTGCACAAGTTAACTGAGAACCAAAAATTGCTCAGAATTCAACATTCGAAAGACCTCATTAGGGAGGCGAGAAAAGAAAACTGGTGATGAAACATGGTGTTTCCAATATTAACCTGAAACTAAGCATCAAAGTGCCGAATGGAAGGTCCCAGACGGGCTAACACCTAAAAAATCGTGTTTGGCATGATCTCATCGATCCACTCTTGTGACTGAATAATTTTGGACTAGAAAACGTATTTTAACCATCAATCACTCAACGTATTCGCCTGATATGGCTCCCTGTGACTTCTATCTATTCGGAAAGTAGCATTTGGCCACGAAAGGAAAACGTTTTGCGTCCGTAGAGGCCATCCAAAATGCTTGTACCGACATCCTGAAGGACATTCTGGATTCCGGTCAATGACCTCAAACACTCTTTCGGAAAGCTTTTGGATCGCGCAAATAGTGTATCAAGACCAGAGGGGACTATTTTGAATAAATAAACTCGAAGTTATTAGAACAAAGGTCCTGCCCTTATTTTAGACTTCACCTTGTATACTTGGTTTTGTCGTGGTTGATTTGCAGTCCCCCTTCAAGGGCCTTGTTTTCTAGATCATAGAATATTTCTTTTAGAGTTGCAACATCCCTTCATTAATACACAAAATTAAGCGCGACACCAAGTCAGAACAACAATAAAAGAGCTTTAGACCCTAAATAATTTTTTCTTTTTTCGTATCCTAATTTTCAAAATGCATTAAATTTTGTACTTAAAGCAAAGCTAAAGTAAAAATTTGGTTAACTCGCCTTAGTGAAATTGACCTTAATAAAGAATTTTATATTCTCATACTTATAAAAAATTCGATAAAATTTTATAATTGCTAAAAAAAGAATGAAACGATAAACTTGCAAAGTAGGGAAACACAGAACTTGGCACAATTCAAAGGAATATAAAAAGAAGTTCTTCCTTCTCCGCTTTGAATTAAATTAAGATGGCCCAGCCAAACGTTTTTCAACTCAGCATTCATTCCGCTGCTCACTACATCGAAATCTATAAAAAAAATAGCTCTTGCCATTCTACCAAGTGAAATTCCATTTTAGCTGAAAATTCGTAAAAATTACCATAGAAATGTACAAATACCGAAATGAAATGAAAACGAAAACGAAAGTGTCAAACAATAATGCAAATGCGATGAGGAAGGCGTGCATAAATAACAGATCTGAAACGAGAATTTTGTACTTTTCTGGTGACTAAATAAATATTTAGTTATCTACATAAAATGACAAAATAAAAGGTCAAAGGAGTATTAAAGCCAAACTAGGACACACAGTCATGTGCCAAAACAAGGTGACTATTTACGTTTTTTGGGTTACGTACACGCGATTTTCGATATTTTTAGAAGCGCTTAAAGATGGGACTACAGGGTTACTCTGAAGCGGATAAAATAGTTTTGTTAATCGATAAAAATAAGTATTTGTTGAGAAAATTAAATGAACAAAACCAGATAAACCCGATTGTCAAACAGAAAGTTTGACAAGAATTTAAAAAATTGTTCAAAAATTTTGGTATGCAGAAAAATATAGAGAAAATCAGCAGCTTTAGCAACTTCCTCTTTGTTGTACCAAAATTTAATAAGCTATTAAGCCCAACTGCATACAGAAAATTTATCTAGAAATACAAATTAAAAATCATGGAGTTGTGATGTGAAGTTTGTGTATTTCTTTTTTTAATTTTTGTAAAAAATTAGATTTATATATGTTTTGCTAGACACTGAGCTGTACTTTTTAAAAAATAATAATATATATTAAAGAGAAAAAAATGGTTAAAACTTGTCAAAATATTGAAGCGCTTTATCGCATGCTAGACATAAACTGCCGAATACTCAAACATAAGATACACGTCCGATTTATGCCAACTGTGCGAAAAGCAACATAAAACTACTATACCCAGTTTACCATACGGCAGTAAGCAGAAACATTCGTGCTATGCCAGAAGCAAGCCTCCCCACAATTGAAGAGAGATTCTTGACGAATACAAAGGAACTTACACCTACGCTATTTTTTTGCTACAACAGCACTCTATATGAAGCAGTGGTAGTCAAGCTTCGACGGAGTAAGACAACGTTGAAGTTTGGTTCTAGAGAAAGCACGGAGAAGTAGACTACTACCTCTGCCAAATCCTAAATGATCATGGCTGCTTTAATGCGTACCTTCACCACGTTGGGAACGAAGGAAATCCATACTGCGAGCAGTGCACACCAGCAATTGAGGAGGATGCAGAACTTGCGTTTTCACGTGTCTCCGCTTCAGAAGAGTGAGAGGTAAACCGGAAGGCAGCCTTGGCAGCAGGCCGAGAATTTAGTGCCACTGATGTTTAAGAGTCAGGAAAAGTAGATCAAAGCTCAACACATGGCTGCCGAAATAATGCAGCAACTCCGACATAGCGAGCAGGCAAGGCGGATGCGCGACGCCAAATAAGAACGTAAAGCAGCACACTTATCCAGTGATGAAAATGCAGGTAAACTGACGATACCACTATTAGAAACTAACTTTTCTATGGCAACGAATAGGGACATGGTGGGACGGGGCGTTTAGAGACGACAAGGGTGGCTCTCTTCAGAAATGACATGGGTGGTAATAGGCAGATGCAGCTTCTGACGCCTTGCATCAGAACAGTAACTGACGTTGAGTGCAATGCTCAAGCCGTCTTCTGACGAAATACTTGACGGTAAGAGGACTATGCATCGATAACGTCAAAGATATTGGTATCACTTCCGCTTCACTCCGCCAAAATGAACTGTTCCCGCCTGGCTGATGACCGATGATGACCGAATCTTGTGTTATACTTAGCGAAATATGGTAATAAACGTTGTTCACCAGCGTCTTTTTGCAGAAGTTGCATCTCCTCTGCTTCCCGAATGGAGCTTAATTTTCACTGATGGGTCATGGGTTCCCAGTTGTCAACACGAAAGGAGAAACAATCACGGCAGGCAACCACCCTCATATGCCTCCATTTACAGGGTTCGGCACTCTGTAACCAACTTCAGACCGATAGCGCAATTGGCTAAATGACAGCCCAGAGTATTGTCTCTAGGCGATCAAAAAAGCCATTGTCCGCGAGTGGGCCAAAATACCTGCAAGTCACATTCGGGCAGCTTGCCGTTCGTTTCTGGACCGCATCAAGGTCATAGTCAAAGCAAAAGGTGGTCATACCGAGCAAAAGTAAATTGATTCTTAATTTTGTATTATTTTCACGCATTTTTTACTTTGAATTGAATAAAAATAATTTTCCAAACTAATTTATGGCCTTTTTAATTAGTTACACTTCGAGTGCCATGCAAGGTCCGTATATAGTACATTGTAAAGGGTGGTGTTAAGTTTCCGGCAGTTTAAAAGAGACCGAAATGCTGGCTGATTTGGAGAAAACCCCCGCTCCCACTCCAGATTCCATCTTGAATCCGTCAATGAAAATAGAGGTACCTACTGGTATATACGGGCCGACTCTCCCCTCTTTCTAATCTTGCCTGCTCGGAAAGATAGCCCTAGCACAACCATCAAAACCCAGTTTGCGGATGGAGAGATCAATGCGAAGAACAAAGAAGGAAGGAGAGATCTGCTTCCAGATGTTACTATGTCCTACAGGAAATTGTCTCCAGAGGCCAATCTCCTTTAACCTAATAGCGCTTTGAGCAGCACATCCGCAGGAAGTAAGTGCAGAATAACGTTGAGCGCAGCAGTGGGACATGTTCTACAAGCACCAGTGATGCCCACACATGTAGTTCTCTGCACTCTCTCTAGGTTAGTGGTGTTGTAGCCCTTGTACCCACCAAACTAGGCAACCGTATGTCAAAATTGGCAGAACCACTAAGTTGTACATCCAAAGTACGACACGTGGCTTGAGACCCCATTTTCTGCCGAACATGGATTTACAGGTGTAGAAGGTGTATTAATTTTGCGCCACAATATCATACCCTCGCAAGCGAGAGTGTATCAATAAATCTCTAAGCGTTAGAGAACCCAACATTTTTCTCTTTAAGTGGCTTTTTTCAAAAACGTAAATTTTAGGAGCCGCAGATCGGCTAAACACTCAATAAAGGGTGTTAACAGTGTATTTTTTGCCTCTCATAAGACACGGGGACATCTGAGTATATTTTTATATGGGAGAAAGAGCTATTACTAAAAACTTTTTGTCATATTACACTGTTTTTCCAAGAAAGAAGTTTCCAGTTTATTACTTTTCTGTTTCAAAGTGATATAATTTCTTGTATCTAGGCTCTAAATTGGTTTACATATAATATTTTTTTCAGCACGAAATACTTACCACTTGTCGTTATTAAAACTACGGCAAACTAACCGCCAGCCTCGAAAATTTATGTGCGGGATCCTAAAGACATCGCTTTGGAATCTATGTATTCCGCTGCTCGATTAATTTTTATTTACTTACTTGAATATTTACTCATACATATAGCCGTTTTTTTGCACATTTGCTTGAACTGCTAACTTTTTTGTTTAAACAGAATTTGGAATGTTGCACTCATCGAATTAACCAACCTTTCACTGGCAGCTACGAATTTGCACCTGGCACATCTCATCCTTTTTGAAGCAGATGGTTAAGCGCCTAAAAAGGCAAGTTTTCCGAAAGCCAGACACATTTTTTATTAATATTTTTTGCACATTTTCGGTTATTAGCTGTGCAAAATAGACGAACACAATTTGATTGGACTACCGTCGTTGAGTGAGTTTGTCCGATACCAGCATTCGGTCTGACCAGAGTTCGAAGTGTTTTTTTTTATTTCTTTGTTTTATGATCACCGCAAGTAATGGCAGGTAATGAAAAACCTCTGGTGTAGTTTTACTATGAAAGAAGTAACATCTGCCGCTTATTAGGCAGCTGTCCATTTTTTGTAAATTCAGACGCAAAGCAGTAATGGCAGCAAAAACTCGGCCAAATTTCTAACAAAGGATGTATTTGTCAATTATTCAAGCAGACACAAACCTACGTATACATAAATCAATTGAAAAGTCTGTTCGCTTAGCGAGATTGATTTTCTCTTTCAGTGGCTGCATAGACAAAATCCTCCACATTTTCGCCCGACTTTTCATTTGCATTGTTCTTTGGCGCGCCAATTTAATTAAATTTCCAACTTTCGCCCTTTTTTATTGACTCTTCTCAGGCGTGCCATATTTGAATATAAATGGAAAAGCCTGTTCATATAAATATACGCACTTATTTGATTATTAAAGCAAAATTCTTAAATTAGTTATTTGTTCAGGTGATGGACACTGAGTAACCCTACTCAGCCTTTCGTTCACCTCCTTACATATTTCGAACTCAGTAGATTGAATGATTGGCACCTGTCAGGCCTTCACCTTTTTTGCTGTGCCTTTCACTAAAAGATGTTAATCTGTACAGAATTCATTCACCTGGACATTGATCCTTTAAGGTAGTTATTTATTTTTAGCTTTCAAATTAATTTTGTGCCACCACCAGTCGACGTGTTATAAATAGATTTTAATTAGCTGAGTGGATGCAATCAAGCCTGTTGAAAATTAGATAAATCAATTCAGTGTAATTGGCGCGTGTATCCTTTCTGAGATGTTTGGTGTTTGGAAGTGCTTCTCCTCCAATTTGTGGTAAGCGCCCTGATGTTGTTGTACACATGAGAGATTCCTGGATTTAATGTCTCCATTAATGATGATTTTTATGTTATTTAGCTCCATTTATGACAACTAATGGGCACAGTTTGGTAAAGTAAGAAAGTACTTAGTGGAGTGCAGAAAAAAAAATTTGTATTGCGACAAATTTCAAAATTTTTAGAAGAAATAATTATGCATATTTTAGGCTAGCGTGTTTGGATTGCGTGCCTATAAAATACAGCTCGTGCAAGAACTGAAGCTAAATGACCATCGTTTGCGTCGCATTTTTGCTGATTGGGCTCATTTAGATGTATCAGGTCAGTCCATAAGTTCGTGCGTATTTTACCCATAATTTCACTTTTGTACGATTTTTGCATACAAAAAATTATTCGCGGAATGTAACGGAACTATTTATATTTTCTTTGATATATTGTGCATTCAATCGCGGATAGAAGCACGTGTTTTGTATTTTTTTATAAAAGTGGTAAAAATGCAACAACTGCTGCTACAGAAATAAACACTGTTCCCGGAGAGGATACCGTGAGTGTAAGGACTGCGCAAAAGTGGTTTTCAAAATTCCGAAGTGGTAACTGCGACGTGGAGGATGCCCCGCGTGCTGGTCGGCCTGAGGTCTTTAACTCCGACGCCTTGCTCGAACTCGTGGAAGCTGAGCCAAATACGACAGTCGTTATGATAGCTCAGAGGTTAAATTCATTGCATGGAACAGTTCACAGGCACCTGGTTCAGTTGGGAAAGGTTTCAAAGCTGGGAAAATGGGTTCCGCATAGACTTTCCGTCGCCAACCTTCAGCAGAGAGTTGCTGCAAAGGCTTGAAAATGAAAGTTTTCTGAACCGTATCGTTACTTGTGATGAAAAATGGGTCCTTTACAATAATCCTGTTTGCAAACGACAATGGTTAGATAAAAATTGAAACACCAGAACCGACCCCTAGAGATAGCCTTCAATTCAAGAAGATTCTCCTGTCTATTTGGTGGGATATGGCCGGTATTGTTTATTATGAACTTCTGGAACCAAACCAGACGATAACAGCTGATTATTATTCCCATCAGCTATCAAACCTGAATGAGGCACTTAACAAAAATCGACTGTCTTTAGTGAATAGACGCAAAGTTTTGTTTCACCACGACAACGCAAGACCTCATACCGCAAGGCAAACATTAGGCAAGCTAAACGAGCTCGGATGGGAGCTAATGCCGCATCCACCACACTCTCCGGATATTGCACCTTGTGATTATCACCTTTCCCGTGGACTTCAATCACATATGAGTAATAAGAACGACTCCTCAAAAGAAGCTATAAAAAGGGATATCCAAGCGTATTTTGGCTCCAAGGACAAACAATTTAATATTAAAATAATGCCTAAACGTTGGGAAGACATTGTAAATAATGAAGGGAAATATATTAATGATTAATAAATACTTTAAACATAGTTTTTATTAATTTTAAAACCACCTTTAAAAAACGCGCGAACTTATGGACTGGCCTGATATTTATTATTCAGATTTATTGAAGGAATAGTATGTAGTAAAAACTTGAACTAATCGAATGGACTATGTATCTCTGCCAAGAGATTATCTTTCACATTATATTGTAATTAAAAAATTGATTCGAACAATATTTCTGTTTTCTATTATGATTTTAAATCATCAAGCTCTTAAAAAACAGTTAATATTTTTCTCTATCCCTCTTCTTATCTCAACTTTTGCCTCTATTTGTATCCTGTTCTTCATCTTTTGATTTATATTTATTCTATATATTTATCGCTATCTCTATCTCTATCTCTATCTCTATCTCTATCTCTATCTCTATCTCTATCTCTATCTCTATCTCTATCTCTATCTCTATCTCTATCTCTCTATCTCTATCTCTATCTCTATCTCTATCTCTATCTCTATCTCTATCTCTATCTCTATCTCTCTATCTCTATCTCTATCTCTATCTCTATCTCTATCTCTATCTCTATCTCTATCTCTATCTCTATCTCTATCTCTATCTCTATCTCTATCTCTATCTCTATCTCTATCTCTATCTCTATCTCTATCTCTATCTCTATCTCTATCTCTATCTCTATCTCTATCTCTATCTCTATCTCTATCTCTATCTCTATCTCTATCTCTATCTCTATCTCTATCTCTATCTCTATCTCTATCTCTATCTCTATCTCTATCTCTATCTCTATCTCTATCTCTATCTCTATCTCTATCTCTATCTCTATCTCTATCTCTATCTCTATCTCTATCTCTATCTCTATCTCTATCTCTATCTCTATCTCTATCTCTATCTCTATCTCTATCTCTATCTCTATCTCTATCTCTATCTCTATCTCTATCTCTATCTCTATCTCTATCTCTCTATCTCTATCTCTATCTCTATCTCTATCTCTATCTCTATCTCTATCTCTATCTCTATCTCTATCTCTATCTCTATCTCTATCTCTATCTCTATCTCTATCTCTATCTCTATCTCTATCTCTATCTCTATCTCTATCTCTATCTCTATCTCTATCTCTATCTCTATCTCTATCTCTATCTCTATCTCTATCTCTATCTCTATCTCTATCTCTATCTCTATCTCTATCTCTATCTCTATCTCTATCTCTATCTCTATCTCTATCTCTATCTCTATCTCTATCTCTATCTCTATCTCTATCTCTATCTCTATCTCTATCTCTATCTCTATCTCTATCTCTATCTCTATCTCTATCTCTATCTCTATCTCTATCTCTATCTCTATCTCTATCTCTATCTCTATCTCTATCTCTATCTCTATCTCTATCTCTATCTCTATCTCTATCTCTATCTCTATCTCTATCTCTATCTCTATCTCTATCTCTATCTCTATCTCTATCTCTATCTCTATCTCTATCTCTATCTCTATCTCTATCTCTATCTCTATCTCTATCTCTATCTCTATCTCTATCTCTATCTCTATCTCTATCTCTATCTCTATCTCTATCTCTATCTCTATCTCTATCTCTATCTCTATCTCTATCTCTATCTCTATCTCTATCTCTATCTCTATCTCTATCTCTATCTCTATCTCTATCTCTATCTCTATCTCTATCTCTATCTCTATCTCTATCTCTATCTCTATCTCTATCTCTATCTCTATCTCTATCTCTATCTCTATCTCTATCTCTATCTCTATCTCTATCTCTATCTCTATCTCTATCTCTATCTCTATCTCTATCTCTATCTCTATCTCTATCTCTATCTCTATCTCTATCTCTATCTCTATCTCTATCTCTATCTCTATCTCTATCTCTATCTCTATCTCTATCTCTATCTCTATCTCTATCTCTATCTCTATCTCTATCTCTATCTCTATCTCTATCTCTATCTCTGTCTCTATCTCTATCTCTATCTCTATCTCTATCTCTATCTCTATCTCTATCTCTATCTCTATCTCTATCTCTATCTCTATCTCTATCTCTATCTCTATCTCTATCTCTATCTCTATCTCTATCTCTATCTCTATCTCTATCTCTATCTCTATCTCTATCTCTATCTCTATCTCTATCTCTATCTCTATCTCTATCTCTATCTCTATCTCTATCTCTATCTCTATCTCTATCTCTATCTCTATCTCTATCTCTATCTCTATCTCTATCTCTATCTCTATCTCTATCTCTATCTCTATCTCTATCTCTATCTCTGTCTCTGTCTCTATCTCTATCTCTATCTCTATCTCTCTATCTCTATCTCTATCTTTGTTTTTTTCGTTTTGTTTTGTGGAGGAGGGGAAGCTTCAAAAGCTTATGGCCGATGCCGTGGTGTGAGACTTTAACCCAACTAAACACCCCTCTTCTTCTACGGTGTGTCGGCTCGAAACTTTACCGTTAAGTAGCACATCAAGAGGCCGTTGAGAGGACACCATTACTCAGTCGTCTGTTATTGTCATTCTGTTCTGTACATTGTATTAGGAGCTCTTTCTAGGGATCTACGATTATATTAAACATACTAAAAGTTCTTCCTGATATTTATGGCCACTGCACAAGTCATTTTCCAGTTTTCTTTGTTTTCCCACAAATGTGGTATAAGATTCGACTCACTTATGTTTTCACCAAACGCTCTCTCAATCATATTTCGCTCATTAATGAAACGCGGGCACTGGAACAAGGTATGCCTCGCCGTGTCTTGTGCTCTATCTCTATGTTTATATCTACCTTTTTTAGTAGGAGGAAAGCATCGAAAGCCTATAGCCATTGTGGTCGTAAGTGTGAGACTTTAACCCGAGCTTTAACCCCCTTTTCTCCGAACAGTTTCTCCTCCCGGAATCTTGTCGTTAAGTAATACGTCGGAAGGACGTTATGGAGTATGTGAGCTCAAACAAGTCAGTCTCTGTCATTACGAGAAATGGTCCGACATTCGTTTTGCAACGCCCCGTCGGCATTTCTATAAGCTTGGAGAATAAGCTGTAGTTGACGCAGGTTCGCTTTTCGGACCCATTCTTTATCACGCAGCGTTTTCATTATATGCGCAGCTACACCACTTAATGCTCGCCATTTTGCAGGTTCACCGTACCATTTGTGTCGTAAGGTTTGTCTCTGTGAGATGCTCGCCAAAAACTCTGCAAAGGCCTTCTATTTTGGTGCCGAAACGCGTAATGGGAATAGCACATGCCCTGTTCTTCCTGGTTCGTCAGGGCAGACCGGGCAAAACGGATCGCTTTCTAAATTAAAGCAGTGTAGACACTTTTTAAAATATCAACGACCGCTCTTGACCGTGCTTCCTTCGATACCGGACGTTGACAAATGTTTGCAGCCTTCGGATAATCACGAATGTAAGCGGCCAGGATTCACAGCCTTATATCACGTTGGAATTTAAAATTCATAGCTTAGTTTTGACTGATATGGAATTTGAAACCCATATGTTGTGCAACTTGCAAAACGCTGCACGAGCTTTGTTGATATGGTGCGCGATGCCTTCAATCGTTTCACCTGCTGGCGTTATTTTACTTCCGAGATAGCAAAATTATTTTTTCCATACACTGTAAACCGTGGGGACCTCGTTTTGCGTATATTTTGAAATGAATTCCGTCTTGCTCACGTTTGGTTTAATGGAGTAGTCTGCTTTCCAAAAATGTGTCCCCAAAATTTCAGAAGCAAATTCAAAATACAGGGTGGCTGATGAAAGCCGCTACCAAAAAAAAATTGAATAACTTTTTTCTTTTTAAGTTATCTGTTCCATTTTTGTTTTAATTTGCAGATTGATCTTTAAAATTTATTAAAATGGATAACTGGGACACGCAAACAAGAATTTGGATAGTCCGCCGCTATCACGCACTGGAGTCCGTAGTTTTGGTACAGAGAGAGTACAGGCGGATGTTTGGCGGCGATCCCCCGAGCAGATGGACCATAATGAGACTGGTGAATAATTTTGCTGAGCAAGGAACAGTCGCAAGAAGGCCTTATCATCGAAACCCACCAGTTCGGGCGGAGGAAACGATCGCTGCTGTAGCTGCAGCTATACAAAGCAATCCAAGGGTTTCAACAAGAAACTCAACTTGGTGTCAGCCGACAGTCTTTGCAAACAATAATGCACAAAGATTTAGACTTATTTCCCTACAAAATTCAAATGGTTAACAAACTGAATACAGCAGACTTGCCGATTCGCTTGGAATTTTGCCAGAAGATCCTGCAAATGGTGGAAGAAGACCAAAACATGTTAAACTGCCTTTTCATGTCTGATGAGGCCCATTTCGATTTAAACGGCAATGCGAACAAACAAAATTGTCGAATATGGAGTACTTCTAACCCACAGATACTCCACGAGACGGAATTGCATCCTCTTCGCGTGACAGTGTGGTGTGCGGTTTCTTCACGCTGTATTGTCGGGCCTTATTTTTTTGAAGAAAATGGTCACACCTTTACGGTTACTGGAGACCGTTATTTGAAAATGCTGAAAGAATTTTTCTATCCAGAACTACGCCGAAAGAGAATTCCTTTCAACTCTGTGTGGTTTCAACAAGATGGGGCAACGTCTCACATAGCCCAGACTGTTATGACATAGTTGCGACGAAAATTTCCCAATAAACTGATTTCAAGAAACTCCGAATTTCGTTGGCCCCCCAGGTCGCCTGACCTTACTGCACCTGACTTTTTCTTGTGGGGTTTATGTAAACAAGAAGTTTATAAAACAAAGCCAACAAATTTGGATGAACTAAAACAATCCATTCGGGCAACAATTGCGGCTATTCCTGTCGGAACTCTCAAAGCAGCAATGAACAACTTTTTACTAAGATGCCGCACTTGTGTCAACGAGCATGGGGGCATTTAAATTCAATTATTTTTAAAACTAGTTAAGCTACATTTAATAAAATTTAATGACCTTCAACTTGAAAAAAAAAAATAAATGAATTCCATACACTAAAAAAAAAGTTATTTGAGTTTCTTAATGTAGCAAAATTCATCAGCCACCCTGTATTTTCGGAGTTACAGAAGAACTTGTGAGCAAGCGTCGAGCAGGTATAAGAGCGGCCGGTATATATACAAAAACTTTGACGCGCGATTCCTTGGTTTTTTATTTTTACGATTTTTCCTAACTGGCGGGAAAGATAGGGGAAAAGTTAAACGTCCTATCGAAACGAGATAACATTGATTGTATTTGGAATTAAATTCTCTTCTAGTTGAACCTAAAAACCCTTAACAAAGTTATGATTGACCCACCTTTAAACAATCTAAAGTGAATTTGTTTTTCCAAAAAAAAATTTTTTTTTTAATTAGCGAAAAATTGTTGAATATCTCATTTTTTGTTTAATTTTCTTGGTTTAACTACAAGCTATTCTATACTAAAATAAAAATTTTTTTGGGTTTTTGGTTTCAGATGAAAATTACGACCTGCATCTTTCCCGCCGCACGACACATGCACACTCGAGGCGCCTTGGCATAATGCGTGTACTAGGCATAATATGACATATATTTTAATGAAAAAATTTAAGATGACTGCTGAAATATATAGCAATAAAACCTGAAGGTTTCGTTTCAATCGAATATTTCTTTCCTTCCCAAAAAAATCCACGAAAAAATCGATTTTCTCAACCCTCTAAAGCAAGCTCCCCCCTTAAAGCTACCTGCGCTTGCGACACTGAGCTGGTCCTAATTTGCTTGCAGATCTGTCCTTTAGACCAGCAAAAGCGCTATGTCATCTGCGTACGCTACGTTTGCTTGTTGGCGCTTTATTCAACACATCAATACACAACAATAACAATGGCAACATGAGCTTTACAGGGTTTGATTGAAAAGTAATGAGCCTTATCTTTTTTAAGCAGTTTTATTAAACCTTTTGACTTATACAACTAATATTCTTCAAAATAGGACCCTTGAGACTCAATACACCGCTGGTAGCGGTCCTTCCGCTGCAGGAAACGTTTTTTAAACTCATCGATGGAGTCGAAACGCCTCCCCTTCAGCTGTCTTTTCAGGCGCGGGAACAAGAAGAAGTCCGGAGGGGACAGGTCTGGGCTGCAGGGAGGGTGGGGAAGGACCGGAACTCCCATCTTGGCCAATGCAGATGTGCAGAGGAAGGAGGTGTGCGCTGGCGCATTGTCGTGACAAAGGGTCCAATTGTTGACGAGGTCGGGCCGAACCCGGGCGACCCGGTTTTTCAGCCGAAGGAGCACTTTTTTGTAGAATGCCGCGTTTACAGTGCTTCCTGGAAGTAGAAACTCCTTGTGGACGATGCTTCGAGAGTCGAAAAAGATGATCAGCATGGTTTTGGCCTTGGATTTCGACATGCGCGCCTTCTTAGGTCGTGGCGGCTGGTTCGTGTGCCACTCCGCACTCTCTCCCTTGCTCTCAGGATCGTACTCAAAGCACCAGGCTTCATCTCCTGTGATACAATTGTCTAAAGTATTATCCTGTTCGTCACTTTCCAATACTTCACGACTCTTTTTCACACGCAATTGCTTTTGTTCATCAGTCAAAACCTTTGGAACCAATTTGGCACACACTTTTCGCATTTCAAGTTTTCCGGTCACGATTTCCCGCACATTGTAATAAGTTAAATTTAACTTTTCACTGATCTCACGTAGACTAGCACGACGGCCAATGTTCAAAAATTAACGAACCCGGTTCACATCTTCGTCTGTTTGCGTCGTCGAAGGCCTTCCAGATCGCTGTTCGTCTTCGATGTCCTCCCGGCCTTCCTTGAACGACTTGTGCCACCGTTTCACCTGTACTTCTTTTACACCGGATTTTGGGCGTAACACATCCGAGAGTTGTTTGTTGTGTAAAATTTTACATTTAAAATCCTGTATAATGTGCTTTGATATATTTTTCCGGCATGCCTCTGGCTGTTTGCTGTTTACATAATTGCAGTTCAAGACGCGTCTGTATGCTATTATGCAGGATTTTGGACAACATTTTGTATGTGATGCTGTTAACGGCGATGCCTCTATAATTTTCCAAACGGAGATGCCACCTTTTTGAAAGCTTCATACCATATTCTAGCGCAGGTATGACGGTTAGTCATTTGCCCGAAATTATTTTTATACACTAGAAATCATAATATTTGCAAGAAACTAAATAAGGTGACATTGTCCACTAATTTCTGTTTATTTTGCTTGAAAAAGTAGCTATAAATGAATCTCTAAAAGCCATCCATTCGCAAATATTTTTTTATTTCTTTCATTTTCTCATAAATAAATCAAGAAGAAATTCAATTAAAATAAGCCTTTTATTTTTTTATTTCTTTCCACGTGATATTTATGTTTTCCTTTTACTTTCTACGAAAACATTTTTATACACCAACACAAGCGCATAGTAGTCGCATGTATTCGATCCACACTTTGCAATCACTCCGAACTCAGTTCCCTTCAGCGCCAATAGCTTCGAATTTTCTTTTGTTGTTAAAAATTTCAAATCAATGTCAATTGCCAATGTTTTTTTGCAGTTTCAATACAAACATACACACACACGTACACACAAGTAAACCCGTTTGTATGTACCTTCGTTTATAAGTCATTGTGGGCATTTATTTCGCTGGCTACATTTGATTTCGTTTGACGCATTCTGACCATGGCATTGACTCAGGTACTATTTGTTATTATTATTTTTTATTTCTGTTTTTTGCGAAATAATTTCTATTATTGCCACATTCATTACTATGGCCTGTACTCGCGCTTTTATTGGTTAATAAGTGAAAATTCTTTTGCGAATGCGGTCAATAGAGACATACGCACGAGAGTGTGTGTGTGTGTATGCGCTTGTGTGTGTGTGTGTGTAGCTCATTGGCAACACTTTCATTTGCTTTGATGACACATTTTCATTATTATTAGTCTGCCTATTTGAGATTTTTGATTCGCTACTCTCGTCACTTGGACAATTTCATTTCACACACTTTCGATTCGTTTCATTGCCTTTATTTCGGGCGACAGACAGTGTAAGTGTTCTAAATTTGTGCATTAAAATTTTATGAATGAGCGCAAACAACAGCGCAGTGCGAATATTTTGAATAAGCAATTTTTCAAGGTGTGGAAAGTATGACCATTAATGAGTCTTATTGTATTTGCTGAGCAACTGGCTGCTGTTTGGCTTATTATAGTCGATGATTGGACGCAAATTTGCAGGGCAATGGAGCAGTAAAAGTATTTATGTAGATGATATATAAAAACGCAGTGATTCACATAATTGTACAAATAGATTTTTAAAAACAAAAACTCAAATGAAGTAAAATCAACTTTTCTCAGCATTTGGCAATATGATTTTAATAAAAAGAGTCAAGCATTCCTATTATTTATTAGAAAGACGATTTCATTTTTGAGGCAGTCACGGCGGGCAGCGTAATTTATCAAATCAAGGCAAAGACTTTTCTGGTGGTTTTCTTAAGAGTCTGCATCATTTTTGGTGTGCTCTAGGCAATCATTTTACAAATTTTCTTTGAAAAATTAGTGCTTTAATCCAGGCAAAGCACATTTCTACTGACTCTTCTTGGTCTACCACCCACCGTTGCGATAATCAGCAAAAACATAATCACTCTGCCAAATACTTTTTGTGACATATATAGTAAAAGGCTACCGTTAAAATTGGATTGAAAATTAAGGCGGAAAAAAACGAATTATATTTTGAATTCGAGAAAAGATCAGGTATTACCCGGCGCAATCAAAATCAAAACACACCTAATTCTCTTTTTACACGTATTTGATTTTCCACGGTTTAACCCTTTCAATACGGATTTTTTTAAGGGGAAAAAATATTTAACCATGAAAAGTTATTACTAGTGATCTAAATAGTATGTCCTCTTGTATAATTAAGAAATTATTTCTAGGAATTGAGAAAATGTCCTGGGAAAACATTGTCCCACCCGTAATGAACACTCAGTAGATCTATAATTGTCGTTTTTCCACTTACTGACCTAGCACGTGCATTGGGACGTATGTGTCCCGTCAGTATTGAAAGGGTTAAGAAGAAAAAAATACTTTTTTCACGCAAATAATTTTGCTTTAACATGGTTTTTCAATATTTTATGAATTTTTCTTGAACCTCATAGAGCAAATAGAGTAAGATTTCTTAACGAAGTGTTTAAGATTAGGTTTGACAGCCGCATCGCACATAGAGACAACAATGCCACTTAGACCACGAAATGGGTCCGTTATCAAAGCGGTTAAATTAGTCCCAGCAAAAGTCTCTGAGACTAGTTAGATTTTGCTCAAGCCGTTAAATAATTCATTTCTTATAAAATATTTATTGAGTTAAGGGCTCATATACAGTTAGAAGGCCGAATTTTCCAGAATTTTTCTGAGAAAACTTTTAAATTTATTGATATAAAAATATTATTATATGTTATCTTTTAGATGTTTTGCGGTGACCACTGTATCTCTGAACTGGATCCTCTGAAATTAAAAAACCAAACAGATTGAAAGTAATGTTAAATCTAGTAATTAATGGAAAATATAAGCAAAAATAAATTTTTTTGATAAAATGGCGGTCTCTCAGAAAAAAAATCGATTTTTGACCAAAATTTCGGCCATAATATTTACAAAAAAAAATATTTATCGGTGAGAAAAAATCTTTGATTAATTACTAAAACATATATTTAAGAAGCTCGTATTAAAACTTGAGACTAATCGGTTTAGCCGTTTTCGAGTAATGTTGGTTACCGACTTTAAAAACATTATTTTGAGAAAAACGCCTTTAAATTTTGAAAAGCACTTTACATATATATATATTGGGAGGTTGAATTAGTTTTTTTTTCGAAGATTTGGGGCTTTATTGTGAAAAAACGGTACAAAATATTTTATTCGAAGTATTGGCCATCGCTAGCTACAACTTTCGCCCATCTTTCGGGCAATTTCCGGATGCCGTTTCTCCAAAATTCTGGCCGCTGCTTGGCTATCCATGACTCAACCCATATTTTGGTAGCCTCGTACGAGGAGAACCGCTGGTCCGCCAAATCGAGACTCATATGCCGGAACAAATGATAATCGAAGGGAGCTATGTCTGGACTATACGGCGGGTGGGGTAACACTTCCCAGCCAAGCGTTCCCAGGTATTTTTTGACAGGTTGAGCAACATGCGGCCGAGCGTTGTCATGTTGCAAAATAACCTTGTCGTGCCTTTTTACCGTTTCCGGCCGTTTTTCTTTCAATGCCCGGCTTAAACGCATCAATTGCAGTCGGTAACGATCCCCCGTGATTGTTTCGCCCGGTTGGAGCAGCTCAAAATATACGACGCCGACCTGATCCCACCAAATGCAGAGCATGATTTTCTTGCCGTGAATATTCTGCTTGGCCGTCGACGTTGATGCGTGGCCGGGCAAACCCCATGATTTTTTGCGTTTTGGGTTATCGTAGTGGATCCATTTTTCGTCGCCAGTCACCACCCGATGCAAAAAATCCTTCCGATTTTGTCGCTCGATCAGCAATTCGCACGTAAAAAATCGCCGTTCGACGTCGCGCAGCTTCAACTCGTACGGGACCCAATGTCCTTGCTTTTGGATCATTCCCATCGCTTTTAGGCGCTTGCAAACGGTTGATTTATCAACGCCCAATGATTCAGCAAGCTCTTCTTGGGTTTGGCACGAGTCCTCGTTTACCAATTCCCCCAATTCCGCGTCCTCGAACTTTTTGGGCTGGCCAAGACGCTCCTTGTCTTCGGTGTGAAAATCACCAGTTTTGAATCGTCGAAACCAGTACTCACATGTTGAAATCGACGGAGTATGGTCTGGGTAGGCCTCCTGCAGCAATTCACGGGCTTGGGCTGTATTTTTTTTCAAATTGAAGCAGAAAAGCAAAGCTTCCCGCAAATTGCGTTTCGACGGCACGAAAGTTGACATACTCGGAGCACGAAAACACTGCGTTGTTTATACTTCAGCGAAATGACAGATACTGATAAACAAAGCCTAGGGATGAGGCTTTGTCATGAATATATATTCAGTATTGCCAACGCGATAAAGTGATAAATAGCGCCATCTGTGTGTCACCTTTAAAACTAATTCAACCTCCTAATATTTAATTAGCGCGTACACCCTTTTGGGTTGTTTGGCCGAGCTCCTCCTCTTATTTGTGGTGCGCGCCTTCATCTTGTTCCACAAATGGAGGGTCCTATAGTTTCCAGCCGACTCTGAACGGCAAATATTTTCATGAGTAGCTTCTTCATGGCAGAAATACACTCGGAGGTTTTGCAATTGCCTGCCGAAGGGAGACTGCTATTAGAAAAAACTTTTACTTCATTTTGTTCTTTCACCGAGATGCGAACCTACATTCTCTCTGAATTCCGAATGGTAGTGGTGCACCAACCCATCGGCTATGGCGGACGCCCAAAGGTGTTTAATAGACCGTGTAAAATTACGATACATAAATTTGTAGTCTGACCTGTTTTGAGCTACGTGTCAGCATCGTGGATATTAAGTGAAATGGACAAAGCCAAGCACTAAGTATTTGAAAGAATAGTTTTGGGAAAAAGCTTCGGAGCATTCAAATACATTAACAGTAAAAGGCGCATAAGATGGAGCCATAAACTGGACCAACTAATAAAAGAAGAGAATGTTGCGTGTTTCATCAAAGTCCGCAAAATCATCAAAGCCCTAAGAATCAGATATCTGGTTCATGTTACGGGAATGGTCCCAACGGGAGCTCAACTGAAGGTAAGTGACGCTAAAATAATTACGATGAAAGCAAAATGTTGACCTAGGCCAAGATGGATTGACGAACTGGGGGATGACATCAAGAAAGGCAAAGTAAAAACCTGGAAGCAATTAACCAAGGACCGTGTCAAATGTAGACATTTTGTTCAGCAGTCAAAGGTTCTCACAGAACTGTAGCGCCAAACCATGATGATGATGATGACCCGCCGACATACGACTCTTTGTGGAGCCACTCTGCTCCTATTTGTTTTGTGTGTGTGATATTTTTTTGTCGTGTGTCTTGATATTTTTCCCAAATGACGTCAGGAACCAATTGACTCTGCACAAAAGAGTCATCATGTGAAGTTTCACCATTTCGAGGACCTGGACTTCGCCGATGACATCTGCCTCCCCTCCCACAAGCTCACTGACATGGAAGCGGAGGCGGACAGACAAGTCATATGAGAGTGAACCACAATAAAGCAAAATATTAATGGTTGATGGGTCCTCTGGGGCCTATACGCTTAGAAAACCACCAGATATCATCACCAGAATGTCACTGCACTGGAACCCGTAAGTGATCAGAGGTCGCGGCCGACCAAAAATTACAAGATGAGGTCGATGTTGCACGAGTTAGCAGATGCAGACATCACATAGGACGGCGCAAAAACAATAGCCCAGAACCGCGTACGATGGAAGAGTCGTGTCGTGTCCGTAGGATCTCAAGCGGATGGGACAAAGAAAAAAATTAGTGCAAGTTTTAGGCGGCTGAAAACTCGCTCCATTTATTAAAAATTACTTTTTTCTGATGCCTTTTTACAGTTCACTCGATATAAAAATAAATTTCTGATGGAAGAAAGGCGCAAGAGCATTTGCAAAAAAATTAAAAAGAGTCGGATCCAGGAATTAGAAAAAGCGTTTGTTATAACAAAAAAAGTGGGAAGGGCTGTCGATACAAAAAAAAAAAAAAAACAAAAAGAAGGAGGGAATCTACATTTTTATGCCACTGCTGAAAGGCAGATATTTTACGTAGGCAGCTTTTTCATGACAGAAATGTACTCGGAGGTTTACGATTGTCTATAATTTCAAAAGATCCGCCTAGAAGCCTAGAAAATGGACAAAGACAACCGAAGAGGACAAAAAATGTTTGTATGAAAATGCCAAAAGCACCCCGAATTTGTTATTAAAATTCATATTTTCTGGCTTAGATTCGATTCTGGTACCACCTAACAACAGGTTATTGATAAAAGCGAGTTGTAGATGCTAAGCGTGAGGCACTAAGCTTAACTTAACGCGCCAACCCAAGCCATAGTTGCGGTGGCCCCTAGTTGCTAGGTGGAACAAAGGGCCTCAATAAACAGGTAGTAATTAGATTTATTTAAGCTAAGAATTTGATTTGTCGCCAATTGCGACCTCCTTGTAGCGCTTCTTTTTCCACTAGTCACCTCCACTTGTTATATGGCCTACCACATCTCCGACTGCCTTGCGGGTTCTAGTCTAGGGCTGATTTTATGATATTTTTATGTGACCGATTCCTTTCCACTTTTGCTGTCGGACTTGAAGATGGTCGAATATCTGCTTCGTTTATGCCCAAAGGTCGGTGTTAGTGATGTTATCAGGCCTGAAAACGCGCACAATTTTGCGAAGACTTGATTTTTTGAAGATTGATAGATATCTGGAATTTAGATATCTGGAGTTCTTGTGGTGTGCCATGTCTCAGAACAACGGACTTTACATGTCCCTATGACTTCTACCTATTCGAAAAATTGCATTTGGCCATGAAAGGAAAACATTTTGCGTCCGTAGAGGCCATCCAAAAGGCTTATACCGACATCCTGAAGGATATTCCGATGACCTAAAACACCAGCTTTTAGATCGCACAAAACGGTGTAACGAGGCCAGAGGAGACTATTTTGAATAAATCAACTCAAAGTTATCAGAACAAAGCTCCTGTCATTTACATTTTAGCTTATTCTTGTTTATTTTGGGTACTTAAAAAAAAGTAATGAAAATTCTAAAAAGAAAAATAGTAAAAACTGGTCATTATTTTTGTGCTGTCCTTTGTCGCCTTCTGTGCCTGTCAAAATTCAGCAAATTCATTAAATGCACACAACTTAAATAAAAACTACTAAGTAACTGAGCCCATCAAGGCAAAGTATAAAGTAGTTTTTGTTATACTTTTGGTTAAGTAAACTTCATATAAAAACTCTGCATGTCTCTTAAGTAAACCAATTAATAAGTCGATTCAGTCATTAAGCAACTCTGCCAAGAATCTATTTTACGCCGACTCTGAAATGGTAAATTTAGTATACCTTTAAGTGTAGAGCAGTTAACATCAAGCCTCATTAACTCATACGTATTGAAGAACTTGATTTGTGTTGCGCAGTTAAAATGAATATTTCCCAACTATTTATGAGTTATCACAACAGGTCCGGTGATCAGGATGCTATGGCCAATGTCGTAGCGGCGAACGCAATCATGCGAGTTATACACAGCCAACTCCTCCAGCATGGCACGG
Organism: Anastrepha obliqua; assembly: GCF_027943255.1. Classification (NCBI taxonomy): domain Eukaryota; kingdom Metazoa; phylum Arthropoda; class Insecta; order Diptera; family Tephritidae; genus Anastrepha; species Anastrepha obliqua. Next base: position 27,075,591 of record NC_072893.1, read on the forward strand.
TCCTAACGTTTACGTTGTGTTGTCACGATAGGCATACTTGCAATTTCTACAACAACATGCTGGAGAAACTCTTTCATGTGTGGGGCCTGACAGTGTTGCAATTGGTGATGGTCCATAAAAATTCGACCCTACGCGTATATGACACACAGCGTATTAATCTCATCTTTATAGATTCCTTTAAGTCATTTCGGTAAGTCAACAGATGGGTATGTAATATTTTCACCTCCTTCTTGATTGGCACGATAACCGCTTACGAGATTTTGGCCATGTTTAACGAATCGCGCCAGTCGAAATAAATTAGCTTGGGGAAAAAAGAAATCCATTATTTTTGCGTAAAATTCAAAACTTTATTTAAAATGTTTCAGATTGTCCGATTTGGGTCAAATATGCAACGTGTTTTTTTTTTATATTTTGTTGTCATTTTAAAGGTAGCTTCATAATGCCTCTCTCATAGATGTTTTGGTCCTTATTGGCGAATTGTTCCTTGATACCAGTTTCAAATCACTCAGGAAGTTCTGCAACGAAAAAAAGGTGGTATTCGCTTGATGTCACATTCGGATTATATGGTGAATGTGTTAAAACTTTCCAACCAAGCTTCCGAAGTTTTCGTCGAGACCCTTCAGACGTGTGTGGCCTTGCGTTGTCCTGTTGGAACACAACACCTCTGGGCCGTTTCTGATCAATCGCTAGCTTCAAACTGTCCAGTTGTTGATGGTGGCGATCTGAGTTTAATGTTTGGTCATGCGGAAGCAACTCATAATAAATTATTCCATTCAAGTCCCAAAAAATATACAGTAGAACCTTCCTGGCCGTTAAACCTGATTGGGCCACCGTTTGAGCTGATTTATCACGCTTTGACCACGATCGTTTTGTACGAACGAATTGTCGTGTGTGACCCATTTATCAAGGCTGGTGTTGTGGGTTCGCAACAGCGTTAGGACAAGTCCCCTCCACGAGAGCCAGATCACCCAATCAATTCAATTGTTCCCTTTCCTTCCACTGGGGTTTCTCACTTAGTGAGGTAACCAGTCTCTGGTTAGGGTTAATAGTTTCACCGCTAGAAGAATTCAAGTTGAGAGATTGACAGTAAAAGGTGATATATAGGGTGGGCCATGTAAAATTTGCTTTTTGAATCGGCTATAAAAAAAAACTAATCAATATTTTTTCAAACTTTTTTTTTATTTTCAAGATTGAACATTGTCATTTATGAATGAAAAATAGTACCGTTCAAATGACTGCCACGACTGGCTTTACAGAAGGCCATTCGATCAACCCAATTTTTAAGCATATTTTCGATTGTTTGGGCTCCAATTTCATGAATGGCAACTTCGATTTCGTGTTTTAAGGGGTTAGGTGGGTTACAGAGGTTCAAAAAAAGGGTATTTTTACAATTTTTTTTTTAATATATACAATCATTTATTTTATTTAAACAATTCAGCATATCAAAGATACATAATATATTTAAACAGTATTTTGTGAAATTTTTATTTAAAAATTCCGAAAACTCAGCCGTTGGTACCTCATCTCCCTTAACGTCTCACAAAAAAAATGCTCTTGCCGTGGACAGCATAACTCATTATTGGTTCATTTAAAATCAAAAAACCAAAAATATTTCGTTAGTACATGGATAAATCTCGTTACTGGACGAAGGAAAAAAAAAAAATTTAATTTGAATTTTTGACAGACTTTGAACAAAAAAACACATTTTTTGGTCAAATTTTCGTAATGTGTTGGCTCGAAAAAATTAGTTGTAATAAAAATAAAAAAAAAATCCTTCGTTCAATAACTTGATAATGTTATTCCAAAGATGTGTGCAAAATTTGAACAAAATCGCTTCATAACTTTTCGAGAAATCGTGTCCACCGACTTAAAAAATCGAGTTTTGAGATAAACGCGTATACCTGCGAAACGCTGCTCTGACATGGCCTGATGGGCGGAACTTCTGAAGGGTCTATCTCGTAGAATTTTACTCGGATCAATTTGAAATTTCAGGAGAATATTTTAAACATATTATACTATTTAATAAGACAAAAAAAAAATCGATTTTTTGAAATTTTCAAACCCACCTAACCCCTTAATGCATCAATCGTCTCTGGATGGTTCGCATAGCATTTGTCCTTAACGGCTTCCCACAAAAAATTGCCCAACGGGCTTAAATCACAGCTCCGAGGCGGCCAATTGATATCGGAATTCAAAAACGGTAGCCAAAAGTTCGAATGTAACTTTGACAGTGTGACAAGTTGCACCGTCCTGTTGAAACCAAATGTCGTCCATGTCATCCTCTTCAATTTTTGGAAAGAACTCGTTGAGCATGTCACGGTAACGCTCGCCGTTTACTGTAACCGCGGCTCCTCGCTCATTTTCGAAAAAAAATAGCCCGATGATGCCGCCAGACCAAAAACCGCACCAAACAGTGACTCGTTGTGGATGCATTTGCTTCTCTACAGTAACGTGTGGATTTTCTGAGCCTCAAATCCGACAATTTTGCTTATTGACGTAGCCACCGATGTGAAAATCAGAAAAGAAAAAGAAGACTCACCACTTTGGAAATAGGTTTTCAATATTTCCCAATTTTGTTCAAGCGAATAGCGTCTCATTTCGTAAATGTCAAACCTTTAAGTAAATTATGAACACATTTGACATGTCATTTGTGTTACCATTCTCAAAAAAAATAGGTGGTTCAAAAAGCAAACGCTATATGGCCCACCCTGTACATCATGTCTCAAGATCAGTGTTCAAGTTGTCCATTACTGCCCTTTGCAAGATATGGTTCCTTCCGCCGAGATGACGGAACATATCGGATAAGATATAATACAATCACGAAATCGATGCATTAATTCGAAATGGAAACGCAATACGGTTCATAAAAAGTCAATAAATCAGATGGATCGGGTACATGAACAGAATGCCCAAGTGGCGGGGTGCCAGTATAGTGTTCCATAGGCAAGTGGTTGGACGCAGAGGTAGAGGGAGATCAAGAAAACTTGGGATTGATGAGGTTACCATCGACTTGTGGAAAATGGGGATCGCAAGCTGGAAAGGCATGGCAGAGGAGCGACCGTAGTTGTGGAAGCAATGATCTGCACCAGACTGTAGTGATATTGATAATGATGATGACCCATTTCTCATCCTCAGTCACCAGCCGATTAAGAAATGGGTCAGTTTCATTCCGTGTGGCCAAAGCTTCGCAAATGGAAATTCGATCTGTTCTGTTTTTTGGTGTTAAAGGGGGGGTAGGGTCACAAAATCGAAATTTTTTTTCTTCACTCATCTTATAGTAAATCATTTCAAGAATGTTGTGTCAAAATTTTAAGTGGATCGGAGCAGAACTCTCAAAGTTATAGCCTTTGTAGGCACTCTACCTCGAATGCGGAGCATAGATAATATAATTTTTCAGAGTCATTTTTTCAAACTTTTACATGACAGAATTACCCCAATACTTGACACGAAAAGCATCATTCCAAATCATCAATTCGGTTTTCGAAAAAAACACTCAACTATCCAACAAATACATCGAGTTACACAAAAAATAATTTCAGACATGGAAAATAAACGATACTGCGTTGCTGTATTTTTGGACGTCGCAAAAGCTTTTGACAAAGTTTGGCACAAAGGCCTCTTGCATAAAATTAGGACAATATTACCACTCGACTATTATTTAATTATCAAGAGCTACCTTACTGACCGATGCTTCTACATTAAATACAATGACAAATACTCACATATACATCCAATAACAGCAGGAGTTCCTCAAGGCAGCGTTCTAGGGCCACTGCTATATGTCTTATTTACCTCTGACATACCACTCCCAGACGAAACTAATTCTACTATAGCAACATTCGCAGACGACACAATTTTATTGTCATCTGACAAAAACCTCTCCACCGCAACAACAAAATTACAGATGTACACCAACAATGTAAAGAAGTGGTTTGACAAATGGAGTTTAAAAATAAACGAGGACAAATCTGTACAAGTAATATTTACGACAAGAACAGAGATTGCTGCTATGCCGATTAAGCTCAACAATAAAAATATACAAATTGAAAAATCTGCAAAATATCTTGGAATCCATCTGGATTCAAAACTAACTTGGAAAGATCATATCAAAAAGAAAATAAAACAAATAAAGGAAAAATTTCGACAATTGCATTGGCTAATAGGCAGAAATTCTAAGCTCAATATTTCCAACAAACTTTTAATATACAAGGCGGTCATTAAACCAATCTGGACCTACGGACTTCAAGTGTGGGGAACTACAAAAAGAACTCACATAAACAAAGTACAGCGACAACAATCAAAAATCTTACGTATAATAACAATGTCCGACAGGTACACATAAAATGATGACATCCATACTACGTTCAATATACCATTAATCGACGAAGAAATAAAAGCGATATCAACAAGGAATTTTAACGAAATAAACCAGCACAAAAATAGAGAAGTCAATACACTCTCACAACTTGAAAGAAGAACTTTACGACGTCTGAAGAGAAACCGACCAATTGACCTATTAAATTAAATATTAATTCTCGTATGCTAAAATAACTGTTCTATAATATATAAAATGTAATTCTTTTCCTATCGCTGTATTCGTCTTGGCACTGGCCATGATGAAATATATTTAATAATTTTCCTAACTAATTGTTAAAAAATGTACTAGATGTCAGTATGACAGATGTATGATTAATGTAGGAATAATAATAAAAATAAAAAAAAAAAATTTTTTTCAAACGCGTTTTTCCCGAAACGACTTCTTAAAAGTCGGTGCCAATCACAACTCCGAAACTATTCAACCGATTCTTTTCAAATTTGGCACACGTTTTCTAAATCAAAAATACCTCCCCCCACACTGTTTTTTTTTTTATTTTTTTAAGGTTATTTTTCACTTACAAATATGGCGAAATTTTTCGCCAAAAATGCTCGTTTTACGTTTTTTTGCCACCAAAACTACAAAAAAAAAAAAAATTTATTCATGTGGGGGGGGGGGGGGGGGAGCATTACGTTATACTTTAACTGAAAAATTCGACTTTTTTAGTTTCAGATGATTCTACGACGAATGCCGATTGGCACCGCAGAGCACCTCTCGAAAAACATATCTCCAAAAAAACTCTGTCATGGGCTTATTTGTCAATATTTTATTATTAATATTTTTTAAAAACTTATTGAAAAGATGTACAATAACATGCAACTGATTTTATTAAAGTATCTCAAGCCATATTTCTGTTAAAAGTTAAAAAAAAAGTGTTTTTTTTTTAGCGCTAAACCCTACCACCCCCTTAATTGGTGTGACACCCAAACAGCAGGTTCTTTTTGAACTCAGTTTTGTGCAAATGATATAAAACTATTTTGTGGTCGATCTTTAGCTCGAGGGGATGCTACGACTACTAATATGCCGGTCAACTTCGATTATTTTAGTGATTTTAGGCGCAATTTCGACATTATTGACATTTTCTTTAACATCAAAAATAAGTGAACGGAAACGACGAAACCAAAATTGCAAATTAGCGGTTACAGCATCGGCACCATGAGTAATAAAAATAAATAAATAAAATTAAAACTGAAATCGGCACCATAAACTCCATTCACAATTTCAGCGACCTGGCTTAAATTTTCGTACTTTCGCCTTTATCAAAGAAAAACTGTAAAATGTTCCGAATTTTCTCTTTGTTGATTTCCATGGTTTGTTTTTGTTTTTTTTTTTGTCGGACAACTAGCAAGTACAGCACTCAGACAGCATTAAGTCCATTGTACTGCACTCGGGTTCCCTTTTTACTTTTCTTTAAATCTACTTGGCCTTCGAGGAAATCTGGGTAGATTTTGTGATGGCAAGGAGCCAAGGTGGTCGCTGCTTAAGACATCACTGCCAAAGACCTCAAGCCTGATTCGAGCGAAGGCCGGGCAGACGCACAGAAAGTGGTGCGCCTTCTCATCCTCCTCTCCAAATGCTGGACGGAGTGCACTGTGCGTCGTCCATAGAAAGTGGCCCGTCATCAGTCCAACCAGCTGCCTATAGTCGTTTCTGATTAACATCCTGTAGCCCACAACTGAATGGAACAAACAAAAAACAGCAAAAGAATTTTTTTAGTGTTAAATGCCAGCTTGACAACGAGCATAAACTTTAAATTGTTGGATGGATACTTTACGAGATATCGATCACTGCCGCCATATACCGAGAAAATAATGGATTTCTTTTTCCCCAAACTAATATTTGAAAATACTTTAATTGATATTTATTTTTCGCTTACCTTACAGAGAGATTGACATTGCTTCAAATACGAAAAACAACAACCACAATGAGTACTATTACATTTTCATACAGGTACGAGATTATCGCTTGCCGCGCGAACTGCAGCTAATACTCGACTACTGTTGGGCTAATTCAATGATCAACTGCAGCGTTCAAGCACAAAATGCGCACGGTGAGATTTTCGTCTATTCATATTTTCCGTTCACGGCCGATTTCTGTGGTTTCGTAAAGCCGGTAGTTATTAGTCATTTCAATGGCACCGACTTCATACCACCGACACTGTTTCCACGCAAGTTAACCAATTTCCATGGCTGCGTATTGAGAGCAGCACTTTGGCATATACCACCTTTTCTTGTTTTGCACACCGACACTCAGGGCGTCAGTCGTATAGCGGGCGGTATAGAAGGCAACCTATTGCGTTTCTTGGCGCGGCAATTGAATTTCACAATCGATGTTAAAGTGCCGTCCAAAGCCAGTTCATTGCATACTCAACAGGCTGTCGGATTCGATATGGTTTGAAAATGATTGCACGAACTCTGATAGCGACTAAAATTTACTGATTTCAAATTTTTTCTTTACACATTTAGATAAAAAGAGGCGAAGTTGAGCTCATCTTGGGTTGTTTTGCGCAATCGCCTGCACTGCTCGATATCGTCTCGAATGTGGCAAGCTACTATCAGACTCGCCAGATAATGTGCGTGGCAAGGTCGGCGTATCAGTTAACATCGCTGGAGTTCTTAGTTACCCCGTTTGATGGGTACATTTGGTTGTCTCTTTGGTGCGCATTCATCGCTAGCTGGATTTTGTATTATGCAACGTGTAAATACTGGAAGGAAAGCCACGAGCAGACTCAACCCATTTTAAGCTTTCTAGCGATATTACTCGGTATGCCAGCCACTCATATGCCGGATCGTTCTTATGCACGCCTTCTTGTCACAACTTGGCTTTTCTTTACGCTGCTGGTGCGCACTGTTTACGAGGGTATATTTTTTACACTTATGCATCACGAAATAATCGTGCCACCGCCCAACACTTTCGAACAGCTTTCCGATGGAAATTTTACAGCTGTAATGACGGCTGCCAACCAGGCATATCTCGCTGATGTTAAACAATTACAAAACTTGCCTTCAATTATACTGCCATCGCTGGATGTTATGAGTGTGTTCGATTATATTTTGAAAAACCCACGACGAAATTTCGTTGCTATCGAACTGCAAGATTTCTTAAATTTGTATAGAAAAAAACACAAGGATAATGGCGCGTTTTTTGTGCTGCATCAGGATCTTCTTAATCTGCCTTTGACGATGTATTTGACTAAGCATTCGTATTTGATTGATCAATTTGAGCAGCAAATCTGGTGGATACGCTCGGCAGGCTTCGTGCATGCCTGGGTATTTCAAGAATTGCAATTCACAGCAGAGGTAAATGGCTTTGATGAAGTTCTGGGGTTAGACAATCTTTCGGCGTTTTTTGCAACGCTTGGTTTGGGTTTGTGCGTTTCGCTGGTGGTATTCACCTTGGAGATTCTCTCTCTTCGCATACCACTTTTGCGCAGATGGCTTTTGAAAGTACACTAGGCAAACATTTTAGCTGAAAATATTAGGTGCGCAACTAAGTGTTCGCTGTTTTTTCGATGAAAATACAACTTTATTCTGAAAAAATGGTTACAAGTGAATCATTGAAAGTATTGCCCAACGCTGGCTACTACTTTTCCCCATCTTTCTGCTAGATCCCGTATACGGCCGCGGTAAAACTGGTCATCTTTTGAGGCTATCCACGGATCAAGCCATTTTTTGATGTCTTCATATGAATGGAACTGCTGGTCAGCTAGACCATGTGCCATCGATCGGAGCAGGTGATAATCGGACGGCGCAATATCTGAAGAATATGGCGGGTGGGGAAGGATTTCCTATTTTAGTACTTCCATGTAAGCTTTAACGGGTTTGGCAGCGTGAGGCCGAGCGTTGTCATGCTGTAAAATCACTTGTTCATGTCTCTCCGCGAATTTCGGCCGCTTTTCGCGCAGTGTTCGGCTCAATCGCATCAATTGAAGTCGATACCGATCCCCAGTGATGGTTTCGCTTGGTTTATGATAAATAGCACCAACTTGGTGCCACCAAATACATAGCAAAACCTTCGCAGCGTGAATATTCGGCCGAGGCGACGACGTAGAAGCACGACCGGGAAACCGGGCAGTCCCCTTGACTTTCTTTTCTTTGGATTGCTGTATTGAATGCATTTTTCATCACCCGTCACGATGCGTTAAAGAAATCTCTTCGTTTTTTACCGCTGGAGCAGTTGTTCACATTCGGAACAACGATGTTCAGCATCCCTTGGTTTTAACTCATAAAGAACCCAAGTCCCCTATTTCTGAATCATTTCCAAAGCATGCAATCGCTTGGAAATGGATTGGCGGGTAACTCCTAATACTGAAGCAAACTGCGTTTGACACGGATCCTCATTGAGCAATGCCTCCAATTCAACGTCTTCGAAGGTTTTTGGCCTTCCTTCACGCGGACGGTCGTCAACATTAAAATCACCGTCTTTGGAGCGACGGAACCAATCTCGGCACGATGTTTCACTTAAAGCAGCATCTCCATAAACTTTTTGTGGCTCTCGATGCGCTTCAGCCGCCGTTTTTCGTTTTTTTTCGAATGAAAGAGGAAAATCAACACTTCCCGCAAATAACGATTATTCGGCACAAAATCAGACATTTTCACAAAACCAAAAGTATATGACACCAAAACAAAATCACTAATGTGTCGAGGCAGTTTGTTTGCCATATGTCTAAGCTTGGTTTATGACGTTTAGGTTCTGTTAGAATCGACTAGCACACACTGCTGGCGGCATCTACTGACAAACAGCGGGAACTTAGTTGCGTACCTAATAATTTTAACGAAAATATGCTCTTGTAACCTATAAATTCAATGCTATTAGTCGCATTGGATCCTTTGACTTTGTTGTTGTTTTTGAAATTATTGCATGTAATCACTTTTAAGTCACTTTGTGCTAATCGTCGTTTGTGAATTGTAATTTCTTTGAATAAATAAATAAATATCTAAAAGACCTGAAAGGTCTCGATATTGTTTGAAAATAAAAGATGAAAGCTTTCGTTATTTTTATACAAAATACGGCTCTTAATAATTATAAATATGCGAAAATTCAGCGGAGGTAGTGAAGCAGGAGGTGTGTCGAGTACTTCAAAGACCTACGGAACGCTGGTCAGATGCATACCTTTGTGGGCTGCGATCAACAACTAGTTGAGTTATTCAATTTTTTATTAGTTTCGAGGCTTAGAAATGGAATACCTAGGGGGCAAAAATCAACATTTTCAACACTTGCTATTCTTTGCTTTTCAACGAGGTCTAAAAGCTGCCAAACCATTCCGGGACATTTGTGACGTGTATGGAGAAGATGTCATAGGCGACTCTAAAGCACGAAAATGGTTTACAAAGTTCAAAAATGGCGACATTGACTTTGATGACACCTCCCGCAGAAGAAGGCCTTCGTATTCGATGAAAAGCGCCTGAAATCCCTTTTGAAGGAGAACCGTTGCCAAACCAGTCGTCAATTGGCGGAAAACATGAACTGCGATCTTAAAACGATTCTCAATCACCTTCATTCAATGGAATTTACAGAAAACTTAAGAGTCTTGGAGCCTGGGTGCCTCACGAGCTCGACGAAAAAAACAAAGAAGGTCGCCTTCAAATCGCTTCCCAGCATCTCGTCCGCTATCGAGCAATGCGCGGTCATAAAAATAGCTTTTTGTACCAAATCGTCACGGAAGATGAGAAATGGTGCCTAAGGTGGGTAGGTGAAATGGTTGAAGAGCCAGTGTGGCACTCCTCAAGTAGCACTAAAGCACCGTTTTGATACCATAATGAGACCTCCCACAGGTAGATATCTACAGTCAGCCAGAGCTGTTGATGTAATGGAGAAGATTGGTTGGCGTACTGGCCCAGACTGTTGAAGAAAGGAGCTCCCAATGATCTTAATCGTCTAGCTGTCAAGCCCGAAAATGGTGCCCCTACATCAATCTGAAGCAAAGAAAGGAGTGGGTGGCTCCGAAGATACGCCAAAGCCGAGAGTCAAGCTGGATCTTCATCCAAAGATGATCATGATATAGTATGCGTTTGCTAGGACTGGGAGGGCATGGTGCACTGGGAAATGCTCGAAAAGAATGCCACGTTCAACAAGGAGCTCTACATTGCCCAGCTCCACCGCATGAATGAGGATATTCAACTGAAAAGACTTGATCGACATGGTCCAGCCATACTCTTTCACGACAACGCCAGGTTCTATGTTGCACAAGTCGTCAAAGCCGCACTCCAAGAGCTTGAATGGGAGACCCTTCAAAATCCGCCATGTTCTTCGGATCGTGCACCAACCGATTACCATCTTTTCCACTCCCTGCCAAACCATATGAAGGATGTTACCTTCGATAACAAAGAGGTCCTTGAAAACTGGCTCAACAACTTCTTTTTGCATCAACAAATTGGTCGAGAGGTGAGAAGAGGTTGTGAACAGCAACGGCGAATATGTAATTGATTAACTTATTGATTTAAGTTTTGTTTCGTTGTTCAAATGAATGTCTTTGGTAAAAACGCCAACCTAATATTTATAAATATTTTAAAAGCGCCTTAATCGAAATTCAGATTTCTTTTGCTATGATCTCAAATTTATGTACCTTAAAGTAAAGTCATTGTGCTTTGTTTTTATTAGGGGATTTACAGGGCATAGCAAAGTTTCAAATTTTCCAAGGTAGAGTTGTTAGAAATTCCCTAAAACCAGTTTAAGTGTTATTTTACGCTCTTTTAAGACTTTCAGACTTTCAGAAACCCAGTCTTGCCATTTTGGTGATTTTGGAGCTCATTTGTTTTTTTTTTTTTGAATTGCTCCAAAAATTTGGTATTTAACTCCTAGCTCTTTTTTTAGCTCTTTTCAATATGAAATAGTTCTTTTTAGCTACAAATATTTTAAATATTCAAACAAATTAATTTACTAATATTTGTATTTAAATTGATTCGACGTATTTCGAACTTTTTTTTTGTGGTAACTCCTGCAGTCAGGAACGATTTCTTTGTTCTATAATCGATTAGTTTCAGAAGTTTCATACTTAATTTTATTGGCGCATTTTCATTTAAAAAACGCGCAATGGAGAGGTAAACCTTTTTTATTTTTCTTACTAAAAATACTTTAAAAGCACTTTTTATTTATGTAGGTTTATAAGAAAAAGACTGCCGCAAATACGTATGCAATATTTTATTGGAAGTAAAAGTATTTTAAGGAATTTTTTATATATGTACTTACATAGACTACCGAGTTATGAAAATGATTCCGAGGAGGGTTCTGACCATGAATGCTTAACAAAGCAAATAACTTAGTAAGACCAGATTTATTCAATGTGATGTTTAAAATACTATTTTTTGTTTATTTTTGCTTTTGCAAATAAATGAAAAATATGAACTTTTTCATAACTTGTTATTCTGATGAAACAGCCGCCAGCAAGAAGCACGCTCTGGTGGTAGGAATGGACGCAAACGCACATCCCACGGTCTGGGGTAGTGCAGACATAAACGACCGAGGTGAGTCACTACTTAACTATATTCTTCAGACTAGCCTAGAAATAGCTAATAGAGGTGAAGAACCAACATATGTTGAACCAACCTTGAAGAATGTACTAAATTTACTTGATGTACTTTACACAAGCAAGCATGTTTTTGACAGGAATTGGGAGTATTGAATAGATTCTCATTCTCTGATCACAAATACATAAACCTATATCCTTTAGAAATCCTAAGAATACGAACTGGGGCTTGTATAGGGATATACTATCAAAAAAACCATTGATACCCCGGAACTATAGGTCACACGTTGCACTTGAGAAAGGGGTTGAATTTTTTGTAACTACTCTCGTCAAAGCCTTCAAAAGATCCTGCCGCCAACACTTAATAGACGCCAGGTAAGGCCTCCTTGGTGGAACAAGGAATTAGGAGCAGAAAAGCGTAAGGTACATGAATTCTATAGGTTAGCCAAAGTTGCTGACAATGAGTTCTGTTGGAAGGAGTATAAGGATCTACTAAAAGTGTACAAGAAAGAGATACGTAAAACCAAGAGAGAATCTTGGAAAGACTTCTGTAGCAGTATGGAAGACACTACGAGAGGCTAGACTTAGGTAACTGTTATCCAAGAATCCGTCTATGCCAAGAACAATACAAAAAATTAACGGGGAGTGGGCTGACACCTGTGAGGACTTTCTAGAAGACCGGGTCAGAACACATTTTCCAGGGTGTGCGGACACTACAGATCTCGAACCAAGAGGAGATATTGTGCACGATATCCCGACGAACGTAATTACGACCAATAAGATAGAATAGGCTATACAAAGTTTCGACCCATATAAATCGCCAGGACTGGATGGAATTTTCCCAGCCATGCTCCAAAAGGTAAGTCATCTTGTGGTACCATGGTTAAGAACGATATTCAGGGGATGCTGAGGTTCAGCTGTGTTCCTGTACTGTGGAGAGAAGTGACAGTTGTGTTTATTGTAAAATTTGGAAAAAGCAACCCTCTCTACTCGAAGGAATACAGACCCATTAGTCTGACCTCATTTCTCCTGAAAACGTTAGAGAAGAGTCTAGACACATACATTAGAGACACAATTACGTCGGACGTATTATCCAAGGCGCAGTACGCTTACAATAAAGACAGATCTACTGAAACTGCACTTCACTCACTTGTACTAAACATAGAAAAGGCGTTAGAATATAAGGAATATGCTCTAGGAGTATTTCTAGAGATATCAGGAGCCTATAACAATTGAAGAGGAGGGATGGCACAAAGGCATGAAGCCTGACCATAGAACGTTTCACATCTATACAGGGGGCTCTAAAACTTCAGATGGAGTGGGAACGGGTATTTACTGCTCAAAACTAGGGATAAGGTAGCCTATGAAGCTGCCAGATCACAGCAGTATTTTCCAAGCGGAAGTTTTTGCTGTGGGGAAAGCCGCGGAGCTAGTCTACACTAGAACAAGAAAGAACTCAACAATTAATACAGGGTGGGCCATATAGCGTTTGCTTTTTGAACCACCTATTTTTTTGAGAATGGTAACACAAATATCATGTCAAATGTGTTCATAATTTACTTAAGGGTTTGACATTTACGAAATGGGACGCTATACGCTTGAACAAAATTGGGAAATATTGAAAACCTATTTCCAAAGTGGTGAGTCTTCTTCTTCTTTTCTGATTTTCACATCGGTGGCTACGTCAATAAGCAAAATTGTCGGATTTGAGGCTCAGAAAATCCACACGTTTCTGTAGAGAAGCAAATGCATCCACAACGAGTCACTGTTTGGTGCGGTTTTTGGTCTGGCGGCATCATCGGGCTATTTTTTTTCGAAAATGAGCGAGGAGCCGCGGTTACAGTAAACGGCGAGCGTTACCGTGACATGCTCAACGAGTTCTTTCCAAAAATTGAAGAGGATGACATGGACGACATTTGGTTTCAACAGGACGGTGCAACTTGTCACACTGCCAAAGTTACACTCGAACTTTTGGCTACCGTTTTGGAAAACCGAATAATCAGCCGAAATTCCGATATCAATTGGCCGCCTCGGAGCTGTGATTTAAACCCGTTGGACTATTTTTTGTGGGAAGCCGTTAAGGACAAATGCTATGCGAACCATCCAGAGACGATTGATGCATTAAAACACGAAATGGAAGTTGCCATCCATGAAATTGGAGCCCAAACCATCGAAAATGTGCTTAAAAATTGGGTTGGTCGAATGGCCTACTGTAAAACCAGTCGTGGCAGTCATTTGAACGATATTATTTTTCATTCATAAATGACAATGTTCAATCTTCAAAATAAAAAAAAAAGTTTCAAAAAATATTGATTAGTTTTTTTTTATAGCCGATTCATAAAGTAAAAAGTCACTGAAAAAATTTAGCTCTTTCTATTAGCTCCAAACTTTTTTTGGCTCTTTTTAGCTCTTTTTTTATAAATTTAGTTTCAACAGCAAATTTTTCTGGCAACACTGGTGAAACCCCAAACTAAATTTTTGTTTTTTTTAGTTGTTCGTTTTTTGTGCTCTTTAAACTACTCTGTTACATTCGGCTTCAGCCGATCAGCGATAAAATTAACCGAATTTCGGTTCGGTTGGGTTCGGCTTCGGCCGCAGAAAGTGACGTTCAGCCTTTCTCAAGTTTAAGTTTCAAACAATTTTATTTAAAAAATGTGTGCTGTTCAGCATACAAATAAACAGTTGAATTTCGCGGTGTTTTGTTTTTCAAATAAACCACACTTTGACTCGATTTTAGCTGATGTCGATTCAGCTATTCCTGCGTGTGTTGATTTACATTTGCAAAAATAACAGTGCATAGCTCCGAACTAATATTTCCCCCAATAAGTGTGTGTATGTACGTATATATGTATCTGTGCCCTTAAGTGCATAAATACTTTTTGGCTTTGTGTTTATTTTCACGGTTTGCGCTAAAAGCTAAATTCTCACATTCAGCCAACACGTGCCAACAACTCTATTTCACGCCCTACGCTAGCCTACAACAATAAAATGTAAGTCATAGTCGACGACAACTAAATACTCATGCATTGAAACACTCGTACACACACAAATAGCTATGCATTTTCAAGGCAAATACGTTTGCGAGAAGGAATGAAAATAAATGGAGAAAAGAAATTTATAAAACAAAAGCCAACTGAAGAGTTTTGAACTAGAAAACGATTTTTTTCTTGCATTTTTTTCTAAATATAAAAGTGTCATGGAAATATTTATGTTCATATAGACCTTTTTTATGCATGCATACGAGTGCACAGGGTGATCCATGTAGTGGTGTCTTGTTGAAATTAAAAAATTAAAATTAAATTTGAAACGAAAAAAAATAAAAAAATTGTTGCAGAAAATGCGTAACGCCATCACAAAAAGTGTATAAAAAATTAAAGCGATTTTTAGCCACTTCAAAATTACACTTTATTATACAATATTAGGTGCGCAACTAAGTTCCCGCTGTTTGTCCATCGATGCCGCCAGTAGTGTGTACTAGTCGATTCTAAAATAACCAAGTTAGACATATGGCAAACAAACTGCCTCGACACATTAGTGATTTTGTTTTTAGTGTCATATACTTTTGGTTTTGTGAAAATGTCTGATTTTGTGCCGAATAATCGTTATTTGCGGGAAGTGTTGATTTTCCTCTTTCATTCGAAAAAAACGAAAAACGGCGGCTGAAGCGCATCGACAGCTATAAAATGTATATGGAGCTGCTCCTTTAAGTGAAACATTGTGCCGAGATTGGTTCCGTCGCTCCAAAGACGGTGATTTTAATGTTGACGACCGTCCGCGTGAAGGAAGGCCAAAAACCTTCGAAGACGCTGAATTGGAGGCATTGCTCAATGAGGATCCGTGTCAGTATTAGGAGTTACCCATCTATCCATTTCCTAGCGATTGCATGCTTTGGAAATGATTCAGCAACAGGGGACTTAGGTTCCTTATGAGTTAAAACCAAGGTATGTTGAACGTCGTTTTTTCGCCAGTGAACAACTGCTCTAGCGGCAGCGGTGACGGGTGATGAAAAATGGATTCATTATAGCAATCCAAAGAAAAGAAAGTCATGGAGACTGCCCGGTCTTGATTCTACGTCGTCGCCTCGGCCGAATATTCACGCTGCGAAGGTTATGCTATGTATTTGGTGGGACCAAGTTGGTGTTATTTATCATAAACTGTTGAAACCCAGCGAAACCATCACTGGGAATCAGTAGCGACTTCGTTTCCACGGCAGTCGGTTCTACGTTATCGAAACGACACGGATTTATATCCGGCCAAGGACTGTCACTTAAGCAACATTCCCCGTATGTAAGTATGGAGATTGTTTGTGCTGCTACAACAACAACAACAACATCGGTATCGACTTCAATTGATGCGATTGAGTCGAGCACTGCGCGAGAAGCGGCCGAAATACGCGGAGAGGCATGAACAAGTGATTCTATAGCATTACAACGCTCGGCCTCACGTTGCCAAACCCGTTAAAACCTTCCTGGAAACACTGAAATGGTAAATCTTACCCCACTCGCCATTTTCTCCAGATATTGCGCCGTCCGATTATCACTTGTTTCGATCGATGGCACATGGTCTAGCTGACCAGCAGTTCCATTCATATGAAGACATCAAAAAATGGCTTGATCCGTGGATAGCCTCAAAAGATGGCCAGTTTTACCGCGACGGTATACGAGATCTACCAGAAAGATGGGAAAAATTAATAGCTAGCGTTGGGCAATACTTTCAATGATTCACTTGTAACCATTCTTTCGGAATAAAGTTGTATTTTCATCAAAAAAAAAAAAAAAACAGCGAGTACTTAGTTGCGCACCTAATACGAGAATTCAGTAGGCTATAAAATGCTGGGTGTCACCCAAGATAGACAGAGGCCAGTTGAAATTGAGATTCTCGAGCGTAATTGGATATCGATTGGTCATACTTTTCGAAAATTTGCGCCTCAGATCAGCAAAATGTCCTTAGACTGAAATCCACAAGACACACGCCGTAAAGGTTGACTCGAAGGATCTTGGAGACGAAGTCCGTGCGCTGAATTCACTACAGCTGACGATTCGCTGACATGGCCGCAAATAAAGCTTAAAGTCAGGTATGGGTCCCAATGCAATTTATTTGTTTCGACACTTTGCGCTCCCAGACGCAAAGTGTGGATTTTTCGACTAATTTGGTTCAAAAATTACTACAGGATCCAATTGTCGACCGTTTTTAATGATAATTTTTTTTAATGTTCGTAAGTGATTTTGGAAGGTATTGTCTAGACCCGAATTTCAATTTTATTTATTATAACAAAACACACTCTTGAATTGGGGTATTTTTATGAAACATTCAGAAAAACTTTAAAACCAAACAAAATTCAAATTCGGTTTGGAATTTCTTTTATTTAAGTTCTAATCAATGGTAATACGTCAGAGCAAGTACGCATATTTTAAAACACTCTTTTTTGTGTCGGGACAACTAGCACGTACAGCACTCAGACAACACCCGAAGAAATCTGAATAGGTCTTATAATGCCAAGGAGCCAAGGTCGTCGCTCCTGAACACATCAGCGCATCATACAAAGACCTGAGCCTGATTCGAGCGCAGGCCGGGTAGATGCACAGAAAGTAGTGCGCCTTATCAACCTCCCCCCCCAAATGCTGGACGGAGTGCACTATCTGAGATGTCTACCCTCTCCATGTGCTTCACCCATAGAAAGTGGCCCGTCATCAGTCCAACCAGCTGCCTACAGTGCATTCTGTTTAATGACAGGAGGATCTGAGAGAGTTTGTCGGACATGGCAGGTAACATCAGTTTTGTCCATCTGCAGCCTGCCTCTCAGCCTGCCAAGTTTGCTGGTGGTTTGAAGTAACCCAAACCCCCTTAAGGGCTGAAACCATCCCCTAACTACATAAAAATTTAAAAACTAATTTTTTTCGTAGAGCAACGTCGAATATTCACCGGAAAAATTAAAAAAAAAAATGATGCATTCGTTTTTGAGGTGGCAGAGTCGGAATTCGTTGTCCATTTGTCCGTGCCGAGTCAAATTGAAGATCAGTTCTAATTAAAAATCGCGAAGTTGGGATGTAAATTTGTGATTTTTTTATTTTTTTTACAAGGTGGCGCAAAATTAGTCGTCCTATTGGAGAATTTATAATTTTTGAAACAAGCAATGGAGCGCATAAAAGTCAAAATATAGATTTCTATTACTTAAAAAAATATTTTTTTATTTAGCAAAAAAGTTCTTAAAAAAACAAAATTGGATGTTTAATTTTGCGCCACCTTGTAAACAGTTTGAAACTCAGATTTATATGGATTTTTTTGGACAATGAGCTATGCATTTATAAAGAAATCATGAACATTCAAAACGAGAAAGAAAACTAAGTCAAAACTGGTGGAAATTTGATGTGCTGCCGTTTGTTGCGGGCTGTGTGTAGGTTAGCGTAGTAAAATATGCGCACTTGCTTGGATTTATTGACTTCTTAGTGTGTGTGTGTGTGTTCCACACTGTGCATCCATAAAAAAAATTGCTCGTTTTACACTTGATTCAATCATTTGTGCAACACATGTCGACGTACGATGCCAATTAACGACTTTATGCCACCTTCCGGCAGCCCCTAATGACCGTCAAGAAGCTCAATTCACAAGTGAATGTGAGTTTGCGGCCTGCATACCACCTTGAGCTCGTTGCACACAACTTTTTTTCTTTCTTTTTTTTGTTCTTTTTTGCATAGACACCCGGCGATTTTACCGGCGCCTCATTCGTAAGTACTTCATGTACGTACACACACACACACACACGTTAATGTGTGGCCACTGAAATAAGCGAATTGAGTATCTCCCCCTTCCCACTGAAATAAGCGAACTCAGTGTCTCTCCCTTCATTGCCTCTTAGCATCTGCATATTGCATTTGCCCATCTTTGGTTTGCTTGCGGTGCTGAAGGGGACCTAAAAAATTGGGGTAGAAGAAAAATGGAACATATCGGCATGTGAAGAGTAAAGAATGCGCCACATCGAGAGTGTAGACTCATTTAAATGGCTTCGACGTATTGCGATTGGTTGCTGGCGCTGCTGTTTGTTTTGCTGGTGAGGACAATTTTCTCTTGGCTTCGATGTTGATGGCGTTAATTGGACATAAATATCAGGGGCAGTGTCTAGGTTACGTAATTGAAAGAAATTTACTATGGGAACTAAGTTGTGCAAGGTGGTTACAAATATTTTTCAAACACTCGTACCTAAAACTGTATGTTGAGTATTCCATTTTGACATATAAAAAAACCTAACCTAGAAAAGCACTAAAGCAATGCAATGCCTATTTTGTATAGAATAAATTTTTGCAAACAAATCTTTTATCAAAAATAACTGTATGTATACTTATATGAAAAAAAGTTGAGTGGGCATGTTTTAAGGGCCAACTTTTTGCAACTACTTATTTGGTATAAGATGCAGAAAAAACACATAATTTTCTGTAGAAGACAAACGCAAATACTCAGCCATACCCAACTTTTATGAGTAGGTTGTCCATTGCGCTAGAAGTGGTAGATCTCCGCTTTAATTTATCGAAATCGCTTCATGTCTTTGTAGAGTAAAGGATGCTAGAAAGCGGCAAATAAGCAACAGTGCTGGTTTCACCCAGATTAGTGTGCAGCATCTGTAGACTGAGCCTGGTGTTCTTTTTCCGGGATGACACTCGTGAAGAGGAAACTCTGATGAGTACTGCTTATAGAGAACTATCATGGCCGAATCTATGGAGATATTTTCGAGCCTGGTGTGCGGCGGAACATTCGCTGGTGTCTTCGTTTTCCGGACGTGACCGTAAAAGCGCTGTCAATAGGAACACAGAAACCTCCTTTATTTGGTAAATAAATCTGTACAATGAATGGCTGGTTAAAATCTACTTGCCGGCAAGTAGTCCGCAATTCCATCGTTTACAAAAACCGATCAAATAAAATAAACTGCTTGTAACTGTAGGTCCCTCCATTTGTGGAACAATATCGCACGTCACAACTAGGAGGAGGAGCTCAGCCAAACACCCATAAAGGGTGTACGCGCCAATTATGTATGTATTTGTATGTTGTTTTGAGAAGCGAGATACCGCGATAATTTTTACAGATCCCTTTTTTTTAAACTTTTGTATTATTCTTTGCTATTGCACCGGCTGGTGGCGCAAAGTGCCGATACAAATAAATTCCATTGGGGTTGATTCGCAACTTTTGACTTTTTCTGCGGCTAAGTGAGGGAGTCGTCAGATGTCGTGAATTCGTCATACATGCTTTATCTCATCCGTTCCTTCTGGTCGTCTTCTTCGGCGAGAGCCTTGCGGATTCCAGTCTAGGAACATTCTGGTGATGTCAGTCACAGGTTTACGGATTGTGTGTCCATTTCCACTATCGTTTGCGTATTTCAATCTCAGCGGGACTTTGTTCGCCTCGAGCAAGGAGCTCGTCAATAGAAATCCAGTTATTTGGAGCTTTTTTGTTGTTGAAACCGCGCCAATTTTCGCAGCCATACAGACAAACAGAAATTGTGAAAATAGTTTGTTTGAGTAGTGCTACAGTACAAAGTATCATTGAACGCTTCGTTCATGAAAATCGGGTGCAAAATAAAGGTCGATGTGCCACAAATCAATTTTTCGACGAACGTGATGAGCGTTTAATTGTTCGAAATATAAAAGAGCCAATGCTATCGGCCTCAAAACTGCTAAACGAAATTCAGCAGGAAGTGGGCAAATCATGTTGCGCCGAAACAGTGCGACGGGTACTACGTGAAAAGGACTTTAATGGTCGACTAGCACGAAAGAAGCCATTCATAAATAAATATAAAATCAATTGAGCCGAGTTGCCTTCGCCGCAGAGCTCGAAATTAAAGATTTTGATTTCTGGAAAACGGTAATATTTTCCGATGAGTCCAAATTCAACCTATTCCACTCAGATGGAATGTCTTACGTCTGGCGGAAACCTAATACAGAGCTCCACAAAAGCAACATAAAACCGACTGTGAAACATGGTGGTGGCATGTATGGGCAGGTATGTCAGCAGCCGAAGTAGGAAATTTAGTGTTTGTCGAGGGTATTATGGACAAAAAAATGTACCTCAATATTCTAAAAGATAATCTACTCCAAAGTGCTACGAAACTTGGAATACCTCAACGATAATGGATAATGACTCTAAATGTAAGGCGGCAATCGTGCAGAAATTACTCATATGGAACTGCCCACATTTAATGCTAACACCGGCTCAATCACCTGACATGAACGTCATCGAGAATTTATGATCGTTACTGGAAACAAAAATCCGCCCACATCACATAGGCAATAGAGATCAGATAGAAACCGTAATTTTGGAGGAATGGAACAAAATCGGACCGGAAGTAACGAAAAAGCTAGTGGAGTCAATGCCAGAAAGGTTAGAAGATGTTAATGCGGCCAAAGGATACCACACAAAGTACTGAATCATTTTTAAATCATTCTTCTTCTTCTTAATTTGCGCGATAACCGCTTACGTGATTTTGGCCCAGTTTATCAAAGCGGGCCAGTCGTTTCTTTCTCGTGCTAACCGGCGCCAATTGGACACACCAAGTGAAGCCAAGTCCTTCTCCACCTAATCTTTCTAACCCAGAGGAGACCTTCCTCTTCCTCTGGTACCAGCAGCTGGTACCGCATCGAATACTTTCAAAGCCGGAGTGTTTGTGTCCATTCGGACGACATGACCTCTTTACTCGCTGCGCTATGTCTATGTCGTCGTAAAGCTCATACAGCTCATCGTTCCATCGTCTGCGATATTCGCCGTTGTCGCAGAATCTTTCTCTCAAACACTCCAAACGTCGCTTCATCGGATGTTGTCATCGTCCAAGCTTCTGCGCCATACGTTAGGACGGGCATGATGAGAGTCTTGTAGAGTGTTAGTTTTGTTCGTCGAGAGAGAACTTTATTACTCAATTGCCTACTTAGTTCAAAGTAGCACTTGTTGGCAAAAGAGATTCTACGTTGGATTTCAAGGCTGACATTGTTATCGGTGTTAAGGGGGGACCCTCATTTATCGGGTCAAAAAAATCGATTTTTTGGAAATAATTTTAATCTATTCTACAACTATTTAAGAATATACTTTCAAAATTTCAAGTCGATATCTGTATATTTGAAGGAGTGACAAAATTTTTAACAGGACGCGACGGGTGGCCTGATCGCCTGTATCCAAAACTTTAAACGCGTTTTTCTCGAAACACCATTTTTCGATTTTGTGTACACAATTGAGAACGCTGTATTGAACCAATCAGGCTTTACAATAGCTCATTTTAAAGGTAGTTAAATTGTTTTCAATGTGACATTAAGTGTTTTTTTTTAAAAAAAGATTTTCATATTTTTTTGTAATTTTAAAGTCAATTTTTATGCATGAAAAATCACTTTTAACATAAAACTGGGTAAAAAATATCAATTTCGACATTTTTTTTTTAAATCCAAATGTCACATCGAAGGTATTATCCTAAAGTTTTAAAAAAAATTTGGTTTTTTTATTTCAGAAAAAAATTCAGAGCGCTAGAATGTACACAGATAGAATGAGGTGCCATGGACGAGGTGTATATTTCCATACTTAAAATGTTTTTTTTCTTCTCCGAAAATTTTTGTAGACAGTCAAGACATTTATTAAAGTACTTTATGAATTACAAAACGTTTGAAGTTATTTTACCTGAGAAAAAAATTCCCAAAAATGATGCATTTTTCGACCGTCTAAATGAGGGTCCCCCCTTAATACTGGTTCCTGAGTATACGAAGTCCTTTACAACCTCAAAATTATAACTGTCAACAGTGACGTGGGTGCCGATACGCGACTGCGCCGACTGTTTGTTTGAAGACAGGAGGTACTTCGTTTTGTCCTCGTTCACCACCAGACCCATTCGCTTTGCCTCTTTATCCAGTTTGGAGAAGGCAGAACTAACAGCGCGGTTGTTAGGCCTATGATGTCAATATCATCGGCATACGCCAACAATTGTACGCTCTTATAAAATATTGTGCCTGAGCGATTAAGTTCTGCGGCTCGTACGATGCTCTCCAACATCAGGTTAAAGAAGTCACACGATAGTGAGTCACCCTGTTTGAAACCTCGTTTGGTATCAAACGGCTCGGAGAGGTCCTTCTCAATTCTGACGGCGCTGCTGGTATTGAGCAACGTCATCTTGCAAAGCCGTATTAGTTTCGTGGGGATACAAAATTCAGACATCGCGGCATACAAGTAACTCCTTTCCGTACTGTCGAATGCAGCTTTGAAGTCGACGAAAAGATGGTGTGTGTCGATTCTCGTTTCGTGGGTCTCTTCCAAGATTTGGCGCATTGTAAAAATTTGGTCGATGGTAGACTTTCAAGCGCTATAGCCACACTGATCAAGTCCAATCAGTTGTTTGACGGTGGGCTTCAGCCTTTCACACAATACGCAAGATCGCCCTTCCTAAATCATTAGTTTAATTTAAATTGAAGAAAAAATGAATACTGCATGAAATAAGCTGTGACATGAAATTTTAAACTGTTCTGTGTTTTTGTTTTTTATATTTTTTATTTAAAGCTTAAAAAAATATATGAAGTACCTTTTTTATACTGCAATTGCGTATAAATTATTTGGTATTTAAATTTTCTCAAAAAAAGTTTTAGCTTGCAAAATATGGCATTCGAAGTTTTAGTAGTTCGCGTAAGCTGTGAGCCACTGTAGATAAATTAATTAAATATTTTGTGAACAGGTATGTGGAATTAGAAATACAATAAATGCATAAATCCACTGGGTCTATTTTTTTTTTTTGGTGTAGAACAAATTATTCAGTTCAAATGTCACTACATTTGAAATGTTTCTACAGAAGCTTCAGCAAAGGCATTTATTTCCTCCTCCTCCTCCTCATTCGTTTTTCCAAATTCCATCGAATTATTAATGATTGTTGTGCGCTAATGTGCTGTACTGTGCTGTAATGCGTTATGTAATCTGTCCACAATGGAAAAATATTAACTGCGTTCTTTTTATTAGCCTTCAACCACAACCCACCCACAACCCAAAGAATTCTCATTTGCATGGACATTCCCTACGCTGTTGTTAATTATTTAAACATTAATAACGATGTCATTTCTAGCAGACACGAATACCCATTTAAGTGCACTGAATTGAATATCCAAACACACCAGATGCCCTCGCAGCGAAGCGGTCACGAATTTATCGTTGGTGAGTGGGGTCGCATTGAATGTGTGAAATTAAATTTAAAGCCGACTTTGAAAGACTTCCTTGTTGGCCTACCAATTTGCGCAGCAGAGAAAGCGGGGCTGCAATAGGCGAGGGAGGACTCGAGCTGTCCAAAAAAAAAAAAAAATTACGATGGTGAGTTCTTACAACCGGAAAACGTTGGAGGCCAGCACGCAAGCACATACAAAATGTGGTAGCGGACACTTGGCCGGTCAGTGGATCAAGTGCTTTAATTGCCACCATGTCCCTATAGTTGCTCGAAGGTCCCCACAAGTGGCGGCGGCGACGGCGCCGCAATCGTGACGAGTAGAGATGTACGCGCGCTGATTCGTTGTGTGGAAGCTTTATTGTAATTTGTAATTGGGGCTTTATGTTTTCCTTCTTCCTTCTTCTTTTTCGTTTTGTGTTTTGTGTTTTTACCCATTTTTCTTTCTTTTTTAGTATTTTCGGCTGAGCTAAGCTGATCGAAGGGCATAGATATGTGCATGTGTGTGTGTGTGCATAATTTTCTACTTCCGTTTTCGAACCTAATAGTCCGGAAGCCTAGAATGCCAAAGATTTGCCACTGGTTGGGTGGGGCTGTAATTAATTTGGCGCTTGTTAATGGAAAAAGGAAAAGAAAAGGAAAAAAGACTGAGCAAGTAGAAATGTGGGGAATACTCATACATACATACAACGCTTACACCTCTATTTGTGGGACTGACGTCAGTAATGGAAATATTTGGCTATATTTCAAGGTTGTAGTAAATTTGGGTAAACAAAGGAAAACCAATTTGTAGCTCTGAATAAATTGAGCATTTTAAAGTTTGGAAGTGTGTGGCTATTTTTATTTTAGTTAATTATAAATTTGGCCTACTTCTTAACTGACTTTCGTACGCACAATTAGGGAGACCGAAAGCAATGTGCGTGACAGGCCTATTAAAATTTTATAAAGGCTTCAGCGTGAAAATAAAAAGAAAAAAAGCATTTCAGAAATATCACATAAATAGATATTTAGGCTTTTCCTAAAAAGATAGGGGGATTTTTGAATAAAAAAAAAATAATTGGCGCGTACACTTCTGTTAGGTGTTTGGCCGAGCTCTTCCTCTTATTTGTGGTGTGCGTCTTGATGGAGGGACCTACAGTTTCAAGCCGACTCCGAACGGCAGATATTTTTATGAGGAGCTTTTTCATGGCAGAAATACACTCGGAGGTTTGTAATTGCCTGCCGAGGGGCGACCGCTATTAAAAAAATGTTTTTATTAATTTTGCTTTCACCGAGATTCGAACCAACGATCTCTCTGTGAATTCCGAATGGTAATCACGCACCAACCCATTCGGCTACGGCGGGGATTTTTGACTCTTGGCTCAAATGAATAGGTGTTACTTTGAATAGCCCGCTATTTCGGTAGATGTCACTTTTGAAGCTGTCATTAGTTGATATTTGACAAGTAGAAACTACGCCATTAACAAAAATGGAACGATACAGGCGTAAACAACGCATTGAAATTATTAAAATCCACTATAAAAATGGTGAAAATTTGGTAGAGACGAACCGTCGTAAAACTCGAACACTTTTAGGTCATCGTGAAGCACCTTGTCGGACCGCAATACAGAAATTGGTGAAAAAATTCGCGCTGTTGGGGCAAGTTAGTGATGTGAAAAACAAAACCCGTGCACGTCGCTCAAGAACAGCCGAAAATCGAAAATATTGCTCTTGTAGCCGAAAGTGTTGAAGAAAACCCAGGTTTGTCCATTCCTCGTCGTTCTTTGGAATTAGCATTGGCATTCCACAAACCTTATTACTCCGTATTTTGCATAAAGATTTGGGTCTTAAGGCTTATAAAGTCCAGCTAACACAAGAACTCAAGCCGACCGATCATCAACAACGTCGTGTCTGTGCTGATTGGGTCGTTGAAGTGCATGAAAATGATCCGGACTTCCATCGAAAAATCATCTTGAGTGATGAGGCCCATTTCCAACTCGGTGGCTTCGTCAACAAGCAAAATTGTTGGATCTGGGGCCAAATGGTCGCCGCGGCTTCGGCGGCACACCTCCATCCGATGGTCCTAATTTTCGATGACGCTGAAGCATAATTGAGGTTCTATGCTGTTAATGTGCCGCGACGTGAGATTATTCGGCCATCAATTTTTTAGCGCAAAAGAGCCATTGTTTCGTTAGCTGTGTGACAAATGGCACCGTCCTGTTAAAACCACATATCGTCCACATCCATATCTTCCGATTCGGGCCATAAAAAGTTATTGTTGAAAAGCCTCTCCATCCTCAACGTGTGACTATTTGGTGCGGTTTATGGTTCCGTGGAGTCATTGGACCTTACTTTTTAGAATGAAATGAAGCTGGAGCAACCGTTACGGTGAATGGATTGCGCTATCGAGAGATGGTTAACGATTTTTTAATATATTAAAGTTATTTACGAGATACCGACTGAAGTTCTGCAGCGAGTCAATCAAAATTGGTATTTATGGATGGTCGAATTATGGCGCAGTTGCGACCAATATTTGAAAGGTATTGTCTTTAAAAAATAAATGTGATGAATGGTTCTACATAAAAATAATAAATAATGCACAACTAATTTGAATTTTCGTTGTTTTATTTTTAAAATTCGATAACTCTAAATGCAGCACCCCTAAATTAAAGCAATCTTAACACAAGACCACATTACACTCTTCGCGAATGGTTTCTGTTTTTATTTGGAATTCCGCTTACCTTCCACAGCAAGATGTAGGGCTTGTTCGAGATCAGCCGATTTTTTAAGTATCACGTTCGATGTCATGAAGCAATAATTAATCATAATTTATTATTGAATCATGGTTCGTTATTAAATTCCAGCACTTTTGTTAAAAGTGCAATACGTTATAAGAATTTTGTTTTCCCCTGTGGAGTAGGGGTTAGATATACCCGCAGTAAGGCATACTTGTCGCAAAAGGCGACTAAAATCCAAGCATCCACTCGATTTACTCAAGCAGGCCTTGGTTATGGAATTCTGCTCCAATCTCTGCCATTCTCTTGGGTGGAACTCAGTGGAGGCAATATCTATCGTATTAATACTCAACCCTGGCGTTTTGCGGAATTGGATGGTATTGATCTGGACAACGTTTATTTTCAACAAGACGGCGCTATGTGCCACACAAGCGACGAAACCATTGATTGAATATCAAAATAACACCTCTTATTGTAAAACCCTTTAGTTACTAGAAATGTAACATTTAAAAACCTCGATTAATGGGCTTGTAAAAAGGCAAAACAACAAAAAAGTCAGATTTAAATAGGAAATCTTATGGGAGCGTTTGAGTGAGTAAACTGTTGATCTTGTAGAATATTGTTGGAGGAAAACGCAGCGAATCTGTATTTATAATAACAATGGCTTTTATTTTATCGTATGGTTATGGAATGTGCATGCAGAGCTTAGCACGGTTGAAGACACACTCAATGTGCATAGTACAATACAATAGTATGATTTGATGTTAGAACATTGCCAGACCTGTTATCATACATTTGAAGCTTACTTAACCACTATGATTTTAACAAGTTTTGACAAGGATATCACGGTGAATAAATTTTTGACCATTATCATCGAAAAACCTCCGTAAATTGGGTGAAGCCATATTTATTTATTTGTATTAATAGTACAGAGTAAGACTAATGTCTTTTAATAGTACTTCAAAATTAGTATATTCTCGTACAACTCGAATGATTTTAACATGAAAATCTCTTAATCTAAATTTTTACACCAGTTCATTAACAAATCAATCCAATACATTTCATTAACTTAACTATAATAATAAGAAGATAAGGCTTTGGTAATAGGAAAAGAGAAGAAGGAAACCAAAGTAGTAATTAGAAAATAAAGAGAGAAATGTAATGCCCTAATTCAATGTAATAAAACCCTTTTAAAGTAATTATAGACTTGTGCCCTGTAGTTAAATCTGTTAAGCCCAGCCTTCACAGTGTCGGGTAATGGGTTCCACACTTTAACAGCGTTAATGAAAAATAATCTAGATGATGCTGGGTAATTAAATGCTAGAACGATGAATTTGTTGTGTCTGCGAGACCTTACTGGTATCAACTTCTCGGTCAGATAGGGAGGTATCTTGAATAATATAAGTTTGCATATAAATATGAAATTTCTAGCAGGCAAATAACTGTTAAAGCAACAGTCCAGTAACTTTGTTTGCCAGACAGATATATGATCATACCTACCAATCCCATATATATACATAACGATTTAATGCCTCATTAAGTTTATGGCAAGATGTGGAGTCGAGTTTGCTGTGTACCACATCAGAGTAGGTAATGAGAGGCATAATTGGCTGGAGAATTAATTTGCGCCTCGTTTTCTCTGGCGTGAATGTTGCAGAGACTCTCAGCTTACGCAATGTAGCATAAGTATTCGCCACAACCCTATTTATATGGTCAGCACACAAACGTAACAATTTGTGATCCACTGAGTCAAATGCTTTAGAAAAATCAAGAACTTTGGAAAATGTGGGCAGTATGCTGATAGGTCTATAGTCACCAGCATAAATAGCATTTGTCTTTTTTGCGACTGGGAAAACTCTAGTATCCTGGGAAACATGAACTAGTCAAGCAATGGTTTATTATATGGGTAAGGGGTCCTATTATATATTGGATGACTATTCGGACGAATTTTAGCGAGATACCCTCGTCGCCTATTGCGTTAGACTTTATTTTGGATAAAGCTTTCAGGACATCTACCTCACAAACTGTCATAAATTGAAACTGTTTCTTTAGAGTAGCACAAGGTGAGGACTCTTTTAAAGTAGGAGCACAATTTGTTTTCTTGCCAACACTAATAAAGTAGTCATTAAGTTCATCAAGGTCAATCTCACATTCGGAACTATCCTTGCCATGAATTTCAAATATTTTTAGGTTGCGCCACAGTTCTCTTGTTGGAAGTAACAGATCAAGTTTTGAGTAACTGTACCAATGTTTTGCTTCTCGTATTATTGAAGTGGTTTCATTTCGGATTTCCTTGTACCGGCGCCAAGAAGTATCCGTCCAGTTCTTTCTTGTTGCGTTTTCTAATGGCAGCTCGAACTTTCGAGTTGTACCAAGGACATGAACTATTTAAAACATTTACAGAACGAAGCGGAACATGCATGTTAAATAACGAGGATAAGTTACGGTTGAGTAAGTCAAGTTTATTATTAACAATACTAAGAAACTAACATTCATTTAAATTTATAAAACCCATGTCTGAATACAGAGAATTAACTTTCAACGATTTAAAATCGCGATACTCGTAGGTGGCACCTAACAACATCTAAAGTACAAAATATTAAGTCATGGTCAGAGATAAAATCAGCTTGGTCGAATTTAAGAATATGTGACCAGTCACAAGTTATAAAATAATCAAGAAGTCTAGGTTGGGAGTTATTTGCATATCTCTTTGGTATAATTCCGTTAACAATGCAAAATCCTGCTGTTGCCAACTGGTCGAATAGTTAACTACTACATACTAGGCTAATTTTTTAAAAGGTTTATATTAGAATCACCACACAACACGATACGCTCGTAACTTAAGGGGACAGATACCTGTAAAATTTCGAAAAAAAAAAAAACCGTGAACCGTGAAGACGCTATTCTTTGCGTTCGAGCGCTGGGAGAGGTTGAATTTTCATGTATTCAAATTTTAGACGCGTTTTTCTCAAAACTATATTTTTCGAATTGGGGTACACGATAACTCGAAAGTTATTGACCGACCCTCAAATTTTGCACACATCTTTTTTATGATATTACTTTCTATGTGAGTGTACAAGTTATCGAAAATTTTTCGAAAAATTAATTCAATTCACTCAATATTAATCGCCCTAACCGCTTTGCATTTAGGGCGAGAGCTTCAGTCAAATTACCATTTCGAGGTCCTCGCTTGCAGTTGTTAGAAGACAGAGAGATATTCTTTTTCGCTCACCTAAGTTCATATTAGCTTTTTCATGCACTCGTTTTCAGACGATAGATGGCATATTCGAAAAATGTGTTTGCATTTTTTTTTTACGATGTCCTAAGCGTACATAGGGCGGCCACCGTAGCCGAATGGGTTGGTGCGTATGTAGGTTCGAAACTACGTGAAACAGCAAAGTGAAGAAAACGTCACTCCTCGGCAGGCAATGCCAAACCTGCGAGTGTATTTTTGCCATGAAAAGGCAACTCGCAAAAACCATTAGCCGGTCGGAATTGGCTTGAAATTGTGGGCCAAATACCTAACAGAAGTGTACCTGCTAATTATTTATTTTTTTATTTTTATTTATTTATTTATAAGCACAGATTAGTCAGATGGCATTAGAATACATGAGTAATAAATTTGTACCAAAGCTGGTTCTGGTTCATTTTCATGTTACACATTGGATGTAAGGGAGTCATACATTTTTTGTTAATATATTTTTTTTATTTACAACAAATGTTAAATAACACGCAATTTGTTTGAAGATCCGAAAATTGTAATTAATTCACTTCAAAAACATTAATTGCGACATTTTTACCAGTTTTCATAATATTTCCTTGCATTGCGATAAGATAATTCCGGCATTTTTTGTAAACAATCAGTTTTCCTTTTAATCCTTTTGGGACTGTGGATATCCATCCATCACCATTTTTAATACCGCCATTATGCGTTTCAAAGCAAAACAAAAAAAAAACCCAGCTAACACAAGGAAAATTTACACCGCCTAAGGTTTCTAACGGTATTAGGTGCCAAATAATTGCAGCAATTTTCTCGGCTCCAATGCAATGTCAACCGCAATCAATCATAAAATTATTCTTCATTCAAACCCCAACCCTACTCACACACACACACACACGTTCACTGGCACTTCACTCTTACATTATGACAGATATTTTAATCGCTTTTGGCGCCTTTACGTGAACTTAAACTCTTCCGAGCAACATGAAACAAAAACGAAATGCGGTTGGCAAGCGATTTTGTTATTAAAAAATTAAAATTCTAGAGGAATTTTGTTTTTGTGAGTTTATAATAAATATATGTACATATTGAAATTGATTTTTGTTGTGAAATGTAGTAGGAAATTCAAGTAAAATTATTTTAGTGTATTTAAAAATTCAATGTTTAATATTTTTAAAATGCTTTTTTCTTCATATTGTAAAATGTCTACTCTACTGAATTGTATTTTGGGTCAATTTTTTTTTGAGTGATTTTTTAGTTATTATCATTTTAAACAGTTGGTTTAAACAGCTGACGCACGTTTCCTGTTTTGTTCCACTGTCAAACATATTCAGTTTGGTCAATAATTTAACCATAAATCGTCTGAAAAACGAACAACGCTTGCAAATCATTGAATTTTATTATAAAAATGCGTGTTCTGCTAAAAAAGTTTATCGCGCGCTTCTTCCATTTTATGGTTAGTTTAATCGACCCACTGAAGCAGCTATTCGAGCTGTTACACAGTGCGGCCGATTCCCGAAAAGCTGGCCAAAACTTAAAAAATTAAGTAATTGATTCAAAATTTCTTACTCGGGGGTTTTCGGGGTCGCTGATTACGAATTTGATCTTAAAATTTTGAAAATCCACCCCCTTCCACCCCTATTGGCCACCCCCTCACGTAAAATAGCGTATATTCTAGAACATAATCAAGATGCATGTAAATTTATATGTTTTCGGGGTCGCAAGGTAGCAAGTGGCAGCAGCTCTTGTATTACTATACAGTTTGAAAACTCAAATTTTATAAAAAAATTGCAAAAAATGTATCTACGTATTGCTGCAGCTACTCAACAACGTGGAAAATTTTGCGAAAGGAGTTAGGTGTGAACCCTTTCAAAATACAGCTGGTGCAAGCATTGAAGCAGAACGACCTACCGCAACGCAGAATTTTTGGTGAATGAGCTCTTGACAAGTTGGCCGAAGATCCACTTTTTTTCGAAAAAATTGTGTTCAGCGACGAAGCTCATTTTTAGATCAATGGGTACGTAAATAAGCAGAATTATCGATTTTGGAGTGAAGATCAGCCAGAAGAATTGCAAGAGCTACCAATGTATCCAGAAAAGGTCACAGTTTGGTGCGGTTTATGGCCTGGAGATATCATTGGACCGTACTTCTTCAAAGATGCTGCGAATCGTAACGTAACTGTGAATGGTGAGCGCTGCCGTGAAATGATATCCAACTTTTGTTTGCACAAAATGCAACAGCTTGACTTGCATGACATGTGGTTTCAGCAAGACGGTGCCACATGCCACACAGCTCGCGTCACAATGGACTTGTTGAGAGGCGAGTTCGGTGAACATTTCATTTCACGTTCGGGACCTGTCAATTGGCCACCCAGATCGTGCGATATAACGCCTTTAGATTATTTTTTGTGGGGCTATGTTAAAGCTCATGTCTATTCAGACAAACCTGGTTCAATTAACGTATTGGAAGACAACATTAAAACATTTATATGTGAGATATCGGCCAAAAAAAATAACCCTTTATATAAAAGAAAGATGTTTTAAAAGAAATTAATATTAAAATAATATATTGGGTATGGGAAAAAGTTTCCGTTTTTCCTTAGCCAAAGTTACGAATTATTTAAACAATTAAGTATGTGCCATTGGAAGCTACAACTTTACTTCTCCTTTCAGGCAGCATACGGATTCCTCTGACGAAAAATTCGAGTTCTTTTGGTTTGATCGGAACAGATGGTAAACCGAAGATGCAATGTCTGGGGAAGACGGCGGGTGGGGCAAGATTTCCCAATTCAGTCCCTCTAAAATATTTCTGGGCCGATTTGCAACGTTCAGCCTGGTATTTTCATGCAGCAAAATCAGTTTGTCATGTCTACCATCCTATCCCGGTCGGTTTTCTTTGAGAGCTCGATTCAAACGCATTCGCCGCAGTCGGTAACGATCGCCAGTGATGGTTTTCAGATGATTTAAGGAGTTCATAATAGATGACGCTCTTCTTATCCCACCAGATGCACAACATAACCTTTGAAGCATGAATATTTTTTTTCGCTGTCGATGGACCTGGTTCACCTGGTAAACTTCAACATTTTCGACGCTTAGGGTTATTATAATAGATCCATTTTTCATCGCCAGTGACGATGCGATGCACAAAATCTTTTCTTTTCTGCCATTTAAAAACTATCTCACACGTCACCAAACATCTCTCGCTATTCCTCTCCTTCAATTGATGGTGCACCCAGTTACCTGCTTTCTGGACCATTCCCATCGCGTGCAAACGTTTACCGACGGTTCATCTGTCATCATCCAACTGTTTAGACATATCATCATGGGTTCAACATGCGTTTTCATCCAATAATTGTTGTAGTTGAGTATCTTCGAATTTTTTCGGTGCCCCTTCGCTCGTTCGATCTTTATCACTCACGTCGAAACCACTCTTTACAAGTTGTTCTTGATGGAGCGTGATTATCGTAAATATTGATCAATATACGACACGTTTCAGTTGCATTTTTCCTTAAAAGGTAATAATGAAGCATGACTTCTCGCAAATGCTGTTTTTTGGGGACGAACGTAGACATTTTTGACGCTTCAAACGAATGTCAACTACTGCGATCGATACCTCATATATACACCTTCAAATCACCAGTACTACATATATTACTAGAGCGCACAAAAAAATAGTATCAGAAGCGACACCTCTTTTACGAGGGCGGAAACTTATTCACATACCTAATAAATACAGGTAACTAGCACGAATAGCAAAATTTTTAATTAACTGAAATTTATAAAACAAAATTTGGTTTTATCTAACAGCTGGCATCATTTGGCATCATTAAACATCATTTTATAGGAAAAAATCCAGCGTTCGAGCGTAATTAAAGAAGAGCCTGGTACCAAGCAGGCAACGTCGTCCGCATATGATTGTGCATAGACTCCCGAGTCCTTTAAGGTGGTGAGCAGAGGATCGATCACCATGCACCAGAGCAATGCAGACAGCACACCGCCTTGTGGGCAACCTCTATTAACCCCGGATGACACCAGCAGATCTTTCTCTGCTCGCATCGAAACGATTCTTTGGGCCGGCATCGAACGAAACGAATTCACTAGCACCCGGTCTACGTTATGCTTATGTACTAGCAAAGCTGCACATACTGTCAAAAGTGACATTATCAAACGCCCCCTCTATCTCTAAAACGATGCCCATAGCGTAGTCCCTCCTGTCGATGGCCAGCTCTACTCTAGCAACAAGGTTTTGCAGTGCCGACTCGAAGGATTATCCACTTTGATAGGCATGCAGAAATAGAGACAGAGGGTGAGCCTTCAGCGACTTCTGGCGTGTGCGCAATTCCATCAGTCGTTCGACACTTTTCAGCGTGAAAGAAGTTATGCTGATGGGTCTAAAGCTTTTGGGTCCAACCTTTGGAATAAAGGTGACCCTCATCATCCTCCAAGAGCGTGGTATATAAGCCAGTGCGAGGCATGCAAAGAATATTTCCTTCAAGGCTGCTGCCACGGACTCTGCACCTTCCTTCAGCATGACAGAATATATGCCATCTGGTCCCGGCGACTTGTAGCCGCCAAAATAATTGACGGCAAATCGAATGGCGGCCTCATTCACCACAGATCTGGCAACGTACCAGCCATGCCGAGATGGTGTAGCAGCTCTGACAACCGGCTCTATCAATAAGGGCTATTGCCGGCCGACGTTTATCTGATTACCTAGAAAGTGAGATTTCATCAGCAAACTGAGTGTCTTTGCCTCTGCGTGAAGGAAACCATCGGATTTCCTAAGTGACCCCAACTTTGCAGTTGGGCCGCTTTTTCAGGACCCTAATCAATTTCGCCGTGCCACTCAGATATTCAATACCGCTCCAGAATTCTCTATAGGAAGCTCTTTGCGATTCCCGAATAAGCCTTTTGCAGTTTAAACCTAAACTTAGTACACTTAGAATAACTTGTTTGCTTTTTGGGTTACCCTAATGTACACTTCTACATCTCTATATACACAATATAATTGGTGCTAACACGCTTTTTGGGTGTTTGGCTGGGAACCTGCTCCTTTCTCTGGTGTGCGTCTTTATATTTTTCTCAAAATGGAGGGACCTAAGGTTTTAAGCCAACTCAGAACGGCAAATGGTTTTTTTATGAAGAGCTTTTTCATGGCAGAAATAAACTCGGTCGTTAGCCATTGCCTGTCCGCTATTAGAAGAAACCTTTTCTTCATTTTGGTGTTTCGCGGAATTCCGAATTTCGAATGGTAGTCAAGCACCAACCCATTCGGCTACTTCGGCCATAGACATAGCGCAGCGAATAAAAATCCAGCGGCTACGTTGGCTGGGTCATGTCGTCCTAATGGATACAAACGCTCCGGCTCTGAAAGTATTCGGTGCGGTACCAGCTGGTGGTAGCAGAGGAAAAGGAAGGCCTCCTTTGCGTTGGAAAGATCAGGTGGAGAAGGACTTGACTTCACTCGGTGTGTGCAACTGGCGCCGGTTAGCACGAGAAAGAAACGACTGGCGCACTTAGTTAAGCTCGGCCAAAATCGCGCAAGCGGTTATCGCGCCAATTAAGAAGAACAAGAAACTTGATTAAAACGTTTACAAAAGCTTCAAAAGAAACTTGCAATACTTTTTCATCTACATTTGCATTGTAACCGCCTAGTGATTAGGGCCACTTTCACTGCAGTACATTAGAACTCACGAGAAATAATTCAGTTGGCGCAAATATTGTGAATTAATAGACAACTTTATAAATTCCGCAACGGAATTAATGTCTCCTACCAGGTTAACTATAATCCAAAACAACGTAAGTCGTGTAAAACTTTCTCATTGCTTACAAGCAGTTGCACTCCAGGACCAGTTACAAACTAGTCTCTATATCTCCATTGAATATATATGCAAATATAGGGTGATCAATTAAGAGGAGTTTTTTTCATTTGCGTTTTTTTTTACAGATCGCGCGCGAGTTGTGGCAAACTGTCATCGTGGATTTGTTGAACAGCGTTTGGCATTTCATCATGGAAAGACTCACACCGCAACAACGTCTACAAATTGTTCAACTGTATTATGAAAATCAGCGTTCTGTGCCATACAGCTCGTGAAACAATGACTTTATTGAGAAGTCATTTCGGAGAGCAGCTGATTTCACGTTTAGGACCTGTGAGTTGGCCACCAAGATCTTGTGATATCACACCTTTGGACTTTTTTCTTTGGGGATTCGTGAAGTCCAAGGTCTATGCTGATAAACCAGCTATGATTGAAGCTCTGGAAGCCAACATTACGCGTGTTATTCAGTCGAATGATTGAAAATTGGACCTTCAGAATGGACCACCTTAAGCGTAGTTGCGGCCAACATTTGAATGAAGTCATATTCAAAAAGTAAATGTTAAAGAATGTCCTTTCAAATGATAAATAAAGGTTTTGAACATAATTTACATTTTTGTTTTTTTTTTTTTAACTATTGAAAAAAGCACCTCATGATTGATCACCCTATATTATGCCTATTTAGAAAGATGAAAGGAAATATTTATTTTTCAACTATTGCGTGCTTTTAGCGCGAGCGTCAGCCACATGGCGCTTCTTCGGCTCATCCCTCGCCAATGTGCGAGATGTTTGTATACATTTTTTGTTTTATGCAGTACGTCACTAAAATGAAAATAGGTGCAAATATGTCTTACTTTATTTTGAATATAAATACATGTGTTTTGTGTAGAGGTACCTACATATGTGTGAATATACCCCCGTCTAGCACGTGGAACGGTAGCGCCTGCCTGCGATTTGCTGTCGTCAATACCTTGTAATCTGTTCAATTTCCTCTTTGTTTTTTCGTAATATTGAAATTTGACTTCTTCGTGTACTTGTATATTTTGTTTGCCATTTGTGCCAGCGTGATTTCACATTTGCTTATATACCTAAAAATTCATATGCCCAGGCACACGTGTCTATTTGTGCTTACACGCATACTCGTATTTGTTTGTATATCAGATGTGGCCTCTAAAACGTAAAATTGCCGAGCAGAAAACGCAAAGTTGAAAAATACTTATTCTAAGGCACTTTTTCTAAGGAATGCCGCAGTTACTTTTTACTTTTTCCATATGAAATGCACTGGAAAATGAGGCAATGAGAGTTCATCTTTAACCTCTCATTAATTTCCCGATTTTCTGTTGGAAAATAATTTACAAAATAGAAGTTTCCAAAATATCGATTTGCTGTTGCCTACGTAGCACTCGTTAGCGCGCTTATCTGCTACTTTCATACGTCGAGCGTCCATATTTTCGGCATACCGATGAGAATGAGGCTCACAATTAAGTCCCAGTGTATTCATTATAGCCAGTAACGAATTTATACCTTCATTGTATATATCTTCATTGCGTATATATTAGTCCGGGAGCCAGGGGTCATTTTGACCTCATCATTTCATGCCGACTGATTTTAATACTGAAGGCAGATGCCATCCAATGGATGACGAAACCAACCTAACTACTCATTTAAACCGGCTGAAATGTTTCTTGTGTGTGGTTGACATTTAGTAGAATAAAAAAAAAATAGTCAGCTGCGTTTATAGCGGTGAGAAGACCGTCAGCCGAAGCAAGAATGTACCATTGCGTTCAGCTGACGTGTTTTCCCCCCTCTACCGCGCAGCTGACTATTTTTTTTTATTCTATTGGAGGTTGAATTAGTTTTAAAGGTGACACACAGATGGCGCTATTTATCACTTTATCGCGTTGGCAATACTGAATATATATTCATGACAAAGCCTCATCCCTAGGCTTTGTTTATCAGTATCTGTCATTTCGCTGAAGTATAAACAACGCAGTGTTTTCGTGCTCCGAGTATGTCAACTTTCGTGCCGTCGAAACGCAATTTGCGGGAAGCTTTGCTTTTCTGCTTCAATTTGAAAAAAAAATACAGCCCAAGCCCGTGAATTGCTGCAGGAGGCCTACCCAGACCATACTCCGTCGATTTCAACATGTGAGTACTGGTTTCGACGATTCAAAAGTGGTGATTTTCACACCGAAGACAAGGAGCGTCTTGGCCAGCCCAAAAAGTTCGAGGACGCGGAATTGGGGGAATTGGTAAGCGAGGACTCGCGCCAAACCCAAGAAGAGCTTGCTGAATCATTGGGCGTTGATAAATCAACCGTTCGCAAGCGTCTAAAAGCGATGGGAATGATCCAAAAGCAAGGACATTGGGTCCCGTACGAGTTGAAGCTGCGCGACGTCGAACGGCGATTTTTTACGTGCGAATTGCTGATCGAGCGACAAAATCGGAAGGGTTTTTTGCATCGGGTGCTGACTGGCGACGAAAAATGGATCCACTACGATAACCCAAAACGCAAAAAATCATGGGGTTTGCCCGGCCACGCATCAACGTCGACGGCCAAGCAGAATATTCACGGTAATAAAATCATGCTCTGCATTTGGTGGGATCAGGTCGGCGTCGTATATTTTGAGCTGCTCCAACCGGGCGAAACAATCACGGGGGATCGTTACCGACTGCAATTGATGCGTTTAAGCCGGGCATTGAAAGAAAAACTGCCGGAAACGGTAAAAAGGCACGACAAGGTTATTTTGCAACATGACAACGCTCGGCCGCATGTTGCTCAACCTGTCAAAAAATACCTTGGAACGATTGGCTGGGAAGTGTTACCCCACCCGCCGTATAGTCCACAGATTATCATTTGTT
Source organism: Anastrepha obliqua (assembly GCF_027943255.1). Classification (NCBI taxonomy): domain Eukaryota; kingdom Metazoa; phylum Arthropoda; class Insecta; order Diptera; family Tephritidae; genus Anastrepha; species Anastrepha obliqua. Next base: position 27,114,202 of record NC_072893.1, read on the forward strand.
CCGGCATATGAGTCTCGATTTGGCGGACCAGCGGTTCTCCTCGTACGAGGCTACCAAAATATGGGTTGAGTCATGGATAGCCAAGCAGCGGCCAGAATTTTGGAGAAACGGCATCCGGAAATTGCCCGAAAGATGGGCGAAAGTTGTAGCTAGCGATGGCCAATACTTCGAATAAAATATTTTGTACCGTTTTTTCACAATAAAGCCCCAAATCTTCGAAAAAAACCTTTAAAACTAATTCAACCTCCAATACTAAATATCAAAAATACATGAAAAAAATTTCAGTCGGTATAAAATGAGTTGGTAGAAATTTTTTTTCGACATGTTTCGTACCCTACCACAATCCCACCCACTGCGGCTGGCGCACTTTCGTTATTCAGGAAAGCTAAATAACAAGTCTAGTCAAAAATTTAACGGTATAGGAACGCAGTCCAAAATCGACCCCTGGCTCCCGGACTATATAGGGATACTTAGGTATTTAGGTATATTTATATATGCACCAAAATGGGAATTGAAGCTATCGCTAGCTACTTGCTCTCGAACGCTCCGGAGCGCCTGAACGCCCTTTGTTAATTGGTGAATAACTCGAAAAGTATTAATCTCAAATTTTTCCACAATATTTTAAAGATATTATACTTTAAGAAAATGGAAAAAAAGCAAATTTTTTGAAAATTCTGACTACCCCTCACCCCTTAATAAATAGCTTGAATAGCACAATCGCTTCAATTTTAATTACGCTAAGTATGTATGTATGTAGAAATCTGTGCAGAAGAGTGTAGATATTTTTGTCTGTTCCCACTTTAGTTGCTGATTCGCTTTTGTCTTGCCCGTTTTGTTTAATTTTCTCTTAATTGTTTGGCAATCAGCTGTACGAACGTGCCATTTCTATGATTCAGTGCATTTTGTTGGCCGGCAAATATTATATTTGATAGCGCGACTGCCACTCAGCTGCGTCCATTCTTACATTTCCACCTGTTTTCTACGATCTCTGCTTCATTGACCTTCTGTTTCAGCCAAGCATTCTGATATACTCGTACGCCAGTTTCATTCGTTTCATTAATTACGCAGTTTTTTCAGATAATTAATTATGCGCCCACTAATCGCTCATTTTTTTTTTTTGTTTATATTGGGTTTACGCGCACTGTATTCAAGTGCGTATGTGTGTGTTTATCATGAAAAACCATAATAATGTCTGAGCTGTCAAAATTAGTATAGAATGTATTTCTTTTTCTTTATTATAATGCAAATAAAGCCTTTCATTAGGCGATTAGTTATTATTGACTTTAAGTATTTTCGTAGAAAATATTTCACTTTGATTACACCCGCCATACGTAGTAGTAGGTATTAGTACTTTATTGGTAAAATAAGCGACATATGCACATTAGGGTGGGTCAATTCATTAATGCGAAAACTGAGTTGCAGTTATGGCACTGAAGTTGAAGAATGAGAGTTGAAAGTAAAGGGATCTAAAACCAAAATAGTTATAAATATGCTGTTCGCCCTTCACCGCATATGAGTTCATTGTATTGCAGTTTTGATTCCGTTTTATTTCCAAATTAAAAGTTCCCTCGAGCACCACCGATATACCCGTGGTCAGAAGGAGCTCGCGACTTTGCACGTTTGCACATTAGCCCATTAGCTCGCGGATATAACGTGAGATCCATCTTTCTGGCAATAGACCACAGGTGCTCAAGGGAATCCTAATGCACTCGTTTCGCCATGAAACCATCTCCAGGGTCCCCTGTCTAGCTAGCTCATCAGCCCAGCAGTTTCCCTCTATACCACTGTGACCGCGAACCCAAATCAGCCTAACATCCAAGTATTCGGAGACAATTGAGAGAGAAGTCAGTCATTTCTCGACTAATTTCGAACGCACAAACAACGAGTCCTAGACCCTAATTGCCGCTTGGCTGTCGGAGTAGATATTTATGTTCTTTACAGTAATTACAGAAGTAAACAACCAATCCACTGCTTCCTTCATTGCGGCTACCTCCGCTTGGAAAATACTACAGTAATTCGGAGAGCAAAATTTGAGATAGGTGTGAAGCTCCTCGCATAATACTAAGGGATAAACGCTAAAAAAAACACTTTTTGAAGTGAAAACTTCTTTAGAATCGTTGGGAGTGATTTGAGAAAAAGTGAAACGAAAAAAGCGACTCTCTTGGCTACGAAGCGTTATATTATATGTTGATATAAACGTAGCGACGAACTAAATAACTTTTAGGCCAGCGCCGACAGCATGGCGCGGTAGCCGAGCGACTAGCAATGTGAGCTTCCGATCCAAAATCCTTGGTTCGAATCACAAGAAAAAAATTTTTTTTATACAGTTATTTTATTTTATTTTATGATATGTTTATGAGGAGCTTTTTTTCATGGCAGAAATACACTCGGTGTTTTGCCATTGCCTGCTGAGGGGTGAGCGCTATTAGAAAAATAGTTTTCCTTAATTTTTTTGTTTTCACCGAGATTCGAACTGACGTTCTGTCTGTGAATTCTGAATAGTAGTCACGCACCAACCCATTCGGCTACGGCGTTTGTTTAATTTTACTGATGCAAAAATGAGGGGAAATATATGAATAAAGTTTGCTTACTGTTTACACATTTGCCAAAGGTGACGGAGAACCAAAAAAAAAGTCGATTTTCAAACAAATACGAGTGCATATGTGTAATTGTGTTAGAGTTACGGTCACGCCCCAGCAAAACCTGCGTGCATATGTGTTTGTAACATTCAAAAAAATGTAATTGTGTTAGAGTTTCGGTCACGCAGGTTTTGCTGGGGACGCTCATAATAGCAACCGCGTGTGTATTTTTATATTCGTAAATATTTTCATTTTTAAATATTTACCGCAATTACGAAAATTTAATAAAGTATACACCAGAAGTATCGCGGATACTTAGAAAATATTACAATAAAGTTCCAATGATTTTAAGTGGCGATTTTAACGTAAATTTTGCATTGGACACAGCGGTTCCTTCAATTGACTTTCTCAATACAACATTCAATTTAAAAATGAGTAACAATCGCACTGAATCGACAACACGATCAAAAACAACAATTGACGCGGTATTTCAAAGATATGTTGACAACATCGAAACCAAAGCATTTGTATCATATTTTAGCTATCATAAGCCACTCGTATCATTTGTTGAAATTGAAAACATTGAGGATGAATAATAATAAAATGAAGAAAATAAAATATGAACTTTATAGCAATATTATAATGAATCTATAATTATCCCGCCCCTAATGCTGCTTTCGTCTCATTCTCTCTCAGTTTGTTTTACGGAAGGTTTCACTTCTATCGCGTCTAACCGTTAGGTATTTTTGGTATTCTGGTATTTTTTTTTTTTTCATGAATTTATTGTAGCGAAACGGTTCAAGTCAGTTTATTAAAAGTTGTTGCATATTATAAAGTAACATTTCAAGAATATTTGATAAAATTTCCATGTAAAAATATTGCAAAATGAGTGAATGAGAGCACATTTACGTAGACGTCTTTTCAAAAATACATTTTGCAGTAGTCAGCATATCTCAGCGTAGAATCATCTGAAATCAAAAAAATCGAATAATTTAGTTAAAGTATGAGTTAAACTTCCCCCCAACGTTTATTTTGACGATTTATTTTCATTTTCAGCCATTTGGTAGTCGTTTGAAGTAAAAAGTGATTTTTGACGAAAAAATGCCGCCATTTTGTAGGTGTAAAACCACCGTAATATAAAAAAAATGGCGAAAAAAAAACGTTGGGAGGAGGTTTTTTATATGTAAAATATGTGTGCAAATTTCAAAAGGATCGATTGAGTAGTTTTCAAATGCCAATGACTACGCACTTTAAAAAAAAAGGTTCGAAAAGACCGGGTTTAAAGTTTGCGGACTACGCGCGCAACTGCTGCGTCTCGGCAGATGTTTGAGGCGGCTCGGCTTTATGCTCTATAACTTAAAAAGTTTTGCTCGGATTTAAAATAACATGCAAAAAAATCGATTTTTATCCCTTACCCTCCCCTTAACATATGGATCACCAATTGAATGCCATACATAAAACTAGAGTGTCTGATACGGAATTAGACAATCTGAACTTCCACCAGATACTCAAACAGCCATCTGTGGTATTTATGTACGATATAACAGGAAATTACATGTATGTAAATGTTTAAAATGTTTTAAATGTTAAAAAATGTTTAAGGATTTGTCAATTTCAATTTTCAATATAAATTGCTTCACTTTTCTGGGAGTGCTTTGCTTATTATTTTAATGTATCGGGTAGCTGGCCCTATTAACTATGTGAGGCAGTAAAAGCTGCTAGCTGTGGAAAGTTTGACACCATCGATTAATCAGCACAATTTTCACAGAAATGGCGACAAAATGGTGCTCAGCTCTATCATCTAGACAGATAGACAATAAATAAAATATAACCTGATTATAATACTATGTCCGTTTCTTGGGTAATTGGGTTTTATGGTCTGGTTACCAGCCATACGCAACCCTCCTCCTACCTCAACACGGGCTTGGGACCGGCTACCGGCTACCGGTATTTCTTCATATAACTATATAAATAATTTCATGTACAAACTATTTATTGTTAGTTTGACAAGAGATATCAAGGAATAAAAAAAAAAATAAATAATACTATGTAGTTATGTAGTACTGATTATATAACTATTATTTATTTACAATTATGCTCCTACTCGCTGTGCTTTTTTAAATAGAATCCATTAGTTTCTATACGAGATGGGACTTCGTTTTTCAAGTACAATTTACAATTTTAGAAATTTCTTTAGTAAGCGCTTTGTTTACTCTTCCAGGAAAAAAATTATTTCATAGAAGTAGCAATTTCGCAAATGAACTGAGCTGATAGTACACAGCTATGACCTCAGTTTCATAGGTAACTTTTGATATATTTTGAAGACCCAGGCAACACAAGGGAGGCTGAAGGCATTACTTGAGTAGTTACTTACTGACTTAGCTGGCAGCTACAACCGATGGCCGGTCTTGACCGCTATCAAAATGTTGCGCCTCTGCAATACGCGCGTTGACGCCAGTTAGAAACGCCAAGGGCTGTCAGGTTGTCATTGACTTGGTCTTTCGAACGTAGATGAGGACGTGCTTTTTTGCGTGTTTCATCAGTACATTTCTAAAAGAGCACCTTCTTTCCTGGTTCATTATTGTCCATACGCTCAACGTGACGTAGCCAGCGCAGCTGCTGAATTTTAATGCGCTTCACTATGTTGAAAGCTGGCGTACAGCTCGTGTTTCCATCTTATTCGGTATGCATAGTTCACGCAAATTGGCACAGTTCGTGAGATCACATTTCTTGTGGATTGGACAGAGCACGCTGAGGGGCCAGTTGCTGGACATGCTTTCATCGGACCATATTTGGCTATGAGTATTTGCATGCTTTTCCTTATCACCTCCGGTTTTGAAGAGCTCTGCCGGCCGGCCAGCCGCACCCGTAGCTCTGTTGTTCCAAAGGCCGGCAATAGCTCTCAAGACCTCGTCAGAGTCGGGCGATGGAATATCGATACTGTCAACAGAAACTGCATTACTCGGATCAACTTCTCCATTGGTGGAGGTGTTTACGTCATCACCACTTAGTAGTTTTGCGAAGTGGCTCTTCTATATATTCAGCGTGATCTGGACGTCTATTATCAAGTTTCCGTTTTAATTTTACTTGAGTAGTACTGTCACTTTCAAGATGTTTGATAGAAGGGAATTGCAGGAGAGGCAATTCAAAATTTGTTTAACTAAATGAAGATATTTTTATGTGCACAATTGTTTACCCTTATCTTTACTGAAATTGCGAAATTTATTGCCCTCTTCGCAAGCACAAAAAAAGCACCTACATTAATTATTTTTTGTTTGGATTCGAAAATTCCAATTCCCCAATACTGCAATTAAGGCATTGTTCCAAGGGGTTTTCCTCAAGCATAATGATTCAACCAAATATCAGGTATGATTATTTGACACGATACAAACAATAAAATTCGACTGACTAAGCGGTACTCGTATAGGTATGTAGACAGATGTCGTATAGGTATATTATCAGCTGATAAGCCGTGCCTTATCATTTGGTGACTCACGCAGGTTGGCTAATGAAATATCTGCTGAAAGCATTTCAATGCCTAAATTCGCTTTCTTGCTGGATTTACTAGCATAAAAAAGGAATTTACAAGTGCCTACATGTAGTGTGTCTACACACATGCATATATATATGTGTATATATGTATACGCTCGATTATATGATTGCTAAATTGTTAAGTAAATGCGCAGTTGATGCGCAGATATGCGCATACTTTTTTACCCAACTAAATATAGCAGAATATTATCAAGAGGCGTTGGAAATTTACCAAAAACATGCGAATAGGAAAACTGAGAATGCCAAAACAAATTAAATAGAGTGTAAATGAAGAAAGATTTTGTAAATAAACATAAAATCGCAGGTACAAAAATGTATATAGTATATCTGCATATGTATGTAAAATATGAGTACCTGAGTTTGTTTGCATTTGTGCCCAGTCGCGTATACGCTCCGTAGGTAATCTCACTGTTTCCAGATCAGTACGAAACTAAACCGATAAAAGACGATACCAGCCCACGCTTAAGGGGACATTCTAGTGTAGCATTTTGAAAAAGTCGGATTTTTTTTGCATATTTTCAAAGTTTAGACATTTAAGAATATGTCATTAAGAGGATTTTTAAAAAATTCCTATTATTTCATGAGTTATAGCCTTTTTGGTGGCATGGCATCCGTACCGATCCAACCGCTTCAACTCAACAGAATATGCTTGTCTGAAAATTTTGAACGCGTTTTCCTCGAAACTACATTTTTCAAAACGTTTGACATGACATCTCAAGTTCTACTGAACCGTTCCATTTGAGATTTGGTAAGAGGCTGCTCAATACATTACATTTTAACAAAATAAAGTTTTTTCATTATTTTTAAAAAATTCCAAACTGCCCAAAAAAGCAGAAAAAAATATACTACTTTTTTCATTTTTATTTATAGCACCCACAAAAACACCTCAAATTCATGCCTCTACGCCCCCTTAGAGGCAGAAGATGGACTGTTTTACCGCCTCTTTCTATGCAACGATGTCTCTGGCAGTGTACCCAGTTGAGATCCATCTTCGATTAGCCTTGAACCGATCTCGAGTGCGTAATATAAAAACTTATATACCTTCTGCTCAAATATGAACGGGACGTTATCAATAAAACGGTCCGCGGATGACATATGGCAAAAATAATTTTTTTGTTTTTTGGTAGGACTGTTATAAGCTTACATGGCAAATTTCAGCGTGATATGTCACATAGTTTGTTTTCTGTGCTACTGTAAACAAGTCAAGCTCGAGGGGCAATAAATCCCGCAATTACAGTAAAGATAAGGGTAAACAATTGTACACATAAAAATATCTTCATTTAGTTAAACAAATTTTGAATTGCCTCTCCAGCAATTCCCTTCTATCAAACATCTTGAAAGTGACAGTACTACTCAAGTAAAATTAAAACGGAAACTTGATAATAGAAGTCCAGATCACGCTGAAGATATGAAACTGCCACTTCGCAAAACTACTAAGTGGTGATGACGTAAAGACCTCCATCAATCAAGTGTTTGATTCGAGTAGTGCAGTTTCTGATGACAGTGTCGATATTCCACCACCCGACTATGACGAGGTCTTGAGAGCTATTGCCTGGCTTAAGAACAACAAAGCTGTGAGTGCGGATGGCCTGCCGACAGAGCCCTTCAAAGCCGGAGGTGATAAGCTTACGAAAAGCATGCAAATACTCATAGCCAAATATGGTCGGATGAAAGCATGTTCAGAAACTGGCCCCTCAGCGTGGTCTGTCCAATCCACAAGAAATGTGATCTCACGAACTGCGCCAACTACTGTGCGATAAACCTTCTCAGTAACGCATACAAGGTCCTATCAAGCATATTTTGTGAAAGGCCGAAGCCCCTCGTCCGCGAAATAATTGGGCCTTATCAGTGTGGTTGCAGGTCTGGTAAATCTACTGTCGACCAGATATTTACAATACAATACAAATCCTGAGGAGGCCCTAAGCAAAGCAAATCGACAACCACCAACTTTTCATCGATTACAAAGCAGCATTCGACGGCAGGATAAGGGATCACTTGTATGTCTGGATTTGGCATTCCCGCAAAGCTCATTTGGGTAGCAATCACCACAAACGTAGAGAGAGAATTGGCATAGATCTTTCGCAGCCATTTGAAACAAAGCGGGGTTTCAGAAAAGGTAATTCCTTATCATGCGACTTTTTCAACTTGATGATGGAGAAAATTGTTGTATTTGATGCTCCAATATCGACATCTGCGGCACTATTTTCCATACAAGTGGCATGCTGCTCGCTTATACTGATGATATCGACATTACTGGCATTAGTCAGCGAGCAGTCAGTGTTATTTTCTTCAGTCTGGAGGTAAATGAAGGCAACACAATAACCAAAAAATCTACGCGTATTGGATGGCACGTTGCGATTGACAATTACGAGTTCGGCGTAGTTAAGGACTCTGTCTACCTAGGATGCAGCATTAACGCCAACAACAAAGTCAGCCAAGAGACCTAGCGAAGAATAACTCCTGTCAATACGTGCTACTTTGGGCTCGGCAGGCAAATGAAAAGCAAAACATTTTTTTCGACGCTCTATCAATCACTCATCCTCCCGGTCTTACTGTATAGCGCTGACTGCTGGACATTTTTTTATGTGGTTGAGGGGGCTGAAAATGTCTAATGCATCATCAAAGCTGCCGTCGCAGCAACGGTATGTCCGGAAACTAAAAAACTCCCTCTCGTTTGGAACCATCGCCCACTCTGGAACCGCTTTCACATTCTTTCAAAAAGTCAAGTCGTTCCATCTTCCTCATTACATATACATACCTATGTGCCTGCTTCCAGATCCCGCTTTTTATACGGAGAATTCTTTGCGCGAAACCACTGATGATCACCAACGTTTCCTCGCTACTTAGCATCTTGTCCATTACATTTTCAGTCATTATGTGACCGACAGCATTCTCCAGCGTTCGACGTTCTTGTTCCCAACACGTTTTCTTAACAGCGGTCGTCCCTCGGCAGGCAATAGTAAGTCTTTGATTTTATTTCTGCCATGAAAACGAGTTTCATAAAAATATCTGCCATTCGGAGTCATCTTGAAACTATAGGCCCCTCCATTTGTAGAACAACATCACAACGTACACCATAAATAGAAGGAGGAGCTCGAGTAATAATTTTAATTTAAAAAAATGTTTTTTGTTTTTGCCTCAACCTAAAAAATTTCTCAAGTAGTCATTTTTGAACTAGTTTTTCTATGCGCCTATTCCAATTTTTAAGGCGGGGTGCGTCCACAAGTGCACGCATGTAGGTGTATTTAGGAATCGTTTTAAAGAATATTTCCATATTTCGAGTTGTTTTGTTTACGTTTTAGTTTTTACGCAGCAAATTATCTCTAATTCTCGTTAACTCTTTCCACTATATACTTTTTTGATTACTCATTCACCTTTTATCTCACAGCTACACGCACAACAAAATATATGCATGCATACATATTTTTTTTTATGAGTGCGACTTTGCGTAGAGTGTTCCATTAAGATCGCCAAATTTGGAAATTTAAATAGAGATTAAAGCAGAGCCAAGTATCCGCTAAATGATCGCCATCATTGGTCATTTCCATCAAATTTCGATGGCAGTTTGGAAAAATGCGTGGCAATGGCGCATGGGGTCTCGCCAGGCAGTTGACGGTTTAAGCTTGGGTTACTGGCAAACGACTTTTTCTTTTAAAATCTCCAGTGGCTGCCAATCAAGAAGTCACTTGGATAAATAATAAAATTCGTTGAATCAACTTCTACGGTAAAAAGAGCAGCAAAAGGCAGTAAAGTAGATATTTCTGTTGGGCGCGTACAAGATTCTGGTTGACCAGTACACAAAAATGTCGCGACATTGTGAAAGGTCATTTGAAAAGGAACCCGAACACGTTTAATCCTACCAGCTACAACTTCAATATCCGCGAAGAACGCAATAATAATTGAAATAAATAAATAAATAAATAAAGAGAAAACAAAGTTTAGATTATAAAAGCAATTAAACTTTTCATAAATGTTTTTGATTTGGCACGCGATTTGCTGAAGTGAAAGTTGAAAGTAGTGAAATTTTTATTAAAACTGGTTCGAAAAATCAAGAAGCTCATGATTGAATGCTTAGAAACACGTTTTACCATTTTTAAAGCTGTTAAGTGTTTCTGTATTCTTTTGGCCTGATCTTGCTTCTGCGCAGTTCACCAACAAAAGCAATTAGTTGGTAGAAAAACAATGACTTTCGCAAACAGAGACGTTGATTTTTAACATTGCTCTGGATCATCTGACAGTCAAAGTTCAACACAAACCGCTTCCCCAAACTCGTCATGAACCGGAAGGCCACAATCAACCTGGCTAAACACGACGCAAAGCGACGTAAGGGCGCAGCACCTTGATGATGTGTCGACGCAGAGCAGAGGAACCTGGCGCATGGAGACAAGGAGGGCGACCCCAAATAAAGACAAGGCAACGAGAGAGAGATTTATTAGAAATATAATTATGAATAGTTGTTGTTGTTGTTGTTGAGGTGGTTGAACATTACTTAGCTGAGAATGCTCCTAATTAGTGACCAGCACCGTTTTAATACCACTATCTCGTGAAATGATGAGATGTTTTTCTTTTTTTTTTTTTTTTTTTTTTTTCAAGTCAGATCCATTTAGTGAGGTCCAAGTATAGGAGCAAATCCTTTGTCTCGATGACTGAGAACAACAACATGAATAGTTGTACTACTTTACGAGAGGCACTAGTAGCTAAGACTATCGGCCTAGTAACCTTTCTAGGCATCTGTTGCACCTGAGCTTTTACGACTACTTCAGGCCCTGCACTGTATGCTCTGGTTAGTCTACCACCACTTCATGTTTGCTCCTAAGGTAAAGAGAAGGCATGGACTTCGAACCATTGATCCTCTTCATTCCCCTTGACTCCATGACATCAAGAGTCGTACTTGAAGGCTCAATTGTGGTCAAACTCTTGAAATAAGCCCGGCAAACACTGTTCTCGCTTTTTCATTGTTAGCTCCAGCACCGAGCACAGTTCTGGCTCTGGTGTCTACCTGTAATCTAGTGGAGAAAAAACTATTCTTTGCTCTTGGAATGCACGCATCTGTGTTTCAGGCGGAGGTGTAAGCGATGTTCAAGAAGCGATGAACTTTGTTGTGGAAAACAGATGGAGAGGCAGATCTATATGTGCCAGCGGTGACAGCAAAGCTGCGCTCATGCCCTTAGACAGCTCCCGACCACTTCAAGGGTAGTTGAGTATTGTAAATCCAGGTTGAACTATGTCGGTAGACATAAGATCCTGGTGCTAACATGGATCTCCGACTCTTTACCTAGGATGGATTCTGCGGCCAACTTCTTTGGCCCTTAGCTCGTTCTGCCACTCCCTTCTACAACCATCAAAGCTACAGTTAGCAAGCGGGCTACTCTAACCCTCAAGCGAGCTTCGCAGGCTAAAAGAGGCTGCAGATGGTCTAATCTGATGTTACCTGTCATGTCTAACCGACTGTCACAAATCCTCTTGCCATTAAGCACAAGGGACTATGGGCAACTGGTTGGACTGAGTACGGGCCACTTTCACACAGAATTGTCCCGACAAAAGAAAAAAAAAACTTTTTTATAGTACAAAAATAGATCAAAAATATTTGCGTATTTTTCTTTTTCTAGGAAAAATATCACTTCATTGAGGACAAATGTTTCGTGTAAGTAACATATTTTTCTATTCCAATCCACTTTTTGTCTAGTTTTATCTTTCTCTTTTAGCTCCTCCAATTCAGTCTCTCCAATGCCTCATTCCTCCAAATACGAACGTTCATCGCCTTTACGTCTGCTTCGACGTCATCAAGCCATCCCTTTCGTGGTCGGCCTCTCCTTCTTCCTCCAATTGGACGCAAAGTGAACACCCTTTTTTGGATTCTATCTAGTTTTTTACAAAGCAAAAAAATCTTAGTACAAAGCCTTCGTAGCCTATTGCCTGATCAGGTGGAGATTGCGTTCTTTAGTACTTCTGCTGATAGGCAGAGTGCAATCGGGGGGAAATATGAGTCATGTAAATATGTGAATCCAAAACTTTAGTTGGTTAGTCGCTAGGTTTGAACAGACTTTTCAATTAATCGGTGTCAACCTGAAAGAATTCTTTACAATTTTGAACGGTTCTCACAAAACTCTTACCACCTCGGCAGTGAATTTTCCCAACTTTTATGCGCTGTTCATACGCGATTCCTATGACTAAATCTATTATTGTATTTACAAACAACGCAGCAAAAAGTTATGTAAAAATGAAACACCCGATATTTCCATACCCGCTCTAAGGCAGCTCATCAGCCCTACGAGAGCGAGTGCATCCGTTGTTGTATATGATCACCGGTCTTGCTCCACTTTTTTTTCACAAGAACATTTCTTCTCAGTTTGCATTTGTATGTTAATTTTTTTATGGCGAATAGCGTAAAAATTACGTGTTTTTATTTAATTTATTTTGTCTGTGATTTATGAATTTTGTTTACATTTTGTTTATCGTTTAAATAATGCAGCTAAACAAGCTAATTATTTGTTCTAGACAAACAAATATGGTTTCGTATTTAGTATAAAATGGTGAAATTTTTCAAATGATATTGCAGAAGTTCATTTTTGTTAGCTATGCTTACTTGATCGCATGTTGCCACGCAAACGTTTACGAACCATTAGTTACCCAAACAAATAAATTTTGTATATTTTGTATATCTGAATTCTAGATCTGGATGCAACAGCGGGCATTTACCACTTACAGTGACCAGACAGAAGGGGATGGTCACATAGTTTTTATAAATTTTTTGTAAATCTTGTTCATTGCTTAGGGTTTCCTTTTTCTTAGAATATTTTTGTGCTCATCCACTAGATTTAGCTTGAGGATCCGCTTTATATGTGAAGAATCTGTTTATCTTTACGTTACTTTCATTAAGTACATAAACGGGACTGAGGTACCCCTAGTAAAAATCTGGAGTTCAACGTTTTAGAGAGTAGTGCACTGATAACAGCCTAAAGCTGTATTAGTGGTGCCGTGCCGTGGTGCCATAACCGTAAGCATAGCTATCAACTGTTCTGATCAAATAGATGGGCATCACCCTAAACGATTAAGTAAATTAATGAAATATTCAACCGAAGTCGTTATAAAAGTCTCTAAAAATAATTAAATAAAATGCATAAGAAAAATGTTAAGTTTAATTTTACAAAAGTATGCAGCTGCCCCTTATTATTGCATACAAAACTGATCTCTAACTCAAAGAGAAAAACTAAAAGTTCAGACTCGAACTCTGAAATCTAGTTGCCATCAAAAGTAAAAGCCAGCTTGTTCAAATATTTTAACAGAGTCCAATTCTTGAACTAACAACTCCAGATAGGAAAAAAACTTAAGTCATGCCAGCACGAAGCAATAGGATAGCAATCAAGGATGATGAATTGAGCGAGCAGGGTTAAAAAGAAAATTATTCATATGGTAGCATGATTTTCTCGCCGCTCTCAATTTAAGTAATTTAAGTAACGTAAGCATCCAAAATGTACAGCTCTCGTAAGTTTCTTAAGGCTGGGGTAATCATGCATAAATATTCGTCATCTCAAGGTTTGCTTAGTTACGTTTACGTCTAGAGTAATTACGCTACAAGTCTTTAACTCTTGAAGCACAAAAAACTATGATTCACGGCTTCTTTGGCATCTTGGTAGTAACGTGACAGCTTTTGCAAGCAGTAATTAACTACGACGGAGCATTAAATATTTCCAAAAAGTTTCTGTTACCTCGAAAACTTTCCTCTATTATAAATGTTGCGCCTAACAGAAATAAAATTACCGCCAAACATTGGCAAACTGCTGACTATTAAATTGATTTTTAGTCTCTTGACCTTTGCTTTATCAATCAGGGAAAAGCACAGCAAAAGATGCTGGCCCACATTTAGTGCGATTGTTTACAATACATACATACATACATACATACTTACATATATGCATAGTACATACATAGATCAATAAAGACTTGCGTTTGAAGGCCGCACGCGTCAAGGCGATAATAGTTCCACATAAATATTTAGGCATCGAACACATTTCATCAATACGACGCTTGGAATAGTCATAATGCTGACGCGCAAAAAAGTTGAGCGTCGAGCGTCAAGCGCCATTTGGCTGCTATCTGATAAGATAACAGCCAGCCCAAAAGTGGTGACTCGTCGCATGATAAACTTCGATTCACATATCTACTCGTACTTATATACTTACGTACATACGCAAGCACAAATCACAAACATACAAACTTCACTGATAAGATTTCAATTTCGGAGTACACAGCGTGAGCTGCTTAAAATGGAAAATCATTGCGTATGATAGAGAACGATTCGAATAGTCATGAGGTATTTAAGTATGTATGTATGTATGTATGTATGTATGTATGCGTGTAAGTAATTAAAGCAACATAACCCCGCCACCAGCACTAAGTAATACACGAACAACATAGCACAATCTTAATTCAGGAAGCGACAACGAGTGATTAGAGGCAGAAGGGAAAATGATGCTAATTGAGAAAATAAAAAGATAGATCACGCAAAAGAGCACATACACACACACATATGCATACACATTCATACGAGTGAGAGCCAGGAATGCGTGCTTTTTTGCGCTGTTGGAAGTGGAATGGTGTATGTGAAGGAATGTGTTTGTGAGGGGCAGAGAATAGGGTTACTGTAGTTTTGGCTGTGCGATATTGAATTATGCGAAAATATACGCATGAAGTGCTTGTGCTTGCGAAACTGCGTCATTTTAGGAGCGTGTAAAACGCTATAACAAACGCAAGTGCTGAGCGTGTGAAGCAGCAACTAAAGGGCAAAGCGAAATTAAATTAAATTAGATATTGAGAAACAAAAAATAAATAAATAAATAAACTATTCAGTATTATTTTCATTTACTTACTTTGTTTTGTGAGTACAAACATGCATACACACATGCACACTTAAGCGGTTCATATGCACATGAGTATGTACATATGTATGTATGTATGCATATACTTATGTGCACAGTTAAGTACTTAATTATAAGTGTGGGCAAATTTTATAAATAAACAATTCTATCTCAGTTGCTAAGATATCATTCATAATATAATACGTACAGTGACTCACAAAAGTACCTCGTATGTGCGGACGCCTAAGTTTATTTTTAAATTTTTTTGATTTTTCCAAAATATTTTTATGAAGTATTTAACAAGTTATTAAAATAAAAAGACTAATACTACATAAAAAGTTTATTTTTCGTATTATTACTATTAGGCACTGCGCACTGCGACCAAACGAGATGGTTACCCCGACAGTCGTTTCTACGTAACGGGAAGGACCCGGATTTATATCCGGCCAAGGACTGTCACTTCAGTAGCATTCCCAGTAGTAAGTATGGGGATTGTTTATGCTGCTACAACAACAACAACAACAACAACAACAACCAAACGAAAACTATTGTGCACAGCTTGCTGAGGTACCCTGTATTTTAGGGCTTTTTGAAAATTTTAGCACATTCTGGGGTTTATTGTTCCATAATTAATATGGAGGCACCGCAAAACCACTAAGGTGGTGTAGCTTTTTTCGGCATAGTGCAGGACATTCACAAAGAAGGTTTTCTGAATTTCCAAAGACCATTTCACAGAATCGGCCGATGATGCTCTCAGTAAGGCCAATTTTGTTTAAAGGGTCCCGGTGGTCTAGAGCTCGAAAATTTAGGGTACTTTCAGGAATTTTTTTAACAATAAAAAAATGTAAAACGATTTTAAAATTTTTTAGGTTTTTTATTTAACTTCTTTTACATACAAAAATGACAAAAAACAATCTTTTTAGTTTTAATAATAAAAAAATGTAAAACGATTTTAAAATTTTTTAGGTTTTTTATTTAACTTCTTTTACATGCAAAAATGACAAAAAAAAAATCTTTTTAATTTTAGTAATAAAAAAATTAAAAACGATATTTTTTAAGGCTTCTTATTTAACTTCTTTTACATACAAAAATGAAAAAAAAATCGTTCTAATTTAAAAATATTAAAAATTCCTCTAAAGTTGACCCGCCTGAAAAATTGGAGCTGCGCGGTGTTGTCCATTTTGGCTCTTCTATTTATCTGAAACACAAAAACCAAAAACATTATTAATCAGTATGACTGTAGTTATGTCCCATACTAGAATCAAACAAGAAAAACTTGACAAAATGGAGTGGTTTTGAATTTGACACTCTAAAAATCGGGGGTTTTTCAGTTTTTAATAAAAAAAACACAATGAAATAATTGAAATACACCAATACCTCACTTTGCGTCGTGGTTACGTTCCAAAAAAACACAACGCAAATTGAAACGACTCAAAGTGAATTAAGATTTTCTACAGCAAACCATGTAAAGATCGAAGACAGGTTCCAGGATTACGAAAGTACTATTTTTTAAAAAGAAAATTGAACAAAGTAAACATTTAGGCGGCCGCCGTAGCCGAATGGGTTGGTGCGTGATTACCATTCGGAATTCACAGAGAGGTCCTTGGTTCGAATCTCGGTGAAAGCAAAATTACAATAATAAAAACATTTTTCTAATAGCGGTCGCCCCTCGACAGGCAATGGCAAACCTCCGAGTGTATTTCTGCCATGAAAAAGCTCCTCATAAAAATATCTGCCGTTCGGAGTCGGCTTGAAACTGTAGGTCCCTCCATTTGTGAAACAACATCAAGACGCACACCACAAATAGGAGGAGGAGCTCGGCCAAGCACGTAACAGAAGTGTACGCGCCAATTTTTTATTTTTTTTTTAACATTTAAAAGTACTATAAAATTTTATTATATACTTCTTCTTCTTCTTAATTGGCGCTATAACCGCTTACGCGATTTTGGCCGAGTTTAACAAAGCGCGCCAGTCGTTTCTTTTATTATATACATACTAGGCCGGGTCGATTTGTGGGGAGGTAAAAAAATCGCCCATTGCTCCATGAAAATCATATTCTAGGGATCAAAATAAGAAACTTTGCCGAAGGAACCATACCTCTAAAACGAATTCTGATGTCCCCCAATTTGGGTCGAACTTTTTAGTTTCTTTCCTATAGATATTATTATAAATAAATAAAAATAAAGAAAAAACATAGCCATTTAGCTGATTTTTTCATGTAAAGGCCAAAAATTGTGATATTTTGAAATTGGGGGATATCAGAATTCGTTTTAGAAGTATGGTTCCTTCGGCAAAGTTTCTTATTTCGATCCCTAGAATACGATTTTCACAGAGCAATGAGCGATTTTTAAATCGACCCGCCCTAATACATACATACATAAAACAAAAACATATTCAATTAATACAAAATAACTATTAAAATTTATATATAATATGGCTGTTGTCCGCTTTCTTTCACACAAAATTGGCCCAATGTTTGGTGACAGCTTTTTCCTCAACATAAAATACATTTTCTTGAAGCAACTGATATTCATAGCTACCGCCTGGGACACTTTAAAACTCCTTCCGCTGTCAGGATCGTTTTTAAAAATAAATCTCCATAGTTTTGTCAATCATAAACATCGCTTTGGAAATTTGTTTGGAGGTTTTGTTCTTTGGAGATTTATTTTGAGCGGTCACTGTCATCTTCTTCATTAGCAAATTGCAATTCTAGTTGGTTGGTTGGTTTAATCGGAGTGCCACATAGACCGCAAGTTGGGTCCGTTGTGTTGCCCTAGAGCTCATTATGTTATATGCTTTCCCCACCTAACCGAGATTTTTACTATAGATTTTGGTCCAAGATATTAATTCGTTTCGAGAATTTAATGAGAGATTCGATGTTCAGGTCCGAGAGTACTGAAAGATTGTCAATTGTTGGAGAGCCTAGAAGAGCGAGTCGACTTCTGGCTAGACCGGGACAACTGCACAGCAAATGTCTGCTCGATACTTCCTCATCTTCGTCCTCGCAGTATCTGCACAGGTCGTTTTGAGGAACCCCGAGCCGACGTGCGTGAGTGCTCAAAAGGCAGTGGCCGGTGATAAGAGATATTATATGCCTTAGTTCGTGTTTCGAAAGACTTATAAGGGTTTTTGTCTGTTTCAGATTGTAGAATGGCCAGATTTGTCTGGTCGTAACGCAAGTAGTTTCCACTCGCCACCTCCGATCAGCAATGCTGTGAAATTCTCGATCAATGATCATTTTACATGTTGAGAGTGGAATGTGGATTGTGGGTAAGTTACTAACATTTGATTGCGCAGCTCCAGCTCTCGCGAGCTCATCAGCTTTGCAGTTACCTTCGAATCCACTGTGACCCGCTATCCAGATAACTTGGACAGAATTCTGAACACTTACCTCGTTAAGAGATGAGAGACAGTATCGAACCACCCGTTTTTCGAGTGCTGTCCACCATACAACCACACCGTAGAAGAGCATCGGTTTGATGATCGAGGTATATATCCAATAAATGATCCGAGGGGAAAAACCCCAGGTTTTGCCTATAGCTTTCTTACAAGTATAAATTTGCAATTCTAGTTGCAATAGTTTTTCATTAGAGAATTTTTGGTTGTGCGAGGTTAGCAATTCATTTATGTCACTCTTCTCCACACCATCAAAATTAGACTCTCTAACTAAATTAGGAATTTCATGGCGAACAGCTGATGTACCGTCAACTTCTGAGGTGCATATTCAGTGAACACATACAGGCCTTATTCTGCGCCAAACATCATTCATGCAAGATGGTTTAATCTCCTCCAACGAAACGGAAATTATTTCTATGGCTTTTATAATGTTGAACTTTTTCCAACACTATTGCATGGCAGGCTTGGTTTGTTCAAAGAAGTTTAAATGTTCGTCGAAGGTAATAACTTTTAAATACATATATAGTTCTGAAATATTTTTTTTTTATTTTTTATATTTAGTAATTCTACCAAAAAAATTACAGGTGTATTTAAAAATATATATAACTGTGGCAATAAATAAAATGGAAGAATATTTACCTTTTTTATAACCAGAAACTGCACGTAACCATTTACATAAATTTATTATTCTCTTCTAAAAAGCACAACACACTACGTAATTGAAACTGAACTCTAAAATTAGCAAAACAAAGTAAAAATAAAACTATTGCGTTGATTTTTGCTTAGAAAGGAAATCCCGGAGTTTTGATGGCATGGCGCAGTTAGTAACAAAAGTGTTGCCACCTTTTAGAAACAAAAAAGAAAATTTCAGAAAAAAAAGAAATTAAAGACTCGAACCCAAAAAAAAGGAACCTCGAAAATTTAACCACGCACAGTGAAAATTAGTACTAATTAAGCAGCGACGCAACTTCGAAAAAACGCAAAACGAAACGACGCAAATCGAGGTATTGGTGTAATAATATAGTTCTAATACAGCCGAAGGCCATTGATGTGAATGGGGGAACAACATATTAAAATTTCAGACGATTCGGTTGAATAGTTTTTGATTTTTTTTTGTAACAACACCAGACCGAAAAAAGTAATTTCATGATAAATAAGTTTTTAAAGTTTGAGGTACAGGAGCGCGCGGACCGCTCTCTACCTAGTTAATGGGCTGTAGAAGCTATAATATAGTGAATTTTCGCATGGAAATTTCACAGTATATTCTTAAGATACTCTACTTTCGAAATATCGACAAAACAAAAAATTGATTTTCTGAAATTTCTGGACCACTGGGTCCGCTTAAGTGATATCTCAGGCTACAATGGCCTGTAGAGTAACCAGTGTTTCGCTTGTCGCTGACGGTTAGAATCTCTACAGTGATCATCGAACTTACTCTCCTCCCACTTCCTAAGAAATTCGTTGATGTGGCCCCCTTCTAAGTCCGCAAAAAGGCTCCGGACCAATTTAGGGCGAATGTTTGAAGTTCTGATACATAAACAGTTCAGCAAATTTTAAAAATAAATATTGTTTTCATTCAAACTTAACCTTCGGTAGACATACTTATATTGTTTTTTTGACTTATGGTAGTATCCCGGTGTGACGGGTTCAAAAAATCGATTTTTTTTTTACATTTTTCAGAAGAAAAACAGCTTAGAAATATGCTATAAAAATTTCAGATAGATATTTTAATTATTTTTAAAGTTATAGCTAAAATAAGAGAGCGCGCCTTAGTGTGTATGAAAGCGTGTGACACGCCAGCAGCAGCTGTTGTCTAAACTTTAAACGCGTTTTCCTCAAAATCATGTTTTCGAAATTTCAGGGAATCACTGACTCAAAACTATTCAAACGATTTGGCTAAAAATTTAACCCGTTATTCTAGACACACATATCTGCGTTCCGGACCTTTAAAACATTTAATTTTTTAATAATGAACTATTTAATTTAAACAATTTGTGAAGAAAAAAAATTAGATTTTGAGAACTTTTTTCACAAGTGCGCCATTTTGTTTTTGTTTTTGAAGTGAAAACTTCTTTAGAATCGTTGGGAGTGATTTGAGACTCGATGAAACGAAAAAGCGACACTACCAAGCGTTATATGTTGATATACGTATATGTGTGTGGCTGCGTACTGCTGAGCCACGCTAGTATAGTGAGTATTGTAGTATGTATACTACACTGCCTATTACTTGCTTTAGTGTTTAGTTCAAGCGTCATACGTATGTATGTTTGTATGTATGCTAGTACGTATGTGTGCGCGCCTGCGTATTACGGAGCCACGGTGAGCGAGAAGGCATTATGTATACCTATACTACACTACCTAATACTTGCTTAGACCAAGCGTCCTACGAATGTTTGTGTGTATGTTAGTACGTCTGTGTAATATACGCGTTACGACGCTCATAATAGCAGCCGCGTGTGCTGTATTGCGTCCGTATTTTTATATTCGTAAATATTTTCATTTTTAAATATTTATCGCAATTGCAGGCGGTGTTGCAATATACCACAATCAAAATGACTGTGCTCGTATTGTAACTCCACAGATAGATCTGAATGCACAGCAACTAAAATCACTCTGTTCAGCTCTCTAAAGTGGGAGAAATATGTGCATGCGAAACCAGATTAAGCAATGGAAAAACAGTTTTAATTGTGGCAATTTATATTTCACCGAATCAATTAATAAATAGCATCACGGAATTAATTCACGAAAATTTAATAAAGTATACACCAGAAGTATCGCAGATACTTAGAAAATATTACGATAAAGTTCCAATGATTTTAAGTGGCGATTTTAACGTAAATTTTGCACTGGACATAGCGGTTCCTTTAATTGACTTTCTCAATACAACATTCAATTTAAAAATGTGTAACAATCGCACTGAATCGACAACACGATCAAAAACAACAATTGACGCGGTATTTCAAAGATATCGAAACCAAAGCATTTGTATCATATTTTAGCTATCATAAGCCACTCGTATCATTTGTTGAAATTGAAAACATTGAGGATGAATAATAATAAAATGAAGAAAATAAAATATGAACTTTATAGCAATATTTTAATGAACCTATAATTATCCCGCTCCTAATGCTGCTTTCGTCTCATTCTCTCTCAGTTTGTTTTACGGAAGGTTTCACTTCTATCGCGTCTAACCGTTAGACTGGTATTTTGTTTTTTTTTTTTTTTATGCATATTTTAAGTTCGGAACCTAAAATAAAGTCTACAGAATAATAATCTCTTTGATTTTTTTTTTTCAGATAACTTTGGAAGGCTGTGTGTTTCCCCGAACCAACTCATCTTTTTTTCAAGGACTCCAAAAATTTTAAACAAATTAATATAAAATTAACTTAAAAAATTTTTTTTATATACTTCAAAACACCAATAAAAACATGTGAAAACTTTAAAACGATCGCATTTTATTTTGTTTTTAAAAACGATTCTACTACTACTATGACTACTACCTTATGTTCAACGACAAATTGGGGTAAATTTCCTCCCAATTCATAAACTTTTCCACAAACAGAGCCAAAGTTTTTATTTACATCTTTTTTTTCTAAGTATTTAAATAAAATAAATTTAAAGTGAATTGCTTACTTTAATTTACTCAAAGATAAGCAGATAATATAATGACATACTTGGATAAAGAAATTTTTTATCAGAAATAGGCTTTGCGTTCTAAAGAAACAAAAATACAGCGGAAAGCTATCTCACTCTTCGGAAAACTATATATGTACATAAACTAAAATTAAAGTAGTAAGACGGATGGTTCCATATGTAGAAGTCCACGCAAGTAGGGAAATTCCTTGATCACCATTCTCTTAGGAGTGACCAGGACCATCTTCAGCATATGGTCCAAGCAGCTCACAACTCCCGGCTTCGCCCAAGTATCCTCTGGGTAGCTTTCGAATATCCGTTCGAGCGTATATCTGGTTGTGCGCTGAGTTTAGAACCCGCCACATAAGCAACCCTCGTATGCATAAAAATTGTTGTTAATAATTTCCTTTTTCTTTCGATTATTTATTTATTTGCTTACTGTTGTTTTTTGTTTTTATTACAATTCGTTAGATCAATCGATGAGAAATGTAAATAACAACCCTCGTATACATAAAAATGTTGTTAATAATTTTTTTGCTTTGATTATTTGTTTTTTTGCTTACTGTTGTTTTTTGTTTTTGTTTTTTTATTACAGTTTTTAAGCTCAATCGATGAGAAATACATATAACAACCCTCGTATACATAAAAATTTTGTTAATATTTTTTTTTGTGATTTGATTATTTATGCTCACTCTTGTTATTTTGTTTTTGTTTGTTACCTAATTTCCAACGTCGCAACCCTCGTATGCATACAAACTCTTGTTAATAATTTCCTTTCTGATTTTTACTTATTTGCTCAGTGCTGTTCCTTTGTTTTTGTTTGTTTGTTAGAGTTTGCCAGATGATTTCAATGAAAAACAAAAACAAAAACAAAAAAATTAGACGGCAATTATTTGTACGGAATTCGCATTGCACTAAAAATGTAATTCAATTCTTAATTCAAGAACGATTTAGAAATGAACGCGCAACCTACAATCGAATTGAAAATGTCCGTATCGTGAGAACGGACCATAACATTGCCGGTGCATTTGATCACCTCCATTTCCGAAACTAAACCCTTGGCCTTCATGGCCATAAACACAAAAGCAATGGAAAATCAAAATTTTTACCACTTTTCGTGATCCAACCAAAATGTAAATTAATAAATTTGTGCACAGTAATTTGATAAGCGACCGTGCACGATTTGGTAAACGAGCACAACGCAAACTGACTGGTGGCTATCAAATAGAAATTGGAGCAAAGCGCGTGCTTGACAACGACACCAAAGAGGTGGCATACTTAAGTAGCTTCGAAGTGTCACTTCTGCTCTGCCTCTACCTCGACCACTGCTGGTGCTGTTGCTGCTGTTTTTGTTGCTATGGCGCGCACTGAGCGCTCGTTCTTGGACGATAAGGTGTTACCAATTCTTCGCTTTCCTGCTACAAATTAACATGTGAATGAATGCACTATTTTTTTTCGTCTTCTGTTTGCTTTCACGTGGTTCGCTACGGTTTGTTTATTTATTTTTTGCTTCTTTTCGGCTTGAGCATGAGTTCCATTGTGCGCATACATACGTACATACGCAAAACTACTTTACGGCGTCTTGTGATCGAAGGCGTGATGATAATGGCAGTTGCCGTAGCGAGTGGAACTGCTAAGGTGGCCACAAAAAATGTTATGTGCGGATAAAAGTTGGTTGTTCGTCATGACGTATGATGCGTCGCAGGTGTTTTGCCGATTAGGCCCACTACCCACTGTGTGTCGTTGTGGTCTACAGATATGTGTGTATGTGCGAGTGTGTGTTTTACGACCGTTGTTGCGGCGCTGGCGATAAGCGGTTTAGCGGTTGACGCTGCTAGTATTTTCTAAAACGCTTGATCAATGCCAACAAAAGAATACACCTATTATGTAAGTAGGTGTATGTATGTATGTATGTATGTATGTATGTATTTATGCATACCTGTCCAATGCTGCACACTGCCGTTCACTTGATACGCCGCTAGCTGCATTTTGACGCAGCTCACTGGCGCGCTGGTATGTGCCTATTTGGTATTTAGAACAGGTTCGCGCCCACCCCCGCCGCCATTGTGTACTCCGCGACAACGCATTCTGATAGCCATTTCCATACATCTTGAGAGACCGTTTGTTTAGCAGTATGACAGTATGTCAGTATGGCAGTGTGTCTGTCTGTCTGTCGCCTGTCATTGCTATTTGTTTGCTAATTTGTTTGTTTGTCTTCTATCTACTCGTATTTGTTAGCTCGTTTCGTGTGACATAACAACGTGACTTGCGACGAGTGCAACTGTGACTGTGACTGCGCCAGCAGCAGCGGCAGTGGAGGTGATTTTGGTTGGAACTGTGGCGTGTGGCGATTGCGGCTTCACTTGTGGCGGCCGCACGCAAAAGCGCTAATTAAATGCGCTTTGTGTAGGTTAATTGTGCAGCGCTGCACCCGCACACCTGCTGTCGCCCCAATCAGTGTGGAGTGCATCTACAACTTTTCCATATTTGCGTGTGTATTACATAAGCGCACACACATACATACTCACACAAATTTGCCCAATTAGCAGGAGCTGTCGTTGGGGGTATTGTGTGCCATTGCCAATTCCATTGTGCTGCTGCTGTGCATTGTGCGCCACCCCACTTCCGCGTTCATTGGTTTATTAGGCAATCTTTCTGACAACGAAAAGTAAAACACATTGCCGTTGCAACTCTTATTATATTTGTAAATTTCTGTTTATTGGCTACTGAACTATATTTTATTTATTTTTATTTTTTCATTTTTTCCGTCTGTAGTCTCCCGTTGTGTTTAGACAAATTTTTAATTTAAACAAAATTTTTATTAACGATGTCTCGCAGCTTGGAGAAGGCAAAATAAAAATGAAATTATGTAAAATGGTATTTTTAAAACAATTTTTACAATATAATTTCAAGTTTATAGGAATGCAATATCCATTACACTGTTCAGTGCTCGGCTGGGTATTGAACCAAACGAATTCTTTTTTAACGATTGAGTCGTAGGTGAAAAAATAATTTCTTCGATTTTCGAAGTTAGTCTCCAATTTCGAGCCTCCGAAGTTCAGGATTAGGGCTTTAGTAAAAAATTATTCAAAATTAATTTGTGTAAATAACTAAAAAAGGAAAATATGATCGTGATTTTTTTATTCCAGCCATTTCACTTCTTTGCACAACATTTTATTTCAAGTGCTATTAGTGGTCCAAAATCAGACCTTTGAAAAATTAAAGACTTTATAGCCGTTTTACAGTAGTTTTGACCGATTTAAAAAAAAAGTGTTTTTGTAATAAAAGCGATTTCTCTCTCTTTCTTTTGATAAACATAATTATATAAAAAAATAAATAAATAATTGGCGTGTACACTTCTGTTAGGTGTTTGGCCGAGCTCCTCCTTCTATTTGTGGTGTGCGTCTTGATGTTGTTCCACAAATGGACGGACCTACAGTTTCAAGCCGACTCCGAACGGCAGATATTTTTATGAGGAGCTTTTTCATGGCATAATTATATACTTAGTATATAAAAATAAAAATTAAACTTTTAAAATAAAAAAAAAACTATTTTTTATAAAAAAAAACTTCTAAAATATGAAATATTAACAAAAGAACTATTATCAAACAGTATAAAAAAAATTATAAAATACTAATAAACAAATTATCATAAAATTAAAAAAAAAAAAAAATTTTATAAAATACTAATAAAAAATGATCATAAAATATTAATAAAAAACTGTACAAAATATTAATAAAAAATTGAATAAAATATCAATAAAAAAATTGTTATAAAATATTATAAATTTATAAAATACTTATAAAAAAATTATCATAAAATAATATATTAATAAAAAAATATTATACAAAGTTCCAAAAAAAGTTTTATACAATACTAATAAACAAATTATCATAAAATATTAATAAAAAAATTATCATAAAATATCAATAAAAAAAATTCATAAAATATTAATAAAAAAATAACAAAAAACTAATAAAAAAATATTATAAAATACTATTAATAAAAAAATTATTACGAAATATAAAAAAAAATATATATTATAAAATATTAATAAAAAAAGTATTACGAAAAAAAATTATTATAAAATATTAATAAAAAAAGTATTACGAAATATTACTAAAAAAATTACTATTAAATATTAATAAAAAAAATATTATATAATAATACAATAATAAAAAAATTATTATTAAATGTTAATAAATAAATTAAAATACAATTTTAATAAAAAAATTTTTTATAAAATATTAATAAAAAAATTATTATAAAAAATTACAAAAAAACATTTATAAAATGCTAATAAAAAAGTTATTATAAAATGTTAATAAAAAAGTATTACAGAATATTACTAAAAAAAATATTTTAGAATATTAATAAAAAAATTATTAT
The DNA here is from genome assembly GCF_027943255.1 of Anastrepha obliqua. Taxonomy (NCBI): domain Eukaryota; kingdom Metazoa; phylum Arthropoda; class Insecta; order Diptera; family Tephritidae; genus Anastrepha; species Anastrepha obliqua. The sequence continues at coordinate 27,140,609 of NC_072893.1, forward strand.
GAAATATTAATAAAAAAAATATTATAAAATAATACCTACAATAATAAAAAAATAAAAAAATTATTATAAAATTTTAATAAAAAAAGTATTACAAAATATTACAATAATAAAAAATTATTATAAAAAAATTATTGTAAAATAGTAATACAAAAATTATTACAAAATATTTATAAAAAAATTATTCTAAAATATTAATAAAAAAATTGATAAGAAATATTAATAAAAAAAGTATTATTAAATATAAAGAAAAAAAAAACTAAAAAATATCAGCTAATAATTATTGTGATTTTCTTGCTAGGCGCGATATCCGCTTAAGCAAATTTCCCCGAGTTTAACGAAGCGCCTGTCGTTTCTTTCATTTCTCGTGCCAACCGGTGCCAGGTGATCGCAGCAATGAAGCCAAGTTCTTCTCCAACTGATCTTCCCAACACAGAGGAGGTCACCCTCATCAAACAGTTTCAGATCGCGATCTTTATTCTTACAAAGAAACGCACGGCCTTGAAACCTTCTGTAAATCGCCGAGCTTTGTGATAAATTTTTGATCGTTTTTCCTATCGGCCAGCATCTCATCTTCGCACGCACGTATTTCGGGCTCTGATTTCTTCTTTCGGATAATACGTCTCACGTACTTTTTCAACTCCCCATAGCGATCCCACAGAACTCTTGAGTTTGAGTTACATAAACATGTCAATATACGCATGGGGAAGCTGCTGCAATAATAGTATTTCACCTGATATAAGTCCAGACCGTTCGAGTAACGTAATACCGACTGCCGTGGGAACGAAGTAAAGTAATATTTGCTCCTGCTGGGTTAATATCGAGACTGAGTGAGAAAAGTTTACTAAACTTTTTAATGCACTCATATATTCCCGTTCTATCATAAAATCAAATAATCCGAGTACTTATGCACTTAACTAATACTTATTTAGAAAAGTATTCGCATATATCCACTAATCGCTTGATTTACATTCGATATTCATATCAATATGAATGCACAGGCGATGTGTTCACTAGTGGAAATTATAGACTTACCCTTTTTATATTTGAGATGCATACCACTTTGATCAAAAAGTTCACGGAATAAATTCAGAAAATACGAATTTATTTTTCAAAAGTGATGATATCGCCTTTAAAGTAAACCCCATCAACTGCAACGCACTTATGCCGGCGTTTGATCCAGCTTCGAAGCATTTCTGGAACTCTATTTTCGTTATAGCCATCAGAGCCGTCTTCAATTTTTCCATTACTTCCTCGCAGCTGTTAAAACGCCGAGTCCCCGTAGTGGTTTTTCGACTCGATCAAACAGAAAAAAATCGCAGGGAGCCATATCAGATGAATTCGATGGCTGTTGGATGGCATTCGTTTCGTTTAGTTTTTGGTCAGAAATTCACAGATAATAAAGGCACTGCACGACGGCGCGTTGTTATGGCGAAAAATCCACGAGTTGTTTTCTCACAAATACTTCTTCTTTTGGCGAACTCCTTCACGTAAACGTCTCATAACGCCCAAATGGCAGTTCTTCTCTGTAGTTCAACCTTCTGGCTAAAATTCGTGGTGCGCAATACCGCTGTAGTCCATAAAAACCATGAGCATCGCTTTCATCTTGGACTAAAAATGACGTAAATTTTCAGACTTGGTTCATACGGAGACGAATGGGTTGGTGCGTGACTACCGTTCGAGAGTGCGTAGGTTCGAGTCTCCGTGCATGAAACACCAAAATGAAGAAAAAAGTTTTTCCTTATAGCGATCGCCTCTCGGCAGGCAATGGCAAACCTCCGAGTGTATTTCGGCCATGAAAAGCTCGTAATAAAAAAACCGTTTGCCCTTCGGAGTCGGCTTAGAACTGTAGGCTCCTCCATATCAGGAACACCATCCAGACGCACACCACAAATAGGAGGAGGAGCTCCGCCAAGTGCCTAACATAAGTGTACGCGCCAATTATTTATTTTTTATCGTGCGGAGCTCTCCACTCCCGCGCCTGATGCCTGGATTGCATGTGGTACTCATAAACCTATCTCTCGTTTCCGTTGATGATGTGTTTGATGAGTATTGGGCCCGATTCAGCCTTTTCTTTGGAGATATCAACGCGGTACCTATTTTACATGAAATTCAGGTTCTTTGAGACAAACTTTATAATATCACGGCGCCAGCCCTCTACCAACCCCTTAACTACAATGTCCTAAACGGATCCATAAGCCATGTTCAAGTCCTTTGCCAGCTTTCTGATGGTTAATTTGCGGTCACTGAACAACTTTTCCCTCTCTTTCTTGATGTTTTCATCAGCATTCGATATCGTTGACCTGTCACTACGTTTGTCAACCTCGACCGACCCAAGATCTCTTCTGAAGCGTTCAAGCCACACGTAAACAGGTGTTTTATTTGTAGTATCATCACCGAAATACCGAACAGTGACCCAACATTTCTAAGGTTTGCGCACCATTGAATTCATTTCGAACGCAAAGTTTCATACAAACGCGTTGTTCCAAATTTAAAATCATTTTTAAAACTGTGGAAAGGCAAAAATACTGCGGCAATGGCGATAAAATTAATCACAGTTGTGACAATCTAACAAAAACAAAAACAGAACTCAAATCAGCTGACTTAAGGTGTCGCCTCGGAACTTTTTGATCAAGGTGATAAATAAATAAATACCGGTAACCAATTTCAGCTGCTTCAATTTTCAATTCAATTTTTTTGGGCACTCATTGTACGAACTCGTGACACTGTGAGCCTCTTTACGATACTACGCGCATTATTAATTTGACAAAATTTCAAGAAAGGCGTTATGTGCTTTTTCATACGAGTATGGATTTTCAGTACCTCGGCTTGATTACCGTTCAAAGGCTAAATCCTTTATGAATTTTCCTAACAGCAGGTGGGAATTATAATATGCAATGAATCAGCCTTTCAAAAAACATTTCCCATATCAAAAGCGTTCCAGATCCGCTTATGCTCTGCATTATTTACAACCTAAGTAATTACGATATTGAAAACTTTTGTTTGGTTTATAGTTTCGTAGCGCTTATTGATTGATTATTGAGTGGATAATGTTTTACAAAATTACTGTCCTTTAAGATTATACTAAAAATTATTTAACTTAAAATCTTTAACATAAAATTTTTTTCTACGATTCAAGTGTATTTAATTACTAATGACTTAGTCGAAACTTATTACAACGCCCATAAAAGGCGGAACAGTTGAAAATATCTCAAACGCGCAGTTAGCCTCCTAGTGCTGATTTTCCTTCACTTATTTAAACAAACACAAACACAAACTAATCCACTACTTACAAATGAACAAATCAATATTTGCACAAGCCAGCACTTTATGTAAAAATTGAATAAAATGGCATCTTCTATAATAAAATTAAATTAAATACAAATATTTGCTTTAATAAATATATAAAAACAATCAACAAGTAACAAGCTAAATTCGCTTGGACTGGATTTTAGTAAAATTTAATTTGGGCTGGCTGCTGTTAAATTTTGAAATCAAACAAATTTATAGGCAATGCGAGTTATAGCTCGTAACCTCAGAGGGCCGTGGTCATGGTTTTTATCTGATCTCATTAATATAAAATTAAAGTCGAATTTAGGTTTAAGCCAACCCGCTAAACCGCCGTAATCGAATGGGTTGGTACATGACTACCATTCGTGAAAGCGTATTTTCGAGTCTCACTGTCAAACAATAAAATGATAGAAACAGTTTTTTCTAATAGCAGTCGTCCCTCGGCAGGCAAAAGAAAACCTTTGATTGTATTTCTGGGATGAAAATGTTCCACATAAAAAAAAAAATTTTGCATTCGGAGGTGGAGTAAAGCTGCATAAGTAGGTTTCTCCCTTTGTGGAAAAACATCAAGACGCACATCACAAATTGAAGATGGAGCTCGGCGAAACACCTAATAGAAGTGTACATGCAAATTATTTATTTTCTTTAAGTAAAATTTCAATAAGGTTGAGATCAAAACGTATACTAAGTTTTGACGAGTTTTATTAAGTCCTTCCAAAAGGTCTACAGGTAAAATATATTGTTAGCACTGCATCAATAAGATTAAACCCTTCAAGTATGTAAGTGGTCAAACATGTCGTAAAGATCTTAACTTGTATTTCGAAGCTTCCCGAACTGTTGGTCTATGCACTCGCGCCTGCAACTGTCAACGCAACATTTGCAATCCTCCTACCCTCAAGGGAGGGAAGAGTAGAGTGGGAACAGGACGATCTAAGACAGGACGCGGCTCAAGGGTAGGGCTGATGGAGATATACCTTCTGCTCAAATATGAACGAGACTTTATCAATAAAACGGTCCGCGGATGACATATGGCAAAAATAAATTTTTTGTTAGATGGTAGGACTGTTATAAGCTTACATGGCAAATTTTAGCGTGATATGTCACGTAGTTTGTTTTCTGTGCTACTGTAAACAAGTCAAGCTCGAGTGTGTTCTTCGAATTTAACGATGGAAATTCAAGTTGAACAAAGAATTCGTTTGAAATTTTGGTATTCCAACAACGCTGAATATTATTTAGGCGTTTTAAAGCCTTTGCGCGAGAACATTCGTCTTAAAAGGAAGTAATTGTGGGACAACAAGTCATGGTTCTTGCATCACGATAATGCACCAGCTCACACATCACGTTTTGTTCGCGATTATTTGAACAAAAATAATGTTAATATCGTTCCGCAAGCACCGTATTCGCCTGATATGGCTCCATGTGACTTTTTCCTGTTTCCCAAGCTCAAGTTGCCGCTCCGTGGAAAACATTTTAAAACAATTGAAGTCATAAAAGAGAATTCGAAGAAGGAACCATACCGAAATCGGCCTTCCAAAAATGCTGTGATGATTGGAAAAAACGTTGGCATATGTGAATCGCCTCCAATGGTGATTACTTTGAAGGAGATAAAATAAAAATTGAACAATAATTAACCGTTTGTGTTTTATTAAATCAGTCTTGTTCATATTTGAGCAGAAGGTACATATATTCCGAACATCTGATGAATTTTGTTATGCCAAACTGCAAGTTTTAAGTGGCTAAAAATTACGTTCATTTTTCACAATTTTTCCTGCAAACGGTGTTGAGTGTTTTTCTCCACTCGCTCGAAATTTTGTTTATGTTGTACCATTCACCCGTTACGTGAACAAGATTATAATACCCTAGATCACACGTGCACGGGTATAAAAATGGAGTTGTCGTATGTAACGGCATGACAAATGGCGATAATTTTTTAAGTTATAGAAAATTATGACTACGGTAAAATCGAACCTGAAAATTAGAATTTCACGACCTACTATGCCGTAGCCAGGCGTAGCTAAATGAGGCGCGTAATTATCAACTGTTCTGCCGTAATAACTGGTATTATGATTATTTTTATATTTAGAATGACATAAACAAACTGACAACTGACAAAAATAACTTAATTAGCAGATTAGTATGAGGTCATAAATTTTTGCACAAATATTTATACAGACCAAAATAGTCTACGTTCGAGTCAGTTTTACTTAAGGGGTTATAGGTATGTCTTTTGAGCCCGAAAAAATGGACGATTGTCATAATTTTTTTAAATATGTTTTAGAACTTTTATTCAAATGTGGCAAATATCATACTGAAGGGTAACGTTTACATTTTGGTGTTTTTATTTTAAAAAATGTTATTATTTATTGTTGAAATCGCCCTTCCCCCGAAACGCCGTTTTTTAGAAGAGGCTTACGGTGATCACGCATGAGCAGCTCAACTGAAATTAAAAATATTAAATGATTATAGTAGAAAAATGTTTTTTAGAGAATCTGAACGGTTTATTTACCCAAAAAATATATTTCTTGATACGAAAACCGCCTTGCACCAAAAAAAAACGATTTTTGAAGGGTTGAAAATTTGAATAACTTTTTTTCTTTTTAAGTTATCTGTTCCATTTTTGTTTTAATTTGCAGATTGATCTTTAAAATTTATTAAAATGGGTAACTGGGACACGCAAACAAGAATTTGGATAGTCCGGCGGATGGATAGTACAGGCGGATGTTTGGCGGCGATCCCCCGAGCAGATGGACCATAATGAGACTGGTGAATAATTTTGCTGAGCAAGGAACAGTCGCAAGAAGGCCTTATCATCGAAACCCACCAGTTCGGACGGAGGAAACGATCGCTGCTGTAGCTGCAGCTATACAAAGCAATCCAAGGGTTTCAACAAGAAGCTTATCTGCTCAACTTGGTGTCAGCCGACAGTCTTTGAAAACAATAATGCACAAAGATTTAGACTTATTTCCCTACAAAATTCAAATGGTTAACAAACTGAATCCTGCAAATGGTGGAAGAAGACCAAAACATGTTAAACTGCCTTTTCATGTCTGATGAGGCCCATTTCGATTTAAACGGCAATGTGAACAAACAAAATTGTCGAATATGGAGTACTTCTAACCCACAGATACTCCACGAGACGGAATTGCATCCTCTTCGCGTGACAGTGTGGTGTGCGGTTTCTTCACGCTGTATTGTCGGGCCTTATTTTTTTGAAGAAAATGGTCACACCGTTACGGTTACTGGAGACCGTTATTTGAAAATGCTGAAAGAATTTTTCTATCCAGAACTACGCCGAAAGAGAATTCCTTTCAACTCTGTGTGGTTTCAACAAGATGGGGCAACGTCTCACATAGCCCAGACTGTTATGACAGAGTTGCGACGAAAATTTCCCAATAAACTGATTTCAAGAAACTCCGAATTTCGTTGGCCCCCCAGGTCGCCTGACCTTACTGCACCTGACTTTTTCTTGTGGGGTTTATGTAAACAAGAAGTTTATAAAACAAAGCCAACAAATTTGGATGAACTAAAACAATCCATTCGGGCAACAATTGCGGCTATTCCTGTCGCAACTCTCAAAGCAGCAATGAACAACTTTTTACTAAGATGCCGCACTTGTGTCAACGAGCATGGGGGGCATTTAAATTCAATTATTTTTAAAACTAGTTAAGCTACATTTAATAAAATTTAATGACCTTCAACTTGAAAAAAAAAATAAATGAATTCCATACACTAAAAAAAAAGTTATTTGAGTTTCTTAATGTAGCAAAATTCATCAGCCACCCTGTATTTATAAAAAGTGAACCGTTCAGATTCATGAGGTTGTAACTTCGAATAATTAAAAAAAAAAGTGTATGCAAATCAGTCAAATAGTTTTTGATAAATAATGATCACTGCGACGGTAATTTTCAAAAAACACAACTTCGAGATAATCGCGCCTGAAGTTTGGGTGCACTTGATTTATGGATAATTCCAAGAAATGTCGCGTGCTTCCACGGTCTGTAACTTTCGTTCTAGTGCTCCGATCTTTATCATTTTTTGAATTTATATTTTTATGATGATGTACTTTTAGAATATGCTATAAATACATTTTCGATTTTTTAGTCCAACACAAGGTATATAACCCCTTAAATTATTATCTCTTCACTTTCAAGCCTTAGCCTTTTTCTTTTCATTTTAGTTTTCTCAAGCGTATTGTGGGTATATGGAGCATTCCATGGTTCGTACGGGACAGATCGTACGAATTTTTACAGTTTACAACCTTAATTATAGACAAACCATAACCTTTTAAAACGAGTTATTTAGTGCACTAATACTGCGTGGTAGTTTTCTAAACGAAACCTATAAACGTGCTTTAAAATATTCGCATATCTTTGCAAAATCAAAAAAAAATTATATGTTCGTACGGGACAGCTCCAGTCTACCACTACTCTGAGTTATAGTGAATTAAGTGAAATTTCAGCGAAACTAATAATATTAACAAGAAAACGAAAATGGCATTTGATTGTGATTGTATTAGAGTTTATTAACACAACACAAACATTTAAAACATATTTAGTTTAAATGACTTATAGTGTAAAAATGAAAATGTTCGTACGGGACAAATTGTGTTCGTACGGGACGCGTACGAAATTAAGCTCTTAAATTTTGATTTTAACGTTCTCTAAAGGGAAAATTTGATGCTGTTATTATTTTGAGCATGGCTTTTACATGTAACTTCGCGCCCATTTGCTAGTATTTCGTGAAATTTGGATATTCCGGGTATAGGCTTGGACGATTCCCAGGGACGAACATCCCGAATTTTGTCAGCTATTTCGGATGCAGAAATATAAAAAATGGATGTTGAAGGAACTAATGTGGCAGCAACTTTTGCGAAATCATTCGCGTTTTGGATTACAGTATTGCTTCCTTGGCTACGGGCTTTTTGATTAACAAGTCTTTTTATATTGCCACCGACTCTGTCTACAACTCCCTTACCATGGGAAATGGCAAAATACTTCCATTCAAATTGTTTGCTATATCTTTCAGAGAGATATACCAATAACGAGACCATATAACGATTTTTGAATTCAGAAGAAGGACCATCACTCCATATAACTTCTTTAATTCTTTCGCCATGATCTGCTGCAAAAATTTTATCATACAAATATGTCACGAAGGCGAATATACTGTCTTTATCTTTTTGCTTTGTATCAGAGCATATCACAAAAGTTTTACATTGTGCCATGAGAAATGAAGCAGCGGTAAAAGGATTAACACTTTCCCTGCTCCATAAAGCAGACTGCACCTCGTTTTGATATGCGCAAGAATAAGACATAGCGAAATCAATTTGAAGTATTCTTGCATGTTCATTATTTTTAGCGCTTTGGAATGCTTGTGCTTGTACTTTTTTTATATTTATGTGATACATGACATATGGTAAGTCGGATATAAGGTTTCCGTGAAACTCTCCACAACTGATTTCTTCTGTCTTCAGTTTTACTCGTTGATCGTCTCCTTTTTTCGATTATATTTTTTCCTGAGTCATAAGGTATTACTATTTTACTTCCATTTTTACATGTATCGCACACATTTCTCCAACAGCTTGAATCAAGGGCCGTATCACAAAGAATGTTGCTCCAGTAGGAGCTATTGTAGCTTATTTTCAAACACTTCAATTTTAGAATAAAATTCTCGTGAATCATACGTTTGCACTGTTCTGATGGCGTGTCTTTTAATAACAAAACATTTTTCGGTCGTAGTGCACAAAATCTAGAAAACTCTATTTTTATGTTCGGAAGCTCTTCTCTAAATATATAAAAGGCTTCTTTTAAAAATAAAATGAGGTAGGGCTTTTGTAATGTAAGTTTTTTACCGTTAGTCCAACAGACCATTGTGTCGTTCATGCCCGGGCATGTATAAACAATGTCTGGACGAAAGTAAAAATCTTTCACCATTTTGGTGGTTTCGTCATCGTTAATTGGTTCATTTATAGATTTATTCCTAACGTTATCAATACCAAGTCCAAGTTTTTTGCCATACCCGCTACAACAGCCTTTTGTTTAGTGGGTGAACTGGGTAGACTTCGCATACATTTCTGTACAGCCCAGGCATACCTTTGCTTACATTTGTATGGAAAACATTCAGATTCGTAATCACCAACAATATTTGAACCAGCCTCCCTGTCTTGGGTTTGGATCAACTTTCTTTCTTTTTCGTTGTTTTTGAAATCTGAACCTTTTTTTCGTTTCTCGTCTCTCCATTTTTTATAACGTGACACGCTATGGTTGTTATTATTTTCACTAATTTTCTCCATTTTTTAGTTAAAAGAAAAATTTATATGCCGTGTTCGTACGGGACAAAATTTCATGACTGAATATTGAACTTATTTGCGATGCAAACTGAAATCAATGCTTTACAAGTAAAAAGAGCACCAGAAGTTTGCTTTAAATGTAAAATAATCGAAACAAATAAGTTACTCGGATGAGCACAAAAATAACTGTACAGTGTTAAGTGCGTTCGTACGGGACATCATCGAACCATTTTTTTAAAAGAGCATATCTGCGTTGTTCATAAATAAACTTTTTTTTTTAATATTACGTTTCAAAATGTAAAAGTTTGTTCTTTTAACACCAATTATCAGTTTCACGCTATATGTCACACATAATGAGAACTAAGCGCTTAAACTTGACCAAATTTCGATAGAAGGAAATAAAATTTTTATGAGTTGTTTTTGTTGTTAAAAAAAGATACTTCAAACTGAGGTCAAGTAAAAGGTCGATGTTTATAATGAAGATTCATATATTTTAAATACATTAACACTAATATAATCATCCGGAAATGTAATTTGTTCGGCGGTCGAAATTTACCATTTTCCATGGAATGCTCCATATGCAAATCTATTTTCAATGAACTCTTCACTGCTATAACTTTTTTTCTAGGTATTCCTAATAAAGTAGTTTTGACTACGTTTGGCTTCAACTGCTTCAGGGCGTCCGGCAACAGTAGAAAATTCAAACAGTTTATAATTTTTCGTTTGAAGGATGTCACAGTACTCGTACGTTATTTATTTATTTTATTTATTAATTTCAAGAAGTCAAGAAAACATAATTTCCGACTGACTACTTAAACTAAAGAATAATGAAAAAAGATAAATAATTCAATTACACACTTACATCTAACTAACTAAAAGATAGAGTACAGAAAAGTACTAAAAGACAGTAAAAGTACTAAAAGACAGTAAAAAAAAATTCTTTCTTAGATAATAAGAAATCAAGAAAGTTAGAACAAGCATTGGAGCATAATATGTATTGAACTTTTTATCTGCAAGGCATTTTCCCCTATTGATTCGTTGTTCAAGTAGACACCCTCGCGCGCGCAGCCATTTATCCTGTCTTATTTAAATAGAAAAATTCTGTGAGGTGTAAGAAATTTAGTACTTTGAAGCAGATCGATCTCGCCTCGAATAACATTGAAAACAAACGAGAGCGGAAGAATCGATCTTCTACTTTCTAAAGACTTCAAGTTGGCCAATAGCAAACGTGAGTAAGATGGGATAGGTCAGAAACTTCTGCTGAGCCTAGTGCAAATTTCAGAGACGCCTTTTACACACGTCTGATTCTGTCGATTAAAAAATCAAACAAACGCGGCAAATTCCAACCTAATTAAGGGCTCGGTAAAGTTATAGTTACTCCGTTGTACAACGCCTAAGATGGAATATGAGTTAAATAAGATACAATTAATGTGACCGTTACGCACCTAAATCTTAAGATTCTTGAACAAATTGAAGTACTATATTATTAATGCTATAAAAAGTGTGAAAGACAATAGGGGTTTTGGAAAAAGTGACATGAGAGTATTTTTTTTATATTTATTTAAAGAAAGTTGAGATTTTCCAACCCACATAACAAATTTTTCTATTGGGTTAAGGAATAAGGTCGTAGCGTTTTTACAGAAGACTTTTATTCAAACAAAAAACAATAATTATATGAATAAGTTAATCAATTATATATTCGCTGTTGCTGTCTACAACCTATTCCCACCTCTCAACCAATTTGTTGATGCCGTTGCGCCAAAAAGCGCCTGTTCTGGTGTCAAAGAAGTTGTTGAGCCAATTTTCAAAATCCTCTTTGTTATCGAAGGTAACGCGCTTCATATGGTTTGACAGGGAGCGGAAAAGATGGTAATCGATCGGTTTAAGGCCTGTAGAACACGGCGGATGCTGACGGACCGTCCATTCGAGCTCTTGGAATACGGATTTGACGACTTGTGCAACATAGGACCTGGCGCTATCGTGAAGGAGTATGGTTTGACCATGTCGATCAGGTCTTTTCAGTCAAATAACCTCACGCACGCGGTGTAGCTGGGCAATGTAGAACTCCTTATTGAACGTGGCATTCTTTTCGAGCAGCATGCGCTATCCCCTCCTAGTTCCACTAAACACATACCATGATTTTCTTTGCATGGGGATCCGGCTTGGCTCTTAGCTTTGGCGTATCTCATATCTCCTGAAACCACCTACTCCTTTCTTTGCTTCATATTGATGTACAGGCTCCATTTCTCATCTCCCGTGACGATTCGGTACAAAAAGCACTGTTTATTACCGCGTGTTGCTTGATGGCGCGCAAGATGTTAAGAAGAAATTTGAAGCGACTGTTTCTGTTTTTTTTTCGTTGAGCTCGTGAGGTACCCAGTCTTCCAATTTTTCGAGAAATCCAACTGAATGAAGGTGGTTGCGAATCGTTTTATAATCGCAGTTCATGTTTTCTGCCGATCCACAACCGGTTTGGTGACTGTTTTCCTTCAAAAGTGATTTGAAACGTTCTTCATCGAACTCAGAATACCTTCCGCTGCGGGACGTGGGATCGACGTCAAAGTCATGTGAACTTTGCAAACCATTTCCGTGCTGCAGACTTTCCTAGACGTCGCAAATGGCCCGGGCTGCTTCGGTAATTTCCGACAGCCTTTTGACCTCGATGAATAGCAAAGAAGAGCAGGATTCTAAGCCTCAAAACTAATAAAAAATTAAATAACTCGAAAATATAATTAACATAGATTTGTAGAACAGAAAGAGTTCAGCCAAATAGCAAAGAAATCGTTGCAAAATAAAGGAAAATATAAAAAGGCTACGAACTTATTGTCGAACCCTATATTTTCCAATTTAGTCTCACGTAAAAATTTAAAATTTTAAATTAGTTTTTATATTTTTATGTAGACACTTTGCTTTTACATGCTGCCAAACATCAAAAAATATTATTGTGGTGGAAGAATTTTAAGAACGATTCGGCCCTACCTTATTTTTATCATGCAATAAAGTACCTTTTTCCGAATTTTAATAATTTTCCTTATTCTTTATTTCCTTCCTGGAAATATACTGTGAAACATTTCTTATTGCTTCCGCCGCTCCTCTGACCGGGATAGGATAAGTCTTAGGTGGCCAAGTTTAAAATTTCTTATTCAACTTCAAAGTTCTGAATGTTTACTTTGTAAAGTTTTCTCTCTCCCCGCTCTCATATCTGTAATCTGCTCATAACAACTGTTATTATCATTGATCAACAATTTGTTTTTCTACCTAGCAAAGATTTACGCATTAACTTAATAAACATAAAGCCTAAATACATACATACACTTACATACCGGTACACATACATGTACAAGCATATATAATATTCACAAATGTTTTCTACTACCACCCTTGGGGGCAACACAGCCATATACAACGCATACATACATGTACATATATACATACATACATATGTATGTACACACCTTGTATTTGGATATTAAATCAAAATTTTATTGCTTCTAAATGCTTTCAATGCCAACATTATCATTAGCACGGCAATTAAGCGGCCACATATCTCTGCCTAAAAACAAACTATTCCTCTGTGAACTGTGGCGTTAATGTCGCAATTGCGCAGTGGTAGGGCAGTGCGTTTTGTGTAACAGTTCCATTTGTAACTAAATTTTTTTGTCACATTCATGGCACTCATCAAAATATTTGTAATGTGGATTAGAACATTTCTATTTGCTACTTTATTTTTGAGATTAAAAACGTATTTACACACAAACGTACACGGATGTGAGTAATTAGGCCTACACTGCTTGGGCTAAGAGTATTTTGCCGTTCGCGAGCGCTTGCCTAAATTTGAAGAATTTTTATCTAAGTTTTTCTATAGTAACTTTTGTGTCTAAAACTACGAAAAGTTACAATAATAAATATTACTTTTTGGCCTAGTGCATGTCTCATTCTGCCTTTGTAATGTTGTGGGTGAACGCTATCGTGGCATAATAACAAACTTTTATTGCAAGCATTTGAAGACGTGGATAAGCACAAAAAGTGGTTTCAACAGTGCGGTGCACGTTCCAACCCAGCCAACCATTATTTCGTGTAAAAAGAAATTCAAATGGCAACGACATTTTGTGATTTGACACCTTTGTACTTTTTCCTCTGAGGCTACGAAAAAATTATGATATATGCCAGAAAGCTCGAGTTGATTTCAAGGCTAAATAACGAAATCATATACTTTAAATGGTATACAGCCTAAATACAGCTATGGAAAAGTTTGATAAGGCCATCCTAGGCTGTCAGAGGGCTCATGGTGGGCACTTAACCACTTGACGCTCGGGCTTTTTTTTTTTACAAAAAGAATTCGCAGAGAATTTAAGCTGTAGCTTAAGTTTTACAGTTAAGAGTGCCGCTATTCCCGGCGCAAGTTTCAACAAACGAAATTTATTTTCTGTATGTGAGAGTTCGTAGAGTGAGTTTGATATTAAGCGGTTAAGGGTAGTCAGTGGCCCGAAAAAATTATGATTTTCAATCATTTTTTTTTTGCTTGTCAATTATTTTATTTTACAAAAATAAAAGCATAGCATTAATACATATTTCCATTTGACCTTATCAAAATTTCAACAAAAAAAAATTAATAATTGCAAAAGTTATCGCTGTTTGTGTGGAGCTCGTATCACTAGAAGTCCCTTGCGGTGATCATCACAAGTCCTTGGAGATTCATCTAAATCAACCGGACAAGAGAAATTAGTTCTATTAATAGATCGTTTGCCTGATCGAAGCTTTTTTTTTTAAATTAACAATATGGGGGCTTCAGGAAATATTTTTGAAATTTTCGAGAAAAAAACCGACAATTAATTCTTAAACAAAATCTAAATTTTTGAAAAAACAAATCCTTCGATCAGACACGAGTTTTTTATGTTTTTCAAAATCAGCATCAATTTTATTGAAATCTACCAAGCGGTGTTAAGTTACAGTAATCACCAGTTCAAAAAACATGGCTTTGAGAAAAACGCATTTAAAGTTTTGCTATCGAGTTCCGGAGCGCCCGAGCGTCCTCTGTTAATTGTTGAATAACTCGAAAAGTATTTGTCGGATTCACTTCAAATTTTCACACAATATTTTTAAAATGTTATAGTTTAAGAAAATGCAAAAAACAATATCCAATTTTTTGAAAATTCTGTCTACCCCTAACCTCTTAAACAATATTAAATTCTATGTACGCTTGCTGTTTTAACCATGACAACACTTCGATAGGAAAACAGGAGTTAAAAAGCATGAGGATTTCACAAAAGGAACGTTCCATGATACAATACCTGAAATTGTACATTTAAGGTGGTCTAGAAATTTCGCAAAATCGATTTTTTGTTTTTTCGATATTTCGAAAGCAGAGTATTTTAAGAATGTACTGTAAAATTTTCATTCGAAAATTCCCAATATTATTGCTTCTACAGCCCATTAACTAGGTAGAGAGCGATCCGCGCGCTCCTGTACCTCAAACTTTAAAAACTCATTTATCTCGAAACGACTTTTGTCGGCTTGGTGTTGTCAAAACAAATTCTAATTGTTGTTCACAACATCAATGGCTATCACCCGTACTAGAATTATATTATTATTTCAATTATTTCGTATTTTTTTTTATTAAAACCTGAAAATAACCGATTTTTAGGGAGTAAAATTCAAAACCGCGACATTTCATCAAATTTTTTTTATTTTTTTTTTATTCTAGTACGGGACATAGCTACAGTCACACTGATTATTGTAATATTTTTTTGGTTTTTGTGTTTCAGATAAATAGAAGAGCGGCCGCCGTAGCCGAATGGGTTGGTGCGTGATTACCATTCGGAATTCACTGAGAGGTCGTTGGTTCGAATTTCGGTGAAAGCAAAATTAATAAAAACATTTTTTCTAATAGCGGTCACCCCTCGGCAGGCAAAGGCAAACCTCCGAGTGTATTTCTGCCATGAAAAAGCTCCTCATAAAAATATCTGCCGTTCGGAGTCGGCTTGAAACTGTAGGTCCCTCCATTTGTGGAACAACATCAAAACGCACACCACAAATAGGAGGAGGAGCTCGGCCAAACACCTAACAGAAGTGTACGCGCCAATTATTTATTTTTTTTAATATGGACAACACCGTCCAGGTGCAATTTTTCGGGAAGGTCAATTTCAACGCCATTTTTAAAATTATTAAAATTAAAGAATTCATTTTTTTTTCATTTTTGTATGTGAAAGCAGTTAAATAAAAAGCGTTAAAAATTTAGATATAGTTTTTAATTTTTTTATTGTAAAAAAAAAATGGTTTTCGGTTTCAAAATTTATAACGCAAGGTTGTTCTAAATAAGCTCTCAGCCGCCCAAAAGAAAATTTTCAAATACCATTATCTCGAAAACTGAGGCCAATCTGATAAAACGGAGGATTCCATTAAATTTGGAAGGCCTCAATTAAGTAAAAATATCGATCAAAACTATTGCCAAAATTTCGTTATTCTTTGGGACTACTCGGTATATCAAAGTAAAAAGTATCCATTTGACAATCATCAATAAGCAAACACATCAATGATATTGAAAACATAATCGCACTTTCGCTATGTATTCTTTTTAAGACACAGGTAAAGGAAAAAAGAAATGAATGGTTTGAAGGCAAAGCCCCTGCTACCATCAACCTAAAATATTAATTAGCTCGCGTTCTTCTTACCTTTCACATTACTATTGACAGTTTTAATTTTCATCTACTAAGACATTCTTCTACTAAGGAACATACCGACTGCCTTGGTTAATCAATTAAATTGTGTACCAGATTTGAATTCAGGAAAAGAAAATTTCCCACTTCTAGAAAAAATCGCTCATCAGGAAAAGTTAATTAAAACCTGCTGTGCGCATATTCTTTTATACAGAGATCAAAACTATTGCCCAGATTATACAGAGAGACATATTGTAAGTGCTTGAGACTATGCGAATTTTATAGTAAAAAAAAATTAATATCGACTTGTAAAGATAGCGCCACACAAATACATCTGCATACAAGATATATAAGCACTTATGTATATATAAGTAAATGGTGCATGTGGAAATAAATATACGCACACATTTAATGGCGCATCATTGCGAAAATAAAAATGAATGCTGTGATAATTTGCATTTTTGCTGAAATTTATGATTATTGCCACGATTTATCTTCGCTGCTTGATATCCGCCTACCGTCGCCGCCTGCTTTCTTATGCCAGTTTTACTAATTTATCTATTTGCGTTTAAGAAAATTGCTCTAGACTGCGCTAAGTTGGATTAAGCGTAAAAAATTAAATGTATATCGGACTTTAAAATATTTATAAATTTAATGCTAAATTCGAATTCAGAAATATTTATGCGTGCACAAGCCCATGCGCATATAACGGCCGACATAGCAAAGTGTGCCGGTGAGCGGCATGTCGTCTCTCAAGGTTGTGTGTTTATTGCCGTGGAAGGTGAAATACTGGTGTCTTAGAAGTATCCTCCCACAGCAGCCGCCGCTATGAGTTCATTTTTGCCATTTAAAATGTGTTCCATAAAAATCATTTATCGTTCGAGAGTGGCATGCGAAAACGCCATTTTTTTCAAAAATAATTATCGGAAATTTCCATGCATATTGAAGGATAGGGTTTTAAACGGACATTTTTAATATTAAAATAAAAAATAGTTTGCATAAAAAAATATTATTTTTATTTCAATTTCAGTGAATTTTTATTATTATTTTTTTACCCACCATATCCTTGAACATTTTTTCAAAACAAAATCTTGAAAGCAGAGAGAAAATATAAATTTTATACACGTGTGGATTTGCTTACGATTTTAACTTCATTTATTTCGTTGCCAGGCGAACATAGACTGCGGCATTTATTTGTGTGTGAAAAGTAGGGTGGAGAAAAAGAGGAAAAAATTCGTTCAATTCGGAAGCAGGACTGGCTTAAAAGGAGAAATTAATGCTCTATATAAATTTTGTTCACACTTCCTGCATTAGCGTTTTTATCTATTTCTTTATATCTTCTAATAAAATTTGCCACGACTTTAATTTCACAAATGCCAATTGAAAGAAAATGAAATACCAGATTTTATTGAATTACTTAAAAAACTTCGTAATGCGTGGAAAATTGTCTTTTCTGTAGGCATTCTTGTTTGGAAATTCATCATTGAATTCAAAACTTATGTGAAGTGGTTAGGGGTAGTCAGAGGCCCGAAAAAATGATGATTTTCGACAGTCCAAAAATCCTTCAAACAGGCACCAGTTTTTATATTTTTCAAAAATAGTATAAATTTTATTGAAATCTACCAAGCGGCTTTTAAGTTACAGTGATCACCAGTTCAAACAACATAGTTTTGAGAAGAACGCATTTAAAGTTTTTGTTTTTGTTTATTTTTGCCCGAGCACCCTTTATTAATTGTTGAATAGCTCGAAAAGTATTTCTCTCTATTACATTTTAAGAAAATGCATACAAAATTCACTTTTTGAAAATTCTGACTACCCCTAATTCCATAAGCAAATGCTCATAGTTCCACTGCTTCTATTCGGTTTCTTATAGCTATCGCTCGCTTGAAAGATAGTAATTTGTATTAAAAGTTAAAAAAAAAAATGCGCATTCGCCTGTCTACAGACGTCCATTTACAAGGTGGCGCAAGATTTGTCACCCTCTCGGAAGATGTATTTTTGCAACTGACGTCGTACGTCATTCATATTTCACAGTTGTGAACTGAACCATTTCTTTAGCGTCTAAGTTGAAATAAAGATTTCCATCGCTCAAAAACATTTTTTGTTTATTTAGTAAAAAAGCGAATCGAAAAAAAAAATTGGATGATTAATTTTGCGCCACCTTATAGTGAGGGATCTAGTAACAACAGTGCGGAGTCGTTGAAATAATCCTGCCAACAGTTTTTTTCATGCAATTTTAAGCTGTTCACCTGTAATATAAAAAGTTAATTTATGTAGATGCTACATTCCTGCTGGTTCCAGCAGTCGAGACATACAAAATTGTGAGAGGGGAATCAGGAAGTAGAAACACATCATCATCTTCATGCATAGCACTACAGCTCGGTGTGAGGCTTAGCTTCCTTCATAATTTTTTTCTTTCAATGCGTATCTGGGTCTATTGCCATACTACGGTGGTTGGTCGCTCCTATGCTTCTTCTTCATCTTCAACTGCGTCTAACCATATTTTCCGCGATCGCCCTCTTCGCTTTTCTCCATATATACGTGCATCTAGAACTCTGCGAGGTATTCTTCCATCTCGCATCCTACAACGTGTCCTAGCCATCAAGTGCGCTGCGATCAAACCGCACGACCTTTTCACCGTGTAGGAATTCCTCTAGCTCGCTGTTATATCTGATGCGATAGAGATCATTTTTTTCTCTTACTGGACCCAGTATTCTTCTCAATACTCTTCTTTCCAATATGCTTAATTGTGTCTGCTTTCAGTGGCCACCTTTCACATCCATATGTTGCCACTGGTCGAAGCAGAGTTTTATATATTTTGATTTTCGTCCTTCTACTCAAAACCTTGTTTTCTAACAGTTTAACGTTGGCAAACTATTTTCTGTTTGCAGCTTGCACACGCTCTTGGATAGCAATCGTTGTACCATCCGTTCTAGTGAGAAGCAGTCCTAGGTATTTAATTTGATTCCCTCTTTTAAATTTATGACTACCAGCTATAAGGTTTGGCGCTTTTCTCAACATGTTGAGGCTTGCGAGGTATTTTATTTTGTTTTTATTGATTTTAATCCAAGGAATTTTGCTTTTATTTGGAGTGCTTGGAATACTTATTTTAGAACACTCATTTTTCTCGCTAGGAAGAACAGTTTATCAGCAAATCGATATATTTGCGAAGTTTTGGTGAATATAGTCTCTGATGGATCAACATCTTTAATTACATAGTTTAGGATTTGATTGAGCACAGGCGGAGGCAACGCATCTCCTTGCTTCACTGCTGTTTCAACTGTGAATAAATCAGACGCTTTGCCTTGTCTCTCCTTGCATGCACGTATTCAATTTTGTCTCTTTCAATACTATCGAACACTTTCAGAAAATCCATAAAGAGAGAATGCAGTTTGATTTTATACTCATCAAACTTTTCCAAAATTTGGCAAACTATAAGTACAAAACTTTGATCGGCCATCGACCATTCACTCCTAAAACCACATTGATGCTCGCCTAATATAAATAATTTTTTCGCGTACCCATTTAATCTCTGGTGCAGAACGTTCGTCAAGATTTTATTTTATTTTTCCTTGTTCACTCCGCTCGAGAGCATAGGGCCTCGACAAGACTCTTCCATCGTACTCGGATCTGGGCTGTTGTTTTTGCACCATCCCATGAGAAGTCGACATATGCTAGTTCGCGCAACATTGACCTTCTCCAAGTGGTTTTTGGTCGACGGCGACCTCTGCTCCCTTGCGGGTTCCCGTCTAGTGCCATTCTAGTGCCTATCCATGACCACTTTCGGCGTTTCATTTGCCTAAGAATGGGTTTTTCGTGGGTTAATCCCACAGTGCGTCGTTACTGATGGTGTTTGGCCAGAATATTCTGCAGAAGATGCGGAGGATTTTATACGCTGTATTTTATAATGGAGTTACGGGATAATTGTTGCAGTCGCGCCTGCTATCTTTCTTATAGATTGGTACAATTATGCGAGTTTGCCTTTCTCTTAGTATCATACAATACCAGATTTCCATATATATTTTGTAAGACTTAATAAGGCGTTTTGTAGTTCCGTTGATACATTTTTTATGAGCTCGGCAGTTATGCCAACAACTATTTGTCCCACCTGATTTCCAATTTCTTAACTTTTTGATCGCCAGGTTAATTTCATCAACTGAGAGTGATTGAACCAAAACTCGCAACGCTCAATCTTTTTTTACATTGTTTATAAAAAAAGTGCATATAAACACTTCAAGAAATTTCAAATCGATTGGGTCAAAATTGATGAAGTTATAAGTAATTGAGCGTCCATTGCTCCAGGCCGGGTTTCTATACCTGCTCCACTTTAAAGCGATTTTAAGAAATTTTGGATCAATCGTTTTTTGAAGTTTGATTGGACCAATCGTTATGAAATGTTGGACAGTATTTCCCAGGGACCCTAATCATTATGAGTTTTATCAAAAAACTTAATAGTTCCTTATCTTAACAAAACCTGTGTACTGCAGTACGGATAGTACGAACGCAAACATTGTTTTTTAGCTGCTAATATTTTGCCTGACCGAGAGTAGGCCGAGAGCGAACTGGCTTGCATCGAATGCACTGTTTCGATAACTTCGTCGATTTCGCCCACCCGAGGGATACAAGTTACCCATTTTATATTATATTTATTTCGTTAATAAAAAAATGTTTGAAAATATTCACAGCTACAACAAATTTTACACAGACATTCACTTGTATCTTGACGCAAGCATATATTTTTATTAGCTTGTGTGTATATAAAAAAATCCAAATGCGAAGGAAAAAACCTGAACGAAAGCATAGTAATCACTCATGACGGGATTAGCGGTGACAAATGAAGATTTCTGGGAACACCAGCGTTGCTAGCGCACGACGCCAAATGTTAAATATAAAGTCATTATCAGCATTAATAATTACTTAGAGCATAAATAAGTTATAGTGAAGTAAGTCACACCCTGCGACTCCACATGTTTTATGCAGGAGGTGGGAACCATACCCGCATTTTACGACCCAACATCTGTGCGTGCGTCCTTACTGTTCGTGCGTTCATAGACATGCCAATTTATGTACAAATATGTATGTGAAGAGAGGGCTAATCATTTGTTCCGCAGCCCAGAAGTATGAACGTAAATACATTTCCATTTCTCACTGTCACTTCAGACGAGGCGTCCCTACCATATTATTACACTGTGCAGCAGTCAAAAAGGGACACGAACGCCGTACAGAAATTATGGAAAAAGAAGAAGGATAGAATATTGTGTACCACTCGCCATTATGCCCCTAAATGTCACACATTTTTTTTAAGTGTGTTGAAGTTTTGCTAATTTGCTGTGAAGTTGATCCGAGCTTTTTGAAAAAACTTATACAAAACCGCATTTAAAATTAATTCTTTTTTCAAATTTACTCATTTAATAATATGAAAAATGCAATATTTCTTGCAGACTATGAAAAATAGAATTAATGAAGATTGGAGGGCTGAAGCTTGGATTAATTAATGCATTTATAATAATGGTTTATGTTTTGCCATCGTTGTAACATTTGTTGTCGATTTGCTTTGTTAGTTGCGTTTTTTAGGTCGACCTTGTTAAAACTGTATTTTGTGTGTAACGGCGACTTAGTGGCAAGTTTTGCTGCTGCGTCTGCTAAGGTGTTTCCACGTATTCCAATATGGCTAGGGATCCAAAACAACTTTATTTTTTCAGGGTTTGATATTAGCGTATTTCTGATTTGAGATATCAATATATCGTTGTTGTTTATATTTTTTATTGAAGTCATAGTTGATAGTGAGTCACTGCAGATAAGCCATTTTCCTCCGTTTTTTCTGCTATATTACAGGCGTTATAGATGGCAGTTGATTCGGCTATGAAAACGGATGCATAATATGGTAATAAGGCGGAAGATAGTGTTGCATTTTCGTTAACAATGCTGAAGGCGAGTAGATCTTCATTTTTCATTTCATTTGGTGGCCGCCGTAGCCGAATGGGTTGGTGCGTGATTACTATTCGGAATTCACAGAGAGGTCGTTGGTTCGAATCTCGGTGAAAGGAAAATTAATAAAAACATTTTTCTAATAGCGGTCGCCCCTCGGCAGGCAATGGCAAACCTCCGAGTGTATTTCTGCCATGAAAAAGCTCCTCATAAAAATATCTGCCGTTCGGAGTTGGTTTGAAACTGTAGGTCCCTCCATTTGTGGAACAACACCAAGACGCACACCACAAATAGGAGGAGGAGCTCGGCCAAACACCTAACAGAAGTGTACGCGCCAATTATTATTATTTTTTTATTTAGTATATAGTGCGGACCCATTATGGTAATTGTTGCGTATGCGTTGAAAGTTTTGCAGAAATACGGGCACCGGAGTTATTTCTTTTTTATATTGTGTTAACTGTAGTAGAATGCTGTTCGTCGGTAGTATCCATGGAGGATTCTTTATGTTGGAGGTGATATTGTTTTCCAACGCTATCTCTATTAGCCTTCCTATTGCTGGTTTCTTACGTGATTTTCGTTTTCGTTTCAGCCTGTTTTTTACTATCGATTTTAAGGCAGTGTCATCATTTTGTGTTAGTTTGATTGCCGTTCGTCCGGATATATAACTGATTCTATCTTTTATTAGCGGAAATCCCGCTTCGGCGAGAATGTTGAGGATGGGAGTGGTGCGAAACGCGCCTAACGCCAGACGAATCGCAGAATGGTATATACATAGATGAAATTTTTGAAAGATTTGTTTGTGATGTAGCACCGTATAGAGATAATCCATAATCGATTTTCGAGAGAATGGTAGCTCTCACAATATTAAGTAGTGCATTTGTATTACTTTCAAGTTTGATGTTGCTTAAACATTTTATTATAATATATTAAGTCTGTTTTGTAGTGATTTGTGCAAATACATAGTTAGTGTGATCATTCCAGTTGTATTTGTTGTTAAGAAATATACCTAATATTTTAAGTGATGTAACATTTTTTATGTGTGTATCTTCATTGTGATTGTAATTCATTACTTTTCAATTTTTAAATAAATAAAAAAAAAAAAAAAAAAAAAAAAAAAAAAAAAAAGATTTAATGAAGAAAAATGAAAAATTTTTTCCAAGTCTACAAAGAGTCTAGAGAATACTTAGAAAACTGGTTAAAAAATTCATTTAGTAACATTTTGAAGTAGTACTTTACGGAAGAAAACTCTAGGCCAATATGAGCATATTAAAATGTCTCAAGGTAATTAGTTCTAACCATCCTTAACCAGAAATCATCATGGTTTTGAAAGCTTCGCTGAAGAATATTGTAATTAATTTTCTCAAGTAGGGATGGAATTCAATTATCGCATTTATCAAATCAAAAACGAAAGTGAATTGTCTTTCTAGATTTAGTGTTTTTAGATTAATGAACAAGCACCGAGTTTTATACAAAAGAATTGTATGAGTGAAATGCAAAGAACCCAAAGCATAAAAACTTTATGGACACGTTCAAGTCCACTAACATGACAAGCATAATAAGGTCTCTGGCATACTTCGAACGCACAAGAGAGGTGTGATATAACCGCTTCGATTAAGACCTCCAAACTTATTTTAGTTGCAAAAATTTAATTTTTTTTTTTTCATTTTTAGAACTTCTTGAAGAAATGCTATGCATTTGTAGATTTTTGCCAGCCATAGTGACTTGTGGAACCGCCAAGATCTGCTATTATAAAATACAAATATGAACTTGCACATATTTACATATGCATGTGTATGTGTGTGTGTAGATGACGCAAAATATCTGCTGCGGCGTTGAAAATTATTGTCGTGCGCATTTGTTTGTTATTTTAGAGCTCCGTACAGTAAATGTGCGGAGGGATGGGAGCACCACTGACATACGAGTCTGTGATTTGTTACGTTCACACTAAAATTTACTTAATGACGCCTTTTATTTGCTACTCAAATGGAGCTTTGACTTCACCAGCTATTTAGTTACCTATTCGTGTGATCAAAAGTGTTTCGCTTGTTTGCTCCACTGACAGACGACGACTCTATTTTCGACGGTCATAATTGAAAAGTAAACTTATAGTCTACGAACATTCATTCTGTGGTCATGTGCATATGTAGATATATACAGATGTAGATAGATAGGTGGATAGGTGGAGTAAATATGTACGCAGATATGGTCTGACGTAGGGTGACATTGGCGTAGGCGTTCAACACGTATTAGTACAAGTAAGTGGATACGTCGTAGTTTTGTGCACAAATGGTTTTATTTGCATCAACTGAAAGCTTAGGGTCACATGCGTAGAGATTAAAGCATATTTTTTGGATTTCACAGGGGGAAATTCTTACTTATTCCGGCATACACCAGTTAGAACGATGTTGCGTATTTTAGATTGAACGTCAGCTGTTTGCATTCACAATAAATCTACTCAGGCGGACATGCAGGGGAGAGCTTATGGAGCTACTAAACTGTGTAGTGTGAACTGCTGTGTGGTGCTCTGAGCCATTCGGTAGTGAAGAGGCCGCTTAGGTGTCGGCATTAACTTCTATTCAGAATAAGTCAATTGAAACATTCGAAGTACATAAATGATGGGTGAGAATTACACCGCGCAAACATCAGTTACATTAGGATTTCCAAGAATACTTTTACAAGGCAGTTGTTATCGAACGAGATTAATAAAATACTGCTTCCTTTTCTACTTCATTGATAGCGTTTGGCTTGCACTTTCATCGAGTTATGATCTGCACTAAATGTGTAATAACGGATGCAACCTAGCAGCTCTAATGACTGGCGGTAGCTAGTCGACGATGGAGTTGACTCACTTAAGTACAACTACTAGGAAACTGTTAGAATTATCATCGAACAATACGCAGAGTTCAGAGCTGACCTTAATTTGATGTTCTTCGATTTTGAAAAAGCTTTTGACAGCGTGCATAAAAACTACCTGTGGGTTGCTGAACGCCGTCGAGGCAAAATCATTTCAATGTTGTTATTGATTGAATTAAAACAACTTATGATAGCGCTAGATACCGTGTGTTTCACAAGGATAAGCTATAGGAACCATTCAAAATTCGAAGCGGAGTTCGCCAGGAATGCATTCTATCGCCCGTGTTATTCCTCCTAGTAATAGGAGACGTCCGCGAAACGGCCTTGAGCTCTCTTCACAACTGCGGTCTTAAATGACCAGCACGCTAGAAGACATCGACTATACTGACAATATACCCTATGATCCGAAAGTAGCGGAAATGTTTATATAAAACAAAACAGAGTTAAATTTCAGGCACATTTTTTTATCTCCTTCTAAAGCACCATACACGTGCCAACGTTTAACCCATCCATGCACCCTAGGTAGGCCGACTAAGAGATGGCCTTCAGCTCCTTCGTTGCATTCTCTTTGATCTCCTCTATCGACTGAAATCTCCTTCCACGAAGTGGAAACAAAAAAAGTCACACGGGGCCATATCGGGTGAATACGGTGCTTGCACGATGGCATTTACTTGGTGTTTGGTCAAATAGTCCAGCACTATTTGGCAGTGGCGGATCTACCTAATGGCTTTTTGGGCTTCAGCCCAGGGCCCCGTGGTTGCAAAGGGCCCCCAGCCACCAATAAAAATAAAATACGAATGCCCTACAGGACGCACTGATATTTTACTACCACACTCACATTAGTTTTCTACTAAAAACACTAGACGGCCAGAACCGTTTAAACGGTTAAGTGCCAACTAATTAAGTACTCAGACTTTTGGACAGTGCTGATCCTGCGCTGACATAAACATTGATACTTGACTTTATATATGTTAGGCCGGGTCGATTTGTGGGGAGGCAAAAAAATCGCCCATTGCTCTGTGAAAATCATATTCTAGGTATTAAAATAAGAAAATTTGCCGAAGGAACCATACCTGTAAAACGAATTCTGATGTCCCCCAATTTGGGTCGAACTTTTTAGTTTCTTTTCTCATGTAAAGGCCAAAAATGGTGATATTTTGAAATGATTGTATGGGGAACCCCCCAGGGGAGTTCCAGGGGGTGTGCCACTGGCATGGGTGGATCGGCCGTCCAAAGTTAGTGGGGGTCGGTCATACATTTGGACTCGATTGGAGCACTCTAAATGGGCCAAAGTGGGATTTTTCGTTCGACCCAAATTGGGGGACATCAGAATTCGTTTTAGAGGTATGGCTCCTTCGGCAAAATAAAAGTGCGGATTATGTACCATGTGCTGCACATTCCCTTAACCTAGTTGGTGAAGAATGTGTTAAAGTTGCAACCGAAATTGTAAATTTTTTTGGCGTGGTGCAAAAAATATATGTTTTCTTTTCAACTTCAACCCACAGGTGGGAATTGTTCCATCGTGAAATGCAACTAAAATTTACGTTAAAAAGTTTAAGCCAAACCAGATGGTCTTGTCATTATGAGGCTGTCAAAGCTTTAAAAAATCATTTTTCTGAAATTATGAAAATTTTAAAAACTTTTAACGAAAATGAGGATGAGAAAGCTGATTTCAGAAAAGAGGCACGAAGTTTATTTAATAAACTGGCGAAACTCTCATTTTCAATTTTAATCACATTTTGCGAAGAAATTTGGAGAGGTTTCATGTACATAGTAAATAAAAAAATACAGCACCTTGGCTTAAATATTTGCGAAGCCACTAAATTAATTGTTTCGTTAAAAGACTTCGTGTACAACATACGACAGCATTCGGATCAGAAGCTAAAAGAGTACGAAGGGAAAGCTAAAAAATTAAGTACTAGTGTGGAAACAAATTACAGCGACGTTTAAAAGAGACAAATTACTTCAAAATTTGCCGATAAGTCTACTGCTAAAGTCTCAGTATGCGGCGCAGAAAAATTTAAAAGAGACGCGCTAAACGTTGCATTGGATAAGCTGATTATGGATTTAAATGAAAGGGGTCAAGTCTATGAGACAACCAGCAAAAAATTTAATTTTTTAATGGATTTGCAGAATAAAAACCAGGAAAGCGTGGATCTGGAAAGTGTACGACATTTTGTAAATATTATTCAGATGACGTAGATGAAAATTTAGTAAATGAATGCATTCAATTAAAATCATATTTACTACAATCTAAATCAGACTGCTACACCTCTTGCAGTGAAATTTATAAGCTTATCTATGAAAGGGAACTCGTTGGTGTATTTCCTAATTGTTACACCATCTTAAAAATTTTTTGACGTTGCCCATCACCAGCTGCGAAGCGGAGCGCTCTTTCTTCAGGATGTCATATATTCAAAATAAGTATAGGACAACAATGTCGAACGATCGACTTAGTCATTTATCTCTTCTTTCAATAAATTGTGATCTAACAAAGGATTTAGCAGTTGATGAGCAAATAATGGAATTCGTTGCAAGAAAATGCAGAAAGATTGATTTGTAATTTAATATTATTTATTGTCATATTTGTTTTGATAAATAAATGTTTTTATAAGATGATTTTTTTTTCTGATAACTATATACTGCATCACCATAGAAAACAGGGCCCCCGAGTAACATTAGCCCAGGGCCCCACAATGTCACGATCCGCCCCTGCTATTTGGGCCCTGTGCGATGTCGCGTTATCATAATGCAAAATCCACGAATTGCTTGCCCACATTTCTGGCCGGCCAGGCAGATATTAATGATACGATGGCGCTAAAAAGTGGCAGATGTGTGTCTTACAGTCCTACCAACATAAGAAAAAAATATGGGCCGTTTCCCACGTCCGCGGTTCGTTTAAATTAAACATTCCCGGTACTTTGTGATATGCTCCTGAAACATTGCCTAACCGATTCTAAGGAAATGGGTTCTGCGTTTCATAGGAAAGCCGGTATTAAAATCAATGTTGACAAGACAAAGGTGACGTTGAGTATGGCAAATAAGATGGTTGGGTGTGTAGAGATTGCAGGTAACCCTATCGAAACAGTGAAGGAATTTACATACCTCGATAGCAAAGTTGCTCTTGGCGGTGGCACGGATGTAGACATACGCTTCCGAATCAAAAAAGCCAGAGGGGCTTTTGGGTTGTTGTACCCTGTATGGTTGAAAACAACAACCTGAGTTCCAGTTTAAAGGTTAGGCTCTTCAAGTCGAATGCGCTTTCGGTACTGCTGTACAGTAGCTCTATCTGGAAAATCACCACCACTATAATCAGTCGCTTACAAGTTTTTGTCAACCGCTGTTAAAGATTACATTCCAAATTTAAATAATGTCAAACAAAGAATTGCTCGAGAAACATGGAGTCGCTGGACATTTGGATTAGAAGACAGAAATGGAAGTGGGTTGGTCACACTTTACGGTAACATAGCGAAGAAGACAATGGAACACACTCTCAGCTAGAGGAAGAGCGTCTGGCAGGCAAAGGGAAACCTGCAAAAAAGAACTGTAGTTCGCGAGACGGCTCAACTGGGGTTAAGCTGGAAGAAGGTGAAGACGTTATCCAGTAATCGGACGAGATGGTGCGTAGGTGCTGTTGGTGCCCTATGTCTCGCTAGGGATGCACGGAAACAACGATGATGATGACTCGGAAATCCGTACAGGGTTATCATAAAATGAGTGTTATAAATAACAAATCGATTATAATAAAACAAACATGTTTCGAAATACTTTGAAACGTTGGTCCAAGTGAATGAATAGAAAGCACAATTAAACTAACTTGAATAAGGGTTCTCATCTCGAAGAACTGCCGTGCCGGAGTACTTTCGTTCATCCTCGAGACATGGCCAAGACAGCGTAGCCGCTGTATTATAATATGCTTCATTATGCGCACATCTCGGTATAGTTAATAAAGCTCGTTGTTTAATTTGATACTCATTCTCGTCTACGCGAAGAGGACCAAAGATTTTGTGCAGAATTTTTCTCTCGGACGCTTCCAGTGCTCTGTCATCAGTAGTCGCCATCGCCCAAGCTTCTGCACTATCACTTGTTACGTTAAAGCGTAACAACTCAAAATCTGAACATTTTCAGTAGAGACGAAAAACTGTTTCTGTAAATATTAATAATATATTACAAGGAAAAAAAGAGGTTGTCTGTAAAGTCGGTTTACTGACGATAGTTTAACGTGATAACGTCATAAGAAAATACTGATTGAATAGTTGCATTTTTCAAAAGAAAATTTTAATTTTATTTGTTTGATAGATATTTTGTATGGATATAGAGAATGAGTTAACATTAACATAACATAACATAACATAACATAACATAACATAACATAACATAACATAACATAACATAACATAACATAACATAACATAACATAACATAACATAACATAACATAACATAACATAACATAACATAACATAACATAACATAACATAACATAACATAACATAACATAACATAACATAACATAACATAACATAACATAACATAACATAACATAACATAACATAACATAACATAACATAACATAACATAACATAACATAACATAACATAACATAACATAACATAACATAACATAACATAACATAACATAACATAACATAACATAACATAACATAACATAACATAACATAACATAACATAACATAACATAACATAACATAACATAACATAACATAACATAACATAACATAACATAACAGAACAGAACATAACATAACAGAACATAACATAACATAACATAACATAACATAACATAACATAACATAACATAACATAACATAACATAACATAACATAACATAACATAACATAACATAACATAGCATAACATAACATAACATAACATAACATAACATAACATAACATAACATAACATAGCATAACATAACATAACATAACATAACATAACATAACATAACATAACATAACATAACATAACATAACATATCATAACTTCACATAACATGCTGTTCAAGCAAGGTAACGACTCATCAGCAAGACAACGACGCATTTTTTGGTGTGTGCAGCCGGCTACATAGAATTATAAGACGTTATCACGCCAAAAAACAATAATAACATTAAAACAACAGGTATTATTAACAAACTTGGTTTTATTTTAAATTCTTCAAGTAAATCAAATTAATAATAATCAATAAGAAGGCATATGCAAATACAAATACGTGAATTTATATTATATATGTACATATGCGCATATACATACATATATACGCTCACTTAAGTAGGAGAGAGTAAGGTGTCGAACGTTGCCGTTCGTTTGCTTTGTCGTTCGTTCCGCGCTTTCGCTTGCAGTTCATTCAAGGTAACGGCAATGAGCAAGGTAACGACATATTTTTTCGTGCGTGCAGCCTGTTAAATCGAATTATAAGACGTTATCACGTCAAAATATGTAATATAACGGTTGTTTCATTCTTATTTGTTTAGTAGTTGCGCTAAAATAACAAATTTTTGAGTTGTTACTCTTTTCCTGAAATTTTTTATACACTTAGTGGTGTTATTTTGAGTTGTCTCTGTTTAACTGAAAAAATAATACGTAAATTAAACAAACTTAAACAAACCGTTTGGTTGTAAACAGGCACAATTCAAAATGTTACACTATATGTGACACAAATTTGTTCAAACACTTGGAGACAACTAAAAATGTAACTCTTTAGTTGAGGCAAAAGAAGTCATTCTGAAAACAAAGAGAGAGTCTTAACGGTTTTTTAACGAAAGACTAGACAAACCACTAAACGATTTTTACAGTGGGTGGAGATGACCACTGTACATTGTTTTCTTGCAAAAAACTAAAATTTGGAAATTTTGAGTTGTTACGCTTTAACGTAACAAGTGCGATATGTGAAGACGGGGATGATTAGAATTTTGCTTGAGGGCTCTACTTCTCAATTGCCTACTGAGCCCTAAGTAACACCTGTTGGCAAGAGTTATCCTTCGTTTAATCTCTTGGTTGACATTGTTCTGGCTGGTGCTTAGATAAACACTACTTCGAATTCGCAATTGCCAACATTGACGTGCTGTCCAAGACGCGGGAACTCTTTGTATGTCGAAAGCAGGTATTTTGTTTTACTCTCGTTCACCGCAAGACCCATTCACTTTGCTTCTTTGTCCAGTTTGGAAAAGGCAGAACTAACAGGCGATTGATAGTCACATACCGACCGATTTGGCTACGACGTCTTTTTATATGACTTATAAATGGAACTCACATTGGCGTGTCTTGATTACAAAGGAAATACACTCTTCTCTTTTTTAAGATCATAATGAGGGTTAGAAAGCAGAATTGTGATATTGTTCCGAATCTAAAATTAGGTTAAAGGGTAGGGGCTCCTTAAACCGGAAATACTCATGCTGTGAAATAACCGTTGAAACAAGTCCGATGCGAGGATGTGACAAAAAAATAGTGGATGAATCACCACTTTAACCAACCAACCAATCAAGGAACTCTTTTCTTAAGGGTAATTATATTAATTCTTCCGGTTGCGAATTTGTAAAAATTATGAAATAAAGGAATGGCATTTTGAACAACTACATATATTTTTTCAGGCATTGGCTATGGGTTTTAAAAAATTCAAGTCAAAAGCTACTAGTCAGTTTTGGGATATGTATTGGTAAACATCCTCTGACCAGGCGGAATATAGATTCTGTGCAAAAAGTACCAGAATTGTTCAATAAAACCCAAAATAATTATTTAATCCTAAAAATGTATATTCTCGCTTTCAAAATAGACTCCATTTGATGCAATACACATATGCCAACGATCAGTCCAGTCATCAAAGCACCTTTTTAATGCGTTTCTTCAGCTCCTTCAGCGAATTCTCCTTAATGACCTCTATCGACTCAAAGCGGCATCCGCGGAGTGGCAATTTAAGTTTTGGGAAAAGGAAGAAGCCACAGGGGGCTAAATCCGGTGAATACGGTGATTGTTCGATGATATTTGTTGAGTTTTTGGCCAAAAAAGTGTTCGCAATATAAGCCTTGTGATACGGTGCGTTATATGGTGCAAGTCCCATGAGTTTTCTTTCCACAAAACGGGCCCTTTTCCTACGCACATGTTCTCTCGAAAGTCGCATAACTTCCAAATAATATTCTTTATTTTCCTTAGAACCATTTGGAACGGATTTCGAGGTTCCGAATGCACAACACCCTGATAATCAAAGAAAACGAGTAGCATGACTTTCACTTTTGACCGACTTTGACGTGGTTTTTTTTGGTTCCGGCTCATGTGGATAGCGCCATTTAGCCGCCTGTTGACTGGTGTGCATGTCAAACATATACCCACGTCTCATCACCTGTTATGATGTAATGGGTTTGAATTCACTTCACTTCACACCTTCTTCCGATGAATTTTTTGAAAGAAATTCAACTCTCTTGGAACGAGTCGAGCAGCCACGCGTCTCATGCCCAATTGATGGTGTAAAAAGTTGCGAATTGATTCATGAAACGTTCTCATCCGTTGAAGATGTTGATGGGTGACCAGATCGGGGCAAACCTCCGGCGCCCTGCAAAAGCCTTGTATCACTCGTAGACCCATGTTTTTGATAAACCACACTCGCCATAAGCTTTCTGCAACATTTTCAATGATCCAACACACGAAATCCCGTTCAAAACTTAACGTTCAAAAATGTTAAACAAATTCATTGTAATCTTATCCATAGGGAAAATGGCAGAGCATACCTGTGGTTGACTGATATAAATAAATGCCAAAAACAAGCTAATTGACAGCTCACGCTCAAACTCTGCGACACTATAGAGTACAGTTGTACCAAACTTCCAGCAAAAAAATTTAGACATGTGACGCGCTTTTTAAATGAACAATTCCGATATTTTTTGACGGGATTTATATGTATGTAGTTTACCCTGCCTACGTATAATATTTCATACTAATTTGATGTATACACACTACACGATGCTATCCACACATATGTACACACATATGCAACATTTACCTCGCATTTTTCTAAACCTCGTGAACTATAAATTTTAAAAACACAGATCGGCATCTACTCTACAGCCTGGTTATATTAAATAAAAATTCATTGATTAAATCTTAAATTTTGTAATTTTCTTGAATATTCTTAGTACACGTGCCATTTGTCGAGACTAATTTTGTGGTATGGCAAAGCGAAAAATTAAAAAAAGAAATCCGTAAATTTAAATAGAAATTTAAACGTCAACTAGCAAAGCCAAACTCACTTGAAATTAAAAGATTGAAAGTGATATATGAAAATAAGTGTGCATCTTAATATAAAAACATACAAATCATTAGTGCTTAGAGCTTTTTTTTTAATTTTTTTTTTTTTGTTTTTTAATTTTTCTGATGTGCAGAATGTGAAAACTGCAAAGAAATCAAAAAAAAAAACATAATAACTTGTCATCAATGTGGTGCGACTATGTAAACACCTACATACATATATATATATTTTTTCTTTTTAATTTTTTTCCAATATATATATATATATGTATATGTATTTGTATGTAACGTCACGCAAGGCAAAATATTTAAATATTATTCGTATGCATGACTAACATAGCTCAAGAAATACTGAAATTAAAAGTGAAATTCGTTTGAACAATTTTTTTTTTTTTTAATTCTTTTTTTAAGATTTTAGATAACTAATTCTTGTCAAACTGCCAGCATAACTATTTATTTTAATTTACGATCAACAGCGGCGCAACGAGACTGCGCGGGATTTGTGCTCATATCTAAAGGGTGTTTTTTTAGAGGTTAGGTTTTTAAGTTGGCACTACTTTTTTCGTAGATGGTCTTTTTGACAGCTGTCACTTGATTTATGCTCAGTTTGGTTTACCATTTCATAATGAATAGACTTACACCTGAATTAAAATAATGGTTCGGTTCGCGCGACGCATCACAAGAAAATTTTGTTCAGCGATGAAGCTCACTTTTGGTTGAATGGGTATGTCAACAAGCAAAATTGTCGCATTTGGAGTGAACATAATCCACAAGCCATTGCTGAGACGCCGTTACATCCTCAAAAAGTCACTGATTGGTGTGCTCTATGGGCAGAGGGAATCATTGGTCCATATTTCTTTAAAAATGAAGCCGGCCATAATGTTACAGTCAATGGAGAGCGCTATAGAGCCATGATTAATGACTTTTTCGTGCCTGAATTGGACGATGTTGATGTGGACGACCTTTGGTTCCAACAAGACGGCGCTATATGCCATAGAGCCAACGCAACAATCGATTTATTGATTATCTACGCAGATAAGCCCGAGACGATTGACGTCTTGGAAGAGAATATTCGGCGCGTTATTGCTGACATACGGCCCCAATTGCTGCAAAAAGTGGTCGAAAATTGGGCCTCTCGGCTGGAATTTATTCGAGCCAGCCGCGGCGGCCACTTGCCCGAAATCATTTTTAAAACATAATGGCAAACCCTTATCTTCATAATAAAGCTAAATTCTTGGCCATAACATTAAATTATATACGTTTTATTTCATCTTGAAAACCTAACCTCTAAAAAAAACACCCTTTACTTTCGTATGTACGTAAATATGTACAGCTTGCACGCCCATTCGATGTGTACAAATTAACAAAGGCAATGAGAAGACGAATAAGTGGATTTTCACATTTGTGGTGGAAACTTTGGACTTTATCCACGTAAGTACAAACTTTTTAAGAATATTTTTTAAAAAGTAATCATATTTTTTTAAGGGGTTAGGGATAGTCAGAATTTTCAAAAAATTTGATTTTTTTTTTACATTTTCTTAAAATATAATATCTTAAAAATATTGTCTGAAAATTTGTTGATTGAATGAAAATTGAAATTGTATGAAAAGTGAATACGACAAATGCTTTTCGAGTTATTCAACAATTAACAAAGGGCGCTCGGGCGCTCCGGAGCTCGATAGCAAAACTTTTCATGCGTTTTTCTCAAAACCATATTTTTTGAAATGGTGATCGCTGTAACTTAAAAACCACTTCGGATATTTCAATAAAATGTATGCTACTTTTGAAAACAAACAAAACTCATGCCTGATCGAAGAATTTTTTTTCTCAGAAATTTCGATTTTTTTAACAATTAATTGTTGGTTTTTCACTCGAAAATCTGAAAAATATTTTCTGAGGCCGCCATATTGTAAAATTTTGAAAGAAAGCTTTGATCAGTCGCAAGATTATCTATAAATAAAACTAATTTCTCTTGTCCGATTGATTTTGGATGAATCTCCAAGGACTTGTGATGATCACCGCAAGAGACTTCTGGAGAAACGGGATCCACAAAAACAGCGATAAGTTTTTCAATTATTAATTTTGTTTTAAATTTTTCAAGTCGAAACATGATTTATTAATGCTATGTTTTTATTTTTGTAAAATAAAGCAATTGGCTAGGAAATTATTGAAAATCGTCATTTTTTCGGGCCCCTTAACTGACGCTTGTCAGAAATACAGTTACTCAATGTGATGTAATAAGACCGCATATTTTCTTGAATACATAAAACACAACAAAATAGTAGAAATGATTTTTTTATGGAATTTATCGATGAAACACAATATCCATTCACCGCTTAATGATTTCGAACAAACAGCACTCGCATGCGGTGGACCTACTCTAACACAGCAACCGAGTGCTGCTCGCAGGTTTCGACATGCTTGTATTACATACGATACATGAACGAATCGTACTTGCAAATCGCTACTTGTCATTTGTATCAACTTGTGAATTGCATATACAGCGCCCGGCACTCGAAGTGTAGCTGTTAGTTGGCTAAGTGACAGTTCAGAGTATTGTTTAAAAGCGCGCGGAAGTATTTTGCCGAGAGTAAACGCGAAAAAAGAAAATCAGTAATGGATTTCAAACGTATTATAGTTGCATGTGATTGCATTATATTTGGCTGGAAAATCTCAACCAGCAATTGTTCGTGAGCTCGAGCAACTTAAAGTAAATATAGTTTTTGTTTATCGCACCATTACTCGTTACAATGACACGGAAAGCATCGCGAAACGTCATGGAGGTGGTCATCAAAAGACTGCAAAGTCACGTGAAATGATTGAAAAATTGAAGAAACGACTTGAGCGAAATCCCCCGCGAAATGCCAATCAAATGGCGAAAGAGCTGGAAATATTTGACCGTAGCATCCGCCGCATATTGAAAAATGATCTCAAAGTCAAGCCCTACAAGATCCAAATGGCGCATGATCTCACACCAAAGCAGCAACAAGTCAGACTTCAGAGAGCGAAGGAGTTGCTTCACTTGGCCGAAAGCGATCAATTTCTGAACATTGTGTTTTCTGACAAGAAAATTGTTCAAATTGAGCAATTTCTTAAACTCCCAAAACAATAGGATTTATTTAACCGACCGTTCATATGAGAATTTGAGTCATCGATTGAGGCAGCACCCGCCACAGGTAATGGTTTGGGCCGCTGTAACCGCAGATGGGCGCTCTCCAATCGTTTTCATCGAGCCAGGCGTCAAGGTAAATGCGAAATATTATCGGGAAAGTATTCTTGAGCTTGATTTGAAGCCGTGGGCAGACAAACATTTCAGTGGCTGACCATGGACGTTTCAAGAGGACTCAGCACCCTCTCACAAAGCTCGAGTGAACCAAGAACGCCTAAAAAACAACGTTTCGGACTTCATAACGCCCGCACAATGGCTCTCAAATTCAGCAGACGCGAATCCGATGAATTATTCTCTTTGGGCCGTTTTGGAGAGCAAAGTCTGAACTAAAAGATTCACCTGTCTCGAGGCGCTGAAAAAAGCCATTGTCCGCAAATGGGCCAAAATACTTGCAAGTCACATTCGGGCAGCTTGCGATTCGTTTTTGGACCGTCTCAAGCCCATGGTCAAGGCAAAAGGTGGTCATATCGAGCAAAAGTAAATTGATTCTTAATTTTGTATTATTTTCGCACATTTATAACTTCAAATTGAATAAAAGTAATTTTTCAAACTAAATTTATGACCTTTATAATTGGTTACACTTTGAGTGCCGGAACGTGTAATTTCTTTTTAAAGCGTAAGGGCCTCCGCACACGGGTCGTATCGTCAGCGGCATTACATTATTTTGTGTTTTGTAATGACGCTTACGATATGCTTGCTTGTCCGCACACAATGCAATTAGCTATCGTACAAGTACGAGTTGTCAATATGTCGAGCGATCAAAGAGAATTTATTTTATTGTATTATCTTCTCCATCGGAGGAGAAATAAAAGAAAAAGGAGGCAATGGGTTGATATACCCTGCAGATTATTCATTGTCATAAGGGAGTTACAAGAGGATGATTACAAATTTTCGACTTACACAAATGATTACAATGATTATAAATTGCACACCTTTTATAGAATGTCTAAAAATGCTTTTAAGGAGCTTGTAGAAATTTTGAAGCCGACTATTCAAAAAGAAAATATTAACACTGAAAATCGAAAACAAACTATAAGTGTACAGGATATTTGACGACTCTGCTGCGCGATAAGCGTCATGCTGCATGCTTGCCGTGACGAGTACGAGCAGCTGGCGACCCGTGTGCGGTTCGCCATTTGAATACAAGTGTGCGACAACGAAGCGTATGACTCGCGCACTTTTTGTCCCATACGCTGCGATGACGATACGACTCGTGTGCGGAGGCCCATATTACATAATATTTTGGGAAAATGGAAATGGAATGGATCAGAGAATGCAGATATTTTATTTATTTTTTTATTTCGAGCAACAGTATACTGAGGTTGAAAACGTTTACGACTTCCCCGAACGAGACCCAAAAAAAAAAAAAACATACCTCTTCAAAGTAAGATCAAGCCGGGCTCATGGCGTCGCAACAACCCTGACCGACACAGCAAGATGAACCTAATCATATAGACGAAAACCTGGCATGGGCAGAGACTAAGGCAAAAGCTGATATCCGAAATCAAAGGAAATCATTTCTTCTGGCACAATGCTTCCAGTGACCGGAGAAATAACAATTAATCATCACCATCCTCATCAGGACAAGATGAGAAGGTTTTGTTTGTCACAAAACCGAACTTATTTTTGTGGCAGACTGAAGTAGTTTTAAGGAACATCGTATTAATGTATCCCAAGACCTCAAATTCCGTAACACATTGATAAAACCGCTGCTCCCTCAGGAAAATTCAGGAAAGATTTGAGAAAATGTAATATTTACGGATCAATCTTTCTTTCGGGCCAACGGTTACATACGTTGGTCCTGGTGTACTACTGATAATCGTCAACTTCAACGAATTATTAAGCATCCAGTTTAGATTCATGTTTGGGGTTGCTTCACTGAAAAAGAATGTCGACGTTTATTTGTGTTTACCGCTAATTTGAATGAAGTTTTTATGAATAAAATCTACCAAAAAACATTACTACAGCCAGCTGTGAAGATGTTTGGAAGAAATAGCCAACCTTGGGTTTTACAAGAAGACAACGATCCCAAGCCTCGACGACGAAGGTGTGTAGAGTAGAAACAGCAAAACGGGACTGACATGTTGGACTGGCTTCACAGTCCCCTCAAGTCCACCCTATTGAAAATTGTTGGGCAATAGTTGAGCAAAAACTCAACTCTGGTGGGTTTAATAAATATCAAGGCAATTGCAGCTGATTTGGAGCCAATTACCTTCACAACTTGCACACAAACTAACAAAAAGTATGACTCGAAGATGTGAATCCATTATGGCTAATGGTAGTGACTATAAATTTTATTAGTTTGGGGAAAAAGAAATCCATTATTTTTGGGTAAATGGTACAATATAAACTGTTTCATAGTCGATCTTTAGCTCCTGGGCGATGTTGGTCAACTTCAATTTATGTGATTTTATCGACATTTTCTTAAACATCTAAAATACCTAAACGGAATCGACGATACCGAAATTGCACGTAATTAGCTGTTGCAGTATCGGCACCATTAACCAAACAAAAAAAAAAATAAAAAATTAAATTGGCACTATAAACACCATTCACAATTTCAGCGGCCTGATTTCAGTTTTCAAAAACTGGTGCGCCTTCTCATCCTCCTCTTCAAATGCTGGACGAGTGCACTGCCTGAGATGTCTACCATCTCCATATGCGTCGCCCACAGAAAGTGGCCCGTCATCAGTCCAACCAGCTGCCTGCAGTCGTTTGTGGCTAACATCCTGTAATTCAAAACTGAATGGAATAAACAGAAAACAGCAAAAGCGTCTTTTTAGTGTGAAATGTCACCTTGACAACGAGCATAAATTTTATATTGTTTGATCGATACCTTACGAGATATCGATCACTACAGAGAAGGTAATGGATTTCTTTTTCCCCAAACCAAAATCGAGCTGTTCTGTTACTTCGCGATTGTAAACCGCTTTCTGTGATGAAAATCATATTTTTTAATAACTTTTTCTTTTAATTTTACCGTTACATTTTACCATTAACAATCACACTCAATCACATCAGTTTTTTGTTTCCTTTCTTTGTTATCTTTCTGGGTAACATTTCATAACAAAAAATGTGTATCAAAATACCAGTTACTTTTTTCTTCCTTCTCCAAAGAGTTGATCTTTATTAATGGGTTCATGTAGAATGAGCTGACATAATGGTGCTGTGAAATCTCCTATGACGTGATAGGCAAAGTTACTCCCACAATTTTTTGCTTCGTAGACCATATTTCGTATTCCAACATTCATTCAGTTAAGGTTTGAAAAAACAAATTAAAAGTTATAATAGTTTGTTTGGTTAATGCAAACACAGATTGTAAGAGAAAACTCAATAGAAAGAAAAAAGGTGCTTTGCAAACTCAAAAATGTAGAAACAAAATGCAGTTCCTCCAACTCTACAGCTGATTCTGTCAAATCCACTGAGAGCTGAGTAGGTGTGCCGCGAAATGCGCGAGCTTCTTTGTTCTTTCAACTAAGGTCAAGCAAAGCTACATAAAGTATTAAATAACTTTTTTAGTTAATATTTCATTTTTTTATTGTACTTCTGAAAAGAGAGTGTAAAAATATTTGCTTAGCGCGTTAAAATGAGGGTTTTTTGTGCTTGAAATTTTTAAAATAGGTCCACACAAAAATATTCAATATTTTTGGTTAATCTCAGAACCTAAAATATGCTAGATAATTGTAATAAATGCCAGAACAAAGTTAAATTTAAACTGCATAATTTTTACACAAGAAAACATAAAAAACGAGTTTATTCCCCTTATAAAAATACTTTTTGAACCAACTACATGCGCATACATACTTATACATATATTCAGTTCGGTTCCGTCCGTTATTAAAATTTTATATTCAATTTTTATGGTGAAACTTGTGACATAAGTAATCCGGCATACACTTCACACATAAGCCATAAAGATAAATTGCGGCAATAAAATAATTAAATGACAAATCGCTTGACTTTGAATGGGTTTTCAATAGCAAACCACTGATAGCGCGACAATGCG
The DNA here is from genome assembly GCF_027943255.1 of Anastrepha obliqua. Taxonomy (NCBI): domain Eukaryota; kingdom Metazoa; phylum Arthropoda; class Insecta; order Diptera; family Tephritidae; genus Anastrepha; species Anastrepha obliqua. Next base: position 27,181,052 of record NC_072893.1, read on the forward strand.
GAATACAATTAACCCTTCTACTTAACTGAGAGTAGGTCCATAGAGAGCTTTTTGACTTACAATATGAGTCTAAGCGCACAAAGTATTAAGCAAACATCAAATTGTAAAAGTTTTTCTAATGGTAATCTCCGCCTGCTAAGGACTGGCAAAACTCGGGTGTATTTCTGCAGAATAATTCGTCCATCTAACAAATGTTCGAAAGATTTTTTATATGGAAGAAAATACGCAAGACCGTAAATAAAAAAGTTTTCGAAAATAGCAGAGATATTTTTGAGCCACTTTTGAAAAAATCTGTAATAGTAATAGTAAATAAAAGTAATAAAAAAACTAAAAACTCTGACTAAAATTATAAAACTGAGAAAATTAAAAACTGAAAACTACAATTTTTTAATTTCTTAGAATTCGGTAAAAAGTTTGAAACTTTAAGTTACATATTGTTGTTGTAGTAAGTAAAATTGCACCTAAAACAATAAAAAAGTGAAATTTTCCTAGTTTTTTTATATATTGCACAAAGTTTGAAACCTTAAGTTACATGGATTAAAAAAAAATCCGACACTAAATCTTATTAAATTTCTTTTTATAAAAAAGTTTGAATTCTTTTTCGAAGTGTGAAATCTTTTGTCGTAGTATGAACTACATTTTTATAAGGACAATAAAAATTCTGACTAAAAATTTTCGAGTTTTTAAGACTTTGTACATGGTTTGAGACTTTCAATTACAGTATTTGGTTGTTGTTGTCGTTTAAACAATATTAAAAACAAAAAACAAAAAAAAAACTAAATGAATTAAAGTAAAGTTTGAAACTTTGGCTACACAGTTTTTGTTGTTGCATGAACTATATTTTTGTAACATTAGAAAAATTCCCACTAAAACAATTTTGCAAAAACATTTTAAGCTTTAGTTATATCGTTCTTGCGGTATATAATCTATATTTTTTATAAAAAATTTAATAAAAACTAATATTTATAAAATAAATTGTATAAAAAAATCGTATGGAAAAAAACAATGTTTACAGAAAAATTTAATAAAAAAATTTTATAGAAAATAATAACCAAAAAATTTAATTTAAATTAATATAATTTTTTAATTAAATTTGACAAAAACAAAATTTTTTATTTATAATAATAAAAAAATTTTATAAAAAAATTGCATTAAATGTAATTAAAAAATTTAATAAATACTATTCATAAAATAAATTGTATAAAAAAATTTTATAGAAAATTTAATAAAAAAATTGTATAGAAAACTTTAATAAAAAAATTTTATAGAAAAATGTTATAAAAAACTTCTGTAGAAAAATTTTATAGAAAATAATAATAAAAAAATTTAATAAAAATTAATATAATTTTTAAATTAAATTTGACATAACAAAATTTTTTATTTGATAACAAATTTGTATAAAAAAATTTCATTAAATGTAATTAAAAAATTTAATAAATACCATTCATAAAATAAATTGTATAAAAAAATTTTATAGAAAAATTTAATAAGAAAATTTTATAGAAAAATTATATAAGAAAATTTTATAGAAAAATTATATAAAAAAAAATCTGTAGAAAAATTTAATAAACAAATTTTATAGCAAATAATAGTGAAAAAATTTAATAAAAATTAATATAATTTTTTAATTAAATTTGATGAAAACAAAATTTTTTATTTGATAAAAAATTTTTATAAAAAAATTTCATTAAATGTAATTACAAAATTTAATAAATACTATTCATAAAATAAATTGTATAAAAAAATTGTATAGAAAAATTTAATAAAAAAATTGTATACAATAGAAAAATTTTATAGAAAATAATAATAAAAAAATTTAATAAATAAATAAATATATTAATATAATTTTTTAATTCAATTTCATAAAAAATTTAAATTAATTTTAATAAAACGAATTTTTTATAAAAATATTTAATAAACATTTTATGACACATTTTTTTTAATATGAGTTTTTAATTAAATTTTATAAAAACAAAATTTTTTATTTTATACAAAATCTTTATAAAAAAATTTCATAAAATGTAATAAAAAAATTTAGTGAAAACTAGCTATTTATAAAATAAATTGTAAAAAAATTTTATAGAAAAATTTAATAAAAAAAATTTATAGAAAACTTTAATAAAAAAATTTTTTAGAAAAATTTAATAAAAAAATGTTATATATTAGAAAATAATAATAAAAAATGTAATGAAACTTAATATAATTTTTTAATTAAATTTCGTAAAAAATTTAAAATAATTTTTATAAAAGTAATAAAAAAACTAAAAACTCTGACTAAAATTATAAAACTGAGAAAATTAAAAACTGAAAACTACAATTTTTTAATTTCTTAGAATTCGGTAAAAAGTTTGAAACTTTAAGTTACATATTGTTGTTGTAGTAAGTAAAATTGCACCTAAAACAATAAAAAAGTGAAATTTTCCTAGTTTTTTTATATATTGCACAAAGTTTGAAACCTTAAGTTACATGGATTAAAAAAAAATCCGACACTAAATCTTATTAAATTTCTTTTTATAAAAAAGTTTGAATTCTTTTTCGAAGTGTGAAATCTTTTGTCGTAGTATGAACTACATTTTTATAAGGACAATAAAAATTCTGACTAAAAATTTTCGAGTTTTTAAGACTTTGTACATGGTTTGAGACTTTCAATTACAGTATTTGGTTGTTGTTGTCGTTTAAACAATATTAAAAACAAAAAACAAAAAAAAAACTAAATGAATTAAAGTAAAGTTTGAAACTTTGGCTACACAGTTTTTGTTGTTGCATGAACTATATTTTTGTAACATTAGAAAAATTCCCACTAAAACAATTTTGCAAAAACATTTTAAGCTTTAGTTATATCGTTCTTGCGGTATATAATCTATATTTTTTATAAAAAATTTAATAAAAACTAATATTTATAAAATAAATTGTATAAAAAAATCGTATGGAAAAAAACAATGTTTACAGAAAAATTTAATAAAAAAATTTTATAGAAAATAATAACCAAAAAATTTAATTTAAATTAATATAATTTTTTAATTAAATTTGACAAAAACAAAATTTTTTATTTATAATAATAAAAAAATTTTATAAAAAAATTGCATTAAATGTAATTAAAAAATTTAATAAATACTATTCATAAAATAAATTGTATAAAAAAATTTTATAGAAAATTTAATAAAAAAATTGTATAGAAAACTTTAATAAAAAAATTTTATAGAAAAATGTTATAAAAAACTTCTGTAGAAAAATTTTATAGAAAATAATAATAAAAAAATTTAATAAAAATTAATATAATTTTTAAATTAAATTTGACATAACAAAATTTTTTATTTGATAACAAATTTGTATAAAAAAATTTCATTAAATGTAATTAAAAAATTTAATAAATACCATTCATAAAATAAATTGTATAAAAAAATTTTATAGAAAAATTTAATAAGAAAATTTTATAGAAAAATTATATAAGAAAATTTTATAGAAAAATTATATAAAAAAAAATCTGTAGAAAAATTTAATAAACAAATTTTATAGCAAATAATAGTGAAAAAATTTAATAAAAATTAATATAATTTTTTATTAAATTTGATGAAAACAAAATTTTTTATTTGATAAAAAATTTTTATAAAAAAATTTCATTAAATGTAATTACAAAATTTAATAAATACTATTCATAAAATAAATTGTATAAAAAAATTGTATAGAAAAATTTAATAAAAAAATTGTATACAATAGAAAAATTTTATAGAAAATAATAATAAAAAAATTTAATAAATAAATAAATATATTAATATAATTTTTTAATTCAATTTCATAAAAAATTTAAATTAATTTTAATAAAACGAATTTTTTATAAAAATATTTAATAAACATTTTATGACACATTTTTTTTAATATGAGTTTTTAATTAAATTTTATAAAAACAAAATTTTTTATTTTATACAAAATCTTTATAAAAAAATTTCATAAAATGTAATAAAAAAATTTAGTGAAAACTAGCTATTTATAAAATAAATTGTAAAAAAATTTTATAGAAAAATTTAATAAAAAAAATTTATAGAAAACTTTAATAAAAAAATTTTTTAGAAAAATTTAATAAAAAAATGTTATATATTAGAAAATAATAATAAAAAATGTAATGAAACTTAATATAATTTTTTAATTAAATTTCGTAAAAAATTTAAAATAATTTTTATAAAAGAGAATTTTTTAGAAAAAAGAACTTAATAAACTTTTTACGACATATTTTTTTAATATAAGCTTTTAATTAAATCTGATAAAAAAAAATTTATATAATAAAAAATTTATTTAAAAAAAAGTTTTTATAAAGAAATTTCATAAAATTTATTAAAAAAATGTAATAAAAAATATATAAAAATTTAATGCAATTTTTATAAAAAAAATTTTCTAAAAAAATTGTAAAACTTCTTTTATAAAAAAAATTTCTATTCTGATGAAAGTTTTTGAATTATTTAAAATTTCGCACAAATTTTGAAACTTGAAGTTTTTGTGGTATGAACTGTATTTTTATAAAATAAAATAAAACTGAATAAAGAAATAGTTCAAACGTAATAAAAAATTTATTTTAAAAAAATCGGCTGATTATTCTTATTATTTCAAAACTGAAAAGCAGCCCATTTGGTAAATCTCTAATTAAGTATTTAACAAATCACGACAGTATTTTAGTTGCCAAAATCGGAAAAATTGATTGCTTAAATTCCAGATCTAGCAGGAATAAGAGTTACAGGAAAAGGCCATTTAAAACTCTTTTCAAATAGATGTGAGCAATGGTTTGTATATTACCACACTTAAATTACCACACAGTTAAATTACCAGCGGCCCTGTTTCTATGGACTTTTAACGGTCAAGTGCTTATTTTCTATACATTTTTTTGAAAAATTGAAAACCACAACACTTAAAGTCTGGACTAGTGGCCGTTAAGCACCGTCACCAATCAAAGGGTTAAAGACGATATCAATCAAGTGGCGCCTTATTCTAATGCACGTGATTTAATTACGAAAAGTGTGAAATACATAAAATAGCGCAATTAAAATATAAGCTTACAAATATTCCACGTCTTCGGGAAATACCTGGTCATACCTCATACGTTGAGTGGGAAATATTGAAGTATTTCCTAAAGAGGGAAAATAAATGATTCTGCGCAAATTGTAAGTGCAAATAAATGCTTGAAATTTTGTGTATAAGTGGCAAAGCTTTCAAAGCGCAAATCAGTGAACTGTTTAAAAATGTAAATATGTACTGCTGCACATGCGGACTGACATACATACTCGTACCTGCAAACGAGTAGAATTGCCGCCAGCCTAAAATCAATACAGACGTGTGTAAACAACATTTAGTACTGCCAAACAAATGAGTAGCGAATGTAAATTTGTACACCTAATTTTCTAATAAATATTTTTTTGTAACTAAATAGTTTTGCTGTCAATGAATTAGCACCGAAGTGTTAGCGAGCAGCTATTAATTTGCCTCCAGATCGCCCTTCGCACTTGTGTGGCCTTTAACGGTTATTGGCATCGCTTAAACTTATCAACTACCGGGAACTTGAAAGCGATTATTGGTGTTTTAATTGAAGTAGTAAATGTAGCGTTTTCCAGTTATCGAGAATTAAGCCCAAATATTTTACACAGCTCTACGCTAACAGCTTTTTCCAAAAAAACACAAATTAAATAAATAAAAAAAATAAACTAAATACTTAATTAATTTTAACATCAGAAACAGTCAATACGAAAATGTGTGCGGTAAATTACATATGTACATATATTGAAATGACCTCAAAACAATTTTTTCATGCACACTAACAAAATTTCCATACTTAGAAACTTTCCATTTTATTTATTTCTTTTTACCCCTTAGGGTATTCTGGTCTAGAAATTTGAAAAAATCGATTTTTTTGTTTTTGCATATTTTTAAAGTTTAGACCTTCAAAAATATGCCCTTCAACGGATTTTTCAAAATTCGAATTATTTTCGTAATATAGATACAGCGTATTTTGTGACGTGGCGTCTAAGCCGGCCGAGTGAAGCGAATCGCACAATGAACGACAGATGTTAACGGACGACTTGAGGACTCGTTCTTTCCAGAAAATCTATTATATCCCACACAACCTTTATTTATTCTATACATATATATATATATACGGGGTCAAATACATTAAATATATTGGGGATGGAGATTCCAAGACATTCAAAGGAATTCTTGATATGAACCCGTATGACGATGACTCAGTTGTCGGAAAAAAAGAATGTGTTGGACACGTGCCAGATGGGGTGCCAGATTAAGTAAAGCAAGAAAAGACAATAATGGTATTGGTGGCAGAGGAGCTGGTAAATTAACCGATAAAGTCATTAATGAGTTCAGTTTATACTACGGTATGGCAATTCGTCGGCATCCTGACTGTGTGCAGAGTATGAAGAACGAAATATGGGCTACTTATTACCATAAAAGTTCAAGCGACGAAGCTCCAAAGCATATGCACTGCCCAACTGGTTCGTAAAACTGGTGTAAATGGCAACAAGCTGCAGCTGATAACACTCTTGAAAGCTTTGTTCATGAACACCCCCCTCTGGATAAAAAAGTATTGACAGTAATAGAGCCCATTTACACCAGCTTATCGTCTGATGATTTATTACATCGATATTTGGCGTCCGCAACACTAAATAATAATGAATCACTCAATTCATTGATATGGACTTTTGCTCCAAAGCACATTCACGCTGGACTTCGAACCATTGAAACCATTATTTAGCTGTTGCCATTTTTAATGAAGGTTTATTACCATTTTTTAATGAAAAAAAATTTAAAAATGATGGAGCTTATGGGCATCACCGTCGGTACTGAAGTCCATACATTTGCTGTCAAACGAAACGAAGTTCGGATTGATCGCTCTGAACTGCGAGTTTCTGCTGCTTCAAAACAAGGCAGAACAGATTGTTTAGAAGAAATAACTTCGCAAGATATTGCTTATGAAAGAGAAGAAGGTCCAATGTATGGATGTGGGATCGCCGATTAATCCAGAGTGAGTAGTAAGTATTATGACCTGAGTTATTCTATTGGAATTGTTGCGCAAACTTCAAACGCGATTTTCTCAAGACTACTTTTTTTGAGATGGTCGTCATGATATCTCAAGTTCTACTTGACCGATCGTTTTGAAGTTCTATAAGAATTTTTTATTATACATCTGCCTATCGCGCCTGAAACGGATTTTGAAAAATTTAAGTTTGAAGTATTTTTAAAAAATTTGAAAAGGTAAAAAAAGAGCGTAAAAGAAATTTTTTTTTTCAAGTTGACGCCATTTTGGGATTTTTTTTCTTTGATTTGGCGTAATCCGATAGCGACATCCTAATTAATGAAGAATTTTTTTAATTTGTTTGTTTTAGATCACTACAAGGGTTGGAATCATGTTCAACCATGGAGCACCGTTTTTTATGTAGCCCCCACTCCGCCGGCCTGTAAGTCCACGATTTTTTTTATTTTTTTTTTTTATTAATTTTTTTTATACTTTTCCAATATTAATAAAAACCATAAAAAATGGATAATAAAAATGTTTTTCATATTTTTTATTTTAGTTTTAAAAATAGCTAAAATACCTAGAATACCCCCTTAAACCAACTGGCGAGTCCCCAAATATTTCGACAAGTTCAAACTCTCTGGATCCACGCTCAAGTCAATGTATAAGTTTGGCACGAATGTACTGCAATATTTGTTTATTTGACATGATATGATTTTCTTATTCTAATCAAGTCTCAAAATATCTCTTTACATTTTAAACCTAATAACGACTTTAATCAATACTAATATGACATGAATTTTCGACATTCCAAACTAATTTAACTGAGTTTTTTCAGCAAAAAACTGGATTCTGGCGTATAAAAAAATACAAATTCAAGTGGCAGACAAGACTGTTACTCAAACCATGCGTATTAGCTTGACGATTACATTTTTTATGGCTTCCCTATATGAATGCTATATGTTTTGTATATAAAGGGTTCTGCAATAAGGACGATAAGATTGCCAAAAACGAAAAAAAGTCTGAAAACATTGAAACAAGAGCAAGAGATATTTTGCGACTGTTTTAGCCAAGAGGGTTTATGCGTGACTACCATTCGGTAAGTTCAGGTTCTTACTCCATTCTTGGCATGAAATATCAAATTTCGGAATTTTTTCCCAATGGCAGAGTGCTTTGCCAGGCAATTTCAAACCCTCGGGGCAATCCGATAACTTCCTTCATTTGTAGGAAACCATCAGGTTCATGATGAAATGGCGAAGAAGCTCGGCCTTACATCTATTAAAGGATCTACGCACTGATTATACGAGGATTCCTGTTTATAGTATATTGCTGGCCTTGGGTACTTCTAGTGCTGTCATGCACCATCTGACGTTTCCATTGGAAGGTTTGACACCCCATAAAAGCATTTCGCATAAAGGCTCTTGGAACTTTATAATGTGTGAGCCATATTAGTGTTGCTTACAGTGACTTTAAAAACTTATCTCAGGAAGAAAATGGAATTAAGTCGCAAACATTTACGTGCGATAATTTTTCACAATTTTCAACGGGGATTAACAAGACAAGAATACGTCGATGAATTAGAATTATTATACGGCGAGCAAACACCATCCTTTAGCCCCGTAAAAAACTGGTCTTATGGATTTGTTTGCCGTTTGTAGCAGCATAAGCATTCCCATACAAGTACGAGGAATGCTGTTGGAGTGTCCGCCACATCGGTTAAAAATGCCGTATCAACAGTGCGCAGCCTCCTCATAGCTAAGCTTTCACACTCACATAAAAGGTGTATGACTGTTGCCTCTGCTTCTGTATTAAGACAGCTTCTACAGAAATCGAAGTACGGGAGTCCTAACCCTCTAGCGTGGCTGCCTGTTAAACAATGACCAGTTAATACCCCCATCATTTTTCTTATAGCTTCTGTGTTAAATCTTAACAAGCTTTTCAATCGACCGCTGTTCCAATTCGGCCATGTCGGTCTGCTTGGTTCGCATGTTGCGAGGTTTTGTCAGCTTGTATTTACCTTATTGATGGTTTTGCTATCTATCAGTAGCTTACAAGTGGATAAAAGCATGGGTATCAGAGTCTTATCCACTTGGAGGTGAAGCGTTGTACCGGTTCGAGCAAGTTCATCCGCCTTGCAGTTTCCTGCTATATCCCTGTGGCCTGGCACCTAAACAAGGTGTACTTTGTAGTGTTTTGATACGTCATTTAGAAGTTTAAAAAATTCTAAGACTGTTTTGGACGAGTGTGTTTTAGATGCTAGCGCTTTTATTGCTGCTTGACTGTCCGCGTATATGAAGACTTCATTTGTGGATAATACTCTCGTTTTTTATTTCTGTAAGTCCCTCTTTTATGGCAGTGACTTCCGCCTGAAATACACTGCAATGATCAGGTAGGCAAAATGATTGGCATACTCCGAGTTTATCAAAAGTAGGTGGAGACTCTGTTGTCTAGTTTTGAACCACCTGAATAGATATTTGTATCATTTTTCTTAACAATAAGCCCGTTATACCATTCCTCTTTGGAAGGAAATACTGTGATGAAAGATTTATTTAAATTGATATCTTTGGTCTTACAGAAATCCGGAGTAATAGGAATGCAGGAGAATTTTTTTAAAATTGAAGACTGTCCTCTCTGGTTCGTTCTGAGTAGGCCGGTTACTCTTAGTCTGAGAGCTGCTTTGGCAACTGTTTGCTTACCGAATTGCTCTATCGGTAAAAGGTTAAGCATAATATGTAGTGCCTCTGTGGGTCTAGTCCTAAGGACCCCGCAGATGCAAAGACTGGCCATTCTTCGAACATATACCATGGTTTTTTTGATATATAACTTATCATCAATAAGACTTTTCACGAAAAAAATAGGTTCGCATTGGCTCCCACACAATTTGAAAAATACCTTGGAAACGTGACTAGACAAAATGCTTCGTAAATTGATTGAACCGAATGCAAAAGAGTTAACAACGAGTTTAACAAAGCGTGCCAGTCGTCTGTCTTTCTCATGCTAGACGGCGCCATTTGCATACGCCAAGTGAAACCATGTCCTTCTCCACCTGACCTTTTAATCTAATCTTTTAATCTACTACCCCCAGCTGGTACCGCATCGAATACTTTCAGAGCCCTCAAGGCGTTTGTATCTATTCGGACGACATAACTCAGCCAACGTAGCTGCTGGATCTTTATTCGCTCCGCTATGTCTATGTCGCCGTAAAGCTCATACAGGTCATTGTTCCATCGCCTGAGATATTCGCCGTTGCCAACGTGCAAAGGTCCAAAAGTCTTACGCAGAATCTTTCCCTCAAGCACTCCAAGCATCGCTTCATCGGATGTTGTCATCGTCCAAGCTTCTGCGCCATACGTTAGGCCGGGCATGATGAGCGCCTTGTAGAGTGCTAGTTTTGTTCGTCGAGAGAGGACTTTACTACTAATTTGCCTACTTAGTCCAAAATAACACTTGTTGGCTAAAGAGATTGTACGTTGGATTTCAAGGCAGATATTATATGTTCGGAACAAATTAGATGAGCGGCACAAAATCGCAACCGAAGAAACGTTCAAGTTAGTGGAATCCATGTCAAGAGGTTTACTAGAGGTTACCAGAAGGAAAGGTTATCCAACGTCTTACTAATTGTAGCTCTAAGTGTTTAGTAATGCACCTGCCTTAATTTGTATGCAGACTTTTGCGCTCAAGATTTTTAAAGTAATTTTAGATTTGTTGTTGTTTTTGTAGTATGCTCATGTTTTTGTTAAATATCTTCATACCAAAGGTTGTAACTAGTAAAGAAGGTTGTAACTAGTAAAGAAGGTTGTAACTAGTAAAGAACTAAAGAAATAATAATTTATAAAGGGTAGTTAAGTTTTAAGGGCCGCTGTTGATTTTGAATAAAATACAATTTTTTTAAGAAAATATTATCATTTCTCTTTATTATTATAATATTGGTATGGCTCAATTATTATATATACAAAACAAAATATCGGCCAAATGGCCGCTGCGGCCTCGCCAGCACACCTCCATCCGATGGTCGAAATTTTCGATGACGCTAAGGCATAATTGAGATTCTATGCCGTTAATGTACCGAACTAACTCATCCTTTAGCTCTTCAATTGTTGCTGGCTTACCGACGCACATCTTTTCCTTCAAATAACCCCAGAGAAAGAAGTCCAACGGTGTCAAATCACATGACCTTGGCGGCCAATTGACATCGCCGGCCATCAAATTTTTCGCGCAAAAGAGCCATTGTTTCGTTAGCTGTGTGATAAGTGGCACCGTCCTGTTGAAACCACATATCGTCCACATCCATACCTTCCAATTCGGGTCATAAAAAGTTCGGTATCATCTCACGATAGCGAATACTATTCACAGTAACTGCCTGACCGACCTCATTTTGAAAAAAATACGGCCCAATGATGCCGCCGGCCCATAAACCGCACCAAACAGTCACTCTTTGTGGGTGCATTGGTTTTTCGGCAATCACTCTTGGATTATCATTTGCCCAAATGCGGAAATTCTGCTTATTGACGAATCCACTGAGGACGATTAAATTGACCGAAAAAATCACGATATGCCCGATATGAATTTTGATTTGAACGCCGGTTTTCATAATAAGCCTGAATAACTTTAACGCATTGCTTGATTATGTGTCTTTCCATGGTTCAAATTGAATTAGTCTAGAATTGAAAAATGTGAAATGAAATGCAGAAAAACACTTGACGTTTAGGTGTGATTCACATTCAATATCGGCCCTTGAAATTTAACCACCCTTTATTATAGAATTATCTTTTCAGTGGTTGAAAAGTATAGTAAACCTTGCCTTGTGCGCACAGTTTTGCTGTTAAGGTCTGTACACAATTCCTAACAGTAAACCCTTTGTAAGCAGAGAATCTAAGCACACACACACACATGCAATCATTTTCCACTTCGTTGCTTATCGATTTTATAGCTACATTCGTACATAGTTACGTATCGTTGGCGAATTTCAGTCGGCCATGAATGTGTCTAAACTGTTTTTAATTAGATTATTCACTCCCAGCCAGATGCTAATCAAAAACACAATAATCAATAAGTGAACAAATAGAATGAGATTACGAGCTATTCACACATGCGTGTGTGTGTGCAAGTAGGCACTGAAGATGACTTTCAAGCAATGCAACGCGAACGCAAGGCAATTTGCACATAACTCGTTTTCCCACTTCACTTCAAAGGCTAGCATTCAGATGTTGATTTGACATTTTCCTGCCGATAATTGACATTCAAATTGAATGTTTACTCTTTACATTGTCGGCGCCCACACTCAATATGCATCAGACTCACCACTCGCCCCATTCACAATTCACAGTTCACTCTTTGGCAGCAACAATTCACTTACGTTCCACTGCTTCTAATGCAATACAGGTCACAAAGGGAAACCGATTGCAAGCAACTTCCATGCGAAACTATTGCTTAAATGTAGAGCTTTTATTTATTGTTTTTTTAGCTTTAATAATAGAATATATTTAAAATAATTACATACAGAAATATCAGCTCATATGGAATCAAAGGAAATTTCCACAATAAAGCATCAAAATGCAAGATCAAACAAAAACTACACGCAAATTTCATATTGAGTTATATAAGGTTGGCCAAAAAGTCTTGCGGTATTTCCGCAAGCTTGTCTTTGCAAGCGCGTAGTTCTAGTTGTATTCGTCGCATCGGTTCACGCTAGAGCTTTTTGGAAAGCCCTTTTCACGTGCTAACACGTGTTTGATTAATTGTTGTTTGCTTTTAGTCGTTCGTGAGTTATAGCATCGCAAACATGGAGCAAAATAAAGAGAAAATACGGCATATTTTACAGTACTACTACGATAAAGGCAAAAATGCATCTCATGCTGCCAATAAAATTTGTGCAGTTTATGGACCCGATACAGTTTCCATTTCCACCGCACAACGATGGTTTCAACGTTTTCGTTCTGGTGCAGAGGTGATCGAAGATGCGCCACGGTCCGGAAGGCCTGTCGTCGAAAATTGCGATAAAATCGCTGAATTGATCGAAAGAGACCGGCATAGTAGCAGCCGTAGCATCGGCCAAGAGCTGGGCATGAGTCATCAAACCGTTATAAACCATTTGAAGAAGCTTGGATTCAAAAAGAAGCTCGATGTATGGGTACCACACGACTTGACGCAAAAAAACATTTTTGCCCGTATGGATGCATGCGAATCGCTTCTGAATCGCAACAAAATCGACCCGTTTTTGAAGCGGATGGTGATTGGCGATGAAAAGTGGGTCACTTACGACAACGTTAAGGGCAAACGGTCGTGGTCGAAAAGCGGTGAAGCTGCCCAGACGGTGGCCAAGCCTGGATTGACGGCCAGGAAGGTTCTTCTGTGGGTTTGGTGGGATTGGCAGGGAATCATCCACTATGAGCTGCTCCCCTATGGCCAAACGCTCAATTCGGACCTGTACTGCCAACAACTGGACCGCTTGAATGCAGCACTCATGCAGAAGAGGCCATCTTTGATCAACAGAGGCCGAATTGGACAATGCCAGGCCACACACATCTTTGGTGACAAGCCAGAAGCTCCGGGAGCTCGGATGGGAGGTTCTTTTGCATCCACCGTATAGTCCGGATCTCGCACCAAGTGATTACCACCTATTTCTGTCCATAGCGAACGAGCTTGGTTGTCGGAAGTTGTCCACAAGAGAGTCGTGTGAAAATTGGCTCTCCGAGTTTTTTGACAATAGGGAAGGGAGCTTCTATAAGAGGGGCATTATGAAGTTGGCATCTCGTTGGGAACTCGTCATCGAACAAAACGGCGCATATTTGACTTAAATCGCATTATTATAACCAATTTTATGAACAATTGAAAATTCAATAAAAATACCGCAAGACTTTTTTGACAACCTTATATATAATTGGCGCGTACACCGCATTTTGGTGTTGGGCCGAGGTCTTCTTCCTACTTGTGGCGTGCGTCTTGAGGTTGTTAGGCAGTAGGCCTCAGTTTCAAGCCAACTCCGAACGGCAGATATTTTTTATTAGGAGCTTTTTTATGGCAGAAATGCACTGCGAGGTTTGCCGTTGCCTACCGAGGGGCGACCGCTTTTAGAAAAAACTTTTTCTTCATTTTGTCTTTCACCGAGGTTTGAACCTACGTTCTCTCTGAATTCCGAATGATAGTCACGCACCAACCCAAGCGGCTACGGCGGCCGCCATATTGAGTGCATGTGATTTATTTCGCCCATAAAAATATTAATCTACATATGTAGGTGTGAAAGGGTTTGTAAGCACATAAAAAGGTTGACGCTCATTTGCATTTGGCTTTAAAAATCTGCATTCATAAATAAATATCTGCACGTATGGGGAAAGAGCATTCAGGTCAAGGGCTTCGAAGTATTTATGGATGTATGTGTGTGTGTGTTTTTTTTTTTTGGTATGCAAACTTGGCAGGTGGATTCTTCTAAAGACGCATTCTATGCCCGATTCACATACGATATTTCCTGGCTCTTTTTTAACTAAGTTTCGTAGTGCCTACAGACTAAACCAACCCATCGCCTCGCTGTTTTGCTTTTTCCCCCTCGGTATTACCAGTTCAGATATTCCTTCGAGAGGGCAGGATGTGTTTATTCACTCATTTGTCTGCGTTCGTTGTCATTATGTCTCAGCCTTCGCATAATTGTTGAGGCTACGTTACAACCATATTTCCACGTTCCTTCAGGTTCTAGCATATATTGTACTAGGACAGCAGCTGTCATGCTCTCGCCGATATTTGAGCGCCACACGCTTCGTTCCGCATCAAATCTAGAACATTCCAACAGAGCATGCTCAGGAGTTTCATATTTTTCTTGGCAGTATAGGCAAAATTTGGAGTCTGTGTGCTTGTATGTATTTGTACAAATACTGCCTGAAACAGCCATGCCCAATTAAAAACTGTGTAAGCATGAAATTAACGTTTCCATGTGTTCCCCGGATCCATTTCTGTATGTCCTATATCGTATATCGTTCCATTTGGTCTGCCAATTTTGCAGAGCGATATCATCGATCCACTGTAGTGCGTCCCTCACTGAGGCTTTGTCACCAGAAATCCGCGAGTTTTTTGTATGCCTGTATTTTTATTTCATACATTTTGTCTTTATTTCGAAGGGAATTCTACCTGCTATTACCCCTGCCGCTCCGTCAGATATGTTCCTGTAGCCTCTAATGATTCTAGCATTGCATAATCTACGCACCCGTTTAGTCTGTCTCAAGTAGCTGGAATATTTCATTACGTATGTATATCGTTCATTTTCTACAAGAGTGGCATAGTCCAAAAAGTCGAGAAAAACGGCTCCAAAGTAGTATTGAGAGTATCTTCAATATCACAATAATATCACCATGAAACCAAACAGACCAGGAATGGAGCGCGTAAAGGTCAAAATAAATATTTCCATTACTCAAAACAATTTTTTGTATTTAGTGAAGAAGTAACTCAAAAACGAGATTTGTAGGGCGGTGTCATCTGCAAAAGTTCCGACGATAGTTTCCTCTGTGATTTGTAGATCTTGAGTTTAAAGCAAGTAAAATATTGCGCCCATTGTACTACCTTTGGGTACGCCAACCAAACTTCTTTAACGAAGAAGTGCCGGACTTTGGGGTAGGACTTGATGAAAGAATAATAATTTATGAGTGCCTTTTATTTTGCAGCGTAAGTCGTCATACCAAACGCGATCGAAGGCTTGAGATGTATCAAGAAGTGCAGCCGTGTAATAATTCTCCTGCTCAAAAGCTTTGTGAATACAATTTACAAGTCCGTGTATTTGTTCGGTGGTGTATTTTTCTGAAGCCGAATTACTCTTGAATCTTGAATTAAGTGCATCATTATTTTGAGAAATCGAGATTCCATAACTTTGAAGACAATGGGTAAAAAACTGTTAGGACGATAAAAATCCTCTTTTTCAATGCTCTTTCCTGGCTTAAGGATCATTTTTATTTGTGCAACTTTCCATTGGGAAGGAATAAAAGCAGTTAGTATGATAGCCTACCTGAGAAAAGAGATTCCTCTATCGGACAGTTGTTTGAGTAGTTCTCCAGTGATGAGATCCTACTCGGAAGCTTTCTTTGTTTTGAGCCGTCCTATTGCTGCTTTTACTTAGATTTTCGAAAAAAGGTTTATGGGTGGGTCCAACCTGTGGATGAGTGCCTGAGTGCCTTTGACTTGTGGACGCAGACCTAAACTATGATAATTCGCTGATATTTTCAGATATGACGTCACATAAGCATCTTTCAGTTTTTACTGAAATTTGTAGTTGTTGTTGTTGAAGTGGTTGAGCATTTCTATTGAAACCATCCTAATTAGCGATCAGCGCCCCGTTTTACTCCACTGTTCTTGTGCGCTGTCTGCAAACTTTTTATTTTTATTTCTGAGATTTTATTAATTTGCTGTAAGAAGGTCACGCCGAAAGAGCGAAGTCTCGTTCTCTCCAGATCTTGGCATTCCCTTAAATAGTGGAAAAGACTTTTGTTCACCCTCTGCACCAGCCAGCTTCTGCAGCGGGGATTGAAAGGAAGGTTAAGTCTGGCTGCGTGATCGCCTACCTTCCAGTGACCTGTAAGGATTGCAGTCATACGTGAGATGCTTGGGCGAGAGTATCCTAACAGGTAATTCCACCTCAGAATGTTGTACGACGACCATGTTTGTTGTAGTGCATGCAATTAATTGCTTCCACCTTCTTTCAGCTAAAGTAGTGTGAAGCAATGGATATTTTTAATGTGTTGAATGGAGTAACAACTGCTACCGCCTCTGTTATATTTACTACTGAACCTTTTCTTGCTGGCTCATCTGCTATCTCATTACCCTCCATATTTCTATGACCGGGAACCCATAACAGAATGATTTGAAGCTAATGATTGACCAAGCAATTCTAGTTCCTCTCTACACTGTAAAACTAAGAGATCTACTTAGCTCTGCTGAGATATACTTATCAATGGGAATTCTTTAACCGTAAGTACCGGCTAAGTTAAGTAATACAATGAATTTCTATTTCATATTGTAGTCTACTCATATGCCTGATTTACAGGCGATTAATCAGTACTTGGCAATGAATTTATATTCTTCCGTTTTTTATTCACATACAGGTCTTTTATTTTTATTTGCTGCTCTTATCTCGCGATAAACTACGAGTATATTCTCATTTTTATTGTATCTTTCAGAAAAGAACAGCCCCTCTATCTGTGCACACGTGTGTTATGTAAGTGCTTATATATGGCCATAAAACTGAATGGTGAATAAAAATAGCACTAACCATAATAAGCCCATTCGCCATGGAAAACATTGCAGCAACATTTTTGCCAACGAACCTAAGTCAGTTCTATGGATTACGCCACCGAAAACAAACCATAAATTTCACATAACTACTACAGATGGCCGCTGTAGCGAAGTAAGTTGTGCGTGACTATCACTCGATTAGTCAGGGTGCGAACTTCACTGTGGGCATGAAACATGAAATGATAGAAAAAGTTCTTTCGTATAGGCATTGGAGAAGCTGCGAGCGTATTTTTCTCTGAAAGTGTAAAAAACGCTTCTCATAAGCAGCTTTTTCAATTCACAGGTGGCATACAACCTTTGATAGATTTGAGGAGTAGCCGCACGGCACAAATTATAGGCGAAGCTTCGTGAAACACCCCCAAAAAAGGAGGATATATGCATATGTATATAAGGATGATACAATCTTTTTATTCCAAATTTATTCTATGATGAAAAACAATTAGACTTACTTACTCACTTAAATGGCTATTACCGAGTTACAACTTGCCGAATTGACTCGTTAAGTGCTTCTTTTTTCTCCACACTTTTTTCAATTTCTTCAGCCAAGAAATTTGGTCTTTCCATCGGGCACGAGCGCGTCCTCTTCGCCGCCGATCGTCAACTACCGTCTCAAACACCTTCTTTGCCAGAGCAGTTCCTTTCATATGGATGGCATGGCCCAGCCACCTTAGTCGCTAAAGATTGACTAGTTTTTCTATCAATATCTGTAAGTATCTCTGTAAAGCTCATACATTCGAATGCAGCAACCGTCAGCTACGCGAGCAGTGCCAAAAATCTTGCAAAGTACTTTCTTCTCAAAACTTCAAGACCGACTTTTTTTTAATGTTCCTGTGCCGCTTAAATTTTATTGATTACCATTGAATTCCCAAGTGAAAAATTCACCTTTCGTAAATTTAGATTTAAGACTCTTTTTTGTGTTTTTAGCCGAGCTCCTCCTATTATTTGTGGAGTGCGTTTTGATGTCTTCCGCAAAAGGAAGGATCTACAGTTTGACGCCACCTCCGAATGGCAGATGGTTTTATATGAGGAACTTTTCAAGGCAAAAATACACTCGCAAATTTGCCAATGTCTGCTGAGGGGGGGCGACCACTATTAGAAGACACTTTTTCTATCAATAAGACTTAACTAGATTGGAAGCTTGGTGTGATGATAACTCCTTACCTCTTAATGCTGGTAAATGTCAGCACATGTCATTCAGTTCACGAAAAGTTACGATTGATTTCGATTAGAAGTTGGGCACTACCACCCTCGAAAAAAGTTATGGAAAGAAAGATTTGGGGGTCATATTATATTTACATCGAAAATGTCGTTTTCCAAACATATAGACTTTATGATTGCCAAGTCTAGATCTATGCTTGGCTTTGTAATAAGGAATTCAAGGGAGTTCCAGGATATTTCTACGCTGAGGAATTTGTATTTTTCTCTTGTGAGATCAAACCTCGAATATTGCATTATTATTTGGGGTCCATTCTATATGGGTTCATCTTTAAAAATTGAGAAGGTTCAAAAACGTTTCACTAGATTTGCTATTCATTCACTTCGTGCAGTTTGCCTGCATTTAAAAGTAGATGTCTTTTGTTAGCATTGCCAACTTTAGAAATGCGGAGAAAAACTTCATCGGTAATGTTTATAAGGGACATAGTTACGAACCATATCAAATGTCACTTCTTGCTGGAGCTAATACTCTTTAATTGTCCCACTCGTAACCTAAGACTCAGCAATATGTTCCATTTATCTTATCACAAGACCAATTTTAGTCGAAATGAACCGCTTGCACGTTGTATAAGACAGTCTAACCAATTATGCAAACATTTGGATATATTCTCTAACTCACGAGAGACTTTCAAATCAAAACTTAACCTGGAGATATACTTTTTGAATTGGGACTAATGTATCTCACTTTAATTGATAAAAGAATGAATAAATTGGTGTTTCGTGTCGATCATGGGCACTTTTGAATGGTAGTCATGCAGCAACCCATTCGGCTAGGCGGCCGTTGATTGCAGATGGATATTATTTAATCTCCTCCGTTCAATTTCACTTCGGAAATGTCTAGAAAAAGATATCCTACTCTTTATTAAACAAAAAAAACTTTTTTTTATAGAGACAACACCACCAAAATTACAAAAAATGGTAAAAATTAAAAAAAAATATATTTATTTATTTCGTTTTTTTGTTTTTTACTTTTTTGCTAAGAAATTTGTAGTGAGAAGATTACTGTTATTATAATGTTTTCCAACATTTTATTTTTTTAATTTTTAATAATTCATCACCGATATTTATTAATACTTTTTATAAAAAATACTTTATTTTTTAATAAGATTATTTTTTTATTGGACATAATTTTTTTAATTACATATAAATTTAATTACATAAAAATATTATAATTTTTTATAAAAGAAACAATTTTTTTTAATTACATATAAATTTTTATAAAGGAAAATTTTCTTTTACATTTATTAAATTTTTTTATGAGGATTATTTTTTTATTGGATGTAATTTTTTTAATTACATTTAATTTTAATTACATAAAAATATTATAATTTTTTATAAAAGAAAAAAAATTTTTTAATTTGTTAAATTTTTTTATAAAGATTACTTTTTTTATTGGTTATAATTTAAAAAATATATATAAATTTTTATATATATTAATTTTTTATAAAAGAAAATTTTTTGATTGAATTTATTAAATTTTTTTATAAAGATTATTTTTTTATTGGATGTAATTTTTTTAATTACATTTAATTTTAATTACATAAAAATATTATAATTTTTCATAAAAGAAACAAATTTTTTTAATTTGTTAAATTTTTTTATAAAGATTACTTTTTTTATTGGCTATAATTTAAAAAATATATATAAATTTTTATATATATTAATTTTTTATAAAAGAAAATTTTTTGATTGAATTTATTAAATTTTTTTATAAAGATTATTTTTTTATTGGATATAATTTTTTAATTACATATAAATTTTTAAAAAATTTTTTATAAAAGAAAAATTTTGTTTTAAATTTATTAAATTTTTTTATAAAGATTGTTTTTTTATTGGATATAATTTTTTTAATTACACATACATTTTTATATAATTTTTTATAAAGGAAAAATTTTGTTTTAAATTTATTAAATTTTTTTATAAAGATTGCTTTTTATTTGATATAATTTTTTTAATTACATATACATTTTTATATAATTTTGTATAAAAGGAAAGTTTTTCTTAGTTTTAAAAATTTTTTTTTTTTTAATTTTAAAATTTTTAATTTAATTTTTGTTTTTTTTTTGTCTTACACAACAAAATCCTACAATATTGAACCTTCATACACTCACACGCTTACCTTATAAACATAAAACGTATATACGAAGATATCGCATGGATAATAAAAAACGTGCAAAGAATTTTGCTAAAATTGCCGACGGCTGCCTAAGCCGGCCCAACAGCATCGAGCATAATTCTTATCGAAACTGTTATCACGTTTGTAACATTAGGTAGGTGGAAAATTTATAGTGAGATTGGCAGACAGTATAACAGAACGAGGGTGTCAGTAATGCACGAAAACTGAAAAAGAAGAGAAGGCAAAGTGGGAGGTGATGGGAGCCATAACAACGTACGCAAATTCGCATTCCTTCTATACTGGAGTATGGGGGGCGAAGTAGGCAGACAGACTGTTAGCGCATACACAAACATTCCAGTGAATAGCCATTGAAGGATGTGTTAAAGTGTATACATAAATTTATAAATCGACGCATCGTTCAAATAAACTGTTTGCTGCGAAAAGTGTCCTGCCCGGCGTATACGTAACAAATTGTATGCGCATTGTTTCATTGTTATTGCCTCAACTTTATGTAATTGTAATGTCTGACGATATGATAGCAAACCAGCAAAGCTATTTAAAACTGCAGTTTACCCAAACACTAAGAAAATTACTAGTCAACATTCTTCGGCAGCCTTGAGGCAGAAACACTTTGCTGCTGATAAGCAAACATTTGGTATGTTTCTCTGTTGATTTGTTGGTGTGTTGGTCTGTTTTTCTCTTGGTATATTGGTCTGTTGGTATGTTTGTCTTCCAACTGTCTGTTGGTTAAATTAAATTTGTTAAGCTCATTGCTTTGTCTGCATTTCCAAAGTACAATCATCTCACTCTCACTTTCACTTTGCCTTGGTATGTGCCTTTCAATTTCATTTACACATACACATACATACATCCATACATACTCGTACATATATATTCAGCATTTTGTAGTGCCCCAGCAAACATTTTCATTTGAAATGTATTTCTAAGTTGGTTACTTTTTGCTGGATGTGCCTCCGAATTATTTGGGTATTTAATGAGCTTTTCCCAAGACGGTTTTAATTATGCCAGAAAAACGATAAGGGTGCTTTTTAATTCCAGCAGCTGACTTAGGATATAAATGCACTAAGTTTATTTAGTCAATATTTTAATGTAGTTCACTTTGTTTTTTATTTACTTTTTGAGATTCTGGGCTAATTAGTGCACGAAACTTAATCAGTTCGGTGGCAGCAATAAATTGACAATCAGACAAAATAAGTGATTAAGTACAGTAGTGTAACTGAATGTAAAAGGGATGAGTTTTTATAGTGGAGATGGTATCTATCTGAGTGATGAGCTCTTTCAGTACGCAAACTCGCGTGGCAGATGTAAAAAATGGGAAATCTGCTATTTACTAAATGGACTTCAATTTCATTCGAATACTGTTTACAAATAATTATTTATTATACACGGTGCATACGGTATTCAAGGATGCGTATATGTGGCTATAACTTCTCGGAATCATTACTTCTTTTTTTGCTCTTTTCCATATAAGGTATGGAGGACTACAATTTAACTCAAGTCGTCGAGTCATTAAATTATCGTCGCTTTATGTGCAAATCCCACCTATTTAGAAACTTCTAATTTTTTCAACTACGCCCCTTCACTCATTCATAAGGTTCGCCGTGAATGAAAGCATCAGGTGGCGATGCAGAATCTTTTGCAAAACGCAAAATAACACGAGAAAAGTTCTGACACTGCCTCATCTGCAGAATTTATTCAACAAGAAAAAGCGATCATTAACGAGGGCTCTTCAAAATCAGGAAGCGGTCCTTGCAAGGAAGCTTAATCTTTCTGAGTGTCTTTACTGTCGAGTTGTTAATGAAGATCTCCAGTATGAGTCTTACGTTACGCGCAGAAGACAGTTTAAGCCGGAGAAAACACAATAACTGCGAGTTATCCGATCAAAATGGCTTCTAAAAGACATCTGAAACGCCTGAGACGTTATGGTTTTTTCTGACGAAACAAATTTTCACCAAGACCAGAAGAACAGTTGCAGAATTAACCAAATTGATAAATGGCTATGTCCGTGAAGGAATGGTTTCTGTTGTAATGGTTCGAGGTTCCTGTTGTCATGCACACGAAGTTTGCTGCCTCTGTTATGGTTTCGGGTGTTGAGAGCACCAAAAGACATGCCAAGCCACAAACTTCTTTACTTAAATGAAATTCGCTGCATATATCGAGGTGCAGAGAGGCATAAATGGAACCGTGGATTGATAGTGTACGTGATGACAGCCCATAACGTCATTCAGCAAGACTCTGATCCTTCACACAAAGCAATGGGGACACAGGATTGGTTGGCTGAAAATTTCCATGATCACATAATACCAAACTTATGGCCACTTAACTCCCCAGACCTTACTCGTCTGCATTACTACCCTCTATACGTAGTTGAGCGTGAAACCAATAAGCATCCTCATAAAGCCATTTCTTCTCTGAAGGTTGTCATTAATACCGTTACAATCAATATGAATTAGGAGCAGTTACGCGGGCATGCAAGCATTGCTAGATCCGGATCGATGCGGTTATTGCAACTAATGGAAATTTAATTGCATGATTTTATTGATATATTAAATGTAATAATTTTACCTGATTTTCTGTGCGTATTTGAATATACAATAAACGCGGGTTTGAATGAACCCCAACTTAGCCGGACTCTTCGATCAGTAAACACCAAATTCCTTTCATTGAACACCCCGCAAGGTGAACACATAATTTCTTTTGTACTGAGTAGAGTGAACAAAACTTAATAATTAAATAAAATACTGCATCAAAATCTATCACAACCTTTGACAAAGCTATTGAGTGAACCAAAGAAAAAGAAAACAAAATTCTCTTGATAATTTCAGGCTTGAGCATTTTGCACTACCACCAAATTGCACTATCACTAATTTTTTAATTGCCACTTAAAATAATGGTTTCATTATCACTAATTCTTCAGTTTTTCAGTGTTTCAACTGTCCCCTTATTGCACTAATTATTTCATGCACTATGCCCAACCCTAGATGGCTTACATACTCGCCCTTCAAAGTTTTAGAAAAGGAAGATCTTAGAGGAAAGAAGGGATAAACCAATATTAAAGCCTGTTTTGGGAAAAAATGGTTGTAAATTAAAAAAAAAATCTAAATAAAATTATAAATAAAATAATTTTATTGCACAAATTATTAACTATAATGGTTTTTAAACTCCTATTTTAAGTTCTATGAATAACTTCGGTTGAGTAAACAGGTCTTGCACGAATTAATTCACTCTACACGGGTTTTTACGAAAGCTTTTGAAATTTGTAGAGATTACTGAGTACAGTTTAGGCTATTATTGAAAAAACAAAAAATCGTGAGTGTTATTTTTATAAACCAAAAAAAATTTTTTTAAATATGAAAACAATATTTCTTTTTCTTTAAAAAATATTTAAAATAACTTAAATAAAAAAAAATTTATATTATTCCAAATTATAATATTTCCAAAAATCAAACAAAATCATAGAAGATGTGTTTTTTTTAAATATATAAAAACACAATATTACAAAAAAATTGTTCTCCAAAAATATAAAAAAAGAATTTCCACAATTTTTTTTTTAAAACAACAATTTTTTCCAAAAAGGAACTATTTTTTACAAAAATGAAAAAAATCATAGAAATAATTTCTTTTTTTTTCAAATATAAAAGAAAAATATTACAAAAATTTGTTTTTCCAAAAATATAAAAAGAAAAACTTTTTATATTATAAATGTTTTAAATCAAAAAGAAATAATTTCCAAAAACAGAACGTAGAAGACGTGTTTTTTTTTTAAACATTAAAAAAATATATATATACAAAAAAATTATAATTATTTGAAATAAAAAATATATTTTGCAAAACTAAAAAAAAGAAAGGAAACAATCGTAGCAGATGTGTTCTTTTTTCAAGAATATTAAACAAAAAATATTTTTTTCAAATATATAAAAGAAATTTTATTAAAAAGTTTTACTAAAATTTTTTTTCCAATTTTTTCCATTTTGAAATTTTTTTTACAAAAATTTGTTTTTTCAAAAATATAAAAAAACATATTTTTTTTAATAAAAATTTAAAATAAAATAAAAATTCTTTCCAAAAATAAAAAAAATATTTTGACCATAAACACAAATATAAGAAAACATACTTTTTATATTATACAAAAAAAAATGTTTTAAATCAAAAACAAATAATTTCCAAACGTAAAAATAAAAGCGTAAAAATAGAAGGCGCATTTTTTCCAAAACATTAAAAAAATATATATATAAAAAAATATTATAAATATTTGAAACAAAAAAAAAATTTTACAAAAATTAAAAAAAATCGTAGCAAACGTGTTCTTTTTTCAAATATTAAACAAAAAATATTTTTTCAAAAATAAAAAAAAAATTTATTAAAAAGTTTTATAAACATTTTTTTTTCCAAAAAAATCAAAGAAAAAATTTTATTTTTTTTCAAATATATGTTAAAAAAAAACAAAAAATACTTTCCAAACATAAAAAAAAAATTTTTTTCCATAAATAAAAAAATATGTATCAGTTTTTCAGAAACTCACATCACAATCACAAATTTTATTTTTAAAAAGGTATATTTCATTGTACAAAATAAAACAAAATTAAATGTTAAATAACTCTATGCCATAGTCTTAGTTTTTTTCCCAAAATCAAAAAAAAATATTTTCCAAAAAAAACCAGTATATTTTCCAAAAATAAAAATATATATAATTTTTCGCAAACTTATAATCAGAAATTATATATTTAAAAAGTATATTTCAATCTAATAAAATGAAAAATAAATTTTAAATTTTTAAAACAACCGAAAGTATCCCACTTAAAAAAATTCGATACCATAATTTTCAAAATTAAATAACTCTCAACGGAGAAGGCAGGGAGTTCCAATCAAACAAACAAAAAGTGATTACCAACATGAGACTATTTGATAGCATTTTGTTTGTGTAAAATCACCATAGAACACAAAATTTCAAATGGCTCTACTTTGTACTTACACTTTACATCCAACTAAGTTTTATTAGCAGCAAAATTTGGTTTCCAGAAACAAAGTTGCTAGCCGGACATATCACCCTCAGTTGCGGTATTTCAACTCCGATTGGAATGTCGCGTGTTTATATCAGTTTATTATATAATTTAACACTCAGTCTCATATCATTTATGAGCTAAAGGCCAAATAAGTAGAACTCGGTGTTAATTTGATGAAACTCCATCGCGTGATGTGTGTGGCTATCAAGAGGATAATTCATATTTGCGAGCATGCCACTTAGGAGCAGTTTGGGTCATTAGAGGCGTGCGCCCTATATTTTTTCATTAATTGAATAAAACTTATGTATATCAGCTTACCCTAAAGTCATGTGGATTTTTCGAAATAATCATTTAATAAGCTCATCTATCATAGTTGTGAAGGCATCATACCACCAAAATGATTCGACACTGAGGCCTGTAAGGTAATCATTACTTAAAGGAACAACTGCAGGATGATAACGCCTCTGGCAAATGATTTTACGCATGGCACTTTAATATAATTTATAGAAGATCGCCTTAATTGTGTTTGCTCAAGTATTACTGACCGACATTCAGGATCCTCTGAATTCGATTAGTCTGCGCACATAAAATAAATATCACTCATCAGTCAGATCGCAAAAAATATTCTCCTCAAAGCTACTTAGCAGTTCTCCAGTTCCTGGGGAAAAACGGTAAGAACCATTATGTCTTGGACGCAATCAAGATGCACTTCGCGAATTGCAGCTAAATTTTGGTCCAAGTACCTTACAAGAATGAATTTTGTTATCCTTTTGTAAGGTTGAACTGATTGACTTCACTGAAGATGAAATGTGGATATTAGAGTATGACTCCAAGATCCGTAACTGTGGTCAGCAGTGAGTGGGCAATGATCTACATCGACTAACGAAAGCGAGGATGTCCAAGTTGCGACTGAAGGCTGATCATCTTTTTCCCCGATATCTTTCGAACAGAGCGTCACTAGATCTAAGTTGACGTCCTAGAAGAAATGTGGGCACGCATATCTCGTGTATGTTTCGTATTCGTTGAGAAAGGCTAAATGTTGCACAGCGACAGAGTAACCATCCACTTTTTATTTGTTATTTAAGAGTTTTTGGCGCAAAAAACCATTCAAACGTTGCCGCTCCCACCTTTTAGCACACTAATTCTCTACCATTTAGTTGAACTCTATTCTCTACCATTTAGTTGAACTTCAAAGGAACTCATGGTGGTGGGCTATAGAAGGTTACATTTTATTAATTTTTATTTTCCCAAATATTTAAATTTTTTATAAAGTAATTAATTTTAATTTTAATTTTTAATAGCTGGATAAATTCTTTTTCGTTTGATATCCATATAAATATCTCAGAGCAAGAATTTTTTGGAAATTTATTTCTCTGAAGCTTTAAAGTCCTTTAAAAAATTAAATAGCAGAAAATTGTGCAGCATTATTAAATAAAATCTAATGCTTTATTTTTTTCTGAATAGCAAAATTGTTGATTTTTGTCACACAGTGTTTTTTTTTTTCTTTTTTTCTAATAGGAGAAAATTGTCAGAAGCCTATTTGACAAGTTGGCCGTCAGTGTGGGACTTCAATCCTAACTAAAACCTCCTCTCGTCCCTCCGGAACCTTGGCGTTAAGTAATGCGTTGGAAGGCCGTTTTGGAGCCAGTAACTGTCCCGTGTTCACTCTGCGACGACTCCTCGACCTTTTTCAGCAGCCAGATGCACCAGTTGTTGTTGTCTGAAGTCCGCCTTTCATGCCTGTTCCTCCGCACGCAACATTTTTGTTATAAGCGCTGCATTTACACTGAAAGCACGCCATTTTTCTGCCTTATAGCAACTTTGCACTATGAAGTTCACTTCTGTTGGGAATTCACCGAAGGCCTTAAAGGGAACATAAATTGAAATTGCCTTGCACTTTCTAACGTGTCAGGACAGACAGGACAAGAAGAGTAGTTTTAAATGAAAGCTATGCAAATATTCCGTGAAACATGGCCCATGGCCGCTCAGCAATTGCGTTAGATAAAAGTCATCCTCTTCGTGCTTTCTACCAAGCCATTTTGGAATGTCCGTTATTAGATTATAGGTGCAGCAACTCTTGTCAGAACTCTTGCCATTCACTTATGGTGCTCTTTCGCTTCTCTTTTTTAACGCTGCAGGACGTCTCCTCCCCTGTTGGCTTATACAAACTTTTCAGCTCCTTTATGAGCAGATCAACCGGGATTTTCCTCGATATTACAGCTATGGCATCATCAGGAATCGTGCAGGAACCGCTCGCGACTCTTAACGCGTTAGGTCTCGTTTTTACTTCCTTTATAAACGATTTTTCCGATCGGCGCACCGATATCTGCATACATTATAACAAAGGGGGTTACTAAGGAGACTAACAGACCTTTTCTTCGCGTGGCCCTCCTATGTTTGGCATAAGTCTTGATAGACTTGGCTATGCACTCGTTGCGCCTTTTTGCTAACTGCTGCAAGATGATACCTGAAAGTTATTCGGGAGTCAAGGGCAACTTTCAAATACTTTAAATACGGCTGCGATTTTATGTGGCACTCGTCCACAAAGATGACCAACTCCTCGCGCGCCTTCATCGTATTAAGCATAGGCACTTCGGTCTTCTGCACTGCAAGCTCTAACTTTGTTGATACCAGTATTTTATTCTCAGGGGAACGAGACATTTGTCAACGACCACCAACGGGATATCGTTTGAATAACCAGCGAGTGTTGCTCCGGTAGCAAGATTGATTTTCAGCATGCCGTCGTACATGGCACTTCATAGGGCCGGCCCTAGTAAGAACCTTGCGGTACGCTGCCTATTACCTCATACATTTTAAAGCCATCTTCCGTGTCAC
The DNA here is from genome assembly GCF_027943255.1 of Anastrepha obliqua. Lineage (NCBI taxonomy): Eukaryota > Metazoa > Arthropoda > Insecta > Diptera > Tephritidae > Anastrepha > Anastrepha obliqua. Next base: position 27,209,520 of record NC_072893.1, read on the forward strand.
ATAGCTGGATCCTACTTTTAAAATAGTGGCCAACAATTCGTAGTAATTAACTAGCGACCTTAAAATCTGAGAGCGCACCCATTATGTGTGCCCAGTTCACCGACCAGTTTTTGCCAGACCTTCTGCTCTTACCACTTGTGGCTTCGCGTGCGATATCCATTGCCATAGTAATGGCATCCACCATCGACCGAGCTTTCCGGAACCCAAACTGGTATGCGAAGAACCCACCAGGCTTTTCTAAGTGCTCCTGTAGTCTACTGCAGATTATTTGCCCTAGCATTTTACCGATAGTATCCAACATGGTAAAAAGAGGAAAAAAGAAAAAGAGGAATGCGAACGATTTCAATAGAACATCTCGAAGACCTAGATTTTGCTGATGACATCATTATATTCTCTCAACGCAAATCGGATATGCAAAGCAAGTTGAATAATCTCGTAAAGCATTCTGGTGTCGCTGGACTTAAAGTCAATGCAAAGAAGCCATGCACACGAACGATGCATTCTACAATATCGGAGAGGAAAATATTAAAAATGAAAACGTATTTTCAATACCTTGAAAGCCAATTCACTGCGGAAAGCGGATGCAAAAGAGATATATCTACAAGATTGCAAAAAGTTTCCAGTGTGGCTGTCCAAGCAAATGCACATTACAACAAAAAAACAGATTTTCAACTCCAATGTTAAATCAGTTCTTTTCTACGCCTGTGAAACATGGTGTCTGTCTGCGGAAATTGTACAGAAGCTTCAAGTGTTCATGAACCGCAACATGAGACAACTGGACATCTAATACTGAATTCCAACGACGATGCCATCAAAAGCCAATTGTAACTGAAATAAGAGAACGTAGATGGAGATGTCTTGGCCATGCCCTACGGACAGGTGGCGCTGAAATCAGCAGACAAGCGCTTGATTGGAACCCCCAAGGACAGCGCAGAGGAGGCAGACGTAGGGGTTTTTGGAATGCTGCATCGAAGAGGAATACAAAGCCGGGAACAAAACATTGACCTGGCAGCAAGTGAAAAATATATCCGGGAATCGCACAAAATAGAAAAATATGATAATTCTTTAGCCATATGCTCCGCAATGGAGACAAAGAAACGATGATGATGATCCAACATGCACCGTGGACGGTACGATGAGGGTTGGCCGGATGACTTCCCGAGCTTCAGCAAGAGTATTAACCGCTGCCTTTTCCATATATCGGGAAAAACGTCTTCCAGGAGTCGCCTGTACAACAGAGTGGCAAACACGTCAGGTCTCATTTTGGCTGCTCTTTTGAGGGCAATGTTTGGTATCCCATCCAATATCGAGTCTTCATTGTCCTGAATGCGTCTTAATGCGCTTAGTATGTATTCCGCACTCATCAGTGGGAAGTCCCGGTGTTGTACTCATACATATGTACATATGGTGTGTATACTACATATATCCTTTCACCTAAGCTATTTACAGGGTCCGGCACTAGAAACGTAACCAATTAAAAAGGCCATTAATTTAGTTTGGAAAATTACTTTTTTTAATTCAAAATAAAAAGTGTGTGAAAAAAATACAAAGTTAAGAATCAATTTACTTTTGCTCGATTGCACCTTTTGCCTTGACTACGGCCTTGAGACGGTCAGAAACGAATCGCAAGCTGCCCGAATTTGACTTGCAGTTGTTTTGGCTCACTCGTGGACAATGCCTTTCTGAAGTTGCTTACACTTCGAGTGCCAGACCCTCTATAATATCATGAGCCTGCAAAACTAATTTCTTAAAATTTATTCCTCATGCTTACTGGGATGTGTGCATAGTCACGTAATCATCGAATTGTATGACTTTTTGGTGAAAGTGAAAGTGTAAGTGAAACTGACATGAAAGAGATTCCCAACATTTCAATTACATTTCGAGCATACAGTAATGGCATTTTAGGCGCATAGCAGCATCTACGGCTGTCCGTCGCTATTCACGCACAAAATTACTATGAGCCTGCAGTCATCTATTAGAATGATAGCAAGACCAAAAAACAAAAACAAAGCGCTGTGTATTCCACTAGAGTATATGTTTCTACATAATATTTAAGCCCAAAAAAACAACAACAAACAAGATAATATCAGTTCTAAATGGGTATATAATAATGACGGTTGCAAGGACAAAATAGCAGTTAATTTGCATGAATAGGAATTCCATAGTGGCTGCAGATGAAGGCAACACAAAAAAAAGAGAAAATCCAAAACGCGTGGATTATAAAGGGTAGTTAAGTTTTAAGGGCCGGTGTTGATTTTGAATAAAATACAATTTTTTTAAGAAATTATTGTTATTTCTCTTTACTATGACAATATTGATATAACTCAATTATGTATGGAACAAAATATTGGCCAAATAGTCACGGCGGCCTCGGCGGCACACCCCCATCCGATGGTCCAAATTTTCGATGACGCTGAGGCATAATTGAGGTTCTATGCCGTTAATGTGCCGAATTATCTCATCCTTTAGCCCATGAATTGTTGCTGGTTTATCGACGTACACCTTTTCTTTCAAATAACCTCAAAGAAAGAAGTCCAACGGTGTCAAATCACATGATCTTGGCGGCGAATTGATATCGCCGCGACGTGATATTATTCGGCCATCAAATTTTTCGCGCAAAAGAGCCATTGTTTCGTTAGCTGTGTGACAAGTGGCACCGTCCTGTTGAAACCACATATCGTCCACATCCATATCTTCCAATTCGGGCCATAAAAAGTTCGGTATGATCTCACGATAGCGAACTCTATTCACAGTAACTGTCTGACCGGCCTCATTTTGGGAAAAATACGGTCCAATGATGCCGACGGCCCATAAACCGCACCAAACAGTCACTCTTTGTGGGTGCATTGGGTTTTCGGCATTCACTCTTGGATTATCATTCGCCCAAATGCGGCAATTCTGCTTACTGACGAATCCACTGAGGTGAAAATGTGCCTCATCACTGAATCACGAAGTGCGCGATATTTTGATTTGAACGCCCGTTTTCATAATAAGCCTGAATAACTTTAATGCGTTGCTCGATTGTGTATCTTTTCATGGTTCAAATTGATTTAGTTTGAAATTGAAAAATATGAAATAAAATGCAGAAAGAACTTGACGTTTAGGTGTGGTTCATATTCAAGATCGGCCCTTGAAATTTAACCACCCTTTATAAAAAAATATATATAAAGAAAGTAGCGAAAACACGTTCACGTCATTTGCATAATACGCATTGTTTGCTGTAACATAGAGTTTACTGTTATTTTCGTTTTATTTATATTTAAAATTTTGTTTTTTGGTTTGTGTGCTTTGTTGCCGCTATGGACTCAGCTACCTTTTCTGCCATCAATGCCAACTATTGTTGCTATCTGCGCGCTGAATCTCGTAAGATCGATGGCTTTTTCCCCAGCGTTTATTATGTTGTACTACAACCTCAAGGCATCTCATTTCCATACCTGTGCGCTCTATGTAAATATATAAGCGCTATTGTTTTGAAAGGCACAACTAAAGGCCAGCAGATTTGATATTCACACACCTGCCAAACCGCTTGCCTTTTTAGTTAGCGCAAAAATTGCAAAGCAGAAAGGATAACAAAAGGCAAGCAAAAAATGTGATTTCAAAACATCACACACACACACACACACGAATATGCATGCATAACACACATTCAATGTTGGCTTCTTTTTTTTTATTTTTGTTTTTTTTTTTGTTTTTTGTTGCTTCAATGTAGAGGTATATGAGCACAGTATGAGCTAAAAAAAGCAGCGCAGTAACCAACACGTGCTGGCAAAAGGATTATTTTTATATAAAGCGGCAGGGGAAATTAAAATACCATGCAATGCCATTCTCATTGTTGTCATCGCCGCCAACTTGTCTGCGCTAAAGTCACAAAGTTTTCCTTTGCCTTATTAAATAAAATAAGCTACGTTGGGCTCAATACGTATTTGTTGGCGAATACGCCCATATTAAGTAAGTAAATGAAAGACGAAGAGAGGTAAGGGGCGGGCGAGGCTATTAAGCTCAGTGCTCGCTGCTTGTTAAGCTCTGCTATAAGGCTTTTAAGTTTATGTACAGACGAAAGGGGCAAAAGGATAGGGAAGGTTAAGAAAACTGAAAGTGAATTATGAAAGTGAGAACACTTTTACTTAAGCAAACATTTTATATGTAAATTAGAATAGATACGAAATTTCAGATAACAATAGAGCGGAGCTATATATAGAAGCCGCATACAATTTGTAGCGGGCGATTTCTAAATTCGGTACCTATAGAAATGCACTAGATAATCAAGAGAGTTCGTGTGGTAAAGATGCGGAGGTTTATCTTCAAATGACTCATCATCAATCTGAAAGGTCTAGCTGTACTTCTGAGCCCGTCTTGATGATTTTCCACAAATAGTTTCTTGCGGCCTCCGGACGGCAGATGGTTTTTATGTAGAGCTCTTTATGGCAGGCATACACGCGGAGGCTTGCGGTTGTCATGCACCAAGCCATTTTGAAACGCTGAGCTCCTGATTTTTTTTCCTGGTGAAGAGATAAGAAGAAATTTACACAAATCATTTTCCGCAACTTCGTTTTCGTCTAAAATCCTCGATGTATAGTAAACAAAAGGGTTGGGGTTTCGACCAATATTGGCGGTAATTGTCAATGCTGGGATTTCAATGCATTTTTAATGTAATCTCGACATTTCGAGGTTCGCCTCGGGACGTTCTTCTTTTTCTTCTAGATTGGCGCGATAACCGCTTAAGCGGTTTTGGCCGAGTTGAACAAAGTGCGCCAGTCGTTTCTTTCTTTTGCTAACCGGCGCCAGTTGGACACACCAAGTGAAGCAACCTTCTCCTTCTCCAACTGATATTTCCAGCGCAGAAGAGGCCTTCCTCTTCCTCTGCTACCACCAGCTAGTACCGCATCGAATACTTTCAGAGCCGGAGCGTTTATATCCATTCGGACGACATTTTCCAATCAACGAAACCTCTGGATCTGTATTCGCTGCGCTATATCTATGTCGTCGTAAAACTCATACAGCTCATCATTCCAAAAATCTTACGCAGAATCTTTCTCTCAAACACTCCAAGCATCGCTGCATTGGATGTTGTCATCGTCCACGCTTCTGCACCATACGTTAGGACGGGCATGATGAGAGCCTTGTAGAGTGTTATTATTATTATTAGAAGGCCATTACGCACTGCGACCAGAGCTGTTCTATTGTGAAAGGCCTATTTTTGTAACCCTAGAGTTTTAGGTTTTTTAAAAATTTTAGCACAATTTTAGGTTTGTTGTTCCAAAGATTGCATGGAGATACTACGATACCACCAAGGTGATAAAGTCTCTGTCTGCCCAACGCAGGACATTCACAAAGCACATGTTCTTTCTATGCCCATTTCGCAAAAGCGGCAGACATTGGTCTCAGATAGACCAATATTATTTAGATGATACCTCAGGCTGCAGTGACCTGTAAGATATCCTGTGAAAAGACGCAGATCTACTCTGCTTAGTTAGAGAAGATTGTCAGATATTCCTTTGTTGGGACTTAGGAATAGTTTGGCTTGACGCTGAGCGGCACAGTTTAGCCAGTGTGCAGCAAATTTTCTTTCCTCCCATTTCCTAAGGAATTCATTAATGTGGCTTTTTGTGAGTCCACAGAAAGGCTCAGGACCAGTAAGTTGCATATTTGCTCCTTGTTTTGCAAGGTCAGCAGCCATTTCATTCCCCTCATGTCCTTCATGTCCCGGAATCCAGCCTAGTGTTACTATGTTGAGGTTCCCTAACGTGTTGAGAAGGTTTAGGCAATCATTTACCAATTTGGAGGTGATAGTTGTTAATAGAAGGGCTTTTAAAGCCGCTTGGCTATCTGAAAGTATGTAGATGTGAGTACCTCTCATTTTCCTGCTAAGGCATTCTCTCACACATATTTCGATGGCATGTATTTCTGCCTGGAATATTGTTGGGTAGAGTCCCATCGGAAACGATTTTTCTAATTTAGGCCCATTGATTCCTGCCCCTGTGCTACCATTTTCCAATTACGACCCATCAGTAAACCATAGCTCAGAGCCAGGTTTGAAAGTGATAGAATTAGTTCTCCAGTCTGTGCGTTCATTAATTATAACTTGGAAGTTCCTGAAGAGTATTGGTTTAGGTGATAGTATATCATCCCTATGAAGAATGGGACTATGTAGGAAGTCTTCTAAGATCTTTAAATGTCCTTTCATATCCCCACTTTTGAGTTCAGATACATATACCTTTTAATCTTAAGGCACTCGAGCGAGCTTCCCTTTCAATCAAGATTGAAAGCAGTGGTATGTTCAGGAGCACACCCAATGCATCCGTGGGACATGTTTTCATAGCCCCTGTAATACCAACACATATCAGGCGATGCAGTTTATTTAATTCGTTTGTAGAGTGTTAATTTTGAGGTCGAGAGAGAACTTTACTACTCATTTGCCTGCTTACTCCAAAGTAGCACTTGTTGGCAAGAGAGATTCTACGTTGGATTTCCAGGCTGGCATTGTTACCGGTGTTAATGCTGGCTCCTAAATAAAGGGAGTATCTTACAAACCCGAAATCATAACTGTCAACAGTGACGTGGGTGCCGATACGCGAGTGCGCCGACTGTTTGTTTGAAGAAGGAGGTACTTCGTTTTGTCCTCGTTCACCACCAGACCCATTCGCTTTGCCTCTTTATCCAGTTTGGAAGAGGCAGAACTAACAGCGCGGCTATTGAGGCAGATGATGTCAATATAATCGGCATACGCCAACAATTGTACGCTCTAACTCATAAGCACTAGTCCCGACTTTAGTTTTCGGGACTTACAAAAGTGGGCATTTTTAGATTGCTATCCTAACTAATTAGTTTTTCCAGATCTTACAAGCTACTGAAAAATTAAAAAAAAAAAATATTAATAAATTATTTCGGGATTCACATAAACTATCCCCGAAATTTTCGGGACATACCAAAATCGGGATTTCCAGACTGCTATCCTAACTAAATAGTTTGTTCAAATCTTGCAAGCTACTGAAAAAATTAAAAAAAATATCGATAAATTATTTCGGGATTCACATAAACTAGGGTCTTACAAAAATCGGGATGTCTTGATTGCTAAACTAACTAAAAGTTTTTCCAGATCTTGCAAGCTACAAAAAATATAGAAAATATATTGATAAATTATTTCAGGATTCATATACACTAGTCCCGGCATTTTCGGGACTTACAAAAATCGGGATTCTAAAATTGCTATCCTAAATAGTTTCTTCAAACCTTATAAGCTGTAGAAAAAAAAAATTATAATACATAAATTATTTCGGGATTCACATGACTAGTCCCGCCATTTTCGGGACCTACAAAATCAGGGACTCCTTAATTGCTATCCCTAACAAGTATGCCTAAAAATACACACCTATATTTACGAGTCCCTAGGTTGAAGTAGGAGCATCATATCCTTCAGTCAAGGTTGCCGCTGCACTCTTAACGACGTCACTCAGCGCGGCGCAAGGAATGCGTATTTTCGCTTGAATGACGGCAACGTCAGCTGAAGTGCAGAGGGAAAATCGTGAAAACTGACGCCATGGTGATTGCTGATGAACACATGAATTATTATATTCCACACTGGGCGACTTATCCCACAGCCGTCTGCGCCCATCCTTTCATACATTCATCCATGTATAGAACAAGTAAGTAGGACGCATAGCACCCCGCAACTCTCGTTGCGTTGATGTGGCGCATGCGGTGAGTTATTGTGCGTGTGTGTTTGTGTATGTCTTCATAGCGTTATCACATTAATTCTGTCATGGATAATAACCCCTGGTGCTGTTAAAGCGGTGTTTGTCTGGTGATAATTACGTAATGACTTTGGGCACAGCTACCAACCAGTTATAATGGCAGCTAGCAAAAAACACAGAAGCAAAGCGCAATGGGCGCGCATAGATATAAACCTACTTTCGCATAAAGCATCGCCCATTCACAGCTTGCTTGCAATAGCTAACCTTTCTAGCCTTTAATATTTACTACCCTTTCTCGACTTCTCTTTTATAGCTGTTGCCGCCTTTCCTGTGCCATTATTTTTATCTGCTGCTTGTTGGCGCATTTATTATTATCATTATTATGTTTCCCTCAACATTGCATTGCTTTATTTGCTCTACATTTGTACGCTTTAATTACACCTGCCTCAAAGGCCAAATTGAGTTTCCCTGTTTACTTGCTTTCGTTGGCGGAGGGGACGTGGTAGTTGCCTGCAATCCGTTGGTGTTTTCATTGTCACAAGTTGCTAGTGGGTAGAGAAAACACGTGGCGACAGGTGACGGCAAAGTAATGATTTGGCAGCTGCGTGTATGCTTTGCGGTCCACTCAATGCGATGAGTTGGGCTTAGTGCAGGCATAACTACACTCACACATACATACATACATACAAATGTAGTTATCTGCATATTTTAAAAATATAACTTTATCCACATTTTACAGGAGTCGTCATCAGTTGCAACCCTTCCATTAATAGATAATCTCGCTTCCATCCACCACTTCGGTAAATGAATATTAATGAACTCGTATTTACACTCGCAATCCATATCCTTTTTTCGCACTCCGCCAATTTTACAAGCCTACGAAATGTTACGTATCTGTTGTGAATATCATTTAACTTATTAATGATTTTAATAGCACACATACATCCGCATATATGTGTGAGCAGTGGTGGAGCTACAATCAAACAAGGGGGAGTTTGTTCCAAAGTATTTCTCAAGTTGTTCATATGTTGCAGGATGTCCACAAGTGTTCCTTTACTGGTAAAGAAATTGACTACGGTATGAATAGGGCGTGCTTTTCTTAAGTACAGGGTGGCTGATGAAAGCCGCTACCAAAAAAAAATTGAAAAACTTTTTTTCTTTTTAAGTTATCTGTTCCATTTTTGTTTTAATTTGCAGATTGATCTTTAGAATTTATTAAAATGGATAACTGGGACACGCAAACAAGAATTTGGATAGTTCGCCGCTATCACGCACTGGAGTCCGTAGTTTTGGTACAGAGAGAGTACAGGCGGATGTTTGGCGGCGATCCCCCGAGCAGATGGACCATAATGAGACTGGTGAATAATTTTGCTGAGCAAGGAACAGTCGCAAGAAGGCCTTATCATCGAAACCCACCAGTTCGGACGGAGGAAACGATCGCTGCTGTAGCTGCAGCTATACAAAGCAATCCAAGGGTTTCAACAAGAAGCTTATCTGCTCAACTTGGTGTCAGCCGACAGTCTTTGCAAACAATAATGCACAAAGATTTAGACTTATTTCCCTACAAAATTCAAATGGTTAACAAACTGAATCCTGCAAATGGTGGAAGAAGACCAAAACATGTTAAACTGCCTTTTCATGTCTGATGAGGCCCATTTCGATTTAAACGGCAATGTGAACAAACAAAATTGTCGAATATGGAGTACTTCTAACCCACAGATACTCCACGAGACGGAATTGCATCCTCTTCGCGTGACAGTGTGGTGTGCGGTTTCTTCACGCTGTATAGTCGGGCCTTATTTTTTTGAAGAAAATGGTCACACCCTTACAGTTACTGGAGACACTTTTGAAAATGCTGAAAGAATTTTTCTATCCAGAACTACGCCGAAAGAGAATTCCTCTCAACTCTGTGTGGTTTCAACAAGATGGGGCAACGTCTCACATAGCCCAGACTGTTATGACAGAGTTGCGACGAAAATTTCCCAATAAACTGATTTCAAGAAACTCCGAATTTCGTTGGCCCCCCAGGTCGCCTGACCTTACTGCACCTGACTTTTTCTTGTGGGGTTTATGTAAACAAGAAGTTTATAAAACAAAGCCAACCAATTTGGATGAACTAAAACAATCCATTCGGGCAACAATTGCGGCTATTCCTGTCGCAACTCTCAAAGCAGCAGTGAACAACTTTTTACTAAGATGCCGCACTTGTGTCAACGAGCATGGGGGGCATTTAAATTCAATTATTTTTAAAACTAGTTAAGCTACATGTAATAAAATTTAATGACCTTCAACTTGAAAAAAAAAAATAAATGAATTTCATACACTAAAAAAAAAGTTATTTGAGTTTCTTAATGTAGCAAAATTCATCAGCCACCCTGTATTTGGCATATTTTGCACTACTAATAGAGAATGAATGAAGCAGACCATTCTAGCGAAACTAGCCTCGCGACTTACCCAACCCCTTGGCCACACGAAATGTTCAATACATTCACAATTTTTTACCGATGCATTCATATTTTCGAACTTTCACGGCTTCTGGCAACAAAATTTCAGTAAATTTTGACAAATGCTGCAAGTAAATGTCAAAAAATTAAAAGATTGGGTGAACTGCGATTGTGGCAGAACCTTCAAAAAAATGTTTGAAATGAACTTACACGTTTTTCAATGAGATTACAAATTCTCTACTTCCTCCACAAAGAATTACTTGGACGTGTGGCTTCTGTGTTATTAGCCAACTCATATGCAGACGCTCATGAAGCGGGCGCTTAGTTAGAAAGAATCGAAAATAAGAGAATAGTTTTTTATTTATATTGGGTAGTCGAAAAAGTCTTTTCGTATTTCTAATCAAACTTCAACTCATTTTTTTATATTTATAATGAACTTTATTAAACCAAATATGTACCATTTTGGTTGACCACCTTTTGCCATTTTTCTTCTAGAGACATTATTCCATCAGTGTACAACTTTTGTGGTTTCTCGGCGAAAAACTGCGACAAGTAATTTTCACAGGTTTCTCTTGAAGCCAACTTTACTCCATTAAGGGAGTTCTGCATTGACCGAAACAAATGGTAGTCCGATGGTGCAAGGTCAGGGCTATATGGTGGATGCATCAAAACTTCCCAGCCAAGCTCTCCCAGTTTTTTGCCGAGTCATCAAAGATGTGTGTGGCCTAGTGTTGTCCTGATGGAAGACGACGCCCTTTCTGCTGATCAGTTCTGGCCGTTTTTTTTCGATTGCTTGCTTCAGTCTCATCAGTTGTTGACAGTAAAGTGTAGAATCAATCGTTCGAACAGGCTGGAGCAGCTCATAGTGGATGATTCCTTTCCAATCCCACCAAACACACAGCATAACCTTTCGAGGCGTCAATCCTGGCTTTGCGACCATTTGTTGAGCTTCACCACCCTTGCACCATGATCTTTTTCGCACATTATTGTCGTATTTGATCCACTTTTCGTAACCTTCAGAAATGGTTCGATTTCATTTCGTTTCAGCAAAGAATCGCAGATGTTAATTCGGTCCATTAAATTTTTCACAGACAATTTATGTGGTACCCAAACATCGAGCTTCTGTTTGTAACCAGCCTTTTTTAAATGGTTCAAAACCGTTTAATGATGAATGTTTAGTGCCTTGGCGATGTCATGGCAGCTTATGTGACGGTCCTGGCCAATCTTTTCCATAATTTCATCGACTTTTTCAACGATAGGTCGACCGGAGCGAGGTGCATCTTTCACATCGAAATTTCCAGAACGGAAGCGAGCGAACCATTGTTGTGCTACACGAACTGATACTCGTACAGCATCGTGTCCGTAAACTTCACAAATTTCATTGGTGGCTTGCGTGGCATTCTTCCCTTTTTTATACAAAAATTTCAAAATATAGCGAATTTCTTAATAATTTTCACTCATTTTTGAACAGCTACGAGGGGTGCATTTTATATTTCGGGATTTGGCAACCCTGGTGTTGCAATCTGGCAACTGACAGCTGTATCGCAAAGTTTGACATTTTTTGGCTTTTACGTACTCAGAACGTTTTGAAATACCAGCGCTATTTGTGTTGCTTACAGTAATTTAAAAGATTCATCTCGGTCTAAAAATGGAATTAATTTCGACGTGGATTAACTCAGCAACATTGCATGGATGAACTTAATTCATTTTTTGGCGACGAAGCTCCATCAAAGACCAGTGTTTATCGATGGTATGGTGAATTCAATCGTGGTCGTAGTTCACTCCAAGACGAATTTCGTGAAGGTCGTCCAAAAGCAGTTGTTGTTCCGAAAACCATTGATGCTGTGCGCGAACTGATATTGAAAGATCGTCATGTGACCTATCGTGAGATTGAGATAATCTTAGGCATTAGTCGGACCAGCATACATTCAATATTGCATAAACATTTGACTGTCAAAAAAATTTGTTCGCGTTGAATCCCACACAATTTGTCAATCGCTCAAAAAAAGTCTCGTGTTGATTGGTCGAAGGAAATGCTCAAAAAATACTCGTACGATCGCGGGGCTTCGAAACACGTCTATGACATCGTGACAGGTGATGAATCATGGATTTACGCATATGAGCCCGAAAGTAAACAGCAGTCGACTGTATGGGTATTTCAAGATGAGCCAAATCCAACAAAAGTTGTTCGCGCACGAAGCACTTCCAAGCAAATGGTCGCCTGTTTTTTTCGGAAAGACTGGACATGTCGCAACCGTACCACTAGAACAACGCAGAACAGTAAATTCTGAGTGGTACACAACCATTTGTTTACCAGTTGTCTTCCAAGAAATTAGGAAAACCAATCGCCAAAGACGGATCCTTCTTCACCAGGACAATGCGAGCTCTCACACATCGGTTCAACCAACTGCATTTTTGAGCACCCAAACCATCGAATTAATGGGTAATCCGCCGTATAGTCCTGACTTGGCACCGAATGACTTCTTTTTATTCCCGTACGTAAAAAACAAACTAAGAGGTCAACGTTTTTCGACACCTGAAGAAGCGGTTGCGGCATTCAGAATGCATGTTTTGGAGGTACCTCATTCAGAGTGGCAAAAGTGCTTCAACAATTGGTTCAAACGCATACAAAAGTGTATAGATCTTCATGGAGAATATCTTGAAAAACAATAAAGTGATTTTCGATGATTAAAATTTGTTTTTGTTCTCTAATCCCGACATATAAAAGGCACCCCTCGTATAACAGCACTCTAATATTCATATTATCGATATATAAGCCGCCTCCTAGCTTTTCATGTCATTTAAATATAATGCAAACGGCGACATCAAACATCCTTGTCTAACTCCTGATAGGGTATAAAATTCTTCCGACACTACATTATTCTTTTTCACCACATATTTTGTTGTCATGTACCCTTTTCCAAAGAATTTATAAATTTAGTGGGTAAACCATTTTCATGCAGCTTGTAGAAAAGCGGATTTCTTGGATCATCAAATCAAATCAAATGCTGCTCTGAAGTCTGCAAAGAAACAATACACTTACCTATTTTCGCAAAATTTCAAATTCGCCATTGATGCTCTTGCAATGAATGATTTGTTTCATTAAGGGGTAGTCAGAGGCCCGAAAAAATGAAGATTTTCAATATTTTTTTTTTTTTTGCTAGTCAGTTGTTTTATTTTACAAAAATAAAAACATAGCATTAATATTATCATATGTCGACTTGACTTTAGCAAAATGTCAAAAAAAAAAAAAATTATAATTGTAAAAGTTATTGCTGTTTGTGTGGAGCCCGTTTCTCCAGAAGTCCCTTGCGGGGATCATCACAAATCCTTGGAGATTCATCTAAAATCAATCGGAGAGAGAAATTAGTTTTATTATTAGATAAACTTATGACTGATCGAAACTTTTTCTCAAAATTTTACAATATGGCGGCCTCAGGAAATATTTTTCAGATTTTCAAGAGAAAACCGACAATTAATTGTTTAAAAAATATAGAAATTTTTGAGAAAAAATTCTTCGATCAGGCACGAGTTTTTTATGTTTTTCAAAAGCAGTATATATTTTTTTGAAATCTACCAAGCGGGTTTTAAGTTACAGTGATCACCAGTTCAAAAAACATAGTTTTGAGAAAATCGCATTTAAAGTTTTGCTATCGAGCTCCGGAGCGCCCGAGCGCCCTTTGTTAATTGTTGAATAACTCGAAAAGTATTTATCGCATTCACTTAAAATTTTCACACAATATTTGAAAAATATTATACTTTAATCAAATGCAAAAAAAATTCAAGTTTTTGAAAATTCTGACTACCCCTAACCCCTTAAAATGTAGGAGAATCCCATTATGAAACTTACTGAGGTTACAGAGCTAGTTCTAAGCTATTATTAAGAAAAATAAGATTAGAATTTTTAGGATATTTTTCAAAAATAATAGGACTATGAATAAGTTCCTTGCGGTTTTACAACAGATGGCGTAACTTGATTATTATTCCATCGATCCACATTTCCAAACATTCATTGGAGAGCTACTGTCGTAAGGCACAAACGTCAGTATAAGTTTTTTATTTGAAGCGTAAACAACAATATTTTTACCACACTTGAAAATGTCGAATTTCGTGCCAAATAATGTGTTTTTGCGGGGAATTCTTCTTCATTATTTTAATATGAAGAAAAAAGCAGCCGAAAGTCATCGTATCTTGGTGGAAGTTTATGGTGAGCATGCTCTAGCTGAGCGAACGTGCCAGAAGTGGTTTGCACGCTTTAAAAGTGGTGATTTTGGCTTGGAAGACGAAGAACGCGAGGGTGCGCCGCCAAAGTTCATGGATACCGAATTGGAGGAATTGCTCGATCAAGATCCGGCTCAAACGCAAGAAGAGGTTGCAAAAACTTTGGGAGTTGATCAATCAACCATTTCCAAACGTTTAAAAGCCATGGGAATGATCCGAAAGGTAGGCCATTGGGTGCCGTATGAATTGAAGCCAAGAGACGTTGAACGCCGTTTTATGGCATGCGAACAACTGCTTCAACGGCACAAAAGAAAGGGTTTTTTGCATCGAATTGTGACTGGCGATGAAAAGTGGGTCCATTACGACAATCCAAAACGTCGGGCAACGTATGGATACCCTGGCCATGCTTCAACATCGACGTCGGCGCAGAATATTCATGGCCTGAAGGTTATGCTGTGTATCTGGTGGGACCAGCTGGGTGTTGTGTATTATGAGCTACTGAAACCGAATGAAACGATTACGGGGGATGTCTACCGACGACAATTGATGCGTTTGAGCCGAGCACTGCGAGAAAAACGGCCGCAATACGGCAAAACCGACCGAATTTTTCACAAAGGGAATCCGTGAATTGGCAGAAAGATGGGAAAAAGTAGTAGCAAGCGATGGACAATACTTTGAATATTAAATTTGTAACCATTTTACGTCAATAAAGTTTCAAATTTCGAAAAAAAAACCGCACGAACTTAACCATAGTCCTATTAATATAATATAAAAATATTGGAAAAATGTTCAACAAATTAGAAAAGTTGGTTCCCAAATCTTTTTACTAACTAGTATATTCTTTTACATAAATCAAAATTTAATTGGAAGCAAGTCTAGGACACTTCACACCTAAACTATCTATACCATAATTTTCGAATGGAATAAATCTAAAAATTATTAAAATTTTTTAAAATCTCCTTCAGTTCACTTCTTCTCAAAGGACCAAATTGCCAAAAAGTTGTTTTAAATACTTATACTTGCCCTATGATAATAATATGGATATCAAGTGAGAGAGGATATACATATCCAGCTATTAAACTAAAAAATGTGTTTACGTTTAAATTTTCGTTCTTATTGAGAAACAAAATTTTACTTCTACGTAAAAATAGAAGTTGAACTTTCTTCTATGAAATTAACTCTAGCGAAAAGAAATAAAAAAAAAAACAAAAAAGGTCACTCGTCGGTAATCTAGCTACGATAATAACAATCAGTAAACTAATGGAGCAGATCTGACTTATCACCCGACATGTGTGTTCCATGGCCTTAAATTTTTCCCCATTATTATATATATTTTTTTATTTTTCAACTTATTTATTTCTTTTTTTTTAACTCTGATAGTAGTCATTCGTCTGAAAATGTTTCGGAATTTTACATTCTTTTCTTCTCCTGGCTGTCTCAGAGCGCAAAACAATCAACTAACCGTCACCCCTCATTCAACCGCCCTTGCATGTAAATCTGCAATTGGTTTACTCAATTATTTGCATGTCCATGTAAATATGTACATATACTCGTATGTAAGTACATATATACAATATGTATATATGTGTCAGTAGCTTTTTAACTTTATGCTTTTTCATCCGATGCTCATTGTGAATTCATTAGTTTCGGTATATGGATAAATGGCCGTACTTTAATCTTAACTAAGTAAAGTTGTGAGCGTTGGTTATTACATGAATCTGTACTTACAAATGTTCTTACTTATAGATGTGCATACAAGATGGCACAAAATTAATCATTTATTTTTTTATATATTTTACTAAATAAAACGAAAAATGATTTTGAGTGATAAAAATCTTTTTTTTTCACCTTTAAGCGCTCTTTTTGTTTATTGTATATTGAAGTTGTCTAGCTTACAAGTGCCAACTATGATTGACGTATGAAGTGATTTACAAAAACTACAAATCTTCCAATAGGGTGATTAATTTTGCGCCACATTTCTAGAGAAACCAATAAAAATGTGACATAAAACCAGAAAACTACGTAACCGTAATTGCGTGACTACTATTTGGGAGTGCCAGGGTTCGAATCTCCCGAAACATCAAGGGATAGAAAAAATTGTGTCTAATAACGATCGCCCGTCGTTATGTATTGGTAAACCTTCTAGTGTATGTCTGCCATGAAATAACTTCTCATAAAAAATAGCTGCCCTACGGAGGCTGTGTAAAACTGTAGGTCTATCCATTTGTCCATTAGTCTATCAATACTCAAATACAATCCCCTCCTATAATTCCTATTTGATTTTAATTAACTTACTATCTCTTGAGATTAGAAGGTCTATACTCTCACTGTCTCTTGTTTTTAGTGTAATTAGAGGAGAAGTTGATTATTTAACTCTATTACGAAGCATTCGCTTTTATAGATCTCTACGCATTTCATCCTAAATTGCGTAATGCTCTTAATGCTCATATCGCCCACGCACTGAGAGAATTCTATGAAATCTGGAGTTCTTTTCCGTGTGGCATTTCAGTGTCAAAGAATAAATTCTATGAGTTTTTAGACTCTTTTCCTCTAGTAATTTAGATTCAATTTTAAGTATAACCATCGGTCAATAAGTCCCGGGCTTAGATAAGAAAATAACTTTTTTTCAATTTTTATTCATCAATGCCCTTTGGCAATGATACAATCATTCCAAAGAGTTTGTAGATTTCTATGCCTGTTTGAAGAACGATTTATCTTTGGCCTCAAAATACGCTTCAGTTTTAGCGATAACTTCCTCATTTGATGGAAATTTCATTCCCTGGAGCATTTTTTTGAGGTCTGAAAATAGCCAGTAGTCGCTGGGGGGCAGATCTGGACTATACGGTGGGTGGGGAAGCAATTCGAAAAGTAATTCGTTCAATTTGACCATCGTTTTCATCGATTTAGGACACGATGAATTGGTCTTGGCGAAAGAGGATTTTTTTCTTCTTCATATGGCGTCGTTTTTCTTCGATTTTCTCCTTCAATTGTTCCAATATTTCAGAGTAATAATCAGAATTAATTGTTTCGCCTTTTCCAAATAATTAATGAAAATTATACCATGCGAATACCAACGCTATAACCTTTCCAGCTGACTGTTGCGTCTTTGGTCGCTTTGGACGGTTTTCACCGGGTCCAGTCCGCTCAAATGACTGCGGTTTCGACTCTCGTGTGTAGAGGTGGATTCATGTTTCATCCATTGTTATATATCGACGCAAAAACTCAGACTTATCCCGCTTAATAGTGTCCCAACAGCGATTTGAATCATCAATTCGTTGTTGTTTTTGTTCCGGCGTAAGTAAACGTGATACCCATTTCGACAGCAGGGTTTTTTCAATATTTTCTGGAGTAACTGCCTCATTTGGACGACCAGGACGTTCAGCATCATCGGTATCTGTATGGCCTCTTTTTTTTCATAAGAAAACAATGATACATCCAGACACGAAATTGCTTTGAATTCATTGTTTTTAAAAATAGCAAAAGTAGCGTCACTTAAAACACTATAACTTAGTATTAATAAACCGAGTGTCTTGAAATTTTGACAGTACACCTTTAGAGGTTAGCACTGTCAAATAACAAAATCGATATGCTATTAGTGGCGCCATCTAGAGGTCAGGGCCGGGACTTATCGACCGTTGGTTATTAGAGTATATACCTGATCCAACACCACATTCCATTCTGGAGCCATCTGTATAGGCTGTAGTGTCGAAGTTGTTTAGTGAGAATCCCTTATTCCTTGCCTTCCTAGACGGAAAGAGAGTGCGAAAATTCTCATTGAATGTTACCGTCATGTAGTCAGTCCTCTTCGAGGTATACTCGGTTTGTCGCAGTAATAGACTGGCATGGGCATGAGTTTTTTCCTTCCAGCGACTCGCTTTTCGTGATGACTAATAATTAAATTTCTGACTTCAATTGAGCTTTGTCCACCCATGTTTATAATTTAGACTTTTGTTCAAAATACGCGACTGACATTTTTTTCGGTTTATTTGGTTCTTTCTTTGCACTGTTCTAACGAGAGCAAATTAATTGTGAGACTCCCTGTTGGGGTTAGCATATGATTATCAATGGAATCATTTGGGACCCGATGTATCTGTCTTGCTTGGAGGAGACGGATAGTACTGAGTACTTTCTCTGTGAGTGTAATGCCTTTGCTAGAGCAAGGCTACGAGTTTTGGGTTGCGATGCCATGAAAATGACTAATATTCGTTCTCTTAAACTGCAGGATATTTACAGATTTACCAAAGAATCTGGAAAGTTCTGACAGGACGAACTATCTTTGGCTCTGTATCTGTCTCTGTCTCTATGCTTCCCTCAAATCAAATCTTTGTCTGATGCTTTCCCCCTTTGCCCCTTGATTATCTATAATCTTTCCAGAGCTCTAAATACAGTGGGGTTTTTAGTCTGAGTGTTTTGGGTGCTCCTTGACTCGACCTATTCAAATTTCAATTTCAATTTCCCTGTTTCAAAGTACTAAACAATCGCTATAATGCCAGATGTCCGACTTCTTTTTTGACACCAGTTGACACCCGAATGCTGCATGACCAATTTTTTATAATAAGGATTAGTGGATTTGTAAGTTATTATTACTGTCTTTAAAATCCTATTTGAGAACCCAATAGAAAAAATAAAAAAATAAAAATATTTAACTTGCATTTCTTACAAAAATTTTGAATTTTAAGTTGCAAGCTAGGTAGGGCTACTCGATGTTTCCCTGGAATCTATTCTGTCGATTGACAGAATCACGTAGGCAATAAATAGTTTTTCTCCTTTCACATCTCCTGGTTCTGACGAGATCTTGCCTGTGATGCTTCTGAAAAGAAGTACCTCGGTGGTTCCTGTCCTGCAAGAAATCTTCTTGGCGTGTATCGCTCTCAATCACGTTTCCGCCAAAAGGAAGAAAACGAGGGTTGTTTTCATACCCAAAGTAGGGGTCACGACTCGGCCAAGGACTTTAGGCTTATAAGTCTTACCTCATTTATCCTAAAAGTTTTTGAAATATTGATTGATTATCATGTCCGAGAGCACATTGAATCCAAATCATCTCCAGCGCAACACGCTTACCTGAAAGGGAAATCCACGGAATCAGCCCTACACGTTGTCGTAGGGACTGTGGAAAAATCTCTGGAAGGCAAACAATTCACTTTGGCGGACCTCATAGATATAGAAGGATAGAACATCAGGGTGGAGTCAATTATCACTATGTTAGATAGACTAGAGGTTGAAAGACCTATCTGTCTCTGGATCTCGTCCCTGCTTGGCTGCAGGTAAATTAATACGGTCGCAAGAGGGGCTAAAGTCACTAGATTCGTTCAAAGGGGGATGTCGCAGCTAGGTGTCCTTTCGCCCTCCTTTCGCTAGTTGTAATTGACGAAGTTCTGCTAATGCTAAATATGGGTGGGGTTAAGGTAGTAGCATACACCAATGACTTGGTCCTGATCGTATCGGATTCGTTACCATCAGTATAGCCTTCTACTCCTGCAAATCTACGAGTATGTTCGGTAAAAAATGGGCACTCAAGCTACAGGTCGTGCTGTGGATGTACAACGCAGTGGTTTTCCCAATTTTAACGTAGGATGCCTGGTTCGGTGGGAAGTTCTTCGGAAGGGCTATAATATCACTAAACTGGTGAGGGTGCAAAGAACTGTATGCATTGGCATCACCGGAGCATGTAAAACTTGCCACAGTGCTGCCCTGATTGTCCTTTTCCACTTACTTCCCATCGACTTTTACGTTATTTCCATCGCAGCTCAAAGCGCAATCAGGTTAAAGGAGGTTAGCCTCTGGAGGTAATCTTTCAAGGGACATGGTAGCATTTTCGGGTAGTTAACACCGTATTTCTCCGAACTTCGAACCAATCTCTTTATTTGCAAACTAGAGTTTGAGGGTCATGCTGGGGCAATCTTTCCAAATAGGCTGGATTGGATCGAGGGAAACACCTGTACTGAAGCTTGCACCTCAAACTTCACTGACGGTTCCAAGATGGAATCGGGAGTCAAGCTTCGATCATGGCTCTGACGACGCCATGGGGCAGAACGAAACTAGTAAACTCCTGTAAGGAGGAGATCAAATCTCTTGGGTGTGCATGTAACATTTCTCTGTTCTGGGTTCTAGGACATAGGAAAATAGAGCGAAAAGAAATTGCTGATGAGCTTGCCAGGACGGGGACTGAGTTGGTCTCAGAGACCTCCTACCCCGTCATCGGGATCCACCTGACAGTTGTTAAAGGGTAATTGTACAACTTTTTTTTCAGGAAAGCACTGAAAAGGGGGAGTTGCATTTCTTCATGTGCCCCAATACTATAATATAATACATACGAAGGACTCAGAAAGTTCTTTGGACTCCTCGTCATTCAATTTCCAAACTCCTAGCAGTGTTTACCGGTCACTGGACGATCGGCACACACGCGGAAAAGCTAGAGTTACCATTTAACCCTCATTGCAGAAGCTGTGGGGACCTTTCAGAGAAAGAGACTGTTGAGAACTTTCTCTGTAAATGTCCGGGCTTGGCAGCTAGAAAACTAAGGACACTGGGAGCTCCTTTCTTCGACAGCCTATGCCAGTGTGCCAACTTAAATCCTATGAATCTTCTCCATTATACTCGTATCAATAGCTCTAGTTGGCTGTAGATATCTGCCTGTTAGAGGTCTCATAATGGAATCAAAACGGTGCTTTAGTGCTACTTGAGGAGTGCCAGGTGCACTTCAACCATTTCACCTACCTACCTACGTAAGTTTTAAGCCAAATATGGTCGAGTTCTTTATTGAGCCACTGTGCGCAACTACTTTAAAACCAACTTTACTTTTCATATGCCCATATATTTGTTTTTATATATATGTATAGGTATGTGAATCCTCATAAAGTACTATATTATGAAACATTTAGTTGTAGACCATGAACCTTTTCCTTTGTATTTGCTTATTTATTTCTGTGCAAGTGTATTTACGTATGTACGTTCCAGAAAATTGGGTTAAACATTTATCCACATACTATTTATAAACATGCATATATATGTATGTATATGTATATATAACCGTGTTTATCATATAAATACATACATACCTTAATACCTATCTACCCCGACGCGGTTTTATTGATTTCCGAAAAATTGTGTATAAATAAAGCAGACTGGAAAGCAGAACAACGTCAAGTGTATTATTGGGCGAACATACATACGCACCTACTATATATGTAAATATATACAAGTACATATAAATATATATATATATATATATATATATATATATATATAAGAGAATACGACAGTAAATTGTTGCTTAGTACTCATTCGAGTATTTCACGTTTCAAGTTGAATATCTGCATTTTTATCTATAAATATTTTTCAGTGAAATTAAACCATTGCACGCGAAACTATTTAAATGTGCTTTTAAGTTCATAAACTTGAATACGAGTATGAAATGATAGCAGTGAACAACAGCAACTAAATACGTCAAGAAATAAATATTCCAACAAGATAATCTTGGCACCTAAGGAAGTAGTGACGCAATAGATGAGGTAAATGCACAAATACACTGCAAATGTCATAAACTCATCTATGTGCTGGCATTTGTACGAATATACGAGGGTTGGTTTTTTGCAAATTTGCACTCAATAATGAAAAAATTAATGAATCTTCTTTATATATAAAAATAAATGTTTGTCTGTATGTCATCGATGAACTCAAAAACTACTGGACCGATTATTATAAAAATTGGTATGTATGTGAATTTTTCCACGGAGGTTTGTTTTTTGAATAAAGACATATGTTTAGCAATCGCTAACAAGGACTTTTTTTTGAAGTGAAAACTTCTTTAGAATCGTTGGGAGTGATTTGAGACTCGATGAAACGAAAAAGCGACACTACGAAGCCACTGAGACACGCTAGTATAGTGAGTATTGCAGTATGTATACTACACTGCCTATTACTTGCTTTAGTGTTTAGTTCAAGCGTCATACGTATGTATGTTTGTATGTATGCTAGTACGTATGTGTGCGCGCCTGCGTATTACGGAGCCACGGTGAGCGAGAAGGCATTATGTATACCTATACTACACTACCTAATACTTGCTTAGACCAAGCGTCCTACGAATGTTTGTGTGTATGTTAGTACGTCTGTGTAATATACGCGTTACGACGCTCATAATAGCAACCGCGTGTGCTGTATTGCGTCCGTATTTTTATATTCGTAAATATTTTCATTTTTAAATATTTACCGCAATTGCAGGCGGTGTTGCAATATACCACAGTCAAAATGACGGTGCTCGTATTGTAACTCCACAGATAGATCTGAATGCACAGCAACTAGAATCACTGTCTGTTCAGCTGTCTAAAGTGGGAGAAATATGTGCATGCGAAACCAAATTGAGCAATAGAAAAACAGTTTTACTTGTGGCAATTTATATTTCACCGAATCAATCAATAAATAGCATCACGGAATTCATTCACGAAAATTTAATAAAGTATACACCAGAAGTATCGCGGATACTTAGGAAAGATTACGATAAAGTTCCAATGATTTTAAGTCGCGATTTTAACGTAAATTTTGCATTGGACACAGCGGTTCCTTTAATTGACTTTCTCAATACAACATTCAATTTAAAAATGTGTAACAATC
Organism: Anastrepha obliqua; assembly: GCF_027943255.1. Taxonomy (NCBI): domain Eukaryota; kingdom Metazoa; phylum Arthropoda; class Insecta; order Diptera; family Tephritidae; genus Anastrepha; species Anastrepha obliqua. Next base: position 27,232,486 of record NC_072893.1, read on the forward strand.
GCACTGAATCGACAACACGATCAAAAACAACAATTGACGCGGTATTTCAAAGATATGTTGACAAAATCGAAACCAAAGCATTTGTATCATATTTTATCTATCATAAGCCACTCGTATCATTTGTTGAAATTGAAAACATTGAGGATGAATAATAATAAAATGAAGAAAATAAAATATGAACTTTATAGCAATATTTTAATGAACCTATAATTATCCCGCTCCTAATGCTGCTTTCGTCTCATTCTCTCTCAGTTTGTTTTACGGAAGGTTTCACTTCTGTTGCGTCTAACCGTTAGACTGGTATTTTTTTTTTTTTTGGCGGTGAGGTTGGGTTAAAAATGCCTTCGCACCATATAGTAACCGTCGGTACTACGTGTGTGGTGATTCCACTAAAAATGTCCCTCCTCTTCTCTTAGATTTTTCCCTACACCCCGGAACTGCTTCCGCATTGCTTCGAGGTAGAAGGCCAAGTCGGCGTCGTCCTAAGAAGAACACTTACTTACTCACCCTGCGTCCAGGGTCGCCTGTTTCGAGAAACCTATGCTCAATGCTCTTCAGCATAACTTTCCATTTCGCGCTTCTTTTTTCGGATAATATCCTTCCAGTTTTCTTCGTCTATCATCATTTTCTCGATAATTTCTTTAGGTGTAAATACACCAATAGCTCGTTGCAGACCTGTTCTCTCTATGTTCAACCTCTCGTATTTAAAGAAGGTGTGCTCCGCATCATCATACTCAGTATCTCCATATATGCAGTTTGATTGGCTCACTTTTCCCATTCGCCACAAATACTTGCGAAAGGACCCATGTCCGGACAAAAACGGTGTGAGGTAATAGTTAACCTCACCGTGCTTTCTTTCTACCCACCTTTTTAGGTCGGGTATTAGTCTCGCTGTCCATCTACCATACCGTTCAGAGTTACATCTTGCCTCCCAAACTGTGAGCATTTGAATTCTAATATCGGAGAAGCGTGGTACTGGGATTCCGGTGTTTTTTGCCTCCCATCTCCGTTTGCGCTCTTATGCTAGAATATCTATAGGGATGGTTCCGCTGATAACTAACAACGCTGCTTCAGATACTGTTCTGTATGACGAAGCCACTCTGAGAGCTCAGGTGCGTTGCACAGATTGCAGAGTTTTCCGCCGGCATTGCACCCTTAGCGAATCTGCCCATATTTCGCATCCGTATAAGAGAATCGAGTTCGTCATGTCCATTAAAAGTTTTCGCTTGTTCTGCGTTGGATCTCCAAGGTTTGCCATGAGCTTACTTAACATGCCGCTTACTTTGGCAGCTCTTGTGGCAGCATGGTTTATATGCGCCCAGTAGGTTATCCTTGTGTCTAATTGCACTCCTAGGTATTTGACCACTCTTTTTGTCGATAAAGTGGCATCGAGTACTTGTATGTCTACTTCTAATGGAACACGTCTGTTCGTTAGAAGGATTAGCTCTGTCTTCTCTGTGGCCAGCTTTAATCCATGGTCTTCTAGCCATGTCTGAACTCGGATCATAACCTGATTTAACTTCCTTTTGGCTTCGTCAGTGTTTCGGGCGATTATTACAGCTGCAATGTCATCTGCGTATCCCACTAGATACACATCCTCAGGCATCTCTATTCGAAGGATTTCATCTTAGCTTATATTCCAGAGTTCATGTCCGAGTATTGATCCTTGGGCCGCACCTGCTGTTATTTGTTTGATCTTACACCCTTCTCGCGTTTCGTAGAGCACGCGATTACTTAGATAGCTGCGAATAATCTTCAATAGATTATTCGGGATCTTGAATTTTACCTTTAAGGTTTCAATTACGTCGTCCCAACTTAAACTGTTGAAAGCATTTCTAATATCCAGTGTGGCAAGTAATACTGAGCGTTTGGAGTATCGATTACCTGCCTGGGCATGTTCTACGCTAGCTAACAAGGCACTGGTGCCACTGGAAATGCCTGCTTCAAACCGACCTGCAAACAACCTTTTCGATCGTGATTTGCAACGAGAAACACACTATGATTCTCATGAACTGAGAATATTCGTTAGAACAAATCTTCCGCAGTTGATTCCAGAACAACGCATTGCGTATGACAGAATTATGCGTGCAATCACAGAACAAAGCAGTGGACTGTTTTTCATAGATGCGCCCGGTGGTACAGGCAAGACTTTTCTTCTTTCACTAATTTTTGGGCAACCATACGATCACAAAATAATATTGCACTGGCTATTGCATCATCTGGAATTGCGGCAACTCTTTTGGATGGTGGCCGAACAGCGCATTCAGCAGTGAAACTGCCGTTGAATTTGCAAAACACTGAGGCACCAACATGCAACATCAGGAAAACCTCTGGAATGGGAAAAGTACTCCAAACTTGTCAAATTATCATATGGGATGAATGCACAATGTCTTACAAGAAAGTATTGGAAGCGCTTGATCGTACACTGCGAGATTTGAGAGGAAACAGGCGGATTTTCGTTGGCGCACTCATTTTAATGTCTGGTGATTTTCGACAAACACTGTTCATTATACCACGTACAACAACCGCTGATGAACGTAATGCATTTCTTAAATCATCAGTTCTATGGCCTCATTTACAGAAATTCACTTTGAAAACTAAGATGCGTGTACAACTACAACGGGATGCATCGCGTGGAAATTTTGTAAAACAATTATTGGATATTGGAAGTGAGCGAATGCAAATTGATGAATCTACACAATGTATTCCCTGCCAGCAAACTTCTGTGAGATCACAGAAAGCATCGACGAATTGGTTCAAAAAGTTTTCCCAAACATTGCACAAAACTACAAAAAACATCAGTGGCTCAGTACGCGTGTTATCTTTGCAGCCAAAAACATCGATGTCAAAACCATCAACTTCACCATTCAGCATGGAATATAGAGAGGTGTTAGATGAGTGGGTTTGATGAGATATGTGAAAAGGTGGTTAGTGTCGTGCGGGGTGCCTTCACATGCCGGACATATGTTTAGTATGTCGCGGTCGATTCTGGATAAGTAGGAGTTTAACCAGCTACAGCATCCAGAACGTAATTGTGCCAAGGTTACGCGGGACTCTCAGGGAAGCTGGAGCTCTTCGTCTGCAATTGGTGGTGGTTGGACTCCAATAACGGCATTCGGAGGTCGGGAGCTTAAGAAGGTGGTAAGGGTCTCCCGATGAATGTCGTTTATGGCCTGTCTGTACACTGTCCGATCCTGGAGTGGTCTGTCCGTTTTCTCTAGGATCTCGTCCACATAGTTGAGGAAGTGCCTCCTGACGTGCCTGAGAGGTGGCTCAGGCTCAAGCAGGTGTCTGCATGGGTGAGGCCTACGGTGACACCCTAGCATATAAGTCCATCGATACTGTGAAGAATCAAGACGAGGATGTCAACTATCCAACTAAATTCTTGAATTCGCTTGATCTGCCAGGCATACCGCCGCACGTGCTTACATTGAAAAGTGGCGTACCCATCATTTTTCTTCGAAAAACATAAATCCACCACGGCTTTGCAACGGAACCAGACTCTCAGTCAAGAAAATGATGAACAACGTTGTCGAGGCAACAATTTTGACTGGAAAATTCAAAGGTGAAGACGTAGTGTTGCCACGTATTCCAATGATCCCGACAGATATGCCGTTCGAATTCAAACTTTTCAAGTTCCCGCAAAGACTATTAACAAAGCACAAGAACAATCGTTACAAATGTGGGGATTAAATTTGGAGAATCCATGCTTCTCACATGAGCAGCTCTATGTGGCTTGCTCACGTGATTCGTCTGATTTTTTCGTCTATGCACCAGATGGAAAAACAATAAATATTGTGTATCCCACAGCATTTCAATAAACATAGAATTGAAACTAAACTTTGTAATGTCACAATTTTTTCGAAATAAATAAAATCAATGAAATAGTTTAGAATGAATTGAATATTTGTGTACTGATTTTTCTTTAAAGTTATTTTTCTTAAATTTATTTTAGTTGTTGGCGTAGCAACGCGCGCCGGGTACAGCTAGTAATTAAATAAATGAATAATAATAAAAATGGCTGCTGTTGATATTTCTGCATGAATTTGGCACCTCCATATCCGAGTTAAAATACTTAGGCGCAGTACTCAGCATAAATAAGGATCCGTCCTCATCAATACAAGACCGTATTCAAGCAGCTAACAGACCATACTTTCGCCATATCAAGCTTATGAAGTCCTCATTGCTATCAAAGGAACAAAAGCCCCAGTCATACAAAACTATAATAAGACCGTGTCTCATCTATGGCTGTGAAACACGGGTTCTTAAAGTGAATGAGAAGAATTTAGTGATGCGATTTGAAACAAAAATTCTCTGAGAAATACTCGGCACTATACGATTATAAGACGGTACATTCCGTATACGGATAACCCCGAGCTCAGTGCTTTAATCGCTGGACGAAATGTAAAGCGGTTTATAAAGTAGCAAGGCTTACGGTGGTATGGACACAAACTAAGAATGAGCAGTGAAAGAGCGACCAAAAAGTTTTTGAAGCAAAACCTGAAGGAGCAAGAACGAGAGGCCAGCCAACGACGATGGTTCCAAGGCATGGAAAACGATATACGAGAGACGAGAATATAAACAACATAAAGCGAAATTGTGCTGTCGAATGAGAAGAATGTAGACGTATTGTAGAGGATACAATGGTCCACCGCGAACTGTTTTGGCAAAATGATCATGATGATATCCGTTGTGCCGGTTGCATTTTGTGAAGCGCGAATTCGCCGATTACCTCATGGAGACATACCTCCATTAGAATTTCCAATCAAACCTAGAAATCAGTATTGAGTAAACAGTCAATGTTTGAGGAGGTCAAGGACCGTTGAGCGCCTTCACATACCGAACGGCTTGACACAAGGTCGCCACTGGCTCCAGCTGCATCTAAAATGGTGAACAGACGCTGAGGTTTGAAATATTTATTAAAGAAGTTTTCCTTCTGCGGGCTGGTTTGGTCTGCGGAAGAGATTTCATTCTCTTCTACTACGCATATAGATTGTAGATTTGTGACAAGTCCAAACAATTAGCCTGGAAGACCATTGATCAGCTTTCCGATAGATTACAGTGGAAGGAATAGAGAGACAAGATAGCTACAGTATGGGCTGAAAAATTTGATGAATCTTAGAAGGTCCGGAAGAGTAAGAGTATAAACTTTATCTATACTCAGTACATCATATCTCAACAGCCTGAGTCTGATTCTAGAAAACGTCGGACAACTACAGAGAAAATGTACAGAGCAATATCTCCTTTTTCCCGGCAGGGTAGACATATTGGGTCGTCAGTGATTTCCATGGTAGTCATATATTATATTACCCACAGGCATTGTGTTCTGTAATTACACCTACCAGTGCTCTCAGGTCCTTCCTACTAAGTTTAAGGAGAAAGGTCGCTACTTTCCAGCTTGGATCATTCGCAAAGCACTTGGCTACTCTGCAGAAGCCCAACTCAGACAACACCTTCCACGCATTGACCTCATGAAGTCGCCGATTCATAGTTGAGGCCTAGTGGTATGCTTGCAGAGCCTTCGTTAGCCAGTTAATCAGCCACTATATATATCTACTAGCAAACCCGGCCCCCTTCGCTGGGCACACTAAAAAAGAATAGATATGGTTTAGAACAGAAAATATATGGTTTTCATATTATTTATTTCTTTATTCTTTATTCAAGCGCTTTGGCATAAACAATATTTTTTGTTTTTCTATTTGTTTTTGAGTAAATATAAAATATAAATTGAAAATCAGGAAAAAAGAATATTGTTTTTAAATTTCAAATCAACGCATATGAATAAACAATCGTCTTTTTTCCTGATCATCCATGAATTTTTCGTTTCAATTTATATGTTTTATTAAGCATTGGACCTTTTTTAACCATTATCCATTTATATTTTTCAAAAAAAAAACGAAAAAAATTTGTTTTTCCACGAACACATAATTTCATTCGGATTTCACATTAAATTCTCAAATTTCGTAAGAAATTATTCACTGTTCCAAAATCCACTCCAAAAAAATTCACAAACAATTTTTACATGTTGCACTTACGTTTTTTCCTTATGGCATCCAAATCCGAAAGAAATATTGACACATTGTAACTCACACTGTCAATTTGACAGTTCAGTTCCGCCCCAAGCGTTAAAAAAGTAAGCGACATTATGGCTGGTTCAAAAGAACGCTGTGTCCGTTGCCACTGCTCCGAATTACAACCAAACTTTACGAAACCCATTAACTCAATACTTACTTAACAATGTGTGTAAGTTTGGTTTAATTCGGTGCAAAGACACGGCGGGTCCACGTTTTGGCATATATTTCGAGACCCTAGTCATCAATAGGTATGAAAATTACCCCGTATTAAAGCACTTATCAACAGCTTTCATTTTATACCCATATTGTACATACACAACCAAAGGTTACCCGGGTCCACGTTTTGACCTATATCTCGAGACCCCAGTCACGAAGCGGCATGAAAAATACTCTGTACTAAAGCATTCACCAACAGCTTCAATTTGATATCCATATTGTACAAACACATTCTAGGCTCCACGTTTTGGTCTCTATCTCGAGACCCTAGTCACGGAGCGGCATGAAAGATACTCTGGACTAAAGCATTCACCAACAGCTTTCATTTGATACCCATATTGTACATACACATCCGAAGGTTACCCGGGTCCACGTTTTGACCTATATCTCGAGCCCTATTTCCAAAATAAAATATGATCCATGTTACTCGTGGATAATGTAGCTTTCGAATGGTGAAAGAATTTTTAAAATCGGTCCAGTAGTTTTTGAGCCTATTCATTACAAACAAACAAACAAACAAAGTTTTCCTCTTTATAATATTAGTATAGATTAACTTAATGATATAATTATTGTTTTTTGTTTAAATAAAAGTCTTCCGTAGAACGTTACGAACTTATTCACCAATCTAATGCTTCCAATCTAATCACACTTTATTTCAAATAAAGATGGCCCCCGAGATCCAATGCGAGAGCAAGGCCATCCAATTAACACAAAGATTGAATTCTAATGAAGGTAGTTTTCACTCTTACATTTTAAAACACGCTGTGAGATACAAGGCCGAAATGAAATGTAAGCGTACATACAGAGTCCCTTTTTGATTGAATGTGTGATATGAGACTTAGCCAGAAATCAATGAACTATCACGAAGCTACAAACTTCTTGGTATTGGAGTCCTTTTTTCCATTGAGTGCTTCGTAATGAAATCCAAGCTCAATGCATTACCACGACAGGGATACCTTCTTGGAATGTCCCCGAACTCCTGTACTACTCTATACAATTCCATTGAACAGATACATAAGCTGAGCTGACCGGAATGACTTTATAAAGCGGAATAAGAAACGCAAAACTCCCCATTTTCACTTGTCCTTTAATAAGCAGTCATCTCAACTGCTTCGCTATATGTCATAATGCACAAAGTAGGGCAATTCAATATGAGTACAACAGAAATAAGTAAATCTTAAGAGATTTTTTTGCTGTTGCTACTGGCGCGTGTGTACCATTACGACAAATGGCAAACATATAAAGCGAAAAAAGAAGGCAAAGGCAAAAGGCAAAGCCATAACGAGCAAATTTTAGAGGGGAAAATTACATAAATACCAGCATGTGATATAATATTTCCCCCAATAGTTTTTGGCATAAGTTTTTGCTTGTCGGGCAAGTTCGGACGTATTGTGGTTTATTGATAGTTGAGAAAATATGCCGCATACGCCATGTTGGGCCAACTCATAAACCGCACACAGCGCGCATACCCAAACACATACAGAAGCCGTTAGAACGTTGATAAGGCAATTTCGTTGAGAATGGGACAATAGGTAATAAAACACTTTTTGTCGTTCAATTTTATAACTTTTATATTTTCGCAACTTGCTCAGCTAATTTGCAGCAAATGGCAAACTAAACGAGCTAAGAGGAAAGAAGAAATATGTCAGTTACATTGCATTTAATTGAGAAAGGATATGCCATCAGAGGATAATGAATACTGGCATATGACTGAGATGCTTATAAGTGGGTAATTGCTTTTGCTTGATTTCAATAGCAGAGAAAATTCTCTAGTGACCACAGGGGGAATACTAAGAATCAGATTCTGTAGTGGCATTACCACATATCGTCCTTTACCTTTAGCATGAGCTAGAGTAAGTGTAGAAGCACTACGCAAGCTTCTGCCCTGTTGCTATGCAGGTGAATTTGTTAATCATTTTTTATATTCTTTGAAATATAGCCACCTTTTTCTGCCCGAATTCGTCGTGCGTATAAGAATTTTAGACACACATGCCGAGTTTTCAAAAGTGACAGCCATACTACAGGAAGAAGGTAAATAATAATACAGTCAATTCTCGTTAATTCAAACCTGCGATATTTCGAACCTCACATTAATTCAAAGTTATCAGGAGTCCCCTACAAAATCTCTTTCTATTTCGAATTATGCACATACATTTTTATGGACTCGAATTCGAATGAAAAAAATCAATGCTCGTAGCATTGCGGTAATTCGAACTCATATGGCCAAACACTCGACAATTCAAATTTGCAAAGTTTCGTGGTGAGTTAGTAAGAACTTTGAAGTTTGGGACTCCTCTGAAAATACCTTTACTGTACGTGGTTGCGTGTTACGCATAAAACATAGGCACATTTTGACGCACGCTTCCGCACGAATCGCTTCGTTGGTATGCAGATTAAAAATTTGTATTAAATACCTATGAGCCCTAAAAAGTAGAAATGTTTGACGATTGCAAATAAAAAGAAGTTAATTGAAAAAGTAGAAAGAGGTGAGAAGAAAAGCGATGTTACAAAAGAATTTAAGACTCTCCTCAGTGCTCTCTCAACCATAATAAAGAACAAGGAGAAAATTACTGCTACTTAAACTGCCGGAGCACGGAAAAGAACAACCAAAGGGGGATTTCCTCGTCTGAAAGAAAGCCTGGTCATTTGGCTTAGACAGCGTAGAGAACAAAAAGTATCTGTTAGCGAAGCTTTGTTAAAGGAAAAAGCAAAAGAGTTCACGTCTACTCTAAACATACAAAGCTTTGCGGCAAGTGAAGGGTGGCTTACAAATATCAAGAAGAGGAATGGAGTCGTGTTTAAAAAAGTGTGTGGAGAAAGTGGAACTGTTAATGATGCTGTTTGCTCAGATTGGCATGGTAAATTGAAGACACTGATTGAAAACTATGATGCCCGAGACATTTTCAATACTGATGAAACTGGCCTATTTTTCAAATGCTTACCGGACAAGGTACTTACTTTTAAAGATAAAAGAGTCATTGGGGAAAACATAGTACAGAGAAGTTGACTGTTATACTTGCAGTAAATATGAATGGAAAGGAAAAACTTAAGCCCTTAGTAATAGGAAAAGCAATGAAACCGCAATGTTTTAAAGGAGTGAAATCTGACAAAAAAGTTTGGATGACAATAGAACTTTTTAACAATTAGCTTTTAACATTTAATGGAAACATGAAACAACAATAGGGAAAAATTTTACTATTTTTAGACAACTGCATTGTCCACAACAATTCTCCAACATTGTCCAAAGTAGAACTCTACTTCTTTCTGCCAAATAAAACTTCCAAACTGCAACCATTAGACTAGGGGATCATTCATAATTTAAAGGCGTTGTATGGAATCTCTCGGCAAGCAGCTAACTACGAATATCACGGCTCTGACAGCTATTTACTGATTGACAAGGCATGGAGAGCTGTAATACCCCTAACGACTCTCAACTGATTCAAAAAAATGGGTTTCGTAAAAGAAGATCAGGACAACTCCCAAATAATTATGGATAATGAAGAACCATCTATGATACCAGTAGTTGACATCAGCGGTGTGAGTTTTTCTAACTATGTTCAAGTGGATGAAGCTGATGAAGCAAATTTTATTTGCGACAGATACAAATGAAAAGAGCTACGATGAAGATGAAGACGATACATCAGAACCTTTGGCAGAGGTGTCAGTTAAGGGGGCAGCCTGCTTTAGAGGCTTCAAAAAATCGATTTTTTTTTTTGCATAAATGTCTTCCCAAACTATCCAAGAGTATGTCCTCAAAACTTCAGAAGCAAAATTCAAAATATTTCCGCAGTTACAGAAGAAATTGTGAGCAAGCGTCGAGCAGGTATACGAGCGGATTTTTTATATACAAAAACTTTGACGCGCGATTTCTCGATTTTTTATCTTACAATTTTTCCTAATTGGTGGGAAAGATAGAGAAAAAGTTAAACGTCCTCGGCGCCTCGGCAAAATACTTGTACCAGGCATAATATGACATATATTTTATTGAAAAAATTTGAGAAGACTGCTGAAATATATAACAATAACATCTGAGAGTTTCGTTTCAATCGAATATTTCTTTCCTTACCAAAAAAATCCACAAAAAAATTGATTTTTTGAAGCCTCTAAAGCAGGCTGCCCCCTTAAGGTAGCAAAAGCTTCATTCCATAACTTGCGTTTGTCTACAAAACGAAACTGATGAAACCGAACATCAGGCACTTTTTCTCCTTAACAAAATTATTGAAAAGTCTGAGCAGCAGCAATGTGCTTTGAAGCAAACCCATATAAATAAGTTCTTTTCAAAGATTAATTAATTCACATTATGAATATGTAAAACATTAGCAGTTAAATAAAAACACTTGATAATTCGAAGTTTTATTGATTTTCTCTCAAAAATTTCGAACCATTTATATTTCAAACACTCGATATTCGTAATATTTTAAGAGTCCCTCGAATTTCGAAGTAACCAGAATCGACTGTACCGCCTTGTTTAAAAACCTCCCGGAATATATGAAAATATGAAAAAATTTCAAAATACAAGTTTATTCGTCAAAAGTGATAATCGCCTTCAAAGTAGCTACTGCCCATCAACTGCAACGCATTTATGCCAGCTTCTGATGCACCGAAAAATAATGTCATTTTTCTACGTAAATTCAAGGAAATACATTTCTTACAAATTTTTCTTTTTAGTCAATGAATTAATTTCCTTCTTTGGCAACAGTTCTTTGCCATCCAGTGTGGAAATTTTCAATGCCGGATCTGTGATAATCAATCGGTTTCTCAAAAACAAATATCTGGATATGGCAGTTTTAGCATCAACCAAATTTAAACATTTTTTTGTTTATTAAGAAATGTTACAGTGAACGGAATAAATGGAAATCGCAATGTAAGGCGAGTATGCTGGGTGAGGCAGTACCTCCCAGCTCAATCCATTAATTTTTTCCAGCGGTTTTCTTGCGTAATGCGGCGCTGCATTATTGTGTTGCAAAATAACGCCTTTCGTATCGAAGATCGCTGAAAACTTTTCAATTAATGATTGATTTATTCACAATACTCGTAAAGGTCTGTATTGACAGTTTCTCAAAGTTTAAGCACTTCAAAATGAACGATTCCACGAATGCCCAACCAAACACACATACTGCAGCACTCACTGATCTTGGGGTAGAACCGGGCTTGGTAGGCTTCATTGGCAAAATGCTAAATAGCAGAATCATTGAAGCGCATCTAGGAGAATCGGTGCTCAGGAGATTGGTGAGTAGAGGTACACCGCAAGGTGGAGTCCTCTCACCGTTTTTATGGAACGCAGTTGTAAATAAACTTCTGTTAATACTGGAATCGATGGGCTGTAAGGTGATAGCTTACGCCGATGATGTTGTTATTGCTGTCTCTGGTAAATTTGTATCTACATTAAGAGACCTAATACAAAATGCTCTAGATATACTTTTTAGGTGGGCTGAAAAGAGTGGTCTAGGAGTCAACTCAGGCAAAACACAACTCATATTGTCCCTCACCAGAATCCCTCAGCTAAGTCCAATTATACTCAAAGGGTAAGCTCTTGTAATTTCGGAAGAAACCAAGTACTTGGGACGAAACATAGATAGGAAATTGACTTTTGAGTCAAACATCTTAGAAAGAGTTAGGAAAGCGAACCTAGCTTTTTATTCCTGTAAGAGAGCTTTAGGTAAGATCTGGGGAATCCAACCTATGGTTTCTCATTGGCTTTATACTGCCGTCTTCAGACCTATTTTTCTATATGGGAATGTTGTCTGGTGGTGTGCTATGAAGAAAAAAACCCCTAGATCTCTTCTGCAAATACTCAGGGTCCGCTGTTCCGCTTTAAGGCTCAGAGCGAGGTCACAATGGAAGACTACCACACATGAACATTCAGCCATCCTAGACTCCTATACGGTTATACCCAGGGATTTTGATTAGCACGAAAGGAATTTCTTAATGAAAATTCCTCCTAGAGTGGAATGGCTTGAAGGAGATCCAATACCCAACACACCCGTTAAGATCTACACGGACGGATCTAAAATGGACACCAGTGTAGGATCAGGGTTATATTGCGAAGAGCTTCCCATCAGTGAATCCTTTAAACAGCCGGATCACTGTAGTGTTTTTCAAGCGGAAAGAAACGCTATTCATGAAACCTTAAAATGGTTAGAGATACACAGAATATCGTCAAAAGATGGATGCATTCCAAATAACATCAAGGAGTGTCTTACATTGTCGCCATTCTCTTAATGAGATGGCCAAACAATATTGTATAACTTATGTTGGGTTCCAGGCTACAGTGATATATCAGGAGACTGTAGGGCTGATCAACTTACAAGAGAAAGTACCTGTATGCCAAATATAAGTAATTTTATGGGGGTACCTCTCACAACTTGTAAGCTTATTGGATTAGTGCCAATACCTGTGAAATTGCTAGACAAACATGGCCAAGGCAAAATCAACGTCCGTCCAAGAATATTATAAAATTGAGTAGACTTCAAATTAGGACCTTAGTAGGCGCCCTTACAGAGCATTGTCTCATACGCAATCAGCAAGGACTTTAGCTAGAAGCAGGAACTGATATTTAAGATTCTACTTCTTAATATGAATATAGATAACCTATACACTTTAAGGATCAACAACCTTTTACGCAGTGTCAAAAGCTCAGGATAGTTCAATATGGAAAGGGAAATGTAGCCCAGCCCCTGCGGCTCACAACGGACCCGTTTCTTGGTCTAAGTGGCATCGTTGTCTCTATGTGCGATGCGGCTGCCAAACCTAACCTAACCTAGAATGGGACCAACTCTGCGTTTCATAAGAGCCAAAAAATGATTTCGCGATGAAAAATAAAAAGGATTCCCATGTCTCGCAGTGGTATCTCAATAGACCTGTAAGGTCTAAATGAGTTGGTTCTACAGACCGACTACCATCATAACCTAAACTAACATAGGTTATACTCTAATAAGGGTCATTCTCAAAAGTATTTTTTTATATTTTTTTTTTTTTGTTGATCAAAATTTTCTTAATTCATTTTTTAATTAATTTTTATTCTTGAATGTAACAATTACGTACAAGCAAAATCAAACAACATTTACTAAGGTTCCTGCCCTTACCCCTTAAATAGATTCTTCAATTAAAAATTATTCTAGTAAATATTTTCTAAGTTTGAAATTTTTCTATTATAATTACTTTCACTTGGAATTGTCTCATATATACGTACATACTTGCACACATACATATATTCATATCTCTATATTTTTTATTTTTTTTTTTTTTGCATTCCCACAACTTGACTCAGCGAGATAACACTTTAAACCCACAGTTGCTGCCACCAATACCTTGAGCTCTCATCGCCGCCATTATTACTCAGCCGGCTGTCAGTCGGTCTTAGCGGTTAATAAACGTGCATACCCTTTCACAAATAAATGCATAGGTATGTTCGTATGTTTTATCGTCACATGCTCGTTTTTTTTTTTTAATTTTTTCATTTATATCTTTACGCTTCAATGTCAGTCAATTGCAGTTGCCGTCGCTGCCACACAGCCACGCTATCAACTCCACTCCTCGTTTTGATGCACCTCCTCCATTCTATGCGGATTTGTAAGTATTGGTATGTGCTTTGCATACATCGATATGTACTCGCATATATGTACGTATGTAGACAAGTGTTTGCTGCAGAAGATTAGCATAATTCCGAAGTACTTGAAAGTGGGTTAAACCACGTTATTTGCCTTAAAGTGCTGATTGTAGTTGGCTGAAGCACACAAAAACAACAATGACAAGAAATTTATATGAAAAAATAATGAATATGGAAGCTTGCATTTTTTACTAAGTCTCAAGTTTGTAGATTTAACCATTTTTCACTGAAGATTTCACTGCGCCAAATTTAGCCAATAACCTCCGTCTCCTACTTCTCAGCCGATTGCATATTTCTTCGCAGACTGCGTGTGTATGTATACATTTATATGTATGTATATGTGTTATATGTGTTTAGTACACTTGTATGTGTGTATTGAGCCCGTATTTTCACAGACTACTACACCTCTTTGCATTTAATGTCATTAGTTCTTCTCCTTCTTGTTAAATTTTTATCCCTTCACTAATATGTACAGGGACACTCGGTCGTCAATAATGCAGAAGCCCATTATTTTAATGCATACATTTTTTCTACTACGGCACTTTTTCTTTATTGCGTGCGCTAATGTCGTTTTTTTGGGTATGTTTTGTGTCTGAATATCTGCGATGCCCAACAAACCAAAAGGCTTATTTATGTATGAGATGTTAAAAAGCATAAAAGAAGCAACAAAATTCTTCATTGGTGCAGTGGGCGGCTAAGTTATTTCGCTGGAGTTCAACAAAGAACGCGAATCATTTATTCCTCCTGCGTCCGGTGCTATTTAGAAACAACAAGTGAAGGCAAGTCCTCCTCCATTAGGCTTTTTCAGACCTTGCCCTTCCTCTGCCATCGACAGAAGATATCTCATCGGACATTTTCATATCACTTAGTAGCTTTGTATCGATTCGTACGGCATAACTTGAAAATTAAATTAAAAAAAAAAACAGAGCCAAAAAGCACCGATAAAATGATAACTCCGAACACTCTCAGGCTAAAAAGCCGATTGTATTCGAAGCTCTGGAAAGTAAGAGAGTAGAGTAGTAGTAAAAAAAGGAGAGAAGTGACAGAGAGAAAGAGATAGGATAGAATAGAGACAGAGATAGCTAGTCCTGTGAGAATTTCCCAAATTCTTCAGCAAATTTGATATTATTATTATTATCCAATATGAAAGAACGAATTTTCCTTATTCTCCTCATTCCAAGGCTACGAATTTTGGTTTCCGATGGCATGAGAATGAAACAAAGAAAATCCGCAGTGCTAGCTTGATCACCTAAGCGAGACAGACAAATCGTGTCTTCAATGATTCCAATGCTGGTCATAGGTATGCTGATCCCATGGACTGTGTCCTGCAATAATACCGACCATAAACCTAGCGACTTTTCAACCAAATTTTAGAAGAAAGTTGGACAGTTTCTGCTCGGGCTTGTCACAAAGTAGTTTGCAGCTCTGCAGCATTCTAGACTGGACCATCGTTCTTTATGTAAATCGCATACATAATCGCTGATCCAATTCATGATTCCTGTAAAACTGATTCCAATTATTGGTTCTGGCCCTTGTGAGGGAACCGCTGATCCACGGTTGGACAATTCATCGATAGTTTAATTTCTTTTTTTCCAGATTTAAGCTTCTTCTTACTTTCCTGAACAATCTTTGAGCTTTGGCATAATTTAGACAACGGAATCTTTTCATCTATCCCTTGCATTATTTGCTGTCGCTTACAGGCAAGGGTTCGTACATCTGTTGCAAAATCTTTCTCTCGAACACTCCAAGGTACACCCCATCCGATTTGGTCATAGGCAAGCTTCCGTGCGATTCAATAGAACATCCATGTTTGGTTTATGTTCGTCAAGAGGGAAATTTACTACTCAGTTGCCAACTTAATCCGTACAGTGTTTAGGTTAGTTTAGGTTACTACCACGGTTTGTATGACAACAGATCCGTTATGATACTACTGTAGGACACGTGAATAGCATTCATTTTTCTTCGTGAAACCATTTTGTGGCTTTTATGAAGCGCCAGATTAGTCCAATCCCCACGCCTGAAAGCTGCGTAAGAGAATTGGAAAAATATCTACTTAGAAAACCCACTCTGATTTTAGCTAAGGCTGGACAATTGCGTAGAAAGTGCTGAACTGTTTCTTCGTCTTCCGCATCTCAGTAACTTCTAAATATTCATGGGAGAAAACTCCTAATCTCAAGGAATGCCTGCCAAATAGCAAATGACCGGTTTTACAAGGCACGACCTTCGACAGGTCCTCTCTTGATAGGTTAAGCAATCCTTTGTTTCTTCTTATTTATTTGCGGCCACAGTAGCCTAACTGTTACGCATATGCCTTCATCTCTCCATGACCTATTGGCCTCTTCGATAATGTTGTCTTTAATTATTAAGTTAGTCTATCACTAAGCAGTTGAAGAGTAGTACCATTCCTGGCTAGCTCTCGGCTTTGCAATAGCAGTGCTTATTGTCAAAAGATATTCTCCGTTGAATTTCAAGTTTGTCGCGTTCACCGGTAGTAAGGTTGAAGAATATACGAAATTCCTTGCTACTTCGAAATTATAACACATAGGCTGAAAAGTCCTGGACCTAACAAAGAAAATATGTTTTCGCACAATCATTTCAGCGCCGCTTTAACATTTCAATACCACTTTTGTAGAACGATTTATGTTTTATCCCAAAATAGATCTCAGTCTCAGCGATAACCGCTTCATTCAAGCGTCTTACCGACGATCATTTTTTTTTTAGGTCTTTTAGGTCTGCAAACAGCCAGTAGTCGCTGGGAGCCAAATCTGGCGATACGGTGAATGTGGAAGCAGTTCGAAGTTCAATTCATGTAATTTTGCCATTGTTTTGATCGACTTGTGTTTAGTCGACAATGAGCAAACGCCGCACCCACTTTGAATAGAGCTTTCTCATAGTCTAATGTTCATGCGAAATAAAGCCAACACCAATACGTTCTTTTGCTATCATTACGATGTCAGCTAACTCACGCAACTTCGCTTTTCATTATTCGAAATAATTTTATGGATTTTTTTATGTTTTCTGGTGTTTCCTCCTCATTTGGACGCCCAGTGCGTTGTGCATCATCGGTGTCTCTACGACCACGTTTGAAGTCAGCAAACCATCGTTTTATTGCTGTTTCTGACGGAGCTGACTTTTCAAGCCATTGCTTTGCTTGAGCGGTATTTTTTTCCATCCAGAATCAGTGTAAAATTAAAGCACGAAATTCTTTTTGTTCCTTTGTTTTGAAAAAAAAAGTAGCGTCTAGGAGTGACGATACAATAACTCACTAATTAATAATAAAATATCATGAAATTTTAACATTTGTGTTTTTAAGGTTTTTACTAAACTGAAAAATGGGTGAATGCAATAAAATTAAAGACATCTATGTGTTAGACCAGCGACTTCTCAGCCCGTGGATTATATATTTTCCTACGGTTCCCAGGTGGAACATAGAGCATCATGGGCTTTCTCTTAACTTAAAGGCAAACTGATTACTGAAAAATATTTTTATTTTATTTTTTTTTTTTTGTTTTGTTCTGTGCGAAACGTACTTCCTTTATTGATTGAATTATTTTCCATCTTTGATTTCAAGTCTAAAAGAATTATCAACTACTTTGATTTTTGAAGTTGTTTTTTAAACAGGGCGGCGCAAAATTACGGACCCTATCACTACTAGAGTCATTGATTGCCCTTATTAACTGGAAAGGAATCGATTTAATCTTCCCAAGCGATCCCTAAGAAACATCTACTATTTTTATGTGGAGAGCTTTAAAACTAAGGTGGCGCAAAATTAATCAGCCTATCGCAAAGACATCGTACGTCGGTCATATCTGACAGTTGTGAATCAGACTGCTTCTTTTTATCCGGACAACTAGCAAGCACAGCACTCAGACAGCATTAAGTCCATTGTACTGCACTCGTGTTCCCTTTTTACTTTTCTTTAAATCTACCCGACCTCCGAAGAAATCTGAGTAGATCTTATGGTGCCAGGGAGCCAAGGTGGTCGCTTCTTAACACATCAGTGCCAAAGACTTCAAGCGTGGTTCAAGCGAAGGCCGGGCAGATGCACAGAAAGTGGTCCGCCACCTCATCCTCCTCACCATATGCTTACTAGACAGTTGCAGTATACAAAGAGACAAGCACTGGTTCGCGTTAAGGTGAGAATAAAGATTTCCATTTCTCAAAATCATTTTTTATTTTTTTTTTTTATTTAGGAAAAAAGTTATTCAAAAACGTAATTGCATTATTAATTTTGCGCCACTTTGTATTTCTATAATGCTCTTTGGTTATATTGCCCACATTTTTTTATATATTTTATTTATTAGCATATGTCTTATTGCTATAGCAGACATTTGAGACTTAAGGACTACATTAAATTCATTATTAAATAAAAAATAAATATTTAATTTTAACCATCCGTTAGGCACCCGCGTCTGGCCAGGCTGGGCTTTTCATTTTTAACATATTTCTGAATTGAATATCACATATTCTCATTATAGCTAACGACTTTAGCATCCAGGTAGCTTCCTAAAATTTAATTTTCTATTGATTTATGAATATAACCTTTTAAAAAGGATCCTCAAATAGGTTGACGAAATACCAGATACGAGTGCCCAGCCGAAGGTTTTAAGTGAGGTGTCCAATGGAGGGTTTATTGGAGTTCAAAATCAGTGAAAATTATGTCTAAATTCAAACAATTTGAGAAACAGCAAAATTCAGATTGAGTTTTACTTATGGGGACAGATACCTGTAAAATTTCGAAATCTTTTTTTTCTCATAAAATATAATATAATCCTTTAAGGATATGTCAAAAGAATTTTAGAATGTAAATTTAAGTGTTTTTTATATTATAGATCGTCAACCGTGACGACTCTATTCTTTGCGTTCGAGCGCTGGGAGAGGAATTTTCATGTATTCAAACTTTAGACGCGTTTTTCTCGAAACTCTATATTTCGAATTGGCGTACACGATAACTCGAAGAGTTATTAACCGATCTCCCTGAAATTTTGCACACATCGTTTTTATGATATTACTTTCTATGTGAATTTACAAATTTTCTAAAAATTTTCGAAAAAATAATTTCTTGGTTTTTGTATTCAGGTCACTGATGCCGTTGCTACAATGCTCGCCGATTGAGAAGCCCCGCTGCGACTTTCCTGGAAGAATTGAGTGTACATCCGGCATTTAAATGATTAAAATAAATATAAAAAAAAATTATATTATTTTAATGTATCAATAAACTGTATGCCAATTTTGAAAATAATATATTGACTTCTTCATTTTAAATAATTTTAATGAAAATCAGGGAAAATATGGCCGTTTACAGGTATCTGTCCCCTAATCACCGTTGACTTTTTTGTTAGATCACACCTGTTAGAAATACTACATAAATACTGAAATTTATGCTTGGCACATTATTTACTTTTACTATTCATTTTCACTGTTTTTAGCCTTTTTCATAAATTACTTAATATTATACGCCTACACTTTTTCCTTCTTTAAATTGCAGTTCGATATTTCTTTTGCTTCCACTTTGTTTGAGTTACTTTTTTGCTCCAACACCCCAGTACCCCATCAAGGCCTCATTTACGCAAAACATTGCAATAGCCGTAACGACGCGTCACTTTTACGACACCAACGCCACAAAAATCATTAGTGCCCGCCAGCCAACAACTACTCTCGTGCGATATAAAAACAGCCATACGCACACTTTAGTGCACCCACACAAGCGCCACTCATATGAAAATGCAGCATTACGGGTATCTTTGTATGTTCATGGAATATCTTCAAACACACCATTTCGCTATCAACACCCCAAAAAATCTCATTTCAATTGCTGAACCAGCTGCAACTCAGCTGCACGCCCCACCTCGCAACCTCACAGTTTACGCCCACCATCCTACCTCAAGCATATAAACGTCAGCACGTCTTGGCGGCGTCAAAGGATAACTGTGAATAGCAGCGCTACAGTGGGTGGTTATTGATGTTATTGGGGCTAGTGTTGGTGTGTGCAAAGGCTATTGTTGCGATAGTCGTTGTAGTGGTTTGTGCTATTTTTAACACGAATGCATAACCTACTCTAATCAACTATTCGGCGGTACTACTGTGCACGTTCGGCTCCTGAGCTGTGCTGCTCGGCATTTGCAGGCAAACACATACACACGCAGTGGTAAAAAATAGTAGGAAAAGCGTGAACATACATATTTAAGCTTTTGAGTATCTGTCGTCGTCTGCCTTTATATTTTTCCTTTTCTTATGGCTTATAAACTTGTTGTTTTTATTGCTTCTGTTTCTGTTGCCTAATGCATATAAATGTAACTGCGCTATGCTGTTAAAGTTGATTATAGCAACAAAGCGTTAACTGTATATATATATTTTTCCGTGTTCTCTTTTAACGTCAAAAAGCTGCACGGCTCACGGCCGAGTGGAAAAGCAACAACGTCATGGTCCTTGCCTTCCTGCGTGCACACGAGTATGAAGTTGAGCAGGCAGGTCGAGGATATACGCAAATTTATATACAACATTTATTCATAAATAAATAACATAGGACAACGTAGACGAGCAATCGAGCCAGCAGCCACCGCTGAGCTACCACCACTACCAGCCGCCCGCAAGCTTTTCCATTAATTTAGTTGCTCATACGCGAGCGCGTACGAGCGCCAACAAACCCGCTCCCTTCAACTGCTACTCGGCTGTGCTTCGCTTTTTTTTTTTGGTTTTTGCTTTTCTGTTTCTGTTACTGTTGCTTTGCTGTTTGTTATTTTACTAGTTGTTGTTGTTGACTACAACGCAGCTGTTTCTTCAACCAAATCGTTTCGATTCGGGCAGCACCGATACGCCGACGATGTGCCGCTGCTCGACCGCTGTGTGAGCACTCGAAATGTGTGTTGTCATTTTTGTATGTGATTTAGTTACTTCGACACCTTCAAGCGCTGCGGACGTACAAAACGGGCCAAAAAACTCTCAAAACCAAACAGAACCAATTTCAATATATTTATTAAAACGGTAAAAAAAAACAAGCCACATAAGAATAGCAAATAAACAAAATAGGACAGACAAAACAAACAAAAGCAAAAACCGAAAAACCAAAAAAAAAAACAAAAAACCACAAAACCAAACATAAGCAAAAAGTAGAGCAAAAGTGTAACGAGTTATAAAGAAAGTATTATTTTCCACGTTACGAGTGTGAACAAGCAGTGAAGCAGTGAAGATCATTTGTTATTGCTGAGGCTATAAATTGGGGCGCCAGCCGCAAGCAGAAAGGGGTAAAGCAAACACATAGCTACAGACATAAGTAAATATGTGTGGTGGTAGTAGCATTGGAGTATACGCGCACTAGCAGCTCAATTGAGCTGGGCTGAGTTGCTATGAGTGGACGTCGTGACCGCTGTCGTGGCTCAGCAGTGACATACTACCACAACAAGAAATTAACCCCCAAACACCCACACACACACAGCCAGATACAGGCAGGGCTGTACATAGCTGCACATACATACATACATACACACATACACACCTATGTATTTGCCTATGTGCTTGCATTCGAATATTTTGCTTATATGTAGAAACTACTGAGTATATAAAAAGTTAAATAAAACTAGCGCTTATGTGCCTTGGCAAGTGCATACACCTACATACACAATCGCATATATGTGTATGTGCGTGTGTGTTTATGTATAAAAATGTAAATAGGTTTCGTGTACATGGTGACTATATACAAAAATATATCCATTTTGTGTATTCAATTGCAATGGAATTTTGACGTCGTTCTGTTGTTGTTGTTGTCGTTGTCACTGTCACTGATCGACCACCACCGCTGCCGCCTGGCCAGCAATGTCATCGTTGTCGTCAACGACATTGTTGTAGTAGTACGAAAGAAATTGTCGTCATTGCCGTTGTCGCTGGCGTCGACGTCGGCGTCACCGTTGCCTCTGCCACCATTGAAAATCGTCGTATACAGTCTACGTTATAAATTTTTTTTTTTTTAAATATATTTTTTTTAATATTGTATTTTTTTTAATTTTTTTTAATTTTTTTATTTTTTTTTGCTTATTTTTTCTTTGCAAATTTGCACGAATTTTTAACTGCTGGCGCACTGACTGTGCCACCGACTGGTCATCTGCCAACTCCCCATGCATATTTTTGCGAAACTTAATAAATATATAAACAAATACATAGCATGTGTAAATGTGTATGTGCGTGTGTGTGTGTGTGTGTATTTAACACATAAATTACCAAATTTTCGTTCTTCTGCACTTGCACTCGGTTGGCAATTCACGTAAAATTCGTTTGTCCTCCTCTCCTTTGAGCTAGTACGTACTACATTTTGCCCCTCCTCCGTTGATGCGCCAATGCCACAATAGAAAATTAGAATTTCTTTTATTATTTCACACACAATTCTATTCATTCATATACTTACTAATATCTTCATATGTATGTGTGTATTGCTGTTATAGATATTTCTCGTATGAGAATTTTAATTGCGTGCGCCTCGTGCGCCTCATCAGTGAGTTGGTTACATGAACATTTGATGTGCCATAATAATAGTAATAACAACAAAGCGAAAGTGGGGAAAAAATAACAACAACAAGTGCTAAATAAACTACTTGTAAATACAATAATTTAAATAAATATTAATACCAATTGAAATAATAGTTAATTATCAGTTACACAACCCTTGATTGCAAGCAAAAAGTGAGTGCAAGGGGTGTGGAAGGCGTGTTGAGGAAAGAGAATAAAAATAGAATAATTAAGTAAATGAACTTCAAGCCGGTCAATAGAAAAAGATTTGGAATTTCTACAATATTAAGCGCAGTGTTTGTGGAAATGAGAAGTTTGAAGAGGTACTAAAAATCAGCAGACGTAGTCGAGTGCGCTTCTCTATGGCAAATTGGTTGTAGGCCACACATTTTGGGTTCAAAATAATTAAATGAAGCAAGAAAGTTCAGCTGTGCAATGAAACATCCTAAAACAAAAAAGAATATAAGTAACCCCGCATTTCTTCAAAAACTCCCTTCATACTTGAAAGAGCAGCTCAGCCTAAACCAGTCAAAATGGCAGGCGCTACAATATAGTATATGGAGGACTTTTCAAAAGAATGGTTGTTTGGTTTAAGTAGCGATGCGTCTAGAATCCAACTAGCGCTTCCGCACCAGTTTGTTCCCACATCGGATATTTATAAAAGGTTTTCCAATAACAGGTGTTATTTTGAATAGGTTTGCGCTATCGAGAGATAATTAACGATTTTTGATGGCCGAAATTGGATGGTATTGATCTGGACAACGTTTATTTTCAACAAGGCGGCGCTACGTGCCACACAAGCAACGAAGCCATTGATCTTTTACGCGAAAAGTTTCCGACCGTGTTATCTCTCGAAGAGGTGATCACAATTGGCCACGGAGGTCTTGTGATTTAACACCTTGTGACTTTTTGCCTTGGGGCCATACGTGAAAGAGAAGATCTACGCCAACAGCCCAGGGTCGATTCAAGACTTTAAAGATGGAACTCGTGAGGCTATCGAGGACATAGAGCAGCCACTTTGCAATTCTGTAATGGAAAATTTCATGAAAAGGACGTTGTTCTGTAAGCGTGGCCGTGGTGGTAATTTGCCTGATGTTATTTTCCACTATTAGCGGCATACCTTCCTCTTTAGAATGAAATATTAAAAAATAGCACTTTTCTTTGAATATCAAAATAACACCTCTTATTGGAAAACCCTTGACTTGCATGACTATATCCAGTCTGTGCGGCTCAGGAACCTTATTAGGTTGTTGACATCTAAGCCAGACAGTTGTTAGAGACTCTCGAATAGCGTTTTGCCCAGGGTTAACATTCTGTCCTTCCATAGGACAGGGCAGGGCATTCACAGAGGAAATGGCAGATTGTTTCCTTTTTCATCGGTTGCTAACAACTATGACAAGGAGTGTTGTGAGGGATACCCATTTTGGCTGCTTGTTCTTCGACAGACCAAAGGCCAGTTATGACTGCCGTTAGTCTCCAGGCTTCCCGTCGTTTCATGTTTAACAATATTGACGATTGTTTGAGGTTGTAGGTGGGCCATAGCGTTCTGCTAATTCTGCATTTCGTCTGGTCTCTCCATCTACAATCCTCGATTCGGAGGTAATTTAGAGAAATCATATTCTTGACTACATCTAATGTTGTGAATACCGATTCTGGCAGCTCGTTATTCATGGCCGAACCCACTCTTGCCAGTTTATCTGCTTTTTCATTACCTTCAATGCTACGATGTCCCGGGACCCAGATTAAGGTAACTTTGTGGTTTTCGCTCAAGGTGGTAAGACTATTTCTGCTTTGTTCCACCAGTTTTGAGGTTGTTGTAGCTGAATCCAGTGCCTGGTTTGCAGTTTGGCTATCCGAAAGAATAGCGATATTGCCCTTAGAAGAGAGCTTTGCGATTAGTAGCCTACAAGCTTCCCCAATGGCCAGTACTTCCGCCTGAAAGACCCTGCAGCCATTAGGGAGACGCGCAAATTTTTCAATTTGAAGTCTATGAGAATATATACCAGCTCCAACACCACAATCCATTTTGGAGCCATCTGTATAGATTGCAGTCTCGAAGTTCTTAAGGGGGAATCCCTTACTCCATTCCGCACGAGGTGGAATGAGAGTGGCAAAGTTTCTATAGAACTTTACCGTCGGGGCGATATAGTCTGTCCTCTCCGAGGTATACTGGTTTTGTCGCAGTAATAGATTGGTATGGCCGTAAGTTTTTTCTTTCCAGCGACCCGCTTCATTTAACCTAAATGAGCTCATGGTTATCATCTTCTTGATATGTAGATCTACCGGAATAACGTGTGTCAATGCATTAAGAGCCTCCCTAGGACATAGTCTCATTGCACCGACTGTTATTGTACAGGTTAATCTTTGTATTCTGCCAAGTAATTTGATGTTGTTTTCTCTCTCTAGAGCTTTCCCCCAAACCACGGAGCCATACGATAAAATTCGTCTTATGACCGCCTTTTACAACCGTAATGTATACTTAGGTTGAAGACCCCATCTTCTTCCTAACACTTTTTTACAGTCATATAAAGCAATTTCTGCCTTCTTAACTAGTTCCTCAATGTTTTACTTCCAGTTATGCTTGGAATCCAGAATTGAATTTTCTAAGAGTGCGACCTTGCTTTGTTCAGCCTGCAGTTGACATCTTCATCTGCTCCGCCGTCTGTCGTGATAGTGCAGCCTAGGTAGCGAAAGCTTTCGATAATTGCACCGGACATCCATCAACCATTACAAGTCTTGTTTTATTGTGGTTGTCGCCTTCGTGTTGGCGATGTTAACCTCCAGTCCAACAGTGCATGCCAGCGCGACTAGACTGTCCGTCTTCGTTTACATGTCAGTGAGTTTGTGAGAAAGGAATCAGATGTGATCGATGAAGTCTGGCCCTCTTTTGTGCAGGGCCAATCGTCTACATAACATCGTCTAGGAGGACGGCGAAGAGAAGGGGCAACACGGGGCAACCTTGCCTTACGTCTGCGTTGGTGGTGTGTGGATAGCTGATGTTGCCCTTGCGAAGCACTACCTCGTATAATAGATCTAATAAACTCAGCTGGGAAACGTTTAACTCCCGAAGATGAATGCAATAAAGTACCATCACCACCATCCTTGTTTTTCTTATTCTTAGCGTCACAGTCCTTGGTGAACCACTGCTTCCTTCACAGTTTCTTGCCATCGTTCTCGATTTATAGCCACTTCCCTCCAATATTGCGCGCGCTTTTTCCTAACATCAGCTTCCACATTTTCTAGCCAGCCTTCCCTCGGGCGTCTCCTTTTTCTTTCTTCAATTGGACGAAGATCTAGTGCCTTTCTCGTTGATCGCTCTCTTGGCATTCTCGTCACATGTCCCAGCCATCTAAGTCGTTGAGACTTACTTAATAAATCTTATTATAATTTCTTTCTCAACTATGTCTTCCAGTTCAGCATTGTGCCTAATGCGATAAGTGCCATCTGCCAGTCTAAGCGGACCATACATCTTTCGGAGCACTCTTCTTTCAAATCACATTACCTGTTTTGTCTCGTTAGCTTTCAGCATCCATAGTTCACAGCCATATGTGAGCACAGGCCATGTCAGTGCTTTATACATTCTTAATTTCTTTCACTACTATCCACAGTACCCAAAATTGAACTGTATGTGCCAGATGAATAAAGTAAGGTGTGGAACAGGTCTTGCTTTTTCTTGCATTCTCCCTTCTGAATCTTTTCACATCCATATTTCTCACTTTGAGAGCTTATTCGAATATCGTCCCGCTTGATATGGAGCACGAACAGGGTTGGGTGGGCATAAAAATAAATAAATATAAATAATTGGCGCGTACACTTCTGTTAGGTGTTTGGCCGAGCTCCTCCTCCTATTTGTGGTGTGCGTCTTGGTGTTGTTCCACAAATGGAGGGACCTACAGTTTCAAGCCGACTCCGAACGGCAGATATTTTTATGAGGAGCTGTTTCATGGCAGAAATACACTCGGAGGTTTGTCATTGCCTGCCGAGGGGCGACCGCTATTAGAAAAATGTTTTTATTAATTTTGCTTTCACCGAGATTCGAACCAACGACCTCTCAGTGAATTCCGAATGGTGATCACGCACCAACCCATTCGGCTACGGCGGCCGCCTGGTTGGGTGGGCATAGTGCGCTAAAAAAAAAAATTAATGCAATAAGCGGAGAGTTAAACACTGAAAAACTGAAGACTTCGTGATAATGACACCCTTATTTAACTGCCACTAAAAACTTAGTGATAGTGCAAAATGCCCAACCCTAAACACGAATCAATTATCTCATATGCGTGGGTTCGTGGCTAATGCAGACCTACTGGCTTGCGGTACCAGTTAAAAAAGAGTCCCTATATCATATCTGGTGGCAGCAGGCTAATCACCCATTCTGTCAGAAAGCAAATAGATTAACGAAACCAACGCAAGACAAGTCTTGTCGAGCCCCTATGCTTCCGAGAGGAGTGATCAAGAAAAACAAAATATCAAAGTAATTCAACAGTCTCTCTCGTTTAAGCTGAAAACTGTTCTGCATTGATGGCGACTCGGCCGATTAAATATGGTTGGATGCTCACTTATAGTCTTGACGTCCCTTTAAGCCACTCAGATTTTTTTCTTTTTTTTCAAATTTATGGCGGCTCCAACTACTTTCAGCCCATGTGTCAAGAACCTTCTACTTTCTTCATTATTAATTTCTTAGTCAGCTCTTCAGTAGTGCCTTAACATTATTTGCTGGCTGACGTAACGCTTAAGTTCAGATTTTATTTAGTTTTTACAGGGTTTGATTGAAAAGTAATGAGCCTTATTTTTTTTTAAGCAGTTTTGCCTTTAAGCCTTTTGGCTTATACAACTAATATTCTTCAAAATAGGACCCTTGAGCGTCAATACACCGCTGGTAGCGTTCCTTCCACTGCAAGAAACATTTTTTAAACTCATCCGCCAGAACCGCGTTCAATTTGGCTGTCACAGTTTTTTGGATCGCCTCGAAGCCGGGCGACGCGGTTTTTCAGCCGAAGGAGCACTTCTTTGTAAAATTCCGCATTTACAGTGCTTCCTGGAGGTACAAACTCCTTGTGGACGATGCCTCGAGAGTCGAAAAAGATGGTCAGCATGGTTTTGACCTTGGATTTCGACATGCGCGCCTTCTTGTGTCGTGGCGACTGGCTCGTGTGCCACTGGGCACTGGTCAGAGATTGGTCCCCGTAAGCCTCCTTGAGTAGCTCAATGATTTCGGTACTCGTTTTGTTTAGCTTTACGCAAAATTTGATCGAGTAACGTTCCTCCAACGAACGCTGCATTTTCGCCACTGCAAAATCCTAACACACTTTTAAAACAGCTTTCTCGCGCGGCGCTATGTTGACTGCACCGCTGTTGCCAGCGAACTTGGACCGGTTTCTAGTGGAAGGGAAAGTTCCAACGATCATTTTCCCCCACCAGCCGATTCGGTTGATCGTTTGGCAGACGCTCCGCGCGGGAAGGCGCATTACTTTTCAATCAAACCCTGTAATTTTGTGTGCCCTCCACAAATGAAAAATATCACTCTTGAAGAGAGTTTATTTCTATATCGATATATGGATATAACCTTTAAAAAAAGATCCTCAAACAGGACAAAAAAAGGCCACAACCGGGTGCCCAACCGAATGCTTTAAAAAAGGTGTCCAAAGGAGGGTTAAGAATACTCATTTTCATCGCTGCGTCTAGAGGTTGAATATAATTTTGTGCTGCTTTATGAATGAGCTTCCTCGAACGCAATTTCAAATTCCAATTTTCGGCAAGTAGCCGACTTATCTCTATAGAAAACAGAAACAGGTGAGATCAGAGACTCAAAAAAGCCTATTAATGTGATTACTGTGCGAAATTTTGTGCTCATCGAGTGTTTCCTGCAATAAACCAAGGGCTGTGTTATAAGTTACGCCGCCTGATGCTGATATTTTCAACAGTTCAGGAGCTAAAGGCAAAAGTTCGAACTCGCATTAAAAACAAGTTTCGTCTAAAAATTATTTTCATAACTTATTTACCAAAGCGCGGTGTTCTAATTGCTTTAAGATCAGTGCAAAGTGTGATAAAATATTTTGCTCGTCAATGCACACCTCAACACTCCGTCCGCATCATCGAAATATCTGCGTTGTTTCGCTTGCACACAATTCATATTTTACTTCATTGCAATGGCATGGCTCTTCACCCTTCAATCGCTGTGCACCTTTCCACGAGATTATTTGTAATGTTATGTTTAGTGTTATGTCGTTCAAATCGTGGCATGCCATACACCGTTTACTTTTCAAGATGTGCAAGAAAAAATATTTAAATAGAAACAGCAGAAAAATATTTAAATAGAAAAAGGAAACAAAATATTTAAATGAGAAAAGCAGAAAAAATTTTTATAAAAAAATTTAGTAAAAAAATTGTGTAAAAACAATTTATTAAAAATACTAAAAAACTCAGAATTTCATCTTGCCAAAATCAACAAAGTGTCACATACTTTTCGCTTGGCTTAAACTGGCAGATAGACAATTTGTCAACAGCCTGTCAAAATTGGATTGAAAATCTAAATTTGACCTTGAAATTCCAGCTGATGAACAATCAGAGCGGTCGTCGGCAGATAATGAGAGTCAACATTCTATGAAATCATGAAATAACCTGTCACGCAAACCCAAGGGCGTGGACGCCAGACAAATAATGCGTGCAACCAAATGCAAAAAAAAAGTGCATGTCTAGACTGGTAGAGGTAGATCAGCGATTAATAACCAAAAAATGACGATGTTATCGTACAAAAAATTTTTTCTTATTTAAAGTTGCGGTGATCTACTCATGGGAAATGAAAAATATCGGGCACAATTTGCCACTTAAAAACTAAAGCTACTGCGCTAAGATGCAAAATAGAAATATTTTGAAAATTTTCTGACCTTAACTTTGCGTAAATGTTTTTAAGGCATACACAGCACGAAAAAATTACAAGACCAACAAGATTATGATGATACCTAAAAATAAAAAGGCGACCCTATTAAAAAATGATTTCGTTAGGTAAATTTAATTTTTGTTTTAAATTGTTCATACTTTGACCAAAACCATACAAATTAAACTTTTAAATTTTATAAAAAATTTAGGAAAATTCAACAAATTTTTATCTTAATTTTGAGCTTTTTCAATTTGAATTTTTTTAAATTTCTTCCGGATTTTATATTAATATAGTAAAATAAGTGCAAATCTTAAGCGTCTAAAAAATGGTGCTGATTTTTTACATTTTTTTGTTTGTTGTTTTTTTTGCTGACGGGTTTCTGCACTTTGCATTTTATTCCATATGGACATGAAATTTCACTTCTAATATGAAAAAACTTATAACTCGAAAAAAAATTTTAAATACCATACTTGTTGAAACTTATTTTAAAATCACTCGCCAGCCAGTGCATGACCAAAATTTAGATTAATGCCACTATTATAAATTTTGCAACGAAAAGGTTCTTTTATGGGCACAATTTGTTAAAAAATATGCTTGAGTATTGGTTTTACTTAAAAAGAGCAGAGATGTTGCTTAAAAAATATTTATATAGACCATATTTTAGCTTCGAAAAAATCATATAAAGTTGCTAATGTTTAATAAACAGTTTCGAAGATGAATAAATACTTGAAAGTAACTTTTGACAATAAAACAGAAAAAAAATACAAATAAAATAAAAAAAGAAAAAGAATTGTATAGCTTTTTGTTTCTAAAATCTCGCGGCCTGGCCAACTGCAATTTTTAACTTACAGAGAACCACAAATTTTTCGTTCATTTCCTACTTTTATCTTAAAGTTTTATTGATGTGTATTAGTTTTCAACAATTTATATACAATTAAGCGAAATTTGTTGCAGAAAAAAAATTATCATATATACAAGGTGGCGCAAAATTAATCATCCAATGTGGTTTTCGAATAACTTTTTTGCTAAATAAAAATGTTTTCGAGTAATAGAAATCTTTATTTACACCATTAACCGCTCCATTGCTTGTTGTTGCTGTAGCAGCATAAATATTCCCCATTCATGTACGGGGAATTGTGCTGGAGTTACAAGTCCTTGGCCAGATATATAAGTTGCTCCGGATCATCCATTCTCCATTGCTTATTTGTTCGTGTAATACAGCTGTCTTCACAAGTGTCAAATGTGATTGTCGTACGACGTTATTTGCAAAATTTATAAATCTTCCGTTAGGTGATTAATTTTGCCCCGCTTTGTATCAAAAAAGAACTACATCCTTATTTGTAATTCTGAATATAAAATTGAAGCTTTGAGGAAATCGGTCAAGATTTTTTCGAGTTATGAGTCTTTCCAGTTTGAAAAATTAAGTTTCAATAAAAACTTTCGATGCAAGTTTTTCGTACGCCACAGAGCTCATAAAAGGCGCTGGCAAATAATTGAGAGGGGCTGTGCCCAAATTCAAATTATACATATTTAGATTTGTTCCCAACTAAATCTTTTGGCCAGTAAAGCATTTAAGCATTTCTAAGAAAAATATGGCACCTAGTCCTTTCAATGAAGACGTTTCCTTTATCTACACACATATTTACTCGTAAGTAGACGGTGCCAGAAACATTTTTCCAAACATTTTTAAGTAATTCTCTAACTTCTCTGGCATCATTCCGTATTTAAATATAAAGCTGCGATTAGTGCTGTCGTACCGTAGTACCATAGCATTCAGCTGTTCTGAGCACCATTGTTCATCGGCACCACTATAAACGCCTTAACCATAACCGTAGCCGTATGTATCTATTGAATTTTGATTATTCTCCGAAACCGAAAGCAGCTGTGAAATACTTGACAATTGTTTTGATATTTGCGAGTAAAATTTGAACATCAGAAATGAACGACGAAAAGTTAATTGACTTAGTGGAAAATTAACTGTGTTTTTATGACAGAATGCAAATATTGTCGTTAATTCTACTTCAATATTAGCTGTTTATGGCTACGGCATGACCAATCGATAATTCCTGTATTGTTGCGGCTATAGTTATGGTTACGGCTACGGCATCACTAATTGCTGCTTAAGTTTGGAGGATGTTGGCTTGTCATTTACCAAATGGGTCGCTTAACTCTTAAACAGAGTTGGGAGGCATTAAAAGTACTTTCGATCTTTTTCAAAAATCAAATAAATAGCTTTTAACTGTCATTTGGCTCTATTGAACTATTTTTTGTGAGGCGCTTTTAAGAATAACTATTCCGCCAAGCAATCAGAGATTATTCAAGAAAAGCAACTTCAAATAGAAGCTGTCATTGAGGAGATAACAGCCCAAACCCGCGAAAATGTAGTGAAAAATCGGATTGATAGAGTAGGCTGCTGTAAACCCGGCCATAGAAAGCATTTAAATCGGTGCAAAAGGAATCAACCAACCAGGAGATTTATAATTTTTGCAAATCAGCAATCACTTTGGACACTTGAGAACTAGACAGCTGTCAAAATAAACATTTTATCACTAAAACTCCTTGTTTTATTTAGTAATAAAGTTAAAAAAATGAATGATTAATTTTACGCCATCTTATATGTTAGTTATGGGGGTTAGAATAGGATGTCTGTGTACATTTCTGCCCGTATAACTCATCCTATTGAGAAACTCTGTACTTTTTCTTTAAATTAAGTCGAAATATCGATTATGATTGTCTGGAAACTGCTTTGATTTCACTCAATAACGAACTAACAATTTTTTTTTTTCTCATTTATTAAAAAAGTTATTCAAACTTCATTAAGGGGTAACACCACTGTAGAAATTTCAAAAAATTGATTTTTTTTTTTTATAAGCTTAAAAAATTCTTTGAACCTTTTAAAATACAGAACAAAAAATTGTATACGTTACCGAAGTCTATTTCATAAATATTTTAAGCTTTTAACCAAGCGTTAGTGACTGCTACCTAACGACTTCTCCAAATTTCCAAACTTTAAACGCGTTTTTCTCAAAACACGTTTTCTGAAATTGGCACGCAGTATAACTCAAACAATTTTAAATATTTTTAATCAGGTTTTTCACTACGTCTGTATAATAACCTTCTTAAGAGAAGAGCGTAGGGGATTTTCGATAGATTAATTTAAACGATTGTTATAATTATTTAAGTGCCGTTTTTTTAGTCCAAAATAGAGTTTTTTCCTTCAAATGCTTGCTAATTCCACAAAAATAAAAATTTTTTAAATCTCCTACGTGTTTCTCTAGCTATTCTTATCTAGATTAAGAAAAAAAATGTTTCTTTGTTCCAGATTAAAATTTGCACCCTCTGTGCTGCGTGCCGCGGAGCTCCTTCAAGAGAAACCACATTACAAAAATGTCTCCAATGCCGCCATTTTGTAAAATTTTTCGATCAAACTTTGTAGTTTTGTATTTTAGTATATAAGTAATAACTTCCCAAATCATTGGTGATTGTTTCCCCTTTCCTTCTATACAAAAAAATTCTTTAAAAATCGTGTTTATTTTACGCGTGTACAGTGGTGTTACCCCTTAATTTTGCGCCACCTTGTATATACTTCCTTTATTTGTAGTCGAAATTAATTATATTACAAACGATAAATGAACCATTTCTCTTATTATTAAGTGTAAATTTTGGCCAAAGTATTTTCACTGGCTGGTACTCTTTTTAATATCTAATTTTTCTAAATTTTTTTTATATTATTTTTCAATATTTTTCGAGCTAAACTTTTCTCATAAAAGAAGTGCAGAAATTAAGCCTGGCCTTGATTTTTTGTCATTTGTTTTGAAATTTGTCTTGCGCATTTTCTTCCACAAGAAATTCACGCCTATATGAAATGAATCGCAAAACCCCGTCAGAAAAGAAAAAAAATATCATATTAATATTTAAAAATATTAAAAATCTATGTCATTTTTTGCCGCTTAAAATTTGCACTTATTTTACAAAATTTTCACAAGCCTCATTTTACTGTATGCGAAAAAATTGTCTAAAAATTTACATTAAAAAGCTCAAGTTTCAGATAAAATTTCTAAAAATTTATATTAAAAAGCTCAAGTTTCAGATAAAATTTCTAAAAATTTATATTAAAAAGCTCAAGTTTCAGATACAAATTTTTTGAATTTACAAAAATTTTGTATAAAGTTTTAAAGTTATGTTTTGGTTGAAGAATAAAAAAAAAGAAAAAAAAATTAAAAAAAAAATAAAATACATATCAATAAGACCCAACTCAAAAAACATTGTAAATATTAAAAAAAAATCACCATGCCTTAGTTATTTATTTATGTATTTATTAACTTATTTATTTATTTCTTAATTAATTAATTTATTTATTTTTATTTTTTTTTTTCTTTCTTTAAATATTTTTTTGTATATTTTTTAAATTTTATTTCTTAATTTATTTTTCTTTTTTATTATTATTTTTTTCTTACTTTAAAAATTTTGTTTGCATATTTTTTTTAATTTTATTTCTTAATTTATTTATTTATTCCTTTAATTATTTATTTTAATTTTTTTTTCTTTCTTTAAATATTTTCTTTGTATATTTTTTTAAAGATATTAATTTTTTTAAAGATATTCATTTTTTAAGATATTAATTCAAAACTTAAATACAAATTTTCAAATATTTAAGTTTAAAAAGTGCAGTACAATTATTATTATCAACCCAATAAACCATGAAATCGCTAAACATACATATATGCGCGCCACCCTATGTATTGAGTAATAAATGCATTTTATTTGAGCTTTGTTGCATTACAGCGCTTTCTTGCCTCTTTTCCTCTTCCCAGCCTTTTTACGTTTTAGCCCAGTGTTCACATTATCGTGAGTACGCTGTATAACAACTTGCACATTTAAGTGGGCACAAACATATCTACGCGCACTTGTATATGTATATATGTAAATATGCGCGTATCTACGTCAACCCCTTGTATGAGGTTTTTTTTCTTGTTTTTGTTTTTATAAATGGTTTATTTACTATTCATTTAAGTTACGATACGCTCACTGGTGGGTTCTTGAAGTTTGATTTGATTGGCGCTCACTTGCGCTCTTTCTCGCTCTTTGGCGCTCGCGCCTACTCTACACCGCATTGCACTAGTCTTGTTGGAGACCCTCTGAACTGATACAAATGCCAACAACAGCAATCGCACTAGCAAGCAAGCAAGCAAGCAGCTGGTTCTGGCGCTAGTGCTTTTGGGGCTGTTGTCAGTCATTGATTGTAACTGTTGGACGACACCAGTAAACGACGGTATAAAACAGCTACGGCGCGTACTCAACACTAACAAAAACAAAATCGCTCAGCACAATTCGGTCGTTTCATCACACTTGCTCGCTACGACAACAAATACACGTATACGTATAAATGTTTTATGCATACACATACTTGTGCATGTAGGCAAGTGTAGTCGTATGTAAACATCAACCAGCCACCTAGTCAGTCAGCCAGCCAGCCAGCCAAGCAGTCAACTAGTCAACCTAACATTGAGGCATTCAGTTAGTCGGTCGCTCGGTCAGCTGTTTTGTGTTTGTTGTCTTTGCTCTGTGCGCTTCATTTTTGCGCCACCTCTGCGACTACATTTATTCGAGCATTTCAAGCGCAAAGTGTTGTGTGTGTCGCGCGTTTGTCGTTATCGGTGCCGCAGTGTTTTAACATTTAGTCGGATATAATAATTTATATTTAATTAATTTATTTCATAGTAAAATAACGCATAAATTGATATTAACATCAAGAGGCGTTTGTGCGTGTGTGTGTCAGTTTGCAATGTCAATTGAAATAAATAGTCATATTTAGTGGAAAAGTGTTGAAAAAAAAGCGGATGAGCTAACAACAAAAACAAAAAATAGCTACAAGTACATACAGAGCAAAGGCGCAACGGAAGTTTCAAAAGGCAAGTTTTATGGGTTCTATGGTAAAATGAATAGATAAAACTAAGTGTTTAAATAGTAAAACAGGGGCGATGCTGCAACTTCAATTGAAAATAGTTGAGAAGCGAGAAATCAGATTGGCTCTAAGCGCACATGAAAATTTCGGTAGTTGAATGCAGTAGTTGGTTTGTTAAATTAATGTATTTATTTTTTAAATAAATAGTGTCAACAAAAAGGTTTTTTTCTAACTTAATTTTTTTTTTAATTTTTTTTTTTTGTATATTTGCATGCACTTTAGGAAATCAATTTTTTTTCGCATGCATTAACTATTTCGCAAAATGTGATAATTGAAGGACCAATAAATTAAAAAGTGCGGTGAAAAGTGTGGCTTACTGTTGAAATATTTTTATGAAATGTGTTTCACAACAAATTCGCTCACATGAGCATTGCGATTTTCTTCGAAATTTCTGCTTTGTTGAGCTGGAGTTATGCAACTGTGTGTGCGAGATGAATATAGTGCAAAGCGACATTGAACTTTGACATTTAAAGTTGATGAGCGCAGTATAACCTTGAAAAGGAGGGAGTTGGCTGCGAGCTATTTTTAAGTGATTTTTAAGTGACTTTTTTTAATGTTAAGCAACTTTGGAGCAAGCAGGCGGCTGTTTCATGTAAATTAAAGTACATCACGGATGAATAGAAATTAATATGTGAATTTTAATTAATAAAATAAAATAAAATAAAATAAAATAAAATAAAATAAAATAAAATAAAATAAAATAAAATAAAATAAAATAAAATAAAATAAAATAAAATAAAATAAAATAAAATAAAATAAAATTAAATTAAATTAAATTAAATTAAATTAAATAAAATAAAATAAATTAAAATAAAATAAAATAAAATAAAATAAAATAAAATAAAATAAAATAAAATAAAATAAAATAAAATAAAATAAAATAAAATAAAATAAAATAAAATAAAATAAAATAAAATAAAATAAAATAAAATAAAATAAAATAAAATAAAATAAAATAAAATAAAATAAAATAAAATAAAATAAAATAAAATAAAATAAAATAAAGTCAAATAAAATAAAATAAAAATAACAAAATTAAATTAAAAAAAAAAATAAAATAAAATAAATTAAGTAAAATAACATAAGGGAATAAATTTAAAAAAAAACAAGTTTTGGTGCAATGGAATTTAAAAGAAAAAATAGGGCTAAAAAAATTTGTAAACGAGAAAATTTAATGCTAATAAACGCAAATATGAAGGCAAGCGAGTGAGTAAAGCTAATACTTTTTTTTAATAAAACGATGTAATTAAATTTAAATAATAAAATTAAATTAAATGTAATAAAATTAATGTAATAAAATTAAATTAAAATTAATTAAATTAAAATTAAACATTGGTTTGAATTAAAAAAAAAATTTACATGCATGCAGGACTGATATTTTCAACGCACGAGTATGCGTAACATTTTTTGTGTGAATTTTTGATAAGTCGTTTCGCTCAAATTTTTGGAAAACAGAAAATGTTCGATTTTTCAAATGTTCCACATTATTTTCGACAAAATAAGTGTAATTTTTTTTTATTTGGCCAAATTTTTGTCAACTGAATGGCTTAATATATGAGGCCAAAATCGTAAAGCAAAAATTGCGAAATAAGAGCAGAGCGAAATAAGTTTAAACACAAATATATTTACTATGTGCAAATTTTAAAATTTTTCGGAATATTTTTTGAAATATTTTTGGAATATTTTTTCAAATTTTAATCTCTTTTCTGGCGCCTAAGAATAGAAAAGAATTAATTTTTTTTGTATTTTCGTGCTACAGCAGGCATAATAAAAACCACGCATTACGATAATTAACCCGCCGTTGAGCACCCGGGTCTGATCAGACTGGCTTTTTCGACTTTGGGCGTGAATTTTTTTCTATTATCACTAACGCATTGAACTACCAGGTAGCTGCCTAAAACTTAATTTTCTATCGATTTATGAATGTAAACTTTTAGAAAGGATCCTCGAAGAGTCGAAGAGGACGAAAAAAAGGCCATTTGGTAATTCTGCTTACTTTCTTTACCCCACCTGCTACCAATTCATGCCCCTACGATTTCGTCGCACATACACCCCGTTGCAAAATTATAAGTGCACTACTATTTTCTTTATAAAAATATAACTCATAATACAACAAAAACCATGTAATGCAACTTTTTAAATCTTGCATACAATTTTTCAAATTTCCACAAAACTTTCAACTTTTTAACCAGCATTTCTAGAATTTTTCTGGGTATGCAGTTTTATGGCCCATTAAATTTTAGTATAACAAATGTACAAGTTTGAAGTCCGTTGATTTTTAGAATTTTTTTTATTGACGTTACTAGGCTTTTTCCTCCATTTAAAAAAAAAAATCGAGTAAGAATTTTGCGTGGAAAAAATGCGTGGCAGCTCGGCGCACAAAAAATTAAAAAAAAAAACCAACGGATGCTTTCCATTTCAATTCAACCGGGCTACTCGGGTCATGTTCTTCGATTTCGATGTAACTTAAATATGTTGCTCTCTGGTCAAAATAATGAGACACGTATTTTTTTGTTCGCCCGAAAAAAATTTTTTTCAAGAGTTATCGGCAATTTTGTTTTTTGCCTCAAACTCGATTTTTTTTAATTATATAAGAAAAAAATTTTTTGAAATGCCCATAACTTAGCCAAAAATGAACCGATTTTAATAATTCTGGGTTCAAAATGATCGTAATTACTTACACAAGCGACTTCATGTAGAAACAATTGCAAAAAAGTAGTTGAAAATTTTTTATTTAGTAAAAAAGAAAAAAAATTTAAATTTTTTCAAAATTCAATATTTCAAAAAGTGCATTTTTTTTTTTTTTATAACTTTTTCCAAATCAAAAAAACATCTCAAACTTTAATTGAGCTGCATGCCTAGTAGCTAAAATGCGTTGTTTTTGAGTAATGAATTTTTGAGTAAACACCCTGTTTCGCACTTTTTGTTTTTTGCAAAATAAAAAATTTTCAACTACTTTTTTGCAACTATTTCTAAATGAAATCGCTCGTGTAAGTAATAACGATCATTTTGAACCCAAAATTATTAAAATCGGTTCATTTTTGACTAAGTTATGAGTATTTCAAAAAATTTTTTTCTTATATAATTAAAAAAAATCGATTTTGAGCCGAAAAACAAAATTGCCGATAACTCTTGAAAAAAAATTTTTTCGGGCGAACAAAAAAGTACGTGTCTCATTATTTTGACCAGAGAGCAACATATTTGAGTTACATCGAAATCGAAGAACATGTCCCGAATAGCCCTTTTGAATTGAAATGGAAATAATCTATATAAGAAAATTTTTTTTAATTGCTCATAACTTAGTCAAAAATGAACCGATTTTAATAGTTTTGGGTTCAAAATGATCGTTATTACTTACACGAGCGATTTCATTTAGAAATAGTTGCAAAAAAGTAGTTGAAAATTTTTTATTTTGCAAAAAACAAAAAGTGCGAAACAGGGTGTTTACTCAAAAATTCATTACTCAAAAACAACGCATTTTAGCTACTAGGCATGCAGCTCAATTAAAGTTATAAAAAAAAAAAAAATGCACTTTTTGAAATATTGAATTTTGAAAAAATTTAAATTTTTTTTCTTTTTTACTAAATAAAAAATTTTCAACTACTTTTTTGCAATTGTTTCTACATGAAGTCGCTTGTGTAAGTAATTACGATCATTTTGAACCCAGAATTATTAAAATCGGTTCATTTTTGACTAAGTTATGGGCATTTCAAAAAATTTTTTTCTTATATAATTAAAAAAAATCGAGTTTGAGGCAAAAAACAAAATTGCCGATAACTCTTGAAAAAAATTTTTTTCGGGCGAACAAAAAAATACGTGTCTCATTATTTTGACCAGAGAGCAACATATTTAAGTTACATCGAAATCGAAGAACATGACCCGAGTAGCCCGGTTGAATTGAAATGGAAAGCATCAACGGTAATTCTAGTCACTTGAAACTTACCAAAAATTGAATGGGATAAAGAACACAACCGAAAAATTATGTTTAGAAAATTGCAAGTTTTGATGAGAGCTCGAAATATTGTTCACAAATTTTAAAACTTTTTGTTATGTGGTTTTTGTATGAGCTATATATTTATAAGAAGATTGTAGTGTGTTTGTAATTTTGCAATCGGATGTACACAATATAAAATTATTAGCAGTTAGGGCAAGTACAAGGTGGCGCAAATTTTACTAACTTTTTTAGTAAATACAAAAACAAAAACATTTATTTTGATTTGTCTAGCTTCCTAGTGTCGAAAAGGACTGATGTACGACACCCTTCGCAAAAATTATACACTTTCCGTTAGGGTGATTAATTTTGCGCCACCATGTATATGCTTCATTTTCACAGAAACTTTTGCCCAGTTTCTTAAACTTTGTATATAAAAAGAAATTATTAGCAGATAGGGCAATTACAAGGTGGCGTAAATTTGGTTTTTGAATAACTTATTTAGGAAACACAAAAAACAAATTTTGATTTGTCTCGTTCAGAACTTTCAAATATGAGTGACGTAGGCTAACATTTGCAAAAATTATAAATCTTTCGATAAAGTGGCGCAAATTTTGTTTTTTAATAACTTTTTTAGTAAATACAAAAACCAAAAAATTATTTTTTTCTTCTTAATTTTCTTCTTCTTCTTATTTTTATTTGTCCCGTTCACAAGTGCCAAATATTACTGATATACGACGCCCTTGGCAAAAATTATGAATTTTCCTATAGGGTGATTAATTTTGCGCCACCTTGTATATGCTTCATTTTCCTAGAAACTTTGTGCCCAGTTTCTTTAACCTTGCACAGTTAGGCCAAAAGAAAGTACAAGCAAATTTTTTCACACTCCGATGCAAAAAACTGATAGTTTTCTAGTGAAATTTTCACTTTCCGCTTAATTTTTTCAAACACACATACCAACACATGCAATTAAAATTCGCGAAAGTTAGCACTTACACATACATAGATTTTCCATCTAGATAAAGAATCTGAAAGTATCAAAGAGCAAAGTGTGCAAATTTAATGTTTAGATGAAATCGAAAGCAAAAATTCACCAGAACCAACCATAACCGTTTTTCTCAAGCAGAACCAATGCATTAAAATGCAAATCACATACATTTAATACGAAAAACATACAAACACTTTATCATTTAATCGTAAAAATTCATACACTCCATTTAGATGTGAAATTCTTTGCAACTCTTTTCGACAATTTCCCCGTTTGCATAGTCGCGCACGTTTTTATCGGCAATTACAGAAATTCGATTTTTTTATTTTCGCATGTTTACCAACACAAAAAAACAACTGCGAAACATACAAACATATACGCATATGTATGTACGCACATACAGACATACGTTTTACATTGAATGCTTATTCATGGAATTCAAATCGACTCGCATTATCAGCAACGACTCGTGCAATGAATAAACGTATCTACGTACGAAAATCTGTAGCAAACGTTGACGGGGAAACCACCATAAAGTATATTAGCGATTACGCGCCAGTCCGTCCATTCTATAGTCCACTGAATAACATCAGCCGCATACAGCAAATCAACGTCATCGCTTGATGAAATTCACGTTTTTTTTGAAGTCAATGTTTCAGATTTGCGTTCTGGCGCGTAACGCCAGCAATGCAATTAAAACTAAAATAATTGCGAGTATCTCTATTCTAAATATTCCACCGGTTTATCGCTCAATTCGAACGTTTTCGCAAGCTTCAAAAAACAAAAAATAATGGAAAAACAAAAATCACAAATTTTTCGCGCTGTGAAGGCAATCAAAAACGAAAGCGAATTCAATTTCAAAGCGTATTTTGCTTTCATCATTCGCTGCCCACCTTTATGTGATTTTTTTTTTTTTTTAATTTTTTTCATTAGAATTCACTGTCGTGTTTGCGTGCAGTATTCAAAAATAAAAGTGTGTTTACTCGTACGATTAAGAGTTAATTAGATTAACTCAGCAAGTACGCACAAGAGTCCTTTCAATGTCCTGTTACTGCAATCGATAGTTTGCTAGTAGAAGCAAAACAAACAAAACAAATACAGTGGGGTGCCATGAAGGTAGATGCAAGCCGCCATTTGTGGAGAATT
The DNA here is from genome assembly GCF_027943255.1 of Anastrepha obliqua. Taxonomy (NCBI): domain Eukaryota; kingdom Metazoa; phylum Arthropoda; class Insecta; order Diptera; family Tephritidae; genus Anastrepha; species Anastrepha obliqua. The sequence continues at coordinate 27,273,791 of NC_072893.1, forward strand.
AATTATTTTTATGCGCTATGAAGAAATTTATGGGGTCATTTTCACTCAATTACGAGCTCAGGATTTTGATATACGACTCTTGATATGCTCGCCCCCTACGAAAAAAGCTTGGCACCGTCAATAAAAAAAAGTTACCAAAAATCAACGTGATTTTATAGTGACGTTAAACTGGTACTTTGTTATACGAAAATTCAATGCGCTATAAAACTGCATACTCAGAAAAATGCTAGAAATGCTGGTTAAAAAGTTAAAGGTTTTAATGTTGAAGGTTTTTTTTTTAATTTAATTTTAATTTTTTCTGAACACTCAGAAAAATTCTAGAAGTTCTGGTAAAAAAGTTGAAAGTTTCAATAGAATTTTGAAAAAAAAAAATTATTTTTTCTGCATACTCAGAAAAATTCGAGAAATTCTGGTTAAAAAAATGAAAGTTTTGATGATATTTTGAAAAACGATTCTAAAGTTTTTTAAATTTTTTCTGAATACTCAGAAAAATCTAGAAATTCTGGTTGAAAAGTTGAAGGTTTAAATGAAATTCTGAAAAAAAAATTAACAATTTAAATTTTTTCTTAATACTCTGAAAAATTCTAGAAGTTCTGGTAAAAAAGTTGAAAGTTTTAATAAAATTAAAAAAAAAATGTTTTTTTCTGCATACTCAGAAAAATGCTAGAAATTCTGGTTAAAAAGTTGAAAGTTTTAATGAAATTTGAAAATCGATTCTAAATTTTTATATTTTTTCTCAGAAAAATGTACAAATTCTGGCAAAATAAGTTAAAAGTTGTAATAGAATTTTCAAAAAAAAAATTATTTTTTTGTGCATACTCAGAAAAATGCTAGAAATTTTGAATCAAAAGTTGAAAGTTTTAATGGAATTTTGAAAAAATAAAACATTTAATTTTTTCTGCATACTCTGAAAAATAATAGAAATTCTAGTTAAAAAGTCGAAAAATTTAATGGAATTTGGAAAAAAAATGATTTTTTTCTGCCTACTCAGAAAAATTCTAGAAATTCTGGTTAAAAAGTAGAAAGTTTTAATGAAATTTTGTGTACAAAGTTTGAAGCGTCGCGTTATATGTTTTTTGTTGTAGTACATATCTTTAGTATCGAGTGTTTCTCTAGCTGCATGAGAGCTATCGATATCGATAACATTTCTGATGAATAAGGTTTGGCAAGTCATCATAAATCGTTTAACGCCAGCGCAACGCCTTCAAATTGCGGAAATTTACTTTGAAAGAAAAAATGAATAAAACTGTTCGCGAGCTGTCTAGTTCACGGGTGTCCACAAAATGATTAATGCATGACGTCAATTGCAAAACTTATAAATCTTCCGATGGGGTGATAAATTTTGCGCTACCATTTTTTTCCCCTTGTTCACTCCTCTCGGGAGCATAGGGCCTCGGCAAGACTCTTCCATCGTTCTATGCTGTTGTCTTTGCACCGTCCCATGAGATGTCTGGACCGGGAGCTCTGCTTCCTTTGCGGGTTCTATCTTTTATATGGTAGCATAAATTATGCAAAAGAGAAGGTGTAATTAAGTGTTTGCCGAGATGGAGGGCTTCAAAATGTTGTCTATTGGCTGCATATGCGTACCAGAAGGGGATTGCTAACACGGACAAATGCAGGAAATGCAAAGAGGTTGTTGCGGAAACTTTAGAACATCTTCTGTGCGTTTGTCCGGCATTATTAAAAACGCGTTTAAAATGCCTGGGAGCCCCATTGTTTGAGGGTCTGGCGGACGTCTCAAAAGCGGATCTCCCAGCTCTGCTTAGATTCGCCAAAAGCGCTGACATCCTACATGATGTCTACTTTCAGTATTCATAGAGGTCGGTCTCCATGTGGTGTCGTTAGGAACTAAAAGGTCTATGCGTGGCTTAATGCCAACCAGGCTAACCCAGCCTAACCTATGCAAGTATTTTCTTCTTTGAGCTGCAAGTCAAATAATTGTCGGTCTAATGGGTCTAATGCCAGTTTCACCAATCAATTTAAAATTTATCAGGCTGGTGAAATTTAAAGTTGTCCAATATCAATAAGAAACTTTGCTTTAAGAAAAACAAAATAGGTATTTTCTATAGAATTTGTTTAACTTTGCTATACAAAATTAAGCAAGAAGCTATGAAAATTACTTTTCAATTTTTTTTTTTTAATTTCAAAATTTTTAATTTTTTTGTTTGTTTTTTTTTTATTTCGAAATTTAAAATTTTTTTTTTTTTTTTTTGAGAATTATGCTCGAATGGAAGTTAAGAACTTTTCTTTTAAAATGATACCTAACTTTTCGGGGAGTGAAAAAATTTTATTATTTAATTTTCCCCTCAAACACATTTTTCCGCCAAGGCGCTGTGCTTCGAAGATTTATTCAAATTTTGTTTTTTAATTTCGACATTTTAGATTTTTTTTGTTTATTCATTTATGCTCCAATGGAAGCTTGGAGTTTTTCTTGCAAACTGGTATCTAACTTTTTAGGGAGAGAAAAAAACGCAATTGTTAAATTTTAGTCTCAAACGTACTTTCAAATATCTTTTCCAACTTTTTTTTAATTTCGAATTTTTTTAGACTTTATTTTATTATGCTCAAATCGAAGCGTGGAAATTCTCATTCAAAATGGTATCTAACTTTTTAAGTAGAGAACAAAATGTCTGTATTAAATTTTGATCTCAAGCGACCTCTTCCGCCAACTCGCCGTGCTTCGAAATTTCTTTTTCGATTTTTTTCTTTTTTCAATTTTGAAATTTTTAATTTTTTTTGTCAATTATACTCAAATGGAAGCTTAGAATTTTTCTTTTTAAAATGATACCAAACTTTTCGGGGAGTGAAAAAATTTCATTATTAAATTTGCACCTCAAACGCATTTTTCCGCCAAGGCGCCGTGCTTCGAAAATCCTTTTTCGATTTTTTTTTTTTAATTTCGACATTTTTGATTTTTTTTTTTTGGTTTTTCATTTATGCTCCCATGAAAGCTTGGAGTTTTTCTTTCAAAATTATACCTAATTTTTTAAGAAGAGAAAAAAATTTCATCAATAATCTTTGGTCTTCCTCCGCCACGGCACCATGCATTGAAAATTCTTTGCTATAAGAAAAGCAAAATGGGTATTTTCTATGGCATTTTTTTCGAACTTTGCGAATTGTTTTTTTTTTTTAATTTCGACGTTGTTGATTTTTGTTTTTTTATTATTAAATGTTGACCTCAGTGACGCATTCTTCCACCGTCGATCAACCTGCAGTTGCTCGAAAAAAACCAAGTTGAGTGCCGTAACTTTCCTATGATTTGTGCGTGTTTGGCGCCGTATATGTATACGTTGGGGTTCCCCTTAGTGCACTTAAGGATTAACTTTTAAAAAGATATTTCACAATTCAAGTAAATCACAAATTTCTACGTATTTTACAAATTTAAAATTTATTTATTTATTCTGAAATCAAGTAAATAAATTATTTCTATGCAATGAAACAAAATTCTGATGAATAGAAACAAAACTCGCAATTTTGCTGGAAAAAAGGGCAACTCAGAAAATTATCGGTGCCAAGTGAGATATGCAAAACAAAAACAAAAAAATAAAAAACAAATAAAAAAACAAAAAAAAATAAATAAAAAACAAATAAAAAATAAAAAAAAAGATAAAAATAAAAGCAAAAAATAAAAATTATTAATACCGCATAGTGTTTAAAACCAATAAAATCAAACAAAACACAACAAAAGGAAAAAAAATATTTATTAAAAATATATTTATTTTGGGGAAAAAATGCCAAATAAAGCGTTTTCCAATGAGAGGTATTATTTTGATAAAAGATCAAGGGTTTCGTTGCTTGTGTGGCACGTAGCGCCGTCTTGTTGAAAATAAACATTGTCCAGAACAATACCAACCAATTCCGGCCATAAAAAATCGTTAATCATCTCTCGATAGCGCACCGTTACTGTTGCTCCAGCTTCATTTTCGAAAAAGTAAGGTCCAATGACTACGCCGGACTATAAACGAAACACGAAAACAGTCCCACGTTGAGGATAGAGAGGCTTTTCAACAATAACTCTTGGATTTTCTGAGCCCCAGATCGGACAATTTTGCTTGTTGACGAAGCCACCGAAGTGGAATCAGCAAAGACAAGACATTGTTGATGATCGGCCGGTTTGAGTTCTTGTGTTAACTGGACTTTATAAGCCTTAAGACCCAAATCTTTATGCAAAATACGGTGTAATGACGTTTGTGGAATGCCGAATTCCAAAGAACGACGAGGAATGGACAAACCTGGGGTTTCTTCAACACTTCCGGCAACAACAGCTATATTTTCGGCTATTCCTGAGCGACGTGCACGGGTTTTATTCTTCACATCACTAACTTTTCCCAACAGCTCGAATTTGTTCACCAATTTCTGTATTGCGGTCCGACAAGGCGCTTCACGATGATCCAAAAATGTTCGAGTTTTACGACGGTTCGTCTCCGCCTAATTTTCACCATTTTTATAGTGAATTTTAATAATTTGAATGCGTTGTTTCAGCGTGTATCGTTAAATTTTTATTACGAGTAATGGCGTAGTTTCTACTTGTCAAATATCAAAAAATGACAGCTTCAAAAGTGACTATTCAAAATAACACCTGTTATTGGAAAACCCTTAGAAATTTCTCTGCAAATATCGTTCATCGAGTTATATGGATGAATGAATAAATAATTTACTTCATGAAAAGCAAAACACACTTAAGCCTGTTTTTGCTTCTAACTGTGAATTTTGTAAAGATACTTTCATTCAATTCAAATTAATTTTTTTCTCTACAAGTACAGGGTTGTCCATATTCGACGGACCCATCTGGCAACCCTGCATCTTTTGACAGAGACGTCAGATCGCTTAATAACATACCGCGTTGGAAGCGTCAGTCCAAGCAGATTTTTATCATGGAACAGTACACGCCACGCGAGCGCTCTCAAATTGTTGAATTTTACATTCAACAAAAGAAGTCAATTGTGAAAACTCAACATGCGTATAAAAAATTAAATAATGTGAAAAGTGCGCCTTCTGAAAAACCTTTTAAGCGTTTGTACGAAAGGTTTTCGACTGGTGATGCTATTTCTAATCCAAAGAGACCAAATCAAAACCGACCAAGGCGATCGGATGAGAATATTGCTCTTGTACGGGCCAGTGTTGAGACGTCGCCAAGGATATCCCAAAATCGCTGTTCTCAGCAGTTGAGCATTGCTCAGACCACTTTACAACAAATGATCAATTACAATTGACGCAAAGATTGTTACCTGCTGACAAGCCTCGTCGATTGAAATGGGCCCAAAGAGTCATCGAAATCCGTCGGGTCCGTCGAATATGGGCAAACCTGTATTTAACGTACATCCACTCATTATTTTCTCAAATAAGCGTAGAAGAAAACACCCAGCACCGTCAGCAAAAAAAATTGCCAAAAATCAACGCGATTTTTTAACTCCTTCGCAGTTACATTTTATTATAATATATCAAAATTGAATGGGCTATCAAACTGCGTATTCAAATTTTTTCTAAAAATTTTGATTAAAATTTTACCATTTTTGATGAATTTTGTTGCATTTTTTTTTTTTTTTGCACTTATCACAAAGTTTGAAACTTAGATTTATATGGTATTTGTAGGAAAGTAAACTATATTTTCATTAAAAATTATTAAAATTAAATGGGGAAAAAAATAAATTGTCAAAATTTGTCCAAAAGTCCCTGTGCTAGAGTTATTAAACGCACTGCATATGGCTGATACACAGAAAAACAAGAAAATGCCTTTTTTAGCGAACTTCAAAATTGTATACATTTCATAAAAATGTATGGTAGCCTACAGAATGCGCACATGTCTGCATGTTCATATGTATGTATGTATGTATGTGTGTACTTCTGTTTCCCCACTTACTTCCAGCTGACTTAATTATCACGCACGCGTTCTGAATTGAAATTAATTTCATGCGTAACGCCGCTTGCTTGCGCCGCGAATTAAAATGCGAGCAAAATATTAAGCAGACCTTCAGTTGACACTAAATGCCTTTGAAAGCAAAACTGTTTAAGCGTAGACAAATATTTGTTTGTCATTTTATGTGCTACTTTAATGGCAAAATTTATTACTTTCTTATCACTGCTACTTTGTTGTTGTTCATGATGAATATGTTTGAAAATTATAAAAGGCCATTTTTTCATTCATTACTTTGCTTTAAACTTTTTGGCAATTTTGTCAATAAAACTTTCAGCCTGCAACCTCAAAAAGCTGCACTACGAACACCAGCAAAATTAACACACAAATTTGGGAATTAGCGACAATCAGTATTTGCTTCGACTATTTGCTTGGAATCGACAAAATCACTGCCACGTGATAGCCAACTATTTCCGTTGATATTATTTTATCTTCGGCTGTGGCGGCGTCCGTTTGCACCGAAAACTGTTTAGCGCCTGGAAGAGTTGGAAAAATGTAAGCACCAAACATGCAATCCGTCGAAATAGCATATTGCTGTTTGTGTGTGAGTGTGACTGATATTTGTATGAATAGTCAATTTTTTTTTAGTTATCTCAAAGATAATTAGCAAGCTAAGCTATTGGTCGCCATAATTCTCGCTGCCCTTGTATTGGCATTTTCAGTCAAATCAGTTTGTGTGTCTGTATGTTGCACTTGGCTGTCGCTGAAAGGAAATGCCATTTTGAAATGCCAAAAAATTAAAAGCAAAAATGACGACAGCAGTCGCACAGCCATGCGGCAACTTAAGCAGCGCCAAGGTATGCATATGCATGTGTGTGTGTGTATGTGTAGCATGTAGGTACTTGCGTGCTTACCTACATACGCTAGTATATACAAGCACACACACATTTTCTGTTTTGAGCTAAAAATATACTCACGTGAGCGAGAGGAAGATATATGGCACTAAGTTTTTAGGCAAATACAAAAAATTTTTTTTTTGCTTTACTTTTTTTTATTGTTGCCCAGCAACAATGAGACCAACAACAGCAAATTGCCTAGCTACAACTTTTCGGAAATACGTGTACATGCTTAGCTATCTACCTACATACGTAAATGTCGTGCATATACGTACAGTGAGTCGAAAACGTTTTGGCACAGTGAATTTTCTTAGAATGTTCGCAATGTTTTTAGGGAATTTTTTTTTCGTTATTTTTGTTTTTTTTGCTAATTTTTACAGTTTCAAACCTTATGCAATATTAAAAAATGTTCATAAAATTTCCAAAAAACACATTTTATTTAAAAAATAAAAAATTATTAAAAAAAAAAAATGAATTGAAAAAAAATGAAAAATTTTAATAAAAAAAAAAAAATGAATTGAATGAATTGAATTTTTTTTTTATTAAAATTTTTTCTAAAATTTTTCTTTCCGGTGTATATATATAATTGGCACTTACTTTTCTTTTATGAATTGAATTTTTTTTTTAATTTTTTTTTTTAATTAAAATTTTTTCTAAAATTTTTCTTTCCGGTGTATATATATAATTGGCACTTACTTTTTTTTATGAATTGAATTTAAAAAAAAAAGTTTTTTTTTTTATTCTAATTTTTTCTAAAATTTTTCTTTCCGGTGTATATACATATATGCATAATTGGCACTTACTTTTTTTTATGAATTAAATTTTTATTTTTATTTTTTTTTTTCAATTCAATTTTCTAAAATTTTTCTTTCCGGTGTATATATATAATTGGGACTTACACACTATTGGATGTTAGACCGAACTTCTCCTCCTATTTGTGGCGTGCGTCTTCATGTTGTTCCACAAATGGAGGGACCTACAGTTTTAAGCCGACTCCGAATGGCAATTAATTTTTTTTTAAGCTTTTTCATAGCAGAAATGCACTCGGAAGTTTGTCATTGCCTGCTGAGGGGCGACCGCTATTAGAACAAAATTTTTCTTCGCTTTGGTATTTCACGGCGTTTCGAACCTACGTCTTCCGAATTGTAGTCACGCACCAATTCATTCGGCTATGGCGGTCGCCAATGTAATTTTATAGCCCATTTAATTTTAGTGCAATAAACTGTTGGCATAAAATTTCTAAAAATTTTTGTTAAATTTTAATATTATTTTTTTCGCTTGAACGCTTGAAAGAATTTGCGCCGACTATCAGTAGCAAAATTACTAAAAAATTAACGAGAACTTTTAGCAATTTCAAACCCGCCCTCGATACACTTGAATTTAATGAACTATAAAATTAGGTATGTTTAGGTTAGCCAGGTTGCTTGTCTAACACAAGACACTCGTTGGGCCTAAGACCCATTGTGACACCTGCATTTGATTTGCATCCCCTAACAAAGTTGCTGAAACGACTTCGATCTTTCTAAGAAGGTCACTAGACATGCCAGTGACATATTTTGAAAATTTCCCAAGTCTGCAAAGAAGTAATCGCCAAAATATTTGACACGGCTTCATTGAAGTGCAGGACACTTACAGAGCACACAATCGGCTGTGTGCCCACTCGATTTCTTCTTCAACTCCACAGCTCCTATAAAAGTCATTGTGAGGTACACCCATTTCAATGGCTAGGGTTTCAATAGCGCTGTGTAGTTGATCTGTTGAACTCAAGCAGACATTTTATCCTTTTAAGCTTCAATTTTATCCAAAGCGCTTTGGTTTCCACGATTGCGCTCAAGTCAATCGCAGTGTACAGTTCGTTTCGAAGAATGCTGAAGTCCTCTACCACTCGCTGTAAATCAATCTAAGAGCCTTCTCTTGCACACCCATCCGCTCTTTCATTTCGCTCCGCTCCAGAATGGCCGGAGACCCAAGAAGTGTGTTGCAAAATCCTAACACACTTTTAAAACAGCTTTCACGCGCCGGGCGATGTTGACTTCGCCGCTGTTGCCAGCGAACTGGGACCGGTTTCTAGTGGAAGGGGAAGGTTCAACGATCATTTTTCTCCACCAGATGATTCGGTTGATCGCATGGCAGACGCTCCGCGCAGGAAGGCTCATTACTTTTCAATCAAACCCTGTAAGTGAGAGCGACCTCCAGCGTACTTTAGCGTAACTTGAATTGATGCGCGCTGAGGCCAGTGCTTTTTTCGCTGCTTGACTATCAAGAAAAATGATAAGATTGGCCGGACATGAGTACATTAGTCTTATCATCTTTGCTGCCTTGTCCATAGCATAGATCTCAGCTTGAAAGACGTTACACCGGACTAGACTGGGAGTCTAAGGGAGCATTTTTCAGGGTAATTGTTCTAAGTATACTACCGATTTAGTGCTATTGATCATCTTTGAACCGTAAAATGGTTTCGGGGCCACTCCCGACCCATTGCCTTTATCCATCTTTGAGCGATGAAATAAACTATAAAATTGCATAGCAAAAAAATTCTTAAATTCCAAGTAAAATTTTGAAGAAAATTTCAAGAAATTTTTTTAATTATTTGGAACTTTTGACTTGGTGTTTTTATTTTTTTTTTTCTGCTATTCAATTTTATAGTTTATTTTAGAGCGCAAAGATGGACAATGGCAAAATGATGAAAAATGCAAGAATTTTTTTGAAATTTGAAAAAAATTTAAAATAAGAATTTTATTGCTTTTATTATACTAACAACTACATTTGAATCAAAATTCCAAAAAATAGCATAAAACAAATTCTGATAATTTAAAAAAAAATCACTGTTCCAAAACTTTTTCACCTAACTGTATGCGCAAATGTACAAATGCCATGCGGGCCCAGCCATGGCGCATAGCTCTAATACTCAACAAAAGAAAATATATTTCGGTACTTGTTTAAAAATATGTCTTCCCTCTTAGTAATCGATTCTATTTCGGCGGCCGGTAGTTGATAAAGTTAGCAGATACAAAATCAAAATTTGACTTAAATGTTGACAGGCGATAACAAATGAATGAATGAGTACGTAAATGCTGAAGAAAAAAATTTGTTGTTTTCAAGTTGTGCGCAAAGTTGGCGTCAATTGTACAGCATTGAGCAGCAGCAGAGGAAGGGTGAAAGTATGCGGAAAACGTGTCACTTTGGAATTATTCATTTGCATTCGGTTGTTATGTAATTTAAAAAGAAAAATATTCTATTGTTAGGCACAAGTGGCACACCAGCTGTTCTAAACATTTCAAAACATGTGTAATAAATGTTTAAAGAAAATTAAGTTACTGCATTATTTCAAAGGGGGCGTCCCTTTGCAATAAGCAAATGGAGGAGGAATAAATATTCATACAACTGTACGTATACCTGTAATACAGATGGCATACGTTGAAATTGACTGCATATTTTAAGTCACATTTTCCACGCCAACTGATTGATCAGCTGGGGGAAACGAAACTTTAGTTTTTGCGGCAAAATTTAAAAAAAATTTTAAATATTTTAAAATTTTAAATACATTTTTTATAATTTCGAAATATAATTTTCGTTAAGGTAGGTAAGTAAAATGGTTGAAGTCTAGCACTCGCCAAGTAACACTGAAGCACCCTTTTGGTACCGCTTTTATACCATTAAGAGACTTGCCCAGTGAGACCAGAGTAGCTGAGAAGAAGGTGCTGAGATTATTTCACCTCATCCTACAGACAGCTTCTACAGAACGAGATTGAAGCAAGTCCAAGTCTCACCACGTGGACAAATAACGAACAATTCCCGGTAAGGATACCTACAAAATTCGAGAGCTGCGACTTTGTTATCCTTAAAAGTTCGCTCAAGCGTCCTCGATCTACCCGTGACCAAGAGGTTCTCGCGACTTTACACGTTTGCGCACTAGCCCAGCGCTTGCTGAGTTGACGCGAGGCCCATCTTTCCACGTGTAGACCACAGGTTCTCAAGGGACCCCCAATCCTCTCGTTTTGTGATGAAACCATCCCCAGCGTCCGCTGTCTAGCCAACTCATCAGCTCAGCAGTTTCCCTCTACCCTGCTGTGATCGGAAACCTAAATGAGTCTCATGTCGAAGTGTTCGGCTGCAATCGAATCGAGAAAGAAGTCAGGCATTCGCCGGCTAATTATGTTCTAGAATTGAAATGAACGAAACTAGACTAAATTTCTTAGACACAAACAACGGGACCAAGGATTTAATTGCCGCTTAGCTGTTGAAGTAGATAGTTAAGTTCTTTACAGTCATTTCAGAAGTATGCAACCAATTCACTGCTTCCTTAATTGCGGCTATCTCCACTTGGAAAATCCTACAATTATTCCGAAGTAAAAATTTGAGATAGGTGTGGAGTTCCTATAGCTCCAGAATATCCCGCCACCAACTCTTTCGCCCAACTTCGAGCCACCCGTGCACATTTTTTTCAAGCCCTATCTCCAAATGTGGCACACCGCAGACTCCACTCTTGAAGGAATATGAATGGAAAAAGTACCACTCCGACCTAATGTGGATGTACAAGGATCCAGCAACATGGAGATGAACTCAAAGTGTTTTTAAGAATACTAGAGTGTCCGTAGCATAAATCCAACTTATGGCCCGAACACCTCAATCTGATTGCGACGCGTGCAGCAGCACTTTTCCCTGCAATGTCCACGGGTACCAGATTCAACAAAGCATTAAGCGCTAGTGTAGAAGTGATCCGATGTGGCATATCCACACACTACCTCTCATTTGCTTAGTGCTTTTCTGAGCTTATTTACATCTTTAATTTGCTGAAGTTTTAAGCAGTTGGCAGCCCTATGCAAAATTTTGCATTTTTTTACCTAAAGTAGGTAAGCTGGCTTTCAAAATAGCGTTTGAGTCTTTAAATTTGGTGCCGTTTTAAGGGAGCCATGGTATGATCACACAAAAATTCCTTAAAGAAATATCTACAATAAAGTTGCATTTAAATGTATGTATACATATGTGTATTAGTCCTCTTTTTGCAAGTTTCGTAGGCCCAACGAGCTGAAAAATCATCTGTTGTAGTTATATAAATAAAGAACTTCATTTGTATGCACTTTCAACACACAACCATTCTCGATTTCTCACACACACACACATAAGCATGCGACTATATTTAAATACAAAGCAGAACAACTTGACAGAATGGAAATTGAAAAGAAAGCTTGAAATTCAACTTTCGCTCCCCCGACTACCTATTATGAGCTGTGTATGCATTTAAGGCAAGGAGCCGAGCCTTTCACTATTCTTATGGCCACCACAACCCAACCATACACGTGCCAACAATTACAAGCATTTACTCTATTCAATCTATTCAATGCTCACGCAATGCTTTCGCTACTTACAGAGCCGAAGAGACGAGGAGAAGAACAATAAAAAAGCCGACCACGTACTTAGACATGTATGTACTTGTATGTATGTATATATATGAATATGTATGAATGTGTTTATGTGTGTATGTATGTATGTATATACACGCAGGTAGCAAGAGGATCATGCTTGAAGTGAATGCGTTATAAATATATATATACTCGTATATATATATGTATGTATGAGACACACTATATTTGTAAGTAAGTGTGTGTGTAAAAAGTGTATGTGAAAAATCAATAAAATCTGGGGCAACAGCTTTTACGTTTACGTACAACCACTCGAACAGCCCACACCACCAAAAGCAGCTTTAAGCGAAACCAGATGTATTGAAAGAGAAAGGATAACACTTCACATAGCGTAAAAACACGAAGAACTTGTGAAAAAGGACGAACGAACAAGCGAGCGTAAAAATATACACTCGTACATTTACATGGCATTCATGAATTTTTTTTGTTTTTTGACGGCTGTGATTGAGTATTACTCGTTTTTCGCTCTTTCGCTCACTCTCTCCATCTTTCTATGCCATATTTCAAATTGCGTTTATATTTCATAATATTTAATACTCGCACTACTAGCACTCTCGTTACTCTCTCTCTCGCTCGCTCGCTCGCTCGCGTTTCTGATTTTCCATGTTGCGCAGCACAACCGTTGAATGTTACGTATACGCAATGGTCATACTGCCGTACTGGAGCAGCTGAGTTGGCTGCGATGGATGGTTAGTGTGCTAGTAGTATTGGTGCTGGGACGTGTTCATGCATGTTAGCTGCCTATTAACACACTGACCCACAACACACACTTCAGCTTGGGCTTGGGCGTAAGGCATACAAAAGTATGTGGCACAGAAACGATGCATACATACGTGATGCTTGCGGTATGTATGAGTATGACTGTAGTAGTATAGTTGAGTCGTGGTAGTTGTGCAAGTCCTGCGACTGCCACTGCACTTATATCGCACACTCTCTCGCTCTGTTGCTTCTTCTTGCTCTTCAAATACATACGAGTACACTTCTATATATCTGAACTCTTCTGCCCCCATTCGCTTGGTGTAAATTTTCATTGCCATATTTGGCGTAAAAATAACTTAAATTGCATTGGCATGCAAACTACTGAGTAGTTAGAGTGCAAGCTGTTCCCCGTTTTCGTGCTTTTGTTCTTGTTTTTTTGTTTGTTTGTGTTTTGTTGTTGATTGCCCCTGCATCTGTAATGCCGTCGCGACAGTCGAAGCATTCGTGCATATGACGAATTTGTTTTTGCGTAACCTAATTTTATCTTTGCATTCGCTATTAATAGCATTCCCTTACAGCTTCGTGCCTACAGCCACCACCACTTAACAAGAAGTTTTAGGAATACTATTTTTCCTCCATCGTCTCACCCCTTCGCGTTGGCTCCTTTCTTCAATTTACTCTCAGCGCCGATTGAATTTACATTTAGCGTTTGCCGAAGTAACATCAGTAGTGTTTTAAATATTCTACTCGCGATTGCTGTGTCAAGAGGGCGAAGAGTAGAAGCAGCGGTTCTTATAATTGTATCAGTCGTTGAAGTGTAGCCTATTCTTTTTGCTCTGAAATGTTTGATTATTTATAAAAACAGCTGATATTTTAGGTATGTATTTGTGTGAGGATTCGAATGTCTATACATACATACGTATGCGCTCACTTGTGATGCGCCAGCCAATGTAGCATACATTTTGGAGATAATTGAAGAGTGACACTTACTCAAGAGAAAACTAAAGGCGGTACAGATTGAAGTGAATGTATGGCAGTGGGGAAAAATTATTTATTATTCGTACTAAAGCATGTTTATTTCGCAAGTAAGATTTTATATTAAAATTTTATTGTGTTAAATAAAGTTTTGGCAATAGACAATTTCTAAAAATCAGCATCAACATGTAGCAGCATTTTTAAAAAAAGTCTCATAATTTAGGTCGACATAGCCTAGTGTATTTATGTCCGAGTAACGTCTTGAATTCAACCTCCACTGAGCATAGACGTTAAATTTAATTTTTTTCTAATAGCTGACACCCCCTGGGAAATAATTTTAAATATTTTAGTGTATTTCTGTTCCGAAAAAGCGTATCACACAAAGCTGTTTGCCACTCTAAGACTGCACAAAGCACTGAAGTCTTCAATTTATGTGAAAATATTCATCTATATTTAAATCTCATATCAAAATATCATTAATGAACTGCAATAAAATTAGAGAAATTTCAGTTTGCCACTCTTAAACGTGTACCAAAAACAAAGCAATCGAAGTGTTGCATAATTCCTTCTCAGAAATGATCTTAAAATTTTGTGAAACCCTAAAAGGAATCTTGTCTACATGGCTTTCATGCAAAAACGGACAATGATTTCGTATGATGGTGAAGGCTTGGATTAGAAATGGAAAGATTTAAGTACCTAAACGTGCAACTAGGTTAAATTAGGTACATCTGACGGATCTTAATAAATCCCACATAGACCACAAGGGTCTGTAATGTTACCAGTGTTGTTGGAGTCTGGAGTCTGGAGTCTAACATAGTTTCTGATACATATTTCAGTGTGCGAAGAAGTTTCTGAATCCAAGACCCCATTGGCAGTGTCCAGAGAAACAGCGTTTAAATAGCCAAACCTCAAAGTTGAATGTAGCTTAACATGACACGAAGAAAACGAGTCTGCATCACCATGAGTGAAATTAGGTTTGAAAAAATCGGCACACAAATTGGCTACGTTCGCAGATACAGTAACAGATTTCTCACTGAAACGAACCGCAAAAGGGAACGACTCCAGCGCTTCACACTTAAGATTTAACAAATCGCCAAAAATCCTTAGAATTTCACTTAATATTCTCCTCAATCCTGAGAATGCGCAAGGAGTTCCTGTACAAAAAATTATGTAAGCTGTTGCAGTTCTTGAAGCATTGCTGGTAATTTATGTGTCAGAAAACAGGAACCGCGATTATTCATGCAGTATAAAAAATAAATATTTCACATTTATTTTACATGAAAGTATATATACAACTACGAGTCGCAATTACACAATTAGCCGTGCAGTCTTCATCGTTGTCGAGTATAGCCTGGCATCTTCTTCATGCTTTGAACCAGCTTTTCTGCGTAGCTCCTCGACAAAGAGGACCAGATTTTGCCAACTTGGCGCGCGAGTTGCTTTAAATCGTGGACTGGGGTTGGCGTGTGGGGACTGGGAGGGCCAGTCCAATACTTTGACGCCATTTTCTTGTTTTGTTCTTTCTTAATGTGTTTTCTGAAAGCAGCGGTTTTGGTGATGTGGTACGGTAGGATATCTTCGCCTCCTTCAATCGGCGTTCGATGGTGTTGATACTCACATCTACTCGCTTTTAAGCAAGAATTGTGCGAGCTTGGCGTAGTCACAAAGAAGGGTCCCGCTTAAAAAGTTGGACGATCACTTTATCCTGCTTTTTAACGTCACTCGCTTCAAGCCGCGCTCGGAAAAGTCATCAACATTTTTGTACACCTTTTGTACAGCAGTTGATGTCAAGTAAAATGCTGTTCAACCTAGATGAGTCACAAGAGAAGAAATTGAAAGCAAGTGTCTTGTCTAGTTTCCTACTCGCAAATTCATAAAACTCAACATTAAAACATCTAAAAAATCGGAAGACAGTTGGAGGTCTGTCTCATAGAGTACTATTTCGAAAATACTATGGCTCCAATACGATAGAAATAGAACGCTTAAGGGAATGGGAATCGCCCGCCAGTCAATTTCCATACTCATTGCGGTATTCACTGGTCACTGGGTGATCTGTACTCATGTGGAGAAGCTTGGAATTCCTTACAACCTCTATTGCAGAATCTGTGGGGATCCTGCAGAGAAAGAGACTGTTGAACACTTTTGAGGCTGGCTTGAAGAAATTCTCCAGCCTAGATCCCTTTTCTCTCTTCCATTTGATGGTTTTCTCTTCCCTAAATTTTTTCGCAGCTAGTGGTCCACATTATAGTATCAAAACGGAAAGTAAGTTCTACTTGTAGTGTACCTGGGGTACTCTTGCCATCTAACCTACCTACCTACCTGGACTCAATACACCTGCATTACTAATATTCAAACTGCCTTTAATGAAAGGCATTAACGGTGGCATTGCCATCATTACTCAGGGATCAACTATAACATAGATGTATAAATGTATGTGTATATACTTGTACTTGGACAGCAAGTACAGAAATGCTAAATCTACTTATAGCTTATCGCTCTGAGGATCTGGATGGATATTTCTGAAAATACCTCCGTTATTTGATAAAATTTACTGGCCTCACCACACTAATTTTCTGATGGCTATGCTTTCCTCTTATACATAGAAAAAATATATATGTATATACATACGACTATAGGAGGGCATATATTAAAAAAAAAGTATGCATTGTCATAGGTCTGCATGTACGTATGTTTTAGTAAATGTTAAAAAGTATGTGGGCGTTCACGCAATTATGAAACATATGCACACACGTATAATTATGTATGTATGTATGTATGTGCGCAAGGTCCAATATGTATAAATACACAAAATGTAGCACTGCAAATATGTAGAGGCGTCTTTGTGGGCGTTTATCTGGCTTACTTTTGTACATTTATGCCTACATATGCACAGACTTTTGTGTTTATAGAATTTTACAAGCAGTCATACATATGGACACATGCATGTGCGTGTGTATAGACCCCCCTTAAATTTTGATGGAAACATGCCGGCCACATGTCAATTTGCTTATATCTGCGTCACTTTGATCAGCGATGCGTAAAATGCGATGAAATTATAATCCCATTTCCACTTTCGTAGTGAAATATATTAGATTTAAATGTAGTTATAATTAAACAAGGAAGAACAAGTTTTATATAGAACCCAAAGCATATGCTTAGGGGCGAAACTCAAAGGAGATACTAAAATGAAAGAAATTTGCAGTCTAGCGTAAAATTTTGCTTGCTGTGCGCTAATTCACTCATACCTTTTAATTATCTTTGCTTGTAATAATAATTTTGTATAAAAATTTATAAATCAAAAATAGAGATAAAGACTAATATATTGACAAGTTTCGCCTAAATATGTATTTATTTTTTTTCTTCTTTTTTTGCAACTTCTTAATATAGAATATAAGCGATCACAGTAATAAATTGTCCATTAATTTTAATATAAATGTTTATTTTTTTTTTAACATAATTAATTCTATAGTACATTCCATATTTAACCAAGTTTCAGAGTTTTTGTTTTGTTAACACTTTTACTAATTATAGACAAGTAGCTCTCATTTAGTACCAATATTATGAAATTTTACTTACATTTTTTATCAATTTACATTTTCATGCTTTAAACTCTCTCTAAATTATAAAAGTTTACTTAAGATTTTAATCAGTTCGCATGTTAATTAAAAGTAGGTGGCACCCCTTTTTAATAAAAGTACTTAAATTAAAGCTGCTTCAAACGTGCACTAAAGTAGTCCTTAATCAAGTATGCATATTTTAAAATTTTCACATCCGCATTATTATTAAAAGTAGGTGGCAACCCTATTTAGTAAATCACTTAAGTTAAGGCTACTTTAAACTCACTCTAAAGCATCCCTAATTAGTATTCGTATTATAAAATTTTACTTAAATTTTCAATCAATTCACATGTTAATTAAAAGTTGGTGGCAACCCTTTTTAAGAAAGTACTTAAGTTAAAATTACTTTAAACTCACTCTACAGCAGTCCTAAATTAGTATTCATATTATAAAATTTCCATGTTAATTAAAAGCAGGTGGCAACCCTCTTCAATAAAGTACTTTAGTTAAACCTTTTTCAAACTCATTCTTAATTAGCCCTTATTTAGTACCCAATTTATGAAATTTTACTTAAATGTTTAATCAATTCACATGCTAATTAAAAGTAGGTGGCCACCCTATTTAGTAAAGTACTTAAGTTAAAACAACTTTAAACTCACTCTAAAGCAGCCCTCATTTCGTACTCATATTATGAAATTTTATTTAAAATTAATCAATTCAAGTATTAATTAAAAGTATGTGGTAACCCTTAATATAATATAATAAATATTATTAATATAAATAATGAAGCACTTAAGTTAAACCTTTTTAAACTCATTCTAAAGTAGCCCTTATTTAATACCCAAATTATGAAATTTTACTTAACGTTTTAATCAATTCACTTGTTAATTAAAAGTAAGTGGCAACCCTATTTAGTAAAGCACTTCTGTTAAGGCTTCTTTAAACTCACTATAACTTATAAAGTTATACTTAAATTTTCAATCATTTCACGCTTTAATTAAAAGTAGGTGGCAACCCTCTTTGGTAAAGCACTTAAGTTAAAGCTACTTTAAACTCACTCACTGAAGTAACCCTCATTTAGTACCCACATTATGAAATTCGACATCAAATTTTAAGCAATTTGCATGTTAGTTAAAAATAGGTGGCAACCCTCTTTCAAGAAAGTATTTAAATCAAAACAGTTTTAAACTCATTAAGTTTTTTGCACATAACTATTTTCTAATATACAAAGTAGACTCTAACCTGGTCAGAAAATTCTTCTTTGCATTAGTAAACGACCCGTTGAATTCGGACTATCCTTAACCGAGATAAGCCTTCTCAAATAACAAACGGAAAAACAACATATTTTTCTTTTAATTATTAATGGCATATATTCTGTTATATTCCCAACAACAACAAGAACATTTTTATAGCTTTTTCGCAGTGCAGGCACGAAGAGCCTACTGTTGTATCATCATAAAGATAAAGAAGTATTCGAAAATCTTGGTGCATTGCGTGCTTTTGACGTTTAAGTGAATCATTTCCTTAGGTCATTCGTTCGTTGAGCGCGAATCTAAAGTGCACTTGAATAAAAATACGAAAATGTGAATACGATGAATATAAAATGTCAAAAAACACCCTCGATTTCGCTGACCGTGCATGCCTACCCGCTAGACTTTTCTACACTTTTTGCCACCACGTTCGACACGCATGATTTTCCATCCAGGGTGAATAGTCATGTTGTTGTAGTAGCATAAACATACCCCATACCTATACGGGGAATGCTGCTGAAGTGACAGTTCTTGGCCGGATATAAATCCGGATCGTTCTGGTTACGTAGAACCGATTGTCGTGGTAACGGTAGATAGTCATCGTGTAAATTGGATCTAAGACTTTAACAAACTATTTAACAACCATTTTTTATTAAAATTTGTGAAATTTTACTTCTGTATAATATTTTACTAAAATTTAAGCTTATTTAAGAATCTTCTTCTTCTTCGTCTTAGCATCTCAATCCTTGGTGAACCATTGCTTCATTCACAACCTTGCGTCATCTGTTTCAATCTAAGGCTTTCACTTCCACGTCTTCGAGCCATTTCTTTCTGGTGCATCCTCTTCTTCGACTCCCAACAGCGCATAATTCAACTGCCTTTCGAGTTGTTATCCCTTGGACATTCTAAACACTTGTCCGAGCCAAACGAGCTTATCCTCTGAGATTTTATAAATCTTATCACAGTTTCGGTTTTTGCTATTAGTTCCAGTTCATGACTATATCTAATTCGATAGGTATCGCCTTGCAGTCTTACAGATCCTTAAGCAACTATGGGTGCTAAATGGATTTCTTTTATTGCAGTTTTTTGGTATATTACAACAATTTAATAAACAAAACAAACTTTTCTTTTAAATATTTCTTTCGAAACTTTATTTGCGAGTATTTATCTATAAACACGCTTTTGTTTGAACAAATTGTACTCGGCATTGGTTTTGTTTTTTTTTTTGTTTTTTTTTTTTTTTGTGAAAAGAAGCTGCAAATTTCAGTGCCTTTCGAGCAAAAATTTGGTATCCTTATCACGCTAGCCGGTTCAGATATCGAAAGAGTAATACGCCTGCATCTCTGCCGGACTCATATTCTTTTATGATTATACGCTATGATCTCAGTCGCAGGGGAGCCTCGAAGCCCATTAGTATTAATTAATCAAACAAGCATTTTTATTATTATATGCAGAGTATCAAACTCACAGAGTCTCCATGGCAGAAGCTGTGGGAATGCTGCATAGAAAGAGACATTCTTTGCAAGTGTCCGGGTCCGCCGCTGAGCTTTCTTAGTGTGCCTTTTGCGGATAGTCTGAGGCAGTTCTCCAGCCTATATCACGTTGCTCTCCTCCACTACATCACTAGCTCGGCTGTTGCCACTACAGGGATGACTGTAACCACCTTTCTTCCTTTAAGTTTTCAAATCTTTCGCAAGTAGTGGTTCACAATACGGTATCAAAACGGCTCTCTGGTGCTACTCGTAATGGATCCGTGGTACTCTTGCCATCTAACCTACCCGCCTACCATCAAACCCACAGGCTCGATATTTCATTTGAATGATAAACCAATCAGGATATAAAAAGCGAATTTCTCATTTATTTGTATGTCAAAAGCATCAAATTCACAAATCGAAAAAAAACTCAAATTTTTCAAAATAATAAAATTTTGAATATCTGCATAAGTACCGCATAATGTAAATATAATATAAAATACTAATATCGTAGTTTGCCAAGAAATTTACTCTAATGATTTACATGAGTATTTTTCTAAACAAATCATGTCTGACAAAGATTTTCACGAAAATATTTTATTTACGATACGACCATTACAAATCCTCTGGCTTTTCATGCATTATTTGTTGGCATTTAATTTAATGAATGTTTTCATTTTTACTTGCTACTTAGTGCATGTGTGTGTGTGCGTGTGTGCATGTAGATATACTAACAAACGCGAGTGTTAAGTTGAAAATTCACTCTTAAAACTAATGAATACGAAAAAAATCGACAAGTTGATTTGTATCTTGAATCCAACTTGCCAACGAACGTTTGCCAAAAATTACAGCATACAAAGCAGCTATGTAAGAGCAACTACAAAATACAAAGCAAAAAAAAACAAAAACAAAAGCAAAAACATAACTAAAAATAGATGTAAAAAATACAATTACGATTGTCACCATTTAGCCATTTTGGCTAGAATCATTGCGCAAAAATTTAGCGGCACCGTCCGCAGCTAAAAATACACTCAAAAAAGACACAAAATGATGAGAGAAAAATGCACATAAATCAGAAAAAAAAACAAAATTGCATATACTAAATCAGATTGAAAAGGCGGGCCATTAAAAGCACAAAAGCCCTAAAAATCATCGACTAAATGTAAATAAACAAATGTTGAGATGATTTTTGTAAATGAGCTGTGCTCGCTGCGGTGCGTTTGGAGGCAGACGAAGAGGCAACAGCAGAACTGCGCCTATTTTTCATGCACTATAAATTTTGCGCTTTGCTGTGAAAATTGTGGAGCTACAAATGCCAGGGTTAGCGACGTCGTCCAAATGGAATAATCACTTAAGCTATGTTGGATACGAGTAACGGGTGGTTGAGTGGTTCTATGAGTGCTACTACAGTGTGTGAAAAAACTGTCAAGTATTTAATAGGTGATTTGTAAGTTTTTTTTCATTACTTTTTGCCGATTCAGTTAACAAATTATTTGAGAAAAATCTGTGATCAGCAGTAATAATCGGCTAAGTAGATTTAAGAAAATGTTAGATTTAAAAAACAAAATTAATCGATAATAAATCGAATTAATTACAGTTTCAAGCCGATTGGGAGCGGCAGATATTTTTTAGGAATTGTGTTTTCATGACAGAAATACACTCGGAGGTTTGTCATTACCTGCCCAGGGGCGACCGCTATTAGAAAACACTTTTTCTTCATTTTGGTGTTCCACCGAGATTCGAACCAACGTTCTCTCTGAATTCCGAATAGTAGTCACGCATCAACCCATTCGGCTACGGCGGCCGCCGCGTAAGTAGATTTAAGAAAATGCTGCCTCGTATAGGCGATTCTATGCCTTCACTCATTTCTTTAACTGAAAACCTGCATTCGTAAGATTTTTTTTTTTTTGTTTTGTTTTTTTCTGTTTTTTGGCATTTTAAGTTATGTCTTAACAAATAAATATCTACAGAAGTGCTTCGTCTCAACAGCCTCACTTTCGACTTGGGCTGCTATTTCTAGCTGATGGTAATGAAGGCTTGCAAGTACAGCGACCTTAAGTGACCTTAATTCTGCGACGATTTTCTGTTTTATGGAGCATAATTTTTTGGGTTATTTATTTTTACTTTTTTTATTATTTTTTATTTTTTTTTTATATTTATTTATTTGTTAGAGTAAAGTTATAAATAACCAATACACTTAAAATTTAACAAAAATACTGGCTACTAAGGCCTTCGGCCACTCTCTTCTGCAGCCATCAAAGCCACGGTTAGCAAATGGGTTACTACAACTCACAAGCGAGATTGGCAGGCTGAGAGAGGCTGCAGATGGACTAAATTGATGTTACCTTACATGTCCGATCGACTGTCGCAAATCCTCCTGTCATTAAGCAGAAGGGAGTGCAGACAGCTGGATGAACTGATGGCGGGCCACTTTCTGTGGGCGAAGCACATGGAAAAGGTAGGCATCTCAGACAGTGTACTACTCTACGCAGCTTGTGAAGAGGAGGATGAGACGGCGGACCACTTCCTGTGTGTCTGCCGCGCCTTCGCTCGAATCAGATTTGAGGTCTTTGGCACTGATGTGTTAAGAAGCGAGCACCTTGGCTCCTTGGCACCAAAAGATCTACTCAGATTTACTCGGAGATCGGGTAGATTTAAAGAAAATTAAAAGATAATTCAAGTATAGCACAATGGACTTAATTAATGTCTGAGTGCTGCACTTGTTAGTTGTCGCAACAAAAAAAGGCCTTCGACTCGCGTTCGTAATTTAGATTCGATTAAGTAGATTGCTAGCCAGCTTATGCTAAGTTGGTGATAGATGAAAACTACCTGCACCTCCAAAAAGGTGTTGCCCGTTTTCGTCCGCAAGTGGTACTTTATTTCCCACCTACCCTGTATATCTGCCGAGCGTTCCCCTATTCACCACCTGGGGACACGACTGATAGGAGACAGGCAACTAGACACGGTCTTTGGGTCATTAGTTCTTTAATATTACCCGGATAAAAACTATCTAGCCTTTAGCAGTCGAGTCACCTCACAAGGTCGGCGAGAAATCGGAGACTTCAATTATTTATTTATTTATTAATTTTTTATTAGTAAAAAAAAAATAATAAAATTATTATTCTACTTAAAAATCTATAGCTATCAGCTTGTCGATTGGGAAGCAATGCTTGATTGGAAAGCAATATTAATTGTTTCATGTAAATACAGAATTTCTGAAAAAATAGAGAATTTCGACTTCACATTCAGTTAAGGCACAAATCATTTCATTTTGTTGAAATTGTCTGTAGGAGGAACAAATATTCTAAACTCTTTTGAAATTACCATAAAAAAGGATTATTCGAAGTGAATCCTCTCCTAAGTTGCTATACTGGAAAAGAAACAGCGCAACCTGGACTAAGCAGCCATACCAATACCTTTGAACTCTGCACATTAAAGCCTCAGAACAGAGTTTTTTTACGTAAATACGGTAGCAGTGACTATTTCACTTTGATGGGGGTACGATGTCTCGAAATTACAGTCTTACAATCGCATATATTTCTTTAAATTACTTATACAAGGTGGCGCAAAACTAATCACCCTCTATGAAAATTTCTAAATCTTGCAACTGACGCCCTACGTCAATCATAATTGACACTTGTAAACTATACAGCTGCAGTTCACTTGTGGAATGGATAAGCAATGAGCGCGAAAAGGTCAAAATAAAAATTCCATCCCTCAAAACCCATTTTTTGTATTTAATAAAAAAGTTATCGAGAAAGAAACGGCTGGCGCGCTTTGGTAAACTCGGTCACATTCGCTTAAGCGGTTATCGCGCCAATTAAGAAGAAGAAGAAGAAAAAAGTTATTAAAAAGTTGATTAATTTTGCGCCATCTTGCATGTCAGTTATGGTTAGAATAGAGAGTGTGTGCTTGCATTTCTGCTCGTATACTTCACCCAATTCAATTGATAATCTCTGCATATTTCTTTAAATTCAGTCGAAATTCCTATCATGAATTTATTTTTCTCTCAAAACTGTTTTGATTTCAATATCAAGTGCTGGCCTTCGCAAACGCCAACTACTCCACTTAACTAACTAATGCACTAACAAATTTTTAAAATACGAATACATTGAGCTTCAAGTTTTTCAAGCCCCCCTCACTTTTACACACAAAACACCTTTTTTACTCTTTTTAACAATAAAAGCCATTACCCAAGCTCCAATTATGACTTAATGAGAGAGAAACAAAAAAGGAACGTCGACTGATTCTCTATGATTCATTAGTAATACCATTAGTAATTAGCCAAATCCATTTGACAGCCACTATGTGAGAAAACTTTATCACCATCAACATCCTTCCGCTCGGAGTGAGCTTTAGCTTCCTCAACGATCTTCTACCATTCAACTCGGTCCAGAGCTTCCATCTTCCAGTTTTTTACTTTTAATTTCTTCAGGCCTTCGGCAGTGTTTTATAGCCATGTCAAGTTGGATCTCCCTTTGCCTCTCACGATGATTCGATTATAGTTTATTTTTTTATTTTTCCTATCGCCGCGATTTTTTCATACACACAACATGACCGGCCCAGCGCAGTCGTTGCGCCTTGATAACCTTTGGAACATCTTCGCGGTTGCATAGGTCAATTAGACCGTTGTTTATAGGGAAAACTTTGCCCAAAGCATTTCTGGAAAGCGATATTTTGCTAAATCATTATCTGTAGTTTGTAACCTTCCCCAATTTAACCTGAGTACTCTGATAGCAGCCTCTGTCTTAGACCCTTCCTTTATGAGTAATTTGTGAAAATATCTGCACTTCCTCAAGTCAAATTCAATAAGCTGAGAGTGAGAATCCAATTGATTTCTTATAGCAATTCTTGCTACTAAACGAGGTGCAAAGCCTGAGATTTTCGTACGCATAGGTAGGTAACTTAAAGAGTTTGTAAGCCGTTAATCTTCCCATTTTGAACACTTTAAACACTTTTATAAGCAATTTTTAGCTCCAGATCTGTTTAGTCAAAGTTGTCATTGTGACATTGAAAACCTTAGCTTGTACTTAATCCAATGCATACTTCAAATTCTTTCTTCACACAACTCTTTTTGGACACCCTATATACAAATGCGTATTATATATGCCAATGCACGTATACGGCGCCAGGCATCCGATTCGTCCTTGTCCCTCGTCTTCGTATCTTTTCATTGCACAGGTGCTGTGGCTGTGCGCTCTGCATCAACATCATTTCATTGTATGCGTCACTTTGTATGCGAACTGTTATTATTCTGATTTTCTGTGTCACCATAAAAATAGCCAAAAATGCAGAGGCTCACATACATACCTATACTCATGCAATATGGTCTATTAAATAGATGCTGAGGCTAAGCGTGTATGTGGATCGAATAACTACCAAGCAGTGAAAAGCCAAACTGGTATTTAATGTGAATCGACGTACTAGTTTAATAGTAACTAGAAGTATACCAGTTGCAAAGTGGTGAATTCAATACGCACACACTGAAAATGCAAGCAAAGAAAATTAAACAAATGTATCATCATCCCTGATAAGTGGAAATTAGGGAGAGTGGTTCCACTACTGAAACCTGGGAAACCCGCCAACCAAGGGGAATCCTATCGTCCGATAACTCTCCTTTCCCCAGTAGTGAAGACTCTTGAAACCTTTCTACTCCCGCTCTTTACGAAACACCTGACCCCAGCCTCACACCAGCGTGGTTTCCGAAAAGTGCATAGCACCACCACTGCACTCACCGTCATTAACACCCAGGTAAACCGCGGACTTAACCAAAACCGCCCCTGCGAGAGCACTGTCCTAGTAGCGTTGGATCTAAAAAAGGCTTTCGATACAGTCAGCCACGCCACACTACTTGATCGCGAACTACCTGAGTGGTC
The DNA here is from genome assembly GCF_027943255.1 of Anastrepha obliqua. NCBI lineage: Eukaryota > Metazoa > Arthropoda > Insecta > Diptera > Tephritidae > Anastrepha > Anastrepha obliqua. Next base: position 27,299,793 of record NC_072893.1, read on the forward strand.
GTCATTCGTCGGTGTTATTTCGAGACCAAATATCAAAACAGAGGAAAATAAAGCAAGGAGTTCCGCAGGGTGGTGAGCTTTCACCCTTGCTTTTCAATTTCTATGTATCGAAACTCCTCCAGCCACCAGAGGGAGTCTACCTAGTCCCCTACGCCGACGACTGCATGATAATGGCGTCGGGCAATGACATTGATGGCCTATGCTCCACGGTAAATGACCACCTTTCTCGCTTCTTCACTGCGAGGAACTTACAACTTTCCCTCACTAAATCCACGGCGACCCTCTTCACCACCTGGACAAAGGAGGTCAAGCTGCAACTTAAAGTAGAAATCGATGACACACCAATTCCGACGGTTAACAACCCCAAAATATTGAGAGTTACCTTTGACAGCTTGCTCTCCTTCTCAGCGCATACAACCGCTATTGCAATTAAAGTACAGAATCGCAACAAGGTCCTCAAGTCGCTTGCCGGCAGCACTTAGGGCAAAGACAAGGAAATATTGCTGTCGACTTTCAAGGCAATAGGCCGACTGGTTCTAAACTATGCTGCGCCTGTCTGGTCGCCTGGAACTAGCTTCAGACCTGCCAAAACACTGCAATAAGGACCGCGACAGGATGTCTCTTGATGTCCCCAATACAACACCTACACGATGAGGCCATTATGCTACCTGTGAAGGAGCATAATAAACTACTCAGCAAGCAGTTCCTATTAGGGTATTACCGTAGGCCTCACCCATGCAGACACCTGCTTGAGCATGAGCCACCTTCCAGGCACGTCAGGAGGCACTTCCTCAATTACGCGGACGAGATCCAAGACAAAACAGACAGACAGCTACTGGATCGGACAGTGTACAGACAGGCCATAAACGATATTCATCGGGAGCCTATCACCACCTTCGTGAGCTCCCGACGCTCGAATGCCAGAGTCCAACCATCACCAGATGAAGAGCTCCAGCTTCCCGTGAGACCCGCGTAACACTGGCACAATTACCTTGTGGATACTTTAGAGGGTTAAACTCCTATCTATCCAGAATCGAGCCCGAAATACCAAACATATGTCCGGCATGTGAAGGCACCCCGCACGACACTAACAACCTTCATTTTCAATAAAAGTTAAACATAAATAAAATATATAAAAGATTTAAAAAAAAATGTCAAAAAACATACACCAAATACCAACTGTATTTGAATGACAAATCAAAAATACTTTGATCAAATTTGTTTATTCACTTTATTTGCATCAAGTCTCACACAAAGAAGTCAGTAAGATGAGATTTGATTTCAGACTTAAGCTCTAATAGTAGCTTTACTTACTTTGTCTAAGCGCGTTGCCAAAGATTTGTTGTCTACTATAAACTAGTCCAATAACTAGTACGATCTTGATACGCAGGCTGACTAGTTCGTTAACTGGTATGAAGCTGCTGGATAATTAGGCAGTTAACATTTCAATTTCAATAGAATTTCTCCGTATAAAAAAAATGTCGTGCATTTGTTATATGAAGAAATTGCGCAAACCTGTCAAGGAAAAAAATTATCTAAAATCAAGGCAAATTTTGAGCGACTTCAAACTTGCACTTTATTATACTAAAATTTAATAGGCAACAAAACTGCGTACCCAAATTCCTTTTTCAAATTCTGATTAAAAATATTGGCGTTGTAAGAAAATTTGTTGAATTCTTATAAATCTGGCATAAACCGCGTGAAATTTGATTTAAAATGGGGTTTAACATAGAATGAACTTTTATTTTTTAAAGGAAAAAATCAAAATTAAAGAATAAATAAAGGGTGGTTAAGTTTCAAGGGCCGGTGTTGATTTTAAATAACATACAATTTGTTTTTTAAATTATTGTCATTTCTCTTTATTATGATAATATTTGTGTAGCTCAATTAATACATATTGAACAAAATATCGGCCAAATGGTTGCCGCGGCCTCGGCGGCACACCTCCATCCGATGGTCCAAATTTTCGATGACGCTGAGGCATAATTGAGGTTCTATGCCGTTAATGTACCGAACTATCTCATCATTTAGGTCTTGAATTGTTGCTGGCTTATTGACGTACACCTTTTCTTTCAAATAACCCCAAAGAAAGAAGTCCAAAGGTGTCGTTGACGTTAGGGGTGGTTCACTTTCAACATCGACCCTTGAAATTTAACCACCCTTTATATAAATAGTCAAAACTTCTCAATCTATGGAATCTGCAAGGCAACATTTTCTTATATAATTTGCTAACCAATGACATGCAATTGTTCTATGTACTTCTGCAGGGTCACGCACAAAAATTCATATGATAACTGTGCATGCTAGCACATACTATCGCACATGCATGCACTCACACATACACAACAGTAGTATATACACACACACACACACATGTATTATAAATCACATGGCAAATTGTATTTTGTGCGACGCCTCAACGCATTAGATTTGATTAGAATATTTATAGAGATGGCTCATAAAATTCTCTGCCTGCAATTTGTCATTTTCTCTAAATGTTGAGAAGCAAGCAAGGAGAGGGAGTGCATACGACCGTTATTTAGATCCATGACAAATATTTCATCATCTTTGCCTCCTCTCAACGTGACAAGCGTCTCAATTATAGCAAATGATTTCAACATTTTATAGCAAATTCAATTAAAAAAAAAATCAGCATCATAAATTTTCATGGTTCATAAAGTTTGTAAATCTCAACACTGCTACAAATTTTATTGCACAATCAACTACCTCTGCGATGTGTGGATTCAAGCAATTCACGTGATTATTTCTGTGCTATTATTGCAATTTTGTGTTTTTTTTTCTTCATTACAAAAGGCTTTTGTTTAGCTATACACTTCACACTCGATTTGGCGATTATTGGCGTCAATATGATTTATGGCGCATATACAACTTCTATATATTATGTGTAAATACATACATATGTATGTGTGCTATATGCTTTTCGTACATTTAATGACTCATAAATCAAAATATAGGGTAGATATTTATGGATTTGACTTGAAGATCAATTAAAAATAAGCCGCTATGTAGAGACGTTTACTGTGTGTAAACAGAGTATTAGTATCAGAAGCGTAATTGCGCAGAAAGAATCAAAATACCGTTTTCACAAGTGGGATATACCCAAAGCGAATCTATATAAGGTGATGGCATTCGAGCAACAACAACATGTTTTAAATTAAAAATGTCAAGGGAAAGAGAGTAGAAGAGTGAAATAAATGACAAATAAATAAAATTACTTTGACGCGCATTCACAATACAAGAACAATTTTCCGTCAACTTCCCGTTGTACTGGCATTTCGAAATTAAAGGCGAATTGAAGAAGAAGAAATCAACTACTCTAATCACACCACCTTTCTATAGATACGCCTTGGATATACCCATATAAGTTAAAATAAGTGAAAATGTGCATTTTTTTGTATAGATTGAGTTCAAGAGCGCAGAGAAAGCAAAGCATGGAGAAAAAATTGAACGTGCAGGTATTTTAGGCAGGACATAGAAATTTTGTTTAGATAAATTCAAAATTTGAACTGTCTTTGGAGTTTATTACTATGCTCATTTTAATGAATTTAATTTTTTAAGAGGTGGCAACCCTATTAACAAATGTTTTAAAATACGTTTTTGCGAACGCCTTTCGTTTGACACCCACATAATAGTTGTTCAGTTAACTGCTGGAAACCTCCGACCATTTTTTGAATTTGAAATAAAAATGTTTTGGTTGGAATAGCCCATAGATTGAAAACATAAAAATTGAAATAATATTTTTTTTTGCCCACTCCACTCTCGAACCTTTGACTTTAAATTGTATAAGTTGAGAACCCTACCTCTGGATAATTAATTTCTGTTTAGTATGCACATTTTACAGATTTTATTTTTAACAGGTGGCAACCCTGATCAAAAATATGTAAAAAAACAGGCAGCCGGTACGCCTTTGTTCGACACCCATATGGCAGTATTTCACTTAACTTATTTCTAAAATTAAATAGTGTTCATTCAAATGGGTGCCAACTATCTCAAAAAATATTTGCCAAAATAAGCTGCCTCAAATTTCTTCCAATTGACACACATTCTGTATTACTTTCGTTGTTTATTATAAATTAGTTAATTATTGAATTTATTTTTTTCAGATATGGCAACTCTATTCAAAAACATATTCGCAATTAAGACTTGTCAAAGCTTTTACAATATTTTTATATTTTATTCATTTTACTTGAACTTTATTTCTCAAACAGGTGGAAACCCTCTTCAAAATATTGTGGAAATTAAGTTCTTAGTTGATATTTGATCAAACTTTTTTACTTCATTTTAATATTTTTTTTACCATTTTATGTACGCCTTCAGTTTGGCACCCACAAAGTAGTATTTCAGTTAATTGATTTATTAAATTGCATAGCGTTAATTGAAATATGTGGCAACCATCTTCAAAAATATTTGCCAAAAATAAGCTGCCTCAAATTTCTTTCAATTGACACACATACTGTATTACTTTAGTTTTTTATTATAAATTAGTTAATTATTGAATTTATTTTTTTTTAGATATGGCAACTCTATACGAAAACATATTCGCAATTAAAACTTGTCTAACCTTTTTCCATATTTTTATATTTTATTCATTTGAATTCACTTGAGCTTAATTTTTCAAACAGGTGGCAACCCTATTCGAAATATTGTGGAAATTAAGTTCTTAATTGACACTTGATCAAACTTTTTAATATAATTTAATTAAAAAATTTTACCAGCCGGCAACTCTTTTAAAAAGGTAGTCTGTCCTTCAATCCAGATCATACATAAACTAACTATGTGTACCACCAGGGCTGTCCCTTTTCCTCACTCTACAGTGTCCTCATTGAAGCAAGCTGTGGCTTCAATATAATATATCTAACACGGCTCGTTATTTTTATATTGGCTACTTCTGTCAAGTTATTCAGGGAACTTTTTCCTAAATAGTCGATTTGTGAGGCCCATGTTCCATTCTACTCGTTGCACAGATCAGGGACTCAGTTCATAGCTTGTTGGCAGCTCTGATAGTGTGTTTGTCTTCATAAGCATCTTACAAGTTGCTAAAGGTATAGGTATTTGCGCTTTGTCTAGTTGGATCGGTAATGTGGTACCCAATCTCGCTAGTTCATCTGCTTTGCAGTTGCCTTCTATGTCTCTGTGACCCGGCACCCACAGCAGCTTTATTACAAAGTACTGTGATAGTTCTGTCAAAACGTCGATACATTCTTTTACTGCCTTCGAGTTAATATACGGCGATTTTAAAGCTTTCAGGGCCGATGGACTATCTGAATATATGTATATATGTAGGTGTCTCTTGTGGTGAGGACACTTTTATTCAGGGCTAGCAGGCCTTCCCTGATAGCCAGAATTTCAGCTTGAAATACACTGCAGTGATCCGGTAGCCGGAATGAAATGTTTGCACTCATTCCTTCACAGTGAGGGCCTCCACCAGCTTGATCATTTAGCTTGGAACCATCAGTATAGATATTCCGCTGATTTCGCTTCTATTGTGCATTACCCCATTGTCCCAATCTTCTCTCGTTGGGAAAATTGTGGTAAAGGATGGATTTAAATGCATGGAGTAGTTAGCGGAAAACGTTTCTCTAACTCTTTCAAAGGCAACAAATTTACGCTCTCAAATTGCATGCCTCACTTCTAATAATACCTGTTCAATTTCAACATAAATTTTACGTAAATTTAACAACAAGAACAAATTCACGCTTTCTATTTACAAAAGTAAATATTTAGATGTGCAATCAAATTTATTAAAGCATCGTTGACATTGAACGTGAACTCGAAACGGTTGGTTGTTTAGTTCATTGTTTTCTTCTTATTTCTCTATTCTGAAATTTCTGAAATTATTCCAAAATAAATTAAAATTACAAAATTAAACGCGCGCTAGAAAAACAAAAAAAAAACGCACAAAGAAAATAAAACAAAAGCAAACCAACAAAGCGAATGAGCAGCAGGTAATAATTTCACATCCCAACAACAAACAGCTGTTCAAGGCCAGAGGATGTAGTCAATGTACTCGTAAACACAAAACTCAAAATGCTACAAAACAGATACAACAACAATCATTAAATATAGGTATATAGTCTGTAAAAGTAGAATTGTAACGAATTGTAAGCTGTATAGATTAGCGTGATGAAACTAGCCAAAACAACAAATGCCACAAAATGAAATGTAAATAATTTTCTTCAATTTTTTTCTAATCGACTCACCCGCTACCTCCCCCGCCATATGCGCGAGAGCACACAAAGAATGCTTTAATGAGCAATAAAAATACGAGCACAGCGTGAGTTACAAATGAAAACACATTTCACCCGCCCGCCCGCTTTACTATTTAGTCGCCTTCGCTAGGGCGATTGTCGAAAATATGTAAAATAAAACAAACAAATCAATAGAAAAATTTACCGACAGGTAAATGAACAGACGTTGATATTTTTACAGAATTTACAAATTGCTAATGTCGACTACTGTTGGCGCGTTGTTACTGACAGTAGCGCTAAAAGCGACTCAATAATTCAGCCAGTAAGCAATTATTTCAGAATCTCCATCAAAAGCGGCACGTCTACTGTCCCGACGCGTCCCGCGTGAATATGCAAAACAAATAAACCGAACTGAATGAACGCCCACTCAGCAGCAATGAATATAAACAGGCGGACAAAGAATAATTCATTGTTTTGTAAAACGCCCACCTCACCCCCACCCGCAAACAACTTCTAGTAGGTTCTGTGGTGTTGTTTTTTTTTTGTTTTGCTTTTTGCTATTGTCGTTTGTCCGAGTTGATTTGGTCAATTACCGAGCGCTGCCTATTAGACGCGTGATTGAATGGAAAGCATTGCAGCAGATTTTCATTTTCATCTGAATTCTCATTGAGAACTAAATGCACACATACATACATGCGCATACACACACTTATGGCAAGCGACTGCGATTTGAATTGCCGCTATGCCCACCGCCTGCGTTGCTGCCTTGTGGTGAAAATATTGCATGGTTCAAGTGCAGAACGCAGCAGTACAGTTCCGTCTAGGCGCTGTTTCAAACACTGATCAGCAGCCACCTCTGCCTTCGTCGCTGCCTCTGCCTCCGCCTCTAACTCTGCCTCTACCTCTACCTCTACCTCTACCTCTACCTCTACCTCTACCTCTACCTCTACCTCTACCTCTACCTCTACCTCTACCTCTACCTCTACCTCTATCTCTACTTCTACCTCTACCTCTACCTCTACCTCTACCTCTACCTCTACCTCTGCCTCTATCTCTGCGCCTATCTCGCGCACACGGTTACGTATACGACGCGGTGTATGCTTTATGTTGTGGGAAAAGTTTCTACTTACATAACTTCAAAGCGCAGCTCGCGTGATTTGTCAGTGTACGGTGAGACAATGTTGCGTGTGTGTGTGTGTGGGTGTGTGCGCACTTTGAATTTTGTGAAATTGAATGCGTCCTCTGTCAATTAAACGTTTTATCGCTTGAGCGCGTCGCTCATACGCCCCCGCCGGATGTCTACAAGTTGAATATAGTTAGTAGTTATGCATTTATTAATGTAGATATGTATACGCCAAAGTTTTTGTGTATTTACATTTGCCTACGAACTCTTTACCTTTCCTTCTTACATACATTTATATGCAAATATTTATTTATTCGAGTGTGTATTTGACGACCGATCACATGTGAGCTCGTAAAAGCGTATGAATGAAGGAATTCATTGTAAATGCGGAAATAAATTTGAAAAACAGAATTTAATTACATTAGTTAAGGTGTTTACTTCCAATTTAAATTTCATTTGATTGCGAAAATTTTTGTGCATTTGTGTGGCAACCTGGTTGAATTTGTGATTCTCACAAGGTTAGATGGGAAATTAAGATATATGAAAAACAAAAACGTGATTCATGGCTAGTGATGCGAATTTAGAACTACTGGATATAGAAATTTTTTTTCGGAAATTATAAAGTAGTAAAGGCGGGTTGTTATAAGGTAGTAAAGGGTGGTTAAGTTTCAAGGGCCGGTGTTGATTTTGAATAAAATACAATTTTTTCAGGAAATTATTCTCATTTCTCTTTATTATGATAATACTGGTATAGTTGAGTTACGCACGGAACAAAATATTGGCCAAATAGTCGCCGCGGCCTCGGCGGCACACCCCCATCCGATGGTCCAAATTTTCGATGACGCTGAGGCATAATTGAGGTTCTATGCTGTACCGAACTATCTCATCCTTTAGCTCTTGAGTGGCTGCTGGCTTATCAATGTACACCTTTTCTTTCAAATAATCTCAAAGAAAGAAGTTCAACGGTGTAAAATCACATGATCTTAGCGGCCAATTCACATCGCAAAAGAGCCATGGTTTCGTTAGCTGTGTGACAAGTGGCACCGTCCTGTTGAAACCACATATCGTCTACATTCATATCTTCCAATCCGGGCCATAAAAAGTTCGTTATCATCTCACGATAGCGAACAATATTCACAGTACTTGTGTACTATATTAATTTTTCCTTAAAGTTATTTTTCTTAAACTTATTTTAGTTGTTGGCATAGCAACGCGCGCCGGGTACAGCTAGTTTTAAATTAAGGAAAAATGAAGTTTATCTGCCAAAACTCCACCATGTGAAACTTTATGATAATTCCTCCTCTGTTATTGCTACAGCTACGCTGTAACTGTTATGAGCTCTGTAGACAACTGAATGTGTGCCACTGTTTACATTTAAATGTTAAAATTGCTTACATTTGTAATAGCAGAGAATGTTAATGAAATGAGAAGCAGATAGGGCACTAATTGTTAACATACTGACAGTAACATAACATTTTCTGCTTTACATAGCATTTCCTGTTTTACATAACATTTGCAAAGGAATTTGAAAATCGAAGTGTGCTGTCAATCTACATACAATTATTGGAATTCCTAGTAAATTGCAATTAAGTTAAGTGGAAATGTGCTATAATTAAATTATAGCAACAAATGTTTAATGATAATTTTGCTGTACTCCTGTATTTATTTCAATGCGTGCAGAAAATTTTCAAAGTAATTAAATACCAATCAAAATAATTAAATATTGAGTAAATTTTCAGACTCTTTTTGAAAATATGCAAAATAAAAACCAAGTAGCGTAAAAATAAGCAAGAACTGCAGAAAAGTGAACAAAATTATACGCCAATAAACTGGCAATAATATTAATTATTAGAAAAGTTGTAGCATTTTGAGCTGTTAGTTTTTTTTTACATTAAAAACTTAGATAAATTTTACAGTATCCAATTTTTTTTTCTGTTTTTATTTTGATTATTTTTTTTTTCTCAAAAAGTTCAATATTCCCATCGAAATAATTAAAAAAGGTTACAAACTGAAATCAAAATATAATTTAGTAGCATTCAATTCTACAAAAATGCGTGCATACACACACACACATATACATTTACAATAGCTTAGTACAATTAATAAACTTTGACTCAGCGAAAAACAAGTTTTTTGCACAAAGTTCAAACTGCTAAGTAAAACGCAATTAAACAACTTTTTAGGGAATTTTTTTGTAGTGCAACTGCTATGCAAAATCTTCTTCTTCTTTTTGTAGAATTTCAATTAAAGCCCATTAAAAATTTACATACAAAGAAAATATTAACGTAATATTCATAGGAGTGCATTAAATTAATTAATTCCTCATGAAAGCGAGGTGAGTTTTAAACCGAAAGCAGCCGGTAAAAACGATGTTCTAAGTAGTGCCAATGAACTTTCAGGAATTGAGAGTTAAAACGAATCTAGTTCCAGAAGTGCAAGTGAAGCTTTTAATACTCGTTTAACTGCAAAAGCATTTGTCAATAGCGATATTTTTTTGAGAGTATTTAATGAATTAATAGCACTGACGATACCATAAATCTGGCTCGCTTGGGGACTTTTTTTATCAATTTGCCTTGTGGAAGCGCAAAAAAATTGCTATGCTCTCTTTATTATGTTATTTGTGGTTATGTAGAGTGACTAATAGAATAAAAGAAGTTTTAATGCAATCATTTATTTTGTAAAAAACATGATTTTGTGGCAAAAACTACGATATACGAGGGGGCACAAAATTAACCATCCTATCGGAATATTTATAATTCTTGCAAATGGCGTCAATCATATTTGACACTCATAAACTAGACTAATAAGTACTTTTTTTAACTTGGTTTTAGATCCTCTTTATTTGCAACAGAAAATGCATTTTTTCTACTTTCTTTTTTCATTCTCATAACTTCTCTAAATTTTCATATTAATCAGAGATATCTTTATATCTTTAATAAGCTAGTAGCGTTCTTACCGAAGACTTTAATTACAACAAAAAACATCTCAAATTAGTAATCGACTATATCACGTCTATGTTATCTTAATCGATTTTCAGGTGTAGGAAAATTTAGAAACATGAAAATTTCAAAATGCGATATCTCTGCGCAAAAAAATCATATTTGAGCAAACAAAACGCCATTTGAAAAAAGAAGGCCTGTATTTAAAGATACCATCCTTTAATTTTGGTGAAAGAAAACATCTGCAAGGCTACATAACCTCAAATATGGGCAAAAATGGTGTTTTTTGCACTTTTAGGTTAGGATATCTCGAAAACCAGAGCAGATAGAGCAATTATGAGGCCAGATTTGGATTCAGCGCATCATAAACCTTCGGAAATATATAGTCTGGTTTCTGGGTCTGAATGTTGGTTAAATTTTGTCGGCCTGTGTAATCATGTACGCGCTTCGCTAATGTATTGGTTGCTTCGCTTAGCAGCTCAAAATCATACGACTAAATAAAGATAGCGAAAAAAACTTATAGACAAAAATGTTCACAAAAGAATGCTCTATAAAAAAGCTCTGAAGTATATTTTCCATAAAATCTATAAAAAAGAAGTTATTACGCTTTAAAACAATTCATCCCTTAATTTTTCGCGTAATTTTGTTTATAACTTTTTTATTATTAATTTTATATTACAATAAAAAGTTTTGAATGAAAGTTGTAGATAACATTATTGTCTACAAAAAAGTATCTTACAAAATGTTCGTAACTTTCGGAATTCACGAGATAAACGCAAAAAACCAGTTGCACCCTTATTTCCAAGATGGCGGCCGCGGGACACAACCCCCGACCCCGAAAACTCAAACTTAAGTTCACAGTGATGGGTTTTACATAATAAAAGCATAAACTCGCATACTCCTTAAATTACTTAATTGGCTATTTTTTTGTCTCTTTTGACTGGACTATTATACACAAAATATTTTCGGATTAGTCCACAAAACTTTAGTGGCATTTTTTTCGCCAGAAACTCGGCGTTCTTGAATTGAGTTGCCAACTCGCAGCGTTTACTCGTGGCGCTTACTCCTTTCGACTGTCAAAACATACAATAAAACTTATAAAAAATAAATAAATGTTAAATAATAAATAAATAATTGCTAATTTCATAAAAACATGCGCACTTTTGTGCCTATCTCCATAAATTCGTGGATTTGCTTGTCAGAAGCTTGTGGCAAATACCTACAAACAAAAAAACTATCAGTAAAACTAATATCGGCAGTATTGAAAATCACCCATGGCTATGTAATAGTCAAAAACCACCGGTAGTCACGAAAGTGCGATCGATCATTTCTGAACTCTATTTACCCACATTTGAGTATTTAAAGCATAAATTTCTTTGTTCTTATCTTTTGTGTGCAGGGAAATGTAGTAAAATGTATTCAACTGCACATCGCCCGCTGTTTTAGTGCAAATATTTGCATTTCAATCGATTTGTGTGCCATTTCTGTGTTAGCATTAAATATTCGATTCGTATACGAACTCCTTCCGTCTATTCAACTCATTGTTTGTTCAACGATTTTTTTTATTTTTTTGCCATTTCCCGCTGATTGCTTTACATGTTTTTTTTGCGTTTTTCTCCCTCTCTCTCTCTCGTTTGAATAAATGCTAGTGTGTCAGTGCGTCTAGAAATAAAAATTGGCACTTAACGTAACGAGAACATGGCGTGCCATGTGAGTCGGAAACAGCAGACGGTGGCTGGGGTCACAACCACCCAGAAGTAGTGCTAGCAATGACAATAACAACAATAGCAACAACAATAGCAAAAACAATTGCAATGCAATGGCAATAACAGCAATAGCAAAAACAATTGCAATGCAATGGCAACACAATAGCAACAACAATAGCAACAACAATATCAACACAATAGCAACAACAATTGCTACTGATTGAAGCTTTCAACAAGGAAGCCAATGCAGTGGTGCATTTTTTGATGACATTAAGTACCTACTTAGAAAAAAAAATGTTTTTTTTACGCTCGCACACATCTACATATGCACATTTACGTAAGCATACATTTGTTTACATGTGTCACGTGACATTTGGTTAGCAGCAATGCGCATTCCACTTGGCCGAGCGATACTTAGTTCAAGTCACAACGACAATACTTAGTTGCGGCAGCAGAAGAGGCAAGAAAAAAGGGCAATAACAATTCCTAATTGCATTAAATATCTACTCAGCAGAAACTGACAATTGCAATGCATTCCGCAAGCTAATTTGTTGGCGCTTTTGCGCTGTTTCTATGTTTTTTTCTGTTTTTGTTTTTGGTTTTATCATATTTATTTATTTATATTTTGACATTCAGTGTTTTTCGTTGTCACATTGCTGGGTATTTCATTTGTTCTGTTGTTGTTGTTGTTGTGGTTCTTATTATTGCTGACACTTTGCTGGCTTGGCATTGAAAATGCAAATGCACATACATACATGCATATTTGCCTTGCTTTGCACTTGCGGTTGTTTGGTTAGTTGTGATTTCTGCGGCATTGCCTTTGGTCGTTGTTGTCATTGCAATTAGCTGGTAGCGCTTCTTTATGCATATATTTATGATTCTGTCAATACATACATACATACATATACTCATGTGCGTATGTAAGTGCATACACGGCATCGCGCCTAGCACGCGAGCAATAAGAAAAAAGAAAAAATTAAAAAATTAAAAATAAAAAATAAAAAAATAAAAAATAAATAACTGGCGCGTACATTTCTGTTAGGTGTTTGGCCGAACGTACGTCTTGATGTTTTTCGCCAAATCGGGGTACCTGCATTTTTAAGCCGACTCCGAACGGGAAATGCTTTATATTTTTATGAGGAGCTTTTTTCATGGCAGAAATACACTCGGAGGTTTAGAAAAAACTTGTTCTATTATTTTGCTGTTTCATGCACATTAACCATTCCGCTACGATGGCCGCTTCTAATAAGCAAAAGCAGCAGTGTTTTCCGTGGCAAAGTTGCTGACCCACCAGTACAATTACATTTGGCATTAAAATTCTTGCAAAAAATGTTTGCACCAAAAACTATAAAATAAATAAGACATTAACTGCTCACTCGTAGGTAGGTGAAATAGTGAATTGACAGTTTGGCACTCCTCAAGTAGCACTGGAGCGCCGTTTTGATACCATTTCACGACTTCCAGTGGGCAGATATCTACAGCCAACCAGAGTTGTCGATATAACGGAGAAAATTGATGGGATTTATGTTGGCATACTGGCCCAGGCTAGCGAAGAAAGGAGCTCCCAGTGATCTTAATCGTCTAACTGCCAAACCGAAGTAGCACATAAAGAAATGGAGCTCCATCTTTTCTGCGCTTTCCTAAAAAATATTTTGTGCAGTTCCACTTTAACTACTGTCAGGTGGATGCCGATGACCGGGTAGGAGGTATCTGAGGCCAATTCATTCCCCTTCCTGACAAGCTCATCAGCAATTTCATTTCCATCTATGTTCCTATGTCCTGGAACCCAGATCGGAGAAATGTTATCTGCACACCCAAGAGAGTTGAAGTCCTCCTTACACGAGTTCACTAGTTTGAATTTTCACCATGGCATCGTCAGTCTCTTGATCGGGCTTGATTATTGGAGAAAATATTAATATCTCCCTGGCTCCCGCGTTCCTTAAGCATTTTGCATGACTGCAGGATCGCAAGGGCTTCTGCTTAAAAAAACTGGCAGTATTCGGCAGTTTAAAGGAGATAGATAAATTGGCTGATTTAGAGAAAATCTCAAGCTCTAGTAAATAGCGAATGAAAAAATCATGTAGATATGTATGTATACTTAGTCTTGCCATAAATTCCGTGACAAATTTTACAATGCATACGGCGAGAACATATTCGCGGAAAAAAGTTCCGTTATGTTTGCTTTTGTTCGTCTGCGTTGGCTACTCATAAATTATACTCAGTTTCGTGTCAAATTTCGCTTGCTAACAATGGAGTGGAGAGCTAAAGAAAACCGCATTGCAGTCTGAGGGTAAAAGTGCAAGTGAGACTTACGAATTGCTGGAAAAACTCAATACTTCGAGAAGGTTTGCCTACCGCACGATGAATCGTTTTTGGCAAACGTCTGAAGTGACAGATCGCAGAAGAAGCGGTTGTTCTCGCATCGTTCGGATCAATGCGGCCATAAAAACCGTTCGAAGAATAATTCGCAGAAATCTCCTTAGGAAGCAGAAAATTATGTCCGACCAGATCCTTGTCAAGACTAATTAGAGATGATTTCCGCATGAAAGCCTTCCGTGGCTCAACTAGTCATCTATTAACAATGCACTTGAAAAAAATCAAACTCGACAAATGCAAGCAGCTTCTGCGGTGGCACGCGATCAACGGCCATGAAAATATTATTTTCACAGATGAGATAATTTTCTGAAGAAGTTTTTAATGAGCAAACAGACAAAATCTCTGCTTAAGCTACTAAAGACGCAAAAAATTTTATTACAAGGTTTCAACATGGCCACCATCCAGCCTCCGTAATGGTTTGGTGGGAAGTGTCTTGAAAGGCGTTGCACCTCTTAGAAGGCGTGCCTCACCAGTGAGCAGTTCTCCCTTCAATGGAGAGCATTGGATCTTCCAGTAAGATTCCGCTCCAGCCTTTAAGGCAAAACCCAACCCACAGTGGCTAAAAAACAATATTCCTGGGTGCATAGCTGCAGAAGATTGGCCGTCTGGAAGTGCAGATGTGAATCCATTAGACTACAGTTTGTGGTCAGATCTGGAGAACATGGCCTGTCGAAGACCTCGCAGAAATTTTAATAGCCTCAAACAATCTTTGGTTCGAGCAGCGACGTCAACAGCCATGGAAACCGTGCGTGCTGAAACAGATGAAAGGCTTAATCGTCGAAGGCTTGAGTAAAAGTGACCATTCGTGATTAAATAAAACCAGTTTCCTTAAGAAAAGTATTATAATTCCATACAAATAACGGACTTAACTTGTAACAGAACTTATGGCAGTACTAAGTACGTATGCGCATATTTGTATATAAAAAGAAAAACCGGCATTAAAGCTTTACTGTTGTTCTATAGGAAGAAATTTAGCAACTTTTTTTACTTCCATATTAACTGCTTTATTAATTAAAGATAGCTTCTTTAAAAATTTGGGAGCTCGAAATTAATTTGAGAGCAAAACTCTAGTAGACTTTTTTCCTTAGAATTCTATGAAAGATGTCTAAAAATAATTTCCAGCCCTAATATGGGTACACAAGGTGGCGTAAAATTAATAATCTTTTGTTTTGTTTTTTATAACTTCTTTACTAAATAAAAAAAACGATGATTTCGAGTGCTGAAACCTTCACGCGATTGTTTGTCTGTTTGTCTACTGCAGTTGTCTGTCTCCTAAGTGTCAAAGATGATTGACGGACGACATCATTTGAAAAAAGTGCAAATGTTTCGATAGGATGATTAATTTTGCGCCACTTTGTATTTCGTTGATTCAGCCTAGTTTTCATGCCCCTTTTTATGGAAAGAGAAACGCGGCGACTGCCGTTGTTGTTGTTGTAATTGAGTGCGCTTGTATGTGACACACAGTCTGTGACTCCAAAGTAGGTGGATCCGAATTCAAACTCTCGCACATGAAATATGAAAATGAATAATAAAAAATATATTGAAAAAATATTAAAAAAATTCTGCCTAATAATTGTCGCCACTCATCAGTTGTTTGTTTGCCAACTGTCGCATGAATTTTCTGCAGCGAAAAATCTTCTTGTAAAGCATTTACGTATTTTCCGGCTGTTAATTTTTTCTGGAAAGTTAATGGCGTACGTATACACAACAAATTAGAGTCGATATAAAATTTAAAAAAAATATTATCGTTATTATTGAAGCATTGAATTGAAAGTTGAAAATATTTTTATCAGACGCACCCTGTTTTATACGTCTAGGTAGATATATTACAGTGCAATCAAAGCGCATTCATTAAAGGCACTAGACCAACAACAATATTTTGTAGGTTTGATTGTCAAAGCAAAGTATTGGCAAAGTATGAAACAAAGCATGAATTCGCCTTGCTTTAGTCTGGGGTGACAGCCACATGGCCACGGCGAAAGAAAAAAAACAAATCAGCTGATTTGCCGATACCACCTTTAACAGATTCGCCTTGCATGCAATCGTACATGTGTATGTATATGTATGTGTTAATGACTTTTTTTTTAATAAATATGCAAATCTTACCCAAAAATGTAATAACTTCAATTTGCACTTAAACGAAATATGCGTCTTATGCCTTATGGAAATTTTGCAAGCATTTTAGTAATTGGCCCAACTCAAAAGTCTAATAAAAAGCAAATAATTCTCTTATAAGCCATTTTATGCAAATTACTTCACACTATAACGCAAGGAAATTTAACATTTCCTATGAACGTAAATATTTTGCTGAAGCCATTTGGTCTAAAACCATTTGCACTCACGCAGGATTTAAGATTTACCAAAATGTTTTATATGTTGGCACAATAATCCCTTTTCACTCGTTGTAATGAAATTAAGAATTGGTATCAACAAAGTTATAACGCGAATGGGTCGCATATGTAAATTTGTAGCTCTCTTGCCTACGCACCAGTTGACCCACAACCACACATTCATTCATTTATATGCATACTTGCGTTTGTGTGTATGTGGTTGAAAATTTCGACTCCGCCACAGACATTGTGGGGACAATCTTCTACGTTGTTAAATCGTTTTTCCTCCAACTTTTCGTCGCTGTTAACTTGCTTTCCATGTCATTGAATCTGTTGGCTTGGTGGCTTTCAAGTGAAAAATGTTGTAGTGTTACGAATTTATTGGTATTTACTCTAAGTAAAAGCAAGTCAAGTGAATGGAAGAGCGAATGCTTTGAAAGGAGTGGCATATACCGAAAATGAGTACCAACATTCTCCAAGGGGAGAGGAGAAAGTGCCCAAAAACAGCAACACAGCGAGTGTGGCTGTTACTCGTATAGGCATACAACAATGTAACTATGCAAGTATGCTTATGTACATAGATAAATATATCAGCCCACGCAGACATTTACTATATGTGTCGCCTATCAGCTTAGACAAATCTAAATGGGACTAAACGCATTTTTATTTAATATATGCAAGTATGTACACAAATTTACTTACATATCTATATAGAAATGTGTATATCAGCCAAAACTAAAGCACCGTGCAAAACTTGGAAGCCTTGCTGGCATGCATTCTGATCTATGCCAGCAAATGTGTATGTATGTGCATACTTATAGTTGTGCGTTACTACATGTGTAGAGATATTTTATAAATTCTCCTTCTGACCTTTCAGTGCTGTTTGTTGTAATGAGAAATGTAAAAATGATTTCATTACATTTTATGAGTGTTACTCGTATATAAATAAGTACATTTGTTGTTTTTGTTGTTGCATTCCGCAACATTTGTAAAATGTCGAATAAAAGTGAAATTGGAGTAAATGTATCGAAAAATTAAGTGGTTGACATAACTTTTACGTGTACATACATGCATACACAGATGCGATGACAGACTGTCATTGCGGTTATGGAATGAGGGGAATGAATAGCAAATACAGCAAATATACTGCTGTTTCATAACATTTTTTTTTGTAATAGTTAGCACTTTTCTACGCATATCTACATATACACACACATAACTGCATTTATCGGCGTTTTTGCGATTATATCTGGTTGATTGCAGGGCAAGGATTTTTTTGTGGGATTTAAAAGCAATTAAAAGCGCGTGCATTGATGAACAAAACATAGTAGAACTTTTTATTCTATATAGGCAAAGTAAGCCTATTTATTTTGCTGATGATGGGGATTTTGAAATATTATTTCATGTGTGGCAAATTTTCTACAAATTAACTGCTTATATTTTGCAGTTTCATTCAATTAATTGGGCTCTTCAGCCAATTCGACTAATAATTACATGATTTGATGTCTATTTCCTCAGTATTAAGCGCACAATACCAGCAAAACGAAAATATTCAGAAATATTTTTTAATTAAAAATTATGACACATTCCAAAATTCTTGGGAATCACAGCAGAAAGCTCAATTTAGTTGTTAATTAGTAATTTTGCGTGGGGCACACGGAAAATAACGGTTATCGTAATAAAAATAAACCGACATTTGATATGGCAACTCTTAAGGGGGAACGCCACTGTGGAAGGTAAAAAAATTGGCGATTTTTAGGATTTTTTTTTGTAAGTAGGAATGATTATTCGAGGATCGGACAAAAGGCAATTTATTATATATGTATTAAACTATATTGATGTAAATTTTCATTAAAAAATATTGAAAATTGACAAATTTATGTAAATAAACGTAACGAGTGAAAAAAAATGACGTCATCTGGTGGCAGCGATACAGCAATGAATAATCATCTGAAATCAAAAAAGCAAAAATTTTATCAATCTACACAATAGTGGCTATCGTTGTACGTAGACGTTTTTTTTTTTGTTTTTTTTTTTTTGACATAATGAAGGGGTGATTTGAATTTCGATGTGTGTTTTTCACCAATTTTTTGATTTTCAACAAGCCCAAAAAATAGTTAGCCAATGCGTTAACAAAAGTTTTGAAAAAAAGAAAATTAAAATCGATTCATTAGTCTTCGAGAAATCGTTGCCACCGTATCAAAAAAGTCGTTTCGAGAAAAACGCATTTGAAATAAAGCATCGTATCGTAAGCGCTACGAGGCCGAACCGACAGACGCTCACTTAAGTTCACATAGAATCGGGAATAAAGCGAATTTCGCTTTAAAATTTTTACCACATTTTCTTGAGTAGTTATACTAACAATTTATGCAAAAAAAAATCGATTTTTTTGATTTTTCACAATGGCGTTCCCCTTAAGGTCCAGAATCACCTTGAGAAATAGTTACAGATAAAAATAAGAAGAAGAAAATAAATAAAGATAAAGAAAAAGGAAAAGAAAAAGAAGAAGGAAAGAAAAAGGAAAGAAAAGAAAAGAAAAAGAAAAAACAAAAGGAAAGGTAAAATAAAAAGAAAAAGAAAAGGTAAAATAAAAATAAAAAGAAGAAAACAGATAAATAAAAAAGGAACAATAAAAAAAATTGTTAAAGAAATGTTGAACAGCTCAAGTTATTTTTTACTTTAAAAAAATTAATGGTCAACCCTCACAATAACAGATTCAAATTTAAATATATTTATCACTAATTGATCCATTGATCTTTCACTCTTTTTAACATTTATTTGAGTTTTTTTTTAATTAAATTTTTTTAATCTTTATTTTTTTACCTTTTTTGTTAAAATTACAAAAAAATATTCCCAACATTTTCAATAAAAATCAAGTGACAAACTAAGCATAACAAAATTTGTCTTTTAAATTTAATTTAATTATATTTTTATGGCTACATTTATAATAAAATTATGGCAACCCTGTTCAATACAAATCTAGTGATAAACTAAGCGTAACGAAATTTGTCTTTTAAATTTATTTAAATTATATTTTTATGGCTAAAATTATAATAAAATTATGGCAGCCCTGTTCAATAAAAATCGAGTGCTTAACACTCTTAACAAACTGCTATTGAAAAACTAACCTTCTATTAACATAAACAACAATTTGCTCCTCACTTTACCAGCACAAACTTTAAATTTCAGAGAAATGGTGGCAACCCTTCTATGAAATTTTAAAACTAATTCACTTTTTAACATTTATTTAATATCTAATGATATTTGATGAAATAACATTTGCATGTGCGTCTTGATGTTTTCCATAAATGGAACTACAATTTATGCCAAATCGGCAAATGGGTTCTTTTGAGAAGATTTTTCATGAAAAAAATAGTTTCAGCCATTGTCAGCCGAGGGGCGTCTCCTAATACAAAAAACTTTTTCAATTTGCTGTTTCATGCGCAGAGATTCGAACCTGTGCACTACCGTATGGTAATCACGTACCAAACCACTCGGCTATGACGGCCGAATTAATACTTTTGTTAATATCGTAAGCTGCCACATTTGGTATTTTTGTTTTTTTTTTTGAGTTTGATCACTTTATTTTACATCCATATTTTCCATTTCATAAAAGTTTAAAATAATTTACGGGCTCCGGTATTATCTTTTTCTAGACCAAACATCAGTAGCGACGCCACTCGGGAAATCCAAAAATGTTGAACAAATTTTTTTAATGATCCGTAAACACAAAAAAACACTTAAAATAAATGATTTTAATTCCCTGAAAAGATATAGCACAGGCTTCTTTTAAAATTTTTAAATTTTAGTGGCATTTGGAAACCATGTAAAAGGCTATGAAAGTTAAGAAAATGGCAACTGTTTCTTGAATAGCTGGCAACACTATTTGAAAAACTCAAAATTTTCAACAAAACATTTGGTTTTTTATTTTTATTGCATAAAAATTTACTACACGACATAAAAAATGCATCTACAATGACCAGTTTTTCAATGTAATTGGGACTATTTCGCACCACTCTTGGTACAATGCCTCTCGCAGGAGGTTTTTATTGCTTATGTGGTGATTTCTTTTTTTTTTCAGCATATTCCACACGTGTTCAATCGGATTGATATCCGGGCTCTGTGATGGCGTCTCTAAAAGGTGTGGAGTGTTGTAAGCGAGGTACAGCCTAGTGTTCATTGCTTTGTGTTTAAGGTCGTTGTCCTGCTGAAAATAGAAATCGGAACCTATTCCCAATTTCTTGGCGCTGCTCTTCATATTTTTTTTTTTTTAATATCAATAAACCCGTATTGGTCCATTGCTCCGTCGATGAATTCCAAATTTCCGACTCCTGCTGCAGCTATGCGGCCCCAAACCATAATACCTCCGCCGCCGTGTTTTACGGTTTTTATGGTATTTGTTGGATTTAGAGCTTCTCCTGGTCTCCTCCATACGCGAAGACGCCCGTTTGAGCCAAAAATATTGTACTTCAACTCATCTGAGAAAATGACCTTCCACCAGAAGTCAATTGGTTTGTCCACATACGCTTTGGCAAACTCTAAGAGCTTCCTCCTATTAATTAAATTTACGTGCGGCTTCTTGCAGGACCTAAAATTATACATACACATATGTTTTTACCGCTCTACGGACTGTTTCCGGGTGCACCTCCTTGTCAATGTATCGCCCAATGACAGTCTGAATACGGGATTTGCTTCTACTCATAATCTTAGCTATCTCTGCATAAGATTTTTGCTCTTTTGTGTAGAGATGCAGGATCTTTCCACGATCATTGTGAATCGAATATTTTGTCCTGCTCAAACAAAACACGCCAACTGTAATGAAATTACTCATTGTTGCACACATTTTTCAAAAATCCCCGTTATTTCTAAGAAGAACGCTGGCGCCAGACAGCGCAAGACATTACGAGTACGTAGACTTTTGTTGACGCAAATATTTGAGTATGTTTACATTCGTTGGAATAATATAAGACTAAAATTAAAAGTTATTGTTTTTCTTTTGTAGCTTAGAAGAAAATATATTGTTTTATTAGCCTACATCAAAGTTTTTTAAATTTAACAAAAATTTGGCCAAGTTACAGGGTGATTTGTGCAAATAAAACAAGACTACGGTGACTTAAGTGGCACACTGTATGAAAAACAAAACAAAGCCTCGGATGAGAACTGCTTGCTTTGATGCCCCTGTGACCCCTGCAAACATATGTATGTGCATTTACGTATGTACATACATATATTGAAAAACTTCTACGAAATTCTTATTACTTTTTTTGAAACAATTATTTTTAAATTCAGTCCTGTGCTATTTTATTCCCAATATTTCCTCATGGGTTTGCTAATCACCCCGATCGCGCTCGAAAATAAATGAGACTCTAACAAATTGAAGATTAAATAAAATATAATTTAAAAAACACACATACATATGTACATATATTCTATTTAAAATTTAATGTTATGATTATAATTTGTAAAGAAAGTCACAAAAATTTCCATAAAAAAATGTCAAAGGAAAAATTCCATTGAAGGTTACTAGCCCATTAATTATTTTTAATTCTCTTTTGCTGCTAGCAAAAATTGAGTCAAGAGCATGGCGGCCATAAATAAAATCATAACAATAAATAAAAGCGAAAATTTACACCTTCAAAAAGTGTCTGACACTGCAGTATGAGAAATTGCAATAAAAAATGTGGACTACATACATACATACATATATACAGTTGAGTTGGTGGTGCTGCTCTTGTCACTCTCGCTGCTGCAACAGACAATCAAAACAGCGACAGCAAGATTTACGACAGCTACTTGATGCGCTGTCACTGGCATTCATGCTAGCAGCAGCAGCACCACCAATAACAACAACTACATAGCCACAGCAATGCTTTGCGGCTGGCCTTAGCGCTGCGGAAGCACTCAATGCTGTTAATGAAGAGAGGCGGAGGAGCGTACAATGCGCAGGCAATCACGTGCAGAGTTGATATTTTTTTAATTTTTATTTTTGTTGGTAGAAAAGTTGAAGGAATGAGGGGAGCTAAAAGATATGCAAATGTTTAGTAGATATTTGATATCTGCAATTTCTGAAATCTACTTGTAAGTGGTTGTTTTTGCAAAGAGCAGAAAATAAAAAAACAACAACAATGTCATTAATATTGCAGTCACAACTTTCAAACGACTTTCAAATGATCTTTACGCAAAAACACAAAACAAAAAAAACAAAGCAATAATAATATTTAATTCACATGTAATAAATATCTCAAAGACATTTCAATTAATTTTGTACATTTCTCGAAATAAATTTAAATTTATTTAATTTGTTTCAAATTTTTTTATTACAGGTCGCCGACACAGTTTGTAATATTTTCCAACACAAAAAAACAACACAAAATTACCAGTAAACTGCAAGCAAAATAATTCCCTCAAAAAAGAAACAACGATAAAATCCCAAAATATTTCAATGAGTAACAACAACAGCAAGAAAATCAACAGCTGAAATAAGAACATCATAACGTGACAAGGCATTCTCCCCCAATAAGTAAATGCGAAGTAAACCACTACAATAAAAATTACAACAACTGCAACCAATAACGGAAACAACAACAATAATACGCTTAAAATTAAAAAAAACACAAACGAATTGAATTGAAGCCACAACCGAAACACCACACACAAAATCATTTCGCAATAAAACGTCAAAATTTAAGGCAACAAATGCATAGAGTTAAAAACGTGCAGCCACAAAAAGCGAGCGAATAATTAAATTTGCATTAACAACAAACCGAACAACAACAACAGTTGTAAAAGCAAATAGAACCAACTTGCAGCGCAAAAGGGGCAAATAACACGCAAAGGATCAATAAGCAACCAGAGCAGCAACAGTGGCTGTAGCAGCAATAACAACAACAACAACAAGCAACACGATCATTATAATTAAATTATCACGACGCGACAGTGTTTGACAGCAACGGCAGCAGCAACAACAAAAACAGCAAATCAAAATATCAACGTCCTTATAATCACGGTAATAACAGCAACAATAACAAGCAGCGTAAATTTAAAACGGTGACAACGGCACATAAATATACATACATACATACAAACATAGTACATAAAAGCGTCTGCAGCAACAGTCATTACAAATAAATTTACAATACTTACCTGCAAAAACCAAAAAAAAAAACAACTACATACCAAAAATCAGCAGCAACAAAACAATAACAACAACAACAAACAGCAACAAAATGCATATAGAAATTCAGGTGGCATTAAATTTCGTGATTTCGTATCTGTACAATAAACTGCCAAGGCGACGAGTAAATATTTTTGGAGAGGAGCTCGAAAAGGCATTGAAGGATAAGTTCCAAGGTCACTGGTATCCGGAGAAGCCATTCAAGGTGAGTACATGCCGGCAGTTGAGTGAAAATTAATTAGAAAAATGAATATTTTCAATTAGACCAAAAATCTAACAGCATAGTACACCTGCGCTCAAAATAATAGGAGCGCAACGAGATACCAAATTTTAAATATTATATATTTTTGTTTTGTATTAATGTTTTCTTTTATGTTTTATAAAAGTATGGTGCGTATGACTCAAAGCTCCAAACTTGGTACAAAACGCACAAAAATTTAACAAAATTGAAAAGAATTAAAAAAAAAATTTAAAAAAATTAAAAAAAAATGTTCCTTAAAATTCTCAACTTTTTCAGCAGAATTGAAAAAAAAATTAAAAAAAAAAAATAAATTGGCGTGTTCACTTCTGTTAGGTGTTTGGCCGAGCTCCTCCTCGTATTTGTGGCGTGCGACTTGTTGTTGTTCCACAAATGGAGGGGCCTACAGTTTCAAGCTGACTCCGAATGGCCGATGGGTTTTTATGAGCAGCTTTTTCATGGCAGAAATACACGCGGCGGCTTGTCATTGCCGGTCGAAAGGCGACCGCTATTAGAAGAAACTTTTTCTTACATTTCACTTTATCTTGCATTACAAGAAAACTGATGCCTTCTTCATGCTCTCTCCAAGATATATAGTGTTTCTTTATTTTCCATGATAGCTTCCAATCAGCGATCAAGTCTGGTCAAAAAGCATTAGGGAAGCACCCCGAATAAGAGGAGTTGGCGACTAGTAAACAAAAAAATAAACAAACGTAGTAAAAAACACGTTTATCCAACCTTTCAAACACTTAATAACGACTATTCGGGAGTAGCTAATTTAGGACCAGTTAGGAAGTCATTTCACACATTTCTGTTTTCCTGTCACAACTGATTTAAAGTTCATTGAGGTTGTAATTTTTTTACCAATAAGTAAATAGAATATTTTATTTGTATTTTTTTTTCATGAAATATTTTCTCTTCCAATTTCAGGGCTCGGCATTCCGTTGCTTGAAAACTGGTGACCCCATTGACTCGGTATTGGAACGTGCGGCACGCGAGAGTAGTGTACCTATTGCTGATATTCTAGAAAATTTACCTGCTGAGCTCTCCGTTTGGGTGGATCCCGGCGAGGTGTCGTATCGCATAGGCGAGAAGGGTGCGGTGAAGGTAAATTAGCTTATATAATTTTTAATTATTTTTAACTTAGTATTCCCAGTCAATCCACTTATTTTTAGTTAAAAATCCTCATACTTTTATCTAATTGCCTTTAATTGTATCTGCAGATTCTGTACTCGGAAAATAGCGACAATCATGAAGACAACACATCGGCCGACCGTGAGGTCAACAAGACCTTCAATCCGGAAGCGCAAAGCTTCCGACCTATCGATGCGGTTAACACGAGCATGAATAGCTTAAATCTGAGTCCGAAAACTTCACCGCATGCAGGCTCCTCACCGCATTCAGCTTCCTCCAATTCGCCCACCTACAAGGGCAGTCCCAATCCCGCTGCATCGGCCAATGGCTCATTTATGCAGCGCACACAGGCACCTCTAACATTCACAACAGCCACCTTTGCTCAGACGAAATTCGGCAGCACCAAATTGAAAACCAGTTCCAAACGTACCAACAGGTTGGTATAAAATTCGTGTGAACGCCGCACCTCAGCAGCTACTAACAAATATTTTAATTGATTTTTCTCATTACTTCGCAGCAGCAGTTCGTATCGTATGTCGCCCACAGAGTTCTCTAACTATATTAAACAACGTGCCATGCAACAACAACAACAACTTCATCACGGCGCTCATGGTGCACCGAATGTAGGACAGCCGCCAAATCATTTCGGTCCCATAGGACCCGTCTCCCCAGCACGCTCACTCTCACCGAATCCACTGTCACTCGGCCTTGGACAGAATGGCGCCACAGCGGATCCCTTTTACTTCCCCAACATGGCCTCAATGGGTATGTATCCTCAATTCAATGGACATCGAAATGTATTCGACGCGCAATTCTACGCTGCCGAAAATAACGGAATGTATGGCGGTGGCGCACCAAACAATCCGGCCAACGGCAGTCATGGCAAATTCAACAACTACTTAGATCCACATGGCTTCTATGGACTGGGCGGCAATCAACATTTACAACAATCTGCGGCTGCCGCCGCTGCTGCTGCTGCTGCTGCAGCTGCCGCCCATCAACAACAACATCAGCAACAATCGCAAATGGCACCACCACCACCACCAGGCGTCGTTGGCTCACCAATGCCAACGCAACAGCAACAGCAACAACAAGCAAATGGTAGTGGCAAAAATGCCATTGATAAGAGTGCAGTTGATAACAATACCACTGGCAACAACAACACGAATAACGGTATTACATTAACTGTTTCGAAAGGCAGCAATGTCACAGAAACAACAAACACAGCCAACAATGCAGTCAACAGCACTGCCAATGCAGCTGCAGCAACACCCACTGCAGTCAGTCCATCGCCATTGGCTGCAGCAGCTGCTGCCGCAGTAGCAGCAAGCGCTGCCGCCGCCGCTGCTGCTAACAGCACCAATCAACAACAACAACAGCAAGACTCAAACAACTCGAAACTGATCGATGGTCTCAATTCGTTCTATTCCAATGCAACTGGACCCTACCAGCAGTTGTTGGTGGCCAACTAAGGTGGTTTTTTGTTGGGGTGAGCGCGTGGGAGAGAGAGCGAATGTAAGGGAGTAACGAATGTAACATACACAGCGCCGTAGAGAAAAGAGAAGAAATTGAATATTGAAGCTGTAGAAAGGAAGAATAGAATATTTTTTTAAATGCTTATTTTTTAGAATTATTGCAAAAGCAAAAAAAGAAATATTAAAATATATGTATGTAAAGAAAACATTAGCAGAATGAGGGAAGTTAGGCGAAGGAACAGGCAAGTGAGTAGTGCAAAGCGTAATTTTTTAAAAGGAAAATATGATAAGCAACTAAACATACAAAGCAAATGTATACAAATGTAAAACCTGTAATAAATACATGCAAACAAATACGCAAAACATTACATAGCAAGTAAATACAAATACTATTACATATATTACTGCAATGCTAGAATATATGAAAACGGAATTCAAGAGAAGGAACCAATTGCAAAGAGACGTGGAAGCAGCAATAAAGATAAATAAATAACCTGCGCTTCGCTAACGAAGAACGCCAATATGTCCAGAGGCAGTGCCAGAGGAGGGGAGTTTTGTAATAGAAATACACGCAGATGTATGTGTGACAACAGGATGGCAATGGAAATGCTAAAATGCGCTGTTTTTAGAAATAAATTAGCAAATTAAATACAAAGAAAACCTAACCTAAAAAACAAAACAAAAAAAAAAAAAACAAACACTATCAGATTAGTATAAATTTCAAGTCGTTTTATTAACTAGTTGTAATCGATTAAACAAGAAAAGAAGAAAGAAGAAAAGTGAAAAAGCAGAAGAGCATGAAAAAATCGGAGAAACAACTAAGTATATAACAAAAGCAAAGAAGATACGATATAAATAAAGTCTTATTATAATAAGTTTTAAAATTAGTCAAAAGTGAAAATCGTTTTGCTGTTTTTTATACCCACACATTTTTCTAATATTCAAATGTTGTATTATATAAGAAAATGAAAATGTTAAATGTTTTATATATATTATTGTATAACTACTTATTACTATTATATTATATTATTATTGCTATTACTATTATTGTAACTAAACAAAAGCAAATCTAGTGAAAAATGTTAAGAAAATCAACCGCAGTACTTTAGTAAACACTTAAGTAACTACATACAAACACACACACACACATATGTACACTCAAGCACTCACCAAAAGCCACACACGCCTAACACACGCTGGCCACAGACAGGCAAGCGCCAAGCATGAAAGGCGCGCTGCATGCGGGAGTAAAGACACCTGGAAGTATAACAGCTTGGATTGACGCTGATTTGTAACCGAGTAACCGAGTAAGAACTTCCACGACATCAACAACAACAACAACAGCAACATTAATAACAAAATATGCAACTGTTCGCCGTATATCTTCGGGCCGACAAGCGATCGGTGAGTACGAGTACGAGAAGAAATTGTGATGCACAACCGGACTAGTGTAACAGAGAGGGGTAGTAAGCCCCTTAAATGGCAGAACCGCTCGCACTTTGTAGCCTAGCGCCGCATGCTTACTTTCTGTGCGCCAGCAGTGTACATTTGTATTGTATGTACCAATAAGTACCTTTAACACTTTGACCTTGTGACCTTGTGCGGTGCATGCGTGCGTGCGTGCGCGTGTGCGTGCGACGACATCTCAGTCTTTAACAATTAAGTGTGCAATAAATTACATGATGTATCTCCTAAACTACCTTGATTTGTCAACAAGTTTGTAGAAAATATATATATCTTTTTTAGTTCAATTTACAATTAAAGCGTAATTTTTTATTAATTATTCTAATGTTAACATACATATATGTAAATGCATATATTTTGTAATGCCTACCTACATACATACATACATATATGCATACATATATATGTATATATATATATAAATATAATTTTACATATTTTTCTAATTCAATCAAATTTGTTACTGTGAAAAGTAGTGTTTTTTTATTATTATTAATATATTATTATTACTATTACATGCATAAATGTTATTTTAACACATACGTACATACATACTTATGATGAGGAAAGAACTATACCAATATAAAATGTATTAGAAAAAAACGCAAAGCAAAGCAAAACAACAAAAACAAAAAAACCAAAAAACAACAACTAAAATTATTACCTAAATGAGCTGTTTATTTTGTACAGAGTTTTTTGCTAGTACATTGCAACATACATACATACAATATTCGTTTTTATTTTTAACATTAATGATTTTTTTATACTTTTTATACAAAAAAAATACAATGTTTGTAGTGATTATAAATTTTGAAACTTTTTTATTGAGAATATAATAAAAACTTTTCCACGTTACATTAATTAAACAAAAAATATACAAATGGAGGACTTTTTCATTTCTATTATTTTCCTGTTGTTGGAGTGTGAACGAAGAAGGTTTCCTGGAGTTCAGTGAACGAAATGAGCTGAATGAAATGAGGTGCAGTGCCGAAGCAGTGACGTTTTGGGTAAAGATTTTTGCAATAACCATTTAAAAGGGTTAGAGCGACAAATAAGCAATTTTCCATTTTTAATTTGCAATTATTTATGAATTACAAAAAAATAACAGCCACTTTCCTTTTGTGTGCGCATTTATTCGCCGTTTGCTAGCCTGCATATTCCAAAGAAAATTAAAGTGAAACAAAGTAAAGTTAACCAGAATTAAATTAACCTAACCTCAAAAATTTTAACTTGAAAAAAGCAAGAAAAAAAAATAAATTCAAGCAATTCAAATCTAGAAAAAAGTAATATATTTATATGAAAAAAATATATGAAAAAACTTTCCCCTATATTAAAACGAGATTAGCACTGAATTTTTTGTTTTTTTTGAACCTAACCTCAAAAATTTTAGCTTGAAGCAAGAAAAAACATAAAATCAAGCAATTCCAAATAAATATGAAAAAACTTTCCCCTATATTAAAATGAGACTAGCACTGATTTTTTTTTTTTGTACTAACCTAAAAAATGTCGACTTGAAAAAAGCAAGAAAAAAACATAAATTCAAGCAATTCAAATCTGGAAAAAATAATTAAACTAAATTTTTTTTTTAACCTAACCTCAAAAATTTTGACTTGAAAAAAAGTATATGAAAAAACTTCCCAATTTCAGAAACCTTATATTAAAATGACATTAGCACTGAATTTTTTTCTTAACCTAACCTAAAAAATGTTGACTTGGAAAAAGCAAGAAAAAAACATAAACTCAAGCAATTCAAATCTGGAAAAAAGCATATGAAAAACTTCCCAGTTTCAGAAACCTCATATTAAATTGAGATTAGCACTGAAGCTTTTTTTTTTAACCTAACCTAAAAAATTTTGACTTGAAAAAGCAAAAAAAAAATATAAGTTCAAGCAATTCAAATCTAGAAAAAATATATGAAAAACTTCCCAGCTTCAGAAACTTTATATTAAAATGAGATTAGCACTGAATTTTTTTCTTAACCTAACCTAAAAAATGTTGACTTGGAAAAAGCAAGAAAAAAACATAAATTCAAGCAATTCAAATCTGGAAAAAAGCATATGAAAAACTTCGCAGTTTCAGAAACCTCATATTAAAATGAGATTAGCACTGAACCTAACCTAAAAAATTTTGACTTGAAAAAAGCAGGAGAAAACATAAATTAAAGCAATTCAAATCTGGAAAAAAAGTATATGGAAAAATTGTATGAAAAAACTTTCCAGTTTCAGAAACCCTATATTAAGGGGACAGATACCTGTAAACGGCCATATTTTTCCTGATTTTTATTAAAATTATTTAAAATGAAGAAGTCAATATATTTTTTTCAAAATTGGCATGCAGTTTATTTATATATTAAAATAATACAATTTTTTTTTATTTTTTATTTTAATCATTTAAAATGGCGGATGTATACTCAATTCTTTCAGGAAGGTCGCAGCGGGGCTTCTCAATCGGCCGACATTGTAGCATCGGCGTCAGTGACCTGAATACAAAAAATCAAAATTTTTTTTGTTTATCAATGTCATAATTTCTATATGAATTAAAAAAAATGGAAAAAAATTCGTGGAATAAAATGCTTCAAAAAAAAATTAACTTTGGGACGAATTTTCCAACAATTTTTGCTTCGAAAAATTATTTTTTCGAAAAATTTTCGAATTGATAATTCACATTGAAAATAATATCATAAAAAA
The DNA here is from genome assembly GCF_027943255.1 of Anastrepha obliqua. Classification (NCBI taxonomy): domain Eukaryota; kingdom Metazoa; phylum Arthropoda; class Insecta; order Diptera; family Tephritidae; genus Anastrepha; species Anastrepha obliqua. Next base: position 27,330,648 of record NC_072893.1, read on the forward strand.
GATGTGTGCAAAATTTCAGGAAGATCGGTCAATAACTTTTCGAGTTATCGTGTACGCCAATACGAAAAATATAGCTTTGAGAAAAACGCGTCTGAAGTTTGAATACAACGCAACTATACCTCTCCCAGCGCTCGAACGCAAAGAATAGAGTCGTCACGGTTGACGATCTATAATATAAAAAAATACTTAAATTTACGTTCTAAAAATATTTTGACATATTCTTAAAGGATTATATTAACATTTTATGAAAAAAATAAATTTGTTTCCAAGTTTTACAGGTATCTGTCCGCTTAAAATGAGATTAGCACTGAGTTTTTTTTTTTTTGTTTATTCAAAACCCCATAAGCGGCGCTTTACCGGCCCTGAAAAGTAAAAGAAGCGCCAAAAAACCATTTGTTTTTTTTTATATATAAACTGAAGATCAATCACGCATTCGTTTACGTATAACCAGCCTAACTTTAACTTGCTTTAGTTAAAAAAATATTTTTTTATAGGTAGGTATGAACAACCGCGCATATTTTAAAACTGAAGATCAATCACGCATTTGTTTACTTACAACCAACCCAGCTACTCATTCGAACCATGCACACTTTAAGCAAGCAATATTCCACCACTTCAATTTCATAATAGTCATAAAAACTTTAGAAAACTTCGTCTAAAAGTGTCTACTGAGACCTTAGTTTGAGATTCTAAACCTAACCTAAACCAAACCTAACCCAAATGCAACATAAAAACACCAAAGAAATAGCAAAAGCGGATACAATAAAATCTCTTAGAATATCTAATTGAAATGCCTAAATCCTGTAGGCAATTCTCAAACGTTTGTTCCACAACTTTTAATATATTTACATATATTATAAATATTATAAATATTTAAAACTTAATACAAAAAAATCTGACATAACCTTGAAAATTTTCTGAAATACTGAAAAAAAATAAGAAATCGTAAAATGGTTATGGTAACTTTGGTTTTAAACAAAATCTAAAATAACAGCGTACCTCGGCGTTCTGACTTAACCTCAATTTATCTTAAAACTCAGAAGTTAACCTCACTCAACGAAATTTCAAAAAACCCTTAAATTAAATCTAATTGTGGCCAGTGTTGCTCGCATTCTGCTCTTTTAAGCGTTAGCCAAAGCAAACACAACCAAGCAAACTTAAAATAGTTCAATGTAATGGAAAATTAAGCCAAGTTTTTATATAAATGTCTAACCATAACCGTTGAATCCTTATGCGTTTTTTGCTAAGCCAAAACCTAAAAAGTTACCTTAACAAATTTGGTGTTGTAACATAACCGCAATTTAATTTAGCACTCCACTAAGCCTTTAAAAACGAATTGAGAAAATTTAAATAATTAAAAAAATGTGTAACAGCAATTAAAAAAAAAAAACTTTTTTTATGCATATAATTGTTGTGTTCTCAAAAAATCTACGTTCGCCCAATTTAAAGTCAAATTAACCTAACCTCAAAAATGAGTATCTAACTTTTCTTGCTAGCAGAAGCAAGCACTTTTTGTCACCGTCAGTTACTATTTGGAATATCCTATTTGCTATAATCGAGATTTTCAAAATATTACCTTAACAAGTTTACCACCTTGAAAAAGTGTCTTTCAAAAAATGTCTACTCAGAAAAAGTTAAAATATGTATCTACATTTTTGATCGAAAATATCTATATAAATAATAGAACAGGAACTTTTACAAGCAAAAAAGTCCATTAAATGTGTACAACGTGGTTAGTACTAGAACTCATCAATAGTTACGTATGTATTTGGGGTATTCACAACGAACTCCACAGTCAGCAAATTTGCTTGAACGCGTTAATTTTTTTTTATTAATTTTTAATATTTTTTATTGTTGTTTTTTTTAATATAGTCACACCTTAATTGAACTTATAATAGTTATCGCTTTTTCATCGAATCTTTGAATTTTATCGTCCCTCTACTTTTTACCGGTCAAAGCACTTGAGCACTAATTTTTCTTTTTTCACTTACTAGTGATTAATAAATATTTCTAATTGAGATCTTTTTGCGCTTCACGAGGCTATGCAAATTTTTGTGTGAAAGTTTTGATACTTTATTTTCACACTTCTTTTCTTAAGCTTTCACTTAATATATTTCCGCGATGAAAGTTTTCAAACTGATTTAAAAGCTTTGGCAAACTTATTCGATAAGAAGCTTTTTATGAGCTTTCTACTTCTAGCTTTTCTTTCTTTTCACTTACTCATGGCCAAAATATTTGTGAAATAGAGAACCTATTGTGCTTCACCAATTAACGCAAATTTTTTTGTGAACATTTTTATACTTTATTTCCCAACTTTTTTTGTGACAATTTTTATACTTTATTTCCCAACTTTTTTTCTTAAGCTAAGTGAAAGCAGATTCGCGAAGTGAAAGTTTTCAAACTAATTCAAAAGCTTCGGCATCTATTTAAATATGAAGCTTTTTCATAAGCTTTTATTAGATTTTCTTTCTGCTTACTTAGTCGTGAAAATTGGGAACTTGTTGCGGTTCACTTTATGTTCCTACTTTTTTTCTTAAGCTTTCACTTAGCATATTTCCATATTTGAAAGTTTTCATACTCATTCAAAAGCTTTGGCATTAATTTCAATAAGAAGCTTTTCTTATAAGCTTTCAATAATTTTTTTATTCTTGTATGCAATTTTTTATTCCTCAATTTCCTATTTATTTTCTTAAGCTTTCACTTGGTGAATTCGAATAATCAAAGTTTTCAAACTCTTCCAAAAGCTTTGGCGTTAATTTCAATAAGAAGCTTTTTTATAAGCTTTCAATAGCTTTTCTTTCTTCTAACTTACTCGTGGTTAAAAGTGTGAATTAAACAACTTCTTGCGCTTCACCATCTTACCCAAATTTTTGTGTGAAAGTTTTGATACTTTATTTTCCTACTTCTTTTCTAGAGCTTTCACCTGCTGGATTTGCATAATGAAAATTGTCAAATTTATGCACTGATTGAAAACCTTTAGCATTAATTTCAATGAGAAGTCAAACCAATTTTCATAAGCTTTCGGGAGTTTCAAATAAGCTTTCGAGCATTTCCCTTCAATCAAATATTTGCTTCTTTTCTAAAGTTAGCACTTGGCGGATTTGGTTAATGAAGCAAGCACTTTTTGTCACCGTCAGAATGTAAAAACTAAAGCTTTCAAATTTATGCACTGATTGAAAAACTTTGTCACTAATTTCAATGAGAAGCTTATTTTATAAGCTTTCGGGAGTTTCAAATAAGCTTTCGATAATTTTCCATGAATCAAATATTTGCTTCTTTTCTTAAGCTTTCATTAAATTGAAAAATTTTGACATTAATTTCAATGAGAAAGTTTTTTCATAAGCTTCCGGGAGTTTCAAATAAGCTTTCGAGCATTTCCCTTCAATCAAATATTTGCTTCTTTTCTAAAAGTAGCACTTGCCGGATTTGCATAATGAAAGTTTTCAAATTTATACACTGATTGAAAATCTTTAGCGTCAATTTCAATGCGGAGCTTTCTTTATAAGCTTTCGAGAGTTCCAAATAAGCTTTCGAGCTTTTTCCTTGAATCAAATATTTGCTTCTTTTCTTAAGCTTTCACTAATTGAAAAACTTTGACATTAATTTCTATGAGTTGCTTCTTTTCTTAAGCTTTCACTTGGCGGATTTGCGTAATGAAAGCTTCCCAATTTATGCACTGATTCACACAAATTTTCCATAATTTCAATGAAAAGCTTTTATCTGAAGCTTGCGGGAATTTCCTTTGAATATTTAAGCTTCAACGCAAGACCGCTCGGTGTTAATTTTTGTTATCAAATTTTTTCTACATTTTTTTCGAGATTTGTGAATCATTTTCATTGAATTTTTGAACGACTATCCAAACAGATGTTCTCCTTTCTTTATTTGTAATTTTTTTATACTACATTTTTGTTTAGAACAACTTTTGTACTAAAAAAACATTTATAAAAATATGTAAATTCAGAAAAGTAAAAATTATTATACATAAATATCGATGTGAATAGCAAACAAAATGAATGAATCGAATGTGCTAGCGTTGTTGTTGTACAAATCGACAACGACACCATTTTTTATAGAAAATTAAAAAAAATAAAAATTATTATAGAAAATATATTGAATTTCAAAAATAAGTTGAAAACGATTATATAGCATTCCAATTTAAATAAAAAATAAACTTATTTAAAAATTTGAATACGCTTTGGATTTCCAAAACAAACACAAAATAAATTGTAAATAAATACAAAACCAAAAAAAGATTTACGTACGCCCTACCAATATATTTGTTGAGCCAAAGAGTAAATAAATATTTAAAAGAAAAGTCTAAATTAGTAGTGGAAGTAAGACTGGCGCTAATGAAATTAACTTTTTTTCACTTTCTATAGATAGAGCTTTCCTGCAAACGCCCCACGAAGGCGCATCCATTTTTCACGCCTAACAATCCAATTTACCTGCAGCGTGCATTGCAAATGAAAGCTAACGGCTTTTGCTGAGAGTGAACACAATGGAGTTAAAGAGAGCGGTACTCGTTATGCGTAACTGTGTAAGTGTGTAAAAACAAACTTACAGCTGTGCGTAAGCTTGAATTTGCGAGTATTTGAAATAAAATTTAGAATAGAAAATTAAAAAAAAAAATTAGGAATTTAATTTTAAAATTTAAAAAAATTTTTAATTTTATTTATTTCAAAAATTTTTTTAAATTTTAATTGTTTAATACAAAAATAAATAAAATTCAAATGCATTTTCCAACGCTCACGAGTACCTCGAGCACGCGCCCTTGTACATACATCGAGTAGTTTTACTCACCTACGCAAAGTTGAAAGCCTTTTTTCATGTGCGTTCAAGTGTTAATACACATAGAATTCTCCGAACAAAAACAAAAACAAAAACAAAAACCTACTTGTATATTGGTGTCTTAGTTGTATTTAACAAAAACAAAATATTTTTTAAACTTAACAAGCAAGTAACAAAAACACTTTATGTACCTTTAAACAAATTTAATAAACATGCATACATACATACATACATACATACATGAAAGCAAAAACTGAAAACTAATTTAAGTGTATAGATTGTAAAATAAATATAAAAACACGCAAATATCTTAGCAACAACAAAGTGTACATACAAACATACCCTCAAAAAATACCTACAATACAAGCAGACAAAGCTAACTACCGTGAAATGTTAAGAAATGGAGAAAGAAAAAAAGTAAGATAAAACAATAGAAAATTATAAATACATAGAGTGCATACTATAAACATATATATGTATATTGCAGTAGTGAATTTTTTATTCTTGTCATAATTTTTGTACTTTTATAAATAATAAAACTAAATTAGAAAAAAATTTTATTTAAACACAAAAGAAATGACACAAAAAACTAAACGCAAATGTGTAAACTTTCAAATACAAAAGAGTTCACAATCACTTTAAAACTCTGAAATTAATTAAGTTCTCAAGTACGTTGAAAAACGGGGAATTATTCTATGTATGTGTAAACTTGGCATTAGGCAAAATGCTAAAAAGCGTTAAAAATAGAAAATAAAAAATAAAACACAGACACAAATGAATTTATTTGAGCAATTTTCGTATTTTTATAAACATAAAAACATGATTTACCGCTTGTAGTGAGTCTAAAGAGAAATTACTTTCCACACAATTTGTTACAAATTATCTGCTGCCAAGTTTCGTTCGATGATTGACTACAAAAAAAGCAAAAAACTAGAAAACCAAAAAACAAAAAACTAAAAAACTAAAAAACAAAAATGCAACCTAAAGCTATGTTTTTTTTTCTACAAAGAAAAGAGCAAATTAACAAACGAAAAAACTACTAAGAACCCCACATACACGCTTACACATACATACATACGTACATAAGTGCACACAAATATAATATAAGGCAAGCGCCAAGAATTGTTGCATGAGTACGAGAAAAAAAGAGTAGCGAGCAAGCGAACACTGAGAAGCGCTAAAAACTGTTGCATGAAAAAAAGGAGAAGAATAAAAAAAGATTTCTAGAAGAAAACCCCAAACACCTATAAACATACAAAGCTTGTCTCCGCCAAACGCAGGAAGTCGAAAGCAAAAGTTAGCGCAAAGTAGGCAAAAGTAGGCAGAGCAAAAAGCTAAGCAGCTTAGCATGTAATGGACCTGTAAAGTGAAAAATATTTTTTTAATTTTATAATCGAGTGAATGTCAGTGTACTCAAAAACTCAAAAATTAACAAACTAACTAAAAAGAAACCAAAAGAAAAAGAAAAAAACAAAAACAATTATCTACGCGTAAACTCACTAACTTAAACGGCAATTTGTCTACCAGCAAGTATTACAAAGAAAGAGAGAGGGGAGAGAGAGAGAGCGAGCAACACACATACACGCATACTTGTGCATTGCGCAGCCGAAAAACAAACAAACTCCAAAATAATTTTTAATGCTAAAGATTACAAACGATTTGTAAAAATTTAATTTTTCTACAAGCATAAGCGCGGAATGTACGCGAAAAACAAAAGAAAAAAAAACAAAAACAAAAACCAAAATGCAAAATGCAAATAAAACAGGATATTGAAAATGTACGAGTTTGTGAAGCAAATTTGCTAGCGCATGTGTTGTGAATAGGCACACACCCACACACACACATTGCGTAGCAAAAAGCAGCCGAACACTATGTAACAATAAGAAATGAAAAATTAAATATAAAACTTGCATATCAGTAAAAACAATAATATTTCATAATATTTGTACTATTCTAAGGTAAGAAGAGAGTGCCGAGTAATGAAAATACATAGACAAAAAACTAAAGAGGAAACAAAAACAAAAAACCAGAAAACAAAAAACAAAAAGACAAAAACCAAAGCAGCGGCAGCAGCAGCAAATATAAAAAGCTAAATTACTCAAAATCCATATATTCAGTTAGGTGCCAGTGTATCTAAGAAAATTTTTTGCATAACTCTATGTATGTTGTTTATAGCGTTAAGCGTAATGTAAATGTATGAAAATGAAGTTTACGATCAAATATTAAATAAACAAAAATTGAAAATGAATTGGCAAACTTTTGAAATTTTCGTATTTGAAAATTTTTTTCTAAACAATACAAGCATGAGTATTTTTTTAATAATTAAGAAAAATCTAAAAGTAATGCTTTCTCACATACATACATACATACATACATACATAAATCTACTGGATGTTCTCAAGCCGTTCGCCTTTTTTATACCTTGGATGTACATAGTAAATGAAAGTAATACCTACGCTTATATGTGTGTGTGTAAATACCTATTATAGTACAATATTGCATGCCCTTCGCACATACATACATACATATACATATGTACCCACATACATGCATAGAATATGAGAAATTCAAAAATTGTTTCCAGTTTTGGTTGTGAGAATTTTGCGCGCTAAATGAGGTCCCCATTTACACTGGGAAACATTTGGTAGTGAAACATTTTGTTCGTGGGAGCAAAACGGATAGGGAAGAGAGAGAGAGGGGATTTTGTCCCCCGTACTGGCACACTTAAGTGGTGAGGGGTAGTCAGAGGCCCGAAAAAATGATGATTTTGAAAATTTTTTTTTTACTAGGGAGGGAAGAGGTAGAGAGGATTTGGTCCCCCGTACTGGCAACACGCTTGTGTTTCATATTCGCATTGTCAAACTTAAGCGGTTAGGGGTAGTCAGAGGCTTGAAAAAATGATGATTTTCAATAATTTTTTTTGCTAGTCAATTGCTTTATTTTTCAAAAATAAAAACATAGCGTTAATATTATTATATTTCGACTTGACTTTAGCAAAATTTCAAAAAAAAATTAATAATTGTAAAAGTTATCGTTGTTTGTGTGGAGCCCGTTTCTCCAGAAGTCCCTTGCGGTGATCATCACAAGTCCTTGGAGATCCACCTAAACTCAATCGGACAAGAGAAATTAGTTTTATTAATAGATAATCTTGAGCCTGATCGAAGCTTTTTTTTATTTTTTCAAAATTAAATATTTTTCAAATTTTCGAGAAAAAAACCGACAATTAATTCTTAAAAAAATTTAAATTTTTGAAAAAACAAATCCTTCGATCAGACACGAGTTTTTTATGTTTTTTTTTACGGGTTTTAAGTTACAGTGATCACCATTTCAAAAAACATAGTTTTGAGAAAAACGCATTTAAAGTTTTGCTATCGAGCTCCGGAGCGCCCGAGCGCCCTTTGTTAATTGTTGAATAACTCGAAAAGTATTTGTCGGATTCACTTAAAATTTTCACATAATATTTTTAAGATATTATACTTTAAGAAAATGCAAAAAAAGCTTATTCCAAAAATTCTGCCTACCCCTAACCCCTTCAAGAAGTAAACGTGAAAAGCAACGAATGTTGCCGAAAACAATTTTTCTTCTGTGTGACTGCGCATGAAATATCAAAAGCGAATTTTCAGTGTCTCCCTTCCAGATGTGTGTAAATCGGAACTAAAACAGCACCAGCGAATTAATTGGTTCAAGTGAATTTTGAAATTCCATACTTTCCTGATTACTCGTAGATTCTTTTAGGATTTTCAATGGATTTACAATTTGAGTGCATACTTTTTGGCGCCAATACTATCAGATATGACAATTTTTTTAGAATTTCATTATAATTTTTTTTTCTTGCACAATCACCACCTTGAAGCAGCAGCATAGCTTACAAATTGACTGCATTCGACAACCCTGCAATTTACTATTTGTAATATTTATTGTATTAAGCCGAAAATTCCACTGGAGTTGACAAGGTACGATGCATGTAAAACCGCCTACTAGCCTACTATGGAAATGGCAAGAGCTTCAGCTACACCGCGAGCCTTGCGTAACTTTGGCCCGGTTTGCATACTGTAGCAGGTTAAATTCCTACCTTTTTTATATTATTTTATTTTATTTATTTATTTTTTCATAAGGAGGTTGAAATCAAAATGTCCGAAACATTATCAAAGGTGCCGTCACACCAATGGTATGTGGGTCATGCTCCCAATAACACTATAACATTCCTCCTAATCGGCTGATTTCCATACTCGAACCGCCTTAGCATTTTTTCAAGATGGAGTCGCGTTTATGCCTACATAACAGATTCCGCTCCTGTAGGTGTATGCAGACTTTACGCCATCAATAGAACCCACTTCTATCACTGCCTTCGAAAGCGGTTGTGGGGGGAATGAAACATCCGAGAATGTGCAATATTCCGATACTCACAAACTATTGTCTTGTTTTTCGGTTTGATACTGTAGTGAGTGTTTGACTCAAGTGTCGGTATCTGTCGTCGGTTTGTCTAAAACAGTTCAACTCCACTGCCAAGCTGCTGGCAAAGGTTAATCCCGACATACCCAACATATATCCAGGCACACCGCACGACACCAACCACCTTTTCACATGCCCCATCAAAACCACTCACCTAACACCCCACTCCCTCTGCACCCAACCTGTCGAAACAGCACATTTCCTGGGTCTACCGTTAGATGAGTTAGACAACCGGAAACTACATCGCACCGACAGAGTTTAGTAAGCTGCCACAACAGCAACATCAACTGAAGTTGGCAACTCAATGTCAGCAAGTTGTGAGCGTAAAGTTCCTGGCCCAATGCGTGCTAGCTTTTTTTGGCTTGAAATATAGCGAAGTCGAAGACGACGATAAGGCGTTTCGCTACTGCTAGTAGCTCAGACCAGTAGTCAAAAAATTCTAAGTGCCCTCTGTAGTTGAAGTAATAGTAAAGAACTTGGAATCGGCCACAGGTCGTCTTTCCTAAGTTTCTGCCACCACGAAACGTGCTGCGCTTAGAGAAACGTCTGTCCCTAGAGCTCCTTCATCTAAACAAGTAAACAGACTGAGTCTAAATTGTCATCCTATTTGCCTAATTGACAGCGTCTTCTGGAAGCCTTAAATATGAAAAATGCACTACTAAGCCACCTTTTAAAGAAAAACACATTAAGGCAGTTCTTAAATTTGCGAAAGAATTCGTAAAAGTGGAGCTATTTGGAAACACGCCATCTTCAACAATGAAACAAATTCAATATGCACGGCTCAAAAGGTTATCGTTACTACTGACGCGATGTACAGGAGACGCAGCATCTAATGTCGAAACGAGCCCTAGGAGGCGGAACAGTGATGGTCTGGGTAGCAGTAGAAAATGAATTCAATTCGGGAATTACAGAATCGTTGCTCTGGCTTAGGAAGGCAATGGCTTAAGGTTTTCCGATTTCAGCAGGATAACGACAAACTCTACAAAAGAAATTGTTCAAAAAATTGGTATGCCAGTTTTATCCTGGTCAGCATTAACTCCAGATTGAACCCCTGTTGAAAACTTGTGAGAAATTTGGCAAGAAAAGTTTTCGATCCGATAAAGCTGTCCAGTGAAAATATCGTTGAACTTAAAGAAGGTATTAACAGCGCAAGAAAAGTGATGTCACTATGAAGAACTTCGTTCGAAGTACTCCTCGTCGATTACTGGTCGTGATCGAATATGAGGCATTCTCTGAAAAAATAGAAACCCAGAAATTAATTTTGCGAAATTTTTTTCCCCATAATATATGCATGAAAACAAATGTAGACCCATGAAATGCGTGGATGCTACCTTCTCAGGGTTTTAATTTTCATGCTACTTATCTGCCAAATGTCAATAACTTTTCAACGGATCAGTATATTAAAGAAAGTTTCGAGAAGTTTTGATGCTTGATGACTTTTTACCTTTCAAAAAACTGTAAAAATAGAAAATTTCAGAATTTTTAACTGAAAGTATCCGAAAATGTCCCTAATTTGTAGGCTTGCAATCCCCTAATTGCCATTTTGGGACAACAACGCATTTTCTATCCACCAATAAATCTGCCTCATGTATTTTGTAACTCATAAGCAAAAACTCCACACTGGGCTTTTCACGTGCTTCACGTGCAAATTTTATAGCTGAGATATGTTGTAGCTTTATAGCAGTGACAAAGAAGATGTCTGAAGTTACTGCCACAACAACAACAACAACAAGATGTCTAATACACTCTTCCTCGTCCTCATTCTTGTAGCTTCTGCAATTGTTGAGGTGAATTTGTGTATAAATTCAATGTCTCTTAGCAAATTTTTGAATCTTTCGAAAAGCGACGAGTTCATGGCACAAATTTCTGGCAAAAATATAATTTTGAACATTTTTTCATATAAAGGTCGGTGTAAATAATAAGCCCGAACTATCTTAAATTTAAAAACATAAACCGTAAATATTTTTCAACTTAACTGAAAAATATTGTAATAATACGAAAAAATAATGCATTGAGTTTTTGTTGTTAATTTCATTTCATATTATTTAATAATAACTCGTGTAAAAGAATTTGGCATCATTTCTTGTTATAATGAAAATTCAGGAAAAAATTGCTTTGAGTGCAGAATTATGCGCAACACTCTAAATATCTATATATTCAGCTCGCATTTGTTTAAAAACTTTCTCGAGTTGTTTAGTGAAAGCTTCTCACCAATTCAAGCACTTCATTTTCACTTCACCAGCATAACTAAGAACAGATTTTCGAGCTAACGCTTAGATCCTAATTTTAAAGATAAAATAAAAAGCTTTTCAGTCTATTGCTGTTTTTTTAAATGTTTGGTATTTATTTATTTTTCTTTATTTTTAATTTCTATTTTGAATTTGTACTTTTCAATTTCTTTTTTTGACACTCAATGGCCTGAAATCTATGCCACATTTTCATGTTTTCATCTGTGGTGACGACAAGTCTATGCGAGCTTTTTCAAGTTTTCACACTCACAAAGGAAAGAGATCCCGACAGTCCATCGTTATACAGACCACTTTGCATGCTTGGCATAGCCGGCAAGCCAAGGATCGATCCTTGGCCCGGACTTTTGGAGCGACGGACTACGACGAAATCCTTTGCATCGACATGCCAGATTGCTCTTACCTTGGACTGAACACTGGCTTGACTCGCGTGGGCTTAGTCTAGCCACTAAAAAGACGAAGTTAATATAATACTTCCAACAAGAAAAGACATACCGTTAGAATTAGACATGAGAGGTTTAAAATAATTGAGTGTCAGAATTGGCAGAAAGTGACGTACTGGGCGCATATTAAACATGCAGAGAAGAAATCTGCCAAAACAACGGCCATGCTGTCGAGTTTGATGGCATACATTGGCGGACCAATAGCCAGCAAAACGAAATTACTTACGCGAACTACCCAAGCGGTGTTACTATGCGAGAGTAAAATTTGGGCTGATGTCTGCAAAACAACACGAAGGTGTAAGACTTTGGTGAAGATTCAAACAGCTGCTATCCGAATAACATCAACCTACCAATACCAACACCATATCAAAAGCTGTAGCGTTATTCATAAGCTACTCGATCCCGATAGAACTTCTAGCATTGGAGCATAAACGGCATTGGATTCAAAAGGAAGAGGCCGCTCGTTTAGAAAATATGTCTACATTCAAACTCAGGAGCGAATCTGTCTACATAGAAGAGCTTTCCTTCACCAAAACAAAAATACAAAAACAAGGCGACCAGACAGGCGCAACATAATCTTCTAGCTTACAGCTGTTTAAGCTTGTCTGTAAGTGAGGTAAATGAGTTATGGCACTTAAATTTGTATCTGATCAAGGATATTCGCCCCAACAGCATTTTGGGAGGATAATAGGTTTTGAAATATCTCTGAGCAGTTTTAGCAACCATCATTTAATGGATTGAAGAACTTTAAAGATTCACTGTTCGCTTTTCGAGTTGGACTATGAAGAGAAAAAAAGACTACTGAAAAAAATCTCACAATTGCGTGTGTAAATTTTTTTCAAGGTTGCAATTAACTTTTAGTTATTTTGTGCATATTTCGTGAGAATAGTTGATTGAAAGCTTTTATCACTATCGGCTAAGGCACACAGGCTTTGCGATTTGAAAGAACCATAATGAGAAAAATCTATGGTCCTATTCGGCTTGAAAACGGCTCGTATTGCATTCGTTACAACAACGAAATTGAAAACCTTAGTGGTGGTGAAAATGTAATACGTTTTATTAAAGCTCAGCGGATAAGATGGATTGGCCACACCATAATGGAATGCCCAACGAAAGAAACCAAAAAGGGTGTTTACTTTGCATCCAATTGGAGGAAGAAAGAGAGACCGACCAAGAAAGAGATGGCTTGATGACGTAGAAGCAGACTTAAAAGCGATGAGCGTGCGTAATTGGAGAAATGAGGCAAGAGAGAGACTGAATTGGAGGAGGATTGTTGATGAAGCGTGGACCATAGCTTTGCATAGCATAGCACAGACTATGAAGCTAAGAGAGAGAGAGAGAGAGAGAGGGAGAGAGGGAGAGAGAGGGGGAGAGAGAGAGAGGTTAAGGCACATACATAGGTAAATTTTTCATTTTTGTTGAGATTCTAAATAGTTATTTTTATTTCTAAACATTGAAACTTTCATATTTTTCTCAAAAAAAAATTATAATTTATCTTACGCAGAAAACTCACAAACTTTTAACGAAAAGTTAATCGAAAAAAATATTGAATCTTCCAGTAAAATCATGATTTTATATTTATACATATGTATATATATATATATATATGTATGTATGTCCACATATTCCACGCAGTGCTGGGGCTTTGAGAATAGCAATATTGTAGTTAAGAAATTGTACAGAAAAAAATTAGTAATAAATAAACTAAAGAAAAAAAACGATTTTTAAGGGACTATGTACAAAGAAATAAATGGATTAGTTAGAAAGAAAGCAGCTTCTGTTCCGAGAAATAAAAAACACAATTAACGTCAAGTCAAATATGTATCGTAAGTGTAGTAGTGTGTATGAAGACTTAAGTACAGTGGAAAATTTCGCTACATGAAACGTACGAAGTTTTTTAATAACGGCACGTCGAAGCACGAACTGGAGAGCGCGGTCAATGTTTGCTTTGAAGTGGAGAAAAAATAAAATAAAATAAAAGACGAAAGAAAATTTAAGTATTTAATAAAATAAAATACGCTCAATAGAAAAAATAGTTGAATTGACAGGATTATTAGCAAAAACAAAAACAAAAAAACCTAAAAATTATCGTACGACATGCATAGCAGCATAAGAAATAATGGCAAGTACTACATAAATAACCAAAAACATGCGAAAATATGTGCATACCTACATACATACGGCATGCAAGAAGAAGCATTCTTATTGTGAAAAGTTTTTAATTACTTCAGGTACCTTTTTTGTATGTGTATGTTTGTAAAATGCTCTAAAGTACCTGGTTCTCTTACATAAATGTCGCACAATTCATTAAAATTAGAAAGAAAATATTTATAATTAAAAGATGCTTAATGAAAATACGCTTATATGCTGTAGTAAAAGTTTAAGTAACAACTTAAGATGAAAATTTAATACAGAAAAACATTAAAAAAAACATTACAGTTTTTTTTTTGTTCTTGTTTTAAAAACATTTTTCAAAATGCCTACACAGCTATAATGTTTGATGTGAAATTTTGGGTTTAAACACAAAGCGCGAGGAGTATTCATAAAAAAAGTTCAATGATTTAATTAAAGATAACTTTAGAAAAATAATAAGTTAAGTTCATAAAATCAATTTATTCCAAATTTTTCTCTTTCTATTTTTTTTGTTTTAGGTTCTTTCTTTTAAGATTATTTTCAGTTCAACACCTACCAGCTTAGCCCAACTTGAAAATTGAAATTTGAAAAGGTCGAGCCAAGGAGCACCTGGAGATTTGGTGGCTCCTAAAACACTCAGGCTAAAAAGCCCATTGTATTTAAAGCCCTGGAAAGGGGGTAGATAGTCAAGAAGGGAAGGAGAAAAGTATCAGAGAAAGAGATAGGAAAGAATAGAGACAGAGACAGATACAGATACAGAGACAAAGGTAGTAGTTAGTCCTGTGAGAATTTTCCAGATTCTTTGGCAAATCTCTAAATATCCTCCAGTTTTAGAGAACAAATATTACTCATTCTCATGACATCGGAACCCAAAACTCGTAGCCGTGCTCTAGCAAAGAACTCACAGAGAAAGTGCTCAGTGCTATCCGCTTCCTCCAAGCATGACAGGCACATCGGTTAGCCCAACTTACTTTTAGGTGGATTGACTCAGGCATCTCTTTAAGAGATATGCGGCATTGCATGGCTACCTTGGAGGTTGTCGACTGTTTTGTAAGAAATTTTATAGCCGCCTGGCTATCAGTGAAAATGTAGATGTCATCTCCAGGTAGCACCATCAGTTCAGCCTAAAAGACAGTACAGTAGTGGGGGAAATCCCCACATGTTTAGATTATACATTTCCGGCCACCCTGTCCTCGAGCTCTGAGTCTTCTTTTAATACGAGTACATGAATGGGCTCGTCCTGTCTTGCATCGTCCCATTTCCACTCTTCTATTGAGGGTAGGAGGATCGTGAACGTTATAACGACATGTGTAGATGGGAGTACACAGTCCACTAGTCTGGAAAGCCACAAAATTGTAGGATTTAAATATTTATGAGTCTGATAATTTCGCGGCTTCCCAGACTGGTGGATTGCACGATTAATGAGAATTCAAAAAAAGCGCACGAGGATACTTGGTAAATTGTGTGAAGAAGTACTGTGTCAAATTTCAAAACGATCCAAACACAGTTTACCAGGTAACCCAGCCTGGAGCTTAAACACTCGTAACTTCGTCAATTTCAATTTCGTCAATAAAATTTTCAAGAGACGATGGTGGGAAAACAAAGTTTAAATAACTTACCTCGATTTAAGGACACCAACACAAGGTGCCACCGCCTTCAAAAGAGAGTGCCCGGAAAAAAGATTTCGATTTGTTTAGCGCATTACCTAACCTATTAGTAAGGGCTGCCGCTCGAATACACATTTTTTATCCAAAAAAAAAGTTCTTTTAGTTTTTAAAATTTGTATGCAAACAAAATTTTTTTTAATATTTTAAATTTTTATTCGCAATTTTTTTTTTAATTTTCTTAAAAAATTCTTTTTTAATTTTCTTAAAATTTTTTTAAATTTTCTTTAATTTTATATATTACAAAAAAAACTTTTTTCAATTATTTCAATTTTTATGCAAACAAAACACGCCTTTGAACGTTTTAAGTCTTTATACAAACAAAAAAAATTTGTTTTTAATTAAAATTTTAATTTTCTTAAACTAAAATGAACTAAATGAAATTAAAAAAATTTTTTTTAATAATATTACTTTTTTTAATTTTTGGAAGTCTTTTATGCAAACAAAATTTTTTTTAATAATATTACTTTTTTTAATTTTTAAAATTTATTTGATGGCCTAACAAAAAATTTTCTTGAACGTTTTAAGTCTTTATTAAATTTTTTTAATATTGCAAAAAAAACTTTTTTTAATGTTTTAATATTTTATTTGCAAATTTTCTTAAAAATTTTTGAAATAATTTTTTTAAATTTGATACAAAAGAAATTTTTTTTTTATGTTTTAAGTTGTAAGGTTATGTTACCTTTATATCCGAAAAAAGGAAACGCACGTGTAAATGCTACGGTTGCTTTATTTCAACTAACTATACATATGAAAACTAAGAATAACGATTGAACAAAATGTACATGGGTTGCTATGATTCCTACATAAGTCTTTATAGAAACAAAATAAAATTTGTTTTTAAGTATAATTTTTTTTGATTTTCTTCTTTCTTTTCTTATATTCTTTATCCAAAAAGACTTTTTTTTAGTTTTTCAAATTTGTATGCAAACAAAAATAATTTTTTTTAATGTTTTAAATTTGTATTTATAATTTTTTTTAATTTTCTTAAAAATTTTTTAAATAACTTTTTTTTTAATTTTATGCAAAAAAAATTTTTTTGAAAGTTTTCAGTTTTTATACAAACAGAACAAATTTGTTCGAAATTTTAAATTCGGTATTTTTTAATTTTTTTAATATTTTTTATCCAAAAAAAATTTTTTTTTTAATTTTTGCAAACAAAATTTTTTTTTAATAATAATATTTTTTTAATGCTTAAAGTGTTTTATGGAAGCAAACAAAATTTGTTTCTAATAATAATTTTTTTTTTTTAATTTTTTAACATTTTTTTTTAAATGTTTCTTATCCAAATTTTTCAAATTGTTACCAAAAAACATTTTTTTTTTAAATATTACTTTTTTAATTTTGAAAGAATTTTATGCAAACAAAAAATTTTTTTAATAATATTACATTATTTGATTTTTAATATTTGTATGCTAACCAAAAGTTTTTTTAATAAATAAAATAAATAACTTTTTTTATAATTTTTGATATTGTTGTGTTTTATGCAAACAAACAATTTTTTATGTGTTTTAAATTTTTGTATGTTTTTTTGTTGTTTTTAATTTTAAAAACTTCTTAAATATTTTTTTAAATTCTTATACAACAAACATTTTTTTTTTTCATTTATTTCAATTTAATTACATTTACGTACTTGGGTTTGTTTACTCTCTATATTTCTTTTTAATATTATGCCACGATATTATATACCTATATATACATATATACATTTAAGACCTTAACTTACACACATACAGGCATACAAACATACATACACCCAAAATATGATCAATAAAACTAAAACGATCGGTTGTTTAATGAAGAAAATACAAAAAAATCTCCTATGAAAAAATTCAAAATTTAATAGAAACTTCAAATATGAAATTTTCAACTAATAGACATTAAAATGCGACATTTTTATAAATTTATACGATTGTATATGTGTGTGTTAAAACCCACACAAAAAAGTATTCCACTGTATGACTTACCTACGCATCTTATCTGTTTGCGAATTTTACCCAAGCAATCTCAGTGTGATTCCTTTTGTACAATACCAAATAGATGGCAGAAAACTAAAGAACAAAAACAAAAACCAAAATAAAACAGCATTCAAGCAATTAAAATTATTTTGACGATAAATTGCAAAAGAAAAATAAATGAAGCAGAAATAAGACATAAAATTAGTGAACCACAAAACTGAAACAAAAAAACACAAAATTCATTCGGACACTTGCGAAAAAATCAAATTTAATATAAAGTAAAAGCAAAAATAAAAGATGAAGTGTTTTTGGTTTTCGTCTCTTTTTTATCTTTCCGAAAGCAAATTAAAGCGTACATACAAAAATACAAATGAAAATGTAAGAAAAGAGAACTTTTAAATTTTTACTATTAGCCTGTAACATTTGTAGATTTTTTATTCGCATTTCTATTTGACATACAAACATACATACATACATGCATGTAAATTATGAATATATATTTATATTTGTAATGGTACAACTTAACTGAATATATCAAATTAGTAAACAAAACAAAAATATTGAAAATTAACAAAAATAGTAGCTGTAAAAATAACTTAAAAGTAAATAACTACACACACATGCATACTTATTATACACAAACAAAGAAAAAAAAATATTCAATTTGTACTTATGAAGAATAATAACAAAAACAAAAGCATGTAGAAAAAATGCAAAAAATGCAAAAATATGTAAAGTATATTAAAAATGTTTTTATACTAATTATTTTTGTAATTGGCAAACAAATTTTTTACGTGATTTTTATACTAAAAATACAATTTATTTGAATTTAAAACGATAAAAACTAAATTCAACAACTGTAGACAACCTAAAATTTACACTTAATTCATGTAAAAGAAAAATAAAACAAACAAACTTCTAAAAGCAGTTAGAGCAAAGAACAAGCAAAGTGTAGAGAAAAACTTAAGAAATATTTGCGCGTAAATTATTTGGATAAACTTACTTAAATTTGGGAGTTATGAAAACAACAAATTCAGCTGAATTGGCAACAAAAGATTATTCAACCAAAATACAGTCAAAAAACAACAACAGTGCAGAAAACGCTAGCGCTACAAAGGCATTGAAAAAAAAACTATATGTATGTAGATTATAGATTGGCGTTAACCTTGGCGTTAAAATATACGAACAAGGCCAACGTCAAACAATTTCCAACAGATAACCGCATTTTGTCGAAAATGGCACACTGTATACAGAGTATAATGCTTCAATTTATTTATTTACTTTTCAGCTGTTAACTCCCTCCTACACCGTTTCGCAAGCCTGACAATTTTGATAATAGTGTGACTAGAGTAAGCAATAGGAATAGAAAAAAAAAGTTATAGCTTCCTCATTTGCCGCAAATTTGGCTTCGCCAGGCTGGCTTTGGAGCTTATTGAAGTAAATATGTAACAGAAAATTGTGCTGGACACGATAAATTTATAAGTGGCTATGAAAAACAACTGCATGACGACAAAGGGCTATATGAAAATAATTGTAGGTTATGAAAAGTGTTACTAAAAAAGGTAACGAAAAAAAAGGGATCCTTAAAAGTCATAAGAAAAACGAGTCCATAGGTTTTGGAAATTATTTTTGTATTACTTTTTATCAACTTTTAATTTGAACTTTCAACTATATTTTTTAGCTAATACAACAAAGCAATTATGAACAGTAGAAAAAAGGTTTAAGACTAAAAAATCTTTATTTTTAAAACATTCGACGGTTACTTCGTGATGACAGAAAACACTGCTAAACATCAATATGCGCGCTCTAGTAGGTTAGGTTAGCCTAGTTGGCCACAAGCCACGCATAGAGCTTTTGGTCCCTAGCGATACCAGATGGAAACCGACCTCTATGAATACATCAAGTAGACATCATCAGCGCTTTTGGCGAATCTAAGCAGCGCTAGGCGATTCGCTTTTGGGACGTCGTCCAGACTCTCAAACAATGGGACTCCCAGGCATTTTAAACGCGTTTTTAATAATGCCGGACAAACGTACAGAAGGTGTTCTAAAATTTCCTCAACATCCTCTCTGCATTTCCTGCATTTGTCCGCGGGAGCAATTCCTATCTTGTACGCATGTGCAGCCAATAGATTATGACCTATCTATGGTAGTTCTGCAGTCCTTTCGCGAGAGCGTAAGTACGAATTGAGTCAGTTTTTTGTCGTTAGTTCTACACATAACTTTTGCTGCTTTACATGTGGTGAGATTAGTCCATCTATCTTTCACTCGCCTTTTCATGTAGTCGTCCATTTCGTTGTATTTAGCGGTTTTTGTGTGCCGTTCTCTTGTTCAAATGGTAGTCTAAGAGCACTTTTTGCTCTCTCATCTACTATTTCGCTGGATATGCAGCCTACTGTTTGCGGCTAGCCTTTCTATGGCCTCCCTACTCCGTCGAACATTTTTGCACTTAATACAATATGAGCTTATTGCTTTTATTGCTGCTTGACTGTCCACGTATATATTAATTGTTGAGTTCTTTCTTGTTCTAACGTAGGCTAGCTCCGCGGCTTTCCCTACAGCAAACACTTCCAGTTGGAAAATACTGCTGTGGTCTGGCAGCTTGATAGGCAGTCTTATCCCTAGTTTTGAGCAGTAAATACCCGCTCCCACTCCATCTGAAGTTTTAGAGCCGTCTGTATAGATGTGAGAAGTTCTATGGCCAGGCTTCATGCCTTTGTGCCATCCCTCCTCTTGAATTGTAGTGCGAAACCTTCTCTCCCAACTAAAGTACGGAGTCATGTAGTCTGTGCAACCTGAGCTCCACTTTCCTATTGAGCTGTGACCGAAGGTTCTGCAGGTGAATACTCCAGCAGCCACCAACCTCCTCGCGGATTTCGCTGCCAGGTTTTCCGTCATAAGGTCAATAGGTGGCATGCTGAGAATCATTTCCAGTGCCACCGTTGGAGTGATTTTCATCGCTCCTGTTATGCCCAGAGCAGCAAGTCGTTGAATCCTTTCTAGTGGCATTAAGTATGTATAGTAACTTAGTCAAAAGTCATTTCAAACATGGCAGTAGATAAAAATAAAAATCGACTCCCCTGAGTTAGTGTGGAAAGTGTATTACCACCTAAATTGACAGGTGAGCCTCAAAAATCATGATATTTCTTCATTATTTCCACAAAACCCACACAGAGAACGCAATTTACATGCGCTCCTCCCATTGAACCCTCTCAGGATATCAACGCTCTCTGCAGTTGCCTTAGGTTGCAGAGGCATCAACAGAATAATGAATAACAGAGTTTATTAAAAGAAATCTAAACCGAGAGCCTCTAAAACAACAATAGCGAGAGTATGTTCATTAACAGCACATTCTTCATTAGCACTCTCTGATAGAACAGTTCTGCTTCTGTTTGCGGAGTCATTAACAGAATAATGAATAATATAGTTTATTAACATTCTCTGCAAATACTTTGAAACCAGAGAGTCTTTGAAACAACAAAAGCAGACAATGTTCAGCGAGAACAGATTTCGCTGTTATTATTAACATTCCATACTGATAGAATAGTGGCTTCTGCTTGCAGAGCTATTAGCATAGCAATAAACTGTTCTCTTCTCGTACTCTTTTTGGAAATTCCATTTCTACCACTTTTTCTAAAACATAATTTTAACATTTGCAATATACCGTCTGTTTAAAAAAAAAGAAGAAATAATATTTAAAGAAGTGGAAAAAGAGGTCGAAAGCAATTTCGCCACAAGGAATGATATAACAAATAACGATACTACGAAATGAGACACTGGCTGTCAGTTCAAAAAAGTGCTAGTTTGAAGCAAAGTGCATCTAGCACACTAACAGGGTTGCGAGAGAAAGCATATCGCACCCTAAATACAAAAGGGTCACAACTCAAAATTTTCCAAAACTGAGTTTTTTGCATAAATTAATTCAGAGTACACATTTCTAACTGCTGCAAATATTTTGTTCACATAACTATCTTCTTTAACTGGAAAAATACAGTTATGTCTATTTTTATGTCAAGTGTGTTGCTTTCGCACGATCAACTAAAGAGAATTATTTTTAGTTGCGTTAATGGGCTCAAGAACAGCTGATTACTTTTATTACACATAAAGAGTTTTATTTTGAGTTCTGCCTCTATAACTGTAAAAAGTGATAAATTTCGTGGTATATTATTTTGCATTGTGCCTCTTTAGTTGTAAAAAGTGAGTTCAATTAGGTTAGGAAACTTATAAAATTAAAACATTTTATCAGTTAAAAAGGCACAACTTAAGATAATATCACTAGTTAATCGAAAAAATTTCAGTTAAAGAGTCATAAATCAAAATTTTGTTTTATTTTCGCAAACATAATATAAAATTTAAAAAAATATAGTAGAACCTTCTTCAATGTTGTATATTTTCATGATGGAACAATATTTTCTTTAAATATTACAATAATTTTTACATAAAACGTTTTTCGTCTCTCCTGAAAATCTTAGTATTTTGAGTTGTGACCCTTTTGTATTTAGGGTGCGATATGCATTTTGTACTCTGCACGGTCAAGCAAGCAAATAGAAGCTCAGCTGCTGGACAGCATGCACAATCTAACCTCCAATCAGCAAGAAAATAGCTAGCGATATGATTCAGTTAGAGCACTCGTTGCTTCGTCAGGCGACTGGAATTGCCACCGGCCGCTGCCTACACTGGGCGCATGCCCTAAAATGGGCTTGGCAGCAAGTGACTCTTAGTGCAGCTGCCGTTACGACGCGAAAGTCGAAAGCATCGAAAACTATAACTGTCAATGCCCTGCTTTGGGGAGAGCACTCAGGCTTTCATTGCTTCATAATTTCTTTGGTTGTCTGGTGAATTAGGGTTGAGCAAGGCATCCAAGAACTTTTGAGGTTTATTAAACTTCGTCGAACTAAACCAGTCAGTCTTAAGGACAGTAACACATCGCAAAATTGCGCAGATTGGCGTGAAAAAATGAGTGTTACTCTACCGTGACGTGAATGTAGATGAGATATGTAGGTGAGATAACTACGAAGAAGATGTCAAAATCGTGAAGATTTGCAAGATTTCCAAAAGTTAGTATGGTTTAACACGCATCAGTTCTTGGAAAAAATGTCAATTTGAATCCAGATCGAAAAATTTAAGCAATAAAGAACGGAAAAAGTAAGAAAAGTCTGTATATTTATTGAATACAAGTCAAAAATTCACTGAAAAGATATAAAAAAAAATATTTATTATTCTTAACATTTTTCGCATAAAAAGCAGCGTTGTTGTGGTTAAATTGACATCAGCGACTGATTTGTGTTAATACAGCAACAACAAAAAACTAAGAATGCAAGCCTCATCAACAAGGTAGTAGCAGCAGAGCAGGTGATTCGAACTTTTTTTTTATAATTTTGCCTGTTCTCTAAATTGGCTCACTTTATTTACCTTTTAGGTTAGGTTGGGTTAGCCAAGTTACTTGTCTAAGACTAAACACTCGGCGGCCCTAAGGCCCATTGTGACGCCTGCATTTGATTTTCATCCTCTAACTAAGTTGCTGAAACTCCTCAGGCATTTTTAAGAAAGTAACCTGTCCCTTCATTGAGACATTTTCCAAATTTCCCAGGTCTTCAAAGAAATAATCGCCACGGCTTCTTAGAAGTGCAGGACATTCACAGAGGACACAGTCGGTGTTGTACCAACTCAATTTCTTCTTCATCTCCACAACGCCTGCAGAGATTAGGTTAGGTTCGGTTGGTATGGTTACCCAGGGAATGGGCACACTTGGGCGAAGAAAGATTCATCCTTTGTGATACCATTATGAAGGGGTGAGGTGAGAGAGAAAGGCCGATGGGATGCAGGGAGAGGGCGGGGAGAGGTGGTGCTGGGATGGTTAGGAGCGTGCGGATTACGAACGATGACTATGTTTGCGTCGACCCCTTTATGCTGCTGATGAAATTCATCAGATTTTTAATGTCAGCGCCAGCCATATCAGCAGGCGTGGCAAAGAAGTAGGAGCCAAGATGCCTAGATCTTAGCCCCGCCAGAGCAGGGCAGCTAAGGAGAAGGTGCTGAGATGATTCCACCTCATCCTCCATACATCCAGCGCAAAAAGGACTCGAGGTGATTCCAAGTCTCACAGCATGTATTCCTCGCGCATTGTGTCTTGTGAGAGAACCCACGATATGAGAGAACTGATATTTTGTCAGCCTCAGAAGCTCGCCCGAGGACCTCCGGTCCACACGTGGCCAGAAGGATTTCGCGACTTTACACGTTTGTGTACTTACCCAGCGCTCGCTGAGTTGGTGCGATGCCCATCTTTCCAGGAGCAGACCGCAGGTAGTCAGGGGGATCCCAATTCTCTCCCTTCGCGGGGAAATCACCTCACATGTCCCTTGTCTGGCCAGCTCATCCGCCTCACAGTCTCCAGCAATGTCGCTGTGACCAGCAACCCAGATGAGGCTGATGTCAAAGAATTCGGACGCAGTCGAAAGCGAGGTCGAGCATTCCTTGACCAATCCCGAATGCACCGTCATAGACCCGAGGGCTCTAATTGCCGCTTGGCTGTTGTAGTAAATATTTACTTTCTTGACCGTTAGTACGCATTTGAGCAGCCAATCAGCTGCCTTCTTGATTGCGACTACCTCTGCCTGGAACACACTGCAGTGGTCCGGTAGCCTGAATTTGAGTCTGATGGGGAGCTCCTCGCAAAATACTCCTCCGCCAACTTTTCCTTCCAACTTCGATCCATCCGTTAACAAGTTCACCAGGCCCTGCCCCCAAGTGTAGCCCTCCGTCCACTCTTCCCTTGACGGAATATAAGTGGAGAAGGTTCCGGTTGGACTAAACGAGGGTATACACTGATCCGTTGACAGAGGGATGAACTCGAAGTTTCTGAGGATGCTTGAGTGCCCTTAAGTGCGGTTGAGCTTATAGCTCCAGCCCCTCAGTCTGATTGCGGTACCACATTTAACATTGCGTTGAGCGCCAGAGTAGGAGTCGTTCGAAGTGCCCCACTGATTCCAATTAATGCCGACCTCTGAACTCTCTCCAGCTTTTTCACCAATGTCGTCTTCTCTAGTGAGTTCCACCAGACTATGACTCCATATAACAAGAGAGGCTGCAGAGGTCATGTGGGTACACCCATTCTTCTGGCTAGGGTGCCAATAGCATAGTGAACCGTTATAAAATAACTTTTGCCTATTTACCTTTACTTTGAAATTTTCGAGTAGGTTAATTGTCATAGAGCGTTGACAAAAAAATTCAAATTTTTTTATTCTTTCCAAAAAGCTAAAGAGCGAGTCATTTTAATATACTTTACCAACAACAAAATGCACGCCACTGATAAATTTGACATTTCGAATTTAACACTCTAGAGAATTAAAGTATGTAATAACAAAATACATAGTATTGTTGTTTTTGCTCTATTGCTGCTAACTTGTAGTTGTGCCTTGGAAGAGTATGGAAATATAATATGTAGCTGTTTGTAATCACACAAACTTAACAACAGCATTTACATTTACGTGAGCGCAATAGCGGATTCTGTCACATTCACGAAGAGACGAGTAGCCGAGTAGCGATCTGCGAAATTCACAACCTTCTGTATGCTTTCAAACGTGTTCACAACGGTGCTTAATGTGACTTTGTTGTTGCTGTTATTGAAAGCAGCACAAACATATTCCCCTTACATATTACGGGGAATGCTGCTGCAGTGGCAGTCCTTGAGCGGATATAAATTTGTGCCGTTTCGGTTACCTAAATGAGACTCTTAAAATGAACTGTTTACCTACCTTAATTAGCCTCTCTTTTTTTTCTTTTTTCGTTGATGAAAATAAATGAAATTTGCTCAGTTAGCTTTTTTGGGAAATATAAAGCGACATGTAATGCCTTCAATATTTAAAAAGCGTAACTTCTAGTTTTTGTCTGTAAACCCACTAATTAAATTTACTGTTACCAATTACCCAACTATTATGATACACACACACACACTCCTTAAAGGCTATAAATATTACGAGTAAAGAAAATTGCGAAAATACAATTATAAGTAATGATAACAAGTAAAACTCTCAGATTACTCCCACCAAATAAATTTTGCATATAAAAAAACAACTAAAACTAAAACTAAAACAAAAACAAATACTTCAAACTGCAAATGAGTGCAGTACTTCAAAAATATTGCAGATCTCTGTGTGAAAAATACAGGATGACCCAAAATATTAAAACCAAAAAGTTTGTAATATACCTAAGCAAATAATAAAGACGCTATAAAAATTAAGTGAAAACTTAGAAAGTGAGACTTACAACACAGCAAGAAAACAGCTTATTTTCGAAATTGTACATTGACACAGTATTCTTCATACCAAATGTAGTTACATTCAGCAGCATTTCAACTGAAAAATTAAATTGGTAAAATAAATTAATTAAACAGTTGGCGAGTTGTAGGAACTTCATGTATGCCTTATTTAATTTTTTATACTTAAATGAGTTAAAACTACATCTATACATACATATGTATGTATATGTACGTATTTTACATAAATTTGCTTTTTCAACTATTAGTTGCTCGAAAAAAAATTAAGAAATTAACAACCGTAGCAGTGGCAAAAACAGTAGCTGGAATCCAACAAGAAAATAAAAATAAAATATTAAACTTAAATTTATTGTAAGAAATAAAATGATTAAATCTTACAGGCGCTACAATATGTACATGACTAATTAATGGAAAACCAATTAAGGAAGTATTAAACTTAATTATCAGCAAAAAAAACGAAGAAAGTAATAAGACCAAAATATATTTGAAATAAACTAATCATTCAGTCAGCCATCATCGAAATTCGCCGAAAAAACAAAACGAAGATGTGCGAAAAAATTCACCCATACTCGTGCTTACAAACCAACATTTACACATACATAGGTACATATATGTGTATGTGCATGAATGTACATGTTTGTGCAACATTCGATTTCCATAGTGAGGGAAATTAATCATTCAAATCAAAATCATGATCACACATTCCTAAATAATTTTCAGAATTTGTAAAAACGCATTGTATGAACCTTTGAAAATGCACCAAAAACAAAATTCTTCAAAATTTAGTAACATGTCCACCCGTTCAACTTACAGTCATAATTACCTAAAGCGACAACTAAACAGTGTACAGTGTTTGCCAACAGCATAAGACCGTACAAGTAATTACTAACGGAATTACAGACATATTTAGGCAGCCTTTTCAATTTAGTTGTATATTTTAACTGTTCATTATACATAGGTAACTCCAAACTAGATTAGCGAATATTTCATATGCATTCTTTTTTCTGTACTACACTCGCACATTTTATAATGTATTTTTTATACGAGATTTTCATAAACATAATTTTTCTGTGAAGCAGAAAAAAAACTAAAACTAAAACGGGTTTTCAACTATAGAAGTTTGTTTAGATATACAGCCAAGAAAGGAAAAGAAAGAAAGGAAAAGAAAGAAAGAAAGAAAAAGAAGAAAATGAAAGCAAAAGAAAGCATAGCAACAACACCAGCTGCTTTTTGGCAGGAATACGCTTTTTGCAGTCAAATTTTCGACAATCTGACAATGTAAATGTAAAAATTAAGTGTTGAAAAAAATATCAACAGCAACACCAACAAACAACGGCTCTTATTTATGCATCCTTCTATAGAATGAAAGCTGTTGAAAAGTTTGATCAATTTGGCAAAAAATTTAACCAAAATAGACCACAGTAAATATATCTGCATACATACATACATACATACACGTAAATATAAGAATGTGAAAAACATAAGAAACATGAAACATTGAATGCAACACTTAAGAATTTCATAAATGTAATTGTATTCAGATTTCTCAGCATAAAATAAAAAAAGTAAATAAATAAAAACTATATATTATATATGAGCATATAAATACATATATATAAATACATACATATGTATGATCTGATCCATATAAGTAACAAGTAATAAAAATAAAGGATTGAGTTATTTAATTACATACAAAATGCATTTTCATTGATCACAAGATTGATGTGGATTGACTGCGGGTAGCGCGAAATTTCTTATAACAAACTGTACAGGTAACTGCTAACGATATATACATATGTGTACATGGTATATGTGTGCACAATGAAACCACTCCTAACGGGCACCTCTAAGATAATGGAAACGTGCAAGAAAACGCGCCGACAGAAAAGCACCGGGGCCGGATGGCATACCAAATGTAGCCCTTAACCCTCGAGAACACGCGCTATGAGCATTTTGCTCAAGCAATTTTTCATTTCGCGAAATTTTTATGTTCTATGTAATTCTGGCACTAATTGTGGTGAGTACCTTCGCTAGTAGTTGTGCTTCGTACTTTGACGAGCATTTCTTTCGATTAGTGCACGATCGGACGTGTAGGCAGGCGGTTGATTTTTAAGAGCGGCATTTTGCTCATTGCGCGAGAAACAATGTAAGTATTTCTTGATTTATCTTTTTTGTTGAAAACCTCGGGTTGTGAAAAGGGTTGCTGCCCCAATTTTGAATAGCGGCAGAAACATTACCATGGATAATTATTTTACTTCCATACCTTTAGCAGATGAACTATACAAACAATATAGAAACGACCATTGTGGGTACAATAAGAAAAAATAAAAAGGAAATTCCCCCTCAATTTATTTCAGCAAAAGGAAGGCCGCAACCACATACAATGAGTGCATTTGCCGAAAACAAGGTTCTTGTCTCTTACGTTCCAGTGAAAAAAACGAAAAAAGTTGTACTTATGCTATCATCACTTCCTGCCGATGGCCAAGCTAATGATGAAACATCTGAGAACAAACCCGAAGTAATAACCTTTTACAACCAGACGAAAGGGGGTGTAGACACTGTTGATCAAATGAAAGGCACTTATTCAGTTTCCAGGATAACCTGCAGGTGGCCAATGCGCCTCTTTTTCACGCTTATTGACATTACTGGCATAAACGCACAAATTATTTACAAATCAAATACAGGCAATTTAACCCAGAGGAGGACGTTTCTAAATGAAATTGCCCTGGAGCTAATAAAGCCACATACTTCTAATCGGCAGGCCATAAAAACTTTACCTCGTGATTTAAGAAATACTATGGATCGCATTGTACCAGCAAAAGAACCTGAAAGCCAACACCTACAACCTGGCTTTTGCGAGCTTTGCCCCAGGAGTAAAAACAGACGTTCGAAAAAAGGCTGCACTTTATGTGGAAAATTACTTTGCACGGAACACGTTAAGTATATGTGCCCATCTTGCTTCGAAAGCAACGTAAATGTCAATCTTACCGAAGACTGATTTTTATTTATTTATTTTGTTACAAGGAGTTTTTTTTGTTAATATACTAAAATATGAATGTAAAATTTTTGGTTATGTCTTGATTGAATGAATTTATATAATTTTACAGTGTGAATATCTTAAAAAAACACATAATTGCAAAACAATGGCTTGGTATTATAACCATGTTAAAAATGAAATGTTTAAAAATCGTAATCCATTAAAAAGTTACATTCATACATGAAGTGAGCAAAATGCTCATGCGCGAGAATCCGTGCTATCTTACGAGGCGCGTGTTCTCGAGGGTTAAGGCGGCTATCCGCTTGCGTCCCGAAATATTTGGGGGGGAAGCATTGAGTACCATGCAGTTTGGCTTCCGGAGAAACCGTTCGACGATTGATGCAGTTACTACGGTTGTCCAAACGGCTATTAAGGCAATAGAAGGAAAGCGGTGGCATTGGGGCACCAAGGAATACTGTGCTGTAACCACATTGGATATCAAAAACGCCTTTAATTCGGCAAGCTGGTCGCACATCTTGAATAGCCTGTATGGAATTGACATTTCGCCGTATCTTCTCAGGATATTAAGGAGTTACTTCTCTGATAGCGAACTGGTATATGAGAGCAGTGCTGGAACAAAAACGGGTACAAAGTTCTAGGTCCTGTAGTCTGGAATATCATGTACGACAAAGTCCTTCGCTTACCGGTATCCAGAGAGGTAAGAATAATAGGCTTTGCGGATGATATAGCGATAGTGACGGTGGCTAAGCACATACAGGAAGTGGAACAGATTACAAATAGAGCGATAAAACAAGTGAAAGATTGGCTCGAACAGGCGGGACACAAATTGGCAGAGCAAAAAACGGAGACGGTTCTGATAACAAGTCGGAAAAAAGTCGAGCATATAAGAATCAGAGTGGGAGAACAAATTGTTCGCTCACAACCTGAAATACCTAGGAGTTATGATAGATTGTAGGTTAAATTTCAAGGCCCATATTGACTTCGCGGTAGAGAAAACCGCTAGCATACAAGCGGCACTCTCAGGAATCTTACATAACATAGGTGGTCCTAAGTCAACTAAAAGGAAATTGCTTGCAAATGTAACCACTTCAGTTCTCCTGTATGCAGCCCCAGTTTGGCCAAATGCGGCGAAACTGAAGGATAACATAAGGAAGCTATTGTCTGTATATAAGCTAAGTGCCCTAAGGGCATGTTGGGGCTACAAAACAATGTCGGATGACGCGGCGTTTGCCATAGCTGGTGTGATACCAGCGGATATTCTCGCGAGTAAAATGAAGCGAGTCTATGACAGATGTGCAGCGGATGCCGAAATAAATAAAAAAAACGGTGAGAGAAGAAGAGTGGTTTGTGTCACTAACAAGGTGGCAAGACCGATGGAATACCTCCAGTAATGGACCTATAAACTGATTCCCGATTTGCGACCATGTCTAAATCGGAGTTTTGGAGATACAACCTACCATGTGACACAGTTCCTTTCTGGACATGGAGGTTTTAGGAAATATCTGCATTGGTTCGGGCATGATGACAGCCCCTACTGCCCTGTGTGCATCAATGTAGAAGAAGACGTGGAACATGCCAGTTTTCACTGTCCACGCTTTATAACAGGAAGAATAATTCCAAATGCAACTGACGTAGTCGAGTTCATGTTGCAATCGGAAGAAAAGTGGGAGGAGGTAGCTGCATACGCTACTAGAATTCAAAAAGAACTCAGATAAATTAAGCAAATGAGACGCATTAGCCGATAGACATTGACGAAACTATATAGCTAACCAGCCTAGGGAAGCAATATGTTGAAGCAGTTCCGCAGGGAGAGTGGTGGAGGAGACGGAGTTCAAGGGATTAGTACGTAGGTGTACTGTTTTGCAAGTCCAGACAGTATGAAAATTACTGACTGTGCGTGGTCCCGAATGAGGTGTACCCTTAGCAAGCAGTATGAATCGTTGGTTCGTATCTCGGTGAAAACACCAAAATTAAGAAAAACATTTTTCTAATAGCGGTCGCCCCTCGGCAGGCAATGACAAACCTCCGATGCCATGAAAAAGCTCCTCATAAAAATATCTGCCGTTCGGAGTCGGCTTGAAACTGTAGGTCCCTCCAATTGTGGAACAACATCAAGACGCACACCACAAATAGGAGGAGGAGCTCGGCCAAACACCCATAAAGGGTGTACGCGCCAATTATATATACATACATATATTAATACCAATAAATCCGACGCCGGAATGGATAGCACTTTATAGTACGCGCAAGCACTAGCCAAGCAACGGAAATAAGCGCCAAAAAGTAGGCACCAAAACAAAAACGCCAAAACAATTGATAACAAAAACGCCACAAACAGTAGGTACCAAGGAAATATAACGCCAAAAAGTAGGCACCAAAAATATATTTTCTACAAGTTTGCACCAACAAGCGCCAAAATGTAGGCAGTGTTTTTCTCACTAGAAATTAGCAACCACAAGGAAAAACTCAGGAAAAATAGCCTAAAGTGTATCTAAGATATATATAAGGTAAAGCTCTCGCTCTCCTTTTTTCCTACTTTATCGCTTTTTTCTCTTCCGCGGAACGAAAATGCCCAAAACGTTGCATAGCCTTCAAATTTTACTCTCCATTCTCGCTCGCCCATCGACGCCTAAGAAGTTGCACTTCAAAAACTGTTGTAGTTTTTTTCGGAATTCATATTTCTTCATAGGTTTAAAAAAAATTAAGTCATTTTAATTTTTATATCATAAAAAAATTGCTTTATAACATAAAAAAAAATCACAAAACAAATAAAAATCGGTCCTTCTCTGAATGTCTCCTCATCCAAACAAGTGTGTGGATAGATACATATGTATGTATGTATGTATGGTTACATATTTGTATGTAAGTACTGCGCGCCTTTCTTCGTTACATCCCAAACGAAAAGTAAGGAATTCTAAACGCAGCTTGCAATGCCCGCATAGTAAAAGCATTTTGAAAATTGTTTCCCTTTGTCTACGCAAAAGGGGTGGAGTAAATATGATACGAAATTAATTTTGCCAAACTTTAAACTTGAATTCTTTAAAACTTTCTTTATTCATGTACAAACACATGATTTTTTAATGCATGTATTACCATATCCGCTTGCCAGACCACGAAGTATTTAAATTATTGTCTGCCAGGATATGTTTATATAAATTCTTCTGAGCAGCAAAGGGTTAAATTTTATTCTCTTATGTTCCCCTATTCTATCATACAGAGTTGTATTTAATATTAACTATGTTAAATTACTGGCAGCATTCATAATCGATGTTGCCAGATTTAAAAACTGTATTCTTATTCTAATAAATATTCACTTCATATACTAAAAAATAATTGCAAAGGAAATGAATGAGCAAACTGTTGCATGCTGTGTATACAAAAGTTCTAATGTTCTAATCGTTACGTAAGAAAATAATACCGGGAAATAACTAAAAAAGTCAAACAATACATACCACTGCCAATTCATGGCGTTCTGCTCAAAATGTGAACTCTGATATTTATAAATCCTGGTGAGTAAGGCTGCTCTATCCATACAGTCGTTTGCTACTATGCTCTGCCTTATCTTCTTCTTCTTCTTCTTGATTGACACGATAACCGCTTAAACGAATTTGGCCGAGTTTAACAAAGTGCGCCAGTTGTTTCTTTCTCGTGCTAACTGGCGCCAATTGGACACACCAGGTGAAGCCAATTACTTTTTCAACGCAGACGAGGCTTTGCTCTTCCTCTGCTACCACCAGCCGATACCGCATCGAAAACTTTCAGGTCCAGAACATTTGTATTTATTCGGACGACATAACATAGCCAAAGTAGCTGATGGATCTTTATTCGCTGCACTTTGTCTATGTTGCCTACAGCTGATACAACTCAGTCTTCCATTGCCTTGTGACCAACGTGCAAAGGTCTAAAATCTTCCGCAGTATCTTCCTCTCAAAACTTTTTCCTTTATATCAACAGCTCTGGCTGGCTGCAGATATCAGCTCGTCGGTGGTCTCATAATGGTATCAAAACGACGCTTTAGTGCTATTTGAGGTGTGCCAGACTGGCGCTTCAACCATCTCACCTACCTACCATCTTTCTCTCAAACACTCGACACTTTTTCTTTTTGCAATTTTGTGGTTTGAATGCCAGCTAATTACATTGCACTTACTTTCCGGCTTCCATGAATTCCACGAGTTCTACGGATTTCAAGCGGAATTGTTATATTCGGTATTCGAAAAGTTTTATAAAAGCTAAGTGCATACAAACTATTCCCGTAAAACAGGTTATAAATACCCTTAATGTTTTATAACTTTCACAATTGTTTTACATAAAACAGATATTAATAGTAGTGCAATTTCGGAACACTGTCGTTTTGACGTGATAACGTCTTATAATTCGATTTAACAGGCTGCACGCACGAAAAAATGTGTCGTTACCTTATTCATTAGTGTTACCTTACTCATTGCCGTTACCTTGCTCATTTGCCGTTACCTTGCTCATTGCCGTTGCCTTGAATGAACTGCAAGCGAAAGCGCGGAACGAACGACAAAGCAAACAAAGCAAACGAA
The DNA here is from genome assembly GCF_027943255.1 of Anastrepha obliqua. Classification (NCBI taxonomy): domain Eukaryota; kingdom Metazoa; phylum Arthropoda; class Insecta; order Diptera; family Tephritidae; genus Anastrepha; species Anastrepha obliqua. The sequence continues at coordinate 27,364,154 of NC_072893.1, forward strand.
CGGCAACGTTCGACATCTTGCTCTCTCCTACTTAAGTGAGCGTATATATGTATGTATATGCGCATATGTACATATATAAATTCACGTATTTATATTTGCATATGCCTTCTTATTGATTATTATTAATTTGATTTACTTGAAGAATTTAAAATAAAACCAAGTTTGTTAATAATACCTGTTGTTTTAATGTTATTATTATTTTTTGACGTGATAACGTCTTATAATTCTATATAGCCAGCTGCACGCACCAAAAAATGCGTCGTTATCTTGCTCATGCGTCGTTACCTTGCTTGAACAGCATGTTATGTTATGTTATGATATGTTATGTTATGTTATGTTATGTTATGTTATGTTATGTTATGTTATGTTATGTTATGTTATGTTATGTTATGTTATGTTATGTTATGTTATGTTATGTTATGTTATGTTATGTTATGTTATGTTATGTTATGTTATGTTATGTTATGTTATGTTATGTTATGTTATGTTATGTTATGTTATGTTAATGTTGACTCATTCTCTATATTCATACAAAATATCTAACAAACAAATAAAATTAAAATTTTCTTTTGAAAAATGCAACCATTCAATCAGTATTTTCTTATGACGTTATCACGTTAAACTATCGTCAGTAAACCGACTTTACAGACAACCTCTTTTTTTTCAAAATAGTTTCATATTGGCGAAACTTCGCGATTGGTTTTAGATTTAAAAATTAATTCACAAAATTAAAATCTTGGATTATGTGAAATAATTTCTTGTTTTAATATTAGACTTGGCAATTTCCGCTAATCATTTCTACCTATACCATTATTTACATTCAAATATTAATTAAATTTTATTTTATTTTATTTTTTAAGCCGTTCGCAGTTTGTTTCCATTTAAGTAACAAAATACTATTTAGCTACCATTTTTACCAAAAAGGATTTAATTTTTTCCTTTTTATGCACACTCTTGTATACAACCTTTTGTAAGGGAGTGTCAAAATTCGAATGTCACTAGTGAGCACACCTTTAATAATTGAATCACATGGGGCGATATGGTAACCAACCCGACATTCCCAATGTAAACTCCTTCTTATTGAGCTCATGAAACTATACATATCGCATAAGGTTAAGTTGAAATAGTTAATTTTTCTAAATGGAAATTTTAATGGTAATGTTTAACGAAGTCAAACTAAATATGAGTTCAAAGATTACATACTATGGTCATATTCTTTAAATTAATTTCAACTCGACTTATTTTTTCTTGAATTGCATACGTAATAAATTATCAAAATTTAAAACTATCTGGTATTGTGATGTTGCCATATTCGTCGCTTTTTGTAATATAAAGCAGCAACCCCGTTGGCGTCGTTCGCGCGTGTTCGGTGTTTTAACGTCGTTGTGCGGTCGGCATTTTTCACTACTTCATTAAGATCGAAAGAGGAAGGAGGAAACGACGAAAATTTGCACTTATTAATTTAGCGGAGTGCGGCATCGGTGATTTTGAAATTTTATCTATATTTAACTATAACTAAGTAAAAAAGCAACCAGCAAATATGTCCGACGAAAAGAAGGTAAGTTAGTGCAAATGTTTAAGTAAAGAAAATGAGAAAAATAAACAAAGTTCTGGCTAAAATAGAAGAAACTAAAGTGCAACCTACCGAAAGTGTGCGAACTATGTAGCAAAGTAGAAAAAAAAGTGTATGACGCCGACAACATGGCGCGGTAGCTGAGTATTTTACCGCTTATGCTTGTAAATTGTTGTATTGTAATTGAAGTAAGCAAAATCGAGTAAGTGAGCTTTACTATATTGACCGCCGACTGTCCTTTCTTGCGTTAATCGCGCAAAACTGATGTGCCTTAAGTAGACTAAAGCTCAACATAACCTTAAACTCGTATTTCCTTAACGCTAGAGTAGCGACACCCAAGTTTTTCCACCGTTTACAATTCCGTCAGCAGGCACGGGGTAAAATATAGTGGCACCGCTTAATTTATCATAATGGTTTGGGGAGTATTATATTCCAGACGGATTTCACAAAGATAAAATATGAGGCATTTTGTCTAACCGCACAGTGGAGCAATTCTGCGCACATTTTTGTTTTTGGTAGAACAAACGGTAGAAATCTAATAAATCAGTCAAAATTCTGTTGTTTTTTGTAGCTCGAACGTATAGATGTGAAACTACATAACTAAATTATTTATTTATTTTATTTCCAGGGAGAAACAGAGCACATCAATCTGAAAGTTTTGGGTCAAGACAATGCTGTTGTCCAGTTCAAAATTAAAAAACATACACCCTTAAGAAAGCTTATGAATGCTTATTGCGACAGAGCGGTAAGTCTTGTATACATTCGATCCGCCTACGAAGTATTTATTAATCTCTTTGTTTTTTGTTTGGGTATAGGGGCTATCCATGCAAGTAGTACGGTTTCGTTTTGATGGTCAACCAATAAATGAAAATGACACACCAACATCATTGGAGATGGAAGAAGGTGATACTATCGAAGTGTACCAACAGCAGACGGGAGGCCGAAATTAATTTTGAAATTAACCACGCAAATCTATAATAAATTCACTTAAACATGAAAAAAATCAATTTAATATACAAAATACAGAAGAAATGTTAAAATAAGTATCATCCAAAAAAATGCTGAAGAAATACTAAATGAGCAGCAAGCCCCTCATTTGTGAAGAGAAAGAATGCTGCTAAAAAAAAAAAAAAAACAAATTAAATCTGCGCAAATCTTTACCAAGTTTCAGATTGTTTAAAAAAGGGGGTTTGTTGATCATGTGCGAGACGATACGAAATGCCGCTCAAGAGTGCTTGCAACAAAATGGAACCAGGATATAAATTTTACATTTTCTAATAATTTAACTTTACACTATTTTATAAGCAGTTTGTATCGAATTAATTTTAATTTATGAATGGAAACTAAAGAACGCATTTATTATTAGCCAGACCAAACTTTTTTCATTGTTCACTAAAACAAAAAAAAAAACATTACAGAATGAGTTGAGTTGCATTAGGCACGAGCGATGTGGAGTTTCACAGTCTTTGACCACAAACCATGTTGTGCTTTCAATGCGAATTCGTTGTGCGCAGACGGGCAAACGGCAGGTTTAATTTACATAAGTAAATTTTTTAGATCTTATAACTGTGTATTAAACAAATTAAAAAAAGCTGAAGAAATATACGAGTATGGAAAACAAAACAACCATTTGTCTTGCTATTCAAATTTCGATACAGTTAGCATGGAATATGGAATGGAAAAATGTATGAAATAAGTTGTACATTTGTGTCTGGCTGGCGTTGATATTTTGTAAATTTGATTTTAGTCGATTTGTCCCACAGTGCAGTAGTGACTCACTGCACTGTGCATCGCTTGTACAGTTGCTACAAAACATGCGTCCTCGAATATTCGAGAAAAGCTGACATTGAAAGCGACATCTATCGAACGCGCGAATTAAAAAAGTTTTTTAACCTAACTTTTTTAGTGGTCCCACTGAAATTTCGGACCGTTTAAATGAATAATTTGATTAGGCTTTCAAAATTAACTTACTATAATCTACTTTAAATTAACAGCTACATGTCCAAATTTCCCTTCAAATATATTTTGTTATAAAAAAAATCCCATACACACTGGATATTAAACGAATTAACTTTTCAGTTCTTATCATTCGAAAAAAAATAAATACTTTTTTTTTGATTTTTTTACCTTTCTTTCAATTAATCTCATTATCCTTTATTAAGTCTTTCTTCCTCAATCCAACATGCATGAATTTATTGTGCAGACCCTGCGCACATACAAACACATATACACATGTGTATACATATATTTACAGAGACATGTGTCTACTTACAAAAATATTTCGTATATTATTAATGTCAAACGATTCTACTATATACGATATAATCATCACTTCCTAACCATTCCCAGTTCCCAAACATTTCTTAAATTTTTCATCCGATGCGCTGCTTACTTTTCCCTGCGCATCAATGATGGCTGCTGTGATGGATTTCCGAATAGAATATTTGTATTATGAAGACGAATTTGACGTCTGGGAACAATTGGCAATGTGCATAGGATTCGAGCTTTTTCAGGTGCAATCAAAATCAATGGACTTTACCAACTTATTTCTTAGATTCCATCTTACTTTTGGCTTCATGCTTTGCCCGCTCTTTGACTTCGCTCACTTTTTTCAAATGCCTTTTGCCGGTCAAATGTTGTTGTAACGCCGCAATATGACACATGGATATGTTACAGCATTCGCAATAATAAGATCCACTTGGCGTCCGATACATAGATAAGTCAGTGCTCGGGTTGCTTTGCTTCAGACTTTCTAATATTGTATCTTCGGTGTTAGTTGTTGCCGGCACATTGGGTAAAGGTATTGTCTGTGTAACAAAATGTTCCAAGCTCAAAGCTTTCATCTTTTTTTTGTGTTTTACTCCTTGCAAATGCATTGTCATCTGCCCCTTCGAGGTGGCGTTCACTTTACATAAATCACAGTACAACGATTTCGGTTCAACTTCGCTGGTAGTTCCTCCAGTGGAAGTGGCTTTAATGTCAGACGAATTAACCGCAATCATGCCGCTAGCAGTTGTGGGCGTTGTAGTATCAGGTGTGGTGCCACTATCAGGCGTACTTTCAGTTGTTTGTAATTTGAACAATTCACCGATACCAAAACGCTCGTCATTGGTTTTTGGTACATATTTGGTGCCAGTGCGCACCCATTTATTTTCAGCATTGTAATAACCAGATCCTGAAGGTTGCGAAACCTTGCTAGCTACCAATTTATGCTTGCGGCCTGAGTAATGTTGGCTGGCATGTGCCAATGAACCAAATTTCAAATCACAGATTTCGCAGTGGAAAGCCTCTGGGCCGCTTTGTCCATCCTTAATGAATCTCTTAACTGTCGGTGGTGTAAGCCCTTTCTCTACATAATTCGTATTCAACCAATTGGTTATATGGCGATCATGCTGCTTAGATTCATAGTGATCCTTGGCGCTTTTTGACGAATTCATTTGCACATCACATAATGTGCAATGCAGGGGATGTATCAGCTTGTTTAACTCATCTGGATAGCTTCCATCGCGGCCTTGAAATATTACTAACAGTCCATCGGTGGCTGCTTCAGTATTCCCAGGACCTGCACTGTACTTACGTTTCAGCGGCGGTTTCGCAGGCAATGGTGGTATATAATTTGTTCCCTGTAAGCCTGGAGGAATATATCGATTAATATTTTGATATTCACTGCAAGTATCCACATCTTGCTGTTGCTGCTCCTCAGTGGAAGTTGGAAGTAGTGAAGCGGGTGGTTGCACGCCTTGTTGAATTGTGGGAATATGGTAGCCAGCCAGAAATTCGTTACTCATCCTGAAATGTAACTATAAACAGTGTGTTTTTCAATTATTAACAATTCCTTTGTATCTAAACAACATTTAATAAATAAGCAATACCGGTTGCAGGCCTTGTTATTTTCAAGGGATAATAGAGTTGCCATAACTTAAGAAGGAGAAATCTAGCTAGAATTTGGACAGAACGTCTTCCCACACAATTCGTATTTGCATAAAGCTGCTTCAGACCGCAAATTGAATTGTACTCAAGGCGCCGGTATGGGTGAATGTCGAAATATCGATGAGAATTTAAAAAAACAAACGAATAATATTTAGTATACTACAACCCGCATTGAAAGAAAAGGATGTAAAAAAGGATAGAGCGGTGTATCCCCACCTTACAACTGAAAACCGCATCCTACGTAGGCTTTTAAGTAAATTAATGTTTAAGTTGTAAAATTCAGCGTAAAGTTGGTGCTGCCACACACCTCAAATAAGAATGGAGTACGTATGCCGGAAGGATGTTTGTAAATGTGTAGTAATTTTTGCTTTTGTATAGAATTGAGCAACATTTTTGAAAATACAAATATTGTTTTTGTACGGAAAAAAATGGGTTCGGTGACCAACAGTATTCGAAAACGGATAAACCGATTAGTCTCAAATATTAACACGAGCTTCTTAACTATATTTTTTAGTAATTAATCGAGGATTTTTTCTCACTGATAAATATTTTGTTTTTTTATAAACAACTAGCGTACCCTCGCCCGCTTCGCTAGACGATAAATTCAATGATTTGCTGAAAGAGAATAAAATTAATACGAAACAAAGCAAATTCTTTGATACAATTTCATTCGAACTTTATTGTAACACTTCTTGGTAGACAACGTTTTTGGTTTTTTCATCTTTCGCGTGAATAATGACGATGGTTTGCCAACTCGTGAGCAAGCTACATACAATTGTCCATGAGAAAAAATTGGGTATTCTAAATTAATACCGCACATTTGTAGAGGCTGTCCTTGCGCCTTATTAATTCTCATAGCGAAGGCAAGGTGCTCCAATTTTTAATCGTAAATTATGAGGTGGTAAGCCTGGCAAATCGAGTGAGTTTAAGAATTCAGTTGAATAATTTACGACCTCATCTTGATCAGTAATAGTGTCCATTGACTTATACGCAACTATGTCACCAGGTATTTGATCCAAAATAGCTATATTTATATTATTGACGTCCTTATTTTTCCCAGTTAAAATTGCTCTTTCGCTGAGTCAATCATGGTTTTTGTAATGTTGAACTATGTTTGGAAATACACTCTGTATCAATGCCTCTTTAGACTGTGCAAAAGTGCAGAAATTGTTAGGCAATGTTATCATTCCTGTTGTTTTTGAAAAAAGGTTTATTTTTTTTTGGTTAAAAAGTGTTTTTTGAAGTTTTGAAAAACACTTCGCTCTAACAAATTTCTTCTCAGTTAATTGCTGAAAATTAAATATTTTGAAAAAACTATTTTTTTTTAATTTAACGTTTTTGAGAAAATTTTGTTCTTGAAAAAATTTCATATTTTTGTAAAAGTTTAAATTGATTTGTTAAAAAAGATTTTTTTCCGCTTTGAAAAACACCCCCTCGAAAAAATGTATTCTCTATTAATAGTGGAATATGAAATGCTTTGAAAACACCATTTTTTTTTTAATTTTGTTTGGTTTTCAGAAAATTTTGTTTTGAAAAAATTTCATACCCTTGAAAAAGTTTTATTTTATTTTGTTTAAAATTTTTGAAATTTTTTTTTGTAATTTTAGAAAACCACCTCTTCGAAGAAATTTCTTTTATCTTTTTGAGGAAAATTTGGTTTTGAAAAAATTTCATGCTTTCGAAATTTTTTTATTTTACTTTATTTCTTCAAAATTTTTGAAAACAATTTTTTTATAATATAATTTTCGAAAAACACCCCTTTGAAAAAATGTTTTCTATGTGTCATAGTGGTATTCCATTAACTTTTAGGATTATAGTCAAATACTTAAAAATATCTACGCTTTCGCAAATAGCAACAATAATCAAATTTCCTCAAAACCAAAAAATTTACTTTTTTTCTAAAAAAATTCTAAACAAACAACGTAATAAATTTAGAATTTTGTGTTCACGAAAAAACAGTATTGTTTTTATTGTATTAACTGAAAACCAAAATGTTGCAAAAAATCAAAACAAAACTAAATTATTTTTTTGTGTTCATTTGGTCCACATGTTCCATAAAAAGTTGATATGGTAAATAATATGCAGGGTCTGATACACGCAAATTTCCATTGACCATTATAGTGACAAAATTATCGATTACCAATTCCAACAGGATTTCAAAATCAGAGTTGGAATGAGTTGTTGTGTGGTGTACTTCTGAAAAAATGAGAAATAAATAAAATAAATCTAAAAATTCGAATTCTAACTTTATCTTGTGTATGTTCTTATTACCTTTGAATTTTTCCAATGAAGCACCATTCATTTTAAATTTTCCAAGAATTTTTTTTATCATTTCGCGTTTCATTCCTTTTTCATTCGATTCCAACATTTGTTCATAGCCGAAAACATCGTTTGCAAACGCATTCATTTCCATATAGAATTGGTCAAAGAAAGCATTGCTCAATTGAATTGAAACATTATTTTCATAAATACTTAGGACCTTAACTAATGCACCTTGGTACATACCTAACGCAGATATTCATCGCGACCTTGACATCGATACTATTGATGAAACAATACAAAGCGCTAGCAGAAGACACATAAATAGACTATTAAGGCATACAAATCCTATGATGAGAAGACTACCAAATAAAGAAAAATCTACCCAAAGTCGGCTTAACCGTCAAACACCAACAGATCTTGCAAAATCCTTGTAATCAATTGTCAACTAATCGTATATGTCATTGTTTGTTAACCACTTGTTTTTAAATAATATGTATATATTTCTTCTAAATGAGCTTGGGGGCATTGGCCCTTCAATATCACTCTCATTCCATCTTTTTGTAAATCAAATTACTTATTGTCTAACGACAGGTGTAATATTTTATGGAAGAAATAAAAAAAATAAAAAAATTTCATTCGAATCATTTGAAATTTCTGTATACAATAACGAAAAATTCAAAAAAAGTTGTACACATAAAATGAATGTCGATTCGAAACTTACTTTAATCTAAGAATCGAGAAAGTTTTGTTTTGTACAATATTTTGATTTTTTCTTTTTTTTATATGAAGAAAATATTTAAAAGAAATTTTTTTTTGCTAAAAACCTTCCCCTAGTGGATCCCTATAATATGAAAAAAGAACGAATAAAATTGGCCTCGTATCGGCCCAAAAAAATGCGTACAAACGAACATCATTTCATTTTTATATATATAGATTTAAGGCCGAAATTTTGCTCAAAAATTGATTTTTTTTTGAGAAACCACCATTTGGTCAAAAAAAAAAAAACTAATTTGCTTATTCTTTCAGTTAATTACTAGATTTAACATTGTTAACATTTGTGTGGTTTTCAATTTCAAAGGATCCAGTCGAAAGATATAGTGGTCACCGCAAAACGTCATTTTTGAGAGGAGCTCCCGGAGAACAGCTGTAGTGCCTTTAGAAATAAATATTTTTACTAATACTAAGTCTTAAAATACAGTTTACAGATAACATGTATCCAAATTTTTCAAACATTTAAAAGTTTTCTCAGAAAAATTTGGAAAATTCGCTTATTTTCGGCCTTCTAACTGTATAAAACCCCTCAAATAAGAATGAAGTTCGTATGCAGACACGTTCACTGGAAGGATGTTTGATGAATTGCAAAACATTTTTGAAAATATAGAAAATACAAATATTGCTTTTTATGAAAAAAACGTCGCAAGAGAAAAATTGGAATAAAAACCGCGCGGTTGTTTGGATTTTGGTATTTGCGTATATAAATCATCGAAACTTGAAGACAATGATGCTTAAAGTATCTCCAAAAAATAGCAAAGTAACTAAAAAGCGGCCGCCCTAGCCGAATGGGTTGGTGCGTGACTACCATTCGGAAATCACAGAACGAACGTAGGTTCGAATATCGGTGAAACACCAAATTAAGAAAAACATTTTTCTAATAGCGGTCGCCCCTCGGCAGGCAATGGCAAACCTCCGAGTGTATTTCTGGCATGAAAAAGCTCCTCATAAAAATATCTGCCATTCGGAGTCGGCTTGAAACTGTAGGTCCCTCCATTTGTGGAATAACATCAAGACGCACACCACATATAGGAGGAGGAGCTCGGCCAAACAACCAAAAAGGGTATATGCGCCAATTATATATACATATATAACTAAAAAGCAAAAATTACGGTTTACAACTATATTTTATTCCTTCGATAAGGTTTATATGTTGTTGATAAATTTGTAAAAAGTTTGCATCTAACTCTTTTCCGCCTGAGCGTCCTTCGGCAGCGCTTCAAAAGTATAACCCTCATCAGTCCAACTCCGGCTACGCCATCCACAGTATTTTTGCGTAGAACTACTTTTAACGTTAAAACCATTAAATTAAAAATTAAAATTTCATATGCATGCAAATTTGGAGATAGTAAGGAGGCACAAGGACTAACAACCATCGCCAGCAACACTGAACTGAAATACTGCATTTTAGTTTTTCCTTATTTTTATTTTCATTTGCAGGCATCCGGCAGCACTATACTGTTGCCAATTCCAATGAATCGTTTGAATGTCCCGTTTAAAATTGGAAAGTGATTGTATTTATATTTAAATGCATCTGCATTTAATTTTCATTCAAAATTTTTAAAATTTAAATATAAAAACAAGTAAAAACACACATGTGACTATATATTTTATGAATTGAAGAGAAGTTTAGAAAAATATGCTTTATAATGTGCCAAACTATAGTGAAGTTCCCGAGGGCACTTTGAAGGCAAATAATTACCAAACTATTAATTTCACAATAATTGGGAGCTATAAAAGTTGTTCCTGAACTATTCTCAAATATCTCCATCAAGTTTCATTAAACAAATCATTAAACCTTATCTAAAATTGCCCATGTCGCATTATATTAAGCCCGACACAAACAAAAAAGCAACAACGATGGAGCACACCACTTTGACATTCAAAATATGCTTTGGCTCGTTGCATCGAGGTGTTTAAAAGTTAAAGAAAGAAGAGTCCAGGAAGCTGCTGAAAACTATCAAAAACGAAAGAAATATAAAATTGAATCAATCACTTTTCATTTCAATTATGTTGACACGATAGCATATCGTCATAATGAAAAACTTGCCATTAAGGGGGGAGCCTGCTTTAGAGGATTCACAAAATCGATTTTTTCGTGGATTTTTTTGGGAAGGAAAGAAATATTTGATTGAAACGAAACTTTCAGGTTTTATTGTTATATATTTCAACAGTCTTCTCAAATTAATCATTAAAATATATGTGATATTATGCCCGGTACAAGCATATTGCCGAGGCGCCTGGAGTGTGCATGTGTCGCGCGGCGGGAAAGATGCAGGTCGCAATTTTCATCTAAAACCAAAAACCTAAAAAAATGTATTTTACTATAATATAGCTTCTAGTTAAACCAAGAAAATTAAACAAAAAGGGAGAAATTCAACAATTTTTCGCTAATTAGCACGTTGAGTGCCATGTGAGTCCAGGTTGGTCTCACAGTGTGAAGAGACTTTCAGGCCTCGTGGTGACACTTGGTCACACGGTATAATGTGTGAGATTTCGGTTTGTGCTGATGCAGCTGCTTCATAGAGGCTATTAGTAGTAGTGTATTCACACCATACTAGAGCCATTGCATTGTTTATGCTGCTTGGCCTATGGGTATGAGACCAATGTGGCATCATATGGCCTACATTTTGTTGAACAATATTCTATTGTATTATGTAAAAAAAAAAAAATCGTGGCCAGACGAACCCCATTTTTTTTTGTTGTATGGTGGCACTCAACGTGTTAAAAAAAACTTAATTTTTTTGGAAAAATAAATTCACTTTAGGTTGTTTAAAAAGTGGGTTACTCGAAACTTTCTTAAGGTTTTTTAGGTTCAACTAGAAGATAATTTAATTCCAAATACAATCAATGTTATCTTGTTTCGCCAGTTGGGAAAAATCGTAAAAATAAAAAACCAAGGAATCGCGCGTCAAAGTTTTTGTACATATACCGGCCGCTCGTATACCTGATCGACGCTTGCTCACAATTTTTTCTGTAACTCCGAAAATATTTTTAGATAGCTTGGGAAGACATTTATGCAAAAAATAAAAATCGATTTTTGAAGCCTCTAAAGCAGGCTCCCCCTTAAACTATTGAACAGCAGACGTCACGCAATGCCCTACAAGATATTTCTTGGTATTTATTGCTCTTCATGAGAAATGAACGGTCTCTATTGGCAATACATAAAGCGTTTTTCAGTAAGAGCGCTTCAACTTTTTTTTTGAATAAAACACAAACGGTTTGACTTTTTTAACTAATTTTTTTTTTTTATTATCGAGTTTGAACACATACATTTAAGTATGAAATTCGATTTCTTTTGCATGACCACCGCGTGCACGTTTTACGAAGTCCAATCGTTGAACCCAATTTTCTTTTGCATAAATCGGCCGAAATTCCAGCAATTTCGCGTTCAATATTGGCTCTGAGCTCACAAATCGTCGCCGGCTTGTTACTGTAGACCAATGACTTCACATAACCCCAAAGAAAATAGTCTAGAGGCGTCAAATCACACGAGCGCGGCGGCCATTCGACCGGTCCATTTCTGGAAATAATGCGCTCATCGAACTTACTCTGCAACGAATCAATTGTAGCGTGTGCTGTGTGGCTTGTGGCCCCGTCCTGTTGAAACCACATGTCGTCTAAGTCCATACCATTCAATTGCGGCCAAAAATAATCGTTTATCATGTCGCGGTATCGATTTCCATTCACAGTAACGTGGCGATCGTTCTCGTCAACGAAAAAATATGGGCCAATTACGCCGCCGGCATGTAAAGCGCACCAAACAGTGATTTTTTCGGGATGCAACGGTGCCTCATGAATCACGTGTGGATTGCTTTCTGCCCAGTAACGCATATTTTGCTTGTTGACAAAGCCATTGAGCCAAAAGTGATGGCTTGTTAAATGGACCGTAAAATGGCCGTAATGCTCTTAAAGTAGCAGCAACAGAACGATTATTTTCATAAAAAATTTGCACGATTTGCAATCGTTGCTCAAGTGTGTAGCGTTCCATGATAAAATGTATACTAATGAAGTTTACAAATGACAAGCGAAAAATAAAAAATATTGCGTCGTTCGCCCTACCGATCGGAAAAAAGTTGAAGCGCACCTATTGAAAAACGCCTTATATTGTCTGATATAAGTACCAAGATACAAATAAATGTTTGCCTATGGTTATGTGTAATGAAGGCGGCATAGCGAATTGAAAACTTCAAAGCTTTGTAGAGCGATTTGACCAGCAGAAATATTTCTAATATATATCGATACAACTTTGACAAAGGATTTTTATTAATACTACCTTGGCAATGTTTATTGGTAAAATTATTAAAGCAAATATTCAAATCAATAAGCAAAATGTTCAATGGAAATAAAAAATGTCGATTTGCAAGTAACTGTAGAAAATATAATATATAATCATGATATCTCGACCGGATACGGCACGGAGAAAGGCTTATACGCTCAGCCTAACTTAGTTCCATCTTAGGTTTATTGAGAGAGCTGTGGATGATTTATACACATTTAGACACTATTATTTGTAAAATACAAACGAAAACATTAATTCTCAAATCTCTGATGCTATTATATTCACTAAGAACGGACTACCGGTTCATGAACCGCATAAATTTCTGTACCCTCTCAATCTCTCAAAAATACCATAAGAGGGAATGTTTTGTCGCTGCTAGCATTCTTTTCATCAGATCTGTGTTTATGCCGGCTGCGGATATGGTTTACGGGTTACATTGCTCATAATTTTTTAAGATAATCAAGATTACTATATGCCATGCACCTTACACAGTTGTTGGTGCAATGGTGCTCACAGTCACCAACGTAAACGCAGGCCCGTGTCAGCTGATACAATGAAACTGATGAGAGCCCTATGTAAATGAATGCTGAAAACAGTGACCGACGTAAACGCAGTCCCCTGTTAGCTGTTACGGTCAAACTAATGAGAACCCCATGTAAACGAAAAATTACTTCCTTCCGTATCGTAGATTTTATCGCAGGATTTTTGAAAATTCCCGTAGAACCCTGGCAGCTGATTGCTCTCTCACCACACAGTGTTGCCAAGCAGTACATTTCGAAATCATTTACAAAATAAACTAAGAAAAATTATAATTTTTATTAAAATAACTTACAAACACTGTTGAATAATGTTAATTATAGATAAATGAACTATTTGCATTTGTTGGTTTTTGGCTTTGGTTTATTAAACAATAAAAAATTGTAACTGATAACGCGGATGTGTGAAAAAGTGTGTAAGCAAAAATATCAATGGCAACATTGTGTAGATACAACCAAACACACACACCCACAAACCGATGTATTGTGTAAATATGTAACTGAAAAGCACGGTGAGGTTAACTATTACCTCACACAGTTTTTGTCCGGACATGGGTCCTTTCGTAAGTATCTGTGGCGAATGGGAAAAGTGAGCCAACCAAACTGCATATATGGAGATACTGAGTATGATGATGCGGAACACACCTTCTTTAACACGTTGAGTGCCGCCATACAATAAAAAAAATGTGGTTCGTCCGGCCACGATTTTTTTTTACATAATACAATAGAATATTGTTCAACAAAATGTAGGCCATATGATGACACATTGGTCTCATACCCATAGGCCAAGCAGCATAAACAATGCAATGGCTCTAGTATGGCGTGAATACACTACTACTAATAGCCTCTATGAAGCAGCTGCATCAGCACAAACCGAAATGTCACACATTATACCGTGAGACCAAGTGTCACCACGAGGCCTGAAAGTCTCTTCGCACTGTGAGACCAACCTGGACTCACATGGCACTCAACGTGTTAAATGCGAGAGGTGGAACGTAGAGAGAACAGGTCTGCAGCGAGCTATTGGTGTATTTACACCTGAAGAAATTATCGAGAAAATGATGATAGACGAAGAAAAATGGAATGCCGTCGCAAATTTTGTGGAGGATATTATCCGAAAAAAAAGCGCGAAATGGAAGGCTATTCTGAAGAGCATTGAGCATAGGCTTCTCAAAACAGGCGACCCTGGACGCAGGGTGAGTAAGTAAGTGTACTTCTTAGGACGCCGTCTTGGCCCTCTACCTCGAAGCAATGCGGAAGCAGCCCCGGGGTGGAGGGAAAATTCCAAGAGAAGAGGAGGGATATTTTTAGTGGAATCACCACACACGTATTACCGACGGTTACTATATGGTGTGAAGGCATTTTTAACCCAACCTCACCGCCAAAAAAAAAAAAAAAAAAAAAAAAAATATGTAACTGAAAGAACCGAGTTGTTTTCTACGGGATAAGTTTTGCTTAATTTTGTATATCATACGGGCTGCGGAAAGGGACTACGATACGTTGGTGAGTGTGAGCACCATAAGTAAAATATACGCCCCGTATCGATAGAAATAAACCAAAAAGGACGTACAATAAAACTTTATATTTTGATGAGACTTTCGTAAACTTTCGCTTTATCAATAAAAAGAGGAGTAGATATCGGAGGTCAAAGGATAATTTCAGACATTATAAACTCCTTAAAACCTGCTTGGCTGTTCACAAAACCAAGGACGTTATTGCAGAGGTAAATGAAATTGCTTTATTTTGATGTAATATTTTGTGTTTATAGAGGACATTTTAGCTTTATGTAAATATTTTCATATTTTTCATAAAATTTGGTTTAGATATGTTTACAATATGTAAAATTTAAATTTCCACAATTTTTTTTCAGTACCGATGTTATTTACTTCAAAAGGCCTGTATCGGATTCGGTACTCATTCCTAGTTTTTTTGCACATAACAGAGCGCAAAAATGCTACGCTGCTTTTACATCCGACGTCATAAACAGCTGATGGCAAGCATTGTGCTACAAACAAAAGTGATTAAACGTTTCAAAGCCGCTTCGACCAATAAAAGAAACTATCTTTAGTGTTAAAAAAATAATTAAAAATAAATTTAATTATTAATTTCTTCCAAAAAGTACTAGCGCAGTTAGTATGGAAGATGACGATGCTGGGGTGCACCGCCTCGAAGGCTCAACTGGTACTATTCGTGGTGGACTGGTAATTAGGAAACCGAAAGAGGAGGGTAGCGATAGCAAATTTAAAGTGCCAAAGCCGTCCATACTAGGATTGGATCGTTTAGCAGCGCAGCGCCGAAAAGAGCGTGAGGAATCGCAACGCTTAATATCCTTCAAAGACAATGAAAACGATGATGATGAGGAGCATAAAGGCTGCTTATCAGCTACATCTTCAGGTGGTGAGTTTGCATTTAAAAAACCCGACGCCAGTAGCCTACATAAGATGAATCGACAGTTGCGGGAATCTAAAGTGGAGACACCAACGCATACAGGTGGAGTGTCCGAAGAGGCTCGTGAACGATTGCGTGAGCATGTGAAACGAGATCGAGACCGCAATACCAAGAGCGGAATGCGTTATTCTACACGTGAACACAGTAAAAGTGATTCCAGAGACCGTTCGTCATCAAGTTCATCCAATCGCAGTCGAGATCGGGAACGCCGGCGCGATAGAGAAAGGCACAGCGACAGAGATCGCGATAGGAATCGTGATAAGGACGGCTATAGGGAAAGAGATCGCCGTGAACATAGTAGAAATGATTCGGAACGAAAGAGTCGTGGTGATGCAACATCATCTGTTCGTAGTGGCGAGCGGACACCTCGATTTAGGGACGAACCACGAACACCAATGGATATCTCTGTAAGTGGCAGTGCTTGGGACGAGGATGACTCTGACCGTCCGTCGCAGTCCAAGAAATCCTCTTGGGACTTTCCCACACCCAAATCGTACGCTAGTTCAGATCGACCCGATTGGTCCACGAGAAGCGGCAGTAGCAGTGGTATTGGTACAAGCAGTTCGCGAGGTCGGTCTCGTCACGAACGTGAAGATGATACCCCAAGGCCAACACCTGCTCACAACTATAATGCATGGGCAAATGATCGCAAGCGTTCAGGTGCAACGCCAGCTACCGGACGCAGTAACCGCCAGCCGTGGGGTGAAAGCGAGGAAGACAGAGATCTATGGGAAGAAGAGCAGCGTCGTCTAGATCGTGAATGGTATAATATTGATGAAGGTTACGATGATGAAAACAATCCTTTCTATGGTGCTAATGCAGAGTATTTCCGGTAAAAAACATTGAAAATTCCGTTGATTTTTTTTTTTAACCAAGTACGATTTTTTTAATCTAAATAAGTTATTTTTTGCAGTAAGCGTGAGGAAATAATCGAACAAAAGCGTACAAAGCGTATTAGTGCACAACAGCGTCAAATCAATAAAGATAATGAGCTTTGGGAGCGTAATCGTATGCTTACATCTGGCGTGGTCATGTCCATCAATGTAAATGAAGATTTCGACGAAGAGGCGTTGGAGCGCGTGCATTTGTTGGTGCATCATATTATTCCACCGTTCCTCGATGGACGAATTGTGTTCACTAAACAACCAGAACCGGTTATACCGGTGAAAGATCCCACCTCTGACATGGCATTGATTGCGCGCAAGGGCAGCGGTCTGGTGCGTGTATATCGCGAGCAAAAAGAACGTCGAAAAGCACAAAAGAAACACTGGGAACTGGGTGGTACGAAATTGGGTAACATTATGGGTATTGAAAAGAAAGCTGATGAAGAAGATGCCAAATTCGATAAGGACACAGATACAGCAGACTATCGACGTGACCAAAAATTCGCCGAGCATATGCGCGATCAAGATTCGGGTGGAAAAAGTGATTTTGCGCGCAAAAAAACCATCTCGGAACAGCGTCGATTTTTACCCGTATTCGCTGTGCGTCAAGAGCTCTTGAATGTCATAAGGGAGAATTCGGTCGTTATTATTGTGGGTGAAACGGGTAGCGGGAAGACAACACAGTTAACACAATATTTGCATGAAGATGGATATAGCAATTTTGGCATGATAGGTTGCACGCAACCTCGTCGTGTGGCAGCCATGTCTGTGGCTAAACGTGTCTCCGATGAAATGGGCACCAAGCTGGGTAATTTTATTGGTTGTAAATTGCCTTCTATATGATTTTTAAAAATTTATTTGTTTTGTGCAGGTGACGAAGTGGGCTATGCTATACGTTTTGAAGATTGCACTTCCGAAAAGACCGTTATCAAATACATGACCGATGGTATATTATTGCGAGAGAGTTTGCGTGATCCTGATTTGGATGGTTATTCGGCTGTCATCATGGACGAAGCACATGAACGTTCCTTGTCTACAGATGTCCTTTTCGGATTGCTGCGGGAGGTGAGTGTTTTAAGCCATTTTTACTTATTTTTATTAACTACGCTGGGCACTTTAGTGACTAGTTAAGACTATATACATATATATATATATACAAGATCCTCTAACTCCTAGTTGGAGTATTGGGCGTCAACAACTCCTCTTCGCCATCGAACACCGGCTTGTGCAAGTGCTCGAACTTCATTCTAAGTCTTACTCAAAGACCTCATTTAAGCCTACGTTGAACGGCGCCAAATGGTTCGTAATGGGCTTACATTTCTTGCTATCTGTTGGAAGGGGTTCCACCGCAGCGCCTCTTTGGTCATCTTTCTCAGGGTGTGACCGATCCATTGCCATTTCCTTCTGTATATTTCAGTCGCCACATCGGATTGGTTAGCCTTCCTCAGTAGCCTTCCTCAGCCAGCCAAAAAGTTCGCATTATGCGGTGCAATCAGCGATTAATGAATATTTGGAGACGCCTGAAAACTCGCCCTTGCATATTATAAAGTAACATTTCAAGAATATTTGATAAAATTTTCATGTAAAAATATTGCAAAATATTCGCTCATTTACGTAGACGTCTTTTCAAAACTTAAACTTCCCCCCAACGTTTATTTTGACGATTTATTTTCATTTTCAGCCATTTGGTAGTCGTTTGAAGTAAAAAGTGATTTTTGACGAAAAAATGCCGCCATTTTGTAGGTGTAAACCACCTTAATATAAAAAAAAATGGCGAAAAAAAACGTTGGGAGGAGGTTTTTTATATGTAAAATATGGATGCAAAATTTCAAAAGGATCGGTTGAGTAGTTTTCAAATGCCAATGACTACGCACTTTACAAAAAATGGTTCGAGAAAACCGCGTTTAAAGTTTGTAACGGACTACGCGCGGAACTGCTGCTTCTCGGCAGATGTTTGAGGCGGCTCGGCTTTATGCTCTATAACTTAAAAAGTTTTGCTCGGATTGACTTAAAATTTTAACACGGTATTTTTGAAATGTTTTACTACGATAACATGCAAAAAAAAATCGATTTTTATCCCTCTAAGTAATATTGTTTCTTAGTATTTAGTTGGTCCACCATTATCACCAATTACAGCTTGAAGCCATCGTGGCATCCAGGTGACTAAATTGATAACTCTGCAGAAGTGATATTGTTCCAAGCTTCTATTAGTCGTTCTGAAGCGCTTGAAATCGCATTTTTTTTAATTTTTCGATCTAAATTTCCCAGGCATGTTTAATAATATTCAAATGTGGGCTTTGCGGAGGTGTATTTAATTGCCTTGGAGCATGGTAAAGCAGCCGATCCTGCACAATGTGTGCTGTGTGCTTTGGATCGTTATCTTGTTGAAAGACCTAAATTGGGCCAAGCTCCAAATCATCCACCGAAGATTTCAGATTGACTGCCAATAGAGATTTGTATTTATAACAATCCATATTACCTTGAATAAATACTAATCTTCCAACTCCAGATGCAGCAACAGCTCCCCAAACCATTACATTATCGCCACCATGCCTCACTGTTGATCGCAAATTCTTCGGACTCAGTGCAGTATTTTTTTTTTACCTCCACACGTTTGCTCTTTCATCGCCACCGAATATATTAAACTTCGACTCATTTGTAAACAAAACTTTTTGCTTAAAATCTATCCCTTTTCCTTGTGTGCTTTGGCGAACTCCAGGCGAAGTTTACGGGTTTTTTCAGAAATAAAAGGTTTTTTTTTCGTGGTGATCTACTATGAAAGCCGTTTTTGTTCAGAGCTCTTTGAATTGTTCTTGGATGAACACACTTGTTGGATGAGCTTGCTATATCCTCGGCCAATTTCGGAGCAGAAACTTTTGGATTTTTGTCCACTTCTTTTAGAATCAAGCTGACGTCTCTGCGAGATAGTTTGTTCGGGCGGCGACTGCGCGGCTTATTTTCGGTGGAACCACTATTTAAGTTTAAACACATTTTTAAGCAAAGTGTTTGTACTTTGTAAACAACTTCTGTGGGCCCCTGTAGTTTTCAGAAAATCGCATTTAAAGTTTTGCTATCGAGCTCCGGAGCTCCGGAGCGCCCGAGCGCCCTTTGTTAATTGTTGAATAACTTCACTTCAAATTTTCACACAATATTTTTGAGATATTATACTTTAAGAAAATGCAAAAAAATTAAATTTTTTGAAAATTCTGACTACCTTAACCCTTAAGTCCCATGTCCTTTGCTCTTCACTTCTGTGCACTTCTCTCCCCAGCGTTGGAAAAGTGAGAAAGTTTAGGTAAAAAATGTTAAGCCGCACAGATTTGTTGTCAAAAAACGAACCTTTATTCAAATTTCGATGCAAAAAAAAAAATATATATATATAATTTAATATCATAAGCTTTTCATATATGTATAAGAGCGGCTTATCGCTTTCAAACTTATGCGCTAATATCGTCTAATTTCTAAATACAATACGATATTTTATACAACTTGTAATTTATGTAATAAATACTGCGAAGTTTTCAACTCGCGAGCCATGTATTTTTAAATGATATTTTCATATATTTTACTTAATTTCTTTTTAAATGATACAAGTAATTTAAATATTTTTTTATAATTAACAAAACAGATCACATCAATTTCCACTAGCATTGTTGTATGTTTTATACGCATGTCTCACTTAATCATGCCATAACTGGGCTTACACGCTAACAACCATTAACCGAAAACAAAAAAAATATTTTTACAGCTTAACTGCAATTAAATATATTTTTTTACATTATTGTACGAATATTACAAGCTACACAAAGTTTGTTTTCGAATCAAATATCAAAAAACAAAGTGCATAAATATTAGATATTTATGATTTTAGACCACAGCAAAAACAAAAAAGCACAAACTTTTTAAATTTATCTCGTTTTTTCTATTTTTTTTTATTTTTTACTTTCAAATGTTTCTTTTACGATGCTAAAATTTTGAAGTCGCATCAGTAAATCTTAAATCTTATAAATAGAAATCAAGTCTTTTTTCATGTAAGAAATTCACAGTTGTATCAGTACGAACTGATTTCAATACTCGTGGCAGAGATGAGAGCGTAACTCCTACTTACATATGTATGTATGCACGCATGTAGGTATGAATGTGGTGTGTATCCTTAAGTAACCGTGTGTTGTACATTTAATAATACAATAAAGTTTATATACAACAACTTTCAGGTCATAAATGTTTTCCATATGCTTCTTGGTACAATAAATACATATTATATGTAGGTATGTTTGTTTGTATGTATAGTTTCTGTATGTGTAATATTTAGTGTGGTATGCATATGCATGTGTGAATGTTCTTTGTATTGTGGTGTGGGGAGGGGGGGGAGGCATGTGTGGCTTGACTACTGGAGCCGCTCACTACTATGCAATCAATGATCATCATAATCAACGAGAAGAAGAACGTGCGTGCGCCTTTTGCCTCAAGTTCATTTAAATGACAGAAATTTCGCAATTCAAAGCATTTAATAAAAGAAGCAAATAATAAAAGATGAAAATTAAAAAAAAAATTTTTTGTATGAAAATTAAAAAAAAAAAAATTTTGTATGAAAATTAAAAAAAAAAATTTTTGTATGAAAATTAAAAAAAAAATTTTTTTGTATGAAAATTAGAAAAAAAAAATTTTTTTGTATGAAAATTAAAAAGTATTGAAATTGCGTCTCTATGCAATTGGGAACAACTTTGACTATGCATTCCGGCGTAGTTGCACATATTGAAAATTATTATCGCTTTCGGTTTCGAAATATAAGAGACTGTTGCTTTTTGAAGTCGCTCAAGCTCTCTGCCATGTTTGCGTACAAATTTTAGCGTTGGAGTAGATTTTTAACTACAAATTGTTTGAATAAATTTTGTTTTTATATCCCCTACAAATAATAATAATAATTAATAAATTTTGTTTTTGCCATTTATAAATATGTATGTATGTATATAAATTTAATATTCGTTTTTGTTTTGCATGTGAATATATGCACGTATATGTGTATTTCATGATTGAGCAGCGCCTGCGCATTTACCTATTTTTTTCAATTATAATTTTTCTTTGGGCTTGAAGTACCAATTTCAAAAAGTTTACCACCTCATACAGTTGTACGTGCGGACACACAATATTAACCCTGCTTGTTAGTCCTTTCGACTACCAATTATAGCGTGTAACTGACTTTTAAAAATATCATTGGCCGCGCAGGGTTAAATTAAATGTTATACATTTTTGTGTTATCACTGTAAAAATTATAGCGCCACAAATCACTTACATGTGTGTATGCACGCATATAGCACTTTGTATTGACGTACGTGTATATAGGTGAGTGTGTATTTATGTGTATGTATGTATGTGTATATAAAATCAATGAAACTTAAGTAGAGGCATACACGTTCTTTTCAGTGTTGTTTTTGTTCTTTTTTTTGTTTCTGTTTTTAGTTTTTTTGTTTTTGCTTCTTATCTTCAGTGCAATATTTCTTTCTTTATCTCTCTCCATTGATTGATTGATCGATTGATTGATTGATCGCGAATCCTCACTGGGGATTTGTTGGATTCTTCTACGCCGTTAACTGCTTACGCTTGTGTATATGTATGTATATCCCCTCACTTGGAGGTGGAGTAGGATTTTTGTTTGTTCATTAGCAACAACATGCCGGCATTCATGCCCACGCTGCCCCACTTTACGCACTCGGACATCTGCGAAGTAGAAGAATAACAATAATTTAGCTTCGTTTTTTTTTTTTTTCTTGAATACACATACATCTGTATGCATGTATTTACTACAGTATTTAGAATTTACAACTAGCTGTGTGTGTGTGTATACCAACCTGTCGCTTCCGCACATCTTGCTGGCGGCTACCATAGCGGCACCAATACACGAAATGCTTGTTATTATTCCACAAACTGTGTTTGGCCTTGCGCGCAAAGGACACCTGTGTAGAAGTGAATTGCAATGAAAATATGTTATTGGACATAAACAAATACATACATATATGTATGTAGTAGAATTATTTTTTGTTTGTTTTAATCTTTCTTACCTGATTTCGTATGTCCTTTTCGTTATGTGCTGATTTCTCCTTGTCGGCGAAATTATTAATTCGCAGTTCCCAGCCTTGATTCCAGATATCCTCGAGTGTTAGTTTGAGCATTTTAAATGTGCCATTATCACGAATTTTCACACTATATATCTCGATAGTTTCAGGTTTCGGTTTATTGTCTGTAGGAAAAAAAAAATACAAAAATATTTTTTTTATTGTTTGAAAATAAAATTATTCAATAAAATAAGGTAACAGATTTTTCTGCTTGCAAATAAAATTATTCATTAAAATAAGGTAACAGATTTTTCTGCAAATAAGTTTAAAAAACTCGAAAATGTTTTTATTTTATTATTTTTTTTTATTTATTTTTTTTGTATTAAATTTTTTTTTATTAAATTTTGTTTTTATTAAATTTTTTTTATTACATTTTGTTTTTGTTTAACTTTTTTTTAATTTTTTTTTATTTAATGTTTTTTTCCCAAATTTTTTCTATTAAATTTTGTTTTATATTACATTTTTTTAATTTATTTAATTTGTTTTTTTTATTTCATTTCTTTTTATTTAATTTGTTTTTATATAATTTTTGTTTTTTATATAATTTTTGTTTTTTAATTCACAAAAACGACGTGGGGAGGACGCCCACCGTTTTGTTTTTACGAACAGTATCGGTTTTTCTCTTAGCGGTCCTGCTTAGGTCTTGTATCTAGGCAGCATTGATTTTGGAATCTTCAAAAACTACATTCCAAGGCTTATTTATTATGAAACGGCTTTTTCGAAATGTTGAAATTTATGTGTTGGATGAGCGTGTGGGAGAGATATCCCTAAAGCCAAGTTAACCTGCCAAAATGATTACTTCACAAAGTTTGATGATCTATACAAATTGTAACCAACCGACAAGTATCTGCTATGAAGAGAAAAAAGAAAACGAAACCTGAATCTATTTCAATAGTCTGTATCTAGACTAAGCTAAACTCTACAGTGGCATAAAAGTGATAAATAATTTTGATAGACTTTTTAGTGCTTTCCAAGTAACACTTGGAACACAATCATAGAAACAAAAAAAAAAAAAACAAAAAAATACAAAATACAGTTACAGTGCAAAACAAAAAAAAAATACAGTGCGAATCCTACTATGAAAAAAAAAAATTTAGGAAAAAAATTGTTGAGCACTTCGAAAACGTTTTCCAATCGGGAAAACACACATACATACATAACTGTGTACCTAATATTGATAAAAAAAAAACTTAAGTCGATTTAGCCATTTTTTTCTGTAAGACACTAAACTGCTTGCCTTCCTCGAAATATTTGAACAATTAATCATTTATAGCCCTGACTCGAGTAACCATCTTAATAAAAGTGGAATAAAATGGTAATTTTCTTCTGATAGTTCCGAGTTTATTGATCGCAAAGCAAAAGCTGCTAAAGTCAAATATGTAAATGGTTTTGCCATGAGCCCATAGGTACAGATATCCAAGGAAATATCGTAGGATTAAACAGCAATGCCCTCTCTGCTTGCATGTATTTAGTCCTGGCCTAAGTTCTGTTACAAGTTAAGTACGTTATAGATATTAAACTATAATACTTTTTTTAATGAAGTAAAACTAACTTCATGTAAATATATATATATTTAAAAAAAAAAAAAAATTAATTTTCCTTCGGAATGGTCACCATTTGTTCTGTGTTAAAAATAGTAAACATTTACGTTTCATAAGTTTGATTGTTCAGGTGCGTCATTGAAACATCGACCCACTTGTTCTGAGGCTACGGCAGCCTACTGAAAGTTCTTGTTGGTCTCTAGTCTTATATTATATTATTTTTGATAAATTTGTTTTGATTGCTTTGTCAGAGTACTGGTCTCATATTTGTGCTAAAGACATACATACATACATATGTATGTAAATAGGTATGCACATTTTAGTGCTAAAAGAAAAATAATTTAATTAAAGTCGCATTTAGTTTTACATCGCACAGCAGCTAGCATTTCTTAAATGCCTTTAAAATATGTAAATAGAATATTTTATGCTTAGACTTCGAGCACGTCAGATCTCTGAGGTTTTGTTTTTTGTGAAATAACGAAAAAAGTGTACCAAGGTTAAACAGAAAAGGCACAAGAGTTTACTTGAAAATATACTTGCATATATAGCTAGGTACGTAACTACGTATATCGCACCCTAAATACAAAAGGGTCACAACTCAAAATTTTCCAAAACTGAGTTTTTTGCATAAATTAATTCAGAGTACACATTTCTAACTGTTGCAAATATTTCGTTCACATAACTATCTTCTTTAACTGGAAAAATACAGTTATGTCTATTTTTATGTCAAGTGTGTTGCCTTCGCACGATCAACTAAAGAGAATTATTTTTAGTTGCGTTA
Source organism: Anastrepha obliqua (assembly GCF_027943255.1). Lineage (NCBI taxonomy): Eukaryota > Metazoa > Arthropoda > Insecta > Diptera > Tephritidae > Anastrepha > Anastrepha obliqua. Next base: position 27,389,275 of record NC_072893.1, read on the forward strand.
ATGGGCTCAAGAACAGCTGATTACTTTTATTACACATAAAGAGTTTTATTTTGAGTTCTGCCTCTATAACTGTAAAAAGTGATAAATTTCGTGGTATATTATTTTGCATTGTGCCTCTTTAGTTGTAAAAAGTGAGTTCAATTAGGTTAGGAAACTTATAAAATTAAAACAGTTTATCAGTTAAAAAGGCACAACTTAAGATAATATCACTAGTTAATCGAAAAAATTTCAGTTAAAGAGTCATAAATCAAAATTTTGTTTTATTTTCGCAAACATAATATAAAATTGAAAAAAATATAGTATAACCTTCTTCAATGTTGTATATTTTCATGATGGAACAATATTTTCTTTAAATATTACAATAATTTTTACATAAAACGTTTTTCGTCTCTCCTGAAAATCTTAGTATTTTGAGTTGTGACCCTTTTGTATTTAGGATGCGATATATACATGCACATGTGTATGCTTGTATGAGAGCCTATTTTTATCAGGCAACTCTTTTAGGAGAGCTGCCATAAATCAAAACATGTGTGTTCTCAGCTTTGGAAAATTCAAGACCCAGTTCATTGTTGTGCCCGCTTGATGCATCTAATTCTGTTATTTGATTTTGTGCTGTGCTAAATTTAAACAAAGCTAAGACTGAGAAAATAAATATTTAACTAAGGTGGATAATTGCAGTTGAAATTAAAAACTAAAAAAATCTTGAGATTTGTTTTGATGATTGTTTGTTATTTTTATTTTTAAATTAAGTATTGGAGGCATACAAAAGCTTGCGCACATATCGCTCTCTTTACCTATTTGATACTCTGCTGCTGCTGATGCTCAGTGCCTCTTTATTTTCAAAAATCAAACTCGACTTTAAAGTCAAATCGACAACTAACCTACAAATTGGTTCCAGTGGCGCTTAATTTTTTAATAAAAAAATTATGAAAGTACTATGTTTCAGATTAAAATAACATTTCTTACAAACTTTGCTTACTTTTCTCCCCTACCTCAATTGTCATATAGGACATTTTTCGTATTGTATTTGCTTTGCTTGTTGGTGATGAGCAACAGAGATTGCCGGCATTTTCTCCCATATTGTGATGCTATCTCATATAACGTAAAGTGATACTGCTGTTATTAGTGAAGCACGACCGTTACTAGGTTCTCAGTTAATCTGACGAAATCAGTTGTTGAGCTGTTTTAACCTAACCTAACTTTTTATTTTTGTTTACAAAAGTTCACTATTTTATCACCTTCTACTCAGTGCTCTCCAACAACTCACCACCTAAAATTATGTTGCGGGGAAATTACTCTCAGAACGCCACTTCAGTCAGCGTAATTTTGTATTGTATCATGCCTGGGTGAGAATTGCTGAGAAATTGATTTTAAAATTACTGAGAACTACTGCTTTGATGTTAAAATCTCTCGTAGGAGTGCATATATCTTGGAAAAATGTCGTGCATTTGTTATAAGGCGAAAATGCGCTACTTTATCAAGGAAAACAATTATGAAAAATAACGAATAACGAAAAATAAACGATTTTTCAGCAACTTTTAGCTTGCACTTTGTTGTTATAACCAAAAAACTTTCTAGAAATTCCATTTAAAAACCGAGATGTTGTTTCGCAAAGGAAGGAATTAAAAGTTTTAAGCCGACTCCGAATGGTAGATATTTTTTATAAGCAGTTTTTTTCATGGCAGAAATACACCCAGAGGTTGCCTTTGTCAGCCGAGCGGCGATCGCTATTAGAAAAAAAGCTTTTTTTTTTATCAGTTTTGTTGTTTCATGCACGGAGACTCGCATCTACGCTCTGCCGAATGGTAGTCACTCATCAACCCATTCGGCTACGGCGGCCGCTATAAAAGTAATATACCTATTTAATAAATAAAAAAATTAATTTTTCTTTATTAATTTTGTAACTCGGCCTATATTTCTATTTTTTTTCTTTACAATTCCTAACACTAAACTCTGTGCTTTGATTACTTTGTCATTTGCGCTCATTCAGTGCAACCGGCTTTTCAAACTGTAAACAAGCTTTATCAGTTTTCAAGAAAAAAAAGGAAGCTAAAAATATCATCGAAGTGCACATTCCAACCATAATTAACCGATTAACGAGTAAACAAATAAATCTCACATCAGAGATAGACATGCATACGTATATATGTATGTATGTATGTATACACTCATTAAAAATTTATTTAATCGTTTTTCTTTCTACAAATCAATTGTTTGATAGTTTTTATATGATTGAGAGGTTGCTAAAATACGTACATACGTATGTATGTATGTGTGGGCGAGGTACTTGCCATGGCATCATTTCTAAATATGTGGCTACTTCTATATTTACATACTTTAAAAAATTATCAATAAATATTAAAAAACAAAAAACTTGTATTGTTACTTGTTTATATGTATACGTAGATATGTGCACATGTATGTGTGTAACTATTGGCGCGTACCTATTTATAGTACATCAATCCCCTGCATCCCCCCAATACATGTCCCCTTATTACGCTTGTATATTTTGTAATCGAAACAATATTCCACTAAGTGCCAGCAAGGTTAATAATAAAGAGTGATCTGGTACTTTAGTGAACAGAAGTACTAATCAGAGCCAATCGGCGTTGCGAAATAAGGAACATTCAATTTATTATTTAAATACATATGTACATATGCCGAGATTTGCGAAATGGCCGTTATTGCATTTTACAGCCTTTGAAACATAATTTTTTGTTCATTTTCTAAGCTACACACATACGTACATATGCACTCGCACGTCAGATGTACTCGCACTTATCAGTTAGTCAGCACCGTTCATTTTTCTCTAGGCCTCATACCTGTCTCATCAGCTCTGGTCACATTTTTGTCGCACGTTATTTATATAGTACACTTATCTACATACACACATGCGAGTACAAGCAAGCAATTCCCCACTTTTCATTGTTTTGTGTTAAAAAACGTTGTCTTGCGATTGAGGCTTGACTTTTTTTTGTGCCTTACTCAATTCGATTGCACATGCTCGAAATCGTGCTCATTCAAATAGCGCTCATTGTATGTGTCCAAAGAAATAAAGAGCAAGACGAGTATAAAGTAACAAAGAGCAGGAAATTGTAGATGGCATATTAAAAGTCATACTGCAATTAGAGCATTTGATTAGTGAATTACTAATCATAAAGCAGTAATTGCACTTATTCACAAAAATACATTCAAAAAAAATTTAAAAACAAAAAATGTTTTTTGAATGCTTTCGCTGATTAAACAATTAGCAAACACTTGCGATTTTTGAACAAAAACTGCAAATACAATTAGAAGTTTTGTTATTGCATTAAAAAACAAAACCATTTTGACAGTTACTCGCTATTGTCAGTGTGTTATGTGATGTAGGAGGAGAAGTGTGAAATCGATTGTGGCTTTTGAGAGTTATGAGTAAGGATGTTACGTTAAATGGATGAGCAGACAAAAGCGGTAACTCTAAAGAATCAAGTTGTCGTTGTTTTGTTTTTTTTCGCTCAAATTAGACTTCTATTATGTAAAAACGGGTGTACAATTTATGTATATCTAATAAATGATATTTAGTAATTTCGACTCTTTTTTAGTGAAATCTTCGATGACATTTAGACATAATAGAGGCAATTTTACGTTGATTTTAATATTTCAATACTTAAATTTTATTTCTGGTTTATGCGAATTAACTCTTACTTTTGAGGTGTGCAGTAAGTAGGTGAACGGCAAATAGCTCAAAGGTGGTCATAATATTGTTGCCGTGACTTTATTCCTGCCGGAAATTGCGTTTGCAACAAATTGATTGCTGCTTCAGCTGTATGACATGTCGCACCGCCAATGTGCAGCTTAAATGCGAGGATACTTTGTTTTGCAATTTTTGTGGGAAAAATAGTTTCAGACTAACAGCAGCGGTTAATATAGATTAATGATAGATAAAATATATACTAAAATGTACTGCGTCACACCGCTTATATTCATATCTAATAGTGCCGCTTAAAACACTTCATCATTATTGAGAATTGTGTCTTGACTAGGTTAGGTTAGGTTTGGCAGCCGCATCGCACATAGAGACAACGATGCCACTTAGACCACGAAACGGGTCCCTTGTGAGCCGCGGAGGCTGGGCTGGCTACATTTCCCTCTCCATTTTGAACCATCCTAAGCTTTTGACAAAGTCTAAAAGTTGTTGATACCTAAAGTGTATAGATTATCGATATTCGTTAAGAAGTAGGATTTTAAAAATCATTTCCTGCTTATGGCTAGAGCTGGGCATGTGCAGAAAAGGTGTTGAATTGTTTCCAACGTCTCCTCATTTCTACAGTTACGACAAAAACCATGCGTGTAAACGCCTAATCTCCTTGCATGATTTCCTATGAGACAATGTCCTGTGTGTGTATGTCTTGATTAGCACGAGAAACTCGTGTGACCGCCTTCGATCCATCCTCGGCCAGAGGGGCTTTGCGGTGTACATATCCTGGTATTTGCGACTACACTGCTAATAAAAGATGTCTAACAGAAAAAATGTTGATTTGAACAGCAAATGCGCAATGTTCGACTTTTATAATAGAAGTTTTAACAATATTTTTCATTTTGTTTGACGCAATAATCGCGATTTTGGTCGAGTTTGGCAAAGCCAGTCGTTCTTGTTCTTAATAATATTATTTTAAAATTTCAAACAATTAAAAAACTGATGTGTAAGACTTGATATTATATTTAATGTTTTTAGAAAAGTTTAAATATCTAATAAACTAGTTTTTTTTTTTCAATCAAGCATTAAATATTTTAAAAGTAAATTAAGTGCTTTGCTGATAAGAGCAACAAAGTTTGAATTTAAATTCTAAAATATATGTAATTCATGATAAGTAATAAGTAAGTTGTCGATAAGATAATGTGTAAATATGAAGGTGTATGCAATTCGACAATCTTATATAAAATGCACCCAAAGAAGATATGCGTTTATAAGCAGTTAATATGTGCATGTGCGTATGTACTTCTGACAAAGCAACTTAACTCGACTCAGCACTTTCTACCTGATAAGCACTAAATTGCCGAGTACTAATATTGCCGGCTCTGAAAATATTCGATGCGATTCCAGCTGGTGGTAGCAGAGGAAGAGGAAGGCCTCCTTGGCGTTGGAAAGATCAGGTGGAGAAGGAACTTGGCTCCACTTGGTGTGCCCAACTGGCGCCAGTTAGCACGAGAAAGAAACGACTGGCGCGCTTTGTTAAATACGGCCAAAATCGCATAAGCGGTTATCGCGCCAATTAAGAAGAAGAATACAATTTTTAAACTATTAGTCAATCAGAGCTTTCGCACTTAGTAATGCGTTTTAATAAAATTTGTAGATAATTAACATTTTTTCCGTTAAATATGATGCTTTATTGATCTGAAAATAAAACCTGCTACAGTCAGATAGGTCGGAAAAATAAAAAAAACTAACTAAGCGCTGAGTAACCCCCTGGGTAGCACTGCAATGAACTATAGTAGCTCTAATGCATCGAATGCGTAATTTTTAACAATAATATTAAACAAAAAGTTAGGTGTGGGATAAAATATTTAATTTTAATTGCCCACTTTCTAGGCTCCCGAGGCCAGAAATTCGTTTCCTTATGAATATATCAGAAACTTTCTTAGTTTTCGAAATGCTTCAAAGGAGTCGGTTTTCGCTTGACATAGAGGTAGGTAGGTACTTCTGAACCACATCCTCCGATATACGGTTCACTAGACAGGACAGCCCTTGGTCGGAAAAAACCCGCGTCATTTCCGGTAACGTAGAACCGGCTGCCATGAGAACGACCACAGCCTCCCGTCGCCGTTGCTGCAGTTTTCGCAATACAACTGGAATTTTTTTTAATTTTTGTGATTTTCCCCCGTAACAATCCAATCAGCTGTTCGTAAAACTTGCAAATTGTTACTGGTTTTGCGTTCATGTGCTTTTTTTTTGATATTTTTCTCGTTGAGAGCGAATTTTCGAAAATTGAGTTACTGGATAGTTTTTACATGAACAGACCTACTGCCGGTGAGCAAATCCAGCTGCAATTTATTTGCATCGCCTTAATTATGTATGTAATTTTACTGCGTCACTTTAAACTCAACTATACTTTTACAAAGGTCACAAGGTCCGTGAGGGTAACAAACTTTCAAAACATTGAAAAGGTGTGTATCGCCTGTGTAGAATAGATTGGGCTGTAGTGCTAGAACTATAATGTTGAGAAAACGGCTCACAGCAGAAACACTTTCTCCTCACTAAATCGGTCGAGGACAAGGATGATAATACCAGGTTTGATTGTTGTTGTAGCAGCATAAACATTCTCCATACTTACATACGGGGAATGCTGCTGGATTGACAGTCCTTCGCCGGGTATAAATCCGGGTCGTTTCGGTAACGTAGAACCGACTGTCGTGGAAACCGACTGTTTGCTCATTAGGTATGGTGAAAACAAAACAAAATTTTGAAGGGAACTTTGGATGCTACGTCTTTCGTTTGGTGTTTCACAAAATTTAGCTTAAGCTTAGTGAAACACGTTGGCATATCTGATAAATTCGTTCAGATCCGAATAACGGTCTGCTAGGTAGTATACCTCTAAAAATCTCTTCACCATGGGTCAAGCGCTAGGTTAACAACCTTTTGAGAGCATGAAAATGTGTTTATATGTGTTGAAATAAAAAAAAAAGAAAAAAATAACGGCACTAAATGCGAAAAAAATTCTCTGCTGATTCTTGGTTCATGAATGAGGTACGTAGAAACTATTTTGACCGCCCGCTCCGCATACAAGCCAAACTTCCCCACATCTAACTTCAAAGGTGTTGCATTCAATTTCATCTACAATACTAGGTTGAGGTGGGGAAAACATGCACATACATACATACAATTGGTACATATGTATCTGCATATTTATCGGCACACAATTTGTATGCACTTGCAACACTTGCAACAAAGTAGTTAGATACACATAACTACGGACATGGCTAAGTACAATGCAAATAGTATGAAAAATGTTACTTGAAAAATTGATCTGCCTCTTATCGCACTCGCGCACAACAACGCACCAATGGATCTATATACATACATACATATATAAAGAAAACTTACTCAAGCGATTAAAATTGCGATGGATGTGAAGCACGCGACTAGTTATGTACACATGTACATACATACATACATATGTATGTATGTACTATGTACACATGTACATACATACATACATATGTATGTATGTACATATGTATATACAAACGAGCAGACGTTATGAATCGCCTACGTAAGCACGCCCAGGATTTATAGCACGCAGAATTTAACAATTATAATGATAATTTAAGTAAAGATACACGGCTGTCTCTAAAAAGTGCTGGCAAATATTACAATATTCGATATGCATGTATGTATGTATGCATAATATATACCTTCATCTACATTTGCAGCCATATATACGAGTATATAATACAATATGTACATATGTACGTATGTTTGAGAGCACTTTTTTTCCACATACCTACAAGTAAATAAACTTAAGAGCGTAAGCCACTCCGAGTCATCATGTGGTGAGTAGCGTTTTTAAGAGCGCGTGTCCCTAACACTCTTCGGATACTCGCGGCGTGACAGCGTAATAAATGTAAAGTACTTATGTACATATTCAATTACCATATTGAAAACAATTAAAAATAAGCAATAAACAATAAAGTGTAATAACTAAGGCGCCACTCGCCACGCTACACTGGGCAAATGTGTGGGGATTGACGAAATTAATGGCTAAAAGCAAGCACCTGCTTCCCTATATACCGTTCGTTTACCGCTCATACACGTTCATGCACGCTAGCTTCTGGCCGGCTGGCTGTCTATCTGTCTCGCAAAACCGTAAAAACCGGACTGCGGCGAGTATGGCTTGCGGCGACGGAAAGAATGTCTTGCTTTCAAGTTGGCTAACAAACACAAATTTACAGCCATTGCACTTTGTTAGAATACAGTTTTTGGCTATTCAACATGCGATTTTTTCACCAAATAAGTTCTGTTTACTGTTTTTTTAGCGGTTTTTGGTTTTTGCATATTCTCTTAGCGCTCTTCGGCTAATTTTTGTATGATATTTTCAAGTCGCGCCACTCAACACCAAAGGCACGTCATTCATTCATTCAGTGTTTCATGTTTTCTAGAAGATTCGCGTCGTCTGTAGTGTAGGTTTTTTCTTCATTTACGCGTTAAGTTTTTATTTATTACCAATTGTGCACAGCATTTGTGCATATATTTGTATGCATGTATGCATGTACGCACGTATGTATGTATGTATTTCTTCATTGTAATCATTGTTTAGTCGACGGCATCCAATTTCGATAATTCTACTAAGGTTTTCACTGAGCGATGTCCCAATTATGTCGTTTAAGAGCAGTTTTATGACTTATTTGGCAGGCAGGCGATTAGATTAAAATGTGTTTATCCCTACATACTACGTACATAAGTAGATATGCATATGTGTATGTACATATGTGTGTGGTGCTGGATTTGCGTGCCTGTGAGTAATCGCTTATTAAAAGCAAGCTGGCGCAATTCTATTTTAACTGCTTTAAGTCATCATTTTATTATCCTATTTTTGTTTCGCATTTTGTATGCATTTCGACAGCCCCATGCTGTTGACTGCATTCGCTGTGGTCGAAGGGTTCATTAGAAGTAAAACGTAGTACTTGATAACCCAACTATCCATATCTATGCACCTAATCTTTATATAGAAAAGCTGTAAAATCTATTTTTGCTTTTAAAAATAATTTTTTTGTTTTTCAAAATAATTTTTTTTTTTTTCAAATTATTTGTATTTAAAAAAATTTTTTTTTTCAACTTGATAATCTAACTATCCATATCTATGCACCTAACATTTATATAGAAAGGCTTTAAAATATATATTTTTTTTCAAAATAATTTTTTTTTGTTTTTCAAATTAATGTTTTTTTTTCAACTTGATAACCTAACTATCCATATCTATGCACCTAACCTTTATTTAGAAAAGCTCTAAAATTTATTTTTGTTTTTCAAAATAATTTTTTTTTGTTAAAATGATTTTTTCTTCAAAATAATTTTTTTTTTGTTAAAATGATTTTTTCTTCAAAATAATTTGTTTTTTTTAATTTGTTTTTTTTTTTTATTTTTTTTTTCAACTTGATAACCTAACTATCCATATCTATGCACCTAACCTTTATATAGAAAAGCTGTAAAATCTATTTTTGTTTTTCAAAATAATTTTTTTTTTCACGTCTTCAATTTTCATGTCTCTAGACCAGAACGGTACCTTAATAACCATTTTTTCCATAAAAATTATTGACTCTAATCAAATGAGCCGGAGTGTATAGGAACACACCTAAAGAGTAGGGGAGATCGGGGGGTTATGAGACGGGTTTTGTTTTTTGACCATAAACATAATATAACCTATCCATTTTTCTGCACATTAAAATTTTTTAATTGTGATTAAGTATAACAACACTTTGACAAAAGATTAATTTCTTAAAATTATAGAAAAATCTCTAAGTTTTGCCTGCCTGCTCAAAAATCATTTTTTTCGGATTTTCGCATGTTCGGGGGGTTGTGAGACACAAATTTCATCAGAAAGAAAACGGCCTGATTTTATAAAAATTTTTTATTTCAATCGTTAAAAAGGCATATATTGGCTTCTACAATATAATTGATATGAACAATATGAATAATATACCTAATCAATCAAGTCAATGAATATCCGAAAAAGAAAATATTAGATTAATCAGATTCACAATGGATGCAGGTGTAATAGCCGGCTGTTAAATTTGCACATTTCAAGTGAACAGGTCTATCGCAAGTATTACAGTGAATCGAATTGTTTCGGTTTAATTTTTTGGGCATTACACCTTTGCAGATAATACAGAAATGCGAGATACGGCTGTAGAATACTATTAAATGTTCCTAGATTACGGAAATAGCATGTCTCATGACCCCCCGAATACGCTGTCTCACGACCCCCCAATTGCTTTATTTTCAATGTGGCCACTGTTTTATGGATGCATTTAATATTTACGCAAAACTCTTGTTGTGGGTCAAAAGGCTACTCACCAAGGAAGGTTTTGATGCATGCACTTTTATAATTAGCTTGTTCAACAAAGTGTAAGAAACAACAAAAACGATTATCAGCAAAACTTTCAATCACACAAGTGGAGTCGCGGTATGAGGACACACAAATAACCTGCATGAACAAAATATTTGTCATGTAAATATTATGATTGAAAGCTAGCAAGAAGTTACGCAGATACCAGACAGATGCCGCGCTCTTCAGTTCAGGGCTGTGAGCGTGTCTCATGACCCCCCGTGTCTCACGACCCCCCGATCTCCCCTATTGGCTAATATTTGTTTGGTTTAAGGGGTTATATACCTTGTGTTGGACTAAAAAATCGAAAATTTTTTTATGACATATTCTAAAAGTACATCATCTTAAAAATATAAATTCAAAAAATCATAAAGATCGGAGCACTAGAACGAAAGTTACAGACCGTGGAAGCGCGCGACCTTTCTTGGAATTATCCATAAATGAAGTGCACGCAAAACTTTATCTCGATGTCGTGTTTTTTGAAAATTACCGTCGCGGTGATCATTATTTATCAAAAACTATTTCTCCGATCGATTTGCATAAACTTTTTTTTAATTATTCGAAGTTACAACCTCTGAAAGGTTCACTTTTTATAAATATTTGCATAGTTCGCTGGAATTAATTTTTTTTTTTAATTTTTCAACCCCTCAAAAATCGATTTTTTTTGGTGCAAAGCGGTTTTCATATCGAGAAAAAACTTTTTTGGGTAAATAAACCGTTCAGATTCACTAAAAAACATTTTTCTACAATAATCATTTAATTTTTTTGATTTCAGTTGAGCTGCTCATGCCCTATCGTGATCACCGCAAGCCTCTTCTAAGAAACGGTGTTTCGGGGGAGGGGCAATATCAACAATAAATAATAACATTTTTTAAAATAAAAACACCAAAATGTATTCTTCGAGAGTCACCCTTTGCCTCATTTGAATAAAAGTTCTAAAACATATTTAAAAAAAATTATGACAATCGTCCATGTTTTTGGGCTCACAAGGTATATAACCCCTTAACAACTGTGTGACACTATGCATGTATATACAATTTTTTTGTTTTTCTCTCCTTGTTCACTCGTCTCAGGAGCATAGGACCTCGACAAGACTCAGTCATGCGTTGGTTTCGTTAATCTGTTTTGATTTCTGACAGGGTAGGTGATTAACTCGCCGCTAAATATGCATGCGTATTTTATTAATATATTTCTAAAAAATAAAAAAATAAAAAAATACAAGTAACCACTTTCGCTGTAAATATTAATATCTCCAGCTATAATTAAATGTGAATAAATAGCAAATAAAGAAAAAATATATTTCGCTAAAATAGCTTTTGTATTTATAAATTGATTAACGCGTTGCTAACTGGATGCAGCAAGGATTTTACCGCTTTTAAATATTTTTAGACCATAATTATTTTATTTATCACTTTTTGAATGCTCGTGCGCCGATTATTGAATACTTACAGTTATGTGAAAAATAATAGGGACAGTGCCTACCCAAACTTACATTATATTTACAACCGAATAAAAAATCCAAAATTCTTTCTTGTTTAAATGATTTATTTTTTCTTAAACGGTAGAAAAAAGATTAATAACAAAATTTTTGCTATTCCTATAATATATTTGGTTTTTTTGTGATTTTAAATGAATTTATATAGTTTAACGTGTGAAAAAAAATAAGGACACTTCATGAAATCTTAAAGCTATAAGTAACTTAAGCAAAACTAAAAATATATTTTAACTGAATATTGTTGCACAAAGCCTTAGTGCCATATTAGTACTTTGTTGCGGATCTTTTGTTATCCAGAACAGCAGCACATCTTCTAGGCATTGAGTCGACCAAATTTTGACAAACATGTACCAGTATTGCGGTCCACGCATCCTCAATAAGATTCCAAAGCTGGTCGCAACTTGATGGACACTCTCCCCTGATTGCCCTCTTAAATTCGTTCCACAAATTTTCTATGGGGTTCAAATCAGGGGATTGTGCTGGCCATTCTAAAACATTGATTTTGTTGTCCTGGAACCACTTCTTTGTGGACTTTGCCGTATGTTTTGGGTCATTATTCTGCTGGAAGACCCATATGAGTGGCACATTTTCTTTGGCATACGGCAGCATTGTATTTTTCAAAATTTCAATGTAATCAGCCGATTTCATTATGTTCTGGATGCGATATAGAGGACCCACACCATAATAAGAGAGTGACCCCCATACCACGATGCTACCACCACCGTGTTTGACCGTCTTTAAAGTATATTTTGGTTTCAATTCTTGATGGATAGGCCTTCTTACATGCCGGACACCTCTATCGGAAGAAAACAAGTTTACTTTTGTTTCATCGGACCACAGAATGTTACGCCATTTTTCTTTAGGCCAATTGATATGATCTTTAGCAAATTGTAATCTTTGTTTTATGTTCTTTTTGGATAACAATGGCACTTTTCTCGCACTACGGGGTCTCAATTCCTCACCGATGAGTGTTTTTCGAATCGTTGATTTGTCAAGGTCAATGTTTAAATCATTTTTTATTCGTTTAGATGTGATAAATGGATCTTTTCTTACGAATCGAATAATACTTCTCTTTATAGTAGATGTAATTTTTGGTTTTCTACCACGGGTTTCATCCTTGGGAATCCATTTAATAGCATTTTCGACCATCGTTTTTGAAATACCGAGCATTTGTTCAATTTTTCTGTACGAATTTCCGCTTTTACTTAAATTTTTAATATTATTTCTAGTAGCGTGGTCGCAGTGCGTATTTCTACCCATATTTGCCTAAAAAGTTACAAAATTGCAATTTATTTAGCAATTAATGTGAAGCTGTGAATTTGTTTTACGCACTTACTTAAAACAAACAAGTCTCTCTAATTTTTAGTATTGTATTTTTACCAAAACGAAAAACTGTCCTTATTATTTTTCACAGCAGAAATCGCGCACTTCTTAAAGAAAATAATTTGTTATCTAAACGAAAGAAAAAGACACACAATTTGTAACGGGATTTTTCAATGTCGTTTACAAGCTTTGCTATACAACTCTTTTTTAGCACAAATTCTTTCATTTTACATGAATTCGTAAACACAAAAAACGGTGAATACAACTGTCCTTATTATTTTTCACATAACTGTCTAAGCATTCATTTTGCTATAAAATTGCTATTAAATGCTAAAATATTATATTTACTTAAATTTTTTTTTTTGATACTTTAATGAATACTTTATTCTATTTGCAAATTCGATACATTTCGAGCACTTTGAGAAGTCGACGCACATGCTCATATACATATATGTATATATATATATATTATTATATATAAATTATATAAATGCATACTTATATTGCATATGACAAGAACTTCATTTAAATTAAGCGCGTGCTCGCGTTGAAATGGTTATTATACATATGTACAACTACAGACACACACAAATATATGTTACACAGTATTAACAATTTCGCGAACTACCAACACCGACTCCTAATGGATCTAATTAATCTTAGCATACATACATACATACATACGTACGTACACATGCACTTACACACTCCTTCAAACTTTATCTGCTAGTAAATCTAACTGGTATAGATTATAAATTAAATGCGTTTGAAAATTAGCAGAGATAAAAGTAATTAGTTTTTCAGACTTTTAACTATTTACGCCGCAATTTGAAAAGTGACTGCTTATCTATAAATTTCACATTCTTCTTCTTCTTCATTTTCACTTCCAAATCGTTTTCATTTCCCTTATATTTGGGAATAGTTTCACGCAAGCTACTCACAACACTCAGATAAAAGTCGTTTCCTCGATATTTTTACGTTATTCGGTGCTTAAGGGCTGTCACTTTGGCGGTATTCCATACAAATTTCTAGATTTCTTTATGCTTTCAACTCAGAAATATTCCTTGTTATCGGTTGGGGGGCCGGGCGAAAGAAATTCATTCGAATTAGAAGGAAAAATATTCTTAACTGTTATCAAGGTCATGATTTTAGAGCGATTTTGACGTCATTTTTTTTTTAGGTAATTTTTCACTTGGCGCGATTTGTGTGCGTTGAGCGCCTGTTTTGGGGTCGCACATGAGCGTCTGATCTCCAGCTATAATACGTTTCATGAGCCTTCTTGTTAGAAATTAAGTTAGGCAGGTGGGTAGGTATAGTGGTTGTCAGTTGACACAGCTAGGCCTGCTGTAAGTGCATCGTGATACCACCAGGACTGTCCCCTCTGCTCACTCTACAGTGTCCTCATTGAACCAACCTGTGGCTTTAATATACATATGTATCTAATAAGGCTTGTTATTTTTATATTGGCTACTTCTGTCAAGTTATTCAGGGAACTTTTTCCTAAAATATTGAACCTTCTTCTGTCCAGAGCCTTGCACCCGCATAGAAAGTGTTCTATAGTCTCTTCTTCTTCAGTGTCGTTACAGCTTCTGCAATATATAACGAATGGGTGCTCCCAATCTACTGGCATGCCTGCCAATCAGACAATGCCCATTTGGAACCCGAGAAGATTTCTCAGGTTCTTCCTGTTCAGTTTCAACAGTCGGTTTGTGCGGCCATGCTCCATTCTGGCCACGTCATTCTACTTGCTGCACAGGTCAGGGACTGAGCCCATAGCCTGTTGACAGTTCTGATAGTGTGTTTATCTATAAGCATTTTACAAGTTGCTAAAGCTAAGAAAATAAGTAAAGAACTCTAAAAAAAGTGCAAGCTTCGGCCTATTTGGGCCAGTTTTTAAAACTAAAGAATCTGAGACATTAATTTCTTTTTCCTTCTTATGACTCATTTGTAGAAATTGCAAGGTCATGTATGTATATATATTTTTTACCATATTTTGTATTGTTTCTTTCCGATATTTAAGCGCCGAAAGCGGTAGTGTGAACATGGCAATAGAATTTGTGTTAATTTGAAATTTACATCGTCCCGCTATTATTTAAAAAAAAAAACTACATATTTTTATATTAACAGCTTCCCGCTATTATTTACAAAAAACTACATATTTTTTTATTAACAATAAAATATACCGGCGCATATACTTTTCGAAAACATTTGAATTACAAGCCCTTATGCCACACACAAGTAGCTACATACATACATACACCGATCGTAAATTGAAATTTATCACGTTCGCAGCTTCACGTTAATTTCGCGTTTTGCTGCAATAAGAAATAGATTATCACTCACTCAAAACTTCCATTCTTCCTGCACATAAGAAACGTCACGTGCCTCTTGCTGCATGACAGGCAAAAAACACGTTATCTAATCACACATTCGCATACAAATATGTGTGTATGTACATATGTATGTACGATGTAAATATGGTATGTAATATATGTGTGCACAAAGTTTGTTTCTAACTTCAATTAAAACACGATTGTTTTCAAAAAGCCCAGCACAACTTCACTTTCATTAAAAAAAAACACCCAAAACTTGTTCGCCTCAATGAAAATATTAATAAAAACATCTGCTTCCTCTTGGGAGCAAAACGTGCAATTCAGCCGTACATTTTTATCTGTAATTATCTGTACCGTTTGTGGGCTCACCACGCACAGTAATACAGTTACATATTCAAGTATACACTTGTTGTTGTATGCACAATTGGCCCTGCATTTAATCTGACCTAAAAATGTTCAAACACACGGATATATATTTATATATTTGTGTATACAACACAGTTTTAGTCGCCAAACGCCCCATAACCTCCTCATAAATACCACTCGACGAGTACTTCATGTACGTGCATGCATACATACATGCATACATATATGCTTCATTTCATGTTCATACTCAACCCCAACCCTACCCCTACATATAATACATGCATACATACACACTTCATTTCATGTTCATACCAAAACGCCAACCCAACCCCCCTACCCCCTACAGCAATTGTCCTTCGTACGTTTACTCACCTTTTGCCGTTTTGCACAGGACAATGCCGAACCATGACGTCATTGGTGTTTCGTTTTCATCCTGCGCCCTCATTGGCAACGGCAGCGTCTCCTCATCCTCATCGTCATTGTCGTCGTCAACATCATATTCGTCAACACCGCTGCCTCCGCTGCCGCTACTATTACTGCGCATTGTACGTTTGTTATTTCTGTTGTTGGTGGTGTTGCTGCTGCTGCGCACCTCGACAATGAAGCCACATTCGACGACGGCACAGAAAATGCGCTGCTCATCGCGCTTGAACCACTTAGATTCACGTAGCTTTTGCACCGCCACAGAGCTGCCAAACGTTGAATTTTTATTGTGTAGATATCCCAACAAGCTTAATCCGCTGGCTGCGCTGGCGCCGCCACCTACACTCCCACCTCCACCGCCAACACCACCACCGCCGCCGCTTCCTTGTGCTGCATTGTTCGACTGATGGTTGTGACCCTGGAGTGGCCACCACCTCAGTGCATTCACAAAACTATGTGAGCGATTTAGATTGGTTGCGGTCGCACTTGTCATTTTAAGGCTGTTGCTGTCGTTGACTCTGCTTTTATCACTATTACTATCACCGTTGCTGGTTTGCTTTGTTGTAAATATGGAACCAATTCTTTGGTTAGCGTTGAGTGTGGTCGAGTGGCTAAATGAACGTATACAATTTGCTGCACCAATGTTTCCCTCGAGAAATGCACGCAAAATGTGCAAGATTTTTGTTATTGAATTTTTTAGATATACGATTTTTTTACTCTTTCAATATATTTTCAGCTTGTATTGCCAGCCTGCAAATAGCTTTTGTGACTTTCACTATGTTTGTAGTTGTTTCTTTTTCTTTAACAAATTTTCACTGAGAGTTTTCACAAGTTCCCTATTTCTTTAAATTACAATTTGTTGCGTGCCTCACGCAATTTTTACTGTTCACGCTTTCGTTTGTGTTTTAGGCTACTTTTTGCAAAAATGTGATTTTTCTTTCGTTGTTTTCTTAATGCAAAATTTTTTTTATAACAAAAAATGTCTTAATTTCTGTGATTAGTTGCATCTATCACTGAAATGCACTTTGGTTGTGGGTTGGTTGAATAGAGAAAAATGCTTCGCTTAAATTTTTTTTTAAATATCTGTTGTAATATTATTTCTTTCATAAATTTTAAAAATATTTGAAAATTCTCCCTGTTTCTCGTAAGTTTTAGCAAAATAAAACAATTAGTCCCGCTCAATTCGAATTCACTTCTGCTCTGCAAGAGACCTTAAAGGCGAATACCAGCTAACAGCGCCGAGTATGTTTATTTAAGCCGGTTTCACTCGCTGACTCTTGACACTTTGTACCACGAGATACGTTTACCGATGGTGTCAATTGGTTCTCTTATCTCCGTTGGCTCATGAGCCCTCTTCCCCTTAAATACTTTGCTCCATTCATGAGTACCGACGTTTTTACTTATATGTATAGATAAATATGTATGTATATAAGTGTGGTGAATTTATTTGCTTCTTCACTGTTGCCTCATCGCTCATGAAAATCAACCCGTTTTAATCTCATTTTTTCCGGTAGAAAACGTGCAAAAAAAGAGAAAAGAGGTGAATAATATGAAATATGAGTGAAAGAGGGGAAGAGAGAGAGAAACAGAGAGATAGAGAGAAGTATATATGTAGATGTATTTGCATGAATGTATATAAATGTGAATTATATTTTGTGTTTTAATATTGAATAGGCCTGCATTCGCTGTGCTCGTCGCATACCTTCGTGTTTTATTATATTTAAGTTTTATTTTAGAAGGGGTGTTAAATATGTGTTTTTCTTAGTAGGCTTTTGATACGCTCAATTTACTAATTTATTGTTGTGTGTGGTCGTTGATAAGGGGTAAATTGCATTTGTTGGTTAAAAGTTAATAAATAATGTATAGTAAATGGTGGGTTTTTATTTAATCGAGAATGCTGATTAAGTGACATTCCTTGGCCGAATATAAATCCGCGTCGTTCCGGTAATGTAGAACCTACTGTTGTGGAAACGATCACCTCCGCGTAGTCTATCCCGGGTAACGCTAAATGTTCCTCGGCCTTGACGACATCTTCAACCTGAACAGTGACGACCATTTATTTTGCTTTCGTACTAACTCTTTCGTATAAACAGGTTGCATCCGGTACATGTATACATATATGTGCCTAGAACATTCCGAAACCATTATTTTCCTTTCTGCTCTTTTTTAGCTAAGACATGGAGCACTACAACTTAACTCAAGCAATCGTAAATTATGCAGTTATCGTTGCTACAGGGTTGCCCATATTCGATGGACCCGACGGATTTCGATGACTCTTTGGGCCCATTCCAATCGACGAGGCTTGTCCGCAGGCAACAATCTTTGCGTCAATTGAATCTTATACGGGGATAAATGCAAATCAATGCGGATAATTCGTTGTAAAGTGGTCCGAGCAATGCCCAACTGCTGAGAACGGCGATTTTGGGATGTCCTTGGCGACGCCTTGGTCCTTGGCCTCTTTGGATTAGAAAGAGCGTCACCAGTCGAAAACCTTTCGTACAAACGTTTAATGGTATTCTTAGAAGGCGCACTTTTCACATTATTTAATTTTTTATACCGACTTAGAAATCTCTAATTTTCTTCTTCTGCGATCGTGCACTCTTTAATAATGTTCGCCGTGAATTGGAAGCATCAGGAGGCGATGCAGAAACTGTTGCAAAACGCTTAAAACACGAGGAAGGTTATGACACTGCCCGATCTGCAAAATTTGTTCGACAAGTGCAAGCGACCAACGACGAGGATCCTTCAAAATCAATGAGTGTCCTTGTGAAGCAGCTTAATTTTTCTGAGGGTCTTATCCGTCGAGGTGTTCATGAAGATAAGACCCTGGTATAAATCCTACGTTATGCGTAGAAGACAGTTTATGCCGAAGCAAATACGAGAACAACGAGTTATCTGATCAAAATGATTTCTAAACAAAAATGAGTTGCTATGGTTTTTTTCTGACGAAAACCGACGGGCGGCAGTGTGAGACGTATGGAATGAAGCCAAGCTGGAGCGGTAAGCAAGCAGAATTCGCCTGTGCATCTGCGAGTCCGTGTCTGGCTCTGTTCCGAACCCTCTGCTTCAGAGAAGTTGAGCGAAATCCTCTGCAATTGCAAACCGAAACGTTCCACGCATAACTGGAAGGGGGTTAAGGTGGAAAGAAGCGGGGTGCTCTATCGAAAAGCTCTGATTCTACTAAATGCGGAGACTATCCGGTCTTTTGCCGCGACAAAGGCGCTAATCACGTATGGTTTTGAGAGGGTAAGCCTTAGGATCTACCAAACTGATGCTATGGGGATGCCCCTAAAACTATAGGAAACACAGAATCTGTTGTTTGCAAAGACTTGATTTTGACTCCGTTCAGCGGTAGACCCAAGGGTGATAGGATTGCAAAGTTTGGCCAACCGAAGCAAAATTGTGAGAGTAGCTTCGGCTGTCATGTATTCTTAGGATTTTCTAATCAGTCGTTCAGACGGCAACGAAGTGCAAGTGAGCTATGTCTGTGTTGATTTTTTCTTATATCACCCACACAATCTTAGTTTTGTTGGAAAGAAATCGCCGTAACATCACCTGTTACGTCAGCAAACCAGCTGATTCCTTCAAAATCGCTGAAAGTCTGATGTTGGCTACACCTTCTGAATTATCTCCACCGTGCTGGAGACCAACCCTATTTGCTTTCCCTGACTCTCCTGATTCAAAAAGTAATGCTAGCGATGCTAATTGCATATTTACTTAAAGCTAGTTTTGGCTTGCTTGAGTTTAGATTAGTCATTGTTACCAAAAAAAAAAATGCGTTTGAGTCGAAAAAAAATCAGTGTTTTTATTTATTTTTAATTTTATTTTTTATTTTATTTTTTTATTTCATTTTGTTTTTTTTTACGTTTCTTTACTTTTTTTTAATTTTTTAAATTTTTTTTTGTTTTTATTTTCAAAATTTTTTTTAATTTTTACATTTTTTTATTTTAATTTCTATTTTTTTTAATTTTTATTTTTTTTATTTTTTTTCTTTTTAAATTTTAAAAAAATTTTTTTTTATGGAGTTGGCAAAAAGCATTGAAAGCCGAAAAGTGTGAAACTTATCTTTCGACTCACCCACCCACTAAAACCCACTCCAGCCCTGTTTCTCTCCCGCGGGGCGACCGTTAGGTAATATTTCACGGGAGGGGTAGCGACCTATCGCCTCTACATGGAAATCTGCGCTGCTGTTCAGCGTCACGCAGTTTGGTAATTACTAATACCGTTAAGTAGTACTTCACGGGAGAGGGATCGGTTAGTACTAACTATGATACATACATATGTATGTATGTATGTAAATCATAATAAATAATTATGTATTAGAGAAATATTATTAGGGGATGCATTTTCCTCTATTTTTTAGTCTGTTAAAAAGAATGCCCACGTTTGATAAAATACAAATTGAAGTGTTCAGTTTTTTTAATCCAATTACATTTCACATTTTTACACTGTAACAAAATACGTAGGAGGTAAACAAAATATGCGACTTAGGCTCGCTCAAAAGTTTTATAACTTCACATTTTATGGCACACAACCCACTGTTGTCTATTCTTGCGTACATATGTATGTATGTATGTGTGTAGTTAAGTAAGTAATAATAAGTTTTATGTTACGCTAATTAATTTCACATTCGACATTAAAACGACAAAATGTAAACAAGTCGAGCTATAAATAAATCTTGAAAGTTATTTATTGTATTAGAAGTCGCCAAGTTCTAAATTTAAGTGTCACATGAGACTGGCACTCATTCAAGCACCCCCCCACTCATTATCGCTGATTATTTTCCATTCATGCATATTAAATTCGTATGTGTGTAATGTTTGTGTATGTGTGTGTGTGTGTACAAATATCCGGAACGCACTAGTAAAGGCCTGACAAAATTTATAAAACAATGCCTATAAAGATGTGCCACTCTAATTAACAATCTTTCATATTCATGGGTGGGGGCGTTTTTTTTTCTTTTTGTGAATTATAAGCACATTTTGAGAGGCATAATTTATTAATTTTTTTAATTCTCTATTTTTATTTTCAAATAAATTAATGCCATGCTATTCAAAATAGTATAAATGGCGTTAAGAGTTCATTAAAAAGATGGCGATTCATATTTATTATAAAATATTCTCTTAGTAGAAAATAAGCGCGGGCGGGTATAGAAATTCACTTCACGTTTGTTTTTCTGAAAAAAATTAAGTCACACACCTGGCATTTGTAGAACGAATTCTATGAGTCACAAGCATGGGTTAGGTCATGTTTGAAATATTATCGCTAGGTAGCGCAGTGGTCGAGATATTTCGAAAAATCGTAGTTAAGGTACGACTTAATTCATATTTAGTATTTACAGGAAAGATTATCAACTACATGAATGGAAATATTTTGACGAAAAATGCATCCAACAGGTTGCGCTGGAATCGAGATGTTCAGAGAAATCGAATTTATGCTACGTTCATATTAGGAAATACTTATTTGAATTACAGGAAAAAAATTCTACATAAAAAAAGATAAATAATTATCGCTTACACCCCCTTTGGTTGGGCACCTATTGCGGCGCGTCCCAGGTGGTGGATAGGGTACGCCACAGTTATCTTCTGTGGTTAAGTAGGTCATAGCCTTGGTAAAAGCCTACGCAGTGGTCGAGATATTTCGAAAAATCGTAGTTAAGGTACGACTTAATTCATATTTAGTATTTACAGGAAAGATTATCAACTACATGAATGGAAATATTTTGACGAAAAATGCATCCAACAGGTTGCGCTGGAATCGAGATGTTCAGAGAAATCGAATTTATGCTACGTTCATATTAGGAAATACTTATTTGAATTACAGGAAAAAAATTCTACAAAAAAAAAGATAAATAATTATCGCTTACACCCCCTTTGGTTGGGCACCTATTGCGGCGCGTCCCAGGTGGTGGATAGGGTACGCCACAGTTATCTTCTGTGGTTAAGTAGGTCATAGCCTTGGTAAAAGCCTACTCGCGAACCAGCCTAGTTCTCGTCAACCAACAACTATGGTAGGGGGAACAACATGTAGTGCAGTGTTACTGCACGCGTGCCGTAACTGCCATAATTGCTGGCAGTGACCCATATCCACTTCGGTGGAAGGCGAGAAGCCACTCGTATTAGTAGGTCATGTCTCTGCTAATACGAATGGAGTAAACATGGACTCACGGGGAGAAGGCCACTTCCTTATATCAAAGGCTACCAATCCAAGGTGGAACAGCATACGCCGAGGGATGCATGGCTTAGGGTGAGCTAAGTCGCTAGTATGCGGACTCTGGGGCACCTGTCGCACCCCAGTTTAAATTAGACTTACCACGGCATAGGGCTCTGGCGTGGCGAACCCCATTATTTCCCTACTAAAATCTCTGGTTACGACTGCTGACTCGTCAGCTGAGTGACCGCCCCGCAAAAATGAACAAAAATAACTTAAAACAAACAACAAAACAAAAAATTCCTTCCCGACGCGGAAGACCTGTTGGCTCCACCAAACTAATGGCGGAGTCAAAAACCACCCCTTCGGTGGCTAAAGTGCTCACTAAGAGCAAGACCGTCAGGGAGACACCACCGCACTCCCAGGTGGCTTCTACTTCCTCCAAAACCGACTCGGCTGCGGAGAACCCATTGAACACCAAACCTGTTTTGCCAGAAACTGGGAAAACAAGTCGGACAGAAGTCTCCAGGAAACCCATCCCTCCTCATCTCCGTCGATACAGAGATCGAAGACGCGCCACCTTCCTTACGGAAAAGTTCGGCAAAACCCCTGAGGAGGAGCTGTCCGACCAACAAAGGTCAACTCTCGGTTGGGCCCGGGAGTTTCTTCGGAAGTATGAGGCGTCCAAAGAGAAACCGAGTGCAGCTAAGCGGCAGCGGTCTTCAGAGGATCCTCATAGCTCCAACGACCCCAAGAAGCACAAAGCTTCCTCTGAGGTCAAAATACGCAAGTTCTGCGAAGTTGCCAGAGATAGTCTGGTCATGGCGGTGGTGGATAAAAGCCACCCTGACGGTTTCATCTCTCCATCAAACTGGAAGATTGTGGAGAGAAAACTTCAGTTGGGATACCTGGACGTTCTGAAACAGAACCCAGGGCCTCCTCCTTTCTGCTCTGACGCGGGATGGTTCCAGGCAAGGGTCAAGTTGATCGCGTGCTCGGATCAACGTTCGGTCAGCCTGTACGGCAAGGCCCTCGACCGACTCGGCGAGGTATGGCCCGGAGCGAATCTCCAACTCATCAAAAAGAGTGAAATTCCTAACAAACCCCGCGGCAGAGCAAGGATACCTGTAGAGCCATCCGATCCGGAAACCATCCTGGAGCTACTGAAGATCGGAAACCCGAACCTACCCACCGAAAACTGGAGGGTAGTTAAGGTGGAAGAGCCTTCAGGAAACTCCAGACATGTCACGCTGCTCCTGGACCAGGAAAGCGTTCAAGCACTGGACGACCGCAAGGGGATTGTGGCATTCGGGTTCACTACCACTACCATTTGGACCTATCAGCCGAAAAATCTCCTCGCACCCAGCGAAGAGAGTACGGCGGCCCCAGAGATGGATGTCGATAAGCCTCTCTCACAAGATTCGACGATTGAGTCCGACTCGGAATCAAACAGCGAACTTGTGGGAAACTTATTTAACATTCAACTCGAGGACGAGGATAGTCTTTTAGATAGCGGTGATGACGCGAACGCCACAGTCATCGAATGTCCCTCTAAAAGTGCTGCAGATTAATCTGCACCACTCTAAGGCTGCCTCGGCAGCCCTCATTCTTCGTCTCTCTGACCTCAGAGAAGACATCATTCTCATCCAAGAACCTTGGATATCAAACAACAAGATATGCGGCCTGAAAGATAGGCACTACACCTTGTTTCAAGGTGAGGCTAACGGTAGATCGCGCTCTTGTATTCTCATTCGAAAACATATTAATGCTTTTCTTCTTCCCCTTAGCAATGCTGACACCACTGCCATAGAGGTTGAAGCAGTCCACGGCCCGATCTGGATTGTGTCGGCTTACATGCCTTACGACGCAGCGGAGGCGCCTCCTCCTGAAGCAGTGAGGAGGCTCGTCAATACGGCGCATCTGATCCAGAAACGCGTCATTATTGGAGCAGACGCTAATGCACATAATACTGTTTGGGGCAGTACAAACAACAACACACGAGGTGAGCAACTTTTTGATTATATTCTAGCAAATAAGCTTGATATATGTAATAGAGGGGATGTCCCTACGTTTCTTAACTCGTCTAGAAGAGAGGTACTCGATATTACTCTTGCTAGCGAATCATGTACACAACTGGTGCAGGACTGGAGCGTTGATAAACAGCACTCTTTTTCCGACCACCAATATATAACATTCACTTTAAAAGCCGAAACGGCAAAACCCATGAAGTACCTTAACAAAAAACGTATGAATTGGATCAAATATAAAGAACATCTTGCCAATGGACTTCCTGATATCAGGCAGTTTGAAATGGCAAATAAAAACGATATCGAAAACGCTGTCAACATAATAACGAAGACGTGTCAAAGCGCAGCACGACAATCTTGCCCCCTGACGAAAACAGGAGGTAAGCATAAACCTTTTTGGTGGACTCCAGAAATCTCAGAACTTCGCAATCGAACTCGGAAACTCTTTAACCAATCTAAAATAACAGACGAATGGGAAGAATATCGACAATGTCTCAAAGACTTTAAGAAAGCCGTCAGAAGTGCAAAACGCACATCCTGGCGATCATACACTCAAGAATTAGAGAACACCTCAGAAGTAAGCAGACTACGCAAGATTCTTGCTTCAAACCCAGTCTCTCCCAGTTTTATCATGACTCAAGATGGAACTTGGACTACTTCAACTGACCACACTCTTAGAATACTTCTAGAATCTCACTTTCCAGGCTGTGTTGCCAACTTACCTGCACTTCCCAGCACTTTTCAGAGTAATTATGGGAATAGATCAGATCTAATCAGCTCTAATAGCATCTCTACAGCAATACTAAGCTTTAAAAAAATTTAAATCACCAGGTCCTGACAACATCATTCCAGCAGAACTTCAAGAAGGACTAGAAATTCTACTGCCTTGGTTAACCAGGATCTTTAACAAGTGTTTAAATCTGTCTTATCTTCCGACAATTTGGAAGAAATCGAAGGTAGTATTCATTCCGAAAACGGGGAAGCCTTCACACTGTAAACCAAACGACTTCAGGCCCATTAGCCTAACCTCTTTTTGCTTAAAAGCTTTTGAAAAAGTCTTAGATGAGCAAATCAAAACCCAACTTGATACTAAGTTGATCTCAGAGGCACAACATGCCTACACTAAAGGGAAATCGACTGAAACGGCACTTCATTCACTGGTGCAAACAGTGGAAACTTCCCTTCACAATAAGGAGTACTCTCTTGTCGCATTTATGGACATAGAAGGTGCTTTCAATAATATTGAACCCAACGCTATTTTGTCTGAAATTGCCAAATTGGGTATCAATTACTCCATCCGAAAGATGATCGAACAAATGCTCCAAAGTAGAATAATCACTGCAGAGCTTGGGTTAAGCCGCATGAGAATGTACGCCGTCAAAGGCACCCCTCAAGGCGGAGTACTTTCACCCCTTCTCTGGAATCTCGCTGTAAACAGTTTGCTCCGAAATCTCGAAAAAGCAGGCTGCAAGGTTGTAGCCTATGCAGATGATATTGCTCTCTGCGTGTCAGGCAAACACCTGAATACTCTTACTGAGCTCATGCAACGCTCAATCAATATTCTGTCAAAATGGTGCACCGAATGCGGACTAAATGCGAATCCAGCAAAGACAGATCTTGTTCTCTTCAATAGGAAACAACAATCTCCTCCACTGCAAACAATAACCTTAAAAGGGGAATCATTACTCCTATCTGACTCAGCTAAATATCTAGGAGTTATTCTAGATGGGAAGTTGAGTTGGAAATTGAACATCGAAAACAGATGCAAAAAAGCCTTCATAGCTCTTTATACTTGTAAGAAAGCTATAGGCAAAACCTGGGGTTTTTCACCTCGGATCATTTATTGGATATATACCTCGATCATCAAACCGATACTCTTCTACGGTGTGGTTGTATGGTGGACAGCACTCGAAAAACGGTGTAGAGTAGCCACAATTGATCGAGTTCAAAGAACAGCCTGCCTCCTGATAACAGGATGCTTAAGTACAACACCTACTAAGGCTCTAAATACGTTGCTTCACTTGCTCCCTATCGATCTGGCTGGCAAAGCGATTGCAGCGAAAGCAGCGACACGCATGAATGCTATATCGAAATGGAATAAGTATCTTGGCCATTCGGCCATACTGAACAGGAACACTGTTATCTCTTCCGACATAGACTATCATGTAAGTCTCCCATCACCACCCTTGCTATTCTCCTGTTCACTCCCAACTAGGGAAGAATGGAAGACAAATCTTACCGAAAGCGATGGCCCTCTGACTATATATACAGATGGTTCAAAACAAGACGGCAAAGTGGGATTTGGAATCTTTTCCAATTCCCCTCACATCAATCTATCATTTAGATTACCCGACTACTGTAGCGTATTCCAAGCGGAAGTATGCGCTATCTGGTATGCTGCGAAAACTCTCTTAGAAAATTGAATATCACTAGAGGATATCCGCTTTTTCACCGACAGTCAAGCGGCCGTTCGAGCACTCAGCTCCTCTTATACCCACTCAGATGTGGTTCGATCCTGTCTCTTATCTCTTAACGAGATAAGTGTTCAGAATTCTGTCCAAGTTATCTGGATACCGGGTCACAGTGGATTCGAAGGTAACTGCAAAGCTGATGAGCTCGCAAGAGCTGGAGCTGCGCAATCATATGTCAGTAACTTACCCACAATCCACATTCCGCTCTCAACATGTAAATTACTCATTGATCGAGAATTTCACAGCGTTGCTGATCGGAGGTGGCGAGTGGAAACTACTTGCGTTACGACCAGACAAATCTGGCCATCCTACAATCTGAAACAGACAAAAACCCTTATAAGTCTTTCGAAACACGAACTAAGGCATATAATATCTCTTATCACCGGCCACTGCCTTTTGGGCACTCACGCACGTCGGCTCGGGGTTCCTCAAAACGACCTGTGCAGATACTGCGAGGACGAAGATGAGGAAGTATCGAGCAGACATTTGCTGTGCAGTTGTCCGGGTCTAGCCAGAAGTCGACTCGCTCTTCTAGGCTCTCCAACTATTGACAATCTTTCAGTACTCTCGGACCTGAAAATCGAATCTCTCATCAAATTTTCGAAACGAATTAATATCTTTGACCAAAATCTACAATAAAAATCTCGGTTAGGTGGGGAAATCATTTAAAATAATGAGCTCTAGGGCAACACAACGGACCCAACTTGCGGTCTATGTGGCACTCCGATGCGGGGTCACCCTTAAACCAACCAACCAACCAACCATCGCTTACACCCTGGTTTGGGTGTTCGGCCGAGTTGCTTTTCCTATTTGTGGTGTGCGTGTTAATGGTTTCCACAAATGGAGGGATCTATGTCACCTTCTTATTTTATTTTTATTTTTAATTTTTTTGTTTTTAATTTTTTTAATTTTAATTTTTTTATTTTTAACTTTTTGATATTTAATTTTTTTATTTATATTTATTTATTTTTTTTTTACATTTTTCATATTTAATTTATTTTATTTTTATTTTTAATTCTTTTATTTATAATTTTTTAAGTTTTTAACATTTAATTTATTTTTAATTTTTTTATATTCTTTTATTTGGTTTTGTTATATAATATATTGCATATTTTTTTATATTTAATTTATTATATTATTTATTTATTATTTTATATTTTTTTAATTTTTAATTTTTTTTTTATATTTAATTAATTAGTTAATTATTATTTTTTATACATATTTTTGTTTTTATTTTTTTTTTATATTTTTTATTTGTGTTTTATATATTTTGTATATTTTTTTATATTTAATTTATTTATTTATTATTTTTTTAATTTTTTTATGTATGTTTTTAATTTATAATTTTTTTTACATGTTTTATAATTAATTTATTTTATTTTTAATTTTTTTATATTTTTTATTTGGTTTTTATATATTTTGTATATTTTTTTATATTTAATTTATTTATTTATTGTTTTTTTAATTTTATTATATATTTTTTTATTTTTAATTTTTTTAATATTTTTTTATTTGTTTTTTTATATATTTGTTTATATTTAATTTATTTATTTATTATTTTTTTATATATTTTTTTTTTAATTTTTTTATATAATTTTTTAATTTATAATGTTTTTTATATTTTTATATTTTTAGTTTTTTATTTTTTTTTTTTAATTTTTTTATAGTTTTATTTATTTTTATTTTTTATATGTTTTCTAATTTTTAATTTTTTTTAATGAAAATATTTTTTTTAAGAAAAGAGGGCCACTAAAAAATTTGTTTTTTAATTTTTTCCAAAAATTTTATATATTTTAAATAGCATCTTTTAGTTTAAAATTTTTTATTTCGAATTTAATATTGAAAATTTTTTGAATGTTAAAAAGAACCGAAGAAAAATTTTGAAATAAAAAATAAACAACATTTTTCCAGAATTAAATAGCATATTTTATTTTAAAATGTTTCCTTAAAAATTTAAAAACGAAAAATTTTTGAATATAAAACTTTCAGGAACTACTGAAAATAGTCTCAGCTATTTATGGAAAAAAATTAATATAAAAAAGCTCTGAAAAATCTTTGTCAAAAATGAGAAACAAAATTATTTTCCAAAAATTTTGAATAAAAACATAAAAGACATTTTGCTAACAATTTTGATTGAAAAAATGTCGTTCATGAAAATGTATTAAAAAATTGTTTCCCAAAAATTTTGAATGAAAAAATTAAGAAAACAGAGAGCCACTAAAAAACAATTTTTTTTCCAAGATAATTTTACATTTTTTTAAATACCATATTTTATTTTACAATTTTCATTTCAAAGTTAAAAAGGAAACATTTTTTAATGTTAAGAAGAACCGAAGAATTGTTTTTTAAACCAAACTTCTAAAATTTATATCCGAAATTCTAAAAATTCTCATTAAAAGGCGTGGAATTTTGATGAAATTTTATTGATTTTCTTTTTTACAACAACTATGTATATTTTCATAAAAAATTATTCAAAATAAATAATAAACAAATACAGTGTCAAAATTTGTCAACAAGTCCTTGTGCTATGGTTATTAAACGCTGTGTATACCTGCACAAATAAATACTCGTATAGGCATGCATTTGAATGTCTAAGCGTGCCAGCTGCCTTTTGATATTTAAATTTCTCAACGGAAGCTTTATAACTGCCTTTAATATTTTTGCATATTAATTCCCTAATATGCAGTGCTTTTGGATGAACACACAAACACATTCGTTCATATGGAAATCACATGACTCCTTCGTATAATGCATATCTACTAACATACATGCATGCATACATACATACATACACATACGAGTACACAAACGAACTGTGCTTAATGAATTCTGCTGAGCTTGGGGTTGCGCAATAGCATCCGCGCTTAGCCGGTCGCATTCGCTGTGTAGGTCAGTTTAGAAAGATAAGGCAAACGCATTTACCCCTTAAATGCTCTTGCTTAGTTCTTGCGCTCTTGTTGACTTGCTACGCTCCCTTTGACTTGCGAAAGTGAACTGTTTCTAAAATAAAAAATTTATTATCTTGAAGTTAGTTAAAAAAACTCTATTAGTAAAAAAAAAAATTAATAAAATTCTATAGGAAAAGGTCTCACCTCTCAAAAAAAAATCTCTTGCTCAGAACTAAAAATGTGCAACAGAGAAAACAAAAGAAATGGAGTTGTTGTTCTTGTTGTAGCATAAACATTCCCCATACTTACATACGGGGAATGCTGCTGGAGTGACAGTCCTTGGCCGGATCTAAATCCGTTTTCCGTTTCGGTAACGCAGAACGAAAGAAATGGAGATATTCCATTTCAGTTTTTATCACAAATCGAGAATGGATTGCTATGAATGTTAGGTTAGACCAAGGATGATAGATATCAGGTTTGCTCGTTAGGTATAGGGAACAAAACTTTTTTGAGGGGAACTTTGGATTCTACGTCATTAAGCTAAAGATAATTTAGCTTTTTTTCATTCTAATTTAGCTTTAGCTTAGTGAAACACAAAACGAATGACATCGGTCAGAGCCGAAAACGGTCTGCTAGGTAGTATACCTCTAAAAATGTTCCATGAGGTTAGACTATGGTGTTTACCACTCTCTAGTTCCCCTCACTAATTCCCAATGTGGTGGCACCGCTTCGTATTTCTAATCAACTATGAGCTATTGTGGATTGCAGCGGACTCGTAAGTCAGCCAGACATCCAAAGAAATATGAATGTAGACAGCGATGTTTCATTCTGACAAAAGCGTAACAGCGAGAGAGAAAGTGTTCAACAGTCTCCATTTGCTTTTCGTTCCTGCAGCTGCCACAAAAGTCATTAGAGAGAAACCCTAAACGCTTCCGATGTGTTCCCATTAGGCAGTGTCTATTGATGATACCAACTACTGTATTAAGGGGTTATATGGGTTTCGTCGGGTAAACAAAGGCCTATTTTCAATATTTTTTTTCTATGTAAAAAATTATTAATTTCATTCAAACTTTTTTCTGTCTTATAGATACATATTTAAAGAATAGTTTTTGAAATTTTCAAAAAAAAAAAAATTAAAACTCTTTCATTGTGACGTCGTTTCCGGTGACTCCTCGAAAAAAAGATGCGTCTGAGTTGTTAGCATAACTCCTGACAGGATCATCGAAAATGAAAAAACAAAAATAGGTGTTTTAGTTAAGACCATAAACTGCTTGAACGAAGGAAACAAAAAAAAGTAAAAATTGGAATTTGGGCAGACATTTTTCCAAAAAAACTGAAAATTTCGGTCAAATTTGCTTGACATTTTTTTTTTTTAAATAGTTATAATTGAAAAAAAAAAATCCTTCGTCCAAGCACGAGTAAATTGTATCTCGAACACCTGTGTAAAATTTCATCAAGATCGGTTGAGTAGTTTTCGAGAACGTTTGACAACCGACGGTTCCGAGAAAAACGCGTTTACAGTTTTGAGTAACAATAAGCGCACATTTTCCAAAGACTGTATCTTCGAAACTATTATTCGGATCGACTTGAAAATATAGGATAATATTCTTGAGATGTTGTAGAAATTAATAAGCCAAAAAAATCGAAATTTTTGAACCCACGAAACCCATGTAACTCTTCAAGGGAACGTCTATTGTAACCTTCTAGAAATTCGTCCTTAGGAATTGCTACCTTCAGTTCTATCTTCGACATTTTCTTTGACATCAAAAAAGCCTGAACGGAATCGACGAAACCTAAATTCCTGTTATAGTACCGGGGCACCAGAGGCACCATTCAAAATTTCAGCAGCCTGGCTTGCATTTTCGCCTTTATCAAAGAAAAACTGTAAAATGCACCGTATTTTGCCTTTGTTGACTTCTATTCTTAACACCCTGTAACTCACAACTGAATGGTACAAACAAAACAAAGTGAACTAATTTTTTAGTGCCAAATTCCAGCTTGACAACGAGCATAAACTTTAAATTGTTTGATCGATACTTTACGAGATATCATTACAGATATCACTACAGCCGTCTACAGGGAAAATAATGGATTTCTTTTTCCCCAAACTATAATAGTATTACGAAAAAACTTCAAATCAAATCATCATTCAGCATAGAGTAGAGCATTTCAATTTTTTAAACAGAAACCAATAAAATCGGACTAAGAATACTGCCTTGTGGTGTACACCTGTTCATGGGATAAGCCACTATTATCAGAAAAGCAATCGTTTTCTTTCTCCCATATTTAGCTAGAAAATTTTTAAATTGTGAAACATTTCTTAAATCTTTGCACAAAGAAAGTGCCGTACGATATGCGCGATGTGCTTTAGAATAATGAAAAACTCGTTTAAGGCTGGAGAAATAAAGGGCTTTCCAATAACAGGTGTTATTTTGGAATGGATTGCGCTATCGAGAGATGATTAACGATTTTTTATGGCCGGAATTGGATGGTAATGATCTGGACAACGTTTCTTTTCAACAAGTTGGCGCTACGTGCCACACAAGCAACAAAACCATTGATCTTTTACGGGAAAAGTTTCCGGACCGTGTTTTCTCACGAAGAGGTAATCACAATTGGCCACCGAGATCTTGTAATTTAACACCTTGTGACTTTTTTCTTTGGGGTCACGTGAAAGAGAAGGTCTACGCCAACAGCCCAGGGTCGATTCAAAACCTCAAAGATGGAATTCGTGAGGCTATCGCTAATTTTTTTTTTTTTGGTTGTTAATTGGTGAATATGGGATACAAGTAACACACGAATGCAAAAAAAAAAATATTTACCGTTAGGTTTTTGAGAAACAAGGTGGTCACCACCAGTAACCACCATGACTGAAGGGTACAAAAATTTATTAAAACTAATGCACTCAATTACTTCACTTTTTTATTTATTTTTAGAAAAAAGACAATACAAAATTTGGTAATAAATTTACAAACAATTATTTCTTGTGAAATTCTGAAAAACATGTCTTTCCTTTTCGGAGGCAAAGTGGAACGTGGCATGTTCTGCATTGCTATACTGTGCGGACAGGGACGGTTTTGGTACTGCAAAAGGCGCATCTTCTAGGTGTGCCTCTAAGCGGTTGGTGTCGATTACTCTCATGGCGGATTTCAGCAGGCACGCTAGGCTTATACCGTTTTATAGCAACTGGTACAGGAGATCTTGGGCTTGATCCATTGCTGATCGCGGAACTTCCTGGAGCTCGCTTGTTTACGTAGCAAGGTGCTAACAGCCCCTGATAAATTGAGCGGCGAAAGTCTTTCAATGTCAACTCATCCAAATGAGGTCTGTTAATCAGAAGCTCTTTGTAAGCTATATAGCTATTGATAACGCAGCAATCCAAGAAATGAAAAAAAAAATCGGTGTCACCACTTTTGGGATTTTCGGTCGATGAAGTAACAGGCTTTTAATTGATCGAATTTATCAACGAAGTTCATATTGCTATTGTATTTCTTTACAGCGGATGGTTTATAATTATTTCTGAAGTTGCGGCGAAGAATTTCAAGCATAGGAAGGACTTTATATAACTT
Organism: Anastrepha obliqua; assembly: GCF_027943255.1. Lineage (NCBI taxonomy): Eukaryota > Metazoa > Arthropoda > Insecta > Diptera > Tephritidae > Anastrepha > Anastrepha obliqua. The sequence continues at coordinate 27,422,402 of NC_072893.1, forward strand.
ATCATAGTCTGGATGCTTTCTAGCAGGCATGAGATTATTGTCATTCAGATGCAAGCATCCAAGAAGCCAGTTGAAGCGATTTAGGGGCATACAAGAGGAAATGTAGGAGTCACGTAAATCAGGAGCAGAAGACCAGTAATCTTTGTCGGTAGCTTTTTATACCTATCACCATATTTATGGCCAAGAAAGTTTGTATTTCAGAAGGACTGGTAGGAGAAAAAGGTTTACCTTCTTGTGTTGCATATAGGTTACTTTGAAAGCTTATGACCTCAACCAAGTCCTCTGTTCAAAACATGCGAAACAATCGGAGTGGTGTTATATCTTCCAAGCTGATTATATGATCAGCTAAGCCCAGACTCTCAACAAACTCGCCAGGTATATCCATAGAGAGAAGGTCCTTTCCATTTAGGTGGCTGCAAGATCGTAGAGCTAACATTATTATTCTGACTTACAAAGTTTGATAATGGTATGATATGAATAGCTCTTCATGGATATTCTGTACATCTGCCCCACACACATCCAATATCGATTTTGACACTGGCCACTCAGGCATGTCTAGATTCTCATCCTCATCGGAACTGGCTTCACAATCAGGTCCTGAAGGTAAATCTTCATACAAACATTCGTCAATTTCCTTTTGCGTCAATGATAGTTGCATTATTGAAATAATTGCCTAAAATATTGTAAATACCAAAGAAAGTCCGCCGACTCATAGTGACCGTATAAAAAAGCAAATTCTAGGAATACTTACGTCACGGTGGTTATTGTTGCTAACCATCACTGATTATAAAAAATATTCGTAAAATAATCGAAATTTAAGCGAGAAAGCAACCACTTGTATCAAACACACCACAAGAACTAAATTTGCACAAAAATCAAACCATAAATTGCGTTATTGAATTTATTATGAATTTTTACTTCTAGCTCTCACAAAAACGCGCGGCCACGGATTTTTACTTTAAATTTTCTCAACAAGTGGTGGGTGTATTTCTAGCTATTAGCGTCCTCTTCACTTAAAAGGAAGCAATAATCAATATTCGTGCAAAATTAAAAACTTAAATGTCCCCAACCGTCGTAAAAAAAATAAAAAATTGGTGGTTAGCAACGCTAACCACCGAGACGGAAAGAGTTAATGAAATTCTAGATGCTTCGGTGATTATAATAAAGAGATATGTAGGCCAATACAAATTAGATACCACAAGTGTGTCTGGACTGTTATTGATGTGTTGAATGCTATAATAATTAAATATTTATTATCTAATTCATTTATTTCGATATACATATATTTTAGGTACTTGACATGTAAAATTATCCGGTTTTGCTCTAATATTTGTTTGCAGATACAAAAAGTTTTCATACCCAGTGCGCTACCAATGCACCAGGTTACTTTAACGTTTTTCCTTCATAACGGTTGTTTGTAAGAGCTTAAGAGAATCGAAATAATAGATACAAGCGGATGATAATTAAAAAAAAATTTCGGAATTGCGATAAAAATCAAATTTTTTCTATGCCTTCTGTTGCCAACTCCGCCACATTTCTGCCTCTTGGTCCTTTGGACCTTTGTCTTTACGACCCACCTTTCGCTGGCGTCTCCTCAATACTGTTAAATGTAATTCTTTGCATTGAAAAAGGCATACCCTTTGTCGTCGCGACAGTTTCTGACCCATTTTTATCGGCTTAGGTCAAATGCTCTCAAGCCTTGAATATCGCTCAACGTTGTTCTGTACTCCGGCTTGGGCATCATTAAATGAGATTAGAGTTGTTGGCTATTGCAGCCTGAATTTGAGAGCAGAAAAAAGCAGATGTCTATATGATTTATGTCAACAGTGGAATTAAACATTTCGCACAAAATACGGCGGATGAAAAATATTCAGTCTTATCACTTAGCTCGTCGTAGAAGAGTTACGAATATAACCTTCCACTATGACTATGAAAAGTTTGCCATCACTCAATCCACGTGAACTCGAATGCCTTTAATCCTTTGAAAATGGATGACACTTTGTAAGGAGAATTGGCGCTCCTAGGCTGTTGAACTCGTTGGTAACATTTTTCCAAAATCTACCTACCTCCAATTTTTGCCACTTGCAGGGTTACACGCGCCAATTCTGGATTTTTTTGCAGTAATTATTTTAACCGCGAATCACCTATGTACAAACAACATTTTTATTAAATCTAATACTCATATTTTACTAGTTTACCATATTTTTATAAATTGTTGAAGTTGAAGTGAATTTTACTTTAAAACTTTTCCCCGACAACCAAAGTCACCTTGCAATAAATTTTTTGAAAAATCTGTGTAATGGCGCTAAGGATAAGCTCAGTGATATCACTTGTTTGGGTTTAAGTTCCCTCCCCTAATTCTCAATGTGGGGAAAACGCTTCGTATTTCTAACAAACTATCAAATATTGCGGATGCCTGCACATTCTAAGTCAGCCAGACATCCAAAGAAGTATAAACGTAGGTAGCGATGTCTCATCCTGGTATAAGCGTAACAGCGAGAGAGAAAGTGTTTAACAGTTGTTGTTCTTGCAGTACCTTTGCCCTGACAGTGTATCGTAATCACCGGTCGTCTTCGTCTAGCTCATCTAAACATCTAAAGGTAGACCCAGGAAACTAGCTGTTTCGACGGGTTGGGTCCAGAGGGAGAGGGGTGTTAGAATGAGTGGGTTTAATTGGGCATGTGAAAAGGTGGTTAGTGTCGTGCGGCGTGCCTTCACATGCTGGACATATGTTTAGTATGTCGGGGTCGATTCTGGATAAGTAAGAGTTTAACCTGCTACAATATCCAGCTCGTAATTGTGCCAAGGTTACGCGGGACTCTCGGGGAAGTTGGAGCTCTTCGTCTGCGATTGGTGGTGGTTGGACTCCGATAACGGCATTCGAGGGCCGGGAGCTTAAGAAGGTGGTGAGAGTCTCCCGATAAATGTCGTTAATGGCCTGTCTGTACACTGTCCGATCCAGTAACTGTCTGTTTGTTTTGTCTGAGATCTCGTCCACGTAATTTAGGAAGTGCCTCCTGATGTACCTGGGAGGTGGCTAAGGCTCCAGCAGGTGTCTGCATGGGTGAGGCCTGCGGTAACACCCTAGCAGAAACTCCTTACTGAGCAATTTGTTGTGCTCCTTAACAGGCAGCATTTGGTCCTCATCATGCAGATGTTGTATAGGTGACATCAGAAGACATGCTGTCACGGTTCTTAATGCAGTGTTTTGGCAGGTCTGAAGCTTCGACCACTACGAATGACTGGTTCCAGACGACCAGACAGGCGCAGCATAGTTTAGAATCGGTCGGCCTATTGCTTTAAAAGTCGACAGCAACATTTCTTTGTCTTTGCCCCAAATGCTGCCGGCAAGTGACTTGAGAACCTTGTTGCGATTCTGTACTTTAGTTGCAATAGCGGTTGTATGCGCTGAGAAACTCCCAATATTTTGGGGTTGTTAACCGTCCGAATTTGTGTATCATCGACTTTCACCTTGAGTTGTAGCTTGACCTCCTTTGTCCAGGTGGTGAAAAGGGTCGCCGTGGATTTAGTGGGGGAGAGTTGTAAATTCCTCGCAGTGAAGAAGCGAGAAAGGCTTGCGAGGTAGTCCTTTACCTTGGAGCATAGGCCATCAATGTCATTGCCCGACACCATTATCGTGCAGTCGTCGGCGTATGAGACCAGGGAGACTACCTATGGTGGCTGGGGGAGTTTCGAGATATGGAAGTTGCAAAGCAAGGGTGAAAGGACACCACTGTGCGGTACACCTTGCTTTATTTTCCTCTGTTTAAATGTTTGGTCTCGAAATATCACCGACGAATAACGACCACTCAGGTAGTTCGCGGTCCACCTCTTCAACCCGGGCGGGAGTGTAGCGTGGCGTGGCTAACTGTATCGAAAGCCTTAATGTTCACAGGCTCCACTTCCTATTCGTTTCTGCAGCTGTCACAAAAGTCAGTAGTGAGAAACCCCACACGCTTCCCAATTGTTCCCATTAGGCCGTGTCTGTTGATGATACCAACTACTGTATTAAGGGAATATCGGTTTGATGAGGGACCTAGTTGTGATTTGATTCATTCTAGGTCAGATCTATCCAGACAACATTCATTGTGGACCGCTTACTCAGTTTATTTAGAGAATAGTTCTGTATTCAATTGCTACCTTTCAGGAAATATTATTACACGTAGTGCCATAAAATAGCCCGACTGTCCGAGTGAATAGTGATCATACAGCGCGGCTTTTCTATAGCTCTACGAATTTAGAATTTAGAATCTATGAAAATCGTTCTACGATGGATTCATTGATAGGGCTGATCTTTTCAGAGCAACGTTTAGTAATTGCCAGATTTCTTTGATCATTTGATTACTGGAGTTTATATGGTCGCTGTACTCAAAGGTGCGAAGGGAATACCATTTATACCGTTCCTACTACGGTCGGTTCTACGTAATCGCAACGACCCGATTTATATCCGGCCAAGGACTGTCACTTCAGCAGCATTCCTCGTATATGTATGGGGAATATTTATACTGCTACAACAACAACTGAGAACACGTTATTTGAAAATTTTTTTTGTCGAAATATACCTAAAAGTTGGGCCGCCAGTTGCGGTCTCAGAGTCAACTCTGACAAAACGGAGTTGGTGCTTTCACCAGGAAAAACAAGCCTCCGCCCTTTACGTTTCCAAGACTAAGCAACCAGTGTCTTACACTCGCATCGGAAGTCAGGTAGCTTGGTGTAATACTTGACCCCAAGCTCCACTGGAAGCTGCACATAGAAAATCGAGTTAAGAAGGCCAATATAGCCTTCTACGCCTGTAAATCTATGTTCGGCAAACAATGGGGTCTCACGCAACGTGTCGTACTGTGGATGTACAACTTAGTGGTTCTGCCAATTTTGACATACGGTTGCCTAGTTTGGTGGGAAGCTCTTCAGAAGGGCTACAACACCACTAAATTAGAGAGAGTGCAGAGAACTGCATGTGGGGGCATCACTTGAGCTTGTAGAACCTGTCCCACTGCTGCGCTCAACGTTATTCTGCACTTACTTCCTGTGGATCTGCAGGTTAAATCCATTGCTGCTCAGAGCGCTATTAGGTTGAAGGAGATTGGCCTCTAGAGACAATTTTCTGTAGGACATAGTAGCATCTTGAAGCAGATGCTCCCTTCCTTCTCTGTTCTTCGCACTGGCCTCACCATCCGCAAACTGGGATTGGAGGTTTGTGCTAGGGCTATGTTTCCGAGCAGGCAAGACTGGAAAGAGGGGAGAGTCGACATGGATATAGGTACCTCTATTTTCACTGACGGAGTCAAGATGGAATATGGAGTGGGAGAGGGAGTTTTCTCTAAATCAGCCAGCATTTCCGTCTTCTTTAAACTGCTGGAAACGAGCAGTGTTTTTCAAGCAGAGGTGTTCGTGATCTTGCAGGCATGCAAAATGCTTCGCGATCGCTGTTGGGAGGGAGACATTAATATTTTTTCCGTTAGCCAAGCTGCGATCAAGGCCCTGTCGTCGCCGTATTGCAGCTCTCTTCTGGTGAACTTCTGTAAGGAGGAACTCAAACATCTCGAACGAGCAGGAAACATCTCCCTTATCTGGGTTCCCTGGATCTCCCTTATCTGGGGAAATATAGAGGGAAATGAAATTGTTGGCGAGCTTGCCATGAAGGGGTCGATAGAACCGGTTTTAGCTGTCCCCCTCTCAGACATCGGTGTCCCTTTGTCCGTTGTTAAAGGGAAACTGCCCAATTTCTTTCTAAAAAAAGCGCAAGACAGATGGAAGTCTGTCTCATCGTGTGCTATCTCGAAAAAACTATGGCCCTAATACGATAGAAATAGAACGCTTAAGGTGATGGGAATCCCCCGCCATTCAATTTCCAAACTCAATGCGGTGTTCACTGGTCACTGGGAGATCGGTACTCATGCGGAGAAGCTTGGAATTCCGTACAACGCCTATTGCAGAAGCTGTGGGGATCCTGCAGAGAAAGAGACTGTGGAACACTTTCTCTGAGAATGTGCGGCTCTGGCGGCTAGGTGGTTGAGATTCCTTGGCGTGCCCTTTGGGGAGGCTTGAAGAAATTCTCCAGCCTAGATCTCTTTTCTCTCCTCTACTATATCAACAGCACTGGATGGCTGTGGAAGGTTTTCTCTTCCCAAAAATTTTTCTTTGCACAGGTAGGGGTCCACATTATGGTATCAAAACGGCACGTAAGTGCTACTTGAAGTGTGCCTGTGGTACTCTTGCCATTTTGCCTACCTACCTAGCTATACCTAAAAGAATTTCACCTTTTCTTAATGTCTTTTCTTTCCTTAAGCCCGCCATAGTGGATCCACCATTTCGAGTTTAGCAACATAGATCTCAGATTCGAGCTCAGCGGCTCTATAAACTCAAGAATCGAAACATCAAAAAAATTTGTAAATTGCAGAAAATTGCTCTGAAGTGGGTTACCATTTTAAGTTATAAAAATCCATGTAAAAATCTATAAATAGCCATACAACTACTAGCGGGATGAGGCTAAAGAAATTTTAAAGCAATATACAATTTTGACTGAGCACTGGGTTTAGGGAATTGAGACATTTACAAAAGTGGCCGCTTTAATTAAACATTGCAATTGACAATGAAAATAATAATGTAACTTTGATAAGCAGCACATAAAGTAAAGTGTTCCACATTTGATGACTGCCAGAGTAATTAACTAACTGGAAATTGAAAAGTGCCGATACATTTTATTAGCCACTTACACTCGTTTCAACGCTTTAGGCTGCACGTAAGCCGTTAGCAAATGCTTTCGAGGTGTGTGTACTCTACTATTTTTGTTAGTTCGACGAAGCTAAATTCAATTCCTGATATTTATCGCTTCAGTTTGTATGTAGATGGCCAAATTATTGACTAATGCTACACAAAAAAAAAACAAAAACACAAAAAATCCATTGAAAAGATTAACGAACTTTTGATTGATAACAAGGACAAGTATGCATGCACAAATGTGAGTATGTGTGTATGTATGTATGTATGTATATATGTGCGTATGTATGTATGCATGCATTAATGTGCGTATGGATGTTTGTATGTATGTATGTGTGTATGTATGAATGTTTGTTTGTATGTATGCACATTAAGGTGCCTCGCCCGAAAGGTAGCTGTTTTCGCAGTCGTACAATAAAATTTTTACATTTTCTGACTTCTAAATTATTTCGACGTAATTCCGGCGTATTTGTGAATTGAACCGTTTTTTATAAGAAAATTGTATTCCTATTTATTTGTCCCAATAACTGGTCTTCAAATATGGAATAATGTGAAATTAAGAGTGCGTTTTTAAAAAATATGCCAGCAGTTTGATAATAATGATAGCCATTGATAATCATTGATGGTCAAGCGGCCATTAAGGGGTCACGTGGGTTTCGTCGGGTAAAAAAGGCCTATATTCAATATTTTTTTTGTGTGTAAAAAATTATTTATTTAATTCAAACTTTTTTCTGTCTTATAGATACATATTTAAAGAATATTTTCAAAAAATAAAACTCCTCCATTGTGACGCCATTTCCGGTGACCCCTCGAAAAAAGGTGCGTCCGCGCTGTCAGCATAACTCCTGACAGGATCATCAAAAATGAAAAAACAAAAATAAGTGTTTTAGTAAGACCATAAACTGCTTGAACGAAGGAAAGAAAAAAAGTAAAAATTGGAATTTGGGCAGACATTTTTCCAAAAAAACTGAAAATTTCGGTCAAATTTTCGGTTTTTTTTTTAAATAGTTGTAATTGAAAAAAAAAAAAAAATTCTTCGTTCAAGCACGAGTAAATTGAATCTCGAACACCTGTGTAAAATTTCATCAAGATCGGTTGAGTAGTTTTCGAGAACATTTGACAACCGAGAAGCGCGTTTAAAGTTTTGAGTAACAATAAAAGTGGCTTGGAGCGCACACCTTCCAAAGGCTGTATCTCCGAAACTATTATTCGGATCGACTTGAAAATTTAGGATAATTTTCTTGAGATGTTGTAGAAATTAAAGCAAAAAAAAATCGATTTTTTGAACCCACGAAACCCATGTAACCCCTTAAAGCAATTATGGCTCCTTGCACTAACTCGGAATGTGTTCAACAATGCGGATCCAAAATAGACGAACTCTGCGGAAACTGGCGGGCCACTATTTTCTAGATATTAGGACACAAAAAAATATAAGAAAATGAGAGAGCCGTTGAGCTCGTTAAAGCAGGTATTCGCTTGCCGAGATTAAGCAGGTCAGACATACCTATGATCTGAAAATACCGGGAATGTTTAAATAAAACAAAACAGAGTTAAATTTCAGGCAAATTTATTTTATCTCCTTCAAAATATGACCCGTCTGAAGCAACACACATGTGCCAACGTGTAACCCAGTCCCTAGGCCGACAAAGGGATGGCATTCAGCTCCTTCGTTGCATTCTCTTTGATCTCCTCTATCGACTGAAATCTTCCACGAAGTGGTAACTTTGCAAACAAAAAGAAGTCGCACGGGGTCATATCAGGTGAATACGGTGCTGCACGATGGTATTTACTTGGTGTTTGGTCAAATAATCCAGCACAATTTGGGCTCGTTGCGATGGCGCGTCATCCTCATGCAAAATCCACGAATTGCTTGCCCACATTTCCGGCCGTTTGCGGCGTACAGCATCTCTCAAATGATCCGATGGCGTTAAAAGTGACAGATGTATGTATGTCTTACAGTGCTACCAACATAGGAAAAAAATATGGACCGGTTCCCGGTACTTTCTTTTCTGAAAACGGAACTAAATGAGGAACTTCACTCTCCTTCCTGAAAACGGAATTAAATGTGCGATTAGCCCTGGAAACTCAGTCGAAATGGGAACACTCAAGCTCGTATAAAACTACCAAAATTATGGTAAGGACTTGGAATACCAAAACTGCAAACATTATTTTGTCATTGTCTAGGAAAGACTGTAAAATATTGGTTGGAGTACTGACGCAGCCAAAACGGAATTAGTCCAGAGCGATGCTTGTAACTTATGCAGCGAAGCGAATTCTAGACATACTTTGGTACATCTACTTTGCCACTGCCCTGCTCTTTGTAGGACCCGACAAATGTGCCTGGGATCAACATATTTTTTCTCCTTGAAGAATATTGCTCACAAAAGGCTGGACGGCTTGTTAAAACTCGCCAAGACGTGCATTATGATTTATATAAAATAATATCTTCTACTCGAGATACATAGCACTGGCAACACAATATACCAGGGATCTAAGTGATATCTTTTTAGAGATCAGCCAGCACTACCTAACCTATCCTTGATACACGGCGCGGCACTCGAAGTGTAACCAATTAAAAAGCCCATCAATTTAGTTTGAAACATTATTTTTATTTTATTCAAAGTAAAAAATGTATGAAAATAATACCTACAAAATTAAGAATCAATACTTTAGCTCGATATGACCATCTTTTGTCTTGACTATGGCCTTGAGACGGTTCTGAAACGAATCGCAAGCTGCCTGAATGTGGCTTGCAGGCATTTTGGCGCACTTGCGGACAATGATTTTTTTTCAACGCCTCGAGACTGGTGACTCTTTTAGTTCGGAGCTTCCTCTCCAAAATGGCCCAAAGAGAATAATCCATCTGATTCGCGTCGGGGGAATTTGAGAGCCATTGTGTGGACGTTATAAAGTTCGTAATGTGGTTTTTTACCCATTCTTGGTTCACTCGAGCTTTGTAACACGGCGCCGAGTCCTGTTGTACATCCATGATCTGCCACCGAAATGTTTGCGCGTCCACGGCTTCAAAGCAACCTCCAGAATACTTTCCCGATAATATTTCGCATTTACCTTGACGCCAAGCGCGATGAAAACGATTGGAGAGCGCCCATCTGCGGTTACAGCGGCCCGAACCATTATCTGTGGCGGGTGCTGCCTCCTGGTGGCCAATCGATGACACATATTCTCGTATTGAATGGTCGGTTAAATAAACTCTATCGTTTTGGGAGTTTATGAATTGCTCAATATGAAAAATTTTCTCGTCAGAAAACACAATGATCGGAAATTTACCGCTTTCGGCCAAGTGAAGCAACTCCTACGCTCTCCCAAGTCTGACTTGTTGCTGCTTTAGTGTGAGATCATGCGCCTTTTGGATCTTGTAAGGCTTGACTTTGACATTGACATTTTTCAGTATGCGGCGGATGCTACGGTGTGATATTTTCAGTTCCTTTGCCATTTGATTGGCACTTCCTCGGGAATTTCGCTCAAGTCGTTCTTCACTTTTTGAACTAATTCACGTGACGTTGCAGTCTTTTGATGACCACCTCCATGACGCTTCGCGATGCTACCAGTACCGTTGTAACGAGTAACTTTATTTACTTCAAGTTGTGCGAGCTCACGAACAATCGTTGGTTGCGATTTTCCAGCCAAATATAATGCAATCACACCATTACGTTTGAAATCCATTATTGATTTTATTTTTTCGCGTTTACTCTCGGCAAAATGCTTCCGCGCGCTTGTAAACAATATTCTGGACTGTCATTCAGTCAACTAAGTTGGCTACATTTCGAGTGCCGGACCCTGTAATAATGAAATTTTTTGAGATATTTTCAACACGCCCCAGCCTACAAATAACCTTGGGCATACATGAAAAATTACGCCAATTTGTAGTACGAGGCTTGCCTTTTACATTTTGCACCCAATAACGAAAACACAGTAAAATAATAATGAAAATGGCTTTATTGTTTTTCAAAATATTCTTCTTGGAAGTCAATAAACTTTTTGCAGTCGCTTAAACCAAAGCATTTTTGCCACTCGGAAGTGGATACCTCCAAAACGTACTGTTTAACTGCTTCATCGGCTTCTTCAGGCCTAGAAAACATTGATCCCGCATTTCATTTTTGATGTGATGCTCGGGAACAAAAAGAAACCATTAGGTACCAAATGAACAGGTCTGTAAGGCGGATGACCCATGGGTTGACATTTTGAGTGCTCAAAAATTTTCTTCTGTGAGCTGTGTGAGAGCTCGTATTGTCTTGGTGAAAGATGCTTCGCCTTCGGCGGTTAGTTTTTCTTAATTTTTCGAAAACTTCTGGCAAACAAATGCTTGTGTACCTCTCAGAATTGATCGTTTTAAGTTTCTCTAGTGGTACAGCTGCGACATAGAAAGCCTTATCGAAAAAGCAGGAACCATTTGCTTTGAGATGCTTTGTTCGTAAACCACTTTTATTGGATTAAGCTCGTCTTGAAACACCTATACTGTCGACTGCTGTTTAGTTTCTGACTCACCTGCATAGATACAAGATTCGCCACCTGTTGCGAGATCATATTGGTGCTTGGAACCACCGCGGCTGAAATTCTTCAACATTTCTGTACACTAACCCATTCGAGTCATTTTTTAATCATTTATCAAATTATGGGGTATCCAACCAGAACAAATCTACTTGACGACCAAATGTTCATGCAATATTGTATGCCCAACTACGAGTAAAGTCCAATGATGCCTTTATTTCGCGATATGTCACTTGGCGATCTTGTGTTATCCATTGACGCACAACATCGATTGTTTCTGGCACAATAACCGTTTTTATACGGCCGTCACGAAATTCATCCTGCAAGTACTGACGGCCAAATTGGAATCTGTTGTCCCAGCGTTTCACAGAGGCTAAGGGTGGTGCTTGAGGTCCCATGTTCCACTTAGGAACGAAGGGAAAATATGCGTTTATAAGTGTGGTGCTCCAACGCCAGCCAAAGGTCGAAGTAAGTTGATCAGTTGATCAATGCACTGCTGTCTCGATAATCCACATCGAAAATCGTAATAAATTATCGCACAAAAATGTTCACGATTTTTTTTTCTTCCACGAGCGCTACCCTTAAGTGGCCCTTTGAAACCAGGACAAGCCTGTTGTTTCGTCGAACTCCTCAGCCCACGGGACAACCGCCAAGCATTAAATCGTGGGGGCGGCAAGGCAAATTAGTCGCCGGTCCTTCGTCATAGTCTTTCGAGGTTTCTTAGTTCTTCGTAGTCTCTCCTATGACTTCGCATGCTGCCGTCCATTTTTTCCCTGCTTTGTAGTATTGATTGCACGAATGAATCTGGGTCTTAGTTTCCTCCAAATATGCTGCGAAGCTTCAATCTTGAGCCATAAAAACGCTTACATACGAAGAATACTTGGTGGACCGTCTTCTATCGCGTTTACCCCACAGTATTCACATTCCGATTCGTGTTTAAACCGATGGAGGTATGCTTTGAAGCATCCCTGCCCGGTTAAAAACTGAGCCAAGTCTTTCGAGCCAGCTTCGCAAGTCCGAAATGCAGTGATTTGTCCAGCGACCCTTTGTTGTGTTATTCCATTTTTGCTACCAAGTTTGGGTACTAGTTTCCCGTGCTACGATGCGTTGCATTTCACTCTCAGCCAATACCTCTACTACGAGTGAGCTCCATCTTTTGGACGAAATGAATTTTTCAACTTGCTGAGAAAAGAAGAAATAAAGCTCGTAAGTGCCAAAGTGTTGCAAAGGCTCAGAATATATAAGGCAACCCTCGTACGTATGTTTGTGCCTTTGCGTAGGCTTATTTACTTAAATTTAGTTACTACTAAATTTTTCTGAGTCAGCCCACCCTTCCAGTTCTTATCTTCTTGTGATTCATAGTTGAACTTTTAATTTGCCTTGATATGACAGATAAGCTGGTACCAACCGAATCAAAGTAACCTGCAACCGGGTTAGCATGAAACAACCTTGCTGGCAAGTGACGTAGTATCGCACACCTATTTCACGTTCAATTTATCACAGTTGACGGCATTGGAAAACAAAAGAATTCTAAGTCAAGTCGCAAGTTGCAAATATGCTCCTATTGACGCAGAAATCTGTAGATGTCTAGTTTCACATACACACCCATACATATTCACAGTTTCTTTTTCGCATTAGATAATGAGTTTCTACAAACACCTGATAAAACCCACTATGATTAAACTAGAAAAATATCGACGCATTTTACTAGGCAAGATTAGATTAGGTAGCCAGATGCGCATCCGATTGCAAAGTAGGAGAGGTCAGGTAAAAACTGAGAGAAAAAAAAACGAAATAGGCTGTGGGTAGTTTCTTGGCATACCTTTATCTTTAAATTATTTTTCTGCAACTCTTACATAACAGATCTGGCAATGCGGAATTTTGGCTCATTCTTATGTCTCACAGAGTTTAAGGTCCAGTAGCGCACTAAAAGAAAAACTGTTTTTAGAAGGGAAAACAATAAAAATAAATATACAAAAAATTCTATACCTTGTTTATTAGTACTTAAACTTTATACAAATTTTTTTTAAATTTTTCTTTACAAGAGTTAAATACATAAAAAATCACGTGACCCAAAGTACAACGAAAAAAAAGTTGCTCCACGGTCTGCGTCGTTTCTCCTTGAAATGTTGATGGATCTGTAAAAAGTAAAAAAAAAATCTTGTAAAATAAAGTTGTAGTTATAGCTGTCGAGTAGGATTTTTTAAATGTGATCTATGTCTTCTTTTATAAAAAAAATTATTTTTTTATCTAAAATTTTAGATAAAATTTAAATTTTTTTAGATAAAATCAAATTTTAGATAAAAAAAAATTTTCTTTAAATTCATAGTTCATATTTTGTTAAATAGAACAAAAATCTAATAAATCAAAGTTTCAAAAAAAATTTAATTTTTTTATGTAAAATTTTTTTATAAAAATATAACAATATGCAGCGCTGCTATTATTTTGGCCGCCACATATGTATAAATATGTATATATATTACATACATACATGCATACATATGTAATATTATTCAAATGCAGAAAAAAGGTTATTTTGAAACGCATTTCCAAGATTGTAAATAATAACTATTCAGGAGTTTCTCAAGGCGGACATATTCAGGCTAGGTTAGGTTAAGAAGGTGGCGCCCAGCTGCCAAGCTTTCAAACGGAGGCTCATTTATGTAAAAAAATCCCAGTCTGTTATCGAAATCGACACGCATTTAATGCCGAGGTATTGCCTCAAATTTAAACTAATGCGTATTTAAAAAAAACATAGAAATTCAAGCACTTCCACTGAGCTCAGATCATCCACATCAAACCAATTAAGTGTTGTTGATAGAGATAGAAAAATCGTCGCTAAAGCCAAATCAGGTCCACGGATAGTAAATTATGAATAGCTAAATATGTATGTATGCATGTCCAATAAATACAACGTTACATTTGATTATGAACATTACATATCAATTATACTAGAGCGAGTTGAGGCTATTTTTAGACCGCACGCCGCTTATGTCGAAATCGTCGTTTGCGGTATCGTGCACAGTCACGCTCACCCTGCTTACGCTCACGTCGAAAGAATGCGAACGTGAAATTGAAAACAAAACAAGTAAAGAAACACAAAGAAGTAGAGAATATAAAGAAATAAAATGAAAAAAAAAAAAAAAACAAAGCTATGGAAAATGTGCTTGGGTGCACGAGATCCAGTCATAGTCCCACCTGCCTACAAATCTCCCTCGTGTACGCCAATTTGTGCGCTTCTCAATCGGCGATTCATTCAATCGTCGTCTGTGTCTCAGCAGTCAACAAAAATACAACACAAGTAAAGTAAAGCAAAGAAACAAAACAAAAAAAAAACAATAGCGATTACTTGAAGCTATGAGTTCGCGTCTTGCGTTCGACAAGGTTGAATTTATTCAAAGCGAGTATGGCAAAACCAACTGCCCGCGCTTGCCGCGCACCGCTACTACAGCTTCGTTTGCGTGTTGGTTGCATTTATGATTACTTCGACCAACACCGCGCGCGCCGCATACAGACCCCATACAGGCAGGCACTCATGTCCAGTCTGTATGTTGTTTCACGGTGTATTCAACTTTGCGTTTTATATAGCTTTACACGTCATTCGCTGTTGTCTGCGCTTATAAGATTTTTTTTGTTTTTGTTTTGTTGTAACCGCTTATTCAATTTACAAATGGAACACAACGGAGCTTGTATACCACATACATACATACATTCCCCATGCACTAGTAGAAGGGGGAGGGAGAAAAATATGCGCTTAAAAAGCATAAAAATAACGCGTGAATTTCAAAATGAATGTGAAAATGCGTAGAATATGCATTTACATGCACACACACATACATACATACATAAAAAGCGGTGCAGTTGACATAAATCACATGAACCGCGCATAAATGCACGTACGTACCTATGCATATCTACATAGGCATACATAATAAGATTATTTTTAAGATTTATGGGAATAGTGAATAGAAATTAAATTACAAATGTTTGGTGAATGCGAATTTCTTTTAATCGGCACACTTTTTCATGACATTGAGGTGGACTGGACAATTTATGAGACACTTGAGGCATGTAATTTTTTTCCACAACCATTTTTTTTTAACAATCGAACATTTATCATCTAAGACCGTAGGTCATGAATGTTGCGATCGCTTTTGGCTTCTCAGGCTGTAAAAGTCGTTGCTTTTTGGTTGTGTGGTCAATGACCCACATCAATAAACCGAAGGCGTGAAGTAATATGAGCTTTTATAGCTTAACTTCTAGCGATCATCAAATACTTTTTAAAAAAGTCAATGCCTTCGATGCAGTATTGCAGGTGGCGTAGAACTGCTGAAAAACCGGTGTAGGGGAAAACAGAAGTTGTGGCCCACGATGGAGAGAATAACAAGAAGGGTACCGCTACTGTGCTCTCAGCGAATGTGACAGAATCGTTGTATGGGTGTGTGTGACGGCGCACTTATGCAATTTATTCATGTGACCAACATCAGATCTTTAATCGGCGCTCAGCGATTTTCAAGGGATCAGCTGCTTTGCTTACTTACTTCATGGGGGTTGAGACAGCGGTTTGTTTACGACAAAACTAAGATTGTGTTGGTTATAGGCAAGGTGGATTTATTAAGGTGACAGCATTCACCCAGCTGCATTTTTCGCCGTAGGTATGGCTTACGTCAAAATGATATGCTTTGTTTTTATGTATTGGTATGTTTACATTCGTATGTAATAAAAAATAAAAAAAATAAATGCAGAAACTCCTCGCGTTACTTCTTTGCTGTCTGAGCAACAACTAATTTGAAGAGCCTAAGAATACGTGTGAGATTAGTGGGCACAATTCTTCTCCCTAATTCGCTCAAGAATAATAGAATAAGAGATTGCGCCTTCCGAATTCGCTGTGTCGTTAGGACCCGGTAATATGAAATTTGAAAAGGTCGAGCCAAGGAGCATCAGGAGATTTGGTGGCTCCTAAAATACTCAGGCTAAAATGGCCATTATATTTAGAGTTCTGCAAACAGGGTAGTACAGGGTCCGCCATATAACTTTACGGAATTAAAAATGCTATAAAAAAGAAACTACTCAATATTTTTCCAAACTGTTTTTTTTTATTTTGAAGTACAATCCTTCCGGTTAATGATGGAACACAACTTCATATGGCTGCCTCGGCTAGACATGCACAAGGTCTTTACGCAAAATTCGTCTCAATGATGTCTCCGAAATGTCCAATTGTTGAGAACGACGGTGAACTGATGTTCCTGGTGATTCACGAACATTCTTGGCCACAGCAGCAATATTTTCGGGTGTACGCACGGTTTTTGGTCGGTCACGCGTTGGTTTGTCAATAAGCAGCCCAGTTTCTCTTCCTTTTTTCGCAAAGTAACGCACATACGCTTCATTCGGTGCTTTTCTTCTTCCCATTGCCGTACGTAATTTTTGTACACATTCTGCAACATTACCATGATTTTCAAAGTAATGTCGCAATATTTCCCAGCGTTCTTTGAGCGTATACACAGCCATTTTCGTTCAGCGGAAGAATAGAACTAATTTTCTGTCAAATCAGATGACAGCTAAGTGTTACCATTCTTCAAATAATACCTAGTTCAAATCCGTAACGATAGATGGCGGGCCCTATAGATAGTCCAGGAGGGAAGGAGAAAAGTATCAGAGAAAGAGATAGGAAAGAATAGAGACAGAGATAGGCGTAGCTGGTCTTGTGAGAATTTTCCAGATTCTTTGACAAATCTGTAAATATCCTCCAGTTTTAGAGAACGAATATTACTTATTCTCACGACATCGGAACCCAAACGTCGTAGCCATGCTCTAGCAAAGGCAGCACACTCACAGAGAAAGTGCTCAGTGCTATCCGCCTCCTCCAAGCATGACAGGCTCATTGGGTCCTCAATGATTCCAATGGTGGCCTTATGTTGACCCCATGGCTTGTGTCCTGTAATATTACAGACCTTACTTCCAAGTTTTAGACCCGATAATATACAAAGAAGAGGAACGGCAATAAAGGCGAAAGCAATATAAACTATTAAGCACAAGAGATTATACACATTTTCTTGCCACGGCGTCAGCCGCTACACCTTTCGTTGGCCATATTTTTTAAAACCTTCGGTTGGGCACCCTGGTCTGGCCTTGTTTTCATCTTATTTGAGGATCATTTTTAAATGATTATATCCATAAATCGATAGACAATTAAATTTTAAGAAACTACCTGGAAGTTCAAGTCGTTAGCTTTAATAGAAATACGTTAAATTCACGTCCAAAGTCGAGAAATCCAGTCTGGCCAGACCCAGGTGCCCAACGGAGGGTTAACCACGCAAAAAACTGGATTTGGAGGTATTTTTACGATCCCTGCTTTCACAATTTAATACGCGGCGCTTCATTTTCATTAGTTTATTAGGTTAGGTTAGATTGACCTGGGTGGCTGAAAGGCATCACATAGACCTATTGGTCCTTAGTGTTATCAGATGGAGCTAGACCTTTACATATCTTTGTAATACGTCTGCGCCTTTTGTGAATCTAAGTAAACTCTGAAGCTCTATCGCCGAGAGGCATTCTAACTTTTCATATTTTAAAGCTCCTAAGCATTTTTAATCAGGGCAAGAACATAGAAGGTGTTCTAGCGTTTCCCTCTCTTCTAGTTCATTGCAGCTATCGTTGTTTGTAATTCCTATCTTGAATGCGTGTGCCGCTAACAAATTGTGGCCTGTCAGTATACCCACGATAGTTCTGCTTTCCTTTCTAGACAGGGCTAGTACGAATCTGGCGTATTTGTCTGCATTCTGCATGGTTTTCGCGGTTTTGCAAGTGGCTAGATTATACCACCTCCTGTATTTTTATGTTTTTCATGTTTTATAAAGGTTGGTTAAGTTTTCAAGGGCCGGTGTTGATTTTGAATAACATACAATTTTTTTTAGAAAATCATTGTCAAACATTGCCGCCGCCTCGGCGGCACACCTCCATCCGATGGTCCAAATTTCGATAACGCTGAGGTATAATTGAGGTTCTATGCCGTTAATATGCCGAATTATCTCATCCTTTAGCTCTTGAATTGTTGCTGGCTTATCGACGAACACCTTTCCTTCCAAATAACCTCAAATAAAGAAGTCCAACGGTGTCAAATCACATGATCTTGGCGGCCAATTGATATCGCCGCGACGTGAGATTATTCAAATTTTTCGCGCAAAAGAGCCATTATTTCGTTAGCTTTGTGGCAAGTGGCACCGTCCTGTTGAAATCACATATCGACCACATTCATATCTTCCAATTCGGGCCATAAAAAGTTCGTTATCATCTCACGATAGCGAACACTATTCACAGTAACTGCCTGACCGGCCTCATTTTGGAAAAAATACGGCCCAATGATGCCGCCGGCCCATAAACCGCACCAAACAGTTACTCTTTGTGAGTGCATTGGTTTTTCGGCAATCACTCTTGGATTATCATTCGCCCAAATGCGGCAATTCTGCTTATTGACGAATCCACTGAGGTGAAAATGTGCCTCATCACTGAACATGATTTTCTTCACGAAGTGCGCGATATGCATTTTAATTTGAACGTCCGTTTTCATAATAAGCCGGGTTGAGTTAGTCTGAAATTGAAAAATGTCAAATGAAATGCAGAAAAAAACTTGACGTTTAGGTGTGGTTCACATTCAACATCGGCCCTTGAAATTTAACCACCCTTTATTTTCATTCATCAATATCATTCATTAATCAAACTAAATTTAAAAGTCTGAAATTTTTAAATCACAAATAACCACAAAATATATTTACAACCATGCAAAGTTCTCTTCCTTTTGCTTGTTTCCTATTGTTAAGAAACCTGGCGTCGCACTTGTCAAAATCGCAAAAAATAAAGTTACTGTTTTCGGAAGACGCCACATTCTGTATTCAATTCGCCTTGGAATCACCTACAACGTGCAGGCCGAAGTTACGCTCTCAATTTCGCTTTGTAATTTAGCATCCTTGCCTTGCTTTACACATTGATTTTCATTTCATTCGCCCCTCTCTCGTTGCCAAAACTCTATGACGTAGCTGCCAAAGTTACTATCCCAGATTTGGTTGTGATGCCTAAATCTTGTAATCTGTCAGACTTGCTGCTGAAAGCTTTTAGTAGCGGGTGGTAGTACCGAATGCTCTGTATTGGTTCGCATTTACGGTGACATTTTTTCCTATATAACCCTTGATCCTTCGTCAAAACGATGACGTGCACTTTATTTTGAAGCTTTCTTATGTTTCCATAGATTATTTTCTTCTAATTTTTTTAGTAATGAAGGTGCAAATTTTCCAATTTTGAGTTATTACGTTGCCTTGATTGCTTTGGTTGCCTTGCCCAGAATTCATGTGTATAAGAAAACCACAAATATTTTTTTTATATCAGAAACTTTCAAATTTCAGACCATTTTAATTTTTATACATTCATCTTTCTGGCATAAGAGAGATGCTATGTATTTCTTTCAATTTCCATTGAAAATTAACTAAATATAAAAAATAAATCCATTGTGGACATTATTTAGCTACATATGTATGGGAACCTTTTAATATGGGTTTGAAATAGTTAGACGTGAAAACGACAAAGGAAGAGCTAAAAAAGTGTGATCCAATTATGCCTTCGACTCACAAATCGCACAGGGGGACTATTCAGCAAAGCGATGCGAAAGGGATTTTGGTATTTTGTGTAGCAATTCGCATTTAAATATTTATCTTTATGGAAATATAGTTTAAAACAAACTTAACTGCATTGTCTAAATTGTATGCGTATACAGAATTTTTTTTTTACCAATCCAATTTTTTCGCATCGCATACGGAGCAGAAGGCCAAGGCACTTCTAGAAGTGCTTCAATACTTTACGAGCTCCCTATGGATTAGTGCCACTCCAAATACAAAATTTTGCCAATAGTCGAGTCACTCACGAACATGTGCGAACAGCTATTTTGGAAATACATATTTACATTTCAAATTTGTATTATGAACAATTCAACTTCTCTGTTTGAACAATACTTAATAAAATGGCGGCATGACTTGTCAAATTAACTGTAACAAAGTCAAGAGTTAACCACTCTTGAAAAAAAAAAAGATCTCAAAAGCTCGCTGTGTAAAACACTAGCGCATAAGGTCTTAGCTTTTATTGGTGTTTTGCTATATATTTTTATCGCTCTTTGCACTTTGCACTTAGTTTTATCACTCGCCACGTTGTTCTGTTTACGTTCTGCTTTTTTTTTTTTTGTTCAATTTCATTATATTCGTCCCCGCTAAATTACACGATTGTAAATAGTTACATATTTATCATCGTTCTTTGTTTTCATCGTCTTTGCAGCCAACTCACTGAAGTGTCTCTCAACTCACTTCACCACTACTCATTCTCGTACTCACTTTTGATGGGTTGTCATTGGCAAGAGTAAGGAGAGAAGCAAATTTTCACAATTTAATTCAATTGTGCGAACGCTCGTTGCCTACAAATTCACCACATTCGGGGGCCACAAATGCAAGTAGAAGAGAAATTAACTGCTCTCGTTAATGGTATTATGTTTCTCTTAAGCGGCACACGATGTGCACGTCATTCGTATTCGTGCAGTTCGTGCCACTCGGCTGAGCTGAAAATTTTATACGAATTCATTAATTTCTTAAATTTGATGGCAAATTCTTCAGGTTGCCTATTTAATTTTATTCTCTGTTTACTTTTCATATTTTTGCAATTCTTGCCAATTTGGGAATGCCGCACATTTTTCGAATTCATTTACTAGTAAATAAATACATATCTACATACATATGTATGTGCATCATTTGTATTTACAAGTGAAGTGAAAAGTGGTTTTCAATGCATATACACGTACATATGTATGTGTGTATGAATATGTATTTGTATACAGTGCCGGTAAAAAATAATAGCGCCATGATGAGCTGCATGCTCTGCGGAAGAAAGAGATGGACATTTTTATTGAATTTAACTTTCAGCTTTTCATGATTTGCAGCGATTTACATACAAATATTAGATTGGGTGAAAAGAAATTCATTATTTTTATTTCTTATTTTACGTAAATGGCTTTAAACTGTTTTATGGTTCATCTATAGTTCCTGGGCGATGCTACGACTGCCGGCCAACTTCGCTTATTTCTGTGGTTTTATCGACATTTTCGTAATATTACGGGTGAATAAAAACTCGTGACATTTCTTGGAAAGTTTTCCCACTGCGTACATCTTTCTTACCTGAGAGCTTTTGTACAGCCATATTAGGTCGCAACAATAGAAAATAGCTGACGTTTATTCACTTTTTGGAAATAAAGGAAACGAAAAAATAAATACATTTTCCAAAATGTTATTGAGGCTAAAGAAAATACACATACATATGTATGTATGTATATATCCATGTTTTATCTTCATAGTAGATTTTTTTCTACTTTTCTATTATTTTTAAACGGTAAACAACTATCGGCTGTTGTTGTCGTCTTTATTGCATTACTCTTCTTAACAGTCACACGACAATTTGGCATAGAGCCAAAATTTTTTGATTGGTATATATGTAGCATTAGAAATATTTAAATGCCGTCCAAATGATTACTACAGAGTCTTGCATAGTGAACCAGCTCCCATAGAGCTCTCTATCCTGTTGATAAACTGATGCTCAAACACTTTTTTCCTTTTATACAAGTGCATTTGGAGGTATTTTGATAGAGTATTTGCTGCAATATTTTTATTTGCTCGATACAATATACATATAGGACCTTTTGCATTATAATGGAATCTTTGTGTTCAGACGATTTAGTTATGAATTTGGGGTTGTACTCGCTGTTTGGTGGTGTCCTAACGCAAGACCGATCACCTTTACAACACTTTACCTTTACGAAATGATATATGTAGCTTTACTTCATCCATAAAATGTTCGTTTGTTGGTCCTTCTATCGGCAGTCCAAGTTATTTTCATCAAACCGAATACGTTCCCTATACGCCTACAGATTGAAAGGAGGGGAGCTTTTTTGGAGAGTATGATTTCGTGTTGGCGAGAGTATGGCGAATGTGAGTTGCCCTTAGCCGCCTGTGAACTTTTTCTATACATATGGTGTGATACGAAATGTTGGTCGGCTGAGTTGCATGTTCTTCTTGCTCTCCTATGTACATAGTTATTGTATTTTATATACTTATGTATGTATGTCGCGGGTTTCTAATAGATGCAAAAATCATAGAAGCTATATTCAGAATTGGCGCTTACACCCTTTGTTGAGTTTGGTGGAACTTCTCCTCCAATTTGTGGTATTCGTTTTGATGTTTTTCCACGATCCCGCCTCCGAACAGTAGAAATACACTCGGTGATTTGATATTGTCTGCCGAGGGCGACCGCTGTTAGAAAGAAGTTTTTATGTTATTTGATGTTTGAAAAAGTAGAAAAGAAATAAAAAACAAAAATAAAAAAAAACTTAAAAAAAAAAAAAAAAATAAAAAATAAAAAAAATATATATAAAAAAATAAAAAATAAAAAAATAAAATAAAAAACAAAAAAAACTTAAACTTAAAAAAAGGAAAAAACAATAAAAATAAAAAACAAAAATCAAAATGAAAATAAAAATAAAATCGAAATAAAAGAAAACAATCACAGTGGAGAAAATAAATAATAAAATAGAGAACAAAATATCTGAAATAAAAAAATTAAATAAAATACAATAAAAAAATAAAATAAAACAAATAAAATATAAAAAAAAAAATTAAAAAAAAAATATAATAAAATATAAAAAAATTAATTAAAAAATCACATAAAAATAAAACAAAAAAATCGCAATTAAAGAAAAAAAAGACAGTAGAGAAAAAAAATTAAAATAAAAAATAGAGAACAAAATATTTGAATAGAAAATAAAATAAAAAAGAAATAAAAAAAAAATTAATAAAAATAAATAAAAAATCAATATAAAAATAAAACCAATAAAATCGAAATAAAAAAATTAATTAAAAAATCAAAACAAAAATAAAACAAAAAAATCGCAATTAAAGAAAAAAAATACAGTAGAGAAAAAAAAATTAAAATAAAGTAATAGAGAACAAAACATTTGAATAGAAAATAAAATAAAAAAGAAACAAAAAAAAAAAAATTAAATAAAAATAAATAAAAAATCAATATAAATTAAAATCAATAAAATCGAAATAAAAGAAAAAAACAACAGGAGAGAAACAAAATTTAAAATAAAAAAATAGAGAACAAAATATTGTATTTGAAAAAAAAAATTAAAAAAAAGAAAAATAAAAAACAAATAAAAAAAATAAAAAATAAAAGAAAAAACAAATAAAAAAAAAATAAAAAATTACTAAATTTACACTACGCCGAAGGTTTTCTCATGATTCCATATACATATATAGGTTGGGCTATGTAAAATTTGCTTTTTGAATCGGCTATAAAAAAAAACTAATCAATATTTTTTCAAACTTTTTTTTTATTTTGAAGATTGAACATTGTCATTTATGAATAAAAAATAATATCGTTCAAATGACTGCCACGACTGGCTTTACAGTAAGCCATTCGATCAACCCAATTTTTAAGCACATTTTCGATTGTTTGGGCTCCAATTTCATGAATGGCAACTTCGATTTCGTGTTTTAAGGCCTCAATCGTCTATGGATGGTTCGCATAGCATTTGTCCTTAACGGCTTCCCACAAAAAATAGTCCAACGGGCTTAAATCACAGCTCCGCGGCGGCCAATCGATATCGGAATTCAAGAACGGTAGCCAAAAGTTCGAGTGTAATTTTGGCAGTGTGACAAGTTGCATCATCTTGTTGAAACCAAATGTCGTCCATGTCATCCTCTTCAATTTTTGGAAACAACTCGTTGAGCATGTCACGGTAACGCTCGCCATTTACTGTAACCGCGGCTCCTCGCTCATTTTCGAAAAAAAATAGCCCGATGATTCCGCCAGACCAAAAACCGCACCAAACAGTGACTCATTGTGGATGCATTTGCTTCTCTACAGTAACGTGTGGATTTTCTGAGCCCCAAATCCGATAATTTTGCTTATTGACGTAGCCACCGATTTTAAAATCAGAAAAGTAGAAAAAGACTCACCACTTTGGAAATAGGTTTTCAATATTTCCCAATTTTGTTCAAACG
Organism: Anastrepha obliqua; assembly: GCF_027943255.1. Lineage (NCBI taxonomy): Eukaryota > Metazoa > Arthropoda > Insecta > Diptera > Tephritidae > Anastrepha > Anastrepha obliqua. Next base: position 27,446,719 of record NC_072893.1, read on the forward strand.
TATAGCGTCCTATTTCGTAAATGTCAAATCTTTAAGTAAATCATGAACACATTTGACATGTCATTTGTGTTGCCATTCTCAAAAAAATAAGTGGTTCAAAAAGCAAACGCTATATGGCCCACCCTGTACAATATAATCTGCGACAAATAATCTCCGTTGTCCGTTCCTCCGACAGTCGGTTCTATGGTACCGGAACGACCCGGATTTATTATGTATATATCCGTAAAAGGACTGTCACTCCAGTAGCACTCCCCGCACATGTGTAAGGAATGTTTTTGCTGCTACAACAACAACAACAACATCTCCGTTGTCGAATTTTGAACTTCCAGAGCCTTTCAAACAGAAAAAAATGGGTGTTATTACTTTTGTAAAGGACAGTATGGATAATAAAGTGGACTCAGCTGAACTATTATCTCTCTTGCCTTTTAACATTCCCCTTAGACCTCTCAGAGATAAGTCCACTGTTTTTAATGAGATATCATAGAACACCCTGTTGGCTTGTATGCACCGATTCATAAGTTTGCGCAGGCTGCTTAATGCTACTTCGGCACAAATAGCAGCTGGTCGTAAACTAATCAAAATCTGTTGATGATGCCCAATGTTGATTTATGCATATAAATATATGTCTGTATGTCTGCTTGTACGCATTTAAATGATTCAAATTAATACCATATTTTGTTCTGATTTCAATCAAAAATGGACCACTTGCAAGTCTTCTAAATTTGTTTTGAATTTATTTATAAAACAATAAAGAATACCACCTGACAACAACAATTAAGAAAAGAAAAACGTTTGTGTATAAAAAAAAATAAAGCAAAAAAAAAAAAAAAAAATTACGCATTCAGTGTGTTGCGGAAAGTAAGAGAAAGAACAAAAATCAAAATCAAAATCACATGGCAAAAATTAATGAAAAGGTCACACAAGCAGCTTGTTGGAAATTCGCCAAAACCAAAGAAAAAAAATTTCTTGCTTTATTATTCTTACTTTTTTCTTATACCATACTTGAATTGTACGTCAGCTCATAAAATTCGCTATCATATGATTTTTTCATGCTCCCGTAGTTTGATACACATTTTGTTTTTGCTTAGAAAAGTGTGCCCACAAATACAAGAAATACAACATCAACATTTATACATATAAATACATACTAATTTAATTGTTTTCTGTGCATACATACATACAAATCCGTGCGCACTGGGGTATTATAATTTTCATTCATGAACCTAAAATAGGACAGCTAAGTTTGTAGTTGAGTTCTGGCATTTGGTTTTTTCACACAATCAATTAATTTTACCCAATTAGTATTTAATAGCCGAAATTGGTTTGATTTTGCTTGTGAAAATTAAAAAAAAAAAGATAAAATAAAAAATTAAACTTAAGAAAATTTATCGAGGTCATTCGCATTGGTCGCAAATCAAGGAGGGTCCATCTTGCCACTCCAACCTCTGCCTTTCTGACTTCGATGCTATTTGTTGTACAATGTTAAAAGAATGTGGAAAGCAAATTTTCATATTTTTGAAGTGAAACTTCTTAGGCGTCGATGGACGACCGACAATGGAGAGTAAAATTTCAAGGCCATGCAACGTTTTGGGCATTTTCGTTCCGCGAGAGAGAAAAAAGATATAACGTAGGGAAAGGCGAAAGAGAGCTATACCCTATATATATCTTAGATACACTTTAGGCTTTTTTTCCTGTGGTTTTTCCTTCTGGTTGCTAATTTCTAGTGAGAAATAACACTGCCTGCTTTTTGACACTTGTTTGTTGGTGCAAACTTGTAGGAAATATATTTTTGGTGCCTACTTTTTAGCGTTATATTTCCTTGGTGCCTGGCGGCCGCCGTAGCCGAATGGGTTGGTGCGTGACTACCATTCGGAATTTAAAGAGACAACGTAGGTTCGAGTCTCGTTGAAACACCAAAATAAAGAAAAAGTATTTTTGTAATGGCGGTCGCCCCTCGGCAGGCAATGACAAACCTCCGAGTGTATTTGTGCCATGAAAAAGCACCTAATCAAAAATATTTGCCGTTCGGAGTCGGTTTGAAACTGTAGGTCCCTCCATTTGTGGAACAACATAAAGACGCACACCACAAATAGGAGGAGGAGCTCGGCCAAACACCCAAAAAGGGTGTACGCGCTAATTATATACATAAATATATATTTCCTTGGTGCCTATTGTTTGGGGCGTTTTTTGGTCCCAATTTTTTGGCGTTTTTGTTTTTTTGGTGTCTACTTTTTGGCGTTTTTTTACGTTTTCTGGCTAGTGCTTGTGCGTAATATAAAGTGCTAACGATTCCGGCGTCGGATTTATTAGTATAGTGGTTTTAAAAACATGTTAAAATTATTCAGGTTTCACTATTTTTATTCAATTCAAAATACGGCTCTTAAGGTAGTACCCTCTTAATGTTTAACTTTACTCATAGTTTTAATGTGGAGGATTATCTCGGATTATAAAAATTGTATGTATTTTTTATTAATAGGACTATGTTTAAGTTCGTGCGGTTTTACAACAGATGGCGTAACTTGATTATTATTCCATCGATCCACATTTCCAAACATTCATTGGAGAGCTACTGTCGTAAGGCACAAACGTCAGTATACGTTTTTTATTTGAAGCGTAAACAACAATATTTTTACCACACTTGAAAATGTCGAATTTCGTGCCAAATAATGTGTTTTTGCGGGGAATTTTTTAATATGAAGAAAAAAGCAGCCGAAAGTCATCGTATCTTGGTGGAAGTTTATGGTGAGCATGCTCTAGCTGAGCGAACGTGCCAGAAGTGGTTTGCACGCTTTAAAAGTGGTGATTTTGGCTTGGAAGACGAAGAACGCGAGGGTGCGCCGCCAAAGTTCATGGATACCGAATTGGAGGAATTGCTCGATCAAGATCCGGCTCAAACGCAAGAAGAGGTTGCAAAAACTTTGGGAGTTGATCAATCAACCATTTCCAAACGTTTAAAAGCCATGGGAATGATCCGAAAGGTAGGCCATTGGGTGCCGTATGAATTGAAGCCAAGAGACGTTGAACGCCGTTTTATGGCATGCGAACAACTGCTTCAACGGCACAAAAGAAAGGGTTTTTTGCATCGAATTGTGACTGGCGATGAAAAGTGGGTCCATTACGACAATCCAAAACGTCGGGCAACGTATGGATACCCTGGCCATGCTTCAACATCGACGTCGGCGCAGAATATTCATGGCCTGAAGGTTATGCTGTGTATCTGGTGGGACCAGCTGGGTGTTGTGTATTATGAGCTACTGAAACCGAATGAAACGATTACGGGGGATGTCTACCGACGACAATTGATGCGTTTGAGCCGAGCACTGCGAGAAAAACGGCCGCAATACGCCGATAGACACGACAAAGTTATTTTGCAACATGACAATGCTCGGCCACATGTTGCACAAGTGGTCAAAACATACTTAGAAACGCTCAAATGGGATGTCCTACCCCACCCGCCGTATAGTCCAGACCTTGCGCCATCCGATTACTATCTCTTCCGATCGATGCAATATGGCCTGGCTGACCAGCACTTCCGTAATTACGATGAAGTCAAAAAATGGATCGATTCGTGGATTGCGGCAAAACCGACCGAATTTTTCACAAAGGGAATCCGTGAATTGCCAGAAAGATGGGAAAAAGTAGTAGTAAGCGATGGACAATACTTTGAATATTAAATTTGTAACCATTTTACGTCAATAAAGTTTCAAATTTCGAAAAAAAACCGCACGAACTTAAACATAGTCCTATTATTTTGTTATAATTTTTTTTATACTTTTTTTGTTTTATAATTTTTGTTTTTTATAATTTTTTTGTTTTATAATTTTTTTTTCAATTTTGTTTTTTTTTTGACTTTTATACTCTCCATTATTTTCACCTTCCTCCACTTGTTTGCGTGATATTTCGTTTTCTCATTGAACAAACTTTACTCTTCTCATTACGTCAACCTTACAGAGTTGCATGGAGAATTTGACTCAATTTATGAGCTTCTGGTAAATTGAGCTAAATTCTGACCTTAGTCGCATAGATTTCCCAATTGAGTACTAATATATATTAATATGGCAAATTATGCTTGATTTTAAGGCCTTCATTGTTTAAATTTTTTAATTGCACAATTAAGGTGCGTGAAATAATGAAATCGATACAGATGCACAGTGGTCGAAAATTCCAAAAAACGCACCAAAACCACTAAATGTGTTTAAAAATTAATGAAATATACTTGCCTGAAGGTTTTCGGGGTCGCTGAATTCGAAAATGATGTTGATTTTTCAAAATTCAAAATGGCGGCCAATTGTCATAAAAATATCGTGTTTCAAGCCGAAATCAACTGAAATTTACATTTTCCAGTTCACCTCGGGCCCTATGCCGGACTCACACTGCACCGCCGCGCCAGCCGTGCTCGAGAAACAGCACGTGCGTGGTCACACGAAAATCGTTCATAAAGGCAAATTCGCTAGAATCCGCAGTTGATTGAATCGCCATTTTATTGTAGACACTTTTCCGATCCCGAAACTCTAAGGCTCTAAGCTCAACTCGGTTCAACTCATGAACTAATTTTTCACTCAATATTAAATTTTTATTAAACGAAAGAGAAATAAAACCCTTTCGTTGGACGTCTCTGACAGGCACCAATATCAAAATTATCATTCCAAGTTAGTATATAAATACTCCACTTACCATCGCGATGAAAATCCATTAGGCCCGGATATTCTCGGAATAGTTGTACTCTTTTTATAAACAAAAACTTTCGGATACACGCGCGAGCAATACTGCAGCGTCACGCCCATTCATCGGAACGTTCAAGGTCGAGCGGCTGCCTGCTCAAAACAAATGCACGGGAACATCTATCCTTTAAAACATCTCGACAGTAACGCACTCTAAACACGGTGAAGTCAATTGTATCCCGATCGGTGACAAAAATATTTCGAGGTTTTGGTGCGTTTTTTGGAATTTTGGACCACAGTGAGATGTAGACATGCATTTGGTTTTGGACAAGTTTGGTTTTTTTCATTGTTCATTATTATTTTTATGAAAGTATAGTATGTACAATGTACATAACTTTGCCGAAGGAACCATACCTCTAAAACGAATTCTGATGTCCCCCAATTTAAAAATATCACTATTTTTGGCCTTTACATAAAAAAATCAGCTAAATGGCTATGTTTTTTCTTTATTTTTATTTATTTATAATAATATTTATTATTTATTTATAATAATATCTATTTTTTCTCTTAAGAAATTTATTTAGTCAGAACATATGTAAATGAAAAAATTAATTTATGTGAGTTATAGAAAAAAAACTAAAAAGTTCGATCCAAATTGGGGGACATCAGAATTCGTTTTAGAGGTATGGTTCCTTCGGCAAAGTTTCTTATTTTGATCCCTAGAATATGATTTTCACAGAGCAATGGGTGATTTTTTTGCCTCCCCACAAATCGACCCGGCCTAATGTACATATATTGAAATCCAAGTTTCCAACTTTATACAAAAAATATAAAAATTCTTTAAACCTCCCCATTTAAATAGAATTTTTAGAATGATTTTTTGGTATGCAGTTTTTTAGCTTATTAAATTTTAGTGTAACAAAGTTCAAGTTTGATGTTGCTAAAAAATCCCATTGATTTCTTATACTTTTTTCCCGATAGTGTTGCGCATTTTCTTCATAAAGCAAATGTGCGACATTTTTTATAAAGAGAAAATATGCAAAAACGTCAGAAAGGGTTATGTTAGGTTAGATAGGTTGCTTGTCTAAGACTTAACACTCGGTGGCCCTATGGTCTATTCTGATGTCTGCATTTGATTACCATCCCCTAACTAAGTCGCTTAAACCACTTAGGCTTTTTAAAAAAGGTGACTAGTCTTCCAGTGAGGCATTTTGCAAATTTCCCAGGTCTTCAAAGAAATAATCGCCAAGATATTTGGCGCGGCTTCTTTGAAGTGCAGGACATTTACAGAAGTGGTGTTGTACCGACTCAATTTCTTCTTCATCTCCACAACTCGTGCAGAAGTCATTGTGAGGTACACCCATTCCACTCGCTAGGGAGCTAATAGTGCAGTGTGTGCCAGTATAACACCTGTGAGGCCGCTGGTTGGTAGCTGATCTGTTGAATCCAAACAAACATATTGTCCTTTTAAGATTCAGTTTTGGCCAGAGCGCTATGGAGACCCTGCAGTTAGTATGTAAATTTGTTTTAGTTTAGAAATTTCTCGAATCGAGCGCCACCCAGCAGATCCAGAATAACTTATAAGCCTTCGCGAGCAAACTCGCCAAAATATGATCGCCTTCGGATGAACGGTTCGAGAATGCATACAAAACGTATGCATGTATGCACATATGTATGTATGTAGAGCGAACAGACATTCACTTTTCATTTCACTATTCATATGTAGATGCATATGTAAATATGTATGTAATTGCACATGTACACCTAGATATGTATGTATATATGCACATAAATTTATGAGCAACGCGTAAAAGCTTGTCTGACAAATTTGTATATCATACATACATACATACATACACACCTACTTAATTTTCGTTTCATTTATTTATATATATTATGTAAATATGTACGTATGTATGTTTACACATAAAAATATTTTATTGCATTTCGTCTGCTTATTTTTAATTTAATTTATGCATACATATTATATATAAGTGTATGCATGTATGTGCTTACATATATTCGCTATGCCTGAGACATTGAAAAAATTGTTTACGTTCTTTTTACCATTGCTACCGAATTGCACAGATACATATGTATGCTTGTATGTAGATACACGTACATACATGTATTTTTGTCGGCCATATTTCAGTGCATTTCCTCATTTTTATATTTCTCTCAGTACAAAAAAATTCATTGAAAAAAAAAAAATAAATAAAAAATATTGTATATTAAAATTGTCGCACACTTTTGCAAAATTTCGACACAAGCCATCAAAAACAAAGCTTTCTACATAAAATAAAAAGGCATACATACATACATACATGTATGGGAATGTATATGCAGCATGAATACATGCCTCTATTTACTTACATACATAAAGAATATATTTTATATTGGGCCTCTTCGATACGCCATTTCTCTGCTCTGCTCACTGGACGAAAAATTTGCATGTGAAAACGACGACAAAGTTAGTCCCGATTTACACACACAGGGCCACACAGAGGAAGGGAGACATTGGAAATTCTCTTTTGCTGCTTCATTCGCGGTCACACAGGCCGAAGGGACATACATTCTGTCAAAAAAGTACCGGGAATTGTTCAATAAAACGCAAAATAATTGTTTAATCATCAACATTTATTTTGTCGCCTTCAAAATAGGCTCCATTCGAAGCAATACTCCCATGCCAACGATTAGTCCAGTCATCAGAGCTCCTTTTAAATACGTTTGAAGAGCTCTTCTTCAGCTCCTTCAGCGGATGGTCCTTAATGGCCTCTATGGACTCAAAGCGGCATCCACGAAGTGGCAATTTAAGTTTCGGGGAAAAGGAAAAATTCACAGGGGGCTAAATCCGATGAATACGGCGATGATTGTTCGATGATATTTGTCTGTGAGCTTTTGGTCAAAAAAGTGTTTACAATGTGAGCCTTGTGAGACGATGCGTTATCATGATGCAAGATCCATGAGTTTTTTGTTTCCACAAATTGGGACTTTCCTATGCACTTCCTTCCTTTTCTCTCAAACCTTGCATAACTTCCAAATAATACTCTATATTTACCGTGGAACCATTTGGAACGAATTCCGAGTGCACAACACCTCGATAACAAAGAAAAGGAGTAGCAGGACTTTCACTTTTGACCGACTTTGATGTGGTTTTTTGAGTTACGGCTCATGTGGATAGCGCCATTCACCCGCCTGTTGACTGGTACACTGGTTTGCATGTCGAACTCATACACCCACGTCTTATCACCTGTTTGGATGCGCTAGATAAACGTTGGGTCCGAATTCACTTGCTCCAACATGTCTTCAGCCACCTTCTTCGCATGAATTTTTTTAAAGAAATTCAACTCTCTTGGAACGAGTCGAGCAGCCACGCGTCGCATGCGCATTGATGGTCAAACTTAAATGATGTTTTCCAGCACCATTTCCTTGACTTTGTCGACATTTTCATCCGTTGAAGACGTTGATGGGCGACCAAATCGGGGAAAATCTTCCACGACTTCTCGACCCTTTGCAAAATCCTTATACCACTCATAAACCCGTGTTTTTGATAAAGCACACTCGCCATAGGCTTTCTGCGACATTTCCAATGATTCGGCACACGAAGTCTCGTTCAAAACTCAAAGTTGTAATCAACCTTGATAGATAGGTTTGGCTATCCGAAGCAAAATTTGTGCGAGTAACTTCGACTGCCTTCGATTTCATAGGGGACTCGACAGCAAAATTGTGCCCGCTCATTTCGCACGTATTCTTATGCTCTTCCAGTCAGTCGGTGTTCAGGCGAAAATGAAGTAATATGGGCGGTTGCTGCATTGTCACCACCGTTTTCACATACCCAGTTACGTCAGCGATTCAGCTGATTCCTTCAAAATCGCTGAGAGTCGATGAACGGTCTGACGTTGGCCACACATTCTGAATTATTTTCACAAGGGAAGAGAACAAGAATTTTTAATGATTATCTCAAAAATCCCATAAAACAAAAACAACGAGTTGAATTTAACTTAACCCGCACAAAACAGTTGGCGGAAATTTAAAAAAAAGTTGGCTGCTTAATAACTTACTTAGAATGTCGGAAAGAAATGCATATAAAAGCTTAAGGGGTCCATGTAGAAGCCTCAAAGTCGGTCATTTTTTTAAACATATTTTTAAAGGTGATAAAATAATTATAATATTTTGAAGCTTTAACACAACTTTATTTAATCTTTCGAGTGCACAAACAATTTTTTTAATTTTTTTTCCAAAATGGCGGCTCATTTCTTGTCGGCTGCCTACAGCGCGAGGTCCCAAACTGCTCTATTTATCTGAAATAAAAAAATGAAATTGGTTTTTTTTATAACATATTAACTGAAAGGATGAACCTATAAAATTAAAAAACAAGTATCAAATCAATTATAAAATAAGTCTTTGGAAAAAAGTCAGAATTTAGGGCTATTTTATTGACATTTTTAACCCCAAAAAAGTAATTTATCAACGCGGAATATCTGAAATTTTAGGTTTATCACTAAACTTCAAACAAATAGGTCGATAAGTTTTTGAGTTAAAACACGAGCAGTTTTTTAAAATACAGTTTCGAGGTAATTGAGTTTAAAGTTTGAGGTACAGGTGCGCGCGGAACGCTCTCTACATAGTTAATGGGCTATAGAAGCTATAATACGAGTATTAGGAATTTCCGCATGAAAATTTCACAGTATATTCTTAAGAAAAATTGAAAGAAAATCGAATTTTTGAAAATTTTACATGGACTTCCCCCCTTAAAATAAACTTGTATTCAAACTTTATTCATTTTATTTTATTGGGAAGTAAGTAATATAGTTTTTTATTATTTTTAATTATTATCACTGTCTGATAATGGTTTGCACCATTTGCGAAGTGGTTCCAAATCACCCTCACAATCAGAAGAGACTGTCTCTGCATAAGATATTTGAGGTAAAGGTGATGTATTTTCACAAACTGCATTCTCGTTCTGTGTAGCTCTTTTTTTTTGGGGCAATCTAATCAGTAAATAAACTTTGGGATTATATGTAATTCTACGAATTTTTTATGTAGACATGCAGTTCTGCAGCTCACGTTGTAATTTAAAGGCTCGTTCAGAATTGGGGTCGTTAATAAGGAAATGATTTTCTAATTTACTGTAAAGTTGAAGATCTTCTCGAATTAATTCTGCAGTTGTTGTTGTTGTTGTAACAGTAATAGAAGCCCCGTCAGTGTAGGGTGTATCACCGGTCATCTTTGTCTGGCTCATCAAAAGGTAGGCCCAGGAAATATGCTGTTTCGACGGGTAGGGTCCAGAGGGAGAGGGTGTTAGATGAGTAGGTTTTAAAGGGCATGTGAAACGGTGGTTAGGCCGTGCGGGGTGCCTTCACATGCCGGGCAGATGTTTGGTATGTCGGGGTCAATTCTGGGTAAGTAGGAGTTTAACCTGCTACAGTATCCAGAACGTAATTGTGCCAGTGTTACGCGTGTTTCGCGGGGAAGCTGGAGCTCTGCATCTGCTATAGGTGGTGGTTGGACTCCGATTACGGCATACAGTGGACGGGACCTTAAGAAGGTGGTGACGGTCTGCCGGTGAATATCATAAAATGACTGTTTAAACACTGTCTGGTCCAGTAGATTTCGGTCAGTTTTGTCCTGGATCTCGTCGGCGTAGTTTAAAAGGTGTTTCCTGACGTGCCTAGGAGGCGACTTTGGCTCAAGCAGATGTCTGCAACGGTCACCCTGCAGTACTCCTTGCTTAATCCTCCTCTACTTTGATATTTGGTCTCGAAAAATTATTGGCGAATGACGACCGCTCAGGTAGTTTGTTTTGCGGACCACCTCTTCAGCCCTGGCGGGGGTGTCGACTGATAAATATCATCTAGTAGCGTGGAATGGTTGACTGTGTCGGTTTTCGTTGAGCCCGCGGTTTATCTGGGCGTTTATGGTGGTAAGTGCAGTGAGGGAGGCGGGTTTTTCTTCCTCACCATTATGGGGAGAAAAGCCAAGCCCCCTCACTGCACTCACCGCCATAAACGCCCAGATAGAACTAACTAAATCTAAGGTTAGATCAATAATATCATTGTCGCTTAAGGCATCACCCACAAACAATTCATCGATATCATCTTAGCTGAAGTTATTAAAACCATCTCTTCCTAAACAAGCCTATATGTGCATACATATTTATGTCGGTCCTAAATTTTTTGGATGGAATACAAAGCACACAACTTCAAAATCGCATAAAAATAATCCGGTTAGAAAGAGACCTTACAGTAATGGGTTGGCCAAAGTATTAAATGAAGCTAAGTAACGCAAATTAAGTCTGCGCTAAGTGAAATCTAAATTTAAAACAAAAAAAATGGAAAATAAATCGCTTAAATTACATCAGCTTAACAATTCAGCATCGAGTAGCGATGCCGCGATATGTTCAACCATCTGAGAATTTCCGTGCTCGCTTGAAATTAATCAAACAATACTGATTAGGATTTGTGGACTTAACAGGTGTTATGTTAGCGCTGCTATGCTATGTCTGTTTGCGGTAAACCGAGTGTAAAAAAGTACTAAGTGACTTATAGTACGTCTCTAACCAATTGGCAGTCTGGTCAGAGTAGATATTCAGAAAGTCCGAAACAGTTTGGGCGCATACCTTCTTTCATAACCATGGCGTATAAGAAACTGCAATAATTGAAAGTGCAACTGCAAACTCTCCACTTGCTCAGTTTAGTATTTTTGTGGGATTTAGGTCTACGCTGTAGAATTTGGGAAATTACATGTATAGGGTGGGCCATGTAAAATTTGCTTTTTGAATCGGCTATAAAAAACACTAATCAATATTTTTTCAAATTTTGTTTTTATTTTGAAGATTAAATGACTGCCACGACTGGCTTTACAGTAGGCCATTCGATCAACCCAATTTTTAAGCACATTTTCGATTGTTTGGGCTCCAATTTCATGAATGGCAACTTCGATTTCGTGTTTTAAGGCCTCAATCGTCTCTGGATGGTTCGCATAGCATTTGTCCTTAACGGCTCCCCACAAAAAATAGTCCAACGGGCTTAAATCACAGATCCGAGGCGGCCAATTGATATCGGAATTTCGGCTGATTATTCGGTTTTCAAAAACGGTAGCCAAAAGTTCGAGTGTAATTTTGGCAGTGTGACAAGTTGCATCATCTTGTTGAAACCAAATGTCGTCCATGTCATCCTCTTCAATTTTTGGAAACAAAAACTCGTTGAGCATGTCACGGTAACGCTGGCCATTTACTGTAACCGCGGCTCCTCGCTCATTTTCGAAAAAAAATGGCCCGATGATGCCGCCAGACCAAAAACCGCACCAAACAGTGACTCGTTGTGGATGCATTTGCTTCTCTACAGTAATGTGTTGATTTTCTGAGCCCCAAATCCGAAAATTTTGCTTATTGACGTAGCCACCGATGTGAAAATGAGCTTCATCAGAAAAGAAGAAGAAGACTCACCACTTTGGAAATAGGTTTTCAATATTTTCCAATTTTGTTCAAGCGTATAGCATCCCAATTCGTAAATGTGAAGCCTTTAAGTAAATTATGAACACATTTGACATGTAATTTGTGTTACCATTCTCAAAAAAATAGGTGGTTCAAAAAGAAAACGCTATATGGCCCACCCTGTACATACAGTAGAAGCCCGATAAGTGCAATACCGATAACTGCAATTTCGTGGAAAGTACAATTCGATTTTGAGTCCATAGAAAACTCGAAAAGAGCAATAAAAAATTGCAATTTTCGGGCGCAAAAGAATTCTTGTTCGAAGAAATTTTTTACTTAATACGGCAATGTATTTGCGTTCATCACGCGCGAAGACACAGCTTTATAGCTATGCACAGTTATGGTTTTCGGAATTATTGCGACCAAAACACTGTTCTCACGCTTTGTGATTTTTGATTTTTACAAATAACTGTAAAATTGTAGCGCTGATATCATAAAATATGGCATCGAATCGTTTGTGACATTCAACACGCGTTAGTTTCAAGCTGGTTCTTGAGAGTAAAACAATCGTTCGGAGTTTGAATCATTTTTTTTTGCTTTCATCAAATAAAATCATGGGAAAAGTGAAAAAGAATCTACATTTTCTTACATTGAAAGAAAGAGATGAGATTGTCCAAAAAATTGAAAAAGGCGTTAAACAACGAGATCTTGCATTCGAATACAAAGTTGATTGCGCAACGATTTGCCGAATAAAAAAACAATCCCGTTCATTAAAAGAAAATGCATACAATTCATTTTCACTTGGAAATAAACGGAAAACTTTGCGGTTTGGCAATCATCCAGAGCTCGAAAAGCGTTTGTACCAGTTTTTCATGAATCAGCGGCGACGAAATGCTCCTGTTTGTAGCTTGATATTGAAAAGCAAAGCAATAAAAATATTTGATGAAGTAAAAAAGGATGGAGAACAATTCAATGCAAGTGATGGATGGTTTTCGCGATTCAAGAAACGCTTCGGACTTCGCTATTTGACTGTGACTGGTGAATTATTATCTTGTGATCCAGAAGCCATTGAGCCATTTAAGGAAAAATTGACGGCGAAAATCGCTGAAAAAGGATATGTAACATCACAAATATATAATGCTGATGAAACGGAGCTCTTTTGGAAACTTTTGCCAAATAAAACCTACGTTTCGAAAGATGAAAAGAGTGCTCCAGGCAACAAAGTTTCAAAAGATCGAATCAGTGTTCTTTTGTGTGCAAATGGTGATGGCAGCCACAAAATAAAACCATTAACGATCGGCAAATCTATGAATCCGTGTTGTTTTAAAACGACTGCTTGGATGACGCGGAATATTTTCAAAAACTGGTTCTTTGATAATTTTGTCGAAGAAGTGAAAAAATTCGCCAAAAAAAATGATGTTCCACCCAAAGCATTACTCTTGCTGGATCAAGCCCCATCTCATCCGCCCGAAGAAGAATTAGTTTGTGGTGAGATCGAAGTGATGTATTTTCCGGCCAATTGCACAGCGATTTTACAGCCAATGGATCAAGGTGTTATTAACTTGACAAAAATTCAATACAAAACATTGCTAATGGAAACCATAATTAGTGAAAAAGATTCTTCATTACATGAACTATTGAAGAAAATTGATTTGAAAACCGCCGTGATCATGTTGAGCCAAGCATGGGGGAAATTGCTCCCTGAAACGATCGCTAAATGCTGGAAAAGCGTATTGGATACAAGCCCAACAGTTGACGCGATTATTGAATCTAATCCAGACGATATGCCATTGGATATCGAAATTGACGACCCCCTTCTTGTTGGAGGATTATAACGGTTAAATGAGATGGTCGAAAACTATGTGGGTGAAGCAGACACAGATGGAATCCGCAATTAGGTTTTGGAATTAGGAATAGATGAAGGTGATAGTGAAGCCAATGAACCCGAAGATACTACTCAAGAAGAAACAACCGAAAAAGTCCAGCATGAATCGATTTTTGGCTGTGGCAATACAATTTTGAAATGGGGTGAACAGAACGATGTACTGTCATTCAATCAGATCGCTTGTTTGCATGATATCCGATTAAAAGCACTTGAAAAGTGTTACGAGAAAACGCAATCGAAAATAACAAAGTTTTTCCAAAAAAAAAAAAATTGAATTTTGGAGCACACACTCATATGTCCTTCCGCATTGATTTCTTTGTATTAATTTCAATAAATATGTGTTCATTTTTCTTGAATATCGACCTTTTGAGCTCATTAATTGCATTGAATAGAGTTAAAATATTTTTCCCTAGGTGTTCCTCGATCCACAGGAGAAATTCGCAAAAGTGCAATTTTTCGCTAAGTGCAATCATTGCTGAAATTTTCCAATTGTACTTATCGGGCTTCTACTGTATATGTGTGTAGGTACGTATTCATGCATGTATGTATGTATGCATTTTTTGCCTTTATGTAATTAAAAAATATATATATATACAATGCATATACATACATACGTAGTATGTTTGTGTTGTCGCATTCAGCTTCCTTCCGTGCAGAATTTGTTCTGGAACACGATTTTTAAATTACAAATTTTGTTACTTCCACGCCTCTGAACACCTGAATATTTACTTGAGTGTATTCGGGCATTGCTTTTTGGAGTCACAACGCATTCATGCCATTAGTATGCATATTAAATTTCGTACTTATAAAAACAAATATTTGAAGGCATGCCTGTATCTACATAACCATATATGTATGTATGTATGTATGTATGTATGTATGTATATATGTATGTATATATGCCTGATTGTGCTCGCGCTGCGACTACCTCAATGACACACCTTCCAGATACACACAAAATATAAACAAAAGGCGTATTTTGTTGTGTTGCTATATTACTTTCTGCACATTTGCAATGAATTATTGAGAACCTTTGTTGTTGTTTGAGACATTTCATTTAATGATTCGCGAAGAGGTCACAACAAACGCCGCTATAGGTAAATACAAACATACATACATGCACGCTTATGCACGGATAATTATGTATGTGTGTGTGAAGAGAAACTGTTTCGCAGATGAACGAGAACATAGCTGAGTAAAAAGATGTATGGATGTGACGAAGTCTACTCGTAAATGTAAGATATAGCAGTGGAAAGCAACAACAACGTGCCTACGTGCCTCGTCGCATGTTCCTCTGGTGTACATATCTATGTACATATATCGTGTACGTGCACATAGCTGCCAATGGTTTTTGTTATTTTGATTTTGGTAGCTTTTTCGATATGTGCTTCGCCATGCACGCATACTTTCTTCACAATCACCCCACTAGCATGGTGAATATACAAAAGCTAATTCTGCTCATTTTCCACCCTAATCAAACAAGTTTCGGCACTTTCTCTTATTTGCCGTATTCTTTGCCTCTTATAAGAGGAAAATGTGTGTATGTGTGTGTCTCGCGCAAGCTGGCGAGCAAGGATTTTTGCACAAACACACCCATCTGCATGAACCTACCCCCAGAGCTTTGAGGGTGAGCTACCTACTATGTATTTATTTGGCTTCTTAGGCCTTCAATTTTCACCACAATGCTAAGAATTATGCAATAGACTGTACATTGTTATTTCACTATTACAAATTAAAGTTGTATGCATGTATGTATGTATGTATGTGCATATGCACATAATACAGAATCCACGTGTTGCCTTGACCCAATACCCATCCATTTCGATGAGGTTCCTTCATACCAAACACAGCTGATTTTAGTTGAAGTTGGTTGTTCCATAGCGTAAGCAATACTTGGAATATACTTTTCTATATATGTACATACACACACACAAGTATATGTACATACATAAGTTCATGTGCATCTGTTTACTTTTGACAACACAACTGGGTCTAAAGTAAATGCCTCCATTCCAAAATTACTTATTCAAATGGACTCTGAAACTACATCTGAGAATAATAACCGATTAAGTCGTAAATTGGAAAAGGCTGTGGTTTTTTGTTAAGTATATTTTTTTATATTATAAAAACGCCAATACGTTAAGCTGTTCACGTTGATTCAAACCATCACTTATCAGAATGTCGATGGCGTGCAAGGAAGCGGTGATGCTCTGCATGTTTTGGAATTCGTGTTAATGCGCGATGGCAATGCTCAGGACTTATTCCGACTGGGAAGCAGTGATGCACCTAAGACAGGAAATAGGAAGGGGATCTACCGCTACGATGCTCATACGTTCGCCTTCATCTCTGTTGTAATAACATCCCTTTGTACCGTACCCTGGGAGATTCAGATAGGACAGGGGCAAATTTAATGTCACGGTTAGGTGCTTGACTTCATAGATATACTAAGATTTTGTGGCATCTGCGTAGAGATTCTGCCTCGTGCTGATTGCTTTTGGTAGATTCGAATAGAATGATTAGAGGTTTGTACTTCGATCGAACGGTATTTTGGGACCCCTACTTATCACTATACCTCATTCAAACCCAGTTCACTAAGTGAATCTAAGATGGAGCTGGGTTGGGCTAAGTGTATATGCCTTTCTTCTGGCCATACCAGGCCGAGATGTCAATTTTTTATTTCTCGTTATGGCATCGCATTCGAGAAGAAGGTGGAGTTGGAGTTTCCGGGGATTGATCACAGATTGATCTGAGCCTATGCAGATGGCTGTGTAATCTGCAGTGACCTGTGGTAATGCCAGTTTGTTCTTAGGCAGGTTTATGAGATGCCTAAATCTCTTTTGTTGGACCCTCCCAATAAGAGCTTAGCCTGGCGTGGCCCCATTATTTGGTATCAACATATAAATTTCTCTAGGCTCTTCACTTTAAATTTCTCGGCAAGGCAAGGTAGGCAAGGTGTGGCTCTGGTCCTCTTAAAAACGAGGCCGCAGTTGTTGTTGTAGCAGCATAAATATTCCCCATGCATGTACGGGCAATGCAGCTGGAGTGATAGTCCTCGGCCGGATATAAATCCGAGTCGTTCCGGTAACGTAGAACCGACTGTCGGGGGAACGAACGAGGTCGCAGTCTTTCCAGCCAATGCATTAACAGCCTCATTTCCAGATATTTCCATATGTACTGGTACTTCTATGAGCCGAATCGACTATGCAACCTTAGTAGATTCAGTTTAATAATGCACCCAAGAACTAATGAGGACTCAACCTCAAATGAAGAGTTCCCTTTCTTAATTGATCTTGCACATAGGCAGGCGAAAAAAAAATGTCGGCTCGGCCAGCTTTATTTTGGGCACGTAGATTTCAGCGTCTTTGGCTGCCACAGCCACTCTGTACCAATGCAGGATACACTCTTGGAGTTTCCTTTGAAAGACGGGCGTGCTGCAATTTACTTTAATTTCCAGTTGAATTCTGAACCACTTCTCAGAATCTATAACCTTTGTAATATCATCTCTGGAGAGTTGAGCAAGTTGGAGCTGCAGGCTCAGCAATTTCATACTATTCCTTTGCCAAAACCTCCCCTAATCGCGTTAATTAGGGAACGCTTGGCTGAGCGCTGAAAAACTATATGAAGTGGTGCTAACTCGAGAACCACCTTCCATGCAGCTATTGGACAGACGTTGATGCGTCGATGCTTAGACAAACCAGCCCGTACTGTTAACTGGGGGGATCTCGTCAGGCAGCCACTCTATAAGTTATCGTATTCCGGCCTAATTGTCTTGGTCTACATCCATATCAGGATTTTCGGGCTACAAACCTACGATTTTCTTGCTAACCGTTTGCACACCAATTATAGCCTTAGTGGCTTAGGACATGGCCGTAAAAGCATGTTTCTTCCACTTAAGCTTGCCTTACAGGAGCCGAGCTCCTTCTCCTATTTGTGGTGTGCGTCTTGATGTTGTTCCACAAATGGAGGGACCACCAGTTTTAAGCCGACTCCGAACGGCAAATGGTTTCTTTTGATGAGCTTTTTCAATTCAGAAGCACACCCGGAGATTTACCATTGCCTGCTGAGGGGCGACCGTTATTAGAAAACACTTTTCATTTTGCTGCTTTATGCGCGGAGGTTTGAACCTACGCACATCCGAATGGTTGACACGCACCAACCATTCGGCTACGGCAGCCGAACTTACTTATAATATCAACAACGGATGTCGTTGTTAGTCAGGAAGGGTGATGAGATATTTACCCAGTTTTCAATTCGATGAAATCGGCCTTATCGAATGTAGAGCTCCGAGACGTAAGTCACTTCCCGGGAAGTGTTAGCGGGGCTGTATGGAGCCTAGTCGCACAAGGGGTTAAGATAATCTCCTAAGAGAATTTTCTAAATCTACTCCACCTCGCATTCTTGACCTCTTTACTATATTTAGTTAGAAAACTTCCATTTTCATTTCAGCACCCGGTGCGTTTGGTTTTATTAAATTGCCTACGTATCGTCTTCCAAAGCATTGAGAGTTCCGTTGTTGTTGTTGCTACAGCAATACTAAGCCCTGTCAGTGTATCACCGCTCGTCTTTGTCTAACTCATCTAAAGGTAGACCCAGGAAACTTGCTGTTTCGACAGGTTCGGTCCAGGGGGAGAGGGATGTTAGATGAGTGGGTTTAGTGGGGCATATGAAAAGGTGGTTAGTGTCGTGCGGGGTGCCTTCACATGCTAGACATATGTTTAGTATGTCGGGGTCGATTCCGGATAGGTAGCAGTTTAACCTGCTTAAGTATCCACAACGTAATTGTGCCAGTGTTACCCGGGTCTCACGGGGAAGCTGGAGCTTTTCATCTGCTGTAGGTGGTGGTTGGACTCCGATTACGGCATTCGGTGGTCGGGAGCTTAAGAAGGTGGTGATGGTCTCCCGATGAATGTCGTTTATTGTCTGTGTAAACACTGGTCCAGTAGCTGTCTGTTCGTTTTGTCCTGGATCTCGTTAGCGCGATTGAGGAGGTGTCTCCTGACGTGCCGGGGAGGCGGTTCTGGCTCAAGCTGGTGTCTGCGCTAGCACCCAAACAGAGACTGTTTGCTGAGAGTTCCGTTGACTACTTCGGCGTGCTGATTTTACCTTTTGGTTGATCTTAGGACAGCTGCATTCGGAGGCAACAGTGATGGAGCTGTTGAATCTGTTTACCCTTTCTTCTAACTCCTTTTAGTCTGTAATTCCAGTAGATACCTAAATTTATCCCAGACAGTGTTACTGGTATTCCTTCTAGATCCTTCTTGAGTGAGCTCTCTCCCCTGTTCGAACTGCATGATCTTGAGGTCCGACAGGGAGGACTCGGAAGTAACTTCCAAATCCGAGACCGCATTTTCAACCAGTTTGCTATCGAGGGCCACATCAACAACTTCCTGTTGTTTTCTAGTAACTAATTTCGGTTTACATCCGTCATTGTGTATACATATTTAATATATGTATATAAACCGACTCTTGTCGTTTCTGTGACCAAGACTCCAATGCACCTTCTCCTTGAATGCAGCGCTAAAGCGCCGAGAAGGTTGAAACATCTCAGCCAGAAGACAGGCATATACACTCAGTCCAACCCAACTCTATCTTAAGCTTCATAAGGGAACTAGGTCTGGATGAGATACTGTGATGAGTAGGGGGCATAAAAGGCCATGAGGTCGAAGGGCAAACCTCAAATGAATATAAATCAAAAAATATTATATAATCCGCTACTAAAAATAAATTTGAATAGGAACTCATCCCTATTGATGTTGGTCCTTCCCCATTCCTTGCTTCCCTTTTTCTGCCATAAAAAATCGCACTAAAAAATAAAAACAATAATTTTAAATTTTTAAAATTTTCCAAAATCCACAAATTGGAGGGATAGCTAATCTTAAACAGCTGTCTAGGATACATGCGCCATTATTATAGCTGAAATTAAACAAACTCAATTCCCTCGTTCCCACGACAGTCGATTTTACATAACCGGAACGAACCGGATTTATACAGGGTTGCCCATATTCGACGGACCCATGTATTTTTTGGGCCCATTCCAATCGACGAGGCTTGCCCGCAGGCAACAATCTTTGCGTCAATTGAATCTTATACGGGAATAAATGCAAATCAATGAGGATAATTCGTTGTAAAGTGGTCCGAGCAATGCCCAACTGCCGAGAGCGGCGATTTTGGGATGTCCTTGGCGACGTCGCAACACTGGCCCGTACAAGAGCAATTTGGCCTCTTTGGATTTGAAAGAGCATCACCAGCCGGCATCCTTCCCCGTACAAACTCAATTCCCTCTAGTAAAGACACATCGGTATCCACATCGAGCCAGTGCATAATTGAAAATATTTTTAATCCTTTATCAACTACTGAGTGCAATAAATTTTTAATTTGCTCTCCCTCTCTTACAGATTGTTGCTAGGCGCCATGATCTGAAGCTGATCGTCACTTCAGCCACTATGGACTCCACAAAGTTTGCGACATTCTTCGGCAATGTACCCACCTTCACAATTCCTGGTCGTACTTTCCCAGTCGATGTGATGTTCAGTAAGAACACTTGCGAGGATTACGTGGAATCGGCGGTTAAACAGGCGCTACAAGTGCACCTCACACCCAACGAGGGCGACATGTTAATATTTATGCCCGGTCAAGAGGACATCGAAGTAACATGCGAAGTGTTGGCCGAACGCTTAGCAGAGATCGACAATGCACCCGAGTTGTCCATATTGCCCATCTATTCCCAATTACCGTCCGATTTGCAAGCGAAAATATTCCAAAGGTCACCAGAAGGTTTGCGCAAGTGCGTGGTGGCCACAAACATCGCTGAGACTTCACTGACTGTTGATGGTATCATATACGTCATCGATTCGGGATACTGTAAACTGAAAGTCTACAATCCACGCATCGGTATGGATGCTCTACAAATCTATCCTATCTCGCAGGCGAACGCCAATCAACGTTCGGGTCGTGCGGGTCGTACTGGTCCCGGACAGGCGTTTCGCCTGTATACACAACGACAATACAAAGAGGATCTACTGGCGCTGACTGTGCCCGAGATACAGCGTACTAACTTGGCGAATACGGTGTTGCTGCTGAAGTCGCTGGGAGTGGTGGACCTGCTGCAATTTCACTTTATGGATCCGCCACCTCAGGATAATATACTTAACTCATTGTATCAGCTGTGGATACTTGGCGCATTGGATCACACTGGTGCGCTGACACCACTCGGTCGGCAAATGGCCGAATTTCCACTCGATCCGCCGCAATGTCAAATGCTGATTGTCTCCTGCCAAATGGAGTGCAGCGCCGAAGTGCTCATCATAGGTAAGTATTCCTGTTTTGCTCCTCAAATAGTTTACAACAGATCATAATAAAATCGTTTTCTATTTTATGTTTTTTTTAGTATCTATGCTTTCCGTTCCCTCCATTTTCTATCGACCCAAAGGACGCGAAGAAGAGGCAGATGGTGTACGTGAGAAATTCCAAGTGCCGGAATCGGATCATCTAACCTACCTCAATGTATACCTGCAATGGAAGCAAAATAAGTGAGCCTTTTAAACTTGTTACCTAAATTTTCTGCATAGCTGACCTTTTTTCTTTCTTCCTCTGTTGCAGTTACAATTCCAGTTGGTGCAATGAGCATTTCATACACGTGAAGGCAATGCGTAAGGTACGTGAAGTGCGTCAACAGCTCAAGGATATTATGGTACAACAGAAACTCAATGTAAAATCTTGCGGCACCGATTGGGATATTGTGCGCAAATGCATTTGCTCGGCGTATTTCTATCAGGCTGCACGCCTTAAAGGTATCGGCGAGTATGTGAACTTGCGTACGGGCATGCCTTGTCATCTGCATCCCACATCGGCGCTCTATGGCCTTGGCACAACACCCGACTACGTTGTATATCATGAACTTGTGATGACTGCCAAGGAATATATGCAATGCGCAACCGCTGTCGATGGCTATTGGCTGGCAGAATTGGGTCCTATGTTCTTCTCTGTGAAAGAAACTGGGCGCAGTGGGCGCGAGAAGAAGAAGCAAGCGGCTGAGCATTTAAAGGAAATGGAAACACAAATGCAGTTGGCGCAAGAACAGATGGAGGAACGCAAATTGCAGGCAGCACAACGCGAAGAGCAGATGACACCGAAGCAGGAAATTATAACGCCCGGCGGTGCTACACCCAGGCGTACGCCTGCGCGCATTGGCTTGTAATTGCGGCAAGATCATTTCGACCTACATTCGTATGTACATACTTAAGTGTGCTTGTAGCCTAATTCATGACTCTGTATTTTTACCAGCAACTAATGGAAATAAAGTGGTTAACAGAAAAATGTTAAGTATTTTAGTTTTAATATAATATTTTAAAGGGTGTATCTGATGGGGCATTCGTAAATGAAAGTCCGAAACGTGTAATAAAGGGTGATCAAATTGGAGGTAATTCTTCCAATAGGAGTTTTTTGACAGATCACGCGTGGCTACTGTCAAATTAAATGCATAACTTTTTTCAGTATTCATTGACATTTCATCAAGGAAAGACTTACGCCTCAACGACGTTTATAAATCGTACAATTCTACAACCAAAATCGACGGTCTCTGAAAAGTGTTGATCGCGCACTCAGGCTAACTTATGACGATCTGCGATGAGGCCCATTTTTGGCTTAATAACTACTTCAATAAGCAAAATTTCCGTATTTGGGCTGAAGAACAACCTGAAGTCATTCAAAAACATCCATTACATCCATTGAAAATAACCAATTGGTGCGTGCGTGGCGTCTATGGGTTGCAGGAATCATCGACCCATATTTTTTCCAAGACGAGGCTGGCGTCAATGTAGCAGTGAATGACAAACGCTAAAAAACGAAACGCGCCGTGATAAACGACTTTCTGATGCCGGAAATTGAAGCCCGTGATCTCCACAGCATTTGGTTCCAACAAGACGACGCTACTTGTCCATATAGCAGGTGAAGCAATGGATTTACTGCGTCGTCGTCTCGATGAGAAATGTATTTCTCGTCTCCGTCCAGTGGATTGGCCACCAACATCGTATGATATCACAACTTTGGACTTTTCTTTGTGGAGGTATGTAAAGTCTCAATGCTTTGTGGATAAATCAGCTTCGACTGAGCCATTGGAAGCCAACATTACTAAAGTCATTCACGAGATACCGAACGAAGTTCTCCAGCGAGTCATTCAAAATTGGCGTTTACCGTTGACCGAATGAATCATTCTACACAAAAATAGCGAAGATTACCCAAACAATTTTGAATTTTCGTTGTTTTATTTCAATTTAAAATCCGATACCTTTGATCACCCATTATTATTAGGTGCGCAACTAGTTCTCGCTATTTTTTGATGAAAATACAACTTTATTCTCGTATACCGTCGCGGTAAAACTGTTCATCTTTTGAGGCTATCCACGGATCAAGCCATTTTTTGATGTCTTCATATGAATGGAACTGCTGGTCAGCTAGACCATGTGCCATCGATCGGAACAGGTGATAATCGGACGGCGCAATATCTGGAAAATATGGCGGGTGGGGTAGGATTTTCCATTTCAGTGCTTCCAGGTAGATTTTAACGGGTTTTGGTAACGTGAGGCTGAGCGTTGTCATGCTGTAGAATCACTTTTTCATGGCTCTCCGCGTATTGCGGCCGCTTCTCGCGCAATGCTCGGCTCAATCGCATTAATTGAAGTCGATACCGATCCCCAGTGATGGTTTCACTTGGTTTTAACAGTTCGTAACAAATAACACCAACTTGGTCCTACCAAATACAGAGCATACCCTTGGCAGCGTGAATATTCGGCCAAGGCGACGACGTAGAACCATGACCGGGCAGTCCCCTTGACTTTCTTTTCTTTGGATTGCTGTAATGAATCCATTTTTTCATCACTCCTCACGATGAGATGAAGAAAAATCTTTCGTTTTTGCCGCTGGAGCAGTTGTTCACAGGCAAAATGTCGAAAAAACGACGTTCAACATCCCTTGGTTTTAACTCATAAGGAACCCAAGTCTCCCGTTTTTGAATCATTCCCAAAGCATGCAATCGTTTGGAAATGGATTGGCGGGTAACTCCTAGTACTGAAACAAGCTCTTCTTTCGTTTGACACGGATCTTCATTGAGCAATGCCTCCAATTCAACGTCTTCGAAGGTTTTTGGCCTTCCTTCACGCGGACGGTCGTCAACATTAAAATCACCGTATTTGAAGCGACGGGACCAATCTCGCACCTGGAAAACCAACACTTTCCGCAAATGACGATTATTCGACACAAAATCAGACATTTCCACAAAACCAAACAAAATCTCTAATGTGTCGAAGCAGTTTGTTTTCCATATATCTAAGCTTGGTTTATTAGGCTAGGTTATGCTAGAATCGACTACCACACACAGTGACAAACAGCGGGAACTTAGTTGCTTACCTAATATATTATTCTAGATTGAATATATAGCTTTTCAGCCGCTTAAAAACGCAGAGCTCGCACGAAACTTTTGTGGTTTTTGTTTTCCGAAGTCATCCATTCAACGATCATTGTTTAAGAGGTTAGGGATAGTAAAAATTTTCAAAAAATTGGATTTTTTTTGCATTTTCTTAAAATATAATATCTTAAAAATATTTTGTGAAAATTTGAAGTGAACCCGACAAATATGTACTTTTCGAGTCATTCAGCAATTAACAAAGGGCGCTCGGGCGCTCCGGAGCGTTCGCAAAACTTTAAATGCGATTTTCTCAAAACTAGGTTTTTTAACTGGTGATCACTCTAACTTAAGGGGTTAGGGGTAGTCAGAGGCCCGAAAAAATGATGATTTTCACGATTTTTTTTTTGCTACTTAATTAATTTATTTAACAAAAATAAAAACATAGCATAAAAACATCATGTTTTAACTTGACTTCACCAAAATTTCAAAAAAAAAAAATTAATAATTGCAAAAGTTATCGCTGTTTGTGTGAAGCCCGTTTCTCCAGAAGTCCCTTGCGGTGAACATCACAAGTCCTTGCAGATTCATCTAAAACCAATCGGACAGGAAAAATTAGTTTTATTAATAGATAATCTTGTGCCTGATCGAAGCTTTTTTTTTCAAAATGAACAAAATGGCGGCCTCAGAAATTTTTTTCCAGATTTTAGAGCAAAAAACCAACAGTTAATTGTTAAAAAAAAATCGAAATTTTTGAAAAAAAAAAATCCTTCGATCAGGCACAAGTTTTTTATGTTTTTCAAAAGCTGTATAAATTTTATTGAAATCTACGTAGCGGTTTTTAAGTTACAGTGTTCACCAGTTTGAAAAACATAGTTTTGAGAAAAACGCATTTAAAGTTTTGCTATCGGCTCCGGAGCGGCCGAGCGCCCTTTGTTAATTGTTGAATAACTTGAAAAGTATTTGTCGGATTCACTTCAAATTTTTACACAATATTTTTAAAACATTATACTTTAAGAAAATGCAAAAAAAAAAATCAATTTTTTGAAAATTCTGACTACCCCTAACCCCTTAAAAACCGCTTGGTTGATTTCAACAAAATTTATTGAAAAACATAAACAACTCGTGCCTGATCGAAGGATTTTTTTTCCAAAAATTTTTCCTCGAAAATCTGAAAAATATTTTCTGAGGCCGCCATATTAATTTTGAAAAAAACCTTCAATCAGGCACAAGATTATCTATTAATAAAACTAATGTCTTGTCCGATTGATTTTAGTTGAATCTCCAAGGACTTGTAATGATCACCGCAAGGGACTTCTGGAGAAACCGGCCCACACAAACGGCGATAACTTTTACAATTAATTTTTTTATTTTTGAAATTATCCTAAAGTAGAGTCGAAATATGATAATATTAATGCTATGTTTTTATTTTTGTAAAATAAAGCAATAGACTAGCAAAAAAAATTGAAAATCATAATTTTTTCGGGTCTCTGACTACCCCTAATCTCTTAATTAATCACTCGGAGATGCAGTGCCATGAAAATATTCGCATATATCAGCTGAATCTGATCCAATTTTCCTGATCTGAGCGTAAAAAAAGGTATCGCTGACTTACTATGGAATTCACTTTAAATTGGATCGCAGATTTTTTATATACCAAGTCATTTCGGTTAAAAATTAGCATCAACTTACCGGCCATACCAGTCAAATTTGTAGCAACCAGGTCCATTGAGGTCCAGGACTGTCGTTCTACGCTACCGGGACGACCCGGATGTAAGTCTGGCCAGGGACAGTCATTCAGCAGTTTTCCCCGTATATGTATTTGGGAAAATGTATGCAGCTACAACAACAACAGGTCTAGTTTGATTTAGATCCGTGAATTTTGAGCGTAGATGTGTTACTAAGTTGCTTAACTTTTTTATTCAATAACAGATATATAAAATATGTAGTAAATATGCAATAAAAATAAAGTAAATATATGTAACGATGTGATAAAGCATGTTGTTCTTCGTTCCTTGGTAGGTACAATACCCATATAAATCATCGATGACAATCTAATCTGCACTTGTGCTTATCACGGCACTATTCCATTCAATCAATATATATTTGGGAGAGATAAAGTAGAAAATATATTCCCAAGTAACAATTTTGTTTGCTCATTCCTTGCGAACAGCCATCGTCTTCTCGATTTCCTCTACAGTGCGTGGCACAATGGCGAAATTCTCACAACCAGTTTTAGTGATCAGCACATCGTCCTCTATGCGTACGCCGCCAAATTTGCGGAATCGTTCATACACCTCTGGCACGATGAACTTGTTCAAATTCGGGTCGGCAAGTGCACGATCCATTAGGTATTCGATGAAATAACATCCCGGCTCGACAGTCACGTACATGCCTGCTTTCAGCGTACGCGCAAAACGTAGTTTACTTAGCCATTGTTCGGTGGGGCGTGTCGGTTGCCCCGCTAGATAGCCACCGACATCATGCACATCCAGGCCGATCAGATGACCCAGACCGTGCGGTTGGAAAACACCCGCCAAACCTGCGGCGAGCATATCGTCTACATCTCCTTTCAGCATACCGCCCTCCTTCAATTTCTCCAGCATAACACGGCACGATAGCTTGTGCATATCCACCCAGGAGACGCCATCACGAGCCTCCTGCAATACGGCATTTCGCCCAGCCAATACAGCATTGTAAATGTATTTCTGGTCTTCGGTGAATTTGCCATTAGCTGGGAAGCTGCAAGTTATATCCGCTGCATAGCCACAATAGTTTGCGCCCATATCAAAGAGGCACATATCGCCATTGCGCACAGGTCCATCATTTGGCGCTCCCGCATGACCATAATGCAATACTGCCGAATTTACGCCACTGCCGCAAATGCAAGTGTACGAGGCGTGTCGGCAGCCGCCAACAGCGTAGGCATGATGCAAAAACACCGCCTCGCCTTCATACTCGGAACGACCAGGACGCATGAACTGCATAACACGAATGTGTGCATCTGAAGAAACTTTGGCGACGTAGCGCAGCACCTCAATTTCCTCGGGCGACTTGATAACGCGACACTCGGCTATTACTGGATGTAGCAAATCACAGTCGACAATGAATTTTTCAATTCCTTCAAAGCGCGCCGGTTTCGAGGCTAAGCCACTGTCCGTATTGATTCCACTCAAGGTAAGTATTAGAGAGGGATCAGCACTCTCAAAGAACGCATTCAATTCGTCCACATAACGCACCCTATCTACTTCGTACATTTTCTTAAATTCCTCCAAAGTATACAACTTGCCCATCCAAGTGGCATACTCTTCAGGCAAACGGGGCACAAACAATGTTGACTTGCTTGTGTCCACTTCCAATACACCATAGCAGCCGGGTTCTTTTACTCCAAACAAGTATTGGAAGTAAGATTCCTGACGAAAAGGATGGCTTATATCCGTGTCGTTGAAACTCACGTCATCGCCACCAGCCAGAAGTACGTATGATTTGGCTTTCAAGGAACCCTTTTCCCTTAGAGCAGCACACACCTTTTGTCTATTTTTCTGGAAGAGTGACATTAGCACTGAAAGTGTCGATGGACCCATGCGAAAGGTGGCCATTTTGGTGTCAATTTACTTGCTTTGACGCTGTAGAAATGTAACGATAAATTAGAAAACGAAAATTTATAAGTTTGTGCTATCGCTTACGTGTGTATGGTTACAATTTAAGACCGCAACTGGAGTTCATTCCCAGTAGCTTTTATCTGGCTTTCCGCGGCCGTTTATTTATTAGTGCAATGGGTTTTATTGCACTTCAACTAATCAGTATGCAAAGTAGAACAACAAAAAATTGTAATCGACAAGTTTCAACGTTTTCTAGTTCGTGTTTTCTTCGTTTTATTTTGGTTTATTCAGCTGATTGGAGCTGACAACATTCATTTTGCCATAGGAAGGGTAAAACAACGATTGTTGATCGATAATTTCCTGATTATTGTTGTTTTTATATCGAGAGTGTTTTTCAGCTGCCTGAGAACTATCGATATCGATAATTATGGTTTGAAAGCTACGAATGGCAAACTGTGTTGACATTTCTATTCAGTATAAGACTAGGCGGCCGCCGTAGCCATAGATGACTAGATGTGAAACTCTTTTTCTCGTGAGAGCGCTGAAAAATGTGCATTTTTATAACATTTTCCAATATTGCCACACCGGTAGAAACATGAATTGGGTATTTTTTTAAACAAAAATTGGGAATTTTTAGTTTCCACACCACCATTGAGGTTAGTATTTAGTGTGCGGTTGCCCATTAGCCTTATATCACTCATAAACACCTACATATACTAAAAATAAGCACAATCCGTATGAAATATGTACATAAATAAGCAAAAAATTTAAAAATTTATATGTAAATGAAATTATTTAAAACTGAAATATAAAAGTAATTTAATAATAATAAAGTAATGAGCTCGAAAAACATAAGTTATAATTAAAAACATGACATATTGCGATTTTTTAATGTAACACAGAAAGTGGGTAACAAAAAAAAAAAAAAATCTCAAAAACAACGAACAGAATAAGTTAAAGCAGATTACCTTTAATTTTTTTAAAATATCTCAAACTAAAATTCAATTCCCTTACCTACTTTTTTTAACCATAGAATATTTACGTATATACAAATTTACATAAACCAACACACAGTTTTCAATAAAATATATTATGTACATGAGACTAATTAAAAGTAGAAGTCGAAAGGGATATAACGAGCTTTGGATTCTACAAACTCACTTCAATTATTACATTTCAATTGAATTCATTTTAAGACAAATAATTATAAACATTCCAACGCGTCATTTCTCCATTAAGCAAAAAGGAACTATTTTCTTCAGTTATTTTTGGCGTGTTTCTTCTGGCAGCCTGCCATTTCGCCTATCAGCTAGGGTTTGCAGCCCCGGGATCCCGGGATCCCGAAATCCCGGGATCCCGGTGTTTTTTCAAATCCCGAAATCCCGGGATTGAAATAACTAATCCCGGGATATAATTTTTGTCTGAATTATATTTCAAATGAGGTAAACCTTGAAATTGATTCAGAATTTGATTCAATAACTGAATCAATTTGTACACAAAAACCATTAAGTGTAGCAGAAGAACTAGATAAAGTTATTAAAGAGGGATATGCACCAATGCAGCCTATTAGATTTGAGACACTGTCATCAAAAATTCAAAAAGAAATGTCTCTTTTTGAAAATGGAGGGAGACGTGGTGACTACCTGGAAAGAACATACTCCTATTTAATGACGATAAAACCTACTAGTGTAGAGTCTGAACGAGCATTTTCTTCGGCAGGACAATTTGCAACAAAAATAAGAAGCCGTTTGAACGATGAAACGCTGGACGAGTTGTGTTTTCTAAAAGCTTATTTACAACAACACAAGAAATGTTAATTTCATTATGTATT
This sequence comes from Anastrepha obliqua, assembly GCF_027943255.1. Taxonomy (NCBI): domain Eukaryota; kingdom Metazoa; phylum Arthropoda; class Insecta; order Diptera; family Tephritidae; genus Anastrepha; species Anastrepha obliqua. The sequence continues at coordinate 27,476,532 of NC_072893.1, forward strand.
ATACTATTTTTTATTTGTTTTTTATGATGAATTAAGTTTTGTTTTGTTTTGTTTCAATAAATAATAATATTAAACCAATTTTTTAATTATGTTTTCAGTTTTTTTGTACTTTCAACTATGATAATGTGTAAGTATTTTTCATAAGTAGTCCAATCTTAATCCCGGTACCAATCCCGGGATCCCGGGATTGAAAATATAACACGGGATTGCAAACCCTACTATCAGCTGCTCAAAATCCCATAATGTGTGAGTGCTGCCAAGTTTTGAAACGTCCTCATGGGCAGAGAACGTTCATGGGTGCGCTCTCTCTCAAAATGAAAGAGTTTCACATCTTATTATCTATGGCCGTAGCCGAATGGTTGGGGCGTGACTACCATTTGGAATTCGGAGAGAACGTAGGTTCGAATCTCCGTGAAACACCAAAGTGAAGAGAAAGTTTTTTCTCACAGCGGTCGTCTCTCGGAAGGCAATGGCAAATCTCCGAGAGTATTTTTGCCATAAAAAAGCTCCTCATAAAAAACAATTTGCCGTTTGAAGTCGGCTTAAAACGGTAGGTCCCTCCATTTGTGAAAGAACAACAAACGCACGCCACAAATAGGAGGAGGAGCTCGGCGAAACACCCAAAAAGGGAGTACGCGCCAATTATATAAATATTAGTAAAAATATTTATTTGGGAAGGAACTACAGTTGATCTCCGGGAACTCCTCTCAAAAAAGACGTTTTGCGGTGACCAGTATATCTCTGAACTGGATCCTCTGAAATTTAAAAACCAAATAGATTTCGTTAAAGCAAAATATAGTAATTAATCGAAGGAATAAGCAAAATAAATTTTTTTGACAAAATAGCAATTTTTAAAAACAAAAAATCGATTTTAACCAAATTTCCGCCTTACAGTTACATTTCCTTGGTAATCTTATAACTCAAGAATGGGCTCACCGATCCAAACCAAATTTTTAGACTTTGTTTGGACTATTCAGTAGATGGTTTGTGTTTTGAAATTTTAAGAATCGGATACCAGGGTCTCGAGAAATAGGCCAAAACGTGAACCCGGGTAACCCTAGGATGTGTTTGAACCACATGAGTATTCATTGTAAGTTGTTGTTAAATGCTAATGAAAGAGGACTTTTCTTTTCGCTGGGTAACTAAGGACTCCAGATATAGACCAATTGGGAACTCGCCTTCAGGTTAAGAGATTGCATTCTTATGTACTACAACCAGTTAAAATGTTTTTAAAAATTCAGATCTGTTATCTATACATATTTCTCGAACTTTACAGATTCAAGGTCAAATATACCATAGAGCTGGGTCTTTGCTACCATTCCCAGATGATGACCATCAATTTTTGCAAATATATTTTATTGGTGATGAGAATCGTGAATTAGATCAGCGCTGTGCAATTTCGACGAATACGAGAAGATCAATCAATGAATTGCTAACAATGTTCCATCAACACAATGAATTGGTAAAATTGTTCAAAGTGGCACTCGATCTGATGCCCACCGATGGCCACAAAATCATAATAAAAGCCGATAAAACACCAATTGGGGAGCACGCCAGACGATTCAATGTACCAACGATTGATGAAGTAGCCATTGTTGTGGTTGGTGAACAGTTTCAGCCACGAGATATTGTTTTGTATTGTAGAAATGAGCAATTACAACGTATTTCAGAACTTCATCGCTGTTATGATGCATTGCAATATCGAATTGCAAGCCACTTTGGACGAAAATGTAATAAAAAATTGAATGCTCCAGGAGGAACTGGAAAAACATTTTTAACTTTATTTATTTTAGCATAATTTATTTAGCGTAAAAAATTGAAATGGAAATTAAAGAATCAAAGTTTTGTTACAATTTTTTACCGGCTCTTTCACCTTACCTGTATATAGGTGACCACCACAATCAAATTTTAAAAAAGTACAGAAAAGGCTATTGTGACATCTTTAGAAGGTATGTTGAATGAAAAAAATCAACTAATTCAACTGTTTAAACATTTTACGAGTTCTATAAAGAAAACTTAATATGAAAAATCTCTTGCGATATAAAAAAACATTTTATGTATGGTGGTGCGAAGCCCACTGGGTAATGCTAGTTGTTTATAAAAGGAAATATTTATCTTCGATTAATTAATAAAAAAAAATATTTAAGGTCGTGTTAAAATTTGAGACTAATCGTTTTCGAGTAATGTTGGTCAACGACTTTGAACACACCATTTAGAGAAAAACGCGCTGGCCTTTTACCTACATGCACTCTGAAACGCCTTTTTCAAATTTGCGTGTAACTTCGAAAATATTCACCGGAGCGATATTAAATTTTCTGTGTGTATTCTTAAATATATGTACCTTAAGAAAATAAATGAAAAAATTGGTTTTTTGAATTTTAACTATATATAACCCCTTAAGGCAACTAACCTCAATGTAAATTTTCAAGTCATCGGCATAAAGAAGGAGTCCCGTTGAAGAGAAACACGACGAAATGTCATTTATCAGGCTAACGTCAAAGGAGCCAATAAATGGTTTCGATGAAATACCATCAATATCAACACGAGAGCTCCTCTTGTCCAAATCCGATTTAATCCTATCCCAAAAATACAGATGAAAACCAAAATTTGGCAATTTAGCAGCCAAAATTTTGTGAGAAATCGTATTAAAAGTTCTAGAGAAATCAGTGTAATTTAAATGCATTTGGACGCTATGCCGAAAAGAAGCAAAGAGGTCTGCCGTAAAAATTGAAAGATTAGTTGATACGAGTATAGATCGAGCCACAAACCTGTACTGACCCAAAGTTGAAGACTAGTTTTTGTTTTTTTTTGGTGAGACAACTAGCAAGTAATTAAGTCTATTGTACTGCACTTGGATTCGTTTTTAATTTTCTTTAAATCTACTCGATCTCCGAAGTGGTGCCAAGGAGCCAAGCCTGATTCGAGCGAAGGCGGGGCAGACGCAAAGGAAGTGGTCCTCCGTCGTTGTTTACATACGGGGAATGCTGCTGTCACTCCTTGGCCAGATATAAATCCGGGTCGGTTCGGTAACGTAGAACCGACTGTCGTGGATACGAGTGGTCCGCCGTCTCATTCTCCTCTTCACAAGCTGGACAGAGTACACTGAGATGAGATGAACAACAAAAGTGGCCCGTCATCAGTCCAACCAGCTGCGACAGTCGATCAGACATGATAGGTAACATCAGTTTTGTCCATTCGCAACCTCTCTCAGCCTGCCAAGTTCACTTGTGGGTTGAAGTAACCCGTTTGCTAACCGTGGCTTTGATTGCTGCTGAGGGAGTGGTCGAACGGGTTCCGGGCCAAAGAAGTTGGCCTCAGAGCCCATCTTAGTTAAGGAGTCAGAGGTCACGATACCCCCGCGTCCCGGGACCCATGTTAGCATCAGGCTATTATGTCTTCCAACATAGTTTAGCCTAGATTTGCAGGACTCGAGTACCCCTGAAGACTGGTAACAAATTACTTGAGTGATTTTCAAAAATGTCATCATCATTCATGACATCAAGCACAGCCCATGAGTTCTCTTTAGCCAACTCAATTAACACGTCTCTCCTTCTGTTTATATCCTCCAAAGATGCGCGAGTCGGGTCGGTGATGCGTTAAACAGCCACGTTTACTACTCCAACCAAATTGCATTGCAATTACAATAAAAAATAGAATTATTATTTAAATCTAAAATCATTATATTTATTCAGCACTAATCGATTTCTTGCATTTTAGTTAAAAAAATATATATGTATATGTGGATGAATTCGAAAGCAAATTATGGAAGATCGCCTTTTCCATACCAATAGATACTACGTTAATCAAATTTGGGTCAGCTTGTTGTTAGACTACTAGCTCATCTAGACGTACGATTTTCGAAGGCATTTTTCAAAGACATACTAAAATAGCGAAAATTAAAACTGCACCAAGCGCATTACAGCTAACCGTACTTGTGTACGAATAGCTGAATGTAAAAAAAAGACGCATTATTTTTTATTAATCACTACTTTCTCGAAATGCTCCCTTGCCGTGTGCGTGGTGTGGGCGCCACCCGCATGACGCGGTACGCACATTTTCATCGATACCTTTTGTTGGTTTAACCAGGCGTTTGGCGCATGTGGAAACTCATCTTTGCGGTAATAACCCATAATGCCTGACTTGCGTATCGAGCCAATTTCATAGGTGATCAGCGGACTCAATAAGTTGCTGGCATGCGCATTCGGTAGTTTTGCAACTTTCGATTTCTCCATCGTGCGCATAACACAAGTCGTATCGCAGGAGATGCAGGCGAGATCTTGCAACACCTTTATGCGTGCACCAGCTGCGGCACACTCATCATTCGTAGCGTCCATGTATTTTTGGAGTGTTTCCTGTATTACCTGGATTTTCGCCTCTATTTTCTCTTTGAAACGATTCAGTATATCATCCACCGAAGCCAGACCGAGTGAGGTGCGCATATTGTCCACCGCTTGGTACATATTTTTGTCATTCAATTTAATCTGTTTGTGCACTTCAGTGAATCGCTTTTCTAAACGACATTGGAGCTCTTGCATTTGTTCTTGCGAGACTTTACGCTGCAATTGATTGTAGTCAACTTTGTCAGCCAAAATAATCTCGATTTCACTTTTGTCGATCTTTTCGTTCATCATATCCTCCAAACTCTTGCTTAGTTCTTCGAGCGTATTACTGTTGCTTGCATTTTTTGTTTCTATTCGATCTGCCGCATCTTGCAAACTGGAAACATAGAATTTCATATCCTTCATTTGGTCCTGCAGATCCGCAATGTGCATTGTTGTGCGTTGACAATCCTGATCCAGTATCGTAGCTGATATTTCATTCACTTTGTTGGTAAGCAGACAGAACTCCGCCTTAAGATCCATCAATTGATCTAGAAGTTTGTCGGGTGAGTAGCACAGGTGCATGTCCAAATCATACTCTTCATGTTGCGGTGGCGGCGGCGGTTGCTCCGTATAATGCGATGTCAAAGGCGATTTAATAGACGGATCGCTTGGCAAATCAGTTTCTTCTTCTCCTTCATCTTCGCCATCTTCTGCACGGTCCGGTTCGGTGTCAGGGAAATCATCAGATATACGGAAGCCAAATGCATTTTCAATGTATATATTTTCCTTCCGAATTGCGAGCATCTTTGGCAATAATGAGCTCAGCTTATCCAATTGTGCATTTGTGGTTTTTTTATTTATAGCAATCATAACTAAAATGCGCACCTGCTCCATGGCTAATTCCAGCTGATCTTTCATAATTGAAATGCCGCGATAGATGGTTTCTGGTATTTGTAATTGTACCACTTGGTTAGCAACCTCTAACTCTCCGCCAGACGGCGGTTTTTGCTCAAGCGCTTGTTCAACAGCTTCCTCCTCTTTGTATTCAGATACTGGAGGAATAGATTCTAAGTCTAATGCTTTCTCAGACGGTTGCTGGTCGATTGTTTCTACAGGGGGCTGGTCTTCTACGATAGGAGCTTGCTCGATGGGGACGTCCTCTTCCACTTCCGGCTCAATTGTGCCCGCTACATTTGTTTGCGCTTCTGTTACTACTTCTTCAATGTCAGCTTCCTCCACAGTAACTGGCTCATCAGGATCAGCGCCACCTGACTGCCTTCTACTTGAATGTTTTGTATTCTTGGGATGTTTATGGAAAGAAGTTTTAGCAAGTGAAGTGGCATCATATAATTCACTTCCGAACTTGCCACTGCTCATAACAGTTTCGTACTTTTCATTGTCCACGGGCTCATCGATGATATTCAACTTTTCCGCAAAAGAAGAAAGCAAAATGTGAAGCGCATAAAAATTTACATGCCCTGGCTCCGGCGAACCAATGGCGAGGTCAATTAGCTGTCGAAAATTCAAGTCAGTTCTCATATCTTTCTTATGGATGTTAATTAATTTATTTGCAAAACAAAATGTTTTAAAAATAAGTTTTCCGAAAAATTTTTCTATAAATTTATCTATTGTGTCAAACTGGAAATAAAACGCAAATCTTTCGAATTGTTGTAGCCCAATAATATTGGAATATTCTAAGCATTTCGAAGATTTTATTGTATTTTGACGGGATAACGTCTTATAATTCGATTTAACAGGCTGCACGCACGAAAAAATGTGTCGTTACCTTGCTCATTAGTGTTACCTTGCTCATTGCCGTTACCTTGCTCATTTGTCGTTACCTTGTTCATTGCCGTTACCTTGAATGAACTGCAATCGAAAGCGCGGAACGAACGACAAAGCAAACAAAGCAAACGAACGGCAACGTTCGACATCTTGCACCCTCCTACTTAAGTGAGCGTATATGTGTATGTACATGTGTATGTTATGTTATGTTGTGTTATGTTATGTTATGTTATGTTATGCTATGTTATGTTATGTTATGTTATGTTATATTATGTTATGTTATGTTATGTTATGTTATGTTATGTTATGTTATGTTATGTTATGTTATGTTATGTTATGTTATGTTATGTTATGTTATGTTATGTTATGTTATGTTATGTTATGTTATGTTATGTTATGTTATGTTATGTTATGTTATGTTATGTTATGTTATGTTATGTTATGTTATGTTATGTTATGTTATGTTATGTTATGTTATGTTATGTTATGTTATGTTATGTTATGTTATGTTATGTTATGTTATGTTATGTTATGTTATGTTATGTTATGTTATGTTATGTTATGTTATGTTATGTTATGTTATGTTATGTTATGTTATGTTATGTTATGTTATGTTATGTTATGTTATGTTATGTTATGTTATGTTATGTTATGTTATGTTATGTTATGTTATGTTATGTTATGTTATGTTATGTTATATTATGTTATGTTATGTTATGCTATATTATGTTATGTTATGTTATGTTATGTTATGTTATGTTATGTTATGTTATGTTATGTTATGTTATGTTATGTTATGTTATGTTATGTTATGTTATGTTATGTTATGTTATGTTATGTTATGTTATGTTATGTTATGTTATGTTATGTTATGTTATGTTATGTTATGTTATGTTATGTTAAAGTATATTATGTTATGTTAATGTTAACTCATTCTCTATATCCATACAAAATATCTATCAAACAAATAAAATTAAAATTTTCTTTTGAAAAATGCAATCATTCAGTCAGTATTTTCAGTATCACGTTAAACTATCGTCAGTAAACCGACTTTACAGACAACCTCTTTTTTCTTTTAACTTTTCATACGAAAAAATTAAATTTTGGAATGAACGTGGAAGTCGTACCTCTAAGAGTATACCTATGTCTGTATGTGTGCATGTGTGTATGTATGTATGTATTTATGTATGTGACGCTGCAGTTTGTCCAAATTTGAGACAATTTTATGTCAATTAATTTAGTTATTGTCCAATACAGTCGCGAAGGTCAAAACAGGTTAAATGCGTTTTAAAGGTGAAAAGCTATAAATGACAGCATACAACAAAATCCAAATTTTTTTTTCAAAATAGGGGGTCTTCACACCAAGCGCGTTGCTGCGCTAGCTGACAGCTTTATGTTGCTGGAGTTTTACGTATATTTTGCATTTGTAAATCTAACGAAAACGCCTAAAAGCCCAGACAGACGGCGGCGTTAGTCGGGATTATCGGCGCAGTAAATTCTGATTAAAATTGTAGTGTGACAGACGGTTGTTACGCGGATTAGTGAACAGCTGATTTGTTTATTGGCTAGTTGTGTCAGTAAAAGATGAGTCGCAGGCAATAAATATGGGTATTAGCTGCCTTGATACTAAAAAACAATTGCTTACTAAAAACAAAAAAAATAAAATAAATTGCAATTTCTCAAACTACTCCGAAATATCAAAACAAATAATGTATTTGGTATGGGAATAAGTGTCCGTCCTTTCTTAGCCAAAGTTACGATTTATTTAAACAATTAAAAAAAATTTATTATGTGAAGTGTGTGTCATTGGAAGCTACAACTTTGCTCCATCTCTCAGGCAGCATACGGATTCCTCTGATGAAAAATTCGAGTTCTTTTGGCTTGATCCATTCATTGAGCCAGTTTGCGATGCTCTCGTAAGAAGTGAAGCGCTTTCCAATAAGGGCTGACTGCATTGATCGGAACAGATGGTAATACGAAGTTGTAATGTCTTGAGAATACGTTGGGTGGGACAAGATATCCCAATTTGATCCCTCTAAATATTTCTGGATCGATTTAGCACACGTCACTGAACGTCTCTCGATATCCCTCTCCTTCAATTGATGTGGCACCCAGTTACCTGTTTTCTGGACCATTCCCATCACGTGCAGAAGTTTACCAACGGTTGATCTGTCAACATCAGCTACACTTTGCTTTAAAAAATAATAATGAAGGATGACTTCCCGCAAATGCTTCTTTTTCGGGACGAACGTAAACATTTTTGACGTCAAATAAAAAAAAGGATCTTTACTCTTCAAACGAAAGGCAACTACTGCGATCAAGACCTCACATATACACCTTCAAATCACCAGTATATTACTGGAGCAAACAGAAAAATAGGTTCAGCAGCGACACCTCTTTTACGAGGGCGGAAACTTATTCCCATACCCAGTAATTTCGTACGGGTTAGTGCAAACTAGCATTGTTCTTCTCTTTAAAAATTTCATTATTTTCCATTCACAATAGATATTAACTGTCATTTTTCGGCAATGTTGACACCGAAAATTCCCCTAATCCGCTTAAATTATGAGAATTAAGTCTGATTGTCAATTCGCATTATTGCACTTAATTCCTGAGATAATTCCGAATTAAATTGTTAAACGAAGCGCCGCGATAGGCAAACTTGACAATTCGATCGGCAATTGGGATAATAGGATAGGATAGGACAGGTATTAATGTTACAGAAATAAGTTAAAGAGGTCGTTCACAACAAAACACATTTGCCGAACTGTTAACTACGAAATCCATACCAATACCAACGAAATTTGGCATACACAGATTTCTAAGTTTCCAACTGCACTGTTTTTAGTTGGAAGTTTACCACCCTTGGGATGAAATGGCATACATACAAAGGCAACACAGACGCTTGCATACATCCGATATATAAAATATGTTCAGCAATTTTAGGCGAATATAATTTCATTAGAATATAAGTTTGCTCATGTAAAAATTATCCAGTAACTTGGCTATAACTTAATTTCTGAAAATTCGCTCAAGAATTGGAAGAGAAAAATATTATATCAGAACCAGTAAAAATTTACAAGTTTTACGAACAGCTGATTAAATTATTGGCGGGAAAAAGCGAAAAAAAGTACGGTGGAGTTACCTCGTATTAAATTTAAAAACAAAAAAAAAATAAAAATAAAATAACTAGCTTAGCATCACATGGGTTTTTTTTTGTTCACAATAATTTGTTCCGTTTCATCATCGCTGCCAGCTGAAGAACATTCCATTAGCAGTTGCATTGTTGTGGCAATCACAGCTTGATTAAAAAGTACCGGGAAGGTGATGTTGATTGTTTTCTTTGATTGCCAAGGCGTAGTGCACCATAAGTACCTTCCATCGGGCCAGACAGTCAATAAAGAATATTATTTATCCGTTTTAAAACGTTTGAGAGATGTTGTGCGTCGCAAACGGCCGGAAATGTGGACAAACAATTCTTGGATTTTGCATGATGATAAGGCGCCATCGCACCGGACCCAAATTGTGCTGGGTTATTTGACCGAACACCAAGTAAATGCCATCGCGCAAGCGCCGTATTCACCTGATATGTCCCCCTGCGACTACTTTTTGTTTCCCAAGTTCAAGTTACCACTTTGTGAAAGGAGATTTCAGTCGATAGAGGAGATCAAAGAGAATGCGAAAAAGAAGCTGAAGGCCATCCCTTCGTCGGCCTACCAGGGGTGTATGAAGGACTGGGTTAAACATTGGCACATGTGTGTTGCTTCAGGCGGGTCATATTTTGAAGAAGATCAAATAAATTTGCCTGAAATTTAACTCTGTCTTGTTTTATTTAAACATTCCCGGTATTTTCGATCGTATAAATCATATATTGTAAAATTAGTTAATAACCAAGAAGTACAAGCATGAAACGCAAAATATACCTTCAATGCTTTCGATTTGTATTTCGGAAACTGCAGCAACGGTGACTAGAGGCTGTAATTCAGAAGAAAATACATAACTCATATTTAATATATCACTTCATTTAAACTTTATCAATCTTATCTAAAATATATTTACTTACATTATCCATTTTAATCACCTATTTTTTGAAATTTGGAACTTTGACTCAGATCGCAAATTTTAATTCGTGTTTATTTTTAGTTTGCGATCAGCTGATTTTCTCACTTGCAAGTTCTTACAAGTAGTAATTTATCCAGTAAACACTTGCAACTTCTCCTCAAAATGGAATGTCAGTTTGCTTCTCACTTTCCCCTACTTTGCAAGTTTTTTGGACACCACCAAAGAGACACCAAAACTTTATATTTTGTAACAATTGGTGCAAATTATTTGCTTCATGAACAGGCCTTATGTTTACCCTCTACCTTTTGTTGTTGTTGTTGTTGTTGTTGTTGTTGTAGCAGTTTACTAACGATATCTTGATAAACGTTTCACTAGACAGGGCTAGTTTACAGCCCTTGGTCGGGAGTCATTCCGCATCATTTCGGTAACATAGAACCGACTACCATGGGAATGAATGCCTCTACCTTCTCACAAATGGTTATTACTTTTCCTCTTTTAGGTAAAATAGAAAATACCATAAAACATAAATTTTTGTGTTATACAGTGTAATTAATTTGATAGTGAAATATGTATATAGGGTGTTCCAACGCGGATCCTATACAACATTTAAAATGTTTATTTGCGCCACATTTGAAACCAGACTAATTTCACTAATTGATATTTTATATCAATAGGAATTGTTTAAAGAACAGTAGCGATTGGCAATTATAAAAAAAATTAAAGCAACTTAAAGAAGAAACAAAATCCAAGAAAATAACAGCGACTGGTAATCTTTATCGATCGATGTTAACAGATTTCTTGGTACCAGAATTTGATGAAATTCATTCCGGAAGTATACACTTTTTTCAAATATGGATTTATAGATGGTTGTGGTTGGTGCAACGAGTATAGGGTTTTTCAGTAAGAGCGCTTCAACTTTTGAACTTTTTTGAATAAAACACAAACGGTTTGACTTTTTTAACTAATTTTTTTTTATTATCGAGTTTTAACATATACATTAAGTATGAAATTCGATTTCTTTTGCATGCACGTTTTACGCGTCCAATCGTTGAACCCAATTTTCGACCACTCTTTTGCATAAATCGGCCGAAATTCCAGCAATTTCGCGTTCAATATTGGCTCTGGGCTCACAAATCGTCGCCGGCTTGTTACTGTAGACCAATGACTTCACATAACCCCAAAACGGGACGGCTTGTTAAATGGACCGTAAAATGGCCGTAATGCTCTTAAAGTAGCAGCAACAGAACGATTATTTTCATAAAAAATTTGCACGATTTGCAATCGTTGCTCAAGCGTGTAGCGTTCCATGATAAAATGTATACTAATGAAGTTTACAAATGACAAGCGAAAAATAAAAAATATTGCGTCGTTCGCCCTCCCTATCGGAAAAAAGTTGAAGCGCACCTATTAAAAAACCCTATACATTAAGGAAATCATAACTTGGGTGCTTTGCTTAATTTTTGCTTCTGTTGAAAAAAGGTATGCAATTTCTTGCTGATGAAATAGAAGTACATTTTTTATACACTGTTTAAGTATGGCTATCAATTCTAAGTAAACCCTGGTTTAGATGTACATCTAATTCTCTTTTTATATGAGAGATACGCTCCCAAAAAATTAGTGAAAAAAATCGTGTAAAAAGAGAATTATGTGAAAACAATATTAAAAAATTCTTTTTAGAGATAAAAATTTATTTCGTGCTTACACATTTTAATTCATTAAATATACCGTCAGCGTCAAAATAAAGTGTACACCAGATATTGTTAAGTTTTGACTATTTGTTTACTTATTTTATAATTTCAATTATTTGTTTATAAAAATATGGTTCGTACTAAAATAAAATCTATATAAACTAAAGTTTCGAACTTAACACAAAATTTATAAAAATTCTGCAAATGTTCACCAAAATTTCACAATTTTTACTAGGAATTTATAGAAAAATTTCAGGTACGCAGCTTTGTAGATTATTGAATTTGGTAATACCAAATACAAAATTCAAATAGTTCGAAAATTGCGTTGATTTTTGTCGAATAGAGAAAATGTGCTTTTAAAATTTAAATAAAAAAAGAAACATTTTCACTTAAAAATTTTAAACAAAAAAAAAAAAAATTAAAGAAAACAAAATGTTTCAACTCGCCTAGGAAATTAAAAGAAATGTGTAAATAAATGTTTCAATAAAAAATTCAATGTTGAAAATTTTGGTATACATCTTTTTAAAGTGAAATATCTCCGGGTTTTTTTCCTCTAAACAAAAAAATGCTCGTTATTTTCAGTGGTTTGCTGGGGGTGGGTGGGCTTTTCAAAAATTAAAAAAAAAAAAATAATTTAAAAAAAATGTTTCAATTCACCTAGGAAATTTAAAAAAAAATGTAAATAAATTATTAATGTTTCAATAAAAAAAAATTCTATGTTAAAAATTTTACTATAGAATTTTTTAAAGAGAAATTTCTTCGGTTTTTTGTTTTACACTAAACACAAAATGTTATCTTCCACTGGTTCGAATATACCAAAAGCTGAAAAGTTGTGGCAATGCCACGATGAAACTTTGAGGGATTATTCAGCAATTAATAAAATAAATTAAAATAAAAATCTGTGAGTGTTATAAAAAATTTTTTTTTTTACAAAAAATATTTTCAAAGAGTATGTTTTATATCAAAAAAGTCAAAAGAAAATGTTTCAACTGTTTATGTTTTATATGAAAAAAGTAAAAAGAAATTGTTTCAACTGAAAATTGAAAATATGTAAATAAATTCTTAATGTTTCAATAAAATAAAAAAAAAATCAATGTTGAAAATTTTCGAATAGAGTTTTTTAAAGTGAAATATCTTCGTTTTTTTTTACACTAAACACAAAATGTGTTTTTTTACTGGTTTGAAAATAAAGGGGTTTTCAATTGGCACGGGTCGATTTTGGCGCCCTGTGGCAGCCATTTTGTTTTGGTGATATCTGTCAAATCTTTTGTTTATTATTCAGTTGTTTATGCCAAATCATCATGGCAAGTTACACGATTGAACAGCACGTTCAAATGATAAAACTTTATTATCAAAATGAGTGTTCATTAAGGGGGGGCGGGGGGGGGGTAGGGTCTCAAAATCGAAATTTTTTTTCATCACTCATCTTATAGTAAATCATTTCAAGAATGTTGTGTCAAAATTTTAAGTGGATCGGAGCAGAACTCTCAAAGTTATAGCCTTTGTAGGCACTCTACCTCGAATGCGGAGCATCGATAATTTTTCAGTCATTTTTTCAAACGCGTTTTTCCCGAAACGACTTCTTAAAAGTCGGTGCCAATCACAACTCCGAAACTATTCAACCGATTCTTTTCAAATTTGGCACACGTTTTCTAAATCAAAAATACCTCCCCCCCCCCCACTGTTTTTTTTTAATTTTTTTTTTTAAGGTTGTTTTTCACTTACAAATATGGCGAAATTTTTCGCCAAAAATGCTCGTTTTACGTTTTTTTGCCACCAAAACTACAAAAATGAAAAAAAAATGTATTAATGGGGGGGAGGGGGGAGCATTACGTCATAATTTAACTGAAAAATTCGACTTTTTTAGTTTCAGATGATTCTACGACGAATGCCGATTGGCACCGCAGAGCACCTCTCGAAAAACATATCTCCAAAAAAACTCTGTCATGGGCTTATTTGTCAATATTTTATTATTAATATTTTTTAAAAACTTATTGAAAAGATGTACAATAACATGCAACTGATTTTATTAAAGTATCTTAAGCCATATTTCTGTAAAAAATTAAAAAAAAAAGTGTTTTTTTTAGCGCTAAACCCTACCACCCCCTTAACGCAAACGTTGCGCGCATTGCATCCCTTTTTCGGTAGACGTGGTGGCCCTTCCAATTTCTTATGGCCCATATTGAACCATATGGACCTAGGCGACATGTGGTTCCAGCAGGACGGCGCTACGTGCCACACAGCAAACGCCATTTCATTCCATTTCAACATCTACTCGCCCTTATTGAAAAACCCGCCCCCTCGCCCCTATAAGTTGAAAACATGTGGGAATCCTACTATGACATTTGTATGTAATAATGAGAAAAATTAATAAAAATCCTTTTTTTTCTTTCCAAAAAATTAAAAAAAAATATGCTTTTTTCAAAAAAAAAATTTAAAATGTATTTTTAATCCAAAAAATCAAAAACTAAATGTTTCACATATTAAAAACCCCGAAGATATTTCCCTTTAAAAACCCTATACCACACTTTTCCACATTGAATTAATCTCGAAACCATTAAATTATTTCCAAACTTTTTTCAGTTTAGTTCTTATTATACTCAAGTCTACAAATAAACCAATTTTCAGAAAAATCGACGATAATGTCCGAAACACTTGGACCATTTGACATGGAAATGCTTAGGTGCATAATTTTTCTGCAGTTGTTTGATTAGATTTAGATTCATTTGAGGTTTGCACTTTGACCTCATAGTACAATATTTTGTACCCTCTACTCATGACAGTGCCTCATCCAGACCCAGTTCCCTTATTAACATGGAAACGCTCATCTATCAAACGTCAGAAACGAAAAATTACAAAATTAACAAAAGTACCTTAAAACATATATCCCACCAGCAATTATGTTTTTTGCCCAATAAACCAGAAACAATCAATGAACTAAAAACGAATTTATAAGAACAACGACTTTTAAAAATTTCACTTAATGACCTTTTTTCTGCGAACGAAATTAAGCGGCGCTTTCAGAATTCTATGATATTTACTTAAGTTATACACAGAAGTAATAAAAAAGTTCTACTTCTACTAAACTTCTTGGAAGCCCCTTTATATTTCATATCGGTTTTATGTGACGTCATATTTTGCGGTACTTGCGGGAGACGAAAGCTTCATTAGAACGTACGCATACACACGCATACACATATCTAAGTGTGTACATTTGTAAAAATAATAGCTTTGGAAAGCTTTTATTGCTGTCAATCAATTTGGCGACTTTCGACGAACCAATAAAGGTGTCTAGGCGACAGAAGTTCGAAGACGTTCAAACGTTCGAAACGTGTACGAGTATTTGAGTTGGGAAACGGAAACGGAAAACACATTTAAAAAATAGAGAAATACAAAAAGTTATAAAAAACGTTAACATTTGCGGAATAAGTAACAAATTGGAGAAAAAATCAAGAAACCTAAAAAATAAATATAAAAATAAAAACAAAATAAAAAATAAAAATAAATAAACAAAAATGCTAGTCAACAAAATGTTTAAATAACCCATAAGGCCGGAGTGTTAATAACAAATCAAATAAAAGCGCGTGCAGACGGCCTACGGTGTGAGTGATTAGTTTAAGTGTGAATTTGCGCAGAATGCTGGATAAGGGGAAGCATCAAGTGGTAGCGAAAATGAGAGGCGTGATTCTTGTGTTTACATGCGACTATGCGGGCAAAGAGGAGTGAAGTGCAGCCTACTCGAAGCTATTAAATATTGCAATTAGTCAAGCTAATATGTGTGTATGACAGGTGTATGTGTGTATTTGTGCATATAAACATGGAAAATTATTGGCCAGAATTTTAAGAAAATTCAAAAGTTTTAATTTAAAATTTTAATAAAATTTAAAAAGTTAATAAAATTCAAACATTTTAAGTAAAAATATTTTCGATGCGTAATGGTGTTTCAACTGAAATTCGGGTAAAGTTACAAGAATCAGAGCGATTACTGACAAACGCCCCTATGTATTTGTGTTGTACATTTACTTTTCAATTAAAAAGGCATACAAATACAATAAATGTGGAATAATAAAATGAAGAGCTATCGAAAGGTTGTCACCATCTAATTAGGTGAGTATTTCGCTTAATGATAATACAGTTTTTTGCGTAGTGGCACAATTTGTTGCGGGCTTCTTAAAGAACTCGCAATGAGAGAAAGTAAGGAAAGGGTTGACATTCCTGAAAGTTTTGCAATGTATCGCTGTTGGTTTGATGTTTTTGTTTTTTGTGACTTACATAAGGGGTTAGGGTAGTCAGAGGCTCGAATAAATGATGATTTTCAATAATTTTTTTTTTACTACTCAGTTGATTTATTTTACAAAAATAAAAACATAGCATTAATAAATCATGTTTCGACTTGACTTTAGCTAAATTAAAAAAAAAAATTACCAATAATTGTTGTTGTTGTTGTACCAGTATAAACATTTCCCACGCGTTTACGGGGAATGCTGCTGAAATGACAGTCCTTGGCCGGGTATAAATCCGGGTCGTTCCGGTAACGTGGTACCGACTGTCGCGGGAACGAAAAAAACATTAAAAAAAAAAATTACTGTAAAAGTTATCGCCATTTGTGTGGAGTCCGTTTCACCCGAAGTCTCTTGCGGTGATCATCACAAGTCCTTGAAAATTCAGCCAAAATCAATCGGGCAAGAGAAATTAGTTTTATTAAAAGATAATCTTGTGCCCGATCGAAGCTTTTTTTTTTCTTTTTTCAAAATTATAAATATGGCGGCCTCAAAAAATATTTTTCAGATTTTCGAGAAAAAAATCGACAGTTAATTGTTAAAAAAAAATCGAAATTTTGAGTTTTTTATGTGTTTCAAAAGTAGTACAAATTTTATTGAAATCTACCAAGCGGTTTTTAAGTTACAGCGATCACCACTGCAAAAAACATAGTTTTGAGAAAAACGCACTTAAGCTTTGCTATCGAGCTCCTGAGCGCCCGGGTGCCCTCTGTTAATTGTTGAATAACTCGAAACGTACATATTTGTCGTATTCACTTCAAATTTTCACACAATATTTTTAAGAGATTATAAAGGGTTTTTCAATAACAGGTGTTATTTTGAATAGCCCGATATTTCGGTAGATGTAACTTTTAAAGCTGCCATTTTTTGATATTTGACAAGTAGAAACTACGCCATTAATAAAAATGGAAGGAGACGCGCTTAAACAACGCATTGAAATTATTAAAATTCACTATAAAAATGTTGAAAATTGGGCAGAGACGGTTCGTAAAACTCGAACATTTTCGGGTCATCGTGAAGCATCTTGTCGGACCGCAATACAGAAAAAAATGGTGAAAAAATTCGCGCTGTTGGGACAAGTTGTTGTTGAAGTGGTTGAATATTTCCACTGAAATACCCCTAATTAGTGACCAGCACCGTTTCACTACCGCTGTCTCGTGTGATGATGCCTTTTTTTGTGTTTTTTTTTGTGTTTCCTAGTCAGATCCATTTAGTGAGGTCCAAGTATAACAGCAAATCCTTTTAATTTGCTATAGGAAAGGCTTACCGAAGGAGCGGGGGTCGTGCCTTGGCTAGTCTAGGATATTCACATAAATAGCGGAAAACACTTTCCTTCGTCCCTTCCGCTTGACATCTTCTGCAGATAGGATTGAAGGATAGATTGAGTCTAGCTGCATGATCCCCTACTTTCCAATGACCTGTAAGCGTTGCAGTGATGCGTGAAATGATTGGCCGAGAACATCCTAACAGGTCATTCGTCCTTTGGATTTTGTATGACGGCCATGTGTTTTTTGTTGTAATACATATAGTTATTTGCTTCCATCTTCTTTCGGCTAAAGCCAGATAGTGTGAAGCAATGGATGCTTTTAATGTGTTCAGTGGGGTGGAGACTGCCACCGCCTCTGCTAAGTCTTGAGTCGAACCTTTTCTTGCTAGCTCATCCGCTATCTCATTACCCCGTATGTTCCTATGACCGGAAACCCATATCAGGGTGATTTCAAGCCAATGGCTAAGCAATTCCAGCTCCTCAGCCGTCCTAAAACCCGTGGACGCCGCTCAAGAACAGCGGAAAATATTGCTGTTGTAGCCGAAAGAGTTGAAGAAACCCCAGGTTTGTCCATTCCTCGTCGTTCTATGGAGTTACGCATTCCACAAACGTCATTTGTCACCGTATTTTGCATAAAGATTTGGGTCTTAAGGCTTATAAAGTCCAGTTAACACAAGAACTCAAGCCAGCCGATTATCAACGACGTCGTGTCTTTGCTGATTGGGTCGTTGAAATGCATGAAATGCATCTTGAGTGATGAGGCCCATTTCCACCTCGGTGGGTTCGTCAACAAGCAAAATTGTCGGATCTGGGGCTCAGAAAATCCAAGAGTTATTGTTGAAAAGCCTCTATATCCTCAACGTGTGACTGTTTGGTGGATGCGGTTTATGGTCCGGTGGAGTCATTGGACCTTACTTTTTCGAAAATGAAGCTGGAGCAACAGTTACGGTGAATGGATTACGCTATCAAGAAATGGTTAACGATTTTTTATGGCCGGAATTGGATGGTATTGATCTGGACAACGTTTATTTTCAACAAGACGTCGCTACGTGCCACACAAACAACGAAACCATTGATCTTTTAAGGGGATTGACACCTTTTATTGCAAAACCCTTTACTTTAAGAAAATGCAAAAAAAAATCAATTTTTTTGAAAATTCTGACTACCCCTAACCCCTTAAATATATTTTATGAAGGATCGCCACCCCAGTAGCATTCCTCAAAAATATGCTTCACGGTATTGCAATAATAACAATGACTAATTTTCTTGATATCTCACCTAGTTTATGAGGTATCACAAAAAAAAAACAAAAAACAATACAGTATCTTCGATAAACACTTTTTAAGTTCAAAGAACTCTACGCAGTATTTCATGACGATTGATAATAATTCTAAAAATAACTTTTCCCAACTTCACCATTTCAAGTTAATCTTTTCCATTAAGTTCATCGAATTTTATTAAAATTAGTTATTATTAAATTTGAAAATAAATAAAGGGTGATCAGATTGGAAGTACTTTTTCCAATAGGAGGTTTTTGACAGATCACGCGTGACTTCAGTCAAATTAAATACATAATTTTTTTCAGTATTCATTGACATTTCGTCATGGAAAGACTTACGCCTCAACGACGTTTATAAATCGTACAATTCTACAACCAAAATCGACGGTCTCTGAAAAGTGCTCATCGCGCGCTCAGGCCAACTTATGGGGATCAGCGATGAGGCCCATTTCTGGCTTAATGGCTACGTCAATAAGTTAAATTTCCGTATTTGGACTGAAGAGCTCCTCGAAGACATTCAAGAAAAGTCATTACATCCATTGAAAACAACCGTTTGGTGCGACCTAAGAGCTGGGGTAATCATCGGTCCATATTTCTTCAAAGAGGAGGCCGGCGCCAATGTAGCAGTGAATGGCGAACTCTATCGCACCGTTATAAACGATAGACTTTTGATGCCGGAAATTAAAGCCCGTGATTTCCACAACATTTGGTTCCAACAAGACGGCGGACGGCGCTACTTGCCATTCACCCCGTGAAACAATGGATTTACTGCGTCGTCGTCTCCGTGAGAAATTTATCTCTCATCTGCGATCAGTGGATTGCCTACCAAGATCGTGTGAAATCACATCTTTGGACTGCTATTTGTGGGGGTATGTAAAGTCTAAAGTCTGCTTTGTGGATAAACCAGCTTCGATTGAGGCATTGGAAGTCAACATAACGAAAGTTATTCACGACATACCGACCGAAGTCCTCCAGCGAATCGCGAGTCATTCAAAATTGGTATTTACGGATGACCGAATTACGGCACAGTTGCGGCCAGCATTTGAAAGGGATTATCTTTAAAAAATTAATGTTATGATGGTTCTACACAAAAATAATAAAGTTTGCCAAAACAATTTGGATTTTTGTTGATTTAGTTCAATTTAAAATCCGATACCTCTAAATTGATCACCCTTTATTAGTATGTTTAAAAAAATAATAATAAACATTTTTAATTTTGGCATCTTGAAACCTAAGCGAGTTATTGTTATGATATTTCATGTTATTTCTATTATCCACTTTGCCCTTCGCGAGTTTTATAAAAATCCATCATCAAATTGAGTCCCTACAAATCAACGAAATTCACCTCTTCCATAATGTGCCAAAATAGCAGTTACTAAAAATGTTAAGAATATCTAATAAGAAAAGATGCGATCAATATGGACAATGGAATTATTTGGTGAAGTGTAAAATAAATCTTTTATTATATTTTCTAGCTGTTGTATTTATGTGTTATACATATATAAAAAATGGAAGAAAATTCCATTCCAAAAAATGTGTCAAATTTCAACGCGATTTTTGAACGACTGCAAATTTACACTTTTTATACCAAAATTGAA
Source organism: Anastrepha obliqua (assembly GCF_027943255.1). Classification (NCBI taxonomy): domain Eukaryota; kingdom Metazoa; phylum Arthropoda; class Insecta; order Diptera; family Tephritidae; genus Anastrepha; species Anastrepha obliqua. The sequence continues at coordinate 27,496,813 of NC_072893.1, forward strand.
CAGCCTAGAAAACTGCATGCCTTGAAGTTTTTCAAATTATCTAATTAAAAATTTGAAGATTTTGTTGGCGTTTTTTTTTAATTTGTTAAAGTTTTGTGAATTTCGTACAAAGTTCGGTTGTTTTTGTCATATGGTGTATGTTGTAGAATGCGCTACATTCAAAATTAAAAAAAAAAAAATTGAGTAAAAAAAAACAAGAATGATAGAAAGAAGATAGCGCCCATCAGAGATTGCGTGACGTCACGTTTTTCCGAGTTGTGCAGTATTGCCAACGATTTGCTCTTCGCAATAAATTTAGTGCTTTTTTATACCGAAAATGCGAAAATTTTGAAGTTTAGTGTTTGTTTCTTTTTTTTTAATTTAAAGTACCGAAACTTTAAAAAGGTTAAAAAAGGTCACTCTGAGAAGATTTTAGTGCTAATGAAAATAAGTTGCTTCTTATAAAATTTGATATTTTGAAACTGTGAATTTAATTTCTTGCTCCTTTTAAGGTATGCAAGAATATTAAATGCCCCTCTCTCAACTCTTCTTAAGATTGAAAACCTTTTTACACATTTTAAAAGGCGTTTGAATTTACTGAATGCGAATTAAAACCATAGAGGTGTAATCGTTTCTTCCGGTCATCAATCCTTAGTGAGACTTAGGACATTAAGAGTTATATTCATTGTAAAAATAAACGAGAAAATGCCAGAAAATACTAAAGAAACCATACTGACATTTTTACAAAAAGAGTACCTTATCTAGTTACATAACTTCAAATATAGCAAAAAAGTCGTTCCCTTAACAAAAGAGTCTCGCTTAACAAAAAAAACTCATAAATTAAATTGTACATTAGCATAACATATTTATTTAAAAAAAACGCACATTCTCAAGACAATTTGCCACACATACAAAGTTCTTTAAGTGATTCAAGAAAAATTTGGTGTTTTATTTTCTTTAAATGGGCATTTTAGTGCGTTTTTATACCCAAAGCTAGGCAACACTGCACTAGCGAGGGAGAGCGATTTGACTGCCGAAAGCAGAAGAACACCAACAACAACTTCAATAGCGGGCAGTGCGACTGAGTTAATTATTTAACTAATTATTAAAAAATGTATTTTTTACAAAATTATAAACATTACATTTTAATTAGAACAGGCTAGAAAAATGTCATGAAGAAAGAACTAAGACTCCGAGACTAAAGAACAAAAAAAAAGCTAAATAAAGTTACGAAAATGGTAATCTGGCCATACTGGAGCTAAAATCACGTAACTCGTTGTCAAATTCGTTAAGAGCAAAGTTACGGGAACACGATAGGCGCCATCTCATTATTCTTTCCATCATGCAAAAAAAATAATTTAATATTAAAAAAAATTTAATGATGTAAAATTTAATACAAAAAAAAAAAAAACAATGGCGAAAACTTACTTCGTTGTGCTACTATAATTTTGAACACTTACAACTCGTATATATACAAGAGTTTAACAGTTTAACATTTCTCATTTCAGCGACCGTTACCTTCCCCAAGTTTCAATGAATTATACATAATTTTCAGTTGAATAATTTTATTGGTATCCCTATACTTCTTCTCATTCAAAATTCACTCTTCATTTGAAGTCAATTATAGCACCATTAAAATAAATTGCAGGGAAAAATTTAGAAGAAGTCTGATGTTAAAATATTCTCTACTCATTCTTCTATAATTTTTTAATAATTTTCCTGGATTCTTTTGACGATAATAGATATGATATATGTATGTATGTATGTAGTTTCGCTTTCATCCTTAGCGCGCTCCCACAGCTGTTAAGTCTATTGGATGAACTTGAATTCTTAGCAAATTGTGAGAATAGAATTTGTGGCGTCAATTCCTCTTTTTTTGATATATAAAGATATGGGAAGCCACTTCAAAGTACGAAATTCACGAACGTTAATTCATGGAAAAAAAGGCACATTTTTATGATTTTTTTTTTTGATGACACAGTTAAAATTTATTCGTCAAATCTTTTACTACATAAAACTATAGCATTTGAAGTATATTTTGTGAAATTTTCATCCAAAAATATTTAAAAATACGGCAATCGCAGAAATTATTCGGACGCATCTCAAAAAAAAGTAGTTTTGCGGTGCCCCTCATAACTCGGTGTTAAATCATCTGAAATCAAAAAACCAAAGTTATTTCGTTAGATAATCGTTTTCTACAGGTAACGCCGAGAGGGTTTTTTGAAATTAAAAATTTTTCGATTTTTGGGACCACGTTAAAGTCAAAAACACGATTTTCGCGTAAAAAATCGGTGAATTAGTTACCGTAAAAACAAAAGTATCAACAAATTCGAAAAAAATTCTTCGGCGTTACCTTGTAAAACATCTACAGAAAAACTGTTCAAAATTTCAAAAGGATCGGTGCAGTAGTTTCAAAGTTATGAGGGGCACCGACTTTGAAAACGTAAGTTGTGGGAACAACGCTTTAAAGTACAAATGGCGCGCGGTTGAGCCAGGGAGGTAGCAACACTTACATGGCTGTATCTTTGTAAGTTTTGCTCCGATTCATCTAAAATTTTCACAGAATATTCTTGAAAGGTTCTTCATTTAAAAAACCAAATAAAAAAAAATGCACAAAAAAAAATTTAAAAACGTTACCCAAACGTCAATCTGTCATCGATGCCGTAGGAAATTTCAACAATAACAGTGTTGTAGTAACTCATGCTCGAGATTTACTTGTCAAGCAAACAAAAAAAATTTAAATGATGTGGATACCAGATCACTGCGGAATTAAAGGCAATGTGTTCGCTGTCGCGAAAAGTGTTCATAAGGAACCGGCTCTGTATTTTGACGTTCTGGAAAAAGCTGACTTAAAACGTCTAATAAAGCTGTACCTGCATAACAAGGCAGGAATTGGTACTTTCATCAATACGCGACAATTAATCCCTGCAGAATAATGCCTACCTATCCACTGGAATCTAAACATGCAGACATTTTGTTATTCTCACGACTTCGTTTAGGTCACACGCAGATCACTCACAGTTACTTGTTAAACTCTGGAGATGCATCATGCTGTTTTTGTAGGTCATCTAGAATATAAGTAAAGCATATCCTAGATCAATGCACCCAGTTTACCAATACCAGGCGAAGGATTTTTGGCACAGCTCTCCCATCACAACTTCACACAACATTATCAAATGTAAATACTATATCTAACTTTCTTGTAGTGTTTAACATAGTTCCATTAATTTAATATACCTATACTTAGACATATTTTATTTACTTGTATATTACACACATATATATATATATATACTTAATTCTGTCGAATATATTTTGAATGTGGCAGTTTATATTTCGACCTTAAGACGTTTTTACTCTGCTGATCCTCACACACCGCCCTATCATATAATTATAATTTCTAAATAAAACAATTTAACGAAACTCATCAGCCTGATTACTTTTTAATGAGGAGTTATTGAGGAGTTTGTGCTGATTACTTTTTAATGACGAAAATGAGTAGTTTAGAGCAAAGCAGATATATTTTTTAGTTATAAGAAATTTCTATCGGTAAAAGAGAGATAGAAATATGGCTAGAACAAAAATGTGTAGTTGGATGATGATAGTGATGATGATAATATGAGTGCTAATATGATAGTCAGCTGTCTTGTAGGGCCCCTTATTTTCAATATAATACTAGCAAATATTGTAATTAATCCTAGTTTATTGTAAAACCAGCTGATGGCCTTGAGCTAGTGCTGTTTTTTTTCCTGCTATTTTCTGTATATTCATATACTTAAAATAAAACATGATTCAGGATTCTGATTCTTTTTTTTGTACGCTGCAATAAAAACTTTACTTATTTATACTCTCATTTCATTTGGTCACCACTGGCTCATTTCTTCTTCTCTGTTTCCTTAAAGGGACGCGTTCTCCACTAAGTGCACTGATGTTTAATATGTTAAGCATAGCTGCAGGAGTGAAAGTTGGTCAACAAGTGCGCAAGCTGACGAACATCCCGCTCACTGGTTTTTCTTGACCTCACCTTACGTGACCTTGTTCTCGGTGATACTTTCCGCTATATTTTTTTAAGTCTTTGCACTATCAATTGGCTATCATACAATACGGTATTTCCGAAGCTTGTCTTTGCAAGCGCGTAGTTCTAGTTATATTCGTCACATCGGTTCACGCTAGAGCTTTTTGGAAAGCTCTTTTCACGTGCTAACACGTGTTTGATTAATTGTTGTTTGCTTTTAGACGTTCGTGAGTTATAGCGTCGCAAACATGGAGCAAAATAAAGAGAAAATACGGCATATTTTACAGTACTACTACGATAAAGGCAAAAATGCATCTCATGCTGCCAATAAAATTTGTGCAGTTTATGGACCCGATACAGTTTCCATTTCCACCGCACAACGATGGTTTCAACATTTTCGTTCTGGTGCAGAGGTGATCGAAGATGCGCCACGGTCCGGAAGGCCTGTCGTCAAAAATTGCGATAAAATCGCTGAACTGATCGAAAGAGACCGGCATAGTAGCAGCCGTAGCATCGGCCAAGAGCTGGGCATGAGTCATCAAACCGTTATAAACTATTTGAAGAAGCTTGGATTCAAAAAGAAGCTCGATGTATGGGTGGCACACGACTTGACGCAAAAAAACATTTTTGCCCGTATGGATGCATGCGAATCGCTTCTGAATCGCAATAAAATCGACCCGTTTTTGAAGCGGATGATGACTGGCGATGAAAAGTGGGTCACTTACGACAACGTGAAGCGCAAACGGTCGTGGTCGAAAAGCGGTGAAGATGCCCAGACGGTGGCCAAGCCTGGATTGACGGCCAGGAAGGTTCTTCTGTGGCCAAACGCTCAATTCGGACCTGTACTGCCAACAACTGGACCGTTTGAATGCAGCACTCATGCAGAAGAGGCCATCTTTGATAAACAGAGGCCGAATTGTCTTCCATCAGGACAACGCCAGGCCACACACATCTTTGGTGACGCGCCAGAAGGTCCGGGAGCTCGGATGGGAGGTTCTTTTGCATCCACCGTATAGTCCGGATCTCGCACCAAGTGATTACAACCTATTTCTGTCCATGGCGAACGAGCTTGGTAGTCGGAAGTTGTCCACAAGAGAGTCCTGTGAAAATTGGCTCTCTGAGTTTTTTGACAATAGCGAAGCGAGCTTCTATAAGAGGGGCATTATGAAGTTGACATCTCGTTGGGAACTCTTCATCGAACAAAACGACGCATATTTGACTTATTATAACCAATTTTATGAACAATTGAAAATTCAATAAAAATACCGCAAGACTTTTTTGACAACCTATATTTGCCACTTTTCCCCTTTTCTCATTAAAAATATTATTTGAATTTTTGTCTCTTAATCGACCATATTTTTTGCTGTCAACACTTACGTTGAGAGCCGAGAGAAAAGCTACATATTTAGCTTCAAGATAAGTAATTACGGTAAAATGGGCAATTGAGTGCGAGTTCCAAATATTAATACGTATATGCATTGCTTTATAGTTTGTTTGGGTATATTTTTTATTGTTGTTAGATTGACTTCAAACTCGTGTGAGAGGAAGCGCACAGGTGTATCGGTAAAATTATTAAAACAAAAATATATATTTGAACTAGACGCTGATACTGGCTGCTGAAATGCCAACTGTTAAACCGTGTTGCAGTATTTCACGCCAGTGTACTTTTATGTACATATGTATGTATATCATACAAGACTATATATATACATATATGTCTGTATATTACAACTACCAATTTCAAGAAATTGTAAACTGTTGACTGCTGTGCGGGTATACATACATACATATGTTGCACGTACATAACCTGTCTGTTATGTTTACACAACTGTGCTATTGGTATGGCTTGTACGAACTTCGTGGAACATAGTTTTTTTCTTTCTGCGTTGTTAAGAAAGGTACACATTTTATTTTAATATCAGTTCCCTTACCAACAGTCGGGAAATTTTTATAAATCGAAATGCAATCATTCAAGCTAACTTAAAAAGAACAAAGATAAGATAACGCGGTGTCGCCCGCCATTGTGGTAACAAAAATTGCAAAATAACAACCAGAAGTGTAGCGTGTAGGTAAAAAATAAGTAATAGAACTCAAAGTAGTAAATTGATATTTACAATAAGTCGAAATACAGATAAATACTTAAAGGGAAAACCAAATACAAGTTCAAAGGAGGCGTATTACGTTTCCCGAACTCGCAAAGAAAAATGATACTTATTTATGCTTGTGCGCATGCATGTGCGTTAAACCATAAATCTGCTGAAAGTTTTTCTATTAATGTCTTAACGGGTTAAGCGGAATAAACTACAGATATGCCTTGGAGAAGAAAGAGAAAAATTAAGCACATAAATACTGAAAGTTTTTGGTATGCATACATACATACACACGTAAATATGTATGTATATCAATATTTTGATAGTATCGATAATATAAACGCCAGTTTCTTTTAATCTCTTAATAAAGTACTTCAAAGTACACGGCTGTATGCAAATTCATGTTGGCCGTCTTTTTCAACTCAACAACTACTGATGTGTTCATAATTTCTACATCTGATTAAATTATATTTTACTGTATGACGACCTAAGCAAACATTTCACTCAAATGATATGTGGGTAGCAATTTCAAGCATGAAAAATGTATATGGCCTGTAGGAAAAATCTGAGGTATTCTGAGACTAATTACTATTTCAGTATTGGTAGTTAAGGGGCGAGCCTGCTTTGGAGGCTTCAAAAAATGGATTTTTTTTTTACATAAATGTCTTCCCAAACTACCCAAGAATGTGTCCTCAAAATTTCAGAAGCAAATTCAAAATATTTTCGGAGTTACAGAAAAAATTGTGAGCAAGCGTCGAGCAGGTATACGAGCGGCCGGATCGCTCGAAATGCGATTTCTCGGTTTTTTATTTTTACGATTTTTCCTAATTTGCGGGAGAGATAGGGAAAAAGTTTAACGTCCTATCGAAACGAGATATCATTGATTGTATTCAAAATTTAATTCTCTTTTAGTTGAACCTAAAAAACCTTAAGAAAATTATAATTAACCCACTTTTTAAACAATCTAAAGTGAATTTGTTTTTCCAAATAAATGATTTTTTTTTAATTAGCAAAAAATTGTTGAATTTCTCCCTTTTTGTTTAATTTTCTTGGTTTAACTAGAAGCTATACTATAGTAAAATATATTAAAATTTTTTTAGGTTTTTGGTTTTAGATGAAAATTGCGACCTGCATCTTTCCCGCCGCGCGACATATGCACACTCGAGGCGCTTCGGCAAAATGCTTGTACCAGGCATAATATGACATATGTATATTTTAATGAAAAAATTTAAGAAGACTGTTGAAATATATAACAATAAAACCTGAAAGTTTCGTTTCAATCGAATATTTCTTTCCTTCCCAAAAAAAATCCACGAAAAAATCGATTTTTTGAAGTCTCTAAAGCAGGCTCCCCCCTTAATATTTCACTTTTTACTCTTACATATATGTAAATAAATAAATAAAATATTTCACTAATTGAACTCCACTCTGTTGCTCATTTTGCAACTGTACTACTGTACTCAGAGTGTAACAGTTTCAAAGCGCAACAACATTAATTCGTGTTTCTCGCACGAGGGCTGTTTCGAGTTCGTACTGTTACATGATTTTGTTTTTCGAATGCAGTATTTATTAGATGAAATTAAAAGCGTTGAAGTGAAAACTTTGCTATCATTTACTGTTAAATATTATAAAACGTAAATGAAATTTGAGTACATAAATAACGCCACCTTTGTTCGACAAACAAAGATAAACAAATAAACTTTGGGAAACATAGATCTGCGTTACTTATGATTTCCCCCGTCGACTATGACGAGAACGGTATCACCGCAAGTTAGGCAATTTTTTTTTGTTTTTGTCGGGTCTGCACAAACAATTCGTGCAAAAAGCGGCAGTACATTGTTCTGCTTTTGTGTTTATTTCAATCTCTCTTAAATCTAACTGATTTATGAATAAATGGTAATAAAGTATTGAGAGTTAAAGAGCTCATATATTCATAGCTCAACTAGGGATGCCAGTATTTGTGGTAATTATTGATGACGGGATTTTTCGTGATACAACTTTTTTAAATGGAGTAAAAATTCAATAAGCGTTGTGTTTTTGCTAAAAACTATACAACATTTTTATTATAAAGGGTGGTTAAGTTTCAAGGGCCGATGTTGATTTTGAATAAAATACAATTTTTTTAGGAAATTACTATAATTTCTCTTTATTATGATAATATTGGCATGGCTCAATTATATATGGAACAAAATATCGGCCTCGGCGGCACACCTTCATCCGATGGTCCAAATTTTCGAGGACGCTGAGGCATACTTGAGGTTCTATGCCGTTAATGTGCCGAATTATCTCATCCTTTAGCTCTTGAATTGTTGCTGGCTTATCGATGTACACCTTTTCTTTCAAATAACCCCAAAAAAAGAAGTCCAACGGTGTCGTTGACGTTTAGGTGTGGTTCACATTCAACATCGGCCCTTGAAATTTAACCGCCCTTTACATATCACCTATCCAATTACATTAAGAAAACGGTTGCCCAATACTAAAGATAAATGGGTTTTGATTACTATTTAATTGGTTGAAAACCACACAAACAAATATTTAGTTTACAAGTGCCAAATATGATTGACGTACGACGCCATTTGTAAAAGGTATTATATAAATCTTCCGATAGGGTCACTAATTTTGCGCCACCTTGTACAAATCTACAATATCTGAAACTTATAGAAGGTTAATATGTCAGAAAGAGTTGTAAAGCATTTAAAGTTGAGTCGTAATCTAAATTTAATGCATATAAAACCTTCCGACGAAAACTCCACAAAGTAAAATATCATACTTGGTCTAAACAGGCTGGAAGATGGCACATCTTCTATTAGATACAACTTTGAACTTGAGCACCTCATTCAAGGGCAAAAAATCATGAAATAGTACATAAAATGCCAATGAATATGACTTGGACACGTAGAGAGAATGCCAGAAAAAAGAGCACCAAAACGAGCCTTCAAGAAACAACGGTATGGGAAGCGAACCAAAGAAAATCTGCGTAGATGCAGTTTTCGGCGATCTCAAAGAGATGAACATGAACAACTGGTAGCGCTAAGTAGCGGATCGAGTAATCTGAAGGAAGATAGTTGCGGAAGCAGTGGTCAATCCAGGGATGTCATGCCAAGGAAAAGAAGAATACAAATAACTTTCATTAATAAGAAAAGTTTAAGTCCTCTCTCGACGAATAAATTAACACTCTATAAGGGTCTCATCATGCCCGTCTTAACGTATGGCGCAGAAGCGTGGACGATGACAACATCCGATGTACTATTCACCAGACAGGGCTAGTTTACTGGGGTGGCAGCCCTTGGTCGGGAAAAACCAGAGTCATTCCGGTAACGTATAACCGGCTGTCATGTGAAAGTACCCCGCACGACACTAACCACCTTTTCACATGCGATGAGTAGGTTTTAGACTCATCTAACACCCCTCTCCCTCTGGACCCAACCCGTCGAAACAGCATGTTTCCTGGGCCTACACTTAGATGAGCTAGACGAAGACGTAGACACCGTACCCTACACTGACGGGGCTTCTATTACTGTTAAAACAACAACAAAATCCGATGAGACGTCCCTTGCAATGTTTGAGAGAAAGATTCTGTGCAAGATTTTTGGACCTTTGCACGTTGGCAATGGCGAATATCGCAGGCGATGGAACGATGAACTGTATGAGCTTTACGATGACATAAACATAGCGCAGCGAATAAAGAGGCAGCGGCAACGTTGGCAGGGTCATGTCGTCCGAATGGATAAAAACGCTCCGGCTCTGAAAGTATTCGATGCGGTACCGGCTGGCGGTAGCAAAGGACACGGAAGGCCTCCTCTGCGTTGGAAAGATCAGATGAAGAAGGACTTGGCTTCACTTGGTGTGTACAATTGGCGCCGGTTAGCATGAGAAATAAACGACTGTCATGCTTTTTAAAGCTCGGGCAAAATCGCGTAAGCGGTTATCGTGCCAATCAAGAAGAAGAAGAAGACGCGAGCTCTCAGCAGACAGTTTCGTCAGAAATTATTTGTAAATGTACTTACACTTATTTTATAATAAATAAATATTATTAGTTTTATTTTAAATAATAAATATTATAAAGGGTTGTTAAATTTCAAGGGCCGATGTTGAATGTGAACCACACCTAAACGTCAACGACACCGTTGGACTTCTTTTTTTGAGGTTATTTGAAAGAAAAGGTGTACATCGATAAGCCAGCAACAATTCAAGAGCTAAAGGATGAGATAATTCGGTACATTAACGGCATAGAAACTAAATTATGCCTCAGCGTCATCGAAAATTTGGACAATCGGATGGAGGCGTGCCGCCGAGGCCACGGCGGCCATTTAGCCGAAATTTTGTTTCATACGTAATTGAGCTATACCAATTTTATCAAAATAAGGAAAAATGAGAAAAATTTCCTAAAAAAATTGTATTTTATTTAAAATAAACACCGGCCCTTGAAACTTAACCACCCTTTATATAGGAGTCTCTCTTCGATTAAAGATATGCGGTTCTTGTGGATTTTATTTTCCAATTATTGTACAGCTTTTAAACATCTGAAGTGATCGAAACAGCTTTAATTCTTTGTAAGTGCATCAGATTCAATAAATAAAAAAATTGAGGATCCCTCGACGCTACAAAAGGTGCAAAGCTTTTATAAGTGTTTCTGACAAAATTTATTATTTCTGTCTATTGATTAACCTGTTTATTTACTTTATATCCAATGGCTGCACGTGCCATTCCTTATGCATACTCGTATATGGCTTTATCTAGTCAACATTTTAATTAGGGTGCGGTCGGTGGGGCTTCCGCTATAGAAATGTTTAATAATAACTATAAAAATAAACTCCTGAACGTTTTATGGTCTTTATATAATCAGTGTTTTTTGTTGTTATTAGGAATGCCAATATTAAGTATGATTGTCAATCTGGGTATTTTTTAGTTATTTCTTTGGATCGGATTCGGGATCAATTTCTTCAATATACGAAGCATTATTCGTAGCAACCAAACTAACACAAATATGATTTCAATAGCATAGACAAACTATAGTATCTACAAAGTAACATACTTGCTCGAAAAGCCTACTATCGACAAAAAAAATTCCCGAAATCAACGGCCGTTTGCGACGTACAGCATCTCTCAAACGCTTCAAAACGCATAAATAATATTCTTTATTGACTGTCTGGCCCAATGGAAGGTATTTATGGTGTACTACGCCTTGCCAATCGTAGAAAACAGTCAACATCACCTTCCCAGTACTTTTTGATCATGTTGTTGTTGTTGTAGCAGTAACTTTGCCCTGTCAGTGTAGCGTAATCACCGGTCGTCTTCATCTAGCTCATCTAATGATAGGCCCAGGAAACTAGCTGTTTCGACGGGTTGGATCCAGAGGGAGAGGGGTGTTAGATGAGTGGGTTTGATGGGGCATGTGAAAAGGTGGTTAGTGTCGTGCGGCGTGCCTTCACATGCTGGACATATGTTTAGTATGTCGGGGTCGATTCTGGATAAGTAGGAGTTTAACCTGCTACAATATCCAGAACGAAACTTTTTGATCATAGGGTATGTCGATTTTGGCCGAACCTAAAACATTGCGCCATCTAGCACGGATCGCTGCTTGCTGGAGTCGGTTGGTGATACCGAGTGCTGCCTGGTATGCGTCACTTGATATCCCCAACGTAGATTAGGTCTTCTTCTTCCTCGTCGTCCCACAGTAGGTTCTCTCTCAAAGGACGGATATGGAACTTATTCGCGCCTACTCGAAGAATACCAAAGATTTTTAGGAGAATTTTTTTTTCGAATGCTCCTAGTGCACTCACATTAATTGTCGTAATCTACCAAGCTTCTCCGTCATATAAAAGGATTGGGATGATTAGGCTTTTGTGCTGCGTTGTTTTTGTTTTTCGAGAGAGGGCTGTACTTTTCAATTGCCTACTGAGCCCAAAGTAACACCTCTTGGCAAGAGTCGTCATTCTGGCTGTTAACACTGGGACCTAGATAAGCAAAGTCCTTCACCACTTCAAATTTGCGGTTGCCAACAGTGACGTGTTGCAAAGACGCGTGTACTCTTTGTATGCTATGTTGATAGCAGGTACTTTGTTTTACTTGCGTTTACCGAAATATCAACTTTTCCGGCTTCCTTCCCCAAATTGGAGTATGCTGAACATACGGCGCTATTGTTTAGGCCGACAATATCAATATCGTCACCTAAACGTGATTTGCCCGATCTTCAATAAAATTGATCTTTCTAACTGCGTAAATTACCCTGGGATTAGTTTTACATATTAACGACGCGTATACGGTCTTATCGAGAGTATTGTGTGAGAGACTGAAGCCCATCGTCAAAGAACTCATTGGACTTTATCAGTGCGGCTTCACGCCTGGTAAGTCTACTATTGACCAGATTTTCAAGATACGCCAAATCCTGGAGAAATCCGACGAACGACAAATCGACAAACATCACCTTTTTTCGATTTCAAAGCTACTTTCGCAAACTACTAGCACATACGGGAACTGCCTCTACGTCGCTGTGCCTGACTTTGGTATCCCCGGAAAACTTATACGGCTGTGTAAATTGACGTTGAGCACTACGGTAAACTCCGTCAGGATCGAAAAGGAACACTCCGAGCCTTTCGATACCAAACGAGGTTTCAGACAAGATGATTCCCTTTCATTTGATTTCTTCAATTTGTTAGTGTGAAATGTCACCTTGACAACGAGTAATAACTTTAGATTGTTTGATCGATGCTTTGCGAGATATTGATCACTACACCCATCTACTGAAAAAATAATGGATTTATTTTTCCTCAAACCAATATTTAAAAATTGCCGTAAAACGGCCGCCGTATCCGAATGGGTTCGTGCGTGACTGCCATTCGGGATTCAGAGAGAACGTAGATTCGAATCTCGGTGAAACACCAAAATGAAGAAAACGTTTTTTCTAATAGCGCTCGCCCGATGAAAAAGTTTCTCACAAAAATCATCTGCCGCTCGGAGCCGGCTTGAAACTGTAGGTCCCTCCATTTGTAGAACAACATCAAGGGGCACACCCCTGTATAATATTTAAAAAAAGCTCTTAATTCGTAAACAGAAAAACTAAACAGTGTATTTGTTCTGTAATTTGTACTGTAATTTTTCTGCAATGTTGCCCACTTATTTTTTTTTATTCTAAAATATTTAATTGGTAAAAAAATTATAAATTACCCGAGAGTCTCGCATATCTTAATCCTAGGATTTATCGTTTTCAGAAATCCAATATTTCGGAATTTCAGCAATGACATTCCTGGATGGTATGCTCGGCTAAAAGGTTTTTTTTTTTGGCTTAAGGTGAATTTTGTTTTGCTATTCGCTTTTATTTGAAGATTTTCTGACACCTTAAAGAAAATTATAAATTATGCTGCATTGAAAAATTGCCTAATGCTGGTGCTTCAGGTACTCTAAAAACCGATATCTCCGAAATATCAGGATTGACATTCCTAGTTGTTGTTGTTGCGACAGCATAAACATTCCTCGTATATGCACGGGGAATGCTGCAGGAGTGAGTAAATCCAGTTCGTTCCGGTAACGTAGAACCGACTGCCAACGTAGCGTCAGTAGCGTTACAAAGCGTCAGTTCGAGTTACCAGGCTTAACATTCTTTATTTGTGGTATTTCCTTTGAAATAAGCGATTAATGATGGACTAAAATATCTGTCTAATGGCCGTCTTTGCTCTTTTAATAATTGCTAGCAATTTGGGAAAACTCCACTCGATGGCAAATGAGGGTCAAGAAAAATCTTTCCACTCAAATTCTTACTTATTCTTAAAACAACCTGATCTTTTGGCGGATCCAATAAGTTCTTCTTGTGTGATTGTGCTATTACTCTTTATGTCCTTTGCGCAGACCATCTTGCATGGATTCTGTCTGCTCCTCATACTCAGAGCTTCTTCAAAAATCGTTATGCAGGGTGGTCGTGTTGACAGTTTTGCTTCGTTGTTTTGAATTTTACTATTCAAAGTTCGTTAAGCTTTTGCACCCAGCCGCCGTAAGTTGCTGTATTCAATTTCAGTTTGTTAGTGTCAATTTTTCTAATTGTGGGCACATCAAGGCTTTGCATGGCAATTAATCACAAACTGCGCAGTAGTTTTCTGCGATGAAAAATGTTTTTCAAAAAAATCATCTCCTGTTTATCATTCTAAAAGCTCAGCCCAAACCTGCTAAGTATGCGGGCTCTCATAAATGCTTCGATAATTTGTTTAAAAAAATTTAGTGAATCTAATTACGAATTTCACACATAGGTGTCAAATTCGTCCATTTAAATTCCGGTTTTTGTTTCAGGCAAAGCACATTCAACAGGTAATGTCTCTAAAGTAGCTGATTTGAGTTTCTTCTTCTTCCAAATTTTGTTTAAATTACTCCACACCGTCAATCTTCGTTTAACGATTTTGATATTTTGGTGATCAAAGATGTGCCACTTATTGGTTTTGCTCTACTGTTATTAGTCTTGGTTTTATTATTATTATTTTTGATTTTATTCCTTTAAGATATCAGTCCGTACAACTTGTATTTTAAGGGGAGAGATACCTGTCAACGGCCATATTTTCCCTGATTTATATTAAAATTTTTTAAAATGAAGATGTCAATAATTTTTTTCTCAAAATTGGCATACAGTTTATTTATACATTAAAATAATATTTATACATTTTTTTTTCTATTTTAATCATTTAAAATGGCGGATGTACACTCAATTCTTCCAGGAAGGTCGCAGCGGGGCTTCTCAATCGGCGGGCATTTTAGCCGACGTCAGTGACCTGAATACAAAAAACCAAATTTTTTTTTGTTTATTAATGTCATAATTTCTATATGAATTAAACAAAAAAAAATAAAAAAAATCGCGGAATAAAATGCTTAAAAAATGAATTTTGGAGCAAATTTTCTCACTATTTTTGCTTCGAAAAAATTATTTTTTTGAAAAATTTTCGAATTGTAAATTCACATAGAAAGTAATATCATAAAAAAGATGTGTGCAAAATTTCAGGGAGATCGGTAAGGAACTTTTCGAGTTATCGTGTACGCCAAATCGAAGTTTGAGTACAACGTAACTATATCTCTTCCAGCGCTCGAACGCAAAAAATATAGTCGTCACGTTTTTCGATCTATAATATAAGAAATACTTAAATTTACGTTCTAAAAATTTTTTGACATAAAGGATTACAACATTTTATGATTATTAACATTTTATGAAAAAAAAAAACAAATTTCTTGAAATTTTATTGGTATCTGCCCCCTTAAACTGGATCTAAATCGCGTAAGCGGTTATCGCGCCAATCAAGAAGAAGAAGAAGATATGTATAAAGTATATTTATGGTAGTTTTGTTGAACAACACAAAATTTGTAAACAAACATAGCTAATATATATGTTGCTTATGTCATATGTCTACAAGTTTTTATATGTGACTGCAAATTTACTGTTCGTTAACATTTTTATTTTTTCTGGTCTTTTGGAGAGAATTTTCGCTTACGCTCTTCATTTGGATTGATGTCTGGTGATGGCTAATTTTGTTATCGAACGCATCTAATCTCTTCACCTCATTCAAACACGTTTGTAAAACATTAACGAAGTTATTTTCGTTTCTTTCTCGTGCTAACCGGTGCCAGTTGGACACACCAAGTGAAGCTAAATATTATACTTCCTCACCTGATCTTTCCAACGCAAAGAAAGCCTTTCTCTTCCCCTGCTACCACCAGCGGTACCGCATTTAATACTTTCAGAGCCGGACAGTCTGTACCCACTTGGACGACATGACTCAGCCAACGAAGCCGCTGGGTATATGCCGTCGTAAAGCTCATACAGTTCATCGTTCCAACGCCTGCGATACTCGTCGGCGCCAACGTGCAAAGGTCCAAAAATCTTCCGCAGAATTTTTCTTTCAAACACTCCAAGGTACTCCTCATCGGATATTGTCATCGTCCAAGCTTCTGCGTCATCACGGGCAGGACGACAGCCTTACAAAGTGTTAGTCACTTACATACGAGTGTATAAAATATCAACGAAAATAATTTTAACTTAATTTCAGTTATAGTTGTTGCTGTTATGTATGTAGATGGCTACTGTCGTGTTCCATCGAACTACGCCTGTCTAGTGTGCTGACTCTCACCCCTTCAGTCATATCTCATACAGTTCACTTATTTTCTATATAAAAAACACAAAACTTACAACTCCTTATTTTTTTCTCAAGATAAAGAGATGTTTTTGTAGCGGCAGAAGAGTATCAAAAGGTGACGCAGCAGCGGTTAATAAAAAATATTGGCAATACAAATTTTGTGTTGCTATTTTTGGTTTCTGAATGGTCGCTTGTTCATTCAGAACTATTTTGCTCATAATTACTTATGTATATGTGTATGTATTTTTGGCATTAACCACACCAAGAGCATTGAGCATGACTTAGCCTTATTCTTTACAACAGACTTTTGGTTTTTGGTTAATGCATTTCGTACATATTTTTCCAATTGTTCAAAAGTGGTTCAACGCGGCCTTTGCAGTTAGTGTTTGTATGAGCTTCCATTCTTTTTCACCTTTAACTAAATATAATAAATCATAGCAGCAAAGTCAAGTTACGCACAATTTGTAACATCTTCGAGCTTGGGCATGAGTATAAATATAACGGGTGTTTTTTTTAGTGGTATAGAGTTTTTTGTTCTTCAAATAAAACACGAAATTTCCAATATTTTTGCTTTACTATGTAGCAATTTTTATGGAATTCAGTGTTTCTAACAATAAACACCAATGCATCATCTTCCATTCGCTGGAATCGTTATGAAATGGCCTGAAATGCAAATCTCTCTAAACATGGCCTTTTTGGGGATGTAATGTGGTCTCGAGAGACCATTTTGATTACTCACATAGCTAACTATTAAGGGATGAAATGAATTGTTTGAATACTATGTAATTTACTGTAAATATAACAAATAAAGAACATTTTACTACGACTACTATTAGCTAAGCCTTATCACTAAAGGTGTTTTCACGGTAAAGATTTGGTTCAACTTTTATTTGATTTACCACTCTTTCGTGAACTTTTTACACTGTCAATTTTCAACTTCTTCAATTAATGTAGCAGCAGAATTTTATATACATACATAGGTGCAAGCAAAGATCTTTTATCAAACTACATACGTACAAATTTATTTTTCTTCGGCGGCTTAACGCGGCAGATTCATTATTAGTAATATTATTCTCTCATCTCTCAACCCGGACTAGAGCAGAGAAGTTAACATGACTACCCGTAAAAGGGCAGAGAAGTCAACATCAACCATTACGAATAGCATGATGACCTGTAACAGAGCAGAGGAACTAACATCACAGCCACTATGAATAACATGATCTCCCGTAACAGAGCAGAGGAGTTGGCATCACTCCCACTATGAGTAACATGACCACCCGTAAAAGAGCAGAGGTATTAACACCACGCCACGAACACATTGAATAACATCACTACTTGGAACAGAGCAGAGGAGTTGGCATCACTCCCACTATGAGTAACATGACCACCCGTAAAAGAGCAGAGGTATTAACACCACGCCACGAACACATTGAATAACATCACTACTTGGAACAGAGCAGAGGAGTTAACATCACTCCCACTATGTAACATGACCACCCGTAACAGAGCAGAGGAGTTAACATCACGGCTTGAATAACACCAAGTAAATATTTCTTTATTTTGTGATTACACTGCTTTTCTATAGCGGTGATGACTTTCTTGGTATGCGATATGAGTTCGTACTGAATGAATATTATTTATAACAGTGAAATTAGATATATCTATGCATCGGGTAGTTTGTAATTTAAGACCATAGGATGTGAATTTTGTTGTAAACAAAATACCACAATTTTTTTAAGAGCTATAGGAAAGTTTTTCAAAAAAACACACGTACAATTCCGAAAAATGCATGACATTTTTATTTAAATCAATAGTAGAGTCCATATGATTTAATGTTTGAAGATTATTTCATGCAAATGTTGACCGCGACTGCGCTTCAAATGGTCCATCCGCTTAGTCCAATTTTGACACACTCTTTCCAATGTTTCGGCTGGTATCCCACATATGAATGCTCGAATGTTGTCTTCCAATGCGTTAATTGAAGCAGGCATGTCTGAATAGACATGACCTTTAACATAGCCCCACAAAAAATAATCTAAAGACGTTATATCACACGATCGGGGTGGCCAATTGACAGGTCCCGAACGTAAAATAAAATGTTCACTGAACTCGCCTCTCAACAAGTCCATTGTTACGCGTGCTGTGTGGCATGTGGCACCGTCTTGCTGAAACCACATGTCATGCAAGTCAAGCTCTTGCATTTTGGGCAAAAAAAATGTTGGATATCATTTCACGGTAGCGTTACGATTTTCTAGATACATGGGCAGCTCTTGCAATTCTTCTGGCTGATCTTCATTCCAAAATCAACAATTCTGCTTATTTACGTACCCATTGATCCAAAAATGAGCTTCGTTGCTGAACACAATTTTTCAATAAAAAAGTGGATCTTACACTTTCTTAACAGAACACGCATTTTTATAACAAAATTCAATGATCTGCAAGCGTTGTTCGTTTTTAAGACGATTCATGGTTAAGTTATAGACCAACCTGAAGATGTTTGACAGTGAAACAAAACACGAAACGTGCGTCAGCTATTTAAATCAACTATTTAAAAAAATATAGCTAAAAAATCACCGTTATTAATTAAGTATGATCGACATATTTTCCTATAGAATCTTCTCTGCCTCTAAAAAACACCCGTTACAATGCTACTTTACTGGCAATCAATTATCGGCATAATTTGTCGAACTAAGCACTTCATGAACGTAACCATGTAAAGTTTGTGATTGGTATGTATTATAGATCGCAAGTAGATTGCACTTTCAGTGGTATGGTGTACGTGTATGTGTGTAGTATTTTGGTACATTCACACATTTTAATATATAAGAGACGTTTACAAGGAGCTGAGTAAATACCATCATAAAGTTGCGCGTAAAATAAAAATAATAATAATAATAATAATAATAAATATGACCAAGTATAGGCATGCGTAGTGTTGTTGTTTATTGGACTGCAAATCGTCCATTAACAGAACCGCATATTGCCATCTGTTTATGTTGGCAGTACCAAAGAAATTTTGAGATATGCATGTACATACATACAATACGCGAGACAAGACCCACGTTGCTTCGCTGTACGAAAATCAAGTGAAATTTCTCGAGTTCAAAGCTTTTTTATAACTAATTTTCATCATTATTTGTTGATGAATTCTCTCTACACTTCTGATAGGTAAATATGTTTCCATTATTTATTCGCTCGAATGCCTTGAAACATCTGGAGAGAGATTGTGATTTTCTTACATGGCGTTAGTGTAATGTTAGCCCGCGCAAAAAAGCGGCATTAAGGTGATGGGAAATAATGGAAATAAATTGTTTGATACTTTTTTGAACAATTTTTTAAATTTCTGTGCAACGAATAAATATGAAATCGAATAAAAGACGATGCTTTCGCAAATGTCCCACCTTCAGAGCTCAAGTAGATTTTTGTTTGTCAAAATCCGGTGAAAAAAGTTAGAAAAAGTAGAAAAAATTATTCAAATAAAAAAAGTGTGAAGAATTCTATTAGACTGTCAAAGATGACATAAAAAAAGGTGCCGTCTAGGAATTATTCCCTACTAACCTCTAGGCGCCACTTTTGAAATACGCTTTAGTTTGCAAGATGGCAAGGCAATTCGAGATAATGAATTATATTCCTAAAGGGAAGAACTTCTAGGCGGAAGTCGTAGCAACTTTCAACCTATATCGAAAATATTCAAATTAATTGTCACAAATACTAGCCACACAATCAATTTGAAAGAGTGTTAAGCAATTCAATTTATTTGTATCGGACGAAAATCGGAAAAATGCTGATTTACGGCAACATTTCAAATAAGTGTAGATATTACCTTATTGAAAGGTGTCCAAGCGTGTTGATGGCTGTATTTTGTGTTGCTTTAAATCATGAACTGGCCTTCCAGAAAGATGCGTTTTCATAGTTTCCCATTCATTTTCAATGGGGTTGTCGTCTGGGGATAATGTCGTCTGTTGTTTCCCAATGTGTTTTTCTGAGAGCAGTGGTTTTGATAATGTGGGACGGTAGGATATGTTCGCCTCCTTCACTCTCCATTCGATGGTGTTGATACTCACATCTATTCCCTTTTTAGCAAGAATTGTGTGTGCTTGGCGTAGTCGCAAAGAAGGCTCCCGCTTAAAAAGTTGGACGAACCTTTTTCCTGTTTTTTTGTCATCACTCGCTTCAAGTCGCGCTCGGAAAATTCATCAACATTTTTGTACACTTTACACCGCTGATTCCATATCAAAACAAAATTTTTTAATTTTTTAATCACTTTTGCAGCCGCAATGTGAGATAATTTCGGCCCTTCGAATGCGTGCATAAAAATAGCGCCTAAAAACGCTTTGCGTACTTTTCACTGCTTTTTGTTTGGTTGCGTTTACGGGAAAGTTTCGAACGACACTAATCTGAATTAGCACTGGCGTCGTAGCCCTTGAGTGGGCCTATTATGCAGCAAAAAGTAGAACGAAATATATCTTGAAGTTACAAGAAAAAAACCGGTTCCTCTCTTCTGACACAGACTGTAAGTAGATGTTTCTGAATGATGGAGCTAACTGAATTGCTGACAATAAAACCGTTTGAGTTTTGTTGGGAATTATCTGATCACAAAGTGTTTTGAGTTTACATAATAGACATAATAATAATTTATATGCCTTATTAAGAAATTTAAAGGTGTGTTCGAGACACCAAATAAATTCCACAACACTATTGCTTATCTGCAACTCCACCGCAGACGCTTAGTTAAGGGGGGTTTATAAGGTCAAAAAAATTAATTTTTTTTTTCGTTTCGATGCGATTCCTAATATATAATATTTCAGAATATTCACACGAAGTTACAGAGCCTAATTCTCAATATTTCCGTAGATACAAAGCCAAAGGTAGGCGAGCGTTAGGTAGTTACGCTGTGACCGGACAGCTATAGTACAAACTTTATCTCCTTTTCTCCACTTTTCATTTTTATGATTTCTTTGAATTGGCGTACATGAACTAATGAACCTTTTGAAATGAATCATAGCTTGTTCCCTTCAGTATTAAATTGTCTTCTATTTGAACTAACAAAATAGATAAAAAAAAATTTTCAAGATTTTTATACCAAGTTGAAGTGAATTTTTTTTTCTTTAAAACCTCCAAAAAGTTGAAATTTTGAAATTTCTCTCAGTTTTCTTAGTTTATCTAGAATAAAAAATCATGATAATTAGAAATCCATTTGAATTTTTTACTTTAGATAATAATTACGAGCTGTATCTTGTACGCCAGTTGGAAACTCCAGCGTTGCAGCGCTCTACTAATTTCTATGTTAAACATTTTTTTCAACTTATTTTAACCAGTAAACCAATTTTTTATACTTTTTAAATGTTCATTAAAAGATAGAAAAAACTTTGCAGTGCTAAATTAATTTTTTCCTTAAAAAAAATAAATCGCAAAGAGATGCAATTTTTAGACCTCATAAACCAGGCTCCCCCCTTAATACTCGCCGCATAACTCAATTTTTTAGCAACTTTAAACTTTCAATTTTAGTCCAGTCATCTGGAAGTTTGACCTGGAAAGTTTTGAAGGAGTTTTGAAACTGGATAATTTTTATAGATTTTGGGATGCTCTTTCCGAATTTCAACTTTATCACCTCGTATCTGCGACGGTAGCGCCGCCTTATTGAAAAAATGGCGCCTAAAAAATAAAAAATATTTTTAGTTTCTTCATCAGAGTCTGCACTATTTACCACCCTACACCTTTTCCTGGGGATATTGATGACACTTTTATTTTCATCATTGGTGATCGACTCTTCATCACTATCTTCAGTGTCAGATGTTTCACTTTGAATATAATCCGCTTCATCTTCAGATGATAGTTCAGAACTTGTTGCATCTGACTCTATATCGGAGCACTCTTCACTTATGTTCGTTAGCTTTTCCAATAACTCACTTCTATTCGACATTTCTTTCATGAATTTAGGGAACAAAAGAAATAAAATATACAATTTCTTAGAACAAGTATCACTTCCTTGGGCAATCTAAATTTGAATACCTTACAGAGCAAAATTACATTTCTCGTGTTTCTCTATCATGACGAAAATTCGGTTTATTTTGTCAAATATTTAAGTGCGAAAAGATATGGTTATAGATATGGATTTTGAAGAAAAAACTGATAAAATATTGAAGATCAGTCTCAAATTATTTTAACTTTCTTACGCTTTTCTCTTAAGCGAAGAGGACACATTTTTCAGTGCGCTGAAGAGAGAGTACATACACTGTATTAAAATAAATAAATAAATAAATAATTAAATAAATAAATTATTAAATAAATAAATGAATAAATAGATAAATAACTAAATAAATAAGTAAATAAATAAATAAAATATCTGACCCTATAACCACATGGCGAAGTTAACCCTTCCTCCGCCAGTTCAGCCTTTTCATGCCTTTTGGTTCAAAATATAAATTCAATCCTAGAAATATCATGGAATTTTATGTACTTAATTTTATTTATTAGCCATACATCTGTCAGTAAGAAAAATACAAATATTGCATTCTCTTCCGTATAAAATCTATTTGCGTGTAACCAGACTCATTAGGTGCGAATGTGTCTAAATTACTGCTGTTTAACGAGTCCAATTCTTGCGAAATTATACCTATTTATACAGGGTGTTCTAAGTGCGAGTTTCCCTTTTTTTACTTCAAATTGCAAACATATTTTCAATGGGAACTCATTAATTTTGGCAGCGAGATTTAAGAGACTCCTGATGAATGTCGTTTAATGGCTGTCTGTAAACTGTCTGATCCAGTAGAAGTAGTCGTGTTGCGTCATAGATCTAGTCATTATAGTCGAAGAGATGTCTTCTGACTCGTCTAGGCGCTGGCTTAGCCTACAGCAAGTGCCTGCAGTGGTGGTTCCTATGGTAAAAAACCAGTAGGAACTGCTTGCTGAACATCTTACTAAGCTACTTAACCGTAAGCATAGGAGATTCGTTGTGAAAATGTTATAGTGGAGAGATCAGGAGACATCCCGTGGCTGTTCTGATGGCAGTTTTTTGTCAAGTCTGAAGCTTAGTATACTGCGAATGTTGAAAGATTGGAAATCGTGCAGAAGATAACAGCAATGTGTATAACCGGCCCTATGAGCACAACTCCAACAGCGGCAATAGAAAAATTGTCAATTGGCACCCAATTAAAGTAGTAGCGAGAAACTCAGCCAAAAGATCTGCTCTACGACTGAAGATGTCAGGACAATTCTCACAGAGGTTTTTGGTCACAGCAACATTCTGGATTCAAACGGAAGATCAGATATTCACGTAGTCCAGTTAAATTTGGTAAAATGTCTGGTGTCATGATAGAGCAAAATTGATTGCAGAAAGCTCTGGACTCCACAAGCCATTCATATAATTTCTTTAAAAATGAATCCAAAATCTTTTCTCCGCAATTTGATCTCCAAAAATCTTTCAGACTCCCTAGTTACTGTTGAATAATTCATAATGCGCAACAAAATCAGCTGAAATGGCTCTGGAAGTAATCTCTTTTAATACTCGGACAAAAATTTTCATTGATATCAGAGCGGCTATTGAAGCAATTACGACTCCTTGGAGTAACTCGAAATGTGTTCAAAAAATGCAGATCCAAAATGGATGAACTCTGCGGAAATGGGCAGGCCACTATTTACTGAATACCCGGACACGAAGAAATAGAAGAAAATGAGAGAGCTGATGAGCTCGCTAAGGCAGGTATTCACTTGCCGAGATTGAGCAGGTCAGACATATACCCATTACTCTCCTTTCTGAAACGGAACTAGATGAGGGACTAGCTCTGGAAACGTAGTCGATATGGGAACACTCAACCTCGTACAAAACTGCCAAAATTATGCTAAGGACTTGGAATACCTGCAAACTTTATTTTGTCACTGAAAGACTGTAAAATATTGGTTGGAGTACTGACGCAGCCAAACCGGAAGTAGACCAGAGCGGTGCTTGTAACACATTCAGCGAAGCGAATTCTAGACATACTTTGGTACATCTACTTTGCCATTGCCCCGCTCTAGGATCAACATGTTTTTCATTCTGGAAGGATATTGCTCACAAAAGGCTGAACGGCTTGTTAAAACACGCCAAGACGTGCCTTATGAATTATACAAAATAATAAAATTCGAGTCCAGATATACATATAGCACTGGCAATAATGGACTCTAGAGGTCTAAGTGAGATCTTTTTACAGATCAGCGGATCATTAGTGCTAGGCGATCATTTCCATGGCAGCCGATTCTATGTACCCGAATGACTGGGGGGGTTTCCCGCCCAAGAGTTCCCACTCCAGTAAACTAGCCCTGTCCAGTGCGCTGAACCTTACCCCTCGCTGTGGGGCATGTCGCATCGCATTGTTGCAATCGATGTGCTTTTTTCGATGAGGAGCTTTTTTCATAGCAGAAATACACTCGGAGGTTTGTCATTGCCTGCCGAGGGGCGACCGCTATTAGAAAAATGTATTTCTTAATTTTGGTATTTCTCTCTGTGAATTCCGAGTGGTAGTCACGCACCAACCCATTTGGCTACGGCGCCCGCAATGGCCCTTTACAATAGCGTCATTTTTAATTGACCGGCCGGGACGAACATGTAGTGACTTTTTTGCGTTTTTACGTCTTGTGCCCCGCCATTTGACTCGGTTAACCAAAACTTCGCGAAAAGTAGTTTTCGCAGATCTACCCTTTTCACGTAGGATTTTAATTATTTCTACGCCGTAATGAAGTGACATCAAACGGATTTTAGCAAATTGTAGAGTTTTTATCCAATATCCGCTAAAAGAGGTGCCATCTACCTGTGACAGCTGTCAGCAGAAAATATTGTTAAATGAAAGACCCTGCACTTTAAAGACCCTGTATTTTCGTAGGTATGGAAATTGCATATAAAAACATAAACTTTTATTTAGATCCAATAACTGTAGCATAGGATGAAAAGCTAAGACTTCTTTCAAAATCTTTCAGTCACATAATCGGTTTTTATTGGATTTACATGGCATGACATGTAATTGAAAATTTGTTAATAATACCGCAATTACTAATTTGATTTGCGTACATGTGCAAACATATGTTCCTTCAATATCAGTGCGCCCATTCATCACACAAAGCCATCAATAAATGCTAGATAAATATACAGATTCCGCCAATAAATTCATAAGTAAACAATATTCGAGCATTTTATCATTTACATGCATACATACATACATACGTACACATTTATATGCACACCCATGCGTATACAATGGTGGATCTAAAGAGGGGCGGTTGGTTATGTGCTTTTTGTATTTTTGGAGAATTTGCCTTCTGCTACAACTAAATAGCCTCCACTTTAAAGTTACCTACAAGTTCGAAAATATTATCGCATTTCTTTTTTTATTTTTTATTTCATTAATTAATTTATTTTTTATTTCATAATTAAAAAAAATTATGCAATGCTTTAAGGGGTTAGGTGGGTTTCAAAAGCTCAAAATAGGTACATTTTTATGAGTTTTTTTTATTTAATCAACAGAATATTTCATTCCATCAATTTAACACATAAAAGATACATATTTTATAAGTAGTTTGTGAAATTTTCATTGAAAATTTTTGAAAATTAAGGCGTGGACACGTCGTCTCCTATGACCCCTCAAAAAAAAGTTCTCTCGGCGTAGTCAGGATAACTCATGACAGATTCATCTGAAATTCAAAAACAAAAAATTTTCTGTTAGTAGATGTTTCAAACTCGTGCTTGGACGAAGGAAAAAAAAAATCAAAAATTACATTTTTGGCGGCGTTGAAAACAAAAAACCCTTATTTTGAGTAGAATTTGCACCCTTCATGCCCTTGAAAAATTACTTGGAATAAAAAAAAAAAAAATTCCTTCGTTCAAGCACGAGATAATGTTATTCCAAAGATGTGTGCAAAATTTGAACAAAATCGCTTCATAACTTTTCGAGAAATCGTGTCCACCGACTTAAAAAATCGAGCTTTGAGATAAACGCGTTTAAAAACGAAACGCTGCACTGACATGGCCTGATGGGCGGAACTTCTGAAGGGTCTATCTCGTAGAATTTTACTCGGATCAATTTGAAATTTTAGGAGAATATTTTAAACATATTATACTATTTAATAAGACAAAAAAAATAAATAGATTTTTTGAAATTTTGAAACCCACCTAACCCCTTAAAAACGTCAAAATACAGTCTGTGCCAGAAAAAAGGATTATTCATGAAGTATAAAAAATATATGTATATTTAAATTTTTTTTTACATGAAAGTATGTACAAAACTACGAGTTGCAATTATTCAATAAGTCGTGTAATCCTCATCGTTGTCGAATATAACCTGGCATCTTCTTCGTGCTTTGAACCAGCTTTTCTGCGTAGCTCGTCGACAAACAGGACTAGATTTTGCGAACTCGACACACGAGTTGCTTTAAATCATGGGCTGGCCTTCCGGCAAGATGCGTTTTCATAGTTCCCCATACATTTTCAATGGGGTTGGCGTCTGGGGACTGGGAAGCCAGTCCAATGCTGTGACACCATTTTCTTGTTTTGTTGTTTCTCAATATGTTTTTCTGAGAGCAGTGGTTTTGATAATGTGGGATGGTAGGATATGTTCGCCTCCTTCAGTCGCCATTCGATGGTGTTGATACTCACATCTATTCCCTTTTTAAGAAGAATTCTGTGTGATTGGCGTAGTTACAAAGAAGGGTCCCGCTTACAAAGTGGACGATCACTTTGTCCTGTTTTTTTGTCGTCACTCGCTTCAAGTCGCGCTCGGAAAAGTCATCAACATTTTTGTATACCTTATACCGCTGACTCCACATCATAACAAACTTTTTTTAATTTTTAATCACTTTTGCAGTCGCAATGTGAGATAATTTCGGCTCTCTCGAATGCGCGCATACAAATACCGCTTCGAAACGCTTCGGGTACTTCTCACTCATTTTTTGGTTGGTTGCGTTTACGGGAAAGTTTCGAACGACACTAATTTGAGTTAGCACTGGCGTCGTAGCCCTTGAGTGGGTCTATTATGCAGCAAAAAGCAGCACGAAGTTTCTAGAAAAAACCGGTTCTTTTCTTCTGACACAGACTGTAGTTTGAATTAAAAATTCTCTACTGACGCAAAGAGTGTATTCGAGCTGTAATAAATAATTGCCGCATTGTTGCTTTATATGAGATGGCATCTCGTTCTGCCACAACATTTCTGCAACAACGCCAACGTCATGCGATCTGTTAATAAAATATTGAAAATCTAATGTTCATCACTAGCAACGTCCTATTTTATCGTATGGTTCGGTAGTTTGGTGGAAAGTTCTAGGGAGAGAGTACAATACCAAATTACTCGGCAGAATACAAAGATCAACCTGTGCAATAACGGTCGGGCAATCAGATCATGTCTGTCACGTTATTCCAAGAGACCTACATATTAAGAAGATGGCAACCATGGGTGCATTTAGGTTAAACGAATCGGGTCGCTAGAAAGAAAAGACGTATGGTCATGCCAGTCTATTATTGCGACAAATTCAGTTACCCTCGGTGAGGACTGACTACATCGCCCCGAAGGTACGTTCATTAGGAATTTTACCACTCTCTACCCATCTAAGGAAGAATGGGATAAGGGATTCTCTCTAAACAACTTTGACAATAAAGTCAGATGGCAGTAAAATGGATTGTAGTGTTGGAGCTGGTATATATTCTCATAGACGTGGAATTGAAAAATCTGTGCGTCTCCCTAATACCAGCAGTGTCTTCCAGGCGGAAGTTCTGGCAATTGGGGAAGCTTTTAGGCTACTAATCACGGATTTCTCTTTTAACGTCAATATCGCTATTCTTTAGGATAGGCAAGCTGCAATCCAGACACTGAGTTCGGTTACAACAACATCTAAAGTGGTGGAACAAAGTAGGAATAGCCTCACCACCTTGAGTGAAAGCCATAAAGTTACATTAATCTGGGTCCCGGGACATCGGAACATTGAAGGTAACGAAAAAGCAGATGAACTGGCAAGACGGGGATCTGCCATGAATAACGTTCTTGCAGAATCAGTATTCACACAGTCAGGAGTACAATTTCCCAAAAATACCTCCGAATCGCGGATTGTAGATGGAAAGACGTAATGCAAAATTAGCAGAACGTTATGGCCCACTTTCAATCTCAAGCCATCATTTTGATAAAACCTCAAGCATCGACATTGATAAACATGAAACGACGGGGCGCCTGGAGACTAATGGCAGTCATAACTGGCTTTTGGTCTATTGGAGAACAAGCAGCCAAATTGGGTAGCCCTCATAATACATACTGTTACAGTTGTAAGCAACCGGAGAAAAAGGAAACAATCTTCCATTTCCTCTGTGAATGCCCTGCTCTATGGAAAAACAAAATGTTAACCGTACACCAAACGCTGTTCGAGAGTCTCGAACAACTGTCTGGCTTAGACGTCAACCACCTAATAAGGTTCCTGAACCGCACAAACTGTGCAGTGTTGCCTACTCTTTGCACTTCGCAATAAAATTAGTGCTTTTTTTGTATCCAAAATGCGAACATTTTTGTTTAGTGCTATTGAAAATTTGTTGATTCTTATATAATTTGATATTTTGAAAGTGCAAAAGAAAGACAAGATAATACTGAAGAAACCATAAAGACCTTTTCGAAAGAGGATTACCTTATCTTGTTACATAACTTTAAACATTGCAAAGAAGTATTTTTCTTCCTTTTTTATAGAAATATTCTTAACTTAAATTTTAAATACAAGGATGGATTTTTAAAACTCTGTTTTTTCAATACATTCTATTGGACATAATCATAAAAAATTTATTTAAAAAAAACACACACAATAAATACAATTCATCACACATACAAAGTTCTTTAAGTAATTCAATAAAAATTTGGTATTTTCGTTTCTTTAAATGGCCATTTTAGTGCTTTTTATATCTAAAACTAGGTAACCATGCAGTTGCGAGAGAGCGAATTGATTGCTCGAAGGAGAAGAAGAAGAGCAAACTTGGAAAAAAGCGAAGAAATGTCACACACAAATAAAGCAGGCCACAGACGGGAAACAAATCGAAACAATCGGTTGAAACTCATTTCCTCACATACGTCTGGATTTGCTGACGATTTTAGTTTCAGGTAGTTCGTTGCTGAACGAACTGCTGCTGAGCAGGCTGCAGCTCCCACTTACCCAGCTACCCAGAGACGATATCACTAAAGTAATCAAATTCGACAAGAAGTTCAAAATTGAACCGGACGATAAGTTAAACTGGAGTAGACCTGCATATGAAATGAAACTCCAGAAGTGTACTCTGTACTGGCACATAAATAGCTCGAAGGCCTCAGAAGGCATAGGCGCTTGAATATACGGTCCCAGAACCAAGCGTTCTGTGCCGATGGATAGTTTGGAAAAACATCTTACAAGTGGAGGTGTATGCCATCTGTCTATGTGCTGAGATTAACTTAGACAGGAACTTCCGAAATGAGCGAATTGCCGTTCGGATTGTTGACATGTATAGTATTTATTGGTACGTGAAAAGAAGGGAGGAGAGGAAAAAAGTCGTTCAATTTGGGTGCGGGACTGAAACTGGTTTAAAAGGCAAGATGAGTATTCGCACCTAAATTTTCTTTTCACACTTTCTATATTAGCGTTTTTGTCTTCTGCTTTATATAATAAAATTTGCCACGATTTTAATTTCACATTTCTGTACTTATATTAATCGCTTTATTTTTTTTTTACAATAATGCCTGACTTTTGTTTAAATCTATAAGTTCATCAACAAATGTGTAGTTTAATGTTGTCATTTGTCCGCATACTTCGAAATTTCTTTTATAATTTAAAAATTGTGAAGAAAAAAAACAAAAATGTATATGCGAACACTCATCTCGCTTTTTAACCCTTTGGGGACGGAGCTGCTCGACGAGCGAGCGTCACTGAGGACGCAAGGTATTGGAGTGCGCAGTAAAGAAAATAAACGGAACGTTATAAAAATTAGGGCTTTATTTAACACAAGAAAAAATTTTCATAAATTAAAAAAATAATTATAAACAAACTTCTATCACTGCTAATGTTGAAGTGCCTGAGTGGATTCCTTATTGCATGGGTTTCACTTCCACTTTTACCTCTACAGTAATGCCGTCATCTTCCATCTTATCAGATTCAAAGTAATATTCGTCAGAACTGTCACTATCTAGCGTATCATCTCTAGATCGCTTAGCCATCGTGCGTAGGATAAAATATAAAATATACATACAATATAAAAAGCCTGCTGGTTCCTCTAGCAGTGACACTGAGATACTGAATCAAAGAACTGAAATTCGTTCTGACTCTACCGTCGTCTCACATTGTAAGTTTACATTATAAGGAAGATAAGACTTCATCGCTAATGGGCCCTAATGTCTTTGAATGTAAACGTGACTCTTTTACTATACCTATGCGGCCGCTGTAGCCGAATGGGTTGGTGCGTGATTACCATTCGGAATTCACAGAGAGGTCGTTGGTTCGAATCTCGGTGAAAGCAAAATTAATAAAAACATTTTTCTAATAGCGGTCGCCCCTCGGCAGGCAATGGCAAACCTCCGAGTGTATTTCTGCCATGAAAAAGCTCCTCATAAAAATATCTGCCGTTCGGAGTCGGCTTGAAACTGTAGGTCCCTCCATTTGTGGAACAACATCAAGACGCATACCACAAATAGGAGGAGGAGCTCGGCCAAACACCTAACAGAAGCGTACGCGCCAATTATTTATTTTTATTATTTATGCGTATCTTATCGCTCAGATCAACAGACGATGCGAGCCTTACAGCTACGGACTAATTTGGGCCGCTATATGCCGACACGCGTCCGGAACGGTAAAACGGCTTTGGCGGATATATGCCGACTCTTATCCCCAAAGCGTTAAACCAGTCCTGCAGCCAAATTGAACGACTTTTTTCCTCTTTCTCTCCTCCCTTTCTTACAAGCATAAATAAATACCATACATGGCTATAATTTTCCTTCTCCTTGTAAAAATCACGAAAAATAAAGTAATTACATATTTGGTATGACGCCACCTTTACTATTCAATTCGCCTTGATCCACACGCGTGTGGCGAATGAGTTTCAACTGATTGATTCGATTTGTTTCACGTCTGTGGCCTACTTAGCACACGCAGAAGTAACACGCGAATAATCACCAACACCAACAATAATCACAATCGCTGATAATGTGACAAGATAATAAAAAAAAGTAAAGCAAAAAAGTGAATTATTGAACTACTTAAAAAAATTAAATTTTATATAACTATCAACGTCACATTTCAATTAGAAGAGGCCAGAAAAATGGCAGCAAGAAAGAAGAAAAACTCTGAGGCTAGAGAAAAAAAACAAATTCTAAATCAACTTACGAAAATGGTAATCTGGTCACGCTGAACACCAATAGGGCTAATGTGACGTCAGAAAAATTAGCTGATATTGTCAAATTCGCTGATAGCAAAGTATTTGGACCACGATAGATGCCACCGCATTATTCTCTCCATCGTGCATCACAAGCTAATCAAGCGCAATATAAAATTTTTCACTGCGCAGTTGAAATGGAAGAGGAATTGAAATACTACTTTAAACTTTTTTAATGTAGTTTGTTAATTGTTTTTAGCGCAAAATAGAGTTCAAATGAAACTAAGTTGTTGGCCCTTTATTTTTCCAAATTTTCAAGCAACCCATTCGGTGCGTAATAACTTCTGCAATGTTGCGGCAGCTAATCAGCTGAGTATCAGCAACAGACCATCAAAAACGTAACAGGATCGCCGCAATATTGCTGTAAATATTGAATAAGGCGACACACCCAAATAATCTCGTATATTATTTTTAATCGGTAATTCAATCTATTTTTATTTCACTTAAAATGTCAAAAATTTAGAAAGTGAAGCGAAGAAAATTTTTGTGGTGCTGATAAAATTAATGAAGTAAGTCGTCAGAGTCTTCAATATTTGGTGCACGATTTGAGATAAGCAAAGTCACATTTCAATGGGAGAAATGAGTTTAATGGGTTGATATTCAAGTTTTGAGATAGGCAAGTAAGAATAAATATTCCTAATCGATGCTTTTGGTAATTGATGTTTTTCAGAACCCATACAGCTCAATATATTTTGCATGCGTTTGAATCAAATTTCGTAGCATTTATTCGCCTCTGCTTGAGGTAGCGTCGAAATAGGTGACACCTTTTCAGGTATTGTCATTGAGCCCGCATTTAATTTTTGATCTGCTGGGCAAAGTATACATAAAGTATAGCATGCCATTTAAAATGTACCATGGACTCATCAAATCGATATTTTGCATGTACATTTTACATTCTTAAGCCCATGTGTCGTTCCCACGACAGTCGGTTCTACATAACTGGAACGACACGAATTTATACCAGGCCAAGGACTGCCACATTCTCCGTATATGTATATGGATCATGTTTCTGCTGGTACAACAACGACAACAACAACAACTTCATTTAATTTGAAGTTGTGCCATTGGCTGCCGAGGATCAGCACCAGATACTATTTTCTGGGCACATTTTTTTTTAACAGGACACTCAATATGTCAGACCACAAGGACTCAACGAAAAAAGGGTCCCATTAAGATAAATTTGAAAGAGATCAAAAATTTTGCGAAACAAATATGTTTAGAATAAAATATATTTTTTATATTCCTGCAAGAACGAGAATTTCGTGTAAAAAAATTAAACTGCAATACATTGCATGTGATGGAGACCTAAAAATAATGCTCTTTTTTATGTCACGAAAATATGTAAAAGTTACTAATGGAGTTACATTTCTTTTCCTTAGAGACAGAAAGCGAATAAAAAGTAAATAAATTTAAGGCTGCAAATGTCAGGACAATTTTCACAAAGGCTTTCTGGTCATAGCAATATTCTGGATTAAAACGGAAGGTCAGACTACGTGATTCCACAACTTAAATTTGGCGTCATTATAGAGCAAAATGGATGGCAGAAAGCTCTGGAATCCACAGGCCATTCATACAGGCCATTTTACAGATGGGCCCAAAATGGCGAAGGGAGTAGGAGCGGCTGTCTTTTGTCTGCAATTTTCTCTCCAAAAGTCTTTTAGACTCCCAAATTACTGTACTATATTTCAAGCTGAAATTTATGGCGAAACAAATGCAGCTCAAATCATTTCAATACTCTAGTAACACAGGGACTTATTGACAAGTTTCGATAATTTATTTCTTTTCTATTTAATTTTATCATTTTTTTTATGAAAATATAGCTCTCTCTACTAAAGGGTTTTATAATAAGAGGTGTTATTTTGATATTCAAAGAAAAATTCTATTTTTTAATATAAATGATCGGATGTTTATTTCATTATAAAGAGGAAGGTATGCCGGTAATAGTGGAACCTAACATCAGGCAAACGACCACCACGGCCACGCTTAATTTCCAATTTTCCATAACCGAATTGCAAAGTGGCTGCCCTATGTCCTCGATAGCCTAACGAATTCCATCTTTGAATCGACCCTGGGCTGTTGACGTAGACCTTCTCTTTCACGTGGCCCCAAAGAAAAAAATCACAAGGTGTTAAATCACAAGATCTCGGTCGCCAATTCTGATCACCTCTTCGAGAGATAACACGGTCCGGAAACTTTTCCCGTAAAAGATCAATGGTTTCGTTGCTTGTGTGGCACGTAACGCCGCCTTGTTGAAACTAAACGTTGTCCAGATCAATATCATCCAATTTCGCTAGCCATCTCTCGATAGCGCAATCCATTCACCTGTAACATTTGTTATTGGAAAACCCTTTATAGTAGCTCACTCCCCCAAAATTAAATGGCGTTAATCTTATGCTAACCCAACAGGCAAAATACTTAGGTGCCATCTTAGATCCCAAACTCTGTTGGAGGCCCACCGTAGAGTACAGGGTAAGGAAAGCGAATATAGCACTCTACACGTGCAAGAGAATGTTGGGTAAAAAATTGGGTCTTCAACCAAAACTATCCAATTGGTCTTACAAAGCCATTGTAAGGCCCATACTAACATATGCAGCACTAGTCTGGTGGCCCGCAATAGAAAAGAAATACAACAAAACCCAGCTGAACAAGATACACAGAACAGCGTGAATCTTAACCACAGGAGCGCTTAGCACTAGTCCTATGGTCCATATTACCATTATATGATACTTACATATAAAAACGATCGCTACTTGTAGCGCGGTGAGACTCAGAGATATAGGAAGCTGGACAATAAGATCCTCCTACATGGACCCTCACTGCTCAAAAACAAATCAGACAATACAGACCCGCCCTTAACTAGAAGAGAGACTTTACGGTACGTTTTCTACTGAGAGCCGAATGGAGGAAAGGGAAGGTGATTGGAAGATACGATATTGCAATCTACACTGACGGTTCTAAAATGAATTGTGGTGTGGGAGCTGGTTTCCATTCGGAGCCACTCAACCTATCTCAGTCAATTCGACTTCCTGACTATGCCAGCGTGTTCTAGGCAGAACTACTAGCAATCAGAGAAGCATGCAATTCACTAAATTACTACAAAGAAATTGGTGAAAGAGTAGCTATCTTTTCAGACAGTCAAGCAGCTATAAGGCCTTAGATTCCAATTCCATTTCATCCAAGTTAACTTTACAGTGCAGCAAAGAACTAGGGCTGGTTGGCCATTGGCTTCAAATTACTCTGATATGGGTTCCCGGCCATAGGAACATAGAGGGTAATGAGATGGCAGATGAGCTCGCAAGAAAAGGAGCGGCACTAGACATAACAGAGGCGGGGCGGTTGCTACCCCATCCAATACAAAAAATTCATCCATTGCTTCACACTACTATGCTTTAACCGAAAGAAGGTGGACGTAGATAAATATGTGTAGTACTAAATACAAGAAAAACATGGCTGTCGTACAACATCCAGAGTACGAATTAATTGTTAGGATGCTCTCGGCCAAAAATTTCACGTATAACTGCAAAATTTTAATAGGAAATGTTTTAATATGAAAGCCTACATTGAGATGAAAAGTTGTTTCTTTACTCTAAAATACGAATTATTATTATTTTTAAGGTTGTGCCTACTAAATGAGCTGATCACTGTTTAAAAATTCAATTGGAAATTACCATAGACAAGTGGAGTGGATTTAAAAATCTCAATTTTTTTGCAAATAAATGTGCAAATTGCTTAAAATAAGAGTTCGAGGGTTATTAAATAACACCACTGATGTGTAAACTCATAAATGAAAAATATGCGCTTTGACGTATTAGGAATATTCACACCGAAAGTACTGCTTTGTTAGAGTTTACATTTGTTAATTTGTATTGACACAGCAATTAGATGTTGCCTTTTCATACCATTTTTAACAATTTGTTCTAGCAGTTCAACAAGCCCTGCCAGTACGGCGTAGTTATTTATTTATTTATTCATTCATTTAGTAAATCTAGAAATACATTGTTTCTTACAGACTATATAGAACTAACAGTGTTTGTAAAAATTATACTTACATATATACATGTCTCGTTACTGTTAAAAAATTGATTGATTGATAATTTGAACTTATATTTAGGTTGCGATAAATCAAAAGCCAAAGAACTTGAAATCTGCTTCAATTCATTAAATGTCCTAATCAAAGCTGCTTTCGAGGCATAAACAGTTCTAACTCGATCTTGAAAGATTAAATCCTTACTCTAAAGATTTGTTTGAGGTATGTGAAAAGGAAAGCGCTCTAAGAGTAAAGGCGAGACAACTGTCCCATTTATAATAACAAAAACAATGTAGAGTGAAAGTATATTTCTGTCTATGTCATCGTGAACGTGGCATACAGAGAAAACATTGAGAAAAAGTGGCGGGGTAGCAGTATTGGAATTTGTAGTGACAGTCAAGCTGCTCTGAAAGCCCTTGCTTCCCCACGCTGCTCCTCGCAGTTAGTCGGTAGATGTAAGACAAAACTGAACAGTGTTGCCCAACACAACAAAGTTAGTCTTTTTTGGGTGCCTGAACGTTATGTTAATACAGGAAACGAGTTAGCTGATAAACAGGCTGATGAAGGCTCTGCAAGTATACCACTAGGCCGTGAACCCTTTCTAGGTGTCAATTCTGCATCGATTCAACTATGGGTTAACAAATTCATGATGTCTACCCATAGAGGACGTTGGTCTGGTTGAACTCGTGCAGACTCGTCAAGTGCTTTGTGAAAGAACTAAACAAGAAAATATCGACCTTTCTCCTGGGTTAGGTTAGGTAGTGATGGTTGCCCAGAGATACCATTGTGGTTGTGATACCATTGCAAGAGGGAAAAAGAGATGAAGGAAAAAAGGACGAAAGGGAAAGGGATGGGGAGGGTTGGGTGTTTGTGGACTATGAACGGTGACTGGTCTGCGGTTGTGTTAACCTCTTTATGCTGCTGATGAAGTTCATCAGATTTTTGTTATCAAGACCTGCTATATCAGCAGGCGTAGAACAGAAGTGAGAACCAAAATGCTTGAATCTTAGTCCCGCGAGAGCTGGGTAGCCGAGGAGCAGGTGCTGAGATGATTCCATGGCATGTATACCCCGCGGACAGTGCCCCGTGAGATGCCCACGAAATTTGAGAGACGAGATTTTGTCATCCTCAGAATATCCCTCAAACGCCTCCTATTCAAACGTGGCTAGAAGGACTTCGCGACCTTACATGTTCGTGTACTTGCCAAGCGCTCGCTGAGTTGGTGGAAATCCCATCCTTCCAGGAGTAGAGCGCAGGTTGTCAAGGGAGTCCCGATCCTCTCCTTTCGCGGGCACACTACCTCACAGGTCCCTTGTCTGGCCAGCTCGTCGGCTTCGCAGTTTCTAGTAATGTCACTATGACCAGGTACCCAAATTATCTTTATATCGAAGAATTCTGATGCAATCGAGAGAGAGACCAGGCATTCCCCCAGCAGTCTCGAATGCACCATAATAGAGCCTAGGGCCCTAATTGCCGCTTGGCTATCGGAGTTAATATTTACCTTCTTAACAGTTATTACGCACGTAAGTAGCCAGTCAGCTGCTTCTTTAATTGCGGCCACCTCTGCTTGGAGCACAATGCAGTGATCCGGTAGCCTGAATTCGAGTTTGATGGGGAGCTCTTTGCAGAATACTCCTTCTCCAACCCTACCGTCCAGCTTCGAGCCATCCGTAAACAGGTTAACTAGGCCCTGTCCCCAAGTGTTGCCCTCGGTCCACTCCTCCCTTGGTGGAATATGGGTGTACAAAGTTCCGCTTGGACTAAGCGAGGGCACACACTGATCCGTCGACGAGGGGATGAACTCAAAGTTTCTGAGGATGCTTGAGATGCTTTCTCCTAAAACTTAGCAGAAATGACCTGAGAGTACTGGTCATGCTGCCATCGGGGTCGTCGACAGCCTGATATGCCTATCCTGTCTTAAGGATGACGACACTGCAGAGCATTTTCTCTGTAGCTGTCCGGCGTTTTCCAGAATCATACTTAGGATATTGGGTTGCGATATACTGAGTATGGATAAAGTTCATACTCTTCCTTTGTTGTTGTTGTTGTAGCAGTAACTTTGCCCTGTCAGTGTAGTGTAATCACCGGACGTCTTCGTCTGGCTCATCTAACAGCAGGCCCAGGAAACATGCTGTTTCGACAGGCTGGGTCCAGAGGGAGAGGGGTGTTAGATGAGTGGGTTTGATGAGGCATGTGAAACGGTGCTTAGTAAGTAAGTTAATATACATATGTTTAGTATGTCGGGGTCGATTCTGGATAGGTAGGAGTTCAACCTGCTGCTATATCCAAAATAAGAAAAAAAGACAATCGCATTTCAAAAGATCACCGAATACCAACTAAATATTGACGGAATGAATTAAACGGAAATTATATATTATATGGCAACAACAAGGTAGGTGAAATGGATGAAATGGTTGATGTGCCAGTCTGGCATTCCTTAAACAGTACTAAGGCGCAAATAGTCTATAAAAATTTAGATGAAATGGTTGATGTACCAGTCTGGCATTCCTTAAACAGTACTAAACCGCAAACAGTCTATAAAAATTTAGATTTTATTTTAATTATTAAATTTAGATCATTTAAACAAATTATTTAAGTTGAAGGGAGTCCTTGATATGAGCTGAATATAAGTATGTGAGAGCCGTTTTATGTATGCCGTATGCTTTACTCGCTCATCTTACGAATAAAACTTGCTTTCTTCTACTCTTTTCGTTTCCTCAACAATTCGCTAAACCAAAAATGTATGAATTACAAAACTCAAAACTGCAGCAACGCACAAAAAGTCTTCGTCTTCTTTTCAATACGGCATTGCCCCTTACTGATTTGTTAAAAAAAAACCAGCTGTTCCCTCTATACATCTTGTATCAATATTCATATATTTCTCTTTGAAACCAGCAACAAAACTTTAAAGGTAACATAAACTGGCCCTTAAAGTCGTGGGCATGAAAATTTAATAAGCGCTTGAGAGAACGCAAATGCGATTACCGCCACTATAAATGACCTGTAAAGTTAGAGGTTTGTTGAAAAATCACCCTGAGTTGCTCATACAAGTCACGTTTGGCTATACGTAGACCGTCCTAAATATTTATACAAATACATATACATACATTTATTCACAAGCTACAATCATTAAATATTTCACAAAAGTAGTTACTTAGTAGTAGATTGTATACGTATTTTTTCCCCTTAATTTTACTTTGATAAAATCCCCCGAAAATTTTATTCGGTATACACCTCTGTCGTGCCTACCCTATCATAGATATTAGCAAAGATTTATACATTTTGACATATGTCAGATAGTCAATCTATAAGTACTGAACACTGTTTCCCTCTTTACTCTCCCGCCTTTTTGATAAAAAAAAATCAATGTTTGTCGGCGGGTTCAATTGATGGTTAAGCACATAATTATAATCAGCACAGCTGGCATTATTTTACACTCTACACGAAAGCTCGAAACTTAGTTAACTATTGGGGACTTGAATCAATACTCGCTGAATATTTTATTGTTAAGAGGTGAAACAAAATAAGTAATCAACAATTGCTGGGCTACAAAAAAACAAAATGATTGGCGCGTACACTTCTGTTAGGTGTTTGGCCGAGCTCCTACGCCTATTTGTGGCGTGCGCCTTAAGGGGTTATATACAGTTAGAAGGCCGAAAAAAGCGAATTTTTCAGAATTTTTTCTGAGAAAACCTATAAATTTATTGATCTAAAAAATTGCACACATCTTATATTATCTTTTAACTGTATTTTAAGACTTAGTATTAGTAAAAATATTTATTTCAAAGGAGCTACAGTTGATCTCCGGGAGCTCCTCTCAAAAAAGACTCTGAACTGGATTCTCTGAAATTAAAAAAACCAAACAGATTTCGTTAAAGTAATGTTAAATCTAGTAATTCATTGAAGGAATAAGCAAAATAATTTTTTTTGACGAAATGGCGGTTTCTCAAAAAACAAAAAAAAATCAGTTTTTGACCAAAATTTCGGCCTTTATAAAAAAAAATTTATCGGTGAGAAAAAATCTTCGATTAATTACTAAAAAGGCTGATTTTATATTGATGTAAAATGCTTTATACGGTTCATCAGGGTACTTAAGGGTACTTCAAGAAAGCGCTCCAGTCGGGTCTGATATGAGATATGGCGATGGTTTGGGTATACAGGTATAGCTAGAATACTATACTCAGGTACTTGTACAGCGTTCATGTACATGGAGCTGAATAATCCATGTGCGAGATGAAGTAAGCCAAGCAGTCGTGACAAAAAAAGAGAGAACTGCAGTAAGATCGTACGGAGCCTAATGGGACTGAAGTGTTTCTTCAGCAGGAGTTGCGATCAGAACTGCGCTGATTTTTCACAACAAATTTTATATTTCTCACAAAGGTAGCACTTCGACTGTAAACGTTTGGTTAAAAAAATGTGTGCAGCATAGTACACATAACAGAGTTGAACCTTTCAAGGCAGACAAAAAAAGAGGGAGAGACCCGAGAGAGAATGAGAGAGAAAGAGAGAATGAATATATAGCTAAATAAATTCACAACATTTGCAGAGAATACAAATAGACAAAATTTACAAAAAACGGAGAAGGGTCGACCGGTGTAGGTAAACGCTGGACACAAACCGTGGCAACAACGCGCACTACTCCGAGCGTTTATTATTCGTACAAACGCAGCGATTCCAGGACCGCAGCAACGGCACAAATTACCGCAAGGCAATACCAATAAATCCGACGCCGGAGTGGTTAGTACTTTATGGTACGCACAAGCACTAGCCAGGAAACGGAAATAAGCGCCAAAAAGGAGGCACCAAAAAAAAAAAACGCCAAAAAAATTGGGACCAAAAAACGCCCCAAACAGTACACACCAAAAATATATTTTCTACAAATTTTCACCAACAAACAAACGCCAAAAAGTAGGCAGTGTTATTCCTCACTAGAAATTAGCAACCACAAGGAAAAACTCGGGAAAAATAACCTTAAATGTATCTATGATATATACAGGATGGGCCAAATAAGACCTACTAATGACTAAAGGCTACTGCCTAGCAGTATGCGCAGTTGCTCCATCTTGTTGAAACCACAAATTAGGATACTGCTCCGCCATTGGCCGCAAAATCAATCAATCAATGTTCTGTAAGAAGCTCCTGAAATCGATTCCGACGTTTCATCCTCATTTTCAAAGAAATATGGACCGATAACTCTAGTGGTCATAACACCGCACCAAATAGTACATTTAGATGGGTGCAACTGATGTTGGTGTGTTGCCCTTGGATTTTCAGAGCCCCACAATCTACAGTTTTGTTTGTTGACATAACCATTTAAATGGAAATGCGCTTCATCCGACATCAAAGTATTATTTAAAAAATCAATTTGTGTGGCTAATTGTGTAAGAATAGAAAACCTCCATAATTTTAACGCGTTGTGTTGTACTGTAGGGTTCCATAATACATTTCCAACATCTCAATTATAACCTACAAAAAGAGAAAAATAAATATGTCAAAAAATAAAAAAGTTATTTGTGCTTAACATTAGTAGTTTTTATTTGGCCTGTATAAGGCATAACTCTCTCTATCCTTTTCCTCTACGTTATATCTTTTTTCTCTCTCGCGGAACGAAAATGCCCAAAACGTCGCATGGCCTTCAAATTTTACTCTCCATTCTCGCTCGTCCATCGACGCCTACGAAGTTTCACTTCAAAAATATATTTAAGAGTTTGTTGGTCACCGGCTTTGAAAACACCATTTTGAGAAAAACGTGTTTAAAGTTTGCAAATCACTTTACATAAGATAAAAGCACTCTGAAACGTATTTTCAAATTTGCGTGTAACTTCGAAAATATTCAATGGAACAACATTAATTTTTCGGTGTGTATTCTTAAATAAATGTACATTAAGAAAAAAGAATAAAAAAAGCGATTTTTTTGAAAATTCTTACTGTAACTAACATTATGGGGTTATAATGTTGGTCAACATATGGAGGAACCTACAGTTTTAAGCAGATATTTTTATGAGAATATTTTTCATGGCAGAAGTACCTATAGTCGGAGGTTTGCCATAGCCTGCCAATGGGCGAGAGCTATTATAT
Source organism: Anastrepha obliqua (assembly GCF_027943255.1). NCBI lineage: Eukaryota > Metazoa > Arthropoda > Insecta > Diptera > Tephritidae > Anastrepha > Anastrepha obliqua. Next base: position 27,538,496 of record NC_072893.1, read on the forward strand.
AATAAAAAACTATTTTTATCATTTGATGTTTCATATCCGGAGATTCGAACCTACGCACTTCCGAATGGTTACGGCGACAGAATAAAAAAGAAACTAGGTAATCAGTGAGACTTTCAAAGTACTTGAATTTTTACAAAGGCGATACTAAATTGAACTCCGCTTGCCAAATTTGCTGCAAATTCGTTTTTTTTTGCGAAGTGCAGGCTTTAATATTTTTCTGAAAATTTTATGTTTCCAAATTGAAAAGAGAAAAGCTCACTTGTCACCAGTGCGCCATCGCCCCCACGCACTTTTGGGCTTCAATTTATTTACGTCAATTATTGGTGGTGTTTGATCAATCACACTAAAACACATGACCAAGTTATTGTAAAAAGAACTGGTCTTGCATCGCCGAAAATCAAACATAATGGATTTTAATGCTATAAATAGATAAACGCATTGTTCACAAGATTTATTGACGCAACCATATTTTCAGCGGGGATACAACTTTGTTTCCGTTTCCCATCTGTTTGGGTTCCCATCAGTTTCCGCGAATGCCAACAACGCGACAGTGCTTCAATAATTGCAAGTGCAAATATAGCAAATTGCGTTTAATTGATTGCTAAATGAAACATATCAGTATTTACATCGGCAGGCTGGTGGGTTTGGTAATGAATCAACTAGACTGGGACACGAAATTGCATTGTGATACTGTCAGATCGGATTTTCGCATCAGTTCAATTTAAGCACGTGGTTTCCAGATATCTCTGTTAAGTACGCAAGGAAATTTTTTGCAAAGTTTATTTGTTTTATTTTTATAGAACGATGGGCAGTGGCGTAGGGATTGTTCAATGCTCAAGTCTTTTTTTGCCACAAACACAGATTCTACATAACCCCGTGAAGAGCATTGTAGCGGACAGCGGATAACGGGTTGACGGGTTTTTTTCTTTTCCTTGTTCACTCCTCTCGGGAGCATAGGGCCTCAACAAGACTCTTCCATCGTACACGGTTCTCTGCTATTGTTTTTGTACCGTCCCATAAGATGTCGGCATCTGCTAGTTCGCTCAACATCGACCATCTCCAAGTGTTTTTTGGTCGACCGCAACCTCTGCTCCCTTGCGGGTTCTAGTTCAGCGCCATTCTCCTGATGCTATCTGGTGGTTTTTTCAACGTGTGACCTATCTACCTTTCTGCATTTGATTTGCCTAAGGATGGGCTCCTCGTTCGTTAATCTCCACAGTGCGTCGTTACTGATGGTGTTTGGCCAGAATATTTTGCAGATGATGCGGAGGCATTTCTTGATGTAGGATTGTAGCTCTGAGTGATGGTGTTAGATACCAGCCATGTTTCGCTTCCGTACAACAATACGAACTTCATGAGCCAAACATTCGTAGTTTAGTGCGCCTGGAGATTCACGAGCTCCCCCGTACTGTTTGCATTCGCCCGAATGAGCGGCCCTTCCTTTGTTCAGCCTGCAGTTGACATCTTCATCTGCTCCACCAACTGCCGTGATGAAGCAGCCGAGATAGCAGAAGCTTTCAAGGAACTCCACCGGGCATCCGTCAACCAATATTTGCCTTGCGTCAATGTGGTTAACTCTCTCATCGCCTTGGTCTTGGCGATGTTGACCTTCAGTCTGACAGTGCATGCCAGCGCGACTAGTTTGTCCGCCTTCGCTTGCATGTCAGAGAGTTTGTGAGAGAGGAGACAGATTTCATCGGCGAGGTTCAGGTCCTCAAGATGTCTGGTGAAACTCCATACGATGCCTTTTTGTGCAGGGTCAGTTAGCTCATGACGTCATCAAGGACGATGGCGAAGAGAAGGGGTGACAGAGGACAACCTTGCTTTACGTCTGCGTTGGTAGTGAATGGATCGTTGACATTGCCTTTGTGAAGCACTGCCAGTTCGGATGTCTCGTAGAGGGCTTTGATGAGGAGGTTTATTTTGGCGGGAACTCCCTTTCTACTCAGTGCCAGCCATATTGCGTCTCGTTTGATAGTATTGAACGCCTTCTTAAAGTCTACGAACAGCATGTAGAGCGGGGAGCGCTACTCAACTGATTGTTCTACTATAATCCGAAGTGTGTTGGCTTGATCAACACAGGTTCGGTGAGGGCGAAAACCAGCTTGCTCGTTTCAAAATTATAATATTAAAGTTAAGTTTAAGTTTAAGTTAATAGTTTGAAATTGCACACAATTGCGACGGGGACGGATTTCTTGCCGTCGATTATTTTTCCGGCGGCAAAATAATTAGATTTATTTCTATTTTCTCCGACGGGTTGTAGATTCAGGCTTGCTTTTTTAATCACAATTTTCGATGACAATTTGTTTGTTTACAAGCAACAGCAGGCACAAGAAAACCCGCAAAATATCAATAATTCCGAAATAATTTGTTTTCTTGTGGCAATGAGCTTCAACGAATTACTTCACAAATATAGCAAACAAAACAATTCCAGTACAAAATTAATTTTATTTTAACCACAAAATGTCAGCTGAAAACCGTCCCGTCGCAGTAATGTTTTCCGTCCCCGCCGCAATTGTGTTTAACGGACCAAATTATTCGAAGAAAGTGGATCAACTGATCACCACCCGTCAATCCGTTACCCGCTGTCCGCTGCAATTCTGTGTCCGGCCTAACAAATAATGCTTTATCACCGGTCAAGTTTCAAAAGGATTTGCTAGGATATTCACAGATACGAAAATATTTCTACTACTTTGCTTACTTCGAAATTTCTGTTATTTCTTCTAAGTCACATCTAGGTAATGTGGGAGTAGCTTGTGGAAGTAACTTCGGCAGCCACGTCACAGGTGGCTCGGCAACAGAAATACACCCGCTCTTTTTACACATATTCTTACGGTCTTCCAATCAGTCGCTGTTCAGACAGCAACGATCGATGTGCGCATTGATTTTTTCTTATATCCTCGGTCATCTTACAAAATGATCTGAGGAAGTTCTTTGACAGTAGCAAACCTTCAGAGGTTTGGTGGAGGCGAATCCTACGAATCAGCTATGAAAAGCTAAACTTAAAAAAAAATAAGAAGTATTCACAGACGACTCCATCTCTGAGACAAATTGTACAGCAAGCGACAAAGCGGACTCATTTATAAGCTTGGAGTGAGGTACTTTCCACACAAAGAACGTCTTAACGAGGAGAAGGAAGTCCCTAAATCTATTGTCAGTGTCTCACAAAAGGCAGCCATGGTAAAGACAGAGGAAAATAAAGCAACAGAAGGAGCGTGGATAACGGTAAATAAACGGCAGCGCACAAGGAGTAAGCGTACTCGCCCCGAAACCATCATTGTCAGAAGCACGGTCGATTGTTCTTACGCAGATATTTTAGAAACGGTGAAAAATGCGAGCTCTCTTGAAGAGATGAACCCGCTGGTGCAAAAAATCCGTAAAACTGCGTATGGCGATCTACTTTTCCAGCTGACTACACAATCAGACGTGAATATGGCGAAACTGCAAGCAGCGGTGGGTCTGGCTCTCTCAGGAAAGTCGGAAACAGAAATCGCTAACAAAAGAATCTTCTCTTGAGATCCATGACATTGATGAAGTAACTATGCTTGAAGAGGTTTGTGTAGCACTACACTCCCAGCTCCTTAACTTCAACGCAGATTTTATCGATACGGAAGGCATACGGTAATTGTTTCACTACTTTCTGAGGCAGGCAAAAATGGAGCCAAAGAGGCAGCCCACTTCTAAAGAGGGCTAAGCTCGTATTGTCTGGGTAATCGTGAGAAAATCCAAACTAGATGCTGCTTTAAATGCCTAGACTTTGGGTATATATCCAGAAATTGCGCCAGCCGAACCTACCTCAAAGGTGTGTGCTTTAAATGCGGAGGAGCTCGGACATGTAGCGGAAACATGCACAGATACTCCAAAGTGTCTCCTGTGTAAAAGAAAACGAACCAACAAATCAACCGATTCCTTTAAAATCGCTGAGAGCTGGATGACGTTTTGACGTTGGCCAAATCTTGTAAACTCTTTTCCCCACGCGTTTGAATAAATGTATTGATGTAGTTGGCATGAAACGGAATAGAATTGTGGATGGCCGGAAATTTTTTGTAAACACTCGTACAATATTGCCCATTACACGTATCGATATGGTCAATGTCGAAAAGACTTTTTCTTGCTTAGTTACAGAAGCGAAAAAATATAAACAAAATGAAAAAAATGAGACATCTGCTTAAATCGTTTTTGTATGGAATAGCCAACTCAGAGAATATTTTCTCACGCCGCGGACTCGTTTTTTCGATTAACTGAGCTTACAAAAGAATTGTGAGAATTGTGTACACACTAGATATGTCAATCCCTGTGTAAATCCCGAAAATGCCGGGATTATTTGCTAACAATTGCCGGATTTTCGGGATTTGTAGTCTTTTACGAAGCACATAAAATGAGGAAGAAGCTGCCCCAGCCTCCAGAGGGAGTCTCCCTGGTCTCCTACGCTGACGATTGTTCGATAATGGCGTCGGGCAATGACATCGATGGCCTGTGTTCCAAAGTGAACGATTAGCTCACCAGCTTTTCTCGCTTTTTCGCTGCGAGGAATCTCCAATTTTCCCCCACTAAATCCGCGGCCGCCGTAGCCGAATGGGTTGGTGCGTGAAAACCTTCCGGAATTCAGAGAGAACGTAGGTTCGAATTTCGGTGAAAGACCAAAATTAAGAAAAAGTTTGTTCTAATAGCGGTCGCCCAACGGCGAACCTCCGAGTTTATTTCTACCATGAAAAAGCCCCTCATAAAAAATATCTGCCACTCGGAGTCGGCTTGAAACTGTGTACGCGCCAATTATACAATATATTTATATATATAAATTCATGGCGACCTCTTTACCACCTGGATGAAGGAAGTCGAACTGCAGACCAAGGTCAGCTTCGATAGTTTGATCTATTTTTCTGCGCTCACAACCACAATTGCCACTGAAGTCTGAAACCGCAACAAGGACCTCACACCGCTTGCCGGCAGTACTTGGGACAAAGAAATCTTGCTGGCGGCATTTAAAGTAATTGACCGGCTGGTACTGAATTATGATGCGCCTATCTGGTCGCCTGGCGCTAGTCATTTGCAGTGGGAAAAGCTCCGGACATGCCAACATACTGCTCCCGTGACTGTCCTAAAGTCACGGGAGACACACTGGTCTGAGACTAGCAAATGCATTTCTTGCTCTCTGCAGCCTTGTGAAAACATCACTTTTGCATGCTCCATTTGCTGTGAATTGGCTTCCAAGATATTGAAAGCCGCTCGCTTTGTCAATGCTACTTTCTCTAGTATTGAAGGAGGCGTCATTTGTATTGATCGCCAAATATTTTATTATATTGACTTTGATTTCAGCTGTATTAGAGCGCCTTATAAAGTCGTTCAGTTTGCTTTGTATGTCTGATTTGCGCTGAGAAAGCAAAACTATATCGTCCACAAAATCTAAATCTTCACGATGAAATAGGGTACCAAAACATACCCCTTCTTTCTATATTATCAATTGAAGTGGTTAGAATTTAAGATGCAGCCCTGCCTCACGTCGGCCTCAGTTCGTGTGGGATCCGATAAGAGTCCGTCATGCAAAATTCGGCATTCAAAAGTCTCGTATTACGCCTTGATTAGGTCTATAGCCTTGTAAGGTTCTCCTTTCCGTAGTAGGGGATACCCTATATAGGTATTACTGCGTTTTAGTCGATCAAATGCTTTCTCATAGTCAATGAAATCCGCTTATTGCTTTGCTCCAGCTCTCGTAATTCGTTTATTTGTTCGGTGATACTGCGGTCAATACATGATTTTTCCCTGCGAAAACCACCTTGGTGGCATATACAATTGATGCCTATTTTAACTTTGATTCTGTCCAAAATGACTCTGCAAAGCACTTTTAGAATACCGCATAGCGGCATAGTACATAGTAGTAAATCAGTCCTTTGGAAATGATGCCGTATTCCAGTATTTTTTTAAAAAGGCTTTGTAGCATTTTTGCTGAAAGTTCCGGATTCGCTTTGGGCATCTCTGATGCTATTTGGTCGATGCAGAGAGTTTTATTCGATTTCATTACCATATTTGCTATGATTTCGCAATGTCTTGGTGCTTCAGAGTTTATGCACGCGATGCGTCGAGTGATGAGATGCGTCGGTTTGGTCAGCTGGTACATTCGTCTAGCTTCTGCTTGAGTTAATGTTAAATAGGTCCTCGAAGTGTTCCACCTAACGCAGGAGTTGTTCGTTTTTATTCGTAAGGATTAGGGTGGTCCAAAAAAAATTTGTATGCTGCCGCCCCCCAAAATAGTAAAGAATGAAAAATAAAAAGACCCGTATTTTTTTTTTTTAATCAGACCATATTTAATGGTGCCGCCGGGGCTTTGAAATATCCCATGTATTTTGCATGGGAAAAAAATACTTTTTCGTAGATTTCATGTAAAAACCTGGAAAATGAATATATTTTAACCGGATACCTCAGTTTCTCTTCATAATTGATCAGGGAATAACAACCAATTATGAAATAATTAATTTTTTTTGCATTAACTATTTTCATAAAAGTAATATAAAATATTGTTTTTCGATTTTTTCTTAGATTTTCGTTTTATGGGGGCTTTTTGGGGTTCTATAAAAAATAGTTAATACAAAAAAATTAATTATTTCATAATTGGTTGTTATTCCCTGACCAATTATGAAGAGAAACTGAGGTATCCGGTTAAAATATATTCATTTTCCAGGTTTTTACATGAAATCTACGAAAAAGTATTTTTCTGCCATGCAAAATACATGGGATATTTCAAAGCCCCGGCGGCACCATTAAATATGGTCTGATTAAAAAAAAAAAAAAATACGGGTCTTTTTATTTTTCATTCTTTACCATTATGGGGGGCGGCAGCATAAAAATTTTAATATAAATTTTTTCCCATGCATTTTTGGACCACCCTAGTAAGGATCCTACAACTTTTTGTTTTGACGGGCAGTTTTGATTGCTGAAATTGACCGCAAAACTGGCGTGCTACGCCATACAATGTTCTCTTGTCTCCTGTGACGGCAAAGAACTGGAAACGGCATTTAGCATGAAGAAATATTAATTTAAATAAAATATTTTAACACAGAGAAGCAATGGAGCGCGTAACAGGCAGAGTAAAGATTTCCATCACTCAAATTCATTTTTTTTAGATGCGCAACTAAGTTCACGCTGTTTTTTTGATGAAAATACAACCCTAATCTCAAAAAATTGTTACAAGTGAATCATTGAAAGTATTACCCATCGCTGGCTGCTACTTTTTCCCATCTTTCTGGTAGATCTCGTATACCGTCGCGGTAAAACTGTTCACTTTTTGAGGCTATCCACGGATCAAGCCTTTTTTTGATGTCTTCATATGAATGGAACTGCTGGTCAGCTAGACCATGTGCCATCGATCGGAAGAGGTGATAATCGGACGGCGCAATATCTTTAGAATATTTCGGGTGGGGTAGGATTTCCCATTTAAGTGTTTCCAAGTAGGTTTTAAGGGGTTTGGCAACGTGAGGCCTAACGTTGTCATGCGTAGAATCGCTTTTTCATGCCTCTCCGCGTATTGCGGCCGCTTCTCGCGCAGTGCTCGGCTCAATCGCATCAATTGAAGTCGATACCGATCCGCACTGATGGTTTCGCTTGGTTTTAATATTTCATAATAAATAACACCAGTTTGGTCCCACCAAATACATAGCATAACCTTCGCAGCGTGAATATTCGGCCGAGACGACGACGTAGAAGCACGACCGGGCAGTCTCCGTGATTTTCTTTTCCTTGGATTGCTGTAATGAATGCATTTTCCATCACCCGTCACGATGCGATGAAGAAACCCCTTCCTTTTTTGCCGCTGGAGCAGTTGTTCACAGGCGAAAAAACGACGTTCAACATCCCTTGGTATTAACTCATAAGGAACTAAAGTCTCCTATTTCTGAACCATTCCCAAAGCATGCAATCGCTTGGAAATGGATTGGCGGGTAACTCCTAATACTGAAGCAAGCTCTTCTTACGTTTTACACGGATCCTCATGGAGCTATGCCTCCAATTCAGCGTCTTCGGAGGCTTTTGGCCTTCCTTCACGCGGACGGCGGACGGTCGTCAACATTAAAATCACCGACTTTGAAGCGACGGAACCAATCTCGGCACGTGATTTCACTTAAATCAGCACCTCCATAAACTTTTTGTAGCTCTCGATGCGCTTCAGCTGCCGTTTTTTTCAAATGAAAGAGGAAAATCAACACTTCTCGCAAGTGACGATTATTCGGCACAAAATCAGACATTTGCACAACGCGGGGTGCGTCAAAGCTTCCTTTAAAATGCTCCTCCAAAGCGGTCTATCTTGAGCTGTTGCTTCGTTGTTACGTATTCCCAGCTTCTTAAGATCGTGTTCCACTGCGTCTATCCAACGGTTCCTCGGTCTGCCTTTGGCCTTCACGCCCATTAGCTTTCCTATCAAGGCTTTGTTCACGGTACAGTCAACAGGTATACGGATCACATGACCTAGCTATCTTATGCGCTGCGCTTTAACAAAACGCACAGCTGTCTCGTTCTAAGTTAGATCGTCCAGTTCCGAGTTCAATCGGATTTTATAGGTACCATCATCCATTCTTATTGGGCCAAAGATCTTTCTTAAAATTTTTCTTTCCATGCCAGCAATCTGAGCACAATCATCAACCTTAAGAGTCCATACCTCACAACCATATGTTAGGATTGGTCGAATAAGAGTCTTGTACATAGTGAACTTTGTAGCTTTAGACGAAAGTCGGCACTTGAACAAGTTAAGGTGGGCGTAATATGCTTTGTTGGTGGCGTTGATGCGATCCCTGACGGCGGAAGTTGAATCACCGCTGCATACGAACATAACTCTTACTGCATAACTTAAGCTTCAAAAGTATAGGCTCCCACATGGAAATTTGGCATTTGTGCAGGCCGCCTCGATTTCAACAGATATTTGGATTTGCCCTCGTTGTTTTAGTTATCAAGGTACCACCTTTGATGACTTCCCTTACGACAAAGTGCAGCATAAAATTGAATATGACTGTTGATAAGGCATCACCTTGTTTTACACCGGTTTCAATAGGGAACGACTCTGGGAGCTTCCCTTGAATGATCATATGTCTAAGCTTGGTTTATGACATTTAGGTTATGTTAGAATCGACTAGCATACACTGCTGGCGGCATCTATTGACAAACAGCGAGAACTTAGTTTCGCACCTAATATTTTATAAAAAAGTTATCGAAAAGCAAGAATGGATAATTAATTTTGCGCCACATTGTAACATGAGATAGATTAATATGCATCAAATGCTACCATTTTTCCGCTTATTCCGCATAAATTGTATGAGATTAAAAAATATATGAACTCTTTCAACTACAAAATACATTTCTTTACTTTTTAAGTTTTTTTGCACTGAGCGTTTTTTGACATACTTAAGTTACTTCATCAGATACATACTATATATACCCACCAAAGTATTATTAAATGCGTATAGATTTAAATGCCGTCTTTTTTTGTTATTAATAAAAAAATTTTGACTTAAAATTAAAAAAAAACCATTCAATTAAATTAAAAACCATTTATTTATTATTTATTATATGGAAGGAGAGCTTTCCAAACGATATTAATGCAATTTCTCGCGATTCAAGTTGTTACAAAATAATGAATATCTAAAACCCGGTATTACAATAATTCCCGAAAATCCCGAAATCGTAAGAGTCGAAGAAAATTGGCATGCATAATATAGACATGCACCTACTACTTATACACAAACTCTGCATGTGTACGCACTTCATCGCTTCACACCTACCCAAGTCGGAAGCTAAACAGAATTGCCGGCAAAGCATTTATCATTTCTATCCACAGTTTCTTAGTCCATTCCATTGAAATCGAAGTGGAGTGGGCGAAAAACTTCATAGGACACACATCATTAACTGGGATTCTGAAGAAAAAGTAATAAATAAATATTACGTATACGCAGCGGGATAGACGACAACTTGTCGTAAACGCCTAAAAGGCGCCTATGCTTTGGCGTGCGCGTGCTAAAGAGCATCCATGCAAATGTCACATGTGATGTCGAATTGGGTAGAAAAAAATTTCTGTTGGACTTTTGGTGATGGGCATTGTTAACAATTTCCTTACAAGGTTGAGCAAAAAAGCAAAAAATATGTGAGATTGTGCGAGAGGATTCAGCAGAAGAAGGAAGGCATGCACAAGGAACAGTTTTAATGAATATATGCAGATGTACGAGCCCATTAGAATATGTCAGATAGTCAATCTATCAGAAGTTACTCAAAGGAAAATCCACTTAAAAAATCATTAATTACTTCGGTACTAGTGAATGTCGTATATATCGTTACCTATGTACCTATATTAGGCCGGTTCGATTTGTGGGGAGGCAAAAAAATCGCCCATTGCTCTGTGAAAATCATATTCTAGGGATCAAAATAAGAAACTTTGCCGAAGGAACCATACCTCTAAAACGGCCGGGAAATATAGGGAAAAAGTTAAACGTCCCATTGAAACGAGATAACATTGATTGAATTCGGAATCAAAATGCTTGTACTAGGCATAATATGACATAATATTTGAATGAAACAATTTGAGAAGACTGTTGAATTATATAACAATAAAACCAAAAAGTTTCGTTTCAATCGAATATTTCTTTGCTTCCCAAAGAAATCCATGATTTTTTGAAGCCTCTAAAGCAGGCCGCCCCCTTAAGTGATGTTCTTTTGAAGAAATTTTTCTAAATGCTCCATGTAGATATTTATTATTTTCCTGCAATCCCCATCGTATTATCTCAGGATTTTTAAGGGGGTCTTCTACCGTCGCGCCTTAATCTCGGGCCTATTTTTGGAAATTAATTACAAAGCAACCACTTGAGATAATGAAATCAGATTTTTTTTATTTAATTTGCACAAGTTTGCACTATTTAAAAATATATTTTTCAAATCGAATTCTTTGGCCCTGTGTCCTTGAACCGTCCTCGAGGTTGCCCTTGTAAAAATGTCCTAGGCGACTTTGTGGCACGCGATCGACCATTTTACTTATCTGAAATCAAAAAAAAATTTTTTTTTATCATAAAGTGTAGCGTTGGCTATGTTTTCCCAGTGGCGATTTTAAATATTTTGAAATTTGTAAAAAATACGTGATTTTAAAAAAAAAGTTTGAAAATTTCCTCTTTTTTTTACACTTTAGAGGCCCGCAAAATTAAACTAATCAAAAATTGAAAAAAGTGGCCTGGGAAAACATAGCGAGATGTTCACTGAATAACTGGAAAAAAGATGGAATGAATTCGACAAATATTTATAGTAGATGTGTGACCAGAAAGTTGAAAAAAGTCAACTTTCGGAAAAAGGCGTTTAAAGATAAAGAAACGCTCGAAAATGCCACGCGCATGCATGTATTCTCCCCGAAATGCTCATGAAGGAACATGTTTTTCATAAAACCCTCTTTATAGCATACTCTTAACATTAGTAGCTTTTAAAAAATCTAAAAAAAAAAAAATCGATTTTTTCAAACCGTGACGGTAGAAGACCCCCTTAATACTAAACACTAAATAAATCTCCAGTGGGTGTTTCAGTTAAATTTGGTGCGAACTAAAAGGAATATCACATTGCACTTATGCAAAATATCTGGTAAATGGTATTTTTCATTAATCATTTCTTGTCTGGTTCGTAGTAAATAGACAATTTTTTCCAATGACACTTCATTTTTTGTTGTTGTTGTTTATTAGTGAAACAATATTGAAGTTGAAAGCGATTCGGTTACGCCTTGAAAAAACATGATTTTTAAATTTTATCTGGTTAGTTATTACAGCTGAAAAAAACAACAACTATGCAGCTTTCCTTATCGGCCTAATGACAACTCAGCTGTTGAACCCTGTGATAGATATTGCGCTTTTCAGTAGGAATCGTGAAATGCTTGCACAGTGGGTGGTTTAGGCTTATGGCGGAAGATTCAAGATAGCAAAGAGATTTTTTTATTTAGAGGCTGATTTTTGAATGATGTGCTCGTGAGAGTTGGATAAGAAAATAAATATTACGTATACCTAAATGCGCTACAACTTAGATTGCTTCTGAAGGTAATTAAGTGTGACCTTCCATATCATAAATGACATACTACACAGCTTGCAGATATCTATTTGTAAGTAGATTCCTGTAACTTTTCAAATTCACAGGCTGGAGCGCATTGGATACATTGAAGTATTCAGTCCCCGCTGATCAACACTCGTTCAGTCACAATAAAAGGAAGAGAAGCAAGAATTAAAATGCCATAAAGTTGATTAGCAGCCAACCTATTTCGACATTAGTTCGGCAGTGCAGCCTTAATTTACTAGGTTGTTCAATAAGTTTTGCGACTCTATGAGAGAAGGCGTTGCTAGTAGCCAAAAATTTTTTTTTTATCTTGGACCACTCTTCATGAGAACGGCTGTAAAGTTTATTTCAATCGTCCAATTAATTCTTTGTTTAACAGCCATTTAGTATCGACGTGTCACAGTATTTTCTACTATGGAAAAAATTAAGTATCGTGCGGTGATTGAATTTTTATTTTTTGAAGGTTTAAAAGTAAAGGAAATTTATGAACGAATGCTGAAAGTGGATGAGGGCTTTTCGCCAATAATTAGTACAGTAGAAAGATGGGCTGCTGAATTCAAACGTGGTCGTACAAACCTTCAAGACGATACACTTCAAGGACGTCCAAAAATTGCAGCAACACCAGAAATCGTAGAAAAAATGCAGGATATCGTATTGGAAAATCGTCAAGTGACTGAAAAAGATTTAATAAAAGCTCTAGGCATCACATTGGCCAGTGCAAGCAATACTTTGACTGAAGTATTGGGTTTCAGAAAACTGGGGGTACAATGGCTGCCGCACTCGCTAACAATGGAACAAAAAACACATTTTCACAGCAGCATTTTGAACGTTTTCGAAGGAATAAAATGGATTTTTTACATTCATCACTAAGAATGAGACTTGGGTCTATCACCATGACCCTAAATCAAAACAAGAGGCTAAAGAATGGTTTGAACTTAGTTCTTCAGTTTCGAAATGAGTTCTTGTTCGGAAATCGGCCAATAAGGTGTTAGAATCAGTTTATTTGGATACGGAAAGGAATTTCGCTCACGAATTATTTGCAAACTGACAAAATAAAAAATTCTTAATATTATTGTAATCATTTGGCCCGCTGAAGAAAAAAATTTGTGGAAAAAGACCCAGCTTGCAAAAGAAAATAATTCCTTTTCTTCAGGTCAATGCATCGAGTCACAAGATCATTTTGACAATGTCCTAAAATCTGCGAATTAAAGTTCGAATTGTTGGAGCATCCACTATCTATGGAGTAGTCACCAGATTTGGCCCCTAGTGACTTCCTTCTGTGTCCAGACCTAAAAAAATGCATGCGTGGAAAGCGTTTTCCATCAAATGATGAGGTCATAACAGCTGTGGAGGTGTATTTCGCAGCAGTTCCAGATGCTCACTTCAGGGATGGCATTCATAAATTGGAATCTCTTTGGAACAAGAAAGAAATACAATACTACCTACATCAAAGACTTGCACAAAGTTATCAACCTACGGAACGCTCTAACTTCCAAAGGATGTGCATTGGGAGCACAACAAAAGCCTATGCACATGCTGGCGCAAAATTAACCAGCAATTTTTTTGTTTTTCAATAACTTTTTTACTGATTTTGAGTGATGACCTTTACGCACTCTATTGCTTGCCGTTTGTATACTGTAGCTCATTGAAGTACGATGTCATTTGCATATATTTTAAATCTTTCGATAGGCTGATTAATTCTGCGCCACCTTGTAATAGTAAAGTCGAAAGTAATTAACTATAGAGACCAAAGTGGTCAAATAACTGCAATCTGAATTCTGATAAAATACATTCGAGCTTCAACGCTGTTCTTAAAATTTTGCTATTTAATACTATACTATTTTTTACTGAAATTCATTCATTACTTTCGTACGCTACTTTGATTTAATAATGAATAAAACACAAATCAAAAATCATAAGGCATAAATAAAACATTTTCCTTTCTAGGTAATTCAAAATTTCGGTCTTCCCAGTGTTAAATCAGAATGAATAAATGAGAATAGGAGGAGGGAAAATGCAATCCAATTTACAAAAAACACATAACAAACCTAAGCTTAGAACAGGAGCAGCCAGTAATGAATCGTGCTCAGCCGCCATATGCCCCTACTTATTTACCAAAATAAACAGTAAGTGTGGATTTGCCCCTTTTTTCTGTTAAAACATATCTGCTCTCTAAACACATTTTAGTTTCCTCAACTGTCTGCTATTTGTTGTCGTTGAGAGATGTTATTTGGCACTACTTAGTTTATTGATTAACACTTCTCGATTCGACAAACTCGCATGCATTGAACGCAAACACTAAACAGCTGACTGGCCACTTTACAGCGCCTACACCAACAAATTCTTACAAATAGCTTTCTTTATTTCGTCATTGCTGCGCTGCCGTGCGTTCACTGCAAATAAATAAATATTTAACGGGATGTTGAGAAAACGAACTCGAGTTTATCGTGTCAACAAATTGATCCACCTGTTTCGTAATGTTCACATTAACAGGAAGATGAGAGAATGACTTTAAGTGTACGTATAACATTTGTAAGCTAATAAAGCCATAATAATGAACAGTTTATTATGTTTTTTGTTAGTATTTCATTGCCGTTCGTTTTTGTCAGCAATCGTGATGTTGGCGTGTTGGAAACGAGAGTATATTTTATGAGAACATATTTTACTCCAGCAGCATTCCCCCGAAACTGTTTGGGAAGTGTTTGTATGTGTGTATGCTGTTGTAGCAGCAACAACCAACATGTGAAATTATATGGTTGAGAGACTACGTTCAGCAGGCCGTATGATATAGAGAGATTTTATTTTTATAAGGCAATTAGAAGTAACAAATATAACAAAAAAGAAAAAACTGTGCAGGGAATACCTGTATTATATATATACAAGTATATATAAGACATTAAAAAAATTAAGACAACGATTCCTGTAGTTAAGATTTTGCAGGCAAAGGAAGGAAGAGGAAATTTAGCATAGCCTTTCCAAGTTTCAAAAGCGAAGTACATAAAGTAAGCTATTTGGGCTATTACCAACCAAAGTACTATACTTTCGACGGGGCCATGATTTTATGTTACAAATCAATCATAAAGAAAAGCTCTTAAGTCCAAAAATGTATCTTTTCGCAACTAAAAACTGAAAAGACATAAATTTTATTAGTACTAAAGTTCAAAGAGAGGAGAAGAGCATAAGCCTTTTGAAGAGATCCATAATACAGGTGAGTTCCCTAAATCTGACAAAAGTTAAAGTTGGCCTCTATGTCTGTGTACTAGGTTGTTCCATCAGTTTTGTTGTTCAATAAGAAAAATCCAATTTTATGGTTTGAACTAAACTTTATTATTCAGTATAGTCTCCCTGAACATTAATACACTTGTTTCAACAAAATTCAAATTTATAAATTCCATCCTTGAAGTGAGCATCTGGAACAGCTGGTGGAGGTGAATCCACCGCTATTATGACCTCATCATTTGATGAAAAACGCTTTCCGCGCATGAACTTTTTTAGGGTTGGAAACAGATAGGTTATAATTAAAGATTATTATTTTAAGAAGAAAAGAATAAAAGATTAATTTATAGATTTTAGTCATTGTCAAAATGCTCTTGTGAGTCGGTGCATTGACCTGAAGAAAAGGAATTATTTTCTTTTACAAACTAGGTCTTTTATCACGAATTTTTCCTTCCGCTGGTCCAAATGGTTACAATTATATTAAGAATTTATTGTTTTATCAGTTTGCAAATAATTCGTGAGCAAAATTCCTTTCCGTATCCAAAAAAAAACTGATTCTAACACCTTCTTAGCCGATTTCCGAACACGAACTCATTTCAAAACTGAAGAACTAAGTTCAAACAACTCTTTAGCCTCTTGTTTTGATTTAGGATTATGGTGATAGACCGAAGTCTCATTCATAGTGATGAATCGATGCAAAATATCCACATTATCCTTTCAAAAACGCTCAAAAATGCCGTGAAAATATGTTTTTTTGTTCCATTGTTAGCGAGTGCGGCGCCCATTGTGCACACAGCTTTCTAAAACCCAATACTTCAGTACAAATATTGCTTATGCAATGCCCATGAAATGCCTAGAGCTTCTACTAAATCTCTTTCAGTCACTCGACGATTTTCCAATACGATATCCTGTATTTTTCCTACGATTTCTGATGTTGCTGCAATTTTTGGACGTTCTTGAAGTGTATCGTCTTCAAGGTTTGTACGACCACGTTTAAATTCAGCAGCCCATTTTCTACTAATTGATGGCGAAAAGCCCTCACACACCTTCAACATTCGTTCATAAATTTCCTTTGCATTTAAACCTTCTACAAATAAAAATTGAATTACTGAAAGATACTTGATTTTTTCCATAGTAGAAAAACTGTGACACGTCGATACTAAATGGCTGCTAATCAAAGAATTCATTGGAAGATTGAAATAAACTTCGCAATCATTCTCATGAAGAGTGCACATAACAACAACAAAAATTAAGCTAGTAGCAACGTCCTGTCTTATCGAACCACTAAACTTATTGAACAACCTAGTAGATTTAGATTTCTTCATAACGAATTTCTATAAATTGTGCGCTTGGCTATAACTTGCACCTACGCAATTGTGTACTTAAATACTTTTAACCTCCGTATAACGAATTTGTGGGTACAATACCCATTAATATTGGAGTAGGTGGTAAGAGAATACTTTGATGAAATTACAAATACAACACATATAAGAAATTTCAAATAATAATATTAGTTAAATCTTAGTAGTAATTTTAAGGAAACTTTAGTGCATTATAACCTATTTTTAACAAGTCCTAATAGCAGTTTATGCTTAGCTACAATTCAACAAGGCATTTAGGTGTTGTTGTGGTTTCAAAGCGCGGAAACTCACTTTTGGTAACCCAACAGGAAATACAGAAAATGTTATGTTAACAGTAATAGACTAAATGTAAACATTTTATACAAGCTGCTTTCAGGCGCAGCCAGATCAGTAACTATGCAAACAAGAAGGGATAATTAATTGAGTTTGTGTGTTAACATTTTCGCTCAGAAGATTACATTTCCCTATATTTTTAGCTTAAATATAATATATATTTGCTGTAATAGAGCGAGCAAATACTCTCTCAATTTGGAAATATCAAATGTTACAAAAAAAAAACATAAAAGTTGCAGAGAGCACTAACAGCCATCTGTAGGTATCAAATGTAAGCAAAAATCAACAGGCTTAGTTAATGTTATTTCTAAAACTTAACAGAGGTCTACCTGAAGTTTAGCTTATGACAAAAATGGGTTTCTTTTTTGCTTAGTATAGTAAAGGGTAGTGCTGAAAATTTAACATTTGAAAATACTTTCATATTTTTTTTATTTCATATGTTTCTGTCTGTTGGTTACTCATTTCAAACTTTTGAAGGGGAGCTAATTTTGGAAATCCAATGCTGAGACTTTCTTCAAAAACGTTTATTTATATTTATGTGACAGTTGAAGCCATTAGCAATATTATTCAAATAAATATAATAATCAAAAAATGTTATTAAGTGAATTGCTTAGAGTTCAGTAAACTTTTTATACTTTTTAAGACTTTAAAGAATTTTTTTGAAAGTTACTCCACAGCAGCGGTCCTCCTTTTGCTATTTTTTGTTTGTTCCATTCAGTTGTGAGTTACAGGGAGTTAACAATGGAAGTCAACAAAGAGCAAATTCGGTGCAATATGCAGTTTTTCTTTTAAATATAAAGGCGAAAATTCAAGACAGGCTACTACAATTGTGAACGGTGTTAATGGGGTTAGCGGTAGTCAGCGGCTCGAAAAAATGATGCTTTTCAATAATTTCTTTGCTGCGTCAGTTGCTTTATTTTACAAAAATAAAAACATAGCATTAATAAATCATGTTTCGACTTGACTTTAGCAAAATTAAAAAAAAAATTATTTATTAATAATTGTTGTTGTTGTAGCCGCATAAACATTCCCCATACATTTACGGGGAGTGCTGCTGAAGTGGCCGGATATAACTCTGGGTCGTTCCGGTAACGTGGAACCGACTGTCGTGGGAACGAAAAAAAACATTAAAAAAAAAATTACTGTAAAAGTTATCGCCGTTTGTGTGGTGTAAAAGTTATCGCCGTTCGTTTTTCCAGAAGTCCCTTGCGGTGATCATCACAAGTCCTTGAAAATTCAGCCAAAATCAATCGGCCAAGAGAAATTAGTTTTATTAATAGATAATCTTGTGTCTGATCGAAGCTTTTTTTTTATTTTTCAAAATTAACAATATGGCGGCCTCAGGAAATATTTTTCAGATTTTCGAGAAAAAACCAACAATTAATTGTTAACAAAATTCGAAATTTCGAAAAAAAATCCTTCCTTTTATGTTTTTCAAAAGCAGTATAAATTTTATTGAAATCTACCAAGTGAGTGTTTAAGTTACAGTGATCAACAGTTCAAAAAACATAGTTTTGAGAAGAATGCATTTAAAGTTTTGCTACCTGCTCTCGAACGTTCCGGAGCGCCCGTGCGCCCTTTGTTAATTGTTGAATAACTCGAAAAGTATTTGTCGGATTTACTTAAAATGTTCACATAATATTTTTCAGACATTATACTTTAAGAAAACCCAAAAAACAAAAAATTTTGAAAACTCTGACTACCCCTAACCCCTTAAACTGAACTCAAAAATAAATGGCAACGCAATTCAAAAAAGTATTTTTAACTAAAATGCCGTCAATCACAATTTACGTCCATTTAAATATGTATTTAAGTTAAAGCTTTTTTTATTTTTCCATTGATGTACATGCATGTACATATATTTTTTTACAAATAATACAATTTTTTATTTCCAAAAAAAAATAGGTGGCAAAACCAGCTAAAATATCTTTTTATCAAATTCAGGTGCCAAAGCTATGGAAAAAATTATTTTCGAGACAATTTTTTCTTAAACTTAAAAAACCACGCTGTAATTCTAATGTCCCTTATTTAATAGTTTGCTTTGTTTTTCTATGCGCAGGTGACAATACAAAGCTAAAATTAGTTTTGAATGCAAGCCGAGTGTCTCAGTGCATTTGGGATCAATGCAAAGCCATAAAGTCAGTTCATTTCTAAGCGCCTTTTCCATTTAGAAACAATGTAACAGCTCATTAGTAAAACAAGTAAATAACTAGTAATCGTTTAAATAAGTGGAGTATTACCAATACAACAATTTGTTAGTTACAAAAACAAAAAAAAAAAAAATAAAATTAAAAAGGAATGTATGTATGTATACTTGTATATATCAACTTGCATTCGGTAAAATAAAAGTTAAATCATAGCAAACTGGTTACATTTAGCTAACCATTTTTATGTAAAATCATTTCTTCTTCTTCTTCTTAATTGGCGCTATAACCGCTTACGCGATTTTGGCCGAGTTTAACAAAGCGCGCCAGTCGTTTCTTTCTCCTGCTAACCGGCGCCAGTTGGACACACCAAGTGAAGCCAAGTCCTTCTCCACCTGATCTTTCCAACGCAGAGGAGGCCGCCCTCTTCTTCTGCTACCACCGGCTGGTACCGCATCGAATACTTTCAGAGCCGGAGCGTATGTATCCATTCGGACGACATGACCCAGCCAACGTAGCCGCTGGATCTTTATTCGCTGCGCTATATCTATGTCGTCATAAAGCTCATACAGCTCATCGTTCCGTCGTCTGCGATATTCGCCGTTGCCAACGTGCAAAGGTCCAAAAATCTTACGCAGAATCTTTCTCTCGAACACTCCAAGCGTCGCTTCATCGGATGTTGTCATCGTCCAAGCTTCTGCGCCATACGTTAGGGCGGGCATGATGAGAGTCTTGTAGAGTGTTAATTTTGTTCGTCGAGAGAGGACTTTATTGCTCAGTTGCCTACTTAGTCCAAAGTAGCACTTGTTGGCAAGAGAGATTCTACGTCGGATTTCAAGGCTGGCATTGTTGTCGGTGTTAATGCTGGTTCCTAAATAGACGAAGTCTTTTACAACCTCGAAATTATAACTGTCTACAGTGGCGTGGGTGCCGATACGCGAGTGCGCCGACTGTTTGTTTGAAGACAGGAGGTACTTCGTTTTGTCCTCGTTCACCACCAGACCCATTCGCTTTGCCTCTTTATCCAGTTTGGAGAAGGCAGAACTAACACCGCGGTTGTTAAGGCCGATGATGTCAATATCATCGGCATACGCCAGCAATTGTACGCAACGTCATCTTACATAGCCGTATTAGTTTTGCGGGGATACCAAATTCAGACATCGCGGCATACAGGTAACTCCTTTCCGTACTGTCGAATGCAGCTTTGAAGTCGACGAAAAAATGGTGTGTGTCGATTCTCCTTTCACGGATCTTTTCCAAGATTTGGCGTATTGAGAATATTTGGTCGATGGTAGACTTTCCAGGTCCAAAACCACACTGATAAGGTCCAATCAGTTGGTTGACGCTGGGGTTCAGCCTTTCACACAATACGCTCGCTAGAACCTTATAGGCGATATTTAGAAGACTAATCCCGCGGTAATTGGCACAAATTACAGGATCACCCTTCTTATGGATTGGGCAGAGCACACTTAAATTCCAATCGGCAGGCATGCTTTCATCCGACCAAATTGTGCATAGAAGCTGATGCATGCACCTTACCAGCTCCTCGCCGCCATGTTTGAATAGCTCACCCGGCAGTCCGTCGGCGCCCGCGGCTTTGTTGTTCTTTAGCCGGGTTATCGCTATTCTCACCTCGTCATGATCGGGTAGCGGAACGACAATTCCGTCGTCAACGATTTGGGTATCGGGACCTTCACTTTCTCGGTGACATGCGCAGCTGTCACTGTTTAATAGGTTCGAGAAGTGTTCCCTCCATAATTTAAGATTGCTCTGTACGTCAGTCACCAGTTCGCCGTCTTTGTTCGTGCAGGAAAACGCCCCGGTCTTAAAACCTTCTGTAAGCCGCCGTAGAATTTTCGGGCGTTGTTCCTGTTGGCCAGCATCTCAAGCTCTTCGCACTCACGTATTTCGGCCTCTCGTTTCTTCTTTCGGATAATACATCTCTCTTCCTTTTTCAGCTCTCTGTAGCGATCCCACATAGCTCGCGTTGCGCCCGATCGCAGCGTGGCTCTATAGGCGGCATCCTTTCTTTTTGCGGCATCATGACATTCCTCGTCGTACCAATTGTTTTTTCGGACTCGCCGGAATCCGATTTCTTCTTCGGCGGCGGTACGTAGGGAACGAGAAATGTTGCTCCATTGTTCGTGGATGCCGGTTTGTTGGGCAGTACTCTCTGAGAGCAGGAGTGAGAGTCGAGTGGCGAATCTTCTGGCTGTCTGTTGTGATTGCAGCTTTTCGATGTCGAACATTCTTTGCGTAGGTAGATGCACGTTTTTTGCTGCACAGAGGCGTGTGCGCAGTTTGGCTGCAACAAGGTAGTGATCCGAGTCGATGTTGGGTCCTCGGATCGTACGTACATCATCTAATACACTAGAAGCGTGTCTTCCATCTATCACAACATGATCGATCTGGTTTCGTGTTTTTCGATCAGGAGACAGCCAGGTGGCTTGGTGAATCTTCTTATGCTGGAATCTGGTGCTGCAGACTACCATGTTTCGGGCCCCGGCGAAGTCGATCAGCCTCTGTCCGTTACCAGATGTTTCGTTGTGCAGGCTGAATTTTCCGACTGTGGGACCAAAAATTCCCTCCTTGCCCACCCTGGCGTTGAAGTCGCCAAGCACGATTTTTATGTCGTGGCGCGGGCAGCGCTCATAGGAACGTTCCAGGCGCTCATAGAAAGAATCTTTGGTCGCATCGTCCTTCTCTTCCGTCGGGGCGTGGGCGCAAATTAGCGAGATGTTAAAAAATCGCGCTTTGATGCGGATTGTTGCGAGACGCTCGTCCACCGGAGTGAACGACAGTACTTGGCAACGAAGTCTCTCTACCACAACAAATCCGACACCGAATTTGCGCTCCTTTACATGGCAGCTGTAGTAGACGTCGCAAGGTCCTATGGTTTTCTTTCCTTGCCCCTTGTAAAATCGGTTACTAATGGAAAATTGCCTATAGACTTGATAGAAAACTTGGCCAAGAGAGAAATGATCAATTGCGCTACTTGTTCTCAGGTTGTTGTTGTAGTATAAATGTTCTCCATCCATGTAGAGAGAATGTTGCTGGAGTGACACTCCTTGGCCGGAAATAAATCCAGGTCGTCTCGGTAACGTAGAACAGACTATCGTGGGAACGGTGCTTTCGCGTCGGGGTTAATAGCTTCTATTCGACGCTATCCTCCACAACTTGGATGTTCTCAGGTGATCGACTCGTTTGAGGATGCCCAGGTGGCTTTTGAGCTCGTACTTATTACATTTGTTGTTTTCCTTTGATATTTGATAAAGATAAAGATAAAAGTAAAGGTAAAGATAAAGATAAAGATAAAGATAAAGATAAAGATAAAGATAAAGATAAAGATAAAGATAAAGATAAAGATAAAGATAAAGATACAGATAAAGATAAAGATAAAGATAAAGATAAAGATAAAGATAAAGATAAAGATAAAGATAAAGATAAAGATAAAGATAAAGATAAAGATAAAGATAAAGATAAAGATAAAGATAAAGATAAAGATAAAGATAAAGATAAAGATAAAGATAAAGATAAAGATAAAGATAAAGATAAAGATAAAGATAAAGATAAAGATAAAGATAAAGATAAAGATAAAGATAAAGATAAAGATAAAGATAAAGATAAAGATAAAGATAAAGATAAAGATAAAGATAAAGATAAAGATAAAGATAAAGATAAAGATAAAGATAAAGATAAAGATAAAGATAAAGATAAAGATAATGATAAAAATAAAGATAAAGATAAAGATAAAGATAAAGATAAAGAAAAATATAAAGATAAAGATAAAGATAAAGATAAAGATAAAGATATAGATAAAGATAAAGATAAAATAAAGATAAAGATAAAGATAAAGATAAAGATAAAGATAAAGATAAAGGTAAAAATAAAGATAAAGATAATGATAAAGATAAAGATAAAGATAAAGATAAAGATAAAGATAAAGATAAAGATAAAGGTAAAGATAAAGATAAAGATAAAGATAAAGATAAAGATAAAGATAAAGATAAAGATAAAGATAAAGATAAAGATAAAGATAAAGATAAAGATAAAGATAAAGATAAAGATAAAGATAAAGATAAAGATAAAGATAAAGATAAAGATAAAGATAAAGATAAAGATAAAGATAAAGATAAAGATAAAGATAAAGATAAAGATAAAGATAAAGATAAAGATAAAGATAAAGATAAAGATAAAGATAAAGATAAAGATAAAGATAAAGATAAAGATAAAGACAAAGATAAAGATAAAGATAAAGATAAAGATAAAGATAAAGATAAAGATAAAGATAAAGATAAAGATAAAGATAAAGATAAAGATAAAGATAAAGATAAAGATAAAGATAAAGATAAAGATAAAGATAAAGATAAAGATAAAGATAAAGATAAAGATAAAGATAAAGATAAAGATAAAGATAAAGATAAAGATAAAGATAAAGATAAAGATAAAGATAAAGATAAAGATAAAGATAAAGATAAAGATAAAGATAAAGATAAAGATAAAGATAAAGATAAAGATAAAGATAAAGATAAAGATAAAGATAAAGATAAAGATAAAGATAAAGAGAAGATTGGTTCAATTTCCACCACTGAGCGAACATTAGTATATTGCAAATAATCCACATGTTATTTTCAATTAGACGAAGGCCATAGTAGCCAGTGCTTTAGCTCTTTAAGTGGAATAATTATTTATAATTGTTACTCTTTTAATAAATAAAAAATAAAAATATTTTAAATTTTATCAGCAAAATGAGATAAATCGAAGTAGAATTAACCACTCCACGATGGACTGATTCCCAGGAGATTTTTCTGCTCATTTATTTACCCCAAATGCATTCATGTTACACTACTCATAAACTGATAAATTTAAGGACTTAACACCTTTATCAGTACTGATGAATAACACTAATATAAAAAAGCTAGCAACAGAATAGTACTTACACATGCAAAACAACAAATTATTAAGTGCGAAAAGCAGGAAAGACCATCAAAAAGTTTGCTATAAAAGACTAATAACCTACTAAGTGTGACCAAGCACCTCAGCGGAAAAATATATGAGTTATCAATTCACTTTAAACTAACTTTTACTAATAGAATTAGCCATCAAATGACACTCTCGTCACGTCTACATGCTTATAATAAGTGTAAGAAATAAACAAATAAAAAAGGGTAGCCCTAGAAAAAATGTCAAAGACGAGGAAAACAATACCACCTGGCTATGATTAAGTATGAGAGATAGTAAATAAAAGCTACCTGCCTGAGTCATAATGAATTTAGGTGCACTTACGTCATATCTTCCATGCTGTCTTTGGATATGAAATATTACAAAATATTCCCTGATGGCATGGAAATAATCTAAGTGAATAAAATTTAATCAGCTGTAGACTCCAGCTAACATTTTTAAACTCATTTTAACTGAAACTATTCTACATTTTAATAAACAAATTATAATTGAAACTTCATATAATGAATGTTGCGTGGATATAAAAATTTGTTCGTTATATACATAGAAAATTATTTATTTATTCAAAGTTGTTTTTAACTTTAGAATAGTAGAAGTTTTATACAGAATTTGTCTGCTTGCAATGCATTTTCTGCTAAACATTAGTTTGGGGAAAATATATCCATTATTTTTGCATAAAATGTTTGCCCAAATGGTTTAAAACTATTTTAAGGTCGATTTTTAGGCCCTGGGAAATGCTAGAGACTTTCTTTGCTCTTTCTTCCCCATTAAATCTTCATGACAGTTTACTCTCTTAAATAACACCTAGATAATTAGTCGATTTTTAAGTGTTAATTCAACTCTTACAAATAGCGGGACCCCTTGGGAATCTTGTACTTTCCTGTCAGTAGTACTAAGTTCATCTTATCTGGATTTACTTCCAGTTCGACCAATTCCGTCCACTTGTAGATTTCTCTGAGTGTCCTTCAGAGTATCTCACTCAACGTTTGAGGACACCTACTTCAGATGATAACCAGCAAGTCGTCATCATATGCCGTCAGTTTTGGTCCGCTATTCCCAAGTTTGATGAGAATCTGATTCATTACCAGATTTCATAGAAGAGGGAAGAGCATTGCTCCCTGTGGAGCCCCTCTGTTTGGCTTTTTTGAAATTGTACTGAACCCCCATTCGGCTATCACTATGCGACAGTTTAATAGGCTGCCGATCCAGTGTCGAATATCAAGTTCTACGCCTGTTAACGCTAGGCCTTCCATCAAAGCTTCCGTAGACACATTGTTGAAGGCTTTAGATATATCAAGGAAGGTTAGGTTAGGTTTGGTATCTCCATAAAATAACTTATGTCTGGCATACAGGTACCTTCTCTTGCAAGTTGGTCTGCCCTATAGTTCCCTGGTATATCTCTGTGGCCTGGAACCCAGCATAAGATTATACGATATTGCTTGGCCATCTTATGTAGTGGATGGCGACAATGTAAGACACTCCTTGATCTTGTTTGGAATGCAACCCGGGGTCGTAGGGCAGCTTGGCTGCCTGATAGAATGCAGATATCTGTTGATGATATTCTGTTTATCTTTAACCATTTTAAGGCTTCATGTATAGCGTTTATTTCCGCTTGAAAAACACTACAGTGATCCGGTAGTTTAAAAGATTCACTAATAGAAAGCTCTTCGCAAAATAGCCCTGATCCTACACCGGTGTCCATTTAAGATCCGTCTGTGGGTTGGGTGTTGGATCTTCTTCAAGCCATTCCATTCTAGAAGGGATTTCCATTAGGAAATTCCTTTCGAAGCAAAGAATGGGAGAGTGATAATCACTGTCACTGGGTATATCCGTGTAGGAGTCTAAGATGGTTGAATGTCCATGAGTAACAGTCCTCCATTGTGAGCGCACTTTGAGCCTTAAAGCGTAGCAGGCCGTTGAGTACTTGCAGAAGAAATCTAGGGGTGGCAGATGTAGCATGATGTCCAAAGCCATGGATGGCGTGGTTTTCATGACGCCACATTTTGCTATTCCGCTGATCTCTGCACCTTATTCAATAACTTAGAATAGGTGTTTTTCTGTACAGCACACCACCAGACAACATTTCCATATAGAAGAATGGGTCTGACGATAGCAGTGTAAAGCCAATGAGCAACCTTAGGTATAATTCTCCAGGTCTTACCTAAAGCTCTCTTACAGGTATAAAAAGCTAGGTTCGCTTTCATGACTCTTTCTAAGATGTTTGACTTCCAAGTCAGTTTCCTATCTACATATGTTTAGTCCCAAGTACTTGATTTCTTCCGAAATCAGAAGAGCTTACCCCTTGCGCATAATTGGACTTAGCTGAGGGATTTTGTGTTTCCTCGTGAACAATATGAGTTGTGTTTTGTCTGGGTTGACTCCTAGACCACACTTTTCTGCCCACCTAGAAAGTATATCTAGAGCATTTTGTATTAGGTCTCTTAATGTGTGTAGATACAAATTTACCAGAGACAGCAATAACAACATCATCGGCGTAAGCTATCACCTTACAACCCACCGATTCCAGTATTAGCAGAAGTTTATTTACAACTGCGTTTCATAAAAACGGTGAGAAGACTCCACCTTGCTCTACTTACCAATCTCCTGAGCACTGATTCTTCTGTGCTGCAGTAACTTATATCAAGGAAGACTTCCATCGCATACTCTTTATAGTGGAGCGCCTTCTCTATATGTAGGGTCACCCTATGAAGAGAATGGTAAAGTAGAATAATAATAATTATCCCATTAATTTTTGTAAAGTAATTTTTGTATATTATTTTTTAATAAAATACGGTTGTTTTTATTTAGAAATTTTCAATAATTGCTTATTTTCTTATGACGTTGTCACGTTAAACTATCGTCAGTAAACCGACTTTACAGACAACCTCTTTTGTTTTTTTTTAAATACGATTTTTGGCGTGATAACGTCTTATAATTCGATTTAGCCGGCTGCACGCACCAAAAAATGCGTCGTTATCTTGCTCATGCTGCGGTACCTTGCTTGAGCTGCATGTTATGTTATGTTGTGTTATGTAATGTTATGTTATGTTATGTTATGTTATGTTATGTTATGTTATGTTATGTTATGTTATGTTATGTTATGTTATGTTATGTTATGTTATGTTATGTTATGTTATGTTATGTTATGTTATGTTATGTTATGTTATGTTATGTTATGTTATGTTATGTTATGTTATGTTATGTTATGTTATGTTATGTTATGTTATGTTATGTTATGTTATGTTATGTTATGTTATGTTATGTTATGTTATGTTATGTTATGTTATGTTATGTTATGTTATGTTATGTTATGTTATGTTATGTTATGTTATGTTATGTTATGTTATGTTATGTTATGTTATGTTATGTTATGTTATGTTATGTTATGTTATGTTATGTTATGTTATGTTATGTTATGTTATGTTATGTTATGTTATGTTATGTTATGTTATGTTATGTTATGTTATGTTATGTTATGTTATGTTATGTTATGTTATGTTATGTTATGTTATGTTATGTTATGATATGTAATGTTATGTTATGTTATGTTATGTTATGTTATGTTATGTTATCTTATGTTATATTATGTTATATACTTTGGTGCAATTTTCATAGTCTAATATACATATGTCCTATGCCATAATATGCATATATGTAATATTCGCGCAATTTTCAAACATAAAGAGCAAATCTATATGTAAAGATGCATACAAATCATATGAACATATCAAATGTACGAATCTATTCTCTACGATATGATATGACAGGAAAAGTAGGAAAGTCAAATCGGTGATGACTTATTAACTTCTGATGCACAACCGAAATTGAACATATCTTTCCTCCTTCTCTATATCCATACAAAATATCTATCAAACAAATTAAATAAAAATTTTCTTTTGAAAGATGCAACCATTCCATCAGTATTTTCTTATGACGTTGTCACGTTAAACTATCGTCAGTAAACCGACTTTACAGACAACCTCTTTTTATTCAGAAATTATCCATAATTGGCCACCATTTATTGTATTTTTTCCTAAATTTCCTAAATGTTTGCCTACTTCCATTTCCTATATTCTGCCTTTTTTACTTCTCGGCTCGTTTGTGGGGATCTCTAAGTTCAACGAACAAATTGAAAAACTATTCCGAAATGTTGTGATGAACTTTGCGTTGTACTATTATCTATAACTTATTTATCTGTATTCACAAAGTAATGATAACGAATTGAGTTATCATATTTTTTGTAAATTTTTTTAATATTCTGATTCAGTAATTAAACTCTGAAATATTCATTATAATTAATGGAGTAAATATCTAATTACTATATTTATAATTTAAAAAAGTCTCGAGCAATTGTTTAAGTATTTTTGTAGTTACACAATACATAGGTACATATCGTCCCCTTAGTATTAAAATAGCCTATAAATTTTTTGATGTTTTGAGAAAATGAATTTCAAACATTTTGTCGAAAGTAGCTCTCACTCAAATCTCGTTATGTCTGTAAATATTTATTATTTTTGACTGACGTTTTGACGCACTTTGTGGAACTAGAATTTGACCAAATTTTGACCACATATAAAATCGACGATGGAGAATCCAAAACTTCAATAAAAAAATAATAGCCTATGAGCACATAGGCTATTGTTATACTAAGGGGACGATATATTTGAATTTCATAATATTTATCTAACCTTCCGTGGGCCTCTTTTAAGCACCTGGCTGTTAAAACTTTATAGCTATCGAGGCGATGAAGCTTTCTGTGAGTACACTTCGTGCGCCCAGCTCCTTGTGTTTGTATGTAGATATGTATGTATTTTCTAAAATATTTAGATTAAAAGAACAAACAAATCCATTTGTTTTCATATTTACACTGCTAATGCAGCTTAATGGATGAGTAGTAAGTCATGTTAAGTCAGGTTGGTTGTCCAGCAAAACAAACAGTAATTCATATCGAGCTATGAACCTACAAAATTTATATTTGGGATCGTGGAATTAACAAAAATGTGAAGTATTTGAGTTGCCGTGAGCAAATTGCAAAGCAGGCATTCATTGACTGCGAAAATTTCCACACGGCATTGTACGTATATCATTGAGTTTTATTAGGAATATCTAAATCTGTTGGCAAACAAGAATTTAAATCTGCCTGATTATAATTTAATTTCAATGACAAAGTTGCTAAGTCATGCAGATCCTCGGTTTAAAATTTTATCAGTGAAAGCTCGTGCTTATTTTGTTCCTTAAATCTAAACTGTATCGCTAACACGTGTGGCAGAAATATTTATCGCACTGATTTCTACCACCAAACAAAGAAGAAATTAAAACACAGCTGGTGTGCTGTGCAAAAAATAGTATTCGAATGTATCTCGCAGCAAGCAGCATAAAGGAAATAAAATATGTCGAGTTTTAAGCAGAAAATAGCAGATCATATCATTATACGAGGGGGGTTCAATAAGTACCCGTGTTCGAAATGAAGACACCATTTTTCAATTTTTTTTTATTTTCAACATAGTCCCCTTTTAGAAAAAAATATACTTCTTCCAATGCCCTGGTGGCGGCAGGCTAATCACCTATCCTGCCAGAAAACAAAATAGATTAACGAAACCAAAGCAGGACTGAATCTTGTCGAAGCCCTAAGCTCCTAAGTGGAGTGAACAAGGCCATTTTTTTAACCCCTCCAAACAAATAGGATTTGTCGAGCTCCCCAAAATACACCTCTATCTCGGTGATGACTTCCTCGTTTGAACTAAATTTTTTCCCCGTGAGCTATTTCTTCATGTTAGGGAACAAGAAAAAGTCGTTGGGAGTCAGATCAGGTGAAAACGAAGTGGCGACAACAATTCATAACGCAATCCATGTAGTTTGGCGGCGGCAGCTCCGGATGAATGTGCTGGTGCGTTATCGTGGTGAAACAGCACTTTCTTTAAATTTTTCGCGAAATGCGGCCGTGTCTCCTTCAATTTTTTGTGAAAGCGATCAATAACTCAGTATTGTCCAGTGATCGTTCTTCCTTTTTCTAAAAAATCTATGAGGATGCCAAAAAATCGTCGCCATGACCTTTCTGGCCGATGGGACTGTCTTCGTCTTCTTTGGAGCAGATTCATCGGGAGAAATCTATTGTTTTGATTGTTGCTTAGCTTCTGGTGCATAATGATGAATCCAGGTTTCATCAACAGTGACACCTCGATGCAAAAATTCCTTCAGATCTCGCTTAAATTGCTCCAAACACTGATTCGAAATTAACTGCCGCATCCGCTTGTTGTCCACCGTGAGCAATCGCGGCACCCAATGGGCCGACAATTTTTTCATCACCAACTTATCATGTAAAATATAAATTGCCGTTCCGGTTGACACACCTACATATGACCTCTGTTACTTCACGCACTTTCGTTCGTCGATCGGCGAGAATCATGTCGTGGACTTTTTGAATGGTTTCCTCGGTAACCACGTTTGCCCTGGGCACCCTGGTCGCTCCTTTTCAAAAACGGATATCTACTCACATTTAAATTCGTTGAACCAATATTTAACTGCTGTCATAGATGGCGAAGCGTACCCATAGATAGCAACCAACTTTGCTTTTATCTCCTCGCATTTTTTCCATACAAAAACAAAAAGCGAATTACCGAACGATACTGCGTTTTTTCCCCGCTTAGCGAAAATGACGAAACTCATCTTAGCTGCCAAATCCAAACTAACTTTTCAATCAGTCTGAAATTTGTTTCGCCGTCGTTTGCTAGATGGCAGCACTGGATGCTAACACCAACTTCCGTCAGGAGCGCCTTCTGTCATCAAACACGGGTACTTATTGAACCGCCCTCATATTTTAGAAGCATAAAATGGTTCCCAAACAAGATGGTACGTGCAAATGATAAAAATGTATTATCACAATAAGTGTGAATTGGTGAAAACGTTGTGGTCTTTCAAAGTTGACGCTCCAACGTTTGGTGGTAAAATTCGAAACAACCGGTTCGGTAAACAGTCAGCCAACTCCTATATGTGCACGTCATGCAAGATCGGCTGAGAGTATTGCAATCAGGACGGACAGTATACAGACAAACACTAAACGATATTTGGGGACACTTACCACCTTCCTAAACTCCCGACCTCTGAATGCAGTCATCGGAGTCCAACCACCATCTATTGCAGACGAAGAGCTTCAGCTACCCCGCGAGATCCACATAACTTTGTCCCAATTGCGTTTTGGATACAGTAGCACATTAAACTCCTACCTAGCCCGAATCGACCTCGACATACCCAATCCAGCCTGTGAAGACACACCGCACGACACTAACCATCTTTTCACATGCCACATCAAACCTACTCACCTGGCACCTATCTCGTTCTGCACCCAACCTGTCGAAACAGTTAAGTAAGCTGCTACAACAACAATGTTATTAATGGTTTCATAACTTATTTCTTTTGCCACCAAATGGATTTTCGTTAACAGACAATGACGGCAGTGCCCCAAATGGTGCGACGGAAAAATGTATGTCCAAAATAGATTCCCGCGACAGTCGTCTGGTTTACCCGGTTGAACAGCCCGGATTTATATCCGGCCAAGAACTATCACTCCAGCATACTGCTACAAAAACAACAACAAATAAGCAACAGCTCTCTCACAACTCTTCACCGATGAGACGGTACTTTATCGATTTTTTCGTTGGCTCGTGTCACAAAAATCTTGAATTGACCTTACGGAGACCTAAAACTTCAGTCAAAATGCTATACACAGTTGCTGACAAGTCTCCAAATCCATTTCAATGAGATTTACAGACGATATTTTTTTTTTAATATATTTTGAATATGAGATAATCTACTCTGTTTTTCACCCTGGCTTTTCATAGTCACTGGTTGTTTTTTATATTAGCTTAAGCTATGCCATTTGCAAATATGCTAAACAATCATCAGCCTATGCTTTTTGCAGCATTTAGTGCGTTTGGGTAAACGATTTTTAAGCTTAACACAAAAGTCAACCGCAGCGTCTTGAAGCTCATTTTCCGACCGCAGTACAAAGCACACAAACAAAAATGATGCAATAACTAAGTCAAACATCCAACTGTAAGTGTGGATATAGGATAGGAGAATCATAAATTATACAAAATATTGCGTCACAGTAGAATTTAGGGTACAAACTAGAGAATACAAACAACAAACTACAAACATTCAAAATAGAGAACGACCGAATATCCATTTTTAAGCCGAATCGAAACCGGATTAAACATCAACCAATTTCAACCGAAGCCGAATCGAACATTCCAAAGGTTCTAAGTATCAATAAAGCAATGATTTTAGAAAAATCCCATATTTTTGTTAGTAAAATAGCAAAAAAGTAGATAAATTTCAATCACAATAATTTCAGTTCATAGCATAAACTTATTTCTGCAAAAAAATAGCAAAACCAAATATTATCCAATAATTATTTAATACTCATAGTTCAATAATTTTATATTGTAAAGGGTTTTCCAATAACAGGTGTTATTTTGAATAGCCCGATATTTGACAAGTAGAAACTACGCCATTAATAAAAAATGGAAGGAGACGCGCTTAAACAACGCATTGAAATTATTAAAATTCACTATAAAAATGGTGAAAATTTGGCAGAGACGGTTCGTAAAACTCGAACATTTTTGGGTCATCGAAGCACCTTGTCAGACCGCAATGCTGAAATTGGTGAAAAACTTCGAGTTGTTGGGACAAGCTGATGTGATGTGAAGAATAAAACCCGTGCACATCGCTCAAGAACAGCCGAAAATATAGCTGTTGTAGCCGGAAGTGTTGAAGAAACCCCAGGTTTGCATAAAGATTTGAGTCTTAAGGCTTATAAAGTTAACACAAGAACTCAAGCCGGCCGATCATCAACAACGTCGTGTCTTTGCTGATTGGGTCGTTGAAATGCATGAAAATGATCCGGAATTCCATCAAAAAATCATTTTGAGTGATGAGGCCCATTTCCAACTCAGTGGCTTCGTCAACAAGAAAAATTGTCGGATCTGGGGCTCAGAAAATCCAAGAGTTATTGTTGAAAAGCATCTCTATCCTCAACGTGTGACTGTTTGGTGCGGTTTATGGTCCGGCGGAGTCATTGGACCTTACTTTTTTCGAAAATGAAACTCAAAAACGAAATGGAAACAGTTACGGTGAATGGATTGCGCTGTCGAGAGATGATTGACGATTTTTTATGGCCGGAATTGGATGGTATTGATCTGGACAACGTTTATTTTCAACAACCCAATCAAAAATTTCTCTTCAGCTTGCCGCTTCACTTTGTTCATAGGAAACCTCAACCCCCTTTGCGCAAAGCATAGAGCGGTTGGTTGCAGCTGTTACACGATGTATGCTACGACTAACGGACGACTGGCTTGTGAATATTCCGCATTGCTCACCTACGGGTCGTTGATAACAAAATCGCGATGCAGCTAGAACCTATTAACATAAAAGCAGAATTTAGAATTGAAGAAGCTAGAAGGTATAAGATTTAAATGTTTTTCAGTCGAAATTGCTGTTATTCTGGAACTTCTAAGTTGACTGTCAAGCTGAGAAATTAGGCCCTCAGCCACATCTGGAGTTAACTGGAATAATTTTTGGAATTCCCTTGCAGCCAAATGAAAAGAGTTGCCCACAACTCAGAGCGAACGAGAATTTACTGTTCGAGGGCTCACTGACTCCTCTCCACGCGGGAGCCAAACAAATAATATCCTCTTGGCTAGGTAATTTCACGGTTTTAATTAAAATCACTAATTCTTGTTTTCTCGTTTAATTTAACCACAACAAAATTGTTGTCGTTTAGTTTGCGATAATCGACATGTTAACCAAAAAAGCTGATTTTGCTTATCGATTTTTGTTATGCATTGGATTACCGAATCGTTAAAATCGAAAATCGTTAAAATTGCGGTGAAGGAAAGATAGCAATGCGAATATTGTTAAAATGTGTTAGTGAATTCCACCACAGAAAGATATTTCAAAGCAATTAAAAAAAAAATTGCATTTTGATACCAGTAAATATTCAAAAAAATTTTCCAAAAACTAAAAGTTAATATAATTTTTGAATAAAAAAATGTTTACAAATGTTCGGCCAAAGTGGCTGGGCATGCTCGAAGCCGAAACCGAGGTTCGGTCGGTCTCCAATGCAAACAAATGTTTTTGTATGCGTCTTTTTCGCATTCGTTCAGAGTTCACTTGAACTTTCATTGTGTAGTAAATTGTTTTTGTGCCACTGAATTCATTTGGAGGTTCAAATATTTTTATTTATGGTTCGGTTTAACTCTTAGTGGAAGCACATATACATACATACAGATGTCAGATGGTCATACCTCCCATGAAAATTCGCAGCTCAACGCACAGTGGGGCCGTTTGGGAATTTAGCGGAACTTTTTTAATTTTAAGGTCATAGATTAAGAAATATCAAATCAAATGATTGTTCCTATATGGATTTGAGATGCTGAATTCGAAAAAGTTATCCATTTTTTTAGGTATGCGAACCGGGTTTCTAACGAGACCGTTTTTGAACCACACCGAAAATTATATTGGATTTAGGCCAAAGCACATACAGAACCGTTACTATTATGATGTTATTGAGACATTTATACGTAAAGTTTTATATGTAGAAAGGACCATTTTATTTACATATGTAAATTGTATAATAAACGTAATACACTTTTTCATGTTAAGTTTAAACAAAATAAAAATATGACAATATGTTTCAGTATAAAGAAAATTTATGAAATCTTTTAATTTGACAGAAGCTCTATGACTTCTGGCGGAAGAGACTTCTCTTTCTTATATGGAAGTGAACGTAAATTGTTTATTACTGGATCCGATGGAATTAGTAGCGCGTGCAAAATGTCTGTATTGGTGTCTATTCTAGACATTTTTCTCGAGTATCCTTCGCGGTATTTTTTGAAATCCTTCAGCTTGCTTCCTGCACATCCTTGGATAATTCACCGATGGGCATTGGGAAACTACATATTAATTATATCCGCACCGAGCAACAAAATTTTATGGACCGTTGGTGGCATTTGGAACCACGGATATTTTTCCACATACAATTTTGCTGCTTTTGCAAAAACTTTTCTACATTTATTTGTTGTGCGCAAGATCAAGTCTTCAAAACAATAGCAAACCGCTCTATTAGCTCAGGTTCAATTCCAAGAACTTGTGCTGATATCTTCTGATCTTCGAAAAATGTTCTAGCAGTGTTTCCATCATTAGTAGTTCCGCCTCCTTGCTTTGGAAAATCTACTAGTAAACCCAACTCTGATCTTAATTTGTTTTGCAGCGACTTCTTTTTTTCTTCAACACTTTTCTTTGCTAATTCGCCTCTAGCTAGCTATATCTTGATATCTAATTTATACGAAACTAGCAAACCCGGTCCCCTTCGCTGGGCACACTAAAATAGAATAGATATGGTTTAGAACAGAAAATATATGGTTTTCATATTATTTATTTCTTTATTCTTTATTCAAGCGCTTTGGCATAAACAATATTTTTTGTTTTTCTATTTGTTTTTGAGTAAATATAAAATATAAATTGAAAATCAGGAAAAAAGAAGATTGTTTTTAAAATTCAAATCAACGCATATGAATAAACAATCGTCTTTTTTCCTGATCATCCATGAATTTTTCGTTTCAATTTATATGTTTTATTAAGCATTGGAGCTTTTTTAACCATTATCCATTTATATTTTTCAAAAAAAAAAAAACGAAAACAAATTTTTTTTCCACGAACACATAATTTCATTCGAATTTCACATTAAATTCTCAAATTTCGTAAGAAATTATTCACTGTTCCAAAATCCACTCCAAAAAAATTCACAAACAATTTTTACATGTTGCACTTACGTTGTTTCCTTATGGCATCCAAATCAGAAAGAAATATTAACACATTGTAACTCACACTGTCAATTTGACAGTTCAGTTCCGCCCCAAGCGTTAAAAAAGTAAGCGACATTATGGCTGCTTCAAAAGAACGCTGTACCCGTTACCACTGCTCCGAATTACAACCAAACTTTACGAAACCCATTTTCAATACCTACTTAACAATGTGTGTAAGTTTGGTTTAATTCGGTGCAAAGATACGGCGGGTCCACGTTTTGGCATATATTTCGAGACCCTAGTCATCAATAGGTATGAAAATTACCCCGTATTAAAGCACTTATCAACAGCTTTCATTTGATACCCATATTGTACATACACAACCAAAGGTTACCTGGGTCCACGTTTTGATCTATATCTCGAGACCCCAGTCGCGGAGGGGCAGGAAAAATACTCTGTCCTAAAGCATTCACCAACAGCTTCAATTTGATATCCATATTGTACAAACACATTCTAGGGTCCACGTTTTGGTCTCTATCTCGAGACCCTAGTCACGGAGCGGATGGAAATACTCTGAACTAAAGCATTCACCAACAGCTTCCATTTGATACCCATATTGTACATACACATCGGAAGGTTACCCGGATCCACGTTTTGACCTATATCTCGAGCCCTATTTCCAAAATAAAATATAATCCATGTTACTCGTGGATGATGTAGCTTTCGAATGGTGAAAGAATTTTTAAAATCGGTCCAGTAGTTTTTGAGCCTATTCATTACAAACAAACAAAGTTTTCCTCTTTATAATATTAGTATAGATATGAATGCAAAATTCGAAAAATCTGATTAGAGCATGTAGAGGAGAAAGGCCTAAACCATAGGAAGTAACATCGTTTTTCTTTTGCAAACAGTGCTCAATTCTTTCTCTTTAAGTTGTGAGTCCATACGCTCAAACTCCTCAGTGATTTTTTCCAAAGTTTTTTTTTAAATGCAAAGCGTGTCGGGCGACAACATCTCGTAGATGAAGACCTCTGATTTTTCCATATTGACACATTATTATGCTCTGTTTGTCTATTAGTTTCTAAAGGTACGATAGAACGCATCAATACATTTGAATCATTATCGTTTGAGGTTCCCGTAAAAGCTGCTTTATATCGCGAGTGTCCACTGCTTTCATCGCAACCCCATTTCCAGTAGCACAGCAAACTATTTTCGTTCAAAGAGCTAAAAACATGAAGTTCTGATTTTGATATGCGATATATCGTGAAATCAAGTAAAGCCTGAAGTTCAATTTCGCAAAGGTTCTCTGCAATCTTTACCGACGAAATAGGGGGGTAGCACTCTTGTTTTATTTGCTGAATCGATTTATAGGATGGATAATGATTAAGGGGGAACGCCTCTGTGAAAATTAAAAAAAAATCGATTTTTTTTGCATTAATTGTTGGTATATTGAAAAGAAAAATGTGGTACAAATTTTAAAGCGAAATTCGCTTTATTCCCAATTCTATGCGCACTTAAGTGAGCGCCCGACGGGTTTGGTCAAAAAAACGGCTACGATAGCTACTATTGGGTAGGTTAATAAAATTTTGGGTTTTTCGATTTCAGATGATTATTCATTGGTGTATCACTGCCACCAGATGACTTCTTTTTTTTTAACTCGTTACGTTTATTTACATAAATTTGTCAATTTTCAATATTTTTTAATAAAAATTTACATCATCATAGTTTAATACATACATAATAAATTGCTGTCCGATCCTCGATTAATCATACCTACTTACCAAAAATAATTCCAAAAATCTACTATTTTTTAACCCCCCCCCCCCAATGGCGTTCCCCCTTAACATTTTTCATTTTGGCACTTTTCCGCAGAATTATTCAATAAATATTTAACTTTCCGCACCTTAACTTTTGGTCCACATTCATGAAATTTCTTCTAACGTCTGCCTGTTTTATGCAAGTTGGAAACGGCTTGTTCGATTGCTTTTGAAATCCACTTAGCTTGCCATTTGAAAAATCTGGTTTTTGATCAATAATTTGCTTGCCAGCTTTTTTGGATATGGTGCACATCGTTTTTGATGCGAGTCTCAAACTTCTTTTTATCCAGATCATTTATATTTGTCATATTCATTTTTGCGCAACAGTGCGATACTGCTTTTCGAACAGCGTTGGCTCAATTTGATGTTAAAAGTTTATTTTGCTCCATGTACTCAAATATATCGGCACGAGTAAAACCCCCATTTCGGCCAGCCATCTTTGAAAATAAGCAATAAGAGCAGCTGCAACTATGCGCAGCATTTTTTTCACGAATATAATGTATCCGGTCAGTCCATAAGTTCGTGCGTTTTTTAAAGGTGGTTTTAAAATTAATCAAAAAGATGTTTAAAATATTTATTAATAAATCATTATTATACAATGTCTTCCCAAAGTTCCCAAATTCCCTGCTCAAAAAAATGTTTGTGCTTGGAGCCAAAATACGCTTCGATATCCCTTTTTATAGCTTCTTTTGAGGAGTAGTTCTTGTTACTCAAGAATCGATTTTTTTTGCATGTTATTGTAGTAAAACATTTCAAAAATACCGTGTTAAAATTTTAAGTCAATCCGAGCAAAACTTTTTAAGTTATAGAGCATAAAGCCGAGCCGCCTCGAACATCTGCCGAGACGCAGCAGTTGCGCGCGTAGTTCGTTACAAACGTATACCTTCGTGCGGACTCAGGTATCCTTTTGTATCTGTCTATTGCTCCAAAAATATTTCTAGTACATTCTTTTGTATTCAATAACAGCTGCTGATGCTTCAAACTATGTATAATACCTATATAACAACTGTAAATCTCAAAGGGAGCAGAGAGAAGCATCAGTTTGTCGTGCGACGCTGACTTGAACGGTTGCGACGCTGTTACTTTTCTTTAGTATTGTAGATTTTTGTAAATAGTTTTATTAATGAAGGCACAGGTGCTTTGCTGCAGTTTATGTATGACATGGGGATTAGCATTGGGCCAAGCGCTCACGAATATGCGAGAAGAGTGGAACAAACTCGCATCGAAAGATCTGACCAAAAATGCCACCAACAGACTAAGGAGGGCAGGATAGCAGGATATTGGAAACATACTCTATGGTGCTGGAATCGACGACTCCGTGTAAGTAGAGAGAAAAAAGTATTTTCTTGACGTTTTCATAACTTAAAACTTTAAACGCGGTTTTCTCGAACCTTTTTTTTTTAAAGTGCGTAGTCATTGGCATTTGAAAACTACTCAACCGATCCTTTTGAAATTTTGCACACATATTTTACATGCAAAAAACCTCCCCCCAACGTTTTTTTTTTCGCCATTTTTTTTTATATTAAGGTGGTTTTACACCTACAAAATGGCGGCATTTTCTCGTCAAAAATCACTTTTTACTTCAAACGACTACCAAATGGCTGAAAATGAAAATAAATCGTCGAAATAAACGTTGGGGGGAAGTTTAACTTATACTTTAACTAAATTATTCGATTTTTTTGATTTCAGATGATTCTACACTGAGATATGCTGACTACTGCAAAATGTATTTTTGAAAAGACGTCTACGTAAATGTGCTCTCATTCGCTCATTTTGCAATATTTTTACATGAAAATTTTATCAAATATTCTTGAAATGTTGCTTTATAATATGCAACAACTTTTAATAAACTGGCTTGAACCGTTTCGCTACAATAAATTCATGAAAAAAGTGTTTTTTTTTTTAGCGTTTATCCCTTACCCCCCCCTTAAGTGCCTCATTCAGGTTTGATAGCTGATGGGAATAATAACCAGCAGTTATCGTCTGATTTGTTCCCAGAAGTTTATAATAAACAATACCGGCCATACCCCACCAAATAGACAGGAGAATCGTCTTGGGGTGAAGGCCATCTCTAGGGGTCGGTTCTGGTGTTTCAGCTTTATCTAACCATTGGAGTTTGCGAACAGGATTATTGTGAAGGACCCATTTTTTATCACCAGCAAACGACACGGTTCAAAAACCTTTCATTTTCAAGCCGTTGCAGCAGCTGAGAACACACATTCACTCTCTGTTGAAGGTTGGCGACGGAAAGTCTATGCGGAACCCATTTTTCCAGCTTTAAAACCTTTCCCAATTGAACCAGGTGCCTGTGAACTGTTCCATGCGAAGAATTTAACCTCTGAGCTATCACATCGACTGTCAAATTTGACTCAGCTTCCAGGAGTTCGAGCAAGGCGTTGGAGTTAAAGACTTCAGGACGACCAGCGCGCGGGTTATCCTCCACGTCGCAGTTACCACTTCGGAATTTTGAAAACCTCTTTTGCGCAGTCCTTATACTCACGGTACCCTCTCCGTGAACAGTGTTTATTTCTGCAGCAGCTGTTATTGCATTTTTACCACTTTTATAAAAAAAGTACAAAATATGCCTCTTATACGCGTTCGAAGATTCCATTTTATTTTTTAACAACACGTGCTTCTATCCGCGATTAAAATCACTTGTTAAGTGCACAATATAGCAAAGAAAATATAAATAGCTCCGTTATATTCCGCGAATAATTTTCTGTATGAAAAAAATCGTACAAAAGTGAAATTATGGGTAAAATACGCACGAACTAATGTAAAAGCAGAAATAGCAATCTTAAGCAGTTGTCACGCCTAAACAAAAGTAGTTATTGAGAAAACCTATCTAATTCATTTTTAGTCCATAAATTTTGTATCGCCTGATATAAATTTCGATACAAAAAATCACGCTTTTTTTTAATTCCGTTACGCTGCTCTAGCGGCCCCACTGTGCACCGTAGGTATTTAAATATGTATACTATTTAAAATATCAAAAATGAAGCACTCCTGGGAACATAAATTTTGATATAAGCGATAAGTCATATAGAGATTCTCAAAATGTCGAACTTGGAACTTGAAATGCAAGAGCTTAAGCTCTTTTATACATACGTACATACATACATACATACTATATACCTTTTACATGTCTCCTAGCTTTCCTGCTTAATTCCAATATAAATTGTCACTTGCGCCACATTGTTTTTTGAACTGTTTCTTCTCAAAGTCATTAACTGAAAAGTACATAATTTGATATCTCTTATTTTTAATAGCCATACTTGGCAAGTATATTTCACATTTCTTTGAATAAATACCATTATAAAGATAACAGTGCCTTATTACCTTTCTCAAAGTACATCGCATGGAAAAATCTGAACAGATGACATTTGTATCTATTTATTTGGGATTTATTCTGATAAATTTAAACAAATTGAGAAGTAAAGAAATTTAAGAAAAAATTAAAAAAAAATAAGGAAGCAAATTAAAAGTAAATGTTAGTATTTGAGTAAACTCAATAGGTGGGATACTGGGTTTGAGTTTCTGAAGACTTATAGTTTACTGGTTTCATTGTAATTGTCCTCTACGGCCAAAGTACATATTATATATTGGGCAATAGAGGATGATATGTGGCATCGTAATTTTTTATGCCTGCAGTGTGGATGGGAAATGAATGGTCTCTAAGTCCCTTTTTAGCCGGAGATATTGAACAGGCGTGTTACCTAATTTTTAATATAAAATATTGTGCTTACTTCAACAAAGGCATTTCTGGTTGAAAACTGTATAAAAGACAATTTATCTGACAACGACTTCAATTTAAATAATAAACGCCGACTAAAGATTGGGAGTCGCCCAGGTGCTATTAATAATGCCGCTAAGCTTTTAATGGTTTGAATTATTAAAAAAAAAGTAAATGAGTATGTACTTGTATACTTAGAAGAGTGTAAGTTAGAGCAGAAAGCCTGACGGGCACAGTTTGGCACAGATATGGCTAAATGCATGTGTGTACCAAGTTTCGTGGAACTTTTTGTTGAATGGCGCAATTTTGTAGATTTACTTATTATCAAGATAGAGTGTGTATTTTAAAGATTTTCTTTTAAGTACCATTATATGGCGGTGGGCGTGGCTACTGCCTGACTTTGTTCATTTTCAATACCAACCTGCCTTCAATGAAGAACATTTCACTATACAAAGTGAAGTCCAAACTAAACAAGACTGGCGTCATAAAAATGTTTTTGTACCGATGGCACAAACATTCTGACACTTAAAACACATTTTAAGACGCCATCTTTTCAGTGAGTTATTGCGTTTGAAGTTACATCCCTAGCTGACTTGCAGTGAAAGCTTGGTGGCTTTCGGTTCACTGGAAGCGAAGTTATTGTGTCTAAAGCGTCAGTATATTTGTGTCATCGGTACAA
This sequence comes from Anastrepha obliqua, assembly GCF_027943255.1. Lineage (NCBI taxonomy): Eukaryota > Metazoa > Arthropoda > Insecta > Diptera > Tephritidae > Anastrepha > Anastrepha obliqua. The sequence goes on from NC_072893.1 coordinate 27,580,596, forward strand.
AAATGAGTTTCGAACAAAGAGCTAATATCAAATTTTGTTTTAAAATCGGTAAAACGTTTACCGAAACATTTAAATGGATGAAAAAAGTTCGTGGCGATGATTTTCTATCTCATGCCAGAGTTCATGAGTGGTTTATACGTTTCAGAGACGGTTGTGAGGACATAAATTACAATGAACATACGGACCGCCCAAAATCAGTAATCAGTAATCGAAAACTCCATCGAGAGTGTTCGTAAATTTATCAAAAATGAACCGAAATCATCGTTGAAATTCATTGAATCGGACTTAAATATTTCCAAAACATCGATTTATCGCAATTGAACTGATCATTTGGGTCTACGAAAGGTCTGTGCATGTTTCATTCCACACAAGTCAACTGAGGACCACAAATTGCTCAAAATTCAACATTCTAAAGACCCCATTAAAGATGCGAGAAAAGACGAAAAATTCCTTCACAACATTGTAACTGGTGTTTCCAACATGAACCTGGAACTAAACGTCAAAATGCCGAATGGAAGGCCCCAGACGAGCCACCACCCAAAAAATCGCGTTTATATATATAATTGGCGCGTACACTTTTGTTAGGTGTTTGGCCGAGCTCCTCCTCCTATTTGTGGTGTGCGTCTTGATGTTGTTCCACAAATGGAGGGACCTGCAGTTTCAAGCCGACTCCGAACGGCAGATATTTTTATGAGGAGCTTTTTCATGGCAGAAATACACTCGGAGGTTTGCCATTGCCTGCCGAGGGGCGACCGCTATTAGAAAAATGTTTTTATTAATTTTGATTTCACCGAGATTCGAACCAACGACCTCACTGTGAATTCCGAATGGTAATCACGCACCAACCCATTCGGCTACGGCGGCCGCGTTTGGAGATGCCAAAAATCAATTGTTTTTACGATTTCAAGGGAATTGTCCACAAAGAGTTCGTGCCAATGGGCCAAACCGTCAATGCAATTTTCTATCCTAGAGTTTTGAAGCGTTTGTTCCATCGCATTCGCCGAATTCGCCCTGAATACCGCGAAGGAGGAAGCTGGCGCTTTTGGCATGATAATGCACAATCTCATCGATTCACTCTTGTGACTGATTTTTTGATTAGAAATCGCATTTTAACCATCAATCACTTATCGTATTTGTCTAATATGGCTGCCTGTGACTTCTACCTATTCGGGAAATTGCATTTGGCCATGAAAGGAAAAAGTTTTGCGTCCGTAGAGTGCATCCAAAAGGATTGGACCGACATCCTGTAGGACATTTCGGTGAATGACCTGAAACACTCTTTCGAAAAGCATTTAGATCGTCCAAAACAATGTATTGAGGCCAGAGGGGACTAGGGGTCCTTACGTTTCTACTTTAGCTCCGTCTTGCTTATTGTCCAAAATACCTTGTATATTTGGACATTATAGTTTCATTTGGATATCTGAAAAGAAGGAAGGACGCATGAGCGTATGCTGAATATTTTATTCTTCGAAATATTTTATTTATTTTTTTATTGAGTTATTGGGTGTGGGAATAAGTTCCCGTCCTTTCTTATCCAAGTTACGAATTATTTAAACAATTAAAAAAAAGTATATTATGTGAAGTGCGTGCTATTGGAAGCTACAACTTTGCTCCATCTTTCAGGCAGTATACGGATTCCTCTGACAAAAGATTAGAGTTCTTTTGACTTAAACCATTCATTGAACCAGTTTGCGATGCTCTCGTAAGAAGTGAATCGCTCTCCCATAAGGGCTGACTGCATTGATCGGAACAGATGGTAGTCCGAAGGTGCAATGTCTGGGCAATACGGCGGGTGGGTCAAGACTTCCCCAATACAGTCCCTCTAAATATTTCTGAACCGATTTAGCAACGTGTGGCGTGGCGTTGCCATACAGCAAAATCAGTTTGTCATGTCTACCGTCTACCGTCCCATTCCGGCTGCTTTTCTTTGAGAGCTCGATTCAAACGCATTAGCTGTATTCAATTATGATCGCCAGTGATGATTTCAGAAGGCTTAAGGAGTTCATAATAGATGATACCCTTCTGATCCCACAAGATGCATAACATAACCTTTAAAGCATTAATATTTTGTTTCGCCTGGCAGGCTACAGCATTTTCGACATTTAGGGTTATCATAACAGATCCATTTTTCATCGCCAGTGACGATGCGATGCAGAAAACCTTTTCTTTTCTGCCGTTCAAGAAGCATCTCACACGTCACCAAACGATCGCTCTCTTTTAATTGATGTGGCACCCAGTTACCTGCTTTCTACGCCGTTCCCATCGCGTGCAAACGTTTACCGACGGTTGATCTGTCAACATCCAACTCTTTAGACATATCATCAAGGGTTCGACATGCGTCTTCATCTAATAATTATTGTAGTTGAGTACCTTTTTCGGATGAATTTTTTCGGTGGCCCTTTGCGATCTTTATCACTCACATCGAAATTTCCACTTTGGACGCGTCGCAACCACTCTTTACAAGTTGTATATGATGCAGCGTGATTACCGGAAATATTGATCAATATACGCAGCTGCATTTTTCTTTAAAAGGTAATACTGAAGCATGATTTCTCGCAGATGCTGTTTTTTCGGGATAAACCTAGACATTTTCGACGTCAGTTAAAAAATGATCTTTACGCTTCAAACGAATGTCAACTACTGCGATTGATACCTCACTTATACAACTTCAAATCACCAGTATATGACTAGAGCGAGCAAAAAATTGTATCAACAACGACACCGCTTTTACGAGGGCGGAAACTTATTCCCATACCCAATATTTATTCATTTAATGGTCTAAAAATGCATTATTTCATACAGACTATGAAAAACGCATTAATGCCAAATAATTCAATCAAAAATAAAATAAACTTATAATTTACTAGTTTCATTGTAAGGAATTAAAGAAAAGGTAAAATTTCTTATAATTTACAGAGAAAGAATTATAATACCAAGAATTTAGTTCAACAATTCATTTGGTAACAATTTGAAGTGGTTCTTTTTTGGAGAAAAATTTAGGCCAGTTGATTTGAAAGTAAATTAAATTCTCTCATTGTTCTAGAAATCAGAGCATGGGAAGCATAATTAGTTGCAACCATCACTAGCCAGAAAATATCGTGATTCCGTAAGCTGTGCTGAGGAATATTTAAATAATTTTCTCAATTAGCGATGGGGAGTCAATCGCTCCACTTATCAAATCGAAAAGGAAAGTGAGGGAGATAATAGTCCTTCTAATATTTTTTAGATTAATGGTTCGTACGCATATTAATATGTATTTACTAGTAAAGCCCGTGGTCGAAAATTCGACCCATACAATTCTTACTGTAAGTAGTAGGTTTTATACAATTTCAATTGAACTATAAAATGTGATTATTACATATGTCAATTTTTTTCCAAACCCTGGTTGGTGCGTGATTACCATTCGGAATTCACAGAGAGAACGTTGGTTCGAATCTCGGTGAAACACCAAAATTAAGAAAAACATTTTTCTAATAGCGGTCGCCCCTCGGCAGGCAATGGCAAACCTTCGAGTGTATTTTTGCCATGAAAAAGCTCCTCATAAAAATATCTGCCGTTCGGAGTCGGCTTGAAACTGTAGGTCCCTCCATTTGTGGAACAACATCAAGACGCACACCACAAATAGGAGGAGGAGCTCGGCCAAACACCCGAAAAGGGTGTACGCGCCAATTATATATATATAATATAATATATATATATAGGTGATACGCCCCCTCTTCCAATACCAACCATTTTTCGCTATAGCTACGGCATATAAAATTAATGCATTCGTGCCAAGTTTCAGTTCTTTAGCTTAATTGATTTTACATATATATTGGTTTTCATTATTTTGATCAGATGCCACACCCCCTATATATTTGGGTTCGCATTTCTGCACTGAAGGAAATTGTTTCCTTCAAATCGATGTATCTATGTATGTATATTTTATTGAAATCGGTTACCCTCTAAAAATTGCTTTTTAAATATGAAAATAGGCCTCTTCTATTCGCACGCGAAAGTAACAACAAATTTATCAGGTAAGATTCGCCACTACCAAGTATGGTTATACCTCATTACACTGGTACAAAAAAATGTAGTTTTAGGCAGCTCTATTCCAGCGCTACCAAGATTTATTTATTTACTACTGTGGCCAAAAAGTTAGGTGAATTTGGTTGTAAAATGAAAAATCTTTATTTATTCTTGTAAATCAATTTCATCCCCTTCAAAATAATCCCCTGTCAATGAAATACACTTATGCCAACGATTTTTCCAGTCCCCGAAACATGCAAAATAGTCCATTTCCGGTATAGCCATCAGCACCTTCTTCGATTCGGCTTTTATCTCCTCAATCGACTCGAAACGCGTTCCCGGAGTGGTCTCTTGAGTTTTGGGAATAGCCAGAAGTCACACGGAGCCAAATCAGCCGAATACGGTGGTGATGGAACGATATGCGTGGAATTTTTGGCGAAATGGTCACGAAGAACGAGTGCAGTGTGAGACGGTGCATTATCGTGATGCAAAAACCAAGAGTTGTTGGCCCATAATTCTGGTCTTTTTAGACAAATTGCTTCACGTAGACGACGCATAACGCTCAAATAATATTCCTTATTAACAGTTTGGCCAGGTGGAAGGAATTCACACCACGAAAATCGAAAAAAAACTGTCATCATGACCTTTATTTTTGATCGACTTTGACGTGCTCTTTTCGGTCTGGCCTCGCCTTTAGCACGATATTCGCTTGATTGGTCGGTTGTTTCAGGGTCGTAACCATAAATCCAAGTCTCATCTCCCGTAATGATGCATTTGAGCTTGTCCTGATAGTCTGAAAGCATTGTTTCACACACATCAACGCGACGACTTTTTTCCAAGAAATTGAGAGTTTTCGGTACCAAACGAGATTTGACTTTTCGTAGGCCCAAATGGTCTTTCAAAATGGTTTTCACAGATCCTTCTGATATTCCGATCATATCTGTAAGGTCTTTAACAGTCAACCGACGATTTTTGAGCACTAACTCTTTCACTTTATTGTTGGGCATCTGTTGACGTCGATGGTCGTCCGGAGCGCTCCAAGTCATCAACACGTTCTCACCCTCTTTGAAGTCTTTGTACCACTTATAAACATTTTTCTGCGACATGGTCGAATCACCAAATGCCTTCTGCATGCTAAACGTTTCCGCAGCCGAAATTTCATTCCGCAAACAAAATTTGATGGCACTTCTCTGCTCAATCAAATCAGACATTGTAAAAATCGAAAAATGCACTCTTGGTCGTTTGGTGAACACAAGCGCAAATATATTAGCCGAAAGCCTCCGATGCTAGCGCTGCACTACTTTCTGTTTGTATAATAATTTTATTGTTATGTAAACCTTTATAAAATAAAATAAAAAAAAATATTACTGATAATGACATTCACATGAAAGTTGGCCCAGATGTTATTAACAGTGCTGCCAACTCATGAAAAAAATAACTAGAGCGAAATTTTAATCCCGCGAAGTTTGACAAATAAATTCACCTTACTTTTTGCCCACATTACTACATATCATCATTTCACCTCTTGTCGAAAAGAGGAGGCCTAATATCTGTCTTGATTCCATCTGGTTACCAACAACTGTTTGATTATAATACAAATAGGTGTGTTTGGCAAATATCCCAGACTTTGAAATGCATATCGCACATTTTCATCAAAAGTAAAATTCTGGTTGAAGTTAATTTCCCTTGTTTACATTACAAATACTAAAGATTAACGACAAAATAGTGTCTAGGGTTTTAGTGAGATTTTTACAACCTGTCGCGACTTTCCGCGGTTTTTTTTGCACCCATTGCAGCTCACAAAAGAGTTAATGTCAGAGAAAATACTACACTCAAATACTACAAACAAACAAACATACATACATGAATGCACGTGTGCGTGCATAAACATGTTACTACTGCTTATTTATTTATTTATTTTTCTTTGGATTGCTATGAAATGTGTGCTCAAGATAAAACTGAATATAGCAAAAAAGCGAAAAAAACCAAATACCAAAATAAAAACAAGAAACATAGAAACGAAAGATATGCGGAGATGAAAGCGGGTATCTCCCCACCATAAAGTTATAAGATTATTTGCAATTTCATTTGGCTTTTCGAAAGTGTGAAATATCAGTTTACAGCCACCAGTGATGGAGTTCACAAGTCGAATTAGTTAATAACTTATACCAAAGAGTTTTCGTAAATTAAGAGAAACCTTAAAAATAGTACTTATTTTAGGAATAGTGAACGCCTAAACTGGTTTTAAAATAAATTAAAAAGCCAAAAATGTTGTTCAATTTGTGTAAAAATTCAGTGGGCATTTGTCGTACTCAATATCGCCCACAAGTATTGGCGGCAGCAAGTGGTAAAGCCATGAATACTGTGCACATATATACATGCACACATTCATACATACATACTTACATACATATGTGCATTATCAACAAACTAAGCCAAAAGCACGACAAGCTGAAAGTAGTGTACAAAGTGTGATTACAAGCTTTCCAAAATGCTTTTGGTTAAAGCCACTCTAGCGGCCGCAAAAAGTGCGTAACTTGGACGATTTATTTTAGAAATACGAAAAAAATACTAGGGTTTCGTTTTAGTATTAAAGTTTGAAAAAAAACTGTTTGTTGCAAAATGATGGTAAAAAATCTAGTCTTCGGCATAGTTTTTTTTTAATTTCTCGGCACATAAGGAATTTGTAGTAAATTGTCAAGCCTGAAATATTGCACAAACAAAAATTTGTAATATAAGGTTGGCAAAAAAGTCTTGCGGTATTTTTATTGAATTTTCAATTGTTTATAGAATTGGTTATAATAATGCGATTTAAGTCAAATATGCGCCGTTTTGTGCGATGACGAGTTCCCAACGAGATGCCAACTTCATAATACCCCTCTTATAGAAGCTCGCTTCCCTATTGTCAAAAAACTTGGAGAGCCAATTTTCACAGGACTCTCTTGTGGACAACTTCCGACTACCCAACTCGTTCGCCATGGACAGAAATAGGTGGTAATCACTTGGTGCGAGATCCGGACTACACGGTGGATGCAAAAGAACCTCCCATCCGAGCTCCCGGAGCTTCTGGCGCGTCACCAAAGATGTGTGTGGCCTAGCGTTGTCCTGATGGAAGACAATTCGGCCTCTGTTGATCAAAGATGGCCTCTTCTGCATGAGTGCTGCATTCAAGCGGTCCAGTTGTTGGCAGTACAGGTCCGAATTGAGCGTTTGGTCATAGGGAAGCAGCTCATAGTGGATGATTCCCTACCAATCCCACCAAACACACAGAAGAACCTTCCTGGCCGTCAATCCAGGCTTGGCCACCGTCTGGGCAGCTTCACCGCTTTTCGACCACGACCGTTTGCGCTTCACGTTGTCGTAAGTGACCCACTTTTCATCGCCAGTCACCATCCGCTTCAAAAACGGGTCGATTTTGTTGCGATTCAGAAGCGATTCGCATGCATCCATACGGGAAAAAATGTTTTTTTGCGTCAATTCGTGTGGCACGCATACATCGAGCTTCTTTTTGAATCCAAGCTTCTTCAAATGGTTTATAACGGTGTGATGACTCATCCCCAGCTCTTGGCCGATGCTACGGCTGCTACTATGCCGGTCTCTTTCGATCAATTCAGCGATTTTATCGCAATTTTCGACGACAGGCCTTCCGGACCGTGGCGCATCTTCGATCACCTCTGCACCAGAACGAAAACGTTGAAACCATCGTTGTACGGTGCAAATGGAAACTGTATCGGGTCCATAAACTGCACAAATTTTATTGGCAGTATGAGATGCATTTTTGCCTTTATCGTAGTAGTACTGTAAAATATGCCGTATTTTCTCTTTATTTTGCTCCATGTTTGCGACGCTATAACTCACGAACGACTAAAAGCAAACAACAATTAATCAAACACGTGTTAGCACGTGAAAAGAGCTTTCCAAGAAGCTCTAGCGTGAACCGATGCGACGAATACAACTAGAACTACGCGCTTGCAAAGACAAGCTTGCGGAAATACCGCAAGACTTTTTTGACAACCTTATATTTGTGCACCAACTAACACTTTTGGAAGTACATAGCGGGATTTTAAATCAAACTTAGTAAAAATAATGCACCTTTGAAAAAAAAGGTTGAATTTTTGGTAAAAAAAAGAGTGGTGAATTATAAATTAATTGATTAATTAAAACAAAAATCTGATATAATCATAAAAGGGCTATGTATTTCCAAATAAATTTAGTTGTGATGCTACTTGCAAAATTTCAAATCAATTCATTCAACAGTGTTCAATTAATCCCCCCTGAAGGAAAAAGTGGTTTCAAGAAAAAATCGTTTAAAGTCTTACAAGCAGTGCCGCGAGTGTGTGAAAAAATTGCGAACTGCAACGTTGGATTAGCAAGAAAGTAATGTAAGGTGTGTAAAAGAAACGGGAAACTTTTATACTTCAATTATATACATATTTTGAACCATTTGCCACGTAGGTAGGTAGGGTGATTGTCGCAATGACACACTTAGACCTTTCGCAGGTCCATTGTGATACCACTGGAGCTTATCCTCACCCTATGGGTTCCTTTTCAAACCATCCGGTAGCTTTAATAAGCGAGCAAAGCTTCGTTAGTTTTAGATGCGCTATGTCCGCTACATTCGGTTAAAAATGCCGTATCAAGAGTGCGCAGCCTCCTCATAGCTAAGCTTTCACACTCACATAAAAGGTGTCTGACTGTTTCCTCTTCTTTTGTATTAAAACAGCTTCTACAGAAATCGAAGTATGGGAGTCCTAACCTTCTAGCGTGGCTGCCTATTAAACAATAACCAGTTAATACCCCTTTCATTTTTCTTATAGATTCTCTGTTAAATCTTAAAAAGATTTTCCATCGACCGCTGTTGCTTTTCGGCCAAGTCTGTCTGCTTAGTTCGGATGTGGTGAGGTTTTTCCAACTTGTATGATATTTACCTTGTTGATGGTTTCCCTATCTATAAGTAATTTACAAGTGGCTATAGGCATAGGTATCAGCGTCTTATCCGGTTGGAGATCGAGCGTTGTACCGGTTCGAGTAAGTTCATCTGCCTTGCAATTTCCTGCTATATTTCTGTTGCCTGGCACCCAAATAAGGTGTACTTTGTAGCACTTAACATAGATACGTCATTTAGAAGTTTAAAACATTCTAAGACTATTTTTGACGGGCGTGTTTTAGATTCAAGCGCTTTTATGCCGCTTGACTGTCTGAGTATATGAAGACTTCATTTCTGGATAATACTCTCGTTCTTATTATGGCGGTGACTTCTGCCTGAAATATAATACATTGCAATGATCAGGTAGGCGAAATGATTGACTAACTCCGAGTTTATCGGAGTAACCTCAACCTACTCTGTTGACTAGTTTTGAGCTATCTGTATAGATGTTTATATAATTTTTTTCTAACAATAAGCCCGTTCCTCTTTGGAAGAAAATGCTGTGACGAAGGATTTACTTAAGTTGATATCCTTGGTTTTACAGAGATCCGTTGTACCAGGAATGCAGAGGATTTTTTCTAAAATTGAAGAGTGTACTCCCTGGTTCGTTCTGAGTAGACCGATTTCTCTTAATCTGAGATCTGCCTTGGCAGCTGTTTACTTGTCGAATTGCTCTATTGCTAATAGGTTGCCACGTTTCTATTCATTTTATGATTTCGCGTTAAGGGGTTAGGGGTAGTCAGAGGCCCGAAAAAATGATGATTTTCACGAATTTTTTTTTGCTACTTAATTAATTTATTTAACAAAAATAAAAACATGGCATAAAAACATCATGTTTTAACTTGCCTTCACCAAAATTTCAAAAAAAAAATAATAATAATTGCAAAAGTTATCGCAGTTTGTGTGAAGCCCGTTTCTCCAGAAGTCCCTTGCGGTGAACATCACAAGTCCTTGCAGATTCATCTAAAACCAATCGGATGAGAAAAATTTTTTTTATTGATAGATAATCTCGAGCCGGATCGAAGCTTTTTTTTTTTTCAAAATGAACAAAATGGCGGCCTCAGAAAATTTTTTCCATATTTTAGAAAAAAAACCAACAGTTAATGTTAAAAAAAAATCGAAATTTTTGAAAAAAAAAATCCTTCGTTCAGGCACAAGTTTTTTATGTTTTTCAAAAGCTGTATAAATTTTATTGAAATCTACGTAGCGGTTTTTAAGTTACAGTGTTCACCAGTTTGAAAAACATAGTTTTGAGAAAAACGCATTTAAAGTTTTGCTATCGGCTCCGGAGCGGCCGAGCGCCCTTTGTTAATTGTTGAATAACTTGAAAAGTATTTGTCGGATTCACTTCAAATTTTTACACAATATTTTTAAAACATTATACTTTAAGAAAATGCAAAAAACAAAAAATCGATTTTTTGAAAATTCTGACTACCCCTAACCCCTTAATCAAACTTCTGCTCCTAAATAATTGTGAGAAGTCGTTAGAAGACTTCGAACGGGCAATCAATTCCTTTGAAGCATTCAAATCTTCATGAGTTGATGGAATATTTCCGGCCATGCTCCAGAAGGTTATAAGACTTGCGGTCAAGCATGGAGGTTCAGTCAAGTTTTTACACGCGTATATTAGAGACTCTTTAGCTCCAGGGGCCTGTCCGAGGTTCAACACACTTATATGTACTAAGGGCAGGTATGTAGAGACTGCGCTACTATTAGCGAAGGTAATTTCTTTTTTTTTTGTGGTGAAACTGAAAGACGATCTTAAACCCAGGCCTTTCAGTTGGTCATAATAATCAGTTGAATTCGATAAATTCAAACTCTCATCTATCGCACGTGTTGTTATTCGCCGGTTTGCATCAACTAATGCCTTTATCGCGTCTTTATTAGCTTCAACTGGCCTTCCATCGTGGTGCATCTTCGACATCAAAATTTCCGGATCGAAATTTTGCAAACCACTTCTGGCACTGGCGTATTGTCAACACATCTTCTCCATACACATCGGTTAATTTATTTTTGGCTTGAACAGCATTTTTACCTTTTCTATAGTAAAAAAGTAAAATATGACGAAAATGCTGCTTATTGCTCTTCATATTTAAAAGGACATCGACCAAAACTAATGCGCAAAATCAATTGAACTTATTCACACACAAGCCTTGCTATATCAGCTGTCGAAACATAGAATCTCAATTAAATCCTCTGTCGGGAAAAAACGAAATTACTTTCCGAACAACCCAATAGTAAATACTTAATATAGAGAAAACTCTTGAATCAAGGAATATTCCTTAGGAACATTTCTAGATATCTCAGAGGGATTCAACAACGTGACCAAGGAGGCTATAATGAATAGCATAGAAACACTAGGTATAGAATCCGGGATTCATATGTGGCTCAAAAATATATTAGGTAGCAGAAGAATAGGAGCGGAGTAGAACGAAGCCAAGTTAGTCAGAGTAGTGGGAAGGGGTACTCTTCAAAGGTGAGATACTGAAGAAATTTGATGAGAAAGTCCCCAAGCTAATAGCACATGCAGATAATATTGTCATAGTAGAAACGGGGAAATGTCTTAGCATCATAAGTAATACCATGACAAATATGCACTCTCAGATCGGTTCAGCTATGGACAGACGGGGTCTAAATGCGGATAAAATTGATATGATACTGTTTGCAAGAAAGTATAAGATCCCACGGTGGACTCCCCCAATACTCTCACACAGGACCTACCGGAGCAATATAGTCAATATGGGCTCTATGGCTCCGATTTTTTAAACTCATACAGCTCATCGTTCCATCGTCTGCGATATTCGCCGTTGCCAAAGTGCAAAGGTCCAAAAATCTTTCTCTCAAACACTCCAAGGGTCGCTTCATCGTCCAAGTTTCTGCGCCATATGTTAGGACGAGATGATGAGAGCCTTGCAGAGTGTTAGTTTTGTTCGTCGAGGGAGGATTTTACTACTCAATTGCCTACTTAGTCCAAAGTAGCACTTGTTGGCAAGAGAGATTCTTCGCTGAATTTCAAGGCTGGCATTGTAAACTGTGTTAAGGCTGGTTCCTAAATAAACGAAGTCTCTTACAACCGCTGACTAGTTCACTATAAATTAATCACAACCCGTTGCTTGTGATGTATCCACTAAAAAGTTACTAAAGCTATTGTACTGTCGAATAACCAACCTAAAAATATCGACTACAAACTTCGAATAGCACAAAGTTAAGGCCCTCCCTCTTCTAACCAAAAAAAAAATGTTACAATGCGAAAAATTTGTATAATTAAACTCCAAGATGTTAATCGCCACATATTTGCATTGTTAAGTGAATCTATTGGAATTTGCACATAACCCAGTTTAACGATCCTCTTAATCAGTCTAAGCAAATTTAAGAAGTATAATAATAATAATACATTCATAATAATAATACATTCAGCTTCCCTGCAAATTCTCCCGCTGTTGCTTGACAATTCAACTCAATTAGCGCTTTTTCCATTTTTGCTTTTATTACTAAACTTCGATACATCGCTCAGTATCTTCGTTAAGATTTCTCCACTTTAAGCATAAAAAATTATGTTATGCGTCTCTTTGTTTGCCTTACTGGCCCTCCTTCTTTTACAAAAAGTAAATCATTAAAAACTGTTAAGAGTGTTTTTTTGTTGCTACCATTGTTAAAATAAAAATATAAATATATTTAAATAAAATAATTGAAATATCCAGCTGTAAAAAAATTACGCACTTCTAAGGCGAGCTAAGATTGGCAGCTATCAATGGAGAAATCATAACCTTGGCGGAAGTCCTACATACGAATATTTGTGCAAGGTGAAGTTACTTTCTTGCTAATCCAATATAATCGGATTAGGATGTGAAAGTGCGCTCCTTACCTGCATCCATTGAACGAGTGGGTGGTACGAGTACCAGAAGCAGCTACTTCCAACTGATTTACCTTTAAATGTTCTCTGATTGTCATTATCTTGCCTTCCAGCCAACTAATTGCCACTTGTCGTGCCTTATGCGCTTACAATTTAGCAGATATTTTTAACATAAAATCATTAGATACATTTAAAAAAATCACACACACATACATATGCATATAAGAATTGACAGAATTACATATATAATTACGCATTTGCTTTTAAATTTTATTTGTTAAATCTTAAATGTCGCCGCCTAGTGACCCTATTGACTTTTTGTCATGGCATTTGCCTTGGCTGGTTTGCGCCCATGCTAGCGAAGCTCCAATCGCCGAATGGAAGTCCACTTGACTTTAATGCCTCCGTGGAGGAGGGCTCTTGGTTGGGCGCACTTATTTGTCTCGGCGCTATTGTCGGCAGCGCAGTTTTCGGTCAACTTCTGGATATTATCGGCCGTAAAGGTTGTATTTACGGCCTTGCCATACCGCATATTGTAAGTTTTCGTTGGATTTTATACACAATAATGCAATATATAATTAAATATGTACACATAAACGCCAATAACGTGAAATTTAGTGCTTTTGGTTACTCACTTACTTCGCGCAATCCATTGAATATCTCTACGCTGCACGCTTCTGCGCTGGCATGACTGGTGGTGGTACTTATGTGGTTATACCGATTTTCATTGGAGAAATCGTTGATCCGATGTTAGTAATGCAGGCAAAAATCTCTTACATATATTTTCATCATCTTTGTTTCATTTTAATATTCACATTTCATTCACATTTTACCCTCCCACAGTATTCGCGGGCGTCTCACCTCGTTGTTTACGCTCGCTCTTAACACGGGCATGTTGATTGGCAACATACTGTCCTCACACGTGCCGTATCACTTAATACCGATGGTGGTGATATCGTTGCCACTTCTCTATTTACTGCTTGAAACATTCTTCCCCGAAAGCCCAACATATCTGCTCCACAAGGAGCAGGAAGAGAACGCGGAAAAGTCTTTTAAATTCTATTACAATTACAAAGCGTTGAATAAGCAGGATGTGGCGCAATTGAATGTGAAATTTTCGGACTTGAGAAACTCGGTAATGGAACAAAAGACGCAAACAGAGGTTGTGACATGGCGTGATTTCTGTAAGTAAGATTTCAAACAGTTTTGGCTTTCAAGTTTTTACACATAAAATTGAATTTTTATTTATTCTTTAACTTCAGTCACCAAACAAGCCATACGCGCCTTTGGCCTGGGCATAATTCTGATGTTAATGAATGTTTTCACTGGCAGTTTCGCATTACTAAATTATATGTCGAGCATTTTTGTTGTCATTCAAACAGACATAGACCCGAATACGAACACCATCATTATTGGGGTCGTGCAAATTATTGGCACAGTTGCAGCCATCAATTTAGTCGATCGTTACGGTCGCAAATTTTTGCTAATAATTTCGAACGCCTCTATGGGCATCTGCTTGGCTGCCTTTGGCATGTATGCCTTCTTTGCCGAAGAAACTAGTGTGGATCTATCGGCCTATCGTTCTTGGCTACCACTTCTGATTATGACTTTTATTATATTCGCTTGTAATATAGGAATAATACCCGTTACTTTCGTTGTGCTGGTGGAGATTTTGCCCGCGAAGGTAATCATCTTTAAATTATATTATTTTAATTACTTTAAAAATTCGATATTTTTGTGCTCAAAACTTTTAGGTAGCGTAGAACAAAACAGGTTGTGCAAAACTTAAATATGAACATAATTACAAACAAATATGTGTGTACACCTGTGTTCACAATAATAGCCACACTACACATTGCAAAGGTGTAGCATATAAGTAAACACATTTTTTTTAATTTATTAAAAAAAAATTTTTTTTTAGTTTTTTTTTTAATTTAATTTCTTTTTTAATTTTTTGTTTTTATGAATAATAAACATTTATTTTCTTTCAATTGTTTTTCTTCATATTTCTTTTTTTTTAATTTTTTTATTTTTTTTAATTCATTTTTTGTTTAATTTTTTTTTCTGGAAAAAAAACTTATTTTTTTTTATTTTTTTTTTTCTTAATATTTCTTTTTTTAAGTTTTTTTTTATTTTTTTTTTTTAATTTTTAATTTAATCTCATTTTTGATTTCGTTTCTAATTTATTATGTATATATATTTATGTGTATGAAAAATATATATTTATATATTTTATGAAAAATATAATTTATTTTTCTTTTAATGTTTTTTTTGTTTACATTTCATTTACTTAATTTTTTAATTCTTTTTTTTATTTTTTTTTTTATTTCTTTTTAAACTCGTTTTTAAATTAATATTATTTTTATTATTTTTGTTTATTAATTTTTTGTTTTTATAAGAAATAAAATTTATTTTTTTTTTAATTTCTTTCGTTTATATTTTTTTTAAAATTTTTTTTATTCTATTTTTTTTTTAATTCTTATTTAAATCCCTTTTTCATTCCGTTTTTAAATTATTATTATTTAATTAATTTTTTTTATGATTTCTTTTAAATAACATTTTTTTAAATTTTTTGTTTTTGTAAAAAATAAAAATTTATTTTCTTTCAATTGTTTCTAACTCTTTTTTAGTTTTTCTAATTTTATTTTTAATTTTTAATTTTTAGTTTTTAGTTTTTAATTTAATTTCCTTTTTAATTTCGTTTTTATTATTATATTTATTATTATTTTTTTGTTTTTAATTTTTTTTTTGTTTATATTTCTTTAATTTAATTTTTTTATTTTTGTTTTTAAATTTCCTTTTTAGTTTCGTTTTTAAATTATTATAATTATTATTAAATGTTTTTATGATTTCTTTTAATTTTATAAAAAATAAAATTTATTTTTCTTTTAATTTTTTTTCTTTACATTTCTTCTTTTTAATTTAAATTTTTTTTTTTATTTTTAATTTAATTTCCTTTTTAAATTATTATTTTTCTAATTTATTTTTTGTTTTAATTTTTTTGTTTATATTTCGTTTTTTTAATTTTTTTTATGTTTTTTTAATTTTTAATTTAATTTCCTTTTTAATTTCGTGTTTAAATTATTATTTTTTTTATTAGTATTATACACTGGCTGTACACAGCAGTGGTTAGGCCTATTCTCTACTATTGTATTGTAATATGGTGGAATGCCCTTGAGAAGGGGGGGAACATCAAAAAACTTGACAAGGTTCAGAGACTAGGGTAACTGTAGAGCCGATGAACTAGCGAGACTCGGCATCAAGTTGACCGATGAGTACATAGACAATGGCATAGGCATACCCTTACAAACATGTAAGCTACTTATCCGTGAAGAAATCGTAAGGAAAGCAAACGAAAGATGGCGTAAAGTAGCCACCTGCAAAATCGTCCATCAACCGTGGCCGACTCTTAGTGCTAAACGCACAGAATCTTGGCTAAGCCAAAATAAACACAGTCTTAGCACACTGATTTCAGTCATAACGGGACATTGTCTAAGGTAGGCACGCGCAAAGGATGGGTGTGCAGCACATGACTTCTGTAGAAGTTGTCTTGATGAGGAAGAAGAAGAGACAATCTTACACCTTCTGTGCCATTGTTCTGCTCTATCCAGACTGAGATTTTCTATTCTAGGTAGACAATTTTTTAACGAGTTGAAAGATCTCAGTTCCGCAGAAATAGGAGGTATTCTAAAATTTTTGAAAAGCACACACTGGTTTTAGGAGAAAGAGGGAAAGCTCCCCACGCGGCATCACAATGAGCTATGAGCCTAAGTGTGTCCCACAGGACAACCCTTTCAACCTAACCTAACCTTATCCCAAAATGCATTAAATGCCGCAATATTGCCATTGATATTCATGGATAACATTTTTTATATAATTATAATTCCGCTGATTTTCAAAAGACTCTTCCTTGGTTTTTCTATTTTTGTTTTCCTTGGCTTCTTTAGCCAGTTTTAGAGGATCTTAGGAAAGAATAAAAGTTCAAACATTTTTGAGTAGTCTTTTTTAATTATTATTTTTTAAATACCTAGGAACCTCACCAAAAAAAGTTGCGGTCTTTCCCCCGGAATTATAAAATCAATTATACTTTAGGAATTCCCCCAACATTGTTTTGATAAAATATTAAGATTTAAGCGAGCTGGACCGATTTGAAACACCTCCAAATATACAGGCTTTAAATAACATAAAATTAGCTTTTAAAATTTTTTTACAAAAAATCGCCTCACATGATAGAAGAGTTTAAGCTTAAGACGTCTGCATAAAAATGTTAACAATTTTATCCACGGAATCGAAATAATGATATTTTTCGGTCCTGCCACTTTCAATCGGTCCTGCTCACAATTAATTTAAAATATGAGCACAAAAGAAAGTATTTTTTCAAGAGGAAACTTTTGTTTTTACGCTTACGTAATTTCCAAAATAGTTTAGGTACTTTATTGACAATATACAAATTTTTAATAAAGCAATCTATTATGTTAAAGAAATGCTCTAGTTATAATAAAAATTGTAATCTCAACTTATGCAGATACGTTCAAAAGCTATGTCCATTTGCTTGTCATTCCTGAGCGTCTGCACCTTTACGTTGCTGAAGGTATTTCCCTCGTTCATGCACGCGTTCGGACTATCAGCGACAATGTGGGCCTGTGCGACGTTTGCTGCGCTGGCGCTATTCTTCATTTCAATATTCCTGCCGGAGACTAAGGGGAAATCCATGAATAACGACAATTTTAAATAAGAATCTCTACATTTTACGTTTTTATAACAAAAATAGCTACAGCTACAGCTACAGTATTGCAAAAGCCAGCGTAAAGATCCAGTAACTACTTTTATGTATGCATTGTTGGAAAATAAAGTACATAGTGAGATACATATATTATAATTATTTAAGTTTAAAATAAAAATTTTAAGAACTTGTTGTATTTTGACAATTATTTCTGGGAGGGCGGATAAAATTTTTTATAACCTTAAAAAAATTTAGAAGTGTTTTCTTAAATCTTAATATTTGATACCATACTGAATATTATAAAAATTATATATATGTATAATTGGCGCGTACACTCTTTTTGGGTATTTGGCCGAGCTCCTCTTCCTATTGGTGGTGTGCGTCTTGATGTTGTTCAACAAATGGAGGGATCTACATTTTCAAGCCGACTCCGAACGGCAGATGATTTTTGTGAGAAGCTTTTTCATGGCAGAAATACACTCGGAGGTTTGCCATTGCCTGCCGAGGGGCGACCGCTATTAGAAAAAACGTTTTCTTAATTTTGGTGATTCACCGAGATTCGAACCTACGTTCTCTCTGGATTTCGAATTGTAGTCACGCAGCAAACCATTCGGCTACGGCGGCCGCCTAGTAGTAGTAAATAATTGAGTAATAAAAAAATAATATGCCAATATAGGTAGGTGAAATAGTTGAAGTGCCGGTCTGGCACTCCTCAAGTAGCACTAAAGCGCCGTATTGATACCATTATGAGACCTCCAACAGGCAGATATTTACAGCCAGCAAGAGCTGTTGATATCATGGAGGAGATTGATTGGATTTAGGTTGGCGCACTGCCCCAGGCTGACGTAGAAAGGAGCGCCCAGTGACCTTAGTCGTCTAGCTGCCAAACCCGGACATATACAGAGAAAATGCTCTACAGTCTTCTTCTCTGAAAGGTCGCCACAGCTTCTACAATGGGAGTTAAATGGTAACTCTAGCTTTTTCCTCGTATGTGCCGACCGTCCAGTGACCGGTAAACACAGCTACGAGTTTGGAAATTGAATGGCGAGGAGTCCAAAGGACTTTTTGAGTGCTTGGTATATTGTATTGGGGCCAAAGGGTTTTCGAAATATCACATGAAGAAATGTAGTTCCATCTTTTCTGCGCTTTCCTGAGAAATAATTTGTACAGTTCTCTTTTAGCAACTGTCAGGGGGATGCCGATGACCGGGTAGGAGATTTCTGAAGCCAATTCAGTCCCTTCCTGGCAAGCTCATCAGCAATTTCATTTCAAAAAATGTCCTGGAACCCAGATCAGAGAAATGTTACCTGCACACCCAAGAGATTTGACCTCCTCCTTACAGGAGTTTACTAGTTGCGTTCTGCACCATGGCGTCGTCAGAGCCTTAATCGCGGCCTGACTATCGGAGAAAATGTTAATATCTCCCTCACTCCCACGTTCCCTAAGCATTTTGCATGCTTGCAGGATCGCAAAGACTTTTGCTTGAAAAACACTAGCAGTGTTCGGCAGAATATAAATAAATTGGCTGATTTAGAGAAAACCCCTGCTCCGACTTCCGAACCTTCAGTGAAGACAGAGGTGCAAGCTTCGGTGCACGTTTTCCCCTCGATCCAATCTTGCCTATTTGGAAAGATTGCCCTTGCACAACCCTCAAACTCTAGTTTGCGGATAGAGAGGTCTGTTCGAAGTTCGGACAACTACGGTGTTAACGGTGTTTTACATGCTCCGGTGATGCCAGTGCATGCAGTTTTTTGCACCCTCTTCAGTTTAGTGATATTATAGCCCTTCCGAAGAGCTTCCCATCAAACAACACAGCCATACGTTAAAATTGGCAAAACCACTGCGTTGTACATCCACAGCACGACCTGTGGCTTGAGACCCCATTTTTTACCGAACATAAATTTGCAGGCGTAGAAGGCTATATTGGCCTTCTTTACCCGATTTTCAATGTGTAGCTTCCAATGGAGTTTGGAGTCAAGTATCACTCCAAGGTACCGAACTTCCGATGAGAGCGGGAGAACGTGGTTGTTTAATTTGGGAAGTCGAAAGGGTGGAGGTTTATATTTTCTGATAAATAGCACCAGCTCCGTTTTGTCAGAGTTGACTCGGAGGCCGCAAGTGGCAGCCCAGTGCCAGAGTACAGCCAGTGACCTTTCCAAAATCTCAGCCATGACTGAGGGAAACTTTTATTAAAAAATTATTTCAAACTCAAAAAAACAAGTATATAATAAATCAGGCGAGGCTCATCAGTAAAATCATTTTGTAATACATACTTCTTTTCATCATATTAATCATTTTGAATTTAGTAAACTTTCGATACATTTTTTCCTAAGCATTAGACGCCTTCATTAGTACACTCGCACACGACCCATTTAAATGGACTCGCGGCTCAAAATTTGTATGCAAAAATAATTACGTATGCAAAACGGTAAAGCAATTAGTGGTATTAAGTAGCAGGACTGTTCGTTTTTGTCCAACAACAAGAAGGAGTAAAACGACTGTTCCCCACTTTTGTTTCAATTGCGCTCGTTTTAAGTGTTGGTCATTTATTGTTGGTGCTTACTTACCCATCTCCGTATGCGTGTACGTGTGTGTGGCCTGCATTTAATGATTCTTTGTGCAATTTAGCATTCAAGTTCGTAACAGCTCGGGTGGGTATGAGCATACAAAATTTTCATTTAGAAGAGGTCTCAGAAATGCATTAACCTCATAAAGCACATACATTTAATAAGAAGTAAATTTGTTTTTTTTCCTACAAGCTCAGGCATTGTTTGTTCTAATAAATAGAACGAAATAGAAAGACAAAATCTCTTCTGTATGATTTCGTTAGGCAAATTTATTTTATCTCCTTTAAAATATGACCCGTCTGAAACAACACAGATGTGATATTCTTTAACTCAGTCCTCCATGCACCCCCGGTAGGCCGACGAAAGGATGACCTTCAACTCCTTCGTCACATTCTCTTTGATCTCCTCTATCGACTGAAACTTCAACTTGGGACACAAAAAGAAATCACACGGGGCCATATCAGGTAAATACGGTGCTTTCACGATGGTATTTACTTGGCATTTGGTCAAATAATCCAGCATAAATTGGGATCGGTGCGATGGCGCGTTATCATCATGCAAAATCCGAGAATTGTTTGCCCACATTTCCGGCCGTTTGCGACATACAGCATCTCTCAAACGCTTCAAAAACAAGGTTATTCCTTGTATATGTATGGAGAATGTTTGTGCAGCTACAACAACGTTGGTAGAGTTTAAAAAATTTAGTTCAGAGATTCACTAAGGCGATCCAAAATATGATTATGGAAAAAATAGGAAACATAAATTAAAAAATAAGTATCTATTAGAATTGCATTTATTGAAGATTTTTGAAGGGAAATAATTCCATAGAAGGGAATTATATCTCAAAAAATATTAATTTTTAAAGATTTTATACCAATTTTAAGAAAAAAAGCATTTCCTCGATGTAAAATATATGGACAAAGTCAAAGCTCTGGCGGCACCATTAATATAAACCCAAATAAAAAAAATAAGTTTAGGAAAATACGAGTCCCTCTTTTCGATTTTTTATAGTTTTGCGTGGTGGTTAAATTTTTTTTTATTTATTTAATATGTAAATAAAAGTAGGCGGTGCAATGGAATTTTCCAAAATATTTAAATATTTTTTTAATTATTTCTTTCTTTTATATAACAACAAATTCGTATCAAATTTGTGCTAGTTTTCTCTATTAGAAAATAAAATGTTCATTTTTTTACATTTTTGAAAAATAGCGATACGAGTATCTCGAAGTTGGGAGTGGAGTTTGCGTCATTCTCAAAGTCAACTTCAGTTAGGCTTGACTCGATGTGTCTGGTTTTATTTAGTGTGCCGGTCGTGGGAATGGGTTAGTGCGTGATTGTCAATTGGTTGCCTCGGCCTCGAAATCCACAGTAGGCAAGAAGCATCAAACGGCAGAAATATTTGTTTCTAATAGCGGTCGCCCTCTGTGGTCATAACCTCTGAATCTACTGATGTATAAATTCAGCATCAATGCTCACACCCCAAATCGGAGGAGAAGCTCAGCCAGGCAAAGCTAACAAAAGATTTATGTGTCAGATATGTATATCAATTTTTACCCGTGTTAGCGACTCCATCATCCTGACTACATATTTTGGAATATACTTCAGGCGCCTTCCATTTGCATTTTCTCAGCCTGCTGTGTTTGGGCTCTGCTCACTAGACAAAAAATGTGCATGTGAAAGTAACAAGCAAGCTTTACCGCTACCGAGTATGACTACATCTCACAAAACTGATATAACTCATTATTTTCAATGCTGCCAAATCTCTCTTCAGATATTAGACAAGTTTCATTAGACCACATTCATACAGGGACACTTTTGTTTCTTCAACGTTACGAATTCTTTTTTGATGATCCCATCGAGTTCAAAAACCTTCCAAATATTAGTTTTTAGTTTACGGTCAACAACAACATTAAGAAGAACGGCAACACAGGGCGACTTGACAGAACGCGAGCTACACAAGTAACGAGTAGCACCAACAAAAGATATCATGCATGAACGTGGTTTTATGTTAGGTAGTGCTGGCTGATCTGTAAAAAGATCTCACTCCGACCTCTACGGTCCATAGTGTGGCCAGTGCTATGTACAGGTGGCGCAAAAGTAACCTTGCGATGTTTTTTGGCTGTAATTAAAAAAAAAAAATGAAAAACTTTGATTCTTCTTGTGGATTATTTTTATTTGGTCTTTTAATTTTTTTTACATCAAGTCGAGAATATGATGTCATGTAAATGGCCGCTGCCACAG
The DNA here is from genome assembly GCF_027943255.1 of Anastrepha obliqua. Taxonomy (NCBI): domain Eukaryota; kingdom Metazoa; phylum Arthropoda; class Insecta; order Diptera; family Tephritidae; genus Anastrepha; species Anastrepha obliqua. The sequence goes on from NC_072893.1 coordinate 27,602,915, forward strand.
TTGATTGCCATTTGAGCCCTTTTTATGGCATTTTCCATCACTTTGGCCAAAACTTCCGGCGATAGGTCCTCACATTCTTGACGGATATTGTCTTTAAGAGCTGCAAGAGTCTGAGGCTTGTTGACATAAACCCGCGACTTCAAAAAGCCCCACAAAAAGAAGTCTGGAGCGGTCAAATCAGGCGATCTTGCTGGCCAGTGCAAATCGCCAAAACGGGAGATTAGGCGCCCAGGAAATGCATCCTTCAGCATATCGGTTGTGGCACGTGCAGTGTGTGCCGTTGCACCGTCCTGTTGGAACCACATGTTTTCCAATCCCAATCGTTGATCATTGCTCTGTAGGGCTCACCATTCACAGTAACCGTTTGGCCCGCGACGTCTTCGAAGAAAAAAGGTCCGATGACTCCTCCAGCGAAAACAGCACACCATACAGTGACTTTGAGCGGGTGTAATGGCTCTTCGTGGGTTACGCGCGGGTTTTCAGTGCCCCAGAAGCGTAAATTTTGCTTATTGACGTAGCCGCTAAGACGGAAATGGGCCTCATCACTCATGATTATTTTTGATGAAAAATCATCTTCCTCTTGGTGGTGATTAACGTATGTTAGACGCGATTGGCGGTCAGCAGCTAACAGCTGATGCACCGTCTGGACTTTGTACGGAAACATCTTCAAATCTTGTACCAAAATTCGCTGTAAAGACCCTCGACTGATACCCATTTGCGTGGCACGTCGTCTGGTCGATATCGACGGCGCTTCCATGACATCTTCGACTACAGCAGCAATATTCTCTGCAGAACGGCTACTCCGGGGTCTGCCACGCCTGGCAGCATCTCGTGTTGTGCCAGTCTCTTCGAGGCGAGCGGCTAAACGTCGCAGTGTTTCGCCAGTAGGCGTTGGACGGCGAGGAAATCTGCGACGAAATTCACGTTGTGCCAAAGTCACCGACCGATTATTGGTCAAATAAATACTCGTAGTCAGCAATATTCCGCATTCTGGAGCAGTGTAGCATAACATTGTTTATTAACGTGTATTTTGCATGTGTTTACTACACAAATGTCAAAACAGAACTGACATTAGGAGCCAATCGCAAAATTTATAGCATTTTCTGATAGAAGGATTACTTTAGCGCCACCTGTTATCTGGAGTCGAAGATATCACTTTATATATATTAATATAATTCATAATGCACGTTTTCGCGAGTTTTAACAACCCGTTACGCTTTTTGTCAGCAATATCCTTCAAGGATAAAAACTATGTATGTAGATCCCAGGCACATTTGTCGAATACTGCAAAGAGCAGGTTAGTGCCGTAGTAGGTGTTCCAAAGTACCCCTAGCATTCTCTTCGTTGCATGTGTTAGACTCCTACGCATCGCTCTTGACTAATCTCAATTTTGGCTGCGTGATGTGGGGTGAGACAATATTGTGCTGTCTTCTCTAGAGACTGATAAAATAAAGTTTGTAGTTTTCGTATTCTAAGTTCTTAGCATAATTTTGTCAGTTTTGTACGAAGTTGAGTGTTCCCATATTGACCGCGGAGTTCCTATTTCTACAGAGTTCATAAATTTTGGATCTGCACTGTGAAACATATTCCGAGTTAGTCCAAGGAGCCATAATTACTTTAATACCGTAGCTGCTTTTGTCTGGTACTGTCTTCTTTCGTTGTAAATTAAAACATTTCCCCAATATAGTTAATCCATTGGTATCCACGATCGTAATCTAAAATATGAAAAATGTGAGGATTAGTTAAAGGAAATATGGTTTTATATTCTTATTTTTCAATGTAATCATCCTCAGCTGAAATAAATTTTTCCCTTCGTGGACTTAACGGGCTTATACAGAAAATATTATTTTTAAGATTTCTCTTCAAAATGGTTTTCCATCCACTTCATCTCACTACTATCCGAAAAGCTTCGCACCCGTAACTCACTATTCGTGGCCGCCTAATGTGTACTTTAAGAAAAGACTTTTTCCGTTGTACAATCGTATGCTTCGTAGTTATTTCTCTTTCAACACATACCTCGAATAACATTAATGCAGACAACTAAAAAATTTTACTAATGCATAAATTTCTAAAATTCCAAAAAAACAAAAATAAGTAATAATATTTTTGTTTAATAATTATTCGTTTTGAGCAGATGACAATGATAAACTAGGAATTCATCTCACTAGATCTGCCTTTCCTGCAGGGCATATTATAAACACACACACACACATACATATGCAGGCATACTTGTATATGCACACAAGCACATAAAATCGGAGAGAATTTCAAAGGTGGCTAGCGCACATGACTCTATCGTCTAATTTGACCATCCTTTTCCTCCACTAATTGCAACAAGTGGACCCTTCAGCCTTCGCCTAGTAGATGCACGCTTTCTGCTTAAATATCCATTAAATATCATTTGTGGAACCGAACGCGATACTTTAATTGATTTAAATGCCCACTCACTTAATTAGGTGTTCTTTCCAAGGGTTTTAGGGGTTACAAATCGTAATTTGTTTTGTATTAAATGACAAAAGCATTTGCATATAGACGAGTGGTTAGCCATGTATGTATCTACAGTATATCACAAAAATTAACTGTCACTTAACGGAATAATCTTCAAGGCAGTATGCATTTTCGAAAGCAAAAATAATCGTAATACAGAGAGCGATTTCAATTTCCCCCAATAGCCATTTTTGAAAGACATCTTTTGAAAAAAATAAGACCATTTAAAATTCTGTGAGTATTTCAAACAACTCTACGTTAAGCTCAATTAAGGTTCGGCACTGAGGCCGTAAGTTTCATGTTCTTCTACAGGGGTACCGTCTGGTGTGACCAGTACTCGAAGAAATAAAATACATACAGACTTCGTCCCAAGGTACACTGCTCTCTTTAACCATAACTAAAAGCTAACCGATAGAGTGAGTAGTAGGACTTCCTCAAAAGGAATTCTTTTAAAACTGAGTCTATTCCCTGCCGTGTCTCTCAAGCTGAACTGACGGCAATAAAAATACCGGTTTTTGACTTGAAGATCCTTTTATAATTAAGTCTAATAGTCAAACTGATGTTAGATATCAATAATCAAATAATACATCCTCGAAGGTAGCGATTTAATGTAGGAAGGCGTTGAACGAGCTGGCGTGGTATGGGTTCCTGATCACTGGGGTATTCCCGCGTTGCGATGAACTATGCCCAAAATGTAGGCTTCCCACATTCTTCTTGCTCTTTTTCCATCTTTTCTTTGGTGGTGAGGTAGGGTTCAAAATGCCTTCGCACTTACAGCGACCATCGTCTACTGCGTCGCGTGGTGTAGCCACTAAAACGATCCCTCCTCTCCTTCTGGGGAGACATCCTTCCCGGAACTGGTTTCTATATCACTTCGGGAAGGCCCAGAACGGCATCCATAAAGAACCAATTCTATTCACCCACGTCGGGGTCTAACAAATTTGTAGCCAGCTTTCATGCTATAGACTCGTCTTCTTGTGTCTCTATTTGTGCGACTTCACTTTGTTGTCGCACTGACTTCGCACTGTCTCAAGGTCAAACTTTTTTTTCGTAGTACGTTCTCGATGTAGATATTTCTTTACCGCGTTCCAGCTGTCCTCGCTTTCGAGCATTTTGAGGTGTCACCCTCTTGTACTGAGGTGATAGAATACTGCTTTCACCAGACTTCCTAATCTAATAATATTTTCTCGTATACCGTAATCAGGATCTTACTGGTCTCGATCCTGATGAGCTTTGCAGCCCTTCCGCTGGAGGTACTCGGGCTATATGAGGCCTTTCGAGCCGAGCCTCTTCCTCTCCTGCCGGACTTTAGTCGCCTCCCCGATCCGCTGGGGTAGCTCTTTTCCCATTGAAGGAGCAAATGTCAAGAATGTAAAGTAATTAAGCAAATCTATCCAGAAGCTGTTGAAAACTGTTCTAATTTGTTAATCTACCCTGATCGCATCTTTTTATGGTCAGTGGCTGGTGTAATAACCGAACACTGCTTAAAACGCATACACGGGAAGAAGATGAGCTTCCCATCAAATGATATTTGATACAACTGCTGAGACGAAGGATAGGTGAAACCCTTCACTTCTGGTGCTACTTCCTCGCAACGGCCAAGATGCGTTACTATTATTTGCCGGGATTGGCGGGCTTTTGCAATACTCGTTTATGTCGTCTCATGAGGCGCACTCAGTAATAAAGCTTTACAGGGAGGTAAAAAGTTATAGCTCCCCCTATCGTGGTAACACAATAACCTATCTTAAGGCACTCGCCTCATTTGAAATGGTGTTTTTTGGTGTTTTTTGAAAATCGCAACATGCAAAAATGAAAAAAAGATATTTAATTTTTGTTTTTAGTATTTTATTTTTTGATCCGTTGTTAAAAAATAAAAATTTTGTATGGCCATATAAATAAAAAAATCCTACTAATATAGGCAAAGATTGGCAGTAAAATGGATTGTGGTGTTGGAACAGGTATATGTATATTCTCATAGACTTAAAATTGAAAGATCTATGCGTCTCCCTAATGCTTGCAGTGTCTTTCCGGCGGAAGTACTGGCAATAGGGGAAGCTTATAGGCTACTAATCGCAGATCCCTCTTTTAAGGGCAATATCGCTATTCTTTCGGATAGTCAAACTGCAATCCAGGAACTGGGTTCAGCTACAACGGCCTGGAACAAAGCAGGACTAGCATTACCACCTTGAGCGAAAACCATAAAGTTACCTTTATCTGCGTCCCGGAACATCGGCGTTGTAAACAACCGGAGAAAAAGGAAACAATCTTCCATTTCCTCTGTGAATGCCCTGCCCTATGGAAGGACAGAATGTTAACCCTGGGCCAAACGCTGTTCGAGAGTCTCGAACAACTGTCTGGCTTAGACGTCAACAACCTAATAAGGTTCCTGAACCGCACAAACTGGATATAGTCATGCTGTATAGTACTGATACACAAGTTGGTAACGAAGATGTGGCAATAAAATGGTGCGGAAGCGCTAGTTGGATTCTGAAAGAATCACAACTTAAACCAACCAACCACCATAAGCAAAGAAACTAATAAAGTATAAAATAAAAGACAAAGTAGGAATTAATCTTCTCTTAAAAAATAAATAAAATATAAATAAATTCATTCTACCAAAAGTTAAAAACAAACATAATAATAAAACCAATACATTAATTAAAAAAAAAATTTCGTTCAAAAAGTCGTCAGCCTTCAAAAAATGGTCTTCACATGGGCAATGGACTCAAACATAGCCGGTTCTACTGAACCGATTTTGAGGAAATAAAATGTAAATGATGACAAAAAACACCACTTCAAATAAGGCGATGGCCTTAAGAGTACTTATCATACACGCCTCGTGGAATGGCAGTCCCCTAACCTTAGTTATCACCAAATACTAAGAAAGCAGAGGGTCTGCTACCACCAGCAGGTGTGGAGCTCTTCTACACTTTTGCCACCCACCAGAAATTCGTCCAAAGCGATTTAGTTCTGCAACTCGAATGTTCAAATTCAATTCAACTCAATACTAAATTGAATTTACAAGCAGATGTTGGCAAGTGGTTTTGGAGTAGTCTAAAGTGACTGTAAAATAGCGCACTTAGATTGAAATCCGTTTTAACAAATATTTTCTCGGATTTGACACCTCAACTTTTATGAATGCAAACCATCAAATTTCGAAAATTAAAAATAAAATTTATTTGGTATCCATAAATGCAATATTAAAATGGAAATCTTTTTCTCTGAGCTACTGTACATGTCCTTATGAAATTATATTTACAAATACGTGCATACATACATATGTATACATATCAGATATTTACATAAAACAAGCCAACAGTCCGAACCTTTTTAGCAAAATTTATGGTACACGTTTTTCTTTAATACATTCAAGAGCAGCAGCATTAATTTTGTTTTTATTATTTTTGTCTTCTAGGAGGACTCATGAGATCATCCACATTAGCAGTTCACAGAGGAAGATGTGCTCCTAGTGCATGAAACATGTGTTCGAAATCCTTATTTATGCAGTGTATGACGTTCTTGCTGCTCTCTCTCTTAATGACTGCTGCTTTGCGAATAACAGAAACAGAATCTACGGCAACGAGCACAGACGCCGGTGGCGCTCCCTCCAATGTAAATATTTGTGAATGAATAAAGGCAATATTGCAAAAAACGAAAACAAGAAACAACAAAAAAACTATATACGAGTATGCACACGCAAACGAACTTGTGCAAAGAAGCTCAGCCAAAGTCTTCAAGGAATTACATTCTTAATAAATCCTTTATAAATATATAGAGACTTGTAACATCTGGAACGAAGTGTAAAACATTGCTATACTCCGTCATTTAAATGTGTACATTTACTTAGGCCCGCATTCTCAATTGTTAATTAACTGCTTAACTAATCAAAATGTAATTGGTAGATGCTTAGAAAAGCAATTTGTCAATGGCTGGTTTGCGCAAATCTGTCAGTTAAGGCTATGCCAAGGCAAGTCGCAAAATGGCTTCTCGATAATGAGGTCGCACAGAGCTATCGGTTAAAAAATAAAAAAAAAAATAAAATGTTTAATAATTCCACTCAATTCAAAATATAACCCTAGCAATAAAAACGAAAAACTACTACACTAACGGTACGGATACGTACACTTCCATGTCGAAATACTATAGACTGTTACGTCGGACTAAACCTGTACATGCATATATTACTTGCCCTAGGAATAGGCAGCGACCGTAGCCGAATGGATTGGTGCGTGACTACCATTCGGAATCCAGAGATAACGTAGGTTCGAACCTCGGTGAAACACTAAAATTAAGAAAAAGTATTTTTCTAATAGCGGCCGCCCCTCGGCAAACCTCCGATTGTATAATATTTCTGCCATGAAAAAGCTCCTCATAAAAAATATCTGCCGGAGTCGGCTTGAAACCGTAGGTCCCTCCATTTGTGGAACAACATCAAGACGCATGCCACAAATAGGGAGAGGAGCTCGGCCAAGCTCCCAAAAAGGGTATATGCGCCAATTATATATATAAAGGGTCCGCCATATAACTTTACGGAATTAAAAATGCTATAAAAAAGAAACTACTCAATATTTGCCCAAACTGTTTTTTTTTATTTTGAAGTACAATCCTTCCGGTTAATGATGGAATACAAATTCATTCATATAGCTGCCTCGGCTAGCCATGCACCATCCCATACGATCGGTCCAATTTTTCAACACATTGTATGCGGCTGTATTTCAGCTATGACATCGCGTATGTTGGTCTTCAGTGCATCAATTGTTGCTGGTTTGTTGGCATAACACTGGTCTTTGACGGCACCTCAAAGATAATAATCCAACGGCATCAAATCGCAGCTCCGAGGCGGCCAAACGATATCAGAATTTCGGCTGATAATGCGGTGCTTTTCTTCTTGCCATTGCCGTACGTAATTTTCGTACACATTCTGCAACATTACCATGATTTTCAAAGTAATGTCGCAATATTTCCCAGCGTTCTTTGAGCGTATACACAACCATTTTCGTTCAGCGGAAGAATAAAACTAATTTTCTGTCAAATCAGATGACAGCTAAGTGTTACCATTCTTCAAATAATACCTAGTTCAAATCCGTAACGATAGATGGCGAGCCCTGTATATACAGTAACTCACAGCTTATTTGATGCAGCCAAAACAAATTATAAAAATATCAAACATATTTCATGGTATTTTCATTACAGAAAAAATCGTATAGTTGTTATTGTTAAATAACATGTTTTAGGTATTTAGTAACAAAAAATAACAAAAAGTGTTTCTTTATAAGAAAGATATGGCAAATTAAAATAATTCAGTTACAGTTTTGAGGTCACAGCTGAAATGATGCACTACATTAAAAATTTCGGTTTCATGATTACAGATAATACTTATTTGGGTATCCCTTTTGATTCAGAACAGTGTTTAATCGGGAATTCATAGATTCTACAAGTTTTGCTGTATAATCGGAACTAATTTCATTCTTCCTGCAGTGGCCGCTTCAGATCAGAAGCATTAGAACTACTGTGGTTTCTTGTCTTATTTTCCAGCACTGACCACAAATTCTCAATAACGGACTCGCAAAATCTGGACTCTGTGCAGGTGCCGGTACTACATGTGGGCAGTTCCAGATAAGCCAAGTTTTTACAATATCAGACGTATGCTTGGGATCGTTGTCTTGGTAGAACCTAAACGAATCCCTAATTGCCCATTTTATCCGCACTTTGTACTAAATTATCTTTTAGCAAATCCAGACACATCTCTCTATTCATGTTTCCTTCGATAAATGTTAAATTTCCGACGCCTAAATAGGACATGCAATCCCATACCATGCCACACTGCCCCCGCCCTGTTTAACTGTAGAGCGCAAATTACATGGTTTAACCTTCATGTGCCCGGGATATAAAACTTACGTACCCGGTCGGCTTACTACATTTGTAGTAACTACGTAATTGCATGCAAAACCAATGTAATGTTAAGAAAAAAAAGACTTGTATGGTGCTTTTTTTTACTTGTACGTGTGTAATAACCTTTTTATTTAAAAATATTGAACTCAGGTGATAATTTTAATACAAAAAATGTTTTAATTTTCAGGAGTTGAACAGCATTTTCCCAAAATATATGTTTCGGCATGTGCATTACACACTGCTTTTTTGCACCAACTACAGATTTTTCGTGTGTTGTTACGACTTCCTATTTCACAGTATTGACAAGGTACAGGATATTTTGGTTGTTTATCGTTGGAAATATCAGGTAAAATAGATGAATCAACATTAGATGTAGCAGAAAGGGATCGATCCAGTGCCATTTCGATAGCTTTACGTGTTTGATGGAATCCCAGCACCCGGGGAACTTGAGAGCACTGTTCAATTCCTGGCATAAAAAGCTGCTTAGACAAGCTCTGCAAGAACTTTCGTCGCGCGTCTGTGCGACGGTTATATGGATTGTTTTCCGAGTAAATGATGAATGATGCAAGTATGTCCAGCAAGTTATACAACATGGCCAAGGGCCAACGCAATGTTTTGCGTTTCGTTGAATATGCAGAAAGCATTTTATCCATTACGTCGACGCCTCCTTTGTTTGCATTGTAATCAAGGATGTATTGCGGCTTGTTTTTCTTTTCAGGTACAATTGAATTTGTCAAAGGTGTGCTGGCAAGTATTATAACTGATCTGCCTCATTTTGGAACATAAGGTCCAAAGAAAACTTTAAATCGAGAAACCCGAAAATGGAAGATTCTTCAGCACGATTGCGGTCAGCCTTCATTTCATATGGTACAAACGTTTTATTTTGACGAACAGTACCAAGAATAGCAAGACCTTTGGACATTAAATACTTGCCTAAGTTTAGCGATGTAAAAAAAATGTCACAAATAATAGTCCTTCCGGTGTTCTCCCAACACCTTCACCTACGTTATTTGCTCGACCAGCATTTGAGTTTTTTCCAGTATATATTTCACTTTTGAGTGGATAGAACGACTTAGCATCGCATGCAAACCAAACCTTTATCCCATACTTGGCAGGCTTAGAGGGTATGTACTGAGTAAACCTAGTTCGACCGCGATAAGCAAATAATTGTTCATCTACAGTAATTTCTCCAGATGGTTGGTAATATTTGCGCAGATTTGCGTTTATTTGTGTCCACAATTCAGATATTGGAGCAGCCTTATCGGCTTCTAGCCTAACTGCTCTTGTACGCTCACTGTAAAATCTAATGAATCGAACAATTTCTTTGAAGCGTGACTTAGGCATTACTGCTCGATAAAAGCAAATGCATTCTTGGCTCCATAGCACATCCACATCTTCGTCATTTGATTTATTTACACCTGCTAGTAGTTAACACAAGACCTATAAATGCTCTTAGTTCAAGCTGAAGTCAACTATAAAATACTATTTTGCATACATTTTATATGGTTACTACAAATGTAGTAAGCCGGCCGCAAGATGATGTTTTTTTCAAGTAGGGTCTAGAGGTCAGGCAAATAATAGTTCGAGTGTTATTATACTCTTAATTGACTTTGATTTGATAATCAGGAAGCTACTAAAAAATTCGGTCATTGTTGTTTCGGAAAATTTTTTTTTATCTCACTTTTTTTCACACTTTACTACAAAGGTAGTAAGCCGGGCACATGAAGGTTAAGCGCGGAGTTTGGTTTTCTCCAAACTTGCAGGACTTGCCATCAGACCAGAAAAGGTTAAATTTGCTTTCATCCGCAAAAGCAACGGACTTAAAGAACGAAATGTCTTTGTTCGAATGTTGTCTGCAAAACTCTATAGAGATTCTTTGTTTTCCATTACGCGCATTATTCAACGACTTATTTCAGGCAGTCCTTCCATGAAAATTTTCTTCACCCAGAACTCTACGAACAGTTTCAGGGTTACGGATCTTGCCTAAGTATTTTTCGACTTCGTTCGTTAATTTTTGAGCGCTTAAATCGGGGTTTTCTTTAACTTTGCGAACAATCCACCTCTTATTTGCATCATTAAATATTTTATTTGGCGCAGATCTGCCCTTATCTTCTATCCTGTTTTCGTGGACAGTTGAGGAACTAATAGCAATGATTTCTACAATTTCTTCGTTGGTTTTGCCCTCTTTATAATGACGAAGAACGTCTTCCCTTTTTTCAAATGAGGTCCGTTTTCCCATTTTAAAAAAATTTAATTTTTTCAACTTTTCTTTACAAAAATTTTTTGAGAATGACTTAAGACGTTAAGCTAAACAGAGAAAAATACATTTTAAGTATCATTTTTTTTTAATATTGTATATCGGTCTATAATTTAAAAAGGGCTTGGCAGGTCGAGACAGTGCTTTTTAAATGCTTTGGCCGATATATTTAAAGGCCAGTTGGTTTTGAGTGGCATTTAATTTTATTGCTAGATTTTTTTTTTGCTTCTGTACTTTTTGAAAACAGCAAATCGCTGTTAGTCAATTTGAGTTCAAATTGTACGAAAATTTTCAAATAAATTACTCCTATGTTGCCAAAGTTTTATAATTGACAAAGTTTTGTTTGACAGATTGCTAAGAAAACGAAAAAAGTCAAAGGGCACTTGAAGGTGAGCTTAGAAGCATTTCCTTTCCGAAATAATACACTTTAGCTAAGGAATAATTCAATTAATTAATATAATATTAATATAATTTAATTAATTTTTAGACGTATTTTTTGAAATCGACTTCATAACTTGCCGCGGATCTCCTTTTATGTTATCTATTGAAGTAGTAATTTGAGTTTCGGAAAGACAAAAAAGTCGCTCAAAAGGAGCCTTTAAAAATCGAACTGTTTTCGTAATTTATGTTTGGTGCCTTATTTCTGGTAGCCTGCTATTTCGTTTATCAGCTGTTCTTCATTCCAAGAATTGGCAGTCCTGCCAAGCACTCAAACGAGTTTCTAATTGAGAAACACGAAATGAGAGAGTCTCTCATTTACAAACATGGTGAAAAGATTTTTTTCTAAACCCAACATCCTTGTCGCATCTAGTCATCTATGGTTCAGATGGCAACGTGCGGAGATTGGGTTGATTTTTTTCTTATATAACCAACACAAACTCGATTTTGTCGAATCTGCCGTCATATCCCAAGTGACGTTAGCGAATCAGCTGATATCTTCAAATTCGCTGAGAGTCTGTTAACGGTTTGATGTTGGCCACACCTTCTGAATTATTTTCACCATGAGGTAAATTGACGGTTGTTCGCTAGCAAGGTTGCTAGATTACCAGGCTTGGCCTTCAGCTAGGCTGAAAAACGAAATTGAGCGAGTAACTTCGGCTGCAACATCATTGGGTACTCAGCTGCAGAATTCTGCCCGCTCATTTCACACATATTCACATACCCATCTAATCAGTCCTTGTTCAGACGGCAATGAGGCGACGTGATGAGAGACTGTATTGCTTTATTTCGTAAATCGCCAACACAATCTCAGTTTTTTCGTAAACAAACCGCTGTCATCAGCCCGCCGGTTACTTGAGCCAATCAGCTGATATCTTCAAATTCGCTAGGAGCCAGTTAACTGTTTGATTTTGACCACACCTTTTGAGTTTTTTTCGCCATGAAATTAATTGACAATGATAATCTTATGAGATGATCCGTTGTCGTGGTGAAAAATCCATGATGTTTGGAATTCACTCACCAAACGCCAAGTAAGAACCAGATAGTAATTTTTACTAAATTGAATCTGAATTTATTTTTGAAATTTTGAAAATTCTTGTAATCGAACTTTTTAATCGATCGATTCTCGTTAAGTTTTTGGACAGCAATTTGTATATACGCCTTCTAAAGGCATCTTCTTTTCGCCAAGCGTTAGCAAGTGGTAGCGCGCAGAGAAGTGGCGAATAGAAGAGGGCTTATATATAGAGTAAGATCGGGTATTGTGGGCTATTCGGGTATTGTGGTCAACGTCTGTATTTTTCATAATAACGAACATGCACTAGAAAGATTGCTTATAAACTTCAAAATTCATATAACGGATGTTTTACGCTGCTCGCTTTTTGAATTGGACTCTTTACTGATGAGCAGTTGATCGAAATATTTTGTGAAATGCAGTCGATTTGTTTTTCAATAGTAGCGTGTAGTATTAATGGTATTTTTTAGCAAGTAATTATTTTTAGAGTGTGAAAGTTCAGATAGAATTATTAAACTATTCTGCATCTTTTAATGCGGTATGAAACTCTTTTTAAATTATTTAAATAAAAGTTTGTAAAACTTTTTTTTGGAAGTGGTACAGTGGCTAAGTGGGCTAGTCAGCGTCGGGTACGAGTATTGTGAACTAGTAGCCCACATTACTCCTTTAGTATTTTCCTAATTCTTGTTAATTTTCCTGTTTTGTATTTCCCAACTATACATATTTAGACTAGCCAAAAATAGAGAAATAAGAAAATGGTATAATGAAAAAAGCCATTGTAGATGTTAGGAATGAGGAGGTGGGCACACTTTTTGCATTAAAGACTTTTGATGTGCCGCGTTTTACATTGCAGAGAATGGCAAGGAGTAATGCATCTTCTAGCTTGCTTTTAAAAACCCCACTAGGACGAAGCCACAGAAAAAAAACCTTGTAAAATACACATTAGAAATGGAATCAAGACTTTTCGGCCTCACAGGACACGATATTCGTTTCCTGGCGTTTCAAATGGCGGAAAGAAATAAAATGCCAAACAAATTCTCGGTTCTTAAGCAATGTGCAGGGAAAGGTTGGCTGCATGGATTCCTGCGCAGGTACAAAAAATGAATTTAGTTTTCGCTCTCCAACGGGAACGTCTTTTAATGTAGCAATGGGTTTCACAAAAGAAAATATAAAAATGTTTTTAGATTCACTTAAGCAAGAATATGAGAAATACAAATTTCCACCATCTGCTATACAGAATGTTGATTTATATTTACCTAAGTTTAATCTTTTTTTTCAAATAGTCAACCAAGAAGGTCATTAATTAAATTAAAAAAAAATATATGAATAAATTCATTGACTTCTCATGAACTCTTACAATTGTGGTTGATGGTTTTATCTAGTGGCCCACTTTACCCGAATACCCTGGGCCATATTACCCACTATTTTTCTTTTCATCAACTTTGAAGGTGGTTTCAGTTTTTCTATATTATCAGACGAAAACGATTATATTAGGGTATATTTCGCAATAAAATGTAAAGATAATTCAATATCTGTTAGAAAGAAAAAATTATCGCTTTTTCATTACGATTATTTTGGCAGAAATTATGTAATATCAAGGTAAAATGGTGCCCAGAATACCCGACTTTACTCTACTCTTGCTACTAAGTTTTTTTATATCGGCAAAAGTATTTCGTGTATATTCATTCAAATATCGGAAAGCTTTGGCAGAGCATCAGTGAAGGATATACCTTTGCGAGGCGTGTAGATAGTCTCACCAAAGAGATCAGTTTACTTTGACACCCACCTAGTATATCTGCAGGTGCTACTTGGCATTAATTTTAAATCTTTTTCTTACAGCATTTAACACGTACTGGTGAAATAACAGGTAATTTTTATGTATAAATATCTCTATACAGTGGCGGTCACAATAATAGGAGCGTGAAATATTTCAAAGTTTTAACTTTTTATTTATTTTTATTGAACTTTTTTTATATATATTTATAAAAATACATATAGTTCATACTAGAATAAAAATCACATCACCGTCAACAAAAACAAGATTATCAAAAAACAACGCAAATTTTTAGTAACCTTAAACTCATATAAGTTATTGAAGAAAAAGTTTAAAATGTTGATGAAAATTTGTTCAATTTTTTTAAAATTTATACAAAGTTTGAAAATTTCACAACAATATTTTTGTAAAAAAAATAAATAAATATTCAGACCTTTTCAATACCTCGCGCTACTATTTATGTGATCGCAACTGTACATAAAAATATAGCTGCATGAGTCCTTACTTTGATTTAGCCGTAATTTATTCAAATTCTTAATACTCCGCAGACATTGTCACGAACGTTACTTTGCATGAAAGAGGCGACATTGTACAAGTTTTAATTAGCTGGGGGGACAATATGCCAAAAGGTTAGTCCACTTTCGTTTTTAATAAATGCCGCATTTAATAATAAGTGCAAATCTACAGGTACTTCATATAATATTATTGTGACTGCACAAAATTCAACGGAATGCAGTGAACCTCCCTGCAGTGTCTATGGAATTATTAAAGTTAGTAAACTAATTTTTGACTTCTATGATTATTTAATTGCATTTCTCCGGGGGTTTGATTTCTGTAAATTTTTTAAGGGGAAACGTCACTATGAAAATTAAAAAAAATCGATTTTTTTTTGCATTTTCTTAAAATAGATATGTATATTCAAAAATATGTAAAAAAATTATTAACTTACAATAAAATCTTGAAAATTAACGAAGTTATACCCAATACGATAAGTGCAGGTAGTGAGTTACAACGGCCAATGAAAACTTTAAACGCGTTTTTCTCAAAACGACTTTTTTGATACGATGGCAACGATTTCTCGAAGACTAATGAACGGATTTTAATTTTCTTTTTTTCAATCGCATTGGCTATCGCCGATTTTCAAAATTTTGAAAATAAAAATTTTTTTGGGCCTGTTGAAAATAAAAAAAATGGTGAAAAACACACATCGAAATACATACAAATCACCACCATTTTGTCAAAAAACAAACAGCTACGTACAACGTATTGTGTAGATTAATAAACATTTTGGTTTTTTGATTTCAGATAATTATGCATTGCTGTATCGATGCCACCAGATGACGTAATTTTTTTTTTAACTCGTTACGTTTATTTACATAAATTTGTCAATTTTCAATATTTTTTAATAAAAATTTACATCAACATAGTTTAATACACATATAATAAATTGCCTTTTGTCCGATCCTCGAAAAAAAAATTCCCAAAACTCGACTATTTTTTGACCTCCCACAGTGGCGTTCCCCCTTAAGGGGGAAGTCTACTGTGACAAGGGAAAAAACAGGCTTATTTTCCGGATTTTATTTCTAACAAAATATTGCTCGTACATAAAATCTATTTAAACTCTTATCTTTATTATATATTTAAGTTTTTGAAAAAAAAAATTTAAGTCAAAATATTCAAAATGGCCGCTGTGGCACTTCTGCAAGCGCAGGTCCGCTTTTCTTAGGTGCCTAAACGGTGTACATGAAATCTTACGTTTCGGTGATCTAAAACAAAAAAACAAAATATTGTTATCATATACATAGTATTGATTCTCGTCTGACGTAGGATTATGTCGATAAAAAATTTTGGCGTTGAAAAAAAAATTCTTGAAATTTTTTTCTTTTTTTTTGCCTAAAATTGATGTTACTATTGTTTATAACAATTTAACAAATAACGATATCAAAAAAATCCTATGTCAGACGAGAGACACTATTACAGAGAATATATAATTAAATTTTTAAGCTGATTCATTTATCAGAACTCGAGATATCGTGTACACCGTGTACAAAAACTTAGTTTCGAGAAAAATGCGTTTAAAGTTTCAGTATTAGCAGGTACGCGCTTTGGAGGGCTTCGGGAAAAGGTCGAAATTTCAACGAAGAAAAATTTAGCCAGCTGTAACACATATTGTACCTTATTTAAGAGGGTTCAAAGTATTTTTTAAGCTAATAAAAAAAAAATCGATTTTTTGAAAAATTCACAGTAGACTTCCCCCTTAAGAATTTTACTTGCAACCAGGAAATGTGAACAATAAAATTTTGTTACAAATTAAAAATTGTTATCGTTTTAAGTATATGTACATATATATACATATATATTATATATATAATTGGCGCGTACACCCTTTTCTTTTTGGGTGTTTGGCCGAGCTCCTCCTCCTATTTGTGGTGTGCGTCTTGATGTTGTTCCACAAAGTACAGTTTCAAGCCGACTTCGAACGGCAGATATTTTTTATGAGGAGCTTTTTCATGGCAAAAATACACTCGGAGGTTTGCCATTGCCTGCCGAGGGGCGACCGCTATTAGAAAAATCTTTTTCTTCATTTTGGTCTTTCTCCGAAATTCGAACTTACGTTCTCTCTGGGGATTTCGGATGGTAGTCACGCACCAACCCATTCGGCTACGGCGGCCGAATATAGCAATATGCAAGGTGGCGCAAAATTAATCACCCTATCGGAGGATTTATAATTTTTGCAAATGAATGTGAATTAAACAGCTAAAGGATACGACCAGATATTCACAATACGCCAAGTCTTGAAAAAGACCAATGAATGGAGAATTGACACATACCATCTGTTTGTCGATTCTAAAGCTGCATTCGACAGCACGAAAAGAAGAAGAATTAATATATAATATAAACAGACAAACAACGGAACACTGAAGGTCCAAATAATTCAAAGGTCCACCAGTCAAAATTAAATTTTTTTATATAGTAAAAAAGTTATTCGAAACCAATGGGATGATTAATTTTCTGCCATCTTGTTTATTTTTATTGTATTACTAAGGTAGCTGCCGAAACCTATTCGCATCAACTTTTGTCAATATTCTTTTTTTTCAAGCTCGAAAGCTCTCATAGCAACAATTTAACTTGCTGCTGGCAAACTTGTTTCTTTTTTTCCAATGCATGCGATGAATATAATTTCGGGCAAGCAGTCCGAAGTTTTTGTTGATATCGGTGCATTTGTTTCAGATTACTTAATAATTTATTAACATGTTAGGTTAGGTTAGGTTTGGCAGCCGCATCGCACATAGAGGCAGCGATGCCACTTAGACCACGAAATGGGTCCGCAGGGGCTGGGATACATTTTTTCCCTTTTCATATTGAAGATGTAAAAAAATATATAAAAAAAATTCGGCCAAATGACTACTGCGGCTCAGCAGTATGTGGCGCATCCTAGTGGACCACTGTCAGATGTTATCTTTGCATTAATAAAGCTCAATTTCATAAAGAATGCGAGTTATGTGTCTTCAATCTGCCAGCGCAAATTTTTGTTTGTGGGCATTGCCCAGAGGTTTTACGCAGTCCCACAGAAGATAGTCGAGCGGTGTTAAGTCACTCGATCTCGATGGCTAGTAAATGTCACCGCCACGTGATATGACGTAACCTTCTAACTTCTCTTCTAACATAAAAATTTCAATGTTTCTCATGAAGTATGACATGTGGCAATATTCTCTTGAAAGCACATATTTGTGAGATCCATACGATCCATCGCAAGCCACTAAAGCTTCGTCACCATCGTCGGATGGCTGTTGTCATAGACGCAGTGACTTTTTCAGCTGATAAATCGTTTCTCCAAATTCAGCAATTTCAAGGCGAGTCTCATGTCAAGATAGTTGTGGGACAGAAGACAGATGTCATCTGATTAGTCAAGATTCGCCTGGTGGCCTTGCAGTCCCCAGGTAATACCGCCTCCAGATAATGCGGTATTTTTCATAACAACCGCAAGGTAGCTACAACCAATCAGAATTTTTAAAGCAACATCAACAGCCCTCATACTAACCCACGTTCCCTTTGGTGATTTCTTAAGTTTGACTAACTTATTATATAATAAATATGACCACTAAATATTTATTATATATAAATGGAAAATCTTTGCAATATATTTATTAACGTACATTTATGCTTAAACAAAGGATACAAAGCAGATGATTATACCAGAAAATCCGATGACGCAGGTGGACCAAAATGAGTGTGGTTTCATGTTTGGGTGCAATTATTCAGTGATAGTGGAAACATCTAACGCGGCGGTGTCACAGCGGGCGACTGTGTCGGTGCCATGTGAGTGTTGCAATTTGCCATTTCGTATAAATTTAAACAATTAAATAATACCTGAAACATGTCTTTTTTCATAGATTGCATTAAGGAAGCCTGCTCCTGTCGGCATGCCAGAGCACTGCCTAAAGTGATATCATCCGTCAATATACCTAATAACGAGACTATAATTTATAACTGGTCAATAAAATATGAAAAAGGGGCGGACCCGGTTAAGTATAAGGCCAAGGATGCAAACGAGCACTGGACACTGTATTTAATGTGAGTTCTGTTAAGTTTTTCAAAATACAATGCAGAAAAATATAGTTGGACTATGACGAAATGAAGTTGGCCCAATACAAATATCCAAGTACCAAGTGCATTAGAAACAAGTCTTATGAAAAAAAAAATAATTAAAATAAAGCAAAAAATTAAATGGAATAAAAAAAATGAAAAAAAAAAAAATAAAAGAAAATAATATTAAATAAAAGAAAACAAAATAAAATAAATTGAATTGAATTGAAATAAATTAACATAAATCAAAATGAAGTGGAGTAAAATTATGATAAATAAAATAAAGTGAAAATATATTAAAAAAATCGAATCAAATACGATGAATTAACAAAATTAAAAACAAAAAAATGGTATTAAAATGAAACGGTAAAAATAAAATAGAATTAAAAAATGTGGGAAACCAAAAAATAATTTAAATAATGTAAATAAAATTAAGTGAAATAATTAATATAAATAAAACAAAATGAAATAAAATAAAATAAATTCTAAATAAATGAAGTGAAATAAAAAAATCTAAATTTAAAAAAGTTAAAAGCAAAACTAAAACAATTAAAAAAAATTAAATTAAAATTATATGGAGTTAAAAAATAATAAAATTAAATTAAATTAAATTTAAAAAAGTTAGAAACAAAAATAAAATTGCTTTTATTTTAATAAAATAACATGTAATGAAGTAAAATAAAATAAAATAAAATAGAACTAAGAAAAAATTTAAAACAAAAAATAAAATAAATTAAGATGAAGTAGAGATCAAAATAAAATGAAAAAAATAAAAAAAAAATTAACTTAGATAAAATAAAAGAAATGAAGTAAAATAAAATGAGACGAATTAGGTTAAAATAGAATGAAAAGGAATGAAATAAAATTAATTCAAAAATAAGATGAAATAAAGTCAAATAAAATAATTGAAAATAAAATATATAATATTGAAATCAAAAATGAAATAACACATAAATAAAATAAAATAAAAATGCAATAAAACCAAATAAAAAATGAAATGAAATGAAATAAAACAAATTTAAATTAATTTAAAATGAAGTAAAACCAAATATAAACGAGTTTAAAAAAAAATTAAAACTAAGATCAAATATACTCAAAAAATAAATAAAAATGAAATGCAGTAAAATAAAAAAAAAATTAGAAACAAATATAAAATTAATTTAATTTAAATAAAGTATTATTATCAAATAAAATTAAATTTAATAAAGTTAAATAAAAAATAGTAAACTAAAACCAAAATAAATTAAAATCAAATGGAGTAAGATAAATTAAATTGAATAAAAAATTTTAAAACAAAAATTAAATAAACAAAAAAAAATATTTAAGTCAAATGTAGTGAAATAGGAGTTTTTTAATGGCAGAAATACATTCTGAGGTCTGTCATTGCCTGCCGAGGGACGACCGCTATTAGAAAAATCTTTTTTTTCATTTTGGTCTTTCACCGAGATTTGAACCTACATTCTCTCTGAATTCCGAATGGTAGTCACGCACCAACCCATTCGGCCACGGCAACCGCCACATAAAAAATCATATAATATTAAATAAAATATTATAAAGTAAACTAAAATAAAATAAAATGAAATAAAATACATTAAAATAAAGTAAAATTAAAAAAACAAAAAAACTTAAATAAAATTTACATGAAACAAGATAAAATTAAATACAAAATTGAAAAAGGGAGAAACAAAACAAAGAAAATTAACTAAAATAATTTAAAATAAATAGTAAATGAAATGGAATAAAATAAAATGAACTATTATAAAATAAAATAAAATAATGTAAAGTAAGATTTAATTAATAAAAAAAAAGTAAAATAAAAAAAAATAATCGAAATTAAAATAAAATAAAAAAAAATCATCTTCTATTTGTTGATGACCTGAAACTTTACGCAAACAAAAGCATAAGCTTCATGAGCTGATAGATGTCACTAAAGCTTTCAGTGATGACGTAGTAGTGTTACGTGTGTTAGTTGTTTCGAAAATTCGTCTGTTATCATAACAGTCGAGATAAAAAATGCGCTTCTGCAGAATAAACTGCTCTAAGCTCGGAACTGAAAAATAAAAACGAAGGGGACGGTTGTTTAAATTCAATTGCAAGATTTTTTTCAGAGGAATAATCCGAGGCAAATCTACGGAGACAGCGCTTCACGAGGTAATCCGAACAATAGAGGGCTCTCTAGAGAACAAACATTATACCATGGCGGCATTCTTGGATATAGAAGGCGCCTTTAACAATGTTAGTACAGATGCGATCCAACGGGCGTTGATAGACTTAGAGGTGGACAATTGCATCAGTAATTGGGTCATCTCTATGCTAGAAACCAGGATCATCAAAGCTAATATGAGTAATATCAGTATAACCAAGAAAGTCCACAGAGGCACCCCACAGGGGGGAGTACTGTCTCCACTTCTCTGGTTATGCGTTATTAGCAAAATCTTAATAAAACTTAATAGAGGTGGGGTAAAAGCGGTGGCGTACGCTGATGATGTGGTGTTGATGGCGTCAGGACTGTGTCCTAATACGATCAGTGGGATCATCCAAAGGGCATTAGGCGAGCTTAACTCTTGGGCCACAGGCTGTGGCCTAGGTTTAAACCCACGTAAAACAGAGCTTATGCTTTTCACCACCAGATATAAGGTACCACCTTTTACCTTACCAAATATTAACGGACAAACTCTCTCACTATCACCCAGCGCAAAGTATTTAGGGGTAATTCTGGACTCCAAACTAAGCTGGAAATTAAATGTTGAAGAACGGGTAAGGAAGGCAGAAATTGCTTTATATGCCTGTAAACGTATGCTTGGAAGAAGATGGGGTCTTCAACCTAAGCATAATTTATGGCTGTATAAGACGGTTATACGACCTATTCTATCGTATGGTTCGGTAGTTTGGTGGAAGGCTCAAGGGAGAGAGTACAATACCAAACTACTCAGCAGAATACAAAGATCAGCATGTGCAATAACGGTCGGTGCAATCAGATCATGTCCTAGAGAGGCTCTCAATGTACTGACACACGTTATTCCAATAGACCTACATATTAAGAAGACGGCAACCATGAGTGCATTTAGGTTAAACGAAGCGGGTCGCTGGAGAGAAAAAACTTATGGTCATGCTAGTCTATTATTGCGACAAACTCAGTTAATCTCGGTGAGAACTGACTACATCGTCCCGACGGTAACTTTCAATAGGAATTTTGCCACTCTCTTTCCAACTAAGGAAGAATGGAATAAGGGATTCTCTCTAAACAACTTCGACACTACAGTCTATACGGATGAAAGTAAAATGGGCTGCGGTGTTGGAGCTGGCATATATTCTTACAGACTTAAAATTGAGAAATCTGTGCGTCTCCCTAATACCAGCAGTGTCTTCCAGGCGGAAGTACTGGCGATTGGGGAAGCTTGCAGGCTACTAATCGCAGATTTCTCTTTTAAGGGTAATATCGCTATTCTCTCGGATAGCCAAGCTGCAATCCAGGCACTGGGTTCGGCCACAACAACCTCCAAAGTGGTGGAACAAAGTAGAAATAGCCTCACCATCTTGAGTGAAAACCATAAAGTTACCTTAATCTGGGTCCCGGGACATCGGAACATTGAAGGTAACGAAAAAGCAGATGAACTAGCAAGAGGGGGATCTGCCATGAATAACGCTCTTGCAGAATCGGTACTCACACCATTAGGTGCAGTCAAGAGCACAATTTCCCAAAAATACCTCCGAATCGCTGACTGTAGGTGGAAAGTCCAGACGAAATGCAATATTAGCAGAACGTTATGGCCCACCTACAACCTCAGGCAATCGTCAGCATTAATAAATCCGAGTTCTTTTAGCCAAATTCTCTTTAATACTCTCATAACCTAGTTTGAGTTGCATGCCTATGGCCACAACATCCACCAACTCATCGATATGCACCAAGGCGCGATTCGAAACAAAACTTGTGCTCTTTAGACTACCCTGTATATTTGCATATGTGCGGAATCCCTGTAACCTTCAAGTTTTTTAGCTTATTTGATAGCCTATCCAAAGCCGTTTTATCTGATAGAAATCAAAACTTCTACTCGATGTAAAAATAGAGCTGATTTCTTTTATGTATTTTGCTATAAATTACATTTTAAATAACTTCTTATCGTTTCGTAATATTTATGTTACAGCATCAGCGAACAAACAAATCCCTCCCTCTCTTGGGGCGGACGACTCATACCACTTATAGAGCACCTGTACCCTATAAAAAATGTTTCGCTCCTTAAGGCCAAAGGCGGCATGCAAGGCGCCTTTAAAATAGGAATTCCAAAGCAATTAGTTTCTAAGGCGGCGCTCAAATTTCGTTCATACATAATTGACGATTTGCAATGTGGTGGTCCTGAAGACTTCACGAAGGCAACAGGTAAAAATTAGCAACTACTAATGCGAGAATGTAATTTATTGAATAATTTTTTAATTGAATTTTTTAAATTTTTTTTTGTTGCAGTGCCGGATTTTTCAAAAGCTATTGAAGGCATGGAGACTACTGACTTCGATTTGGTAAGTGTATTGAAAAGATAATGCAGCACTTTAACAATTGATAATAACTATAATAATTTTAACATTTTATACGAGGATCGCTTGGAAAGTCCGTGCAAAGTCAGAGAGAGATGGCACTACTGGTGCGTATCGAGCTTAAGTTTAGTTAGCATCATCTCTGGGAAGAACACACACCAAGTTTCAGCCAGATCAGTATATTTCTTAGTGATTGGCCTTCGTTTGAATTGAGGAGGTCGAGTGATTTTCCTGTTCCATCAAGACAAAGAACCAATTCACGTCTCAGCAGTTGTGGTCACAAAATTAATGGAAATAGGATTCCAACTCATTTCAAATCTCCTCTCTTCTTCAGAGTTGGCTCCCTTGGATCCCTCGCACTACTATTTGATGCTCTATTTTTAGAAATGACTGGTGGGGAAAAAGATTTTATCAAACGAGCTGGTGATTGCCGAAACGAATGGCTATTTTTCAGGCTTAGATAAATCCGATTATTCGGAAGGGGTGAACAAACTAGAATAGCGCTGGACGAAGTGTATTAGTCTAAAAGTAGACTATGTCGAGGTGTACCTTAAACAATTTTTTTTTCCTTGTTCACCCCTCTTGGGAGCATAGGGCCTCGACAAGACTTGCGTTGCGTTGGTTTCGTTAATCTATTTGATTTCTGACAGGGTAGGCGATTAGCCTGCCGCTACCTTAAACAATTTAAATTGGAGAGTCAGATCTATATGTGTCTGCAGCGACAGCCAAGCGGCGCTACCCCCACATCAGGGGTAGTCGAGTCCTGCAAATCCAGGCTGAACTATATCGGTAGACATAATAGCCTGATAGCCCAACATGGGTCCCGGGACACGTGGGTATCGTGGCTAACGAGACCTCTGACTCCTTAGCTAAGAGGGGTTCTGAGGTCAACTTCTTTGGCCTAGAGCCCGTTTTGCCACTCCTTTCTGCGGCCATCAAAGCCGCGGTTAGCAAATGGGTTACTACAACTCACAAGCGAGCTTGGCAGGCTGAGAGAGGCTGCAGATGGACTAAACTGATGTTACCTGTCACGTCTGCTCGACTGTCGCAAACCCTCCTGTCATTTAGCAGAACGGAGTGCAGACGGCTGGTTGGACTGATGACGGGCTACTTTCTGTGGGCGAAGCACAGAGAAAGGATGGGCATCTCAGACAGTGTACTCTGCCCAGCTTGTGAAGAGGAGGATGAGACGAAACTCTTCCTGTGCGTCTGCCCCGCCTTCACTCGAATTAGGTTTAAGGTCTTTGGCACTGATGTATTAAGAAGCGACCATCTTGGTTCCTTGCCACCACAAGATCTACTCAGATTTCTGAAATGATAACTAAGATAACAATGCCCCGTGTAGCATGCAGTAAGCGTTC
This sequence comes from Anastrepha obliqua, assembly GCF_027943255.1. NCBI lineage: Eukaryota > Metazoa > Arthropoda > Insecta > Diptera > Tephritidae > Anastrepha > Anastrepha obliqua. Next base: position 27,627,253 of record NC_072893.1, read on the forward strand.
TAAGAATCCTTTCAAACTAGGTTTTATAGCACATTTGATGCTCTTTTAGAAGGAAGGATGCATTTTGCTTGCCTCTGTCCTGGACTTTCCATCCAGTGTCATATAAATTCCTTGTGCTCCCGGCCGTTTATAATTTGCTTTGTGTGGTCTCTGGTCTATGGAATTTTGATGTAGCGACTAATTTCAGTAGGCGAACCAGCTAGACGTTCTTCCTTGTTTCCGGGGTTGTTTGGGAACAGCGAAGCATTGCTCAAAGAGTTTCAATGTTATTATTAAGACTTCACAGTACGTAAGACTGCCTTACAATCTGCCAATATGCAAATATTTTACCCCTTCAAAGGTATTTTCTGCCACAAATTTCACGGCGGAGGATCTCCAATTGTAAGATTCTGGGATAATATCGCAACCTTACCATCCGCAAGCTCCACTTCCGGTGCAATATATGGATGATCTGTCTCAGAATGAAACAAGGCGGATTCATTATTTGCCTTTTACATAGTTTCTCAATACTTTGCTTTAATAATCAACCTTACAAAGCATTGTTGTTGGTCTAGTGCCACTACCTTTAATGAATGTGCCTTGTGAATAACGTATTTGTCATACAGGATTGTTTAGGAATTTCCTTGGCTATTCGTGAGTTGCTGGGTTACTTCGACTGACAAACTCTTAAAGTATTAAATAAATAAGTTTTAATGAAAAAATTCCAAACAAGGCAGAAAGGAAGACAATTTTCACATTGCGCTGAGTATTTTGGCCATTTATATTTAAGAGGTGGACACCACCCACACCCACCTCACAAAGCCCACCTTCGGAACTCTTCCTCAAAAATAAGGCATTGGTATGGCAAACGCGAAGTACAAACTGCGACTTAGAAAAGAAGAAATAAAAGTGCAGGTTTTTGGATCTCAAGTCAAACATAACCTCAACACGACCTAAAAAGAAAAGATGTATTACACTGTGTGACAAAAACAAAATTAAATATACTTTTATGGAGTAAAAAAAAATAAAATCTTAAAACTCACACAACTCTATTAATTTTAATTCAATTACAGTCAAATATAGCTTATTCGACGCAAAATTAAATTTACTATAACAGTAGTGTATTAAAAAAAATCCTCAATATCCGATAATATCGTAAAAATTATGTCAAAGTCGAAAAAATAGAGAAAAAATAAAAAAATTCCAAATACTTCCGTCTACAGTCTCGTCAGTTGTCATTTCAGAAAAATTGTCAACACACTGTCAAAAAGGCTTGTTTTTGTTCTTTCGAACTAAAAAAGCAAATTCGAAATCGGATGGAAATTGGCGAAGTTAGGAGTTATTCTTCACATCAACCTACTGAAAAACGGTTTTATGGCCATAAAATGAGATTTTGGGGGTGTATTGGAAATTTCTCCTATACCATTTTTCTTAGTTTTACTATACCTACAAGTTGAACTAGGTCTCCATAAAAGTATAATTTCACTGTCGCACAGTGTTATATCTACTGGCATCAGAAGCCTAACAGAGCAGTGTTTAATAGGAAATATGCAGAAAATGCTCGGCATGGCATTTCGAATGAGCTGCAGAAACCGCAAGAATAACGACGAGCAGCCAAAAATTCTTCATATTCTCTGCAACTATACCGAAATTTATGCAAATATGATAACATTTTTTTTTTAAACTCTAAATGAGGGGCAGATAATGATTTAAAAGGTCTGATAAAATTCATTAAGAATACCAAATTGTTCAGGAATTGTTCAGAGTACCTAGCAAAACTGTGATATCACAATGGGCTTTAGAGCCTTTATAATAAGCGTGCCCTTGTCGCCGGGTAGTCACTAAAACCTTCCCAAATGTATAAAAGGAAAACCTAAGCCGGTCGTTTAAATTTTAAGCTTTAAGTAGTTAGAACGGCAATGAAAAATGCACGAAGCTTCGAAGTAACTTTAAAAGTTCCCATACAAATTTGGACATCACTAATGTATGTATGTACACATTTTTCAATATTTCCACAGGGCATAGCATTAATTATTCTCAGCGCGCTTTTCCTTGCCATCATCGTTTTGGCATTGACAATTTGTTGCTGGAAGCGCAGAAAAATGGCGAAATTTCACAATGGTGTTTTGCAAAAGGACGAAAATTATTTATCCAGCATGATCGAGTGAGTATTGGTGGTATTGATAGTATTTTTTAATCGAATTTAGGACATATTTAGCGCGTTTTTTTTGGGTTATTCAACTCAGTATTCCAATAAATTTCCACCGGAACCATCCGGATCATTTTAATGGGTGAGGGACAGTGCTGATATAAGACTGCTGTTTTGATAGTAATAATAAATGTCATATAATTATTTATATATATGTGCGTATATTCTTCACAGCATTTGCTGTTTAGAACATGACCTTTGAATATAAATCATAAAGGACCTGTGACAGCCAGGCTGCACTGAAGGCTCTGGAGAACGCGAAGCAAACCTCAAAGATTGTTCAAGAATGTAAGAAGAAGCTTAATTCTGTCGGAAGGCAGAACAGGCTTGTACTTATATGGGTTTCAGGACACTCCGGTGTTCAAGGAAACGAAGTTGCCGATGAATTGACCAACCGTGGATCAGCAGGGGCCAGAACCAATCATCGGAATCAGTCCCGCAGGAATCAAGAATTGGATCAACGATTATGTAGGCAATCTACATAAAGAGCGATGGTCCGGTCTGGCACGCTGCAGAACTGCAAAGTGTTTTGTGACAAGTCCGAACAGAAAACTGTCAAACTTTCTACTAAAACTTGGAAGGAAAGACGTTCGGTTGATGGTCGGTATTATTACAGGACACAACCCATGGGGTCAGCATATGACCAGCATGGGAATCATTGAGGACCCAATGTGCCTGTTGTGCTTGGAAGAGGCGTATAGCACTCAGCAGTTTCTCTGTGAGTGTCCTGCCTTTGCTAGAGCACGGCTATGAATTTTGGTTTCCGATGTCGTGAGAATAAGTAATATTCGTTCTCTAAAACAGGAGGATATTTACAGATTTACCAAAGAATCTGGAAAATTCTAACAGGACTAACTATCTCTATCTCTGTCTCTATTATTTTCTATCTCTTTCTCTGATACTATTTTCCTTTCCCCCTTGACTATTTACCCTCTTTCCAGAGCTCTAAATACAATGGGCTTGTTAGCCTGACTGTTTTAGGAACCAAATCTCTTGGTGCTCCTTGGCTAAACCAATTCGAATTTCATTTCAAAGCCCTGTAAATATTAAAAACTTTCAAGACAATAATATTTCAATTGAAAATCGGGTCAACATATTTTCTCAAGAGCTAATCAATTGAAGTGTTATCAATTCGCCGTTATAGTTTAAGTCTAATAGCACAGCATTAAAATTTATTGCAAAAACTCTAATTCAGCAATTTAAAATTTTTCTCTGAAATAAAAGTTTTTCTAATTTACTTCATTTTTAATTACAAAAGGCTACGCTGCCCTACTAATGAAGAAAAACAAAACGAACAGAACGGATATACAATACATAAGTTAAATTAGATCTCCACATCACTGTTGTTGCATTTGCATGCAAAATTTTTATCCGGATCCCGGCCGTTTACCATTTGAACACAGCTGCTGCTAGCTTGCTGGAAGAATGTCAAATTGTAACTATCGAAAATTCAAGCATTCAATTTACTATAGGAGCCCTCACACCGAGTTCGTTGCTTCTTTACTTGGGAGTTACGTATATTTACAGTATTTTGTGTTTATAAATTCAACAAAAGCACCAAGTACATAACGAAGAGCCACCGTTTGGCATCGCTTGGCAACTTATTCGGCAGTTGGTAAAAAATAAAATTTCCCAGCAGAAATTAGTAACTTCCCCTTCAAGTCAACTATCACCTCGCGCTCTCAATTTCCCCTACTTTGCAAGTTTTTTGCATACGCGAACCCCAATACGTGGAGACGCTATACATATTTATGTATATTCAAGTACCTATGTCCTCTAGTTCGGTAAAATAATTCGCAACTACGTTTTTGAAAACAATAACTAGAATAAGCATTTCGTTTTGATTTCAGGATGGAAGACAACATCAACTACGTCGATAAATATGTAGAGGTAAGAAAATTGAAAATACAGTATTTTCCGGATATACGCGTTGTCTAAAATGCACGAGATTCGATGCTCGCAAGCGAAAAGTGTTTAAATGAAAATCCCGCTTATTAGCACAGGCTGCGGTTAAAAGCTTTAACCTTCCTACGGTCTTCAAATTAACTGACGCGGACGGACTTCGGGTCAAATTTGACCCAATACTATATTTTCAAGGTTTATACTTGGTTTTTGATTATTTTTACTGTTAGGTTTTTTTCCATTAAATGGGTATCTTAAATAAAAATGAAAATCCAAATATATTTATTCCATTATCATATTTTTTTATTAATATATTTATGAAAATTTTAATTTAATTTTTATGTGAATGATACAAACTTTAACCAAAACGTTTATTACAAAAAGATATTCATGAATAACGAAAACTTTAAATAAAAGTGTATTTAATAATGAAAGAAAAAAGAAATAAATTATTTCAGACAGTTTGTACACAAAGTAATAGTTTTAGAATGTTGTTTACATGTATATTTATTACAAATGTCGCAAACTAATCCTGTTTTGTTATCTTTTTTTGGGCATAGTTGACATAGACTTCTTTTAGTTATTTTCTTTTCCGACGTGTTTCCAAATTGACCTGATGATGATGGTTGTGCATCCAGTTGAGAATCCTTTCGTATTTTTTTGGCAATTTCAAGTGAAAAATGTGCTCGTGGTAAAGTTTGTCGCTTTTTTATATAGGGTGTTACGAGCTGCATACCAAAGTTTTCCAAGTAAAAACATCGCTTTGTAAGACAGCCCTCTTTCCAGGTGTGGTTGGCGGATTTGAATAAAACGAAAGCGTTATAAGCTGAAATGTCGATTATGTTACTAAACACTACTTGAGGCCATCGTTTTGTCATTCTTTTGCAAGTGTAACCGCTTACAGCTTTGTCCAATGTGTCTACACCACCTTTACATTTATTGTAGTCCAGTATTATTTCTAGCTTTTTATCCCGACGATTACTAATTTTTGAATCTTCTTAGGTATGTACGAAACGAGAGTTGTTTGTTCGGTAAAAGCGAAGATTGATGAATTTAGTGGTCTTCTTTTTATGTTCCCTTAGTCTGGTGGTAGTTCGGGCTTGTTATTGCGTATTGTTCCTACTATCGTAATACGTTTCTCCAATAATTTTTGTGCCAATTGATAAGACGTGAAAAAATTGTCGGTTGTGAGGTTATGTCCTTTTAGCCCTTCAATCAAATCAAGAATAACACGCATGCCTTGATTTTTTTCGGGGGTTCTTCCGATTGCCTTGCCAGTGTAAGGTTGGATGTTCCAAACATAGCTCGTTGTTGAATCACAAAGTACCCGAAATTTGATTCCATACTTTGCAGGCTTTGCTGGCATGTACTGGCGGAATGGACATCTTCCTCTGAAAGCTACTAATTGTTCATCGATGGTCACGTTTTCGGTTGGATTGTAAAGCTTAGGTAATATCTCAACCCATTGATTCCACAAATCACGTATAGGAGCAAATCTATCCAACGATCTTCGTTCAATTTGAGTTTCCCTGTTGTCGAACCTAATCACTCTCGATATTTTTTTGAAAGTTTGCAAAGGCATAGTTGCAGCGAATATTGGTCTTCCAGTTTCAGGGTTCCAAAGACTTTCACAGCTTTCGTTATTTGATCGAAAAACGCCAGCTAATATTAGCAATCCAATAAATGCAAATAGTTCGATGTTTTCAATATCCAGCCATTCTTCACCGTATATTCGTTTTCCTTCAATGTTTGTGTAGGTCAATATCGTACGTATCAAAGGAGGTAGAAAAAATAGTTCAAAGCTAGAAATTTCTTTTTCGGTAATTCGTGAGCACGAGTAACGCGTTAGTCCAAAAATCAAGCTGATAATATTTTCTCTTGAAGCTCTTCCGGCACTTGTTACAAGAGGGGTTTTTGAAAAGTTTATTTGACCATTTTTTGACGACATCATTTCAGAAGACACAAGAGAATTTTCGTCATCACTAAAATCACTGTCGGAAGAATCTGCAACCTCAACATGATCTTCGACATCTTCGGCAACCGCTGAGCTGAACATTTGCAATTAGCAAATAAATTTAATTCAAATAACGTCTGATTTATACGTTGGGTCAAATTTGACCCGAGGGTGTTTAGATGCATAAAAATTTCTACGCGACAGAGCCTAAATTGTTTTTTTTTTTAATTTTACGCTTATTATATATAATAAAATATAATAAATTAGAAAAAGTCACGAAACATCAAGTCATGAAAATATTTGGTTCTTGAAAAAACTTAATTTTTTTCCTGAAATGGGTCAAAAATGACCCGAAGACCGTAGGAAGGTTAACTACTGCACCTAACTGAATGAAACGAACAACTACTTCGATCAAGCTAAATAAATGTCCATTTAAAATAAGAACAAATTGAGAACTCATTTATTTAAAATAAAAAAAAAAAATAAATACATTTCCAGTGCACAGGGATCAATATAAAGTATAAGAAGTACAGTTATAATGAGTTTTGGTTCATTCATTGGGTTCTACTTATTTATACTATGTACGAATTCGTAAACTTTTTTTTTTGCTTGCTAAAAAAAGCCTGTAACTAAAAGCTGAATTGAATGTTTGTAGTAGCGGGGCCGAAATAGTATTGCTCAATATTAGGTTGTTCATGAAACAAATAGTTTGTAATAATTATTGCAATTATCACGCTTTGGTGTTCATGTACCCAAAAAACTTGCAAAGCAGGCGAAAGTGAGAGAGCAAAATTGCATTTCATTTTGAGGGGAAGCTGCAAATTTTTCTGTATACATTTGCACTTGTAGGGGTTTGCAAGTGAGAAAAACAGCTGATCGCAAAGTAAAAATAAACGCGAATTAAAATTTGCGAATCGCAATTTCTAATGAAATATTCTTCATCTGACAGCGATGATGAAATGGAACAAATTATTGTGGACAAAATGAAATCATCTGATTCCGTTTTTTTTAATTTTATGTGCTTTATTTTTATTTTTATTTTTATTTAATACGTGGTAGCTAAAGTGAAAAAGTTTTGAATTCCTGTGACTTTTCCTGCCAACAATTCAATCAGCTTCAAAAAACTTGCAAATTCTTACTGGTTTAGCGTTCATGTGTTTTTTTTTATATTTTTCTCTTTGAGAGGGAATTCCCCGAAATTAAGTTACCGGCAAGTTACGGGCTAATTTTTAGATGAATCTAAAGCATAAATTGAATCAATTTCAAGCATAAATTTATTTGTAGTGATAAGTGAAAAATTAAATTTCAGTGCCATTAGCGGGAAGATGACAAATTTTTTGTTGCTTGTAAGCGGGAAATACACTAATAAAAAAATATATAAAATTTGCGTTATATGTATCGCAATTTGCGTAATATTTTAATAGATAAATTTTTGGCAAACTTTCATTCAGAAGATTATTAAGGGGACAGATACCTGTAAACGGCCATATTTTTCCTGATTTTCATTAAAATTATTTAAAATGAAGAAGTCAATATATTTTTTATCAAAATAGGCATACAGTTTATTTATACATTAAAATAATATTAACATTTTATTTTTATTTTAATCATGTAAAATGGTGGATGTACACTCAATTCTTCCAGGAAGGTCGCAGTGTGACTTCTCAATCGGCGGGCATTGTACATAGTATTGACGTCAGTGACCTGAATACAAAAAACCAAAAATTTTTTTTGTTTATTAATGTCATAGTTTCTATATGAATTAACAATAAATGGAAAAAACCGCGGAATAAAATGCTTCAAAAAAATTTTATTTTCGGGCGAATTTTCCTACTATTTTTGCTTCGAAAAAATTATTTTTTCGAAAAAGGTTCGAAAACTTGGAAATTCATATAAAAAATAATTTCATAAAAAAGGTGTTATCGTGTACGCCAATTCGAAAAATTTCGTTTTGAAAAAAAACGCGTCGAAAGTCGGCAACGTAACTATGCCTCTCCCAGCGCCCGAACGCAAAGAATAGAGTCGTCACGGTTGACGATCTATAATAAAAGAAATACTTAAATTTACTTTCTAAAATTTTTTTGACATATTCTTATAGGATTATATTAACATTTTATGAAAACAAAAAAAAACTGTTTTCTTAATTTTACCGGTATCTGTCCCCTTAAAAGAAAATATTTGAAATTTAAGAGAAATTAACTCTTTGACTGCTGTAAAAGAAAAAGTCGCTTATGTATGGACACATAGAAATCTTATCATTTTTGTTAGGAAGCCCAAGCAAAAGGCCTGGCTGATGTCTTCGAAATACCGCACAGTGCTATACATATTGGTCCGGAAATTGGCGAAGGAGCATTTGGCCGTGTTTACAAAGCCGTTGCTGTAAACTTGCGACGAATGCGAGGCAGTCATGTGGTAGCGGTGAAGCAATTGAAAAGTAAGCTCTAACGACATACATATCTATTTACATTCTATCAAAAAAGTACCGGGAATTGTTCAATAAAACGCAAAATAATTGTTTAATCATCAAAATTTATGTTGTCGCCTTCAAAATAGGCTCCATTCGAAGCAATACTCCCATGCCAACGATTAGTTCAGTCATCAAAGCACCTTTCAAACGCGTTTGAAGAGATCTTCTTCAGCTACTTCAGCGAATTCTCCTCAATGGCCTCTATCGATGCAAAGTGGCGTCCGCGGAGTGGGAATTTAAGTTTTGGGAAAAGGAAAAAGTCACAGGTCGCTAAATCCGGTGAATACTGTGGTTGTTCGATGATATTTCTCGAGTTTTTGGTCAAAAAAGTGTTCATAATATGAGCCTTGCCAGACGGTGCGTTATCATGGTGCAAGATTCATGAGTTTTCTTTCCATAAATTGGGCCATTTCCTACGCACATTTTCTCTCAAACGTCGCATAACTTCCAAAAAATATTCTTTATTTACCCTGGAACCATTTGGAACGAATTCCGAGTGCACAACACCATGAAAATCGAAGAAAACGAGTGGCATGACTTTCACTTTTGACCGACTTTGACGTGGTTTTTTGGGTTTCGGCTCATATGGATAGCGCCATTCAGTCGCCTGTTGACTGATTTGCATGTCAAACTCATACACCCACGTCTCATGACCTTGTTGTTTTTGTAGCAGCAATACAAGCCCTGTCAGTGTAGTGTATATCACCGGTCGTCTTCGTCTAGCTCATCTAAAGATAGGCCCAGAAAACATGCTGTTTCAACAGGTTGGGAGAGGGGTGTTAGATGCGTGGGTTTAGAGGGGCATGTGAAAAGGTGGTTATTATCGAGCGGGGTGCCTTCACATGCTGGGGATATGTTTGGTATGTCGGGGTCAATTCTGGATAAGTAGGAGTTTAACCTGCTACACTATCCAGAACGTAATTGTGCCAGTGCTGCGCGGCTCTCACGGGGAAGCTGGAGCTCTTCATCTGCTATAGGTGGTGGTTGGACTCCGATTATGGCATTCATAGGACGTGGTGAATGTCGTGATATTGCCTTAAAGTGCTGCTGGCAAGCGATTAGAGGACCTTGTTGCGATTTTGGACTTTAGTGGCAATTACGGTTGTGTGCGCAAAGAAGGAGAGCAAACAGCCTGAGGTCACACCCAACATTTTGGGATTATTTACTGTCGGGATTGGTGTGTCATCGACTTTTACCTTCAGAGGCAGTTTGACCTCCTTTGTCCAGGTGGTAAAGAGAGTCGCCGTGGACTTAGTGGGGGAAAGTTGTAGAATCCTCGCAGTGAAAAAGCGAGAAAGGTCGGTAAGATAGTTGTTCACTTTGGCGCACAGGCCATCAATGTCATTGCCCGACGCCATTATCTTGCAGTCGTCAGCGTATGAGACCAGGGATACTCCCTCTGGTGGTTGGGGGAGCTTCGATATATAAAAGATGAACAGCAAGGGTGAAAGGACACCACCCTGCCGAGCACCTTGCTTTATATTCCTCTGTTTGGATGTTTGGCCTCTAAAAATCCCTGAACGCTCAGATATGTAGTTGGCGGACAACCTCTTCAGCCCTGGCGGGATTGTCGACTGAAAAATGTCATCTAGTAGCGTGGAATGGCTGACAGTATCGACAGCTTTCTTCAAATCCAAGGCTACTAGGACAGTCCTGCGGTTTATGTGGACGTTTATGTCGGTGAGTGCTCTGGTGGTGCTGTGCACTCGTCGGAAGCCATGGGACCAGGTGTTTCATCTCATTACGTATTATGATGCGCTGAATAAACGTTGGGTCCGAATTCACTTGCTCAAGCATGTGCTCAGCCACCTTCTTCCGATGAATTTTTTTAAAGAAATTCAAATCTCTTGGAACGAGACAAGCAGCCATGCTTCTCTTGCCCAATTAATGGTGTAAAATATTGCGAATTGATTCGTGAGACACGCTAAGGTCACGAGCTACCTCCCTCAAACTTAAGGGGTTACATACGTCCAGCAGCGCCAAAAATGCGCTAAAAGAAACTCTGTTCTTAGAAGGGACAACAATAGAAATAAATATAAAAATATTTTATACATTGTTTATTAGTACTTAAACTTTATAAAAAATTTATTTAAATTTTTCTTTACAAAAATTAGATATAAAAAATCACGTGACCAGAAGTATAATGAAAAAAAAGCTACGGTCTGCATCATTTCTCCTTTAAATGTTGATGGATCTGTGAAAAGTAAAAAAGTTCTTGTAAAATGAGGTTGTTAGTTAGAGTTTGTCGAGCTGGATTTTTGAATTTCGAAATTTTTGCAATTTACGGAATTTAAAAAAACAAGTATTCGTTTTACGTGATAAATGTCACACTTTAATTACGTTTATAAATAAAAATATCAAATACCGTGCCAGAAAAAGTAGTTTCAAGAAAAACGAATTTAAACTCTCAAGTGCTTCAAACGAAGGACAGCTAGCTATGCGCATTAAACTCTCTACCATAACTTTGTATTTATGGGGAGTTCTTACAATCGACTTCCACAGAACTACGCCTAAAACTGCAAAGAATAATAATCTGAAATAAAAAAATCGTTTTTTTTGAAAATTCTGGCCGTACGTAACCCCTTAAATGATGGTTTTCCAGCACCACTTCCTTGACTTCGTCGACGTTTTCATCCGTTGAAGACGTTGATGTGCGACGAGATCGGGGCAAATCTTCCACGACTTCTCGGCCCTCTGCAAAAGCCTTATAACACTCGTAGACTCGTGTTTTTGATAAAGCACACACAAACCTATGGAGCTTTCTGCAACATTTTCAATGAGTCGGCACACGACGTTCCGTTCAAAACACAAAATTTAAGATAAATTCTTTATCCCATACTTTTGTCCATAGTGAAAATCGCAGAGCACACCTACGGTTGAGTGATATTATTAAATGCCAAAAATAAGCTAATTGACAGCTGACGTTCAAACTCTGCGATACAATAGAGGACAGTTGTATCAACAGAGAAATGCAATTTTTTGATATAAATGATAGGATGTTTATTTCATTACAAAGAGGAAGGTATGCCGTTAATAGTGGAAAATAACATCAGGCAAATTACCACCACGACCACCCTTACAGGACAACATGCTTTTCATGAAATTTCCCATAACCGAATCGCAAAGTAGCTGCCCCATGTCCTCGATAGCCTCACGAATTCCATCGTTAAGATCTTGAATCGACTCTAGGCTGTTGACGTAGACCTTCTCTTTCACTTGGCCCCAAAGAAAAAAGTCACAAGATGTTAAATCACAAGATCTCGGTGGCCAATTATGATCACCTCTTCGAGAGATAGCACGGTCCGGAAACTTTTCCCGTAAAAGATCAATGGTTTCGTTGCTTGTGTGCCATGTAACGACGTCTTGTTGAAAATAAACCTTGTCCAGATCAATATCATCCAATTCCGGCCATATAAAATCGTTAATCATCTCTCGATAGTGCAATCAATTCACCTGTAACACCTGTTATTGGAAAACCCTTTATTTGTATGTGTAAGGCGCGCTTTTTAAATGAACAATTCCCGATATTTTTTGACAGAATGTAAAAATCTTTGTAATAAGCAGCCCTAAATTTCTTTTTAGAAAATCCCACTTCGGATGAAGTAGCGGAGTTTTTGAGTGAAATCGAAATGCTGAAAGGTGTGGGCACACACAACAACATTGTTTGCTTTTTCGGATGCTGTACCATACGCGCTCCATATCTTATGATCATGGAGTTTGTAGGGCGTGGTGATTTGGTAAAAAACTCATATATGAATGCAACTTCATTTAGTTATATTTAAATGCCTCGTGTAATAAATTCGTAACTGGTTTTCCTTTGCAGTTGACTTACCTCCGCACAGTGCGCCAAACATCCGCAAAAGTTAAAGCAAATGGCAGCGTGAATAATTATACGAGCTGCAATCAGGCACAGCCTGATAAGCCGAAAGTGAAATACATAGAATTAAAATTATCAACTCAAACTTTGGACAGTGAAAGTGAGACGGAACGCCAGCCAAAAGCATCCGTCGCTGAGAGTTAGTCAGAAATGTTCTATGCGCAGTAAAAGTACCAAAAATTATTGAAATATTTATTCTTGCAGCTACTTACACAATTGTCGATGACGAGGACTATAACGAAATATTTGAGTATATTTTAGATCACAAAGAACTGCACAATTTTGCACTACAAATTGCTAATGGCATGCGTTTTCTAGAAGAGCAGGAGATTACGCATAGGTAAAGTCCAATAAATTATTATTTTTTTTATAATTTATTCACAACTGTTTTTATAATCCTTCAAATTCCTAGGGATTTAGCAGCGCGCAATGTGCTCATAGACAACCACAAAACTTTGAAAATATCTGATTTTGGTCTATCCCGCCACGGTATCTATACCAACACAAAAACTCGAAAGGTTCGTATTTATAAGATTTTTTTGCGTAAATGAAAAAAAAAAAATAATGAATATTCAAATTTTCCTATTTTCAATTAAAGCTGCCATTGCGTTGGCTATCCATTGAGGCGATTCGTGACAATGTTTACTCGAACAAAAGCGACGTATGGGCATACGGCGTCGTTTTGTGGGAGATCGGCACCCTGGGCGCCTCGCCATATCCGACCATCAGCAACCACGAATTAATCCCGTATTTGTTGTCCGGCAAAAGACTGGAGAAACCGGAAATATGTACCGATCAGGTTTACGCTATTATGTTGCAATGCTGGGATGAGAATGCGGAGGAGCGACCCAACTTTGCCGAGCTCTACAAGGCTCTAAGTCCTCGCGCTGCTTATGTTGATATTAACAGTCTGAGTGATGATTACGTTTTTCCACCGATTTAATAATTAAATTCAATGTATAAAAATAAAAAGATTACAATATTTGTAAATTAGTCTAAGTATTATAGAAATATATATGTACATATGTATGTACATATGTTTGTATACATATTCATTTGGATATTAGCGCAAGGATGAAATGCCTAATGTAAGTTCATGTAAAGTACTTTCATAAAGTTTTTATGTGATGTGTATTAAATAGAGAATAAGAAAGTGTTATAGTGTAAGAATTGTTTTATGAAGTTATATTTGTTACAATTTAAGATCAAAATAAAGAGCAAAACATTTGCTTAAGTAAGAGCAAATTAATTATAAAGTTCAAACGAACACTTAGACACTTAAACGAGCGAGCAAGACACATAGGCAAAAAACAAAACAAAAAAAAATAGACCCATAAAACCAAATTCTAACTTATTTAGTTTAACAAGTTTATGAAATCGTCTCAACAATATATAGGGTTGTTCAATAGGTGCGCTTTAATTTTTTTTCGATAGGGAGGGCGAACGACGCAATATTTTTTATTTTTCGCTTGTCATTTGTAAACTTCATTAGTATACATTTCATCATGGAACGCTACACACTTGAGCAACGATTGCAAATCGTGCAAATTTTTTATGAAAATAATCTTTCTGTTGCTGCTACTTTAAGAGCATTACGGCCATTTTACGGTCCATTTAACAAGCCGTCCCGTTTTGGGGTTATGTGAAGTCATTGGTCTACAGTAACAAGCCGGCGACGATTTGTGAGCTCAGAGCCAATAGTGAACGCGAAATTGCTGGAATTTCGGCCGATTTATGCAAAAGAGTGGTCGAAAATTGGGCTCACCGATCGGACTTCGTAAAACGTGCACGCGGTGGTCATGCAAAAGAAATCGAATTTCATACTTAAATGTATATGTTCAAACTCGATAATAAAAAAAAAATTAGTTAAAAAAGTCAAATCGTTTGTGTTTTATTCAAAAAAGTTCAAAAGTTGAAGCGCTCTTACTGACCTGTCATTTTGAGGGGAAATTGTAAGTTTTTGCTATATAAATTTTTACTTACACGAATTAAAATTTGCAAATTGAGCCAAAGTTCTACATTAAAAAAAAAAGTGATTAAGTGGGCAGATATCTGTAAACGGCCATATTTTCCCTGATTTTCATTAAAATTATTATAAATGAAGAAGTCAATATATTTTTTCCAAAATTGGCATACCGTTTATTTATACATTAAAATAATATAATTTTTTTTTATTTTAATCATTTAAAATGGCGGATGTAAAGGGTGGTTAAATTTCTAGGGCCGATGTTGAATGTGAACCACACCTAAACGTCAAGCTTTTTCTGCCTTTCGTTTCACATTTTCCAATTTCAGACTAACTCAATTTGAACCATGGAAAGATGCACAATCGAGCAACGCGTTAAAGTTATTCAGGCTTATTATGAAAACGGGCGTTCAAATCAAAAAGGGGCGTTCGAAGAATATCATCTTCAGTGATGAGGCACATTTTCGCCTCAGTGGATTCGTCAATAAGCAGAATTTGCGCATTTGGGCGAATGATAATCCAACAGTGATTGCCGAAAAACCAATGCACCCACAAAAAGTGACTGTTTGGTGCCGTTTATGGGCCGGCGCACAGTGCGGCCGATTCCCGAAAAGCTGGCCAAAAGTCGAAAAAAAAAGTTTCTAGATAGAGTTTTGAATAGTGTTCGCTATCGTGAGATGATAACGAATTTTTATGGCCCGAATTGGAAGATATGGATGTGAACGATATGTGGTTTCAACAGGACGGTGCCACTTGTCACACAGCTAACGAAACCATGGCTCTTTTGCGCGAAAAATTTAATGGCCGAATAATATCACGTCGCGGAGATATCAATTGGCCGCCAAGATCATGTGATTTGACACCGTTAGACTTCTTTCTTTGGGGTTATTTGAAAGAAAAGGTGTACCTCGATAAGCCAGCAAGAATTCAAGAGCTAAAAGATGAGATAATGCGGTAATATTAGTCTAAGCATAGAACCTCAATTATGCCTCAGCGTCATCGAAAATTTGGACCATCGGATGGAAGTGTGCCGCCGAGACCGCGGCGGTCGTTTGACCGATATTTTGTTCCACACGTAATTAAGCCATACCAATATTATCATAATAAAGAGAGACGATAATAACTTTAAAAAAAATTGTATTTTATTCAAAATCAACACCAGCCCTTGAAACTTAACCACCCTTTACATACCACGTGGCGTTATTAAATGCCACATTAAGTTTAAGATATGGAGTCAAGTTTGCTGTATACCACCTCAGAGTAGGTAATGAGAGGCATAATTAGCTGGAGAAGTAATTTGCGCCTCATTTTCTCTGGCGAGAATGTTGCAGAGAGTCTCAGTTTACGCAATTTTGCATAAATATTCCCCACAACCCTATTTATATGGTCAGCACAGGTAAGTTTTATGTTAATAATAACCCCAAATTTTTTACCTTATCCGTAAAAGTACCTGCCGTAAAAGTACCTATCCACAATTTAGGGATATTTCCAATATGCACCACACATTTAGGGTTACATATAGGTAAGCCATATGACTTTGACGCGTTCAAACATAAAAAGTTTTCATTAGCCCATACAGAAATAGCATACAAATCACTGTTTATTTTGAAACATAAATCTTCAACGAAACCTACACGACTGGACCAGTACACTTGTATATCACCAGCATACGCATGGGCATTCACATATTGGCAAACAGTAAAAACATCATTGACAAAAATACTAAATAGAATTGGACCAAGGATAGACCCTTGCGGAACACCAGTGTGTACATATCTAGGCTGAGATGTAAATTTTCTGGTCTTAACCTTCTGCGTTCACCCACCAAGGTAGCTTCCATGAGCCGGCCATGAGCTTCACCGCACTGTCTTTGAAGCCGAAATAGTGTTTAAGCTTCAAACATAACAACTTGTGATCCACTGTACCAAATGCTTTAGAAAAATCAAGTAAACAAAGTAGAGTCAAGCCTCCGTTGTCAAAAATAATTCTAATATCGTCTAGTATTTTAACCATTGCTGTCGAGCAACTGTGACGTTGTTTGAAGCCAGATTGTAGTGGAGAGAGTAGACGATTGTCCTGTACAAATGATGAAATTTGCGAGGCCATCAAGTTTTCGCAAACTTTGGAAAATGTGATAGGTCTATAGTCACCAGCATAAATAGCATTTGTCTTTTTTGCGAATGGGAAAACGATAGGCTTTTCCCATAATGCTGGGAAAAATGAACTAGTCAAGCATTGGTTTATTATATGGGTAAGGGGTCCTATTATAATATATATTGAATGACTATACGCACGAATTTTAGCGAGATGCCATCGTCGCCTACAGTATTATTTTGGATAGAGCTTTTAGGTCATCTACCTCATTAACTGTCATAAATTGAAACTGTACTGAGTAGCACAAGATGAGGAATCTTTTTGAAGTACATTTGTTTTCTTTTGTCAACTGATAGATTGCAAATAAAATTTATTCATAACTAGCATTACCCAGTGGGCTTCGCACCACCATACATGAAGTTTTTTTTTTTTATATCGCAAGAAATTTTTCATATTAAGTTTTCTTTACAGAACTCGTAAAATGTTTAAACAGTTGAGTTAGTTGATTTTTTTCATTCAACATACTTTCTAAAGATGTCACAATAGCCTTTTCTGTACTTTTTTAAAATTTGATTGTGGTGGTCACTTATATACAGGTAAGGTGAAAGAGCCGATAAAAACTTGTAATTAAACTTTGATTCTTTAATTTCCATTTCAATTTTTTACGCTAAATAAATTAAGCTAAAATAAATAAAGTTAAAAATGTTTTTCCAGTTCCACCTGGAGCATTCAATTTTTTATTATATTTTCGTCCAAAATGACTTGCAATTCGAGTTGTTGGATTTATCATTGGTATGTTGATATGACAAACAAAATGGGGTATTGCAATGCATCATAACAGCGATGAAGTTCTGAAATACGTTGTAATTGCTCATTTCTATGATACAAAACAATATCTCGTGGCCGAAACTGTTCACCAACCACAACAATGGCTACTTCATCAATCGTTGGTACATTGAATCGTCTGGCGTGCTCCCCAATTGGTGTTTTATCGGCTTTTGTTATGATTTTGTGGCCATCGGTGGGCATCAGATCGAGTGCCACTTTGAACAATTTCACCAATTCATTGTGTTGATGGAACATTGTTTGCAATTCATTGATTGATCTTCTCGTATTCGTCGAAATTGCACAGCGCTGATCTAATTCACGATTATCATCACCAATAAAATATATTTGCAAAAATTGATGGTCACCATCTGGAAATGGTAGCAAAGACCCAGCTCTATGGTATATTTGACCTTGAATATGTAAAGTTTGAGAAATATATGTAGATAACGGATCTGAATTTTTAAAAACATCGAACACAGGGACGGCACATAAATTAAATATGATATTGTTTATTCCAAACGAAGTAATAACCTTAAACGTCGGCATAAATCCATCTCTTATAATATTTGTAGCTCCAAAAGATGTCATTTGAAAGCATGAATTGTATTTTTTCATGTTTAAGAGGAAATGCTTGGACCTTGGTGAATTGCCAAAAACCAATGAATGCAAAGGTTCTGGCGGAAGTTCTAGCACCGGCAATTTGACTTTCCCACCAGCACAGCACATACCAGGCGTTTCGTTTCTGAATTTAATTGCTTTGCAATGTATACATTCTATATTCATTTCGCCAAAGTAGGCATGCATGCTGTAATCAATGGTGGCATCGTAATTGAAGGCCGCGCGTTCCATTTGACGTATATCATAAACGGACGTACGCCCACGACGGTAAAATTATTTCAAGTCATTTTGGACGAAAATATATAAAAATAAATTTAATTCAAAGTTCAATGTGTGTACGTGGTTAAAACAAACACATGGTTAACACTCACCAAAAGTATGTCTGTTCGCAATGAGAGCACGATATAAAAGAACTCAAAGTGCATAAGAGAACTGTCAACTGAATTCCAACGACAGCAAATTAATATTAACATAATACATTTACAACCACAACAGTACAACAGAACAACAGAAACGCTCATAAGCGGCTGAGTATTTGTTGTTGTTTTTCCCATACAGGCATTTCGTATGAGAGGAAACCATTACTCACATAAAATGTCATAACTCAGGAACGGCTGCACCGATTTCAATCAAACTTCCCTCAAACCACCTCCTCAAAGATAGAGAAAAACTTTAAAATTTTGGTGTCAATCGGTTCAGCGGTTCTTGAGTTATATATATATATATAGATAAAAAAAAAAATAAAAAAAATTTGTTTTCTTACCAACACTAATAAAGTAGTCATTAAGTTCATCAAGATCAATCTCACATTCGGGACTTATAATTATAAACTATAAATAATGTATAGTGCAATACAAACCATAAAGCGCAAAGTTACAAAATGTTTACACAGTATTAAGGTACTTGACCACCTTGGAAAGCTAAAAAGTACAACATATTCAATAATATTTTTTTCATGTTCTGTATAATATATTAAAATAAATTTTTTTTTACATTTTTATTTAGAGCTTATATAATACAAAAAAAAAATTGATTTATTAAAATTTCTTTTTTCAACATATATCCAGGAGGCGCCAAAGTCGAGGCCTGAAGAAAATCATGTCTTGCGGCGGACAGTTAATCTTAGAAATGGTAATTCTAAAACAAAAGAGAGAAACAAAATTTTCAAAAGGAAGGTTCCTTGCGTGAGAATTTACCACAAACTGACAAAAAAAAAAAAAAATAATAAAAAAATGGCGGATGTTTGAAAAAAAGTTAAGAAAACACCCCTGTTTTTCACAATGTTATGCTTAAAAAGCAATACTTTATTAACTTTTTTTTTGCAAAATGTGGTAAATTGGCATACAAAACATCTTAACAAATATATTAAAACAAGACCAAAATCATTAAAATCGGCTAAGCAGTTTCGGAGATAAAGTGTCCGCCATTCGAAAAAAAGTAATTTCTGGAAAAACGCGTTTAAAGTTAAAACTTGCTATTTTCTTTCCGCTGAGTCAGCAAGTAATGAGTGCAGGATGCGCCTGCACATTTTCACTGATTTCACTTTGTTAGAATTCGAATTTAAAAAAACAGTTTCAGGTGATGATTTTTAAAAGTATAAGGATTGAAAAAATGTAAAAAAAAAAAATTTAATTTTTTGAAACTTATAAGGTGGTCAAGTACCTTAAGTTCTAATATTCCCAGCCGCTTTGATTAAGCAACCTTTTTTAGTATTACCCAAATTTTTCCCTTTTGGCTGACTGGGTTGTTTTTGGTTCCGTTGTATTCTTTGCTCAATCTCATTCGTTTGTCAAATAGTCCCGCTCATTTTTTTGTACGGTATTACAAACTCTTTGAACATTTTTAATAATATTATTTGAATAAAATATAAAGTGTCATTTACTAAAAAAAAGTTTCAATTAAATATTGCATCAGTAAAGAGTGTTTTCATATAGTGAATATTGTGTGCTTTCAGTGTTTTGTATTAAAGTCAAATAAAAGTGTGAAATAGCGCATTTTTTGAATAAGCATTTTTGGCGTTGTATAATCATATCAATTTTTAATGACAATTCAGAAGAAATACTAGAAATCAAAAGGTTGATATATTAACTGCAACTGTGTGTAACTCTTTCTAACAAAAAAGAAAACACGAAAAATATGTAGAAACTTATTTTCTTTAATATCAGCCACCATTCATATTTTAGGTTAGCGATTACCCAGCAACTTTTCTTCGAATAAAGTTTACGAAAAATTAGCGGATAGATATTCGCTAACCAGACATTTAGAAATCATTTTTTTAAACATCTACATACAAATTATGTTTTTTTTTTAACCGCTTAATCAAATATTTTCAAGCTATTTTAATTCATTATCTAAAATATCTTCTACTTCTAAGGCGAATTCATACAAGGTGATGTTGCAGAGCAGTAGGTTTGTTCATTATTCCTTTCGTTTTGGAGACTTGAATGTAAAAGTGTTCTGCTTTATTAACATTTTAGGCAATACTGCTCTTTCCGTGGCGCCGCAATTTAATGGCGGATTCTTATAGAACTCGACAAAAGAAAACGAAATGAAAGAGGAAAATTTTTTGATATCTCACTTAGTTTTCAAGTAATTTAATGTTAAAGTTCTCTAATTTAGCGAAAAGTTGGTGTTGCCATACACCTGGAATAAAAACGAAGTTCGTATGCAGAGATGTTCAGTAGAAGGTTCATTCCACAGTATTTTTGGGTCGGCCGCGCTTCAAAAAAATAACTCTCATCAGTCCAACTCCGGCTACGCAATCCACAGTATTTTTGCGTAGAACTTCTTTCCGTGTTAAAACCATTGAACCCAAAATTAAAACATCATATGCGTGTATGTAGTAAGGAGGCACAATAACCCCCATCCCCAACATTAACACTAAACTTAAATACTTAATTTTTGTTCATATTTTTGTTTCATTTGCAGGCATCCGGCAACACCATACTGTTGTCATTCCAATCTTCTTCTTATTCGCGTTTAAAATTGGAAAGTGACTGTATGGACAAATGCATTTGCTTTTGATTTTAATAAAAATAATTCGAATATAAGGATAAAAATAAGTAAAAACACGCGTGTGAGTGTATATTTCGTGAATTTCAGTGAAGTGTTAAAAAATATATAGTGTAATGTGGCAAATTATAGTGAAGTTCCAAAGGGCTTTTTGAGACCTTTTTTATTCAATATCTCGAAAACTAAGCAAGATATCAAAAAATTTTACTCCTTCATTTCGTTTTCTTTTGTCGAGTTCTATAAGAATCCGTCATCAGATTGCGGCGCCACGGAAACAATAGAATCCCCAATATTTTAGGTAATCCTGTATTCCTCGAACTAAATGTAGTAAATCTGTTAAAATTAAAAGTTCGCTCAGCGCGGGAGACAAGCATTAAAAAGCACCATGTAGTGAATGCAGGAGGTTGCGCTTTTCGAAAACCGTTACTTTATTCTTGGCGAATTTAACAATTGAGACACGCCAGTACAGAAAATAAACCAAACTTTGTGTGCAAATGTATGCATATACATATATATGTGTGCATGATTTATTCTATATTTTTGGATTTCATCTCACTTTAGCTTATTTTCCCCTTTCGTGGTGTTTATTTTATTATTTTTTCTGTACTGACGTCACGGGACTTGGGATTTTTCGTCGTTTATTTCTAATACTCAAATTTTTATAGGGAAAAAACCAAAATTCAATAGATGCATACGGCTACGGTTGTGCGGTTGACGGGGTGGTGCGACACCTATAATCGTTTACAGTGATGCCCGTATGTTTGATCAGAACAGTTGATTGCTATGCTTATGGCTATGGCTACAGACGGCACCACTAACTGCAGCTTTAGGACGGCTGTAATCGATTATAAATATATGTGATTTATCGTTGCATTCAAACTATAAGCTTTGTTTCTTTACTGCTAATTACCACTTGTTTATAACTCCCAACATTCTGGAAATAATAGTTTAGCAATTATTCTTATTTAGAATACCTTCTGCGAGATCACTACTGCTTACCACATATTTTTTTCTAGACTTCATTTGCATTCGTAAAATATGCATTGACGCACGTATTTTCACTCCTTTCATATTTGAAATATTTCAATGAAAATTAAAAGCGAATGCACATTTGACATTTTAATTAAGCGGGTGGTTTTTCTGAAACGCGGCCGAAGGACACCGAATCGAAAATGAGGTTTGCGCAGATAATCAAAACACAAACAAATCTGCGGCGCTTTTTTATGTATGTATATGTACATATATATTTGGCGCGTACACCCCTTCTGGGTGTTTGGTCGAGCTCCTCCCCGTATTTGTGGCGTGCGTCTTGATGTTGTTCCACAAATGGAGGGACCTACAGTTTCAAGCCGATTCCGAACGTCAGATATTTTTTATGAGGAGCTTTTTCATGGCAGAAATACAATCGGAGGTTTGCCATTGCCTGCCGCGGGGCGACCGCTATTAAAAAAATCTGTTCTTAATTTTATGGTATTTCACCGAGATTCGAACCTATGTTCTCTCAGAATTTCGGATGATAGCCAGGCACCAACCCATTCGGCTACGGCGGCTGCCTGTTATGTATGTATGTACATATATAAAACAATATTTAATAGTGAATGTAGAATGTTTTATGCAGTGACTTTTATTTAAAATTTTCCCCTGATTCGCTTTCTTTATTTATAAACAAATATTGTATATAAAACAATATTTTAATACATTCGACATTTTTAAATATATAATATATATTGGACGTTTCCATTCTACAGTTTTCCCTGCAAAAATACTGTATTTTTTTACTTTCTGTATTACCTTATGGGGAAAAATTGGGTGGAATCTTCATACATCGCTCTTTTCAAATATCTGGCAGTACTAATTTTAGCTAAATTGCACCACTTTAACAACAAACCACTTCACAAATATAGATCACCGCAGGCTACGGTTTCAAGTTTTAGGATGAGAATACGCCGCTTAAGCGCTTTGAGCGCGTTTAAAGTGCAATGATTATTTTTAAAAGCAAAATTTCTAACCGTTTTGCACTTCATTTAGAAAGTGCATTGCTCCACATAAAAAATTAACAGATTAAAAAGAGAAAAGTGTTGTTGTGAGAATAACACTAAAAAAATACCAGATGTAAATTGTCACATCAATAATAAACGCGATTGGCAAAATTCAAAATATGACTTGAAGTCTGGGCGAGGTGGCTTTGATATGTCAGTGCAAGATAATTCAGCTCTTCGTCTGCAATAGGTGGTGGTTGGACTCCGATTACGGCATTCACAGGACGGGAGTTCAAGAAGGTGGTAACGGTCTCCCGGTGAATGTCGTTTATTGACTGTCTAAATACTGTCCGGTCCAGTAGGTTACGGTCAGTTTTGTCCTGGATTTCGTCAGCGTAGTCTAGGAGGTGTCTCCTGACGTGCCTGGGAGGCGGCTCGGGCTCAAGCAGGTGTCTGCAGGAATGAGACCTGCGGTAAGATCCAAGCAGGAACTGCTTGCTGAGCAATTTGTTGTGCTCCACAACTGGGAGCATTTGTGCCTCGTTATGAAGGTGTTGGATGGGTGACATCAGGAGGCACCCGGTCGCTGTCCGAATGGCGGTATTTTGACAAGTCTCTAGCTTTGTCCACTGTGAATAACTAGTTCCAGGCGACCAGACAGGCGCAGCATAGTTAAGAACCGGCCGGCCAATTGCCTTAACCCTTTCGGTCCGAACGGGACTTATATGTCCCGGCAATGTTTGTAGATACCTACAATTTTGATGGGACAAAAGACTTTTATTTCACCCATTGCAACTATTAAATATATAAAATAATTTGTATTTCCGTTAGCGGCTTTCCGTACCGAAAGGGTTAAATGTCGAAAGCAACAGTTCTTTGTCTTTGCCCCAAGTGCTGACGGCCAGCGATTTGAGGACCTTGTTGCGATTTTGGGCTTTTGTGGCAATTGCGGTTGTATGCGCAGAGAAGGAGAGCAAGCTCTGAAAGGTTACTCCGAAAAATTTTGGGATTATTTACTGTCGGGATTGGTGTATCATCGACTTTTGCCTTAAGGGACAGCTTGACCTCCTTTGTCCAGGTGGTAAAGAGGGTCGCCGTGGACTTGGTGGGGGAAAGTTGGAGATTCCTCGCAGTGCAAAAGCAAGAAAGGTCGGTGAGGTAATTGTTCACTTTGGAACACAGGACATCGATGTCATTGCCCGACGCCATTATCGTGCAGTCGTTAGCGTATGAGATCAGGGAAACTCCCGCTGGTGGTTGGGGGAGCTTCGAGATGTAGAAATTGAACAGCAAGGGAGAACGGACACCACCCTGCGGTACGCTTTGCTTAATCTTTCTCTGCTTTCAAGTTTGATCTCGAAATATCACTGACGAATGCCGACCGCTCAGATAGTTCGCGGACCACCTCTTCAGCCCTGGCGGGAGTGTCGACTGATAAATGTCATCTAGTAGCGTGGAATGGCTGACTGTATCGAAAGCCTTTTTCAAGTCCAACGCTACTAGGACAGTCCTCTCGCAGGGGCGAAACCCATATCAGCTCATCTTTTGGTCTTCCTCCTTGCTGACTTATGTTTTTTTTTGTTTACAATGTCATTGAAATTTTAGCAATTAAATTATCGAAACGCGAAAACAAAAGATCGGGTATTTTTTTAGCTGCATGGGAACTATCGATTTGTTATTGTTGTTGTTGCAGCATAAATATTCCCCGGGGAAAGGTGCTGAAGCACAGTCCTTGGCCGGTTATAAATCCGGGTAGGTTACGAGAACCGATTGTCGGGGGAACAGGAACTATCGATATCGTTAACTATGGTTTGACAGCTGAGAGTGTCAAACTGTATTAACATTTCTGGTCAGTAAGGTTTGGCAAGCCATCATGAATTGCTTAACGCCAGAACACCGCTTCGAAACTGGAAATTTAGTTTGAACAAAAAAAAGTCTGTTTGCGATGTTCATAGAGCACTGGCGGCATCATCGGCCCTTAAAGAAATAAGGAAGAAGATGCCGTTACGGTGAATGGGGGCTATCAAGCTATGCTGCCTGAATTCTTATTTCCAAAAATTTAGCAGCTAAAAAGCGACGACATTTGGTTCCAACAAGGCGACGAAAATTGCCATACAAGCGCTTAGCAATCGATTTATTGCAATATTCAAGCCACCATTGAGATTTATTGGAAAAAGTAATTCAAAATTGTATTAATCGAATGGACAATGAAACACGCAGCCGGAGCGGACATATGCCGGAAATCCTAAATGAATACAGAAAATAAATGCCATGAAACCATCTACCAGATTATAAAACAAAAGCATTCCAACAATATTTTTTTTTTGATTTTTTATCATTATTTTAACTACTCAAGTTTTTAAAAAAGCACCCATTACATGTAAATTTTGTTTCGCCTCAGAAAGAGATTCGACAAATCGGAAAACATCGATAAAAAACAGCGACTTGCCATTTGCTGCGAAAAATTCACCGATTGTGATTTTTGCTCATCTCTACTAGTTTTTATCATCAATTTTTTGTAGGGGTGCTTTGCCGCCCTTTATATTTTAAAAACATTAAATCAAGTAATTTTTGGATAAATGCTTTAATTTTTAATAAAACGTATTGGTTTACTTAACTGCAATTGAAGTAAAAGACAAGAAAGTGTAAGTCAATGCCAAATGCAATTGGAAGCGAATGATTTACGCACAGCGAAACGGATTCTGGTCAAGTTGGTCGAGGAAGCATTGCTTGAGTACGAACAAAATTTAGCTGAGCTGGATGAACCTTCAAGTAGGTTTCGTTTCGGATTAGCAAATATTGTTTTGATTTCAATACGTTTGCTTTAGATGCGGATGGGCACTTAAACCACCTAATTCTGCAACTGAAGGCACTTCTGGGCGAAGTCCTTGTTGAAGCGTTAAGCATTTTGGATGAACAAAGTATACAGTTATATACCTATGACAGCAGTGAGATTGCAGAAATACAAATAAAACGACAACAACACACAAACACATTTTGGTTATTCCCACGCGTTAACTATTGCACATGTGACCAATTCAAGGAGGGTGTATTGGGAGTAGCAGACCAACTGCAAACAGTCAGCTCAACTCCTTCAAGTGAGAAGTTGAAAAACAGGTATACGTGCGCACACGTTTTGGCGCTACGTCTGGCACAAGTGTTGCGCCCAGCTCCGATAACTTTCAAAGTGGAAGCAGTGACAAAGCAGCAATTCAAGAATTTGCAAGATCGGATGTATTGCAGTTATTCGGACATATTTAAGGAAGGCTTGGGTTAACAATCAACGAATGCAACATTCAAAAACTCTTTATGAGAAAGGGATCTTAAAAAATATAAGAATGTTAACACAACGGCAATACTCGAATTTTAAATTCGTGGCCCGTTTGGATCAAATAAAAACATTTTACACGGGCATAAAAGCATTGAGTTTTGAAAACGTAAGTAGACACGAAAATTCAGCATGACTAGCAAACTTAACGTATGTACATATACACATACATATGTATGTACTATATTCTTGCAACAGAATGGCAAATTCCAAATAAGTGAGGATGGCCTACGTGTCACCGTGGAAGAGGGCCAAAGTGTACAGGCGAATCTCTATATGACTGCTTCATGTTTTGCTGAGTTTCACGTAGTAGATATGGTAACCTTTGGCATAAACATGAGCATCATCTCCGAGTGTTTAGGTCTTTTCGCCGGCATGCCATGCAGCTTGAAAATGTTCTATAAAGGTCACGGTGCACCACTTGTACTTGTTCTACGACCCAACGATGAGGCTGACATTTCGGCTGAGTGCTCCATTAAAACTACCAACGTTGAAGATGTAATCGATTACAATCTTGACGAGGATAGTCCAAGCTTAAATGTGGTCTTTGTAAGAGGACCTGCATTGGCGCATCTCTTTCAAGAGCTAAACAAGGCAGCGGATGAGTTGAGAATAATTTTATCACCACGACAGCCGCATTTTAAAATCGAAACTTTGGGTGTAATGAAAACCGAGACTTTTGTTGAGGTAGCCAAAACTAGTGATATGATGATGTTGTTCAATTGTCGTGAGACTACATCGGCATGCTACCGTAATAGTGAGATGCGTCTGACACACAAAGCCTTGGCGGCCGCCACCAAAGTGGCGATAAAAACCGATTTGAGTGGTTTACTGGAGATGCATTTTATGATGCAGTCCGAGGAGCAGACAGAAGTTTATGTACAGTTTTATATAATGCCGCTGGCGGATATTTAAGATGTATTGTTGCCGTTTTTTTTTGTGAGTTACTGAAAAAAATCATTTGCATTACGCGGAATTATATTTCTCATCAACTATTCAGAATATTTTTTTTTTGTTAATTTTCTTCATTTTCTTGAATATTCAGAATATTTTTTTTTGTTAATTTATATTAAGTCAATTTTCTTCATTTTCTTGAATATTCAGAATATTTTTTTTTTTTTTGTTAATTTATATTAAGTCAATTTTCTTCATTTTCTTCAATATTCAGAATATTTTTTTTTGGTTAATTTTCTTCATTTTCTTGAATATTCAGAATATTTTTTTTTTGTTAATTTTCTTCATTTTCTTGAATATTCAGAATATTTTTTTTTTGTTAATTTATATTAAGTCAATTTTCTTCATTTTCTTGAATATTCAGAATATTTTTTTTTTTGTTAATTTATATTAAGTCAATTTTCTTCATTTTCTTGAATATTCAGAATATTTTTTTTTTTGTTAATTTATATTAAGTCAATTTTCTTCATTTTCTTGAATATTCAGAATATTTTTTTTGTTTGTTAATTTATATTAAGTCAATTTTCTTCATTTTCTTGAATATTCAGAATATTTTTTTTTTTTTGGTTAATTTATATTAAGTCAATTTTCTTCATTTTCTTGAATATTCAGAATTTTTTTTTTGTTAATTTATATTATGTAAATTTTCTTCATTTTCTTGAATATTCAGAATATTTTTTTTTTTGTTAATTTATATTAAGTCAATTTTCTTCATTTTCTTGAATATTCAGAATATTTTTTTTGTGTTAATTTATATTAAGTCAATTTTCTTCATTTTCTTGAATATTCAGAATATATTTTTTTTGGTTAATTTATATTAAGTCAATTTTCTTCATTTTCTTGAATATTCAGAATATTTTTTTTTTGGTTAATTTATATTAAGTCAATTTTCTTCATTTTCTTGAATATTCAGAATATTTTTTTTTTTTGGTTAATTTATATTAAGTCAATTTTCTTCATTTTCTTGAATATTCAGAATATTTTTTTTGTGTTAATTTATATTAAGTCAATTTTCTTCATTTTCTTGAATATTCAGAATATTTTTTTTTTGGTTAATTTATATTAAGTCAATTTTCTTCATTTTCTTGAATATTCGGAATATTTTTTTTTGTTAATTTATATTAAGTCAATTTTCTTCATTTTCTTGAATATTCAGAATATTTTTTTTTGTTAATTTTCTTCATTTTCTTGAATATTCAGAATATTTTTTTTTGTTAATTTATATTAAGTCAATTTTCTTCATTTTCTTGAATATTCAGAATATTTTTTTTTGTTAATTGATATTAAATCAATTTTCTTCATTTTCTTGAATATTCAGAATATTTTTTTTTTTGTTAATTTATATTAAGTCAATTTTCTTCATTTTCTTGAATATTCAGAATATTTTTTTTTTTGTTATTTTATATTGAGTCAATTTTGTTCATTTTCTTGAATATTCAGAATATTTTTTTTTTTTGTTAATTTTCTTCATTTTCTTGAATATTCAGAATATTTTTTTTGGTTAATTTATATTAAGTCAATTTTCTTTTAATTTTCTTCATTTTCTTGAATATTCAGAATATTTTTTTTTGTTAATTTATATTAAGTAAATTTTCTTCATTTTCTTGAATATTCAGAATATTTTTTTTTTTGGTTAATTTATATTAAGTCAATTTTCTTCATTTTCTTGAATATTCAGAATATTTTTTTTTTTTGGTTAATTTATATTAAGTCAATTTTCTTCATTTTCTTGAATATTCAGAATATTTTTTTTGGTTAATTTATATTAAGTCAATTTTCTTCATTTTCTTGAATATTCAGAATATTTTTTTTTTTGGTTAATTTATATTAAGTCAATTTTCTTCATTTTCTTGAATATTCAGAATATTTTTTTTTGGTTAATTTATATTAAGTCAATTTTCTTCATTTTCTTGAATATTCGGAATATTTTTTTTGTGTTAATTTATATTAAGTCAATTTTCTTTATTTTCTTGAATATTCAGAATATTTTTTTTTTTGGTTAATTTATATTAAGTAAATTTTCTTCATTTTCTTGAATATTCAGAATATTTTTTTTTTGGTTAATTTATATTAAGTCAATTTTCTTCATTTTCTTGAATATTCAGAATATTTTTTTTGTGTTAATTTATATTAAGTCAATTTTCTTCATTTTCTTGAATATTCAGAATATTTTTTTTTTGTTAATTTTCTTCATTTTCTTGAATATTCAGAATATTTTTTTTTGTTAATTTATATTAAGTCAATTTTCTTCATTTTCGTGAATATTCAGAATATTTTTTTTTGTTAATTGATATTAAATCAATTTTCTTCATTTTCTTGAATATTCAGAATATTTTTTTTTGTTAATTTATATTAAGTCTATTTTGTTCATTTTCTTGAATATTCAGAATATTTTTTTTTGTTAATTTATATTAAGTCTATTTTGTTCATTTTCTTGAATATTCAGAATATTTTTTTTTTTGTTAATTTATATTAAGTCTATTTTCTTCATTTTCTTGAATATTCAGAATATTTTTTTTTGTTAATTTATATTAAGTTAATTTTCTTCATTTACTTGTTCAAGGACGTACGTCTAGCACTAGAGTTCGTCTGTATGGAATTGTAAAAATAAAGAAATATAAGTTAGCTCGAAACTCCCTGCTATTCTAAGGCCAAACGAGTTTTCTTTCATTATTTTTAAGCGGTATTAATATCCATTTTAGTTTTAAGGGATAATCATTTCCTTGAATTTTGGTTTCGTTTTAAGTAGCACAGGTGTGTATGTACCTTCATTTGCTAGACTCGGCCGTTTTTCTTCCCTTAATGCTAATCGCTATTGTTCAGTTGTTAAGCTAGAACTCCACATCAAGCATTCCAGTCCCTATGCACTTGAGCGTTTTCAGCTGACAAATCCTATACCTGAATAAAATGCTGAACGCTTGGTGTGGAGTTCTAGTTTTATTACCTGCGTTTACATTGCAAACACAACACGCAGCAAGTTCATTTGCCCTCAGAGTGTTGAAGCGGTAACATGGCGCACCAAATATTTGCGATTTGTGCAAGTCTCTTGCTTGTATGCTGTCTAGCGTTTGCCCAGGAATATGTACCGGATGAGATGATTGAATTGGTGGATATAACGGGCTGGGGGCGGAACAGCGAACAAATCAGAATAGAGCCATGGTTGAGGTGAGTTTTTAGTATGCAACTTTGTAAAGCAAATTTTCGCAATTGTGGTTTCATATATTAAAAAAAATTGTTTCACGTGTTTTTTTAATTTCTCAACAACAGTAATTCGGCTACAAAATTCTTGATTGAAGTTTACAAGGAATTAAGTGAGGATGACGAGGAAGCTTTGCCAGAATACTTCAGTTATCTACACAAGACGCGTTATAAACGTTCGCTGCCCGATGAGACCTTGATTACCTCTTTTGATCGCAGGGAGATAGAGTTGTGCAACAACATAATCACATTCGCTAGCAGACGTAAGTTGGTTTTTGCAGATATTCCCCTTCTAAATTTCATAGATTTCTCTTTATTTAGAATTTAATGATTCCATTTTTTCTTGCAGCCCCACGGTTCAATACAAATTCCGCACTCTCCGGCGATATGTTCCTCAACTTCAATTTGAATGATATTCCCGACGACTTGGAGTTAACTCGTGGCGTCTTACGCATCTACCAAAATCCACAGCTGGGTGTATACGGCAGTGGTGTGGCGGCAGAAAAACAAACCTTTAAAGTCTCCTTATACCAGCCATCTGGAGATTATATGCTATATATTTCATCGACAAATACCACTACCGACTTCAGAGGTTGGCTGGAATTGAATGCAACCAGTCTACTTAATAACTGGATACGTTTTCGTACTTTCCAACAAACGCTTTTTGGCAATCAATTACTTGTTGGTGTTGCCTTGCATAAGCCACACGCGGAAACAGGAAATATGCAAGTACAACAAATAGCGGCAGCTGATATTGGTTTAGTACCGGCTCACGTGCAGCGCGAGATGCTTGGTGTGCAGCCCTTTCTTATCGGTTACTTTAATGGTCCCGATTTGCTGACAAAAGTGCAAGCGAATACAGATCATACACGTCGGGAGCGTCAAAGTGATTTTCTGCGACATCAACGGCCACTATTCGGGGAGCATACAACATTCGAGCAGGCGGCAAAAGGGGAGGCAAAACCATGCGAACGTTACAGTTTTACGCTGGATTTCTCGTTTTTGGGTATAGAAAACTCGGTGATTGCACCAAAGACTTTCGCAACCTACTTCTGTTACGGTGAATGCAATTTCCCTTTGGGCACGCCTATGAGTAATGCTACCAATCACGCCATTGTGCAGACCTTGATGCATCTCTCGCGGCCAAGTCTACCGAAGCCAGCTTGCGTGCCAACCAAATTGAGTCCAATTTCCATTCTACATTCTATCAATGAGGACAACGCCAATTTGATACGATTCTCGCAAATAGTGGCCAAGGAATGCGGCTGTCGTTGAGGGCGTACAGGACGTGTAGATTAGATAAATTATAATGTTGTTCAAATAATTAAAAATAAAGTTTACAATTAGAGCATGCAAATACATACATACATACATACATACATATATATATATTTAATATTTGTATATTTGTTACAACGAACATAATGAGATTTTGCCTTGCTTACATACATACATACATACACACATATGTATGTGCTAAGTGTTGCACTTAAGTATGTGTGGGCGTGCATACATAAAAAATGAGTTAACAACAATTTAATTTGTAAATTTTTTTTTGTCTGGGCTAAAGAAATATTGATGAACTGCTCAAGCCGTCAATTTGAAAAAGCGTTATTTTTACATGGGGCCACTGCAACGAATTGCGTCTTGGATTTTGTAGTAGAAAGTAATAGGTCTGTTCATGTGCAAATTATTCGGTAACTTGAGAGTCACTTAATTTCCGCGAATTCGCTCTCAAAGAGAAGAATGTCGAAAAAGTACATGAACGCAAAACCACTAACAATTTGCAAGGCCGAGTACATTGTTGGCATGAAAAATTACAAGAATTCAAAATTTTTTCACATGAGCTACCTTGTATTAATAAAAAACAATAAACCAAATAAAAAAATATTAAGCAAATACAAAAAAAAAAAACAGAAGAATAAATAAAGCAAATAACAAATTAAAAAAATCAAAAAATAAAGCAAATAACAAAAAAAAAAAAAAAAATTAATGCAAAATAAAACAATCAAATAAAAAAATTAAAGCAAAATAAAAAAATTAAGCAAATACAAAAAAAAATTAAGCAAATGCAAAAACAAAAAATAAAGAAAATACAAAACAAAAACACAAAATTAAGCAAATAACAAAAAAAAAGTAAAATAAAAAAAGCAAAAAAAAAAAGAATAAAGCAAAAACAAAGAAAAAACAAAAGGCAATAAAAAAAATAAATAAAGCAAAATAAAATAGCAAATAAAAAAAAGCAAATAAAAAATTAAGCAAATAAAAACAAAACAAATAAAGCAAATACAAAAAAAAAAATTAAGCAAATACAACAAACAAAAAAACAAATTAACGAGCTTCGAGTCCGATGATTTCATTTTGTCCACTATATAATATATATACATACAGCTATGGTCAGACATTTAGCGCACTTTATATTATACTGATAAATAATGCAGTTACTTCTAAGAGAGTGCAAATTTTCCTAATTTTGTTTTCAGCATGATAAGAGTTATTTATGGGTCTCTTCAAATGCCCAAAAAATAACCGTTATAATTCTTTCGTATTTGTTATTGCTTATTTTTTCTTGAGTTCTGTCTCAATTACGTTGGACAATTATTGAGCGCACTTACACGTGTTTTTCTCTTACATGCGATCGGTTCGGCAATTAACTATTTTTTGTGGTGAATATTTAATTAATAACGACTATTATTTAAATTTTTGCTAAAATGGCTAGAGGAAAGTGTTGTTCAGTTGAACAAAGAAAAATAATATGGAACCTTTACCAAATGGGGACCAATCAAGTGAAGATTTCCAAAATAGTGCATTGTTCAAGAAAAATGGTATACAATGCCATCAGAGATGTCAAGTTGGATGCTAATTTATTAAAACAAAAAAAAATTCGTAAAGCTCCGCCACGTAAAACTTCCCTCCGTGAGGATCAAATAATTGTAAGGAAAAGTCGATCGGATCCTTTTATGTCTTCACGAACGATAGCGGCTGAAGTAAGGGCAGGATTAGGCTTAGTTGTGTCCAGTAAGCTCGTGCGAAGGCGTCTAAATGCAAATAAAATATTTGGTCGCATAAGCAGAAAAAAACCGCTCCTATCAAAAAAGAATATTAAAGCGCGTTTATCATTCGCGCGTAGGCACCTCTTCGAAAAGACAGAGTTTTGGAAACGAGTACTTTTTACGGATGAAACTAAAATAAACCCCATCGGTCCTGATGGAAAAACGTACGTACATCGTGAAAAAAATCAGGAAACCAATCCACGGTACACAAAAAAGACGGTGAAGCATGGCGGTGGGAATTTAAAAGTTTGGGGGTCTTTTTCGTGGCGCGGGGTTGGGCCGCTGGTCAAGATAGAAGGAAATATGGATAAGCATATGTATCTGAATATACTTAGAAATAAAATGGAGCCATATTCTTTCGAGTTTATGCCAGTAAATTGGATATTTATGCACGACAAAGATCCCAAACATACTGCGGAAGTGGTCAAAAACTGGCTTTCGCAAGAAAATATTACCCAGTTCGATTGGCCAGCACAAAGTCCGGATTTAAATCCAATCGAAAACTTGTGGAATGATGTGAAGACGATGGTTGGACAAAAAAAATTTAAAAATATCGATGAACTTTGGGAAGGTGTACAGGAAGCATGAAACTATATTCCTTTAGACAGGTGCCAAAAGTTAATAGAGAGTTTACCACGCAGGTGTGAAGCAGTTATACAGAATAACGGCTATTCTACCAAATATTGATATGGTAAATAATAATAGTCAACAATATTTTCTCAATTCTTACAAATATTTCATATTTCTTACAGAAATCAAAACTGCGCTAAGTCTTTGTCTAAATCCTACTATGACCAAATAAGAATTACTTCTATTTTATCATATTTTTACTAGGGAAAACTGTCTACTTTAAGTTATTTTGTCTTATAATAAAGTTTTAAATATATTTAGTTAAAAAACTGGATTTGATTTGGTTTCATATGATTTAATCGAGCATTATATTGAACTCTTTTTAAGTGCGCTAAACGTTTGACCATAGCTGTATATATATATAATTGGCGCGTACACCCTTTTTGGGTGTTTGGTCGAGCTCCTCCTCCTATTTGTGGTGTACGTCTTGATGTTGTTTCACAAATGGAGGGACCTACAGTTTCAAGCCGACTCCGAACGGCAGATATTTTTTTATGAGGAGCTTTTTCATGGCAGAAATACACTCGGAGGTTTGCCATTGCCTGCCGCGAGGGGACCGCTATTAGAAAAATGTTTTTCTTAATTTTGGTGTTTCTCCGAGATTCGAACCAACGTTCTATCTGTGAATCCCGAATGGTAATCACGCATCAACCCATTCGGCTACGGCGGCCACCACTATAATTTGTTCCATTTCATCATCGCTGTCAGATAAGAGCATTCCATTAGCAATTGCATTGTTCTGGCAATTACAAATACAGTGCACTCGCGGTAACTCGAATAGCCGCTAACTCGAACACATTTTTTTCCCTATTGACTACTTTGTAACTCGAACAATATTAAAGCGCTATAACTCGAACAATAAAACAAATTTATTTGTACACACATTCTTTTCAAACATGTACATTTTGTACATACATACATATGTAATAGTATATGTATACTAGTGTATTGTCCATATGAATATTTCGACGTTAATATCCCGTTAGTTTTATGGGAACAACATCTTGCATTGACCAAATTGCTTTAAATTTGTCATTTGTAGTGTAACAGTGCACGTGAGTAATGGATCGTAAAAGGTTGAAGTGTTTAACATTAAAAGAGAGGGCTGAAGTCCTTAACAAAATTAAACGTGGACGTAGTGTTACTTCTCTAGCGAAGGAATATGGGGTAGCCAAGTCCACCATAAGTCTTATAAAAAAGAAAGATAAGGCAATTTTAAAAGCAGTAAACAACACGTTTTTGGGTCCTGGGAAGAGGAGAACTTTAAAAGCTTCTGAGTTTCCTAAAATGGAAGCCGCTTTATACAAATGGTTTCTGTCCCAAAGAAAAAAAAATTACCCAATAAGTGGACTCATCTTGAAAGAAAAAGCGAAAGCTTTTCATACCCAGTTGTGTGGGGAAAATTCTACATTTTTTGCCAGTGACGGGTGGCTTCAAAACTTTAAGAAACGTTATGGAGTACGCTTGTTAAAAATTTCTGGAGAAAAACTGTCATCACAGCCAGAGCTGGTAGACCCTTTCAAAATGGCTTTACAAGAAAAAATAAAGGAAATGGAGATATGTGCCGACCAAATCTACAACGCCGACGAGTCCGGATTGTACTGGAAACTACTTCCTGAGAAAACTTATGTTTCGTTGTCGGAAAAACAAGCACCGGGAAGAAAGTCTGAAAAGCAGCGTTTTACATTTATGGCATGCACTAACGCACAACCATAAGCTTAAACTTCTCGTTATTGGCAAAGCAAGAAATCCTCGTGTTTTCAAAAATTTTAACTGTCCGGTGGAGTACAAAAATTCCAAATCAGCCTGGATGACTTCGGCGATTTTCAAAGACTGGTTTCATAATTCGTTCGTGCCGCAGGTAAAATCCAGATTCATTAAAACAATTTTTTGAACCAAGTTAAATGACTCTAATATTTAGGTAAGAAAATATTTGAAAGAGGGGGGACTACCTGAGAAGGCTCTTCTTCTAATTGATAATGCCCCATCACATCCCAACGAAATCGAATTAAAGTCCGAGGATGGTTTAATTTTAACTATGTTTATGCCGCCGAATGTGACACCATTGATCCAGCCAATGGACCAAAATGTAATTCGTATAACGAAACTATACTACAGAAATTTTCTACTGGCTTCCATTTTCAACAATCGATCGAAAAATCGATATCGATGACTGTTTTTTTTAACATAGCACACTCAATTGATAAGTCGAACAAATTCGATAAATCGAACAGCGCCTGTTTTAATTAGTTCGAGTTATCGCGAGTGCACTGTATCTTCATATTTTCCTTGCTTCCGTCTACGCATGCATTGATATATTTAATTTTGCGAAATTAGTTAATAACCAAGAAGTACAAGCATAAAACATAAAAAATACCTTCAATTACATTCTCCATTTTAATAAGAATTTTTTTTTTTAATTTGGAACTTTGACTCAATTTGCAAATTTTAATTCGCGTTTATTTTTTTACTTTCCGAACAGCTGTTTTTCTCACTTGCATATTCTTACAAGTTAAAACTTGCAACTTCCCCTCAAAATGAAATGCCATTTTACTCTCTCACTTTCCCCTATTTTGCAAGTTTTTGGGTACATGAACA
Organism: Anastrepha obliqua; assembly: GCF_027943255.1. Classification (NCBI taxonomy): domain Eukaryota; kingdom Metazoa; phylum Arthropoda; class Insecta; order Diptera; family Tephritidae; genus Anastrepha; species Anastrepha obliqua. Next base: position 27,663,899 of record NC_072893.1, read on the forward strand.
CCAAAACGTTATAATTTGTAATAATTTTACAAACTATTTGCTTCATGAACAGACCTATTGTTTTTTAAGCTTCAACGCCCGCGCTTCATCATCTTCCAAATGTTGATTTGGTTTCGAATTTTAAAAGTAAATACATTAAACAGTAACTATAATTTTGTTGACCTAAGGTACGTAAGAATTGCACTTAAAAATTGAACTATGCTCAAAAAGTGGTTGGGGAATTCTGCATAGAAGTTATTTAAATATAAAATAATAACGTCGAATTTTACTTTTCACTTATCGGTTAGCAACGCAGCACACACTTGATCCAATCCGACATTTCAATTTCGATTACATTGTCCTGATTGTGATCCTTGCGTTGAAAGTAGTCGAATGCGGCAGTCAGATGCAGCACCGCTGACGCAAAATCACTCAGCCGCAAGGTGCCATCCTTGCGTATGTAGCGTTGCATTAGACAATTCATTATCTCCGTGCTCAACTGGAACCCCACATCGTAGAGCGCGTCACGCAAGCGCTCGGCACGCAGAACGCCCGCCTTTTCTTTTGTGTAGATTTTAAATACGCCTTGCCATGATTTCAAATTCACCATAAACGTTTTGAATTGCAGGAAGTTAATACGGCCGGTGCCAGTTTTGTCTTGTAGTGCGATCACCTGGCGGCATATATCGATGTTGGCACAACCTTTGATGTAATCGTTGGGCAAACATGCCTCCAGCAGTTCGTGCAGCTCAAAACAGTTAATTGTTTTATTCTCATCTGCCAATTGCATAAACACCGGCTCATATTGGCATACACTTTTGTTCTTAGTGGTTTCAACTTCAGTTTTTAGTGCTGGGAAAGGGTCCAGTAGCATCATAGTTTGTGTTTCGAGCAGCGATAGACGCAAGGCTGCAGTACCCAGAAAACGCACAGTAAAGCTAGTCTCTTCGCCCGGCTCGTATGTGGTTGGCATGAGCACATATTGACCAACTTCCAGCTGACAGCGATAGCTGACATGCCGTGTATTGCCGTAATCGGAATTGAGGAAGCTCACCTGCGTTTTGAAGAATTCCTTTGGCAGGCATTCGCTGAACTTTCCCTTTCCGCCATTCGCTAAGCCACTTAGTTTGTACATTGAGAAGCCTATAACCTTGGGCTCTACGGCTGTGTGTTGATTTAATGCCACCACAACTTCTTGCTTCTCTTGTATGTTCAACAGCAGCTGTGGATTTATGTGAAAAGATTCGTGATTTCGGCAGCCACCAGCTGTGACGCCACGCTTCCATTGGCCTTGGAACATTTTCATTTGCCAACGCTTTGGTCGATCTTGTAATGTCAGCTCATCTTTGGCTGTATCAGCGTCCAAATAGATGCATTCGAGGCTGGTGAACGTTTGTGTGAATTCAAGGAAGGACATCCAGAACTCGCCGACGTCCAATTGACCAAATAAGCGGTCTCGTTCTTGCACCGAAACGCGTTCCCAAGACGCTGACAAAGCTGACCAGTCGCCTTCAAATACGGCATTGTTATCAAAAACATTACACGACAATGGATCTTTTAAACGCACTAGCTGCACTGCGTCACCCAACAGCGTTTCCACTTTGTCCAGCGAAGAAAGTCTGCACGCAAATCAAAGCGATATAATAAGTAAATGAAGAATTTAAAATAGTTTATTGCGACTAGCTGTGCGCTTGGCTGTGATACCAAGGCAATACTAGTCCACCTACGCACTTATGCACTCACCTGTAGTTGACATTGAACGCGACACCATTCGCCAGCCGTTCAGGCACGTTTTTGTGTTGGCCACTAGCCGCACCAACAGCTGCTACAATGCAAGTAACTATGCAGGTGGTATCCAGATGTGATTTCAATTGTTGCGGCCGCAGCAGATCTGTAGCACTAGTGCCTGTTTTCAACGGTATACACTCGACCACACCGCCAAGGAGATCACTGAGCCCATCCGAACGCGTGCCATACTTCAGTGCTTCGTACGAGCCGTGCAACTTCGCTATCGCCTTCTCCAGCAGTGACGCCCAATAGCAATGCGAAGTTTGTGGCTGTAGAAACGCTAAGCGGCCATTGATGGTGGGCAGGCGATCGTCAACGAGCACCTCCACCCACTCACCACACCACCACAAACGAAAACGAAATACACCGTGCGCTTTGTCAAGACTTTGATCTGCGGGCACAACGCGATAGAACAGATTGCGCAGCGAATGCAGCACTCCCAGGCACGATACCAGCCAACGGTCGCCCATTTTGCCAGGAATTACGTCGAAATTTTCAGCTTCATTCACAAAACACGCCTGTTGTGCTTCAGCGATGTCGGCTATGCGGCGCCACTGGAATGTGAACGGTGGCGTTTGATAGTAGAAAACCGATGATTGCACGGCTGCGAAGTCCGGATCCTCCCACAGAACTTTGCGTGCCACACAATCAGCTTTGATGCGCTCATATCGTGAGGTCATTTCGTCGAATTACAGTTCCACAATCACCTGTTGCCTTCATGCAATAAACAAACTGTTTGATTCTTTGTGGCTGTTGTCGTACCACCACCGCCACTTGTCGTGCCGTATTCGGTGCTCCTACGTTATAAAATTGGAGCTTGTGCAACAACAAACACATTTAACGCACACAACCAATTGTTCAACGAAAAGTAGTGATTTGCTTGGTGCCCTCAGCTACATACATACACTTTGTATAGATGTTTTATGGGCTATCTGCTACGAAATTGGTAAGAACTCTAATATTCTTGACGCGTACGTTTTGTTTTTGGACTTCTTTTCCGTTGACCTTGTTTGATTAAATTCCACAATCAAGTCGACTGTGCACACACGGCGGATTCACAACAAAGTGAAAGTTAAGACAAAAAATTAACGCAGAAACATGGAAGTGGAAAAGAAAACAAACTGGTGTAAAAGAACGAGCAAAAAGTACGCCTGCGCAACTGGATACAATGAAAACCGCAAATCAGTAGAGATGGGTGCGATAAAAGTGAATAATCGATCGTTTGGACATCGAGAAAAGTCATCGTGAATCGTTTAATGGTAGAAAAACGTTTCCAAATTGTGGAAAGTTACTTTGAAAAAAAAAAAAAAAAAAAAATACCAGTCTAACGGTTAGACGCGATAGAAGTGAAACCTTCCGTAAAACAAACTGAGAGAGAATAAGACGAAAGCAGCATTAGGAGCGGGATAATTATAGGTTCATTATAATATTGCTATAAAGTTCATATTTTATTTTCTTCATTTTATTATTATTCATCCTCAATGTTTTCAATTTCAACATATGATACGAGTGGCTTATGATAGCTAAAATATGATACAAATGCTTTGGTTTCGATGTTGTCAACATGTCTTTGGTTGTTTTTGATCGTGTTGTCGATTCAGTGCGATTGTTACACATTTTTAAATTGAATGTTGTATTGAGAAAGTCAATTAAAGGAACCGCTGTGTCCAATGCAAAATTTACGTTAAAATCGCCACTTAAAATCATTGGAACTTTATTGTAATCTTTTCTAAGTATCCGCGATACTTCTGGTGTATACTTTATTAAATTTTCGTGAATGAATCCCGTGATGCTATTTATTGATTTTTTTTTCTGTCGATACTCACGACACTTTTCTGTATTATTTTTCGGCATAATTGCGGTAAATATTTAAAAATGAAAATATTTACGAATATAAAAATACACACGCGGTTGCTATTATGAGCGTCCCCAGCAAAACCTGCGTGACCGAAACTCTAACACAATTACATTTTTTTGAATGTTACAAACACATATGCACGCAGGTTTTGCTGGGGCGTGACCGAAACTCTAACACAATTACACATATGCACTCGTATTTGTCGACTTTTTTTTTTTGGTTCTCCGTCACCTTTGGCAAATGTGTAAACAGTAAGCAAACTTTATTCATATATTTTTCCTCATTTTTGCATCAGTAAAATTAAACAAACGCCGTAGCCGAATGGGCTGGTGCGTGACTACTATTCAGAATTCACAGAGAGAACGTCAGTTCGAATCTCGGTGAAAACACCAAAATTAAGGAAAACTATTTTTCTAATAGCGCTCACCCCTCAACAGGCAATGGCAAAACACCGAGTGTATTTCTGCCATGAGAAAAAGCTCCTCATAAACATATCATAAAATAAAATAAAATAACTGTATAAAAAAATTTTTTTCTTGTGATTCGAACCAAGAATTTTGGATCGGAAGCTCACATTGCTAGCTGCTCGGCTATCGCGCCATGCTGTCGGCGCTGGCCTAAAAGTTATTTAGTTCGTCGCTACGTTTATATCAACATATAATATAACGCTTCGTAGCCAAGAGTGTCGCTTTTTTCGTTTCACTTTTTCTCAAATCACTCCCAACGATTCTAAAGAAGTTTTCACTTCAAAAAAAAATCTGCTCGCGAAGTTCGTAGAGAACTTGGTCCATTTTATGTGCGGTTTATATGTTGCAGGTATGATCGGTCCTTATAGGTATATATAAGTTAGAAGGCCGAAAAAGCGAATTTTCCAGAATTTTTTTTGCGAAAACTTTTAAATTTATTGATCTAAAAATTGCATCTTTTAACTGTATTTTAAGATTTAGTGTCAGTAGCGACAGTCGGTTCTACGTTACCGGAACGACCCGGATTTATATCCGGCTAAGGACTGTCACTTCATACATATACATGTATGGAAAATGTTTATGCTTCTACAACAACAACAACAACTTAGTGTCAGTAAAAATATTTATTTGGAAAGGAGCAATACTGATCTCCGGGAGCTTCTCTTAAAAAAGACGTTTTGCGGTGACCACTATATCTCTGAACTGGATCCTCTGAAATGAAAAACCAAACAGATTTCGTTAATGTTAAATCTAGTAATTAGTGGAAGGAATAAGCAAAAAAAATTTTGTTGACAAAATGGCGGTTTCGCAAAAAAAAAAAAAATCGATTTTTGACCGAAATTTCGGCCTTAAAATGTTTATAAAAAAAAAATAATATTTTTCGGTGAAAAAATCTTCGATTAATAAAAAACATATGTAAGAAGCTCGTGTTAAAAATTGAGACTAATTGGTTTAGCCGTTTTCGAGTAATGTTGGTCACTGACTTTGAAAACACCATTTTGAGAAAAACGCATTTAAAGTTTAAAAACACACTCAAGCACTCTGAAACGCCTTTTCAAATTTGCGTTTAACTTCGAAAATATGCACCGAACCATATTAAAATTTTTGCGTGTATTCTTAAATATATGTACACTAAGAAAAAAAAAAAATAAAAAAAAAAATTAAAAAAATTTTTGAAAATTCTAACCGTTATATACGGTTTAGATATATATATACTTATATCTATCCACATATATTTCTTTTGAACTGAGAAAGCAGCTGGCGTTACGATGAGTAGCGAGCGCAATCGAGCCAGGCTGATTGAATTTTTGTCTCCCAAACTAAACTTTGACGACATTTCATTCCAATAATTCTACCGAAACGACGCAATTCAAAGCACCATGGGCGCCATATGGCTAGATTTATTGGAAAAAGTAGTCAGAAATTGGATTGATTGAATGAACCACGCAACTCGTAGCCGGGGCGGACATACGCCGGAAATCATACCCCAAAAATTAATGTCATGATATAATAATATAAAAAACAGATCACAATAAAAAAAAACATATATTAATATAAATAATTCTTTTGAATAATATTTCTGTTTTGCATTATTATTTTAAGTTCTCAAGCTCTTAAAAAAACACAATGCATGCCCAAATTTACACCCTGCTCTGGGCTATATTAGGAATGTCCATATATATATATATTTGATCAACTCTTCTTCTTCTTCTTCGCATCACAGTCCTTGGCGAACCATTGCTTCATTCATAAGATATGAAAATATTTGATCAATTATTAGCTATTCAATTTGCTACTATCGAACGTAGACTCTGCAAACTGTGCGGAGCCAATATAGTAAAGAGAGAACTCACTGTAATCAACTCTGTTAGGAACTTCCCCGCTGGCGAGCTGATCGAGGCAAAAAAGTTTTCGCGGTTACACCTCATTTTTGACAATTCACGCTATTTGTAGCTCATGAGACTTCTCTATACCATTAATGTTTTCTGCTCCAAGTGTTTTTATTCCAGATCAAGATGTGATAGAGTGTACGCTATACACATAAGCATGTAACCCATACTTAATGCTTTTGTATTGGTACCATATGAAGTTATTTGCCAAAATAACACCTCCTGAACCTCAACTAATAATACCTGAACCTTGAGTTTCGAATTCGGGTCTGTGCTTATATAAGAGAATATCATGCGAAAATAACGGAAGAGCTTAGACTGATTTGTGCTGTTAAGGTGTTTTGACTTTGGCATCTCTTTTTTGCTTCAATTGACATTTTTGCATTATATCTGAAATTGAGGGTTGGAAAAAAGTAGAGAAGTGAAAATTTAAATGCAATACAAGTTGAAGCTTGTAAAAGTAGAAAGAAATTAATAAGTTGAATTAAACTTAATAAAGGAGAATGAGAACTATTGCTTTCAAGTATATGAACCATGTAAATCGGTATATAATGAAAGTGTCGATACCAAAGAAGTATCGGCACATCCCTACGAATAAACACAAAACTCAGTTAGACTTGGGTAAATAAAATTCAGAATGGCAGAAAATGAGGGAAAAGAGAATAATGCATCGAGTTGCATTAGCAAAACATCGCCAAAGGCGTAAGTGAATTTAACGTTCTTTGCATGTTGTTGTTATTGTAGCAGTTTATTTCTTTGCGTGTTTTAGCTTCTCACAGTATGTATTTACGTTCTTACGCTCTTTGCTAATTGATACATTTTTTATCGTATAGCCAAGTCGCACACCCTTACCCTTGCTATGTTAATAGAGGAGGTAAAAAAAGCTGAGTGGTGCAAAACTGTTGATACGTTTTCTGCGTATGGCGGATGTTAAAAATGAAATAGTAAAATGAAAAGTAACTAAAAAAATTAAATTCAAAAAAAATAACAAAACAAAAAAAACACGAAAATAAATAAATAAAATGTATACAACGAATAAAATGAAATAAATTAAAGTATAAAGTCGAATAAAATGAAGTCACACTAAAAAAACTCGAAATAAAATGAGGTCGAATAAAATGAATTAAATGAATAGAAAAAGATGAAGTGAAACTAAAAACAAACTAAATACAATAAAATAGCACTTAACTAATTACAGTAGAAACTCGATGCAAGTTTTTTTCAGTCGTACTCAGTACTTCAACATTAGAAAATGTGTTCCTCGATACATGCACATGCAACATTTTTTGTTTTGTTTTTCGTTTTTGCTCTTCTTGAATTTATTGAATGTTGGAGAAAAGAAAAAAAAACGCCGGGGAAGTACCGCTGATGTCTTTATGTTAATAACATTTTTTGAATTGAATCAGCAGAATTAATTTAGAGGAAGTACCACCTAATTAATTTGCTGACGAAATGACAGTTTTCCGTTAACTTTTGCATGTTGTGATCTCATAATGGCAAAGAGAAAATTTACGCTGCTTACAATAAAAGAAAAAGCTGACATTGTGAACAAATTAAAGGCGTTTTTTCAAAATAATTTAAGGCCGAAATTTTGGTCGAAAATCGATACCGCCATTTTCTTAAAAAAAATTATTTTGCTTATTCCTTCAGTTAATTACTAGATTTAACATTACTTTAACGAAATCTGTTTGGTTTTTTAATTTCACAGGATCCAGTTCAGAGATATAGTGGCCACCGCAAAACGTCTTTTTTGAGAGGAGCTCCCGGAGATCAGCTGTAGCTGCTTTCCAAATAAATATTTTTTCTAATGCTAAGTCTCAAAATACAGTTAAAATGTCAATGCAAATTTTTAGGTCAGTAAATTTAAAAGTTTTCTCCAAAAAAATTCTGGAAATTTCGCTTTGTTTTGCCCTTCTAACTGTATATAACCCCTTAAACGCGGGAATGTCCATTAATGCATTAGCTGAAAACTTCCACTTGCAACAATAACTTGTCAATAAAAAAGTTTGTTACACAATCAGAGCCCGATAGAGGTAAAAGGAAAACTTTTAAGATTTCCGAGTTTGCAAAAAATTTAAAAGGCGTTGTTCAATTGGTTTGCGGTTCAAAGCGCAAAAAACTTAACAATTAGAAGTGATATGCGAAAAGAGAAAGCGAAGTTATTACATGCCAAAATTCCGGAAAAGTCTAGCGGCTTCCACGCTAGCAATGGTTGGGTTGCAAATTTGAAAAAGAGGCATGGAATACGATGGCTAAAAATTTGCGGGGAAAAATTATCAAATGAGAATGACTCCATCAGCCCATTTCTGGACAAATGTAACAAAGCAATTATGGCAAAAGATAAGCAGATAATAATAAAAGATAATTTTGAAAATTCTTATCCGATAAAAAGAAACCTCGGCTCCCGGGCATAAGATCGTTTATGGAGAGAATAAGATTCTTTACTGTAGGAGCTGCTGAAAATCATAAAGTAAAAATAATGGTTATCCGGAAATCGGCGAACCGCGTTAATTAAATGCTTTTATTGATATGCCTGTTGTTTATAAAGGAAATAAAAGATCTTGGATGACTTTACCTTTGATTGAAGAATGATTTTACCGGACAATTGTTCCAGATGTATGTTCATAAAATAAAGTAAGATAAAATAAGATCTTTTCGCGCATCATCAAAGCCGCCAACGTAAGCCCAGCCATGCAGGCTAAAGAAAAGGCAGGGCGAACTTTTCTCTTCCTCCAGTTGTTAGTCAACTCCTAACACAAGAATGCCTTAACGCGGGGATATTCTTTCCAAACCTGCCGAGATGAAATCCAAATAAATCCAAAAAAATAAAATAACATTAAATTAAATAAATAAATTAAAATAAACAAGAAATAAATAAAAAATATTTATTGGGAATTCATACAGTATGGGGAAGTTCGAAAATCTCCAGGCGCTCTAAACTACGAATATTCGGCTCATGCGTGAAGTCCATCTTCCTGTAAGGAAGTGAATCATGGCTGGTCTCTAACACCATCACATAGAGGCTACAATCTTTCGTCAACAAATGCCTCCGCATCATCTACAGAATATTCTGGCCAAACACCATCAGTAACGACGCGCTGTGTCAAGGAAACCAAGGGGGGGGGGGGTTGAAATAAATAAATAAAATAAACGAATAAAAGTAAATCTAAATAAAAAATTTAAATAAAACTAAACAATAATTAAAGATGGCCCTAATCGAGGATGGTGCAAGTGATGAGTATTAATTTGCAATATTTCTGAGTTGTGGAACGGAACACCGTCGAAAGTGTAGAGGTAACTCGTTGATAAATTCTTAGTTTTTGTTTCACAATCGATCTTTCACGAAATTTCTTTTATTGGCGAATTTCATTCACTACATTTTATTTTTTTATTTACTTCAACTATACCTTCATCTACACAGACGGATCTAAGATCGACAACAACATTACATACAGCATAACCTCACAAAACGTAGTCATAAAAATGTCATACCTACCAAGCTATAGCTCAACATACTCTGCAGAAATTATAGCCATGTGTGAAGCTATAAACACAATAAAGAGCAAAACCAAAAACTTCGCAATATGTTCTGATTCCCTCTCGGCCATCAACTCAATAGCAAACATATACAACTACGATCACTACCCAATCACCATTAGAAACATTATGATAGCGAAATACCCTAAAATCAAACTAATTTGGGTGCCGGGACACGCCAACATAATCGGAAATGAATTCGCTGACTACACCGCCAAACAAGCACATCAAACACCAAAACTAATGACAGACAACTTCAACTTAACCGACATTAAAAAACATATAAAAAAACATTTTGATAACAAACAGCACCATACATGGACCTCAACCAATGACTGGTACCAACAGGTAAGCCATACAAAAACCCACATAACGGACTTTATAAAAAATAATAAAAATAGGGTGACCCGACTAGACGTCATAAAGTTCGGGCGTGTTCGGCTAGGGCACACAAAGACTACACATGGACACTTCATGACTAACATCAACCCAACTACGTGCACGTGCAACCCGGACGTAATATGTACCATACCCCATATCCTCCATATACACCGCCCGCAGAAGACAAATCTTCAGCAACCCCAATGACGCATCTATCTTCTCCAACCTCCGATTCAATATCTTTAATAACCAAATTCCTTAAAATAACCAACCTATACCATAGAATTTAAGACACAATACAAAAGAACTCCATATACACAGTTTAAGCGTAAGGCCTCGACGCTATCGCTTTATGTTACAATTAGCTTATAAGATTTACTCTTTAAGTCAATTTTTAAAATAAATAAATAAAATATTTATTTACTTGTTTTTTGTTAATTTTTTTATCAAAGGATGAGTAAATTTTTAAAACCTAACTTTGAATTACAATATAAAAAAAGTTCACTTAGAGAACCTTCGAGTATTGGCTGAATTATCTACTCCGCATTTTACACATTTTCCCCAATAAATAAATTATAAATTCAAAAAGCGGTAATGCAACTTTTTCTACGAATTTCATATATTTTCTACATACAACCTTTTTCTTAAGTTTTCTACCACTTTTGCAATGCAAAACACTTTCTAGCATCTTTTTATGCGCCTCTAGCCTCAGTTCAAATAGATGGCTGCGGATGGTGAAAAATATGTAAAGTCTTTTTTTGGTAGCCAAAGGCCATCGAAAGGATGACAGAGAGGAAAGAAATTAGATAAAAGGCATTTGCAAATGCAAATAATAAGAAACCAACTTATTTATTTGTATGCACACACACACATATGTATGTATATTTGTGTAAGAGCATGCAAACATAGAATATGCACATATTGTAAAATACATTAAGGATATGTAGTATGTCTCATATGTATGTGTGTTCTTGTAAAGACGAAGTGGTAAGCAACAATGCAAATGAATAAAAAACAAATGCACCAAAAGAAGAAACAAAAGCCAACTTTGTACAGTAGAAGCGAGGGAGTTGGCAACGCTTAAGAGGCAGTTTAGGAGAAGTACTGGCAAATAGAAAGTAATATTTATGACCGATGCAAAAATATACAAAGGTATTTGTGCTTTGTTCACATAACGACGAGATGTAGCAGATCAAAAGAGCATAACTCCGACGAGATGCTATTGCAAAAGTGATAGATTACAAGATTACAGCAATCGTGAGAGTAATTCTGTCTGTTCCGTAACAATAAATAAATGAGAGAGAGAACGGCGCTGTAGAGGATATTCGCTTGAGAAAAACAATACAACAATAAAATGAATACAAATATTATATGTATTAGATTTGTTCGTGTAAAAATTATCCACTAACTTGCCAATAACTTCATTTACGAGAATTCGCTCCAAAGAGAAAAATATCAGAAAAAGTACATTAAAGTAAAGCCAGTAAGTTTTGCGAATACCTGAGTAAAAAAAAAAAATTTCAAAAATTAATTTTTTTCAGTTGAGCTACATCGTATGAAAAAAAAAAGAGAGCGAATGAAATGCAAAATACTGAGCTTAGGAATACCACAATAGGTGGTAGACAAAAATGTATCATTGGATGCACCAACAAGGTTGCTCAACTCTACAGTAAGATGCTTGAGATCAAAAGTAGGGGAAACCGCCACTTTAAAGAATAAAATCAAATCACAATAAGCAACGAACTTTGTGAAAAGGGGCGCATATTTACAAGTAGAAGCGAAATTTTATAGCCTAGAAAGGAAATATAAGCGAATAAAGCTTCATAATTCAAAAACGGGTAGATCCATACTACAGGGTGGTCCATATAGCGTTTTTTTGAGAATGGTAACAGAAATGACCTGTCAAATGTGTTCATAATTTACTTAAAGGTTTGACATTTACGAAATGGGACGCTCTACGCTTGAACAAAATTGGGAAATATTGAAAACCTATTTCCAAAGTGGTGAGTCTTCTTCTTTTCTGATTTTCACATCGGTGGCTCCGTCAATAAGCAAAATTGTTGGATTTAGGGCTCAGAAAATCCACACGTTACTGTAGAGAAGCAAATGCATCCACAACGAGTCACTGTTTGGTGCGGTTTTTGGTCTGGCGGCATCATCGGGCCATTTTTTTCGAAAATGAGCGAGGAGCCGCGGTTACAGTAAATGGCGAGCGTTACCGTGACATGCCCAACGAGTTTTTGTTTCCAAAAATTGAAGAGGATGACATGGACGATATTTGGTTCCAACAGGACGGTGCAACTTGTCACACTGCCAAAGTTACACTCGAACTTTTGGCTACCGTTTTTGAAAACCGAATAATCAGCCGAAATTCTGATTTTTGTGGGGAGCCGTTAAGGACAAATGCTATGAGAACCATCCAGAGACGGTTGATGCTTTTAAACACGAAATCGAAGTTGCCATTCATGAAATTGGAGCCCAAACAATCGAAAATGTGCTTCAAAATTTGGTTGATTGAATGGCCCTCTGTAAAGCCAGTTGTTGAATGATATTATTTTTCATTCATAAATGACAATGTTCAATCTTCAAAATAAAAAAAAATTTGAAAAAATATTGATTAGTTTTTTTTATAGTCGATTCAAAAAGCAAATTTTACATGGCGTACCCTATATTTTATACTCCTATATATTTTTTAACTCGTAAATATCTTTGTTTTACTTTGCGATCAGCTGTTTTTCTTACTTGCAAACACTTACGAGTAAAAATTTATGCAGTAAAAACTTGCCACTTCCCCTCAAAATGAAATGCCATTTTGCTTTCTCACTTTCCCTACTTTGTAAGTTTTTTGGATACATGACCACCAAAACAACAATTATTATAACCCATGCGAATGCTAGGAGATGTTTCTCAAAAACCGATTTGAAATAAGAAGCTTCAATTGACTTTTGCATTCAACTTAGTAAATCGCTTGTCGAAACGCACCGAATGGCTTAATAAGTGCGAGATAATGATTGTTTAGCACAAGCAAGCGATTGCAATCAGATGGATAAAAACTTAGTACAAGTGAAAGAGCAGGTCGTCCACAAAGATAGTTACCATCCCTAGAAAATGTCGAGAAAGTGTTTTGATTTCATGAAAAATAGTAAGAAATTGCCTGTGAAAATCATGGAAAGGAATTGAATTCTAGAATTTTCTTGGGTGTGCAGTTTTATAGCCCATTGATTTTTGTATTTTTTTTCCGTTGAGGCGTCAAGCCTGTTCGTCGCTGGTGAGGGGGTTTAAAATGACTCACGCATCATCAAAGCCACCATCACAGCATTGGTATGCCCAGTCTGCAAAGTCTAAAAACAAGAGGTTCTTGAGGCTTAAGAGTACTTTAATCCGAATTCTCCTCTCCCGCCAGATATTAATTGCCTCTTTTTCTTCCATACATAGAAACAGAAAAAGCCTAGCTCAGTTAACAAACTAAAAATGGATATTCAGCGGTATTTTGCAGTCCCTTGAAACTTGCACTTTGTTAGACTAAAATTCAATGGGCTGTAAAATTGAAACCTCAAATTCTGATTGAAAAGTTTTAAATTTCGATGAAAACTTGATGAATTTTCCTGAATTTCTTACAAAGTTTGGAATTTTGGTTCATATGGTTTTTGTTAAAGAATAATCTACATTTTTATTCAAAATGAGTTAAAAGTAAATTTAAGAAATTAAATGTTTATGTTTTTTAATCACAAGAAGTGCAGGGTTTTTCGACAAGTGCACATATTTGAGCTCCATAAAAATTCTGGTTAAAAAGTGTTTTTTTGATGAAATTTTAAAAATTTTGTACAAATTTTGAAACTTTGCGTTAAACGGTTTTTGTTGTAGTATAAACTATAAGTATTTTTATAAAAAACGGGATGGATATGATAAGAAGACTTAGGGGTACAAGTGGATGGTGGTAAGGGCTAGAATATGTATACGGCTCGCTGGATAACTTGGAAAAGTATTCAAAATTTTTTATCGAGGAAAATTGCACTAATTTATTAATTAAATTTTTATTGCATTCATCTATTAATTATTAAAAAATATTTGACATAAATTATCTACAGGTTGTTTCTATTTGTAATTTTTATTTACTTTTTCTCATTGGAATTGGAGGTTGGAAAACAATAAACATCTTTTATTCCAATAGTGATAGATTTCAGAAACGATAATCGAAATGTCATTTAAGATCTTGCTAGCGATGCCGAAGGGAGGCAGCAGGAGCAAACAATATGAGACAGCTGTACCGCATGGTTGGCCGCCTAACCAACCAGCATAATAACAGCAACCAGCCGATCAGAGATCTTAATGGTGCTTTGCTGATCTCCAATGATGAATAGATCCGTATATGGAAAGAACACTTTGAAGCAATTAGAAACATCGCTCTTAGCAGTGAATCAAGGTTCTAAGTGGGCAGCACAACAACCACCACTAAAATAACAACATCCTGCTCCAGCCTAGCGGAGATTAATGAAGCAATTAAGAAGCTGAACCTCAACAAAGCCGCGGGCGATGATGGCATACAGCCAGAACTACTGATCGCCGATCAGCAAATTCTGCATACCCACATCACCACCGTCTAGGACAATGAAAAGCTGCTTTCATCCTGGACAAAAGGCATCATTGTGAAGCTGTCCAGGAAAGGCGATCTGCGTGACTGCGGCAACTGGCGAGGAATAACCCTGTCCAATGCCATCTAAAAAATTCTAGCCACGATCATACGTGGCAGACTCCAATGTATCGTACACTCCTTAAGGGACGAACAAGCTGGACTTTGCTCTGACCGAATCCAACACTATTTGCAGCATAGTTGAACGATCGGTTAAGTGGCGCTCCTCGCTTTACACGCTATTTGTTTACTTTAAGAAGGCATTCGATACTCGTATAATCAAACGAGACTCCATATGGCTGGCATCAAGTAGAAAGGGAGTTCCCATCTTGAGGACCCGAACTTTGCCGACTACATCTGCCTCGTCTCTCACAAAGTCACTGACGTGCAGGCGAAGGCGGACAGACTAGTGAACCTGTCGGACTGGAGATGAACATTGCCAAGACAAAGGCTATGAGAGTCAACCACAATAAAGCCAGACGTATAATGGTTGACGGGGGCCCGGTGTAAATTGTCAAAAGCTTTTGCTACCTCGGCTGCACTATCACGACAGACGGCGGAGCAAATGAAGATGTCAACTGCAGGCTAAATAAAGCAAGGGCGGCGAATGTATTCGTATACAGTATCGGTGAGTTCGCAAATCTCCAGGCGCACTAAATTGCGAATATTCAGCTTAGGTGTGAAGTCAATTTTGTTGGGAAAGAGGGAAGTGAATTATGGCTGGTCTCTAACCCCAACACTCAGAGGCTACAATCTTTCGTCAATAAATGCCTCCGCATCATCAGCAGAATATTCTGGCCAAACACCATCAGTAACGATGCACTGTGGAGATTAACGAACGAGGAACCCTTCCTATATCAAATCAAATGCAGAAAGTGGCGATGGATAGGTCACACGCCTAAAAAACTACCAGATAGCAATACGAGAAGGGTACTCAACTGGAATGCGAAGGGAATACTTGGAGACTGTTGATGCTATACGAGCTATCAGATGCCGACATCACATGGGGCGACCCAAAAACAACAGTTTAGAACCGTGTACGATGGAAGAGTCTTGTTGAGGCCCTATGCTCCCGAGCGTAGTGAGCAAGGATACAAAAAAAAAATTCAATAGTAATCAACTTTTGGTCGACCGTCCACTTAACTTCGTATTTTTTGTTCACGTGGCTAATGGACCAATACCTCGTAAGTACATGCATTGGGTACAAATTGACCGTCCAACCTTAGAATTCTTCGCTTGCTGTTAGACACTTTTTTGTTGCTGTTGTTATTGGTGCAATGTGTAGTTAAAGGAGGAAAAATAACTGAATTTTTGTTGCATTTTCGTTTCTTGATGCAGCTTAAGGATCCAACATAAATATCCCTCAGTCAGTTCTAAAGTTTTTTGCGTTGTTTTTGCTAAGTACAAATGGTAAAAAGCTTCCCCAAAGTAGTTGGGGTAAAGGCATTGCGCACATACATACCGTATAGGGGTATGCGCTGGTATACTGTGGGTTTAGCCCGGCTGCCGCAATGGTCACACAAATCGTCATTATAACTGTACCGTCTATGCATTGGTGTGTGCGTGCGTGCGCGTGTGTGTCACAGGGGATAACAGAAGACACCGAAATGTGAGTGATTGTTGATGAGCGAAGGAGTTGTCGTCGTATCTATCAAAAGCGGAGACTGGCTTGAATATGGTTCGGTTTCAACTTCGTAAGCGTTTACAGTTTTATGGGGTTAAAAATATCCTTCAGAATAAATACAATGTAGATAATATATGCACATGCACACATACACACATTCATACATAAATGGAGTTGCGTACGAGAATTTGTTTTATGTCATTTTATTTGATTTCATTTAAATGTGCAGCTGTTTGAAAATGATATACTTAAGCACACTGGCAATACATATACACACATGCACATACACATACACGTGTAGATATTTGCATACGTCGGTACGCATAAGTGTCCTTTACAAATGGACTTGTGATGAAGGATGATGTTGCTGATGTACAAACAGAAATTTGTGTGAACGTCAAAGATAAAAAAGGACCTGAGAGCAACATTTGCCGCGCCCAGCTGTTGGTTGCTTTGTTTAAGAGCTTTCGTCAGTTGTAAGTAAAGGGTGGTTAAATTTCAAGGGCCGATGTTGAATGTGAACCACACCTAAATGTCGAGTTTTTTTTCTACATTTCATTTAACATTTTTCAAATTCAGACTAACTCAATTTGAACCATAGAAAGATACACAATCGAACAACGCGTGAAAGTTATTCAGGCTTATTATTAAAACGGGCGTTCAAAATGCATATCGAAGAAAATCTTCTTCAGTGATGAGGCACATTTTCACTTCAATGGATTCGTCAATAAGCAGAATTGCCGCATTTGGGCGATTGATAATCCAAGAGTGATTGCCGAAAATCCACTGCACCCACAAAGAGTGACTGTGTGGTGCGGTTTATGGGCCGGCGGCATCATTGGGCCGTATTTTCTCCAAAATGAGGCCGGCCAGGCAGTTACTGTGAATAATGTTCGCTTTCGTGAGATGATAACGAACTTTTTATGGTCCGAATTGGAAGATATGGATGTGGATGATATGTGGTTTCAACAGGACGGTGCCACTTGTCACACAGCTAACGAAACCATGGCTCTTTTGCGCGAAAAATTTGATGGCCGAATAATCTCACGTCGCGGCGATGTCAATTGGCCGCCAAGATCATGTGATCTGACACCTTTGGACTTCTTTCTTTGGTGTTATTTGAAAGAGAAGATGCACGTCGATAAGCCAGCAACAATTCAAGAGCTAAAGGATTAGATAATTCGGTACATTAACGGCATAGAACCTCAATTATGCCTCAGCGTCATCGAAAATTTGGACCATCGGATGGAGGTGTGCCGCCGAGGCCGCGGTGGCTTTTTGGCCGATATTTTGTTCTATGCGTAATTGAGCCATATCAATATTATCATAATAAAGAGAAATGATAATAATTTTCTAAAAAAATTGTATTTTATTCGAAATCAATACCGGCCCTTGAAACTTAACCACCCTTTATATATCCTATGTGTGTATGCATGTGTCCTTGTTTCGTCTATAAATCAGTGCGCCTGTATGGTTATTCTTAGTGATATGCGTAAAAGGATGTTGAAATTATTTAAATTTGCCAAAACTTTTCTTTTAACTCTTCGCTCATTCCATTTGATTTTATTTTATTTTATTTTTTTATCACAAAGTTCTGCAGGTGTGTGCGATTTTCACTGAGAGTCTGTCGATGTCTGCACTTATGTATGTATGTATGCATGTATGTGTGTACAATACGTGCATGTAAAGGTTTGTGAAAAAGGAAGCTAGGAAATTTTGAAAAGTTTTCCATTTTGCTGTGAGCGGGCGCAAATAAATGCAAAGTTATGTGGGCAAAACTAATGCAATACAAGTAGATGATGAAGATACATTAAAATATACATAAATAAAGACACATACAATATAATACACACACACACACATACATTCACAATATTCATGCACACTAGTTCGTGGCAATTCTCAATAAGTAATCGTCTTTCGTTGAAGTAACCAGGAGTTCAAAGTGATTTTATGCAAATGTCAGGTGGACGGGCTAAGACGATCTCTAATGGCCAGTTGAATGGAGGAGTTCATGCAGATTATGATGATAGTTCATCTTACGATATGAAAAAAGTTAAGAGATTTTATCATTTTACTTTAATAAAGTTAGTGCATGTGACAACTACATAGTGGCGCAAAATTAATCATCCAATTTCGTTATTGAATAATTTTTTACTGAATAAAAAACGGAACTTTGAGTGATAGCAGTCTTTATTTTGTCTGTTTGTATAATTGACATACGACGCCATCTGCAAAAATTAAAAATCTTCCGATAGAGTGATTAATTTTGCGCCACCTTGTATATACAGTGGGGCGGGTCGATTTAAAAATCGCTCATTGCTCTGTGAAAATCATATTTTAGGGATCAAAATAAGAAACTTTGCCGAAGGAACCATACCTCTAAAATGAATTCTGATGTCCCCCAATTTGGGTCAAACTTTTGGGTAGGGGCAAATTTTGAAAAATCTCACTTTGACCCATTTAGAGAGCTCCAATCGAGTCCAAATGTATGACCGTCCCTCACTAACTTTGGGCGGCCGATCCACCCATGCCAGTGGCACACCCCCTGAAACTCCCCTGGGGGGTTCCCCACACAATCATTTCAAAATATCACCATTTTTGGTCTTTACATGAAAAAATCAGCTAAATGGCTATGTTTTTTCTTTAATTTTATTGATTTATAATAATATTTATTATTTATTTATAATAATATCTATGTTTTCTCTTAAGAAATTTATTTAGTCAGAACATACATATGTAAATGAAAAAATTAATTTAAGTGAGTTTTAGAAAAGAAACTAAAAAGTTCGACCCAAATTGGGGGACATCAGAATTCGTTTTAGAGGTATGGTTCCTTCGGCAAAGTTTCTTATTTTGATCCCTAGAATACCTATGATTTTCACAGAGCAATGGGAGATTTTTTTGCTTCCCCAAAAATCGACCCGGCCTAATATACAGCCACCTTATTTGATACAGATACGTTTTTTTTGTAAAGTGTTCTTAATTTAATTATATTTTGCGAAAATGGAACACCAGAGTATGCAGATATTTTATTTTATTGGATGCGCAACTAAGTTCTCCCTGTTTGTCAACAGATGCCGCCGCAATGTGTGCTAGTCGATTCTAACATAACCCAAGCGTCATAAACCAAGCTTAGACACATGGTAAACAAACTGCTTCGACACATTAGTGATTTTGTTTTCGTATCATAGACTTTTGGTTTTGTGAAAATGTCTGATTTTGTGCCGAATAATCGTCATTTGCGAGAAGTGTTGATTTTCCTCTTTCATTCGAAAAAATGGCGGCTGAAGCGCATCGAGAGCTACAAAAAGTTTATAGAGATGCTGCTTTAAGGGAGGAGCCTGGTTTATGAGGTCTAAAAATTGCATCTCTTTGCGATTTTTTTTTTTAAAGGAAAAAATTAATTTAGCACTGCAAAGTTTTTTCTATCTTTTAATGAAAATTTAAAAAGTATAAAAAATTTTTGTACTGGTTAAAATAAGTTGAAAAAAATGTTTAACATAGAAATTAGTAGAGCGCTGCAACGCTGGAGTGTCCAACTGGCGTACAAGATACAGCTGGTAATTATTATCTAAAGCAAAAAATTCAAATGGATTTCTAATTATCATGATTTTTTATTCTAGATGGATTAAGAAAACTGAGAGAAATTCCAAAATTTCAACTTTTTGGAAGTTTTACAGAAAAAAATGCCTTTCTATAAAAAAAAATTCACTTCAACTTGGTATAAAAATCTTGAAAAATTTTTTTTATCTATTTTGTTAGTTCAAATAGAAGATAATTTAATACTGAAGGGAACAAGCTATGATTCATTTCAAAAGGATCATTAGTTTTTTTCATTCATGTACGCCAATTCAAAGAAATCATAAAAATGAAAAGTGGAGAAAAGAAGATCAAGTTTGTACTATAGCTGTCCGGTCACAGCGTAACTACCTAACGCTCGCCTACCTTTGGCTTTGTATCTACGGAAATATTGAGTATTAGGCTCTGTAACTTTGTGTGAATATTCTGAAATATATTAGGAATCGCTTAAAAGGAAAAAAAAATTGATTTTTTTGACCTTATAAACCAGGCTCCCCCCTTAAGTGAAACAACGTGCCGAGATTGGTTCCGTCGCTTCAAAGACGGTGATTTTAATGTTGACGACCGTCCGCGTGAAGGAAGGCCAAAAACCTTCGAAGACGCTGAATTGTAGACATTGCTCAATGAGGATCCGTGTCAAATGCAAGAACAGCTTGCTTCAGTATTAGGATTTACCCGCTAATCCATTTCCAAGCGATTGCATGCTTTGGGAATGATTCATAAACAGGGAACTTTAAGGTTCCTTATGAGTTAAAACCCAGGGATGCTGAACGTCGTTTTTTCGCCTGTGAACAACTGCTTCAGCGGCAAAAAAGGAAGGGTTTTCTTCACCGCGTTGTGACGGGTGATGAAAAATGGATTTTTTATAGAAATCTAAAGAGAAGAAAGTCATGGAGACTGCCCGGTCATGCTTCTACGTCGTCGCCTCGACCGAATATTCAAGCTGTGAAGGTTATGCTATGTATTTGGTGGAACCAAGTTGGTGTTATTTATTATGAACTGTTAAAACCAAGCGAAACCATCACTGGGGGTCGGTATCGACTTCAATTGATGCGATTGAGTCGAGCACTGTGCGGAGAGGCATGAAAAAGCGATTCTACAGCATGACAACGCTCGGCCTCACGTTGCCAAACCCGTTAAAACCTACTTGGAAACACTGAAATGGGAAATCCTACCCCACCCGCCATATTCTCCAGATATTGCGCCGTCCGATTATCACCTCTTCCGATCGATGGCACATGGTCAAGCTGACCAGCAGTTCCATTCATATGAAGACATCAAAAAATGGCTTGATCCGTGGATAGTCTCAAAAGATGACCAGTTTTACCGCGACGCTATGCGAGATTTACCAGAAAGATGGGAAAAAGTAGTAGCCAGCAATGGGCAATACTTTCAATGATTCACTTGTAACCATTTTTCAGAATAAAGTACTATATTTTCATCAAAAAACAGCGAGAACTTAGTTGCGCGCCTAATATTTTTTCAATTTTATTTCTCAATATAAAATACGAAAAAGTGTCCACTCATTTCATTACGGAGAGTTCACACCGCGGCTTAAAGGATAGAGCTAAAAAAGAGCAACAATTTATTTCTATTTCTATTTCTATTTTTTTTTTTTTTTTTTTTTTTTATTGACAATTGTATTTATAGTTAACTATAAAATACAAAAAAAGCTTATAGCTATGGCTACTGCGGCCTTAAGCTAATATACTGGGTGTGTATATATGTGTATGTAGGGTGTTAGCTAAATTTCATTTAAGATATTACAATATTTTAAATAGTTTATAAGTTTAATAATGTTCTCTGTAGAATTGTTTAAAAGTAGGTTTTGTGTTGTTTAGTGATTTTATGTGGTTTGTAAAATGTGTGCAGTCGTCTAGGATGTGTTTGATGTTTGGAGCTGAGGTATTGCAGTATTTGCAGATATTTAGGTCTTTTTTTATTAAATATTCGTGTGTTAGTCGTGTGTGCCCAAGTCGTAGTCTAATTATTTTTGTTATTTCCCTTTTCTATTTTTATTATTTTTATTTTTAAGGTATTTAGTGCTTTATTATTATCAATTACAGTTTGAAATCTACTTGGCATAGAGTCAATTATTTTTTTGTGTATTCTGGACTAATTTGTTTTCACTCTTTAAGTATCGCCTTTTTACGATCAGATTTGTTATGGATGTCATATTTTCTTATATTTGTATATTTGGCTTCAAAACGGACCACAAATTTTCGATGACGATCAAATCCGGTGATTGCTTAGAAGTTTCAACAACGGAGACATTTGATAAAAGCGAAATTCCTCTTCAATTTGTAATTTTCTAGCGCTTTTAACCAAATTTTCTTGCAAAAGTTTTAAATAAAAATATTTGTTCATTGTTTCTTCAATAAAAGGCAAATTTCCTACTCCATTTGATGACATGCATGCCCAACCCATCACGTTGCCACGGCCGTGTTTTATATTGTAGTAGCTCGCAAATCTTGAGGTTTGAGCTCCATATTGACCTCGCGCCATGTAAAAAGGTCTACCATCTGATCCAAATAAGTTTACGTTTAGCTCGTCTACAAAAAGTACGGTCCTCCAAAATGCTGGGGTATTATTTAGAAGGTCACGCGCAATCTGTAATCTCTTACTCCTATTTTTTGCATTTACAAAAGGTTTATTACGGGCTATTCTGCCACTTAAATTTGCTTCCCTCAGTACTCTTCGAACAATTTTTGGATGGCTACCTAAGTCCTTTTTGGCCACTTCAGTTAACCTTACAGCGCATGTTACTGGATTTTTCTTCACTTGGCGCGCTAACCACTGACACTCTTTTTTTGTGAAACTGTCGTCCCTTATTTACTCCACGTTTTGCATCCATAAAGCGTCCAATAATGTGCTGAACTCTTGACGAACTTGAGTGTTCAGTTTCAGCTGTTTTACGATGCGATATACCTTTCTTGAAATGCTCCAAAACTAAGTCAAGCCTTTCTATCCAGGTGCGCGTGGAGTGAGGAGCTAAGGAAAATCGCAGTGCCGTTTTTCCCAAATGTCTGAAGCGACAGACCGAAAACGAAGTGATCGCCCTCGAGTGGTTCGAACAGGTGCAGCAGAGAAAGAATTCGCAGAAATCCTCTTTGAAAGTAGAAAATCTTGTCCAGAGAAATGAATGTATCGACCAGATCCATGTCAAGACTAAACAAAGATAATCTCCACATGAAAGCACAAACTTCCGTCGCTCAACTGGTCATCTTTTGACAACGCGCTTGAAGAAAATTAGACCCGACAGATACAAGCAGTTTACTCGGTGGCGCGCGGCCAACGGACATGAAAATATTCTTTTTACAAATAAAAAATGTTTACTGTTGAAGAAGTTTTTTATAAGCAAAACGACAAAATCTATGCTTAAACTTCTAAGGACGCGAAAAATGTTGTTTCAAGGGTTCAGCGTGCCCACCATCCAGCCTCCGTAATGGTTTGGTGGGGAGTGTCTTGTAAAGGCGTTATATTTCTTCATTTCTGCGAGAAAGGCGTTGGGACTGGGGCAAAGGTATACGAGGAGGATGTCTTAGAAGGCGTGGTGAGACAATTGAGCAGTATTCTCTTTAACTATGCTCTCTTCAAGAGCGTTTGATCTTCCAGCAAGATTCTGTTCGAGCCCACACGGCAAAAATCACCCATCAGTGCATAAAAAAATATATTCCCGGGTTCATAGCCGCAGAAGATTGGACGTCTGGAAGCCCAGATCTGAATGCATTGGACTACAGTTTGTGCTCAGAATTGGTGGCCATGACCTGTCGCAGGCTTCACAGAAATTTGGAAAATCTGAAACAATCTTTGGTTCGATCAGGGACGCCAATGTTAATGGAAACCGTGCGCGCTGATGACTAAAAAAACTTCTTCTTCTTCTAAATTGACCCGATAACCGCTTATGCGTATTTAGCCGAGTTTAACCAAGTGCGCCAATCGTTTCTTTCTCGTGCTAACCGGCGCCAGTTGGACACACCAAGTGAAGCCAAGTCCTTCTCCACCTGATTTTCTAACGCAGAGGAGGCCTTCCTCTTCCTCTGCTACCACCAGGTGGTGCCGCATTGAATGCTTTCAGAGCCGGTGCCTTTGGATCCATTCGAACGACATTTCGGCTACGTTGGCTGGGCCGCTGGATCTTTATTCGCTGAGCTATGTTTATGTCGTCGTAAAGCTCATACAGCTCATCGTTCCATCGCCTGCGATATTCGCCATCGCCAACGTGCAAAGGTCGAAAAATCTTACGCAAAATCTTTCTCTCAAACACTCCAAGCGTCGCTTCATCGGATGTTGTCATCGTCCAAGCTTCTGCGCCATACGTTAGGACGGGCATGATGAGAGTCTTGTAGAGTGTTAGTTTTGTTCGTCGAGAGAGGACTTTACTACTCAATTGCCTACTTAGTCCAAAGTAGCACTTGTTGGCAAGAGAGATTCTACGTTGGATTTCCAGGCTGACATTGTTATCGGTGTTAATTCTGGTTCCTAAATAAACGAAGTCTTTTAAAACCTCAAAATTATAACTGTCAACTGTGACGTGGATGCCGATACGCGAGTGCACCGACGGTTTTTTTGATGGCAGAAGGTACTTCGTTTTGTCCTCGTTCACCACCAGACCCATTTTGCTTTGCTTCTTTATCCAGTTTGGAGAAGACAGAACTAACATCGCGGTTGTTCAGGCCGATAATGTCAATATCATCGGCATACGCCAACAATTGTACGCTCTTATAAAAATTTGGGCTTGAGCGATTAAGTTCTGCGGCTCGTACGATCCTCTCCAACATCAGGTTAAAGAAGTCACACGACAGCGAGTCACCCTGTCTGAAACATCGTTTGGTATCAAACGGCTCGGAGAGGTCCTTCCCAAACCTGACGGCGCTGCTGGTGTTGAGCAATGTCATCTTACATAGCCGTATTAGTTTTGCGGGGATACCATATTCAGACATCGCGGCATACAGGGAACTACTTTTCGTACTGTCGAATGCAGCTTTGAAGGCGACGAAAATATGGTGTGTGTCGATTCTCCTTTGGTGGGTCTTTTCCAAGATTGGGTCTTTTGCGTATTGTGAATATTTGGTCGATGGCCTTTGGTCTTTCAAGATCTAAAGCCACACTGATAAGGTCCAATCAGTTGGTTGACGGTTGGCTTCAGCCTTTCACACAATACGCTCGCTAGAACCTTATAGGCGATATTTAGAAGACTAATCCCGCGATAATTGGCACAGATTGCAGGATCACTCTCCGTCTGCCGGCTGAGAAAGTGAAAGGACCATTCTTCTCTTTTTCAGAGATTCTATATAGATTAATTAGCTTTAGCCGAGAATTATGGGATGGGACAGGAGCCTTAAATCGTATGGAACTTATTGCCTGTTTAAGAAATATTTTTTATTCTATTTAGCAAAAGTTGGTCATAAGGTCTCCAAATGATAACAGTCTCAGTGAGAACGAAGCCTTGAGCAGCAGTTTATAGGTATAAGGGATCAGAGATTCAGATGAATTGCGACGAATGAAGCCTAGAACCGAGTACGATTTTGAAAGAATAAAATTGACGTGATCAGTGAATGAAAATTTTCCATCGAATAAAACTCAAAAGTCCTTAAATTCTGTTACACTTTAACAATCAGACAATCGAACAGCCCATCATTTTCACAATCTTTTCTTAAATTTTTATAACTTCGAGAAAACATTTTTTTCTTTCAATTCTCAATCACTCCTTCCTTCGGGCTACCTGTAACTAAAACTTGCTCCGGCCTGCACTTCCGTCATACTTAAACCTTAACCCGCACACACACACACACACACACACACACACACACACACAGACACTCATTTATATACAAAATTGTACGTGCGAGTGTATTAATGTCCTTTTCGCATTTTACAAATTGGCTCAATTGCAACTTTATGTCACACACTTGTCCACTCACTCACGTGCGACGGTCGGTCGTTCGGTTCGTTCGGTCAAGCGAGGCAATAAAAATGAACGGAAAATGGCAAGAATAATGAAAAGTTATAAAAAAAACGAAGCAGACGCAATGCCGAAAAAGTGAATCAACAGCAATTTTTACCGCCATATGTGTCCAATTGTGGGCAGTCATCGGTCGGGTCACTTCTCTTAATGCGATGTGGCCGCCAACTCCGCTCCTCAACCGTATCTGTTCATATGAGTAGAGTCTTGGTGATCAGGATAATAAACGTTTGCGCGCCATTGTAATAACAATGTGTCTCCACCCACCCGCACACATGCGTGGATATGTAAGCATTCGATTGGCGTGTAAGTAGTGATGAAGGTGTCCGTCCGTCGCTGCACATCATCGGGGTATCATGGCACGAAATTGTATTACACCTCAATAACAACGGTCAGGACATGGCGATATCCTGAGCACGCGAGGACATTAACACACACGCAAACACATGCGGCTGTTCGCTGGCGTTGCTTGAACGCGGGCGGGGAGGCTGTGACAAGTGATGCGTGTTTTGTTGCGGCGCTTCTTAAGTGGTATGTGTCCTTTTCCATTGTCCTTGTTGTCTCGCTACTGGTTTTCTTTTTTTGCAACAATTTTATGTGCTTTTTCGCCATCGCCTTGGGTTGCAATTTATTTTTTTGGTTTTTTTTTTTGCTTTTTTTCATGCTTAATTGAATGGGTCACTCGAATTTCAATGGGCTTCTCCATCGCTCGCCCACTTCATGACGGACAGACTTCGATTTTTCCCATGTGCGCCCAAATCGATGATGATAATGATGATCCCAATAGCTGGCTGTTTTTTACGAAAAATCAATTGTGTGTGTGTAAGCGTATGTGTATTGGTACCATTTTATATCCGATGTCCTTAAGGATATTGTTTGCCACGTATGCGTTTCCGTTTCAATTGAAAATAAAAAAAAAGTTTCAATTCACTTTTGAACAACGTTCATGAAGAGGAACAGTGGGCTGATTTTAGATTTTAATGGCATTTGCATGGCCGCGCAGATTTGTATTTAGTTTTGCAAAATTTCCACTCAGTAGTTGGGTCGCCAGTTGCGGTCTTAGAGTCAACTCTGACAAAACGGAGTTGATGCTACTCACCAGGAAATACAAGCCTTCGCCTTTTAAGCTTCCAAGACTAAACAACCAGTGTCTTAAACTCGCATCGGAAGTCAGGTATCTTGGTGTAATACTTGACCCCAAGCTCCACTTCAAGCTGCACATAGAAAATCGAGTTAAGAAGGCCAATATAGCCTTCTACGCCTGTAAATCTATGTTCGGCAAACAATGGGCTCTCAAGCAACGTGTCGTACTTTGGATGTACAACTTAGTGGTTCTGCCAATTTTGACATACGGTTGCCTAGTTTGGTGGGTAGCTCTTCAGAAGGGCTACAACACCACTAAACTAGAGAGAAAGTGCAGAGAGCTGCATGTGTGGGCATCACTGGTGCTTGTGGAACATGTCCCACTGCTGCGCTCAACGCTATTTTGCACTTGCTTCCTGTGGATCTGCAGGTTAAATCCATTGCTGCTCAGAGCGCTATCAGGTTGAAGAAGCTTGGCCTCTGGAGACATTTTCCTGTAGGACATAGTAGCATCTTGAAGTAGATCTCCCCTTCCTTCTCTGTTCTTCGCACTGAGCTCTCCATCTGCAAACTGTGTTTTGAGGGTTGTGCTAGGGCTAGCTTTCCGAGCAGGCACGACTGGAAGGAGGGGAGAGTCGGCTCGGATATAGGTACCTCTGTTTCCACTGACGGATCCAAAATGGAATCTGGAGTAGGAGCGGTGGTTTTCTCTAAATCAGCCAGCATTTCGGTCTCATTTAAACTGCCGGAAACGAGCAGCGCAGTGGTCTTCGCGATCCTGCAGGCATGCAAAATACTTCAAAATCGCTTTTGGGAGGGAGGTATTAATATTTTTTTCGATAGTAAAGCTGCGATTAAGGCACTGTCGTCGCTGTATTGCAACTCTCTTTTGGCGAACTCCTGTAAGGAGGAACTCAAACATCTCGATCGAGCAAGAAACATCTCCCTTATCTGGGTTCCTGGACACAGGAATATTGAGGGAAATGAAATTACCGACGAGCTTGCCAGGAAGGGGTCGACAGAACCGGTTTCAGCTGTCCCCTCAGACATCGGTGTCCCCTTGACCGTTGTTAAAGGGAAACTACACAATTTCTTTCTAAAAAAAGCGATGGTCTGTCTCATCGTGCGCTATTTCGAAAACACTATGGCCCCAATACGATAGAAACAGAACGCTTAAGGTGATGGGAATCCCCCGCCATTCAATTGCCAAACTCATTGCGGTGTTCAATGGTCACTGGGTGATCGGTACCCATGCGGAGAAGCTTCCGAAGAATTCCGTACAACCCCTATTGCAGAAGCTGTGGGTATCCTACAGAGAAAATGACTGTTGAACATTTTCTTTGCAAATGTCCGGCTCTGGCGGCTAGGCGCTTAAAATTCCCTAGCGTGCCCTTTGGGGATGACTTGAAAAAATTCTCCAGCCTAGATCCCTTTTCTCTCCTCCACTACATCAACAGCACTGGATGGCTGTAGAAGGTTTTCTCTTCCCAATAATTTTTCTTTGCACAGGTAGTGGTCCACATTATGGTGTCAAAACGGCACGTAAGTGCACACTTCACTACCTTTCCAAAATGAAAGAAAAAAAAGTTAAATTAAAATATCTTTGGTATTATGTAAAAATAATGCTGAGTGTTAAGCTTCGACGATGACAACATCCGATGTGGCATCCCTTGGAATGTTTGAGAGAAAGATTCTGCGCAAGATTTTTGGATCTTGGTCCGCTCCGGCTCTGAAAGCCGGCTGGTGGTAGAAGAGGAAAAGAAAGGCCTCCTCTGCGTTAGAAAGATCAGGTGGAAAAGGACTTGGCTGCACTTGGTGTTTTCAACTGGCGCCGGTTAGCACGAGAAAGAAACGACTGACGCGTTTTGTTAAACTGGGACAAAATCGCTAAATGGGTTATTGCGCAAATCAAGAAAAAGAAAAATGCTTACGATCTTACGGTCATTGTGTCAGGTGAATTTGGAGGAACAGCTACCAACATCATGAACCAAGTGCTGATCGACTGATGTCGTGCTAAAGGATTATCTATAATATTAATCCTAGCAAGTCAATCATTGTTGCTTTCACAAAAAAATTAATTCTAGCATTTGGTGCATTAATTCTAGATGGAACTGTAATTTGAAAAAGGCGAGCCAAGAAGCACCGAAAGAATTGTAACTCCTAAAACACTCAGGTTAAAAAGCCCATCGTACTCGAAACTCTGGAAAGAAAAGGCGTTGATAGTCAAGGAGGAAAGGAGAGAAGTTACAGAGAGAAAGAGATAGCATAGAACATAGACAAAGACAGAGATAGCTGGTTCTGTGCGAATTTTCCAGATTTTTTGGCAAATCTGAAAATAACCTCCAGTGTGAGAAAACGGATATTACTCGCTTTCACGGCATCGGAACCCAAAATTCGTAGCAAAGGTAGGACACACACAGAGAAAATACTCAGTGCTATCCGGCTCCTTAGTCTTAGCCATAAAGGCGATAACTGTGCACCTCCTTAACACAAACGCCGTAACAAAAACGTCGATAAATATCTTCTCGGACAGCGGGGTGGCTATGAAATCAATAGAGGCAGTTATACTAAGATGAAAGGTAAAAGAAAGCTAATTATTGCGACCACATGCTCAATTCTCCTGCACGGCAGCGAAGTATGGGGAATTGTGCTAAATTGCAAAGTCAAGCGCAAAGCACTGGAGGCTGTGTAACGAACAGCGGCACTCAGACTTGCCTCAGCCTACCGCACTGTCTCAGGCGCTGGAATTTTCGTGATCAGCGGTCAGATACCCATCGACTTCATGGTCCGGGAACGAATGGATGCGTGGGACTCCAAGAAGAAACACGTCATCACTAGCTTCCCAGAACGGAGACGCTAAACCATGCTGCGGTGGCAAATCCGATGGGATACTGAACCGAGTGGCAGATGGACGGCGAAACTTATTCCATCAACTGACAATTGGGTCCAAAGGAACTTCGGAGAAGTGAACTACTTCTTAACTCAGTTCCTCTCGGGCCACGGATACTTCCGGAGTTACCTATACCGTATGGGCAAGGTAACCGATTCCAAGTGCATATACTGCGAAGCACTGAGCGACGAACGCTGAACGTTTTTTAGTTGTGACAGATGGCTCGCAGAAAGAAATGCTCTGAGGGTGCAGATTGGCGACATCGCACCGAGCAACATAATCAGCAAAATGCTCGAACGCGGGGACAACTGCAACGCGGTAAAGAAATAAATCGAGAACGTACTACGAAAAAAAAGATTGACCTCGACACAGTGCAACAAAGCGAAGCCGCACACATAGAGACACAAGAAGACGAGCTTATAGCATGAAAGCTGATTACAAATATGGTGGACCTAGACGTGGGTGAATAGAATTGGTCCTTTATGAATGCTGTGCTGGGCCCTCCCGAAGTAATATAGAAAGCAGTTCCGGGAAGGGTGTCTCCCCAGAAGAAGAGGAGGGATCGTTTTAGTGACCACACCACACGACGACGTAGACGACGGTCGCTGTAAGTGCGAAGGCATTTTGAACCGCTCTAAATTAGCACCGTCTTCAAGGTCAGTTTTATATGGGCTCCGGGACATAGAGATATTGAAGAAAATTGCAAGGTCGATGAGCTAAACCTAATCTTCCGCTGCTTGAAAACAGAGGCAATATTGGAATTCCTATTGTAACTTGCAAATTAAAGATAAAAAATAGTATTCTCCAGTAGGTCAATAGGTCATGGAGAGAAGAAAATACTTGTGTTACAACCAGCCTAATTTGGCCGTCTAAGAAAAGATTCAAAGAATTTCCAAATTCTCAAGATTGGATCTCGAAGGTTGTGGCTTTTGTCACCGGTCATTGGCTGTTAGGTAGGCACTCTTCTAGGCTAGGAGGCTTTTCGCATGAATGCTGCAGAAGTTGTAGCGACGAGGAAGAGGAAGAAATTGAAGAACACTTCACTGAAGATGATTTTCTTCACGAAGTGCGCGATATGCATTTTGATTTGATCGCCCGTTTTCATAACGCATCGCTCGATTGTGTATCTTTCCATGGTTCAAATTGAGTTAGTCTGAAATAGAAAAATGTCAAATGAAATGCAGAAAAAAACTTGACGTTGAGGTGTAATTCACATTCAACATCGGGCCTTGAAATTTAACCACCCTTTATAAAGGGCGTACGTGGCCTAAGTGAGTTGTCTATTCTGAGCTGACTGCCACGAAAACTTAACCTAACAAGAGTGCACACAAAGCTATACACTCCGACAGCCAAGCTGCATTAAAATCACCAGCTTCACATTCTGTGAATCGAAACAATTGTACGAATGCCTTAGCAGCCTACATCAACTTGGTGCAATAAAAAAAATTGCATTTTACTGGGTTCCGGGTCACTCTGGAGTAAAAGCTAATGAACCTGCTGATGAATTAAAACTGATTCAAATTTTAACTATTTGCTCCTTATTTTCCCACTGTGCAATGCCTTCACTTTTATACTAACACACACATACTCGTATACGCACCAATCAAGCGAGCACTAAGAAGAAGATTATAGATGACAATGGTCAATTTTATTGTATTTCAAATTTGATCATTATTTTTTAACATTACTTGTTGTTGTTATGGGAACAGTTGTTGAGGCAATTGTTATGAGTGGAGGCGAAAATCTCCAAATTTTTTTGCACACCAACATTTTATATATGTATACACATACATATGTATGTACATATGACAATTACACAGCTTATTTGTGTTTTTTTTTTGGTTTTCAATGGCCAATCTACAATTTATTGGCGAACTTTAATAGCGCTCCAAGGAACCTTTTTACCTAATCTAATATACTTAACTTCAAAAAATTAAAAAAAAAAATGCAGGATTTTGCGTATTTCCCGCACGTAACGAGTCGCAGTAGAGTATCAGTGACACTTAGTGCCAATCACAAGTGGCGGGGAGGGTCGAAGAATGCTTGTTTGGCATGTCAACAAGCAATCGCGAAGGTTGGTAATTTTTAGCGAGGGTCTCAATTAACTACAAATTACAAATCACATAAATGAATTGAAATGCTTTTTTGACATATTTACCTCAGTAAAAAGCAATAAAAGCACATGCCTCGCTTTTAAAAATTGTTTGTGTCATTGTTCCAATAGATTACTTTATACAATTTTGTATTTATTGATATCAGAGCAGCGCTGGTGAAATGAGATGAGAAACGCAACCCTCTTTAATTTGTTTGTAGCAAACAACAACACACAGAATGGGGTTGCGCCGAAACACTCACTCAGCTCCTCATCTCATATGCAATACCAAAAACAAACTAGACATAAATACTTTTGCGTCTGTGCTCGCGAATTACTCAGCGCTTTTGCGTAGGAAAGAGGGAGAGGGCAGCTTTTTAAGCTGCATATTTGCTTGCTGTTGCCAAATTACCTACATACATACATATGTATGTACGTGAACTCATACATACATATGTGCATGCGTAATTTGGCATGCCAGTGAATTATAAAAAATAGAAGCGAGAAAAAAATAAGAAAACGAAAATAAATGTTGTTGATCAATGGAAACAAACCATAAAACGCGGTTACAGCTCCCTTGTGTGTAATCGCACCGAAGTCGTGTCTATGCGCTTTGTTATTGCACTTTTGTTTGTAAAGTACACACGATTGCCGACTAGGTTGAGAGTACAAAACGAGGGGTTTCTTCGTGCTGATGGATAGTGCGAGGCGGTTCAAAGTTTACCGTATTGCATATTGCATATTGATTTTGGCGGACGAAGTAAAAGTTACTCGCATTAAATGAAGTTAGCTGGACCTAAATTTATGTGAGGCGTATGATTGTGTGCACATATTTTATTACACGGTAAATACGTTCCTTAGAAAAACAAAAACAAATAGTGTAAAAAATGTATGCGTCATTTCGTAAATTAGGGGATATGTTTCACAACTTCACAAACAGTGTACGATGGAATAACTTGAAACACTTTCCCAAAAAAACTTCCTAATTTAATAAAATCTATGTTAGTTATTTATAAAAAAAAAAAAAAAATATTTTTATTAAGCAAAAATCATCAATACATTGTCTATTCAGAGGTTAAAATGCAAAATTCAAAATGCACTATAACTAAACCTTTAGTGATAACTTCTTGATGTCAACACCAGACAAATTTATTTGGCACTCTCGACAACAGTAATACGAGTTAGTTATTATGTACATATGTTTGTACTAATGTGCAAATGTAAGTGTATTCTTGCAATATTTTCTCACTTCCCCTAGGAACATACTTTTTTTTTTACAACGTGTAAAAGCAATCGAAAGCCTTAGTCAGTGTGTGACTTTAACGCCACTAAAAGCACCTCAAGTTCGACGGTTCATCCTACAGGGATACCATTTTGGTAATTACGTCTGGAGGCCGTCGTGAGCAATAAGCTCAATCGTCAGTTATATTCGTCTACTGTTCGTCTTGTCAATGCGACAGTTGTGGTTGCTGCCGCGTTCGTCTCGCGACGTTCCTTCGCCTCCAATCAATGTTGCGAAGTTCCACGATAATTCGATTTGCAAAAACTTGCACTGCCCTCCACTTTTCATTCGACTCAAGCATTTGTGGAACTAGGTTAATGGGAGTCAGAAACACATCATTTGTTCTTGCTAGGGCCTCGCGTCCCCTAACGAACCTGCTACAATAGAAGGCCACATGTTCGGCAGTCTCCTCTTCGTCCAAGCACTTTGGAAAATAAGGGCTACCAGCTAAGTCTAGGCGATGAAGATATTTTTGGAAACATCCGTGTCCACTTAATAGCTGCGTTAGGAAGAAATCAACGTCTCCGTGTTTCCGACAGATCCACTCGTTAATCCGTGGGATCAACCTATGCGTCCACCGGCCTTTTGATGACTGGTCCCACTTTGATTGCCAGTCAGCTATCGAGGTAGAACATTCTGCTTGTTTGAATTCGTCTGTCGGCTTCATACCTTGCGAGCAGTACAACCTCTTCTGTAAGTTTGCACGGATGTTTATAGGCATTTTGCTAGCTATGACGCAGATTGCATCGTCCGACACCGTTCTATAGGCGCATGCGATCCTCAACGCACTTGTTCTACTGACCTGCACTAGTTCTTTAAAATGGTACTTTTTTGCTCCTGCCTAGATTGGAGAGGCGTACAACATTTCCATAAATGTCTGTCACAGTGAAAGAATTTTTCTCCAGGCACCCTGTGGTCCTCCTATGTTCGGTAGCAAGCCCATAAGTGCGTTGTTAACCTTCACTAACAGCCTTCACACTAACAGCTGTAAGAAGTTCCCTGAATGTTAGTCTGGAATCAATGCACATGCGAAGATATTTTATAGACTTCTGGGATTCTATATCGTGGCCACCAACTGATATTGACAGCTTTTCTTTCAGCTTGCTTCTGCTGATCAGCACCAATTCTGTTTTTTGGGCAGCTAGTTCCAGGTTGGCGCTATTCAACCACCTTTGTACTCTTGTTATGGCATCATTAGATGCACGCTGCGCTCTACCTCTATATTGATAAATCACTACCAGTGCGATATCGTCGGCGTATCCCATTGTGGTTGTGTTAGTGGGCATTTCGATTTTAAGAATGCCATCATCCATAGCTTTCCATAGGGTTGGTCAAAGAACAGATCCTTGCGGTACACCACCTGTCACGCTGTAGCTCTTTGGGCCCTCCTCTGTATCATACTGCAGTACTCTCTGGTTTAAGTAGCTGCTGATGATTCTAATAAGATACTTTTGTACCGAGAAGCTGCTGAGTGCATTCAAAATATTTGCCCAATTGGCCGTATTAAATGCGTTTTTTTATGTCTAATGTTATAACTGCACATTTTTTCGTCGCTGTGGTGCCATTGAATTTATTAACAGCCTTTTTGGCCAAATCAACTACCATCCCTATTGCATCAACAGTAGATTTGGCTCTACGAAAACTGAACTGATTGTCTGAGAGACCTCCTGGCCTCTCCAGATACTCCCGTAATCTCTCGCTCAATATTCTTTCGAAGACCTTCCCAACGGTATCGAGCATACACAGCGGTCTGTATGACGATGGCTGAACCGGCTGTTTTCCCGGTTTTAGTAATAATACTAGACACCTCTTTGGGAATGTGAGGAGTACATACATGTACACATACATATGTGCAATATCACTGGCTTATAAGGAGAATCGGCTAAGTCCAATTCTCAACAAATACATATTTGACTCTGATGCAAAGTGAAAGAAAACATTACGATATGCAATTGTTTTTATCTCTCCTTTAATGTCATATTTTAAAATTGCTCTTCACGCTAAGCCGACGATATGCAAGCATGCATAGGTGTGTATGTATATATATACTTAAATTAGCTACGGGAGAGTAAGTGTTAGTTTGTACCATTGAGCTTATGCTACTACATTGGAGTTATTTAAGTGGGAATATTGTAAGTGCACTATCAGTGATAATCGGAGTAATGAAGAATTTCTTCAGGAACAACTTTTCGTCGTGAATAAAATTCTTTTTCATGGAGAATTTCTCAAAATAGTGAGAAAGTAAGTAAGTAATTTCAATACCAGCAGTTAAAAATTTACCCATTCTCGCAATGTTTATTTAACAGAGAGCGTCGACTCCATACCAAAGGAAAATGATATTTCTATGCAATCAAATAAAAATTTTGCAAAATCTGCCTGGAAAGTGCTGAGTCATACACTCTGGATGATGTTCGAGACAAAGTGAAAGAATATGCACTGGATAAGTGTTTATATTTGTAAATAATTTCCCAAATCAATATACAGAATCGCATGGCGGAGCTACGAGGGGAGTTCAATAAGTACTCGTGTTAGAAATGAAGACTCCATTTTTTCCAATTTTTTCTTTTATTTTTCAACATAGTCCCCTTTTAGAAAGATACACTTCCCTCAACGCTCGGGCCATTTTTTTAACATCGCCAAAAACTAGGATTTGTCGAACTCTCCAAAATACGCCAAAATACGCCTCAGCTCGAAGAGGTGATCACAATTGGCCACCGAGATCTTGTAATTTAACATCTTGTGACTTGTTTCTTTGGGGCCACGTGAAAGAGAAGGTCTACGCCAACAACCCAGGATCGAGTCAAAACCTCAAAGATGGAACTCGTGAGGCTATCGAGGACATAGGGCAGCCACTTTGCAATTCGGTTGTGAAAAATTTCATGAAAAGGATATTGTCCTGTAAGCGTGGTCGTGGTGGTAATTTGTCTGATGTTATTTTCCACTATTAACGGTGTACCATTCCTCTTTATAATGAAATAAACATCCGATTATTTAATTTAAAAAATATAGTTTTTCTTTGAATATCAAAATAACACCTCTTATTAGATAACCGTATATTTGCTCATGTTAGGGAACACGAAAATCTCGCAGGGAGCCAGATCGGCTGAATACGGCAGCTGCGACAGCAATCCATGCAGTTTGGCGTCGACAACTTCGGATGATTGTACTGATGCGTTATCGTGGTGAAACAGTACCTTCTCTTTCGCCAAATCCGACTGTGTCTCCTTCAATTTTTTGTGAAAGCGGTCCAATAACTCTAGTGGTCGTTCTTCCTTTTTCAAAAAAAATAGTGCGAATGACGCCGTTCGCATTCCAAAAAATCGTCGCCTTGACCTTTCCGGTCGATGGGACTGTCTTCGCCTCCTTTGGAGCAGATTCACCGGGAGTTATCCATTGTTTTGACTTTTGCTTGGCTTCTAGTGTATAATGATGAATCCAGGTTTCATCAACGGTGACAAATCGACACAAAAATTCCTTCAGATCTCACTTAAATCTCTCTCTCTCCAAATACTGCAGTTTACAGCCGCATCCGCTTGTCGTTGCTTGTGAACAATCGCGGCTCTCAACGGGCAGACAATTTTTTCATCGCCAACTTATCATGTAAAATAATAATTGCCGTTCCGGTCGACACACCCATGGCGTCTGTTACTTCACGCACTTTCGTTCGTCGATCAGCGAGAATCAGGTCGTGGACTTTTTGAAAGATTTCCTCGGTATCCTCGACTGCCGGCGCCCTGGTCGCTCTTCATCAAAAATGGACGTTTAAATTCGTTGAACCAATATCCAACTATAGTCATAGATGGCGAAATGTTCCCATTGACAGCATCTAACTTTGCTTGTATCTCCTAACATTTTTTTTCATCCAAAACAAAAAGCGAGTTACCGAACGATACTGCGCTTTTTCCCCGCTCAGCAAAAATCGTGAAACTCGTCTTACTCGAATAGCTGCCAAATCCAAACTAACTCATCAATCAGTCTGAAATTTGTTTTGCCGTCATTTGATAGATGGCAGCACATGATACTAATACCAACTTCCCTCAGGAACGCCCTTTGTTTTCAAACACGGGTACTTATTGAACCGCCCACGTATAGCAACCGAAGTAATTTTGCACTTGAATGACGATGGTAGGAGCATTTATGGTTTGCATCGATTTCCTATTATAAAAAATCAAAAAAATATTTTTAAAGTACACCACGCCTTGTTCTGCCCCAGTGAAAAGATTAGGTAGTCGACATAATGGTTTATTTTATTATTAAATTTTGGAGGACAATATGCAGCTGATATAGTCAATAGGCCATGAGTGTCATTAATTAGAATTGTCGTTGCTTGTAGGTGATCCATTTTGAATTGCTCCATTTCATTACATATAATATTTTGCCTTAATATAATAGCTGTTCCTCCATGAGCTTTATTGTCAGGATGATTGGTGCAACAAATTTTGTATCCTGGAATTCTTACAAAGGATTTATCGCTAAAATGTGTTTCCGATACCATTAGTATATCAATGCTGTTTTGTCTGTACCAACATAATTAAAAAAATTAGGCTGGTAGCAACGCCCTATATTATCGAACCGCAAATCTTGTTGAACAACCTAGTATTATGAGCTCAGACCGTTGGTTAGAACCGAATTGGTCAAATAATTTTCAAGTTACGGCGGTGACGCTACTACAGCACCATTACAGATAAAATCGGCATGTCTGAAATATACATTTAAATACTTTTTTACCCAAATACCCATATGCGTGTACGAGTACATTCCTCTTTGAATACCATAAAGGTATCTAAAAGTTTTGCGAAAGCATACGGCGGCATTTCCAGCTCTGCAAGAAATGGTAGGTGAACTACAGCTCCCCCGCCGCACTGTTGGTATGTAGAAATTTGGCATCGTTAAAGCAACAACAGCACAGGCGTACGTATTTTTGTGTGCCATACTTTCATTTAGCAATTTTTTATATGCCGTCATACTTGCGAGTGTGTGCGTACGTTGCTGACGAGTGTTTACTGAGTCAATATCCCCGTGCGCGACTCGGAGGTTACCCTTCTGTCATTGTCGCTGAGGTTGACAAATGTGTCAGAATGGAAATCCGCAACAATTAAAATTAGCAACTGAGCGAAGAATCAACAAAGGCAATAACAACAAGGCAACACAACAATACGAAAACACTCGTGCATATGGAAGTATGTAAACAAAAATAAACACAAGAATTGGAGGCTTGAGAAGAAACAAAACTGCAAAGGCAAATGAAACTGGTGCACTTCTGCATTGTTTTTGTAGTTGAGGGCTTTCTTTGGTATAGAATTTTTTCAGAGTCCGCTGACGGCTTTCGTGCATACTTGCATCTATGTGTGTATGTAGGCTGATGTGCATGCACTCACAAATACAAAGGCACTTTAACTTTTCGCCTTGGGCAGGACGCAATCGTTATTTTCCTCCTGTTATTTGGCTTCGTTTGCGTTGTTTGTGGGTGTGATGTAAGCGGAACCGACAGTATCGCTGCGGGTCACACTTACAGCGGCACTCTTCCATTTTTAGCCACTTCAGAATGCGTGTTTTTAGGTTATATTTTAATTGGCTAGGAATATGAAATTCGGCAAGAGTTTTCATATCCGTTTGCAAAAGAAGAAGAAGAAGAAGAAGGCTGCCGCAGTCGAGGGAAAAGATGACATGATATGAAATTCTCTCATTTTCTGCTAAGAGTGTGCGACTAATCTTGGTTTTTTTTTTAATCTGGCAATAAAACGAGGGTAATCCCACGACGAGCAGCTGGCATGCAAAATGCTGAGATGCCAGTAGGTGCATAGGAGGTTCAATTTTTTTAGCAGAAAAATGTGCATAGGCGTTATTAGAAAAAAAGTTTTGCGCGTCTATGCAATCAGAAAACACAAAAAATTCTTCC
The DNA here is from genome assembly GCF_027943255.1 of Anastrepha obliqua. Lineage (NCBI taxonomy): Eukaryota > Metazoa > Arthropoda > Insecta > Diptera > Tephritidae > Anastrepha > Anastrepha obliqua. The sequence goes on from NC_072893.1 coordinate 27,702,845, forward strand.
AAAAATGAATACCCATTCGTGAACTTCTTTCTTTAAGTGCCAATACTGCGAAATAATTTTTTATGCCCATTTTGCTAAAGTTCTTAACAAAATTGCAGTTTTATAACTCACTTATCTTGGTGTGAGTCCGAAGTAGCTTTGTGAGAGCCAATTTACTCGATGATTTTCACTCTGAGTGAGAAGTTGCGACAGATGGCTCGCGAAAAGAGATGCTCTGAGGAAGCAGGTTGGGGACATCGCGCTGAGCAACATAATCAGTAAAATCCTCGAGCACGAGGACAGCAGAAACGCGGTAAAGGGATATATCGAGGGCGTACTACGAAAAAAGATAGACCTCGACAACAAAGCGAAGCCTCGATGACAGAGTGGGTGAATAAAATTGGTCCTTTATGGATGACGTTCTGGGCCCTCCCAAGTAATGCAGAAAGTAGTCCCAGGAAGGGTGCCTACCCAGAAGGAGGGGTGGGATTGTTTGTTAGTGGTCACACCACGGGACGAAGAAGACGACGGTAGCTGTAAGTGCGAAAGCAGTTTGAACCCTACCTCACCCACCAAAAAAAAAAAGGAAATTATTGTCTTTCGTTCTTTTTTCGACTTTCCGCTCTCATCGAAAGGTAGGTATCTTGGAGTGATACTTGACTCCAAACTCCATTGAAAGCTATGCATTGGAAATCTGGTATCTGCTCCTGCAAATCAATGTTTGGAAGGGCTTTAATATCACTAAACTGGGGAGGGTGCAAAGGACTGCATGCATTGGCATCACCGGAGCATATAGAACTTGCCTCTGTGCCGCATTGAATGTCCTTTTGCGCTTACTTCCCATTGACTTTCACGTTACTTCCATCGCTGCTCAAAGTGCTGTCAAGTTAAAGGAGGTTGACCTCTGGAGGTAATCTCTCAAGGGACATGGTAGCATTTTTGGCCAGTTAACTTCGTATTTCTCTGAACTTCGGTCAAATATCTGTTTCTGGAAACGGGAGTGTGAGGGCAATTTTTTTAAAACGAGGGGAACTCGGTACCGAGCCTGGTACGTCTGACTTTACTGACGGCTCCAAAATGGAATCAGGAATCAGAGCAGGGGTTCTCTTTAAATTACTCAATTCACATATTTACTTAAACTTGCCGAATACTGCTAGTGTTTATGAGGCAGACATCTTTGGGATCCTGCAGGCATGCAAAATGCTTAGAGAACGTGGGAGCGAGGATGGTATTAACATCTTTTCCGATAGTCACGTTACGATCAAGGCTCTGGCGATGCCATGTGCAGATCCAAGTCAACTCCTGTAAGGAGGAGATCAAATATCTTGGTAAGATTTTTCAGATGTGGGTTTAAGGATATAGGAACATAGAAGGAAATGGAATTGCTGATGAGCTTGCCAGAAGGGGTCTGAATTTGCCTCAAAGACCTCCTACCCGATCATCAGAGCTCTTTCTCTGTAAATGTCCGAGTTTGGCAGCTAAACGACTAAGATCACTGGATGCTCCGTTTTTCGGCAGCCTGGGGCAGTGCACCAACCTAAATCCCATCAATCTTCTCCATTATATCAACAGCTCTGGCTGGCTGTAGTTGTTTGCCTGTTGCAAGTCTCAAAATGGTATCAAAACGGCGCTTTAGTGCTACTTGAGGAGTGCCAGACTGGTACTTCAACCATTTCACCTACCTTGACCTACCTATGACTTTACATACTTATAAATCTCTCTGTCTTGCAGCACGGCATAGTTCTCCAAATCCCCCGATGCCAGTCCAATGATGTATATTTTGCATCCAAGACATTAGTTTTCTCCCAATGCCACGTTTAGCTTCAATTTTTCTTCTAGAATAAGTTGAAATATATTTCAGCTTTCAGATGTTTCAGGTCATTGAGAGGAATCCGAAATGTCCTTCAGGATGTCGGTAAAAGCCTTTTGGATGGGCTCTACGAACGCAAAACGGCGAGTTCGGTGAGTGATTGATGGATAAAGTGCGTTTTCTAGTCAAGAAATCAAGCACAAGAGTGGATCGATGAGATGGTGCGCCAGCTTCCTCCTTCGCGGTATTCAGGGCGAATTCGACGAATGCGAGGCAACAAACGCTTCAAAACGCCAAGATAGAAAATTGCATTGACGGTTCGGCCCATTGGCACGAACTCCTTGTGGACAATTCCCTTGGAATCGTAGAAACAAATGAGCATCGCCTTGATTTTTGACTTCTCCAAACGCGATTTTTTGGGTGGTGGCTCGTCTGGGGTCTGAGTCAGGGGTCCATTCGGCACTTTGACGTTCTTTGGAGTTCTCGTCTTTTCTTGCCTCTTTAATGAGGTCTTTCGAATGTTGAATTCAGAGCGATTTTGGCCCTCAGTTAACTTGTGCGGAATGAAACGACAACGCACAGACCTTTCGTAAGCCCAAATGACCAGTCTGAATACGATAAATCGATGTTTTAGAGATACTCAACTCGGATTCCATGAATTTCAACGATTATTTCGGTTCATTTTTGATAAATACGAACGATGGAGTTTTCGGTGATTACTGATATTCATTCATTTTGACATTGTTCATTGTCATTTATGTCCTCACAACCATCTCTGAAATCCATTGAATTTACTAATTTGATTTTTGGCAATTTTTTCGTTGCGTCTACTTCGTATGGAAGAACAGACGTGAAACCTCAACGAAAGAAAACATGAAAAATCAAAGGTATTTTACAGTCACTTGGAACTTGATTTTGTTGCATTAAAATTTAATGGGCTATAAAACTGCATATATAAAAAATTTTAAAAATTCTTGTTAAAAAATTGAAAGCCTGGATGGAATTTTGAAAATTTTGTAAAAAGGTTTGAAGCTTTGCATTACATGATTAAAGTCGGGCGATTGCTAGCCCAAGTCATCGACAGAAGAGAAGGGATACCTTCTTTATGTTGGGAAGATACAGTGAAGAAGCAATTGACTTTACTTAAAATTCCTTGCAAATTCAAAATGCTGCTCCTAATCAGTATTTAAGTCGTTCAAAATCGGTTGAAGAAGAAAAACTCCTTAGCGCTTTTTTTTGGTGTGCCAAGTATTCCAAATTGAAATAATAAAATTTGCAGATTCACAAAGTAAAAGGGGTTTTAAAAAGTGGCGATACCAGCAGTGAATAATTCCTAGACGGTATCTGCTTTCTGTGTAATCTTTGATATTTGTGAACAAGTAGGCAAATGTACCCTATAATCAAAATCTACCGGGAATATTAATTTAAACGAACCGCGCACGTGGGAACCGGTCCATATTTTTTTCTTATGTTGGTAGGACTGTAAGACACACATCTGTCACTTTTTAGCGCCATCGGATCATTAGTGTCTCCCTGGCGTTTTTTTGCATCAGTCAACTTTTTTCAATTTGTCGCATTTTACCATGGATACTTTTGTTGAACAAAGAGTTTGTTTGGAATTTTGTGTTACGAACGAAATTTCGCGATTCGATGCGCTGAAAATGTTTCAAAAAAACATTTGGCGAATCTGCTTTATCTAGAATAAGAGCATACGAGTGGCATAAAGTCTTTAAAAGTGGTCGTACAGTGGTGGAAGATTTGCCTCGTCCCGGACGCCCATCGACGTCGACCCCTGATGAAAACGTGAAGAAAGTGAAAGAAATCGTGCTTGAAAATCGTCATACTAGCTTAAGAGAGATTTCTAGTGAGCTTGCCAGGCTCGTTCCGAAGGACCTGAATTTCGTGCAAAAACACTACCGAAAGACAGTTGCTGAGGAGATGATTTCTGAAGCCCAAAGTGATCGAACCTTCATGAAACGGATAATTAATTGCGACGAGACATGGGTCTATGAATAAGACATGGAAACCAAGCAACAATCGTCTGAGTGGCGCTTCGAAGACGAGCCGAAACCGAAAAAATTGCGCCAAAGCCGCTCAAAAGTGAAGGTGATGTTGACTGTTTTCTTCGATTGCCAAGGTGTAGTGCATCATGAGTACCTTCCATCGGGCCAGACAGTCAATAAAGAATATATTTATTCGTTTTGAAGCGTTTGAGAGATGGTGTACGTCGCAAACGACCTGAAATGTGGGCAAACATTTCTTGGACTTTGCATGATGATAACGCGCCATCGCACCGAGCCCAAATTGTGCTGGATTATTTGACCAAACACCAAGTAAATACCATCGTGCAAGCACCGTATTCACCTGATATGGCCCCGTGCGACTTCTTTTTTTTTTCCAAGTTAAAGTGACCACTTCGTGGAAGGAGATTTCAGTCGATAGCGGAGATCAAAGAGAATGCGACGAAGGACCTGAAGGCCTTCCCTTCGTCAGCCTACCAGGGCTGCATGGAGGACTGGGTTAAACGTTGGCATATGTGTGTTACTTCAGACGGATCAGGAAGGAGATAAAATAAATTTGCCTGAAATTTAACTCTGTTTTGTTTTATTTAAACATTCCCGGTACTTTCTGATCATAGAGTACAATTTTACACGATAGAACAAGGCGTTAAAATTATTGAAACTCGTTGATTTTGAAAAACAACACAACGCGAAATTCGTGATTTCTTTGGTGGAAATAATCGTTGGAACTAGTCGTCAAGTGAAAGGTGAATTGGTGAAAATTTCAAGAAACTGGTTTGTCGAGTATAAAAAAAAAGCTGGCAGACCAGACTGGGGATTTCTGAAAAGTAAAGTCTATTTGAAAAACGATTCCAGAGCTGAAACACAACATTCGGATCGAGATTGCTGTTCTCAGTCGGATAATGTGTGAGCGAGTCTTTGAAAATTTTAATTCTCCTATGACAGCCGGAGGACGTGCACATGTTTGACATGCAAATGAGGACATTTTTTTACATTTAATTGATAAGAGCCGTATTCTAAATAAGAATAGTGAAACCTGCAAGAATTGAAATCTTTGCAATTTTTCTTTCAAAACAACATCTAGGCGCGTCTCTTGAAAGATCCTTTATTATAAGAAGTTAACTATTAACTATAATTTTTATTTTCTACAAAGCTTAGGCACTTTAAACTTATTAAATTCAAGCGGGCATTAGATATTGATTTGCAGTAAGAAAATACTGTTTATACCGACGGCGTATCCACTTCGTATTCGCAAACTTATCACACAGCCAGAAATTTGTCGCGGTAAAAAGTGAGTGATTGAAGTGAAGAAATTCCGGCTACTTTTAATACATAAGCAATAAGACTTTTAAGAACGCAAGAAAATTGATTCGAAGGGACTTTACTTGCGTCAGCTTCCAGTGGGCAGAGCGACGTCGGACGAAGCAAAACGGGAAATAAAAATGTTGCCAAATGCTTAGCAATGTTGGCTTTGCGAACGAGGAAGAGTGAATGGACTTCAAGAAAGTTGACTGGAAATGTGCGCGCATTGTTTGTGTGTGTAGCTGGGGCTGTGTTGTTGCCACTTTTAAAGGCTATATGTATGTAGGTAAGGGAATGCTTGTACTTAGTACATAAGAATTGAGTGGAATATTTGGCTCAATATTCAGTTGTTGTGTATGGTATGTATGTGTAACTATGGTAAGTGTGTGTATGTATTATATTTTGTCAAGTACATATAAGTTTGTATATATTTCAAATTAGTTTTGCTGAGGAGCTTATATATCCAAGTATATACACAGGGGCTACATTCAAGCAGCCTTACATACTTTGCACTGAGTAAATAATATTAACGGTAAGTGTGGCAGGAGTTGGCAAGCTGTCCTAGCATAGTTGCTATGTACCTTTAGCATATTTTCGGTGGACCACGAAACGTTGTCAGTGGGAGACCATTCGCGTGTAGCCGCAATGAGTTGCTGTGGAAAGGCTGAGAAATTTGCAGATACAGGGTGCGGAAAATGGTATTATTTTTTTTAAGTAAAAGAGTAAGTAAAAAAAAAAATTTAAAAAAAGTAAAAAGAAAAATTTAAAAAAAGTAAAAAAAACAAAAATTTAAAAAAAACTAAAAAAAAAAATTAAAAAAAAGTAAAAAAAAAATTTAAAAAAAAGTAAAAAAAAAAAATTAAAAAAAAGTCAAAAAAAAAATTAGAAACACCACTCAGATTTTTATACAATAAATATCTCATTTTCATGGCATGAAATCAAAATATTCGATTACAAACCCCAAAGAAAGAAGTCCAACGGTGTCAAATCACATGATCTTGGCGGCCAATTGACATCGCCGCAACGTGAGATTATTCGGCCATAAAATTTTTCGCGCAAAAGAGCCATTGTTTCGTTAGCTGTGTGACAAGTGGCGCACCGTCCTGTTGAAACCACATATCGTCCAAACCCATATCTTCCAATTAGGGCCATAAAAAGTTCGTTATCATCTCACTATAGCAAACACTATTCACAGTAACTGCCTGACCGGCCTCATTTTGGAAAAAATACGGCCCAATGATGCCGCCGGCCCATAAACCGCACCAAACAGTCACTCTTTGTGGGTGCATTGGTGTTTCGGCAATCACTCTTGGATTATCATTCGGCCAAATGCGGCAATTCTGCTTATTGACGAATCCACTGAGGTGAAAATGTGCCTCATCACTGAAGATGATTTTCTTCGAACGCCAGTTTTGATTTGAACGCCCGTTTTCATAATAAGCCTGAATAACTTTCACGCGTTGTTCGATTGTGTATCTTTCCATGATTCAAATTGAGTTAGTCTGAAATTGAAAAATGTCAAATAAAATCTAAAAAAAAATTGACGTTTAGGTGTGGTTCACATTGAACATCGGCCCTTGAAATTTAACCACCACCATTTATTATCTGGTGTCTACGTGGGATCCAGCGGGACAAAAGTACACTTCGCTCTTGGAATGTATGTATCTATGTGTTTTCGGGCGGAGGTGTATGCTATTCAAGAAGCAACAAACTTTGTTGTGGAAAACAGGTGGAGAGGCAGATCTGGATGTGTCTGCAGCGACAGCAAAGCTGCTAAACCCTCCAACCACTTCAAGGGTAGTTCAGTACTGCAAATCTAGGTTGCAAAATGTCGGTAGATATAATGTCCTGATGCTAGCACGGGTTCCGGGACACGTGGGTATCACGGTTAACGAGGTCTCTGACTCTTTAGCTAGGATGGGCTCTGAGGCCAACTTCTTTGACCCAGAGCTCGATCTACCACTCCCTTCAGCAGCCATCAAAGCCACGGTTAGCAAACGGGTTACTTCAATCCACAAGTAAAGATGCTGCAGATGGACAAAACTGATGTTACCGGTTACGTCCGATGGACTGTCGTAGATGCTGCTGTCATTAAGCAGAAGGGACTATTATTAAGCAGAAGGACAGCTGGGCAGACTGATGACGGGCCACATTCTATGGGCGATTGAGACGGCGGACCACTTTCTGTGTATTTTCCAGGGTTACGCTTGAATCAGGCTTGAGGTTTTTGGCGCTGATGCGTTTAAGAAGGGCCGCCTTGCCTCCTTGGTACCACAATATCTACTCAGATTTCTTCGGGGGTTAGGTAGATTTAAAAAAATCAGTATAATGGACCTAATGTTGTCCGAGTGCTAGACTTGCTTGCTGCAAAAAAAAAAAAAATATTATTACGTCCCGATGCAGGGAAAAATTAAAATAATAAATAAAAATAACGACTAAAATTAAAATTGGCAATACGAGTAATAAAATTGGAAATCTCAGCTTCAAAATAGCTCCCAAGGATAAGCTAGGAGAAATAGCTGCCCTTGCGAGGAGCCCACTTGGACAAATAATCAAAATTTGTCCTTTGTGATACAATACAGGGCGCGGGGAAACAGAAGAAAAAGAATCAAACTGGTGGAAAAAGGAAGAAGGGGCCGTGGATGGGGGGCTGACGACCAACTGTGGCTAATTACGTTCATATTTAACCCGCTTCAAGCTACTGATGAATTTCCCCGGATGTGTGACGCCTAAACCTGCAATATCCGAAGGTTGTAGTGGTTGTCCTGTGGGACACTCTTATGCTCTTAGCCCATTGGGATCCGCAGGTCTAGCAAAAAAAGGGAGAGCCCAGATGTCTCAATATTTGCCTGTTTAGAGCAGGACAGCTGGGAAAAGTGGTAAGATGATTTCATCTCATCCTACAGACAGCTACTGCAGAAAGGGATTGAGGTAATCCCAAGTCACATTGCATGGCCATCTAACAGCCAATGTCCAGTAAAGATACGCACTGCACTTTGCAAGTTTGCGAACTGGCCCATCGCTGTCTGATACCCATCTTGAGAAAAGTAGGTTCTCAAGGGAACACCAATCCTTTCGTTTTGCGATGAAACCGTCTCCAGGGCACGTTGTCTAGGCAGCTCATCAGCCCCCAGTTTCTTCTATGTCGCTGTGACCACCAGGAATCCAAATAAAACTAATATCGAAGACTTCGGCCGCATCCCAGAGAGAAGTCAAGCATTTCTCGACTAATTTCGAATGCACAAACAACGAGCTCAATACCCTAATTGCCGCTTGGCTGTTGGAGTCGATAGTTACGTGCTCTACGGTAATTACAGAAGTAAGTAACCAATCCCTTGTTACCTTAATTGCGTCTATCCCCGCTTGGAAAATACTACAATGGTCCGGAAGCTCCTCGCAGAATACTCCCTCACCACAACTCTTCCGTCTAACTTCGAGCCATTCGTAAACATGTTTGCCACGCCCAACTAGTTGCCTAAAACTATTAATTATTATGTTCCAAGCTGAGTTATAAGAAAAAAAAATTATCTTGAATGAATTTTTCAGTCGCTGGCACCAAAGAAATCAGGTAAGAGCAAACATTTCGACATAGTTTGTAAAAAAAAAATATTGTCTTGTATCGCGAAAAGTTTATGTAAGAGAATGAGTCAAACTTCGATCAAATAGTCGACAGGCAACCCTACCTGTGGGTAGGGCCCCAATTTGGGTCGAACTTTTAGTGTCGACCCAAATTGGGGGACATCAGAATTCGTTTTAGAGGTATGGTTCCTTCGCCAAAGTTTCTTATTTTGATCCCTAGAATGCGATTTTCACAGAGCAATGAGCGATTTTTAAATCGACCGCCCTAGTGTGTGTATTTACGAATATCTTTTTATCTGCCCAAAACTGCTGGACGAATTTTCATGGGGTTTATACAGATAGCTTGAAATTGGCTTAAAGCAATATATGGCCACAATTTGGTATACCGAGAAAATAAATATTTTACTAGTAATATTACTTTCTACTCAGCCTCAGCCTATCACTGGTACCAAACATAGGAATCGCACATTCCGAAGACCAATGCGACTTCGGCTCTCTATAATATTTAAAGATTTATTTCATTTCGTTTACAAAAAATTGAAATTGTTTGTATTTAAAAAGTGAAATCAGCGCTGTTTGATTTCTTTGTGAGCAATTTGGAGCTATAAAGGCGCAAAAACTTGAACCGGATGGAAATAGTTTAATATAAAGTTTTGATAAATATTTTCATTGAACTAAATATAAAACAAGTTACGAGAATTCGATCTTATTCCATTCGTGAAGTACTTGTAATTTCTAGAAAAGGCCTTAAAAATACCACTAAAGTTTAATTATAGCCCCTACCTTCACCCACTATAATCATAGTTTGCATCTTCGCCACCAATTACCCACTTACGCACATACACACATACCCGTAGTGTAGTTTTTGCTTTTCCCACTACGAAACTACGAAAATACGCCATTTTCATTTCTTATCTCCCCAAAATACCGCAATCGGTTCATCCCTGCACTTGGAAGCCGCCGTTAGACATTTTTTTCGAAAGGCAACCTCATTGGTCGGCAAGTTTATACACTTATCGACCGCAGTGAATAATAATTCTTGTGGTTTTATAATTCAACCACAACCACACATGGCAAGCGGCGAGACAATGCGATAGCGACTGACTGGCGCATTCTGAGTGCTGAAGAAGAGAAGAGAGTGAGTGAGAAGGCGCATGTACACACCCTTTTGCGGATGATCAGGAAACCGCAAGCGAAAAATGCAACTTTACACTGGAAGAAAGTTGGCATGGTCGAAGGGTAAGTAAAGGAGTATGACTTTGGTGTAGATTTTGGTTGAATATATGGAGTATACTTGTAAAAGTGTTCGGCTACGCTATGTATGAAAATCTATAAAGACTCCGCCCTTTTGCGTGAGACTTTCTATACATTGGCAAGCAAAGAAATTGTAAGGAAATTACAAAGAAATTAAGTATGGCATGTCTTGTGATAACTGGCATTCTCATTGTAGCCTGAACGACACCCACTTAGCGCAGCTCAGAGCGCTGCCGATACCGCTTGCATGGCTAGCGACACACACATGTGGTTTCAGCGGCTGTGGCTGCGACTGCGGCGGCGGGCATTTTTCGCGCTCTTCGTGTGTACCGTAACGTAAATTCGTTTGCAGGAGGAGCTGCTGTAGCACTCAAACGACCAACAACCACAATGAAAAACCATCAACTTGATTTTTATAGGTTCGCCAAATGTCTTATGTATGTATGTATGTGAAAGTGAGTATGTAAAGAAATAAGCAAACTAGAGCGGGAAAAAAAGGAAAAATGAGTTGTTATCCAAGTTGGTTAGCCAAGAAAAAATAAATGGGTTGTCTTTAGCCGCAAATGGCAGCCACAAACACATTGGGGCGCTGCGTTGCTCCCCTCGTGGTGCTATTGCGCTCACACACAAACTCGCTCGCTCGCTCACGCGCTGTGACAATACACAAACACGCACACGCACACATTTTTAAACAAACAAGCAGCTATCCAGGCGAGCGGTATATTGACACCCAATAATGTGCAATGCAAGATTTAGTGTGGCAAAAGGTTGTGGGGAAGAAATTGGCGGTGTGATGTGATGTAGTGTTTTCGGTTTTTGGGTCTCGTTTGGCGTACTTTTGTTTTTTTACAACTGCAGGGGGTACGAACAATAGTTCGGTATGAATAATATGTCATGGAATACCTTCACTGATAAAGTCTGTGAATTGTTTCTATTGCCAATAGTATCATTCCAAGTCCCGATACCCGCATTTAATTAATTTTAATGAAAAGTAAACCTTCCGATGGGGCGTGCGCTGCATTGCACAGTTGAAGAGCGGTGATTGTTGTCAATCTTCGAAAAAAAGTCGCTAAAATTTATCGCTGAGTCTCTTGGACGGTCCACAAATTTTGTTGTAAATGCCCTTAAGCCGAAAAAATTCACAGAAAGAAGTGATGGCAAAAAGGAAACGGCTTGCTTTACTGATAATTTAATTGTGACTCTTGCCAAGAGGAATCCTTTTAAGCCATCAAAGGCCATTACAGCTGCAATCAAGAACTTAGCACCAGCGAGAACTGTACGGTCGCCGATTGGACAACTTGAAACTACCAGGCAGAATAGCGCGTAAAGTTTCTCTATTGAAACAAGCAAATTTAAGGGAGAAGAAAAGTTTAGCTCAAGAGCAGAAGCCATGGTGAAGGTATGAAGGTAGGAGCACAAGAAGGTATGAAAAAATGGTCTAACATATTTTGTGGCGTTGAAACAAATGTAAATTTATTTGGGAATGGTGCTGGGCAAATTGCCAGATGTTCTAAAGAGCAAAACTTTTTTCCAAAAAAAAAAAAACAAAAACAAAATAGGCAAGCACCGTGACGGCAACATAATGATTTGGGGCTGCTTTTCTTGGTATGGAGTAGTACCTATTCATCTCAGCACCAATAAAATGGAAAAATTTATTTACAGCGACACACCTCAAGAAGTGATGCTACCATTTGCTGAGAAGAATTTCGCACTTCGGCGGTTTTTTAGGCAAGATAATGACCCAAAATACTGCTCAATGTTAGTACGTGAATGTTTTTTACAAAATACTGTTAAAGTTGTGGATTAGGCAAGCCAGTCACAGCTTATTTGATGCAAATTATTAAAATATCAAATATATTTTATGGAAATACCATACCATGTTTTATTTAAAAACAAAAAATGTTTCGTCATAAGAAAGATATGGCAAATTAAAATAATTCAGTTACAGTTTTGAGGTCACAGCTTAAATGATGTACTAAATTAAAAATATTCAAAAAACATAAACACATTAATATTTCGATTTCATGATTACGGCTAATACTTAGTGGGGTATCCATCTTGATTCAGAACAACTTTTAATCGGGAATTCATAGATTCTACAAGTTTTGCAGTATAATCGGAACTAATTTCATTCTTCCTGCAGTACCCGCTTCAGATCAGAAGCCTTAGAACTATTGTGGTTTCTTATTTTATTTTCCAGCACTGACCACAAATTCTCAATAACGCTAAGATCTGGACTCTGTGCAGGTGTCTACATGTGGGCAGTTCCAGATAAGCCAAGTTTTTACAATATCAGACGTATGCTTGAGATCGTTGTCTTGGTAGAACCTAAACGAATCCCTAATTGCCCATTTTATCCGCACTTTGTACTAAATTATCTTTTAGCAGATCCAGATATATCTCTTTATTCTTGATTCCTTCGATAAATGTTAAATTTCCGACGCCTTAATAGGACATGCAACCCCATACCATCACGCGGCCCCCACCGTGTTTAACTATAGCGCGTGTTTGGTTTTCTCCAAACGCAGGACTTCCCATCAGACATGAAAAGGTAAAATTTGCTTTCAACCGCAAAAATAACAGACTTCCCGAACGAGATGTCTTTGTTCGAATGTTGTCTGCAAAACTATATTCTTTGTTTGCTATTACGCGCATTAATCAACGGCGTATTTCGGGCAGTCCTTCCATGAAAATTTTCTGCGCCCAGAACTCTACGAACAGTTTCAGGGTTACAGACCTTGCCTAAGTATTTTCGACTTCGTTTGTTAATTTTGGAGCACTTTAATCGGGGTTTTCTTTAACTTTGCAAACAATCCACATCTTATCTGCATCATTAAATATTTAAATTTGGGGTAGATCTGTCCTTATCTATCCTGTTTTCGTGAACAGTTGAGGAACTAATAGCAATGATTTCTACAATTTCTTCGTTGGTTTTTGCGCTCTTTACAATGACGAAGAACGTCTTCCCTTTTTTCACATGAGGTCCGTTTTTCCATTTAAAAAACTTACATTTTTTCAACTTGTCTTTACAAAAACTTTTTGATAATGATTTAAGACGTTATTGCATTCTCAGAGAAAATATAAAATACACTGCATCGTTTAAGCTGTGAGCATATTTTTATGAGAAAACTATTTGTTAAAATATTTTATTTGGCGCAGATAATTTCTTAATTTTTAAAATATTTTCCTTACATTTTTACAAAACTCTCTCCTTTTCTCTGTTGCTGAAGTAACACCAACCAAGCGAAATTTTGTCAGTCTCGCTGCACATATTTAGATATGTGTGTGTGTGTATGTCCAAATGTTTAGCTATGCATATGTTTATGTATGTGAAATATGTGTCAGCATGAGATCGTCTGCACTATTCGCGTGGCCCGGCATCTCCATCATTATGTGAGACTTTTTCTTGGTTGACATCTTGAGGTTGTTGTTGCGTGGTTTTCTCATTTTTGTGTACTCTTTATAGTTTATTGTTGTTTCAATTTATAGCTAAGCCGAATGCTGCCTGAGTCTTTTCATGGTATGTGTGCAAATTTACATAGTAACAGCAAATGTTGTGATATTGAGATTTTTAGAGCTAATTTTTTGGCACTCAATTTTTTCTTCAGAGAACCGCATATTTAACTGTGAAGGACTGCCAAAAGCCGAGATTGAGTTTCCAGTAACATTTTTTTTTCTCCACCTTGCAATTTACCACATTGAGACTCTACTCAAATTCACTCATTCTTTTGCTGGGATATACGATTTGAGTGTCCACAACTCCCCGCCGCAACTGCTTTTGCTTAGCTAAGAAAGAGAGAAGAAATATTGACGGTAAACGTCAAAGCAACTAAAAAGAAAAAAGCGGCGAAAAAATACTCCCCCATTTGTGGGATACTGGAGCACCAGGCAGGCGAGCAGCCTGTTGGCTGAGTGAAATGTGCGCGCATTTTTTGAAAGGAAATATCGTTGGCCCCTCAAATAATGTGCCCGTTGCGCGTTAGCCATCCCCTCTGATGCTGATTGTGGGGGGTTTTTGGTGAGCGCAATACACTGGCTGCTTGGCAGGAGTAAAATATCACTGCGCGCTGTTTGAGGAAATGGAAAGCCACCCATACCAGCTATGGCTTAAGGGGTTTTTTTCTGTGTTGAATTGACTTTCGCTGTGGAATGGCGCATCTCAAGATGCTTGCGTTGGAAGGTGAAAATGCTCAAAATGAGCTTTGGAAAGCGATTTCTTGGAGCTGCCGCCTGTCGCCTGCTAAGTTATTCGGTGGGGAATGTGGCATTGGACTGAGGTTTTCAACTCATTTTTTGTTTTGCTTTGTGTTTCTCTTTTTTTCGTTCGCTTGCGCTTCCATGATTTGGGCTGCTTTGGTGTTTTTGAGTTGAGTTATTTTTGTTTTTGCCAATTTTTTTTCTTCAGAGAAAGCTTTTGGCTTTGTTGTTGTTGCTGCAACAGCTACTTCGTCTCGCTGTGTGTGTGTGCGCGTGTGCCTTGCGTCAACCGTTAATGGTGTGCGGTGCTGTTGTGGCCCATTGTTGGGTTTCGACGTGCGGTATCGGGTCACACCACAAGAGAAACCGCTGCTACTGGTTCTCGCGGTGAGCTGGCAAAGCCAAGAAAAATAATAAAAGTGAATTTCTCAAGAAACGCATGGCGAAGAAGAAGGCGCAGCAGCGGCAGAAGCAGAAGCAGAAGAAGAAGAGGCGAAAGCAAGGATTTTCGTACATAAGCGCCGCATTGTTGTAATTGCCGTGTTGCACTGTGGTGTTTGTGCAACACTCAATCCCCGTCTCCCACCATTTGCAGTTGTTGTTGTGCGAAGGAACGACAATCCTCCGTTGGCCATATGGCTGGCCTGACGACGATGCTGTTGATGATAATGATGACTGCTCTGCGGTGGTGGAGCTGTTGCTGTTGCTGCTGACACTGCCACTCTGACGTGCTGTGTTGTTGCTCGTCACCATCGCCACAAATACTGATAGTGGTCTGTCGTTAGCAAGCAGCAAGCGTGTGGCAGGAGTAGCTCCGCACTTACGGCAGTATTTCGTGCGCTTCAGAACATTTCGCTATCCGCAACAATTTGCAAGCCGCTCAATCCAGCGCCTGCAAAGTCGCCAAAGTCGCGCACGCTATCTTCACCTAAGTTTGTATGTCTGTGGGTTGGAAGTGAGTGTCACCACCGTTGCCATCGTCGTCGTCGTCGCCGTCGTCAAACTTGGTTGACGTCCATTTTAGACATTGATGCGCGTCGGTGTGCCGTACACGTGTTGCTGTTGTTGGCATATTTGTAGTGCTGCGTATCGTTGCCGTAGTCGTTGCTGTTGCCGTTACCGTTACCACTGCCGCAGATAGCAGTGGTCGCGTTCATGATTACCGCAAAAAAATAGTTTAATATCATCGTGTCGCTTGATTTGATCGCCAGGATAATTTCCAAACGCTTCGCTTACGCGCTAGTGACTCAGACGCGTTCTAACCGTCGTCGCTTGAGCTGTCCGCGTGAATTCCGTGTGCGTTTTGTAGGCGGGGTCGTCCGCCAAAAGAGTGTTGCAATTAAGGCGCGCGCTTTACCGCTTTACCCAGGTGTTGTTGGTGGGTGCATGGCAACAGTTGCAGCCGACTGTCGATTGTCGATTGTCTATTGTCGAGTGACAGATGTCCGATGTGATTCGAAAAGTGACGCGTCAAAGTGTGAATCAGAAAAAATAGATTTGAATGAAAAATTTGAGTTTTAATATAAAGAAGAAGAAAAAGTGTTGGTGCCGACTTAGGATATATGTATGTAAACACATACATACGTACTTCCATGCATGTGTGCAAGCATAAAACGGTTTTTAAGAAAAAAATCTATGCATTTCATACTTCGTCATTGAAATAACGGCAACAAGTCATGTGCTAATCAGTAAATAACAATTGTTGTAAACATCGAAATACACTCCAGTGATGACAGTTTGATAGCCACTGGCAGTAGCTGAAAATAGAGCCTCTGACAGATCTTATAGACGTGGGCAGCTATTTTTTATCAAGTGGGGTATTGGTCATTATTTTTGCAGTGTTTTCAAAAAGTCGTGAGGCATACATACACCAACGGCCATTAAAATAGGCACATCCACGTTCATACGGAAAATGCTAGCTTTTTACATTAATAATACCAACTATTCAATTTTATATATATATTTTCCCGAGGCTCCTAGATGGAGCATAGGGCCTCAACATTAGGGCGGGTCGATTTAAAAATCGCTCATTGCTCTGTGAAAATCGTATTCTAGGGATCAAAATAAGAAACTTTGCCGAAGGAACCGTACCTTTAAAACGAATTCTGATGTCCCCCAATTTGGGTCAAACTTTTGGGTAGGGGCAAATTTTGAAAAATCCCACTTTGACCCATTTAGAGTGCTCCAATCGAGTCCAAATGTATGACCGACCCCACTAACTTTGGACGGCCGATCCACCCATGCCAGTGGCACACCTCCTGGAACTCTCCTGGGGGGTTCCCCATACAATCATTTCAAAATATCACCATTTTTGGCCTTTACATGAAAAAATTAGACAAATGGCTATGTTTTTTCTTTATTTTTATTTATTTATAATAATATTTATTATTTATTTATAATAATATTATATCTAGTTTTTCTCTTAAGAAATTTATTTAGTCAGAACATATGTAAATGAAAAAATTAATTTAAGTGAGTTATAGAAAAGAAGCTAAAAACAATTATTGTTTGAAGTCTTTTTTACTTTCAAGTCTGAGCAATTTCGCACGGCTCTCTAATGTC
The DNA here is from genome assembly GCF_027943255.1 of Anastrepha obliqua. NCBI lineage: Eukaryota > Metazoa > Arthropoda > Insecta > Diptera > Tephritidae > Anastrepha > Anastrepha obliqua. The sequence goes on from NC_072893.1 coordinate 27,719,549, forward strand.
GTCGCCATAACAGCCTCTACATTTTCCGGTATAACCCGTTTGGAAACGCTAGCTAGCAACTGAACATGTCGTTCCGTTCCTTGTATGTGTGATGGAATTTTTGGATCATTAAACGGTGGATCATCTTGATTTAAATATTTTTTCAATGTATCGTACGGAATGCTTCGCGTGAATGGTGGTTCAAATACGATATTTATATCATTCAAATTGATAATTTCCCTATAACTTGTGTAATTAAAGTTTATATCTGGTTTTTTGTAAACTCTAAGTTCCATTGGTTCGTCAACATCGGTTCGATAGCGTAGAATTTTCTTGAAGGCACAGTCGCGCTTTTCTTTGCTATCATCAAACAACATTGATAACAAGATATTTTCCGAATGCGCATAATATGAATTATCTTTAATTACTTGATTGACAATTTTGCGTAAACGAGGTTCTAGAAATCGTGACCAACCAATGAACTTGAAAAATAATGCACTGCCGTACACGACAGAGCTGTAATACTTGATCTTGAAATACATTGGCATATAACATTTAATTATAAATTCAACCAGAATCCTTAAATTTGCATCTGGATTTTCCGTTGTCACATATAATCGCAATAATCTAGCGGCCTTGGTGAGTCACCGAGAATGTACAATTTTAACTGGTTTGATGTTAGTCAGATCCACCGGAACCACACCGCTAGAAATTGCCTGGGCCATGTCGTATAAGTACTTCGAATCGGTGGAAAATTCAAGTTTTTCTGGAGCGGGGGGCATATTTTGCAACTCAATTTTCTGGAAGCCGTCCACCACCTGAAAATATATAATAATAAAATAATTAAAAATGGTTGACAATTATAATAAATGAGTGATAGTAATAACTTACCGGAAGAGTTTCACAAGTTTCGATTTGACGGCTCAGTTTTCCGGTTGCCGATCTTGGTCTAATGCTGGTTGATTTATCTAAAGCTTCAAACAAATGCCGAAACGGAAGTTCGTTGAAGTGTAGAAGGCAAACGAACCAATGCAATGGTATTTTTAACAGCAATTCGAATCGTCGTATAATTCCAACGTGTGGGCCAGTGTTTGTTGGCTCACCGTCAGTGCATATTCCAATTAATGCATCCAGTGATATATTTTTATCGTTGAAAAAACCATTTAATTTGGATGTTTTGTATTCAGCGGTTTCATGTTCCAGTCTTACGTAACCAATCAATTCAGAATTGGGTTCTCTCAAAATAACAAGATGAGGATCTTTTACCATCCTAGAGTATGATACTTCTCATCAATTTTATCTATCGTTAAAGTACCATCTTTTCTGCCATCGAATGAAAACGTTAACAAATTGGTATCATCTAACCGTTTGCGAAGCACTTATTTTCTGCATTTCTCTTTTTCTTTGCGAACTTTCGATTTATGATGAGATGATGAGAGGTTTCCCATGCTTATCTTTAATTTTAAAATCTTGCAAAAGAGCGGTTCCCAATGCTGATGCTACTCTGTCAGGCACACCAAATCTGACACATACCAAGGCAAAGTTAAAACAATCGTATCTCTCTGTGTATTGTGAACTTGTGCTTTTATCCATATCTTCTTGAACCGGTGGCGGTGCGTATGTTGAATCATCGGGATCTTGGTATGTTGGCATTGATGCCATAGACGTTGCTCCTTGCTCTTCAGTTTCCATCACAAATGTATCCATTGTTAGTCTTCTCTGATTATGTTGATCGTGCATGAACTCTTTGAGGCGTTCGGGATCCCAGCCGCATGCACATGGAGCTGCCTTCAAATCGCATTTACATATTCCAATGTAAAAAATTGTTTCCAGAGATTTTACATACTCTGTAAATTGTTGGGTGTTGTTTCTTCTCTTGATTTGCTCTTGATACTTGTCAAGCAATTTATTCAATTTATTAAATACACTTTTTTTCAGCATTATTTCCATACCAAGTTTTTCCCAAATTCCAATCATTCCAATTCCTTATCTTGTACTTGAATGGTGAATGATTTATGGGAAAACTTTTTTTGTTCTGTTTTAGCACGTTCGCTTAAGTAAAAATAATATCTCAAGATATCCAGATGGGTTGGTAAATTAAGATCAGTTAAATCAGTAGACACACCAAAAATAGTAACATCATGCTTGGGAATAAGACTCATTGGGTTTTGAATAGTTGTTGATGTAGGTTCTTCATCTTGCGATGTAGAAGATGGTGGATTCATTGTAAACTTTTTGATTTGGAATGGTCACTTCACTTATTATTTTTCTTGAAATATTGTTTTATCTGAAATTAGCACTTCAGCGACTTAATGCATTCACAAAAACTGTTGCGTTATGTATGGTCTACGAGACGAGGTAATAAGAATGAAATGGTAATTTCAATTCTACCTGCTGTGTCTTGTGGTTGCTTAAAAAAAACAACACAAGCAATTTTACGATCTGCAATTGTGTTACAGTGATACCTTCATTGTTTAAAAGGGTTGCGGTGCATTCCAGTGATACCTTAATTGTTGAAATGGTTGCAAAAAACGCGCATTTCTTAAGAAGGCCCCTACCTAAAAGTTTGACCCAAATTGAGGGACATCAGAATTTGTTTTAGAGGTATGGTTCCTTCGGCAAAGTTTCTTATTTTGATCCCTAGAATATGATTTTCACAGAGCAATGGGCGATTTTTTTGCCTCCCCACAAATCGACCCGGCCTACTCAACATTTAATTTCGTGCCACGCACGGCCTGCTTTTCTTGCTTCTGCGTCGACCTGACGCCTCCACGGCTATTGGCTGGTCTCCCACGTCTGCTGCTGCCTTGGGGGTTCCAATCCAGTGCTGTTCTTGTTATGCCATCATGGGGCTTTCTCAACGTGTAACCGATCCATTTCCACTTACGGCGTTGAATTTCTATGTGGACTGGTGTTTGCTTGGTCACGATCCAGAGATCAGCGTTACTAATAACCTAGGGTCAATATATGCGCATAATCTTGCAGAGGCAACGATTAAGAAAGGCTTGCAGCGACTGTAGCACACATGCCGATATGTTCCAAGTTTCACACCCATACAACATTACGGATTTCACGTTGGCATTGAAAATCTTGAGTTTGGTATGCCTGGAGATGTGAGCCCTCTCTCCACATCTTATCCAGCATGCCAAATGCAGCGCATCCCTTGGATATACGGTTACGTATGTCAGCTGCTGACCCGTTGATTTTGGAGATAATGCTCCCCAGGTAGCAAAATTCATCTACATTTTCCAGGGGTGTGTCGGCAATCTGAAAAGCTTGCGATTCGCTGGTGTTGATGCGCATAACTTAAGTCTTCGCGATATTGATTTTTAGTCCAGTTTGTGCTGCAGCCTCGCTCACCGCATGAAGTTTTGCTGATATGTGCGAATATTTATGCGACAGCGAACATACATATGTCGTCAGCATAGTCTAAATCCTCCAGGTGGCCACACATAGATATTCAATTTTAGGTGGTTTTTATTTCAACTATTAATATAACGGAAAAAGGCGGCTGTCGTAGCCGAATGGGTTGGTGCGAGACTACTATCTTGGGAGTGCAAAGTTTAGCAAAAGTTTTTTCTAATACTGGTCGCCCCTCGGCAGGCAATGGCAAACCTCCGTGATTTGCCGCTCGTTAAGAGTTTTGGCTTTTCGCATGAGTTTGGTAATCCCCAGTGGTATTTAATGTGGCACTGCCACCTTTCTTGCCAGGCTCTTATTGTTCAAATGTAGTGCACTTAACTGTTTTGCGGCGTACCGAACACAAAAACAACACTAATTCATATATAATACAAGGTATGGCTACAGAGACTTTTTTGCGAAAGATGTACTGCATTCGATAGAGAAGGTTGGAAAGTCTTATCAAGTACAGTGCCAGCTCGCTAATCCGAATTAATGATTGCAGACCCTGATTCGGATTAACGAGATATTCGGATTACTGGATGTGCTGTTATTATGCTTATAATTCACTATATTCGAAAATAAAACAAAAGCCAGGATTTCAAAACAAATTTATTTTATTTTTATTAATCAACAATGAAAAAATTAAAGATTTTTATAAATACATATGTACATATGTATGTATGTATTTACATATTACGTTTTTTTTTAACGTAGATAATTAGTGATGTAGGTTTGGTTGTCTTTCAGTGCACATGCTTCTAAAGCCTTGTTCCGCAATTCTTTTAGCATTAATATGTAATCCGATTGCAGACCTCGTTCCTTTGCCCAATCTATTGAAATATTTAAGGCCTGCAGAGCTTCACGATTTTTAACGTGTTTCGTAATTAAAAGCTCTGGCTCCACATTTTCTGTGTCTGAACTATTACACGAAGTATTGTCAGAGTTCATAATCCAGCTAAGAACTTCATCTTCAGAAATATGCACGTCATTGTTGCGGTGAAATAAGTTGGTTATTGTGCGAAATTCTTCTGTTTCTTCAACACGATCATTCTCTGGCAACTCTTGTTGTAACAATGATAGAGGGATGTTATCATCTGAAGCCCACCTCTGAGAATGAACATGCTTCCAACAAGACTTTATAGAAGAATTGGGCACCCTGTCCCAAGATCGTTTAAGTAATTCACAAGCGTCCTTTAAACTGAATTGTTTAAAAAAAAATGTCTGAATCATCCGCTACAGAGCTTTCCAGTTCACACAAGAGATCTTTTTTGTAAAACAGCTTAGTTAGTCGTATCGCGTTCTGGTCCATGGGTTGAATAATACTAGTACAATTTTGGGGTAAAAACATAGTTTTATATTGCCCACATTCAGATACCAGCGGCTCTCCATGACACTTCGCATTATCCAGTAACAATAAAACTTTTTTGGGCAAATTATTTTCAATTTGATAGTCTTTTACCTGTGGTATAAACGATTTAAAAAACCATTCAGTAAAAATATATTTTGTCATCCATGCATTTTTCGATGCGTAATATTCAACAATATGTTGTTTTTTAAACGAACATGGAGTTTTTGATTTCCCAACCACAGCAATGTTAAGCTTGTGAGTTCCAGATTTGTTGGCACAGCACAAGAAGGTGATCTCTCTTTGCTCATTTTGGTACCAGGAGCAGACTTTTCTTTACAATGCACTAAAGTTTTTTCTGGAAACATTTTCCAAAAGAGTTCAGACTCATCAGCATTGTAAATTTGGTCGTCAGTCAGATTTTCAGTCTCGATAATGTCATAGAGCTTATTTTGAAAATCAGGTACAAGATCAGGTCTAGCAGATAAGGATTCGCCGCATATTTTCAAAGTTCGCACAGAAAATCGCTTCTTAAAATTTTGCAACCATCCGTCACTAGCGTGAAATGATTGATTCGGATACATTTTTTGATGAAGTGATTTAGCTTTTGTCGTAAAATTTCTGCTAAAATGGTTTGATGCCGTGACCGCTTCTCTTCAAACCAAGCATACAACTTAATCTCTAATTCTTCATTCTCTCCCGATTTGAGTGTTTTGCGCTGTTTTAAAAGTTTGGCATCAGAGTTCTCAGCAAATCTTATAAAATAATAAATATGTATGTACAGTAATATACACAGAATACATTTTTTACACAGGATTTTTACCTTTTAATATTTTCAGCATTTCTTTTTATGTCGCAAATTGTTGAAGCTCCTACATCAAATTTCTTTGCTAAAACTTTTCCTGATTGTCCACAATTTACTTCTTCTTCTTTAAATTGATGTTTTCGCGACTAATACCACAACTAAACTATTCGCAACAAGATAAATACACACTTACTTACATAGATGGCTCTGTATTTCAATAATGTCCCGTTAGTTTTAAAATTCCGTTCATGGTTTTGTAAAAAAAACAGACTCAAAAATAAAAAAACAAAAATTCGGTTTAGCGAGCTTGCAACGAATGCGGACTATAGAGCACGTAATGCGTCATAAATTCAATTCGGATTACTGGATAATTCGGATTACACACCTTCGGATTAGCGAGCTGGCACTGTATATGAAAGGGTTGGAATCCAATTACTTATTAAAAAAAATATCTCTAAATTTTACTGAAATTTTATATAGCTTTTCTGTTCACTGCAGATAATTGGCCATTGAATTGGTTGGGACTATTAGGAGTTGCATAAAATCGCTATACGAGGGTTGTTTGAAAAGTCCTCGTAAAGTCAGAGATATGAGACTACCAGTGCGTATCGAGGTTACGTTTAGTTAGTAGCATTTCTTGGAAGAAAACACACAAGGCTTCACCCACATCGAGTCGAGAAAGTCGAGTGATTTACCTTTTCCATTAGGAAAAGTTTTCCAGCAGCCTGTTGCGGCCGCAATATTAATGGGAATATGGTTCCAATCCATTTCACATAACCTCTTTTCTCCAGTCTTGGCTCCCTTGGACTATTATTTGTTCCCCAATTTGAAGAAATGGCTGACGGAAAAAATATTTTATTCAAACGAGGGAGAAGGTGATTGCAGAAACGAACGTAGAAGGCAAAGGGCTATTCAAATTAAAAGCGATGATTTAAAGAGCAGAATGTTGAATAAGAAGCTTAGACTAGAGTTATTGTTTATCTAGATTAAAAATTTATATTCGAAAGTCTAAAACACGTTAGTTAAGTTTATTTATTTATGTATTTTTTTATAAATTCGTTGTTCCATATATAAATTTACAAGTAACAGCTGCTCAGGCTTACGTTCCAAATAAAAAAGTTTCCGATATTTAAAAATTTTAAATAATTTTTCTAAGGTGCTTGAAGTGCTTCCAACTCCACATTTGTGCTTTAAACGCTATACACATTAGGGTGGCCAAACATTTTTTTTATGCTACTTCTACGGACCTGTAAGGTCACATAGACCGACTGCCACCATAATTTAACTCAACCTACTCGTAATGCAAGCGCTTTGAAAATTGTCATGAACTCCTTTCGGAAAAATTTATTTTACCCTAAACTTTATGTACAATTTTTACTTATCGATATTATTTAAGCTCCTTTTTTAATTCTTCTTTAAAAGTATTCGAAAAATGATGTCATAAGCGTTATTAAAAAAATAATTAAACAGTTTTTACAGGGTGCCCGAAAACCCTACCAGATGAAAACATTTCTTTAAATATTACAAAAAAAAATATGTATCTTATTCTTTCATATTTTTAGTCTAAGAAATTTTTAATAGCAACAAAATTTGTTATTTTGTGGGTCTCAAATATTTTTTAAATTGCTTACGTAATTTATTGGTTATTTTGAAATTTAGTATCCGTATTAGAACTAGAAACAGGAGATATCAGTGGGAATATTGTTAAATTAAAATTACTTTAAAGTTTAAACGACTGGTACATAAAAAATATAAAAATAAATAAATAAAAAATAAAAATAAATAAAAAGTAAAACTAATTAAAAAATAAAAATAAAAATAAATAAAAATTTAAATAAATAAAAAATAAAAATAAAAATGAATAAAAAATAAAAATATAATAAATTAAAAATAGTTTCATATCAAATATAAATGTAATAAATTAATGAATGAGTAAACCAGAGATGTCTCAATTTTTTGATCATAGAACAAATTTAGGAAGTAGCATCAAACATTTTCTTTCTTCTGGGTCACTCTAATGTACATAATAGTGAAGTTTACTTAATGCTTTTTAGTCATAGAACAAATGTAGGAAGTAACATTAAGAAACAAATTTTTTTTGGGTCACCCTAATGTGCTTAGTAGTTATGTTTTCTTAATACTTTTTAGTCATAGAACAATTTTAGGAAGCAGCATCAAAAAACTTATTATTTGTATTGGTTTTTATTTTGGGTCACCCTAATGTACATGGTAGTTATATATCCAAGTATTTAAATAAATAATTACTTAATGCTGTTTAGTCATAGAACAAAATGTGGGATGTAGCGTTAAGAAAAAATTTTGTTTTTTGGGTCACCCTAATGTGCACAGACGTTTTATTTTCTTCATGCTTTCAGTCATAGAAGAAATTTAGAACCAAGGAAAATTATTTTTTTGGTGCACCCTAATGCACATAGCAGTTATATATACAAGTATTAAAATAAATATTTACTTAATGCTTTTTAGTCATACACCAAATGTAGGAAGTAGCATTAAGAAACAAATTTGTTTTTTTTGGGTCACCCTAATGTGCATAGTACTTCTATTTTTTAATGCTTTTTAGTCATAGAACAAATTTAGGAGTAATAATAAGAACATTTTTTTTTTGGGTTACCCTAATGCACATAGTAGTTCTATTTTTTGTAATGCTTTTCAGTCACAGAAGAAATTTAGGAAGCAGCATCATACAACTTATTAATTTTTTTGGTTTTCCTTTTGGGTCACCCTAATGTACATAGTAGTTATATATACAAGTACATATTTAAATAAATATCTACTTAATGCTTTTTAGTCATAGAACAAATTTAGGAAGCAGCATTAAGAAAAAAAATTGTTTTTTGGGTCACCCTAATTTGCATAGTAGTTCTATTTTCTTAATGCTTTTTAGCCATAGAAATAATGTGGAAGTAGCATTAAGAAAAAAAGTCATACAACAAATTAAAGAAGTAGCATCAAGAAAAGTTTTTTTCTTTTTTTTTTAATTTTGTTAAAAAAAAATTTTTTTTTTGGCCACCTTAATGTGAAGAAATTTAAGAAGCACCCTAATGTGCATAGTAGTTATTATTTACTTAATGCTCCATATGTGGATTTGTGGTTTTGGTTTGAAGGTACACTATTGAAAATGCAAAATTAATAATATTTTGTAAGAGTTCAGTAAATAAAAGTTTGCGCTGAGTTGGTTTTGAGGTGTAAACATATTTTTATTTCAAGTGCTGCATTAGGTAAATAAGAGTTTTATTTAGTAAATACTTAAATTAGCTAAACTAATTTTTATCCAATTGATATATTTGTTTCAATATGAGTACTATTAACACAAAGTGTGGAAAAGAATACAGGGTGGTGAATTAAGGAGATATTGCAGGTCATTAATTTTGTCAGCCAATATTGTGGTGTCATCGGCAAATCTTATAAAGGTTGGTTAAGTTTTAAGAGCCGGAGTTGATTTTGAATAAAATACAATTTAGCCGCGACATCGGTGGCACACCTCCATCCGATGGTCGAAATTTTCGATGACGCTGAGGCATAATTGAGGTTCCATGCCGTTAATGTGCCGAATTATCTCATCCTTTAGCTCTTGAATGATTGCTGGCTTATCGACGTGCACCTTTTCTTTCAAATAACTCCAAAGAAAGAAGTCCAACGGTGTCAAATCACATGATCTTGGCGGCCAATTGACATCGCCTCGACGTGAGATTATTCGGCCATCAAAATTTTCGCGCAAAAGAGGCATTGTTTCATTAGCTGTGTGACAAGTGGCACCGTCCTGTTGAAACCACATATCGTCCACATCCATATCTTCCAATTAGGGCCATAAAAAGTTCGTTATCATCTGAAGATAGCGAACACTATTCACAATAACTGCCTGACCGGCCTCATTAATAAAATGAGGAAAAAATACGGCACATTGATGCCGCCGGCCCATAAACAGCACCAAACCGTCACTCTTTGTGGGTGCATTGGTTTTTCGGCAATCACTCTTGGATTATCATTCGCCCAAATGCGGCAACTCTGCTTATTGACGAATCCACTCAGGTGAAAATGTGCCTCATCACTGAAGGCGAAGTGCGCGATATGCATTTTGATTTGAACGCCCGTTTTCATAATGAGCCTGAATAACTTTAACGAGTTGCTCGATTGTGTATCTTTCCATAGTTCAAATTGAATTAGTCTGAAATTGAAAAATATTAACTAAAATGCAGAAAAAGCTTGACGTATAGGTGTGGTTCCCATTCAACATCGGCCCTTGAAATTTAACCACCCTCTATTATAATTTTATTAAATATTTTTCTTAACGTCCGTGGCGAAACCTCGAATACCGTAGCATGCCATTCATATGTATATAAATTTCTGCATATATATATACATATATGTATGTACTTCACTTATATAGAAATTATTTAGCATACAAAATATTATATGTATGCACATAAATACGTTTAGACACCCACACATCCTCACATATATAGAGGCAATATGCGCCGTCTTACTCCTTCTCACAACCACTTCGCACTTAAAATGACGATTATTTTTATCAACTCCTGCAACTGTTGACATTTGTTTGCTTATGAACTTTTTCCACTCTTTTGCGCGTATGTGTGTGTGTGTGGGTTAGTGGCGTTGCGCGTTTTTTCTTTTGTCGGTAAACCATTTTCCGCAACTCTTAATTTGCTAAACGCATTGTACCCCTCAACTGCGTGCTCACCAACAATTCAGTTCGTAGGCCAGTTTTAAATGGTCTCGCAACGAGGTTTTGCCCTTTTTGTGTACTCTCGCTCCCAATCAGCGGTACACCAAATGCTCCATTCACTGCGGCATTGTTGTATGCATACACTTGTATGCAAATGTTGCTCCAGCTGCCTATACACATTCGCGACCAGTATGGCAGCACGCAATATGACCAACAATTCAACTTTTTATTTTTATTTTTTCAATTTTATTTTTATTTTCATTTTTATTTTTATTTTTATTTTTATTTTTATTTTTTTCATTTCAATTTCTTTTTATTTTTGTCACAATACACACACGCACATATACTTTTTGATCTGCAACCATTGCAAAAAAAAGTTTTGATTTCAATTCCCCCTCACTCGCATGTGAATCCATTTGCATCTGTGTATGTGTGCATGCATATGCGTGTGTATGGATTTGTGCGTATGCGTGCGCGTTTGTGTGGCAGCATTTGTTGCTAATTTTATTGGTTGCGGCATTGCTGTCGTGTTTATTAAAAAAATTAAAAGTAGCAAATCTGATGGCAAGGAGTAATTTTTGCCAGGAAAAAATATAAAAAAATGCGAAATAAAAGATTAAAAAAATATTAACAATAATGTGCGCGGTGGTCGCACATACATATTAGCTTGCCATTCAACAGTGTCGTCAGTCACATTTGCACCGATGGAAGCTGTGCCGGAGTGAGGTCCCATGTCCGGCGTGTCTTTTCACGCAGACAATCAGACAAGCAGATGGTTAGCAGTGTTAACGCGCTCATCAGTTCGTCGTTTATTGTCCAGCTGCTGCATTTGTATGGACACATGTACGTAATGCCGATAATGGAAATGGGCTCATGTGACCGATGATGAAGTGTGGTGATGGGCTTGCGATTATTGTCATCATCAGCAGTTTCGCAGTTCATTTTAATAACAACAAATGGAAAAACGTACAGTAAAGAGGCGCACAGTTAATTTTAATTTATTTCTGGACCCATTTTTCTTATTTTGGCGAATGTGCCGATTTTTAATTTTTTCAGAAAATCAAATTATTTGCTTTATTAGAATCTAACACCAGGGTTTTACCTCTAAATCCATTTGCTGGGCTTAGTTTTCTTGCTTGCAGAAAAAAATTATATTTACTAAGGTGCGGCTATATTCCGAAAGGAGGCTGAGTGGCTGTCATCACACACACTTCGGCCTGAATAGTCCCACTGCGATACCACTGGAGCTCGTTTTTTACACTCCCGCGGCTTCTGTGAACCAATGATTTAAGGAATTTTGCAAATTCCGGCAACCCTATTGGCCGAGAGACCTCTTCAATGCTGTAACGAAAGGCGAATTCGAGCGTGGAAAGTCTTTTTCTTGTACACATGAGGTGTTCCACGTTGCCTTTTCTTCAATATCCTGACAGCGTCGTTGCATTTTAGTGTAATAAAGGTTGGTTAAGTTTCAAGGGCCGATGTTGAATGAGAACCACACGTAAACGCCAAGTTTTCTTCTGCATTTTATTTGACATTTTTCAATTTCAGACTAACTCAATTTGAACCATGGAGAGATACACAATCGAGCAATGCGTTAAAGTTATTCAGGCTTATTATGAAAACGGGCGTTCAAATCAGAAGCCTCTAAAAAACTGGCAACTATTAGTTGAGAACACAAGTGATTCGATTTTTCCTAGACATGGTTGCGAACATATCTCTACACCTCATAAAACTGATGAGTCTTACTATTCCGCTTGACAGATTAGACTGATAGCGCGACCTTAGGTTCCTTGAAGTACAAATTGAGCACCAAAACACTGTTGATATCTCATTAGAGCCTTCTAGCCTAACCTTAATACTTACACCTATAATAGATCGGGATCCAGTCTGGTGACCCAGTCTGAACAATTAACTGCTTTGCAACTGGCAGTTAGAACGAAAAAGAAGAACCTACGACAGTCGGTTCTACGTTATCGGAATGATGCGGATTTTTATCCGGACTGTTACTCCTACAGCACACCCCATACATACTTTGAGAATGTTTATGCTGCTACAACTACAAATACTACTAAAAAGAAGAATAGAATAGAGCAGAGACGCTTCTTCCAAAGATGATGGATTTACAAGGTTTGACCCAAGGTGAATTGAGTATTAATGGTGGCGCCTTCCCGAAACTGTTACCTTATTTTTCGTGATTTTATCAAGTCTGACGTCAGTTGCCTTTCCAATACGAAATAAAGAAAAAAATTTAACAAAAGAAGGAGTAATTTGATGTTTGTGAAAATTCAGTGAATGGCTTGCTAATATTGGGATTTGTGAGATTTAAACTAATGAAAATGAATTGCTGCCTGTTAAATTGTGAAAGCACAAATTAATATAAAGCTTCCAAATACAGTTTGTTTGCATTTTTATGCGGAAGGCGCCATGGCAAGAAAGTGTGTGTATGCGCGTATAATTTCTTGTGTCTGGTTGTTTCCATTGCTTTTGCCTACTCTCCTTCTTCACAAACAAGTAATTCTCCTTTCTTTTGTTTGCTTATTTATGGGCTCTTACGACATAGCGAATTCGGAAGGCGCAATTACGTATTCTATCATCCTTGGGTTTGCTTTTTAATTATGGTAAAAAAGAAAATTGTGAGGGTAACTTCGGCTGTCGCGTCACTTGAGAGATTCGGCAGCCGATTTTTGCACGATCATTTCGTATGTATTCACCCACTCATCCAATCAATCATTGTTCAAACGGCAACGAAGTGTAATTGGTTAATTTTTTCGTATATCACCAGGACGATCTCAGTTTTTTTGCAAACGCATCCAAAGTGACGTCAGGCCTTCAGCTGATTCTGTCAGATTCACTCAGAACCGAATAACGGTCTGTTAAAGAGCACACCTCCAAACATCTTCTCACCACGGTTTTTTCCATAAAGAAGCAGTCAGCTTTATTGCCAGAAAAACTCAGATGTATGAAGAAATCAGCTTGAATTAGGTAAGTAGGGTGGTGAATTGACACACCTAGGCCTGCTGTAGGCCCATTGTGATAATACCAGGGCTGTCTCCTCTCCGCATTCTACATTGTCCTCATTGAACCAAACTGTTGCTTTAATATATCTAACAAGGCTTGTTTTTTTTAATATTGGCTACTTCTGTCAAGCTATTCAGGGAACTTTTTCCTAAAATATTGAACCTTCTTCTGTCCAGAGCCTTGCACCCGCATAGAAAGTGTTTTATAGCCTCTACTTCTTCAATGTCGTTCGTTACAGCTTCTGCAATATATAGACAACGAATGGGTGCTCCCAATTTACTGGCATGCCTGCCAATTAGATAATAGAACCCCGAGAAGATTTCTCATGTTCTTCCTGTTCAGTTTCAACAGTCGGTTTGTGCGGCTCATGCTTCATTCCGGCCACGTCGTTCTACTTGTAGTCTTTAATGCCCCGCTTATGCAGAGACTAGCACCCCTTTAAATACTTTTACTGTTGTTCTTATCGCCAGTGTTGGCCACTAAACTAAGACACCGTATGTCATGATAGGCTTTACCACTGCTGTAGGTATATAGCCAGTGTACTATTTTTGGGGTTAGGCCCCATTTTGCCCCCACAATTCTTTTGCATGTAATAGAGTGCTGTGGCTGCGGGTAACAGGTAACAGGTATCCTGTTTTCTGGTGAACATGATGAGTTCTGTTTTGTTGGGATTTACCCAAAGAATTAATTGAGTTAACCCAAAGTTTTTATGAAACTTAGCCAAGCTCTTAACTGCGGGCTCAGGGTTGTTCATTTTGCTGTACCATTAATTTGTATTATCACAAGTTTTATAGTGAAAGTTAAAATGAGGGTTTCATTAGCACTATTTTTTAGTGTTTATTGCATTCATTATTTAGTGCACTACACCCAACCCTGACTGCACTTAAGTTCATGGCGGAAATAGGTTAATATGGTTGGTATAGACACTTTTTTCATTGCATTTAATTCATAATTCACAAATAAATAGCAACTCAACTCTTTCAGAATTCAATACCTGCAATGTCTACGCCCTTTTTACGGTATATTTTTCCGCGTTAATGTTAACGGAGGTTCGGTCCACCGCAGGCACTTGATATGAAAATTAAAAAAGAAATGTTTAAAAAGTCGAATAAAAGCGGAAATTGTCACAAAAAGACAAACGAGTAACAAACTGCGCGACAATTGTTGAAATAAAAATCGCAAATACTCGTACAAGTGAATGAATGAGTGAATAATAAAAAAAAACCAAAGAAAAAAATGAAAAAAATTGTTTAAAAAAGTTGAAGCAAAAGCGCGAGCTTACTGAAAAGGTGTGGGCACGCAATTAACAGGATGCGCATATATACTACAACACATACATACAAACAAGCATACATACATACACACATACATACATACATGCATACATACATACATACATTCACACACACTCACACTCTTTTTGCAATATTAATTCTCGTTGCGCGCTTACAAATGGAAACAGCTGCGAGCGTGCGTGTGCCAGGATGTGCGCTTACAACAACAAGGCGTTCGTTTGCTGAATTTGTATGTGCAAGAATGTGAGTCGGTTTGAGCTTAAATGCTTGTGTGTGTGCGACTTTTGTTTGATTGTACGCCTTGCCACACATTATCAACCACTGTTTGGCAGTTTTCAGTTTTTCGCCGATTTTTTGTCGTTCACTTCTTTTTGTTGGTATTTTTGGCTTTTAACTTTTTGAATGAATTGCTTTTCCACGTTTGGTGTCAGTGTACAGCAGTTGATTTGCTTAATCGAATGACGGATTCATAACGACGCGGATGCAACAAAAGAATGTCGAGAGTAACACCGAAATCAAAGTAACAAAACAAAAAAAAAAAGACAACAGAAAACAACAAACGCGTATTGTGGATTGCGATTTCTTTTTTTTTGATGTTATTGTAGTTGCAGTGAAAAGTCACGTCATGTTTGTGGTGAAAAAATTGGTGCGCTCAATTTGTGTATTGCGACAAGCGGCAAAAGCGCGAAGATCAAAGGATAACTGTTTTTCCACTTTTCTCAGCGCGTATGCGAGTGTGTGTGCGTGTGTGTGTGCGTGAGCATGTGACAATACTTTGATCTGAAATCTTTGATGGTTTTCCACATTTGTTCTGCATTTTTTCTACCCTTTTACGCGGCAGGCAGTGATACAAATTACTTGCATGAAGAGAGAGAAAAGTGCGGGGGCAAGTGTAATCCTTTGAAAGCGCCAAAAATGCCGCCCTACGCACGCCCACTTTGCTGGCACTTACACGTACACTTCTGAGCATTTGAAATTGTTGAAAGTTCACTTCCGTTTCCGACTTGCAAATTTGCTAAATATTCAACAGGTTCCTCCTCTACTTTCACACGCTTTGATAGCTGTGGCCACACACACTTCAGAGCACACGCACACACACGCCCATATTGGCATACTCACACACACACACACCCACGCATGACTTGCCGCCGTTCACATATGTCTTGCATGTATGTATGTACATATGTATGTGTGTGACATACTTACATATATCCCCTACTTGGTATTCAAATGAAGTGCGGAAATTCGCCTCATTGCCCAAATTGAAGTTCAAAGTTTATTCGCGCCAATCTTTTAACTCACACATCCTTACATCTCTTAATAAAGGCAGCTGAAAGAGGCACAGATGAGTGCGTGAAAATTCAATGCATGTGTTTTGAGAAAAATATAATAACGGGTGTAGTAAATTAGTTGGCAAAAATGCACATCTCAAGTGAAGTGAGTTCAACCACAAATCATCAGCAGCCACCGCCCGCCAACAGTGGTGCGCCGTCGAAACGCAATGCTAGTGCAAATAACACAAATAACAATAACAACAACAATAATAGTAGTGTTAATAACAACAATGCGAGTAGTAATAACAAAAAAGTGGTGGACACAAGTCCATACCTTACACCTGAAAACCTCATTGAACGAACTGTGGATGTGTTGTTGGCCGAGCATCCGGGAGAATTGGTGAAGACCGGCTCTCCGCATGTGGTAAGCTTTGTTACAGCAGTATATGGAATTAAAAAAACAATTTTTCAGTGCTAAACTAAATTTTACAAGGTTAACCCCTTGCCGTGCCATTTAGCTCGACGACACTCGGGCCCAAGTGTTACGCATCAACGCGTGGGAAACAGATCAGAATAATAAAGGGTGGGCCATGTAAAATTTGCTTTTTGAATCGGCTATAAAAAAAACGAATCAAAATTTTTTCAAACATTTTTTTATTTTGAAGATTGAATATTGTAATTTATGAATGAAAAATAATATTGTTCAAATGACTGCCACGACTGGCTTTACAGTAGGCCATTCGATCAACCCAATTTTTAAGCACATTTTCGATTGTTTGGGCTCCAATTTCATGAATGGCAACTTCGATTTCGTGTTTTAAAGCATCAATCGTCTCCGGATGTGACAAATTGCACCGTCGTGTTGAAACCAAATGTCGTCCATGTCAACCTTTTCAATTTTTGGAAACAAAAACTCGTTGAGCATGTCACGGCAATATTCGCCATTTACTGTAACCGCGGCTCCTCGCTCATTTTCGAAAAAAATGGCCCGATGATTCCGCCAGACCAAAAACCGCACCAAACAGTGACTCCGTTGTGGATGCATTTGCTTCTCTACAGTAACGTGTGGATTTTCTGAGCCCCAAATCCGACAATTTTGCTTATTGACATAGCCACCGATGTGAAAATGAGCTTCATCAGAAAACATGATTTTTCGGTAAAAATGCTCATCTTCGGTCAAACGATTTTCTGCCCATTGAGCGAACCGAAAACGCATTGGATGGTCATTAGGCGTCAGTTCTTGCACCAATTGAGCTTTGTAAGCCTTCATACCGAGGTCTTTATGCAAAATTCTCCTCAAAGAAGTGCGTAAAATGTTCAATTCTTGAGAACGATGACGAGTTGAGGTTGTTGGATGTTCATGCACATTTTCGGCTACAGCAGCAATGTTTTCGGGTGTACGCACTGTAGGAGCACGCCCTTGTGTTGTTTTATCCATTAACGATCCACTTTCACGAACACGATTAACAAATTGATCCACAAACTGTCTTGTTGGCAAATCTTTTTTTTGGAATTTTTATTTCAAATTTCTCACAGTTTGAGTAGAAGACTCACCACTTTGGAAATAGGTTTTCAATATTTCCCAATTTTGTTCAAGCGTATAGCGTCCCATTTCGTAAATGTCAAACCTTTAATTAAATTATGAACACATTTGACATGTCATTTGTGTTACCATTCTCAAAAAAATAGGTAGTTCAAAAAGCAAACGATATGTGCCCACCCTGTATAAACTACTTTGTAACAGCAATTATGAGGTTAGGTTAGGTTAGGTTAGGTTATGGTGGGAGTCGGTCCGTATGACCAACTCACTTAGACCTTATAGGTCCGTTGTGATACCACTGTGCGACACGAGAGCCTTGTTTATTTACTTTCATGAAACCATTTTGAGGCTCTTATGAAGCACAGGATTGGTCTAATCCCCGCGCCAGACAGCTCTGTAAGAGAATTAAGAAAGTATTTACCTAGACAAATTGCTCTGATTTTAGCTAAGGCTGGACAATTGCAAAGGAAGTGCTCTACTGTTACTTCCTTTTCCTCATCTCTACAGCTTCTACAATATTCATGGGAGAATACTCATAGTCTCAAGGAATGCCTTCCAAATAGCCAGAGGCCGGTGGCACAAGCCACGACCTTCGAGAGCAATTATGAGACTCGAGACTAACTCTGGCGACGTACAGATAGAAACTAACATTCAATCACGACCCGGACTCATGATGTTTATGTTTGATCCAACTATTTGTACACGACCTCGAATCTGAGTAGATCTTGTGGCGCCACGGAGTCAAGGGGGTCGCTCTTAAGTCATCAGACGTTTCCACGACAGACGGTTCTACGTTACCGAAACGACCTGGATTTATATCCGGTCAATGACTGTCACTCCAGCAGCATTCCCCGAATGCAAGTATGGGGAATGTTTATACTGCTACAACAACAATAACAACAAGACATCAGTGCTAAAGGCCTCAAGCCTGATTAGAGTGGAGGTCAGGCAGACGCACAGAAAGTGGTCCGCCGTCTCATCCGTCTCAACATATGCTGGGTAGAGTGCACTGTCTGAGATGCCTGCTTTTTCCATGTGCTTCGCTTATGTCTCGTCTGCTTAATGGCAGGAGGATCTGCGACAGTCAGCCGGACACGAGGGGCAACACAGATGTATACATTCCAAGAGCAAAATGGAGTTTTGTTCCGCTACATTCCACGCAGGCACCAGAGCCGGAACTGTGCCTGGTCTCGGAGCCATCCTTGAAAATGCGAAAACGGTGTTTGCCCACAATTGAGCTTCTGTCAGCATCAGCATATTGTCATCACTGTCAGCACTCTTTTCAAGTACGACTCCTGATGACATGGGGTCAAGAGGCATCGAGAGGATGGTTGGATCGAAGTCCGTGCCTTCTCTTATGTCTAATACCGGATAGTGGCCGTAGGAATTCCCATTGTGTTTCAGCCTGCAGATGACCTTCAAGGCCTCTTCTTGGATGAAACCATCAAGTGGTGGTAGACTAACCAGAGCATCTAATGCCGGGCTTGAAGTAGTCGGAAGAGCTCCAAATTTTATTGCTGTAGCACTTCTGAGTAAATGCCATTTCCGATTTTACTATTTAGTCCTGAGCCATCAGTGAAGTTATCCATAGTTATAACGCTCCTGCGATGTGCATGGGCTGGCCATTGTAGCCTTCCAGTTTGCTGCTGTATACTATTTCTTCAAACGCTGGCTACCAAGCAGTGAACCCCTAGAGTAGTGAAATAAATAATGAGGTGAGGTTGATTGGTCGACAAATCTGTTGACTTATTCCGATTACAAGCAAATGGCTAGACTGGCGGCATGGACGAAGGGATTTCCATTTAACCCAAAATTTGTCACAACTCAGGTGATGCCATCCTTTTTATCGTGGGGCTGCTCTAAATAGGAATCTGCGACAAGGCAAAAGCTTTCAATACAACTGAGTTTTATGTAGTCGAATAAAACAAAAAAAAAACATCTGAGACTATATAGAACTATTGAAAAAATCGATGTACCACACTCAAGTGAAGACTTTTCACAAGCCTTAATTCAAATTGATTAACACCAATTATTTGTTTGATAATAGAAATTTTTTGTTGTTTGCAAAATACAAAAATTGATTTAATTCCTTTCATTTTCTCATTATTTCCGCAGGTATGCACAACATTACCCACACATTGGCGCTCGAATAAAACGCTACCAATTGCCTTTAAAGTACTCGCTCTGGGCGAGGTGATGGATGGCACAATTGTGACAATACGTGCGGGGAACGACGAGAACTTCTGTGCGGAGTTGCGGAATTGTACGGCCGTAATGAAAAATCAAGTGGCCAAATTCAATGATTTGCGCTTCGTCGGGCGCAGTGGACGTGGTAGGTTGAAAGAAAAATGAATATTGGTGGATGAATATTTAGAATGACGTGTGAATAACTGTGAATAGCGATAAATATATTTTTTTGTTAAATAATTTGAATTTTAGGTATTTAATACACTAAGGCGTACTGAGAAGTGAGCCAGATGGGAATGTTGCTGTTTTGAGGGGGGAAGGAAAATTACAATTTTTTTTCGTTGTGGCTGAGAAGCAGTTTTTTATGGAATTAATTAAAATTTGGATCAATTAACTTAAGCGATATTCTCTTTCAACCTGAAGTCCTATGTGTTTTTAACTATTTATTTAAACTATTTTTAAAGCGCATTAAATCTTCATGCATTAGTTTCTTAATAAATGGTTTATGGAACCAACTAAGAGAAGAACCAAATACTAAAACTTTAAGTTCACAATCCGAACTCTTTCCTAATTCCCACCTGGCTGGAGCATGAAATGTTGAGTTGCTGTTGAAATTGAAGTTCCTGCATTAATTTTCTCCCTCTCCACAACTTTCGTCGGTACACACCGTATGATCATGGGGCCCTAGCGTATTTTCCACTAGTAAATCTCACGAATTTCTCGCCGAAGCTTATGTACCGCAGGCCCCGTTCCTTGTTTCCTTTCGGTCAAAATTTCTATTCAATAATCCCGATTTGGAAGTAGATTTGAATATTTTTCCATGCTGCTTAAGCGTTAAGCGATTTATTGCACTCCATGGTGGCATTTACTGACTGATGGTGGTGATTTCGAAAAGCGGGGAACAAATTGTATTTGAGTGATCCATGAGACTGGAACAATTCGTTCCTACGGCAGTCGGTTCTACGTTACCGGAACGACCCAGATTTATATCCAGCCAAGGACTGTCCCTCCAGGAATATTAATGCTGCTAGAACAACAACTGCTAACAATTCTTCTAATTATTCTTCTTCTGCGTTTATCGTAAGGCTTGAATATAAGAAAGGTTTCAGAAAAAAATTTAAACATAGTTTTGAGTTCTACTCAGTATTGAAAATTTTGGTTTATGGCTGGTGGTGAAAAATCTTTGCTTCTTTTTAATATTTTTATACATTTTTCAGGATAAAATATGTGTAAGAAAAAATTTCTTTTGGGGGAAAATTTATAAATTTTTGTTCAACATTTTTGGGTAATTTTTTTCTTATCATTTTTGAAAAACACCCCTCTCGGATTTTTATCTATTTTTGAAGTGAAACTTCTTAGGCGTCAATGGACGAGCAAGAATGGAGTGTAAAGTTTCAAGGCCATGCAACGTTTTGGGCATTTTCGTTCCGCGAGAGAGAAAAAAGATATAACGTAAAGGAAAAGGAGAGAGAGAGCTATACCTTATATATATCTTAGATACACTTTAGGCTAGTTTTCCTGAGTTTTTTCTTGTGGTTGCTAATTTCTAGTGAGAAATAACACTGCCTACTTTTTGGCGCTTGTTTGTTAGTGCAAGCTTGTAGAAAATATATTTTCGGTGCCTACTTTTTGGCGTTATATTTCCCTGGTGACTACTGTTTGGTGCATATTTTGGTCCCAATGTGTTGGCTTTTTTTTTTGGTGCCTACTTTTTGACGCTTATTTCCGTTTCCTGGCTAGTGCTTGTGCGTACTATAAAGTGCTATCCATTCCGGCGTCGGATTTATTGGTATTGCTTTGCGGTACTTTGTGCCGTTGCTGCGGTCCTGGAATGGCTGCGTTTGTGCAGGTGATAAACGCTTAGAGTAGTGCGCGTTGTTGCCACGGCTTGTGTTCGGCGTTTACCTACACCGGTCGACCCTTCTCAGTGTTTTGTAAATTTTGCCTATTTGTATTCGCAAAATGTTTTTTATTAAATTATATTCAAATCGTGCAAAGTATTGCTCTAGCAAAATGGTAGCGTACAAAAATCGAAAAACAAAAATTAGAACAAAATTTGAAGATGGGTGTTTTTCAAATATAAACTTATTCCTCAAAGTTGTGAAAAAACAAATAATTTTTTCTCGAAAATTTTATTTAAAAAGTATATTTTATCTCAAAGTATTAAGAATTTTACTTATTCATTTTTATTTTACATATTTTACTTTAAAAAATTCTGTTCCGAAATTTTCAACATTGAAAAATCTCAAAGCTGTTAAAACTTCTTCAAAATTTTTTTTTTACGAGAAGGAAGCATCGAGAGCCTTTACTCGGTCAGTGTGGGACTTTAACCCGAACTAAACTTCCTACCGTCAATTACCGACTCCCTTCCAGTTCAACCATTATTTAAAGTCGCTAATTAGTATTATTTCAATAGAAATACTCAACCACTTCAACAACAACAACAACTCTTATGTGAATCGTCGGATTGGGCTGTCCATCCTCTCACAACATGTTTGTCACACTTCGACTTAAGGGCCCGTTTCTTTGTCAAGTCTCATCTGTTTACCTGCCGCTGACCTTGCACACGTCTGCGAGCTTTGGAGATATCGTGATGTCGACTATGTTTTCTGGTACTCTCGGATCTTCCGATAGTGTAGCTAAATTACCTCTGATAGCCGCAAATCGTGGGCATCCAGAAAAACATGCCCTGCATTTTCCTCTTTATGGTATACTGGACATAAAGGCGAGGCTAAGATCAATAGACATAGATTCGCTCATTTGGTTATACCCTGTGCGAAAATATTTTCCAGTTTCTTTTTTGGGTCTCCACCATCCAAGTGGCCCAAGTTTCGCTTCGCCTTAGGATGTTAATGATTAAAAAAGTTTGTGAAATTTTTTTCTTCATTACCTCCTAATTCTAATAAATAATATTTTATATTTATTCAGTAGTTTGTTTCACTATTAAAGGAGCGTGGTCGAAAAATCGCAAAATTAGCAACAAACGTTTTATTTTTCAATATGGTTTCCTTTCAACTCAATGCACTTTGTCAAATATAATTTCTAATTTTCATGCTGTGGATTTCTAAATCGAGTAAGTCAGTGGTGAATGCTTCCAATTGATGTCGCAGAGTCACCGAAATACTTCCTTCTTAAGCCGCTGTTTTTAACTATGAGCAAGTTTAATTAAAAATCAAAAATTGAAATTTGCTTTTTTTGAAAAAAAAAAATTCTTAAAAACCAAATTTAAATTTTTTGTTATTTAAAAAAACAATTTCTTAAAAAACAAATTTTAATTTTGAAAAAAAAAAATTCTTAAAAAAATATTTTAATTAAACAAAAAAAAAAAAATTTTTTTTAAACAAATTTCAATTTTTAATTTATGTTTAAACTTTTTTAAATACATTTTTTTTTAATATAATTTTTTTTTGTTTTTTAATGTTTTTTTGTTTAAACTTGCCTAAGGTTAAAAAAAAGTTAAAATTGTTTTTTAAAAAAATATTTTTGTTATGTTTAAAAACTAAAATTTCTTAAAAACAAATTTTAATTTAATTTAATTAAATTTAAAAAAAAAAGAATTTCTTAAAAAACAAATTTTAATTTTGAAAAAAAAAATTCTTAAAAAACAAGTTTAAATTAAATAAAAAAAAAATTTTTAAAACAAATTTCATTTTTTTATTCATGTTTAAACCTTTTTTCAAAAAAAGAAATTTTGTTTTTAATTTAATTTTATTTAATATAAATTTTTTTTTTGTTTAAACTTGCCCGAGGTTAAAAAAAAGTTAAAAATGTTTTTTAAAAAAAAATTTTTGTTGTTTTTAAAAACAAAAATTTGTTAAAAACAAATTTTAATTATTTGTTATTTAAAAAAAAAAGAATTTCTTAAAAACAAATTTTAATTTTGAAGAAAAGAAATTCTTAAAAAACAAATTTAAATTAAACAAAAAAAAAAGTTTTTTAAACAAATTTCAATTTTATGTTTAAACCTTTTTTCAAAAAAAAAACAAATTTTTTTTAAATTTAATTCTTTTCAATTTAAGTTTTTTTTGAATTTTTTTGTCTAAAAAATTAAATTGCAACTTTGATGGTAAAAACTTGAAAGAAAAAAAATTAAAAAAACAAGGTTTGACCATTTATTTGTTTTCTATTTCAATTTAGTAATATTTTATGACAATATAGTTCACACTAAAAATATTCGTAAAAATTTTATTAACTTCGGCCAAGTTTAAAAAAAGATCAAAAAACGCTTCATCAAAATTTTAAATTGTTTTTGTATACAAAATTTTTCTTTTCATTTTTTATCAACCAAATTTCAAAATTTCAAAAAGGTTTCATCAAAATTTAAAATTTTTTAGTAGAAATAATTTTTTTTTTCATTTTTTATCAACTAAAAAATTTAAATTTTTTTTAGAAATTTTTTTCGGCCAAGTTAAAAAAAAGATCAAAAAAGTTTCATCAAAATTTAAAATTTTTGTTGTAGAAATAATTTTTTTTTCATTTTTTATCAACCAAATTCCAATTTTGTTTTAGAAAATTTTTTCGGCCAAGTTAAAAAAAAGTCGAAAAAGATTCATCAAAAATTCAAATTTTTTTGTAGAAATAATTTTTTTATAAATTTTTTATCAACCAAATTTCAATGTTTTATAGAAAATTTTTTCGGTCAAGTTTAAAAAAAGATCAAAGAAGTTCCATCACAATTTCAATGTTTTTTGTATAAACATTTTTTTCATTTTTTATCAACCAAATTTCCATTTTTTTTAGAAATTTTTTTCGGTTGTTAAAAAAAGGTTCAAAAAAGTTTCATCAACATTTCAAATTTTTTAGTAAAAATAATTTTTTTTTTTAATTTTTTATCAACCAAATTTCAATGTTTTTAAAAAAAAATTTTTCGGCCGAGTTAAAAACAAAATCAAAATAGTTTCATCAAAACTTCAAAATTTTTGTGTATAAAATTTTTTTTTTCATTTTTTATCAACCAAATTTCAGTTGTTTTTAGAAAATTTTTTCGGCCAAGTTTAAAAAAAGATCATAAAAGTTTCATCAACATTTCAAATTTTTTAATAGAAATAATTTTTGTTTTTTGTATTTTTTATCAACCAAATTTTAATTTTTTTAGAAAGAGTTTTAGGTCAAGTTTAAAAAAAGATCAAAAAAGTTTCATCAAAATTTCAAATTTGTTTTGTAGAAATAATTTTTTTTCATTTTTTATCAACTAAAAAATTTAATTTTTTTTTTAGAAAATTTTCTGGCCAAGTTTAAAAAAGATCAAAAAAGTTTCATCAAAATTTCAAATTTTTGTGTAGAAATAATTTTTGTTTTTCTTAACTTCGGGCAAGTTTAAAAAAAGCCAAAAAATTTTCGTAAAAATTTAAGTTTTTGTCTTAGACATTTTTTGTTTTTCATTTTTTATCATCAAAATTTCAATTTTTATTTAGATTTTGTTTTTTGGGCAAATTTTTTAAATTTTGATGAAAATGTTTTTATTTTGTTTATACCTGCCCGAAGTTTGAAACTTGGATTTATGTGATTTTTGTATTTTGCTTTCATAACAAATTATTCAAATTAAATAGAAAACAAAAAATTTTCAAAACTTATCAATAAGTCCCTGTGCCATAATTTTGTAACGCACTGTATGTACATATGTATATTCTATTACTTATGTCGTTAAACTAATTGCATTCACTGTGGAACTGGTTGCTGACTTGTTCTTGGCGCATGAACTACAACATCTCCAGATCGTTGCCTATCGGCTTTTTGTAGCCAATCCATCATGGCCTGCCGCTCAATGTGACTGCTAGGCTGCTTGCCTGCGTAAATTGAGTTTTTTGCTTTCAATTTCTTTCAAACTCAAATGGAGGGTGACGAGAATGGCGATTGAAATTAAGCAACTGTAGAAAAGAAAGGAAAAAAAGCGGACCGGCTCATTGATTTGGACTGAGCAGTGGGCAGTAGACGAAGTGAAAGCGAAGAAAATCACTAAACAGAAAATTAAATCACCGTAGCTGTTTATTTTGAGCTCCACAAAGTACCTGCCCATTCCAACTGAAACAAAAAAAAAGGACTTGAATGATTTTCTTTTCTTGATGTATTTATATGGAAGTTTCTTTTTAATTTGGGGGGATGCGCATGCCCTTAAGTAAGTGGTGGAGGGTTGACGGTTGTGAAGTAGATTATTCGTGGCGTTTGACAATTTGCTCATTAAGCAATGTCGGTGCGTCAAGCGAGTATTTTTTTTTGCTGTTTTTGGTGTTTTTTATTTGTGCCTTTGCAGGCCACCATTTTTAATGTCTCTGCAAATGCCGAGTGACATTTTAAATGCTGTGCAAAGTGGCAGATAATGCCCAAGGATTCGCTGGCAAATAAGCTTTTTCGCCTTCACAGATTTGCATTTTTGAACTTTTTGTTTTTTTTTTTTGAAGTGGCGATGGCTGGCGGTGGCGTACTTTTTGCTTTTGGCCGACTAGAGACCCTTCTTTTATTTATTTACTATGGGATTTGTTACAAAAAGTTGCCAACAAATGAATTTAAATTGGATGCTGGTTATAATCAAATCTAAACCCTTTCTACTCGCTACTTCCGAACTTTTGCATATTTACAAAAGGATTACTAGGGTCAGCGACAGTTACGCGCATCCTTTGCATGTCAAATCGTTTGAAAAAAAAAATTACAAATAAATAAAAAAAAAATTAAGAAATCCTTTTAGTCCGCAAAAGGCAGTTGCCTACGGATTACAAATCGTTCTTAATGCACAAATGCTAAGCTCTTAAATTATGCGCTTATTTTGAAAATTCTTGATTAAGGAAGAAAAGTAATCTCTGGAAATGCTAAGCAAGCAAAATGTATCCCAGCCACATTGTTAATACTGCACTTAATACATTTTGAGTATTAGGTTTGTGTGGAGAGCAACTGCAGGTGTTGACCAACGGCTTGAGTGGTTGGCATTAGTTCATATCGAAGTGTGACCAACTAAAAGTTCGTCAAAGGGATAACAAATAATTTTATGCACTTTTGCACTAAAGTAATTTCCATTAGAATTCCCATTGTATTCGCCTGCTTTGCCTGCGAAAGTGCGTTCGGCAGCTGTGCATTTGTAATTAATTAACAACATTCGACTAAGCTCTCGTCTGTGCTGCACTCTTCCTCACAGCCGGCTTATTCGTTTAGAGCTCTGATGAACTGGACGCAAGCTGTTGCTGGCTAATTTTAATTAATTTTATTTTATGTAGCTACAAGATAATGATAAGATCGCCAATGTATTTTGCATGTTGTGTCTCATGTGGTGTTGTTGGAGAAATTGCACACTGCAGTGGAATTCACTTAAAGGGTTATTCGTTTTGTGGCTTGAGAATTGGAGAATTGGTGGCTCCCAAAACACTCAGGCTAAAAAGCCCATTATATTTAAAGCTCTGGAAAGGGGGTAGATAGTCAAGGAGGGAAGGAGAAAAGTATCAGAGAAAGAGATAGGAAAGAATAGAGGCAGAGATAGAGATAGTTAGTACTGTGAGAATTTTCCAGATTCTTTGGCAAATCTGTAAATATCCTCCAGTTTTAGACAACGAATATTACTCATTCTCAGGACATCGGAACCCAAATTACGTAGCCGTGCTCCAGCAAAGGCAGGACACTCACAGAGCAAGTGCTCAACGCCTCCTCCAAGCATGACAAACATATTTGGTCCTCTATGATTCCAATGGTGGTCATATGCTGACCCCACGGGTTGCGTCCTTTAATGATACCGTCCATCCACCGAACGTCTTTCCTTCTAAGTTTTAGTAGAAAGTTTGACAGTTTTCTGTTCGATCTTGTCACAAAACACTTTGCAGTTCTGCAGCGTTCTAGACCGGACCATCGATCGCTCTTTATATAGATTGCCTACATAATCGCTGATCCAGTTCTTGATTCCTGCTGAACTGATTCCGATTATTGGCTCTGGCCCCTGTGGGGACACCGCTGATCCACGGTTGGCCAATTCATCGGCAGTTTCGTTTCCTTGAACACCGGAGTGTCCTGGAACCCATATAAGTACAAGCCTGTTTTGTCTTGCGACAGAATTAAGCTTCTTCTAACATTCTTGAACAATCTTTGAGGTTTGCTTCGCGTTCTCCAGGGCCTTCAGTGCAGTCTGCCTATAACTGAAAACTTCAATCTATTTCCCGCTCCATCTCCTCTCGATTATCCATTCGGCTACTTTCAGGATGGAAAAAACTTCTGTTTGGAAAACAGTTGCCATTTCCAACATATCATAGTGATACTTATTACTATCGTTTAAGTACCATCCGGCTTCAGACCCTATTTCATTCTTGGACCCATCGGTAAAGAAAATATCCGTCAAACCTCCCTGCATGCATTTTGGATTGCTCCATTGCTCACGCAATGGAAATCTGACATCAAATTTCCTTCCAAATGAAGCTGTGGGTATCAGGTCGTCTTTAGGTGCCAAAAACAGTGGATACTGCTCAGATAGCCACTCAAAGATTTCTCTGTGTCCCGAAGTTCCGATTAAGATCAATTGTTGATGCATTTAAAATAAAAATACTTCATTTTTATATATTCAATTGGTGCTTACACCCTTTTTGGGTGTTTGGCTCTGAGCTCTTTCTCATTTTTGCGATGTGTGTCTTGATGTTTTTCCGCAAATAGCGGGACCTACAGTTTTAAGCCGACTCCGAATGGCAACTAAGTTTTTTATGAGGAACTTTTTCATGGCAGAAATACAGTCGGAGGTTTGTCATTGCCTGCCGATGGGCGACCGCTGTTGGAAAAAACTTTTGGTGTTTCTTGCACGAAGACTCGAACCTACGCACTCCCGAATGTTTATCACGCTGCAACTCACTCACATTATCTTTTGGGCCTTACAAGTGAGTCACTCTACGTGAAGCACCCGTTGTGCCAGCTTTTTCTGTCAGCTGCCAGGTCTCGTGCGAGTTATTCTTTTACAGCGAACTCAAAACTTGGTTTTTTTGTGATCAAGGAAATTTTTCCTTACAAAACAGATAAAAGTTGTATAGTGCAATCCAATCCGTCAAAGCAGCCTGATGGCTCAACGCTGGAATGTTGAGCTGGCTAGAAATCTCTCAAGAGATAATCTGAATCACAAAGCCCTGTTATTCCGCCGCTTCAGCGCTCAGTAATACATATGGTGCTACGGAAGAACCGACGGAAAAAGAGGCCTTCAGATAGCCTTGCTTATTCAAAATCCCTCAGTTACGTTAAATGTATGTCCAGTTTATAGAAAAGATTCCAATGCAGCTAACCCAACATGTTCACGGATGGCTCGAAGTTGGACGGAAGGGTTGGTGGGAGAGTATTCTGTGAGGAGCTCCCCATCAAGTTCAAATTCAGGCTTCCGTACCACTATAGTGTTTTTCCAGCGGAGGTGGCCGCAATTAAGGAAGCAGTGGATTGGTTGCTCACTTGGGTAATTCCTTAACGGTAAGGAAATATTTACTCCGACAGCCAAGCGGCAATTAGGGCCTTGGGCTCGTTGTTTGTGCGTTCGAGATTGGTCGGGGAATGTCTGGCTTCTCTCTCAATTGCATCCGAATACTTCGATATCAGGCTACTTTGGGTTCCCGGTCACAGCGGCATAGAGGGAAGCTGCGGGGCTGATCAGCTGCCTATACTAGGAACTTTAGAGACGATTTCGTCGCAAAATTAGAGGATTGGGGTTCCCTTAAGAACCTGTGATTTGCTCCTGGAAAGATGGGCCTCGAGTCAACTTAGCGAGAGCTGGGCTAGTTCGTAAATGTGCAAGGTCGCGAGATCTTTCTGGCCACGGGTAGATCGGGGACACTCGAGGGAACTAACAAAGCAGCAGGTCTCGAGTTTGGTGGGTGTCTTTACCGGAAATTATCCGTTACGTGTCCATGCGGTGAGACTTGGGATTGCCTCAAGCCCGTTCTGCAGAAACTGTCTTGAGGACGAGGTCGAATCAACTCAACACCTTTTTCTCAGCTGCCCTGCTCTTCTCTGGCAAAGGGTTAGACATCTGGGTTCTCATTTTTTCGCTACACCTGCGGATATAGCGGGTTTAAATATCATACATCTGGTGAAGTTCATCAGTAGCTTGATTCGGCTAATTACGAACGTAAGTCAGCCACCGTCGGCGACGTAGTAAGTGCATGGTCATCATCCCCTAATCCCAAGGCTCCTTTTCCTTCTCCTTTCCCCTGTATGGCATCACAAGAGACGAATTTTGAATATTTGTCCAAGTAGGCCCCAAGCAAGGGCAGCCATTTAACCTAACCTAACCCAACTTGCAACGCATTTTCATTCATTTCCATTTCCAGTGTTACAAAGTGCATGACCCTTTACAGGTATCCGTGAGATTAATACACACATATGCATGTAGAGATGTGTATGAGTATGCGTGCATAGGTGTGCTCATTCGACCGGAAATGCATAATCCCACAAACAGCAACAACAGCTAATGAATTGCTATGTAACTATGCACGAGCTGAGTAATACACTGGCTGCGCTAATGCTTAAATGTATAGGTGTATTAGTGCCTTCCCCCTCCTCACACACAATGGCTATAGTGGCTTCGCTATTTCACTCCATAACTACTCGCCTCGATGAGGGCTGTCCATTTTGGAGATTGGGAGCGTCGCCATACAAAGCACTTAAGTTGAGCTGCATTGCGTTGCATCTTTGCATTTTCTAGTACCTTCGGTGGGTTGTGGCAACTTCACGCATTACACGGTCATCTTGCCATTTGCCACTTGCCACGCTGTCAATGTGCACTCACTTGCCGAACATGCAAAGCAGTAATGCAGCAGTGCAACAACACTTAGCAACAACAAGCGCAAAGCAAAGCGAGCCACTTCATGTTGTATTGTATTTAATCACTTCAAGTAATCATTAGCGTAGTTGTAATTATTTTGTAGTAGCTGAATGCATAGACACAACGATGCGTATGAGTAGATGCGTGCATATGCAAAGCATTGTTGTTGTTTTTGTTAGGCGCTAAGCACTTGCTGATTTGCAGAAAATGCATTTGGAAAATTGCTTACCCCCCACCACCCGCACGAATGCCAATGAAAGTTGAAGTTTTCAAACAGGCATTCGAAAGCGGATTAATAGGGATGCACCCAAGTGTTTGCGGTACTTCATGGGGGAGCAGTGGGAGTGGATGTGTGTTAAATACATATCCACATAGGCGTAACCGTTTCATTGTTGTGGCAGTTGCGTGGTTGAAAGGGCAGTGTTACTTCCTGTGTTGCTTCCTCGTACAGAAAGCAGTGAAGCGTTGACAATCAGTTTATTAATATTTGATTATTATGTTTTCCGGAATTTTAATTGTAGACTTAATTAATTTCGCATGATTTGATGCAGAATGCATTATTAAGTGATAACCGGTTGCTGGAGGTTACCTGAACAGCTTGGTTTAGAAATAATTCCATTTAAGTCTTGATATCCAAGAAGGTTTGCTTGCTTTGTTCTATAAAAAATAAAAGCTGATGGCTGTAGGACTAATTGACTAACAGTTTAATATTGATAAAGGGTGATAATCCCCAGTACTTTTTGGAGTCCAAGTTTAACAAATATTTATTTGAATTTCTACCAAGCCGCATATCGTCGCAATTCCTCGTAAACGGTGTGGGACCGAAATATTGTGGGAGAGCAAGCAACTAATTTTTGAAGGGAAACTTCTTAGGCGTCGATGGACGAGCGAGAATGGAGAGTAAAATTTCAAGGCCATGCAACGTTTGTGACATTTTCGTTCCGCGAGAGAGAAAAAAGATATAACGTAGAGGAAAAGGAGAGAGGGAGCTATACCTCACATATATCTTAGATACACTTTGAAAAGTCTTTATTATCGGGGAAGAGCTTTAGAGCAAACCTGCCGACTAAAGGTTCCTTTTAAATAAAAGATTTTTTTTTTTTATTTAGTTAGGACAAATGACTGCCTTCCAACTACCAGGCTAAGACTGAATTGCCCGCCTTCTGATAGAATGGCTTTATTTTATACTTTTTTTTTGTCTTCTCATCTATAAAATATATAATTACAACTAAACATTGTTACAAGTAAAAATCAGTAATAAAATTATAAATTCAAAAAAATACTATACAATAAAATTTTGCTTAGGCTGACTTAAATTTTGCTTAGGCTGACTTACTTGACAGTAAGCTATGGTTTTGCTTTGGAGTGAGGTATCATATGACAGAAAAAATGTATTTGGCGTGTGCCTTTATGTTTTGGGTTTCAAAAAAAAAAAGAAAAAGAATTTTGTCATTGAAATTAAAGTGTTTATTTGACAACAATGGCATTGACATTGAAATGGTTTAAATAATTTAAGTTTGAGTTCATTTAAATAAGTAAATAAATAATTGGCGCGTACATTTCTGTTAAGTGTTTGGCCGAGCTCCTCCTCCTATTTGTGGTGTGCGTCTTGATGTTGGAGGGACCTACAGTTTCAAGCCGACTCCGAACGGCAGATATTTTTTATGAGGAGCTTTTTCATGGCAGAAATACACTCGGAGGTTTGCCATTGCCTGCCGAGGGGCGACCGCTATTAGAAAAATGTTTTTTTTGTATTAATTTTGCTTTCACCGAGATTCGAAACTACGACCTCTCTGTGAATTCCGAATGGTAACGCACCACCAAATTGTGCGGCTACCGCGGCCTATTAAAAATATATTTAAAGAATTCGAACGAAGTTTGAAAGTGAAGTGAAGGTACTCTACAACTTTAGGCTATTTTTCCTGAGTTTTTCCTTGTGCTTGCTAATTTATAGTGAGAAATAAAACTGCCTACTTTTTGGCGCTTGCTTGTTGGTGCAAATTTGTAGGAAATATATTTTGGATGCCTACTTTTTGGCGTTATATTTCCTTCGAGCCTATTGTTTGGGGCGTGTTTTGGTCCCAAGTTTTTTGGCGTTTTTTTTTTGTGCCTACTTTTTGGCGCTTTTTTTCGTTTCCTGGCTAGTGCTTGTGCGTACTATGAAGTGCTATCCATTCCGGCGTCGGATTTATTGGTATTGCCTTGCGGTAATTTGTGCCGTTGCTGCGGTCCTGGAATCGCTGCGTTTGTGCGGGTGATAAACACTCGGAGTAGTGCGCGTTGTTGCCACGGTGTGTGTCCAGCGTTTACCTACACCGGTCGACCCTTCTCCGTTTTTTGTAAATTTTGTCTATTTGTATTCTCAGCAAATGTTGTGAATTTATTTAGATATATATTATTTTTCTCTCTCTCTCTATCATTCTCTTTCGGGTCTCCCCCTCTTCCTTTGCCTGCCTTGAAAGTTTCACTTTTGTTATTTGTACTCCGTTACACGCACTTTTTTTCTTGTTTGTTTTAGCTAATGGATTGTTTTTACGCATTATCAACAATGTGGAGTTAACATATAAAAGAAAATATTTCAGAAAGCAGTACAAATAATCAAATAATAGGCTTCGAACAGCTCCACTATACAGGGAAGGAACCCAATTAGAAATATCATTTAACTCAGATAGGACCAGTCAAAGTACAAAATTTCTCATACTTGCACTTTGAAATTTCAACATAATCTATTGACACCTGACGCAGATCCGGTATGAGAGCAGTGAAAGCCCATCTTTCCAAAAGGGTGGGACAGAGTAGTAATTGTTCAGAAGGCTAACTAAGCTGGATAACGAAGTAAAGCGAATGGGTGTGATGGTGAGCGAGGACAAAGCGCAGTACCACTTGTCATCAGATAAACAGTCGGCGCACTCGCGTATCAGCATCCATGTCACTAGTGGCAGTTATGATTTCAAGGTTGTAAAAGACTTCGTTTATTTAGAAACCCGCATTAACGCCGATAACAATGTCAGCCTTGAAATCCAACGTAGAATCTCTCTTGTCAACAAATACTACTTTGGACGAAGTAGGCAATTGAGTAGTAAAGTCCTCTCTTGACGAACGAAATTAACACTCTACAAGACTCTCATCATGCCCGTCCTAACGTATGGCGCAGAAGCTTGGACGATGACAACATCCGATAAAGCGACGCTTGGAGTGTTTGAGAGAAAGATTCTGCGCAAGAATTTTGCACTTTTGCTCGTTGGCAACGGCGAATATCGCAGGCGATGAAACAATTAACTGTACGAGCTTTTCGACATATTGCAGGGAATAAAGATCTAACGCGTCCGTTGGTTAGGTCACATCATCCGAATGGATAAAAACGCGCGAGCTCTGAAAGTAATATATTTGATTTGGTAACAGCTGGTGGTAGCAGCGTCTTGGATTCTTTGCATTGGAAAAATCAGGTGGAGAAGTATTTGAATTCACTTGATGTGTCCAAATGGCGCTGTTAGCACGAGAAAGAAAGTACTGGCGCGCTTTGTTGTACTCGGTCAAAATCGCTTAAGCAGTTATCGCGCCAATCAGGAAGAAGAACTACAAAAGTACAGGCAAATGCTTTATGCAGAATTTTTAAATTAATTAGTTCTTCTTCTTCGATTAATAAAATGGCTAAGATTCCCCGAAGTTCAACGGACGGAAAAATAAATAAATGAGTATTTTGTGAATCTCTCCCTATTAATGTGATAAATAGTAGGACGATATGGTTACGGCTATTGAAGAGGAGTCTGGTGGTAAACGAGGGCAAAATCAAGTATATGCTGGCGTCCTGCAGGGAGTCGCGGCATCTGAAATAATAGATCAAAGTTAACAACTGTGATCAAGGACTTCATATATCTTGGTTCCGCTATTACTAGCAACCACGCTACTACTATTACTTGAAATCAAGGGAAGGATAAGTCTTGCTAACAGGTGTTACTATGGGATAAGCGCGCAAATGAGTACTAAAGTCATCCCTCGACGAACGAAAACGACACTCTACAAGACGCTCATCTTCCCGGTACTTCCCTATGGCGCTGAAACCTGGACAGTCAAACAATCAGATGCAGGCGCTCTTGAAGTTTTCGTGAGGAAAGTATTTCTCAAGATCTTTGGCGCTGCTCGAGTAAATAACCGCTTTCGAATGAACCACGAGCTGTATGAGCTTTACGAGGGTATTGATATAGTCAAACGATTCATCCTGCAGCGGTAGCTGGGTCATGTAGTCTGTAAGGAAGGAGCTACTCCGGTGAAGAAGCTGTTTGAGGTGCTAATTGGCGGACGACGACGAAGAGGTCGTCCTTGTGTCAGGAGGAATGACCAAATTGAAGATGTCCTGGCTTCCTTGGCTTAACAAACTGGAAAAAGTGTGCGGGAAACAGAGACACCTAGCGAGACATTATTTGGCGGGCTTTAGCTTGGTAACGGGTTGTTACGGCCCCTTAAGTATATAAGCATGATATGGTTTTTAAAAGAAGGCAGCTGAATCAAGTCTGGATCTTATAAAAGGGAGGTGTAAAATCTTCAGAGAATACTGGTCAGAAAAAGCAGTTATTTTAGACAATTAAAATACTCGTATGAGTATTCCGAGTATGAAAGAAATTATAAAACTGGAAGCGGTAAGCGCATTTGCAGCTCAGGAATGTCTAAAAATTCACATCGCCCAACCAACCTTTATAAATATGCGGTACAAAGATTGATGAAGTAGAAGAATTTTGTTCTCTCGGGAGTGTCAACAATGAAGATGGCGGCTCGGCAGCTGATAAACGTAGCCGAATATCAAAAGGCCGTGCAGTGTTTGGCATGTTGGACAAGGTGTGAAGGGCATCACATATATCTAAGCGCACGAAACACAGAATATTCGAGTCCAATGCCAAGTCAGTTGCCTTATACGGATGCGAGACTTCAAACGCGTCTGAGTGTGATATATAATATCAGGTCAGTCCATAAGATCGTGCGTTTTTTAAAGTGGTTTTAAAATTAATGAAAAAAATGTTTAAAGTATTTATTAATCAATAATATATTTTCTTTCATTATTTACAATGTCTTCCCAACGTTTGGGCAAATTTTAATTTCCTGCTCAATAATTTTTTGTCCTTGGAGCCAAAATACGCTTCGATATGCCTTTTTATAGTTTCTTTTGAGGAGTAATTCTTGTTACTCATATGGGATTGAAGTCCACGGAAAAGGTGATAAGCACAAGGTGCAATATCCGGAGAGTATGGTGGTTGCGGCATTAGCTCCCATCCGAGCTGGTTCAGCTTGCCTAATGTTTGCCTTGCGGTATGAGGTCTTGCGTTGTCGTGGTGAAACAAAACTTTGCGTCTATTCACTAAAGACGGTCGATTTTTGTTAAGTGCCTCATTCAGGTTTGATAGCTGATGGAAATAATAATCAGCAGTTATCGTCTGGTTTGGTTCCAGAAGTTCATAATAAACAATACCGGCCATATCCCACCAAATATACAGAAGAATCTTCTTGGGCCATCTCTAGGGATCGGTTCTGGTGTTTCATCTTTATCTAACTATTGGCTATTTTTCATAACCAGTAACGATACGGTTAAAAAAACTTTAATTTTCAAGCCGTTGCAGCAGCTGAGAACACACGTTCACTCTCTGTTGAAGGTCGGCGACGGAAAGTCTATGCGGACCCTATTTTCCCAGCTTTGAGACCTTTCCCAACTGAACCAGGTGGCTGTGAACTGTTCCATGCGATGAATTTAACCTCTGAGCTATCATATCGACTGTTAAATTTGGCTCAGCTTCCACGAGTTTGAGCAAGGAATCGAAGTTACAGACTGCAGGACGACCAGCGCACGGGGCATCCTCCATTCCATTTTATTTTTTAACAACACGTGCTTCTATCCACGATTAAAATCACTTGTTGAGTGCACAATATAGCAAAGAAAATATAAATACATAGTTCCGTTATATTCTGCGAATAATTTTTTGTATGCAAAAGTCGTACAAAAGTGAAATTATGGGTAAAATACGCACGAACTTATGGACTGACCTGATATATGACCTAAAAGGTTTTATCAACAGCGCCTTCATAGGAG
Organism: Anastrepha obliqua; assembly: GCF_027943255.1. NCBI lineage: Eukaryota > Metazoa > Arthropoda > Insecta > Diptera > Tephritidae > Anastrepha > Anastrepha obliqua. The sequence continues at coordinate 27,755,937 of NC_072893.1, forward strand.
CCCTTTTTTGGCCTAACATTGTCTCTAAGAACAATCTCTGGGGTTTTACAAAACAAACGCCTGTCCACCTTGAAATTCGCCGTCGGAAATGGATTGGCCATAATCTACGGAAACCCAATGGAGACATCACCAAAGTAGCTTTAGACCGGCAACGGCAAGGAAGTCGTATATGTGGCAGATCATTGTACACGTGGAGGCGGCTAGTCGAAGCAGGAGCGCTACAAGCAGGTCGCTCTTGGCGGCAAGTGAAATTCCAAGCTTTAAACAAATCTACATATAATATTTTTGGATTGTTTGTTAAGGCCTTATGTTCGACCTAGGGGTGCATACATATATTTAAATTCAAAACCCTACTCTTTAGTTCTTATCTATAATGAAAAAAAAAAACACTCCAAGAACCACAACGAAAGTTGTGGTCAAATTTCACCAATCACCTGACTCTCTTCACACTTGTAAGCCTGTAAGATGCTCATTACTTCCAAAATGAACAGAAATAAAAAATGTGCAAGACTCCATTAAAAAACTTTGAATCACAAATTATCGCCCCAACTTTTAGTTAACAAGCCCAAATCAGCCAAACAAATAAACAAGCAAAAGTAAACAAACAATAAGAAATACTAAATTTCAATCGTAAGTTAAAATGAGCACGAAATCAGCCAAGAAAGTTGCAACACAAGAAGCACCCAAATTTCCATACAATGAAGTGCATAAAAAAAAGAAGTGAAATTGAAACAGGTGAGTTGCACGCGCAGAGTGGCACAATTTTCCCCGCAACAACCACTCGAAAATGCCAGCGATTTGCCGCCTTACCCGCCAAGGTGAAAGAGGAAAAAACATAAAAAGTGGTTTGACGCAGGCACGAAATGGCCAAGCAGCGACGAGGCTGCCGTGGAAAACATGTTTGAGTATATGGATATTCATACACATACACATACACATACATGCATAAGTATATATGTATTTAGCTGTATATGATGAAAAGATTCAATAAAGAAGCACGAAAGAAAAAATATTTCGTACATAAAAATAATAATGAACGTGAAAGAAGAATATTAAATTTTTAATGAAGTTTAATGGATGCCGGAAGCTTAAAGCGAAGTCAGCGGCAAGTCAGAGAACCAGTAGGAAAACACAAAGCAGCACACAGAAAGCCAAAAGTTAAAAGGCGGAAGTCGTCAGACACAGAGGGAAAAGGTCGGCAGCAAGAAAAAAACGGGGAAAAAATGAAGTGGGCGCAAAGAAAAAAAAATCAAGTACAATAAATGGTGGAAAAGTGAAAAATGTGTAAGGCAGCAGAAAAGCAAGGCGGTAAGCAGCGTCTTAGATAAATAAGCAGGAAGTTGTAAATAAAGAGAGGGCAGCAAAAGGACCGCCAAAGTCTAAGTGGCAGGTGCGTCTTAAGTGGTTGTTACGTTGTTAGTCAGTTCACGCAACGCCGGTAACCATGGCAGTTCTGGTATTCCATGGCTCAGGAGTTGGAGGTGATTGTTGCTGATGAAGTGCGGATACATTTTTTTTTGCTTAAAGTTTGGGCTAAACGTGATTTTTATAAGTTCAATAGATTGAGGAAGTGATTTGTTACTCGAATATAAAGTGACTTCATTTTTAAATAGGATTTTGGGGGGGGGGGGGGGGGGGAGGAAAGTACGAAAATAATAACAACTTACAAGGAAATCTAAATTTTGTACTAAATATCAGGGCTCCACCATAGGAATAAATGCGGTAAAGGAGACCAAGTAATGATATCTGTCATCGTTACCATTTCCTTTATCTCGCATTGGAGCAAAGGTCCTCAAAATCTGTCATACAACGTTTTTAAAGTTTAAATCTGGTTTTTCTTCGTTTCAGGTAGGATCGAAGTTTATACTTCTTCTTACGAAGAAACTGCATATTCTTGAAATTAAAAAAAATCCTTGCAACTGAACTAAAAAATATAATATGTTCAGCAAGCCAAGCCTCTGTGGAATACTGCTAGAATAATTTCTTTAGAACATTTTAGCCCTCTAACTAATTCACACCCGAGTTTTTTTGCCTGTCTCTTTGCCACTTTCCTTTGGCGGAACCTTGTTTTTGGTTTTAGTGTTGCACTGTAGGTATAACAATAAGAAGTGAGTCGTCGGTAAATTTTATAACTAATTGATTACATGCCATATATTTTATTGCCTACAAAACTCTGGTTCTTCGCCAGAATCAACTAGATATGATAGAGGGATAGATATGGTGGCAAATCCAATGGGACACTGAATCGAGTGAATGTTATAAACAAAGGAACTTCGTGGAAGTGGGCTATTTCATAACTCAGTTCCTCTCGGGTCACGGATACTTCCGGAAATACCTTTACCGATTGAGTGAGGTAAACGACCCCAGGTGCATATACTGCGAAGCACCGAGCGTTGAGGTCGAACACTCGTTGCGACAGATGCTCGTGGAAAGGGATGCTTTGAGATGTTTGATCGCGAGGATAACTGAAATGTGGTTAAAAGACACGTTGAAGGCGTATTACGCAGAAGAAAGATAGACCTCGATGCAGTACAACAAAACGAAACCCCACAGTTAGAGAACATAACAAGACAAAGCTGCATGAAGCTGACTACAAGCATGGTTGGACAAAGACGTGGCCCACTGGAACGGGTCAATTTCATGGTTGCCGTTTTGGGCCTTCCCAAAGCAATGCAGAAGGTAGTCCCGGAAAGGGAGTCTCGCCAAAAGAGGAGGAGGGATTGGTTTAGTGGCCACACGACTCGACGCAATAGACGAGGGTCGCTGTAAGTGTCGAGGCATTTTTAACCCTGGGGGCTGAGTCCCCAAAAACAAAATGACTAGTTGGTCAGCAGCTACTAATTAAGACAAGATAATTGAGATTTTGGTAGGCCGGTTTTCAATAATACAGGGTCCGGCATTTGAAGTGTAACCAATTAAAAAGGCCATAAATTTAGTTTGGAAATAACTTTTATTCAATTTAAAGTAAAAAATGTGTGAAATTAATACAAAATTAAGAATCAATTTACTTTTGCTCGGTATGACCGCCTTTTGCCTTGACTATGGCCTTGCGACGGTCCAGAAACGAATGGTAAGCTGCCCAAATGTGACTTGCAGATATTTTGGCTCACTCGCAGACAATGGCTTTTTTCAGCGCCTCGAGACTGGTGAGTCTTTTAGTTCGGACTTTGCTCTCCAAAATGGCCCATAGAGAATAATCCATCGGACTCGCGTCTAATGCATTTGAGAGCCATTGTGTGGACGTTATGAAGTTCGGAACGTTGCTTTTTAGCTATTCTTGGTTCTCTCGAGCTTTGTGAGACGGTGCCTAGTCCTGTAAAAACGTCCTTTGTCTGCCACCAAAATGTTTGTCTGCCCACCGCCTCAACATCCAGAATACTTTCCCGCTAATATTTCGCATTTACCATGACGCCAGGTGCGGTTACACAGGCCCATTCCATCTGCGATTACAGCGGCCCAAATCATTACCTGTGGCGGGTGCTGCCTCCTGGTGGCCAATCAATGACTTAAATTCTCATATGAACATCGTTTTGGGAGTTTACGAATTGCTCAATTTTTTAAATTTTCTCCTCAGAAAACACAATTTTCGGAAATTGACCGCTTTCGGTCAAGCAAAGCAACTCCTTCGGTCTTTCAAGTCTGGCTTGTTGTTGCTCTGATGTGAGATTATGCGCCTTTTTTATCTTCTAAGGCTTGACTTTGAGATAATTTTCCAGTATGCGGCGGATGCTATGGTCAAATATTTTCGGTTATTTAGCCATTTGATTAGCATTTCGTTGGGGATTTCGCTCAAGTTACTTCTTTACTTTGTGAATCATTTCATCTGACGTTACAGTCTTTTGTTGACCAAAAACTTTATTTACTTAAGGTGGTCGAGCTCACGAACAATCGCTGGTTGTGATTTTCCAGCCAAATATAATGCAATCACACTTTATAAAGGTTGATTTTTTAAGAGCTATCGGAAAGTTTTTCAAACATAGCCCCACAAAAAATAATCTAAAGGCGTTATATCGGACGATCTGGCTGGCCAATTGACAGGTCCCGAACGAGAAATAAAATGTTCACCGAACTCGCCTCTCAAAAAGTCCATTGTTACGCGTGCTGTGTGGCATGTGGCACCGTCTTGCTGAAAGCACATGTCATGCAAGTCAAGCTCTTGCATTTTGGGCAAAAAAAGTTGGGTATCATTTCACGGTAGCGCTCACCATTCACAGTTACGTTAAGATTCGCAGCATCTTGGAAGAAGTACGGTCCAATGATACCTCCAGTCCATAAACCGCATCAAACTGTGACCTTTTCTGGATACATTGGTAGCTCTAGCAATTCTTCTGGCTGATCTTCACTCCAAAATTGACAATTCTGCTTATTTACGTACCCATTGATCCAAAATAAAGCTTCGTCGCTGAACACAATTTTTCGATAAAAAAGTGGATCTTAAACTTTCTTAACAGAACACGCATTTTTACAATAAAATTCAATGATTTGCGAGCGTTGTTCGTTTGTAAGACGATTCATGGTTAAATTATAGACCAAACTGAAGATGTTTGACAGTGAAACAAAACCCGAAACGTGCGTCAGCTGTTTAAACCAACTGTTTAAAAAGATAATAGCTAAAAATTCACCCGTTACATATGGAATTTATTAGCTTAGAGCCCTTACGAGCTGGACTTATTTTGCAGCGAGTACGAAGTATAAAATTCGATTTTAAGATTTCTTAATCTACCTGCCTGCCTTTGAAATTCCAAAAATATGCATCAAATACAGAATAACTGAATGAATGAAATTCATTAGCTCTCTCATTCATTCTTCATCGTCATTATAAGAAAATCAAAAATTCAAAATCACAAAGAAATGAAAAAAGCCACACGGACATGCCTTTGCATGCAGAAGTGTTCAAATACTTTAGTTTCAAAGTAACACACATACATGCACATACATCTGTATGTATGTAAGCACCATGTTTGCCCACACGTGCGTGTGTGATTGTGCAAATGCGATTTCGATTGTCTTTTGATTGGGACTTGCGTGTGTGTGTGTGTGCTTATTTGGATTGCAATTGCGTGCATGGACGCGTTTGTTTGTGTAAGCATATGGGTCGGTGGTGGTGGTGGTGGTGGTTCCAGCATACACACACATACGCAACATTTCGCTATTGCGGCATTTGCGAAATCGTGACTTCAATTAAATTCCTTCGATTTCCAGGCGAATTCCTCAACGTCAAGTAATTTCGAAATTGGATACTGTATGTATTTGCTTACTCGAACGTACATTTGCATATGCTTATTTGAGCGCATGTATGTGGGTGTGTGTGTGGTGCGTGAGAATGCACGCGCGTTTGCATAAGAGGAAATTTAATTGCGAATACTTGTCCTTTGGCAAATATTTGAGAAAACGATTGTCATTGTGTGCGGCAAGAGGGTGGGGTGGGTGTTCATACATAAGTACGTACATGTGTGAGATTTTTTGTGCTTGTACCAAGTCGAGTTGAAGAATTAAATTAATCCTAAAAATGATTTTCTCCAAAAAACTTTCAAAACTTGAGCTGAGGTAAGGGAGATTAATCTTATTCACTTTGAGCGCTGGTGATTTGTTTTTTATCTAACGTTAATTGATATTATTGTTTCATGTTTCACTTTTTTTGCTTTTGTTTTCCTTGTTCACTCCTCTTGGGAGCATAGAGCCTCGACAAGACTCTTCCATCACTCACGGTTCTGTGATGTTGCTTTTGCACCGTCCCATGAGATTTCGGCATCTGCTTGTTCGCGCAACATCGACCTCCTCCAAGTGTTTTTTGGTCGACCGCGACCTCTGCTGCCTTACGGGCTCTAGCCCAGTTCCATTCTCGTGGTGCTACCTGGTGGTTTTCTCAATGTATTACCTATCCATCGACACTTTCTGCGTTTGATTTGCCTCAGGATGGGCTCGTCGCTCGTTATTCTCCACAGTGCGTCGTTACTGATGGTGTTTGACCAGAATATTCTGCAGATGATGCGGAGGCATTTGTTGGCGAAGGATTGTAGCCTCTGTGTGATGGTGTTGGAGGCCAGCCATGTTTCGCTTCCGTACACCAATACGGATTTCACACATGAGGCCATTATTCGTAGTTTAGTGCGCCTGGAGATTTGGGAACTCCCCCACGCGGTATGCATTCGCCCGAATGCCGCCTTTACTTTTTTTAGCCTGCAGTTGACATCTTCATCTGCTCCACCAGCGGCCGTGATGATGCAGCCGAGTTAGTAGAACCTTTCGACGAATTCCACCGGGCATCCGTCAACCTTCCCTTTTTGAGGTTAACTCTCATAGCTTCGTTGTTTGACTTGCATTGGTTTTATATTTTATATCCATAGATTTATATCCATAATGATATCCATAACTCCAAATCGTTTTTTTAATTAGTAAAAAGTTATTCAAAATTGGATTGAATTTTAAAATTGGATTAGTAATTTTGAGCCACCAAAATAGTAAAAATATATGACTAAAAAAAAACCTTAACAATTTTAATTTTTTTTAGTCATTTTATTTCATTCACGACATCACCGACCCTATCCCTAACACAAATTTACTTCATTTTCCTTAAATTTTTGTCAATGTTTTTCCAATTGCCTAAGTGGTGCCAGGTAGGTAGGTAGGTGAAATGGTTGAAGTGCCACACTGGTACTCTTCAAGTAGTACTGAAGCGCCGTATTGATCCTGATTTGAGACTTCCAACAGACAGATATCTACAGCAAGCCAGAGCTGTTGATGTAATGGAGATTGGAAGATTGGAAGATTGATTAGATTTAGGTTGGCGCACCGCCCCAGGTTGTCGAGGAAAGGAGCATCCAGTGACATTAATCGTCCAGCTACCAAACACGGATATTTACAGAATAAGTGCTCAATAGCTTCGTTCTTTGAGAAGTCCCCACAGCTTCTGCAATGCGGGTTATATGGTAACCCTAGCTTTTCCGCTTTTCCGCACAGCTACGAGTTTGGAAATTGAATGTCGAGGAGTCCAAAGGACTTTCTGAGTCCTTCGTTTATTGCACTGAGGCCAAAAGGTTTTTGAAATAGCACATGAAGAAATGGAGCTCCATCTTTTCTGCTCATTCCTGAAAAACAATTTGTGCACTTCCCCTTTAACAACTATCAGGGGGAGGCGGATGACCGGGTAGGAGGTCTCTGAAGCCAATTCAGTCGCCTTCCTGGCAAGCTCATCAGCAATTTCATTTCCCTCTACGTTCCTATGTCCTGAAACCCAGATCAGAGAAATGTTACCTGCACACCCAGGATATTTGATCTCGTCCCTACAGGAGCTTACTAATTTCGTTCTGCATCATGGCGTCGTAAGAGCTTTGATCGGTGCTTGACTATCGGAGACATCTTAATACCTCCCCCGCTCCCGCGTTTCTAATCATTATGTATGCCTGCAAGATCGAAAAGACTTCTGCTTGAAAAGTACTACTATGCAATTTTAAAGGAGATAGATAAATTGGCTAATTTAGAGAAAACTCCTTCTCCGATTCCTGATTCCATCGTGGAACCGTTTGTGAAGTCACAGGTTTAAGCTTCGGTACAGATTTTCCCTTCGATCCAATCCTGCTTATTTGGAAAGATTGCCCTCGATTAGCAAACTCTAGTTTGCGGATAGAGAGATATGTATGAAGTTCGGAGAAATACGGTGTTAATTGCCTGAAAATGCTACCATGCCTCTTGAGAGACTGCCTCCTGAACCCAATTTTCTTTTACCTGGTTGCACTTTGAGCTGCGATGGAAATAACGTAAAAGTCGATTTGAAGTAAGTACAAAGGGACATTCAGGGCAGCACTGGGAGTGGTTTAAGTCCCCATTGTTTTACCGCACATAGATTTGAAGGAGTAGAAGGCTATACTGACCTTCTTTACCCGGTTTTCAATGTGTAGCTTCCAATGGAGTTTGGAGTGAAGTATCAGCTAACTTCCGATGAGAGCGGGAGAACGTGATTGTTTAATTTGGGAAGTCGAAAGGGTTGAGGTTTATTTTTTCTGGTAAATAGCACCAGCTCCGTTTTGCCAGAGTTGACTCAGAGGCCGCAAGTGGTAGCTCAACGGCTGAGTACAGCCAAAACCTCAGCCATGACTGAGGGAAACGATTACGATACCATTAGGACCCAGCCATCGGCGTATGCTACTACTTTAACACCACTCTTATTTAGCATTATCAGAACTTCGTCAATAGCAACTAGCCAAAGTAGGCGCGAAAGCACACCACCAGTGCCAGGTACTAAACAGATAGTTTTTGAAATCGACATTTCGTTATGTTGGACTACTTGCTGTGTGTTTTCAATTACATAATTAGTATATTATATTATGACATAGGTTAGGTTAGGTTGAAGCGGTTGTCCACTGTGGGACACACTCAGGCTTATAGCCCATTGTGATGCAGCGTGGGGAACTTCTCCTTATCTTTCCTACAATCAATATGTTGGTTGGTTGGTTGGTTGATTAGAGTGGTGATTCGTCCAGAATCCAACTAGCGTTTCCGCACCATTTTGTTCCCACATCCTCGTTACCAACTTATTTACCAGTTTACCAGTTATTTACAGGAAGACTATATCCAGTCTGTGCGGTTTAGGAACCTTATTAGGCTATTGACGTCTAAGCCAGACAGTTGTTCGAGACTATCGAACAGCGGTTTGCCCAGGGTTAACATTCAGTGCTTCCATAGAAGGAAGATTGTTTCCTTTTTCTCCGGTTGCTTACAACAACTGTTTTCCGACGGCGTCCCGTCGTTTCATGTTTATCAATGTCGATGATTGCTTGAGGTTGTAGATGGGCCATAACGTCCTGCTAATTTTGCATTTCGTCTGGTCTCTCCATATAAAATCTGCGATTCGAAGGTATTTTAGGGAAATTGCATTCTTGGCTGCCCCTAATGGAGTGAATACCAGTTCTGTGTACTTTTCAGAAATTTAATAAGACTTCTGATATCCACAGAACTGAGATCTTCCAATTCCTTTTAAAATTGTCTATCTAAAATCGTAAACCTACGTCTGGATAGAGCAGGACAATAGCACAAAAGGTGATGGATGGTTTCTTCCTCTTCTTCATCTAGACAGATTCTGCAGAAGTTATGCGTGTAAACACTCATCCTCAGGGCGTGCCTGCCTATTAAGCAGTGCCTCGTAATAATTGAAATCTGTGTGCTAAGACTTGTTTCGGCTTAGCACATTTTCTGTGTGTTTAGCATAGAGACTCGACCACAATTGTGATGCTGCCTGTGGTTTCATTACGCCGTCTTTCATTCGCTGCTCTTACGATTTACTCAAAGATAAGTAGGCAAGATGCCCGTAAAAGGACGCCTATGTCATTGCCTGTGTACTCATCGCTCAATTTGGTAACGAGTCTCGCTAGTTCATCGACACTGCAGTTACCCAGAAGGTCACAATGACCAGGAATCCATGTTACCCTAAGGTGAAATGGCTCAGTCATTCCTTTAAGAGATGTGCGGCATTTCATGGCTAGCTTAGAGGTTGTCGACTGCTTTGTGAAGGATTTTACCGCCGCCTGGCTGTCAGTGCAAATATAGATATCATTTCCAGATATCGCATCACACCAGAGCCGCCAATATACAATATATCCAAAACGAAATATACAAATTTCTCTCCTAATTCAACTCATACCCTACCTTAACTTTAAAATAAAAAAGTAGTTAAGCCATTTAGTATTTTTCAAATAAAAAAAAAACAACAAAAGCTGGTAATCGCGTTAAAGTGTCAACAAACTAACGAAAGTTCTTGTGAGACACCAACCTTATTTGTGCACTTCAATGTAAAAGAAGATTTAAGAAAAGTTCCAGCGCGAAGCACCAGCAAAGAATGATTATCATTATTAAAAACGAAATATACAAACAGGCCAAGTCAAAGGATAAAATAATGAAAAGGAAGGAAGGAGCCATTAAGGGAGAAGTACTCGTATACTTAGGCAAATGAATGTGGTAAGCGCAACGCGGGCGTTAACCGTCTAAAAAGGGTTGAACGCAAAGGACACTCAAGTAATGAGCAGAACTTCAGCGAACAGCAGAGAAAGAGGCAGGGAAGCAAAGTAAAGTAAAGGTTAAATACTTTGAACAGCAGAAACTTTTTGCAAATGGAGCAGCGCCCGACAACAAACATTCAATAACACCAGATCAAGAGCACATAACCGAAGGTGTTATGAGGTTAGCAAGAGTGAAGGGTGAAAGCATGAAGGTGAGTGACGGTAGCTGTTGCCATACATACATACACACAGGCGTACATACGCCCATTAGAGGGCTGATACTTTGTTACTTTCAAAATACTAATGAGATGAGGGCGAAATTTCATTACACTGCCGGATGTATTTTCCGAAAAGTTTGCATACCGGCAACTTGGAGTAGTAACACGAGCGTGAGGGATAAAAAGGTGAAGCTTAAATAAGCAGCAGCAGCTGATGCTACCAAAAGCACTACTGGTTGATTTTTTTGTTTTTTGTTTGGTTATTTGTTGCTTTGCTGCTATGTGCTTGTAGCTTAGCGACACTTATGGCGGTGGTGATAGCAGCAACTGGAGCGGATGTTAATGAAGATGGTTGAAGGAGGTGAGCTCAAGATGTGCACACACAAATACATATACCTACACACACGTGCGTAGGTCAGTGAAATAGAGAATCGGTGGAAGAGGTTGGTTGAGGGTGAGAACTACTGTTTAACGTTGCAGTGGCAGCGACAGTGGCGGTAGAGGTGGCACTGGCGGTGGTGTTGTAACCTCGTTAAGCTTAATTAATAACAGCGAAGTGATAAACGCCCAGCCGTGATGGCGGTGACTTGATGAATGAGTGGGCGAAGAAAAGGATACAAAGAAAGTAACTGGATACAATTCTTAAATGAGTGCACACACGAGGAAGCACAGGTGGTGCGATCTTTCTTTCTGCATACATACAGCCAGCGTCAAAAGAAAGGGGACTCCACATATGGAAAAGTTTTGACTATTTATTTATGTATTTTGTATTTTCAACTACTTTTTTTGTAAATATAGTTTATACTACAACAACAATCTTATAAAGCAAAGTTTCGAACTGTGTATAACATTTCCAAATCTACCGCAAGTTTTCATCAAAATTTCAAGCATTTTACTCAAAATTTCTCTAGAAAATATGAGCCCCGCACTTTAGACTTCCCAAATTAAACAACTACGTTTTGCCGCTTCCATCGAAAGTTAGGAGTGATACTTGACTCCAAACTTCATTGGAAGCTATGCATTGAAAATCCAGTATAGAAGGCCAGTACAGTTTCTACTCTTGCAAATCTACCCTATGATCAGAAAGTACCGGGAATGTTTAAATAAAACAAAACAGAGTTAAATTCAGGTAAATTTATTTTATCTCCTTCAAAATATGACCCGTCTGAAGCAACACACATGTGCCAACTTTTAACCCAGTCCTCCATGGACCTCTGGTAGGCCGACGAAGGGATGGTCTTCAGCTCCTTCTGCCAATTTTGATGCCTGGATGGTGGGAATCTGTTCGGAAGGGCTATAATATCACTAAACTGGGGAGGATGCAAAGGACTGCATGCATTTGCATCACCGGAGCATGTAGAACTTGTCCCAGTGCTGCCCAGAATGTCGTTTTGCACTTATTTCCCATAGACTTTTACGTTATTTCCTTAGCTGCTCGAATTGCAATCAGGTTAAAGAAGTTTGGTCTCTGGAGGAAATCTATCAAGGGATATCACAGCATATTTCTGCAGTTAACACCGTATTTCTCTGAGCTTCGGACAGATATCTCTATCCGCAAACGCGAGATGTCTAGATGAGGAAGAGGAAGAGGCGATCTTGCAGCCATTTGTGCCGTTGTTCTGCCCTATCCAGACATACATTTACGTTTTTAGGCAAACAATCATTTAACGAATTGGAAGATCTCAAGACTGTGGAAATCAGACATCTTCTAAAATTTTTGAAGACTAAACACTGGTTTTAGGAGAGATAAGGACAAATTCCCATGCGGCATCAGAATCGGATATGATCCTGAGTGTGTCTCACAGGACAACCGCCTCAACCTAACCTAACCTAAGGTTCATAAATCCTCTGAAAGAAACCGCTGTAGATAAAATCTGACGAAGAATGTGAAATCTACGCTGTGCATTTTCATTAATCTGTTTACTTACTTACTTATATGGCATGGTCTTGCCTCGCGACGTTGTCTTCTAACTTGCCGTCGAAACACCTTGCTTGCTGGCGATTCTGTATCCATATGCTCGACGTGGCCCAGCCAGGGCAAGCACTGAATATGTCCACATCGTCGTAGTGCTCATACAACTCGTGTTTCATTCGACGGTAGTAGTTATCACCAATACAAAGAGGACCAAAGATTTTTCCGAAGTAGCTTTCCCTCGAATATCCCTAGAGCGGCTGCATCAGTCTGTGACGGAACCCATGCTTTAGCGCCATAGAGTAGCACGGGGAAGATGAGCGTCTCTTAGTGTTAGTTTTGTCGGGCGAGAGAGGTCTCTGCTACACATTTGCTTACTGAGACCATAGTAATACGTATTAACAAACGCGATTCGTGGGTTTATCTCCAGGCTCACATCGTTTGTTGTTGTGACGGCGGTGCCAAGATATATAAATTCGTTTACAATTTCATAGGTATAGTTGTCCGCTGAATTTCTTGATCCACAAGGCCGTCGATCTTTCATAGTGGGCAGCGTTAACCGCCAGACCTGCTCTAGTTGACTCTCTTGCCGTAATGGAAAATGCTATGGTAACATCTCGCTTGCAGTTCCCTTTGATACCAATGCCATCTACATATGCAAGGAGTTGGACACTTTTTGTGAAAAGTAGCGTAAGGCAAGGTTGTTCCCTGTCGCCCGTTCTCTTCGCCATCGTCCTTCATGACGTTATGAGCCAACTGACCCTGCACAAAAAGGTATCGTATGAAGTTTCACCAGACATCTTGAGGATCTGGACTTCGCCGATGACATCTGCCTCCTTTATCACAAACTCTCTGACATGCAAGCTAAGGCGGACAAACTAGTCGCTCTGGCACGCACTGTCGGACTGGAGGTCTACATGGCCAAGACCAAGGCTATGAGAGTTAATCACAATAACGCAAGCCAGATATTGGTTGACGGATGCGCGGTGGAATTCGTCGAAAGCTTCTGCTACCTCGGCTCCATCATCACGGCAGCTGTTGGCAGCGTAAGGGAGCAGAGGTCGCGGACTACCAAAAACACTTGCAGAAGCTCGATGCTGCGCGAACTAGCAGATGCCGGCATCTCATGGGACGGTGCAAAAACAACAGCACAGAACCGTGAACGATGCAAGAGTCTTGTCGAGGCCCTATGCTCCCGAGAGGAGTGAACAAGGAAAAAAAGTGTCATTTCGATTAATACCGGCTCTCCACAGTACCCCTTCCATGAGGATATTGAAGAGGTGGATCGTCTTGTCTGAAACCTCGCTCGGTATTGAAAGGTTCGGAGAGATTTTTTCCTACCTTGAAAGAGCTGGACGTGTTGCTCAAAATCGAATCAGTATTGCGGGAATACCGAACTCAGACGTTGCGGCGTGTAAGCGACTTCGTATCGGGCTATCAAAAGCAGTCTTATAATCGACAAGGAGATGATGAGTTATGTCGTTATGTTTTTCATGGGTTTTTGCAGGATTTGGGGTAATGTGAAGATCTGGTCGATGATGGACTTTTCAGGTCTAGAGCCACACTGATAAGGTCCAATCTGTGAGCCGACATATGGTTTTAGTCTTTCACACAATACATTCCACCGAGCCTTATATTAACCTACTAACAAACACAAATTTCAAATGTTAGAATATTTCTTTGCAAATTTGGAAGTAAAAAAGAGAGGATTCGATATATTTTACAGCACCTCTACGACTAAAGGGAAAAGTCAGAGTAGATGACCGAAAAAAATTATTTTTATTTTTATTTTTTAAAAGCTTAAATAACAATAGAATTGTTAAATAAACAAAAAGATAACGCAGCTCTAGCAACGAAGGCTTTCAGCTAGCTAGTGAAGAATCGCTGGTTTATATACGTCGTAGAAGATCAGAATCTTACAGAAATTTATTTTCCCTTGGATTTTGACGATAGGCCGAAAAAGGGTTGTGCTACTCATAGTCCCCATAAAGCGATGAAAAAATGTGGACGGAATCATGAAAATTGTCGAGCTGGATCAGCAGAAATGCACTTATTCCATTGCCCCGGAATCGAAAATTTTTCAAAAAACTATTGCGAAATATTTGCAATCTTTCAAAAAAGTATAATTATAACAATTTTCATTTGATCGACGAAATAAAACGCAAAGTATGTTGTTTCTACTTCACCTAATACATACATACATACATACATCACCTACTGTAACATTCCTACATAAATCAGGCCAAAAGGTAACCACAAAATAAAACATTCAAAATTGGCCATATTTCCAAATTGATCTCAATAAAATTATATCCGCCTTGACCCAATTTGTTTGTAGCCATATCAACTTCCCGGCAAAATAAATGCCAACAACCAAGGGGAGAAAAACAAGACCAGATAAATTGCTTGTTTTATTATGTTCCACTATTTAGGGGATGAGCAGATTTAAACTGAGCCAATATAAACGATGCGTAAGCGGAGAAAAATATATAAAAACAAATGACAGCGAGGAAAAAACCAAATCTTCAATCTAAACCTTAAAACGCCATAAATTGCCTACATCGGATTTGGGGGCACACCCGCCGCGACGCGCCCTGCGTTGAGATGGCGATGTCTTGTGCCCATGGCAATACGTGCATGTATGTGTGTATGTATGTGCTTGGAGAGTGGCTTGCCTTTGACTGCAGTTGCTTGGTTGATACTTTTTCTCGCGTCTTGTGTGTATAGGCATGCAATCGATTTTTTGATTGCTTCAGCATTTATGTGACACTTAGGGTTTACTTCTAAAGTATAGTTACACTCGAGAAAAAATAATCGTAGTCTAGTAAAGAATTAGTTTGGGCACCGCAGAATGGAGGGCAATTTGTGAGCTGGCGTACCTTTTGCATTCAACTAAAGGGGTTTAATCCTTAGTGTTGAATTTATCTGCAGACTTTTTATGAAGGAAGGCTGTTATGGATCCTGCAGCCAGATTTCTCAGAGATGGAAGGATTACCTATAAGTTTTGAACAAATCTGTGAGAGCACAGTGCGATAAAATTTAGCTTTTTATTTACATACTTGAGAAAATCGATACGAAATCAGGAATCGGGCAGTGATTGAATTTTCATTTTTGGAAAGTTTAAAAGCAAAGGAAGTTTATGAACAAAACTCCAAAGTGGATAAGGACTTTTCACCATCACTTAATGCAGTAGAAATATGCGTTGCTGAATTTAAATGTGATCGCACAGGCCTTGAAGACGATCCACTTCAAAAAGATCCAAAAACAGCAACAACACCAGAAATCGTAGAAAAAATACAGAAAATCGTATTGGAAAATTGTCGAGTGACTGAAAGAGGTGAAACTTTTCTGACACCTCTTGTTAAAAACTCTTTAAACCAAAAGCATCGATAGGCCGAGCTCTTGCTGTCTCTGTGTGCACTGAACACCGAGATTAAGGCAGCATTTGCCCTTTTGCTCTATGTGTGGTTTCTGTCAGCACCGAGCTGGCTTTGGGACACCTCCGCTATTATTTGAGAGATGTACCGCACCAGTCAAACTCCCCACCTGGCAATGCCCTTGAATTGAATCATACCTGAGTGTTGGAGTTATACCAAATTTTAATTATAATAATAACACATTTAAGTGACATCATTTATTAAAATATGCTTACAAGTATATAACAAACTCGTGATACTTTGATCAAGAAGCTTGCATCAAAACCCATTACCAAAAAATATATTGGGTAGTCGAAAAAGTCTTTTCGTATTTCTAATAAAACTTGAACTCATTTTTTTTATATTTATAATGAAGTTTATTAAACCAAATATGTACCAGTTTGGTGGACCATCTTTTGCCATTTTTCTTCTAGAGACGTTATTTCATCAGTGTAAAACTTTTGTGGTTTCTCGGAGAAAAACTGCAACAAGTAATTTTCACAGGCTTTTTTTGGAGCCAACTTGACTCCATTAAGGGAGTTCTACATTGACCGAAACAAATCCGATGGTGCAAGGTCAGGGCTATATGGTGGATGCATCAAAACTTCCCAGCCAAGCTCTCCCAGTTTTTGCCGAGTCATAAAAGCGTTGTCCTAGCGTTGGCCTAGCGTTGTCCTGATGGAAGTCGACGCCCTTTCTGCTGATTAGTTCTGGCCGTTTTTTTTCGATTGCTTGCTTCAATCTCATCAGTTGTTGACAGTAAAATGTAGAATCAATCATTCGAGCAGGCTAGAGCAGCTCATAGTGGATGATTCCTTTCCAATCCCACCAAACACACAGAACCTTTCGAGGCGTCAATCCTGGCTTTGCGACCATTTGTTGAGCTTCACCACCCTTGCACCATGATCTTTTTCGCACATTATTGTCGTATTTGATCCACTTTTCGTCTCCTGCTACCATTCGTTTCAGAAATGGTTCGATTTCATTTCGTTTCAGCAAAGAATCGCAGATGTCAATTCGGACCATTAAATTTTTCACAGACAATTCGTGTGGTACCCAAACATCGAGCTTCTTTTTGTAACCAGGCTTTCTTAAATGGCTCAAAACCGTTTGATGATGAATGTTTAGGGCCTTGGCGATGTCATGGCAGCTTATGTGACAGTCCTGGTCAATCTTTTCCATAATTTCATCAACTTTTTCAACGATAGGTCGACCGGAGCGAGGTGCATCTTTCACATTGAAATTTCCAGAACGGAAGCGAGCGAACCATTGTAGTGCTACACGAACTGATACAGCATCGTCTCCGTAAACTTCACAATTTTCATTGGTGACTTGCGTGGCATTCTTCCCTTTTTTATACAAAAATTTCAAAATATAGCGAATTTCTTTATTATTTTCCCTCATTTTTGAACAGCTATAACTTTTTTTCAATTTCTCTGAATTTAATTTTTTTTTGGTTACATGAAGCTTAAAATGTCACTTTTCTAACACCATATGATATGATACAATGTGATTGGTAGCACTGGAGATAGATGACTCCAACGACATCTATTGACAAAATACAAAAACACTTTTTCGACTACCCAATATAAATATATCCATTTAATGGCTAAGCAATGATATACGTTCCATTTAATCAATTAAGTAAGGAAACAATGAGAGTAGTTCTATTTCTTTGTCGATAAAATAACCGAAGTTATAATATCTCCCACTTATGCTATACCTCTTATGTCTCCTTACACTGCCAGACTAGAGTCAAGCTCAACAGGGTCTGCTTTCTTTTAGAGTGACTCAGCAACATTTAAAGCGTCTTCGAAAGGCTAAAGAGGATTTGCTGCGTCGATTCAACACTATGGATGAGACTGGGTTCTATCGCCGTGATCCTAAATCCAAACAAGAGGCTAACGAGTGGTGTTAACCAGGATCTTCGGCTCCGAAAGGAGTTCGTGTTCAGAAATCGGCCGTAAAGTTGTTAGCATCAGTCTTTTGGGATGCGAAAGGAATTTGGTTTGTGGACTACCTGCAAACTGGTAAAACAAGAAATTCTGGATATTTCTGTAACCTTTTAGACCAGCTGGAGGAAAAAAATCGTAAAAAAATACCCAGTTTGAAAGGGAAAAAAATGTTTTCATCAGGATAATGCACTGATTCATAAGAGCATTTGGACAATGGCTGAAGTTTATGACTTAAATTTCGAATTATTAGGGCACTCACCGTATTCACCAGATTTGGTCTTAGCGATTTCCATCTGTTCCCAGACCTAAAAAAATTCATGCGTGGAAAGTGTTTTTCGTTGTTTATGATGAGGTTATAACAGCTGTGGAAGCGTATTTTGCAGCCCTTCTAGATTCTCCCTTCAGGGATTGAATTCATAAATTAGAATCTCCTTGGAATAAATGTATTGATGTGTATGAAGAGTATTTCAAACCGTAAAATTGTGTTTTTCTTATAGAACTGCAAAACTTATTGAAAAACCTAGTATGGGACATATTTCTCTTCTTCTTCTTGATTGGCGATTTCGGCCGAGTTTAATAAAGCGCGCCAGTCGTTTCTTTCTCGAGCTAACCGGAGCCAATTGGACACACCAAGTGAAGCCAAGTCCTTCTTCACCTGATTTTTCCAACGCAGAGGAGGCCTTCCTCTTCCTCTGCTAGCACTAGCAGGTACCGCATCGAGTACTTTCAGAGCCGGAGCGTTTGTGTCCATTTGGACGACATGACCCAGCCAACGTAGCCGCTGGATCTTTATTCGCTGCGCTGTGCCTATGTCATCGTAAAGCTCATGCAGCTCATCGTTGAATCGCCTGCGATATTCGCCGTTGCCAACGTGCAAAGGTCCAAAAATCTTACGCAGAATCTTTCTCTCAAATACTCCAAGCGTCGTTTCATCAGATGTTGTCATCGTCCACGCTTCGGCGCCATACGTTAGTGTTAGCTTTGTTCGTCGAGAGAGAACTTTACTACTC
This sequence comes from Anastrepha obliqua, assembly GCF_027943255.1. Taxonomy (NCBI): domain Eukaryota; kingdom Metazoa; phylum Arthropoda; class Insecta; order Diptera; family Tephritidae; genus Anastrepha; species Anastrepha obliqua. The sequence continues at coordinate 27,774,440 of NC_072893.1, forward strand.
AATTGTCTACTTAGTCCAAAGTAGCACTTGTTGGCAAGAGAGATTCTACGTTGGATTTCAAGGCTGACCTTGTTATCGGTGTTAATGCTGGTTCCTAAGTATATGAAGTCTTTTACAACCTCGAAATCGTAGCTGTCAATAGTGACGTGGGTGCCGCACACTGGGGATTTTTGTACTGAGATGCGGAAAAAAGTATACATACCAAAAAATATTTACATTTTTACTACTAACGAAGTTGTATATATTTGTGTATGAAAAGAACATGTTTAAAAACATTATTTTTTAAAACTATTTTTTAAAAAAAAATTTTTTAAAAATTTAAAAAAATAATGTTTTTTAAAGTTCATAAATTTTATTTTTAAAAATATATGGAAAGAACATGATTTAAAACAATGTTTAAAAAAATTTTATTTTTAAAAATATATGGAAAGAACATGATTTAAAACAATGTTTAAAAACTGTTTTAAAAAAATGTTGAAAATCAATGTTTTTTCCATATAGAAATATATACTACTGCGTTATTTGTAAAAATATGAAAATTTTTATATGGACTGCCGACAAGTGAATAAATAATGAACAAATATTTATTTTTAATGATGTCATACATACACAAATTATACACATTACATATTCATATAAAACATATTTTTTTGCAAATTTTATTCTTGTAAAAGCGCAATTTCTTCCTTGCTTAAATCACTGTGCTTTTTCTTATTGAAAGAAGGTGTCAAATGTGATATCAACGGGTCTGATGTCACCATCATTCGGTGCATGATGTCTTGATTCGTGGCAATTCTGCTGCATTTTCTGGAGTTTCTGGGTCTATACTTTTTGTAGTCTTTGTTTCGACATTCCTGAGCCTCTTCAGACAATATACCCACAGGGAAAATACAATTTTCCATTATATCCTTACCGTGTATGAGAATTTTATGGAGAGTAGTTGGCATATTGTACCATTCATACAAAGTAACAAACTTTTTTGCTGTCTCCATACAAAAATCTCCAAATTTTGTTGGGTTCACTGGCTCACGTATGGTTATGGCTTCAAGAATAAGAGCAAATCTTTTAATTAAATCTTCGTCCAAACCTGTTATTTCAGAAACTAAGGTTGGATTGGCAAAGAATCTTCGTGACGTGTTTTCGGAATTTGTTGTGCCGAATCCTTGCTTGACAGTATCAACCTGTATCCCAATTTTATCTTTTAGCTCTCGTTTTATCAATTGTTTTCTGGCTTTTTTTATTGGGCGAGTATGTGAGTCGACTCGTCCTCGTTTAAATTCCATATTATAGGCTACATGCAGAAGACACTCCATCAGCTTGATACGAGCATGGAGAGGTGACATGCCGAATTTCAGTGCTTCTTCATTTACGGGCCTGGATTGAACTTCTTCAATTTTATTCATAGTGCTAATGAAAACCATTAACAAAATTATTGCCGCAGATTTTTTTTTTGTTGCCCTGTGTTATCATTGCCAAAAAAAAAGGCAGTGGCACCTGGTGGCACCTGCAATTGATTAAAACTGAAAGAGACGCTATTAAGGAACACGTTGATACTAGTTTCTGACCGTAGGTAAATGTAGCTCAACTTGCAGATCCAAGAATATGAAGGAATATGATTTTTTTTTTGTTTTTGTAAAATTAATTATAAATAGATAATCAAATGCTTCACAGCCTTTGTTCTTCCGGCTAAAATATATAAAAATATCGTACCCTAAATGAAAAATAAAAAATTCGAAGTCGGCTCAAGCAAAAGGAAAAAAAACCACCTTGGGCTTTGAGGTTTTTTCTTAGTCAGTTCAATACTATAAAACAATTATACTTTTCACATATCTATAAAAAAAAAACTGTAAGTCGGAATTTAGTAATTCTTTTTGATTTTATTGTTGGTTCTATTCTGGAATTTAGAAATACCATTAAACATTGCGTAGGTGGTATGTTGGAAATTTGACTTTTTTCCGCAAAATCCCCACTGTGTGCCGCTACGAGAGATCTCTCAAATAGTGTTGCCGAAATTAACAAAACTCATTAAATACATGGGTTGGTTCAGAGAAGAGTCAGGAGTGTGAAAGGCGAGCTCCAGTGGCATCACAGTGGGACTTTTCAGGCCTAAGTGTGGCGGATGACAGCCACCCAACCTAACCTAACCTACCCTCCAAACTATGAATGCGTGAAGAAAATCATATGGGCAAGCATTTTCGCTGCTATTCTGAGAGTCAAAAGTGCTTCTCATTCCTGTGCAGAAATTGAAGGCGAAGCGCACTTAGAACAGTTTTTCTCGATGCTCATTTTGTAAACTAATTTTCACAAGTCTCTTGCAAGTCTTTGTATTATGGAATATGAAAAATATGAAGTCTAACTGAGTTTTCTTCTCTTGAAAGAAGGTCTGAAAATCAAGCTGAATATTTTCTTTGTTTGCTTCGGAGTTTTATGTTGAAAAATTACAATATTTAAATAAAATTGGTTGTTCCTATTTGTGTAGTCAGTAAAAGCATTGGCCGATTTAGGCGGAAATCCGAAAACTTTGTCATATCCCAGCATCCTCAATAGATATTTCTTGCTAAAGTCTGCACTAACAGTTTTCGTTGACTGTCACTTACCATCGGAAACAAAAAACATATGGACCAGTCCATTACAACATCTTTTGAGGCGACTTTTAATTTTTTTCGAGGCGTTTTGAAGGAATGTCCTTGCTTGTGTCTGAATGGCACTTGTGCGCAGCGACGTTGTCCTTATCCTTATCGCATTTTCATGGTTACTTCATGGCCGTCTGTTGTTGGCCAAGCCACTGTTGTTGCAGTCATCATGATTATCCACGTCTAGCCATAAAATAGTTGTTGTATTTGCTTTCCTCTTTTCAACACCAAAGCCAAGTTAGACGCCATGAGCCCGCCTTCGCATTCACTTTTGCTTTGCCTTCATTTTCAACGCCTCCAAAGAAGTGTCGTCGATTTCCATGCACTTCTGTTCAGTTCGTTATTATTATCATTATGGGTTTTTTTTTGTTGTTTTCCTGTTGATTTTGTTGTTAATTTTAACGCCTAAGGACATTGTTTTGTTTAAGTATTTCTTAACTTTTATTTTCAGCCGCTGCTTGTCCTCCATTTTATTATTCGTTGCGCACTTTATGTGGGTGTGTATATGTGTGTTTGGATTTGTGTGCGCATTTGTGTGGCATTTTCTCGAGTTTCCGTTTTAATAAACGTCGTTTCCTTCTTTCACATTTTACTGCTGCCACTCCATCTATCAGCTTCAATCGCCTATTTAACTCCGGCAAATGTCCCGAGGCCTCGGCAAATGCTACGCCACCGCATCTGACTATTTGGCTGTGTGTCATTGCGCCATTGTCTGTTGGCTGTTGGCGGCATTGTCGGTGGCATACGCGCTGTTGTGGTGTCTCCGGGCTCGTGTGCTGACAACCGGGCGCGCAGTGCAGGAAGCGGTAAATTCATTGCAGAATGTCGGCGTGGCGCGTCGCGTCGCGTTTATTGCCTCATCGTAATTTTTGACTTTGGCGAAATTTAATTTCCTCTCAGTTTGATTTCCAAGTGTTAAGCAGACGCGTTGTCAACGCTTTGCTACTGCGCCTATTCACTTGTATGGAAAATCAATTTGACCAACTTATTGTGTAAAATAAAATATAATTAAATAAGATTTAGATTACGCGCAACAAATCTGATGGCGGCAGTTGACTCGATGAATCAGTCGACGATTGTTGTGGTGCAGGAGTTCTTACATTGTAGCTGTTTTGTAATAAAAAAAAAACATAGTTTGGGGTTTATTTGTTATGCAGATCGCTAAGTGTATACAGATAAGAAAATTGTAATATTCGGTAAGAATTAAGACAGGCTCAGCTATTTAAAAGAGCCACTTGGAACGTAAGATATTTGGTTTGTCTAACGCATCTTTGCAATACTGAACAGATTTTTAAAATAAATATTTCGCGTATTGCGAAAAGGATACGCCTACTTAGCAGCTATTTAGCGCTACTCTATACTCCGCCATTTCTAGACATTAGTGCTACATTCAACAATGTGTTCAGGGAAGCCATTCTAAGAGGCTTAGATAGAACAAATACAGAACTGCTGTTTAGTCATGGATAAAGAACCTCTTAGGTTGTAGAATAATACGTGCGGAATGGAACGAAGCTAAACTCACTAAACTATATTAGCATGTGACGGTACGTCACAAAGTGGCATTCTCTCTGGCTACTCGCAGCTAATGAGCTATTAACGAAATTCGAAGGCATGACATCAAAACTAACAGCATATGCAGATGACATAGCCATGGCAAATACCTAGACACCATAAGCGACATAATAACACACTGGCAACAGTGCATCAATGGGCAACACAGGCATTCTTGGGAATAACGTTGACAAAACGGACATGATAATTTTTACTAAAAAGTACAAGAGCCCAAATTGGCTCACCCTGAAGCTGAACGGCATAGAACTGACTCTTACGAGTAAAGACAATGCAAAGTACCTTGGAGTAATTTTGGATGGCAAACTATCATGGAAGCACAATATATTGGAGAGGAAGAAAAAGGCCAGTAACGCATTATACGCATGTAAAAAGAATACTGGGAGTTACATGGGGTCTATCTCCTTCAATAATGTATTGGTGCTACCCAGCTGTAGTACAGCCAATATTACTCTATGGAGCTCTAGTGTGGTGTACTGCATTGAGAAATATGACACACAAAACACCTATGGAAAGTATTCAACGTCTTGATGCACTTTGCCCAACAGGGGCAATTAAAATCACTCCTACGGCAGCACTTGAAAGAATACTCAACCTTCCACCGATTGACATTGCGGTATAAGATCTAGCAGCTAGCAAGACTTAACGCAACAGGTTAATTTGTTTGTAAAATATTCGGACATAGCTCAATAGGTATAAGTTATCGGACCAATACGGACCATATGACTCCGAAATACAATTGGGTGAAGAGATTTCGAGCAACAATAGAAGAAAAGAGGTGGAAATGAGGTATGAAATCTAGCCTCAATACGCTTAACATATTTACCGACGGCTCGAAAATTATGTCCAGCGCAGAGCTGGACATCAGGCGGCCAATTAAGCTGCTATTTTTCAAGAAGTCTTTGCGGTAGGAAAGGCTGCAGAAATAGCACTAGGACATCGAGCAATTCCAACATAAATACCTATATGCGTTGACAGTCAAGCAGCGATAAAGGCAATAAACTCATATGAAATTCCATCTAAAAACGTTCTATAAATCAGGAAGCCATATAGAGTCTGGCCGTAGACCGGCGGCTGCACATCTAATCTTATTAAATCTAACTTTGCCACAAATTTCTCGAATGGTGTAGTTTTTGGGCCGTGAAGTTAAATTTCATCACATTCGCTAATTTTTGTATGGTTCGGCAATTTTCACACTTTTTTCACGCACACTAAAGTAATGAAAAAAAATGTCATGAATTAAGTGACCCAAAGACAAAATGTCAGCCTACTACATCCCATTAAAGTCCAACTATAATTGACTGCTACGCAAGTGTCCGGATTTCAGTGTTCGCTGCGGTACACACATAAATAAGTACATGCATGTATGTGTGCTTAATTTCCAAGCTGTGTTCTAATTTCGAATGTGTATCGTAAGCATTTACGAGGCTTTCGCTTATTAATGCGCCATAATCTGTGCTGCTCTATGGAAATGACGTTGTAATATCAACACAACACATACACATGCACTTTATGTACTTGTACATATACAAGCATACGTGTAAGTATGCATGCACGTAAGTATTTAAGTACCCCTGCTAGGGTACTGCATTTCCTGTGGTGTCTGACGGCCTACTTGCGTACATACATTCTGTCGAAAAAGATCGGGAATTTAGCATTTGAAAAGCGCGCGGCTCAATTTTTTTTCTGGAATGATGGTACAACTGTCCTCTATAGTGTCACAGAGCTTGAGAGGGTTCTCTCAATTAGCTTACTTTTGGCATTTAATTATATCAGTCAACCGCAGGTCTGCTCTGCGAGTTTCACTATAGATAAAAATATCGAACAAAGAATTTGTCTTAAATTTTGTGTTTTCAATGGGATTTCGTGTGCCGAATCTTTGAAAATTTTGCATACAGCCTATGGTGAGTGAGCTTTATCAATAACACGGGTCTACAAGTGGTATAAGGCTTTTTCAGAGGGCCGAGAAGTCGTGGAAGATTTGCCCTGATTTGGATGCCCATCAACGTCTTCAATGGATGAAAACGTCGACAAAGTCAAGGAAATGGCGCTGGGGAACCATCAGTTAAGTTTGAGGGAGGTAGCTCGTGACCTTGGGCGTCTCTCACGAATCAATTTGCTACATTTTACACCATCAACTGGGCATGAGACGCGCGGCTGCTCGACTCGTTCCAAGAGAGTTGAATTTCTTTCAAAAAATTCATCGGAAGAAGGTGGCTGAAGACATGCTTGAACAAGTGAATTCGGGCCCAATTTATCCAGCGCATCCCAACAGGTGAATATGAGTTTGACATGCAAACCAGTCAACAGGTGACTGAATAGCGCTATCCAAATGAGCCGACACCCAAAAAACCACGTCAAAGTCGGTCAAAAGTAAAATAAACGCTACTCCTTTTCTTTGATTCGGGTCTGAGTCATGGTGTTGTGCACACGGAATTCATTCCAAATGGTTACACGGTAAATAAAGAATATTATTTGGAAGTTATGCGACGTTTGAGAGAAAATGTGCGTAGGAAACGGCCCAATTTGTGGAAAGAAAACTCACGGATCTTGCACCATGAAAACGCACCGTCTCACAAGGCTCATATTGTGAACACTTTTTTGACCAAAAACTCGACAAATATCATCGAACAACCACCGTATTCACCGGATTTAGCCCCGTGTGACTTTTTCCTTTTCCCAAAACTTAAATTACCACTCCGCGAATGCCGCTTTGAGTTGATTGAGGCCATTAAGAAGAATTCGCCGACGGAGCTGAAGAAGATCTCGTCAAATGCGTTTAAAAGGTGCTTTGATGACTGGACTAATCATCGTTGACATATGTGTTTTGCTTCGAATGGAGCTAATTTTGAAGGCGACAAAATAAATTTTGATGAATGAACAATTATTTTGAGTTTTATTGAACAATTCCTGGTACTTTTTGAACAGAATATCTACTTTAAATAGCATAGTCAAAATCTGTACTTGTATTTATACTGCAGTTTATTGAGCCAGTTTCGAATCAGCGCAACACTAGTTCCTTGGAGAATGGTACCGATCAGCATTGTCCTTTTGGTTATTTTTTTCCTCAGATGCATTTTTTTTGTGGGTAGTTTTTGTGTTCCTAAGATTGCTACTTTTTGGTGAAACTTCATAAAAATGTCAATCAGTCTGAAATTTGTTCTGCCGTCGTTTGATAGATGGCAGCACACGTTGCTAACACCAACTTCCATCAGGAACGCTCTTTGTCATCAAACACGGGTACTTATTGAAACGCCCTCATACATGAATTGAACTTCGAGTTGCTCCTACATCCACCGTATTCGCCAGATTTGGTACCCAGCGACTACTGGCTGTTCGAAGACCTAAAGAAATGCTCTGCGGTAAGAAATTTCGCTCGAAAGAGAGGTTATCGCTGAAATTGAGGAGAATTTTAGGCAAAATATAAATCGCACAAAAATCTGCAAAATTGGTATTGAAATTTTGGAGTGGCGTGGAATGATTACGTTGTTCTTGATGGAAGTTACATTGATGAATAAAGCTAATTTTGAACAAAAAAACGTGTTTTCTTTGTTACGTTCGGAACTTTTATAATCCATTTTATGCTGAACTTCTCAGATCTAATTACCTTAATTTCGCTCCTCTTACAAGAGGACTTGAAGAGCATAATCGGCACGGCACACTAGACAGGGCTAGTTTATTGGCCCAACTTTCTCCCACGAAGTCCACGGCGACCCTTTTCACCACCTGGACAAAGGAGGTCAAACTGCAACTTAAGGTAAAATTCGATGATACATCCATTCCGACTGTTAACAACCCAAAAATCTTGGGAGTTGCCTTCGATAGTTTGCTCTCCTTCTCAGCGCATACAACTGCAATTGCCACTAAAGTCCAAAACCGCAAAAAGGTCCTCAAATCGTTTGCCGGCAGCACTAGAGGCAAAGAAAAAGAAATGTTGCTATAGAAGGCAATTTAAGGCAATAGGCCGGCCGGTTTTAAACTATGCTGCGCCTCTCTGGTCGCCAGGAACCAATGATTCGCAGTGGATGAAGCTACAGACTTATCAAAACACTGCCATTAGAACTGCGACAGGATGTCTCGTAATGTCCTCTCTTCAACATCTACACGACGAGGCCCATATGCTCCCTGTAAAGGAGCGTAATAAACTGCTCAGCAAGCAGTTCCTGTTAGGGTGTTATCACAGGTCCCAGCCATGCAGACACCTGCTTGAGCCTGAGCCGCCTCCCAGGTACGTCAGGAGGCACCTCCTCAATTACTTGGACGAGATCCAGGACAAAACAGACCGACAATTACTGGAACGGAGAGTATTTAGACAGACGCTAAATGATTCATTGAGAGACACTTCCTCCAGACCCCCGAATGCCGTCATCGGAGTCCAACCAAGGCACCCCGCACGACAGTAACCACCTTCTCACATGCCCATCAAACCCACTCATCTAACACCCCTCTCCCTCTGGACCCAATCTGTTGAAACAGCAAGTTTCCTGGGCTTACCGGTAGTTGAGCTAGACGAAGACGATCGGGAATTGCATTGCACTGACAGGGCAAAGTTACTGCGACAACAACAACAACAACAACATAATTGGCTTCCTGAAAGTCTTGACCTTGATTTTGAGTCACTTATTGAGTCGTTTTATTTGCCAAATAAACCGTCCATTTAATTTTAGTTCTTAAGTTTTTGTTATATATCCCTGTAAATCTAGTCTGGTTTCAACAAAGAAATAAAGTAAGGTCATGAAACGCATGGCAGCGACCAGTTGTATGGGGAACTTGGCTCTCCTATTTACTGCAGGGTAGGTACACTCACTTATCCACTTGCACGTACATACGCCTGTGTTGACACAGGATCATGTTGGTCCAGTTATTGCTTTCACCGTCCGTCCTTGCACACTCGCACACATATTGTTGTTGTATTATTATATTGTGTAACTAACTACAAATATATTTTATGTGTACAACGTCAGTACATATGCTTGTGTGCTTGTCTCTAATCTGGCGCATTATATCCTTGCGCTGCCTTCTTTGCCCCTTTCGATGTGTGCGCTTCCTTGTAGCTGATTGGCGCCTGAGGCTCTTGTGTAAATATGTGCAAATGCATAGCTGCTGTTTGAAAATGCTCGCTTATTAATTACTTGTCTTAGGATATTTGGCTAAGAACAAAGTCGCATTAATTAATTTCAGCTTAAAGGCTGCCATTGTCACAGTGGCTGTGTGTTTTCATTTAAGCCATAAAACATTTTTCAATAAGAAAGTGGCAGCTTGAAACCCACACAAGCAAGTGTAGGTAGGTGTTGGTATGTAGTAAGAAATGTGTGAGGGTAGAGAAATGTTTTAGTTTGAAACCATAAATTATGTGTGCAATATTGTGTTAATATATTTAGTATATATTGCATACTGCAAGGCGCTCAGGCGTCGGAAAAATCAGCAATTGCTTGAGGCGCATCCGCGCTGCTAAAATAATTGAATCAATTGGCGGAGAAGTTTGAAAACGGGTGTGCAAGAAAAATATCGTTGCTTTTATGGCAAAATACCAGCTTTGCGGCGCTGCTTTCAGGGACGTGGGTAAGACAGAAGACTTCTGGGTATGGAGGGCAGTGAACGTTAGCTGCACGACATTTAGTGTAATAAATGTGCTTGCTATGCATCCGCCAACTGTTGTCTGTTGCGCACTCCATGTCCCGCATTTTGGAAAGACTCGCCGAAAGGAGATCCCTAAAGAGAATTCTTCCACATGTACTTGGTTACGAATGTGTATGCATGTGTATGCTTGTACACATTTTCTGGTGTATAGTGTGCGGGTTCATATAGTAATAGGGGGCATTCGTTTGCAAAGCGAAGGGCTGTCACGTTTTTGATTTGAAAATCTACGATTTTTTGTGTTTTGCTTTTGTCTTCGAAAATAGAAGGATTACAATTTTTGAGATTTTTTTTGGGTACTCATTTCCAAAAATTTATAACTCAGGTTGCATTTCAGCTAGAGACTTCTTGTCACGCTGGATAAATCAACCTTTTCCAAATAGTAATAAGGGATCCTTCATGAGGCGCCACTTTCTGTGGTATTAAAATAAAATATGTTAAATTTAAATTTTTTCAGGATTCACTATTTTTATTGAAAAAACCGGCTATTAATAAATAAATTTGAAAAATTACATCATTTAAATGTCCACCATTAGCACCAGATCCACAGTTGAAGTCCACCAAACAGTCGATTTAAGAATACCAAATTGTGGAGGACGTCGATTCCTGTTCAATATTCTCCACAGAACGTCCAAAATAAATCCACGGCAACCCTCTTTACCACCAGGAGATCAAACTACAGCTAAGGGTCAAAGTCGATGACATACCCAGTAAACAATTCGAAAATGTGTGGAGTTACCTTCGAGTCTAGTTCTAGAGTTACTTACTTTGCTCTCCTTTTCTGCGCAAATAACCGCAATTGCTACTCAAGTCCAAAACCGCAAAAAGGTCCTCACAGCGCTAGCCGGCAGTACTTGGGGCAAAGGCAAAGAAATGTTGCTGGGGCCTTTTAAAGCCATTGGCCGGCCGGTATTGAATTATGCTGCGTCTGTCGGGTCGGCTGGAACTAGTGATTCGCAGTGGACGAAGCTTCAGACATGCAAAAATATTGCAATCCGGACAGCCACGGGATGCCTCGTGCTATCCCCCTTACAACACTTACATAATGAGACACTAATGCTCCCGTTTGGAGTCGGCTTAAAAGTGCAACAACATCAGACACCTGCTAGAACCTTAGTCACTTTCCAGGCACGTCACGAAGCGTCTCTTCAACTTTTGCGACGAGATCCAGGATAAAACGAACCTTCAATTACTGGACCGGAGAGTATTTAGACAGACAATAAATGATTCATTGAGAGACACTTACCACGTTCCTAAACTCATAACCTCTGAATGCGGTAATCGGAGTCCAACCACCACCTATTGCAGATGAAAAGCTTCAGCTACCTCGAGATTCTGTATACTCAATTACGTTCTGTATACTATAGCAGAGTAAACACCTACCTATTCAGAATTGACTCGGACATACCAAACATATGTCCAGGATGTGAAGGCGCTCCGCACGATTCTAACCAACTTTTTACATGCCCATCCAACCTGCTAACCTAATACTCCTCTCCCTCTGGACTCAACCCGTTGAAACAGCAAGTTTCCTGGGCCTAGATATAGCTAGATGGGCTAGACAAAGACGATGGGGAATTACACTGCACTGACTGCGTTTAGTAAGCTGCCATAACAACAAAAACAACTGAAGTCCTTTTTATATTCTCGACAGAACCAGTTTCTTTAATTTTTTTTACCAATCTTTGAATGGTCGACTCATTCGGACGATTATTTTTACCAAAAAATCACTAGTTTTGCGATTTTTTTGCTCTTAAAGGTCGACCATTTTCATAATAAGTTTTAATAATTTTAACGCGTTATTCTGTCGGGTCAAATTTTGGACAAATGTCAAAGGATGACATAAAAAAGTACCGTCTAGGAATTTGTCAGTATTGACATCTGACTAATTTTTCAATGAACAAAAAAATGTTTCTGGGGGGACATCCATCCCGGGACTACTTTCTGCATTACTTCAGGAAGCCCCAGAACGGCATCCATAAAAAGGGCCAATTCTTTTCAACCACATCTGGGTCCATCATATTCGTAGCCATTTTCATGCTATATACTCGCCTTCTTGTGTCTCTACGTCAGGTAGTACGTCATTGCGAGTCAAGGACTCAAGTGTATGCGGTTGTCGTCGTCCCGTCAATTTCGGTTAAGCTCCACTGCGCTGCTGCTAATCGTGCCTGGTGCTGCTACTATGGTTTCCTGCTCCTATTCCATATGGCGGAGACGCAGTACGATTTCTGCTGGGAAAGCTCGAGCTGACTCCCACTTCCTGCTGGTTGAACACCTATTTCTCGTGAGGGTGTTTAAGGATATTTGATGCTCCAAAACTCTTTCTAGTGCATCTCTTTTTTCTTTAAAGAAAGTACAAAATTACATATTCCACACTCTCCAATTGTTGGGGCAGTCTGGACAGAAAGTGGTATGCTTGTTCGCTCAGCAACTGCGTGAGATAGTAGTCTACGTCCCCGTGATTTCTTGTAAGCACTCATGGATGTATATGATGAATGAGTTTGTATGTCCAGCGTCCGTTTTAAGGCAGCTCTCAACGCTGCTGCCATCGTCCAATTGTCAACGTCCGTTTTGAGACTATTCGATCCGATGCAGGCCGAGTCCCCTGCGTGCTGAACAGTCGAAGAACGGCTCATTTATTCTGCCAACAGGTTTAAAGTAGGCGTTGTTGTAATGATACAGATTGCATCGTCCGTTACGGTTCTATATGCGCACCCTACTCGCAGCGCGCTTTGCCTGTGTGTTCATGTGACCTCCTGCAAGATACCCTTTTTGGCCGCTGCCCAGGTAGGTACCGCATTCAAGATAATAGAATCAACAACCTTTGACAGTAGGTGCCTTCGATTGCTTTGGGGCTCTCCTATGGTAGGTACAATTCATGTTAAAGCACCATTGGACCTTGCCGCTTTGGAACTGGCATTAATCAAATGCTCTCTGAAACGTATCTTTACGTCAATCCAGACGCCAAGGTATTTGATGCCCTTCTTAGATGTTATTTAGTGATCACCTATTCTAACGGACTTTCGGCTTCCTGCGCTTATCAAAACTGCTTCAGTTTTTTGAGCTGCTAACTCTAATGCCGCTTGATTGAGCCAACGTTGGACTCTTACTGCAGCGTCGTTGAAGTTTTCTTCTAGGTTGTCTAGTTTTTTGTCTACAACAACCAGGGCTATATCATCAGCATAATCCACTAATACAGCACTATCGGGGAACTTTACCTTCAGGACTGCATCGTACATTGTGTTCCATAGGGTTGGTCCCAGGTCTCACCATAGCAATCCTAAAAACTCGCTAAGAGTGAGGGTAATTGCTATTAAAAATCTGGAAATTTTAAAAATTTTGTTCCCTACTTCTTAAAAGTAATGAAAAGAAAAATTCATTTTTTGATATGAATTTTCGAAAGAAAAAAAATTTGAAATTAAAAACCTGGAAATTCTCATAATTTTGTTCTCTATTCTTTAAAATGAACAAAAAATTCTGGAATACATATATAGAATATTTTTTCCACATTTATCAGTTTTCAAAAATTAGTTTTGAACTTAAAAATCTGGAAATTCTCAAAATTTTGTTCCTTATTCTTTCAAATTAAAAAAACAAGTTTTCGAATATAATATATATATATTCTTTTTTCACGGTTATGAATTTTCGAAATCGAATTTTGAAATTAAAAATCTGGAAATTTTAAAAATTTTGTTTTCAAGTCCCTAAAATGAACAAAAAAAAAATCTTGAATAAATATAATTTTTTTTCTAGAGTTGTGAATTTTCGAAAACGAATTTTGAAATTAATAATCCGGAAATTCTCGTAATTTTGTGCTCTATTTTCTAGAATGAAAAAAAGTTCTCGTATATATATAATTTTTTTCCGGTATACCCCCATTGACAAATGTTCAGCAAAACCAAAATAATGTAGAACAATTTCTATTCAAATCAGTCTAGTTTTTTAAAAGAATTCCCCATACATTCCCTGTACATAAATGTGTGGACTTAAACACGAATATGAATTCTTTTTCTGTTTTGGGAATTATAAATTTTCTTTGTTCTTCGTCCTCGGCTATGTTTATGAATTATTTGTCGCCATTTCTTGTTCCTTTTTTGCTCTTTTATTCTTTGTTTATATATTTTTTGCTTTAGCTACCTTTTTGTAGCAGCATTAGCAAACGCGTTCTGCCATATTTCCATGTCTGCCTCATTCATGTCGGCGGGGAATGGTGTAATAATCATAAATCGTAACCCGTTTTTGGTGAATGTGCAACTTTTAGCTTCCGCTTCGTCCAGTTAACGGGTTAAAATGTTTGCATTGAAACGTTTAATGGCAACGAATCTTAAATATGATTTGTGAGTTGGAATATGAGTTGTTTAAAGAGTTTTGGTGGCTAAATCTGGCTAAATCTGGAAGACTTACATTTTATAAATTTAATGAATGTTTGCATGTATGTGAATAACTAGGCACAGTATGCACCGATTTGCACCGAATTTTTGGTATTTTGAAGCTAATATTCCATAGAAATGATGCATATTACATAAATTTCCAAAAACGGATAAGTGTCTGGATACTGGAGACTAGGGATCAAAATCGACCTTATCAAGTTTGTTTACAGAATCCTTAGCAACAGAAGGGTTATGGCGGAGTGCGACGGTGTCTCTCTGTGCCAGCCGATGTGTAGGGACATTCCGCAAGACGGTGTGCTCTTACCATTTCTCTGTCGTCATTGTCGTTGCGAAAAACTGCCACTCATTGTTAGAGAGAAGTTTGTAGATGCTCTGTACGATTTGATGTAGGGATATCTGAACGAAGTTGATAGTTGAGGGGCTATTTGCCGCCTATCGGTGAATCCTCTACAGTCGGAGCTCATCTTATTTACGAGGAAATGTAAAATACCCACAAGGATGATAGATACCAGGTTTGCTCGTTAGATATGGTGAAAAAAGGAGCTGAACTTTGGATTTCACCTCTAAAAATCGTTTCATCATGAAATACCCAGAACTCCCTTCAACTCAACCCTCTGACAAGGTGAAACATTTAAGTCTAATCCTTGGCAGAAAATTTAGGAAAGAATAAGGAAGGCAACATTTACTTGCCTTGAAAATTGAGTTGTATTTTGGCTCTATAAACCATTATAAAGCCAATTCTATTTTATGTCTGATCGAACTCACTGGAGATGATGATAGCGGTGAAGAAGCTGGAGAGATTTCTAAACAGCTCCCATTGGTATCAGTATATGTACATATGTTTTTTTTTTCATAGTTCCTAGATGAAACATAGAGCCTCTTTTTCCATGTTCCTATTCGTGATAATTTTTTCAAGCTGTAGGTCGGCATCAGTTTTTTGGTACTATTGTTAGTTTCTTTGTTTATGTTGGTTTCTGTAATCCGTTATTTTAAGATGAGTAGAGGATTGGCCTTCTGCATCCTATCCTGGATCCGGGGCTGCTGGACTGGTTCTAGGCTGGCATCGCGTAGGGATTTTCTCCCTCGCTTGTAGAAAGGTTATCCCGCCTTTGCTCGGTCGTCAGGGCCTCGTTCGTTTTAAACAGGGGATGCCACGTGAAGGAGAGGTTGACATTTGGGAGAGAGAGGCTATGTATTCGCGTCACCATCCTTATTTGCTCGTCTCGAATATTGGATGATGAGCTTCCCATTGGAATCAGTGAGGCGCTCGAACTATTTCTACTCTAGCGCTTAATTCAATGTTAAGTGTGGTATCTGTAGGCATCGCAGGCAAAACTGGCGCAATCAGACTGAGAGGGTCGGGCGTCAGGCTTGACCTCACTTACGGACACTCAGGTATACTTGGAAACTTTGGTTTCATCTCCCTGGCGACTGATCAATGTACATCCCCGCTTAGTCCAAGTGGAACAATCCCCGCTCACATTCTTTCAAGAAGGAGCGGGGTGCAGCATTTGAAGACAGGACCTGGTGAACCTGCTCATGGATGGCTCGAAGTTCGATAGAAAGCATATTCTGAGTATTCGAGTGTATTCGGAGGATTATTCTGCGAGAAGCTCCCCATTGGACTTCAGGTTACCAGACCACTGCAGTGTTTTTCAAGCAAAGGTAGCCCAGGCAGAAGCTCTGGGCTCGATAATGGTGCACTCGAAACTGATTGGGGTATGCCTGACGTCATTTTCGAACCCAACCGAATTCTTTGATATCAGGCTCATCTGGATATCTGGTCACAGCGACATTGCAGGAAACTTATTTGGCTAGGCAGGGGACCTGTGAGATTGTTTCCCCGCGAAATGATTCCATTGACTCCCTGCGGCCTAATCCTGGCAAGTATGCAAACTTCTAAGGTTGCGAAGTATTTCTGGTACGTGCAAATCGGAGGCACTCGACAGTTATTCTGAGGTTAACAATATCGCAGCTTTCGAATTTTGCGGGTGCACTTATAGACCATTGTCTATGCGGTATGAATACTGTGAAACTCGGCATTACTTCGAGTGCTTTTTGGGTCAGCTGTATTGAGGATTGGCGGCTGCCGTGGCCGAATAGGTTGCTGCGTGACTACATTCGGCAGTGTGTAGTTCGAATTTACTAGTGTGAAATAACTAAATGATAGAACAAGTTTTTTTCTAATAGCGGTCACTTCTACCTTAAAAAAGCTCCTCATAAAAAAACCATTTCCCGTTCGGAGCAGGTTTAAAACTGTAAAACTTCCATATATGGAAAAACATCAAGAAGCACCGCACAAACAGGAGGAAGAGCTCGACGAAACACCTAATAAAAATGTACCCGCCGATTATTTTTTTTTTTTTTTTTGAAGATGAGGTGGAATCATCTCAGCACTTTCCCCTTAGCTGCCCTATTTTCACAGGGCTAAAATTTAACTACCTTAGCTCTCATTTCTTTGCTACCCTTGATGATATTACAGACCTTGATATTAACGAACGATGAGCTTTATCAACAACATGACACCGTAGCACCGTAACTCAGCCATCATTCGGTTGTCATCCACAAATACAAACTGAACCAATCAACTCCAATTTTCCGGTCGCTTCATCTTAGAAACAACAAGTGAGTCAAAGTTCTTCTCGATTTGATTTTCCTACGCCGAGAATGCTTTTCTCTTCCTTTGCCACGACCAGCAGGCAGCCCATTGACTACTTTCCGAGCTGATGCCTTTGCATGCGCGTGCATTCATACCACTGGGCTCGAGTCACAAGCGCTGCATCTTTATTTGTGGCACTATGCCCATCGTTTCATTGTTTTTGAAATTCGCTACCACCAACAGGCAATATTCCATAAATCATATGTAGAATCTTTTTTTCTAACCTTCAAAGTGCCGCCTGGTAGGATGCTGCTATCAGCCGAGCTTCTGTGTCATACTATGATAAGGGTTTGATAAAGGACTTTCGATAAAGGACTTTTGAAGTGTGGTATTTGCCCGTCTAGAGAGACTTTCCTCTCAAAAGTTTATTTAGCACTATTTGCGGAGCTCATTTTTTCTGATGCCTTTTTTTTATTGCAAATTAGCACGGAAGAGAAAAACTCGTTCGTTTTGGATCGCTGCTGCAGGTTGAGGTATGCCAGTCTATTCCACGATAACCAAATGCCCGAAATAATTTGAAATTTGAAATATGAAATTTTTTATGATTTAAAAAAAGTTCGTTTTACTAAAAGTTGTATTTCGCTATAAATTCACAGTCTTACGCCACTTAAAAAATCCTCCTTATTATTATAAATGGAATTTCATGGACATTAACTGCGTTAATTTTGTATTTTTCGATACAAGCCTCTTAAGGATTTACTCATAGAAATGCTAAATTTTTGATTTGGTTGCTCTTCCTGCATTCCCCGTTACTGCGCCACCCATTCGTGTGGCGCTCACTCGCTTTGTGGCCACTCGCTCATTCCAAGCCAACGACAACAAATGAGTTGGTGTGACTGCCTGTCAAAACTGTCAAATACAATGGCAGGCGTCAAGCGTAGGAGTACAGCTCCAATAACAACAACAACAACAACAGCAAAAGAAGGTTGTCAACAGCAACGCTACTAAATTTGAACTCTTCGTCAACGACCTGTGCCATGAGAAAATTATTTTTGAGTTATGGTGCCGCAGCATGCAACAACACGAGTATTATGATGAGGAGGCAAGGTCGAGCGACGCATTCGGTTACTTAGCTGGCTTTGCTGATTTCAAAGTGTTGAAAATTTGAAACTGCTTTGTGTTACGCGTAGCAACTTTTTACCAGCTCGTTTTTCCATTTCAGCTTACCGGCGACAGCCGATGGGCGAAAGGAGATGGGGCACAGTCGCTCAGCAGCACTCACCAAAAAGCTAACTTTCTTCGATGCTACTGTTCGTATTTGTATATTTAATGTGTCATTTTGTTGTCAGCCTCAGACTTGTTTAATGTCAAATTACATGAGCTACCCACTAAAATAAACAACAACAGCAGCAATAAGAAGAAGAATACCTCAGTGGCTGCTGCGAAATCAAGTTGGTGAGAAAAACAATGCGT
Source organism: Anastrepha obliqua (assembly GCF_027943255.1). NCBI lineage: Eukaryota > Metazoa > Arthropoda > Insecta > Diptera > Tephritidae > Anastrepha > Anastrepha obliqua. The sequence goes on from NC_072893.1 coordinate 27,792,742, forward strand.
TGCAAATTGCCTGCCAAGTATCAGCCCTTCCTCGCACCATCTTGCCTATGGGATAACTAGAAGAGAAAAGAAGAGGAAGGGGGCTGCTAGCACTCCAATGCGGGCAACATTCATTTTCATTTTAGCAAAAGCTTCGCGTTCATCGCCAACGTTTAAACTTTGTTTTAAAAGTCTTAAATGGAAATAATTATTTTTGTTTTTGTTGATGCCAAAGCATTGTTGTTGTTGTGGTTGTTGTTGTTGTTGCGGCTGTTACCATTTTACTGTTGTTGGCACTTTAATTGTTGTTGTCGCCTTAGCAAAGTGGTGATAATTTGCGCTTTGTTGAAACGAATGTCTGCGAATCCGAGTGGGTTGAGGCGCGCCATCTACGAGTATTTCTATGCCATTCTTCACTGGTTTATCTGTATGTACTCGCATTACATTTACTGCTGTATGTTCGTCCAAATTCACATAGCTTTTACGCATTTTGCTACTTTTCTTCTTCCTTCATCTGCCTTATCTGCCTGCTCCTTCTACAGGATGTAGATTTTCAGTCTTATTAGCGAAAGTTCTTTGCCGCCTTTTGGGCGCTGTGGCCAGCTTGTTGCTCATTTACCTCGCAAGCATTCATTTGTGTGACTTCTTTTCCGTACCTTGTTTACGCTTTAATGTCTCGGCTTAAAGATGGCGTCAGATTTATTTGTCGTAGTGCTTGTCAAAGCATCCCAACATATCGTCTCTTTGCTTCTCCTTCCTCCACTACGTCCACGTCGCTTGTTACCAACTCCTTGGCGTCGACAGTTATCTTTAGTGTTGCATAATTAAAAAAGTTTCATTTCATTTAAATTTTGGTGTTGTTCTTGTCGGTCGGTTTCTTGCTTCGTTTATGTTCATTTGTTCTACGCTGGTGGTTCTGTGTTTCTTTGTTCAGTTACTTCGGTGTCTGTTTGGTCTCCTTGTCTTTGGTCAATGTCGCGCTTAATGTGTGTACTTTAGGGTTCGTTTAATTTAATATTATTACTTCAGAGAAACTCGTCAAATGTGGTTGGGAAGCTGCTGAAATTCTGCTTGAGAGTAACGTGCTAAGCTACGAGATTTTGTAGTATTTACTACTTTTGGATGAAGGCTTATTTGTCCTACATTGTTGTATGTCTCGGTCACGGGTAGAATGAGAACTAGTGGCATTGTAGTCCCCCATTGAAGAGGCGACTCTTTACATTTTTAAACAAGCAGCAGTAGACGTGAAATAGTCGCAGTTATGATTAACTGACTGAAGTTTCCTTGATAGGAAGTTTCGCACTTGAATGCTTAGGCAGATCTCTGGATTGAAAAAGTGCTGGATTTCCGACCCTGATAGCAAGGTTTTGAACTGTAATTCCAAGCAAGATCCCCGGATTGAAAAAGGTGTATGATTTTGAAGAAAAACGACTACCACCTCCTCATTCCAGATGCGCACAGTAGTACACACAAAGTCCAGAGATGGATAGCGAACAGCATCCATCTTTAGTTCCAATTTTTCATTTATCACCTCAATCGACCCAAAATGCTTTTCGCGAAGCTATAACCTCAAACTTGGTAATAGGAAAATGGCAAACAGAACACAGAGCTTGGGAAATTCTAATGAAGTTTTTGGTCACATATTCGCGCGCTATACCTCTGAGATGTATAGGGTGATTCAAGGATGATGCAGATTTTTTGAAGAAATTATTTGCCATATGATAATTTGTTTATTTCCTTTTTCAGACAATTGATACCACAAGCTCTAGCAAACTTAGTCATGAAGCGCTACTCAGTTGAACAAGAAACCCCTGTCGAGCATTGCGTAATGAACTTTAACTTAATGAACCGAGTTTGACAAAGCGCGCCAGTCGTTTCTTTCTCGTGCTAACCCGCGCCAGTTGGACACACCATGTGAAGCCAATTCTTTCTTCACTTGATCTTTCCTACGCAGAGGAGGCCTTCCTGTTCTCTGCTGCCACCAGCTGGTAGCGCATCGAATACTTTCAGAGCCGGAGCTCGCTGCTCTATGTCTATGTCGCTGTAAAGCTCATACAGCTCATCGTTCCATCGCCTGCGATATTCGCCGTTGCCAACGTGCAAAGGTCCAAAAATCTTGCACAGAATCTTTCTTTCAAATACTCCAAGCGTCGCTTCATCGGATGTTGTCATCGTCCACGCTTCTGCCCCATACGTTAGGGCGGGCATGATGAGAGTCTTGTAGAGTGTTAGCTTTGTTCGTCGAGAGAGGACTTTACTACACATTTAACTGCTTAGTCCAAAGCAGCACTTGTTGGCAAGAGAGTTAACTCTACGTAGAATAAACTTAAAGGAAGAAAAACCATCTACAGCCATCCAGTGCTGTTGATGTGATGGAGGACAGAAAATGCATCTAGGCTGAAGAATTATCTCAGGCTATCCTCGAAAGGCACACTAAGAAATCTCAAGCACTTAGCCACCAGATCCGGACTTTTGCAAAGGAAGTGTTTAACAGTATCTTTCTCTGCCGGATACCCACAACTGCTGCAATGGGAGTTTGTAAGGAAGTCCAAACTTCTCCGCATGAGATCCGATCACCCAGTGGCTGGTCACCAGTGCTGTGAGTTTGAAAATTGATTGGCGAGCGATCCACAGCAATTTAAGCGCCGAGCTTATGTTGTACTGTGGCCAAAGGGTTTCTGCGATAGCACACGATAAGATAGAACACCATATGTCTTTCGATAGCTCAGATGTGGACAACAGAAGCTGGTTCGGCCGAACCTTTCCCAGATAAGAGAAATGTTTCCTACACATTCGAGACCTTTGATTTTCTCCTTGCAGGAGTTGACCAGAAGTGAGCTCCAACATAGCGACGACTGGGCCTTGATAGCAGCTTGACTATCGGAAAAGATATTTATGTCTTCCTCGAAACAGCGATCCTTATGCATTTGGCACGACTGCAGGATCGAGAAAGCCTCTACTTGAAAACACTACTAGTTTTTGGCAGTTTAAAGCATACTGAAATATTGGCTGATTTAGAGAAAACCCCCCGCTCCCATTCCAGATTCCAGCTTTAATCCGTCGGTGAAAAGAGAGGTAGAGGTGCCCGTGCAGACTTTTTCCTGTTACCAATCCAGCCTGCTTGGAAAGCTAGCCCTAGTACAACCTTCAAAACCCTGTTTGCGGAGGGAGAGATCTGTACGAAGTGCAGAGAAAGAGGGAGAAATGTGCTGGCAATGGTTTTATTGCGAAGAAAATTCCCAAGAAATATAATCTCACCAAAAAAGAGGTCAAATGGCTGCAAAGATCTGCGATTTGCCACCTTTGGACTTTTTTTGTCCGAGAGATCTTGAAAACTGTAGTCTCATCCATTAGGCATGAGCGGATTCCATAGCTGAAGAACGAAATCATTCATCTTAAAAATGATATACAGCCCGAACAATGTGAAAATTTTTCATATGCGCGTCTTGTGTTGGCAAAGGAAACGTGGTGTAGCAATTTTTTTTATTAAAATATGCAGTCTCCGGGGTCTGGCGATCTTCCTCAAACATTTCGGTACGTTTACATAAAGCTCCTTATTTACAGTTTGGCTCGGGAAGGAGTTCGGAGTGCATCACATGACCACAATCAAAAAAATTGATCTCAGATTGCCACTCTTGTTGATTTTCTCAATTGTTACTCGTCTGAGAAGAGCCATTGAGAAGATTATTGACTGGTTTCGATATAATATTCATAGACCCGTGTCTCGTCAGCGGCCCAAAAAATTCTTTAGAAACAGCTATGCGATGCTGCAGTCGCAGACCGTAACGAGGTAAAATATCAACCACAGTGCGGCCTGTTTTGAACTCTTTGTAGAGCTCCTTGGCTGATGCTTTCGACATTTTCGAGTCTGTGGAAGCTACCATTAACTGGAGCTGTTTTTTTAGAAATACAAAACTTTAGACAAGTTTTTTGGTCAATTAATTTCGGCATAGCGAACGATGACTAGAACAAAATGGCCTTGGCAAAATCGCAAGCTCGTTGAGTTTAAATGGGGAATTCTGGTTATTTTACGAGGTTGTAACTTACCTGCCTCGCGACATTAGTATATCAGATTTTATCCACACACCCCTATATTCTGTATATTGGTTCATCCGTCTTTCATTGAATCAGATTGCTATCTCGTCTTCCTCTCTTGCGAAGAAACCAAAAATTTAGCAATGCGTCTTGTTTTTCTACTAGCGTGCGACCCTCAGCAGGCATCGACAAGCCGCCTTGTGCAGTTTTCCTCAGAAATACCATTTTACTTTCGAAGGCTGCAGAAAATATTCCTTTCAAGTAAGATAAGCTCTGCCATAAATGTGGTTCACGTTATTCTATCTCTACTTAAAGTGGAACCAAGTTAAAGGAGGTTGGCCTCTGGAAGCGATCTCTCAAGGAATGTGGTAGCGTTTTTGAGTAGTTAACACCGAATTTCTCTAAACTTCGGACAGATCTCTCTATTTGCAAACTGGAGTATGAGGGTCGTGTCAGGGCAATCTTTCCAAGTAGGCAGGATTGGAACGAGGGGAAAATCTGTACCTAGACTTGCACCTCTCTCTTTTCTGACGGCTCCAAAATGGAATCTGGAGTTGGAGCAGGGGTTTTCTCTAAATCAGCCAATTTACTTATATCCTTAAAACTGCCGAATACTGCTAATGTTTTTCGCGCAAAAGTCTTTGGGATCTTGCAGAATGCTTGGGGAACGTGGAAGCGAGGGAGATGTGAACATTTCCGATAGTCAAGCCACGATTAAGGCTCTCTCGATGCCATGGTGCAGATCCAAACAAGTCAACTCCTATAAGATGGAGATCAAATCTCTTGGGTCTGCAGGTAATATTTCTCTGATCTGGGTTCCAGGACAAAGGAACACAGAAGGACGTGAAATTGCTGATTAAATTGCCAGAAACGGATCGATTGAGTTGGTTTCAGAGGTCTCGCATCCAGTTATCGGCATCCCCTTGTTAGTTGTTAAAGGGAAATAGCACAACTTATTTCTTAGGAAAGCACAGATCAGATGGAGCTTCATTTCTTTGTGTGGTATTTCGAATACCTTCGGGCCTAGTATAAAAAACGCAAGAGTCCCGACTCCTTACCATTCAATTTTCAAACTTGTAGTTGTGTTTTACCGGTCATTGGACAATTGGTATTTCGTGTGGTATTTCGAAAATCTGCTGCGCTTTTCGGTCAATGGACGCTTGACAGTCACGCAGAAAAGATGGGTTTAACATTTGATTCAGATCGCAGAAGCTCTGGGGACCTCTCAGAGAAAGAGGGTATTGAGCATTCTCTCTGTAAATATCCGGGTTTGGTAGCTGAACGATTAAAGTCACTGGGTGCTCCTTTCTTCGACAGCCTGAGGCAGTGCTCCAACCTAAATCCCATCAACCTTCTCCGATACATCAACAGCTCTGGTTGGCTGTAGATATTTTTTGCCTGTGGGAGATCTCAAAATGGTATCAAAACGGCGCTTTAGTTCTACTTGGGCAGTGCCAGTCTGGTACTTCAACTATTTCACCCACCTACCCAAGATAACCCATAGCTTCGCACAATAAATCGGAGAAGAGGTTCGGCTTAAATATCTGTCAGGAGTACCCTTCACTTTCACTACATCTATCACACATACACAGTCTTGAATTCATAAGAGTAAGAAAATGCTGTGAATAGGTAATTCTAAAGAAGCAGTAAATTCAGTTTTCTGCTCAGTTAATCAGAGCTCTAACCATACGCAGCAAGAACATGAACTCTCTCCGTTTTAGATGGCGGCTTGCATAAATGACAAGCCATCCAGACATATCGAATTTTGAAGCGAAACAATATGTGAGTCAAATTCCCACAACGCGCCCAGAAAATCACCGCATGGGAAGTGCTGAGGGGACGGTAGTTATGAAGGCGGGTGGCAACGAGCTGGATGGATGAAGTACAGTTTATGAATTTTTCAGATTCATATCTGTGAGGGTAATAACACAACGAGATTCTTGTGGACTCTTAAGGGGTGGAGTCATAAGTTCAAATGCAACTGTCTTAAATCTATAGCCGTGCAAATGTTTTCGGATAAGTATGTATGTATGTGTGTGTGGCTTTGTAATATGCGGAGCAGCCTTTGTGTGAGTGCTTCTGCATTGTTGCGCGTGAATATTCGTAAGTTGGTGTGCGTGTGAGCTCGGCTGTGAATTCCTTAGTCACACTTCAGCATTTCCGGCATTGCAATTGGAGTCGCAATGTGGAGTTGTTGATGGCGTGCGGCAATAAAACTGTGTGTGTGTGTAACATACAATACGATTTGCGCTAGTGTTAGTGTGTGCGCGCGCCACAAATTGCCACAAATAAAAGGGAAATCAGCGGAATTTTGGAACATTTGAAAATTTTATGTCTTCATTTTCGGTTGCAAAAATTTCAGAATTTTATATGAGTAGCAGTAGGAGGACTCACGATGGACGACGAACGGTAAATGGGCGGCATGATTGCCTGATTGCATGGTAGCCACATTGTCCTTTTTGCAATTTCAGTTTCCATATCCAATTCCATTTCAATGTGGCGGCAGTCGATATGTTTGTACGAGAATGCTTAGGTGGGATGGGTGCGCGAACTTGTTGGGAGATAGAGGGGGATGGTTTGCGAATATTTCGCGTTTTATGTTGGGGTTAATTTAATGATTTTGCAAGTTCATTGCGCGCAACAAAATGCTGCAAGCGCCGAGTTAGCACAGTTGCTGTTATTAGCTGTGTGCTGCGTTGCTTAGTGAAATTTCCAGCGTAGGCGGAGAGATGCAGATAGAAAATCCATAAATTCATAAAATAATTGCGTTGCGCCATGCACATGAATGCGTTATGATACCTCCCGCGCGTGCGAGTACGTTTTGCACACTCATCGCAACTTGCAACAAATGCAGCTCTTTGTCTGCGCTGTGCCCGTGCGCCTTACTTAGCATACAACTGATACTGAATTTGTGTGCATGAAAAACCGTAATAAATGCGGCGCATAGTAAAATTTCGAATTTCAGTTGGAAAAAGACTAAAGCTGGCAGTAGGTGGCTGGGGAGGGGTGGCGTAGCGGCATGCGGTTATATAATTTATGACGGCATTAGATGGTTATTTCATGTGCTGTAAATTTTAACACTTGCAGTTTTAGAAATATGTAATTTTTGGCATAATTTATGAAACATTATACGCGCTTTTAATTAATTAGTTTGATTTCCTTGTGCATTGTTTGTTTGTGTGTTTGCCTAATCTATTCTCCCTTCCAGGCAAAAGCTTCACGCTGAGCATTGTGATATCTACCAACCCCATACAGATCGCCACCTACAATAAGGCGATCAAGGTGACTGTGGACGGACCGCGCGAACCGCGTTCCAAGGTGCGACATCAAGGCTTTCATCCGTTTGCCTTCGGACCGCAGCGTTTCGGACCTGGTGACCCTCTGATGGGTGGACTGCCATTCAAATTTCCAGGTAATTGTGGAAGAGACTGAATTTGTAATTTTTTATTGAAATGTATGGAAGATCGAAATTTTAGGTAAATTGCCTTTAAATGAAGTGGGGTTTAAGGGAAGAGTTTTAGTACTTGTCTTGCGGCCATCAAATCAATGAATGCGACTATACTAAGCTCGAAGGTTGCACAGGAATGCCGGGCAGCCCTAAATGATATTAGCGTCGTATTCAAGGTCAGCCTTATTTGGGTTCCGGGGCACAGGTATTTTGAGGTAAACTGTAAAGCTGATGAACTAGCCAGAAAAGGTACTGCTCTTCAACTACAGAGTAGCCAATGTTCGACGGACCCATCTAACAACCGTGTATCTTTTGACAGAGATGTCAGATCGCTTAATGATATTCCGCGTTGGAAGCGTCAGACCAAGCAGATTTTTACCATGGAACAGCACACGCCACGCAAGCGCTCCCAAATTGCTGAAATTTACATTTAACAAAAGAAGTCAATTGTGAAAACTCAACGTGCGTATAAAAAATTAAATAATGTGAGAAGTGTGCCTTCTAAGAACACCATTAAACGTTTGTACGAAAGGTTTTCGACTGGTGATCCTCTTTCTAATCCAAAGAGGCCAAATAAAAACCGACCAAGGCGTCGCCAAGGACATTCCAAAATCGCCGTTCTCTGCAGTTGGGCTTTGCTCGGACCACTTTACAACGAATTATCGCATTGACGCAAAGATTGTTGCCTGCGGACAAGCCTCGTCGATTGGAATGGGCCCCAAAAAAAACATGCGTCCGTCGAATATGGGCAACCCTGTACTCAGGGATGAAAGTACCATTGGGATACCTATGGCCACGAGTAAGCTAATAATCAAAAACAAAATTATCCAAGAGGCCAATAGGTCATGGGAAGATGAAGATGAAGATACTTGTGTAACAGCTAGGCTACTATGACCGTAAATAAACAAGAAAAGGACAAAGGAATTGCTTAGTCTCTCAAGAGAAGATATTTCGAAGGTCGTGGCTTGTTTAATCGGTCATTGGCTATTTGACAGGCATTCCTCAAGACTAGGAGTTTTCTCCCATGAATATTACAGATGTTGTAAAGATGAGAAAGAGAAAGAAACAGTTGAGCACTTCCTTTGCAATGGCTTAGCTAAAATCAGAGCAGGTTGTCTAGGTGAATACTTTTCTAATTCTCTTACAGAGCTGTCTGGCGTGGGGTTGGGATCAATTCTACGTTTCAGAAGAGCCACAAAATGGTTCCAAGAAGGAAGGTAAATGAGGTTCCCGTGCAGCACAGTGGTATCTCAATGGACCTGTAAGGTCTAAGTGAGTTGGTCGTGCAGACCGACTACCACCATAACCTAACCTAACCTTTACTTGTCTTGAGTATCAATGAGAATATTTAGTCTGTGTAAAGCTTTACCACGTAATCAATTGAGGCTTTTTCGCGGAAATAGGATATGCGTTTGGATTATGGGAATTACTAGGTTGTTCAATCAGTTTTCCGGTTCGCCAAGAAAAACACAATTCTATGGTTTGAAATACACTTTTTATCCTTCAGTATAGATTCCCTGAACATCACTTCACTTCTTCCAACGAGATTTTAATTTACGAATTCCATCCCTGAAGTGACAATCCGGCTGAGCTGCAAAATACGCTTTCACAGCTGTTATGACCTCATCTTTTGATTGAAAATTCTTTTTACGCACAATTTTTTAAGGTATGGAAACAGATGGATGTCGCTAGGGGCCAAATATGGGGAATACTTCATGGTTGGTGAATGCCCCAACAACTCGAACCTTAAGTCATATATTTTAGCCAAGGTCAACACGCTCGGTGGTTGGTGCATCGTCCAGATGGAAAATAATTTTTTTCTTTTGCAAAGCTCGGTTCTTTTTCTCGAATTTTTCCAGTAAGTTGGTCTAAAAGGTCTCAATAATATTAAGTATTTATAGTTTTACTAATTTGCACGTATTATCTTTCATGGCGAATGTAGCTACCGCTATATTTTAGTTCAAACTTCAAGCTTCGCTTCTTCTTCTTCTCCTCCTTCTTGATTGGCGCGACAGCCATTTAAGCGTTTTGGGCCGAGTTTAATAAAGTACCTGGTTCCTTTCTCAAGCTAACGGGCGCCATGTGGACACATCAAGTGAAGCGACGTCCTTCTCTAGCTGATCTTTCCGACAGAGATGAGGCCTTTCTCTTCCTCTGCTATCCATTCGGACGATATGACCCAGCCAACGTTGTCGTTGGATCTTTATTCGCTGCGCAATGTCTATGTCGTTTGTGAAAAGAGAGATAGATTTCTGGGAGGTTAGTACTTCGAAATCTTAGTCTTGTATGCCCCCTGCTTATCACAATAACTGATCCAGGCCCAGTTCTTTGGTTAAACTCAGCACAGAGCTGAATTGGACTGAGTGTATTTCTTCTCGCTGAAGTTGGCCAAGATGTCTCAACCGTCTCCGCTTTTTAGCGCTGCATTGAAGAAGAAGGTACATTGGAGTCTCCTGGGAATGGTCGCAAAAGTGATAAGAATCAGCGGATCATATCTCGATCATGTGTAGATGACTACGCAGTCTGCAGAGGCCTGTGATCATGACCGTGAGCTTTGAGGAGGGTTATGAGTCTTTTAAATCTCTTTTAGTTGTACCCTGCCAATGAGGATTTTGCAAACCTCTCTTCCAAGCTCATCAAGTACGTCTGGATTTTGCATCACGACAACGCATCGGCACCTTCTTCGTTCATTGTAATAGAGTTTTTGTGCACAAAGGCTCTCCAACGCTGTCGCACCCAGCCCATTTTCCAGATATCGTCCTCTGCAAATGTTTCTTATTTCCCGAGGAAAAGTCTAATTTAAGGCTGACATATCAAGGTGTCGATCAAGGCGATCAAGGCGATCAAGGTGGAGATCAAGAAAGATGTAGGCATGGTGTTGTACGGGTTATCTTGGTGGGATTACAAAGAGGAAGAGGGTAAACGGATACTATTGTAAGGTCAATAATAAGATTTTATTCTTAATTTAAATTAAAAAACTTGTGCGAGCGTTATATTTGAGAGAATGAGAAGTAGCGGCCAAAAGCGGTAGCCTTTTGTCGGAAAATACCCTAGTAATTCCGGTACACAGGAACGGCTGTGATTGAAATGGGTTATCAATACTTATCCAGAATTGACCCATCAATACTCAACGTATGTCCGGCGTGTGAAGGCAACCTGTAAGATACTAATTGCTCCTTCACAAGTCCACTTATACCCACTCTTCCAACGCAGAACAAGCGAAAACTTTTAATGGACACGACGAACTCGATTCTTTTATACGGATGCGAAATATGGGCAGATTCGCTAAGGGTGCAACGCCGGCGGAAAACTCTGGCGAATGGGAAAAGTGAGCCTACCAAACTGCCTATATGGAATACTGAGTATGACGATGCGGAGCACACCTTCATTAAATGCGAGAGGTGGAACATAGAGAGAATAGCTCTGCAACGAGCTATTGGTGTATTTGCACCGGAAGAAATAATCGAGAAAATGTTCATAGACGGAGAAAACTGGCATGCCGTCGCAAATTTCGTGGAGGATATTATCCGAAAAAAGAAGCGTGAAATGGAAACTTATGCTGAAGAGCATTGAGCATAAGTTTCTCAAAACAGGCGTGGAGGAAGGGTGAGTAACTAAGTGTTCTTCTTAGGACGTCGTCTTGGCGCTCTACTCCCAATGCGGAAGTAGTCCGGGGTGGAGCGAAAAATCCAAGAGACAAGGAGGAATATTTTTAGTGGAATTACCATACACGCGTATTAGCGACGATTACTATCACCGCTAAAAAAAAGCCCACTCTTCTAACACTACTTTTCCTACGGTACCACCGTTGTCGAAACAGCCTGCTTCCTGGCTCTATCGTTAGATGAGATAAGCGACGACGACTGATGACTTTACTGCACTGGGAAGGGTTTGGTGAACTACTACAATATCAAAAACGTGGTGCCATTTCGTTTTATTCACCTGAGGACTTTTTAAAAGTTTCTAAGTTAGGATACCGTTTTATAAAACAGCGAGTTTCTGTTGTAAGTAAATCTTTGCTAAATTTTCTTATTCACTCCATTCCACCATAAATTTTGCTTCGGCTTTCGCTTTCACTGCGGAAGAATCAGAGAGTGAATTTCACATGCCAACCATTAGTCGATTATCTCCTTTCATTGTTGTCTTGTCAAGGATTTGTTGCTGCCGGCAGCTACGGAGCATTGTACTTGCTGTTGTTGTTATCGATGAAGGTATACTTGTTGATTTTCAACGCTTAAGGGATTCTACGCACAACCCCATATATTTTGTGTTGTTAGCGAGCTTTTCCACACATTATGCGGATAATATTAAAAGCAGCTTATTTGCTTACCTGCATATCGAACGTCCGCTGCTGGAACGAGCGACGCTTCGCAACTTGCTGACAAAACATTCAGGCTCGAATGTTAACTGAAAAATTGCTCAAGGCGTTAGCGCGTCACAAAGTATTAAATTACCATAAAATAAGCAAACAAAGTCGGCTACTAAGTGAATCATTAAAAATCATTTCATTCATCTGAGGCAGATTTTGTGCGGATCTATAATTGAAATTCGCCTTTAGGGGAGCCTGTTGTGAAAGTTAATCTGTATTGAGTGCATCGAGGAGGGAACTGTTTTCGTAATAAAGCCAAAACCAGCAAAATAAATGATAAAAAGAAGAAAACAACAACTTTGTAAATCTGTTTAGTAAGGAAAAGTTCGATATTATACTTCTATACATATATCCATACTTTGATTTAATTGGCGCTTACACCCTTTTAGGGCATTTGGTCGAGCTCCCCCCCTTCCTATTTGTGGTGTGCGTCTAGCTGTTGTTCCACAATTGGCGGGAAGATTGGTTTTTTATGAAGATGGTTTTTTTTATGGGGAATTTTTATCCTGGCAGTTAAGAGACACATATTCCAATGTACTTAGCAACACTTTCCAATTTCGATTAGGAAATGGTTCCCGAAATAGCAAGTAAGAAAATTTAGAGGAGTTTGAGAGCGCAGACATGCAATAAAAGGACAAACATCTTGACTGGCATTAAGAAACCATTTCCATCCGTATGCAACAAGCCCGCCGAATAACAAACAAATGGTGCACCGACAAAGCGCCCCATCTGGCAACCCTGTATCTTTTGACAGAGACGTCAGATCGCTTAATGACATAACGCGTTGGAAGCGTCAGTCCAAGCAGATTTTTACCATGGAACAGTACATGCCACGCGACCGCTCCCAAATTGTTGAAATTTACATTCAACAAAAGAAGTCAGAAGAAGAAGAAGAAGAAAGAGCGTTATCGCGATATGATTACCACTTTTGTGATGCCAATTATTCATCGAAAGCGTATGAGGCAGTTCTGGTTTCAACAAGACGGCGGTCCACCACACACCGCTCGCACTCCAATCGATTTTTTTAAGACATTGTTTCCTCGTCATTTGATGTCTAAAAATGGCGATTTTGACCGGCCACCGCGTTCGCCCGATTTAGCGCCACCTGACTTCTTCTTGTGGGGATATTTAAAGCCACAAGACCATTTTTGCCTACAGGAGGATTTTGACTGGCGACTGACAGAATGACTTACTGGACTTTCTCAACAGTTGCTAAATCCATAATTTTTAACTTTTCCCTGGTATGGCAACGAAGGGCAGTAAGCGATTTCAACAAATTGTACCGTCCCGTCTGAGTCAGTATATCAGTATATCTTATACATACCACCGCTTCCCATTTTAACTGAAAAAGGAGCTCGTTTGAGCGCTTTAAGATTAAAAGGCATCTTCGATCTAAGATGTGCGGTTATGGAAGGATATTTAAAGATCCTAGAAGACTTTCGATATAGTCCCATAAACCTATAAATATAGAGTCGTTACATTAACATCCGATATCGAACGCTCCTTAAGAGACGAGCAAGCTGATTTTCGCCCTCACCGAAGCGGTGTTGACCAAGCCAACACACTTCGGATTATAGTAGAACAATCAGTTGGGTGGCGCTCCCTGCTCTACATGCTGTTCGTAGACTTTAAGAAGGCGCTCGACACTATCAAACGAGACGCAATATGGCTGGAACTGAGTAGAAAAGGAGTTCCCGCCAAGATAATCCGCCTCATCACAGCCCTCTACGAGAATTCCGGCAGTGCTTCACAAAGGCGATATCAGCGATCCATTCACTATCAACGCAGGCGTAAGGCAAGATTGTCACCTGTCATCCCTTCTCTACGCCATCACCCTTGATGATGTCATGCACCAACTGACCCTGCACAAAAAAGTCATCGCATGGAGTTTCACCAGATATCTTGAGGAGCTGGACTTCGCCAATGACATTTGCATTCTTTCTTACAAACTCTCTGACATGCAAGCAAAGGCAGACAGACCAGTCGCACTGGCACGCACTGTCGGACTGGAGGTCAACATCGCCAAGACCAAGGCCATGAGAGTTAACCACAATCACGCAAGCCAGATATTGGTTGACGGATGCCCGGTGGAATTTGTCGAAAGATTCTGCTACCTCGGCTGCATTATCACGGTAGATGGTGGATCAGGTGAAGATATCAACTACAGGCTAAACAAAGCGGGGCGAATGCATACAGTATCGGAGAGCTCGCAAGTCTCCAAGCCCACTAAACTACAAATATTCGGCTCGTGAAGTCTGTATTGTTGTATGGAAGCGAAACATGGCTGGTCTTAATACCATCACACAGAGGCTACAATCTTTCGTCAACAAATGCCTCCGCATCATCTGCAGAATATTCTTGCCAAACACCATCAGTAACGACGCACTGTGGAGATTAACGAATGAGGATCCCATCCTTAGGCAACTCAAACGCAGAAAGTAGCGATGGATAAGTCACGCATTGAGAAAACCACCAGATAGCATCACGAGATTGGCACTGGACTGCAACCCGCAAGGGAGCGCCTTGCCACAGTACTCCTCTATTTGCACAGCAGAGGAAGCAGCAATGCATGAAGCGGTTTCTTTCGCCTCGCGTTCAGATAAAAAATGTTTAATTTGCACAGACAGTAAATCGGCAATAGAGGCTCTCCTAAGCCCGAGGAATAATTCAATCCTCATAGACAATATTCGCGATAGCCTATATCGCCGCAAAAGCACAATAAAAATTATGTGAGTTCCGGGTCACGCTGGTATCCGAGGCAATCACCTAGCAGACGAGCGGGGTAAAGAAGTAGCCAGAGAACCACTGGAACTGTTTAAGTATATTATAACGAAAGATATACAACACCATAACAAAGAACATAGCCCTATTGGTTTGAAGGCTAACTACTCACCAAATTGATTATGCAGAGATTTAAGAAGGTTTACTCGCCTTAGAATGGGCCACACTTTAAAAACACATTGCCACCTTTTAAATGGTTCCGACATTCTGAACTGCTCACATCCCAGATGAATGTCCTGGCTTGGATCAATTCAGAAAAATTTGATTCGGAAATCTTCAACCATCCAACCTTCTTAAAGCTACCACCTATGAAAACATCAGTGCCATTAACAAATATCTTAAACTACGTAATATTAGAGACATTTAGATATACAGGGTTTGATTGAAAAGTAATGAGCCTTCCCGCGCGGAGCGTCTGCAATGCGATGAACGGAATCGGCTGGTGGGGGAAAATGATCGTTGGTCCTTCCCCTTCCACTAGAAACCGGTCCCATTTCGCTGGCAACAGCGGTGCAGTCAACATTGCTCCGCGCGTGAAAGCTGTTTTAAAAGTGTGTTAGGATTTTGCGGTGGCGAAAATGCAGCGATCGTTGGAGCAACGTAAATCGATCAAATTTTGCCTAAAGCTAAACAAAACGAGTACCGAAACCATTGGGCTACTCAAGGAGGCTTACGGGGACCCATCTCTGTCGAGTGCCCAGGTAAAACGGTGGCACAAGTCGTTCAAGGAAGGCCGGGAGCCCTTCATCACGGCAATGCGCCGGCGCACACCGCCTTCGTCTGCACATCTGCATTGGCGAAGATGGGGTTTCCGGTGCTTCCCAACCCTCCCCTCCGGACTTCTTCTTGTTCCCGCGCCTGAAAAGAAAGATGAAGGGGAGGCGTTTCGACTCCATCGAGGCGATCGAAAAAACTGTGACAGCCGAATTGAACGCTATTCCGGCGGATGATTTTAAAAAATGTTTCCTGCAGTGGAAGGACCGCTGCCAACGGTGTATTGACGCTCAAGGGTCCTATTTTGAAGAATATTAGTTGTGCAAGCCAAAAGGTTTAATGAAACTGCTTAAAAAAAATAAGGCTCATTACTTTTCAATCAAACCCTGTATTTCCATAGACATAAGGTATTTATTATAATATCAGTTTGTAAACCAATTTTGTATATAATGTAACCCGAAGGCCTTAGCAGCCAGTGCTTATTATCTCAGTTTATCAACAATTTATAGTTGGTTCTTTTGTAAAGAAATAAATCAATAAAAACAGCTCTTTAATTTTTTCACGATATATTTTTTTATGGAGAAAACCCGCAACACCTACCCAGACATCGGCATGCCCTTGACTGTTGTTAAACGGGAATTGCACAACTTATTTTTCAGAAAAGCGCAAAAGAGATGGAGCTTCGTTTCTTCATGTGCTATTTCGAAAACTCTTTGGCTCCACTACAATAGAAGCAGGATGAAGAAAGTTCTGGGAACTCCTCGGCATTTAATTTTCATAATCCTGGCTGTCTTTGTCCAACCAATTACCAAAATTTGAAGGACTTAAAACTGCGTGCTTTTCTAATAGCAATCGCTAGCGAAAAAGCCCCTCATAAAAATCAGATGCCGTTCGTAGCCGGCTTAAAATTGTAAGTCGCTCCATTTGTGGAACAACATCACCTAACAGAAGCGTACGCGCCAATTATTTATTTATGCTTTTAAACTGTGTGCCAATATTTTTTTCTAAACTCTGCTTGGAATCCTTGAAATTTTGGTGAAAAAAAAAACGAAAGAAAATTTGCTTAGACTGGTAAAATAAAGCGTAACTATTATTTTGCACATAGTTGTATATGCGTAACTATTTTATATATTTAATTTAAAATATATTTAATATGAAAACTTTCCTTTTCACCGTTTCTTTCACTCTTCCACCCATTTCTTAAAGAAATTAAATCGAAAATTTTAACTGTTCGCACTTTGTTTGCACGCCGTTTATTGACAAACAAATCTGTTGTTGAGCCTCGCAAGCCCAGCATTTCCCCTTCCACTGCCTTCTCTGTATAGCAGTAAAATTTCGCCCCTAACACATTTATCCCTGCCTCATTCTCATAATTGTTAACTGGCGTTCCACAAATTGTGCCAACTGCTGCTGTACACAACACACACACACACACAAGCATACATGCACACTGACAATTTCGCTGCTGCCTCTTGTTAAAGGATTAACATTTTAATGGATTTTATGTCTCCAAGAACACTGCCTGCTTAGGCTTCATATTCGTAAAAGCCTGCAAATTCCGCCAGTACATGTATGTGTGTATGTATGCGTGTATGTATGAATGTATGTGTGTATGGATGTATGTATGTATATGAGTAAATTACGATGCCTCTCGCCCCCAGCGCTTTCGTTACCAACTGCTGTCTTTTGTTATTTCAATCGCTGTTGTGCATTTCGCTGTTGTTTTCTTTGCTATTCACTTTGTTATTGTAAGTGTTGCTATTGCTTTTGTTTTTGTGCTACTGGTTGCTGCTGTTGCTAGTGATTATGCCGATGAGTTAAGTATATGCAGTGACATCATTTTGATAATTATTACTATTGAGCTGCTGGCGGGCGGGAGAAGCCAGACACGAATCCGATTTGGGGTGAAATGTGTTCTTTAATATTTCTTATAAAGTACATAAGCCTCATATCAATTTTTTTTTTTTTAATATATATTTTTTTAATAAAGGTATGCTTGCATTCAAAGAGCTATCGGATCTAGCGGCTATAAAATTCATTGCTTTGTGTGTCGTTTTCAGTTATGAAATTTATGTGACTTGTGAAAAGTTGTTGCTTAAGAAAATGAACTGGAATTTAACTGTAAATTAAAAATAATATAGTAAATGACAAAGTGAATTAAATCAAAATATCGTAAATGAAAAAGTAGGATAGTGAAAGTCTTTCGTTAAATATTTTTTGAAGAATTATGAGAGAACGCGGTCTGTGCAGGTCTCCTCCAGCTCAGAATACCTCGTGGAGAGTATCTCAAGGAAGAATGCAAGAAGCATTCAAAATTGCTTTGACACTCAGTGCTCGGGGCGATAGCAATTAATCGTCATCTTCATCATCCAAATTGCTGGCTATACAATTTAATTAAAACAATTCACAAAGAAAAAAGAAAAGACAAATAATAAAGACGAAATAAATGTTTTTTGTTGTATGAATTTTTGTATCCGCGTCCAGAGTGTCGAACTGCATTTGTACGTAACACACAAAAACAATACCTGGTTTCAATGCCTACTACGACCATAAACCTTCGATCTGGTTTTTTCTCAACAGCGGTCGCCGCTCGGCAGAAAATGACTATATTTCGAGCATTCAAGGAGAAGTCCAAAATAAACAAGACTGAGCTAAAATAGAAATGCCAGGAGCTTTGTTCTGATAACTTCGAGGTTATTTATACAAAATGGTCCCGTCTGGCTTCGATACACTGTTTTGTTTTGTTTCTAAAAGCTTCTCGAAGGAGTGTTCCAGGTCATTGGCCGGAATGTCCTTCAGGATGTCGGTACAACCCTTTTGGATGAACTTTACGGACGCAAAATGTTTTCCTTTCATGGCCAAATGCAATTTTCCGAATAGGTAGAAGTCACAGGGAGCCATATCAGGCGAATACGGTGATTGATTGATGGTTAAAATGCGATTTCTAGCCCAAAAATCAGTCACAACAGTGGATCGAGTGGACTTCCTCCTCCACTGCGATGCAACAAACATTTCAAAATGCCAAGATAGAAACTTGCATTGACGGTTTGATCCATTGGCACGAACTCCTTGTGGACAATTCCCTTGGAATCGTAAAAACAAATGAGCATCGACTTGATTTTTGACTTCTCCAAATGCGATTTTTTGGTTGGTGGCTCGTCTGAGGCCTTCCATTCGGCACTTTGACGCTTAGTTTCAGATTCATGTTGGAAACATCTTACTTCATCACCCGTTAAAGGAAGTTCTCGTCTTTTCTCGCCTCTTTAATGGAGTCTTTCGAGTGTTGAATTCTATAATTCTGAAATGTTTGGTCCTCATTTGACTTGTGCGGAATGAAACGCGCACAGATCTTTCGTAAACCCAAATGAACAGTTAAAATGTAATAAATCGATGTTTTGGAGATATAGAACTCATTCATTTTCGATAAATTTATAGACAATTCTGATTGATTTTTCGTTGATTACTGATTTTGGGCGGTCCCTATGTTCATTCTTATTTATATCCTCACAACCATCTCTGAAACGTATAAACCACTCCTGAGCTCTGGCACGACATAGACAGTCATCGCCATAAACTTTTTTCATCAACTCAAATGTTTCGGTTAACGTTTTATCGATTGTAAAACAAAATTTGATATTAGCTCTTTGTTCGAAACTCATTTTTGTGCCGATGACACAAACCTACTGACACTTTAGACGCAATAACTTCGCTTCAACTAAACCGAATGTCACCAAGCTTTCACTGGAAGTTAGTTAGGGATGTAACCTCCAACTAGTTAAGTCATTAAAAGATGGCGCCATCAAAAACATTTTTATGACGCCAGTCCTGTTTATTTTGTACTTCATCTTGTAATTCTGTCATTCAAAAGCTTTTCAAGCACCCAAATGCCATTAAGAGGTGGCACAAAACTGCGGATTTCTCTATCTGTAAGAAAACATCAAGGCGCACATTACAAATCGGAGATCAGACTGGTCCTAAACACATTTCAAAGCTGCATGCGATAGATTTCTTCTTCTTCTTACTTGGCACGTTTCTTTCTCGTGCTAACCGGCGCCAGTTGAACACACCAAGTGAAGTCAAGTCATTCTCCACCTGATCTTTCCAACGCAGACGAGGCCTTCTTCTTCCTCTGCTACCACCAGCTGGTATCGAATACTTTCAGAGCGGGAGCGTTTGTATCCGCACTTCTTACGAGATCGCCGCAAACTGGCTCAATGAATGGATCAAGTCAAGAGAACTCGAATTTTTCGTCAGAGGAATCCGTATGCGGCCTGAAAGATGGAGTAAAATTGTAGCTTCGAATGGCACACACTTCACATAATATCATTTTTAATTGTTTAAATAACTCGTAACTTTGGCTAAGAAAGGACGGAAACTTATTCCCATACCCAATATAATTTTATACACTGATTATGATAGATTAGTTATTCCTATAAATTAACCCGGTACGGGTGAACATCATAGTTTTCTTTTCTCCCTCAGTTGTCAGGTAATTTTCTGGTATCGCTATCGATATTTTCTAAGTGGTCTAGTCAGTAAGCCTGTCGTCCCTTTATGCCTTGACTCAGATTATTAAGAGCTATAACTTTTCTTTTGCAAGGAATGACAATAAATGAAATGTATTTGGAATTTTTTTTCAGAAGGTCCTGATGAAACTACTTCCATTCATAGACTCTCTACTACTACTAAAGCATATCAAGAATTTATTTCTGACAATTGAACAGGCCATTCTCCATACAACTATATATAGATATATTAATTCAGTTGGACCAGATCCAGACCATTATGGAACGAATAATGAGATGGCGCCTATCGTGGTCCCGTTACTTTGCTCTCAGCGAATTTGATAACGAGTTATGTGATTTTAGCTCCAGTATGGCCAGATTACCATTTTCGTAACTTTATTTAGCTTTTTTTTTGTTCTTTAGTCTCGGAGTCTTAGTTGTTTCTTCATGACATTTTTCTAGCCTGTTCTAATTAAAATGTAATGTTTATAATTTGGTAAAATATACATTCTTTAATAATTATTTAAATATTTCACCCAGTTTTATTTAGCTTTACTTTTTTTTAACATCTGGTGGCATTGCCCGCTATAGCAGCTGTTGGTGGTGTTCTTCTGCTTTCAGCAGTCAAATCTCTCTCTCGCTACTGCAGTGTTGCCTAGCTTTGGATATAAAAACGCACTAAAATGCCCATTTAAAGAAAATAAAACACCAAATTTTATTGAAAGAACTTTGTATGCGTAACAAATTGTCTTTAGAATGTGCTTTTTTTTAATAAATATGTTATGGTTATGTGCAATTAAAATATGAGTTTTTTTTGTTAAGCGACACTCTTTTGTTAGGGGAACGACTTATTTGCTATATTTGAAGTTATGTAACTAGATAAGGTACTCTTTTTGTAAAAATGTCAGTTAGGTTTCTTTAGTATTTTGTGGTTTATTTTTATAATGAATGCACCTCTTGATGTTCTTTGTCTCACTAAGGGTTGAGGACCGGAAGAAACGATTACACCGCTATGGTTTTAATTCGCATTCAAAAAACTTAAATGCTTTTTAAAACGTGTAAAAAAGTTTTCAATGTTAAGAAAAGTTGAGAGAAGGACATTTAATATTCTTGCATAACCTTAAAAGGAGCAAAAAATTAAATTCACACTTTCAAAATATCAAATTTTAACAAACTAATTTTCATTAGCACTAAAATCTTCTCAGCGTGGCTTTTTTAACTTTCTTTTGTATAATAATACGGTTTTTTTTTTACTTAAAGTTTCGGTAGCCTTAAATTAAAAAAAAAGAAACAAACACGAAACTTAAAAATTTTCGCATTTTCGGTCTAAAAAAGCACTAAATTTATTGCGAAGAACAAATGGTTGCCAATACTGGACAACTCGGAAAAAACGTGACGTCACGCACTCTATGATGAGCGCAATCTTCTTTCTATCATTTTTTTTCTCCAGACTTATTTTTGATAATTTTTTATATGATCTTGTATATGACAGTTTGTGGTTTCGTTAACGCCTTGAGAAACGAAAATGTTTGAAAATTTACTTGTCTCAAAGCATTTGAGTTCTTCTTTTTTTAGCTGCCAAATTCCTTAATACCATTATAGCCCAGGATGCCTTTAGACCAGACGCAAATGTGTTAACTGCCCATTTCGGCAGCTGACTTTTTCAAGTTTTGATGCTAAAGAAAAATTAAAGAGCCTGAGGTATGAAATGCTGCTGTTATTTTGTATTATGCCCTGCATCCTAACGACACTTCTCGACTCTTATTTCCTTACACCCATTAGTGGCATTCTATCTATTCATTATGGATGCAAGTAAAATAGTACAGTAGATGTTTATGTGCCAAAATGGCGGATGACGAGCACGCATTAGTGCCTGTATACAGTTATTTATGTGAAATGGAAATATTTATACAGAAAACACATAAGTATGCGTGCATTTGTATGTATCATACATGTATATATACCTACTCATCTACATATGTATGTGAGAGTACACTCATACACACATGACATTCATTTTTATGTAAGCATTGTAGCCATATGAGTGCAATCGTGTGCGTGTGTGAAGAAAGGACCGAAAGAAAAGTTTGACGTTTTTAGTAAAAATTACATTAAAATTTTCCACTTGAAGTACTCTTTGTTATGAAAATTGTTGGCACTTTCGCTCACACATGCACAGACACACACTCACATTTACTCATGTGGGAAAGTAATTTTATATGCGAGGTTTCGTTTAATATGTTCACATGCATATGTATGTGTGTGTGCAGAAGTGGCCAATAGGAAAATCCATTACGACCATGTCTAAAATATTGTACTTGAATCATTTGAAGTGTCATATCACGGCAGTTGTGTAAGATACTCCTCAAATGGCAGATTTTTTCTTTTAATTAAAAAAAATATATTACTTTTAAAGTCCTACCATTTTTGGAATATTATCTAGGCGAACAATTGTAAGGAGAATAATAAAAAATACAATAGTAATAAGTTACCTCGAACGGTTGGTTTATCTCCTAAATTATCAGTGTTTTATTAAATTGGAAGTGATTTGCTATAAAGAGAAAAATATTTTTTCATCAACTTCGGTGGAAAATTTTAGTTTTATTACCATGAGTTTGACATGCAAACCAATCAACATGAAACCAGGCGACTGAATGGCGCTTTACTTTTTCTTCTTCTTAATTGGCGCGATAACCGCTTACGCGATAACCGATTACGCCGAGTTTAACAAAGCGCGCCAGTCGTTTCTTTCTCGTGCTAACCGGCGCCAATTGGTGGACACACCAAGTGAAGCCAAGTCCTTCTCCGCCTGATCTTTCCAACGCAGAGGAGGCCTTCCTCTTCCTCTGCTACCACCAGCTGGTACCGCATCGAATACTTTCAAAGCCAGAGCATTTGGATCTATTCGGGCGACATGACCCGGCCAACGTAGCCGCTGGATCTTTATTCGCTGCGCTATGTCTATGTCGTCGTAAAACTCATACAGCTCATTGTTCCATCGCGTGCTATATTCGCCGTTGCCAACGTGCAAAGGTCCAAAAATCTTGCGCAGAATCTTTCTCTCAAACACTTCAAGCGTCGCTTCATCGGATGTTGTCTCGTCCAAGCTTCTGCGCCATATGTTAGGACGGCGCCTTTCAGAGTGTTAGTTTTGTTCGTCGAGAAAAGACTCTACTACTCATTTGCCTACTTAGTCCGAAGTAGCACTTGTTGGCAAGAGAGATTCTGCGTTGGATTTCAGGACTGACATTGTTATCGGTGTTAATGCGGGTTCCTAAATAAACGAAGTCTTTACAACCTCGAAATTATAACTGTCAACAGTGACGAGGGTGCCGACACGCGAGTGCGCCGACTGTTTGTTTGAAGACAGAAGGTACTGCGTTTTGTCCTCGTTCACCACCAAACCCATTCACTTTGCCTCTTTATCCAGTTTTGAGAAGGCAGAGCTAACAGCGCAGTTGTTAAGGCCGATGATGTCGATATTATCGGCATACGCCAACCATTGTAGGCTCTTATAAAAAATTGTGCCTGAGCGATTAAGTTCTGCGGCTCGTACGATGCTCTCCAACATCAGGTTAAAGAAGTCACACGACAGCGAGTCACCCTGTCTGAAACCTCGTTTGGTATCACGCGGCTCGAGAATTCCTTCCTAATTCTGGCGGCGCTGCTGGTGTTGAGCAACGTCATCTTGCATAGCCGTATTAGTTTTGTGGGGATGCCAAATTCAGACATCGCGACATACAGATAATTCCTTTTCGTACTGTCGAATGCAGCTTTGAAGTCGACGAAAAGATGGTGTGTGTCGATATTCCTTTCGTGGGTCTTTTCCAAGATTTGGCGTATTGTGAATATTTGGTCGATGGTCGACTTTCCAGGTTTAAAGCCACACTGATAAGGTCCTTATTTTAAGTGGCGGGTCCCAAACCCAGCGCACAACCAGCTATCCTGGAATGCTAAGCCTTCTCACGTTAGCTCAGTCCTGAACAGGTGTTCGGAAGCTACCCAGGGTATACGTGGGATAATCCCGGACGTTGTGAGCTGCTTGAACCATATGCAGAAGCATCGTTCTGGCCATTCCCAAGTGAATGGCGGTCAGTAACTTTCCCCACTTGCGTGGACTTCTACCATGGAACCATCCTCCAATGGTGCTATCCACATGAGCCGAAACCCAAAAAACCCCGTCAAAGTCGGTCAAAAGTGAAAGTCATGCTACTCGTTTTCTTTGTGTTGTGCACTCGGAGTACGGTAAGTGAAGAATATTATTTGGAAGTTATGCGACGTTTGAGAGAGAAGGAAGGAAGTGCGTAGAAAAGATCCCAATTTGTGGGAAGAAAACTCATGGATCTTGCACCATAAAATCGCACCGGCTCACAAGGCTCATAGTGTGTACACTTTTTTGTCCAAAAACTCGACAAATATCATCGAGCAACCACCGTAGTCACCGAATTAAGCCTTCTGTGACTTTTTAATTTCCCAAAACTTTAATTGTTACTCCGTGAACGCCGCTTTGAGTCGACAGAGGCCATTAAAGAGAATTCGCTGAAGGAGCTGAAGAAGATCTCTTCAAACGCGTCTAAAAGGTGCTTTGATGACTGGACTTATCGTTGGCGTGTGTGTATTGCTTCGAATGGAGCCTATCTTGAAAGCGACAAAATAAATTTTGATGATTAATTACAATTATCTTGCGTTTTATTTAACAATTCCAGGTACTTTTTTAACAGAATGCAAGTAGATATTTTCCTCATAATTTTAAAATTAAATCACCGATCTGAATCAATGACCCCTCCTGCTTGAACTGATTTATGCATGGAGTGACCTTCCATGAAAACCTTTAGTGCGAACTTTTTTGAAGTCTTTTGTGAAGCCTTTGTGACAATCTCTCATAAACTGACTTATTGGTGGACTAAAGATATCAAATTTCCAGCCGGGTATGTGGAAAAAATGTGTTTATATGGTTGTGTGTTTTAATGTTCTAAATGAATTTTCAACTTGAATTAATTTACACGTAGCCTGAGGACTTCAAACCTTCACCATACCAACTACGTTCAAAGCCTGGCTTACAAACATATGAACATTTCCTTCTACCATCATTTCTGTGACGAAAGGGGTTGGGCGGTAAAAGTTTTTTCGAGCGCAAAGTCAAATTTCAAATTTTCTCAAAAGTCGTTTTTTATATACATATGTACATGTGTGCGTGCGCATGAAAATTTGTAACAAAGCTGATGGAGGCGCTCGGGCGCAGTGATGCGTTGACAAGTCACTGATGAACACTTTTACAGAAAATATAATAAAATTTGCTTAAAAGTGCTGCGCACGTAAGTGTGTGTGTGACCCGATTACGAACACACCAGCACATCCAGCATATACCAACACACACACATACACATCCAAATGTACATATAATACATCCATGCATCCAACAAGTCAACGCCTGAGCTCACGGTAAAGGGTTATTACCAGCACATAATTTACATAATTTTGCCCAACCCACCCGGCCTAATATCGAAGGTCCTGTTTCCACTCGTCGGCATCTCAAGTGCGCTACTTCCTTCCGCGAGCACTTCCCCACCATCGCCACGCACGAGGACGATGCGTTGACAGGCTTTTTGATCCAATATGTGACTATGTCTATGCGTGTATTTGTGTAAGAGTGTATGTGTGTATGTATGCTCATGCATGTGGCGGTGTGTTTGACTGTCTGATAAGCGGATGCGGGGGCTACTGCTTGTGTATGTATGGGTGTAATTTAACTTCACATGTGATTAAAATTACGACGCCGCGGTAAATTTTCATTATTTTATTTCGCGCGCGTTTTGAGCAAAGCTGACGTACGCGGCCATTTTTCGGCATAAGGTATTCGCTGAAAAATTAAATTAAAAATGCAAAAAGGGAAAAATAAAAGACGCAATGTAACAATTTAGTGGCGGTATATAGGCAATACCGCGACGGCGACAACTAAAACTCAAGCGGATGCGCTGACAGTACCAAAAATATTCAAGCCTCTAAATACACGTGTGTGTATAATAATAGTAGCGTCGCATATTGCACGATTTTGACTATTTATTTATTTTTTATTAAAATCTTTTATTTTTTATAAATACATAGTTTATACCACAACAACTACAAACATAGTTAATATTGACTTAAAGCTTCGAACTTTGTAAAAAATAAAAAAAAAAATTAAAAACTTAAAAAAATTAAACATTTTAAAAATTTAATAAATTTTTATAAAATTTTTTTTTCGAAAATAATTATGTATTTTTATAGCCCATTAAAAAAAAATTTTAAAAATTATAAATCTTAAAAATTTAAGAAATTTTGATAAAAAAATTGTTTAGAAAATAATTATGTATTTTTATAGCCCATTGAAAAAAAAAGTTTTTTTTAAGTAATTTCTTTATTGCGATCTGTTTTTTAAACATTAACCTATATTTTTACTTAAAACTATTTAAGGTAAGGGGTCTAGTCAAATACTCATTTTTATAGATATTTTTTAGGAATTGTTTTTTAAAGAAAATAAAATGAGATCGTTTTGATTTTATAGTTTTGTATTATTGACATCTGGAAGGATTCAACGACTTGCTGCTCTGTGCATAACTGGAGCAATGAAAACCACTCCAACGGCGGCGCTGGAAATGATACTCAGCATGCCACTTATTGACCTTATGGCGGAAAACCTGGCAGCGAAATCCGCGAGGAGGTTGGTGGCTGCTGGAGTATTCACCTACATAACCTTCGGTCACAGCTCAATAGGAAAGTGGAGCTCAGGTTGCACAGACTACATGACTCCGTACTTTACTTGGGAGTGAAGGTTTCGCACTACAATTGAAGAGGAGGGATGGCACAAAGGCATGAAGCCTGGTACTTTTCACATCTATACAGACGGCTCTAAAACTTTAGACGGAGTGGGAGCGGGCATTTACTGCTCAAAACTAGGGATAAGGCAGCCTATCAAGCTGCCAGACCACAGCAGTATTTTCTAAGCGGAAGTTTTTGCAATATACAATGAAATGGACGAGTACATGAAAAGGCGAGTGGAAGCCAGGTGGACTAATCTGATCACATGCAAAACAGCAAAAGTTATGTGTAGAGCTAACGACAAAAAACTGACTCAATTCGTACTTACGCTCTCACGAAAGGACTACAGAACTATCATAGGTATGCTAATAGGTCATAATTATTGGTTGCACATGCGTACAAGATAGGGATCACTAACACGGACAAGTGCAGGAAATGCAGAGAGGATGTTGAGAAAACTTTAGAGCATCTTACGAGGACGTCTCAAAAGCGGATCTCCCAGCGCTGCTTAGATTCGCCAAAAGCGCTAACATCCTACATGATGTCTACTTTCGGTATTCATAGAGGTCGGTCTCCATCTGGTATCGCTAAGGACCAAAAGGTCTATGCGTGGCTTGTTGCCAACCAGGCCAACCTAACCTAAACTATTATTGCCATGAAATAGAATACAAAATCAATATTTTTTTTGGACATTTTTTTTTTTTTGTTGTAGAGTGGCACCAAACTAAGCGTCTTAAAAAAAGATAGGTGGCTTGTCAACAGGATTTTGGCTCTTCAGGACATCTGAAACGAAAAAGTTAAACTGATTATTATTCTGTAGGTTTATCATTCTGGCAGGTGCTAGAATGGAAAAATTTTATTTTGAATTTTAGTCTAAAATTTTCACGATATATTTTCAACATATTTTACTTTTACTTTGCAATTTTTAACCAGACCTTAAATCATTTAGAGGCATTTATAGAATGCACCCAGTGGTGCAACCATTGACCAAATTTATAATATTATATAATAAATAATAATTTAGACCAATTTATTGCCATATGAGATCTGTTGTAGACTTTCTCATGAGTCTGGTGAAGGTTATGTGATTTTGCCGTTTATGTTGTGTATTTTCTTAATTCTGCAATTATTGTGGATACTTTGAGATGAGGTTTTTCCGCAGTTGTTAAAATAAGTGGCGTTTGAGGTCATTCTGAGGGTTTTCGACTGGAATCCTTAAAGTATTTCGATGTGTTAGTTAGCTGCAGCGCCCCAAAGTTGAATGCCATTTGAAATTAGCTGAGTAAAGTGAGAGCTTTCTTTCAAGAGAAACATGCGAATTTCGATGTTGTCACCAATTTAAGCTTATGAGTTTTATTCCTAGAGCCTTTCGTCGCGCTGCTAATATTGTGCACACATGTGTAGGCAGACATTCATATACATCCTCTTTTCAATTTAAGCACTTACACTTGGGCCCATTACCTTGTTAATTATTTAGAACTCAAATAACGAAAATTCTTTTTCAACATTCCGTTTTTAGATAAATAATAATTATTATCTTTCATTTGAGGGAAGCCTTCTGGTTGACTACTCTTTTCCTCATTTGCCAAAGTCCTGATTATAAGTTAAAGGTATTTTCGAAAACAACAAAGTGGTAAGGTAGTAGTACAGGTTTTTTTTAATACTTGTTCTACGTTATTAATGAAGGCTCGTAATTTTTTTCCGATATGAGCTATAGGGTTTTTCAGTAAGAGCGCTTCAACTTTTGAACTTTTTTGAATAAAACACAAACGGTTTGACTTTTTTAACTAATTTTTTTTTTATTATTGAGTTTGAACATATACATTTAAGTATGAAATTCGATTTCTTTTGCATGACCACCGCGTGCACGTTTTACAAAGTCCAATCGTTGAACCCAACTTTTGACCACTCTTTTGCATAAATCGGCCGAAATTCCAGCAATTTCGCGTTCAATATTGGCTCTGAGCTCACAAATCGTCGCCGGCTTGTTACTGAAGACCAATGACTTCACATAACCCTAAAACGGGACGGCTTGTTAAATGGACCGTAAAATGGCCGTAATGCTCTTAAAGTAGCAGCAACAGAACGATTATTTTCATAAAAAATTTGCACGATTTGCAATCGTTGCTCAAGTGTGTAGCGTTCCATGATGAAATGTATACTAATGAAGTTTACAAATGACAAGCGAAAAATAAAAAATATTGCGTCGTTCGCCCTCCCTATCGGAAAAAAGTTGAAGCGCACCTATTAAAAACCCTATATTTTTGGAGCAGTTTTACTAAGACCCGCAAATGTTGATGTTCTACTACTAAGTATTGCCATTGGGAGATCATTTCACAACAGATGCAAAAAAATGGGTATTTTTGAAGAAACAAGGCCAAAAGGAGGGTAAATGCGTGATAAGTTACTTTAAGAGAAACAATAAAATGTAATAAAAATAACTAATAAATAAATAAACTAAAGTAAAAGTGGTTTGTAAGCGGGATTGTATTGTATGGAGTGAATCAATAAAGGCACTCTGAAATTTAACTTGGGTTTTTTTTGGGTCACCTTTGAAGACAAAACATTTCTCGCGTAGGCAAATAGAGGGCATATTTTTGGTATGTATGGGCCGATTCAGGATGCGTAGGAGTTAAGCTACAATAGTAGTCGTATTCTTTTGTACATGAGTTGAAAAACAATACTCGTTTAAGTATCGATTTACATGCAAAGCAGGTTATATTAACCCAGTAGTATACTAACCATTTGCATAAAGCTGCATGGCTTGGTGTGAGCTGAATTTTCGCATAATTGTGATGGATCACGAAACTATTTAAAAAATAGCTGAGATAACCGAGTTGGAATTTTCGCTTGGAACTCATGCACAAAATAATACGGCTGTTGCCGATTTAAGCAACCCTTAAAAATTTAAGAAATGGAGCAACTCTGCGCCAAGTTTTTACTTATCATTATAACTTAGCTTTATTCTTTTATTTGCTTATTTCGTTTTCTTCGATGCATACGGTTAGATCTAAGCTTAAAACTATAAGAAATATACATAAGGCTCAATTGAAATATAAAGAATTAGAGAGAAAACTAAGGTAAATAAAAACTTAAATATAATTAATTGAATTATGAAAAAAAATTTGTAAAAACGAAAAGGATAAAACAAAATACTTTTACAGGTTTTTCCAAAGCATCAATCAAATAAAGAAGCTATTAAAAATTGGATTTATCCCTCTTATTCCTCGCAACAAGGGCTATTATTTGTTGAAGTCAAAAATTACAAATCGAATCATTTTATTGCATCCTCTGGTGTACCACAAGGTAGTGTCCTTGGACCTTTTTCATTTCTTATTTTTATGAATGATATTCGGAACTATTAAATCTTCCTACTCTATACGGGTAACCTTAAGTTCCTACGTAGAATTACCAGTGCATCTGACACACCTGCCTTGCAACATGACTTGAATAGTCTTTATTCATGGATTCGCAGAAGTAATTTATCATTAAATATCAATAAACACATTGATATCTCTACATATTTTTAAAACTTCAAATCTCATTCATGCAGCTTATAAAAGGTGATCAGTTTGGAGGTCCTTTTTCCAATAGGGGTTTTTTGATAGATCTCACGTGACTACTGTCAAATTAATAGAATAACTTTTTTCAGTATTCATTGACATTTCGTGATGTAAAATTTACAATTGTCTTACAAAAATCGACGCTCTACGAAAAGTATTTATTGCGCGCTCAGGCCAACTTATGGCTACTTATGACTTTTTATTGGCTAGGTCAATAAGCAAAATTGCCATATTTGGCTGACGAACAACTAGAAGCCATTCAAAAACAGCCATTGAAAAAAAACCGTTTGGTGCATGCGTGGCGCCTGTGGGTTGGCAGAATCATTGGCCAATATTTCTTCAAAGACGAGGCCGGCGCCAATGTAACAGTGCAATCGTGCCATGATTAACGAGTTTTTGATGTCAGAATTTGAAACCCCTGATCTGCACAACATTTGATTCCAACAACACGGCGCTACTTGCCATTCAGCCCGTGCAACAATAAACTTACTTTGTCGTCGTGTAGGAGAGCAATTTATCTCTCGTCCCGGACCAGTGGATTGGCCACCAAGATCGTTTAATATAACACCTTTGGACTTTTATTTGTGGATGTCTACGGATGGCCAATTTACGTTCCAGTAGCGGCCAAGATTTGAGGGGTATTATCTTTAAAAAAGCGGTCTTGGTAGTCTAGCGTAAGTGCACTAGCTTGCTATCCAAGAGGTTGTGGGTTCGAATCCCATGTAAAGCATGATCCTCGCACCTCTCCAAGTTTACCTACTTTGTCTGGTTCTAAAAAAAAACAATCTCCTTCCTCAAAACACAAAAACTTATCTTTTCCATCCTTATTCCAGCACAATGGTCAGAGCATTATTTGCATTGTGGCTGCTAAAACAAGCAAAAAAAACAAAGAAAAACACACAGTTACACATTGCATCAGTGGCGCCTGCAAAAGGAAGCGGGCGACCGCGGTAATAGCACAGACACACAAAATTTAGCGAAGTCCTCAACCATCTGTGCGATCCTTCTGGCAGAAAAATGTGAGACACAGATGGCGCTCCAAGCAGTAAGAAGGCGACGTACCCACCAAGCAACGACCGGACTTAGGACTGGTAGCGGACAGAAATGAAATAGATTAACGAAACCAACGCAAGACTGATTCTAGTCGAGGCCCTAGGCTTCCGAGAGGAGTGAACAAGGAAAAAAAATAAATCTTTAAAAATTAAATATCATGAGTGGTTCTACACAAAAATAATAAAGAATCCCCAATCAATTTGAGTTTTCGTTTTTTTAATTTCAATATAAAATCCGATACCTTTAAATTTATCACCCTTCATTATTTTATTGTATACATTTTTCGGTCTTATTTTTCACAGATTTATCGAAAAATGTTCCCATATCCTGGTATACATTTTTCTGAACAATTTTTTTTAAAGATGAACCGAAAAAAATGTCCTTATCTTCTTGTATAAAGTTTGATCGTCCTATATGTCCACTAATGTAACAAGAAAAGAGATTCTGTAAAAAAAATGCGTACTGCCTTCTGTGCATGATGTACATACGTTAGCATTGTAAGACCTTCCTTGTGTAGGTCCGCAACCGGCTTCATCTTGATTTTTTTTAAAGATGTATAGCTAATAGAATGATTTTTAAAATGCCTTCAGACTCAGCAACCACTCAGTGCCACCACTTAGCGTGCCAAACTGCACAAAAGTCACGCCTATCTTTCATATGAAGGACACGTCTTCGAAAGAGTGAAATATATGAGTTAAATACAATATAAAGAGCTACGACCTGTGTTAATTAACACTGCACGTCGCGACAAACCGATAGTACATCAACATTTCGACCAGCCTTAACTATTTGTTTCATATTTTTTTCCACTATTTTTGTATCAAATTAGAGCGCATTGTGGAAAATTATGATATAAACTCAATTTTGAAACTTCATACAAAAATAAGGGAAATTCCACAAAATTTGTAAGCCAATTCCAAGGCGTTTAATTTGACTTTGTATGCAGATTTTTGGTATGCAGTTTTGTAGTCCATTGAATTTTAGTGTAATAAGGTCCAAATTTGACGCCGCTAAAAACCCAGTTGATTTTTCATAATTTTTTCTTTGACGGTGATGCGACTTTTCTTTATATTTGTTTATTCATTTTTTCATTTATTTAGAGATTAAGTCCTTTAGTGATTTATGATTTAGTACTAAAATGATTTTAGCTTGAAAACATTTAACGTCAAAACAATCAAAAAATTACTAAAATTTTCCACCTGTTACGAGGCCACTTACTGAGTTAAATAGTATTTACAGACTACTCGACCAAGATTTTGAAATGCCGAGATTTATTTCCATTTTGTTTTTCTAATAATTTTACATTAATTTTACGTAAATATACATGTGTACCTAGTCCGTAAGGTTCTTGTATTCAAGACTTAAAAAAAAAAATAAATAAAAAATGAAAAAAATAAATGAAAATTAAAAATAGTTGTGGATTTGTTGCAAGGAGGAATAAAAATAAAGCAATTTCAATCTTGCACCTTATTATACTAAAATTGAATAAGCAACATAGTTGCATACTCGAGATGTTTCTAGAAAATTTCTAAAAAATCGTGGAGTGGTGATGAAAAGTGTGTTTAGACTTTCAAATTGTTGTATGAGTTTGAAACTTGGATTTTTATTTATTTGCTTATCTCTTGGATTTATATGGTTTTTGTTAATCAAGGAGCTAAACTTTTATAAGAAAATAATAAATATCAAAAAAATAAAAAAAAAAACAGAAAAGTAGTCAAAATTGGTCATAACGTTCATCTGCTGTCCTTTGCCGCAGGCTGTAGGGTTACTTTATTTTTAATTTGTGCTTTCCTATGGCAGCTGAATGTTTGGCGTTCCACACAGCAAAATCAATTACCTGCTGATTATTTGCAAATACTAAAGCAAATACCATTCGCAGCACTCATACGCTTTTGCAGATTCGTTGAATTCTCAGCGGCTGAATATAAAATTAAGACTTGTTTACTTCCTTGTCTGGCTGTGTATTTGCTTGCTTGGTTGTCTGTGCGCACGACGGTTTGTGTCAAGTGTCAAAAAGTGTCTATAACGGTATTATTACAGATTTGCAAATTGTTTGGTATGTATTAATCCGTCGTCAGTGAGGATTTCACTTTGGATTCCGCCGAGCAACACTCCGATGTTCAAATGCCAAGTGATTATTTTTCAATGAGAAATTTTCCTGCTTAAGTATGCATGAATGTGTGAGTAGCTGTTTATTTTGCAAAGTTTGTTGGTATTCATGCATGCACATGTCTACATATACATACACACATACATGCGTGTGTGTAGGCCCCCACCAATATTGGCTTTTTCCACCCAATTCCAATTCCACAACCAATTCAATGCCTACAAATTTGCAAATTCACACAGCAACAACAACAATAGCAACGCACAAGTTGACAACGTGTTACACACAAAAATTTACCGTTACACAAAATGTCAACACACACGCAGAGAATGTCAATGGTGCATAGGTGTTTTTGTTGTTGCTGCTTGTTGTCGTCTATCAAGTGGGTAGTTAACCTTAAATTCAGCAAAGAAATTCGCACATCCTTCAGTGGCAGGGGGGCAAGCCAAGAAAAAAGGAAAGAAGTAAAGGAAAAAAAAAGACACGCAGGACTTTATCAACAGCGCAAGGACGTAGAACGTTTACGGCGGGGTGGTGGTGGTGGTGGTGGCGAGAGTGCGGTGAAACTTATGCCCGCGCAGGAGCAGGCGCAAGGGAGGAGGTACGAGTATATTTTGCAAACCTTATAAATAATAAGGTGAACAAGTTGTCGGCTGCTTGGCATGTGGCATGTGGCATATGTCGCAGCTACGGACTCGATGCGTTGCCTGGCGGCATCATAGCAGCCCCCCGACCATTCGGCGTTCGCAAAACAAGCACTAATGCCAGTGTGCGTGGGACTATGTGCATGTGTGTGTGCGTGTGTTTTGCGTATTAGTATCACATTGACACGTAAATTGACAAGAAATTGAATCAATGCTGTAATATGTCCTTGGGGGTTGCTGCTGCTTGTTACTTGCTGCGCTATATTGGCAGGCTGTCAGCAGTCTTGTGTCACCTCTGCCGATGATGACTTTAAAATTTCATTTCACATTTTTAAATTGAGTCGTATTCAACCCAATCAAACATCCCTTCGCCGTTTGTTACTTTCAGCCGCCCTTGCAGTGCGTGCCAAATGGACATGCAGCTCAGCTCCGGCCAGCCGACTGGGGGGTGGACTCTGCCAAAGCGAGCTTAGGCACATATGCAATATTTAACAAGTGATATGGGTAAACGTTCGCTGTGTATGTGTAGGTATGCGTGCATGTTAAAGTTATGAATTCTTAGGCGAGACCAACGACTTGCTTTGCTTCACTTTGTTGTCGTAATATCCCCGTGGGATGATAAATTTTCATATCATTTTGTTTTTTCCATTTTTTATGTTCCGCATCTTTTGTGTAGTTGTTTTTATTTGACTCACTTTATTAGTTGAGCGTGTCGACAGCAATCTTTGTGTGAGTGTGTGTGTGTGTGCATGCATTTCGTCTCACCCTCGCCCTTCTATCCGCATTGTCGTATGACAAATGCTGCGTTGGCTATACGATTTGTCATCGAAACATGTTTGTTGTGACATTTTTTAAGTTTTGAAATTATTATTAAAAAAAAGGTCGTGCATGTGTCACCGCTGCTCCCGCTGGGTGCGCTTGTGCTTGATAATGATGTGTGTCGAATTGCTGTGAAAATCTGAGACTTGCCACTCAGATAATTGATGACTTAGTTTCTTGCTTTCCAGTGTATGGATTTCTTGCTTTCAGCTTGTTTTACGTGTTTTATTTCGTGAGTGTGCACCGAAGCATCTATTTCACTTGTTGGCATATACTCGCAGATATCTTTTACTTGGGCCTGAAAAATAAAATTAAATGAGGAAATAAAAGCAAAAGTCATGGAGTTCTGTTAAACTCATCCGACCAAATTTCCTGAATTTTAAACTTTGAATTTAAAGATAAAGGGGTTTTCGACAAGAACTTTGCTCTGCGAAACAAAATAAAACAAAGAGTTTAGCTAAAAATTATTCAAAGAAAGAATGAGGTTAGACAATTATAAGTGAAAACAGATATCGAATAGATGTCCAACGCGACCACGGTTCCTGATGTCTTTCACCAAGATTTTCAATCATTTTTTGCCAAATCGGTGGATCTTTTCCGTTAATCAAGTCACGAATTTTGAGTTTTAATATTCGATTGGGAAGTTATAGACCAGTGGGAGCCAACCTACAGCTGGCGAGCCACATGCGGCTCTTAGAAGGATTATTTGTGACTCTCGATAAATATACCCGAGCTCCCCCTTTCTTTGTTGTGCTATTTTGTTGGGAAATAAGTTCATAGCGTTTTTATATTTTCTTTTACTTTACAAAGATTTTCTTAGAAAAGGGTGAGTATTCATTCGATAGAACTTATTTTGCTCTACAAAACTATGTTAAGGGGACAGATACTTGTAAACGGCCATATTTACAGCATCCGCCGTAATCTTCGATTACAAAGAGGTGCCTAAAAACTGGCTTAATAAATTGATAGTAATTGCCGGACCTCCAATGCTGATTAAAAAAATCGGTCTAATTCGGTTTTTTAAAGATGATTCTCAAATTTCACAATCCATACCGATGCATAATTCCCCTATAACATGTCATTACAAAATATTTAATATAAAATATCCTGATGTTATGAAAGCAGTGTTACTCATAGTAAATTACATTCGCAACAATACATAAATAACTAAAGTAATAAAACCACAATTAAAATTTTTAAATCCACAATGAAAAACATTTCGTAAAATGTTTTTTTAATTTTGGTCATCATAACCATCATTCTGAGACCGCTATTAAGAATTTGGTCGATAATTTTGAGTCGCGAGTTCGATGAGGTCAATCAAGTGAAAACTTCGCAGGCGTAAGATAATCCGAATTTGTTCGGACTACTACCACTTTAGTGGAAGATTGACCACTTTTTTATGAAATTTTCAGTTTTTACCACTTCTATTACGCGAGGTCTAAAACCTATCACCTTTTTATGTCTTTGTTGGCCTTTTATGAACTTTGTTGTAGATAAAAGGTGGAGAGGCAGATCTATATGTGTCTGCAGCGACAGCCAAGCTGCGCTCATGGTCTTAGAAAGACCCCCAACCACATCAGTGGTAGTCGGGGCCTGTAAATGAAGGCTGAACTATGTCGGTAGACATAATAGCCTGATGCTAACATAGGTCCCGGGGCACGTGGGTATCATGGGTAACGAGACCTCTGACTCCTTAGCTAGGATAGGCTCTGAGGTCAACTTCTTTGGCCTAGAGCCCGTCATGTCACTCTCTTCTGCAGCCATCAAAGCCACTGTAAGCAAATGGGTTACTACAACCCACAAGCGAGCTTGGCAGGGGCTGCAGATGGACTAAACTGATGTTATCTGTCATGCCCGATCGACTGTCGCAAACCCTCCTATCATTAAGCAGAAGGGAGTGCAGACAGCTGGTTGGACTGATGACGGGCCACTTTCTGTGGGCGTGGTACATGGAAAAGGCAGGCATCTCAGGCAGTCTACTCTGCTCAGCTTGTGAAGAGGAGGATGAGACGGCGGACCTCTTCCTGTGCGTCTGCCCCACCTTCGCTCGAATCAGGTTTCTGGTCTTTGGCACTGAGAATCCAGGTGTAGTACAATGGACTCAATTAATGTCTGAGTGCTGCACTTGCTAGTTGTCCCGACAAAAAAACAAAAATACAAAAAAAATTTGAGAATATGTCCCAATTTTTGCAGAATTGGTTAGACTGCCTTATACAACGTGTAAACGGTTCATGACGACTAAAAATGTTCTTCTAATGAGGTAAATGGAATATCTTGCTGAGTTGAAGGTTACGAGTAGGACAATTAAAAAGTATTAGCTCCAGTAAGAAATGACATTTGATATGATTCGCAGTTATGTCCCTTATAAACACTGACGATGAAATTTTTCTTCGCCTTTCTAAAGTTGACAATGCTAACAAAAGGCATCTACTTTTATATGCAGGCAAACTGCAAGGCCAACGAAGTGAATGAATGTCAACTTTAGTGAATCGTTGCTTAACTTTCTCAATTCTTAAAGTCGAATCCATATGGAATAAGTCCTAGATAATGCTGCAATATTCGAGGTTTGATCTAACAAGAGAAAAATATAAATCCTTCAACGTAGGAAGATTCTTGAATTTCTTTGGAGTTTAGGAATAGACTTGAAATACCAGAAAGTCTACATATATTTAGAAAAACGACATTGTCTGTGTAAATATGAGAGACAAGTCTTTCCTTTCATACATTTTTGTGAAAATGACTCGCAACTACTGAAGAAAAAATGCTGGCTTTTACCAAGTTAAGAAGTAAGCAGTTATAATCTCACCAAACTTCCAATCTTGTTAAGGCCTCGTGAAGTCTGTGTAAATATGAGAGACAAGTCTTTCCTTTCATACATTTTTGTGAAAATGACTCGCAACTACTGAAGAAAAAATGCTGGCTTTTACCAAGTTAAGAAGTAAGCAGTTATAATCTCACCAAACTTCCAATCTTGTTAAGGCCTCGTGAAGTCTCACGCATTCAGCTACGTCGTCTCTACTATTGAATTCATTGCATCAATTACCAAAGATTCTACTGGGTATATGTTGAAAAATTAAATATCAAAACTGCCATGCTATTAGAACTGTGAAAACCAAAGTTCTTTTTGAAAAACCCCATATTTTGAAATGTGTAAAATGTAGCTTCGATTAAGTTTCGATATTTGGGAACTGTAAAAACTGAAAACTTTTTAAATCGTACTAATTTTCTTTGCAAGCCAAGGATAGTTTGGACAATAATTGCCATAAAGAGTTCAATATGGCGGGTAGAAACGTCTGCTCACCTATGGGACCCAATGTACTGAACTTATTTTCATATTATTTTCATTTTCTCTTGTTGTTGTTTTAGCAGTTTACTAAAACCTGCCAGTGCGCTGTTGTCACTGATCGACTAATTTACTTAACAGTAGGCCCCGAAAACGTGCTGTTTCGTCAGGTTGGTACCAGAGGGAGAACGGTGTTAGGTAAAGCCTACTCATGGGGCTTGATGATGATGGGACATGTGAAAAGGTGGTTAGTGTCGTGCGGTGTGCCTTCACATGCCGGATATATACTCATTTCTATATGTCTTATATATAAACTGTTTAGAATAGCATGAGGAATGGATGCGACCATTCATTTGCCCGTTAGGGAGCAGAAAATTTATTTACATGGAATGATGCTGACTCTTTGGAGGGTGGGAACGACTACACAAGTAAATGTAAATACCAAATCCACCTCAAAAATAATTTATTTTGATTTCTGCCCATCTGATCACCTGTGTAATAAAACAGCCAGAAAAGCGAGATATTTCATTAGCTAATGGAGAGCAACTGCTCAGTTTTTAACCAAAACATAGCCTACATTGTGTTAATCGGGACTAACGACTTAATTCAGAATTATCTCAGGAATTAAGTGCAACTAATGCGAATTGGCAACTAGACTTCATTCTCATAATTTAAGCGGATTAGGAGAATTATCGATGGCAACATTGCCGAAAAATTGAAGTTAATATCTATTGTGAGTGAAAAGTAATAAAACTTTGGAAGAGAAGAACAATAAAGATTGGATGCAATACATACCTACATTAATTGTTTTGATATCTCGGAGCTGTTTGAGAAATTTTTTTTAAGTTTTTTTTTAAATAAACACTATATTTTAGAATCAGGGCAGCTAATACCCGTATTTGTTGCCTGTGCACTATATTTTACTGACAAAGCTAGCCAATAAGCCAATCAGCTGTTCACTAATCCGCGTAACAACCATCTCTCGCACTACGATTTTAGTCATAAACTGCGCCGGTGATCCCAATTAACGCTGCCGTCTGTGTAGGCTATCACACCACTAAAAACAAATTTGTTTTTGGGATGAAGAAATAATATTTGTGTGCATTACAAACTAATTTTGTGGAAAAATGCTACGAAAGGTGTCAGTTTTCCAAAAGCAGGGTCTATAGCTGAGGCTAGTTTGAATTTAGAAAAAAAAGTATATATGTATATATATCGGAACGGGACAGTAGTTTGAGACCACGTGCATATAATAAATCTGTTAAATTTTTACCAAAAGAAAAAAAAACTACTGCCTAAATATTGAATAAATCAAATAATCAAAAATGATTCACGTGATTCAAGCTGATTTACTGTATTCTGCTTGCTGTTTTTAAATACCATAGTTCGAGAAAAATGCGTTTAAAGCTTTTTAAAGTCATATATTCTATATATTTTCCAGGTTTAAAAGTTTTGTTTTTTTGCTGTGTTTTTTTGTTGTATTTTGGAAAGTTCATATCATCATTTCGGCCAATGAAAAAGGAAGAAAACTCAACAGTGAAAAACTCAACTTTTTTCTCCGAATAAGATGATATTTTTGCAGTGTATTCAAGTTAATTGTGTCTGCTAAAGCCGCATATGGGGTCAAAAACTTTCTTTCACGTCAAGTTTTTGTTATAAAATTAGCTGATTGTAGTTCTCAGCATTTTTGAAAACTGCTGGAGCCTATTGTGCTACTGTCTTCATTATCACTAGAATACGAAGTAAAAAGTCTTGTCTTTTCGGCTGCTCCTGGTGGGTTTTCAACTTCTCTTCGTTTGTTCTGTCACTTGGGCCAACGCTGCGTATACGCAACTAAATGCTTGCTGCTGTTATATGCAGCGGTTATTGGGAAAGTTGTTCTAGATAGTTAAGGGCTTTATTATTTAAGTATTAATTTGATGGTTAGCTAAAAAGATATTCTAGTTTTTGAAATAATTTGCAGAATATTTTATATACAAACAATTTTATTTTAACACGTTCCCGCCGGCGCTGTTATTCATGGTCTTCGCCCACAGACGGCAACGTTTACATCTTTTCGCTCTATCGGAAGCGATTGTAGGTTATATAAAACGAAATTTTTTCATAAGGGTAGTCGTTTATGGCTTCTCATCTCATAGGTACCGTCTAATAAAGTACCATTGGTGGTGCACGCCGTCCCATGAAGCAATCTTGTGCGGGCCACCGCTGGTACACGCCGCCTCATGAAGCAATCTTGTGCGAGCCACCGAGCGAAGAAAAAAAAATTCGATTTTGTGACCCTAGAAAATAGAGTAGTGGGAAAAAGAAGTAGAGAAAGACCGCGGAAAATGTGGCTGAACTCTGTCGTAAATGATCGAAGGGCAATTAGTCTTGCCAATTGGCTGATCAAGTTAAATGCAGGAATGTAGCTGCGGAAGCTATGGGCTGTCAAAGACTGTGAAGCTAATGATGAAGTAAAAATCGGAAAATCGAAAAATTATAAATTCAAAATTTTATCGCGTGGCCATTTTTAACTGGCAGGGTTTGAATAAGATTTTATGAATAAAAATATTCCTTAACTAAAAACAGAAAAACCGGACCTTTGAACTAGCAATTAAAAAAACACAAAATGGAATACAAAAAAAAAACAAAAACTATTTTTTAGCTCGAAAACGGTTAAGTTTTAGTGATAATGTCGTATAACCAAATTAATCAGAAATTAGCTACTTATATAAAAAATGCACTAATCAAGCTTTATACCTACAAGATGGGGCAAAATTAATCAAACCAATTTTATTTTTTAATAAATTTTTAACTAAATACAAAAAAAAAATGTTTTGAATGATGGAAATCTTTATTTGGACCTTTACGCGCTCCATTGCTTATGTGTTTGTGCGCAGCTGACTTGTTTACAATATTCAAATATGATTGACGTACGACGCCATTTGCAAAAATCCTAAATCTTTAGATAGGGTGATTAATTTTGCGCCACCTTGTATGGGTTATTTTTTAGCTGCATGAGAACTATGGATATCGATATCGGTAACAATAGCTTGACAGCTGAGAATGACAAACTGTGTTAACATTTTGGTTCAGTAAAGTTTGGCATCCCATCATGAATCGCTTAACGCCAGAATAACACTTCGAAAGTGTGGACATTTATTTTGAAAAAAACTAAGAAAATATTTCTGCGAGATTCATGGAGCTAAGTGATGAAAAGTCGCCGAAATGTCAATTCGTCACCGTTTTCATTTTCTTGGCCTTTGTTTTTTGACTACGTGGAAACTTTTACGTAACTATCTTGCCTTATATGCCTATAAAATACAGCTCGTGTAAGAATTGCAGTCAGAAGACCATCGATTTCGTCGCACTTTTGCTGAGTTGGTTCATGTAGATTTATTTTTCAGACTTATTGGAAAAAGTAGTCAAAAATTTAACTGATCGAATGGACCAGCAACTAGTAGCCGCGGCGGTCATATGACGCATATCAAATTAAAAAAATAAATACGATGAAATTATCTACAAACAAATTAAACAAAAAAATTCATTTCAACAATATTTCTGTTTTGTGTTATCATTTTAAATTCTTAAGCTTTTAAAATCAAAGCCGACATAAAGACGGGTTTTTTCAAGTAACTCGATTTTTGATTCAATATTCCCACGACAGTCGGTTCTTCGTAACCGGAACGAGCCGGATTTATATCTGGCCAAGGACTGTCACTTCAGCAACATTCCCCATATATATATTTATGTTGCTATAACAACAACAAAAACAACATCAACGGATTTTTCAAAAAACGACTGGCGGCCGTCGTAGCCGAATGGTTTGGTGCGTGGCTACCATTCGGGAGTGCGTTGGTTCGAATATCCGTACAAAAAACGCCAAAATGAAGAACAAGTTTTTTCTGGTACCAGTCGCCCCTCGGCAGGCAATGTCAAACCTCGAGTGTATTTTTGTCATGAAAAAGCTTCTCATAAAGAAATATCTGCCATTCGGAGTCGGCTTGGAACTGTAGGTATCTTCTTTTGTGGAACAACATCAAGGAGCTCGGCCAAACACCTAACAGAAGTGTTCCGCGAATTAGTTACTTAAGTTTTTTTAATTGTAATTTTTCTTAAATTTCTGGTAAAAGTAAATGCAAGGGTCTAGAATTTTTCGAAAATCACCTCAATCGCCACTGTTTAAAAAATCTAGTGTGATTTTGACTCCAGGTTTGTGTTTACCACACATAACTTTTATTGAAATTGTGCTCTGCCTTACTCCTTAAAAGCAGTCAAGGTTGTGTAACTACGGATATTCATATAAATAAATATAATTATTGATAAATAGAAAATTAAACTTATTTGAGGAGAATTCCATAAAAACATGCGTCAGGTGTACCAAGTTAGATTTCCCACGATCCTACGCACTGCACTGCCTTACTTCTTTTCTTCTTAACACTAAGCCGAGTACTTAATTCATGGGTTAAGGAAATAGAAATTTGTATTCTTTTGAATAGGATGCCAGTGGTAAGCATTTCCATAATTTACCACACTAAAAAATATGTATAGTAGCACCTAAGCCTTTAGCAAAAAAACAAAAAAAAATGTTCAACCTAACTCTCAACTAATCTGAATATAAAATTCATCCTTTTAATACTTAAACCTATATTTCCCCACTCCCTTTGGGTATTGCTAATTTCAAGAATACGTCTAAAAAATTACTACACTACTACTACTACAACTCTTAACTCCATCCACAATCTAATT
The DNA here is from genome assembly GCF_027943255.1 of Anastrepha obliqua. Taxonomy (NCBI): domain Eukaryota; kingdom Metazoa; phylum Arthropoda; class Insecta; order Diptera; family Tephritidae; genus Anastrepha; species Anastrepha obliqua. The sequence goes on from NC_072893.1 coordinate 27,835,571, forward strand.
CAATTAAATTTAAATTTAAGTCTTTCACTCTCCATGCAATCGCCTCAAAATGCTTGCGAAAGAAGTTTCTTTAAGTCAGCCAGACATTGCATTCCCATTTAATTTTATTTCACTATTCATATAAATTTTATTTTATATACTTCCACGCCGTACACTACCCGATATGAGACCTCGAATGGGTGGACGGCTAGAGAGGCCAAATAAGTGCGAATACACCAACAACAAACCGAATAATGTGACCAAAAAAGCCAAGAACCTCTACACAAAAAAAAATGGCAAATAAAATCAAGAAAAAAAGTAGCAAATAAACTAAAATAAGACGAAAAAAAGGAGATAACATTTTATGGGCTGTACTCGATATGCGTGTATGTATGCATGTGCGTGTACATATGTATGCGAAGTTAGATTTGACGATGGCTGCTGCTGGTGCACTTGTCGCTACTGAGGTAGAGTACACCACCAATAGACGTCTAAGTAGGTGGTTTTAAGAAAAACTACGAAACACTCGCCAGTTACGAGGATGAGCTACATTTGCAGCCACTGCGACAGCTCTCGTTCTGCTTTTGATTGCTTTGCGCTCATTTTTGCGGTCATGCGCGCTTGTGCAGCGCTCAGAAATCAGCTGTTTCGCTGCCGATGAGTGCGGCTCGCTACGCAGTTGGAAATAGTGAGTGATTGCTGAGTGAAAGAGGGTGAAAAAATTAGCAAACTGTGGTGAGCGCTTACGTTGGACAACTGGGGGGCGGGGGTGCTTAACGGAATGGCAGCGTAGAGGTGCGGCATTGAGTGAACTTTTTGAGTGGAATCATATTTCAAGATGTGGTGAATTTGTGGCTAAGAAATTTGCGGCGGACAAGGATATTGTCGAAATGCCGACGGGAAAAGCGATTTTGGGAAGAAAACTGAAGGAGGGTTTAAAGAAAGCGGCATAGCAAAGCAATTTTAAGTATTTTAATGGATTGTTTGCGCTGCATGGGGAATTTAATGTGTTTTGCATTTATTTAAAAAAAAAAATTAAAGCAAAAAAGTACTAGTGATTTTATGCGGTATTTCGTTTAGTTTCAAGACAGGTATGGAGAATTGCATATTTTAGAGTAAATCAGTTGAATGTTGGGGCTCTGACTATAAAATGTAAGCGCGCTTACTGCTGTCTGAACACAACGAAAATCTGTTTATGAAAAAAAAATTATTACAGAAGGCGGGCTGCGGAGAAAAAATATCTACTTGGTTTTAATATAAATATTTTTTAATTTGTGAATAACTTGCGATGTCAGGAGTAGTTTTTTTGTTTGATTCGCAACTCATCACTCACTTTTATGTGACAAAGGACTTATTTTAAGATTGAAGTCGTGCGGCTGTGGCTGGTGACTGGAAAAAAGCATTAACATTTTTGAATTTGATTTAATTTTTTTTGCTGATATTTTGTTTTCTTATGCAATGAAAAATTTTTTTTCTATAAAAGGAATAGAAAAGTGCAATAGCCAATATGAAAAAATAATTTTTTTTCACAAACATTTTTTTATGAAACATTTGTATTTACAAGAGTAAATAAACAAATAAAAATATATTGAAATAAAGCATATTGAATAATCTTCTTAAGGTATTTCAAGTAAAGGTTCAAGGGCCGGTGTTGATTTTGAATAAAATACAGTTTTTTTAGGAAATTATTGTCATTTCTCTTTACTATGATAATATTGGTGTGGCTCAATTACGTATGGAACAAAATATCGGCCAAATAGCCGCCGCGGCCTCGGCGGCACACCTCCATCCGATGGTTCAAATTTTTGATGACGCTGAGGCATAATTGAGGTTCTCTGCCGTTAATGTGCTGAATTATCTCATCCTTTAGCTCTTGAAATGTTGACGTACATCTTTTCTTTCAAATAACCTCAAAAAAATAAATCCAACGGTGTCAAATCACATGATCTTGACGGCCAATTGACATCGCCGCGACGTGAGATTATTCGGCCATCAAATTTTTCGTGCAAAAGAGCCATTGTTTCGTTAGTTGTGTGACAAGTGGCACCGTCCTGTTGAAACCGCATATCGTCCACATACATATCTTCCAATTCGGGCCATAAAAAGTTCGTTATCATCTCACGATAGCGTACACTATTCAGAGGAACTGCCTGACCGGCCTCATTTTGGAAAAAAATACGGCCCAATGATGCCGCCGGCTCATAAACCGCACCAAACAGTCACTCTTTGTGGGTGCACTCGCCCAAATGCGGCAATTCTGCTTATTCACGAATCCACTGAGGTGAAAATGTGCCTCATCACTGAAGATGATTTTCTTCGAAAACTGGTTATTCACTGTTGCCATTTCCTGCCACCATTCCGACCTTTGACGACGCTTGAAATGGTCAAGAGGCTTTAATTCTTGAGTCAATTGCACCTTGTAAGCGTGTAAATGCAAGTCTTTATGCATAATGTTCATCAACGACGAGTGTGAGAGGTGCAATTGTTGGGCACGACGAAGAGTTGAGATGGACGGCTCTTCGACCACACTATCGCGAATAGCAGCAATATTTTCTGCAGTACGAGCTGTACGAGCATGTACTGGTGGTTTTACATCTCCTACACGGTTTGCTCAAACTTTTGCACAATTTTTTTCAACCACAACTGCTGAGGCATGTGCTGGTGCTTTGTCGTGATGGCACAGGAAAATCAATTGACTTCCTCGATTCAAACGAGTGCCAAACATAAATAAGTACTCTGAGCTGGCTAAAACTGGGTGTGTGTTCTTCCAGTAGATGCTATTGGCTAAGCATAACCTCGACACGGACCAGTAGTGCCATCTCTCTGACTTTGAACAGACTTTTCAAACGATCCTCATGTTATCAAGGAAGAATTTTCTACTTGGTGGTTAAAGGAAATTACAACTTTTTCTAAATTTTTTTCGAAGTTGTGGCGTTTGGTGATTAAGATTATTTTTTGATTAATCCAAGTTTTTTTTTAAACGTGCACATTTACAGTGGATCTACCCTTGGTCGGACACTCACTATCAGTTATTTTTTTGTCCGCCCAAGAGAGTTGTGCGCTCAAGTGATAGTAATTTATTCCAGTACCTAACCTTTTTGACTATTGCTTAAATTAACTATACTTTAGTATACTATATTTACTGTGATAGCCAAGCGGCGATTAAATATCTTGGCAATGCCCCGCATTTCTTAACAATATGGATTGATATTAGGTGTCAGGACTTAGTGACATACCTGGGAATTATAAGGCAGGTAAATTAGCGGGAGAGGGCACCACCATTCACCTTCCTCTTGGTATGGAGATTGAGATTGTAGGCATACCCCACTCAACCTACAAACTGCCCTCCTCTCTAATGCTACAAAAAGAATTCAGCCAAAATGGACACTAGACGCTCAAAGGCGCTACTTGGTAATGGTAATGGTAATGGTTGTATGGATTAGGCTACAGCCTTTATGCACTGCGACCAGATTGATCCATTGTGCGCCCCTAAGCACTTAATTATAATTATTTAGTATACCGAGGAATCGAACCAGCTGCTTAGGAGGGATCAATTGTAGGTCTTCCTCCTCTAGTAGCCACGAGGATTCTATGTCTCCTGTGGCCTAATGCCTCACAGTTGGTGATTAAGTGTTCCATAGACTCCTCTTAATCACAGCAGAATCTGCACGATCTTGTACTATTAGATAACCCTATTGTGCTAAAGTGTTTATTACAGGCAAAGTGATCTGTAAGTGCTCCATAGAGTAATCTGAGGCCCTTTTTATCTAGGGCGGCCGCCGTAGCCGAATGGATTGGTGCGTGACAACCATTCGGAATTCACAGAGAGAACGTAGGTTCAAATCTCGGTGAAACACCAAAATTGAAGAAAAACATTTTTCTAATAGCGGTCGCCCGAAAGATAATTCCTAGGTATTTAACCCCTTCCTTTAGAGGTACTTCTATTCCATTTATTCCCAGTGTGGGTATATTTAGAACTCTTTTCCTAGTAAATGGGATATTAGTAGTGGCGCTACTTAATCGGTCAAGGAAAAACGACTCTTTTCTAGTTGCTGTGATCTCAGGCCACTGCCTCATAGGTCGACATGCTTAAAGATTGAAAATACCGCATTTCGACCATTGCAGAGGCTGCAAGAATAAGAAGGGGGAAGAGTCTGTCACTGTTCAGCGGTTAGAGATTTTTGCTCATTATTCTTGAATGATATCGATGATCGTAGAGAAGTGTCAGCCAGATCAATGGGTTTGCACTTAAAATAAAATGGTTTAGCGAGTAGTAGCAGCTACTGTGGTATTGCAATGGACTGACAACGGCATAAGTGAGTTGGTTTAGATACCGACTGCCACTTCTATCTATCCACCTACCCACCTACTTTGATGTGTTTATAGCATGTGAGCAAGCATGAGCTCGTCCTCCTATTTGTGATGTGCGCCTTGATGTTGTTCCACAAATGGAGGGATCTACAGTTTTTAGCCGACTTTGAACGGGAAGTGGTTCGTATGAGGAGCCTTGTTTGGGCAGAAAAACACTCGGAGGTTTGCCATTGCCTGCAGAGGCGCGACCGCTATTAGAAAAAACTTTATTATTTGATGTTCTTGCACAGTGACTCGAACCTACGCACTCGCGGACTCACCTCACGGATACCTCACTCATTCGGATACAGCGGCCAAACATGTATTTTGTCAAGCTGGTGATTTGTTTAGATTATCTTCTCTTACACTTTTGAACTTAGCCGAGATAAAAAAGGCAGTTGATTCTGATTCTTTGGAGAAGCAGTGAGAAACTATATGTCAGCTTTACCAAAAAGCTTAAAGCTCTTTATACTGAACAGATAACTTAGACCTGACTGAGATCTCCTAATATTTTTACCTTCCTCTGAGTCTACCCACCCAGTAAATGTGAATCTTTAAACCATTTATGGCCACAAAATGATTCCGGCCCCACAAGCGCGTTTGCCGATTCTGCTCTTTCCAAGTCGTCGGCGACCTCATGGATTTCAAAGCTATTCAACATTCAAACAATTTGTGAATTAAATTACCACATAGCATTTCTATGCCTTCCAACATAAACTTTCGTAAATGCTTTAAGAAATTTCCACTTGCAAAATCCAGTTTGCTTTAAGAAATGTTTCTTCATTTATTTCCCAAATTTTCGCCCGCTACTCACACACACCCAATCCGCCCAACTTCGGCGTAAATCTTTGCATTTGTTTTTCTTTTACTGGTTCGAAAAATATCCCATTTGCGGGTGTATTTGCACACACATCGAATAACCGAAAAAGGGGTAATAAAATAAAATTTCATAAATAAATCCATAAAAAACAAAAACCGAAAGGCATCAGAGAAAATATGCACCAACCGAAAACAGGCATGAAACTTTTGGTTGGTCGGTTGGTTGCTTGGTCGGAGCCGCAGCTCCACCAGTTTGTGGGGGGCTGATACCAATTTGTGTTGGAATTCTGTGGCATTCATTGAGGAATCACACACACAAACCGACAACTGAACGTCCAAGCGGGCACCCGCCCGCCGGGAGGAGTTGCAGCAGCGGCAGTGACAACATACCGTCCGCAGCAATACTGAGAGCATCTCTATATGGGACACTAATGTATACTATTACCACCACTACTGCTGCCACAAAATGCCACCACAGCCTTATAGTCAACTGTGGCATCAACCCGACCGCCCAACCACAGTGCAGCGCAGCTAGAAAAATGCCAACAGTGGCAGACCGACTACGTAGGCAATAAGACTGAGCAGGCAACTCAAACTCAAAGTGTATACAAAATGATGATGAGACTGGATGCCAGCTTGAGCTTCAGCTGCTCCTCCAGCAGCAGCAGCAGCGGCAGTAGCAGCAGCAGTCGCAGTAGCAGCAGCAGCAATGCCAGATATGGTGGTGGCTGTGGCAACAATTGTCGGAGGCAGTAACAGTGTCGCCTATATGAATGCTTGCCAGTGTGTGCGTGTGTGTGAATATGTGAAAGCAAAAGCAAGAAAGCTTTTTGCGGCGCACCAATGGGACCACGTTATGCCCCGTCAGCTCCACCACCAACAGCCAACAAAGCCAGAACATGCATTGATATCTACATACAGTCGTGTTTGTGTGTGTATGCCCGCTTGTGTGTTTGTGTATGTTGACCAAAATGCCAACGACGCGACGACGACGATACTACGATTCGATGCATAACCGACTCAACCAACTTTATGCTACCAACAACAAGAGACACGACAACGAGACACCGACGACCCATATTTGTACAAATACATACATACTTACATATACACAATTTAACGTACTTACGTGTGTTTTTTCTCACCGAACATGTGTGCATGTGTGTGTGTATGTGCTTGTGGTAGCGCCACTCACCGCCACCCCTGCCGCACCACCAACAAACATTTGTATACACAACATCACCACGAAGAAGGCTTAGAAGGCAGCCGAAGTATGGCGAGACTCGATGCGGCCGGCGAGCCGAGTCAACCTCCCGTTTGGTGGTCTCTTTCTATCTCTCTTCCCCGCCAACATCGTTGAGCGCCGTAGGCTCCAACCCCTTGCGGAGCATAAGAACATAACACAAACTGCGACCAACGTGGCTAACCCTTTATCGCACATGGGTTTCCTTACAGGACCGCATATTTAGGTTTTAGTGGGAGTGCAAGCAAAGCCACTGCCATTGCAAACTTGGCTAATACACACACTCACACACGCATACAAAAGTAGAGCCGTATATACAATTGCATACAACGTCGAGTACGAATTCATACTCAGGCATTAACTCAAGTGTTGTGTTCGTATTTCTGTGGTATTGGCGGCAGACTCTTTCTCGCACTGCATTACCCGCCGAGGTGGTTGTGTGAGTGTACACAAGCATGTGCGAGTGTAGTAGTAGAAAGTCGATAAAGCTGTGTGAGTGCTAAAACGACCATGTGGCATGGTGACTTGGCATTTAAGTTTGTGGCAAAATAATACAAAAAAATGACGGGCAGACATTGGAGATGAGACTAATGCAGCAGCTGTCAGTCGTTCAAAAATTGTTCAGTAGGTATTTAAGCGCCATTGTTTTACTTTTCTTATATTTGTAAAATATGATGTTGCTGATCTCTGTGTAAAAGTAAAAGTAGAGTGTATTTTCTTCAAGAATTCGAAAAAAATACTTTAAAATGCAATAACTGGGCATTGGATACCAGCTTACAGCTCTCACCTTCTCAGATAACTTTATTTATTTATTTGCGTGCTTTCGTTTTTTTCTTCGGATACCACACTTTTTATCTCTTTTAGCAGCCTTATTCTAGAAGTCAGAATCAACCATTCTAACTTCTTATGGAACTCAGAAATGTTCGAAACCAGATCACACATTGGCTGGTTAATATTTCGCTTTGGGAGTTCCATCATCCCCGTTAGCTCTTTAATCTTAGCACTGATGCTGCGATTGAGTTCTTCTGTTGTGACCTCCTTTGCGACACTGCTGTGCTGCATGCATGGTGACGCAGATCTGCTTCTTCTAATCAACGGTGGCGAATGAGCCAATCTGGAGCTCCTTTGAAAGGGGTTTTTACCAGCTCCCCGCTGCTGTTACTGCCGTCTGCAGTCTCTTTTGGCAAATCCAATGATGGATTGATTGTTGCTATTTTAGCTTCTTCTAAAATATTTCGGTTTTGATTGATTGAATTCATGGTTGTTGGAGCCCAACTCGTAAGCCGTTATCCATATCTCGGTGCGTAGTCACTTATTCATGATTCCATGGTCATCTTTGCAATCAGGGAAGCTTCAGTGGTAGCTGATTGCATTTAGACCTACGCCGACACTTAATCGCGATGGGAAATTGAGCGTTCTTAGAGATTTGCCATAGTTTTAAAAGGGTGGGACGGCTGCATCATTAACCTGAATGCCATTTCAGCTCGGTTTCACTCTGCTTACTAAAGAGACAAAATAGTTCAGCCGTCAGCTCGTGTCAGTATGTTCCAAACATTTTCCAGTATATCGTAATTAAGTCCTTACTGGGCTCGGTCTTAATGTCCACTATGAAACAGCCGCCCCAACCTGGGCTACAGACGCTGACCAGGTAGCCGCTAACTGTCGTCGCTCCTGGATTTGTATTGCCCACCATGCATAGTGAGGGAAACACTCTTTTAATAAGGCAGTGTCTATTCACCTTTGACATAGTAACGTTATCGGAATTGCTAGTTTTTAAACCGTATCCTTCCTTTCTGCCGCTCATTGTCGGGGATTGTTTATTTGTTTAAAACTTATTCACAATTAATCTGTTACTACATGCCTTCCGGCTATCCGCAACCTGCCGACCCCCACGGTAGCTTAGAGCCCAGCTTAGTCGCCCGATCCCGAAGGGATGTGACTCCGTGTCCGGCTTCAAACGGTAGGCTCCTGCGTTTGTGCAGCAACATCAAGACGGACGCCATAAATAGGAAAAGGAGCTCGGTCAAATATCTAACGGAAATGTAAGCGCTTATTATTTATTATTATTTTTATTTGATACCTCGCTAGGTCCGAGCGGGTAATTCCTTCGTTCATATTCCCTCAAGGGAAGACTGGGCGGGAAGCAGCATTTGAGGACAGATCCTACCCAGTGGGCGCGAGATCTTGTTGGCCTTCTAAGCCTAACAAACTCACAGCATTCAAATTTTTTGCGTGCCTTTTCCGGACATCAGGTATCCACGGGATGAAATTTCGTGCGCTTTCTTCAGCATCTGTCTGGAGGTTGAAGCGGAATCATCTAAGCAATTTCTTTTCAGCTATTTTCTCTCACTGGGTCTTAATCTCAAGGCATCTTGGCTCTGCTCTAACTTTTGTGCTCCACTTGATGCGCTCCACAAAAAACCTCTCTTCTATTCGTTAATACTAGTCTTCCTTTCTATTATCTTCCCAATGGCGTCGCAAGGTATGACATCTGGAGTTTTCGTGCAAGTGGATCCCAACTTAGGCAACTATGTAATTTAATGCTTAGAAACTCTATTTTCTTTCTCCTAAACATTGCGAAGACTTCTTTGTGGAACATTAAAGCCTACCCACTCAAATAGAACTGAAAACAGCCGTACTAACAGTAACAAGAGCTGTAAACAGCGGTTTATAGGTATGCGGATCAGAAAAGTCAGTTGTATTGCGACGAATGAACCCCAGAACCGAGTATAATTTTGAAAGAATGAAATTAATACGAAAACAGAAGAAAAATTTCGTATCGATTAAAACTCCAGGATCGTTAAACTGCGTTACACTTTGCAGTACATTATTAGAAATGGTGTAGAGCGTATAATAAACCAACCTCATACCCCATTGATGAAGATGACTCAGGCTGAGTTGGAGGTTCTGAGCATCCACTGAGTCCTTAAGAGATGAGACATTTTTTAAATCACCCGCGAGATTAGAAAAAAAATAAAACATTGGGTTATGTCATTTATAAAAATAACAAAAAGAAGTGGCCATAAGATGCTCCCTCGGGGGACACCTGAAGCAGCAACAAAGTCGTTCGATAGAACTCGATATAACCGTTTCCACGGCAGTCGGTTCTACGTTACCGAAATGACCTGGATTTATATCCGGCCAAGGATAGCCACTCCAGGAGCATTCCCCGTGTGTAAGAATGGGGAATGTTTATGCTGTTACAACAAAAATAACATAGAACTCCATCGATTTGTCCGTCCACGCACTGCCTGTCAAATATGACTTGAGCCATTGCAAAAAGAGAGAGTGAAAGCCCAAGGAAGCTAACTGGTTTGCTAGAATCTCGTGCGACAGTTTGTTAAATGCCTTAGAGAAGCCTCTGTAAATGCAATCAACTTGGAATCCTTTGGAAAACGATGAGAATTCATAAAAAACATCAAGATTAGTAGCTGTAGAGCGGGCAGTTACAAAACCCTGTTGGTTTGGGTTAGTTAAAGACTTCACCGCCAAAAAAAATGCTGTCCTTTACATGGCATTCAAACAGTCTAGAGATATTTGATAGCTTGGAAATCAGCCTATAAACGCGAACATAATTTTTTAATTCCGCTTTTACAAAGGAAGTTCTTCTAAATGCTTCAAGTTTTTTTACTTTGCCTGCGAACTGTGAACTGTGGGCCTTACGTCCTCCATATGCCACCAAGCGTTTGCTCTACTATTGCAGGCTTGCGTATCTTTAAGCAATCCAGGGCTCTCCGGTGCTCAAGGAAACGAAATTGCCAATGAATTGGCCAACCGTAAATCAGCGGTTCCCCCACGAGGGCCAGATCCAATAATCGGAATCAGTTCCACGGGAACCATGAATTTGATTAGCGATTATGTAGGCAATTTACATAAAGAGCGATGGTCCGGTCTGGCACGCTGCAGAACTGCAAAGTGTTTTGTGACAAGTCCGAACAGAAAACTGTCAAACTTTCTACTAAAACTTGGAAGGAAAGACGTTCGGTTGATGGTCGGTATTATTACAGGACACAACCCATGGGGTCAGCATATGACCACCTTTGGAATCATTGAGGACCCAATATGTCTGTCATGCTTGGAGGAGGCGGATGGCACTGAGAACTTTCTCTGTGAGTGTCCTGCCTTTGCTAGAGTAGGGCTACGAGTTTTGGGTTCGGATGTCGTGAGAATGAGTAATATTCGTTCTCTAAAACTGGAGGATATTTACAGATTTACCAAAGAATCTGGAAAATTCTCACAGTACTAACTATCTCTATCTCTGTCTCTATTCTTTCCTATCTCTTTCTCTGATACTTTTCCCCTTTCCTCCTTGACTATCCACCTCCTTTCCAGAGCTCTAAATACAATGGGTTTTTAGCCTGAGTGTTTTAGGAGTCACCAAATCTTCTGGGGCTTCTTGGCTCGACCTTGTCAAATTTCAATTTCAATCTTTAAGCAATTTCAATCTTAACAGGGCTTGTTAATTGATTTTTTCTGCTTGCAAATAATGTCTCGAACCATCTTAGTGCCTTAGCTACCAGCTGGATCCTTTTTGAAGCCAAAAATCACGTCGTTGAATTTTAACAACGTAGCTTTTCTTGCATAAAGATATCTTCAAATCTGAGTTTTCTCAGTTCTCAACGGAAAGTATTAGCCGAACTGGCAGGCCGGTTGAGTTCCCACACCTATCGGGTCAGATTTGTATTCACAGAAAGACTGTCACGGCAGTTCAATTCGCAACAATTTTGAAGAGAATTTCAAAGTTTCCGCTCTGAAAAGTGATCTTGGTTTTCCAGAAATTCAGCTAGTGCAAGGGGATTTGATGATTATTAATTCTTTTTTACTTCCTTCGACGCTCACTTAATTGAGATACCTTTCAAACTAGATCCACTATTTATTTCCACCTCGATACCAGACTTCCTTAAACTCACAGCAGGTGAAGAAATAGCACTCAAAATAGAAGCTTCTACGAACTGCTCCCTAATTTTTAACCTGAATCTTATAACACCCGTCTTGCACTGTGAGTAAGGAGAACATTTCTGATTGCAATTAAAAAAAAAAATAATAATTGGCGCTTACACTCTTTGTTGGGTGTTTGACCGAGATCCGATTCCTATTTGCAGATGATTTTTTATAAGCTGCTTTTCATGGCAGAAATACACTCGGAGGTTTGCTATATCCTGCCGAGGGCGATCGCTACAAGAAAACACTTTTTCTATTATAAGGTTGTCAAAAAAGTCTTGCGGTATTTCCGCAAGCTTGTCTTTGCAAGCGCGTAGTTCTAGTTGTATTCATCGCATCGGTTCACGCTAAAGCTTTTTGGAAAGCTCTTTTCACGTGCTAACACGTGTTTGATTAATTGTTGTTTGCTTTTAGTCGTTCGTGAGTTATAGCGTCGCAAACATGGAGCAAAATACTACTACTACGATAAAGGCAAAAATGCATCTCATGCTGCCAATAAAATTTGTGCAGTTTATGGACCCGATACAGTTTCCATTTCCACCGCACAACGATGGTTTCAACGTTTTCGTTCTGGTGCAGAGGTGATCGAAGATGCGCCACGGTCCGGAAGGCCTGTCGTCGAAAATTGCGATAAAATCGCTGAATTGATCGAAAGAGACCGGCATAGTAGCAGCCGTAGCATCGGCCAAGAGCTGGGCATGAGTCATCAAACCGTTATAAACCATTTGAAGAAGCTTGGATTGAAAAAGAAGCTGGATGTATGGGTGCCACACGACTTGACGCAAAAAAAAACATTTTTACCCGTATGGATGCATGCGAATCGCTTCTGAATCGCAACAAAATCGACCCGTTTTTGAAGCGGATGGTGACTGGCGATGAAAAGTGGGTCACTTACGACAACGTGAAGCGTAAACGGTCGTGGTCGAAAAGCGGTGAAGCTGCCCAGACGGTGGCCAAGCCTGGATTGACGGCCAGGAAGGTTCTTCTGTGTGTTTGGTGGGATTGGCAGGGAATCATCCATTATGAGCTGCTCCCCTATGGCCAAACGCTCAATTCGGACCTGTACTGCCAACAACTGGACCGTTTGAATGCAGCACTCATGCAGAAGAGGCCATCTTTGATTAACAGAGGCCGAATTGTCTTTCATCAGGACAACGCCAGGCCACACACATCTTTGGTAACGCGCCAGAAGCTCCGGGAGCTCGGATGGGAGGTTCTTTTGCATCCACCGTATAGTCCGGATCTCGCCCCAAGTGATTACTACCTATTTCTGTCCATGGCGAACGAGCTTCTATAAGAGGGGCATTATGAAGTTGGCATCTCGTTGGGAACTCGTCATCGAACAAAACGGCGCATATTTGACTTAAATCGCATTATTATAACCAATTTTATGAACAATTGAAAATTCAATAAAAATACCGCAAGACTTTTTTGACAACCTTATATTTGGGCTTTCATGCGCGGGGTCTCGAATCTATGCTCTACCGAGTAGGAGTCGCGCAAAAATCGATTCGGCCACGGCGGCCACCTCAATTATTGATTGGAATTATTGATTATATATTTGAACTCCTCATGAATATTAAACGGCTGTTTAATTACAGACACTCCCTTCTCTTAATCTGACGGGTGGACGATGGGAGGCGGGTAAAATCAATTTCGGTGATATTCATGATCCTCAAGTATGGCTCTACTTCGTAGATAGATAGATTTATGGGAGGTTTATACTTCGACCTCATGGTCTTTTGTGTCCTTTACTCACCACAGTACCTCATCTCGACCCAGTTCCTTTATCAAACTAAAAATAGAGCTGAGCTGGACTGTGCGTATGGGCCTTTCTACCGGCTGCAATTAGTCGGTATGTGTCAATCATCTCTGGCCTATAGCTCTGCATTCAAGGAGAAGCTGCATTGGAGCCTTCTTACAATAGAGAAGTAAGCCTCATATTTGGAAGCACTTCCAATGCTACTTGCGTTCCTCCCATCGCGAGTAGATTAAATTAGGTGATAGTGATTCCTGTTTTCTAAGGAGTGTTACTTAGTTGGATTTAGGCATTCACATGCATTTCAAAAGCCGTCAAAGAAGTATCAACGAACAGAGCTTGAAATGGATGCAGCTTCGGATAATTTACAATACATAGCATATAGGAGTTCATGGGTAGATGGCTAAGTTATGTTCCGAGCTAATAGCTTTGTTTACTTGTCTGTAAGCCAGCCTACTCCAGATTGTGAATACTACATCTTAACCTCGTGTCTCGATCGTTACCCGATATCCCAACTTCCTGGATCAACAATGGTAGCTCTAAGCATTTTCAGAAATTTCCAATTCATCATACACCCAAGTCTATATTCTGGTTCTGATGTATTCAATATTCATTACTTCCTTTTATTTATTTTCAGCCTGAAATGACGTTTTACGTTTGAACTTTACAAGTTTTTTATATCATCAACGATTAAATACCGAAAACTTTCACCATTTCTTGCAGGTTTCGCCCACCATCTCGTCGGCATGCACAGCCACTTACATGCGCCCGATTGGCGTGCCTTGAGCGCCGTTGGCAACCCAGCAGCCTTAGTTCGACCTGGTTTTCCACACGGTGCACCCTTCTTCCATCATCAACACCCTGCTTTCCAGGCGCACAGCATCGCCGGCAGCTTGGATCGTCATGGTCTGCGCTCTCTAAATGGTTTGTGATCTTCAATTTCCAAAAGCTAACATTTTTTGTAAAATTTCTCTTACTCTCTTCCTTTTACAGATTCTCATCATCACCTGACACAGTTGCGTCAATTATCAACGGTGGGAGCAGCGCATAGCACCACCAGCCCGGAGGGTTCGCCCACAACCACTACCACCAACTTAGGCGAACGACCGATGCTCACCACCTCCCCGCCTCTAACCACGACGAATAGTGATAATGATAATAACAACAACATAGATACAGGTTTCGAAAGTGATAGTATTTCGGTGACGGGTTCGCCAAGAAAAACTTCTTCGTTGCACGAAGACGACGATGGTCGCAGTACTTCACCACCCTCGAACAGTGGCTCGGCCAGTGGAGGCGGCGGCGGTGGTGGCAGTGGCAGTGGTGCATTTACATCACTAATACAACGAAATTCGACGACACTGCGCAAAAATGAGTTCTTCAACGGCTTTGCATCACAATTCTCGCCAACAGCGAACAACTTCAATCCTGCCTTAGCAGCTCAGCTTTTCCTGCAGAATCCGCTCTTGCCACAGCCCAGTCAATGGCTATATACACAGCTTTATGGTAACTACAGTGACTTTCCTTGGTTTAGGAGCAACGTGGCAGGTGATGTCTTAGCGCAACCAGTAGCTGGTGTGCCGCAAGCTGAACTGCCGGATGCAAGTAGCCTGCCGGCGGCGGCGGTGGCGGCTGTGGATGCGGGTACTAACGGTGTCAATTTGGTGAAGCGTTGCGTAACGCTAATCTCTCATTCGCCGGATGTGGAAAATGCTAATCCGAATGCCTCGCCGCCAGTCACATCAACGCGGCGTTCACCATCGCCAGTGGAGACTATCGATCTGGACGATGTGAGTACGACATCACGCACTGAGCTGGAACGCGGTGGCTATGGGCCAATACGTTGCCGCACTCCAAAGTCAGCGGATGTGTGGCGCCCCTACTAGCGGCTGCGTAACGCCATGGTGACGGCGTTGGGCTTAAAAGTGCTGGCGGAACAGAGAGAAGCAGACGATGATGAGCTGGAGCTTGACGTAAAGCAATTGGATTAGGAGGGTAGCGTGGACGCGCTCTGATGTTGGTGCAAGCGAGGCATAGTTTCGTTTATTGTGTAGCGAATTTTAGATGAGGCAAGAACGCAGAGACAGTGAAAGGTTTTAAAGTAGTTTTATGTAAAATAAGTAATTATATGCTAAATGTGCTCTTGTAGGCGGAGGAAAATGTACTGTTTTGTAAAACGAAGAAAATCACATATCGAATTTATAAAAGAAAAATGTGTAAACAATTTAAGAAATGTACTTACATCGCAATTAATATTAAAAACATAATCAAAATTTCATTCTAATTGTATTATAATTGTAAACATATATAAGTATATCGTAAGCACGGGCATTCATACATGCACACATACATACATATGAAGTTATAAAATTTACACACACACACACGTATGTATCTATGTGTGTGTGTAAGTGCGTGAGACATGTAAATATTTGAAATTATATGATATTCAGAGGAATTCGGTTTTGAAGTTGATTCAAAAATATCTTCAATATGAAATTTCAAAGAGAAAAATGTGAATATTAGTCTAGAATGTTCTGTTGATATTTATAAAACCAAAAGATGAAAGCAGTGAGAAAAATATTATCAAATAAATATATATACTTCCAAACATCCCAGTTCAAAAGAAAAAACGCACGTTTTTTTAATATCACCACAAAAAGGGCTAAACACTAAAGCAAAAAGTGGAAGAATGGCCGAGTGAAAGCCAGTACTCAATGGCCGCGAACAGTGGCCTAAATGTTAACCCAAGTAAAACGCGATTAATGTTGTTTAAAACGAAAAGTAATGTTTCTCAGTTCAGACTTCCATCAGTCAATGGGTTTGGAGTTCCACTTACAGACATAGCGAAATATCTATGAGTAGTTCTAAAGGGTGGTTTAATTTTAAGGGCCGATGTTGAATGTGAACCACACCTAAACCTCAATTTTTTTTCTGCAGTTCATTAGACATTTTTCAATCTCAAACTAACTCAATTTCAACCATAGAAAGATACACAATCAAGCAACGCGTTAAAGTTATTTAGGCTTATTATGAAAACGAGCGTTCAAATCAAAACTGGCGTTCGAAGAAAATCATCTTCAGTGATGAGGCACTTTTTCACCTCAGTGAATTCGTCAATAAGCAGAAGTACCGCATTTGGGCGAATGATAATCCAAGAGTGATTTATGGGCCGGCGGCATCATTGGGCCGTATTTTTTCCAAAATGAGGCCGGTCAGGCAGTTACTGTGAATAGTGTTCGCTATCGTGAGATGATAACGAACTTTTTATGGCCCAAATTGGAAGATATGGATGTGGACGATATGTGGTTTCAACAGGATGGTGCCACTTGTCGCACAGCTAACGAAACAATGGCTCTTTTGCGCGAAAAATTTGATGGCCGAATAATCTCACGTCGCGGCGATGTCAATTGGCCGTCAAGATCATGTGATTTGACACCGTTGGACTTCTTTCTTTGGTGTTATTTGAAAGAAAAGGTGTACGTCGATAAGCCAGCAATAATTCAAGAGCTAAAGGATGAGACAATTCGGCACATTAACGGCATAGAACCTCAATTATGCCTCAGCGTCGTCGAAAATTTGGACCATCGGATGGAGGTTTGCCGCCGAGGCCGCGACGGCCATTTGGCCGATATTTTGTTCCATACGTAATTGAGCCATACCAATATTATCATAATAAAGAGAAATGGCAATAATTTCCTAAAAAAATTGTATTTTATTCAAAATTAACACCGGCCCTTGAAATTTAATCAGTCTTTGGATCCGAAGTTTAACTGGCAGCACAACATTTTACCGAAGACTTTTATTTAAACAAGAAACAAAAATTATATCAATAAGTTAATCAATTACAACCTCTTCTCACCTCTCGACCAATTTGTTGATGCTATTCCGCCAAAAATCGCTTGGTCTAGTGTCAAAGAAGTTGTTGAGCCAGTTTTTAAGGACCTCTTTGTTATCGAAGTTAAGGGATTGACAGGGAGCAGAAAAGTTGGTAATTGGTCGGTGCAAGGTCCGGTGAATATGGAAAATGCCGAAGGAGCACCCATTCGCGGCTTTGACGACTTGTGCAATATGGAACTTGGCGTTGCCGTGAAGGAGTATGGTTTGAACATGTCAATTAAGTTTTTTCAGTCGAATATCCTCATTAACGCGGTTTAACTGGGCAATGTAGAGCTCCTCATTGACCGCGGTATTCGTTTCGAGCATTTTCCAGTACAGCATGGCCTCCCAGTCCCACCAAACACATATCAAGAACTTTTTTGGATGAAGATCCGGCTTGACTCTCGGCTATGGCGTATCTTCGGGAGCCACACACTCCCTTCTTTGCTTCATGTTGATGTTTAGGAACCATTTCTCATCTCCCTTGTGACGATTCGATACAAAAGGCGGTATTTATGAGCCGCGTGTTGTTCGATGGCGGGCGAGATGCGGGCTTCCAATTTTTCGGTAAATCCCATCGAATGAAGGTGATTGAGAATAGTTTTATGATCGCAGTTCATTTTTTTTTGTCAATTCACGACTGGTTTGGCGGCAGTCTCCTTCAAAAGTGATTTGAGACCTTCTTTATCGAATTCAGAATGCCTTTCGCTGCAGGACGTGTCAGCGACCGCAAAGTCGCCATTTTTGAACTTTGCAAACTATTCCCGTGCTGTAGATTCGCCTATAACACCTTCTCCATACACGTCGCAAATGTCCCGGTCTGCTTCGACAGCTTTTTGACCTCAATGAAATGGAAAGAAAAGCAGATGTGGAAAATGTTGATTTTTGCCTCCTGGGTATTCCATATCTAAGCTTCGTGTAAGCCAGCAAATGCGACGAAATATATACCTGACGGAAGTATCGAGTGCCTCAGTACTTTGGCGATAGGAGGTTTGGGTCGAGTTTAAGTCCGGGTTAGCCTTTCGATGCTTCCTCCTCGTAAAACAGAAACAAGAACTAGAACTAATGAACGAGCGAACAATCTTAGTCCGTCTCAGTCGAAGTTGAACCAAAACGGCACAGAACGTTTTAAAGGGTCAGAGTAATAAACAAGCAATAAGAGACAATCAAAATAAGGTTGGTACAGTCACTCACACCTTATTTGATACATTTACGATTTATTTTGAGTTTTCTATATTTCGTAATATTTTGCGAAATTGAAAAATGAATGCAAATATTTTATTTATTTTGTTTCTATTTAATTTCTTCATAGTTCGAGGTAGGTAGTTTTGGAGGATCTCAAAAAAGGAATGTCGCGTAGTCAAGTAGCTGAATTTGTACTTATTGAACGTCTCATGCATGAAAGTCGTGTTGTAAATAAAGGACGACAGGCTACAAATAAAACTTTCACAGAGAAAGAGTGTCAACGATTAGCGCGCCAAGTGAAGAAAAATCAAGCAACGAGCGCTATAAAGTTACCTAAAATGGCCAAAAAGGATTTGGGTACGACTTGCCATCCAGAAACTGTTCGAAGAGTACTGAGGGAAGAAAATTTCAATGGCAGAAAAGCCCGTAATAAACCTCTCGTAAGTGCAAGGAGATTACAGTGTAAGAGATTACAGTTTGCGCGTGACTATCTAAATACGACCGCAGCATTTTGGAGGACGGTACTTACTTTTTGTAGATGATTTATTCAGGTCAGGCGGCAGATCTACGAGACCAATATGGAGCTCAAACCCGGAGGATTTGCGAGCAAATATAAAATACGGTGGTGACAACGTGATGGGTTGGGCTTGCATGTCTTTCAATGGAGTTGGAAATTTGACATTGATCGAAGCAACTTTTGCAAGAAAATAACAAATTGAAGATAACTTCCACTTTTATCAAGATATCGAACCGAAGCACAAGTCACACTAATTCAAAGCACAAGTCACAAAATAGTTCAATGTATATATATATAAATGTCCCCACATTGTTGAAACTCGCACAATCACCGCATTTGAACGTCTTTGAAAATGTGTGGTCATTTGTGATTTTGAAGACAAATATTAGAGAATATGGCATCCATAACCAATTTGATTTTAAAAAGGCGATACTTGAGAAGTGGCACCAAATTAGTTCCGAACACACAAAAATATTGATTGACTCCACGCCACGTAGATTTCAAGCTGTAATTTTTAATAAAGGATACCCAAAAAAGTACTAAATACCTTAAAATTTTAAAAATTATAAATAAATAGTAGTTCGTTTTTAAGTTGCATTTTTTAAGTTGCGGCGTGACTTCTTTGTACGTTTTTGTTTTTGTGTTTGCATTATAATGAAGTGAGTGGGCACCTTTTTTCTGTTGGCTACCAGAATTTTCTGTTACTTTATGTAAAGAGTGCCAACCACAAATTTTATGCTTCTCGTTTAGTTTTTAGAAGTTGTTATTTCCAAGCAACAGAAGGGCTCTGCTCATTTGTGGTGCAAAATAATATATTTTGCTAAAAATAAAAGTTGAAGAAATATTCTTTATGGCTGCGTCTGCTGATGGACGAATTGGTGGGCCGTCTGAGATAAGGCAGAAAAGTACGTTAATGGAAAAGTGTAGCGATGTACATATTTATAATTTTTTGCTTCAAAATAATTAAATAAAATAAATAAAAAAGGTAAATAATAAAAGTCATTTTTAAAATTTTCAAAACCTCTTATTTTCTTTTCATTGTTCACTATAGTCAAATTCAACCACCTTTTGCTGACAACATTTTGCATATAAATATGTAATTCCCTTGAAAACTGGGTATTGGTTTATGGGGTTAGGGGTAGTCAGAGACCCAAAAAAATGATGATTTTCAATATATTTTTTTGCCAGTCAATTGCTTTACTTTACAGAAATAAAAACATTTACAAAACAAAAAAAAGAAAGTGTGTGGTAGTTCACGGAACCCGCACGATTGAAGTGAAACTTCTTTTATCAACAAATCAATAATTTAACTATTATTTCAATATAATGCATGCAGAAGTCATGGAAAGCATGGAATGGAATTTTATTAAACAGAATTATTTATTTATTTTAATATAAAAAGAAATGAATTTATTGTACTCAATTACATTTGGTTCTCGGCATTGTCATTATCATTATTGGATTCGTTTTCCAAAAATGAAACAAGGGCTTTATGGTAACTGAAATACGTAAAAAATGATCTACATTCTAATCTATCAAGGTATCGATGAAATACTGCATCAATGGTAGTTCCGCATCTTGTTGTTGGTACTTCACCATCATTAACCATATTTAAATTTAATTTTTCTTTGAGGAAACTTATTAGAGTCTTTGATCGCTCTTCTGCAAAATTGACATTAAAGTCGCCACTTAAAATCATCGGAATTTGATGATCATGTTGTCCTAGCAACTCAGACAACATAATTAGGTCCATGATACTGATGAAATGACCGCCCATCGACTGATCGATTTACGGAGAAATGTTCTTCATCGATATCCTGATGCACAGATGACAAATTATCACTTATCGTACAACCGGAGGATTCACTGTCACGGTGTTCAACAGTAGCTCTTAATTTTTTACGCTCCAAATACTCACGTTGCCGTTCAGCACCTGTTTTCGGTTTCCGTTTTTGTTGATTTGATGCCATATTTAACAGAAATCAATCAACAAAACAAAATATGTTTGTAAGATTTGCTCAAAACTACACACACACTCTATGACGCGTCTCGCGTTACTAATAATATTGTGTTTGGGAGAACTGTCAACTGTTTCCACCGAAATGCGTTCGCAAAGTGTATGGTCTTTGGTATGGTAAACAGATTTATGATACATTATTTTGCGGCGACAGCACAGCGCAATAGCCCAGCGGCTAGCAATGTGGGCTTCCGATCCGAAATCCTTGGTTCGAATCACAAGAAAATTTTTTTTTTTTTTTTTTATACATTTATTTCATTTTGTTTTATGATATGTTTATGAGCAGATTTTTTTCATGGCAGAAATACACTCGGAGGTTTGCCATTGCCTGCCGAGGGGCGACCGCTATTAGAAAAATGTTTTCATTAATTTTGCTTTCACCGAGATTCGAACCAACGACCTCTCTGTGAATTCCGAATGGTGATCACGCACCAACCCACTCGGCTACGGCGGCCGTCAATCAAATGTCATATTGACAAATTGCAATCATTGTTGCCATATTTCGCCAGTCTTTTAACAGATGGCGCTGGCATAGCGTGAGTTTTACGTAGTTTAGCGTAGTTTTACTCCTCACAGCGTTTCATCCACGCCATGCTTTTAACAGATGGCGCTGGCGTAGCGTCACATGTAGATGAAACGCTATGGTTTTACTCCTCACAGCGTTTCATCCTTCGAGACAAAAGAAGTTTCACTTCAAAAAGAAAATCCTTCGATCAGGTATGAAGCAAAAGCACTATACATTTTATTGAAATCTACCAAGCCGTAGGAAAGGCTGCAGAAATGGCACTAGCAAGGACATCGAGCAACTCTAACATAAGTACGTTGACAGTCAAGCGGCAATAAAGGCAACAAACTCATATAAAATTTCATCTAAAAACGTTCTTAGGACCAAGGACGCCATAGAGAAACTAGCCGCAGACAGACGGTTACACATCTATTGGGTAACCGGACATAAGGGCATTGCAGAAAACGAAATTGTAGATGAGATCGCCAAAAGCGCTGTTTACATCCAACTCCAACAAGAAAACGAAACCTTTAAATACGATCTACAATGGCATCGTTGCGGACATGAAAACACGGATAGACAGGAGGTTGAACAAGCTAGCCACTCGAAAAACCGCGAAAATCATGTGTAAACAGAACGCAGATAAGTAGTAAGAGAAGGGCC
This sequence comes from Anastrepha obliqua, assembly GCF_027943255.1. Taxonomy (NCBI): domain Eukaryota; kingdom Metazoa; phylum Arthropoda; class Insecta; order Diptera; family Tephritidae; genus Anastrepha; species Anastrepha obliqua. The sequence goes on from NC_072893.1 coordinate 27,857,428, forward strand.
AAGCTCCATCTGGTACCACTAAGGACCAATAGGGCTATGTGATGGCTTTCAGCCAGTCAGGTCAACCTAACCTAACCTAACCTATCAAGTGGTATTTAAGGTATAGAGATCACCATGGTTTTGAGAAAAACGCATTTAAAGTTTTGCTATCGATTTATGTAGAGTTATACGAATTATTTATTTACTTGCACTGGGTCATTATTCCTGAGCCATGTAATAGTTCTTAAGCCATCATAGCAGCGTCCAAAATATCGATTTGCTGTAGCATTCTACCCTCTCGAGTGTTATCGTTAGTGCGCTTATCTGCCACTTTCATACGTGCAGCATCCATTTTTTCGGCATACGAACGTTCCGGAGCGCCCGATAGCCCTTTTTTATTTGTTGAATAACTCGAAAAGTATTTCTCGGATTCACTTCAAATTTTCACACAATATTTCTAAGATATTATACTTTAAGAAAATACAAAAAAATCCAATTTTTTGGAAATTCTGCCTACCTCTAACGCTTTATATAAATATGTATATATATATGTAAATGTTTGAAATTTGTAAATTTATTTTATAAATTTTTTTTTGTTACCCGCTTTATAATTAAAAATTTGAATATTTTATAAATTTCTTTATAATTATACTTTTCGTGCTCAACTCTTTTGTATTTAGATTTTGAATAATTTCGTTTAAATCTCAATTATTAAATTTTTTGCTTATTTATGTATTTTATACTGCTCGCGCTTGTTTTTATTGTATGTACTAGGTTGCCCAATAAGTTTTGCTCTTCGATAATAAAAACTCAATTTTATGGTTTGAAACACACCTTATTATGCAGTATAGTCTCCCTGAGCATCAATACACTTGTTCGAACGAGATTCCAATTTATGAATTCTATCCCAGAAGTGAGAATCTTGAAGGACTGCAAAATACGCTTCCACAGCTGTTTTGACCTCATCATTTGATAAAAAACGCTTTCATGCAGGAATCTTTTTCGGTCTGAAAGCAGACGGGCCAAATCTTGTAAATACTTCATGAATGGTGGATGCTCCAACAATTCGAACTTTAATTCATGGACTTCAGCCATTGTCAAAATATTCTTATGAATCGGTGCGTTGTTCAAATGAAAATTAATTTGTTTTCTTTTGCAAACTGAGCATTTTTTTTACGAATTTTTTCCTTCTGCTGGTCTAAAAGGTTACAATAATTTTCAGGATTTATTATTTTACCAGTTTGCAAGTAATCCACCAACACAATTCCTTTCGAAACCTAAAAAACTGATGATAACATCGTCTTGGCCGGTTTCTAGTCACGAACTTCGAAGCCGCTTCACTACACTCCTTAGTCTCTTGTTTCGATTTAGGAATAGAGTGATAAACCCAAGTCTCATCTATAGTGTTGAATCGACGCACAAAATCCTCTTTACCCTTTCGAAAACGCTCTAAATTTTGCTGAGAAAGTCGCATTCGAACGTGTTTAAATTCCATTGTTAGCGAATCAGAGTGCCAGTTAAAATACAGCTTAGACTGCCTAATGAAAACCCAAGAGCTTCTACTATATCTCGTTCAGTCACTCGATGATTTTCCGATACGATATTCTATATTTTTTCTACAATTTCTGGTGTTGTTGCTGTTTTTGGACGTCTTTGACGTGAATAGTCTTCAAGGCCTATATGACCACGTTTAAACTCAGCAACCCATCTTCCCACTGCACTAATTGATGGCGAAAAGTCCTTATATACTTTCAATATTCGTTCATAAATTTCCTTTGCTTTTAAACCTTCCAAAAAGGAAAATTCAATCATTGCACGAAACTTTTTTCCATTGTAGAAAATACTGTGATACGTCGGTACTAAATGGGTTGTAAACAAAGGATGAATTTACAGGTTGAAATGAAACTTCACATCCATATGAAGAGTGTACCAACATAACAAAAAAAAGAAAATTTAGGTTAATAGCAACGGCCCCTCTTATTCACCGGAAAACCTATTGAACAACTTAGCCACCTGCCACTCAATACTAATCTCAATGGTGGTGTGGAAACTGAAAATTCCCAATTTTAATTTAAAAATACTTAGTAAAAGTTTCTTACGGTGTGGCATTACTGACGAATATTATAAACAGCGCACATTTTGACAGCGCTCTCACGACAAAAAGTATTTCGTACCTAGTCCTCTATGGTTTGAACAACGACTGATTGGACGAGTGTGCGGATACATGCGAAATTAGTGGACCTTGTCATCGTTGGTAGCAAGTAAGGCGAATTGAATACAGAAGATGGAGTTCTCCCAAAATTGTTGATTTATTTTTCGCGATTTTGACAAGTCTTCATAATAAATGCAAAACAAACGAACAAAAGCAACAAAAAGAGGAAAAATTAAATATTTGTGAAAATTCAGTGAATGCCTTAGTTAAAAACAAAACTAAGGAAAACAAAGTTCCGCGTGTTAAATTGTGAGAGCATAAATGAATATAAGCCTCCAAATGCAGTTTTTTGCGAATGACGCCGTGATACGAAGGTGTGTGTGTGTGTGTTTATGTGTAGAATTTCCATTTCCTTTGCCTACTCTTCCTCTTCGTAAACAAGGTATTCCCCTTCCGTTTGTGTGTATATTCTCGGAGCCTGACGACACAGCGCATTCGGAAGGCGCAATCTCTTATTCTATCGCTCCTGGGTAGCAAGACGAGAAAGTTGTATGAGGACAGGCCTTATGGCTCTGTAGAAACAAGCTTCTTCTTAGCATCACAGCTCTTGATGAATCGGCGATTCATTCACAACCTTGTACCTATCTATCTCTATCTCTATCTCTATCTCTATCTCTATCTCTATCTCTATCTCTATCTCTATCTCTATCTCTATCTCTATCTCTATCTCTATCTCTATCTCTATCTCTATCTCTATCTCTATCTCTATCTCTATCTCTATCTCTATCTCTATCTCTATCTCTATCTCTATCTCTATCTCTATCTCTATCTCTATCTCTATCTCTATCTCTATCTCTATCTCTATCTCTATCTCTATCTCTATCTCTATCTCTATCTCTATCTCTATCTCTATCTCTATCTCTATCTCTATCTCTATCTCTATCTCTATCTCTATCTCTATCTCTATCTCTATCTCTATCTCTATCTCTATCTCTATCTCTATCTCTATCTCTATCTCTATCTCTATCTCTATCTCTATCTCTATCTCTATCTCTATCTCTATCTCTATCTCTATCTCTATCTCTATCTCTATCTCTATCTCTATCTCTATCTCTATCTCTATCTCTATCTCTATCTCTATCTCTATCTCTATCTCTATCTCTATCTCTATCTCTATCTCTATCTCTATCTCTATCGCTATCTCTATCTCTATTTAAGGCTACCTTCTTCCATCTCCGCACGTTTAGCTTTACGAGGTCAGCTTCCACTTCTTCGAGCCATATCTTTCTGGGGCGTCATCTTCTTCGGCCTCCAACGGGTGTTGTAATTCAACGGTCTTTCGAGTTCTTCTCTCCTTGGGCATTCTAAGCACGTATCCGAGCCAGCCGAGCTTATCCTCTGAGATTTTCTAAATAGGCTATTAGTATAATTTCTCGGATCTCACTCTAATTATTGTAGCTAACTGGAGGTTATGCAGGTTCTAAGCGCCAAATTAAAACCTCTTTGTTTTTGATTTTGGCTTAATTTTGTATTTTTGACTTTCAGGTTACTCGTTTTATGGAAAACTAACAAATTTTATGCTCATGACATGCCGTGAAACACGGCGGCTTCTGTGCTGGTATTACCCAATAAAATGAAGCGAGCCTCGTACATATTTCTTATTTTAATGAGTATAATTCTTCTCTTCATCTTAATTTCCGTTCCAATTTTAAGTCAATCCCAATTTGTGAACATCCAATTAAAATAAATGCAAATACTTTAGAATACACAAAAAGGGGTTTCGGAACTTAGACGCACCTAAACTGCTAATGTAAATAAGCGAAAAAGGTAAAATCATCCACAAAATCCGGTGCTTTTCTATACCGTCATCACTCACACACGCATACGCACACACACACACACATTTTACATTTCCTCCTTTTAATGCTATGTACGCATCCTTTTTGGGTGCTCACATAAAAGATAAGAAGAATTTTATCTAGCGTTGAAAATTTTGAAAACAAATGACATGAAATTAACTTGACTTATGAGCTGGAACCGACGAGCAGCTGAGGCCATATGTCCTGCACATATACATATGTATATATGAATGTATCTATGAAGAAGTATTCCTGCACATGTGAGGGTGGTGGTGTGCGGTGCTTGTGGCAGGACATTAGGAATGAAATTAACATACTAAGCACACACGCAGTGGCGGCGGCGGCGGGACGAGCAGGCTAACAGCCGGGCAACAAGCCATATTGTCGCTTTGTGCGGTGACAGAAATTTAATTTCAAATATGTCACTAACTTTGTATCGAGCCAAAGTACGCTTATGAAGAAAGTAGCATCGAAAGAAGCGAGAGATTTCTAACGAAATCAACACTTTGCTCGAAACCTATTTGGCTTGGCGATGCGACCGGGCCGTTTGGTCTGGTTAGTGGCGACTGAATGCTCGAGTTCACTGTCTGCTGACACATAACGATTTCACCTTTGACACCGGCCACCAGCATGCACACCGCACATACATACATGACTATACTCCACCTTTACCACCGCACAGCAAAACACCAGCAGTCACCGATGTAAGTATGTAAATGTAAGTAAAAACAAATCAGCTTCAAAGCGTTGGCAGTAGGTGGTTTGCTGGCTTGTTGTTGGTAGCCATGTCCTGCATAAGGATACAAACGCATTGTATTGGTGTTGCTTGGAAATTTTAGTTACTTTGGCTAACCAAGCAAAAATGTTCATTATTATAAAGGATTTCTAGTCGTTTATTTAATTGGGTTGCTTGGTTGGTTTGGTTGCATGACTGGTCGGTCGGTCGGTCGGTCGATCGGTTGGACGGTCGGACGGCAGGTTGGTTGGTTGGTTGGATTGGCGATTGCTTGGTGCGATGGTTGGTGGTTGGTGGTTGGCTCGCTGCCGCTGCTTCGGCCACAATAAGCCAAACCTCAAGTTGCCACTGACAACGTGTCCTTTGTCGCCACTCTTAAGGTTGACTTGAAAGTTGCTTAATAATAAATTTGTATGCGTTGATAAATATTTATAAGTACTCGCAAATGTATGACTTCATACCGAATAGGTGGGCCAGTTGCCTTGGATAAGCGTCTGCATGCAGGGCAGGTACAATCGGTAAGCCAAGCGTTATTGAAGATGAGGCAAGTTAAGTGTGCGTGTGTGTGTGTGTGCGCGCGCTTCTACATTCAAACATAAATTGGGGTTCTTTGCAATAACTTCAAGATCAAAAACCATAGAGCGAACTACGCCAAAGACATACCAACCGACGACATATTTCTCTACAAGTCTGATGAACTTCCTCTCTCTGACACCTCTTCTGAAATAATCATTTGTTCATAAGGCAACTCTGGTTGCAGTTGGCATTTGTTCATAATTTAAAGGTATTTCTTTCAACTTCTGCCCGTCGCTGCCACGTCTCGCCGCTTGCCACTTCTTCGAATGCACTTCTACTTTTGTGGTGCGCTTGCTGAATTTCTTCATTTATTATATCAGCAAAATGTCTGTGCATATTCCTTTTCTTTAGGTGACAGTTGCTTAATAAACTGTGGAAGGCAATCAAGTTGACTATTGAGTTGACTGCGCCGTCAGTTAGTTGGTTGCTGTTGGAAAATCGATTGTTCCTTGCCGTCTTGGTGACACATTTGAGGTGAGGTAGCGAGGCACATACAGACACATACAGGGCCTTCTCATCTAGTGTTTTGAACTATAGATTTTTTTACTGCAACATCCGTTTTGCTTTAGAATTGCAGTTGGTAATTGAAAATTTAAAAAGTAATTTGCTTTTTGCTTGAAAAATTTGTGGATATTCAAATCGAATATTGAAAATCGAAATTCAAATAATTAGCTGTTATTGGGTTGTTAATTGACTGCTTAGAACCAGTTATTTGACTCCATTAGACTACTTTTGGAAGGGCGTTGTTTATAATAAATGTTACCCCAACCATCCGGAGACACAATTCATGAAACCGAAGCTGCCGCAGCTGGTGAGATAAGTGCTGAAGCTCGCAAAAATGTATTGAAAATTTGTACTGACTAAATTGAATACTGCAAGGCCTGTTATTAATACATAAAATTGTGTTTCATGCTCATTGGCAAGTTTAATGCACATACATACGCGGTGTGTTCAAAAAGTATCACGAATGTTGTGTTTTTTTTTAATTATTTATTTATGCATTAATATCTATTTTGTCCCCTTCAAAGTAATCCCCATGAGATATTATGCACTTGTGCCAACGTTTTTTCCAACCTTCGAAGCACTTCAAAAAATATTTTTTTTTATCTTCAGCTCCTCCTTCGATGCCGTCTTTATCTCGTCAATCGCAGCGTAGCGTCATCCTTTCATGGGCCTCTTCAGTTTCGGGAACAAGAAAAAGTCACAGGGAGCCAGATCTGGGAAATACGGTGGCTGAGACATCATTAGTGTGTTGTTTTTGGCCAAAAAGTCCCGCACAAGCAACGATGTGTGAGCAGGGGCCTTATCGTGATGCAAGAGCCAATTTTTGTTCTTCCACAAAACCCGGCGTTTCTGGCTGATTGCTTCGCAGGTCATATTCCTAATTGACCGTTTCACCCTGTGGCAAGAACTCATGATGTACAACGTTCCTGCAATCAAAGAAAACAGTAAGCAAAACTTTTACATTCGACCGAACTTGACGCGCTTTTTTCGGTCTTGGTTCGTGCGGCAACTTCCTTAGATATAATTCAAGGTATTGTGGATTGCCGTTCCCTTCTGAAGCGTATCTATCTTTATATCCCATCTAGAGCGCTTTATAATTTAGATTTGTTTGGTACTGGCTTTATATGAACCCTGTGTGTAGAGTTTAAGCCCAACGTGAGAGCAAATGCCAACGAATAGTCCAGTCAACAAAACTTTTTTTTAAAAGCTTTTGAAGCGATCTTCTTCAGCGAGTGCTCCTTAGTGGCCTCTATCGACTCAAAGCGTAATCCGGTGAATACCGTAGTTGTTCAATGACATTTGTCGAGTTCTTGGTCAAAAAAGTGTTGACAATATGAGCCTTGTGAGACGGTGCGTTATTTTGGTGCAAGATCCATGAGTCTTCTTTCCACAAATTGGGCCGTTTCCTGCGCACTTCCTTCCTTCTCTCTCAAACGTCGCCTAACTTCCAAATAATATTCTTTATTTAGCGTAGAACCATTTGGAACGAATTCCGAGTGCACAACACCATGAAAATCGAAGAAAACGAGTGGCATGACTTTCACGTGTGACCGACTTTGACGTGGTTTTTTGGGTTTCGGTTCATGTGGATAGCGTCATTCAGCCGCCTGTTGACTGGAGATTGGTTTGCATGTCACACTCATATACCCACACCTCATCACCTGTTATGATGCGGTAGATAAACGTTGGCTCCGAATTCACTAGTCACTTGCTCAAGCGTGCCTTCAGCAACCTTCTTCTGATGCATTTTTTGAAAGAAATTCAACTCTCTTGTAACGAGTCGAGCAGCCACGCGTCGCATGCCCAATTAATGGTGTAAAATGTTGCGAATTGATTCGTGAGAGACGTTAAGATGATGACATGAGATACCTCATTCAAACTTGACTGATGGTTTTCCAGCAGCATTTCTTTGACTTTGTTGACGCTTTCATCCGTGGAAGCCGTTGAAGGGCGACCAGATCGGGGCAAATATTCCAGGACTTCTCGACCCTCTGTAAAAGCCTTATACCACTCGTAGACCCGTGGTTTTGATAAAGCTCACTTGCCATAGGCTTTCTACAACATTTTCAATGATTCTTTGAAATAATTTGGTCGATATTTTTATCCATAGTGAAAATCGCAGAGTATACCTGTGGTTGACTGATACAAGTTAGTGCCAAAAACAAGCTAATTGACGAGTCACGCTCAAATTCTGCGACACTATCGAGGACAGTTGTACCAACATTCCAGCAAACAAAAATTTAGACATTCAGAGATGTGTAACGCGCGCTTTTTATATGAATAATTCCTGATATTTTTTTTCTCGGAATGAATTACTATATGTTTTTATTATTTTATTGCATGCGCGGTATTCCAAGTTTGCTCTTTCGAGCAGCCTATTTTCAACGTCTAGTTTGGCGAAAAAATATATACATTTTCAATATCAGCCAAGTGTATTGCACATACATACATACGCACTACGATTAATTTCAAATACCTTTATGTATAATTTCAATAAATTTAAAGCTGATTAAGATAATTTCCTCGAGAGCTTTCAATGTAGAATTCCGATGAATTTACACTACCATCCAATTAAACTAGAAATTGTTTCAAAACCTGCTAACACTGATTTAGATTTATGTCATTATCAAGAGTGCTATTCTCCTGCGCACCGCGAACCTTACGATCTTTGATACGTACAGAAAATTGAAGCAGCAGTAATTCATTATGTGGAGTGGAAGATGCAACCATAAAGGTGCTAGTGACTACATAATGCATGCGCCTATATGTAGACTAAGTACGCATGTGACTAACTTTGTGCAAGCGTTCATTAGTGTGTGAAGGAATTTTGGAACAAAAACATACACACACACCCTCTTGCATACATACGCACTTAAGCACTTAAATACAGATGTGTGTAGGTATGTAAGTACATATTGCTTCCAACGAAATTCTCACACGCAATGAGATGCATCACTTGCATCGGTAGATTCGTTGCGGCGTAAGCATAGAAGTTTACATGAGGAAGTTGTGGGGATGTACTTATGTATGTAACGATATGAGGGAATTCATGGGTGTGTGACACTTTGCGCTAATTATGTCATCATTACGCAAAGTGCGTGCCTAATAAATTTAACGGTGAATATTACCATTACCAATACAAATGACAAGAAGCAATGAGTGTATGTGTGTGTTTAAGTGTGAGTAGATGCCCTCATTGGAACATGAATATATTTAAGTGTGCTTGTAGTAGTGAAGCAGCGCAAATTCTCAATCAAGTATTGTACAGTGCGTTAAATAACTACAGCACTGCCACTTATTGAAAAGTTTTGATATTTTTTCTACTTTAATTTTAGTAGTTTTTCCATGAAAATATACAACTGAAAGTGTCAAAATTTGTGCAAATTTAGATAATAAAAATAATTAACAAAACTTTCCTCAAAATTTATAACAAAATAAATTCAAGTTTCAATTTGGTGTGAATTAAAAAAAAAAATCATAAAATTTTTAATCTTTTAATCAGAATTTTTAGAAATTTTTCAAGAGTTTTATAGTTTTATAGCCCATTAGATTTTGGTATTACAAATTGTTAAGTCGCTCGAAAATCAGGTGTTTTTTTGGTATTTTTTTTGCTGCCGGTCTTGTGTATTTTTTCATATCACAAGCGCTTAACATTTTTTTATAGGGCACCCGGCAAAAACATCAGCAAAAGAAAAAATGTAAAAAATCGATGCCAAATTTCGGAAGTCGCTATTAACTTGCTTTTTATTATAACAAGAAATGATAGGCTATGAAGCTGCCTACTTGAAATTTGTCTAAAAATTCTGATAAAAAGATTTGAAATTTTATGAAAATGTTTTTTTTTTAAATCACACAAAACTGAAAACATGGATTTATTTGATTTGAAATTTTGTTGAATGTTTTTTTTTTAATCACACAAAATTGAAAGCTTCGATTTATTTGATTGTTGAATGTTTTTTTTTTTTAATTCACGCAAAACTCGAAACTTGAATTTATTTGGTTGGAAATTTGTTTGGAAATTTTTGAATGTTATTTTTTGGTTTTTTAAATTTGCACAAATTATGGAACATTTGTTTAAATGAATGGGGAATGAATGGAGAATGAACTATATTTTCATATTCCTAAACTTAAATGAGAAAAAAGAATTGTCTAAACTTTGTAATAAGTGACTGTGATTTAGTTAATGGCGAAGCAAAATACCTTTATCGTCCATACACTGAAAAAAGTGAATGCAAATACATAAAAATAATAATCATAATAATAATAGAACATAAAAATATATATTTATGTACATATCTTTTCTATTTTTCCTTCAAAATGGCAAACAAATTAAAAAAATGTTGATGCGAGGGTTCATTAACTGATATGAGTTTGTTGTAAGAGGTAATAAGTCGAGCAGCGAAAATATCAAAAAAAAAAAAAACGAACTTAAAGTGTTCAACTAACTTGGTCGACTTCGCCCGAGATTTTAAACATAAAATGATAGAGACAGTGTTCTTCTAATAGCGGATACCTCTCGGCACCTACGAGCGCAGTTGTGCCATGAACAAGCTTCTCTTAAAAACCACCTGCTTTTCGCGGACGGATAAAGCTGTACAGCCAGCCCTTCATTTATATGACAAGATTCAGATAATCGCAGTAAATAGGAGGATAAGCTCTTTCACAGAGCTGGGAAAGGATGGACGAGTAAATTATATTAAATACAGATATACTTAAATATATCCTTCTCTTCGTTAGTCTTAAGTATTTCGCGTCATGGCCCTTTTCCATTTTGGAAACAGAGGAGTAATTAGTTTTTTGTATAGCCTCTAGAGCGTTCGTCGTATATACAGGCAGTCAATAGATGTCGCTAGGAGTATTTTAAAACCTTCCCAAATGTCTTGTTTTTTTCGTCTGTCATCTGTCAACAATATTGAGTTCATTGTTGTTCAGTTTCATACAACAATGCATTTTTGTCGCTCTTAAAAATGTCGAATTTCGTGCCTTCAAACTACGATTGCGGACATCGTTGATTTTCTGTTATCAATTGAAGAAAAACGCTTCTCAAGCTCATCAAATGCTTATAGAAGCTTATGGTGGACATGCTCTAAGTAGAGCACGAAAAGTTTGAGCACGCCGAATTGCAAGCATTGTTGGATGAAGATGATGGTCAAACGCAAGAAATGATGGCAGATCAGTTGGGAGTGACCCCAAAAACCATTTCCAAACGTTTAAAAGACATGGGCATGATTTTAAAGGTCGGAAGATGGGTGCCGCATGAACTGACTGAAAGGCAGCAAGAGAACCGAAAAACCACTTGTGAAATGCTGCTCTCCCGGTTCAAAAGGAAGTCTTTTTTGCATCGAATCGTTGTGGGTGACGAAAAATGGGTGTATTTCTCCAATCCCAAGCGTCAACGATCGTATGGTCCGCCCGGCCACAAGCCAAAAACAATGGCCAAACCAAATCGCTTCGGCCGCAAGGCAATGCTGTGTGTTTTCTGGGATCAACGTGGCATGATTTGGTACGAGCTATTAAAACCAGGTGAAACAGTTGACGGTGCACGCCACCAACAGCAATTGGCCGATTTGAACTGCGCTATACACCGAAAACGACCAGAATATGTATGCCAATCGGCGTCACAATGTAAGTTTTCTTGATGACAATGCACCGCCACATCGAACAAGAGCGACCCGGCAATTGGTGGAGACGTACGATTGGGAACCGCTGGTGCATGCGGCTTACTCACCAGATTGGGCGCCTTCCTCCGATTATCATTTGCTTGCATCGATTGGCCACGCACTTTCCGAGCAGCGCTTCAATTCTCACAAAGAAGCCAAAAAATGGCTCGATGATTGGTTTGCGGCCAAAGACGGCCAATTTTTTGCGCGGCATCCACCAATTGCCTGAGAGATAGGAAAAATGTGTTGCTAGCGATGGCAATTATTTTTAAGATTAAATTTGTAACCATTTTTTGTTAATAAATGTTTGAAATTGAAAAAAAGTCTCATTTCATAGGTATCTAGCTTGCTTTGTTAAGTTTTTATTCTCGAAGAAAACAAGGAACTTTTGGAATAGACCACTTTTATATAGAGTCATTCTAAAGTGACGCCTAGATGTCACTAGTGAATAATTCGGTAATTTTGTTTATCATCTTTGATATTTATGAAGTAGAGAGATCTCCAGTTTGACGCGATGGAACAACCGGTTAAAGTTATTGAAACTTTTTATGAAATGCCAGACTAAGCTTCCTTAGTGTCGCGCGAAAAGCTAACATACACAAATATCAAAGCGTCAGTCTTGCATTCTTGCGCTATTTCTCCGCGTACCCATATATACATGCATATAGATACACACATACACATATAGATACATCCATACATATACACTCAAGCACACATTGTCGATTTGGCTTTGTGGTATTGCAAAGATAAAGGAGTGGTGGTGGTGGCGGCTGTAATGTAAGGATGCCTTCAAAGGCAGGAAACGCAATTAATTTCTCATACACACACACACACATACGGCATACGTGTTACTTGGCAAGGCGTGAAAGGAAATTAATAAATTGCTCTTAATTGTAGTGCGAATGTCAAGCAATTGAGGGAGTGATGAAATGCTGCAAAGTCGGAATGTCAACGAGCTGCTATTGCACGGCAAGTGGTCATAAAGGCCTATGGAACTGCAAACGGAAGAGAGAAGGTGGAGATTTGGCAGCAGAGCGTGTGAAATTGCAGTGATTATAGGGTTTCAATATAATTTAGATTTAGCTCCTCAATTAAGTACTCAAGGAAATATGCTAAGTGCGCTTTGAATTTATTGCAGTTGTGGCAAGAAATGCAGAGAGAGAAGTAGATAAAATCGCACAAAACGGAAGAAGTAGAAAATACGTAAAAGAATATTTGTTTCTGTTTTTTCAATGCCTTATGTTTCTAAAGCCAATTCCATTCCTTTTACGAGGGCTTATCAGCGTATTACCGCTGTAAGTTGGGTATTAGTGCAAAAAAACAGCAAAAAAAAAAAAATATCTTCTCAAATTAAATGGAGTTTCTTCTACCGATGGAAATTGCAAAAAGTGCTATATAAATTAGCAGAAAATCAGCTCAACCCCATTGCAGTTTTGCTTGTTGTTTTATTATACTTGCCCACATTGGCTGATGAAACTCAGCGCTTACCGGACCATTCAATTAGGAATTTCTTTATTTGCCCGACAAAAAAAAAAAGTTAAAAACGCATTTTCTTAACTCCCTTGTTTCACTTTTTCACACACACCTCCATATTTAATTTTCAAATTAAAAAGAATGCCAGTTGAAAAAAAGCCGGTAGAAAATACCAAAATAGAAAACTTTAACGAACTCGTAAAATTTTTCTTCTACTTTCCCGCTGCCGCCCGTAATGTTGCACGTTGCACTCTTTTAATTTTGAACTTTTGTCCAGCGCGTAAAAAAATTAATTTTCTTAAAAGCTTTTCTTGGCGCTGATTATCGCCATCATTATCGTTGCCGCCGCCGCCGCCGCCAATGTTGCCATTCGTTGTAATCTGGCATAAATTTATTTAGTTTTGCTGGCAAAAAAAAAAGAAAAAAACGAGAACCAAAAAAAAAGAAAGAAAAAAAAAACAAAAGCCAAGAAAAAAAGAAAAAAAAAAACAAACGAAGAAGGAAAATGCATAAAGAGTATCTGAAATAAAAATATACTTATGTAAGCACATACCTACATACCTGTATACATACACAGGCATGCATGGATATTACAAAAATTCTGGAAATTACAAAAATTGGTACCTATACCAAAAAACCAGGTGCTTGCTCTCCAAATGAATACCGTCCACTGTGCATCCTGGACTCCATTGGTAAGTTGTTTGAGCTTGTGATTAAAAACCGGCTGGAAACATATGTGGATGGATAGCTATCAAGCTACCAGTTTGGCTTTAGGAGGAAACGATCTACCAAAGACGCGATAGAGGCCGTAAAAGTAATTGCGGAAAAGGCAATTGAAGGCAAACGATGGTTAGGTGGCGGAAAAGAATATTGCCTGGTAGTAACACTAGATTTCAAAAAAGCGTTCAACAGTGCCAGATGGATAGATATACTACACACCCTCCGTGCGATTCAAGTGCTTACCTATCTACAGCGTATATCCATATCCAGCTATCTGTCTGATAGGGTGCTACGTTATGACAGCGACGCCGGAATCGTTGACTACAAGGTCACAGCTGGTGTGCCACAAGGATCCGTACTAGGGCCTCTCCTGTGGAACATTATATACGACGGCATTTTGCGACTAAAGGTACACAAGAGAGCATCATTCGTTGGCTTCGCGGACGACATATCAATCGTTGTAACCGCGAAAACGCTCGCGGAAATTGTAAATATCGTGCCACAAGCTATAGGCGCGGCTCAGAGATGGCTAGGCGCGAATGGTTTAAACCTAGCTACGCATAAAACAGAAGCCTTACTCATCAGCAGCCGAAAGAGATTTGAAAAGGTCAAGATCAGAGTTGGGGACAGCATTATCGAGTCAAACCCATACGTAAAATACTTGGGCGTCTTGGTAGACCACCGAATTAGCTTCCGAGACCATTTGGAATACGCTAGCAACAAAGCTGCGACTGCGACAGCAGCCCTGGCTAGAATAATGGCGAACATTAGAGGACCAAGACAACAGGCAAGACCGGTCCTGGCTGGAGTAGTGAGGTCTATCCTTTTATAGGGCGCGACAGTTTGGCGCGATGCATTCCAACTCGCTTCATACGTACGAAGTAATAACTCCACGTACCGCTTGTGTGCTCTTAGAGTCTGCTCTGCCTCCAGGACAGTCTCAGAAGATGCGGCGCTCATCACAGCTGGTCTATGCCCACTCGACTTGATAGCGCAGGAGATGTACGAAATGAAACGTATGAGGAACAACCAAGCCCAATGCGACCAGCTGGCACTGAGAAAATCCATAAGCCACCGCTGCGTGGGCCAGTGACAGACGCGATGGGACAGTGCAAATAAAGGCAGGTGGACCCACCGTCTCATCCCCAACTTTGAAGCTTGGCTCCAGCGAAAGCACAGAGAAGTAGACTTCTACCTCTGCCAAATCATAAGTGGTCATGGCTGCTTTAAAGCGTACCTACCTTCACCGCTTTGGACACGAAGAAAGTCCATACTGCAAGCATTGCACACCAGCAGTTGAGGAGGACGCAGAATATGTGCTTCTCACGTGTCGCCACTTCAGAAGAGTAAGGGCTAAACTGGAAGACAGCCTTGGCAGCAGCATCACACCTGAGAATTTAGTGCCACTGATGTTGAAGAGCAAGGCAATTGGAGCAAAGTCCAACACATGGCTGCTGAAATAATGCAGCAACTCCGCTATAGTGAGCAGGCAATGAGGATGCGCGAACGCCAAATAAGAACGTGAAGCAGCACACTTATCCAGAGATGGAAACGCAGGTAAACTGACGATACCACTATTAGAAACTGACCTTTTCTATGGTAACGAACAGAGACATGGGGGAGGGGGCGTGTAGATCCGACAGGGGTGGTTCTCTTCAGATATGACTTAACAGTGGTGGTAATAGGCAGATGCAGCTTGTGACATTTTGCATCAAAACTGTAACTGACGTTGAGTGCAACGCTTAAACCGCCTCCCGACGAAATACTTGACGGTAGTACCAGGGGGATCGGTACTTTGACGGTAGGAGGTTTAGTTCGGGTTAAAGTCCCACACTGACGAGGTGAGGCTTTCGATGCTTCCTCCTCATAAAAAAAAAGAAAAACAAGAGGCATGCTTGGACAAATTTTATGCAAATATTTAATTAAGAAAACAAAAAAAAAAAAAATATAAAAACTAAACTAATAAGGAAAATAAAAGAAGTAATCGATGCAAGGCAATAATAGGCGCTCTAGGCATAATTTGGCTTTAACTTTATTGTGAATCTTGACTTGTAATATGATTTTAAGAACACGAAAATGGTGCTGGCACCCAATTTTCTAACATCCAGTAAATGTTCAATAAAGCAAGTATCAATGAGAATTAAATATTATACTTGGATGAATTTTTGAATGCCAGATATTTTCAAATAATTGTAATTCAAAAGAATTGGCTATAAGAATTTGAACAAACCATCAAAATATTCATTTATTTTTCTGCCTGTTGAAAAATTACATTAAATTTTGTGCATTTCCATTTATTCCTTGTGGCCACTGCCAAAGAGAGTCAACGGCTGATATACCTTTGGTATTGAAAAGCGAGGTGTGGTTCGCAGTTTGGTGACTGCAACTGTCAACGGATTAAAACTTTATTTCTTCTGTTTTCTTTGGCTTTGTGTACTTTAAAGTGCAATATACGATAATGAGAAATGTAAACAGTGATTTCGCTCCTTTCCAATCTCATTAACTTTCTTTACAATTTATTGGCGCACGGGAATTCATTGGCGGTTAAAGGTGGCTTTAGTGAAAAGACTGTGCACAAATAAACTATTAAGAAAGATTGGAAATATTTGTATTTATTTGAAAATACTGCAGTTAGAAAATATAAATTTAAAAAGTCCAGCAAGCATTTTAAGTCCATATGAAAACAATTTGCGCGTATGACGATTGAATAAAAGTCCATTTCTTCACCTATTTCGCTTCCATATCAAATATGCCGGCAATAGCAAACCTCCGAGTGTATTTCTGCTATGAAAAAGCTTCTCTTAAAAAACCATCTGCCGCCTGGTGGCGGACTGTAGGTTCCTTGATTTGTGGACAAAAACATCAAGACGCTCACCAAAAACTGAAGGAAGAGCTCGAACAAACGCCAAATGAAGGGCGTGAGCGTCAATTATATATATATCTATATATCTTTACATTAAAAGATGAATTCATATTCAGTTGGGAGTGAATAACCTGCGAGCAGTCGTCACGGCATTCAGAATCAATCGGTAGAGCGCCAATAAGCTGCAGAGGTTTGCATTGCAGTAGCCATGAGAACCTATTCAGCAGCGTCCATGGAAGCTCTTTGAGAACTAACATCTCGTCATATTCATATTCAGAACTAAGTGAAGAGCGACATTTCGAGAATGAAGGAATAACGTGAAAAAAGGGTATCTGAGTTGCAGGAGATTGATACTGTAATGTAGCAATACCTGGAGATCGGAATAGCGAGGTATACTAAGCAAGCAAAGATTTGCTTTATACAAATATTCAGAACGGATCTTAGTGACCAAAGAAATGGATTGGTATGAGCGGGATATATGAAATCTGGTACCCTACAAGACAGTGATGAGCACTTTCGACAAAAATACCAACACATTTACAAGTATTTTATTAGTCTCTAATACATGCGCATTATCAGATTAGCATAAACAACATTTTTTAATGGGCAAATCAAATATTTCATTTCGTATCCTTTTCTCCTGTTCGGTGTGAATTCTATCTCTCTTTTACCTATAAATATTTCATATAAGTTAAAAATATATCCACTGTACTTTAAACGCCACGGTAACTAATTTATATGCTTATAATGGGGCTGCTCTGAAAAAAGTTCTGGTATGAAATGATTAGATGCTTGGCTAAAACTTGAAAATTCGTGAGTTCGAATCTCCGTGGATGAAACACCGAATTAGTGTTAAAACTTTTTAATGAAAAAAAAATATATATATATATAAATTTTATAATTTCTAAATACAACATTTTAACGAAGCTCCTCAGTCTGATTACTTTTTAACGAAAATGAGGAATAATTGAGGAGTTTGTGCTGATTACTTGTTGAGAACAAAAATGAGAAGTTGCCTTGCTTTTAGAGCATAGTAGATATTGTATATTTTTCAGTTATAAGAAATTACTATTGGTAAAAGCGAGATAGAATATCACACTGACAAGGGGAACTATCAGAACTGTGTAGTTGGATGAGGATAGTGATGATGATAATCTGAGTGATTATATTTTAGTCAGCTGTCTTGTAGGGGAGTGAATTTGTAAGTGAAAAGGGTACAAGGGTATATGTATCTGGGCCAGATATCCCTACTGCCGTAACAGGTAGAGCTTTTCAACTAATAAAATATTATATCTCATTATAACCTCATTAACTACAATGTTCTGAACGGATCCATAAGCAATATTGAGGGCCTATGCCAGCTTTTCGATGTTTAATTTGCGGTTGTTGATCAACACTTCTGTCACTTTATTGACTTTTTCATCAGTTTTCGATGTCGAGGGCTTGCTACTACTTTCGTCATCCTCGATGGACTTGCGATCTCTTCTGAAGCGTTTATGCAACTCATAAACGACTGTTTTCTTCAGAGTATCACTGAAAAAGTTTCCCAACAAAGGTCTTCACACCATTGAATCCAATGCAAAATTCGATAAAAACTGGTTGTTACAATTTCAAGTGTATTTTCAAAACTGTATGAAATCGAAAACACGTGCAGAGCTAGATTTACCTAAATCGGTGAAACTTTTACAAATGTCAAACAATGGCGATTGAAGGGAATTTTTATCACCGATGTGGCAACCTACAACAAAATAGAACTCAAATCAGTTGACTGAGAGCGTCAAGTGGCGGTTGTTCGGGGAACGTTTTCATGAAGTTGGTATTCCCCTTTGAAGTCAATACACTACTGCATTCGCCGGAACCAATTTTCACTTTTGTCACCCGGAAGAGGATATCTCTAAAACGAGCTGTTTAAAAGTTTCACCAACTTCTTCAGGCGTTGAAAACCGTTGACGGCTCTTTTTATTTCTGATGTTAGGAAACCAAAAGAAATCATTAGGTGCTAAATCAAGGGTGTACGACAATCTTTTGAGGACTCAAAACCTCCCTTGTATGAGCCGATACGTGAGAGCTCGCCTTGTCTTGGTGAAGAATGATTCATCTTCGGCGGTTGGATTTCCTAAATTCTTCGAAATTCGTAAACTTCTGCCAGAAACAAATGGTTATATACCACTCAGAATTTACTGCTTTAAGTTTCTCCTGTGGTACTGTTGCAATTTTCTGGAAAAGCAGTCGACCATTTGCCTTGAGCTGTTTCTTCCGCGAACAACTTTTGTTGGATTAAGCTCGTCTTAGAGCACCCATACTGGCGATTGCTGTTTTGTTCCACGCTCATAAGCACAGATCTAACATTCGTCACCTGTTACGATGCCATAGACGTTTTTTGAACGATGCAGGTGAATTTGTTCAACATTTCTTTACACCAATCGACAAAAGTCCTTTTCTGGGAAATTGTCAAATTATGTTTTACCCACTACGAATAAATCTTCTTCACGATCAAATGTAAATGTGCATGCAATATTGAATGCATGCTAGTCCCACTAATGCCCAATGATTCCACTACGTCGCGACATGTCATATGACGATCTTGCGTTATCAATTGACGCACAACATAGTTTGTTTCTGGCACAACATCTGTTTTTGAACGGTCTTTACGAAATTCAGCCTGTAAGAATCAACGGACATGGTCTGAACTCGTTGTAGCAGTGTTTTGCAGTAGCTAAGTGTGATGGTTCAATGCCAAAAGTCGATGTAAGTGCCTCAATAATTAACTTCGAAAATTGTAATAAATCATCGAACCAAAAATTTTCACGAGTTAATTACTTTTGTTAGGCGAGATGAATTTTTCAGCTCACTGAAAAGAGAAGGTATAAAGCTCGTAGGTGAAAATGTCATACCTACATGTAAATTTATGCTACAAAATACCAAACTTCTCGATTAAAATATCGAATTATAGCTCACCACACGTACTGTTGCAAGGATGCAAAATATAAAAGGAATATAAAATATATAAAATTTTTGGAATTGTGTTCCCTTCCTTGGTTTTTTTTTATAATCTAGTAAATAGCGGTAATATTGCTTCACAAATGGCACCTATAATGACATATTTTTTAACACTCATAGTACAGGGTGGCTGATGAAAGCCGCTACCAAAAAAAATTGAATAACTTTTTTTCTTTTTAAGTTATCTGTTCCATTTTTGTTTTAATTTGCAGATTGATCTTTAAAATTTATTAAAATGGATAACTGGGACACGCAAACAAGAATTTGGAGAGTCCGCCGCTATCACGCACTGGAGTCCGTAGTTTTGGTACAGAGAGAGTACAGGCGGATGTTTGGCGGCGATCCCCCGAGCAGATGGACCATAACGAGACTGGTGAATAATTTTGCTGAGCAAGGAACAGTCGCAAGAAGACCTTATCATCGAAACCCACCAGTTCGGACGGAGGAAACGATCGCTGCTGTAGCCGCAGCTGTACAAAGCAATCCAAGGGTTTCAACAAGAAGCTTATCTGCCCAACTTGGTGTCAGCCGACAGTCTTTGCAAACAATAATGCACAAAGATTTAGACTTATTTCCCTACAAAATTCAAATGGTTAACAAACTGAATGCAGCAGACTTGCCGATTCGCTTGGAATTTTGCCAGAAGATCCTGCAAATGGTGGAAGAAGACCAAAACATGTTAAACTGCCTTTTCATGTCTGATGAGGCCCATTTCGATTTAAACGGCAATGTGAACAAACAAAATTGTCGAATATGGAGTACTTCTAACCCACAAATACTCCACGAGACGGAATTGCATCCTCTTCGCGTGACAGTGTGGTGTGCGGTTTCTTCACGCTGTATTGTCGGGCCTTATTTTTTTGAAGAAAATGGTCACACCGTTACGGTTACTGGAGACCGTTATTTGAAAATGCTGAAAGAATTTTTCTATCCAGAACTACGCCGAAAGAGAATTCCTTTCAACTCTGTGTGGTTTCAACAAGATGGGGCAACGTCTCACATAGCCCAGACTGTTATGACAGAGTTGCGACGAAAATTTCCCAATAAACTGATTTCAAGAAACTCCGAATTTCGTTGGCCCCCCAGGTCGCCTGACCTTACTGCACCTGACTTTTTCTTGTGGGGTTTATGTAAACAAGAAGTTTATAAAACAAAGCCAACAAATTTGGATGAGCTAAAACAATCCATTCGGGCAACAATTGCGGCTATTCCTGTCGCAACTCTCAAAGCAGCAATGAACAACATTTTACTAAGATGCCGCACTTGTGTCAACGAGCATGGGGGCATTTAAATTCAATTATTTTTAAAACTAGTTAAGCTACATTTAATAAAATTTAATGACCTTCAACTTGAAAAAAAAATTAATGAATTCCATACACTAAAAAAAGGTTATTTGAGTTTCTTAATGTAGCAAAATTCATCAGCCACCCTGTATATACGTTTGAAACAGGGATCACCATATTTATACTGACGGCTCAAAGATGGACAATGGCACAGGATCGGGAGTGTACTCGGAACGATTTTCTATAAACTGCACCTTTAGACTGCCAGACTGGTGAAGCGTCTTCCAAGCTAAGATCTACGCTATAGTCAAAGCAGCAAAACCGTTAAGACTGATGAACTTACCTCCGGGAAACCTCACCATATTTGTTGATAGTCAAGCAGTGATTAAGGTACTGACCTCAGCGCGCATCATGTCACGAAGTGTTAAAGAATACAGGAGTCCACTCTCTTTTATACAACAACTCAAAACCACATTTTGTTTGGTTCCCAGCCACTTTGGAGCGGAGGGAAATGAAAGAGCGGATGAGTGTGGATGTGGAAAGGCTCTGAAGTTGATCTTCAGCGAGTGATAGAGGACATAAGCAGTCCTCTAAACGAACAGTACAGTGCGATTGACTTGAGTGTAATCACGGAAACCAATAGAAGATAGTCTCTGACTACTAACTGCAGAGTCTTCAAAGCGCTCTGGCCGAAACTGAATCTTAAAAGGACCAAATGTCTGCTTGTTCTCAACAGATTAACTCCTGCGTCCTCACAGGTGTTCTAACGGGTCATCACTGCACTATTGGTACACTAGCCAGTAGAATTGGTGTATCTCATAGTGACTTCTGCAGGAAATGTGGAGATGAAGGAGAAATTGAGTTGGTACAAAAACTCCTCTGTGAATGGCCTGCACTTCGAAGAAGCAGTGTCAAATATCTTGGCGATTATTTCTTTGAAGACCTGGGGAATTTTCAAAATTTCTCAGTGGAGTGACTAATCGCCTTCTTAAAAAGATGATAGTTAGGGAGTGAAAATAAAGTACAGGTATCACAGTGAGCCAAAGGCCACCGAGTGCCTTGTCTGAACCAAGCAATCTGACTAACCTAACCTAGCTTATACTTACTTGGAAATCTCTTCAACTAGGAAAGGGAATTATCTACTATTCGATAGTTTTACATCGATATAAAATCAGTAACTATCAAGCTAATCATTTCATGAGACTTAATATGCATTTCAAGCCTACTTTAAAGCCGAAAATCTTTCTTATTTCATCCGTTCTAGAAAAAAGAGTGTCGTCGCCATCTGCCGCTTTACGAGAATTGTGCTGGCGCAGTGTTTTTAAAGCTTTTCGTTTCAGTATTTTTGAATTAATAAAATTTTCTTATCGAGTGTGATCAAAAACTAGCGACGAAAGACAACCTTAACGCCTCGTTGACATGTGTCAGCGTAAATTCCCTATTGCATTTTGCAATTTCATGCAATAACGCCTAAAATCATGCTCCGTTTAATCTCCGAATTACATTGAAATTTCTATTGGTCGCTCATTGCTTAACTGTCATTTATCGCTGATTTTGGGTGCCGCTAATAGCTGCTGCACTGGTGAGCGCTGCCACTGTTGAACGCCAAAAACTATGCAATGCAAAAATTAAAAGCATAAAATAGCGCGATTTTCAGCCTTCGCAAATTGTGCGAAATGCGGTGACACTTTGAGATGCTGACATTTCGTTTGCCGAATGACAATTGCTACATTTTGCCTCTTTTTTCGCTGCCTTTGCGTTGGGTGATAAGCAAATTGTAATCAACTTTTGTTGCACGAGCGCATATATATGGGTGTGTGTGTGTTTGTGATGTACGAGCACATACTTACATATATACGATAATCATTATAATTCGAAAAATGCTTTTCGCCAACGTCTGCAATATGTTGCACATAATGAGATTGTAATGTGATGGCTGGCTTATGCGTCGGCTGGTAGTTGCTGGCTGGTGGCCGGTGGTGACTCGTTGGTAGTAGCAATGCTAACGAAATGGGCCAATATTGTGTTGCACGATTCATCAATGTCAACAACGAGTTGCCAACATCATCGGCAGCATTGCAAGTCATGTGTTGCGCGGCAATCAACGTCTGTGGCAGCAGCATTGCAATTGCTTTTCCGATGATCGAATTGAAAATAAAAAATTTATTGCAAAAAAAAAAGAAATACTAAAAATCTGAGGTGTACAAATACATACAAAAATGTACATATATGTGGCGGCAGTCAGTGGTCCTTCAATTCTATTACAAATGCTTGTGCCGCACGTACCACAAGGAGAACTCCTGCGCCTTCCTTTCCAGCAGCGATACCTAATTTTCATCTCATTTTTGGTGGCGTAATTGAATTTTCCAGCACTAAAAAGCTCACACTGTATTAGCAGATAAATAAAATAAGTTCGCTTGCCAATATCCCCCCTTCCCCGTGCCACTTGTGCGCCAGCTTCTATTTACTTGCAATGCCGAATTCCTTTTGAAACTTAATTGCAAGTCATGGTCAACATCATTACTTCTAAATATTCAGCTTTGCTGCTGCTTTTTTCTCGTGTTTATTTTCGTGATTGGGAAATGTCTACTTTTAGCCACGTCACTGTTTGACAACTCAATTACGGGCGTAAATAGCCTCAACGCTATCTAACTATTTAAATGCCAATCAGCATCATTCAAGCTTTTTCTGGTTTCTGAGGTTTTCGTTTTTGATTGCACGACTTTAAAAGGGACCCTTTTCTGCTATCTCTCAGTTTATCAGGAATAATAAAGGTCAGTTTTTCTTTAGCATCTAAGAAAATGAACTTCAGACTGACTATTTTCAAACTTTTCATTTATTATTCACCACGAAGCACATTTTCTTTTGCGTTTTCTGAGCAGACTTCCTTCTTCTCTTCAATGGATTTGCTGCTGTTGAAATACGTAAGGCGGCCAGTTAGATAAGAAAGAGGAAACGCTAAAGACATATAAAATCTTGACAGTTGGTCAGTTTTTCAAGAAACTAAAATTTGTTTAACAAAAACTACACTGAGCGGTTTAATTTTCCAAATTTGCGAGTCGAGCAGGAGACTACTTCATTTTTCGCTAATTTTCTTCTTTGCCCTTCTTTGCCTTTCTTTTCTGCGAGGATTTAAGCCGTACAACTCCTTGATCGAAAAACCAATTCACATTGAAATACAACAGGGAAAATAGAAATGCATTGGCCATACACTGCGCAAGCCAGCGACCGACATAAGTAGAATGGCGCTGGACTGGAATCCATAAGGATTGCGCAACACAGAACGCGCTAAAGGATCTGGGAAGGACGTAGCCTTAATGAGAAGTTTATAGAAACTGGCGAATCTTTCTCATGGACTCAAATTCAGACAAAAGCGAGAAGTGGGCAACATTGGCAAAAATTTGTCTCGGCACTATGCGTCAAAGTCGGCGCGAAAGCAACTACTAATAATAATAACGAGAAATAATCTTCCTCTGAGTAATTCTCATACTTTATCAATGGGATTCTTATTAATGCACAACTCTATTCAGCGATGTAAGCTTATCAAATTATCCAGAGTGACGAGAAACAAGTGTTGATTCTTCTGCATCGTGAGTGGTTTAGTGGGAAGCTCATGCCTGGTTTGGTGGGAAACTCGTCGGAAGAGCTATAATATCATTAAACTGGGGAGGGTGGAACGGACTGCCAGTATTGTCATTACCGGAGCATGTATAACTTGCCCCAGTGCTAGCCTGAATGTCCTTTGCACTTACTTCCCATCGACTTTCACGTTACTTCCATCGCTGCACAAAGTGCACTCAGGTTAAAGGAGGTTGGCCGCTGGAGTTAATCTCTCCAGAAACATGGTAACATTTTTAGAATTTCCTGAACGCATTTCTTGAAACTGGAGTTTAAGGTCGGGTCGCGCAATCTTTCCAAGTAGGTGGGATTGAAATGAAGGGAAAATTTGTACCGAAGCTGGTACCTCTGTCTTCACTGGCGGTCCCAAGATGGAATCGGAAGCTAAAGCAGGAGTTTTCTCTAAATAAGCCAATTTATCTAATTATTTCATTTAAATTGCCGAATACTGCTAGCGTCTTTCAGGCAGTAGCCTTTGCCATCCTTCAGACAAGCTTAGGGAAGTGGGAGCGATGGTGATATTAACATCTTTTTCGATAATCAAGGCTCGATCAAGGCTTTGATGACGACATGGTGCCGATCCAAATTAGACAACTTCTGTAAGGAGAAGATCAAGCCCCTTGGGTGTGCAGGTAACATTTTGCTGATCTGGGTTCGAGGATATATGCACATAGAGGGATATGCAGTTGTGGAGGAGCTTGCCAGAAAGGGACTGAGTTCATCTCGAAAATCACCTACTCGGTCATCGGCACCTCCCTGACTGTTATTAAAGGGGCATTGCACAACTTATTTCTCAGGAAAATGCAGAAAAGATGGAGCTCCGTTACTGCAGGTGCTATTTCGAACATTTCTGGGCCTAGTATGATATGGAGAAGCGGCCAACAATTCTGGGGACTTCAAGCGATTCAATTTACAAACTCCTAGCTGTGTTTACTGATCACTGGACGATCGGCACACACGCGCAAAAGCTAGGTTTACCATTTAACCCCCATTGCAGAAGCTGTGGGGACCTTTCAGAGAAGATCACTATTGGTTACTTTCTCTGTAAATGATCAGGCTTGGCAGCTAGACGATGAAGGTCACTGGATGCTTCTTTCTTCGACAGCCTGGCGCAGTGCTCCAACCTAAATCCCATCAACCTTCTCCGATACAGCAACAGCTCTGGTTGACAGTAGATATCTGCCTGTTGGAGGTCTGAAATTGGGATCAAAACGGCGCTTTAGTGTTACTTGGAGAGTGCCAGACTGGTACTTCAACCATTTCACCTACCTATCTCTCGCTTGGTTTCAATATCGGCTATACAAAATGCTTAAGTAGAACTGCTACATTTTCAAAAATTTTAATTTGTAGAACAACATCAAGACGTACATCACAAATTGTAGGAGAAGCTTGGCCAAGCATACAACGAAGAGTGTTAGGATAAATGGCTGTCCATGTGCGGGCCCACTTGGACAAATAAATAAAATTCATCCACTGTAGAATAGGAAAATATTCATCCATGCCATAGATAGGAAAAATAGAGAGAAAAGAACCAAAGAGAAGGAAAAAGGAATAAGGGTCTTTGGATTCGAGGATGATTACCAGCGGTTGCTAATTAACTTTGTATTAACCGTATTGTGTATTCCGCAAATAGAAGGACCTATAGCTTTATGTCGCCTCCGAACGGCAGACGGTTTTTTATGAGAGGTTTGTCATTGTCTGCTAAGGGGCGACCGCCAATACAAATAACTTTTTACAGCCCGAGGCGATGAACCCGGACGCTGTGAAATGGTATTCACGCACTAACCCATTTGACAACGACGGTTGAATATTAAATGTTTAGTGATCACAATGATTCATTTTCTTTGTTTAGCTTCCCTTTGTAAATGTCCGAAAATTACGCCTTATACTTTAAAAAAATAAAAAGTTAAAATAGAAACCCGGAAAACTTAAAACAAATTTGAAATTTAAAAACCAAAAAAAGTTGCTTAATGAAAATGTTCTTTTTGGGCTTCCTAGTCTAGGATAGTAACAGAGAGGATGAGAAATTTTTCATTTCACTTCGGCCGTTTCTAAAGCTTCTGCAGAATCTTCAAAACTCCATACTCAGCCTCTTTTCATATTTCCAAACATACCATTAATTAGGTGGTGCTCTATAAGAACTCCGAAAAATAGATAGATATGTATGTACGAGGTGTGTTCAAAAAGTATCGCGAATTTTGTGTTTTTTCAAAAATTATTTATTTGTGCATTAGTATCTATTTTGTCCCCTTCAAAGTAATAATCAAGAGATATTATGCACTTGTGCCAACGTGTTTTCCAATCTTCGAAGCACTTAAAACAATAATTTTTTTTATCTTATTCAGCTCCTCCTTCGATGCCGTCTTTATCTCGTCAATCGTAGCGTCATCCTTTCATGGGCTTCTTCAGTTTCGGGAAGAAGAAAAAGTCACAGGGAGCCAGATCTTGGGAATACGGTGGCTGTGGCATCATTAATGTGTTGTTTTTGGCCAAAAAGTCGCGCACAAGCAACGATGTGTGAGCAGGGGCGTTATCGTGATGCAAAAGCCAATTTTTGTTCTTCCACAAATCCGGGCGTTTCTGGCGGATTGCCTCACAGGTAATATTCTTTATTAACCGTTTCACGCTGTGGCAGGAACTCTTGATGCACAACGCCCCTGAAATTGAAGAAAACGGTAAGCAAAATTTTAACATTCGACCAAACTTGGCGCGCTTTTTTCGGTCTTGGTTCGTGCGGCTGCTTCCATTGAGATGATTGAGCTTTGGTTTCCACGTCATAACCATAAGCCCACGATTCGTCACCAGGTATGACCCTCTGGAGCAAATTTGGGCCGTCGCGGACAGAGTCCAACATCTCATTAGCAATGTTCTTGCGATGCTGCTTTTGGTCGAATTTGAGCAGTTTTGGTACGAATTTTGCGGCGACCCGTCTCAAGCCCAAATCATTGAAAAAAAATCGAAAATCGTATAGCTCGAGCCAATCGATATGTCTAGGTCCTCAGGAACTTCTCTAACGGTGATTCGACGATTGACCAAAACCATCTTCTTCACTTCATCAATATTTTCGTCTGTTCTTGAAGTGCTCGGGCGTCCGGCACGCTTTTCGTCGTTCACATCTTCTCGGCCTTCTGAGAACATTTTGTGCCGCCGATAAACGTTGCTTTGGTCCAAAGTAGCTTCTGCGTATGACACAGTCACATTCGGAATGCATCCACGCACTTAGTTTCGTTTTTCGCCCAAAATTCGAATCTTTTTGAATAGGTAAAAATCGAGAACGAGCCGAAAGACGTGCATGTAAAGCAGTTGTCAACAATTAACTAAACATTCAAAATGGCCGAACTCGTCGGCATGAGTGAGAGACATGAGAACCAACATATCGCCTCAAAAAATCGAAATTCGAATAAACGTAATCTGTGAAAATTCAAAATTCGTGATACTTTTTGAACACACCTCGTATTCTCTTTTGCGGCAGTGTACATTTCGTGCTCGTTTGCAAGACAAAGGCTTGCGTTCTGAGAGTTTTCCTGGTACTTGTTGTTGGATAGCTGATTAAGAGGTAAGAGCTGATTCGACAAAAAAATGTTGGTATTTCTCCTAGGTGGCGCGCAATTAATCTCCCATTTTGTTATTGAATAAACTTTTTTCTTAATAAAAAAAACTATTTGTTTTTTACTTTTACGCATTCCATTGCTTGTTTGTTTGTATGCTGCAGCTGTCTGATTCACAAGTATCAGTTATAATTGACATAATTTCCTGATAAGGTGATTAATTTTGCGCCACCCTTAATGATATCCTTTCAGTAAATTTTCTTCCAGTGTGTTTGAAAAAGCTACGAAGCCTAATGAACAGAGCTTCTGTATGGCATTGTTAAATTTCTGCGCACTACACAATTTTAATAATTTAAAATGTCCGAAATCCAGACTGCAAAAATCATTAACGAATACCCGCCTAAGTTGCTGTCCAACCGAAAATCAGCAAATTTATTTACTTGCGATGTGAAATTACCTCAGCATCGCATTTTCTGGACTAACACCCTCATCATCTCCACTGCTGAAGCCCAACGCTGCCGTGTCCCTGGTAACGACAGAAAATTAATGATTGATTTCCGTTTGCGTTGTGTTGTGGTGCGTTGCGATGTGGGTACGGTATTTTCTATTACTGATTTCAAATTTTTGGGGTTTTTATTGGCGTATGGCCGACGCTTCTGCTTTATCCAGCAGTTACGCAGAATCACTCCAACACCCCCCGCATGCCACAGCTTTTGCAACAAATTTAGGTAGCTGTATGTATGTATGTATACATGTATGTATACTATATATGCGTGGATGTGTGTATTAACAGAATTGAAGTGAACTGTGATGCTTCGTTGTCAGTCCGTTAGTTGGTCCATTTGTTTGTTACTGTTGTTTGCTGGATGTGTGTAACTTTTTGCTCAATTGTCTGTTGGCATGTGAAAGCACACTTCCACGCATACATGCATACATACACATACACACACACACACCCATGTGCACTCCCATAGACATGTAGAATTTTGTTAGCAATGCGGTCTTTGTTATTTTGCATTCATTTATCAGCGCATCCGTATCGGAATGGCTATGGCGATGCCATTAGTTCAGAGAAATAGTAGGCCCGCCACGAGAAGGGGGAGCTGTGCGATGCGACCGATCCGCTCGGTCTGATGTTGATTTTATTGTAGTGGCGCTTTGTTTCGGGGTGTTAAATCAATTATTTTTAATTTAAAGGGACACTAACTTGATTAATGGTTTTCAGCAATTGGAAAATCTCATGTGGGATCCACGCCTCAGCCAGTAGTGGCAAGTATAAAGTAGCAATGTTTAAAGAGAACTTCAAAGTTCGCTTGAATCAAAGTCTTAAAGCTGTATAGAAACGCAGATATATAGGAAATTGGATGAAGAAAGGTAACGGAGCACTGCGGCTCACAAATAATTTGTATTCCAGTAACACGTCTCTAAACCTGCTTGGCAAAGATGCACAATGGGTACAAAAGAAATTATCACAATGCGTCTGACGACATTAAAGTCTAATTTATTTCGCAGTGATGCACTTTTATTTCAAAATATTTCTATTATTAATTAAGTAACATTTTACATTATTTAAAAAATATCTTATTCTTTGGTTTTACCAGTCCTATTCAGGTTAGCCCCTTTGCTATGCAGTTCTCAAACCAAGTCTTAATTTCCTGTGCTTCATATCAAATCTGTTTCTTAGGTGATCTATTGCTGGTCACTGTAACCGAACGAGTTGGTGCATAGCTACTATTCTGAAGTGCATAGGCTCGAGTCTCCGTGTATGAATCATAAAATTATACACAAAGTTTTAGAAGTGAAACTTCTTAGGATGGACGTTTTGGGCATTTTCGTTCCGCGAGAGAGAAAAAAGATATAACATAGAGGAAAAGGAGAGAGAGAGAAAGAGCTATACCTTACATATATCTTAGATACACTTTAGGCTATTTTTCCTGAGTTTTTCCTTGCGGCTGTTAATTTCTAGTGAGAAATAACACTGCCTACTTTTTGGCGCTTGTTTGTTGGTGCACACTTGTAGGAAATATATTTTTTGTGCCTACTTTTTGGCGTTATATTTCCTTGGTGCCTACTGTTTGGGGCGTTTTTTGCCACCAATTTTAAGGGGTTTTTTTTGGTGCCTACCCTTTGGCTCTTATTTCCGTTTCCTGCCTAGTGGAAACTGGAATCTTTGTGTTTGTGCGGGTGATAAACGCTCGGAGTAGTGCGCGTTGTTGCCACGGTTTGTGTCCGGCATTTACCTACACCAGTCGACCCTTCTCCGTTTTTTTTAATTTTGTCTATTTGTATTCTCTACAAATGTTGTGAATTTATTTAGATATATATTCTTTCTCTCTCTCTCTCATTCTCTATCGGGTCTCTACACGCATTTTTTTATTAATTAGGAAACATTTTACGTTATTTTATTCTATTTATTATTCTGCCTCTTATTCGGTATCCCCAGCCCTATTCAGGGTGACCCGTTTGCTATGCAGTTTTCAAACCAAACCTTATTTTCCGGTGCTTCATATCAAAATGCGGAAGTCTGTTTCTTAGGTGATCTATTGCTGGTCACTGTAACTGAACGAGTTGGTGCATAGCTATCATTACGAAGTGCGCAGGCTCGAATCTCTGTGTATGAAACATTGAATTATAGAAAAAGTTTTTCCTAACAGCGTTAGCAAAACCTCCGAGTGTATTTCTGCCATGACAAAACTCTTCATAAAGAACCATCCACCATTAGGAGTAGGCCCAAAACTGTAAGTTCGTCTATTTGTGAAAAAATCTCAAGACGCACACCACAAATTGGAGGTGGAGCTCTGCGAAACACCAAATAAAGGATGTAAGCATGAATGGCGTACTACTGCGAAGGCAGGCAGATGATTTTAAATGCAATCAGTCAACATCGATCGGTTTAAGATTCAGATAGTTGTCTGGACTTGGCAAAATAGGCGACAAAAGTAGCGTTATTTAGGAAAACTAAGTCACACCAAACTGAAATTTCTATTATAATTACCGTAGGATTAGTTTACCAAATATTGGGTTGGGGAATAAGTTCGTAGCGTTTTTAAAGAAAACTTTTATTTAAACAAGAAACAAAAATTATATCATTAGATTAATCAATTACATATTCGCCGTTGCAGTCTCTTCCCACCTCTCGACCAACTTGCTGATGCCGTTCCGTCAAAAATCGCCTAGTCTGGTGTCAAAGAAGTTGTTGAGCCAGTTTTTAAGGACCTCTTCATTATTGAAGTTAACGATTTGCCAGGGAGCAGAAAAGTTGGTAATCGGTCGGTGCAAGGTCCGGAGAATACGGCGGATACTGAAGGACCTCCCATTCGAGCTCTTGAAGCGCGGCTTTGACGACTTGTGCAATATGGAACTTCGCGTTGCCGTGAAGGAATATGGTTTGACCATATCGATCAGGTTTTTCCTGTCGAATAACCTCATTCACGTGGAGTAGCTAGTCAATGTAGAGCTCTTAGTTGGCCGCGGCATTCATTTCGAGCATCTCCTAGTGCATCGTGCGCTCCTGGTCCCACCAAACACTTATCATGTACTTCTTTGGATGAAGATCCGGCTTGACCCTCGGCTTTGGCGTATCTTCGGGAGCAACCCATTCCTTTCTTTGCTTTATATTGATGTATAGGTACCATTTCGCATCTCCCGTGTGACGATTCGGTACAAAAAGCGCTGTTTATGAGCTGCCCGTTGCTCTATGGCGGGCGAGATGGCGGGAAGCAATTTGAAGGCGAGTTTCTTTGTTTTTTTCGTTCAGATCGTAAAACCCTCATGCTCCCACTTTTTCGGTATATCCCATTAAATGAAGTGATTGAGAATCGTTTTATGATCGCAGTTAATTTCTTCCGTTAATTCACGACTGCTTTGACGTTCTCCTTCAAAAGTGATTTGATCGAATTCAGAAGGCCTTCCGGTGCGGGACGTGGCATTGATGTCACAGTCGCCATTTTTGAGCTTTACAAACCATTTCCGTGCTGTAGACCCGCCTATGACACCTTCTCTAACACGTCGCAAATGTCCCGGGCTGCTTCAGCAGTTTTGTGACCTCATTGAAAAGCAAAGAAGAGCAGGTGTCGAAGCCGTGGATTTTTGCCTCTTGGCTATTCCATTTTTAAGCCTCAAAACTAATAAAAAATTAAATAACTCAAAACAAAAATTAACAAAGTTTTGTAGAGAAGAAAGAGTTCTATCGAATAAATACCTACCCTTTGCCAAATAGCAAACAAATCGGTGTACAATAAAAGAAAATATAAAAATGCCATGCACTTATTCCCCAGCCAAATATCATATATATTTTGGGGCCTTATTTTATAACATATAGAGATGAATATGAAAATGTAAAATGAAAGTTTTTGAACACATATACATGCTCACGGTATACATGCATATGTATGTATTTGTATGTATTTTTGTATTATTTTTTCTGACATTGTTACTTGCCACATACTAAATTCTACAAACCATTTGCTATTTTGCGTACTTTTGCTTTTCCCTCCTCTTTACTACTTTGTTTACTAACTTTTAGCTTTTCCACCCATTATCGTTATGGAAATGCGTCTACTCAGTACTTTGTTCTTGTTGTTGCTTTAAACAGCTGCTACTTTAACCGAGTCTATTATTAAATTAAGTGGCCAATGCCAGACACCACCTGTGACCAATTTCGATTATGAGTTTTTTTATTTGGATTTTTTTTTTCGTTTTGCCTGTAAAAAAATCGTAAATGGCGGAAAAGTATAAAACACAAAACAAAACAAAATGGTGGCTTTTCTAATATGGATTTTCCCAAGGGCAACATAATTTTGTTATTGTACTAAGGTTAAAAGCAAATCAGATAGATATTTGCTTTTTTGTGTAATGAAGTCTCTTTGTAATTCTTTCTAAGGTTAAAATCACTGGCTGCAGGGATAGAATATCCACATTTTTGTGATGATAACTAAAATTGCATACGTTTTTTTTAATTTACTCTCAGCTTCCAAACAAGATTTAAATGTCGTAAATATTATGGTTGGAATATTGATTGAGGTTCGTTAAATGAGAAGAGAGTGATTAAAAAATTCGGGTAGATTGAATCAGCCCGTCAAGTAATAAATACGTGAATGAACAGCACATGAGATTTTTCGTAAGATTTGAGCAAAATTAATTCGCCGCATGCACGAGGAAAAAAGCACCTTTGAATGAATTCCGCAAAGAACGCCGCCTCGATTTCGCAAGGTACCACGTGGCTTGGAGTTTTGCAACAAATAACGATCTCGGTGAATGAAAAAAAGTTCAATCTGGATAGGCCGGATAGATACAATTACTATTTCCATGACTTAAGAAAGAAGGAAAGGTACTTGAGTCGACATCATAGCCGTGAAGGTGGTCATCAAATTCGAAATGAAGTTCAGAATTGGAATGGACAATAAGTTAAACTGGAGAATACCTATATTTATAAGGAAAGTCCTGGAGTATATCCTGCGCTGGTATACAGATGGCTCGAAGAGCCCAGAAGTCATAGGGATTGAAGCATACATACGGCCCCAAAACCAAGCGTTCTGTGCCGATGAGCCGTTTTCCAAGCAGCTTCCAAGCTGAAGTGCATACCCTTTGTCTATGTGCAGAGATGAAGACAGAATTAGAAAAAAATTTCCAGAATAATCGATTTGGCATTCTGAGCGTCGTATGAGATTAAGTTCGCACTGGTCTTTGAGTATATCGAGAAATGGAATTTGTTAGGAACGCACAATCGCATCCGACTAATTTGGGTCCCGGGACTCACGGCTATAACTAGGAATGAAATAGCCTCGCTATTAATACGACTCGAGCCCTTCCTTGCTATTGGACAACCCACCAAGAAGGAGAAGTTTAGTAGTGAAGAGCTTAGCTATGGCTAACCTTAGCGAGGTTTGCTCACACTAAACTATAGGGCTACGCCAGACGGATTCCCTACTGGTAGGGTACAACCAAAAGAGGTTTCGAAAACATATAACCCGTCCTAAGGGTGAACTAAGCATGCTCATGGGTATTCTCGCATTCTCACAGGCCACTACAGACTGCGTAGTCATCTGCAGGTGATCGGGAATTGGTCTACGGACTCTTGTCGTTTCTGCAACCAATCTAAGGATACTCCAATGTACCTTCTACTTGAATGCAGCGCTTTAGCGCGGGGGAGGTTGAGACATCTTCGCCAATTGCAGCCAGAGGAAAGGCACATACGCTCAATCCAAACCAGCTCGATCCTGAGTTTAATAAGGGAACTGGGTCTGGATGAGGTACTGTGATGAGCACAGAGCACAAAAACCATGAAGTCGAAGTGCAAACCTCGTAGAGAACCTAATCGTAGCTATGGTATGAGAAGCAATATCGTATTATGGCGCGTTCGAGTTGAAAATTGTAGACTACAAAAATACGGGAAAAAGCTATAAAGCTCTGTTGGAGATTCGTGAAATATTTGGACCTATTAAATGCAGCTGTACACATTTTAAGTGTAGTCAGAAGTTGGATTCCATCCCAAAACGTTGAAACTTTAGCATGGCCACCGTTTTCCAACAACATTATTGAACCCCATAGATGACTTGCTCGTTAGGTTTATGACAACGGGCAACAATTTGGAGATAAAAATGCTTTAATTTGAATCATCAAACGGTCTGGTCGGAAATTTTATTAGATTATCTAGATAATTTGTACAAATCCATTCATCAACGTATTTACAAGTAATCCATTATTGAGTGCTGATTTTCGAGCAAAGTTATCTTAAAATATTAAGCTTATTTTATCCTCGATGCCTTCATTAGTCAGCGAAGCTGTCGCATTTCGCCTTGAGAGAAGTAAAATACAATTATCAAAAAGAAAGTTCATCCACACCGTCTCACTATTTCGAATGAGAATGAAACGGATCAAGCAGTGTCAACAATTGGTGCTCGATATCACGAGTTCTTTCCACCGAAATGGGATAATTCTGATAACAACGACTTATGGTTTCATGGGGACGGTTTCAGACATGAGACAATCCCTGAAACAATGAAACGTTTCCTAGCCGTCTACTCTCTAGTTTCAATTGCAGAATTTACTAGCTAGATGATGTTATTTAACGCCACTGGCATTCATTGTATGGTATCATTTGCAGTGTATTTGAAATTATACTAGTGGACCTGCTCTTAACGGATATGCAATCCATTCTTTTGAGACTATCTGTGCTGAAGCAAGTGAGGAGACTGGTGGGCCTCCACCAGCCATTACTTAAAAGCGTAAATGCCTATCTCTCAGCGAAAATAAATAAAACATTAGTAGTTCTAGTCAGGCATCTAACATGTAAGATTCTTATGCAGCTAAACATAAAACGAGTGCCCAAAGTCTTTGGACAGTGTTAGAGAATATTTAGAAAAAGCTGAGGTCTGAAACCTACTTTTGGGCTTGGTTCACTCGACCTTGATCAGTCTATTTTTCACGTGTGCAGATGTGGCAGGCCCATGGCTACGGCCAAATCCATGGTTTTAATGTTGAACAGGCTGCGGAGTAGAGTATGTGTAAGCCTAACGGTTGCCATGAGTACAACTTCAGGAACTTCACTTAATGTTTTTCTCGAACTTGTTTCTTTTGGAGTTAAAGACTCAAAAGAAGGCGATGAAGAAGATGTGTCTGCCGCTTTCCTATGGACTATAACACGGCGAACAGATTTTTGGATGTGCGAAATGAAATATTTGGCCATGTGTTTGAGCCATACCCACTCATAGTGGCCCCTAATTTATGTATTTGTAGCAGAAGTAGCCTTTGGGAGGAGATACAGCAGCTGGAAACAGAAATTCTTTGTGTTTCTCTTTCGAAAATTGAGTGGCTTATATATTATATTTTTTATGCAAGCGAAGCCAAACGCACCAGCTACAAGAAAGATAAAGACATATGGGGATTACTCGGGAAAATAAAAATTGTAAATTTATTGGATTGTGTTAACTTCTAATCTTATTATCTTTTTATTGAATAACGATTTATTTTATACCTGAATTTTAGAAAATAAAAATATTTTTATCATCTCGAAAAATAGAAAAATTAGATTTATTATAAAATTTTATAATGAGCTCATTGAATTTTTGAAAGTAAAGCAAAGCGTAAAGAACAAAGTGGTTGCTGTATTAAAATTATTGTTTGTGTTTCTGTTTTTTTATTTGACGCTTGGCTTTCTTGCTTTTCCAAAAATGTCCTGAGGCAAAAATATTTTGTTAATAAAAACCAAGGCGAATCTTTTAAAGGTGGTGGGAAAAGTACAAAGGCTCGCTTGCCCATGGGTAAGACTCCGTCAGAAAATATGAGATTTGCAAGTGGTCTTTCGATTTCTTTGAAACTTTGGGAAATATTAGTTCTAGGTAAGATACATTCGAGCCTAAAAGGATTTTGAAAAATTTTCAAAATTGAGTCATCTACGCCATGTTGAAAATTGGGACCGTGTTTTTTTTCAAAAATCAATATTTTTTGAACCGTTGGATGGATTTCAATGCAATTTACAGACAATATAGAAACAAATCAGTAGTTTAAATTAGTATTATGTTAAAAAAAAAATTTCGAAATTTTGACCAAAAAAAAGTCAAAAAAATTTTTTGAATCAATTTTTAGTTGATTTGGCCAGTTTTTTAGATTTTCTGTTATACACGTAACGATTCCTTATGATTTAACCTTTATTTTGAAAAAAAAAAAAAATTATGGTGTCTATAATAGTTCTCGAGATATTGCGATTTTAGTGGAAGCGCGCACCGTGAAGTTCGCGGTTACGCAGCGCGGGAGTAGAAAAACGCGACAGACCTGCAGCAGTCTGCTCCAGTCACTTCATACAGGAACACATAACGCAGCGCGAACCGTGCGTGCGCGCTTTCACTAAAATCGCAATATCTCGAGAACTATTATAGACACCATAATTTTTTTTTTTTTTCAAAATAAAGGTTAAATCATAAGGAATCGTTACGTGTATAACAGAAAATCTAAAAAACTGGTCAAATCAACTAAAAATTGATTCAAAAAATTTTTTTGACTTTTTTTTGGTCAAAATTTCGAAATTTTTTTTTAACATGATACTAATTTAAACTACTTATTTGTTTCTATATTGTCTGTAAATTGCATTGAAATCCATCCAACGGTTCAAGAAATATTGATTTTTGAAAAAAAAACACGGTCCCGATTTTCAACATGGCGTAGATGACTCAATTTTGAAAATTTTTCAAAATCCTTTTAGGCTCGAATGTATCTTACCTAGAACTAATATTTCCCAAAGTTTCAAAGAAATCGAAAGACCACTTGCAAATCTCATATTTTCTGACGGAGTCTTACCCCCATGCATCACAGGAACTATGCGAACTACCCCAACAGCTGGCATGGAAGCACTCCTTAATCTCCCACCACTTCATATAGCAATCCAAGAGGAAGCACCTACGCAAGCACTCATGCTACACATGAAAGAAAATTTCAAATTAGGCAACCTCCCCGGCCACCTAAGTATACACAGTTACCTTTCCTGGGAGGAACGAGTGGAAAACAAACCCAAAATGGATGAATGATGATTCACAAAAATGGTACACTGATGGATCAAAAACACCTTATGGTGTAGGAGCGGGAGTAGTGGCGCCCAGAATCCACAAATCATTCACTCTCACTTGGGACACCACCATCTTCCAAGCGGAATTATACGCAATAATGGAAGCAGCAAACATCATGCAACGTAGAAACCACAAGAGAGTAAAGATTAGAATACTCTCCGACAGCCAATCAGTTCTAAAAGCTTTAGATAGCTATACCTACAACTCAAAAACTCTTTTAGAATGCCACAAGGCACTCAATAACCTGGCGTCCAAAAATAATGTCTCATTAATTTGGGTACCAGGACATGAGGGATATGACGGCAACGAAAAGCAGACTTTCAAGCCAAAAAAGGGGCAGATGTAAATTTCATCGGACTTAGTCCCATGTTTGGATTCAACAAAAACAGCCTAGTAAAATACTGGGCCAAAACTCTAATAAAGCAGCATTGGAACAGGGTAGAGGGTCTTAGACACTCCAAAAAGTTCTTAAGTTTCAATGATAAAAGATCTAACATGGCCCTCACGTTAAACAAAACGAGCATTCGCACTCTCACAGGCGCCCTCACCGGTCACTCCACCTGCAATAAATACTTACATAAATTAGGCATAACTAACACCAGCACCTGCAGATTTTGCTGCGAAGATGAGGAGTCTATAGAACATCTCATCATCGAATGTCCGGGGTAGACGCATAGAAGGAAAAGGTTTTTAAACAAGTTCATGCTTATAGATGAAGCCCTTCAATCACTCCCTCAGAAGGAGCTGGTACAATTCATAAGCATATTTAACAGTCAATAGACAGCATAGGGTGCACAATAGATCAATATGGTCGCAGTGCTAAAGGCCCGTACCTTAACCCTTTACTACCATTAACCATTAAAGGTGGTGTTGGTAAATCAGCTGATTTGTTTTTTTTTTTCTTTCGCCGTGTTCATGTGGCTGTCAGCTCAGAGTAAAACAAGGCGAATTTATTATTTGTTTTCCAGTTTCCTAATACTTTGCTTTGACAAACAAACGTACAGAACGTTGTTGTTGGTGTAGTGCCGCCACCTTTAATGAAGGCGCCTTGATAAAAACATCAGAATTTCTTTCTTTGGGAAATTACGAATTTATAAGCTTTAAGCTATCGATTTCTTTCGGCTTCCTGTTCTCTTAATATCCAACTTGGTTTTATGATGACTTAAAAAAAAAAAACAAGAAAAAAAACGCGTTCATAAAGGCGGATTATCGATTATGTTAACAAACTCAAGCTGAGACAGAAACCAAAGCACCAGCGCAGCCATCTATGAAACCCTTTCGTAAATAATAATATTTATATCCATAGCTATTCGCTCACATTGCGCATACTTAGAAATATATTGCACAAATACAAGCACATCTGCACGCATACACTCAATACTCTCCAACTGTGGCGCAACGCTTATTTTTAATAACCCAAATTGGTGGATACATCGACGGAATGCCGCCGTCGGCCAAACGACCAGTTTGGTGTATTTGAGGAACCGACAGGATGTTTGGAAGGCAAGAAGCGCAAACATTTAAAATAATGAAAAATTTCACAAAATGAAACAAAACACAGAGCAAATATTGTACAACAAGACGGGCAAAAGCAAATAGAAAGGAGGTGCTTTCCTGCATAGAGCGGCTAGAGAACGGGGCAAGTGCAGAGGAGGAACAGGAAATTTCGCTATTCAATTTCAAATCGATACAAGCAAAACAAAAGCAGCAAAAAACGGGGGCAGGCGTGAAAGGGCTAAAACAATGCCAGCAACGGGTGTACACACAGTAAAAGGTATGACTTGAAGTACTATTGTTGTTGTTGCTATTGTTGCTGCTGTTGTTCCTGCGACTGGCACAGTTGCCATTATTGCTGTTTTGTGGACGTACTCATTATTACAACAACGGCTGTTACATCGCCCAAGTGCACCATAATGGCCCGCCTCTCCTTCACTCGGCGCAGGATCTCTTTTATTCATTCACTTCTTTCGCTTCCACTCTCTTCCCACAGTCATTTGTCTTCGCCTGTGGCGCACCCCATTTTCCTCCTAAGCACCAACACCACCACCATCGCCGCCACCGCCAACATTTGTGATGACAACATCCTTGCCATATATTCCTTTTCTTCGTGCTCACAGCTTTCGTGCCGGATGCGCAACGGAGGCCACCACTTCGGCTTGTAGCGGCTGCTTGCGTTGAATCCTTTCGCCGTTCATAAATCAAGTCTTTGGTTTAATTAAATCTTGTGTTGGCGGTAAAATGGTGAAAAGTATTTTACATTCTTTGTTCGTTACGCCGTTTCTCACGTCCTTCAGTTGTGGTAAACGGGCGGAAAAAATGATAGACATTACAAGACAAAAAGACAAAAAAGAAATGTATTAGAAAATAAAATAAAATATTGGTGCAAGCAGAGAAACAAAAAGAGTTCGGTTTAATGAACTAAATTTCAGTGCTCTCACAGGATTTTTTAAAGATTTTTGTTTTAGATATGCAACATAAAACACTTCCTCTTTTGCACCATCTACGAGCCGGTATTTGTGTCGCTTGCTGTCAGCACCTCATTTCGTAGAGTCGCTTCTCACGTTCGCATGCGATTTATGACCACTTTAACTGCTCACAAAATCAAGTCGTGTGCAAGAAAGAGCTCAACAATGCACGAAAATAGAGAAAAATAACCAAAGCAACGACCGAAGAATTTTTCCAAGGACGTGCAAAAATGTTGTGCAACTAAACACTTTCTGTATTCTTAAACGAACTGAGCGGCAAAAAAAAAATTGAATGAAAATCCTTTACCAACTCATTTCACGCACGTCGCCTAACGTAACCCGTTGCTGTGTGTGCAAGTAAGGACGTAATTGTTTTCGGCTGTGCAGTAGGTTTTGTAATCAAAGCCATATTTTTCTACGTTCAACTATGCAGTGTAGTTCATTCGATGTCTGTTATTTATAATTCAGCCACTGATTTTCGACGACGTTCCCGGAATTCGGCTACAAGAATGACACTGGCAAAAAATGTTGCCCCTCGCTCACCATAGCTACTTTGTATTACTACAATATTATAAAGTGAGTTTTGTTGTATGGTGTCCTTAACTGGTGAAACTCGACGAAAATGATCAGGCTCGCTAATCAGCTATAAAGCTAAGAACCAACTTTAACACTGAAAACAATGTCAGCCTTGAAAACCAACGGAGAATCTCTCTTGCTAACAAATACTACTTTGGACTAACTAGGAAATACCATAGTACAGTCCTCTCTCAACGAACAAAACTAACACTTTATAACTCTCCTAACCTACCCATCCTATTTTTGTATAGCGCAGAAGCTTGGACGATAACAACATCCGATGAGGGGTCCCTTGAAGTGTTTGAAAAAAAGATTCTGCTGAAGATTTTTGAACCTTTGCACGTTGGAAGGCTATATAAGAGTCGTTCCCATGACCCGACTGTCTATGTTACCGGAACGACCTGGATTTATATCCGGCCAAGGACGTTCACTCCAGCAGCATTCCCTGTGCATGTATGGTGAATGTTTTTGCTGCTAAAACAACAAGTACAAAAATTCCCACTCATTGGAATCAGCAAGCAAGCAGGCATCATATAGCAGGTAAAATTGGCGCTGAGCGTGCCACAATCTGTCCGAGAGGCCTGAACCACAAGTTTTACTTAACGACAAAAACTCCAGGGTTTTTAGAAATTTTGATTGATCATTCTACACCCACACTGGATCCAAGCGGGAGCTTCTACATTCACATAACCTCAAGGGAAAAGTGGGGGCGTTGCAACATTTACATATAGAGCTTTGTGAATCTGTTCATGAAAGGCTCACACTTGAACTGAAAGGTTGGTGAAGAAGTATTCTGCGTGGAGCCTCCCATCAAGCTCAATTTCAGGCTTCCGTCCTACTGTGGTATGTTTCAAGTGGAAGTAGAAGCTGTCAAAGCGAGAGTTAAGCTCTTGAGCTCGTTGATGATGCGTTCAAAATTAAGCGAAGGGTGTCTGACTTTCCTTTCGACTGCTTACGAATATTTTTTAATTAAAAACTC
Organism: Anastrepha obliqua; assembly: GCF_027943255.1. NCBI lineage: Eukaryota > Metazoa > Arthropoda > Insecta > Diptera > Tephritidae > Anastrepha > Anastrepha obliqua. Next base: position 27,898,982 of record NC_072893.1, read on the forward strand.
ATGGAGTACTTATATATAATTAGCGCGTACACCCTTCTTGGAAATTTGACCGAGCTCTACATATATTTGTGGCATGCGTCTTGATGTTGTTCCACAAATGGAAGTACCTATAGTTATAAACCTATTCCGAACGGCAGAGATTTTTTTATGAGGAGCTTTTCCTTGGCAGAAATACCCTCAGAGGTTTGCCATTACCTGTCGAGGAGCGACCCCTTTTAGAAAAAACTTTTTCTTCATTTGGGTCCTCACCGAGATTCGAACCTACGTTCTCGCTGGATTCCGAATGGTAGTCACACATCAACCCATTCGGCTACGCCGGCCGCTTGGGTACCTTCTTCTTCCTGGAGTACCTAGTTGCATGAATATTCCAGAAAGTGTTAGTGTGCTATGCTACATACATGGGCGGGAAACGCGTAAGTTGGTAGTCCCTTGTGGTCTGCCCATGGAAAGTTTCATGTCAACTCAAGGGTTTCACGTCAACTCAGCGAGTGCTGCGCCATTGTACCAGCTTGTAACGCCGCAGGAGGCTTCTGGTCAATTATGCATCTTAGGCAAACTGAGCGAACTTCTAAAGCTAATAACATAAAGCCACTGATCTCGACTTTGTATGGGTTCTGGTGGAGGTGTTTTTTGAGTAGCACATCCCAGACCCAATTAGCGCAAAGATGCCAACCATGCGGTAAGACTTAGCATTACTTGGAGTCTCGTTTGCAGTAGTTATCTGGGGATTAGGGTGAATTCATCTCATTACCTGCTTTTCACTTAGTATGTCTCGCTGTGCTAGGATTTAAGCGGCTACGCTGGTTGGGTCATATCGTCCGAAAAGATACAAATGCTCCGGCTCTGAAAGTATTCAATGTGGTACCAGCTGGTAGTAGTAGAGGAAGAGGAAGGTCTTCTCTGCGTTGGTAAGATCAGGTGGAGAAGGACTTCACTTCACTTGGTGTGTCTAATTGGCGCCAGTTAGTACGAGAAGGAAACGACTAGCGTGCTTTGTTAAACTCAAAATCGCGTGAGTGGTTATTGCGCCGAATAAGAAGAAGACGAAGAAGAAAGATTTAAGCATCTTGGGTCTCACTTATTTTTTTGTTTAGACCTAGACTTTATTCGCTTGATAAATTCCATAAGTAGTAAGAAACGGTTAATTCAATGATAATATATTAAGTCATCGTTCTCTGTTTCTAATTTTTGGCAACACTATTGAAAAATTTTTCAGTCAATTCTTTCTTTAGGAATCCAGCTTTCCTTCGCACTTTTTTCGACAGTCACTGTTGAAGATGGTTCGCAATTGTAGGAATGTAGGTGGTCTAGGCCTTTCGATCTTTCATAGGAATCATGGCTTACAGGGCTTACATGACAGACCTGTGAAAAATTATATCCAACCGACTGTACTGGGCGCTGCAAGTTGTAGTTGGACTCCGTTAAAGAATAAGGTCCGAATGAAACGTCTTGTGAAGGACAAGTCATGCGCTTCGTTTGATGGTAGGTATAAGATGCCATTCATAAAATAGTAGGCCAGCCAACAGCGGCAGAACAGCAACAAATAGTATAGTGATAGTTCTAAGGATAACAAATTGATTTCCATTGCAGCAGATATCTTCAGATATTAATTCTGCTTTTTCATTATAGTATTTTTTTCCTCGCTTCCTTTTGCTCTCTTTTTATTTACTGCTGCCACAACATGGCCTAAAATGATTTATTATACCTACCATCTAATCGTACATATGTGTGTCCATATGCATGTACATATGTGAGTATCGTAGATGTTACAATATTTCTCCATTCTTCATCTGAACTCACCAATTTCGCACACATTCGCCACGCATGTTTGGTTGGCCTTTGCGGATTCCTTTGGTTTTGAACTAAGAAAAATTACCAGCACTTCAATTTCCCGCTCTCACGCATTTGTCTTCCACTTGCTTGCCCTTTTTGTGTTTTTTTTTGCTATTTGCCTTTGCCATCGGCCACTCATCAGCATTCAATAAGCAATTTGTAAACGCCAGCAAGTCGGACATCCTTTGGCCCACACCAGGCTCACACTCACATCCTTTCATGTGGCATGCGCTGAGTTGTTTAATGTTTCGTAAATGTGGCCAAATACGTGCCAAAATTTCTTAAGCAAAAAAATTCGGGAGAAATAATGTGAAAGTGAGTGTTCTGGAGGATAAATGCTTGTACGTATTTTGCAAAGGTTTCATCGTCCTGGCAATCCTTTCTTTCACACATCTCACATCTTGTGGGAGAAATCCTTAACCTCTTATGTTATTTCGGCCACGCTCAATTATTTATTGCACGAGGTGACCATCTAATACGCATGTAAACAAAATTTGCCCCCCTTGAATTTCCTTGATTTATAGGCTCTGCTGCTCTTGTTGGTCAGCGAAGTGGCCTGCATTTGTTCTCATAATTCATTTTATTTTGTGATTAATTTCTTGGTGTATGAACGAATTTTTGCCGAATTATTTATTATATTTCTATTAAGTGTAGTATTTTTTTTTTCTTATAAAAGATAATCAGATTAGAGATACTTTTTCCAGGAGGGTTTTTTTGACAAATCACACGTGACTACTGTCAAACTAAATATAATACATACTTTTTTCAGTATTCATTGAAATTTAGTCATGGCAAGACTTTTTAATAAAATACAATTGTTTTAAGAAATTATTGTGATTTCTCTTTATTATGATAATATTGGTATGACTCAATTACGTGTAAAACAAAATATTGGCCAAATGGCAGCCGCGGTCTCGGCGGTACACCTCCATCCGATGGTCCAACTTTTCGATGACGCTGAGGCATAATTGATGTTTTATGCCGTTAATCTGCCGAATTATCTCATCCTTTAGCTCTTAAATTGTTGTTGGCTTATCGACGTACACCTTTTCTTTCAAATAACCCCAAAGAAAGAAGTCCAACGGTGTCGTTGACGCTTAGGGGCGGTTCACATTCAACTTCGGCCCTTGAAATTTAACCACCCTTTATTACGAAAATCAACGTACTGCTAAAAGTGTTTATGACTTATGGTGTACAGCGCTGACCCCAATTTTTGGCTTATCGCAAGTCAATAAACAAAATTGCCCTGTTTGAGCTGAAGAGCAGCTGGAAGCCATTCGAGAACAGCCATTACATCCATTAAAAACAACCGTTTGGTGCGGCTTATGGATTGGAGGAATTATCGGTCCATATTTTTTCAAAGACGAGGCTGGCGCCAATGTAATGGTGAATGGCAAATACTATTGCGCAATGATAAACGACGTTTTGATGCCGGAAATTAAAGCCAGTGATCTCCACAACATGTGGGTCCAACGAGAGGGCAGACGTCGCTCGTGTGATATTACACCTTTGGACTTTAGGTAACTAGATTCGAAAACCGTTTTCTCGTGAGAGTTGGCAAAATGTGAATTTTTTATAGCAGTCGTCAGTAAGAAGCAGGGATTGGTTATTTTTAAACAAAAATTTGGAATATTTAGTTTCTATTCTACCATTGAGGCCAGTCTGGAGTGATCGGTTCACCAGTAGGCTTATAGCACCCATATATATGATACTTATATATAAAGAGTGACCAAGTTAAAGGTATCCCATTTTAAATTCAAATAAAACACCGAAAATTCAAACTGATTGGCGAATCTTTATTCTTTTTGTGTAGAACTATTCATGACATTTTTTTTTTTAAGATAAAACCTTTGAAAAGTCGACCGCAACTGCGCCGTAATTCGGTCATCCGTAAACACCAATTTTGAATGACTTGCGACTCACTGCAGGACTTCGGTCAGTATCTCGTGAATAATTTTAGTAAAGTTGGCTTCCAATGCGTCAATCGAAACTTGGTTTATCAATCAGCTGATTCTTTCAAATTCTTATAGAGCCGGCATTGGCCACACATTTGCATTCTGCACATCGTATGTTCCGCTGAACAACCAAATGTGCTGGTAAAAATATTTATTGACTACAATACCTCATCCAAAGCCAGTTCCCTCAATAAACCAAGCAAGAAGCTGGGTCGGGCTAAGCGTAGATTTGCTTCGGCTGTCGCAATTCGCCGCCAATAAAGGCGAGGGTTGTTATTATGCTTCAATAATTAAAAGGTTTTGCTCAGTAGGCAGCTTCCTCGATCCCTCTTGACAAATCGGCTCCAAAAGCAAGACATTGGGTTGCGAACTCTAGAAATGTTTAGTAAAAGTGGAGGAAAAGTAAAATTTGTAGGAAAAACATTTCATTTTAAAAAGTGTGTGCCTATGAGCAAAAACTTGATCGGTATGTCGGGGACCAAAACGATATGGAATACATCCTGATATACCGCTTTAATCAGGATAGCATAGAGCATTTTTTTTTGCGGCAATGCGGGGAAAGCGGACATTTTGAACACCTGACCTGGTGCCTTTCAAATAGAGGTTGCGAAATACGTAAGTTACCCACAAGAGCTCATTTTGCAATATGTAATTAATCAAAGCCGTCGGAGCTTTTTCAAGACAGAAATACACTTGGAGGTTTGCCTTTGGCTGCCGAGGGGCTACCACCATTTGAATAAACTTTTTCCATTTTGGTCTTTCAAACCCGAAGTTTCGAGCCTGTGCTGTAATTAATTAAAATAAGTACAGGTAGTTTATCAAGTAGCTAGAAATATTCAAAAAATTGTGACTTGGGAATTAAACCTCCACGCTTACGATGGCCTAGCAAAGTAAAGTAAGGCGTGAGTGTGTTAAAAGTTTGTGTTAAAGTCAAATAAGTGTATGATGAATCCGCTTCTTCTATTAAAGAATTCATTAAGGTTATACTGCTTAGGTAACCAAATAGCGTCATATTGCGGAAACTTCCCAACTTCGCGATCAGTTTTGAATTTAAAAATTAATTCACAAAATATAATTCTGAGATGAAGTTAAACCATTTTTAGTTTTTTCTATCACCATACTTAGCAATTTTCGTTTGTACCATATATTTATTTACAGGATCCGGCACTCGAAGTGCAAAGAACTTCAGGCCGCTCGAGCATCAGCTGTCTGTTAGTTGGCTAAGTCACAGTCCACAGTATTGTTTATAAGCGCGCGGAAGCATTTTGCCGAGAGTAAACGCGAAAAAAGAAAATTAGTAATGGATTTCAAATAGTGTGATTGCATTATATTTGGCTGGAAAAGCACAACCAGCGATTGTTCGTGAGCTCGAGCACCTTAAAAGAAATAAATAATTTGTGTATCGCACCATTACTCGTTACAATGACACTGGTAGCATCGCGAAAAGTCATGGAGCTGGCCATCAAAAGACTGCAACGTCACGTGAAATGGCGACTTGAGCAAAATCCCCGACCAAGTGCCAATCAAATGGCGAAAGAACTGAAAATATCTGAGCGTAGCATCTGCCGCATACTGAAAAACGATCTCAAAGTCAAGCCTTACAAGATCCAAACGGTGCATGATCTCACCCCAAAGCAACAACAAGTCAGACTTGAGAGAGCGAACGAGTTGCTTCGCTTGGCTGAAAGTGGTCAGTTTCCGAACATTGTGTTTTCTGAAGAGAGAGTTTTTCAAATTGAGTAATTCGGAAACTCCCTAAACGATAGGATTTGTTTGACCGACCGTTCATGCGAAAATTTGGTACATCGATTGGCCACCAGGAGGCAGCACCCGCCACAGGTAATGGTTTGGGCCGCTGTAACAGCAGATGGGCGCTTTCCAATCATTTGCATCGAGCCTGGCGTCAAGGTAAATGCGAAATATTGTCGGGAAAGTATTCTGGAGATTGCTTTGAAGCCGTGGGCAGACCAACATTTCGATGGCAGTCCATGGACGTTTCAACAGGACTCGGCACCGTCTCGCAAAGCACGAATGAACCAAGAAAAGCTAAAAACCAACGTTCCGAACTTCATAACATCCACTCAATGGGTCTCAAAATCACCAGACGCGAATCCGATGGATTATTCTCTTTGAGTCATTTTGGAGAGTAAAGTCAGAACTAAAAGACTCATCAGTCTTGAGGCGCTGAAAAAGGGCGTTGTCCGCGAGTGGACCAAAATTCGATTCGTTTCTGGGCCGTCTCAAGGCCATAGTCAAGGCAAAAGATGGTCATCTCGAGCAAAACTAAATTGATTCATAATTTTGTATTATTTTCACACATTTTTTACTTTGAACCGAATAAAAGTAATTTTCTAAACTAAACTTTAGACTTTTTAATATAATTGGTTAAATTTCGAGTGCCCTTCGGTCTCATCTGCAGAAGCTGTCAGGCGGAAGGGGTGAAAGAAAGTCTTTTCCACTATTTTTGTGATTGTCCAGGGTTACCTACAGCACGACTTCACCTAGCCTTTCTTACAGCAAGCAATGAGATCTCAGACATCGAGATAAAGAATTTGCTGCTATACTTGGATCTCACCAAATGGATCTGGGTTAGAATAACAAAAAAACAAAAACAAGATATCATCACACGAAGACAGTGGAAGTAAAAAGGATTATTTCAGTGGAAATACTCTACCACCAACAACAATAACGGACCATGTAGTTTAAGGGGGGATCCTGCTTTAGAGGCTTTAAAAGATCGATTTTTTCGCAGATTTTTTTGGGAAGAAGAGAAATATTCGGTTGAAACGAAACTTTTAGGTTTTATTGTTATATATTTCAGCAGTCTTCTCAAATTTTTTTATTAAAAGATATGTCATATTATGCCTGGTGCAAGCATTTTGCCGAGGCGCCTCGAGTGTGCATGTGTCGTGCGGCGGGAAAGATGCAGGTCGCAATTTTCATCTGAAACCAAAAACCCAAAAAAATGTTTATTTAAGTATAGTATAGCTTCTAGGTTAATCAAGAAAATTAAACAAGAACGGAGAAATTCAACAGTTTTTCGCTAATTAAAAAAAAAAATCATTTTTTTGAAAAAAAACGAATTCACTTTATATTGTTTAAAAAGTGGGTTAATCATAACTTTCTTAAGGGTTTTTAGGTTCAACTAGAAGAGAATGTATATTAATTCCGAATACAATCAATGTAATCTCGTTTCGATTGGACGTTTAACTTTTTGAAGTGAAAACTTCTTTAGAATCGTTGGGAGTGATTTGGGAAAAAGTGAAACGAAAAAAGCGACCAACTTGGCTACGAAGCGTTATATTATATGTTGATATAAACGTAGCGACGAACTAAATAAAAATAACTTTTATTTTTTCTTGTGATTCGAACCAAGGATTTTGGATCGGAAGCTCGCATTGCTAGTCGCTCGGCTACCGCGTCATGCTGTAGGTGCTGGCCTAAAAGTTATTTAGTTACGAAGCGTTATATTATATGTTGATATAAACGTAGCGACGAACTAAATAACTTTTAGGCCAGCGCCGACAGCATGGCGCGGTAGCCGAGCGACTAGCAATGTGAGCTTCAGATCCAAAATCCTTGGTTCGAATCACAAGAAAAAAATTTTTTTTAAACAGATGTTTTATTTTATTTTATGATATGTTTATGAGGAGCTTTTTTCATGGCAGAAATACACTCGGAGGTTTGCCATTGCCTGCTGAGGGGTGAGCGCTATTAGAAAAATAGTTTTCCTTAATTTTGGTGTTTTCACCGAGATTCGAACTGACGTTCTCTCTGTGAATTCTGAATAGTAGTCACGCACCAACCCATTCGGCTACGGCGTTTGTTTAATTTTACTGATGCAAAAATGAGGAAAAATATATGAATAAAGTTTGCTTACTGTTTATACATTTTCCAAAGGTGACGGAGAACCAAAAAAAAAGTCGATTTTCAAAGAAATACCAGTGCATATGTGTAATTGTGTTAGAGTTTCGGTCACGCCCCAGCAAAACCTGCGTGCATATGTGTTTGTAACATTCAAAAAAATGTAATTGTGTTAGAGTTTCGGTCACGCAGGTTTTGCTGGGGACGCTCATAATAGCAACCGCGTGTGTATTTTTATATTCGTAAATATTTTCATTTTTAAATATTTACCGCAATTATGCCGAAAAATAATGCAGAAAAGTGTCGTGAATATCGACAGAAAAAAAATCAATAAATAGCATCACGGGATTCATTCACGAAAATTTAATAAAGTATACACCAGAAGTATCGCGGATACTTAGAAAAGATTACAATAAAGTTCCAATGATTTTAAGTGGCGATTTTAACGTAAATTTTGCATTGGACACAGCGGTTCCTTTAATTGACGTTCTCAATACAACATTCAATTTAAAAATGTGTAACAATCGCACTGAATCGACAACACTATCAAAAACAACAATTGACGCGGTATTTCAAAGATATGTTGACAACATCGAAACCAAAGCATTTGTATCATATTTTAGCTATCATTAGCCACTCGTATCATTTGTTGAAATTGAAAACATTGAGGATGGATAATAATAAAATGAAGAAAATAAAATATGAACTTTATAGCAATATTATAATGAACCTATAATTATCTTGCTCCTAATGCTGCTTTCGTCTTATTCTCTCTCAGTTTGTTTTACGGAAGGTTTCACTTCTATCGCGTCTAACCGTTAGACTGGTGTTTTTTTTTCTATCTTTCCCGCCAATTAGGAAAAATCGTAAAAATTAAAAACCGAGATCCGGCCGCTCGTATACCTGCTCGACGCTTGCTCACAATTTCTTCTGTAACTCCGAAAATATATTGAATTTGCTTCTGAAATTTTGAGGACACATTCTTGGATAGTTTAGAAAGACATTTATGTAAAAAAATAAATCGATTTTTTGAAGCCTCTAAAGCAGGCAATGCAAAAGTAAAAAAAACACTGTTTTGCTACCATATTTACCAAAAAGGTATTTAATTTTTCCACTTTTTTCACCCTTCGTAAATGCGACCTTTTGTAAGAATTCTAATGCCACAAGTGAGCAAACCTTTAACTATTGAATCATAGGTTCCTATGAGATAATCATAATAGAATAACCTTCAAACGGCAACAAGTTATAGAAAAAATAAAAGTCAGATTTTCGCTTTTATATTTGACTGAAAAATCCGTACAAAATAACTATCATTGATTGATTATTTTGAAAAAAAAAATATATATATAAAATAATAAATAAAGCCTTCAATATCCTGCAAAAATAATAGATTTCTTTTTACATCACCTAATATTAAATATTTCTAATTTTCAGAGCTTGCAACAAAGAGAAATAGGAGCGGCTTACTTAAAAGGCTATTTTATGAAAGTTTGCCAATACGCACACACACACTCACTGAGTACTCCCTTGTACAAAATTATACCACTAAGTGCCTCAACGAGCAAAATTGCATTGCAATTCATTTGCAAGTCTCAACTTTCCCTCGCACAAGTTTCATTGAAAGTTTTGAGTAAATGTGCAAAAAAGCGCAAAATGATTTTCATGCTCCTCACATTTTGGCTTTTTAATTTTTAGAAAAATGTTATAATACTCGTACTTATGTCTGTGCATGCAACTTAGACTGTCCGCACCCAGTTGTGACGGCGGGAGTTCTCGCGGAATTCGGCCAATTTGCGCTGGTGCATCGTCCCATTGGAGCTTTCGGCGTTGTTACAATACGGCAGCTGCGGGAAAAATTTATAAATATTGAATATTTGCGCGTATTAAATGGTAGATAGCTTCCGCACAGCCAAGACGCGGCAGATATGTACTGGCCATTGAATTATGACCGATGGCATTTTTTCTGAAAACTTCAAATATCAGGTAAAATTGTCAATCTACAATAATTTGGGTTTTTCCAAATAAAAAAGGGTATTAAGGGGTTTTTAACCTGTTCTTAGATGTTTTTAAAAATTTCCGGGCAATTGGCCTGCGACGATTAGAAAAGCATCAGTTTTTTTGCTTATAGGTGAAAAGTTAAGTGTGCAAGTGCCAGTGCGAATTAATTCGATCTTGTGTGAGGAGCATAAAAAAACTAATTGAGATCGTCTGAAAAGTGAAAGAATTCACTATTCAAGAATATTCATGTATCAAAAATTAACAACAGTAAGTACAAAATATACATGTCTTTTGAATTTGTCACGTGGATTATCCTTTTTTTTTCAACTTAACCAGTTTTTTTTTAGAAAATGGGCGGAAAGTCGGATTTGACATCAGCACAAAAGTAACAAATTGCTCTTTTGAAAGCCAAGAACCTGAGCCATGCAGGCATAGCAAGAACCGTTGGAATATCCAAGGCGTCTGTGGTAAATGTTGCCAAAAAGTTGAAAAATACCAACAACGTTTTAGCGGTAACTTCAAACAATCGCCAAAATTGTCGCCGAGAACGCATTACCTCAACCAGGCAGGATCGCAAAATCGTCCAAACAGTTCTCTGGAACAGAAATGCTTCAAGTCGGATGATTTTAAAAGAGGTTCAGGAATCTGGAGTAAATATTTCGGAAATAACGTTACGACGACGCTTATACGAAAATGGACTTTTTTGCAGACGACCAGCAAAAAAATCAAAACTGACACCACCGAAATCGGCGGAAACTTTGGGCACAACTTCACAGAGACTTCAACGCGGAATATTGGAAAAAAGTAAGTTTAAAAAAACATTTTTCTCCTTTTTCAAATAGCAGTAGTAAGAAGATGTGAATATTCTCACTTTTTGTGGTTTTGTTTTTCTTCTTACAGATCAACTTCAGCGATGAATACCGATTGGAAGCGCTCACAAAAACAGCAAATTTTGTTCGCAGAAGAGCCGAAGAACGATATTCTGAAGATTGTGTGCTTCCAAGGGTCAAACACCCCCTCCAGTGTTATGGTTTGGGGCTGTATAACCTCAGAGGAACCAGGTCCGCTACATTTTGTTGAGGGAACAATGCACTCTGTCCAGTACGTGGAGGTGCTGGAAAACGTTTTAATGCCATATTTAGACACCCTGAAGTGTCCGAGAGACGAATACACCTTTATGCAAGGTGGAGCTCCATGTCACACATCCAGGATGAGCATGAATTGTCTGAATTCAATGGAAATAATGGTTTTGCCATGGCCTGGCAATTCACCGGACCTTAACCCCATCGAAAATTGTCGGGCATACCTCAAATCGGCAGTATACCAGCTTAAGGTAGTAGTCTGGTAACTTACACGTTTTTTGAGGCCATGTTTGGGACACTTTTTGGAAGGGAAAACAAAATTCAATCGGTTTGATTTTCTAATATGTTATTAAAGGTATCAGAAGGTGTACAAAAAAAAATTATTATTTTTTTTTTAATGTTTTGATACTATTTTTGTACACTGCAGCAAGCGGCAAAAAAAGAGGTACAGTGGCTGGCCGGCGTGATTTCGTCACTTGTGGTCATCTGAAACAGAAAAAACAAATCGCTTATTAATCAGTGTGCTTGTCGTTCTGGCGGGTAGTAAGATCAAATGATGACGGACTTCGTAAGAAAATTGCCTTTTTTTAAAGTGGAAATCGGACTAAAAAATGGAAAGTTAGGGACGAAATAAATTAAATCTACTACCCGCCAGAACTATTGATGTGTAGAAAAACATATCTAAATTTCAGCTCAATCCGTTAGATAGAAAATTTGTTTTCACGACGGCCATCCGGAAAAACGTTGTTTTGAGAAAAACGCGTTTAAAGTTTTAGCAATTGAGCCGCGCAAGTACGAGCCGCTCTCATGTATGTGCTATAATTTCGTCAATATTTCGAATTTCGGTCTAAAATTTGTACAGTATATTACCAATATATCGCACTTTCAAAATATGTAAAAAACCGAAATTCGAAATTTTCAAAATAAGTTACCAGACTACTACCTTAATAATACCACAATACAACAGCTTAAGGAAAGCATCGAAGATGTGTGGTATAGTGACCAAAATCTTAAGACGAAGATAACACAGTGCGTAGCCAGTGTGCCTCAACGAATTGCAGCCGTCTTAACAGTAAGGGGAGGAGCCACAAAATATTAGCTTAAAATAAATATTTTTAATGCAAAAATGTCAAGAAACTTTTAATAAAAACAAATATGTACATTTTTTTAATGCTTTAAAAGCGTTTGCTTTTTATCCGCTCTCAAAGCCATAAATATGTAATTTTTATCATCGGTCATAATTCAATGGCCAAGTACTGTACACTCACACATACATATGCATGTATGTATGTACGTATTTAAATGTGTACAAAAGTAAAAGATTTAGCAGCTTTGAGGCGACTGACTGCCTTCCGCCACCAGCAGCAGCTGTAGCTCAGCTGGCGCTGCAAAATATCCGAGTTCGATGTACGCAGTGGAGTTAGTAGAGAATTTGCACTTGCCATAAAATTTTTTATTGAGATTGAAGAAATATTTTCTAAATTGCTTCAACAGTAATATAAGCAATGGCGGCCAAGTTCGGGAAGGAGAAACGAAATTTCGATGCTGCAATAAATGTTTGGAATTTGTAATACAAATTTTTTGCTGAAATTTAAGTTTTTTTATTAAACAGATATTTATTATTATTAGTAAAAAAAAAGAAAAAAAGTTGTGTAGTAGAAATGCGAAAAATAAAAATTACCCAGTATGCACAAATTAAAGCATTTAAGAAGTGCTGTTTTGCATCACTTTTGTTCTAAAAAAATAAATAATTTCTTGCGTTAGTACAAAAAGTTGCTACAAGCATAAATTCACGTTGCTTGCTCGAGCTTTCCGACCGCCATTCTGCCCTAATTTGCAAATATTTCTGCATTTGCGGGCTGCACAGTTTCTCTACAACAGCTTTGCCTACTGCCCCTTCCCTTTCTATTTGAAAAATAAAGCAAATTGCTTGTGATACCTCACCTCCCACCCAACTGAATTAGGCCCAGTGCGTCATCGATACCAGCAGCAAAAGCAAACTCCCATCCTCACCAACAGCAGCCCCCCTCCAGCTAGCCATCTTCAAATATCCTCAGCGCCACCACTGAAGTAGGCAAATTTTGGAAAAAAAAATATTGTACTATAAACAGCAAATCCATTGGTGAGTTGAACTGCGGTGAGTTGAGAATTTGTAAACATTTTTGCGTTGCTATCGTAAATCTTTTCATTAAGGAAAACTTTTCATAACTTACAGGCTGGTGATTGCGGGAAATGCAAGAAGTTTCGCATTTAGTTGCTTGTTGCCGTATCGCTGCCTTGGTTGTTGCTGCTGCTGTTGTTGTTGTTACTGCTGCTGTTGTTGCTGTTGATGTTGCTGTAATTCTGCGTCTTTTCGTTATTAGTCTGATTAATTTGGCTCTTTTCATAAATTGCCAACAACTTCAGCTTAACATTTCACAGAAAAGTGCGCTTGCTGGCGAGCGAGACAATGAATGTACGGCGGCGTGTGCGAGGTAGGATGGAAAAAGGCCAAAGTGCCCTTTTTAAAAGCCACTTCACGATGACGACGCCGACCCGACCATGAACGCTATGCTCTTTTGCTGTGAGTTCGCGCGAACATCCGTGGGAGGGCGGAGGGTCAAAGAACCACATCATACATTATCCTAATAAAGGATAATTCATTAGTGTTTAAAATTTCTGGCATTTACAACACAAAAATCGGCGGCGGAGTTGAAAATGCCGTGCGGTGGACTTGAGATACATGAATTTACAAACACACACACACACACCAGTGTCGGCTTATGGAGCAACGGGTTAAGTTTCTGATTAATTGCTCTTTAATAGAATCAAACTTGAAGGCTGCCGCCGGACGGTTCGCTGATAATACGTTTTTCAACAATCTGATGTGAATAATTTCACAGCGCATTAAGTCCTCGCCTACTTGGGGAGTGCCATAACGGCACTACAACCATTTCATTTACCTACCTAAGTCCGGAGTAATAAGAATTATTTAACATGGCCTCTTTATGAACTAAGTGCCAAAATATACTTACAAAGCTATGCCCATCTGTGCTCGAAATCGATGAAATAAACAAAATTGGAAGCTTTTGTTAGCTGTAGTGAATCGTTTTAAAGAAATTATCATACGAGAGTCGTTGGAAAAGTCCTAGTGCAAGGTCAGACAGATGGCACTACTGGCGCGTAACGAGGTTGTGATTAGGTAGCAGCATCTCTCATCGGTATTTTTCTGTGTGTTTGACATTCGCTTGAATCGAGGAAGTGATTTTCTCTTCTCTCCCCACAACATGCCTGCTGTAAAAGGCGACTAAAATCCACAGCCTGTAAGTTTTGACTATTAACTCAACGTTAATAGGCTGAGCGAAAGAGGTACAGAAATGGCTTCGTGATGACTTGAGTATTGACGCCATTACTCTAAAATTTTTTGAGGAAGTTTAGCTCGGTGAAATATTTTAAAGCCATGAAGGAGGCATAACAGATCGTTTAGGTCGAAGTACGAAATGCACTCATTATGTTAGTACATTTCTCGTTCTCTACGTACCGCCGCCGAAAAGAAATCGGATTCTGGGGAGCCCGAAAAAACAGTTAGTATGACGAGGAATGTCATGCTGCCGTAGAAATAAAAGATGCTGCCTATAGAGCCACGCTGCTAGCGGGCGAAACGCGAGCCATGTGGAATCGCTACAGAGAGCTAAGAAAGGAAGAGAGACGTATTATCAGAAAAAAGAAACGAGGGGCCGAAATACGTAAGTGCGAGGAGCCTGAGATGCTGGCCAATAGGAACAACGCCCGAAAATTCTACCAGAAAGTTCGGCGGCTTACAGAAGGTTTTAAAACCGGAGCGTTTGCCTGTAAGAACAAATACGGCGATCTGTTAACTGACGTGTAGAGCATGCTTGAATTATGGAGGAAACACTTGTTGAACTTGCTAAATAGTGACAGCTGCGGATGTCACAGACAGTGTGAAGATCCCGACACCATAATCGTTGACGACGAGACTGTCGTTCCGCTACCCAATCATGACGAGGTTGGGATAACGCGGCTAAAGAGCAAGAAAGCCACGAGAGCCGACGGACAGTCGGCTGAGCTATTCAAACACGGCGGCGTGTGGCTAGTAAAGAGTCTGCATCATCTCCTATGCACAATATGGTCGGATGAAAGCATGCCTGCCGATTGGAATTTAAGTCTGCTCTGCCCAATCCACAAGAATGGTTATACTGCAATCTATGTAAGACACTTCGTGTATTTAGGAACCAGTATTAACACCAATAACCATATCAGCCTTAAAATCTAAAGGAGAGTCCCTCTCGTCAAAAATTGGTACTTTGGACTAAGTAGGCAATTGAGTACTAAAGTCCTCTCTCGACGAACAAAACTAACACACTACAAGGCTCTCATTATGCCCGTCCTGACGTATGGCGTAGAAGCTTGGACGATGACAACATCCGATGAAGCGTCCCTTGGAGTGTTTGAGAGAAAGATTCCGCGGATTATTTTTGGACCTTTGCTCGTTGGCCACGGCGAATATCATTAACGGTAGAGCAAAGAGCGAATAAAGATCCAGCCGCTACGTTGGTTTGGTCATGTCGTCCGAAAGAATACGAATGCTCCGACTCTGAAAGTATTCGATGTGGTACCATCTGGTAGTAGCAAAGGAAGAGGAAGACCTCCTGGAAAGATGAAGTAGACTTGGCTTCGCTTGGTGTTTCCCACTGGCGCCGGTCAGCACGACAAGGAAACGATTGACGCGCTTTGTTGAACTCAGCCAAAATGGCGTAAGCGGTTATGGCGCCAATCAAGAAGAAGAAAGTAGGCAACTGCAGTATACAAACAGACAAGTAATGAACACGTAACGGTCGAAATTTTTTTTACCTTGTTCACTCCTTTCGGGAGCATAGGACCTCGACAAGACTCTTCCATCGTGCACGATTCTATGCTGTTTTTTTGCAGCGTCCCATGAGATGTCAGGATCTGCGTTTCCACGACAGTTGGTTCTACTTTACCGAAACGACCCAGATATAGGGCTGTCACTCCAGCAGCATTCCCCGTATGTAAGTATGGGAATATTTATGCTGCTACAACAACAACATGTTGGCATCTGCTGGATCGAACAAGATCGATCTTCTCCAAGTGTTTTCTGGTCGACTGCAACCTCTGCTTCCTTGCGGGTTCCAGTCCAGTGCCAATCTCGTGATGCTATCTGGTGGTTTTCTCACTTATCTATCGCCGATTTCTGCGTTTCATGAGAGGATGAGAAAGCCTCATTCGGTAATCTCGACAGTGCGTCGTTACTGATGGTATTTGGGCAGAATATTCTGCAGATGATGCGGAGGCATTTGTTGGCGAAAGATCATAGCCTCTGTGTGATGGTGGTACAGACCAGCTATAAATATTTCACTTCCACCCAACAATACTGCCTTTATGCATGAGTCGAATATTAGTAGCTTAGTGCGCCTGGAGATTTGCGAACTCCCCCATACTGTATGCATTCGCTCGAACGCCGCCCTTGCCTTGTTTAGCCTACAGTTGACATCTTCATTTGCTCCACAATCTGCCGTGATGATGCAGCCGAGGTAGCTGAAGCTTTCGACGGATTCCACCTGGCATCCGTCAACCAATATCTGCTTTGCGTTATTGTGGTTGACTCCCCTTGCTCTTAGCGATGTTGACCTCCAGTCCGACAGTGCGTGCCAGCGCGATTAGTCTGTCTGCCTTCGCTTGCATGTCAGAGAGTTTGTGAGAGAGAAGGCAGATGTCATCGGCGAAGTTCAGGTCCTGAAGATGTCTGGTGCAACTCCGTACGATACCTTTTTTGTGCAGGGTCAGTTGGCTCATGACGTCATCAAGGACGATGACGAAAAGAAGGCGCGATAGGGGACAACCTTGCCTTACGCCGCGTTGGTAGTGAATGGCTCGCTGATATCGCCTTTGTGATGTACTGCCAGTTCGGTGTTCACGTAGAGAACTCAAAAAAAGATTCCAATCCCTCAAAGCCTTTTTTGTGATTTTGTGAAAAAGTTATTCAAAAACAAAATTGGATAATTATTTTCATATATCAATGGGCTAATCTCAACTATGTTAATTTCATCATTAAAAATCGAGAACTCTTATCGCTGGCAACTTTTTACTCCATCTAAAATTTTTCACTGTGTACAGTGCAATCTAATCCAAGTTGAAGCACACATCAAGAGGTCGAGATGCCAAACAAGTTCTTATACTTACATACATAAAATGTGGTGTAGTGAAAAATGAGAAAGGGATAAGGAAAAACATGCGCCACTCAGGCTATGGCACACACGCACACACACACACACTCGTATGCACGTTCAATATTGCACAACCGAGTCTTAGAGTCCTGTGACAATAGGGAGTACGAGGAAGACAAAGTAGACGCAAGCATCTTTCAACTCGACAGGCATTAGTTTGGATTTTTAATGGTTTTAGCGCAAAACTAATTTCGTGAAAAAATATGTAGTATGGCAAGGAAAGTGAAGCGAAAATGCTAAAGTATGTGGCAAATCCTTAAGTCTGGGTAAACAACAACATTTTTGAGAAACGAGGAAGAGTGCCGGCACAGCTACTGCGAAATTGCTTTGGCGTATATGCCACTTTTACTATTCGTCAACGCTGCTCACACAACACCCACCTACACCCGCCGACCAGCTCCACATGCTACACATTTGAGCCACCACATCCTTTCGCGTCGTCGTTTACATATTGTCGGCGGTTAGCGACTTGAAAGGCGATCATCATTTTTAACTTGGAAAACTATTAATTTTAAGTGAATGTTGCGGAAAAACGCGCTGCTTCCTCGCATTAAAATCATGTTGTTGCGCTATCTGAGCTCAACTGATGTTTGTCCTTCTTATGCTCGTATTTTTCAACGATACGTTGGCTATGTGTGGGTGTATATGGGAGTAGTATATAAGTATATTTATACGTACATATATATGTAAGTATGTAGAATTTTAAATTTCATGTAAATTGATGCTTGCAATGTTGGCTGATATCCTGCATCCTACACAGAGGAGAACTGTTTGGGTATACATACATACAAGCATACATACATACACACATACAGTAGAAACTCGATTCTTGCAAGTAACGAAAATCGGGCTCGTTGCAAGTTTCGAGGATGTCGCAAGTACCGAGTTTTTTCTATATATGCAGGTTGGGTTAGGTTAGGATAAATGGCTGCCTTTGTGAGGGGCCCACTTGGTCAAATATTTAAAATTCGTCCGTTGTGACACCATACAGGGGAGAGGAGAAGGAAAGGAACAAGGCAGGTCGAAAAAAGAAGAAGGCGCCTTGGGATACAGGGTGAACGATATTGAGTGTTACCAACTTCACACTGCTTGTATCTGTAAAACAGCTCATGACATCAACGTCAAAATTTTTCTAATGACAGCTCAATACATTGTTTATAAGCCATCAAAAGCATTTGCGTCTCAGTTTTGTTGAATTTTTTTTTTCTGTGATGGAATTCAAACCTAATAGTGAGATTGCGTTATATTTGGCTGGAAAATCACAACCAGCCATTTTTCGTGAGCTCACTCACCTCAAAGTGAATAAAATGTTTTTTTATCGCACTATAAAACGTTACAATGATACTGGTAGCATTGCAAAACGATATGGAGGTAGACCAAAAAAATCCGTAACAACGCCAGAAATGGTTCGGAAAGTGAAGGCTCGACTTGAACGAAATCCACGTGGAAGTGGAAGAAAAATGGCCAAGGAACGGAAAATATCGCAAGACGACGCATATTGAAAAATGAGCTCAAGGTCAAGTCTTACAATTTCCAAAAAGCACACGATCTTTCACCCCAGCAAAAGAAAGTTCGGTGCAAAAGAGCAAAGGATTTGTTGCGCGTGGCGAATTTCCTAACATTGTGTTCTCTGATGAAAAAAATGTCCGAATTGAGCAGTTCGTAAACACTCAAAACGATCGTGTTTACCTGACCGAACGCTCGCACGAGAATTTGAGCCTACGTATGGCCACTCGAAGCAATTTTCCATCGCAAGTAATGGTTTGGGCCGCAGTGACCGCTCATGGACGCTCTCCAATCGGTTTATCGAGCCTGGTGTCAAAGTGAATGCAACTTATTATCGGGAAAATGTTTTAGAAGCTGCTTTAGAGCCGTGGACTCGCAAACATTTCGGTCGTAGACCATGGACGTTCCAACAGGAGTCGGCACCGTCTCTTAATGCTCGTGTGAACCAAGAATGGCTAAAAAACAATGTTCCACACTTCATTTCGTCCACACAATGGCTTTCGAATTCGCCAGACGAAAATCCGATGGACTATTCCTTCTGGTCCATTTTGGAGAGCAAAGTGAGGACTAAAAAATATGCCAGTATGGATGCGCTGAAAAAAGCGATTATACGAGAATGGGCCAAAATACCTCAAGATTACATTCGTGCAGCATGCAACTTATTTTATGACAGTCAAGTCAAGGCAAAAGGTGGTCACATCGAGCTAAAGTGAATATATATTAAAATTGTAATCATTTTTGAACAATTTTGTCTTTGAAATCAATAAAAACTAATTTAACACAAGAAAGTTATGGTGTTTTGAATAGGTAACACTTCATATCGTAGAATGACAACGAACGTTCGTAAGTATCCGCTTCAAGCTACAGATGAATTCCACCAGATGTGTGATATTTTAACCCGTAATATCCGCAGGTGCTGAGATGATTCCAGCTCGTCCTCCAGACAGCTTGCTGAAATGACATCAGGCAATTCCAAGCCTCACCGCATGAACACCTAGCGATCAACGTTCGGTAAGAGGATATCCACCAAACTCGAAAACTGCAGTTTTGTTAGCACTAGAAGTTCTCTCGAGTTCCTCCGATGTACCCATGCCCAGAAGGATCTCGCGACTTTGCACGTTTGCGCAGTAGCCCAGTGCTTTCTAAGACCCATCTTACGAAAAGTTACCCACAGGTTCTTAAGGCAACTCTAATCCTCTCATTTTGCGATGAAACCGTCTCTTTGGTTCCTTGTCTAGGCAGCTCATCAGCCCAGCAGTTTCCTTCTATGTCACTGTGACCACTAGGAACCCCTATGATCCTGCTGTCGAAGTCTTCGGCTGCAATCGAGAGAGAAGTCAAGCATTTCTCGACCAATTTCGTACGCACAAACAACGAGTCCAAGGCCCTAATTGCCGCATAGCTGTCGGAGTAGATATTTACGTCCCTTGCAGTAGTTACAGAGGTAAGCAACCAATCCCTTGCAGCCTTAATTGCGGTTACCTCCGCTTGGAAAACACTACACTGGTCCGGAAGTTTATATTTGAGCTTGATGGGGAGCTGAAATTGAAATAGTTTTTTTTTACTGATAGCAATCCGAATTGATTTAGTTGTATTATATTAATTAAGTACGCTTAAAAGCTATACGTTTCATTTGAAATTAAAGAAATTTTCGATTTAGGTTTTTTTGTTTGATGTTTGTTTTAAGCCTCTGTAGCGTCACAACATCCCTAAAGCAAGCATTGTTTTGCTCTGACCAATCCCAGCAAATATTGGATGCTGATATTGCTTCCTCCGACGGTACTGCCAGTGATTTATTATCAAAAAAAAAAAACGGAACAACGTAAAACGAGCAAAAGAGAAAGACTAAACAAAAATGTTGCAAGTATCGAGGTAAACATTTTGTAATAACGCAACTACTGTGTAAGCAATGAAAAACATTTTACCATAAGTATCGGGTTTCTACTGTACTTATATGCAAGGTGAAGTCCAAAATAAACAGACTAATCTAAACGAGAAACGACAGGAGCTTTGTTCTGATAACTTCGAGTTTATTCATTCCAAATAGTCCGCTCTGGCCTGGATACACTGTTTTGAGCGATCTAAAAGCTTTTCGAAAAAGTGTTTTAGGTCATTGACCGGAAACCGAAATGTTCTTCAGGATGTCGGTACAAGCCTTTTGGATGGCCTCTACGGATGCAAGACGTGTTCCTTTCATGGCCAAATGCAATTTTCCGCATAGGTAGAAGTCACAAGAAGCCTTACAAGGCGCCAGCTTCCTCCTTCGCGGTATTCAGGGCGAACTCGAAGAATGCTTCAAAACGCAAAGGTAGAAAACTGCACTGACGGTTTGGCCTATTGACACGAAATCCTTGTGGATAACTCCTTTGGAGTCGTAAAAACAAATGAGCATTGACTTTATTTTTGACTTCTCCAAACGCGATTTTTTTGGGTGGTGGCTCGTCTGGGGTCTGGGTGTGGGGTCCACTCGGCACTTTGACGCTTAGTTTCAGGTTCATGTTGGAAGCACCACGTTTCATCATCAGTCACAATGTTATAAAAGAAGTTTTCGTCTTTGCTCGCCTCTTTAATGAGGGTTTTCGAGTGTTGAATTCTGAGCAATTTTTGGTCCTCCGTTAACTTGTGCAGAATGAAACGTGCGCAGACCTTTCGAAAGCCCAAGTGTTTAGTTCAAATGCGATATTTTGGAGATATTGAACTCGAATTCCGTGATTTCCAATGCCGATTTCGATTCATTTTTGATAAATTTACCAACAATCACCGAAAACTCTAGTGATTACTGATTTTGGGCCCGTTTGTTCGTTGTCATTTATGTCCTCACAACCATCTCTGAAACGTGTAAACCAGTCATGAACTCTGGCACGAGATAGAGAATCTTCGCCCTTAACTTTTTTCATCAATTCAAATGTTTCGGTGAACGTTTTGCCGATTTTAAAACAAAATTTGATATTAGCTCTTTGGTCGAATCTCATTTTTGTACCGATGACACAAACATACTGACATTTTACACGCAATAACTTCGCTTCCACTAAGCCAAGAGTCACCAAGTTTTTAATGGGAGTAAGCTGGGGATGTAATCTTCAACGCACTAACTCATTGAAAGGATGGCGCCATCAAAAACATTTTATGATGCCAGTCTTGTTTATTTTGGACTTCCCTTGTACATACACACTTCCAGAATGTGACTCAGTATTGGCGCATTATTCTTCTTAGTCCCTCGACTCTTAGTTCAGCAGACAGTTCGTGCTTTTCTTTTTTCACTTGTTCGCTCTTGTTCATTCACTCACTTATACATACACACATGGCACATTTATCCTTTGAAGTAGTTTTTAATCCTTTCGTCTTTCACACAACAACACAAAACAAAAACAAAGATATCAATAAGAAGTGTTGCAGTTTTCCGTTACTTTGCTTCACTTTCTACTCTTACCCCCCCGCAATATTACACACACATACATATATATAGACATATGTAGACGAGGCTGTGTGTGTGTGCGGCAGTAAGTATCCCTTAACTTTTGTTTATCTACAGATACCCGCAGTAGAGAGTTTCTAATCTGCTCGAGTGCACTCATTACGTCCGTCTAACACCGAAAAATCTACCACCGACGCTTTTCTTGCATCCTCTTCCACTTCTTTTTCCAGTTTGCGTATGGGTCAGTTGCTTTTTTGTTGAGGTTCGCAGGCGAGTGAGTGTAATTAGTATTATTTTAATATTTCAAGTGGGATTAATTAAAATTTAGCTTTACAAAAGCCTTCAGTCTGAGGGCATACATACACATACACACACACATACCTGAGTGGGGAAAAGGATGACGCTGGCAATTATTTGCACATTGAGGATCAGTGAATAAATTGATGTGGTATTTTAAGGACGCTTGAAAGTGCACCGAAAGAAATTTCTGTCCTACTTTGAGATTTATAGAGGGTGACCCATTTAGGTTTGGGATTTAGTTTTACTTGGTTTTAATTAAAAGCCGCATTCATATTTTTTATTGACTTTCAGTTTCTTTATTGGAAAGAGTCGCAATAGCCTAATGGATTGGTGCGAAACTATCATGCCTAGAGTATGTAGGTTCGAAACTCCGTGCATGAACATCAACTAAGAGAACGTTTTTTCTAATAGCGGTCGCCCCTCGGCAGGCAATGGCAAACCTCAGATTGTATTTCTGCCAAGAAACATCTCCCATAAAACAAAAAAACATCTGCCGTTCGGAGTCGGCTTAAAATTGTAGATCCCTCCATTTGTGAAGCAACATCAAGGTAGGTAGGTAGGTGAAATGGTTGAAGTGCCGGTCTGGCACTCCTCAAGTAGCATTAAAGCACTGGTTTGATACCATTAGGAGTCCGCCAACAGGCAGATATCTACAGCCAGCCAGAGCTGTTGGTGTAATGGAGGCGATTGATAGGATTTAGGTTGGCACACTGCCCCAGGCTATCGCAGAAAGGAGCGCCCAATGACCTTAGTCGTCTAGCTGCCAAACCCGCACATTTACAGAGAAAAGGCTCTACAGTCTCTTTCTCTGAAAGCTCCCCACAGCTTCTGCAATGCGCGTTAAATGGTGAACGTAGCTTTTCTGCATGTAATCTGATCGCCCAATAACCGATAAATACAGTTACGAATTTGGAAATTGAGTAGCGTGGAGTCCCCAGGGCTTTCTGAGTCGTTCGTATATCGTATTGGGACCAAAGGGTTATTTATTTTTATTTATTTATTTAAATCTTTATTTTGTATATTTTAATCCACTCCTGGTTTTCAAGTAGTCCATTCTGTCAAGCTAATTTTTTAGTAAGTTTTCGCAAGCTTCATCATTATCTCACAAATCTTAGCTTTGTTTTGATCTTTCAACTCTTTCAACGACTCTATACGCTCGGTGTAACATTTATTTTTAGCGGCCCACAAAAACAGTCTATGGACTACTTTGTTTGTTGGGAGCGTAATCTTAACTTCTAAGCGACCAAATAGAATGTTTTCGATATTCTCGACTTTTGAATATTTTCGAATGTTTTTAATATTTTCTCCCTTTCCTCAAACGAAAAGTGATTCAGATGGGAAACAGATGGAGAAGCAAGATGCTAAGCGAGACCTCTGATTCTTTAGCTAGGATGGGCTCTGAGGCCAACTACTTTGGCTCGGAACCCGTTCTGCGAACCATCAAAGCCACGGTTGCCAAACGAGTTACTTCAACCCACAAGCGAGCTTGGCAGGCTAAGAGGGGCTGCAGATGGACTAAACTAATGTTATCTGTCATGCCCGATCGACTGTCGCAAACCCTCCTATCATTAAGCAGAAGCGACTGTGGGCAGCTGATTGGACTGATGACGGGCAGCCTCTATGGGCGAAGCACATGGAAAAGGCAGGCATCTCGGACATTGCACTCTGCCCAGTATATGGAGAGTAGGATAAGACGGCAGACCACTTCCTACGCATTTGCCCCGCCTTCGCTCGAATCAGGCTTGAGGTCTTTGGCACTGATGTATTAAAAACCGACCACCTTAGCTCCGTGGCACCAAAAGATCTACTCAGATTTCTTCGGAAATCGGGCAGATTTAAAGAAAATTAAAAAAGTGACTCGAGTGGAGTTCAATGGATTTAAGTGTGTCTGATTGCTCTATTTGCTAGTTGTGCCGACAAAAAAAAATAACTCATTATACAAGTTGGCACAAAATTAATCAGCCTATCGGAAGGTTTATAATTTTTGCTATCCAAACCTAAGTTAACCACACGACAAAAACAGGCCAGATTGACATTTGCAGAAAAAATTTTAATTTGGGAAGGGTTACGGAAAATAGTAATTTCTTTCAATCAAAACAAAAAAAAATCAAATGTATTGGCATGATAAATGGAAGAAAAAGGAGGAGAGACTGACTCGTAATTTCGGAGAGGCTTCTGTCATGGTTTGGGTAGCCATTAGAGTCAAAAACAATGATTTCAAAGGCCTAAATGTTTCATATGCACAAAATTGAATAGTGTGAAGTATATAGAGCTGCTATACGAAGTACTGAACCCTTTTTTTGATGATAATTTCGATGTGAAGTGGATTCTGTAACATGTCAACAAGGCCGCCCATGCTTCTAAAGCAACAAAAGAGTTTTTAGTAGCAAAAAAAAAAACATACCAACAAAAAAAACACAATTTGATTGTGACTGGTGACATAGACCAGTTTAAACTCTTTGTTGCTCAACCCGCAAACCCGATCTCTTACGACCCATGGTTCTTGGATGATCGCGATTTCCTCTTCTCTTTCAGCGAGACAGAGGATGAGTGCAGCTGAAACCGCCTTACTGTGGTGGAGTTTTATCTATACAACTCCCACCATCGCTGGTATACGTTGTTGGATGACAGCCAACCACGGTTTGGTCAGCGTTCTCTAAGTCGGATGAAGTGGGAGTATACTCGTCATCCCCCAAAGCATTCGAGAGCTCGGAATATTCCCCCATATCATCTAGGGTAACCCTTCGGAAGAGTTCGCCTATCTTACCGGAATTGGATTCCACCTCGTCTTCCATTTGGTTGTCTAACGCAACCGTGGTCTCCTCCGCAGAGTCAGTGATTAGAAGCCGTAGTTAATCTTCCATTTCTGGTTAGCGAGTGGATCCAGTGATTCCTCATTCAAGATGATTTCCGCTAGCCTCCTCTTGCCATCCACTTCACCAATCTTTGCTACCTTCCAATCGCTGGTAGGTAGCTTAGGGTTACTTAGTTACTTGAGCAGTTCCAACACTTCCTCTGGATCGGTGTGGAAGTCTGGTATCCAGGCTTTAGATCTTAGCCGATTGGGGATGGATCGAGGCGGGCCGCCGGCCAAGGCTCACCTATGCGCTTTATTGCCAGAGTATATAGGTCCACCGATCGTTGATCAGCGCACTTGATTAATTTGAGGCGTGGTTGAAACCAGCCCGCGTCGGAGCAGCTGGGTGGGGGCCCTGGATTTTCTTGCAGAATGTCCGTGTAAACTTTCCAGAGACTCCTGTTTATCAGGTCCCAGTTTGCTCGCGCGATTGCACCGTCATGCGAACTCCGACAAATCACCTATGTGTCTTTCTTCCGATACTTCCGTAAAATATTTCTTGCGCAGAATCCATTTTAGTCTTCTCCCGATGTTCGGCTATGAAGGCTTCAGCCCACGTCTTGGAGTCCGACTGTTCCTCCGTCAGATCTTCTAGTTTGGTGTCCTTC
Source organism: Anastrepha obliqua (assembly GCF_027943255.1). Classification (NCBI taxonomy): domain Eukaryota; kingdom Metazoa; phylum Arthropoda; class Insecta; order Diptera; family Tephritidae; genus Anastrepha; species Anastrepha obliqua. Next base: position 27,924,645 of record NC_072893.1, read on the forward strand.
AGTCTCGCCAGAATCCTGAAGGCTGAACGTTTGGTACGGTAGTACCTTTCTGCTCCCGGGGGTGGGTACTACCCGGGGCAATGATTGTGTCAGAAGGGCGAGCTCCAGAAATTATTGGCTGAGCCATGTGATCTGATGCCAGCGACGTTGTCAAGGGTGTTCCTCCTTCTGGAGTTCCCGTGTCGCGTGGAGTGACGGAGACAGCAAGCTCGGCTTGTCTTAGGATAAAGCCGTCCTTGCTTCCCGAAGGTTTTGTTGCGAGGGGCGGTCTACTTCTGGCACCAGACGTTGATGGAATGTCATCACTAACTTGTCTTGAGACAGGGTAGGGATGGTGACCAGTAATAGGCCTCGCTCGCGTGGATATAGTAAGAGCCGTAGAAGTGCGTTTATTGTCGGGTGGTCAAAAATGTATCAAAGTATCAGGTCAGTCCATAAGTTCGTGTATTTTTTAAAGGTGGTTTTAAAATTAATAAAAAAGATGTTTAAAGTATTTATTAATCAATAATATATTCTCCCTCATTATTTACAATGTCTTCCCAACGTTTAGGCAAATTTTTAATTCTCTGCTCAAAAAACTTTTTGTCCTTGGAGCCAAAATACGCTTCGATATCCCTTTTTATAGCTTCTTTTGAAGAGTAGTTCTTGTTGCTCATATGGGATTGAAGTCCACGGAAAAGGTGTTAAGCGCAAGGTACGATATCCGGAGAGTATGGTGTATGAGGCATTAGCTCGTTCAGCTTGCCTAATGATTGAAACAAAACTTTGCGTCTATTCACTCAACAAATCCAACACAAATTACTTAGCTCCAAATTATATTGAAAACTAACCCCAATAATTCTATTTGTTTATTTAAAATATAAAAACACGGGTCTTATACTTTTTTTATTCTATAGATTTTACTTTTTTTAATAATTAATTTAAGTTTCGTTAAATGTGTGCTTATTTCTGGAAAGTTTAAATATTAGAAACATAAATTGTTGGCCTTGAACTGACAATAAAAATATAAAAAATTTAGTTGGTCCCATAATTTTTTCATGTGGTGTATAAGTAGACAAGCAATGGAGTGCGTAAAGGCCAAAGTTAATACTTCTATCACTCAAAATAATTTTTTTTTTATTTAGTCAAAAAGTTATAAAAACACAAAATCGGATGATTAAATTTGCGCCAACTTGTATAATCCTAATGAAATCTTGGTTAAACAAGAGGCCGAGTCGATATAAAAGTTGATAACAACCTAAAGTATCTGCATGAAAAATTCATCTTTTACGCTGTATTGAAAGATTTCAATTAAAATCAACAAATTCCATTTCCCAAGTTCTTATTAAATTAGAAGAAATTCGATGACTACTAGCCGAGTAATTAGATTCCCTTCTGTACTGAGTAACCAAATTAGTTACTTACAAGTACACGCATACAAATGCATAACGTATACTTAATTTATAATACAAAGAAAAAAAAATGTTTCTATTGATTTAATAAAAAAAAATTATTTTTTAATATTTCGAAGTCATTAGAAGTTCTCATTTCCAGGGAATCTAGCAATTTTAAAATATTTCACATCAACCACCAATTCATGGGCTAGAGTACGAATGTGTTTGACTTATACATACCTGCATACGCATGTGCTCAAGTGCATTTGTATGTCTGGCAGGGGCGGAGTTTTGTTTTCTTTGTGGTTAACCGCAAATCATAATAATTCCATATCCAGTCAACAGAAAAACGCTGGTACGTAAAAATTCATCCAACCAAATTTTATGAAGAGAGCGCATTCGCATGCACAAAACGAACTTGCATATGTGTACATGCACTCACACACACACATGTATAGGTGCAAACACTAAAACGTTATCTGCTCGATATTCACCAAAAGTACCACAAACATTGCTGACAGCAGCGGATAAGACGACGACAAGTAAGCTGCTCGAGCAACAACAACGACAAGTCAGCTAGTTAGACAGCTAGTCAGTTAGTCAGTCAGTCAATCACACAACCAGCCGGGCAGCCAGTGCACACTCACTTGGTGAGGGTTGGAACAGTTCAGTTCATGAGTACGAGCACATGAAAAAATACACCACTCACCACTCACCACCACTGAGGACAATTGCAGCTGCTAAGTAACCGTTTGCATAAAATTTCCAATATGCGGATGAATGACTGATTACAAGTATTCCTACCCACACACACATACATACATATGCATACGTACTCGTATTAATTCGACTCTCATACACGTGTGTATTAGTGTAGTAGACGGCTGGCAGTCGCATTCATACATCCCCTTACGCACTGCTTAATGTGAGTGAACGCGTGTGAGAGTTGGCTTCCTCTGCCAGCCAGTCGAGAGCGCTGCCGATGCATGAAACATCAGAGCGCCGACGTCGTACAACTACGAAAATTGTCTTCAATGAATTTTTGCGGTTAACCACAAAATATAATTGGTCGAAATCCGACTCATATGCGGCTGTATGTTGAGATTTATGGGTATACTCGTTTGTGTGTGTGTGTGTGTGTGACTATATGTCAGGGTATGCGCCATTTCTTCAAGCAGCATGCCAAGTTATGAACGTATGAGCGAGAGCTAAGTATATTAGTATAAATATTTATCGAGTGAATGCGGAGCGCAATAACTGCCAAAGCAGTGAATGTTTTTTAGAACGAAAATAAAAGTAAAGACGAGAATGTGCAAGTATTAAAAAAATATTACGAAAACCCAAAGCACATTGAGAATAAATATTTACTTATTTATTTATAAACAACCGTTTTCTTTAGCCAGCAAAATGGAGCTTTTCACCGGGTCGCCATCTATCGTCAGGGATGCGCATTAACGCTAATTTATGTAGCAACTTTTGTTGAAGAAAAAAATTTGTATTGCGAAAAAATAACGCTAAGAAGCTTGCAACTTTTCGACCCCATCGCCGCCATCCAAGCGCCCCAAACACAGCACACAGCACTTAAGAAGTTCTCCTTCGTTAAATGCTTGAGAAAAATTCAGCGTCCAACCCCTTTTTGGCATTCGTGTTGAAGTGCTTGCCAGCCACCCAAAAGTTCCTCAATCTCCCCATAGTAGCCTCCGTTGAGTGGCTACTAAGAAAAGTATAAGGAAAATGAAGTGCGCGCGCGTTAAGCTGACACGAGTGTGGGAAGCGTGGGGCGGTGGAGTGGCTTTCATTAGAAATATCCCTTCGTTTTTGCTTGTGCCACTTGGAATTTTTTCTAAGAAACCCCAGCTAAAAGGGGTGGCTTCTTTCCAAGACGTTGAGCAAGGCGGTATTTTCTTGAAGGCGAAAGAGAAAAGTGAAATAAAAAGAAAGTCGCATTAATTTCCCCTTTTTTATATGTAGGTACTTGAGCGCCGCTAAGAGTAGGCGTACTTTTTCTTAAGGCTACACCTGTGTGCTTCTCTTTACTTGCGATTTAATAACAAAAAAAAAACAAAAAATTACTCTTATTTTTTTCTATTGAATTTTGCGTCGCTAAATGCTCAATAGATGGCGCCGCATACACCGTTTTTGGGTAAGCAACACTTTCCCGCCAAATGCGCGCATTCCACCGAATCATCATTTGCACTCGCCCATTAATCCCTAAACTCTCGGCCAGCGGCGCGTTAAATTAAAATGAAATACATTTTAATGAATTTAGAAATAAAACAGAATTAAATAATGATTTTTAAATGCAAAATTGGCAACAGCTTTATTGTTCGTTAGCGTGGTTTATAGCCATTACTGTTGTTGCTGTTGCACAATGCAAACTCTAATGAATTATTTTATCATTTCGCATTTACGCTGAAAATTTGCATTTTCCGTTTTTAGTGAAAATTTTAATTAAAATGATTTGCAGTGCATTCTAAAAACCACAAAACGATTTGAAATCATTCAATTCATTCATTTATTGGTTGTCCTTGCGTTCGCCCTCCGGAAGTGTGCGTGGGGTAGTGGTGGCCGGTGGTGATGAGACTCTTGCGTAAGCCATTTTGTATTAAGCAGGATTTGAATATTATAAAAATGTAGGCATGTGTGGGGGAGTGGGGAGCTGGACATTTTAGTATTTGTAATGCGAATTAAAAATAACTTTATGCAACAGTTCGATAGGCAAATGTTTTATGTATATTTAAGCCATTAGTGGCGGTCGCTGCAATCGCCAAATGACAATTGATGCCGTGATGCTTTACGTAATTTCAACGGGTTGCGATAAGTGGAGCAGTTGATTGCAAAATCGGTAAATGCTTTAGAAATATATACACGCACACATACATACATACAGGCATACGTGTGTGTGTGCGTATTCATGGCATAAAGAAATAAAATGTGGCTACTAAAAACTGCTTACCATCAGAATATCAAGAATAAAATTTTCTGCAACGCAATTTACCAAATAATAACATTTTTATGATTTGGGTTACTTGAGAAATCGACAAAAATTTATTTTATTTTTATTATTTTTGTGTAGAACCATTCAAGTCATTTATTTTTTAATGGTAATCCCTTTCAAATGTTTGCCGCAACTGCGCCGTAATTCGGCCATCCGTAAACACCAACTTTAAATGACTCCTGACTCACTGGCGGACTTCGGTCGGTATCTCGTGAATAGCTTTAGTAATGTTGGCTTCGAATACCACAATTCAAGCTGGTTTATCCCCAAAGCATTTAGACTTTACATACCTCGACTAATGGACTATACCAATATATTATATATATAATTGGCGCGTACACCCTTTTTGGGTGTTTGGCCGAGCTCCTCCTCCTATTTGTGGTGTGTGTCCTGATGTTGTTCCACAAATGGAGGGACCTACAGTTTCAAGCCGACTCCGAACAGCAGATATTTTTATGAGGAGATTTTCGTGGCAGACTATGAACTATACCTGCCATTACAATATTCACGACCCTCGTACCCGCAAGGAAAGAGTGGGAAAGGGTGAGTCTATCCATGTATACACAGATGGCTCAAAGCTCGAGGGCAGGGTGGGCGGAGGTGTATATTCCGAGCATCTGGGAATCTTATTCAATTTTCGGCTCGCCGCCAACTTTAGTGTCTTTCAGACTGAACTGATGGCAATAATGAAAGCCGTGACACTGATACAGTGTGATGCGATATCCGGAAATGATATCCACGTTTTCACTGATAGCCAAGCGGCGATAAAATCCCTCACAAAACAGTCGATAACCTCCAGGGTAGCCATGAAATGCCGCGCATCTCTTAACTAGATGGCTGAGTCATTTAGCCTAAAGGTAACATGGCTTCCTGGCCATCGTGACATTGAGGGTAACTGTAGGGCCGATAAACTAGCGAGACTCGGCACTAAATTGACTGATGTGTACATAGACAATGACACAGTGATAGCCTTACAAACATGTAAGCTAATCATCCTCGAAGAAATTGTAAGAGTACCGAATGAAAGATGGCGTAACGAAGCCACTTGCAAAATCACCCGACAGCTGTGACCGACTTTCAATGCTAAACGCACGGAACTTCTACTAAGAAGAGTCTTAATACACTGTTTTCAGTTATACGGGCCACTGTCTAATCGGTAGGCACGCCAGAGAATGGGTGTGCAAACACATGAATTCTGCAGAAGTGGTCTACACGAGGAAGGGACGTTCCCGCCATTTTTGGTAGACAAACTTTTAATGAATTGGAAGAAATGAAGGATCTTACAAAATATTTGAAAAGTACACATTGTTCTAGGAGGGATAAGGGCTAGTTCCCCATGTGGCATCACAATGGGCCATTAGCCTGAGTGTGTGTCACAGTGGACAACCGCTTCAACCTAACCTAACCTACATGGACTAATAAAAGTCCAAAGGTGTGATATCACCGAAACGACGGCACAGTAAATCTATTTTTTCACGGCCTGTATGCCAAGTAGCGTCGTCTTGTTGGAACCAACAACCAAATGTTGTAGAGATCACGGGCTTCAATTCACGGCAAAAAAAGGTGGTTTATCAGGACGCGATAGCATACGCCATTCACTGTTACATTGGCGCCAGCCTCGTCTTTGAAGAAATATGGACCGATGATTCCTCTAGCCCATAGGCCGCACCAAACGGTTGTTTTCAAAGGATGTAATGGCTGTTCTTGAATGGATTCGGTCTGTTCTTCAGCCCAAATACGGCAATTTTCCTTATTGACGTAGCCATTAAGCTCATCGCTGAACACCAAAAGTTGGCTTAAGTGCGCGCTGAATATTTTTCAGAGAGCGTCGATTTTCGTAATACAGTTATGCGATTTGCAAACGTTGTTGAGGATTAAGTTTTGGCATAACTAAATTTCAAAAATTTCAAAAAAAAATATATCAAAAAAATTATGTATTTAGTTCCAAAATGATGTATGCCCTTCATAAGAGAGCAAAAATCTAATAATTTTTTTTTTCTATAGGCTCCTAAACCTCGATTCACTTAATCAAAGATTCCCCGAAACATGGTCCCTCATTGTCAAATTCGCTGAGAGCAAACTAACGGTACCACGATAGGCGCCGTCTTATTATTCTTTCCATCATGAATAAAGCGAAGAAATTTCACACACAAATAACACACGAATAATCACCAATACCAACAGTAATCGCAATCGCCGACAAGGTGACCTGTGGATAAAAAAACGTAAAGCTGAGTTGAACTGAACGAATTATTGAACTAGTTTAAAAAAAAATTACTATATATTTTACATAATTATTAACATCACATTTGAACTAAAAGAGGTTAGAAAAATGTCAGGGAGAAAGAATTAAAATTCCGCAGCTGTAGAACAAAAACAATGTTAAATGAAGCGGCTAAAAAGGTTGGTTCATAATAAGTTGCTCAAAAAGTTTTGAGATTCAATAAGAAATACACAATTTTATGGCATGAAAGGTGCTTCATTATTCAGTATAGTCGCCCGGAATATCGATAAACTTTTCTCAACGAGATTCCAATTTATGAATTCCAACCCTGAATTGAGAATCTGGCTGGGTCGCAAAATGCACTTCCACAGTTGTTATGACCTGATCGTTTGATGAAAAATGCTTTCCACGCACTAATTTTTTTGGGTCTGAAAGCAGATAGGAGTTGCTATGGGCCAAATATGGTGCATACGGGGGGTGCTCCAACAATTAGAACTTTAATTCATGGACTTCAGCCATTGACAAAATGCTCTTGTGGCACGGTGCATTGTCCTGATAAGGAATAATTTGTTTTTTTTTTTGCAAACTGACTATTTTTTCACGAATTTTTTCCTTCAACTGGTCTAAAAGGTTACAATAATATTCAGAATTTATTTATGTATTTATTTATTAAAAAAAAAAAAATTGACTTAAACAGTAAATCTTATAAGCTAATTGTGACATAAAGCGATAGCGTCGAGGCCTTACGCTTAAACTGTGTATATGAAGTACTTTTGTATTGTGTCTTAAATTCTATGGTTTAGGTTGGTTATTTTAAGGAATTTTGTTATTAAAGATATTGAACCGGATGTTGGGTTAGATAGATGCGTCATTGGATTTGAGTTGCTGAAGATTTGCCTTCTGCGGGCGGTGTATAGTGGGCAATATGGTACATCTTGCGTCCGGGTTGCACGTGCACTTAGTTGGGTTGGTGTTGGCCATCAAATGTCCATGTGTAGTCTTTGTATGCCCTAGACGAAGACGCCTGAACTTTATGACGTCTAGTCGTGTCACCCTGTTTTTATTATTTTTTATAAAGTCCGTTATGTGGGTTTTTGTATGGTTGGTACCTGTTGGTACCAGTCATTAGTTGAGTTCCATGTATGGTCATGTTTGTTATCGAAATGTTTTTTTATATGTTTTTAATGTCGGTTAAGTTGAAGTTATCTGTCATTAATGTCAGAATTTATTAATTTACCAGTTTGCAAGTAATCCACCAACACAATTCCTTTCCATCCCAAAACACTGATGCTAACATCCTCTTGGCCGATTTCTGTACATGAACTCGTTTCGGAGCCGAAGAACCAGGTTCACACCACACACAGCACCATTTAGCCTCTTGTTTAGATTTAGGATTACGGTGATAAACCCAAGTCTCATTTATAGTAACGAATCGATGCACAAGCTCCACTTTATCCTTTCAAAACCGCTCTAAATGTTGCTGCATTGCTGAGAAAGTCGCCTTCGAATGTGTTTTTGTTCTATTGTTAGTGAACCAGGCGCCATTGTGCACGAAGCTGCCTGAGACCCAATACTTCGGTCAAAATATTGCTTACACTGCCCAATGAGATGCCTGGGGTGCATCTTCTAAATCTCTTTCAATCGCTCGACGATTTTCCATGACGATATTCTGTATTTTTTGTACGATTTCTGGTTTTGTTGATGTTTTGGACGTCCTTGAAGGCTTGTCCTTATACACTTTCAACATTCGTTCATAAATTTGCTTTATTTTGAACTTACCGAAAATAAAAATTCTATCTCTGGATGGACATCCAGCACAACATGTATTTCCTTTACTAGATTGCATGTGATTTGGTCCGAACCGAATATTTAACTTTCTTATTTATATAAATAATTGACGCTTACTCCCTTTTTGGGTGTTTGGCGAAGTTCGTCCTCCTATTTGTGGCATGCGTCTTGATGTTGTTCTACAAATGGAGGAACCTACAGTTTTAAGCCGACTCCGCACGGCAGATATTTTTTTATGAGGAGCTTTTTCGTGGCAGAAATACACTCGGAGGTTTGCTATTGCCTGCCGAGGGGCGACCGCCATTGGGCAAAAATGTTTCTTCAATTCGTTGTTTCACGGAGATTTGAACCTATGTTCTCCGAGTTCCGAATGGTAGTCACGCACCCACCCATTCGGCTACGGCGGACGCATTTTCTTAAAAAATGTTAGTCGCGGAACTTCGAGTTGACTTCAAAATGCACTTGCAATGAACAAACCGCTTGAGAATTGCAGACATTTGTGCTAAGCGAATTCAGTCGTAAGTTCACAGCGTAACACACTTTACAGCCTTAAGCAAAGTGCCTCCTTAATGAAGCCTTTTGTCTTCGGCCCTGTTTTCGCTTCTCAAATTCTAAGTCTATTTGAAAATTTTACCAACATCTGTGCAGATTTAATTTCAAAATATCAAAATTTCGCACTCGTAAGTTGTGATCGTGAATTTGAATATTGCGCCCACAACCCTCAGCAATAGCTAGAAGCCATATTGGATTCCGAGCCTGACGTACACACGTGTGGTTGTGTGTGTGTGAAGAGATAAGCCAGCATAAATTTAGATAAATGCACATTCACTTACACCAATTCGACCAACTATTTCACCAAAACCGACCAACCGACCGCCCGCCCACCAACTGGCCAAAAACTAGCGAGCCAGCCAACCAAACAAACAACCGACCGACCGTCCAGCCGACCAACAAACTAAAACAGCCAACGTACGAACGCAAATTCACTAAAACGTTTCAATGATTTGGCCAAAATGGGCAAATATTATTTTAACAAGAATTTCATTATATTCGAATGTCGAATGTAGAAAAACGAATTGGCAAAATAAAAACCAATGCCCACAAACTCACACACACACACACACACGCGCAAAGATAACGAAAATGCATGCATACATCCTGGTGCATTGACAGTGACGGAGAAACGCAATCAATTGGTAGCAAATTGTATAATTCAGCTTATATAAATCCAGTGAACAGGAAGCGCCAGCAACATCATTCGTCAGTCAGTCAGTCAGTTGTGTGTGTGAGTGTGTGTACACACATACAAATTTCGGTCTTATACAACACACATGGATGAGTATTTGCGTTTATGTGTATTGGCCTGTGATTACATTTGCATGTGTGCAAATATACACACATACATACACGCATGCATGCATACATAGAAGTAGATATACAAATGCGGGTGCGGGTTCTCTATGCCTGTGTATTCGCGCATTAAAATTAATTAGATTCGTGGGATTAATTCCAATGCCGACCACATGAATTAATTGATTCAAATCAATAGTCGTCGAACTTCACTTCTATACGCACACGCAGCCGTAAACGTAGTATACGAATTCCAAAAGTTGCAGAGAGATTAGGTAAGAAATATGTGAAATTATGGAGTGTTGGAGAAGTTGTAATGAACATTCATGAGGATCGTTCATATATGGCGATATATATGTACACATACCTTTCCTAGTAGTAGTATCAGTAGTAGTAGTAGTATGTGTATGTGTACACTCATTTTTACAAAATATATTTTTTTAAGTTATGGGACAAATTAGTGCTGTCTTCGTACCAAGCCACATAAGTATAATACAGTGTACTCTCACTTTACACAGAATGTTGGGTAAAATATAGGGTCTCCAACCAAAACTATCCAGGACCAATTGCACAGCCATTGTGAGGCCAATACTGACATATGCGGCTCGAGTCTGGTGGCCCGCAATAGAAAAGAAGTACAACCAAACCAAGCTGATCAAGATACAAAAATCAGCGTGTATCTTAACTACAGAAGTGCTTAGCACCAGACCTACTGAAGCATTTAATGTACTAGCATGTCTATTACCATAAGACTCACATATAAAAGTAATCGCTACTTGCAGCGCGGGGAGACTCAGCGACATGGGAAGCTGGACAACAAGGTCGTACGGTCACAGCAAGATCCTCCTACAGGCACCCACACTGCTCAAAAACAAATCAGACTTCACTGTCCCCGACCTTCACTTCAAGAAAGGCTTTACGGTACGTTTGCAACTGAGAGCCGAATGGAGCAAAGGGAAGGTGATTGGAAGATACGATATCGAAATCTATACCGACGGTTCTAAGAGGAACTGTGGTGTGGGAGCTGGCTTCCATTCGGAGTCACTCAACCTATCTCAGTCGTGTTCCAGTCAGAACTTTTAGCGATCAGAGAAGCATGCAAATCACTAAAGCTCTATAAGGAAGTTGGTGCAAGAGTAGCTATCCTCTCAGACAGTCAAGCAGCTATCAAGGCCTTTGACTCCAACTCCATTTCACAGAACACATTAAAAGCATCCATTGTTTCACACCATCATGCTTTAGCCGAAAGAAGATGGAAGCAAATACCTACATGTATTACAACAAAAAACACATGGCCGTCATACAAAATCCAAAGGACGAATCACCTGTTAGGATGTTCTCGGCCAAACATCTCACGCATCAGTGCAACCCTTACAGGCCACTGGAAAGTAGGGCATCATGCAGCTAGACTCAATCTACCCTTCAATCCTATCTGCAGGAGCTGCCAAGCAGAAGGTGTGAAGGAAAGTCTTTTCCACTATTTATGTGGGCTAGCTAGGGCACAACTCCACTCCTTTGGTAAGTCTTTCTTTCATCCAATTAATGAGATCTCAGACATCGAGATAAAAAATTTGCTGCTATACTTAGACCTCACTAAAGGGATATGACTTGGAAATAAAAAAAAACGAAAAGACATCATCACACGAGACACTGGTAGTAAAACGGTGGTGGTCACTAATTAGGAGTATTTCAGTGGAAATATTCAACAACAACAACAACTCTCCTAACGGACACCTCTCTTAAACGGACACCTCCCATAAACGGACAGTTTTTTCAGTACTAAAAAATTCTTAAGGGTTTTTGAAAATCTTTCTCTCCTGAGCGGACAACTTTCTCATAACAGGGCGCAGATATTTGTTTTCCACCCCAAAGGTTTAATTTCGGAAAGCCGGACAGCCTACAACATTATTCTTACGTTTACTCTCTACCATATTCGTACAGCTGTTGCTTATTCAATAACACTTGTATGTATCGAGGGGAATCCCCTAAATACGAAGAACTTATTTTTAATGTGTCTGCTAAAGCCCAATGGTTTTAATATCGATATATTATGCTAAGAATAGTTTGTGAAGACACGAAATAAAGGCATTCCTTTGTCAGGCACACTTATAAGGAGCAAGGCTAAATAAATTGCAGTGAGTCTCATTTATGACGATTTTAGTGCATCGTCCATCAAGATGATGTCAACAGTTTATTCCAAAAACACCCTATTTGATTGAAGAATATGATTCTCGAAACATTTATAATGCAGATGAGACTGACTTGTTTTTCCGAGAATTACCCGATAAAATATTTGTATTAAAAGGTGAAAAATGCACAGGTGGAAAAATGGCTAAGGATAGGCTCACGATTTTACACTGCGTCAATACGGCTGGAGAAGAGAACGCCTTTTTGTTAATGGGAAACCGAGCATTTTTCACCATAAATTTGAACCTTTTACCCGTTACGGGGCGACCAAAGAAAAAGGCGTTGATGACGTCTGATTTGTTGACAGATTTTTTCGTGCAGTTTGATAAAAAAAAATGTTACTTCTAGAGTGGAGCGTCGTTATAGGTATTTCTAGAAATTCGATTTCCCATCCTTGCGATCTAAAATTCAAAAATGTTAAAGTTATTTTTCTCCCAGCAAACGCAGCCAATTGACCAAGGCGTTATAAAAACCTTTAAGTTCATGTATAAATCGTTATTTTTAAAACACATTTTGTAGCAGATGGAAGAGACTAATTTTGCTATTGCGTTACCAAAATCCATCAATCAGTTGTTTATTTCATACACAAAGCTTGGCAGCAAGTGAGTCCACAGATAATACAAAATTGTTTCATTAAAGCTACGCTTGGCAAAACAGATATGCCGAATAACGATAGCGGTTGGATCGCAGAAAAGGAGCAGTAGCACTTGATCAGTGCTCCAACGTTATTAATGGAGTTCAAATCGCAATCCAAGTTGACATTGAAGACTATAGGCCTCTTCTATTCGCCATTTCCCCGCTCGCTATCTCTATGCTCGAATAACTTGACGGAAAATTTGCATGCGAAACCAACAACAAAGCTGTCGAGTAAGACTTGCCGCTAGCGAGCATGACGCACTACCTTACCGACACATGTTCATTTCTACTAGTTGCCTATCTTAATTTAGATAATGAAATATTCATTAAAGATAAAGATGTGGAAAATATCAATACTGAAGTGTTAACTGTTTCCCTAAAATCGTTGGCCATCTCGTCTGAAGATAAAATAGAAAATGAGATTGACGACAAGTTAACTTCCTATAAAGAAGCTTATTTAGCTTTAAGAAAACTAAAAGCTTTTTCTCTAAACCACCACGATCTTAAGGGTTTTGAACTACTTACTGATCCTCAAAAACATCTTCAGGGTTTTAAAATTAAAGGAAAAACTCGCCAAGCTAAAATTTTTGACTTTTTTAAATCAATTTTAATATCTTGTATAATAAATTTTTTGTTTTTTAATTCTTCAAATAATTTTGATGAAAATCCTTTCTTTGTCTTATATGCACATACATATGTGCGTTACTATTCCTTTTTTGGAAATAAAACTATTTAAACATACATATACTTATATTACACATTTTTCTGAACTCTTTTTATATTTTTCTCGTGAGTGCACAAATTTGTCACTCCCTTAAGCGTCCGCTTAAGAGAGAGTTGACTATGTATTCCAGGTTGTACAATAGGTTTTCCGATCGCTAAGAGGGGCGTTGCTAGTAGCCTAAACTTTTTGTTGTTGTGCTGGTAGACTTTTCATCTTCCAGTATGTAAATTTCATTTCAATTTGTCAATTCATTCTTTGCTTGCAGCCATTTAATACCGTCGTATCAGAGTATTTTCTCTATGGAAAAAGTCAAGTTTCGTGTACTGATTGAATTTTTATTTTTAGATGGTTTAAAACCAGTAAAATTTATGAACGAATGTTGAAAGTGTGCAAGGAGTTTTCGCGGTCAATTAGTGCAGTAGAAATATGGGTTGCTGAATTAAAACGAGGCCGTACAAGCTTTCAAGATGATCCGCGACAAGCACGTCCAAGCCCAGCCACAACACCAGAAATTGTAGAAAGAATACAGGAAATCGTATTGGAGAATCCTCCAATGACGGAAAGAGATTTAGCAGAAGCCCTAGACATCTCATTGGGCAGTGTAAGCAATATTTTGACTGAAGTATTGGGTTTCAGACAGCTGTGTACAAATAAGTGCCATATTCGCTAACAATGGAACAAAAACACCATCGAATGTGACTTTCGCAGCAACATTTAAAGCATTTCCGAAAAGGTAAAGTGGAGTTTGTGGATCGATTCGTTACTATAGATGAGACTTGGGTCTATCACTATGATCCTAAATCAAAGTAAGAGGCTAAAGAGTGGTGTGAACCTGGTTCTTCGGCTCCGAAACGAGTTCGTGTCTGGACATCGGCTATAAAGTTAATGGCATAAATTTTTTGGTATGCGAAAGAAATTGAGTTGGTGAATTACTTGTAAACTGGTAAAACAATAAATTTTGAATATTATTGTAGCCTTTTAAACCAGCTAAAGGAAAAAATTCGTGAAAAAGTCACAGTTTTCAAAAGAAACAAATTCTTTTTCATCAGGGCAATGCACCGCGCCACAAGACACATTTTAACAATGGCTGAAGTCCATGAATTAAAATTTGAATTGTTGGAGCATCCACCGTATTCACCAGATTTCGCGGGTAGCAACTCCCATCTGCTCCAAAGACCTAAAAAAATGCGTGCGTGGAAAGCGTTTTTCATCAAATGATGAGGTCACAACAGCTGTGGGAGTGTATTTTGCAGCCCAGCCAGATTTTCACTTCAGGGATGGTATTCATAAATTGGAATCTCATTGGAACAAGTTTATTGATGTTCCGGGCGACTATACTGCATAATAAAGTGCATTTAGGGCCAAAAAACTGTGTTTCTATTATCGAACTGCGAAACTTTCTTAATAACCTAGTATATTGATCTTATGAGTGTTAGAAAGGCGTTTATCAAAGGCCTTATAGCACTTAGAGAGCCTGCCTGGAGAGTCTGAAGGTGGCTCGGGTGTTGAGGTTAGGGGGGAGTTTTATACGACGATGACGAATTTTATATCAGGTGTTTGTTTTTGGTGCTCGAGATCAATCGATATCGATAATTATGGTTTGCTAGCTCAAAGTTGCAAGCTCCGGCCAGATTTATTGGAAAAAGTAGTCGAAAATTGGATTGACCATTTAATATTAATATTAACCTATTCGAGGCTCATCTCTGAGAAAAAAATTACTCCATGTTTCAAGGATTGCTTTTTGGTATCTTGGTATCAAATTCTTAATCGCACTTAAACGGCGATTGTGCTGGCCAGTTCACCTTTTCGATGACGTTTTCTTTAAAAAAGCTAGTAGCAAAGACGTGTTTCGGGTCGTTTTTTTCAACAATACACTATTTCTTATTTTCCTATTCGCAATGGAAACCCGTGGCCATTTTTTTGCGACATAGTTTTTTAAACCAAATTTTCTTAGTTCTATGAGTGTATCAAAAAAATAATCTACTAGGAAAGAACAAGAAGGATGCATAAACTGGGAACGAAAAAGCGGACGCATTGGCGAGAGAGGCTGCGCCCTCGGCTTTAATAGGACCCAAGCCCTTTCTTGCTATGTGACAACACACCATCAAGGAGAAGCTCAGGAGTAAAGAGCTAGGGCTAAGGGAGGTTTGCTAGCACCAAACTATGGATCTGCGACAGGTGAAATCCTTACTGGGTGGGTACAACCAAAAGAGGTTCGAAAAACACATAACCCTCCCGAAGGATAAACAGAGGATGTTCCAGTGCATTCTCACAGGCCACTACATACTGCGAAGCTATCTGCACGTGATCGGGTTTTGGTCGACGGACTCTTGTCGTTTTTGCGACCAATCTCAGGAGACTCCGATGCATCTTTTTCTTTAATGTAGGGCTAAAGCGCGGAGAAGGTTGAGACATCTTCGCCAATTGCAGCCATTGGAGAGGCATATACGCTCAATCAGGCCCAGTTCTAGCCTGAGTTTTATAAGGGAACTGGCTCTGGGTGAGGTACGGTGATGAGTAGAAGGCATAAAAGACCATGAAGTTGAAGTGCGAACCTCTAAGGTCGAATGGCAAACCTCTATCTATCCACACTGTACTGGCGGAAATATCCAAATTAAAACTTTCGGTCCACTCCCTTGATGAAAGTTTAGAGTTTTTTGCAACTTTTCTCACGAGACACGCAACGTGTATCGAAATTTTTGTTTTTGGACTTACTCCTTATTGACTCTTGCAGTTTTCCTTTTTCGGAAGTTTTAAAAAATCTTCCGTCCGCCTCAAATTGAAATGAAGTATTTCTCAGAAATTTTTGCGTATGTGTCACCCTTTTTCTTGCCTTCTATAATCAATATCCGAATTTCTTCAGTCTTCCACATTCTTCACTTAGAACAGAACAGAGGTGGACTTGAGCAATGAAAATTTTGTTAAACCTGTAAAATTACACATTCATACGACGCGTGCGATCAGCTAACATGCACAAACTAATCACCTTCCATCCACTCAATATTTTTTACGCGTAGCTTCACTCTTACACAATAACTCACGAGTTAATGAATAGAATATCATGCAATTTTAACAGCTGCCTTTTTAAGGTTAGTACTAACCGAAAGCGAGGTGAATGCAATAAAATGGGTGCCATCTACAGTCTGTCAAAAAAGTACCGGGATTTTGTCGCCTTTGAAATAGGCTCCACTCGAAGCAATAAACATATGCCAACGATTAGTCCAGTCATCAAAGTACCTTTTAACCTTTAACTACTGAGGTGAAATATTTGGACGTAGTTACTGAGGTGGGGGTAAATGTTACCCCTTTATAATCTATAAATAATTTTTGTGAACGAAAATTTTTTTTTAAACTATTTGTTTTTAATTGGAATACTAAAACATATTTTTAAATGAATAGAGTAATAAATTTAAAGAAAACGTACTTTTAGTTTAACAAAACAAGGACTTTATTTCATAGTCACTTTTCTTAAAACTAAAAAAACAGCACTAACATAACTTAAAAAAAATTGTAAGACAAAATTTAAAACTAGATAAAGGCACTTTTCACAGCCAAATTTATGTCATTAGAATCACAAAAAAGAAAACAAACAAAAATTATGTTAAAAAAAAAAACTGCAGATCAATCTTTTTGGAGGATTTTTACTCATCAAATTCCTTATTTGAACACTTCACACATACGCGTAGACTTAGTACAAAACAAACAAACATGTGGAGTCTTCCGCTTCAACCTACTAGGGCAAATGTAGCATAACTTTTTCGCAGTTGTGGCCGGCTCTACTAGAAGGGAAGCTACGGAGTCTGGTCCTAAGATGCTACTTATATTGTCTCGAATTAACCTGGGTAGTCGAGGATTATGCTGTCGCCTTTGCAAATGTGGTAAAATCAATTGCCGACCTAGACTTTTCAAAAAGTCTGCCCTCGATTTATCATCAAACTCAGCACAAGATTGATATATAACGTAAGCATTTGCAGCACTTATATCCAGTAGTCTATAAAAAATTGCGAGTGGCCAGCGTCGCGTACGTCGAGTGGTTGAATATATGGAGCACTTCTTATCAAGTTCATCAACTCCCCCTTTTGTGTTATTATAGTCTGCTATTATTGCCGGCTTTCCACTTTGGATATCGCTTTCTTCCCTGTGATGCATAGAAGATAACAAAAGAACAGCTTTGTTTTTGTGAGGCACATATGATAAAATGGTAACTTCTTTGGTAAAACCGTACAAACAAGATCCAATTGGTCTGTTTTTATTGGGCTGAAATTCGGGAGGTATTTCCCTTTTATTTTTCTTTAATGTACCCAAGTACGTAAGCTGTCTTTTTTTTAATTCTTCTATAACCTGCATTGAGGAAAACCAATTATCAGCAGTAACATTTCTGTTACTTCCTTCTATAATTTTAGTTAGCCTTAATACGGCTTGTGTTGGTACTGATAGCCTTTTTTCTTCAGTTGTGAGACCATTTCCGTCAGAATTTTTGCCATGGTATATATAAGCATTTGCAAGGTACTGTGTGCGAGCATCTGTTAACGCCATTATTTTGATGCCATATTTTGCAGGCTTTTTTGGCATACAATTAAATCTGCACCTACCGCGAAACGGCACTAACATTTCATCGATGCATCCATGGGTACCAATTGTATAATTTTTTCGGCAGTTTTCTATAAACTTATTGAACAGTTCTGAAATGACAGCCAATGGATCCGTTAATAATCGTTCCTTTCTGTCTGTGGAGTCATCAAATCGTAAGTAGCTAAGGATGTATAGGAATCGTTCCTCCGACATTGTGGACCTGAAAATTTGTCTGCCTGTTCCATCTGTTGCAAATATAAGTCTGGTGTCCTCGTGATTCGATTTGAAAACGGACGAATATATCAAAACACTGAAAAATGCTCGCAACTCAATAATATCCAAACATTTCGCTTCACTTCTTTGAGACTTATTGAACTTAGCCTTTAGTTTGGTATTTGTGTATTGAAGAATTAGGTTCTCTATATTTCTATCGAAAAATCTTGACCAAAACCCAATTATTCCATCTTCAAGGTTTTGCTGCAATGCTTTTGGCAAGCCCACGATGTTATGTATGTATATTTGGTTACTCCTATTGACTCAATTGCGTCTTCTCCATCTCCATGTTCATTAGCATTGTCAATTTCTTTAGCAACATCTTCCTCGGAAACACCACATTCACTTCCTTCTTCATCTTCAATGCTCATTATATCATCTGTATCACTATCTTGAAGGCAAAAATCAGGATCAGCAATTTCATCATCAATGTCACTGATTTCGTTATCGTCTTCCAACAATCTGGCTATCGCTAAGTCATTTAATTTGCTTGAATTTGACATAACCTAATAAAATAAGTTGCAATAAATCGTGGGAGTAGTCAAAATGATTCCACGAAAAACTAGCGCTAAGCCTGAGAAGTGGTATTTTATTTTCTATTAAATACTTACGCTTAGTCAGATGTGGTGGTAAAATAATTTCTATTAAAAAAATACGTAACCCCGGACGAGTGGTAATTTTGACACCAGCACTGGTATATCTCCGCTTATACAATACCCCCGACTGTGGAAACACAACTGAATAATAATCATAGGATGACGAGAAGATACCAAGAGAATGAAATTGATAGGGCCCAACTGCAGAGAGTGAGAGAGAAAACATACTACGAGGTGTAAAATTTACCACCACCTCAGTAGTTAAAGGTTAAACGCATTTGACGAGATCTTCTTCTGCTCCTTCAGCGAATTCTTCTTAATGACTTCAATCGACTCAAAGCGGCGTGGGCGGAGTGGCAAATTAAGTGGGAAAAGGAAAAAGCCACAGGGCGCTAAATCCGGTGAATACGGTGGTTGTTCGATGATATTTGTTGAGTTTTGGTCAAAAAGGTGTTCACAATATGAGCCCCATGAGATGGTGCGTTATCATGAGTTTTCTTTCTACAAATTGGGCCGTTTTCCACTAATTGGGACGTTTCCTACACAAATTCTCTCTCAAACGTCGCCTAACTTCCAAATAATATTATTTATTTACCGTAGAACCATTTGGAACGAATTCCGAGTGCACAACACCATGACTTAGACCAGAATAAAAAAAAACGAGTAGCACGACCTTCACTTTTGACCGACTTTGACGTGATTTTTTGGGTTTCGGCTCATGTGGATAGCGCCATTCAGCCGCCTAGCTGCATGTTGACTGGCTTGCATGTCAAACTCATATATCCACGTCTCATCACCTGTTATGATGCACTGGATAAACGTTGGGTCCGAATTCACTTGCTCACGCATGTCTTCAGCCACCTTCTTCCGATGAATTTTTTGAAAGAAATTCAACGTTCTTGGATCGAGTTGAGCAGCCACGCGTCTCACGCCCAATTAATGGTGTAAAATGTTGCGAATTGATTCGTGAGACACCCTAAGGTCACAAGCTACCTCTCTCAAACTTAAATGATGGTTTTCTAGCACCATTTCCTTGACTTTGTCGCCGTTTTCATCCGTTGAAGACGTTGATGGGCTATCAGATCGGGGCAAATCTTCCACTACTTCTCGGCCCTCTGCAAAAGCCTCATACCACGTGTAGGTTGACAGGTACTTTTCAGCCCAAGTGTTATGCGATTAAAGACCCTCTAATAAAAATACTAGAACTACGATGCAATACCCCCTTCCATCTCAAGCTGTGGCGTCGGGTACATTTGGCAAAGTGCTGAAGGCGTGTCGAGGTGGCAACATATCTGTAATTATGAAAATACAATTGTTTTGCTACTCATTTGATGCAAATGAGATCCTCATGACAACAATTAGAAAAATGCGAAACTTTCGGCAACAAATGAAGTAAACAAAATGTCTTCATTATCCTTATTAGCGCGCGTATTGTCATAAGCTTAATTGAGACTGCACGCATTTCCATATCCATATCCACCTGTAAACAAAAATGGAAAATGAAAAAAAAAAAACGAAAACAACGACAATGCGTTCGCGACGACAATTCATAATAATTTTCAAGTGCCTCTTCATATTTGTACTTACGGTTTCGGTTGTTGTTGTTGTTGCTATTCGTGTTGTTTGCTCTTACTCGTGTAACATTACCAACTTTATTGCATTTGAAACTTTTTCATTTGCACAACAAACCCACGGATCTGCGCGCAGAGCAGCGTCGCACACCAGCCACCGACGCTTTCGCAGCAGCTCACCTTTCGCCGGCGTTGCTGCTGTCACCTTTGGCTGCCGCCAATCATTCTTGTCAGCCGAGGCTGGAGCGCACTCGTCGCTTCATTTGGCTCATTTGTATGCGCACGGATTGCAAACAAACAAATGCGCAAATATCCTGCGAATTATTAATCCTTCAAGCCACTTTGCCAGCGACTTAATTAAGCGGATATGAAACTTTTTTCCAAACCAACCAGCCAACCAACCAACTTATGAATGCCCTTCACTCCCAGCAGCGATGTTGCTGCTGTTGCTTGCCTCATGAAATGAGTTTGCGTTGGCAATATGAGAGTTCATGCATGTGCGTGTGTGTGTGCGTGGCCCGCAGGATATTTGTTGTGCTCGCGCAAACAACTACAAATATGCTGCATATGCGGCTCAAATACACGCATGTGTGGATGTGTGTGCATTTGGTGGTTTGCTTATGTTTATTTGCCCTGTCACAGATTATTCTTAGCAGGAAAGTTGGCGGTGCTGCTGCTTATTTTGGAATTTCAGGCAAATATTGTGCGTTAAAATATGTTGCTTCGGTTCAAAAAGTTCTTGATCGAAAAGTTCTCCGAACAACCGCCAGGTGACGCTCTAAGTCAATTGATGTTTTTTTCCTTTGTTAGGCTGCCACATCTGCGATTGACATTCCTACTAAAATTTTATCGTCGTTTTCAATCAAAAACAGAGAGCGATGTTCGCGGTTTTTATGGATTACAGCGGTATTGTACACCATCAATTTCTGGCAGCAGGCCAGACAGTTAATAACGACTACTATGTATTTGGGCATTATGAGACATTTCCAACCATCCGTGTGAACCTTCTGACAGAAAAATGTGAAGCACAGATGGCGCTCTACACAGTTAGAAGGCGTTGTGCCTAAGCAACAACAGGTGGGCATTCCCACTATTTAAAACTGGAGGTGGCAGGGTAATCACCTACCCTGCCCCAAAGAAAAATATATTAACGAAACCAACGCAAGACTGAGTCTTGTCAAGGCCGTATGCTTCCGAGTGGAGTGAACAAGGAAAAAATAAAATGTAGGACATTTACGTGAGGCAATTTGCCCAAAAAGGAAGGATTTTTGGGAAAAAATTCGTGGATTGTGCACTTTAACAACGCACCGTGGCACACTGTCATTATTAAGCGTGAGTTTCTTTACCAAGAACGAAATAAGTACCATCCAACAGTCATCGAGCTCACCTGTTATGACACCCTGCGATTTTTCTTCTGTTTGATTGAGTCGAAAAACCAGTACGGGGAACCCCTTCCGCGTTTTAATAGCCGAAAGGAAGTAATGAAAAAATCGAAGATGGCTCTGTTGGATGTACCGAAATTAGAGTTCCAGAAACGTTTCGTGAGCTGGATCAAACATTGGCATAAGTGCGTTGCAGTTAATGGGGAGTTTTTTGAAGGCGATAATTTTACTTTTTGGGTATAAATTTGTATTTTGAATTTTCTGAATATATTCTGGGTACTTTTTGATCAAGGTTGTATGTGTGAATACTTAGAGTTAACACAAGGCGCTGAATAACTATAGCCCAGATACTTATCGGCAAGTTTTGAGAGTATGAACATGAAAATAATACACATTCCATCTCAAAATGCATATAAATCCAAGTTTGAAATTTTTGGAAAATTAAAATTAAAAAAAATTTTTTTAATTTTTAATAAAATTATTAAATAATAATAATAATTTTTAATAAAATTTCAATAAAACTCAAACTTGTTTAATTAGTATTACTAGAAAAATTTTTTATTACTTTTTGAAAAGTTTTGAGAAATTTTTATGAAAACAAAAACCATATAAATCCAAATTTGAAACTTTTTGAAAATTAAAATTTAAAAAAAAATTTTAATTTTTAATAAAATCATTAAATACTCATAGTAATTTTTAATAAAATTATCCAAAATAAATCCAAGCTTGAAGCCTTTTGAAAATTAAAATTGAAAAAAAACAATTTATTTTTAATAAAGTCACCAAATAATAATAATAATTTTTAATAAAATTTCAACAAAACTCAAAACTGTTTCATCAGAATTTTTAGAAAATTTTTTATTACTTTTTGAAAAGTTTTGAGAAATTTTGAGGAAAATCTGGAACATTTTTGTACAAAAACCATATAAATCCAAGTTTCAAACTTTTTGAAAATTAAAATAATTTTTTTTTTTAATTTTTAATAAAATCATTAAATAATCATAGTAATTTTTAATAAAATTTCAATAAATCTGAAAATTGTTTAATCAGAATTTTTAGAAAATTTTTTATTACCTTTTGACAAGTTCTTAGAAATTTTTGTGAAAATATGAAATATTTTTTTACAAAAACCATATTATAAATAAAAACCATACATAAATCCAAGTTTCAAACTTTGTGAAAATTTAAATAAAAAACCTTACAATTTTTAATAAATTATTAAATAATAATAATTTTTAATAAAATTCCAACAAAACTCAATATTGTTTAACCAGAGTTTTTAGAAAAATTTTTACTGCTAAATTTTACCTTCTGCTCATATATGAACGAGACGGTATCAATAAAATGGTCCGCGGATGACATATGGCAAAAATAAATTTTTTGTTTTTTTGGTAGGACTGTTATAAGCTTACATGGCAATTTCAGCGTGATATGTCACATAGTTTGTTTTCTGTGCTATTGTAAACAAGTCAAGCTCGAGTGTGTTCTTCGAACTTACCGATGGAAATTCAAAGAATTTGTTTAAAATTTTGTTATTCCAACAAAATTTCGGCTTCAGACGCCTTAAAAATGTTGCAGACAACCTATGGGGACTCTGCTCTATCGCGTGCACGTGTTTTCCAGTGGTACAAATCGTTCAAAGAGGGCCACACATCGGTGGAAAACTTGCCTCATGAACGTCGTCCAGCAACATCAGTAAACGACGAAAACATCGGAAAAGTAAAGGAAATTGTGCTTGAAAATCGCACAAATCGCAAAATCGGTTAACGCTGAATATTATTTAGGCGGTTTAAAGCATTTGCGCGAGAACATTCGTCTTAAAAGGAAGGAATTGTGGGAAAACAAGTCATGGTTCTTGCATCACGATAATGCACCAGCTCAAACATCACGCGATTTCGATTCGCGATTATTTGAACCAAAATATTATTAATATCGTTCCGCAAGCACCGTATTCGCCTGATATGGCTCCATATAACTTTTTCCTGTTTCCCAAGCTCAAGTTGCCGCTCCGTGGAAAACATTTTGAGACAATTGAAGTCATAAAAGAGAATTCGAAGAACACACTCGAGCTTGACTTTTTTACAGTAGCACAGAAAACAAACTATGTGACATATTACGCTGAAATTTGACATGTAAGCTTATAACAGTCCTACCAAAAAACAAAAAAATTATTTTTGCCATATGTCATCCGCGGACCGTTTTATTGATACCGTCTCCTTCATATTTGAGCAGAAGCTATAGGCCATTGGATTTTAGGACACTAAAGTGCAAGTCTTAAGTAACTCAAAAATCGCGTTAATTTTTTACAAAATTTAAAAAAAAAATTTTACGGCAATCTTATTCATCTTCCCCCTACAATCAAGGATCGAAGTTTTTTATATGAAAGACACGGAGAAAAAAGAAAATTGTCAAATATCAAAGCAATTTTGGAGCCACCTCAAACTTACTCTTTATGTAAAAATTCAATGAGATAAAACCTTGAACAGTCGAAACTGATTAAAAACTTTGAAATTCTGATGAAAGCTTGTTGATTTTTTTCAATTTGCCCAAAGTTTAAAGTCTGAGTTTATATGGTGTTTGTAAGAGCATAAAAAGTTGCAATGTTAATAATAAATAAATAAAACAAAAAAAAAAATCGTTCGTTTAATTACTTAAAATTCTGATTTTTTGCTGACTCGTTAGTTGGCATCTTCTTATGTGACCGCAAATATTTCTGCAGACAATTATTCACGTTACGTACTCCAGCTTTGCTTTACTTCCTTCTCGCTAAAGTAGTAATGCAGTGATTTTTGTGAATTCTTCGCATATTTGCTGCATTTACATTTTTGCGCTATTCTCGTGCACATAAATTTTGTCTTGGAGGCGACCTGCTTTCCACTTGGCGTGCGCTTAATTTTTTTCTTTCTAAATATTTAATAAGCTTTGCTTATCGAGGATGGCGAATTCAGAGGACAATTTCATAATATTTGAGCTGTATGAGCTTTACCGCAAACATGGAAATATGCATAGGTGGCTCGCTAGGTGCCGTAACTGATGTATTGCCTTAATTGTCGTAAAGTTTTTAATGGTGAAATAAATACGAGTATTTAGAGGACTTGAAACCACAATCAACTATTTTGTAGCGCTGAAAGTTCATAGGACGGTTAGAATGGTACGGAATCCCCCAAATATCCTATGATCAGGAAGTATCGAGAATGTTTAAATAAAACAAAACAGAGTTAAATTTCAGGCAAACTTATTTTATCTTCTTCCTGATCCGTCTGAAGTAACACACATATGCCAACGTTTAACCCAGTCCTCCATGCACCCCTAGTAGGCCGACGAAGGGATGGCATTCAGCTTCTTCGTCGCAATCTCTTTGAACTCTTCGATCGACTGAAATCTCATTTCACGAAGTGATAACTTCAACTTGGGAAACAAAAAGGGCACAGGGCCATATCAGGTGAATACGGGGCCAGCACAATTTGAGCTCGGTGCAATGGCGCGTTATCATCATGCAAAATCCGAGAATTGTTTGCCCACATTTCCGGTCGTTTGCGACGTGCAGCATCTCTCGAACGTTTCAAAATGATTAAATAATATTTTTTATTGACTGTCTGGCCTGATGAAAGTGGTACTCATAGTGCACTACGCCCTGGCAATCGAAGAAAACAGTCAACATCCTCTTACCGGTACTTTTTGATCATAGGGTATATCTTCAGCCATTTAAACTTTACGGCATACAACAATACGACATTAAGGGCACCTTTGTGAATAGGGCAGCAAATTAAGATTAAGCGTCCCTGCTCGCTCGGTCAAACCATCTGCTTAAGTCCTGATAGTAGTCGGTGGTCAATCGAGAGACAGACAGTAGGAGAGCCCGTCTCTGAATTCTAAAATGCCCACAAAGGAAAATGTGAATTTAGAAAGAATATTAATTTATTCATAAAAATTAAATAAAAAACAACTATAAAAAACAACATTAAAGTACTAACGGGTGATTTTTGTCGATTTTGGAGTGACGATCATGCAGAAGAATTGCAAGAGCTCCCAATGTATCCAGAAAAGGTCACAGTTTGGTGCGGTTTATGGGCTGGAGGTATCATTGGACCGTACTTCTTCAAAGATGCTGCGAATCGTAACGTAATAACGGAACTGTGAATGGTGAGCGCTACCGTGAAATGATATCCAACTTTGTTTTGCCCAAAATGCAAGAGCTTGACTTGCATGACATGTGGTTTCAGCAAGACGGTGCCACATGCCACACAGCACGCGTAACAATGGACTTGTTGAGAGGCGAGTTCGGTGAACATTTTATTTCTCGTTCGGGACCTGTCAATTGGCCAGCCAGATCGTCCGATATAACGCCTTTAGATTATTTTTTGTGGGGCTATGTTAAAGCTCATGTCTATTCAGACAAGCCTGCTTCAATTAACGCATTGGAGTATCACATTAAAGCATTTATATGTGAGATACCGGCCGAAACATTGGAAAGAGTATGTCAAAATTGGACTAAGCGAATGGACTATTTGAAGCGCAGTCGCGGTCAACATTTGTATGAAATAATCTTCGATTTAAATAAAAATTTCATGCATTTTTCTGAATTTTACGTGTGTTTGTTTGAAAAACTTTCCTATAGCTCTTAAAAAATCACTCTTTAGTTTCCTAGGCTCCCCGAAGGCGATCTAATAGATGTTTATATCGAATCGTGGTTGAACGGAAACTTATTTAGCGAGAAGTACTTTGACTCCAACACCTACAATGTTTTTCGGAAGGGTAGAAATGATAATTTAACTGGATATGCTAGAGGCGGAGGGGTTCTAATCGCTTGGAATAACATTATCACGTTTCTGAGGCTGCACTTGAAAATAAAGATGCGTTGTTGGTCCAAATTTGTGCACACATTCGTGGTTTTTCTGCGTTGTTTAAACTTCGAAATAAAAAAAACTAATTTCTCCGTAAATTCAAAATATGTAAAAGTTCAAATTTCTTTGCTCTGTATAAGGAGTATGATAAGAAATTCGTCTGTTTGGATACATTTTTACACCGGAACTATGTTCTAAGCTTCGAAGAAATTTTAAAAGCTAATTCCAAAAGCGTTTAGGAATTTTGTACTATAAATCCGAAGAAATCTGGAAATCTGTTTCAAATATTCCGTCCGCTCCTTTTTTCGGTGACAAAGCTGCTAATACTCCAGCCGATTCCGCTAATCTATTCGCTGAGTTCTTTAAGTCCAACTTTGTATCGGCCTCCGATAGTGAGGAAAATGTTTTCTTCGATATGAAACCATCTATTGACTTCGGCAAGCCAATGTTCTCCACTGAAGATGTCTGTGATTTTTCAAAAAAATCTATTTTTTTTTTGCATTTTCTTAAAGCATATATGTATACTCAAAAATATGTAAAAAAAAATATTAACTTAAAATCTTGAAAATTGGCGAAGTTATACCCATACTCGATTTCTCGAAGACTTATGAACCGATTTAAATTTTTTTTAATTTGTGTACATGTATTGGCTACAGTCGTACATAGCCATTTTTAAAAATTCCAAAAATTAATATTTTTTCAAGCCTTTCGAAAACAAAAAAAGGCTAAAAACACAAACTAATTTTTCAAACCTGCACCATTTTCTAAAAAAAAATAAAATAAAAAAACCGCCACGTACGACGATAGCCATTGATGTATAGATTAAGATTTTTTTTGGTTTTTTGCTTTCAGATGAGTTTTCACCGCTGTATCGTGGCCACCAGGTTGCATCAGTTTTTTATGACGTCATTGCATTAATATTAAGAACAATTGTATTTTTTAATATTTTTCAGAAAAAACTTGTGTCAGTATAGTTGAATAAATGTTAAATAAATTATAATTTGTCCTATCAAATAATCATCCCTACTTATAAAAAAAAAATCATGAAAATGACTTAATTTTCACGCGTTCACAGTTGTGTTCCCCCTTAAGGGGTTAGGGGTAGTCAGAATTTTCAAAAAAATAGATTTTTGTTTTGCATTTTCTTAAAGTACAATATTGTGTGCAAATTTGAAATGAATCCGACAAATACGTTTTGAGTTATTCCACAATTAACAAAGAAAACTCGGGCGCTCCGGAGCATTCGCATGCCGTAAATGGATGCTGCACGTATGAAAGTGGCAGCTAAGCGCGCTAACGGTAACACTCGACAAGGTAGAATGCTATGTAGGCAACAGCAAATCGATATTTTGGAAGCTGCTATGACGGCTGAAGAACTATTATATGGCCCAGAAGTAGATGACACAGTAAATAAATAATTCGTATAACTCTACATAAATCGATAGCAAAACTTTAAATGCGTTTTTTCTCAAAACTATTATTGTTTTTTAACTGGTGATCACTATAACTTACAAATCGCTTGATAGATTTCAATAAATTTTATACTGCTTTTGAAAAACATAAAAAACTGGTGCCTGATCAAAGGATTTTTTTTTTAAATTTCGATTTTTTTTAACAATTAATTGGCGGTTTTTTTCTCGAAAATCTGAAAAATATTTCCTGAGACAGTCATATTGTTAATTTTGAAAAAAAGCTTCGATCTAACACAAGATTATCGATTAATAAAATTAATTTCTCTTGTCCGATTGATTTTAGTTGCACCTCCAAGGACTTGTGATGATCACCGCAAGGGACTTTTGGAGAAACGGGCTTCACACGTTTATGCGATCACTTTTACAACTATAAATTTTTTTTGGAATTTTGCTAAAGTCAAGTGGAAACAGGATTTATTAATGCTATGCTTTTATTTTTGTTAAATAAATCAACTGACCAGCAAAAAAAAAATTGAAAACCATAATTTTTTCGAGCCTCTGACTATCCCTAACCCATTAAAAACACTTTCACGACAAATAATAGAAGCATTTCTTGCATTTTTGTAATTTTGTTTTTTCTTGTTGTGGTGGATTCAAAAAGTTTACCATTACGATGTACTAGTAACTGTGTAAATTCATGAAATACTTTTGAAAGCCGCCTACGGAGCTTCTATTCCATTCTACACTTCTTGATGCAACAGTGCCTCAATATTTGTAATACATATTTCACTATTTCCGAAATCAAGCAGCTCATAATTTGCTCACTCCATAGCCTAGAATTCAAGGCGAATCCATTAAAGGTGGTGTTGGTAAACCAGCTGATTTGTTTTTTGTTTTCTTTCGCCGTGTCCATGTGGCTGCCAGCTCAGAATGAGACAGGGCGAATTTATTATTTGTTTTCTAGTTTTCCAATACTTTGCTTTGACAATCAAACGTACAGAACATTGTTGTTGGTCTAGTGCCACCACCTTTAATGAATGCGCCTTGCTAGGATCGAAGAACAAAAATTCTTTGAAATATCACCATAATAGTGAAATATTCTTAAAGACTCAATGTAAAATTCGAGCTTGAAGAAATAAGCCACTATTTTTTTATTTTTATTTCTTTTCGCCTCAGAAGTGAAACTTGAAAAGTTTTATATCGAATGTTTTTATTTGAATAGCCTGAAAATGTCATTGTCTGCTTAAATATCAGCTGGTTAATATGGCGACCGAGAAATGATAATAAACTATCTTCGTTCCCGTGTCAAGATTCAAAGTATTGTTCGAGTACTTCAGCAAAGTTCTTAAAATGCCAAACAGCTTCAACTCGGCGCAGTGGTGTGAGTGCAACATGTGTGTGATCTCTAAGGAATTCAAAGTTTATGTGACCCAATAAAGGGGCAAGTAGCAGTAATAATACATATGCATAGACATATGAATGTATGTATGTACACAGGCGTATGTGTATGTGTATGTGTTTTCTCATATGTAGAAACGAGTGTTGGATGCGCGAAAATTTCTACAAATTGAAACGTGTTAAAATGTCGAACACGGAATAACTCACACCCAGCCACATATCATGCGTATGTATGTAAGTACACGTATGTATGTATGTATGTATGTACGTATTTATAATATAAATTTGCTAAAGAGTACCTTCGCCAACAAACACACGCATGCAGGCATTAAATGCAAGATTCTTCAATTATGCATATGTATGTATGTATGTGTAAATGTGTAAATGTATGTATGTGTGTATGCATGTGTGTAATAATGTACATTCATGTAAGTGCATGGCAGGAGTGCTTAGCCACCCAAAGCCAGTTGTTCTCAAGTGGTTACTAAGTGCCAAGACTTTACTTTTGAACTTCTGCAGCTACTTTCGATTGAGGCAAATGTCTTTTGCGTAAGGGTTCACTTGTTGGCCACACACCCACATGTATACACACATGCACATGTGCACACAAATACATACTTATGTAACTTAAAATCGTATATACGCACATACGTCGCATCAGACAGTGGCCTATTCGAAGGCTAGCGAAAGTAATGTGTAGAATTTTTAATTAGGCTTTTTATTGTTTGAAAATTTTCAGATGGCAACAATCTCTACTCACGAAATTGAAGAAGCTTAGCTTTCCTCCTACTTCAAGTCGGGCACTTAAATCATAAGAAGATACATTTTTGATTTTCAGAATGAGAGCCGCTGTTGACGATGGTAGGCAGAGCGGGTGCCACGTTATGGGCGCAAATGTTTTAGGATATATTGCCGGAGTTGAGTGGTGTATTGCTGAAATGGCTCATTTGAAATGCAAAACATCTTCGGCATGCTACAGACAAAAAAGGATTAATTAAATATTCTTAATATACAGGTTTTAAGAACGTGGAAAGTGGCAAAAGGCTTAATAGTGTATGTATGTGTGTGCGTTTTTCTGGAAGTATTTTTGCTACAGAATGGTACAACGGAACTGTGTTGCATACCTACATACGAGTAATCTTTTTGCCGAGAGGATATGTATTCATGTAAGTATTTAGGTCTCAATAAATGTTTTAAGCCCCTAGAAAAATTTTCAGAAATATTCATTTTGAAGGTAGACAATCTTTTATTTCTTTATTTATTTATTTCTTTATTTCTTTGAATCTTAGTAGTTCACTTACAGAAAAAGACAATTCTGTGCTTAAACTACGACAATTAAAGTAACACTAAAATTATTCTGCCATAATTTAGAAGTAGAATAACATGACCACGCTTGTAGTCCGGGAGCAAGGGGTCGATTTTGGACTGCGTTTTTATACCATTAAATTCTTGACTAAACTTTTGATTTAGCTTTCATGAATAACGACAGTGAACGTCAGCTGACGCACCCGCGGTGGGTGTGATTGTGGGAGGGTAGGAAACGTGTCGAAAAAAATTTTCTACCAACTCATTTTATACCGGCTGAAATTTTTTTCATGTATTGTTGACATTTAGTAGAATAAAAAAAATATTCAGCTGCGCCGTAGAGGGGGGAAATTACGACAGCTGAACAGGCGAACTCGTAAAATAAATTAAAAAGTAAAACTACTTTATGCCGATTGAAATTTTTTTACATAATTTTGGACATCGACCCCTGGCTGCCGGACTATTCTATTTTTATTTTACAAGTTCGCCTGTTCAGCTGACGTAATTTCCCCCCTCTACGGCGCAGTTGACTATTTTTTTTTATCCTACTAAATGTCAACAATACACAAAAAAATTTCAGCCGGTATTAAATGAGTTGTTAAAAATTTTTTTTTCGACACGTTTCGCAGCATCCCACGCACGTACCCACCCCTACTGGACCAGCTGACGGTTGGTTTCGTCATCCATTGGATGGCGTCTGCCTTTGGTATTAAAATCGGTCGGCATGAAATGATGAGGTCAAAATGACCCCTGGCTCCCGGACTATACTGAACATTCGGTTCAGTGGAAGCGAAGTTATTGCGTCTAAAATGTCAGTATGTTTGTGTCATCGGTACAAAAATGAGTTTCGAACAAAGAGCTAATATCAAATTTCGTTTTAAAATCGCTAAAACGTTTAACGAAACATTTGAATTGATGAAACAAGTTTATGGCGATGATTGTCCATCTCGTCCCAGAGTTCATGAGTGCTTGACACGTTTCACGATATAAATGTCAATTAACATACGGGGCGCCCAAAATCAGTAATCACCGAAAACTCCAACGAAATTGTTCGTAAATTTATAAAAAAATAACCGAAATTATCATTGAAATTCATGGAATCGGAATTGAATATCTCCTAAACATCCATTTATCGCATTTAACTGATCGTTTGGGCTTACGAAAGGCCTGTGCACGTTTCATTCCGCACCAGTTAACTGAGGATCAAAAATTGCACCGAATTCAGCATTCGAAAGACCTCATTAAAGAATTAAAGAGGCGAAAGAAGACGAGAACTTCCTTTATAACATGGTAACGGGTGATGAAACGTGGTGTTTTCAACATGAACCTGAAATTAAGCGTCAAAGTGCCGAATGGAAGGCCCCAAACGAGCCACCACCCAAAAAAACGCATTTGGAGAAGTCAAAAATCAAGTCGATGCGCAATTGTTTTTACGATTCCAAGGGAATTATCCGCAAGGAGTTCGTGCCACCGGGCCAAACCGTCAATGCAATTTTCGATTTAGGCGTTTTGAAGCATTTGTCGCATCGCATTCGTCGAATTCGCCCTGAATACCGAGAAGGAGGAAGCTGGCGCTTATTGCATGGTAATTCACCATCTCATCGATCCACTTTTGCGACTGATTTTTTGACTCGAAATCGGGTTTTAACCATCAATCACTCACCGTGTTCGCCTTATATGGCTCACTGTGACTTCTACCTATTCGAAAAATTGCTTTTGGCTATGAAAGGAAAACGTTTTGCGTCCGTAGAGTCCATCCAAATGGCTTGTACCGACATCCTGAAGGACATTTCGGTTAATGACCTGAAACACCCTTCGAAAAGCTGCTAGATCGCGCAAAACAGTGTATCGAGGACTATTTTGAATAAATAGACTTGAAGTTATCAGATCAAAGCTCCTGTCGTTTCTATTTTAGCACTGTCTTGCTTATTTTTGACTTCGCCTTATTGGTTTCATATCATCGATAGTCTCAATTGCTCCGCTTTTTGAAGCAAAAAGAAGAATGCGATATCAGATTTGTTAGTACCGACTTGTGCCCATCTGATATCGCCGAGAGTGAAACAGTTAGTGCCTCCTTACTTAAGAGTTCCTATACTTCAGCTGCCCACTGCACATATCGAAGATACTGCCTTACTTTTGCTGAATATATTTTAACAGCATTCCAGTTATTGATTGATGCACTCATGGCATCGGGAAAGGATATCCTGGTCAGAATAAATAAAACAACCGGCGCCAAATGAGGAACTCAACACAAATATCATTCCAAACAAAAATGGCACAATTTAATCAGATGCCATCTCAGTACTGCACTATGGATGCGAGATCTGGCTTATAACCGACCATCTAACCGAAAAAATTCAAAGTTTTGTAAACAGATATCTCCGGCGTATTCTCCTACAGGTTTCGGGAGCATAGCGTGGGCATTGAAACAAGACGTGATCAGCGCCTTCTTCTCCTTCCGTTCAGATTGGGCAGTTTGGTGAACTATCATGACCGAATCTATAGAGGTATTTTCGAGACACCCCGTGCCCTGAAAGGAATTTCATTAGATGGAAGTTTGTTTCCCCATGGTGCCTTTCTAACCACGTCGTAAGAATGGGTATTATCCCATGCGTCCATCTACCTTTCGATGATCTGTTCCATTGGTCTTGCCAGTGGGCGATCGAACGACGCCTTTCTTCTTCCGCAATATTTGTACGACTTGTTCTACCCTCGGGCTCGGATGGCCTTAAATAAACTCTTTGCATTTCTTTCGCCAAAATGTCTACGGGTACTAGACCGGCTATAACGAAGGAAGCATCGTTTGAAATTGTACGGTAGCCGCAGACAGTGCGCAAAGCAGTGAGCCGATAGACGGCTCTCAGTTGTTTTTGAAGCTATTTATGTTCACTGCATCATCCCAGATCGGTGCGGCATATGAAAGAACCGAGTTGACTAACCTGCTATATATTGTATTCTTTTGCTGTGGCTAGGTACGCCGGTGTTTGGCATTATGCGCGAAAGACAAGACTGCACACTCGACGCCTTCTTCACAGCATATTTCGGGTAGGTTTTGAAGTTTAAACGACTTCCAATCATCACTCCTAGGCCTTTAGTAGCGGGTTTTGAACTAATAGTTACAGTCCCAACATTTACATTTATAGTTTCTACTACAGGGTTTGATTGAAAAGTAATGAGCTTTATTTTTTTAAAGCAGTTTTATTAAACCTTTTGGCTTATACAACTAATACTCTTCAAAATAGGGCCCTTGAGCGTCAATACACCGCTGGTAGCGGTCCTTCCACTGCAGGAAACATTTTTTAAACTCATCCGCCGGAATCGCGTTCAATTCGGCTGCACAGTTTTTTGGAATGCCTCCATGTAGTCGAAACGCCTCCCCTTCAGCTTTCTTTTCAGGCGCGGGAACAAGAAGAAGTCCGGTGGGGACAGGTCTGGGCTGTAGGGAGGGTGGGGAGGCACCGAAGGCCCCATCTTGGCCAATGCAGAGGTGCAGAGGAAGGCGGTGTGCGCCGGCGCATTGTCGTAATGAAGGGGCCAATTATTGACGAGGTCGGGCCGAACCCGGGCGACGCGGTTTTTCAGCCGAAGGAGCACTTCTTTGTAAAATGCCGCGTTTACAGTGCTTCCTGGAGGTACAAACTCCTTGTGAATGATGCCTCGAGAGTCGAAAAAGATGATCAGCATGGTTTTGACGTCTGTTTGCGTCGTCGAAGGCTTTCCAGATCGCTGCTCGTATTACACGTCCTCCCGGCCTTCCTTGAACGACTTGTGCCACCGTTTTACTGGGCACTGGACGGAGATTGATCCCCGTAAGCCTCCTTGAGTAGCCCAATGGTTTCGGTACTCGTTTTGTTTAGCTTTACGCAAAATTTGATCGAGTAACGTTGCTCCAACGATCGCTGCATTTTCGACACTGCAAAATTCTAACACACTTTTAAAACAGCTTTCACGCGCGGAGCGATGTTGACTTCACCGCTGTTGCCAGCGAACTGGGACCGGTGTCTAGTGGAAGGTTCAACAATCATTTTCCCACACCAGCTGATTCGGTTGATCGCTTGGCAGACGCTCCGCGCGGGAAGGCTCATTACTTTTCAATCAAACCCTGTATCTTTCTGTTGCTTATTAGAATTGCAGAATTATGTTCAGCAACTTCATAGTCCTTAGCCAAGCTTGAAGTCTGTCAACAAGCTCTTGATTGGATTCCCCAAGGAAGAGGGTAGGTGAGGTCGACCTAAGACTACGTGGAGAAGATGGCTAGAAAAGGAAGTCGATGAATGTGGGAAATCGTACAACGCACTAAAATTGCTTGCCAAATATAGGACCAGGTGGAAATGCTTTATGGGGGCTCTATGCTTGGATGTAAGATAAAGGAAATGATGATGATGATGGTCTTCCTGCTTCTAGCCGCTGTTTAAAGCTTCGCCATTTGTTTATGACACATCGATTTCCATGACATATAACCTCGCTATTATTGCACTGTAACTCTATACCCATAATTGCACACCTCACTTGAGTTGAAACGAATAACATATCGTCACATTTCCAGTTACTACCCGAAAAACTTTGACAATTTCAACTTTTCCAACTTCACAAAAATCGCTGATTTACCATACGTGCACATCTGCTATTCCATTCATCCGCATCGCCCATTCATTTGTTTCATTAAAAGTGTCACCTTTGTGACGTGACCACCTTGAACCGCATAGCTTCGAACTTCATACTCGTATACTGTGCATGTATGTGTGTGTGTACAGTTATACATCTGTATAATTGCAGCTAGCTACCCACTCTCTCCTCCGAATTTCTTGCTGCCTTCCTCATTAGCCGTGTGTTTCACAATTCATTCATTTGAAATCTGTGACCCGCAGCTATGCTCATTTGTTCCGTTTCGTTTCGTGTGGTCGCCCGGTCGGATCGCTGGCTCTGTCCGCTATCCGCTATCTGCTGTTCGCTGCCCAATGCTGATTCGCATGTTTGGCTGGCTTCATGTTTATCAGCGTCCTGTGTTGCGCGTCACCCACCTTGGCGCTTTGCCTAGTTTTAGCTTAATTGGACGCCACAATGTGAAATAAATTGAGCAGAAAATTACTTTGTACGACGCGCTATGCACTCGAGCTCCATACACACCAAATATATATGTATGTGCACATATTGTGTGTCTGTGTGTGTGTATGCTGCCGCTACATATTGCACACAAGAGCATCATTGCCTCCGAGACAAATTTCAATCCACTTGCCCTCTCTGCTTTTGACTTTTTGAAATCCTGTCGTAAAAAACTTTCCAAGCTTCGATGTATCAACTCTTTTTGATTTTATTTTGTTAATTTTGTGTTTTTTTTTTCCTGCGATTTCTATTTTGCGGATTCTACCGAATTTTTTCACCTTCTGTCTTGAAACCGGCTAACGGTCTTCACTTATGGCTGGTTTTGGTGCTTTTCCAGTTTTGCTTGCTTGCTCATTGTTCCGCTTTATTAGAGATTGCAATTACATTCGTTGCTGGTATTTTGGCTTCTGTCCTTTGATGCGGCCTGCTAAAATATTGCTACACTTCATTCGATTTTTTATTCTTCGGTTGCGTTTACAAATTGGAACTTTTAATTTCATCGTGGCCTCATAAATTGCACGCCACCGATGCACTGGATACTTTCTGTTGCTTGTAAAGGATTAAGTAGGTAGGTCGTAGGTTAGATGGCAAGGGTACCACGGGTACATCACAAGTAAAAAGAAAAAAATTCGAAACTTAAACGAAGCAAAACCATCTCCAACCATCCAGTGATGGTGATGTAGTGGGAGAGAGAAACGGGATCCAGGCTGGAGAACTGTTTCAGGCTATCCCCAAAAGGAACACTAAGGAAAATCAATCCCCTAGCCGTCAGACACGGATATTTGCAGCAAAAAAAGCCTCTTGGATCGCCACACCTTCTCCAATGGGGGTTGTACGAAAGTCCAAGCTTCTCCGCATGAGTTCCGATCAACCAGTGACCGGTGACTACCTCTATGAGTCTGGAAATTGAATGGTGGAGGATCCCCAGCATTTTAAGCGTCTTGCTTTTGGCATACTAAGGTCAAAGTGGGGCACAGATATCTGAGATGGGAACAGCTGAACCCGGATCTGTCGACCCTTCCTGGCAAGCTCATCGGAAATCACATTTCCCTCTATGTTCCTATACTCTGGAGCCCAGATAAGAGAAATGTTTCCTGTACGTTCGTGGTGTGAACTCGACTGTGGCAGAAAAATTTCTTTCACATTATTACTTCTGCTTTATCTAAGCATGATGAATTCTTAAACTGAAGTGAATAGATCTGGTGGTGAACAAAGACAGAACGAAGTACCTATTGTCATCAAACAAACAGTCAGCTCAAATGGGTTCGAGATTGCGCTTATTCAGGAGCTAGCATTAACACCAATAATAATGCCAGCCTTGAAATCTAATGGAGAGTCTCTTTTGCCAACAAGTTCTACCTCGAACTAATTAGGCAATTGAGTAGTAAAACCCTCTCTCGACGAACAGAAATCAGAC
This sequence comes from Anastrepha obliqua, assembly GCF_027943255.1. Classification (NCBI taxonomy): domain Eukaryota; kingdom Metazoa; phylum Arthropoda; class Insecta; order Diptera; family Tephritidae; genus Anastrepha; species Anastrepha obliqua. The sequence continues at coordinate 27,961,798 of NC_072893.1, forward strand.
TTTATAAGTAGCCCCTCATCTGATTCCCTTAATATCGCCGATAGCCGGTTAACGGGCAAATATTGGCCGCCATTTTCACCGTACGAGTATAGCGCAGAAGCTTGGACGATGACAAGATACAATGAGGCGTCTCTTGGAGTTTTCGAGAGAAAGACCTTGTGTAAGGTTTTTGTACTTTTTTATGTTTTCGCCAGCGAATATCGCAGGTGATGGAACATCCAGCTCTATGAGTTTTACGAGGACATAGACATAGCGCGACGAATAAAAATACATTGGGTGCGCTGAATAGGACGCAAACGCTGCCGTTCTGGATGTATTCAATACTGTAATAGCTGGTGGTAGCAGAGAAAGAGGGAGGCCTCCTTTGCGTTGGACAGGATTTGACTTCACTTGGTGTGCCCAACTGGCGTCGGTTAGAATTTGAAAGACTGGCGCCTCTTGTTAAACTCGGTCGAAATTGCTTAAACGGAACGAGAAGAATGGAGAGACTGCTTAGTTGACTGCTGTTTTGTGTGACTTTTTGCAGGTCAGAGAATATCATAGAAATTACGAAAATCGGATACCGAAATAGTGACGTGTTTTCGGAGAAGATTCGAAAATATCGTGAGGTCGACGTTTGGCAGTGTGAACTGTCCACCAAAATCAAATAATTTGACGGTTATAGATTTGTCTTTCAAGCTTTTTGAACGCAAGAATACTGACAGAACCCTAAATCAGTTCCTAAGCTGAAACTCGATACTCGCCTTGCTATTGCCAGCTTTATGTAAAAAATATCTTGAAATTTTTCTCCGCAATGAGTTCAAACGTTATGTAGCCGTTTATCGGATAGCCTGCTCCCTCTCTTTATCACGATAAAACCATCAAATGGGTTATTCTGCATTATTTAATAATCAAAATTGACAATTTTAAATGAAGGCCCTTTACTGTGCTTTCAGAACTGATCAGCGTAAAAATAAAAGGTTTCATATTAAATAACAACACTGGCACAGCTTTAAGAGAAGACGGTATGAGCCAAACGCCAGCATTCACTGGCTATTTATTGTGAAACCACCTTTTTCGAATACTGTAAATAAATCAGTGAAGCCTAGATTCGAGTCCTTGGATTCCGTGAAAGAGCGTGCAGCACGCGCCTTATACGAGTTGACAGAAGAAAACTGTAGAATTTCGGGAGCATCGTAGGGGTAGCGGAAGGGTCTACTTAAAAATAGTGTGATTCAAGGGTAATATAGATCAGTCACGATAGCAGTAGATTCGGCAGCATGTTTGAATATAATATTGGGCCTCAAAGAGATGAGATGGCTTTCATCACCGTGCAGAGCTTGCTAAAGTCTGTTACCACGTAGGGTACCATCTGTTTCTGGTTTCTGAAGCCCGAGACGGTGATTATTGGTGCTATGACTTTCACCAATGATTTCAAGAAAAATAGGTCAACGATTGATGCCATATTTATGTTTCGGCAAATAAACGAAAAATCGTTGATCTCACTAAAGTCTTTGATAAGGTTGCCTTGAAAGACGTGATTGGAATTCTGCAAAAACGGATAATAGACAACCGAATCAAAAGTCTTAACATCGTTAACTTAATATCTTATGATATTTAAAAATCTATCAGTAACCTCTGTGACAAAGCAAAGTGACAGCTTAAGATCTATACTCTTGAACTTATTATGGGTGAGATAATAGCATAGGTTACGAATGCAGCTAGGGGATACAAATTGAAAACTGAAAAAAAAATAATAATTTTCTCTGCGGATGACGCAGTGACGACACGCTTTATCGTAATGTCCGACAATGGAGACGATTTACGTCTCCTCTCCGGCTTCGAAAAAGCTGCACAAGCTTTTAATATGAAAATATCGGCATCAAAAACGAAATCGCTTACAATCTCAAGACATCCACTAAGAAGCAAGCTTGTGGTATATGGCGCATCAATTGAGCCGGTTATGGAGTTCAACTACATTGCGCAAACAAACAAAGGAGGGCGTGTAGCAGGCTGTCTTAGGGACACTATGTGGCGCAATAAACACCTCAGCACCAAAGGCGAAAGTCAGAATATACAAAACATGCATAAGGCCTATACTGACATATGCTATTGAGACGAAAGCGGATAAAAAAACAACCGAGCAGACAGGATCAATAATCGAAATGCACACACTCCACGCTATAACAGTGCTGAGCAATAAAGATTTTTTGTGAGCTACAGTCGATAGTGCGATATTGGCATGCATCGGAAAACATCTTTAGAACTGGGACTATAGATCCAGCTGAAGGTTACAATTTCTTCGACTCGCTTTAAATTTTATGATTGTTGAAAACAATAAAAGTGTACTCCGCCAGGCATTTCTTCCTCTTGCTAACCGGCGCCTGTTGGACGCACGAAGTGAAGCTAACTTCTTTTCCAACTGCTGGTCACGCATCGGTAACTTTCAGATCTGGACCGTTTGCCCTAGGCATCCGAGCCTATGGATCTTTATTCGCTACGCATTGTCCATATCGTCGTTAAGCTCATACCGTGCAAAAGGCTCAAAAATCTTTAGCAGAATCTACGCTTTTCAATCCCACCACAGTCTATGAATCTAAATGCTTATTAATAAATTTAAAATCAGAGTATGAGAATAATCCTACATAGTGTTATTGATTGTGACACGCTCCTTGAGTGGACTTATATTAATATTCGCATTTGATATATTCGTTGGTCAGAGTTTGTCTACATATGTTGACCTTCTTAGGTCTCTGTGTACTCATACCACTGCTATTATCGGGTTCAATGATTCTCAATATATGTATGTCGAGATTGATTCTTCAGTTTCAAGAAATCTCTTCATTGATTCTTTGAATTTTTATTATGAGGTTTCGGTTAACTTTTCTCTTATTTTTAGTAACCCGTATATCCATATATTATAGTAATTTTTTACATGGCATTCATTGGCTAAGTAAATATATAAATTAAGTTTTCTCGAACAATCCAAGGGACGTCGCATCATGTTTTGTTGTCGTCTAAACTTCTGCGCCATTCAATGAAAGAGGAATTAAATTTTCATTAACTGGAACTGAATTTTCAACACCAATAACGTCATATAAACTAAACGCCCTATTAAACACAATAAATCAGTTTTAATGAATTCAGTGTTTTCTAATCCATATATTGGATTTAAATCACTAAGGGAGAAACACGAAATTTTCCCCGACTAGCTGGTATTTACATCAGAGAAATTTACCGTTCGCAAAGAGTTAAAAAAATTTGTTTGCCAAAAATTAATTTTTTTGTGATAAAACTATAATTCTTTTATTTTGTGTTTTTGTGAAATTTTCTTTTGCCATTTTTGATGCTTTTTAATGTTTGCTTAATTTTTCGCGTTAACCCTTTTGCGATATTGTTGCCATATGGCAACAGTAAACTTTAAAAGGCCGTCAACACTCTCTTGTAAAAAATATCAACTTTTTTGTTACATATTTTTAAAAATTGAAGTTTAATGATTAAACAAAAATAAAATAAATAATAACCGCCCATTATATATCGGTAATACAACATTTTTAAAGAAAGCCTTCTGGCATAGCACTTCACTCTGAAATTTTTATTTTGCATTTTTAGATTTTTGAGGCATTTTGGGCAAATGTTTTCAACAATTTTTGAATAAAGTATATAGAAAAATGTTCAATCTGTCATTTGGCATATAAATATTTTTTCGCTCGCAGCTTTAAAAGCTGTGCTAATTTTTAAAACTAAGCTTGTTGCCATATGGCAACAAATTTCTCGTAAGGTGTTAACTTGCATTAGATTGCAGAAGAAGTTTATTTGCGATTGAAACTGGTAGCAGAGAGACGTGTTGTTGTTTGCGGAATATTATTTTCAAATATGGCAAGAAAAATTAGCGACAGTGTTATAGAAAAGATTTTGGAGAATTTCGAGGACTCAGATCTCTCAGACTTTGATAATTCGGAATCCGAAAAAATATTAGAGGATTTATTTGAGACATTTGACAATAATGAAACTTTTATGATGGAGGAGCTTAGTCGTCAAGGTCCGTATGATATAAGCATTACAAACGGGGAATGTAGTGACGAACTAGTTTTGGATGAAAAAGGGTCTAGCTCAGAAGCTGGTACTTCGAACTATCAACCAAAACAAGTAAATGAATTTCGATGGAAAAAGACTTCGTGGGCTTCTCCTCAAGCTGAGTTTTCTGAGTGTTATTCAAGTAACGCTGTAAAACTTCCAGTACAGTACTTTTTGGAGTATTTTACTGTAGAATTTTTTGAAGAAGTAGTGCAGGCGGCAAACCAAGCCTCTCTTTTAAAAGACGGTCATCATTTAACTTGACGAAAGAAGAATTTTTTAAGTTTCTTGCTTTGGAGGTTATGATTGGGACAATTGGTTATCCCAGATTGTCTATGTACTGGACAGCGACCACAGATATTCCGGCATTTCGTCAAAATATGACAAAGAATAGATTTCATTCCTTGCGAAACAACTTGAAGTTCACAACAAGTGATCCAGGCAATGACAAATTTTTCAGGATTCGTCCATTAATAAATATCTTTACTAAAAAGTTGAATAATATCCCCAAAGAAGAGAATCTTTGTGTGGATGAAATGATGGTACCTTTCAAAGGAAAGACTGTCCTTATACAATACATGCCTAAAAAGCCAATAAAATGGGGAATTAAATTATTTTGTCTATGTAGTTCAAATGGCATGTTGTATGACTTTGAAATATATCAAGGAAAAAATACCGTTATTTCTGGACCAAAACTAGGGTTTTGCTCCGATATTGTAGTTCATCTCACAAGAACTATTCCCGAAAACAAAAGCTTGAAGCTATTTTTTGACAACTATTTTTCTACACTTAATTTGATACTGTACTTACAGAAAAAGGTATTTGGGCTACGGGTATAATTAGAGGAAATAGGTGTAGTAAAGGGCCTTTGCAATCTGAAAAGGAACTAAAAAAGGAAGGTAGAGGTAGTTTTGATTACCGCATCGAAAGAGAGGACAATCTTTATGTCATAAGATGGCTTGATGGAGGTGTTGTCCAATTGATTTCATCAATATATGGCGAGCCGCTTAAAAATTTGCAAAGATTTTTAGTTGAAAAAAAGACGAAAGTTGAAATAACTCAGCCCTACATTGTGGCTATGTACAACAAGAATATGGGAGGAGTTGATAAAATAGGCTTCCTTCTTTCATTGTATAGAATATCGATACGGTCAAGAAAATGGACATTTAAAATATTCGACCACTTTATTGACCTGGCCATATGCAACTCATGGCTGGAGTACAGGGTAATAATAAAGGCCAAAAGCAGGAACACATGGATCTTAAGTAATTTTTATAGCTATAGTTTTCTATAATACTTTTTATGCTAATATTTTATGTTTTTAGTTTATATCCTTGTTCACTTTTTAATATGTATCTACGTGTATATTTATAGTATTGAATGGATTTTTTTATTTTAAATATTTTGTTGTTGTTGGAACTTTAGTTTAGAAATCTTGATGTCAAACCAAATTTTATTAAATGTACGAACCTTTATGCAAAATCCAAAAATAAACTGTTTTTCTTTACCATACAAAACATTTGTTGCCATATGGCAACATTAAAAAAAAGCACTTAACAAAAAAAAATTTATTTGTATTGTTATTGGTCCTAATATAAATACTCAGACAAAAATTTGGATTTTTTGGATGGCGCAATAAAAAGATGTAGCGAAAGGGTTAAATGCATAGAGGAAAACGGTGAATCTGAAAAAAAATGTTATTTTTTTATTGGGAAAAATTTGTATTTGTATTTATTTGTGTAATTTTTTAGAACAAAATATACCTAAAAAAATTTTTTTGGGAAAAATTATTGTAATTAGTGGAAAAAGTTTGTTTTGGGGAAAAATTATATGCTAACATGCTTTTGTACTTAAAAAAAAATAATAATTTTTTGTACTTGAAATAAAATTTTTAAAACTTTTTTTGTAAATTTTGATATTTGTAATTTTTGAAAATACGAGCATGTGCAAGAGACTGCTCTGCAAAAAATTTTTTGTTGGGGAAAAGATTATATTCATATTTATTTGTTTAATTTTTTTGGATAAAATGTACCTTAAAAAATTTGTTTATGGGAAAAACTCATTTTTGGAAACATTGTTTTTTTTTTAATTTTTATCTGAAATTTGTTTTCGTTAATTTTAAATATTTGTTTTTAATTTTTTCTTTACTTTTCGGGTTGTATTGAAATACGTACAGGAAGTTGGAGCAAAATACTGTGAAGCTCCCGGCATCGTCCTCGTAAAATGGACTACTCTAGCGGCGTAGAAAAAAATCTGGTCTACTCTCTGTTTAGTGCTTCACGTTCCCCTTAGATGTTTAACCCAGCACTTTTGGCATGCGAATCACGCGCATCCAAGAACAGTTATGACAAATGTGCACATGAAATAAAACACAGCTTTTATTTCTATCAATAATTTCATTTTTATTTCCACAATGTAATTATTTAGAGTTATCATGGCGAAATTTTTTTTTATAAGTATGTACTTTAAAATCGTTAGACACTTGATATTATTTATTTAGTATTTTCTTTTTGTTGTTGTTTTAAGATACATTCGCACTTAACTAACCAACTGTAGTGGGGGATACATACATACAAGTGTCGATAGACGTACAAATGTATGAGCCTACAAATTGAATTTTTTCTATAAATTTCGCAATAACTTCTCACGCCCACTTGCAATGCCTCGAAGAATTTTAGTTGGACAGAAACTTGACGTACATATGTTTGTAGTTGTTTTTAGCTGCTGAACTATTCTCAATTGTTTTGTAAAATTCCTATTGAAGTGGCAATCAAGTCGATTTTGTTTTACACGCACACATACATATGTACATACTACATACATGCACGGACTGATGCCATTGTGCAGCATTATTTTTCTTGGACTTAAACGGTATTTACATTTAAAATTTTGCTATTAATTTAAGGAATGGCTGCCATCCAATTACATACTTACATACATACATACATGCCGCATGTATGATTGTTTTGTTACCATTTTTTTTGCTAATACCGTTATGCACACATACATACGGTATACACCTATGAAATGAGACTTTGAGCTATTAGTCCATAGATATCGCTAGGAGTATTTTTAAACCTTTCCAAATGTCTTGTTTTTTTCGTCTGTCATCTGTCATCTGTCAACAATATTCAGTTTATTGTTTGTTACGTTTCATACAACAACGCATTTTTGGCGCTCTTAAAAATGTTGAATTTCGTGCCTTTAAACTACGATTTGCGGACATCGTTGATTTTCTGTTATCAATTGAAAAAAAGCGCTTCTCAAGCTCATCAAATGCGTATAGAAGCTTATGGTGGACATGCTCTAAGTAGAGCACAATTCTTCAGGTGGTTTGAAAAATTTCGAAGTGGTGATTTTAGCGTGGAGAACGAGAACCGTGGCCGGCCACCGAAAAAGTTTGAGGACGCCGAATTGCAAGCATTGTTGGATGAAGATGATGGTCGAACGCAAGAAATGATGGCAGATCAGTTGGGAGTGACCCACAAAACCATTTCCAGACGTTTGAAAGACATGGGCATGATTTTAAAGGTCGGAAGATGGGTGACGCATGAACTGACTGAAAGGCAGCAAGAGAACCGAAAAACCACTTATGAAATGCTGCTCTCCCGGTTTAAAAGGAAGTCTTTTTTGCATCGAACCGTTACGGGTGATGAAATTGGGTGTATTTCTTCAATCCCAAGCGTAAAAGATCGTATGGTCCGCCTGGCCACAAGCCAAAAACAACGGCCAAACCAAACCGCCTCGGCCGCAAGGCAATGCTGTGTGTTTTCCTTGATGACAATGCACCGCCACATCGAACAAGAGCGACCCGGCAATTGGTGAAGACGTACGATTGGGAACCGCTGGTGCATGCGGCCTACTCACCGGACTTGGCGCCTTCCTCCGATTATCATTTGTTTGCATCGATGGGCCACGCACTTTCCGAGCAGCGCTTCAATTCTCACAAAGAAGCCAAAAAATGGCTCGATGATTGGTTTGCGGGCCAAGACGGCCAATTTTTTTGGCGCGGCATCCACAACTTGTCTGAGAGATTAGAAAAATATGTCGCTAGCGATGACTATTATTTCGAAGATTGAAGTTGTAACAATTTTTTGTTAATAAACGTTTGAAATAGAGAAAAAAAGTCTCATTTCATAGGTATATACCGAAGTCGGACTACGGAATTTGGTTTGTTTTAGGGACAAGTCATAATTAATTTCTTCTCTTTATTTTTCAAATTGCATAACAAGAATTTTCGAAAATCGTGAACAAATGGGTGAATAACAAATTGCGCACGCATAACAAATATTAAATTTAAATAAAATTATTGGAGAGATTACACAAATACTTATGCGTTTGGCATACAAAATTTCTAAATGACTTAAGTGAACTTAAGCTAAGAAAGCACGAAAACTGAAAATTTGGTAATCGTGGATTTAGGAACTTACTTCTGCTCTGCTGTGGGTGATACACTTAACACTTACATACATACAAACATATATATGCAGTTAAGTACATGTGTATGAGTATAGCTTACTTTTTAATACATTTACTGATTGTTTTAATAAATAATTTTTTTTTTTATTTTTTCCTTTTATATAACATTTCTTAATACTTAACTATCATAAATTAATTCATCCACCAACTTTTCAGTTATCATTTTTTCATTTATTTATGCATTTATTCTTTAGTTATTAAAGTTAAAATTTATTCTTTTATTTGGTAATTTGCTAAGGACTCTTAGAGACTGATAATGAACTTTAGTTTTAACTAAATAATACTTTGAAAATCATCTTTACTGTATAGTAAATGTTTTCCCTTAACATTTTGTAAACAAATTCGACTAGTTTTTTTATGCTTAAAATGTTTACAAAGTCACATTTAAAATCTATCTGCCCATCCTCTTTCATTCGGCTACTAATTTATTTACAAAGTAATTTATGTACAGTTGTGGCGTTAACTCCACCGCTTGCCAACTTCCACGAATCTCTTCGACTTGCTATTGCACTAAGCTCCCTGTACCGCTTACCACTCACCACTTACCACTCACCACTCTTTCACTCACCCCATATTGGCACAGTTCACATTGCATACATACGCCTACATTTCTTGCATGTATTAGTTTCCCTCAGCCATACCAATATTTTGTCGGTTCACTGGTGCCGGCGCTCTCACGCTCGCTCTCCAGGTTCTCGTAACACTATAGGACGGCCGAGCCGCACCAGAGCACCTGACCTCAATATGGCCGCCACACGCTACCCCCATTGTCGGTGGGTGTGTGGTGTCCGCGGTGTGCTGCCAAAGCGGCCACTTGACGTTGTGTATTACTGCCGTCTTCGATATTCCTCACCGAGGCACCACAATTGCCGATCAGCGTCAAATCACCCGGATGCGTCACACCACCACCTGTCATGATATTGTGCTGCTGACGTACGCCCACACCCACTCCTACACCCACATTGTTGATATGATCCATAACGCTTTGCAGTTCGGCGCCATGCACCGATGAATTGGGTGAGGCGTGTGAAGGCGTTAGCGCATGCGAGTGAAAGCCATGAGTCTGATTGGCCGCTGTGTAGAGCTGTGAGTAGAGTAGACTAGCCGGCAGCACGGGATAGAGTGAACCATTACAGCCGGCACCGGTTGTGCCTGCACCACCGCCCCCAACACCAACGCCAACGCCTACGCCCGCACCGCTGCCACCGCTATAGACGGCTGGATTTTGCGTCTGATTGACTAGTCCGGGGAAATTTTGATTGGCACCGACAAGTGAATTATTTGCCGCCGAAGAGTTAGACCCGCTGCCAGCGCCGGTGCCGGTGCTGCCATTGGCACTGCCGTTGCCGTTGTTCGAACCATTGGCACCACCACCACCGCCGCCGCCGCCAGCACCGGCGCCACCTCCCAAATTTGGTGTGTTTGTGGTGAGTAGATCTTCTTGCACCGGTGATTCGGCTTGCGAAGAGTCGCTCAAACTTCGTGGTCCATTCTGGCTGGAGTGTACATTGTAATCGTTGTTGGTATTGGTGTGATGATAGCGTGGCACCAAAATGGAGTTGGTTCCGACGCCACCATTGACGGTGGAGGAAATTGCCGATTGACCGCTCGATCCCAGCAGGCTGTGGTGAGTCATCTGTCCGGTGGTAGAACCTACAAGATTGCTCAAATGCTGATCCAAGTCGGTGGCCGTGGAATCTGGAAGCACTGAAAATGAAGAAAAGGTAGAAAGATCAGCATTGGATAATGAAAAAAAAGTATTTTTGGAACACTGAAAAGTTGTTTAGATTAAAAATACTGTAAAGCTCAATAAAATTATTCAGAAAACATTTAGCCACAACTAAGGATACGGCTGTGTTCGATCTGAAATTCTTTCATTTTCATTTGTTGATCTCGATCTCACCCTACTGCTGTCATATATTTATATATACACGTCTCACAAGGTCTCGAGAATGCTGACTAATTAGAAACTGAGTTTATCTAAATATTACCAATTCAGTGCGTGTTCTTCGTAAAACGTAAATAAGCTTGAAAACTCCAACGGAAGTCAGCCTTAGCTGTTTGAATTATAATATTGATCCCTAGTATTCCTCATGAATATTCTTATCAATTTCCAAGTTCTGAGCGAACTTTTACAAAATACTCTCTACATTTTGGACAGCTGAGTCTGGGAGAGCGGGATGAATGCCAACGCCACCATAAACCGAAATGGTGCTGGCCCCTTACTAAATGTAGTGAGACTTCCACTCGCTACCAAAGGAAAGTACCTTCGTATTATTCCAGATCGTAAACTAAACTGTAACGTAAAGAGGCAAAGCGAATGGGTCTGGTAGGGAACGAAGACAAAACGTCGGCGCCCACGTCATTGTTGATAGCTATGATTTCGAGGTTGTAAGAGGCTTCGTTGTGTAGGAATGTTAGCCCAGAAATCCAACGAAGAATCTCGTTTGCCAAGAAGCGCTACTTGGGACGATGTAGGCAGCTGAGTAGTGAAGTTCTCTCTACCGACGAACAAAACTAACACTCTACAAGACTCTCATCATGCCCGTCCTAACGTATGGCGCCGAGGCGTCACTTGGAGTGTTTGAGAGAAATATTTTGCGGAATATTGGTGCAACTTTATGACGACATGGACATAGCGCAGCGAATGAATATCCAGTGGCTACCATGGCTGGGTTATGTCATCTGAATGGATATAAAAACGCTCCGGTTCTTAAAGTATTCGATGTGATACTAGCTGGTGGGAGCAGAGGAAGAGAGAGGCCTCCTCTGCTTTAGAAAGATCAGGTGGAGAAGGACTTGGTTTTACTTGGTGTTTCACACAGGCGCCAGTTAGAACGAGAACGAGACGACTGACGCGCTTTGTTAAACTCGGCCAAAATCGCGTAAGCGGTTATCGCGCCAATTAATAAGAAGGAACTAAACTGGAACCGAGGCATGGAGGACAGGTCAAGAAAAACGGTTAATACACTTTATGCATACAAAACTGCCTTACGTAAAAGATGAATTTAAAAGCAAAATGTAAGAGGCATAGAGAGCAGCAGTCACACTTCTCGCAGGAGCGTTGCTTTCTACCTGAACTAAGGCTCTCTGGGACTCTATAAGGCTTTCTCCATAAGGATATCTATGACAAATTTTGGGCATGCCTACACTGAAAAACTCGCGAAACATTTCTGGGAAAGCACAGGGAGTTAGATTATACTGTTTTGATAATAATCTTCCACAAAAATCACACAAATGTGGAAATGGCATAACGTTAAGGATGTTGACCCAGGGTGAGTGGATATCTGCACTCAAGACTTAAGACTAAGTAATAAGCTCGAGAGTGGTAACTGCTCAGAAGTGCAGCTGAACTTAAGTCTTTGGCTAGCTGACTATTGGAATGTTTTTAAGTTGAGTTAGTCGTTATAAAGGTGTCTGAGTTGTGTATCAGGAACTCCCAAACGATTACTATTTACTCTGATAAGCCAAGCTGTGATAAAACCTCCACAATGCATTAACACTTCTTCCAAAGTGGCAATTGAATGTTGAGTTATTCTTAACGAGCTAACTAAGCATGTCTGTGATACTGATCTTAAATCAGTTAGTTCTGCCCAATATGTGGACGTTCCTTTATTCTCAAGCAGGCTCTGTATCAGATCCGTCTAGATGGCGCAAGCCTGCAGTAGATGGACCACGGAGTCCATCTCTTGTGAGATAACTAGACAGACTTGGCCTAGAAGGAATGAGCACAGAACGAGACCAGCATTCCATTTGTAGCGAGGATGGAATCAACACCAGTTACAGTGTTTTACTCTTTCTATGAAATTGAAGTGGCTAAACCACACTGGGAGGACCACATTGAGGAACCTGAGTCGAAACCAGTGGTATCACAATTTGCCTACATTTTCAAGTGGGGCCCTTCGACACTCGTATGGAGAGAGGTATCCACCCTAACCTAACCTTACCTATGAAGATATTCTCTGTAGCTTTTATTTTCAGTAAGTTTCCCATTTCTACTTGTTTTTGCACATTCAGTTTCAGAAGCAAATCCATATGTATCTACTTATATTCAAGCATTTCGACAGTCTTCCCGGCCATGTTGATACTTACTTGGTACACAATCGCGATTTGAGCCGCCAGTAAAGTCCTGATTGTTTGACTGATCGTTGGAGGAGCAGGTGAAGCCCAGAGCTGGATTATTGAATTGTGCTGAAGTTGGAGTTGTGCAGGAAGACAGTCCGCTTCCGGCCAAGTAGGGTGAGTATGCAGATGCTGAGCCATAACCCCAGTGTGTATTGCTAGCACCTGAAATGGAAAAAAAGTAATGAGTAAAAGGATGGTGAAAGCAAAATGGGCATATAAAAAGTACAGCATACATGGCAATAAATAAACTTAGATGAGAAAAAATGGCTTTGCCTGCAGTTAACAGATCAATTTTTCAGTTAGAAGGAATTAAATGGAGAAAAATTGATGTATGAAAAGTTGAGCCAAGAGGCACCGAAATATTTGGTAATTCCCAAAACACTTGAGCCCTCAAAGCCCATTGCGTTTAAAGCTCTGGAAAGTGAAAGAGGAAAAGAGGGAAGTATCAGAAAAAAAAAAATAGTATAGAAAAGAGAAATAGACGTAGTTAGATCTGTGAGAATTTTCCAGATTCTTTGGTGAACCTCCTATTCCAGTTTGGGTGCACGAATTTTACTCATTCTCATGACATCGGAACCCACAACTCGTAGCCTTGCTCCAGTAAATGCTCAGTGCTATCCGCCTCCGCTAAACAAGACCGACACATCGGGTTCTCAGTGATTCTAATGGTGATCATATGTTGACACCATGGATTGTGTCCTATAATATCTAATACCGACCATCAACCGAACGTCTTGAACGTCTTGGAAGAACCAAGTTTTAGAAGAAAGTTCCACAGTTTTCTGTTCCGGCTTGTCACAAAATATTTTGCAGTTCTGCAGCGTTCTAGACCGGACCATCTCTCTTTATGAAAATTGCATACATAATCGCTGGTCCAATTCATGATTCGTGAAGAACTGATTTCGATTATTGGTTCTGATCCTTTTGGGGAACCGCTGATTCACGGTTGGCCAATTCTTCGGCAACTAACATTCAGAAGTGCACAGATTCGAATATCCGAGAATGATACATCAAATGGCGACCCTCGTAAACCTCCAAGTGTATTTTGCCATGAAAAATCTCCTCATAAAAAACCACTTGCCGTTCAGAGTCGACTTAAAACTCTTTTTTTTTGTTTTTTTATGGAGGTGGCAAAAAACATTGAAAGCCGAAAAATGTGATACTTGTCTTTCGACCAATCCACTAGGTAAAACTTCACGGGAGGGGGAGTAGCCTACTGCCTCTATATAAAAATCTGCGCTGTTGTTCAGCGCGACGCAGTTTGGTAATTACTATTCTTGCCATATTACTGACAGCGGACCAATGTTCTTCTGAGTCAAGCATGATATCTACTAGGTTACTAACCATTATTGGCTTTCCAACCCTATCACTCAAATCTTCTCTTTCCAGCTCAAAACGAGGGCAGACAAAGAAAACATGTTCTGCATCTTCAACTAGACTGTCGCAAAAGGGGCAGTACGGGTCATCTTCATGCTTAAATCTTTGCAGATAAGCCTTAAAGCATCCATTTATCCATCTGGCGATATTCGGAATCAATAGATATGTCCATCGTCCGTTCATGGAGCTCCCCCATTCCTCTTGCCACGTACGGATGCTTCGCTCCCGTTCAGTCTTTCGGTTAGTCAGCTGTGCTGAATCCGCCCGCTGTTTTTTTTTTTTATTTCGGTGAATTCGAGTGCAGTCAGCTTAACTGGTAGCATACCCACAAGGAATAATACAGCATCTTCCGATACTGTGCGGAATGCGCAGCACACCCTGAGGGCACATAACCGGTATACCGATTTAATGCCTCATGTATGTGCCGCAGCTTGTTGCTTCGAGCCAGGCTGGTACCGCATATAGCACAAGAACTGCCGCATATAGAACTGCCTCTGTTTTATGGTTTGCAAGGCTTAAACCGATATTGCGCAGCAAATCTTTTGTGATTTCGACCACTTGGTTGCAGATCGCTTCAGCCTGGTTAAGGAATTTAGCACGACTACGATTGCAATGTCATCAGCAAACCCTATGATTTGGTATATTGGAGGTAGTTTGAGACGCAAGACTCTATCGTACATTATATTCTAGAGAAGTGGGCCCAGCACTGACCCCTTTGGGACTTCTCCGACTCTGTACATTTTGATTCCGTCATCGGTTTTATATTGCAGCACTCTGTTAGTGAAGTAGCTTGCAACCATTTTCCGAATGTAAAGTGAGACTCGGGAATTCTCCAGCGCATTTAGGATTTTGCTCCAGTTAGCTGTATTAAATGTATTTCTCAGATCCAACGTTGTGACTAGACAATACTCTTTATCTCCATAGCCATTTGTGGAACAACATCAAGATGCACACCACAAATAGGAGGAGGAGAATGGCCAAACACCTAACAGAAGTGTACGCGCCAATTATTTATTTATTTGTTTTTTATCTCGAGATTTTACGAAGATATTTATAAACAAGGTGGCAGCACAAACTATGAAGCTTTAAATAATAAATGTAAAACAAAAGATTCTATATTTGTCTTTTTCTTATTTGGTTAGTCTCTCTATTCAAGTGAACCGGACTGTATGTCTGCTGCGCTACTTCGACCTAACCATGATATTGATAGCCATAGGCATACATACAGACGCACATATGTGTACATACGTTTGTATAAAATAAACGCGGCATCGGCCCGTTAATTACGTCAACATGGCGGAGTGCGTGTAAATGAATGAGGCCATTATGCGGGTTGGCTGCTGATTGGATTGAATTGGTTTGGACTACTGTTGAACAGCGGCAATGTGTGGGTAATGAGTAGTCGCCATTCACGGCATTTACGCGTATAAATTCGTATGTATATGCACTCATATCAGGCTGCTGCAAAAACGATTGCACTAACAGCATCGATGGCATCAGTAGTTAACAGTTTGTGACAAAAAATGTGGCGGTCACTCGAATTTTTTTGTCCACCGGTCGCAAGTTGGTGGTGGTGGCGGTGTTGATATTGTTGACTGCCCATATGACTCAGCCTGTATATGTGTGTATGTGTGCGTGTGGGCATTAATATATTGTCGCTGTGTAATATTGATTATTGGAGGTGAAAATGGCTACAAACGCTGTTGTACTATCCGAAAAAAGCGCCAAATGAAGGCGGCTGCTGCTGCTGCTGTATAAAAACGGAACGAACTGGAAGTATTGATGCGGGCGCTTAACTGAATTAACTGAATTTCGTTATGCCGCATGTGCGTGCTTTTGAACGCTTATTTTGATTTTTCAAAGCTATACACATTAAATATAGTATTGTAATTAGGCTTAATTAATAGCTCATTCGGAAATTATTAATTAGTTTTTCGTATAGACGCATCAGAGTGCGCTCAGTACCCTTTAAATGGGGAATATTGATTTTGTGGTGGCTTTATTAATGATATTCGCTTAACCGTTTCATAAACACATCACCGCCGTATGCAGAATATGTAGACCCACATACATACATATGTAGACACATCAATATACTATCCATACATATATACAAAAAATGTAAGTGGCGAATAAGTGCAGCAACAATTTCCCTCTACTATTACGCGGTTTTCATGAGCGCAAACTATTTTCAGCTAAAGTCAGCCACACAATGCCCCATTCATATTTTCCTGAAAACGTGACTTAGTACTGCCATAAACTCTGTTCCTTAGCGATTTTTCAAGTCACGTACTGAAGTATTTTTAAAGCAATATTTAATGGATTAATAACTTAGGAACATGGCTTTTTTGAAGAAACGAAATTTTTTTGGGTGATTCTACCCCTTTTTTTAACAAAACTGCGACTTGTTAGAGACTTGCGCCTATGCTCATATACAGGGTTTGTTTGAAAAGTAATGAGCCTTCCCGCGCGGAGCGTCTGCCAAGCGATCAACCGAATCGGAAAATGATCGTTGGACCTTCCCCTTTCACTAGAAACCGGTTCCAGTTCGCTGGCAACAGCGGTGCAGTTAACATCGTTCCGCTTGTGAAAGCTGTTTTAAAAGTGTGTTAGGATTTTGCAGTGGCGAAAATGCAGCGATCGTTGGAGCAACGGTACTCGATCAAATTTTGCGTGAAGCTAAACAAAACGAGTACCGAAACCACTGGGCTACTCTGTCCAGTGCCCAGGTAAAACGGTGGCACAAGTCGTTCAAGGAAGGTCGGGAGGACGTCGAAGAGGAACAGCGATCTGGAAGGCCTTCGAGGACGCAAACAGACGAAGATGTGAACCGGGTTCGTGAATTTTTGAACATTGACCGTCGTGCTAGTCTACGTGAGATCAGTGAAATGTTTAATTTAACTTATTACAATGTGCGGGAAATCGTGACCGGAAAACTTGAAATGCGTAAAGTGTGTGCCAAATTGGTTCCAAAGGTTTTGACTGATGAACAAAAGAATTGCGTGTAGAAAAGAGACGTGAAGTATTGGAAAGTGACGAACAGAATAATACTTTAGACAATTGTATCAGAGGAGATGCAACCTGGTGCTTTGAGTACGATCCTGAGGGCAAGAGAGAGAATGCGGAGTTTCACACCAGCCAGTCGCCACGACCCAAGAAGGCGCGCATGTCGAAATCCAAGGTCAAAACCATGCTGATCATCTTTTTCGACTCTCGAGGCATCGCCCACAAGGAGTTTGTACCTTCAGGAAGTACTGTAAACGCGGCATTTTACAAAGAAGTGCTCCTTCGGCTGAAAAACCGCGTCACCCGTGTTCGGCCCGACCTCATCAACAATTGGACCCTTCATCACGACAATGCGCCGGCGCACACCGCCTTCCTTTGCAGCTCTGCATTGGCCAAGATGGGAGTTCCGGTGCTTCCCCACTCTCCCTACAGCCCAGACCTGTCCCCTCCGGACTTCTTCTTGTTCCCGCGCCTGAAAAGAAAGCTAAAGGGGAGGCGTTTCGACTCCATCGAGGTGATCCAAAAAACTGTGACAGCCGAATTGAACGCGATTCCGGCGGATGAGTTTCCTGCAGTGGAAGGACCGCTACCAGCGGTGTATTGACGCTCAAGGGCCCTATTTTGAAGAATATTAGTTGTATAAACCAAAAGGTTTAATAAAACTGCTTAAAAAAATAAGGCCCATTACTTTTCAATCACACCCTGTATTATCATTATTGTTTAACTGACGAAAAACCTCAACACGATGAGTGCCCGGACGGACCAGACTGATGGTGTAGCTGGCAGAGAGCTGCAGCTGCCAATCAATTATCCACTTTGGAACATGATTATTAGCCATTACCAGAAAATGTTGCTAAAGCTATAATTCCGATTTGTATCGATCTCAACAGTAAGAATTTATTAAAAAGACGTGTAGGTGGTTTTAACCAAAACAACAACGAGAGCTACAATCAACTGATTAGGAAAATCTCTCCCAAAATTGTTCCGGCCGGTTCGAAAACTGTGGAAATCGCTGCATACATAGTTGCCGGTATATTTAATGATGGTATGACATCACTATTATATTATATGCAGGCAATAGGAATTACACTTGGGTCCAATGTGCAGCGCGTGAACATTTCCGGTCGCAGAATGCGTGAGAGCACCCGAGATGGATGAGTGGCCCGCGGACAACATCAGCTCGAGTTATTAGAAGCTGCCAAAGCGGCGGAGGGTGTATCATATGCTCCTGGAAAAGAGAACTCCATGTAAGTTAAAAAAACAAAAATTGTATCTTATGTAAAGTGCTTTTCAAACTTTAAACGCGTTTTTCTCAAAATGGTGTTTTCAAAGTTGGAGACCAACATTACTCGAAAACGGCTAAACCGATTGGTCTCAAATTTTAACACGAGCTTCTTAAATATATTTTTAGTAATTAATCCAAGATTTTTTCTAACCGATAAGTATTTTTTTTATAAACAGCTTAAGGCCGAAATTTTCGTCAAAAATCGACATTTTTTTTTGAGAAACCGCCATTTAGTAAAAAAAGAGGTTTTCTGTATAGTCGGTTTACTGACGATAGTTTAACGGCACAACGTCATAAGAAAATGCTAATGGAGTGGTTGCATTTTTCAAAAGAAAATTTTAATTTTATTTGTTTGGTGAGAGTTGTTCTTTTTTCATTTCTACAATAGTGGCATGCAGCGTTTGTTGGATTGTATGGTGACAACTAATGCAAGTCCTATAGCAGCGAGCTGTTCGGCTTCATTCAATGTTCACATATTGGTTGGATAAATGCACAATCACACTTTCCCCTTGATCAAATTCACGCTCTTCTCCTTCTGATCGGACACAATAAAGCTTTCCTTGCAACAGATATTTTGTTTGGGATTACTTGCCTACCGCTCCTGCGGAAGGCTTATTGGGAAGAAATGGGGATTGGAACCCAGAAGGACACATTGGCTCTACTCAGCAGTGGTTAGGCCAATTCTCTACTATGGTATTGTAATATGGTGGGATGCCCTTCAGAAGGGTGTGAACATCAAGAAACTTGACAAGGTGCAAAGACTAGCATCTGTTCTGATAACCGGCGCCATGTCAACCACACCATCGAAATCATTATATGCAACATTAAACTTCCTTCCGGTAGATCTGCAGGCAATATATAACGCACGCAGTGCGGCAATAAGGCTGAACACTCTAAGTAAGTGGTCAAACACGGATTATGGTCACGGTAAAATCCTGGCTGGCACTTTGGGGCTTCCCGGACTGGTGGACTATACACTCCCGCCTACACTTGCCACTACAGCATTTACGACCCTCCTATCCTCAAGGGAAAAGTAGGAACGGGACGACGTGAGACAGGGCGAGTCCATCCATGTATACGCAGATGGCTCAAAGCTCGAGGGCCCCGACTACTGTAGTGTCTTTCAGACTGAACTGATGGCAATAATAAAAGCCGCGACACTGATACAGTGTGATGCGATATACAGAAATGATATCTACATTTCCACTGATAGCCAAGCGGCGATAAAATCCCTCACAAAACAGTCGAAAACCCCCAAGGTAGCCATGAAATGCCGCACATCTCTTAACGATATGGCTGAGTCATTTCACCTAAAGGTAACATGGGTTCCTGGCCATCGCGACATTGAGGGTAACTTCAGAGCCGATGAACTAGCGAAAATCGGTACCAAATTGACTGATGAACACATAGATAATGACATAAGGATACCCTTACAAACATGTAAGCTACTCACCTTGGAGAAATTGTAAGGAAACCAAACAAAAGATGGCGTAATGAAGCCACCTGCAAAATAGCCCGTCAACTGTGGCCGACTCTAAATGCTAAACGCACAGAATCTCTGCTAAGCCAAAATAAACACAGTCTTAGCACATTGATCTCAGTCATAATGGGGCACTGCCTAATAGGTAGGCATGCCCAAAGGATGGGTGTGCAAGCACATGACTTCTGTAGAAGTTGTCTTGATGAGGAAGAAGAAGAGACAATCTTACACCTTCTGTACCATTGTCCTGCTCTATCCAGACGGAGATTTCTTATTCTAAGCAGACAATTTTTTAACGAATTGGAAGACCTCAGTTCTACAGAAATCAGAGATATTTTAAAATTTTTGAAAAGCACACACTGGTTTTAGGAGAGACAGGGACAGGCTCCCCACGCGGCATCACAATGGGATATGAGCCTGAGTGTGTCCCACAGGACAACCGCTTCAACCTAACCCAACCTACTTGCCTACCAGATTTTTATGCTGCATTGCTA
This sequence comes from Anastrepha obliqua, assembly GCF_027943255.1. NCBI lineage: Eukaryota > Metazoa > Arthropoda > Insecta > Diptera > Tephritidae > Anastrepha > Anastrepha obliqua. The sequence continues at coordinate 27,982,100 of NC_072893.1, forward strand.
GTTTTAATGGGATATATTTTGTGAATTTATTACGGCGCGATTTGGAAATAGTTGTTCGTCAATAGTAATATTTTCATGTGGATCATAATTATTCTTGAGGTTTCCCTTCAAGAAATTCCATTTATCACAAATGGGCGCAGCTTTAGCGGTTATTTGGCTAAATTCACGTATCTGGTCGTTATCAAAACGAATATATCGGGTCAAAATTTTGAATCGCAATGCTGTTCGAAAAATGGACAAAGCAGCCGACCGCCATAAAACTTCCGCTTTCTGCATACTATGTTGAGTTACACCCACGGCTAAAAGAATACGAAAAAATGCATAGAGCTCAGTGCTAGTCAGATCAATCCGAACTCTTTGTTTTGCATCTGGATGTGCTTCATTCAGTTTTATGTAGAATGGCTTCACTTGAATATCGATTTGTTTCCGAAATGATAATCAACGAAATATTGGGTGTAAAAAATTTCTTGAATACATCAATAGGAACGGGAGGTCTTGGCCCAGAGTGTTGCCGAATACGAATGCCGCAGGTGACTCATCTTTCTTCTCTGTCGTAGAAAAACTGATCGTCAGCACTTAGTTCTGACGCAGCCGTCGACTCATTCAATCAATACTCCTCCATTTCTTGGTGGCTGTCAAGTATTTCATTTGGCTCGATTATTTATTCCTGCTCAGTATCGGATACATCTTCAGGTAAATAATCACCACCTCGATCATCATCACCACCAACAAATGGATCCACTTCATCATCGCTATCGTCATCTGGACTTCCACGACAAATATCAGTCAGTTAAGCCGGAAAAAGTCGGTTATGATAATCAACACCTCAGATTTCTTCCGTGTGATCTTGTGTCGTAAATAAACTCCGACACAAAGACCGGTTCATGTATGTGTAGGTAAGCTAAATGACTGTAAAAGATAGTTCAAATATAGATTTACCATGAAAAGTAGAAAAAAGGTAGAATAGTCAAATTGCATCATGTTTCCATACATTTGGACTAGAGTCCAGCCAGATCAGAGGTGCCCAACCGGGGCATCCATTTCATCCTGTTCGCGGATTCTTTTTAAAAGGCTAAATCCATAAATCGATAGAAAATTAAATTATAGGAAGACATCTGCAAGATCAGGTCTTTTCCAAGCGCTGGGGTACAATTTTTCGTTTTCGACTTAACAAGGTCCGGCACTCGAAGGGATCTGGCACTTAGACCGCTCGCGCATCTGATGCATGGGCATCAGTTGTCTGTTAGTTGGCTAACACTAAATCAGAGCCAGGCTTTAAGCACGAATTCGAAGTATTTTTCTCATTTTCCACTTTTTATCTTCTTTCGCCGCATTTTATTAATTCTATTTTTTATGAATTCTATTAGTTTAGAATTTTTATTTCCATTTTTTTTCAAGCAAATCACTTAAAATGCCAAATTTTATCCCGAATTTAATTAAATACTTCCAAATTATCAATTAATTACTTGGCACGCGCTCTTCTCTACTAATTTCGCATCCATATTTTATTTTAAATTTTTAATTTCATACTTTCAGTCTAATTTTACATCGTTAATTCGTTTAGCATTTTTGATTCACAGTGAATTTAATTACAAGTTGCCAGCTCAGATTAAAACGAACACCTCGGTCAGAGTGGTTGACGAGTTTTTAAACTGAAAGACTACAACAAACTGCAGCGCTTTTGTGTTTAAATAGTCGAAAAATTTATTAAAAATGCATTGGCGACTTAATATTAAATAACCAAATTTTGAATTATCAATTTGTTGACTATTGAGTGTGGCAGTGAACACAACAACAACAACAAAAGAAAATTAAATTAGGAAAAAAATTAACGCACAAATCGCAAACGAATTTAATGCAATTAATTTGCATTCAAATGCATTGACTGCTTTCAACATTAATTTAAATGCTTTTTAAAATCATAATTTAATTCTTAGGAATACATTAATAAACCCAGCAACAGCACATAAATTATTAATATATTAATGTATTCCAGCCTTTGATTGCATGGGGGTGCGGGTGTGTGTGTTTGTGCCATTGTGGGAGTGCAGCCGATTTAGCGAAGTCGCCGTGAATGCTGCTACTGCTCGCTATTTCATCCATTGGCCATGGCGGAGGAAGTGCAGAAAAACGCATTACTTTTTATGCAAAACACGCAGTAAAAGTCAAGCCTACGTGGGTATACTCGAACATTGGCGGACGCAGCAAGTTTTTTTGGAGGGGCTTCAGTGATTACGGAGCCTCGATTTATTGTGAGACTAACTTTATTTTTATAATAAAAATTACACGTATTTCGCAGGTGATGCTTGGGGCAAGCTTTTCTAGTGAAATATGCGTTAAAAAGTAGCCTCCTCATCATATTGGCATTACAGTCCGGGGTGGACCATTGCCTCCTCTACAAAACGTCTCTATTCTTCTCGAGAGCCCGCTTTCACTCTACAGGGTCCGGCAGTCGAAGTGTAACCAACTTCAGACCGCTCGTTCATCAAAAGACTGCAACATCAAGTGAAATGATTCAAAAAGTGAAGAAGCGACTTGAGTGAAACCCCGACGAAGTGCCAATCAAAAGGCGAAAGAACTGAAAATATCTGACCGTAGCATTCGTCGCATACTGAAAAATGATCTTAAAGTCAATCCTTACAAGATCCAAACGGCGCATGATCTCACCCCAAAGCAGCAACACAGCAACAGGTCAGACTTGAGAGCGCGGAGGAGTTGTTTCGCTTGGCCGAAAGCGGTCAATTTCCGAAAATTGTGTTTTCTGATGAGACATTTTTTCAAATTGAGCAATTCGTAAACTCCCAAAACGTTAGGGTTTATTTGACCGATCGTTCATACGAGAATTCGAGTCATCGATTGGCCACCAGGAGGCAGCACCCACCACAAGTTATGGTTTGAGCTGCTATAACCTCAGATGAGCGCTCTCCCAGCTCGAGCCTGGCGTCAAGGTAAATTCGAAATATTATCGGGAAAGTATTCTGGAGGTTGCTTTGAAGCCGTGGGCAGATAAACATTTGGTGGCAGACCACGGACGTTTCAAGAGGACTCAGCATGGTATCACAAAGCTCGAGTAAACCAAGAATGGCTAAAAACAACGTTCCGAACTTCAGAATGTCCACACAATGGCTCTTAAATTCCCCAGACGCGAATCTGATGGATTATTCTCTTTGAGCCATTTTGGCGAGCAAGTCCGAACTAAAAGATTCACCAGTCTCGAGGCCGTGAAAAAAGCCATTGTCCGCGAGTGGGCCAAAATACCTGCAGTCCAACGTAATTTGGGTGTTTGGCCGAGCTCCTCTTCCTATTTGTGGTGTGCGTCTTGATGTTTTTCCACAAATGGAGGGGCCTACAGTTTCAAGCCGACTCCGAACGGCAGATAGTTTTTTATGAGGAGCTTTTTGATTGGAGGAAATACACTCGGAGGTTTGCCCTTGGCTGACGAGGGGCGACCGCTCTTAGAAAAAAATGTTCCTTCCTTTTGGTTTTTCACCGAGATTCAAACCGACGTTCTCTCTCTGAATTCCGAATGGTAGTCACGCACCAACCCATTCGGCCACGGCGGACGTCGCGACTTTATAAACTGCGTTAAATTTCGTCCCGCGATTAGACCACTCAGGTCGTTGTTATATGCATACAGTATGTACGGTCTTCTTATCGTTTAGGACCGAATATTTTTCTAAGAATTTTTCTTTCAAATCTCATCAGTAAATTCACGTCATGAACTTTAAGGACCCATATTTCATAGCCGTAGGTGAGAACCGGTACTATTATAGTTTTGTATTATTTGGTGCTTGTTTTCTTTTGATATCAATGAAGACTTCACAAGTTTGATATGGCCAAAGTATGCTCTGCAGGGACAGAGATCGGTGCTAAATCCGTGGCCTCGTCTCCCCGTTTGATTCTGAAGCACCTGTCATAGTGGAGGCGCGTAACTGGGGTGCCAAAATGTATCGAATGTCTGTGGGACACGAGGAAAGCCTCATATAAAATTTGTTTCCTTCTAAAGCTTTGCGTTATAGACTCGGTGAACTTGTTCCGTTGATGTTGTTGTTGTTGTTTTAACAGTAATAGAAGCCCCGTCAGTGTAAGGCTTATCACCGGTCGCCTTTGTCTGGCTCATCTAAGAGTTGGCCCAGGAAACATCCTGTTTCGACAGGTTGGTCCAGAGGGAGAGGGGTGTTAGATGAGTAGGTTTTAGAGGGCATGTGAAAAGGTGGTTAGTGTCGTGCGGGGTACCTTCACATGCCGGACATATGTTTGGTATGTCAGGGTCGATTCTGGATATGTAGGAGTTTAACCTGCTACAGTATCCAGAACGTAGTTGTGCCAGTGTTACACGAGTTTCACGGGGAAGCTGGAGCTCTTCGTCTGCAATAGGTGGTGGTTGGACTCCGAATACGGCATTCACAGGACGGGAGCTTAAGAAGGTGGTGACGGTCTCCCGGTGAACGTAGTTTATGGACTGTCTAAACACTGTCTGGTCTAGTAGATTTCTGTCAGTTTTGTCCTGGATCTCGTCGGTATAGTTTAAAAGGTGTCTCCCGACGTGCCTAGGAGGAGGCTCTGGCTAAAGCAGGTGTCTGCAAGGGTGAAACCTAAGGTAACACCCTAACTTCTTTCTGAGCATTTTGTTGTGCTCCATTACAGGGAGCATCTGTGCCTCATTGTGAAGGTGTTGATGGACAACCCGTCGCTGTCCGAATGGCAGTATTTTGGCATGTCTGTAGCTTTATTCACTGCGGGTCACTAATTCCAGGCGACGAGACAGGCGCAGCATTGTTTAGAACCGGCCGACCAATTGCCTTAAATGTCGATAACGACAGTTCTTTATCTTTTCTCCAAGTACTGCCGGCAAGCGATTTGAGGACCTTGTTGCGATTTTGGACCTTAGTGGCAATTGCGATTGTGTGCGCTGAGAAGGAGAGCAAACTGTTGAAGGTTACACTCAAAATTTTGGGATTGTTTACCGTCGGAATTTGTGTGTTATCGTCTTTTACCTTAAGTTGCAGTTAGACCTCCTTTGTCGAGGTGGTAAAAAGGGTCGCCGTGGACTTAGTGGGGTAAAGTTGGTGACTCCTCGCAGTGAAAAAGCGAGAAAGGTCGGTGAGATAGCTGTTCACTTTGGAGAACAGGCCATCGATGGCATTGCCTTGTTCCGTTGCTGCGGCGCTTGGCGGAAGCCAAATTGTTGATCGGGTATTAATTGCTTTTCTATAAGCATCGACTTAAGACGCGCGTATTGGCTTTAGTTGGGGCAATGGAGGCCCACAAGCCCCATTAGAATAAGGGTCGTGTGTATGTGGATAAAAATATATTTATTTTTGTACCTTTTTACAAATGCATTTAAATATACAAAATGTGCATTGGCAATTTGCTGTTGTCGCTATTTAGCGATAAACGCACACTAATGCACTGACCAGTTGATTGAAATTCATTGAATGGCGACAGCCTAGTATTTTAATGCACATAGTTTGTAGCTGAAATGGTAGTGGTGAGCATTTAAATACATTTGCGCCCAACTTTCCGCTGCATTCCTGGTCAGCCACCTTTTTGGTCAAGCGTTTGTTTTTTTTCTGCCATACAAATGCAACCAATTTGCGCGAGTGCGTATGTGTGTGTGAATGTATGGCTGAGTGTGCGTGTATATGTTTGTGTATGTGCACTTGTATGTGTGTATGTTTAAGCGAGTATGCAAACATTGGTTAAATAAAGTGGTCAATGGCTTAAATGCCAATAATACGCGCAAACACACACACACACGAACAGGTGTATCTATGTATGCGTATATAAATTACATATACATAGATATTTGCATTAAAGCTTGAAAAACAGTTGTAGCTGTAATCAGAAGTACCAACAACAACAACAACAACAACAGCCAACCAACTAAGGCTTAGCATTAAAGCTGTGGCAGCCGAAAGGATTGAACTGCACCCCCTCCCAGCACCCCACTCACGCAACCATTTACGTTTTTATCACGTTCATATAAAATTGACCAGAATATTTACCACAATGCATTGGTTGGAATAATTTTTTTAAAGAACCCATTTTTTGAGTGATCGCTGCCTCTCACTGCGTTTTCCATCTATCAAAAAAAAAAAAAAAAGCGAAAAAAATTAAACTGCTCTTACATTCAGCGTGGATTTGCGGTAATTTTAAAATGCAACACTGTGCCTATGTCGGCCATCTCACTGCTATGCGGCTGTGCCAATCAAATGGGCAGCGCAAAGGACAAGTCTGAGGTTCGGCTAGTCCGCCTATTTAATGAAATTTTTGCACCCCTACCGATTTTTTGTTTTCCAACAAAACCGAAAATCCCAACCACAGCTATTTTTATTTAGTCTACCATCATCGGTTGTTGCTGTTTTCGTTGTTTTTGTTGTTGTTTTATGCATCGAAGCAAAAAGCTGCAATAACATAATCGAATTTTCCACTCGCCATTGAACATTTTTATCTTTCAAACTTCGGCGGTGACAAATTCCCTCAATGGATAAAAAATTATTTAATTTTTACTACACTCACGCATACATGTATGTGCATATGTGTGTAGTGCAGGCAGTTGTTTGCGTGTGTGTGCATTTGCTTGCTTGTTTGTGCGCGCCCCGTGGACACCGCAACCGTTTTTGGTCAAACTTAAAGCCGGATTTTTAAAAACCGAAACTAATCGTTTTGTGTGAATTTATGTGGTTTTTCGTTTTTGTTTTTTTTTCTGTTTATTTGTTTGTTTTCTTTTTCCTTCAATACTTTTTTCGCTCGTTTGGCAAAATTTGTATGAACTCGCCAAAGCGCTTAAATGCAGGAAGACGGAAAACATTCAAAAATGGTTAGTGGCAACATTTTAATGGCCGTGTCTGTTAATGTCTCTATAAATCTGTTTGTGAATAAATTTTTTGCTACTACCGTTTTTTGTTGAATCTTGATTGATTTTCCCTCAAGTAGCAAATTTTATTTTTGTAAATTTCTGTTTTGTTGAAGGGTTGAAAAAAATGATTCGAATGTAGTCTTTTTGTACGCTTTCACCCATTAAATTTGTAAATGTTATGATTTTTTTGTGAGAGCGTCATAATTAACCACTAATTGGTAGAATTGAAATAAAATTTGACTAATTAATTGCTGGTTTCGTGAGGTTGGAAAAAAGCTACGAGCATCTTGACCCCAAGGCTTAATTAGAGGCCATGCAGTAAATCTGACTAAACAGCGACTTAGCACTAGCATTGCCTCTGTCCCCTTTTTGTGCCACCTGTGAATTTAATTGTCTTCCTTGAAACATTCCTGTTTTAACTCATAAAATTAAATTACTAAATAATTTAATAAAAAATATAAATTATAAATTATTTTAAAATTTTGTACAATTTTTTATATTTGTTAAAGAGAAAAAAATGTTCACCTAGAGCTGCCGCAGGGTAGATTTTGCTAAAAAATATTATGGAGATATTTTACAATTTACAGATATTTATAGCGCGTGCCGTAGCCGAGAATGGATTGGTGCGTGATTACCTTTCGAAAGTACCTTGGGCATGAATTACCAAATGATAGAAACAGTTTTTTCTACTAACACTCGCCACTCGACAGGCAATGGCAAATATCTGAGTGTATTTCTGTCATGAAAAAGTGCCTCATATAAAACTATCTGCCATTCGGAGGCGGCGTAAAACTGTAGGTTCCTCAATTGTGGAACAACATCAAGTCGCGTTAAGGGGCAACTATATCTTCTTCTACTTCTTAGCCCCACAGGCCTTGATTAACCATTGCTTCATTCACAACCTTACACCTATCTATCTCCATCTCTATCTCCATCTCCATCTCTATCGTGGAACCTCTAACACCTTTTTCGCCTCCCCGGCTGTGAGGACAATGAAGGCCGTCTGTGTACCGTTGTACACCGTTCTTAGGCTTCTTGCTGCCGCTGTATCTGGACGTTTAATATTGCATTGGGCATGAAGCGCGACACACAATTCTTCTGCAGTGTTTACCTCATCCAGATCTCTGCACTGTAATGTTACAGTGAGAGTTTTAACCGTCACTTTTGCTGCGGTTTTCAGAACATCTTCAATCGCTGCTTGATATTCTGATTTTTTTCCGTACGGTGCCCCTTTAAGCTCTATGATCAATTTCTGTTAAGCTGTTCTGCGGATTGCTTTTACATCTTTTCCGAGAGTTTTGAGAGAGTCCGATATTTTTACCTTACGCAGAATGTCAGCATATATAGCCTTTTCAGACTTGGATATGGTTATAGCATCAAGCCTTGCCCTCACCGATTTAGGCGGCTTCTTTTCTTTTCTTGATTTGACAACCGTCCAGCTGGCATTTTGGGCTTTAATTGGTGCCTGTACTGGCTTTGTCTGATGAATCGCTGCCGTTGCACACCTTATTTTGCCGCAGGCGATAGGGCGTTCAAGACCGGGTTGCCAGTTCCTTGCGTGCAAGAACTGTTTCTTGTTCTCGTCCTTTTAACCGATTGTGTAATGATACCGGAACATTGTTTTCTAATAGTGCTAACTGTTGAAATGGATAATGTATAACAAATCTGGCATCACCCATATTACTTAGACTTAAATGTCATTTATGTCAATTCGTTAAATACACATTTTTCCACTGCGCCTGGATAGTTCCCATTTAACCACAACTGCGAAACAAAGAAAAGATCTTGACAACAGAAGAAAATAGAAATCCATAGAAACGAAAAAAAACGTGAAGTGCAAACTGAAAAATGAGTTTTTCGGCAATTAATATTGAACGTCTGAATAGAGAAAATTTTGATATATTACCTGGAAAATACAGGTTGAGGCCATTTTAATAAAAAATGGGACGTGGAAATACGTGAATGGCAGCTGTATAAAACCAGAAGCGCCACCCGAAGCAGTGAACGAATGGATAGATAGCGATGCCAAAGCAAGGTCAGATTTGGTATTATCAATCTCTCCAACCTGAATATTAGAGGAGTTCGAAGCACGGAAACGAAATGAAGAAGCAGATCCCGAAGACGTATTGTATGCGAATAGACGTAACTTAAATAAAAACAGAGGTCGACCACCAAACACAGCAAGGGAAGATCAACAGAAACAATCTTTCAAATACGCTTGTCACACATGCGGAAAGATAGGCCACAAAGCAAGAGATTGTAAATCCAAAAATTTCAAGCACGGAAAGCCACAACAAAGGCAAGAACAAAACCATTCGTCGTGCAAAGTTGAAGAAATCGTTTTAGGTGGAAGCAGCGTAAATATGAGTGGCAGATGGTGTCTAGATTCAAGGGCATCGTCGCACATGTGTGCATTGCGTGAAAAATTTCGACATTTTAAAACCTTAAACGGCAAAACGTTAGCGTTAGCGAATGAGAGCTTTACGAAAATAGAAGGGCGCGGAATAGTGGAAATCAAATCGAATACCGGTTGTAATGTTACACTTAACGAAACATTGTATGTGCCGGACCTCCGCACAAATTTGTTGTCAGTGTCAAAAATGACTCAGCATGGTCTTGAAGTGACATTTACCGGAAACAAAGCTATTGTAAAAAATGCTTCGACAGGCGCAAGAATTTTCGTTGCGGAGCGAAAAGAGAATCTATATTACGTTGAAGAACCTTTTGAATTTACAGCGATCGCCAGCATGAAACCAACATCACTTCAAGATTGGCACGAAGCCTTTGGCCATTTAAACGAAAAAGATCTAAAGGCAGTTATTGACAAGAAAAAAGTTATTGGAATAAACGCAAATACGAAAAGAAACTTAACTTCATGCAGTACACAGAAACCATTCCAGAAGTCGACTCGTGTAGCCATGGATGTTTTAGAATTAGTATACAGTGACGTATGTGGGCCGATGAAAACGCAATCTTTTGCTGGATAACGTTACTTTCTCACATTCATTGATGACAAGAGTCGATGGTGCGAAATTTACTTTCTAAAACATAAAAGCGAAGTTTTAGAAAAGTTCAAAGAATATAAACGTTTAATGGAAAATCAATCTGGTAAGAAAATTAAATGTCTGCGAAGTGACAATGGAACTGAATACACAAGCAATGCTATGAGAAGTTTCCTCAAAGCCGAAGGTATACGACAAGAGTTTACTATCGAATACACTCCACTCTTTTTTTTATTTTGAAGACTGAACATTTTCATTTATGAATGAAAAATAATATCGTTCAAATGACTGCCACGACTGGCTTTACAGTAGGCCATTCGATCAACCCAATTTTTTCGATTGTTTGGGCTCCAATTTCATGAATGGCAACTTCAATTTCGTGTTTTAAAGCATCAATCGTCTCTGGATGGTTCGCATAGCATTTGTCCTTAACGGCTCCCCACAAAAAATAGTCCAACGGGCTTAAATCACAGCTCCGAGGCGGCCAATTGGTATCGGAATTTCGGCTGATTATTCGGTTTTCAAAAACAGTAGCCAAAAGTTCGAGTGTAACTTTGGCATTGTGACAAGTTGCACCGTCCTGTTGAAACCAGATGTCGTCCATGTCATCCTCTTCAATTTTTGGAAACAAAAACTCGTTGAGCATGTCACGGTCACTTTGGAAATAGGTTTTCAATATTTCCCAATTTTGTTCAAGCGTAAATGTCAAACCTTTAAGTAAATTATGAACACATTTGACATGTCATTTGTGTTACCATTCTCAAAAACATAGGTGGTTCAAAAAGCAAACGCTATATGGCCCACCCTGTAGCTTCGGTGTGCCTCTTTTTTATAAGTGAACCGATCTTTTTTATTTCATGATGCACATTGTGACGGCCTTTGTAGTACTCCAGGAAAAAGTCAATAGCTTCTCCTAGACTCATCATTTTTACTTGTAGTGCCTTCTTCTTTTCAGTTGCACTTTTTCCTTCTCCAACGGGTTTTCCGATGCAGAATCACCCACTGGTGTTTCCATCTCTTTGTTTTTTGCTCCGTCTGAGCCTCCTATGCGCCGTGTTGTTGGCTATTAGAGGATTGCTACGTACCGATTGTGCCACCTCCGGGGATCTACAAATGACTGAGCTCCTCCTAAAGGCTTCGATGCCACCTGCTGTTATTATTTCATCGTTTTTGTTTGTAGGTTTAAAATTTTTTTCCATGCTGTAAGGGTCCCAACTCACGACCGCTATCTTCGCTAGTATACGTAGCTTCCGTAAGTCCTATGGTTATCTATGAGTTCAGGGAGACCATGCTAGGGTTGACACTACCCTTTATGAGGTACAGTGTTGAGAGCCAGACTTCAGACCTGAACTAACGGGGAGTCATCTCAACCCAACCTACGTGGCCACCAGAGGTATGTGTTGTGAGAGATGCCCATAATGGCTGCTTTTTCTCCGATAGACAAAAAATCAGTTATGACTGCCGTTAGTCTACAGACGTCCCGTCGGTTTGTCTTTATCAATGCCTAAGGTTGTAGGTGGACCATTATGTCTGGCCTCTTCATCTGCCATGCGCGATTCGGAGGTATTTTAGGGAAATGGTGTTCTTGAATGCACCTAATGGTGTACATTCATTAGTAGATTTCCATCACTCAAAGTAATTCTTTTTTATTTAGTAAAAAAGTTATTCGAAAACAAAAGTGCATGATTAATTTTGCGCCACCTTGTACTAATAAATGGTGCAATAAGCATAATAGGTGTATTCACAAGGATGTTGTAAGTGGGGATTGCAAAGGAGCTCGCATAGTACCGAAGCTCGCAAAGTACCGACACTTAACATAAATCTTTTCTTTAAACGGCTGCTTAAAACGTTTCTTCAAGTCAGTATTAATATTAAGGCATACATTTAGGAGGCTTAAATACATGTTTTGTCATCTGTATTGGCGTCGATTTTGAATTTATTTTTCCAATTTATATTAATTTTAGATTAATTTTCCGCACCGAAATACTCCTCGAATGATACACCATTTGGTATACTTAATTTTTATACCTCAAAAATATAGTTAAGCCGTGAAAGGTGTGCACAAAAAAATCTTTGCCTATTAAAGGGTGTTTTTTTAGAGGTTAGGTTTTCAAGTTGGCACTACTTTTTTCGTAGATGGTCTTTTTGACAGCTGTCACTTGATTTATGCTCAGTTTGGTTTGCCATTTCATAATGAATAGACCATAATGAAACGACCATCAAGCGCGTCGCATGTTCGGTGAATGGGCCCAAAACGAGATGGCCACCGATCCCGATTTTCACAAGAAAATTTTGTTCAGCGATGAAGCTCAAAATTGTAGCATTTGGAGTGAACATAATCCACAAGCCATTGCTGAGACGCCGTTACATCCTCAAAAAGTCACTGTTTGATGTGCTCTATGGGCAAAGGCCATAATGTTACAGTCAATGGAGAGCGCTATAGAGCCATGATTAATGACTTTTTCGTGCCTGAATTTCACGATGTTGATGTGGACGACCTTTGGTTCCAACAAGACGGCGCTACATGCCATACAGCGCATTATCTCGCGCCGTGGACCTGTGGCGTGGCCTCCAAGATCGTGCGATATAACACCGCTGGACTATTTCTTGTGGGGCTATGTGAAGTCGCTTGTCTACGCAGATAAGCCCGAGACGATTGATGTCTTGGAAGAGAATATTCGGCGCGTTTTTGCTGACATACGGCCCCAATTGCTGCAAAAAGTGGTCGAAAATTGGGCCTCTCGGCTGGAATTTATTCGAGCCAGCCGCGGCGGCCACTTGCCCGAAATCATTTTTAAAACATAATGTCAAACCCTTATCTTTATAATAAAGCTAAATTCTTGGCCATAACATTAAATTATATACGTTTTATTTCATCTTGAAAACCTAACCTCTAAAAAAACACCCCTATATTTGTATATAATTACAATATTCCATATGAATACACGCTGAAAAATCACAAATTTATAATAATTCAATATATTCAAAATTTGTGTACTTACTTTGACAATTCCCAATTGGCGGCATACGAAAACCCGATAATGGATCGGCTGAGAAATGGAACGGTCGTTGTCCGAATGCGAAGTGGAACTGTTGCTGTTGTCCTAAAAGCGACAACACTGAATTGTTGTAAGTTTTAAAATAACTGTTCTTATCTAAAGTTGGTTCATCGAAATAGCAATGGTAGAGGGTAATATCTGTTTGTGTTTTCAAGTGTAAAATGTGTTAAAAAGCGTGCGTTGAACGGTTACCAGGCTCCTTAAACCTTTTGTTCACCTTCCATATGGAGCGATTTGTTATTAAAAACCAACCAAAGTACTTGGATGTCATGGATCTAATAATACAGCGATTTATGATTATGCTTCAAGTTCTCTAGTCCCATAGTAGTTCTCTAGTCTCTTTTGTGAAGCCTGAGTGGGCGCATGGTGAGTATTTTGGGGTCCATATTTAAAGGATGTTTTTTTTTGTATTTATAATAGTCGAATGAGACATTCACTAAGTGACAAAGAAATATTTAATCAACTTTTGCAGTTTTAGACAAAAATAATATTTGGTTGGGAAATAAGTTCATAGCGTTTTTATATTTTCTTTTATTTTATAACGACCTGTTTGCTGTTTCGCAAGTATTTATTCGATAGAACTCTTTCTACTCTACAAAACTATGTTAATTGAATTTTTGAGTTATTTAATTTTTTATTAGTTTGGAGGCTTTGAAATGGAATGCACAGGAGGAAAAAAATCAACATTTTTCACACCTGCTCTTCTTTGCTTTTCATCGAGGTCAAAAAGTTACTGAAGCAGCCCGGGACATTTCCGACGTGTATGGACAAGGTGTCATAGGCGAGTCTACAGCACGAAAATGGTTTGCAAAGTTCGAAAATGGATGACTCGTCCCGCACCGGAAGACCTTCTGAATCGACGAAGAACGTCTCAAGTCACTTTTGAAGGAGAACAGTCGCTAAACCAGTCGAGAATTGGTGGAAAAAATTAACTGCGATCATAAAACGATTTTCAATCACCTTCATTCAATGGAAATGACCGAAAAAATGGGAGTGTGGGTGCCTAACGACCTCAACGAAAAAACCAAAAAAATCCGCCTTCAGATTGCTTCTCAGCATCTCGCTCGCCTTCAAGCAACAGGAGCAACAGCACTTTTTGTAGCGAATCGTCACATGAGATGAGAAATGGTGCCTATACGCCAATATGAAGCAAAGAAAGGAGTGGGTGGCTGCAGGAGATACGCCAAAGCCGAGAGTCAAGCTGGATCTTCATACAAAGAAGTTCATGATTTGTGTTTGGTGGGACCAGGAGGGCATGATGCACTGAGAAATGCTCGAAGAGAATGCCACGGTCAACAAGGAGCTCTACATTGCCCAGCTACACCGCGTGAATGGGGTTATCCGACTGAAAAGACCTGATGGACTTGATCAAGCCGTATTCCTTCACGACAACGCCATGTTCCATATTACACAACTCGTCAAAGCCGCACTCCAAGAGCTCGAATAGGTGGTCCTTCAGCATCCGCCGTATTCTCCGTACCTTGCACCGACCGATTATCATCTTTTCCGATGCCTTTCAAACCATACGAAGGGCGTCACCTTCGATAATAAAGAGGTCCTTAAAAACTGTATCAACAAATTCTTTGACACCAGGCCAGGCGATTGCCGACTTTTGGGGGAACGGCAACAACGGATTGGTCGCGAGGTGGAAAAGATATTGTAAAAACGCTACGAACTTATTCCTCAACCCAATACTTTGTTATTCGTCAATTTCTTCAATTAAGAACAACTTCATTAATTTTAAGCAACTTCTCGCGGTCGCTGAAAATTGTTAACAGCGCGAGCACTCTAAGGCTTCTAGGGGAAGCATGAAATTAAATAATCGCAATATTTTAAATTGAGTGAGAGCTTGGTTTTTGAGCATTGCTAGCGGCATTCGTTTTCTTTTCAAAGGGTTGTAAAGGTGTATAAATCTTAGGGAAACTTTATCGCTTGATTACATGCGGGCACTTACTCGGATGCTACCATCGATCGTTCATCTACACAAAACCTGGGACATGCCGAGAAGAGGCTTTATTAGCCCTCCTTTGGATACCTGTTTTAGAACAGTCGGTTGGGCACTCTGGTCTGTCCTGTTCGAGAATTCTTTTTAAAAAGTTATATCCATAAATCGATGGAAAATTCAATTTAGGAAGCTGTCTGGAGACTCAAGTTGTTGGCTATAATAGAAATGTGTTAAATTCACGTCCCAAAACGAAAAAGTTTGGCCAGAAATGTCTATTCAAGGATAATCGTCTTTACAGAGGCTCTGACTTTAAGGAGATAAAGGTTATCAATCGCTCTTAAAAATGTATATAAAAATTCCCTGCCATTCTCGTATTTTATATAAATTTAACACTTATCACACAGTTTCCAAGTTGTACAGCTCATTCGGTGGCAATGTTCATTATAAAATTATAACCTTTCGTCTGGTTGAAAAGCGCAAGCCATTGTTTTAACCACTGCACCCAACTTGCCAGCAACATTGCGTAAAACTACCAGTTTCATAAACGCACAAAAGTACAAAAACATTTGCACATTAGGGTGGCTCTTGAAAAGAAGTTGAGTTTATTACAAATAAGGGAGGTAAGTCCCTGAGAAGTTAGATTGTAAGTAAGTCTCGTAAATTTTATAGGTAGATAGGTAAACAGGTGAGATGGCACGAGTACCACGAGTACACTCCAAGTAGGGCTAGAGTGCCGTTTTGATACCATAATGTGGGCCACTAAAGGCGAGAAATTACAAAAGTTAAAAGAAAACCAAACCATCTATAGTCATTCAGTGCTGTCGACGTAGTTGAAGGCAGAAAATGCATCTATGCTGAGGAACAGCCTCAGACAACTGCAAAGACATACCAATGAACCAGCCTCGGACATTTGCAAAGAAAGTGCTCTCTCTCTCTGCAAGATCCCCACAGCTTCCGTAATGGGGGTTGTACGGTAGTCAAATCTTCTGACCATGAGTTTCGATCACTCAGTTACCGGTGAACACCGCTATGAGTTTGAAATTGAATGTCAAGGGATTTCAGCCCATTAAGCTCCCCTTCTGTCGTAGTAAGACTAAAACTCCATCTGTGCTGCCTTTTTTTAAGGAAGAAATTGCACAGTTTCCTTTTTAAAACGTTCAAAGGGACACTGATGTCTGAGATGAGGACATTTGAAATCGGTTCTGTCGACCCTTTCCAATCAAGCTCATCGGCAATATCATTTCACCTTATGCTCCTATGCGTCTATGTTCCCAAGAGTAATATTTCTTGCATATTCGAGATGATTGATTTCTCCTTACTGCAGCTAACCAGAAGGCAGCTGTAATGCAGGGCCTTGATCGTAGCTTGATTATCGGAAAACACATTTATGTCTCTCTCCCAACAGCGGTCCATAAACATTCTGCATGCCTGCAGGATCGCAAAGAGCTCTACTTGAAAAAACTATTTATTAGTTTCGGCAATTTAAAAGTTAATTCAATTTTGGATCCGTCGGTGAAGACAGAGGTACCTATGTCAGTGCTGCCAATATTTTATCTGATAACAAAATTATAAGCTCTCTTAAAATTCCAAGTACGCGATTTTATTTTACATTTCTTTTTGAGTTATTTGATATAAAAACTTTTCAGATAATTTCGAAAATCTTAGTTATTGCAAGTCTGTTGTTCAGAGCATTGCTTTCTGTTGGTTTTTCTTTCTCGGGTTAAATTTCTGCCAGAAAATATTCCGGAAAAATGCTAAGACTAATGCGATACGTAGCTATTTTAAGATACTCCCAAGAATTGTTTTTAACTTTTCTTAAAAAAATTAGTTTAACAATTTTTTTTTCCAAAAAGGCACCTCAAATGATACTAAATATAATATAACATAGAAAAGTGTAAGCCCTAAAAGTCAGTGTAAAAGTGTTAAAAAAATTTTGCCACATTTTTCAAAATAGTGAAGTCTTTGGAAGTGCTTTCAAATAGGTGCCGCTCACGTAAATCTCAAGATTTTTCTTAAATATTTTCGCATGAGTTTTAAACTATTCGTTTGCGGTAAAAGAAATCCATTATTTTTGCATAAAACTCGAAGCTTTATTTAAGATGTTTCGTATTATTCGATTTGAGTCAAATATTCACCGATTTATTGTATAATTTGTTGCCATTTTAAAGGTAGCTTCATAATGCCTCTCCCATAGACGTATTGGTTCTTGTTTTGCGAGAGACTTTAGTAATCGATTTTTACAATCTTCTCTTGATACCAAATTCTTATCACTCAGGACATGTTGCAATGAGAGAAAAAGGTAATAATCGTTTGGACTATCTGGCGGATGCATTAAAACTTCCCAATCAAGCGCCCGGAGTTATTGGCGAGTCACTACAGACGTGAGTGGCCTTATGTTGTCCTGATAGAGCACAACACCTCTTCTCTTACTCGTAGCCAATACTGGCCATTTCTGGTCAATCGATGACTTCAAATGGTCCAGTTGTTGACAGTTACGGAGATCTGAATTTTGTGTTAGGCCAAATATATAGTAGAACTTTTCTAGTCGTTAGTTCTATTCGGCCACCGTTTCAGCTGCTTCACACATTTTGACCACCATCATTTTCGCACAGTATTGTCGTATGTGACCCATTTCTTATGCCCAGCCACCATTCGTTTAAGAAATTTATCGATGTCATTCCGTTTCGGGAAAGTTTCGGAGATGGAAATTCGATCTTGTTCATATTTTTGCTTCTTTTTGAATCCAGCTTTGCCCAAATGGTTCAAAATGGTTTTGTGGTCGATCTTTAGCTCCTGGGCGTTGCTACGGTTTCTAAAATGCAGGTCAACTTCGATTATTTTTGTGATTTTATCGACCTTTTCTTGAACATCAAAAATGCCTCAACAGAATCGACGAAATCAAAATTTCACGTAATTTTTTATTACAGTATCGGGGCATCATAAACACAAGGCCGGGTCGATTTGTGGGGAGGCAAAAAAATCGCCCGCTGTTCTGTGAAAATCATATTCTAGGGATCAAAATAAGAAACTTTGTCAAAAGAACCATACCTCTAAAACGAATTCGATGTCCCCCAATTCGGGTCGAACTTTTTAGTTTCTTTTCTCATGTAAAAGCCAAATGAAATGATTGTATGGTGAACCAAGCAGGGGAGTTCCAGGGGGTGTGCCACTGGCATGGGTGGATCGGCCGTCCAAAGTTAGTGGGGGTCGGTCATACATTTGGACTTGATTGGAGCACTCTAAATGGGTCAAAGTGGGATTTTTCGTTCGACCCAAATTGGGGGACATCAGAATTCGTTTTAGAGGTATGGTTTCTTCGGCAAAGTTTCTTATTTTGATCCCTAGAATACGATTTTCACAGAGCAATGAGCGATTTTTAAATCGACCCGCCCTAATAAACTCCATTCACAATTTCAGCGGGCTGGCTTGCATTTTGACTTTTATCAAAGAAAAACTGAAAAACTGTGAAATGTGCCGAATTTTCTCTTTGCTGATTTCCATTGGTAATACCCTGTAACTCACAATTGAATGGAACAAACAAAAAACAGCGTGTGAAATGTCACCTGATGCTTTCCATTTAAATTCAACCGGGCTATTCGGGTCATGTTCTTCGATTTCGATGTAACTTAAATATGTTGCTCTCTGGTCAAAATAATGAGACACGTATTTTTTTGTTCGCCCGAAAAAATTTTTTTTCAAGAGTTATCGGCAATTTTGTTTTTCGCCTCAAACTCGATTTTTTTTAATTATATAAGAAAATTTTTTTTTTAAATGCCCATAACTTAGTCAAAAATGAACCGATTTTAATAATTTTGAGTTCAAAATGATTGTAATTACATACACAAGCGACTTCATGTAGAAACAATTGCAAAAAAGTAGTTGAAATTTTTTTATTTAGCAAAAAAGAAAAAAAATTGAAATTTTTTCGAAATTCAATATTTCAAAAAGTGTATTTTTTTTTTTTTTATAACTTTTTCCAAATCAAAAGGGCATCTCAAACTTTAATTGAGCTAAATGCCTAGTAGCTAAAATGAGTTGTTTTTGAGTAATGAATTTTTGAGTAAACACCCTGTTTCGCACTTTTTGTTTTTCGCAAAATAAAAAATTTTCAACTACTTTTTGCAACTATTTCTATATGAAATCGCTCGTGTAAGTAATGACGATCATTTTGAACCCAAAATTATTAAAATCGGTTCATTTTTGACTAAGTTATGAGCATTTCAAAAAAAAAAAATCTTATATTATTAAAAAAAATCGATTTTGAGCCGAAAAACAAAATTGCCGATAAAGCTAGAAATAGTTGCAAAAAGTAGTTGAAAATTTTTTCTTTTGCAAAAAACAAAAACTGCGAAACAGGGTGTTTACTCAAAAGTTCATTACTCAAAAACAACTCATTTTAGCTACTAGGCATGCAGCTCAATTAAAGTTTGAGATGTCCTTTTGATTTGGAAAAAGTTATAAAAAAAAAAAAATACACTTTTTGAAATATTGAATTTCGAAAAAATTTCAATTTTTTTTTCTTTTTTGCTAAATAAAAAAATTTCAACTACTTTTTTGCAATTGTTTCTACATGAAGTCGCTTGTGTATGTAATTACGATCATTTTAAACCCAAAATTATTAAAATCGGTTCATTTTTGACTAAGTTATGGGCATTTAAAAAAAAAATTTTCTTATATAATTTAAAAAAATCGAGTTTGAGGCGAAAAACAAAATTGCCGATAACTCTTGAAAAAAAAATTTTTCGGGCGAACAAAAAAATACGTGTCTCATTATTTTGACCAGAGAGCAACATATTTAAGTTACATCGAAATCGAAGAACATGACCCGAATAGCCCGGTTGAATTTAAATGGAAAGCATCACCTGGACAACTTTAATTTGTTTGACTGATACTTTAAGAGATATCGATCACTACAGCGATCTACCGAGAAAATAGTGGATTTCTTTTTCCCCCAAACTAATATAATAAATTTTATAATTCCGTGAGAAGAACGTGCGTGGAGACTGATGCACCCTAATGTACATATCTATATACGTACAGTTTATACACTCATACGACACAACTTCAAAACTATTGCCATTCTGCAGTTGCTGGCGAAAGATAAATCATTTGTAGATTCAATTGTTGCAAGTTTCATTTCATTCAGCAGTCGGCAAATCCTTTTGTCCTTGACTGCCGGCCGGCAGTGAGCCTCCACTGAGTGAGTTAGGAAGTTAGTTAGTGTGCCCAGCCTAAACTACTGCGCGCCATTGCACGCATATGTGAGTTGCAGTTGCAAATGAATACCCATCCTGCTGTCCTTTTGTAGGAACTCATCTGTCTAAAATTGTCTACGTTTAACATATGCAAAGTAAAATATTTGCATGCTTATAAATATTTAGTAAATGGACAGCCAAATGAATAGCAGGACGACTGGACGAATGCAGGACGGACGACCGGCAGCATGGCAGGAAGTGCAAAAGAGGGCGTGGTGGATGCAAAGTTTGATATACAAGCAGAAGGCTACGAATGCCGCTGGCAAGTGAGCCGAGTAGTTACAAAGGCATATTTCACTTGCCAAAATACACTTAACTCTCATTTGTGTATATGTAAATATGCGTGCGTGTGTGTGTGCTTTGCCCCATTACCAGACAGACGGGATGCATTTATTCATTTTCTGGAGCTTATTGGTAGGTGTGTGTTTGCCTATGCTTGCAGGGATTTGCTAATGAATATTCTTAAAGATGAATTGTTTCGTTTGACAATACCAAAGGAGGAGGAAATTACTACATAGGCATTGTGTGAGCAGGACAAAGGCAGCTCGCAATAAATACAAAACGAGTGCATACACTAAAATGGGCAGTGAAGTTGAGCGGAGTGCGGTAAATAAGTGTAAAGCATTTCACTATCTTACAACTAATAAATTGTTGCTGTCATTGTAGTTGTTGTCCTTGTAGTCGCATACTTCAGTTCAGCCATCTAAATTAAATACTTTGTGGGCCAGTGAGGTAGGGATGCGCACTTGCTTGTTCGGCGCTTGTTTTCTTCTCAGCGCTATATGCTTCATATGTGTGTGTATGTGTGCGTTTGCATATGAGATGTGTTTAAGTGTGTGTTAGTGTGTGCATGTCTTGCTTGTGTAGAGTATAGCGATTTTATGAGAGAAAAGCTTTGCATACTTACTAGTCTTTGAGCGCGGCTCACGCGGTCCATCCACTGTCACTTTGATCGCTTTGTTGTAGGTGGCGATATGTGGCGGATTTGTAGATACTGTAATTGTGAGTGTGAAACTCTTCCCTGAAAATAAAGGAAATACATCTGTTTTTACTATTTTTTAAAAATAATGGAAACTATACAGAAAAAGTTGTTTGTAGAAGCTGTCGCCCTTTGACAGGCAATCACCAAACTCCGAGTGTATTTCTGTGTGGAAAAATATCAAAACTCACACCATGAATTGGAGAGGGTGCTTGACGAAACACCCAACAAAGTGCCAATTATATATATAAATTAAAGGTGATTTTTTCAAACCAAATATCAGACATTTAGGAGCGTCAGCCACTAGGCACTTTATCACTTAAGACTGAGGATGAGGCTCGTCACCTCGATTAATGTGAGACAATAAACTCATATTCTTCTATTGTGTCCAAAATATGTACTACTTTGGTATATTTTATTTCGCGATTTTTTTTTTAATACAACCTTTTTGCAGAATTTTGCGAGGTTTACTTTTCCATCGAATGAATTTCAATTAGGGCAGTTTTTCACGTTATATTTTAGTTCATTCTGTCGCTTAAGCGGTTATTGTGCCAACTAAGAAGAAAAAGAAGCGTTATGTGATTGTTTTATTTGTATTTTTCAATATATCGGGTGTTTTTTAAGAACTTGAGAACTTTTCTCTTAAGTTAGGAACCACGAGTTGATCCCTGATAGTTCACTAAAAGGTTACAAAGATCCATTCTGGTGCTCTGGAAAGAAGCGATACTACGACTGAACAGTTTTCGAAAGGGTGACCGCCCAGAGGTCTAAATTTCGGATTTCATGGAGGTGGTTATTTGAAGTGGAAGTGGTTAAGTGTGTCTCTATATAATTGAGCTCAATACCTTATATAGACACCATTCCTAGGAATTATAATCTCGGCTACCACATTGCCAATGGTAGTTTTTCAAACCAGTCTTCAAATTACTTTTATTCGCTCGCTGAGTGCTGGTCAATGTTATCGCAAAACTCTGGCAGTGTATCGTTTAGTCCAGTCACTTTTAATACTTATGCTGATCTTATTCTCATCTGATATTAAATACTATTGTAACATACATTAATGCTTGAACTCGACTTTTTTTGGTGCATTGATCTGATTTTTTTGACTTCCACCACAGCCGTGTTCCGTAATATGATATCAGACGAAATATGATGTAAAACAATGTTTCCTTTACTCTTTACCAAGCCAAATATATATTTGTTTGTATTTGGTATGGGAATAAGTTTCCGCCCTCATAAAAGAGGTGTCGCTGTTGATACTATTTTTGTGTTTGCTCTAGTAATATACTGGCGATTTGAAGGTGCATATGTGAGGTCTCGATCGCAGTAGCTGACATTCGTTTGAAGTGTAAAGATGGTTTTTTATCTGACGTCAAAATGTCTACGTTCGTCCCGAAAAAACAGCATTTGCGGGAAGTCATGCTTTATTATTACCTTTTAAAGAAAAGTGTGGCTGATGTTGAAAGATCAACGTTAGCACGCAATGGGAATGCTCCAGAAATCAGGTAATTGGATGTCACATCAATTGATTGAGTGGGGGACTTCTTGAATGGCAGAAAAGAAAAGGTTTTCTTTCGCATAGTCACTGGTGATGAAAAATGGATCTATTATGATAACTCTAAGCGTCGAAAAAGTTGGAACCTGCCAGGTGAACCATATCCATCAACAGCAAATACTCATACTTCAAAGGTTATGTTGTGCATCTGGTAGGATCAGAAGGGTGTCATCTATTATGAACTCCTTAAACGCGCTGAAACCATCACTCACGATCACTGACGATCGTCACCGGCTGCAGCTAATGCGTTTGAATCGAGCTCTCAAAGAAAATCGGCTGAAATAGGATGGGAGGCATAACAAAATAATTTTGTTGCATAACAATCCCAGACCACGCGTTTCTAAATCATTCCAGAAATATTTAGAGGGATTGAATTGGGAAATTTTGCCCCTTCCGGCGTATTGGCAGACATTGCACCTTCGGACTACCATCTGTTCCGATCAATGCAGTCAGCCCTTATTGGAGAGCGATTCACTTATTACGAGAGCATCGCCAACTGGCTCAATGAATAGATCAAGTCGAAAGGACTCGAATTTTTCGTCAGAGGAATCCGTATGCTGCCTAAAAGATGGAGTAAAATTTTAGCTTCCATTATCACGTACTTCACATAATACCATCTATTATTTAATAGTTTAAAAAATTGGTAACTTTGGTTAAGAAAGGACCGACACTTATTCCCATTCCTAGCAACCACATTTATCGCAGGGAAAACATATGAACTATTTTTCTTCCTGATGAGTTTCATGAAAAATTAAAAAACTGACTATCCAACATCATTACATAGAATCTATAGTTTCACTCTATCAACAAACTGTTGTCTACATGAATAACTAAAATAGAAGAGAAAGTCATGCAGAAGACTTATAAACTGGCTGCTAAAACGGCAAATTTCACTGGAAAGAGAGTAATTATAGTTGGGAATATCTTCTCACTATTCTCAGTTAATTCCCACTCCTGAGGCGCTCTCGAAAGCAGCGCAGTTTCTACTGATTCGATTAACAACGGGGTACAGCTACCTGAGGTATGCTGGCGAGTATTTGGCTGGAATTTTTCTAAAAGTTTTTAGTGCAGCTTAGTACAAACCTTCGCCTTGGCAGGATGTTTTTTGGCCGCGAAGTGCAAAAAAGCAGTGGCTAAAAAAAATTAAAAAATGCTTGTTTCATTTCGCCAGCTTTCATTGGCTGCTCTTATAATTTCTTCAAGGATAAGAAGATTACATTTTCTTAAGTCTATGTCTATGTCATTGTTCGTATACTAATCGGTCAATTTGTTGCCGAGCCTATCTAGTTCATCGACTCTGAAGATACCCTCAATGTCACAATGTGAAATGACTTAGCCATCTCGTTAAGATATGTGCAGTATTTAATGGCTGCCTTGGAGGTTGCTGACTACTTTGTGAGCGATTTTAACGCCACTTGGCTATCAATAAAAATTTAGATATAACTTCCAGATATCGCATAATACCGTACCAGTGTCACGGCTTTCATTATTGCCATCAGTTCAGCCTAAGCCCCACTACAGTAGTCGGAAAGCTGGAAACTGAAGATGTTCGGAATATACACGGGAGACTTATAGCTGCGATGTAGGTGAGGCTAGAGCTGATACCGTTTTTCATAGCTATTCAGCAATCAGCCAAACGCATCCTGTTTATTAAGACTAGGGAAGGTTTTGGTAAAGGAAAATTGATGTTATCCACTAGCTTGGAACTGTTGAGCATGCAGCTCCCTCTTGCCCAACTACTCAGTCATGATATTACTAGAGTTATTAAATTCCAGAAGAAGTTCAGAACAGAACTGGATGATGTAGTAAACTAGAGTACACTTGCATTTGAGAGGAAATTAAAAAGGTGTACTCTACGCTAGTATACAGATGAAAACAAAGCGGTCACTGCCGACGGGTAGTTTTCTTGTGTGTAGAGATCAACTTAGGCCGAAACCCCGGGAATGAGCGAATTGCCATTCTGAGAGATAGTCTAGCGACACACAAGATGTTGTCATCCTTTGAAGTTAAGTCTTTATTAGTCTTTCAGTGCATCGAGAAATTGAATTTGCTAGGCATGCACATCGCATCCGGTTCATATAGGTCCAGGAATATGGGATTAAAGCAGGGACTGAAGTAGGGGACGTGTTAGCTAGAAAGACTAGACTTCCTTGTCATGGGACAACACATCATCAAGTATGAGTTTAGACTGCCAAAATTGGGGATTCTTGGATTTCGCATGATGATAACGCGCCATCGCACCGAGCCCAAATTGTGCTGGATTATTTGATCAAACGCCAAGTAAGTATCATCCTGCAAACACCGTATTCATCTGATATGGCCCCGTGCTACTTCTTTTTGTTTCCCAAGTTCAAGTTACCACTTCGTGGAAGGAGATTTCAGTCGATAGAGGAGATTAAAGAGAATGCGACGAAGGAGCTGAAAGCCATTTCTTCGACAGCCTACCAGGAGTGCATGAAGGACTGGGTTCAACGTTGGCACATGTGTGTTGCTTCAGATGGGTCATATTTTGAAGGAAATAAAATAAATTTGCCTGAGACTTAACTCTGTTTTGTTTTATTTAAACATTCTCGATACTTTCTGATCATGGAATGTACCCTTCCTTGCAAATGGCATCTGTTTCGAAGTAAATGTCTGATATTTTAAAGCAAATTCGAAGTGAAAATCCTTTAGAAAATTATTCAGAGTCACAAACTACTACCCCACTGCAATAGTTAATTAACATATACACACATACATCCACAAATGCATACAACAATGGTGTACAATGGCATCCTCGGCTTACAGGTTCAACATATGCGATTAATTTTCTTTCAGATGCTCATGGATATTCTCTCCTTTTTGCTGTTTTTTCCATCATTGCGAACTAAAATTTTCAGTCATTAATCATTGGAAGCGGCAAAGCGCGTTGGTTGCTAATGACAATTCACGCCACATAATCGTTTTCATTATTTTTAAGACATATGCACACAGCTCAAATTGTTGACAATACCGACATTTTCTGGAATATTTTCCATGTTTGCATGTGCAGTCCTGCCGCTTGAATGCTCAGCGAAAGGGTGCGCATTCGAGGACTTGCGCGCTTAAAAATCTAGAAAAGCGAAGGGGCGCAAATTGTTTTTGTCGCTGTTGAAAAGCAAAGGGGGCATGTGTATGTGCAGTTATTTTCAAATATGTGAGCAGGCATGCGACATGTGTTGCTATGTGTGTGTGTGTATGTGCTAAGTTATGTTGTAAGAGATTTACGCTTTGTTTGCTGAGTTAAAAGCATTCCGTTTTCGCAGGCGTTGGCAACACTTGAAATTGACAAAAGAATCTTTGGCGCAGCGAGAAAAGAAGCAAAAGTGTGGTGAGTTAATTAAATTTCAAGACAAAAGAATGTTTAAGTCCCCTCACCCCAAAACTATGCACTCACATATGCTGTGCGAAAGGCAAAAGTTCTTAAAAGCGCGGCTAATAATGAGCGCAGCCAATGAAAATAAAATAAACGCCGTGTTAAATGCACAGCAAACAACGTACGGTGGTAAAAAAATAAACAAAAACAAAAAAATAAAATACAAAAAAAATTTAAGTGGCAAAGTAAGCAACTCGCAGTCACAGAAAATCACAAAGCCAACAACTTCAAATCCTCATAAATCTTACTGGCTTCATTGCCACTTTTTTCTTCGTTTCTTCCACGACTGCTTAGTGGTTTTTTCTGTTAATATTAACAAATACCTTTGCTTGTAATACTCACGCCAACAAATAGCGCGCCCCGCCCCCACTACCAGGCACAAAAACGAAAAAGAAAATCATGAACGCACAAAGTAGTACAGTACAACAACAGCTGGAGAGAGAGACGCTTACGCGCAAGTGTGAAAAAAAAACGGAAGCCCATAATCGGGCATGACATGACATTTGGGAATTCCTGTTGCGCGCCTTCGTCCTCCACTTTTTCCTAACTTTCTTTTGCTGGCATTCCCACACCACCAGCCGTCGTCAAACTTAAACTTCGACTTACTCAAGTAAGCTGTTATGGAGCTGATTATGATATCCTTGAAGACGCCCCCTGTTGCTGTTCGTGCCCCAAATTTGTATTGCCTTTTGTATGCCCATTCACTTTCGTGTCAACACTACAGCCGCAATGCCGCCAACCACCAGAAGGCGAACAATTTCATGCCTTATTGTCTTATTTTTCTTTTTCTTTTTTATATGGACTTTGGGGTAAAATTTTTTTGTTTGTTGAATTTTTTTTTGTTGAATTTTTCCCAGACACCTTTTTCTTTTGGTTGTTTGCTTGTAAATAAGAGAGTAAATTTGGTTGTTGTTGATGTTGATTTGCCTTGAAAAGCCTTAGAGCTAAGGCTTGGCCACTTTGCGTTTTGCTGGTTTGCCACTTAAACCTTTCAAATTTTTTAAAGGACACTTATCATTTGGCAGGACGAGTAAATAAGGTCGCATTTTTTCCATGGTTTGAATGAATCCAAAAAATTTTAGGTGTACGGTCAAGTCGAACTGCATTAAGTTGCCGGCTTTCTAGTATTCAGTTCGTATGCCATCCTAACTGAAAAGAGGAGATCTTCTCTATGAAGAATATTTCTTCTGCGCAAATGCCAAATTTACATTGCCGAAGGATTCTAGGCTCGCACGTGGCAGGAATGGAAACGACAGAAGCTTTGTTCTGATAACTTCGAGTTTATTTATTCACAATAGTCCCTTCTCTCCTTGATACTCTATTTTGCGCGATCTAAAAGCTTTCCTAAAGAGTATTTAAGGCCATTGACCGGAATGTCCTTTCATGGCCAAATGCAATTTTTCGAAAAGATAGAAGTCACACGCAGCCATACAGGGTTTGATTGAAAAGTAATGAGCCTTCCCGCGCGGAACATCTGCCAAGCGATCAACCGAATCGGCTGGTGGGGGAAAACGATCGTTGGACGTTCCCCTTCCACTAGAAACCGTTTCCAGTTCGCTGGCAACAGCGGTGCAGTCAACATCGCTCCGCGCGTGAAAGCTGTTTTAAAAGTGTGTTAGGATTTTGCGGTGGCGAAAATGCAACGATCATTGGAGCAACGATACTCGATCAAATTTTACGTAAAGCTAAACAAAACGAGTACCGAAACCATTGGGCTACTCAAACAGGCTTACGGGGACCAATCTCTGTCCGGTGCCCAGGTAAAACGGTGGCACAAGTCGTTCAAGAAAGGCCGGGAGGACGTCGAAGACAAGCAGCGATCTGGAAGGCCTTCGACGACGCAAACAGACGGGTTCGTGAATTTTTGAACATTGACCGTCGTACTAGTATACGTGAGATCAGTAAAGAGTTAAATTTAACTTATAACAATGTGCGGGAAATTGTGTCCAGAAAAGGCAAAGTGTATGCCAAATTGGTTCCAAAGGTTTTGACTGACGAATAAAAGCCATTGCGTGTGGAAAAGAGTCGTGAAGTATTGAAAAGTGACGAACAGGATAATACTTTAGACAATTGTATCAGAGGAGATGAAACCTGGTGCTTTGAGTACGATCCTGAGGAAAGAGAGAGAGTGCGGAGTGGCACACGAGCCAGTCGCCACGACCCAAGAAGGCGCGCATGTCGAAATTCAAGGTCAAAACCATGCTGATCATCTTTTTCGACTCTCGAGGCATCGTCCATAAGGAGTTTGTACCTCCAGGAGGTATTGTAAACGCGGCATTTTACAAAGAAGTGCTCCTTCGGCTGAAAAACCGCATCGCCCGGGTTCGGTCCGACCTCGTCCAGAATTGGACCCTTCATCACGACAATGCGCCGGCGCACACCGCCTTCCTCTGCACCTCTGCATTGGCCAAGATGGGGGTTCCGGTGCCTCCCCACCCTCCCTATAGCCTAGATCTGTCCCCGGACTTCTTCTTGTTCCCGTGCCTGAAAAGAAAGCTGAAGGGGAGGCGTTTCGACTCCTTCGAGGCGATCCAAAAAACTGTGACAGCCGAATTGAACACGATTCCGGCGGATGAGTTTAGAAATGTTTCCTGCAGTGAAAGGACCGCTATC
The DNA here is from genome assembly GCF_027943255.1 of Anastrepha obliqua. Lineage (NCBI taxonomy): Eukaryota > Metazoa > Arthropoda > Insecta > Diptera > Tephritidae > Anastrepha > Anastrepha obliqua. Next base: position 28,010,764 of record NC_072893.1, read on the forward strand.
AGCGGTGTATTGACGCTCAAGGGTCCTATTTTGAAGAATATTAGTTGTATAAGCCAAAAGGTTTAATAAAACTGCTTAAAAAAATAAGGCTTATTACTTTTCAATCAAACCCTGTATCAGGCGAATACGGTGAATGATTGGTGATTAAAATGCGATTTCTAGCCAACAAATCAGATAAGAGATAATAATTTAGTATCTGTAGGGCGAAAAAAGGCCAACATTTCGATCGATCGAAAGATCTTTTGTGCCCTACTAAATGTTTGTGAAGTAGTTAATACTAATTTCATTTACTGGTACTGCTACCTTAAATATTTAATACCTGATTTTATTCAACCTAGAAAGTCCCTGCCTGAGGCTGGGAATTGGTTGAAAGCCATGTTCTTTAAGGGCTTTTTCCGCCTTGCGTAAAAACTTCAGAATATCTGGAACGGGAGCATTCTTGATTTGATTCGGATCCATTTGATCTCGTTGAAAGGTGCGATACATTGTCTTTGTCAGGGCAATACAGTTTCAAAAGGTTTACGCTCTATGGTTCACCATCCTCCACACAGGGTCTACAGTCACTCACTCCCACGTCTCATACCCAATGTGAATCTTTGAGAGATGGTTGTTGGAAAATCTACAATTTTTCGGATACCTATTTTACGCTTGATGCGTAATTCTCTATTGTAGGCAAGGCGCCTTATAAGCCTTTCGGCTTGACGAAGTTTTTGTATAACACTTCCCAATGGGTAATTGTCACTGGCAATGGTCAGTGAGCTGTATGAGCTTTATGACGACATAGACAGCGCATAAAGATCCAGTGGCTACGTGGGATGGGTCATGTCGTCCGAATGGATACAAACGCTCCGGCTTTGAAAGTATTCGATACGGTACCAGCTGGTGGTAGCAAGAGAAGAGGAAGGCCTCCTTTGTGTTGGAAAGATTAGGTGGAGAAGGACTTGACTTCAATTTTGCATGTTTGGCTTTTACCCTATATTTCATTATGTAACATCGAATACTTTCAAGATATTTACAATACGTTGTAATATATAAATACAATTTCCCATTTTTCCTACAACGGAGTCCGTTAAAAATATTCTAATTTTTTCTATCTAAAGCTTGGGAGTTCATCTTTTCCAGCTCTTATTTTGGGTTGCAATTTTGAGCTCGGTCTACCTTCTTCAGATAGGGCGCCTTGACTTATCTCCCGCCCTACGGCTGCCTTGCGGATTCCATTCGATCGCCGTTTTCGTTACGTCACTCGTTGATCTACGTAGAAAGTAGCCAATCGATCGCCAGTTCCTTCTCCCAGGCTTAGGCTTAGGTTATGCTGACTGGCCGAAGCTACGCAGAGACCATTTTGGTTCATAGCGATACCAGATCAGAGTCCTATTTAGTGAAAATATGCATCACTCAGGATGCACGTACTTTTCGAAAATTGTAGGAGTTGCTCGAGCTCCAGTGCAGGGATAGGTTCTAGCCTTTCAAAGCTTTGAGCACCCAAGTAGCATCGTCTAGTTTTCGAGAGAGCCGGACAGTAGCATAGAAGATGCTCCAAGGTTTCTCTTGTGCCCGACCCATTGCATTTCCTGCAAACGTCCTTAATGGTCAAATACAGCTTGGTGTTCTGCACCTTGGCTGTGCCCTGTTAGTATACCAACTAAAGCTCTACAGTTTCTTCTATCGAACGATATAACCGATTTAGTACACTTGTCATCATATGCGTGTTTACACTTGATCCTGGCAACTTTCAATTGGTTAGACTAAGCCATCTGCCTTTTGCCTTTCTTAGCATGCGTCCCTCTACTTCCATTTGCATTGTGCGCAGGGGTTTAAGTATCTGACTTATTTGATCCCCTGCAAATACCGCGGCTTCTTTAAGCCTTCCATCCACTGTCTCGTTTTCCTCTATGCCTGTATACCCAGGTACCCAATAAACACAAAAGCTGCGGTTCCTTGCATTCAAGGATATTTTTAGATGATACATAGTATGATTTTATCACTTTCATAGCCGCTTGGCTATCAGGGTAGAGAGATCAGTGCTTTCTTTACAGCAAGTATCTCAGCTTGAATGCACAGTGCAATAGTTAGGGAGTTTAAAAGCCTTATTGATGTTTGATTCCACACAATATATGCCAGCGCCAGCCCCCTCTTCTATTTTTGATCCGTCAGTGAATATATTGATGGTGTTACTCCGCGGACCCAAGCCTTAACGCCGTCCATTGCCTTCAATAATGGACTTTAGTTAGGAGTCCCACGCATCTATTCGTTCTCGGGGAATGAGATCGATAGCCATACTTCGTTACCGTACAGGAAAATTTAGTTTATAGCCGCCATGATTAGCCTTATTTTGCTCTGTGTTGTCCTGCCGATGTTTGCCATTAATCTACTTAGCATTTCCGTGACCGTAGCCGCTTTGATAACCACATGGCCTATAAAGTTGAAAATCTCGGTATTTCACTAATTTTTGGGTCACTAGTATTGCTTATTTGCATGCTGAGTTCGAGTGGCATGTGACCTCGTGTCACAAAGATGACTTCGGTCTTATGTTTGGCGAGTTCCAGACCGTGGTTCTCAATCCGTTTTCGTGTCCTTACCATAACGTGGTTCAGCTTCCTTCTAGCGTTCTCAGTGTCCCGGGCTGGCATGACCGCCGCTATAAACTCCGCGTATACCACTAAATATGAATTTTCTGGCATTTCTACGCTCAAGATCTCGATCAGGTTTCACAGATCGGGACTGAGAGTAGATCTTTGTGCTGCGCCAGACGTTACCGCTTAGGTTTCCTGGTCATCTGGTGTGTTACAGTTCACGCCTAGTCAAGTAGCTCTGGAGAATCTTTAGCAGGTATGCAGGTTTTCGAAACTTTTCTCATAGCGCCTTTATTTTGACTATCCATCGTAAGCTGTTAAAGACGTTTCGTACATTAAGTGTTGTCTGGACGGTGATGCGGTTCGGGTAGTGGAGTCTGTGTTGAGCGCGGTCTGCGCTGTTTACCATGTCAGTAAACTTGTACATAAGCAGACAGATATCGTTTGCATAGTCAAGGTCGCTGATAATGGCGTGTAGACCACAATTGGCAATTCAAGTGTTGATTTTCCTCGGCGGCTGAAGAGAGAGCTACAAAAAGTTTATGGAGTTGCTGATTTAAGTGAAACAACGTGCTGAGATTGCTTTCGTTGCTTCAACGACGGTGATTTTAATGTTGATGCTTGCTTCAGTATTAGGAGTTACCCGCCAATCCATTCCCAAGCGTTTCTTGTTTTCTGAATGATTCAGAATTCAGAAACAGGGGACTTGGGTTCCTTATGAGTTAAAACCCAGGTATGTTGAACGTCGTTTCTTCGCCTGTGAACAACTGCTCCAAAGATGGATTCATTACAGCAATCCAAAGAAAGGGAAGTCATGGGGACTACCCGGTCATGCTTCTACGTCTCCTACGTCGCCTCGGCCGAATATTCACGCTGCGAAGGTTATGCTATGTATTTGGTGGGACCAAGTTGGTCTTATTTATTATGAACTGTTAAAACCAAGCGAAACCATCACTGGGGATCTCAATTGATGCAATTGAGCCGAGCACTGTATGAGAAGCGGCCTCAGTACGCGGAGACGCATGAAAAAGTGATTCTAAAGCATGACAACGCTCGGCCTCACATTGCCAAACCCGTTAAAACCTACCTGGAAACACTGAAATGGGAAATCCTACCCCACCCGCCATATTCTGCAGATATTGCGCCGTCCGATTATCCCCTGTTCCGATCGATGGCACATGGTCTAGCTGACCAGCAGTTCCATTCATATGAAGACATCAAAAATTGGCTTGATCCATGGATAGCCTCAAAAGATAAACAGTTTTACCGCAACGGTATACGAGATCTACCAGAAAGATGGGAAAAAGTAGTAGCCACCGATGGGCAATACTTTCGATGACTCACTGGTAACCATTTTTTTTCAAAATAAAATTTAATTTTTATCAAAAAAACAGCGAGAACTTATTTGCGCACCTAATATAAACAAACTTTTTGAGTACAAAAAAAAATATTATCATACTTATTTGTACACCAGTGTAATCAGCATGAATTCTCTTAAATAGGAAAGAAATTTATTTCATTGTTTTCGTAAGAATAATTTCTTCACAAGGAATTTCCGATCATAGAGAATTTCTTTGATATTTGTTTATTTACAGATTAATTTTATATAGCGTTTCTTGTTTTTACTTTTGCTCTCTTTTTCTTAAGTAACAAATAATAATACATTACCTCTGCACTTCGTTTTAGAAAAACAAAAGAAAAAAGAAGGAAAAAATGGAAATTTTATTCAGAAGCTGCTATTTAAGTACATACAGCCACTGACTTACACATACGCATGCGCATATGTAAATAAATATGTGCAAAGAAGAGCTTTCGTAAGTACTTGGTCATCAAATTAACCTCAAACAGTATTCACTTTGCGGCAGAGCCGATGACAATTTATTGGCAACACACAAAAACACCAAACAAAGTAAATAAATGTCCACACAAAGTAAATATTAATAATAATTGCTATGGCATTTTGCCACCCCAACTAAAGCAACAACAGCTATTGCACTCAGCAGTTAACAGCTAACAGTTAACAGTATCCACCGCACAACACTTGAGCAGAAACTTAAAAGGCTTGCGGAACCCACAACGAGCAATAAAAGCACTTGAAGCTATTGAAATTATTTCTCTGAAAAATATGACAACAGTTAAATATTTGTCAATGATTTAGGAACCATTTAATTGTGTGCAAATCTTTCAGTACATTCCTGCGAGATCTCAGTCAGTCAGAGTTATGTCAGTGAAGGATGGCGCAAGGCAGCGCAATGAGTCAGATTAGAGGCGATTTATGCACGCTTGAATTTTGCAAGCCCATCCACCTATGTATGTATGCACGCACGTATGTATGCATGTGCAGGGTGGAGGAGTAAAGTTAAAATGTCGTGATTTCCAGCAACAATCAATGCAAATAAATCAAATGCCAGCGATTATGACAGCTCACACATTTGCTTGAGCGTTTATGTGTGTATGTGGGAGTACTCGTAGTATTGAACGTAAGTGAGCTCTCACACAGATTACGTATACGCCATGTGCGTCAGTGGTGAAATCAAGCAGGGCCTACCAAAAGTACTTAGCATTTGCTGATAAATGTGAGTGAAATAGGGAAAATACGGGTATGTGGCAGGCGTGTGTGTGCGTTTGTCGAAGCTTTGATTTAACTGTTTGTAGGCTAACGTCAGTGCAAACAGCAAAAGCAAATATAGAAAGTACATACCTGTAAATATATGAGTGGCGTATATATGTGTACGAAAATACATATATATATGTAAATACTTATATATATCTTTATATGTATATGTACATACATTTGGATATATCTACAAATATTCAACAGCTTTTACCAACTCTGTGAGTGACACACAGTAAGAGCGGGACGCATTTGTTTACTAAGAAATTGGTTCTCGCAGTTTTATTTTCCCTTTTTTTTACCATCATATTTATGTATGCATTTCATCATGTCATTTTCACATTATTTGCTTCTGGGAAATCATAAAAATACCTTAGAAAAAATTTGTGTAAACAATAATTGCCTTTTATATAGACATTTAATATTACAAATTGCACGTCAAGGCATTTTGGCTTTTGTGCAAACAAGCAAAATAAAAATTTCTTTTCCTAGCAAATATTAGTTTCCAACATTTGTTTAATGGCATGGAGTAATATTTATGTAGGTGAGGTAAGTAAGCAATATTCGTTTTATTTTTTTTTTATATTCGGCCAACTCACAGATTGTTTTTTCGCTACTTTCACATAGTTTATTAGTGAAGTAAAAAGTTCTGAGCCTTTGCCGCTAATTATCATGTGTCGTGCCATTTCTCACGATGTATTATATATGTGCGTAGCATCGAGTCATTCTTTACAGTGTGCTAAAGTGTTTCGAAATAGAGGTGAAAAAGACAAATTGTTAAATGTTTGAGTGTCCCTGCAACTGAAGCGAGCAGAACAAATGGGCTCTGAATGAACCCGAAACAGCATCGCATGCAAGAGCAAAGCGGAGATTCCAAGTTTTCCATTCTAATAATATGAACGTAAAAGATAAGAAATTCTTTCTCACTTACGAGAAAAATGCTGCTAAAATTATGGAAATAGTGAAATCGGATCGGCATGTGAGCGCTTACACATAAATGAGCTGAATGAACTGACAGCAATGCTCGCCTAAAGTTTGATAATGTTTTTATTTTATTCTTCATATAATAAAAAAATAAATAAATACATACAATGTCATTGCCCAAGAATTGAATAATAGTCTGAACATTGTTTAGAATTATTTGCATAGGGCTGGTCTCAAGGAGAAGCTCTATGTATTGGGTGCCTATAAATGGACGTCAGCGAAGTTTGCCCATTTTTTTAAATAAGCTTTAACTGGCGCTAGAAAAGAGCTCACTTGTGGAAATAATAGTCCAAAATTATTGTGATCGGTGGGCCAGTTCATATGATCGCCAACCCCCATTAAAGACCAAGAAGGTTTTGATATGTGTTTCGTTCGGTTGGAAGGAAACCAATCGTCCACGATTTGCATGACATTTTTTATGAAATTTCTTTAATCTCTACTTTCATCTGATTCGGTTGCTTAGTCTAGATTCTAGAATTGTATAACTTAACTTAAATAAACTGAACTTAATTTGTTGTAATCTAACACAATTTAACTTATCTCTCCCATCTCACCTCAACCTCTTATAGAGGCTCGGCACCTGCTTTTAGTTTTAACCGGCAGGTTGCTATAGAAGGACTGGTACCTCTAGGCAGTTTACAAGCGTAGGACGGGGGGGACCGGCTAAACATGTCCGCCCCTCCAAGCAGAACTGCTACGAGAAGAAGACGGCCAAAAGGGTCTTATTGAGACTTGGAGAGGTAGCAATAGAACAGCTAACCAAAGACCAGGCTAAATCGCTAGAGTGGGCAAAGGGAGTTATATCCGACTTGGAAAAATCGGCGGGTGCTACTTCTAAAATACTCCAACGGTCTGCAGAGCAGACAATAGAAAGGGTCGCCAAAGGACAAAAGGTAGGCGGCCACAAACACCCAACCTTTAGTGAGGTTGTAAAGGGCGGCAGTGAGATACTGGCCATCATCGACAAGGGAGAAGAGGAAGGAGTCATTCCTAAGGAAAAATGGAGGCGGATTGAGGAGGTTATCACCGAAGTGTACCTCCAGCTCCTAGTGGAAGACCCCGGACCTCCTCCCCTTTGTCATGACGCAGGCTGGTATTAGGGTAGAGCTAAACTGTGATTACACTATATCAGCCACGCTCTACAGGTTGGCCGTAAGTAAGGTAGGAGAGGTTTGGCCGGGAGCGAAACTCGAAGCGGTCAGTAAGGCTGAAATTCCTAACAGGCATCGAGCTCAAGTTTGAATTCCAGCCAAGCCGGCAGAGCCAAACAAAATTGAAGAGATGTTCAAATCTTCCAATGGAGGCCTGCCAACTCATAATTGGAAGGTAGGTAGAATAGAAGAGCCAGTAAAAGGTAGGCGACAGGTGATGCTCATCCTCAATGGAGAATCGCTCGCCTCACTGCCGCAGAAAAACAACGTCGTGAGGTTCGGGTTTGTTGACGCAACCATTCTAATCTATCAGAGCGACGAGCCAGCCTTGGGCTCAAATGAGGAGAGTGACAAGGCCAGCTTGCGCAGCGATAGAAGCGACAGAATGGGGTTGGCCAGCAGCCAATGCTCAACCGACTCGGAGAGACTGACCGGTGTGTGGCCGCTTTTTGACGAAGAGGGTCTCCTCGCTGACACTGAGGGTGGGGAGATCTCTTAGGAGATCACGATGGTGGATATGAAACGGACAGTTGCCCATGAAGTTGATCCAAATTAATCTCTACCATTCTAAACTTACGTCCGCGCACCTTTCCGTCCGCTTGGCTGCCGGTGGAATTGACATAGTCCTCATCCAAGAGCCGTGAATTTACGGCAATAAAATCTGCGGTCTCGGAGTGAAAAGCTTTAAACTGATTGCCGTACAACACACAGGTAAGACTCGTAGCTGCATCCGTGCAAAAAGTAATATAAACATTTTCTTGTTTCCACAGCTTAGTAGCATCGAGCTCGGGAAAAACGATTTTTGGCTAGCCTCCGCCTATATGGCCCACGATAGAGATGCCCCGCCGTATGAAGTTCGTACGCTGGTGCAGGAGGCTGCCCGGAAAAACAAAGACTTGGTTGTCTCCTGCGGCGCAAACGCTCATAACATCCTGTGGGGGGAGTATCGACACTAACGCTAGAGGTGGGTCAGTACTTGACCTTATCCTAGAAAATAAAATTCGTTGTTTGAATTTAGGCTCATAGCCGACTTTTGTTACCATAAACAGAGAGGAAGTTCGGGGCATCACCCTGGCTTCCGACATGTTTTCTAACCACATTAAAAGATGGCGAGTTTCAAACGAAAATTCGTTCTCAGACCATCGGTATATCGAATTTGAAATCGACACCAGCTCTCCCCAAGTTAGTTAGTTCAGAAATATACTGAAAACTGACTGGGGAGTTAACAATAAAAAATTAAGAGCTTTTCTGCGAAAGAGAGTCCCCAAAGACCCCACTACATGATGGGGAGCTGGATAAACTGGTTAATCAGATACTAAAGCAATGAACAGCTGTCCGGTTGTCCGACTCAGAGGGAAGTTTAAACCACCTTGGTGGACCCAGCAACTAACCTCGCTACGAGAATCCCATAGAAAATTATTTAATCTGGCCAAGGTCAGAGGACAGGCAAGCCTATAAGGCTGAATTGAAAAATTATAAAAAAGCAATCAGAACTTTTCTTTCAAGGTCAGCCCTTTTTGGGTTCCGGGGCACAGAGATATTGAGGGAAACTGTAAGGCTGATGAGCTAGCCAGAAAAAGTACTGCTCTTCAACTGCGCAGTGTTAAAAGTACCATTGGAATACCTTTGGCCACGAGTAAGCTAATAATCAAAAAAAAAAAATTATCCAAGATCCCCATAGGGCATGGAGAGATGAAGATTCATGTGTAACAGCTAGGCTACTATGGCCGCAAATAAACAAGAAAAGGACAAATGAATTGCTTAGCTTCTCAAGAGATGCTATCTGGAAGGTCGTGGCTGGTTTAACCGGCCATTGTCTATTTGACGGTCATTCCTCAAGGCTAGGAGTTTTCTCCCATGAATATTGCAGAAGTTGCAGAGATGAGGAAGAAGCAGTTGAGCATTTCCTTTGCAATTGTCCAGGCTTAGCTAAAATCAGAGCAGGTTGTCTAGGTAAGTACTTTTTTTAATTCTCTTACAGAACTGTCTGGCGTGGGGCTGGGATCAATCCTACGTTTCATAAGAGCCACAAAATGGTTCTAGGAAGGAAGGTAAATGGGGTTCCCGTGTAGCACAGAGGTATCACAACGGACCTGTAAGGTCTAAGTGAGTTGGTCGTGCAAACCGACTACCACCATAACCTAACCTAACTTAACGTAACTTAACTTGTCTGAGCTTAATTCTGTTTAACTTAACTTATCTAAACTAAACATAACTTAACTCATCTGAACCTAACTCTATATATATTAACTTATCTTAACTAGACTTATTTTAACTTAACTTATCCGAACTTAACAGAACTTAACTTAGCATAACTTAATTTATCTGAACTTAACTCTATTGAACTTAACTTATCTGAACTTAACATAATCCGACTAAGTATAACTTAACATAACTTAACTTAACATAGCATAACTTAACTTATCTGAACTTAACTTTATTTAAATGGACTGATCTAAACTAAAGATAACCCAACTTATCTGAACTTAACTTAATTCAACTTAACTTAACATAACTTAGCTTATCTGAACTTAACTCTAATTAACTTTACTTAACATAACCTGACACTCTACAAGATTCTCATCATGCCCGTCCTAACGTATGGCGCAGAAGCGTGAAAGATGACAACATCCGATGAAGCGTCGCTTGGAGTGTTTGAGAGAAAGATTCTGCGCAAGATTTTTGGACCTTTGCACGTTGGCAATGGCGAATATCGCAGGCGATGGAACGATGAGCTGTATGAGCTTTACGACGACATAGACATAGCGCAGCGAATAAAGATCCAGCGGCTACGTTGACTGGGTCATGTCGTCCGAATGTATACAAACGCTCCGGCTCTGAAAGTATTCGATGCGGTACCAGCTGGTGGTAGCAGAGGAAGAGGAAGGCCTCCTCTGCGTTGAAAATATCTGAAAGAGAAGGACTTGACTTCCCTTTGTGTGTTCAATTGGTGTCAGTTAGCACGAGAAAGAAAAGCTGGCGCGCTTTTTTAAACTTAGCCAAAATCCTGTAAGCGATTATCGCGCCAATTGAGAGGAAGAAATGTCAATAAAATTTATAATGCTTTTGAAAAACATAAAAAACTCGAGTCTGATCTAAGGATTCCTTTTTAAAATTTCGATTTTTTTACCTTATGTGGTAAAACTATGAAACTGCATACCCAGAAGTATTCTAAATATTCTTCTTAAAAAGTTGGAAGCTTTGGTGGAAATTTGCTTAATTTTTCTAATTATAAAAATAGTCCTAAAATGAAATAATTGCGAAAACTTGCAAAGGGCCTTCAATAGTGCTGCACACTTTATATGTAAAAAAAAAAAACGATGGCATATAAAAAATAAAAACACCACATTACATGACATTTGTATATTTACTGCACAAATTCCATATGATGCTTTCCATTTCAATTCAACCGCGCTATTCGGGTCATGTTCTTCGATTTCGATGTAACTGAAATATGTTGCTTTCTGGTCAAAATAATGAGACACGTATTTTTTTGTTTGCCCGAAAAAATTTTTTTTCAAGAGTTATCGGCAATTTTGTTTTTCGGCTCAAACTCAATTTTTTTTAATTATATAAGAAACAATTTTTTTTAAATGCCCATAACTTAGTCAAAAATGAACCGATTTTAATAATTCTGGGTTCAAAATGATCGTAATTACTTACACGAGCGACTTCATGTAGAAACAATTGCAAAAAAGTAGTTAAAAATTTTGTATTTAGCAAAAAAGAAAAAAATTTGAAATTTTCTCGAAATTCAATATTTCAAAAAGTATATTTTTGTTTTTTTTATAACTTTTTCCAAATCAAGAGGACACCTCAAACTTCAATTAAGCTGAATGCCCAGTAGCTAAAATGAGTTGTTTTTGAGTAATGAATTTTTGAGTAAAAACCCTGTTTCGCACTTTTTGTTTTTTGCAAAATAAAAAACTTGCAACTACTTTTTTGCAACTGTTTCTACATGAAATCGCTCGTGTAAGTAATGACGATCCTTTTGAACCCAAAATTATTAAAATCGGTTCATTTTTGACTAAGTTATGAGCATTTAAAAACAAAATTTTCTTATATTATTAAAAAAAATTGAGTTTGAGCCGAAAAACAAAATTGCCGATAACTCTTGAAAAAAATTTTTTCGGGCAAACAAAAAAATACGTTTCTCATTATTTTGACCAGAAAGCAACATATTTCAGTTACATCGAAATCGAAGAACATGACCCGAATAGCCCGGTTGAATTGAAATGGAAAGCATCATATTAATAATTCTAGGACTACTCGTACATACATACATCACATGTAGATAGACCTGTCATTTAAGGCAGCTATTTTTTTCACACCGCCTTTCCCCTCTCCCACCCCCTTTTATGAGTAATCACACTATGACTTAGTGCTACTGCTGCATCGAAATTTCGTGACTTTTGCAAGTTATCGTAAAAAATTATGTGTTAGCAGTTATTGCGTGCGAATTATTGTGGATTTTATTTCTTGTTTAGTTTTTTATTGCCTACTCGTTTTCCCATAAAAAAATATTATCTGTTATTAGTTGATTTAATGTTGTGAGAATTTGCTATTTTCACGTGATTCGCGGCAGACGTGGTTAGACCTCATTTTTCAAAGTGGTGAAGTGTAAAAAAAGTATTTTCGAGCAGTTAATTGTGTTTGTTAAACACGCAACAACAATGCGACAACAGTGAAATAAAAACCTGTAAAGTATCTTTATGAGCAATTTTGATGCTAATTGATCGCTAAAATGTGGCCGTACACAATTTTGTTCGTGTGGAATATTAGATATTATTTCATATACATATTCGCCGTGGTTCCCAGGTATATGTATATTGATTCATGGCTAAACGTAACTATGGGTGCAGAGATTATGCAGTTTGTAGAAAAAATTTAAAAATTTTTGTTTGGTGCAATTTAAGGAATTGGTGCGTATTGTAAAACTCTTTAAACTATTACGCCATATAACACCGCGTTACACACATTCTGTCCTATGAACCAAATATACATTTTCGGAAAGGGGATAAAAAATAAAAATAAACGTGTATCGGCGATTTTCATGTACACGTCACAATTTTTTTTTTGTATTTTTAACTTTAAACCAGCAATTCTTGTATGGCCACACGATCTCAGGATTAGCATAACGGATTTGAATGAAATTGGGCACACAGATAGTGTATCACATTTCTAGACTTTTCACCTAGGTGTTGCTACTGACAATGTTTCACAGGGTTGCCACCTGTTCGAAATTAAAAAAAAATTGCATGAGATATGCCGATGTGGGTATCAAAAGAAAGGTATTTCACTCCGCATTACAATAGAGATATAAAACCCCGAATTTTTTCATTAATTTTATTATATTAAAATTAAAAATGGTTACATTAAAAATTTTAATGCTTTTAAAGAAACTTAGGCCTTTTATTTTTGCGTTTGTAAGCATTTGTGTCAGTATCGCGACAAATAGACCAACAGTATTCGCCAAGCATATGCGTAATGTCTTGTCCTTTAAAGCGCTTTTCAATAACCAACAATCTAATTGATTGTGAAGGAAATGGATCTTTAGCGACATTAATATGCCCTTTTCGCCATATGCCGAAATCATTCTTCTACGTTCTTCTGGTGAGTACAGAACCGCTGGAATAACCGATTCTACATTAGCGTAGCGAATTTTGTTGCGGCGAAAGTATTGGTACCCTTTGTACGTGGTAGCCAAATTGTTGGTACAGAGTACTTTGTTGTTGACCTTCCATCAGTAAACTTGCATAAATTTCTATAGCAATAGTCGCACACGACTTCCGGAGTATACCACAAGTAAGGAACATAAGCAGTCTTGAATATTTTCTGAAACGAATTAACCACTGTTTTCGTAATATTTTTAAAATTTTTACTTGGTGCGAATAAGCCACAAACGTAACAAAAGTTATTTCGAGTCGGGCACTGCATTTTTCGTAAGATGAAATATACAGAAAGACGTTTTCGCGCAACAGAACTTAAAAGTATATGTCTCCTAGTAGCGCAACTGTCAGATGATCCGAACTTCCGGAACTGGAACAAACACACAAACGGCACAGAGTGTGTTGCATGAAACAATAAATTAAAGGTTAATAAGTTGTTTAAAAATTTGGAGTCCCTTCAAGTTGTGCCGAAAATTTAGCAAACAATTTTTTTTTTTTGCAAAAAAAAAATTGAAGAAAATCTGAGAATTGATTTTTTTTTTTTTTTAAGTTTGCATAATAAAAACATTTCCACGATTCTGCCTGCAGAAATTCAGCGCGATTGGATCACGGAAAAAGGGTTAAAAATTGATCCAAAGTTTTTCACACAGGCGGACTACGAGCTCTATATTTTATACATCAAAAAAAAAAAAAAAATTCTGACGTGTACATGAAAATCGCCGATACACGTGTATTTTATATTTTTTCTCCCCTTTCCGAAAAAGTATATTTGGTTCATAGGACAGAAAAAAAGTTCGTTTTTGTAACGCAGTGTAATAGTAAATGTAGAATTCTTGATCTCCTGTTTATAAAAGCCAACATCAACTTCTCCATCCGTGCATGGCTCAATAATAGTCATCACTTACCTTTTACCACTTGCTTTAAATTTTAATGCTTCAAAATTTTTAGTGATAATTATCAGGTTTTTGCTTCTTTTTAAACGCTTCGACATTGTCAATAACGAGGACTCTGCTTTTGCTTGTATAATTTATGGTATGTAAGTTGCGTGCTTAGAACGGGAATTTGGTGATTTAATTTATACGCTTTTTTAATGTTGTTCGATTGTCAGTTCTTGCATCGCAAAAGTAAAACTACCCAAGGTTTTAGACGACGAAAAACCACCCGTTAATTTAGAAATTTGGCGCATAAAAGTTGACTCAACCAAATACCAACATTTTCTTTCCGATGCTTAAAGCTAATTTTTATCGCAAACCCACTCGAATACTCGAAACCTTTTCCAACCACTTTGTATTCAATCGAAAACGAGCTGCATTTCGGAAATTTAATCCCTTCACTTCAATTCAGTTCAACTCGTACATCAACAAAAGTATTCAATTAACACAAAACAAAGTGCATGGAATGCCCACGAATGCAGGAAGTGAACTGCCAATCAACAATTCTCAGCTCAGCGAAATTCTACCGCGCCCCACCCATGCGCGCCTGCCCACAAAATTCTGTGAATTCAGTTTGTTTTGACGATGCAGAAATTTTAGCAGCACCCAAAATCCAACAAACAAAATTTTCTAAATCAAAAAAATGTGGCCAAAACAACAAGGAGCCACCGAAAGAACGCGGCGGCATTCCAACAGACCGAAGCTACACAAGCGCGCGCACACACACACACACGTAGGCGCGCAAACAACAGCATATCAGTGAATAGTCAAGAGCGTAGCAAAAGCATTGCATACAACACGGCGCTGTTAGTGAGTATTTGGCTTTGTGAATGTGGCAAATTGCAGCTGCCCCTCGCCTATTACATCTACTGCCATGCCATTCGACTGCATAGATTCGGCGATTTGGCGTGATGCTGAAAAATTTTCTGCGGCCCAATTTTGATAATTGTTGAACTTTTGTATTTTCCATACGTGAAAGACTCACATTGAATACGAGCTGAGCGAACGAAGCGGAAAGAGGAGGCGTAGTGGTCAGGCGCGCATTTCTACATTGTCAAAATAAAGCGAATGCGCCAAAAACTATGCAATACCAAAAATATACCAACGCCAATAGCACAAATAAATGCGCGCAACACAAATAAACAACAATGTGAGGGAAGCCTATCAACACCCGCACACACACACACACACACACGTACACACACCCATTTTGACAAGCCTGGTAAATCAGCACAAACATCACTTTATTTACACGCAGCTGTGGCTCAAATAGAGCACAGCTCAACAAAACAGACACCCGTCCAACAGCCGTAACGAGCGAGCATTGGAAAAAACGCCAACGAAAAACCAGCCAAACTCGCCACCAAATTTACGACCAAAGCGAAAAGCGAACTCTTCGAAAGTATTTCGTTGGTGAACGTTGCACGGCTGGGTGGCGGGTTGGCGGGTGGGAGAGTAGCGGTTATTGGCGCTGACGTTAATAGGAGTGCAACAAGAGTTAGCATAGCGGTGTCACATTGAACGCCACAACGTGTGCACGGATGCGGATGCGGACACCATGAGTGCGGACGGACAACGGCACTGAGGTACGCTGGGGCACACTCTGTAGAGCCCTTATTGCCTCATATTGACAGGCGTTGAACCTGAGCCTTTATAATTAAATGCGCGTTGTGTGAATGAATGGTGAGTGGCAGCAGCGGCAACCTGACTGTTGTTGTGGAGCCCAATGACTCTCGCATGGCCGGTGGCTGGTGGCCGGTAGCAGCGCGATGTATGACGGAACGCCTTGTCCGGGTTTGTGCTGACGAGTAATGTGGCCTGTATTGAGGCTTTGGTTTTTGCGGTGCAACCACAAACGGTTGCATGTTGATTCGTTGCCTTTTGTTGTTGTTTTCATTTTTTCGCATTCGAATTCTCGCTTTTGTTGTGATTGTTTTTGTTATTTGCTATTTGCTATTGAAAATACAGCTATTCCAGTAGTTTCTCCATTCAAATTGGTAGGATTTTCGTTTGGAAGCAATCGAGCTTTTGTGCGAAGCCATAAAAGCCAATGCTGATTGAGTGCATCGCCATGAATGTGAATTGCAAAGGGAATGTGCCAAATAGGTGGAGATAATACGAGTGGTATAGGCGAAACGATTAAATGAATAGGGAGCTCTTCGAAAAAGTTGTGGGAAATTCGAAAAGTTGGAGGAAGTGCCACGAGTAAAATAGTTATTGAGAAATTTGTAACCTGGTATGAGAATCTTATGTTGGTTGGCATGCAAGCGTAATCATATTGCTTTCTTTTATAGGAGCTTACATTTGTTTATGGTAGCAAAATGTAAAAACCAAAAAACAATGTTATACAGCTGAAATAATAGACCGCCAACAGCACTGTTTTTTTTATTTTTTGTTTTTTTTTTTTTATTATTTTAGTATTGTAAATCGACTTGTTTGCTTTTGCGATTGGGTAAAAGGCAAGTGGCTTAAACCTGTTTTATGGTCGATTTCTAGCTCCCGGGCGATTCTACGACTACCAACATGCCGCTCAACTTCCAGTATTTCTGTAATTTTATCGACATTTTCTACGACAGCCTGCCTTTGCGAGGTGTATCTTTAACGTCAAAAATGCCTGAAGGGAATCCACGAAACCAAAATTGCATGTAGTTTTCTGTTACGGTATCGTGACCATCAAAACCATTCACAATTTCAGCGGCCCTGCATGCATTTTCGCCTTTATTAAAGAAAAACTTCAAAATGTACCGAATATTTCTTTCTTGACTTCCAATGTTAACACCCTGTAACATACAACTGAATTGAACAAACAAAAAACAGCAAAATAATTGTTGAGAGCCTTTTTTTGACTGAAAACAATTAAACCTGAAAGAAGATGCTTTCCATTTCAATTCAACCGGGCTATTCGGATCATGTTCTTCGATTCCGATGTAACTCAAATATGTTGCTCTCTGGTCAAAATAATGAGACACGTATTTTTTTGTTCGCCCGCAAATTTTTTTTTAGAGAATTATCGGCAATTTTGTTTTTCGGCTCAAAATCGATTTTTTTTGTTATATGAGAAATTTTTGTTTTTAATTGCTCATACCTTACTTGTAGTCAAAAAATTAACCGATTTTAATGATTCTGGGTTCAAAATGATCGACATTACTTGCACGAGCGATTTCCTTTACAAACAATACCTAAAAAGTAGTTGAAAATTTTTTATTTTGCAAACAACAAAAAGTGCGAAACAGGTTTTTTACTCAAAAATTCATTACTCAAAAACTACTGATTAAAAACAAAAAAAAAAAAAACGGTATGACAAAAGTCTACATACAATTCAATCAGCTTAAAAAAACAAATTTATTCATTTTAAAACTAGTTTTTCGAATAGTGGGTGGTGCAAGTCCAAGTCCAATCCATATAAATATTATATGGATAATAAGATGAAAAAATGTGTTTTGAGGCAACACTTCCACGATTTTTTTGGATTGATTGATGCATCTTAAGAGATTCGGAAGAGGAAGAGTATGAACCTTATCCATACTCAGTTCATCCCAACCCAACGGCATAAGTCTGATTCTAGAAAACGCCGGACAGTTAAAGAGAAAATGCTCTGCAGTGCCCTCATTTTCATGACAGTATAGGCATATTTTGGGTTACCAATGATTCCCGTGGTAGTCATATGCTGGCCAAAGGCGTTGTGCCTTGTACGCGTTGTGATTACACCCTCCAGTACTCCCAGGCTCTTCCTACTAAGTTTTATGGGAAAGGTCGTTAATTTCCTGTTTGGCTCTTTCACAAAGCACTTGGCTACTCTGCAAGACTCCAACCGATAATTATAGATATCAGTACTTAAATCTTTCCAACGCCAGGTGCAGCTTTAGGCTCCCAAACCATTGCTCTACTGCCGCCGTACTTGACAGTAGGTATCACATTTTTCATTTTCATATCCTCATTTATTTTCATCCATATTTTTGCCCGGCCATTACTTCCAAATACTTGGAATTCCTATTTGTCAGTTATTAAAACTTTAGACCACAAATCTATTCCTTTGCCAATATGTGCCCGTGCGAACTTAAGCCGAAGGGTTTTTTTCTGAAGGGTTTTTTTAGAGGCTTTTTATGTGGTGCCCTGCAGAAATAACTGCAGTTATTAAGATGTCTCTGAATAGTTCAAGTTCATTAATTCTCGTATTTTTGTCGACTTCTCTTAAATGGCTTGCGAGCGAATTAAATGCTCTGAAATTTCTAGAAATCAGAAAACCTAATCAGTTCTAATCAACCCTCAGCAGAAAATGTCATGATTTCGTTCAATGTCTACGCCTATTCCTTCAAGCGCAGGTCACAAAAAGCTTCCATCAGTTGTCTGTAGCAAAATCCATTGACAATAACCACTTTTTCATTTAAATTTCTGAAGAAGAATGGGCCAATTATTCCAGCAGTTCAAAAACCACACCGCACAGTATATTTTGGGGGATGTGATGATTAATCTGAAATTACTCGATGGTTTTTTTCTCTCCAGATGCAACAATTTCGTTTGTTGAAAAATCCATCCAGTGTGAAATGAGCTCCATCACCAAAGATGATTTTACGTGAAAAACCAGCCAGATGTTCTAAGAACCAAGTCATAAAATTTCTCCATTGATAATGATCCGCTGGCTGCAACTCTTGTGTTAATTGAATTTTGTAAGGATGCAAATGCAAGTTCCTATGTAAGATCTGGTAGTCTAGCGTAAGTGAAATAGCCGACCATTCCACTTTTCCAAACCTATCTACTTTTCTAAAGTCTTAGCATTCCAATCCTTACTCTCGCACAAAAGTCAGCGAATTACTTGCATTGTGGGTCCTTAGACAAGTAAAAAAACAAAGAAATAGACACAGTTACGCATTGCATCAGTGCCGCTAGCCAAACATACCACTTTAGCGAAGTCCTTAACCATCTGTGCGATCCTTCTGGCAGAAAAAATTCAGACACAGATGGCGCTCCAAGCAGGAAGAAGGCGTTCTTCCGAAGCAACGACAGATGGGCATTTCCACTACTTAGGACTGCTAGCGGCATGCTAATCAACTACCCTGTAGATTAACGAAACCAACGCAAGACTGAGTCTTGTCGAGCCCCTATGCTCCCGAGTGGAGTGAAGAAGAAAAAAAAAGAAAAAATCGCCAAACAGTCAATTCATGAAGGCCTAATTGTTGAACTTCAAGATATCGATGTTGAAGGTTGTGCAGCAGCACCTTGCCCTGCAGCAGCAATAATCTCAACAGAACGTCCAGTTTTTGATCTGCTATTCCTTTTTCTATCCTCGACAGAACTAATTTCTTGAAATTTTTTCGCCAACCTTTGAATTGCCGGCTCATTCAAACGATTATTTCCACCAAAAAAATTTCAAATTTTGCGATTTGTTGCTATTAAAGATCAACCATTTGCATAAGTTTCAAGTACGTCTCTCAGCTTAATAAGGGTCAAAGTTGATATTAAAAGGTATCGTCTACGAATTATTCACTATTGAAATGAAATCGTCGCTGAGCTTTCCAGGAAAGCGTCGACAGGTCCGGTTTCAGCCGTCAACATCTCAGATATCGGTGTTTCCTTGACCGATTTTAAAGACGAACTGCACAATTTCTTTCTTCAAAAAAGCGCAACACAGATGGAGCTCTATCTTATTGTGCGCTATCTCAAAAATGCGTTGGTCTTAGTACGACAGAAGCAGGACGCTTAAAGTGTTGAGGATGCTCAATCATTAAATTTCCTAACTCATAACGGTGTTCACCGGAGAAGCTTCCGTGAGGATGTGCAGAAGCTGTGGGAATCCGGTAGAGAACGAGACAGTTGATCACTTTATTCGCAAATGTCCGTATGGCGGCTAGGCGCTTGAGGCTCCTTAGCGCGCCTTTCGAAGATAACCTGAGGCACTTCTCCAGCTTAGATCCCGTTTCTCTTCTTCCTCTACTTCAACAGCACTGGATGGTTTTTCTTTGTTTCGTTTTGGATTTTTTTTGCATTAGGCTAGCAAAGCGGCACCCCAGTGCTACTTCTAGTGCACCCGTGGTACCCTTGCCATCTAACCTATCTAAATCTAAGCGTCGTTTTTGAAATACCCTTTATTATTTATACATAACATTTTTAAAAATATTTCCTTTAGCAAACTACTGTGTGGCTGTGTCAAACTACTACACTTTACAAAAAAAAAAAATTAACACAAAAAAGTACGCACAAAAAACTATGTAATGTTACTAAAAACTGAACTATTAACGACGTAAATTAATTGCCACTTGAATAGAAATTGTTTTGTGTAGATCAAAAAGTGCGAGACCAAAATTTTATGTGTAAAAAGGATCCAAATGAAGTTGACCGCGTGCTGACACTTTTCCTGCTTAACAAGTGGTTTAATTTGGCTGCCATTAGGGGCAGCAAAGTGACAGCTGAGGAGAGTAAGCGGCCTGCTCGGGTTTAAACAAAAGAAATATAGAAAAAAATGAAACAAAAAATATATTTTGAAGCGCACAAAGTTTCACTGAGTTGCATTGCAGTGCATGAAATGAATAGAACGAAAACTTGCAGCGAACTCCCACGGCAATCGGCTAAATTATTTTCAGCAGCTTTTTTAGCGAATAACTTTTAGTTGTTGTTGTTGTTTCTGGCATTTTCACGCAAAACTTTAGCCTTTTCATTTTCATTTCCACTTTGGCGAAACGAAAGTTTTGCACTTTTTTAATTTACTCTAACTTTGTTCCCGTTTTTTTGCTATTTTGCACAGTGTGGACACTCGAAGTGAAGTGTTTTGTGTTGCGCGGCACTTTTTTTGTTTCTTTTTTTTTGTATCTCATTCTGACCAAAATTGCATTACTCGCTTGTTGTAAAAAAGTCGCCGCGGAGGTCAGTACGTAAGGGCGGGTGCTGCTGTATTGTTGGCAAAAGTGTTGAGTGTTTTTTGAAAAGCCATTGTGTACGCAACGTCACATCTTCTCCACATCTTCAGCGATAACCGAACACCGAACACCGGACAGCGCATCAGCTCCCCAAAGGATATGCGGCGATCCTTTCGTGAATGAGGTTGCTTTTTAAACGACGAAAACCGCTGCTCTTGGCGGCTGACAGCTTTTTACTGCCAACAATTTCGCCACTTCAAGTTGCCTCAACAACAATCAAATTCCAAGTGTTGTAAGATAATATAAAGGCAACAGCAACAACAACAGCGTCGGAGTGTGCGTCGTACAACAAAAGTGAATTTTCATTGCATGTAGAAAAGTGGCAAATGTTGCTACTAAAAGGCTCACTTTGGTTTACAAAATGTTGGCACTTCTCGTTAATTGTAGCGCAGTGGGTTTGAGACCCAGGGGACTGGTGCGGTGCATTGTCAGCTGCTGAACGAAATTTTTGCTGATGTGGCTATTTTCATTGTTGAGAATTTTCGTTGTTTTAATTTTTTTTTTGTTTTCTTGTATTTTGTTAGTGTTTTGCGATCTGTGTTTTTTGTGTTTCTCGTTTTGGTTTTTTGTCTTTTTGGGTGTTTCGCAATTGTTTCATTGTTCGGCCGCCAGAACAATCCACTCAATTGTGTTGGAATTCAAACAAAAATTAACTCTTAATTGAGGGTGTAATTGAGAAAAATGCTTAGTCAAAGTTGTTGAAAAACTGATGGGCAAAATAGCGAAATTCTTTAAATTTTTATATTTTTTGTTCTAATTGCATTAAAAATGAAAATAAGTAAATTTAAAAAAAAATTAAAATATTATTGTAAAAAATACATTCTAAATTCGTTACACCCAGCAATAATGAGAGAAAAAAAAATGTTTATTCAAACTTTAAGGGGTCACATACGTCCAGCAGCACCAAAAATGCACTAAAAAACTCTTTTTAGAAGGAATAATAAGAGATATAAATATAAAAGAAAGCACACATTATTTATTAGCACTTGAACTTTATAAAAAAAATTTATTTTAATTTTTCTTTACAATAACACTGGTCAACACTTAGTAATGATTTTTGTTTATGTTGGCATATTTATATTAAAAAAAATATATAGTTTCGTTCCAGTCACGTCCAGTTTTTTTGTGACAGTTATATATTCATTTTTAATCTCAATGTGCGTTTTTGTTTGAAGGGTGATTCTTTAAGAGCTATAGGAAAGTTTTTCAAAAGAACACTCGTAAAATTCAGAAAAATGCATGAAATTTTTATTTAAATCAATAGTACAGTACATATAATTTAATGTTTGAAGATTATTTCATACAAATGTTGACCGCGAATGCGCTTCAAATGGTTCATCCGCTTAGTACAATTTTGGCATACTCTTTCCAATGTTTCGGCCGTTGCGTTAATTGAAGCCGGCTTGTCTGAATAGACATGAGCTCTAACATAGCCCCACAAAAAATAATCTATAGGCGTTATATCGCACGATCTGGGGAGCCAATTGACAGATCCCGAACGAGAAATAAAATGTTCACCGAACTCGCCTCTCAACAAGTCCATTGTTACGCGTATTGTGTGGCATGTGGCACCGTCTTGCTGAAAGCACATGTCGTGCAAGTCAAGCTCTTGCATTTTGGGCAAAAAAAAGTTCGATATCATTTCACGGTAGCGCTCACCATTCACAGTTACGTTACGATTCGCAGCATCTTTGAAGAACTACGGTCCAATGATACCTCCAGCCCATAAACCGCACCAAACTGTGATCTTTTCTGGATACATTGGTAGCTCTTGCAATTCTTCTGGCTGATCTTCACTCCAAAATCGACAATTCTGCTTATTTACGTACCCATTGATCCAAAAATAAGCTTCGTCGCTAAACACAATTTTTCGATAAAAAAGTGGATCTTAAACTTTCTTAACAGAACACGCATTTTTACAATAAAATTCAATGATTTGCGAGCGTTGTTCGTTTGTAAGACGATTCATGGTTAAATTATAGACCAAACTGAAAATGTGTGACAGTGAAACAAAACACAAAACGTGCGTCAGCTGTTTAAACTAACTGTTTACAAAGATAAAAGCTAAAAAATCACCCGTTATAAACCAGCTATTGCGACTTAAGAGACCGGTTTTGAGAAAAGTCTACGGTCCTATTCGGCTTAAAAGCGGCATGTATCGCATCCGTTACAACAACGAAATTGAAAACCTTATTGGTAGTGAAAATGTAATATGCTTTATTAAAGCGCAGCGGATTAGATGGATAGGCCACACCATAATAATGCCTAACGAGAGAATCCAAAAAGGTTGTTTACTTTGCACCCAATTGGAGGAAGAAAGACAGGCCGACCAAGAAAGAGATGGCTTGATGACGTCGATGCAGACTTTAAAGCGATCAACTTTCGTAATTGGAGAAATGAGGCAAGAGAGAGACTGAATTGGAGGAGAATTGTTGATGAAGATATGGTCCACCACAGACTGTAAAGCTGAGAGAGAGAGAGTTTGAAATATGGATTTATCTGGGCGTCTCTTAAACTATGAGCCATTCTTTTATAAAATAAAAATGAGCATAAAAAAATAGTTGAAATGGTGAAATGCAATAGTTTTTTCGCGGGCTATAGTTTGACATATTTTACAGGGTGTATACTAGGCCGGGTCGATTTAAAAATTGCCCATTGCTCTGTAAAAATCATATTCTAGGGATCAAAATAAGAAACTTTGCCGAAGGAACCATACCTCTAAAATGAATTCTGATGTCCTCCAATTTGGGTCGAACGAAAAATCCCACTTTGACCCATTTAGAGTGCTCCAATCGAGACCAAATGTATGACCGACCCCCACTAACTTTGGACGGCCGATCCACCCATGCCAGTGGCACACCCCCTGGAACTCCCCTGGGGGGTTTCCCATACAATCATTTCAAAATATCACCATTTTTGGCCTTTACCTGAGAAAAGAAACTAAAAAATTCAACCCAATCGGGGGACATCAGAATTCGTTTTAGAGGTATGGTTCCTTCGGCAAAGTTTCTTATTTTGATCCCTAGAATATGATTTTCACAGAGCAATGGGCGATTTTTTTTGCCTCCCCACAAATCGACCCGGCCTAGTGTATACGGTAGTTGAAAACTATTATTTTTCTTTTTGTTCTTTTTCAGATATGACATGGAGGCCTACAACTTAACTCAAGAAATGAAGAGACATGCAAATATAGTCGCTTTAGGTACGAATCACACCGATTTGGAAATCTGAAATTTTCTTAAGTGCGCCCGTTCATTAGTTCATAAGGTTCGCCGTGCATTGAAATCAACAGGCGGCGCTGCAGAATCTTGCAACACTCAAAAAATACGAGGAACGTTGTGACACTGTCCGATTTCCAAGTGCAAGAGATCGTGTGCGAAGACCCTTCAAAATCAATGAGAGCACTTGAGAGTGAGCTTAAGGCTTCTGAGGCGCTTATGTGTCGAGTTGTTCATGAAGGTCTTCGCCATAAATCCTACGTTATGCGCAGAAAACAGTTTATGATGGAGTAAACACGAGAACAGCGAGTTATCCGATCGAAATACCTTCTCAACATAATTAAGCATCTTGAGGAAAAAATGTTTTAACCAAGAACCAAAGGCTGAAATTACCAGAATGACAGATGGCTATGTTCCAACCTTACAGAGGTTTCTGTTGCCATTCACGTGAAGTTTTTAGCCACTGTTAGGGTTTTGGGTGCTGTGAGCAACAAAGGCAATGGCAATGTCTCGCCACTACACCCAAGTATTTCGAGTACATTCTGCTGCAAATATCAAAGTTCTAGAGATGGTAGTGAAACCCTGAATTAATAGGCTACGCGATGACAGCCCATATATCTTTCAGCAAGACTCCGCTGACAATATTGTGGCGACATAATTTCCATGACCACATAACACCAAACTTATTGCAGCCTAACACCCTAGACCTTAGTCACCTGGTCTACAACATATGGGGCGTAGTTGAGTGTGAAACCAATAAGCATCATCATAGCTCCATTTTTTCTTTGACGGCTGGAATTAATATGAATAAGGAGCAGTTGATTCTAGCTTTTTGTCAGTTTTTTTTACATTAACTAAGTTTATAAACGCTTGAAAATGTGATAATCGTTTGACTTGCAATAAAGTCTCTCATCCAAGCTTTTTCGAATTTCAGACGCCTCTGTGTGCAACCTGGCGTTGTCTTGATAGAACACACCACCCTTACTATGTGCCAGGTTTGGCCACTTCGGGTTGATAAACTGGTTAAATTTGATTAGCTGTTGACAGTAGGGATCCGAATTGAGTAGTTGGGACCCTGACGGTATCTGCTCATAGCACATAATTCAAGTCCAGTCTCACAAAAATAAGGCAGAACTATTCGGGCTGATAACTCGGGCTTGGATATCATTTTCACGGATTCATTATGATTTAACAAATTGGGCACAAACCAATATTCTCTTGTGTCAGCCGTTTTTCATCACCACTCAGCATCTGCTTCAAATTTAAAGGTATATCCCCGACCTCCGAACAAATCTGAGTACAACTTGTGGTGCCAAGGAGCCAAGGTGGTCGCCTCTTAACATATCAGTGCAAAAGACCTCAAGCGCGATTCGAGCGAAGATGGGCCAGACGCACAGAAAGTGGTCCGCCCCATCTTCACAAGCTGGGCAGAGTGCACTGTCTGAGATGCCTACCTTTTTTATGTGCTTGGCCCATAGAAAGTGACCCATCATCAGTCCAACCAGCTGTCTGCACTCCCTTCTGCTTAATGGCAGAAGGATTAACGACTGTCGGTCGGACATGACAGGTAACATAAGTTTAGTTCATCTGCGACCTCTGTCAGCCTGCCAAGCTCGCTTGTGTGTTAGAGTAACCCGTTTACTAACCGTGGCTTTGATGGCTGCAGAAGGGAGTGGCAGACCGTGCTCCGGGCCAAAGAAGTTGGCCTCAGAGCCCATCTTAGCTAAGGAGTCAAAGGTCTCGTTACCCACGATACCCACGTGTCCTAGGTCCCATGCTAGCATCAGGCTATTATGTCTACCGTCATAATTCAGCCTGGATTTATAGGACTCGACTAGCCCTGATCTTGTTGGGGGCTGTCTAAAGTCATGGCGCAGCTGGCTGTCGCTTCAGACACATATAGATTTGCCTCTCTATCTGCTTTCTGGATTCCAGGTAGACACCAGAGCCGGAGCCATGCTCGGTCCTGGAGCCATCTGTGAAAATGCGACTTGGTTACTTTTCTACATCGAGTTTCACTTTTAGATCAGCCTTTTGCAAACGGTTTTATGCCTACTTCAGGTCCTGGGTAATGAAATATGTACTCACGTGCGACGAAATTTCACCTACCAGAGCTTGCCTATTCATATTACCGGAACGAAATCGTTGGAGCCTTCGATTTGCCGCTGCAATCGATATTTTGTGAGTCCCATTAGGGTATACGCAGAAAGTGGTTTCCATTGAGCTAAAATGCATTCCTAAAAGGGGAGTATTCGCCCGGAGAAACACTAAGTGGACCCTACCTTTTTCTCATCTCCTTCAGAAAATATTACGGGCGCGGCTCCCAACCTTATGGTAAATAGAATTGTGCCCGTTGATATACCGGTGAATTGCGTGTATTCATTTTTAAGTGCCTCAGATTTTTCTTACTTCTACGTACATCAAATCGTGGCGAAAGCAGCGCTGCTCTATTCGCCGAGTTTCATTCAGCGCACATTTCTGCTTCTTTATCTCCCGAAACACCTCGTTGCTCGGAGACATGGCACAAATTTACGTTGGGATCTTCTTAATTCGCAAACATATCTCAAGTTGATCCTTATTAGGTCAAGATACTTGATCTCAGACCAGAAGTTTAAAAAAAAAAACAAACGAGTTTTGAAAGAATAATTTCATTTATGCTTCACAGCTTTGATACCATGAAAACTATACTGGAAATGGGTACCCTTTTTGCGTTTCCCACACATAAAAACGTGTCAAAGAAAAATAATAATTTAAGTAAATTTGTTCACTTTCTCTAACTTCAACATACCCCCTCGACTATGTTGGCTAACAACATCTCGTCAATTCCAACTCACCTCTGCCGCTGCGTCCCACGAACCTTAGATCATTGAATTTTGCCACCTGATTCTTCATAACGGCCGTGCAATTCCTCAGTTCAGCGCAGTAGTTCTCGTCATTGCCAGCGCGCACCGTCACCATAGTGCCGTCCATTATATCGCCCAGTGAGACGACTTTGAAGGCGACCGGCAGAGTCTTATTGGAACGCCAATGTGGCGGCAGTACTGTGCAAACGAAAAGCGGACTGCTGGTACGTATCAGCTCGCCTGGATGTTCTGTGAGAAAATCGCCTAATGTCCGTTCCGCCAATATATCTGAGGTCATCTTCGTGTAGGCTTCATTTAGCAGTTGAGCCGCTGTAGGCGGTGTGTTCTGTTCATTGGTGTTGCTGTTGTTGCCATTTGTTGTAGTATTATTACTACCGCCATTATTATTTGAACTAGAATTGTTTGCATTGTTGTTGCTGCTCTGGGTCGCGCCCGCATTGTTGGCGGCGACGGTATTGGTCGTTGTGGTGAGATGCATTTTGTAGTGGTGGTGGTTGTAGCCGTGGGCGACTTGTTTAAGGCGGACAATTTTTGCGAATTTTTCTTTAAAATACAGCAACAACGAAAAAGTGAGCTACAAAAGTGGCTGGCGGATGTTCCAAAGGTAATTTCGGGTGCCGATATCTGCAAAAGCAAAAAAAGATGCAAGGAAAAAGTTTAGATTACAAGGATTAACGTATTCAAGAAATGGTAGTAGACAAAAGCCAACAAAAATTCAGTTAGTTAAATATGAGATGCTTGCTCGTGCTTCAGTTATGGTAATAAGAGGGGCGCCAATTGTTAAAAAAAAACAAATGTTTCTATTATTTTAATGCTTCCTGCACGGAGATTCGAACCTATGCACTTCCGAATAGTAATCACGCACCAATCCATTTGGCTACAGCTTTCCTCCTTATATGAAGGTCATTTGAAAAGTCTCTGTAAAGTTAGAAAGATGCCACTACTGGCGCGTAACGCGTTTATGCCTAGTTAGAAGCATCTCTTTGCAGAATACAAGAACCAAGTTTCAGTCAGATCGTTCTACTTTTTTATGCTTGACATTCGTTCGAATTGGAAAAGTTGAGTGATTTTCAAAAAAGTCGATTTCCATCACTGCAAAGCAGCTGCTCACGCCTCAGCAGTTACGGTTGCAAAATTATTGAAAGTAGGGTTCCACCTCATTTCACATCTCTGCTATTCTTCAGACTTGGGTCCATCGGATCACTCAGACTATTTGTTTTCCAATTTGCAGAAATGGCTGGCAGGAAAAATATTTTACTTAAACGAAAAGGTAATTGCAAAAACGCATGGCTATTTTTCAAACTTGGGCAAATCCAATTATTTGGTAGGGATCAACCAAATAGAGCAGCGTAGGACGAAGTGTATTAGTCTAGAATAAAAGTCGCTGTAGCCGAATGCTACGGAGCGTGCCTACCACTCGGAGTACGTAGCTTCGAATCAACATCTCTGAAACACGAAAATGAAGAAAAATATTTTTCTAATAGCGGTCGCCCCTCGGCAGGCAATGGCAAACCTCCGAGTGTATTTCTGCCATGAAAAAGCTCCTCATAAAAATATCTGCCGTTCGGAGTCGGCTTGAAACTGTAGGTCCCTCCATTTGTGGAACAACATAAAGCGCACACCACAAATAGGAGGAGGAGCTCGGCCAAACACCTAACAGAAGTGTACGCGCCAATTATTTATTTATTTTTTTTTATTATTTTTGTGTTCGCTCTAGTAAAACACTGGTGATTTGAAGGTGTATATGTGAGGTCTCAATCGCAGTAGTTGACATTCGTTTGATCGTAAAGATCCTTTTTTATCTGACGTCAAAAATGTCCTCGTTCGCCCCGAAAAACAGCATTTGTGGGAAGTCATGCTTCATTATTACTTTTCAAAGAAAAATGCAGCTGAAACGGGTCATATATTGATAAATATTTACGGTAATCACGTTCCATCAAGTATAGCTTGTAAAGAGTGGTTGCGACGCTTCCAAAAAGTCAATATCGACGTCAGTAATAAGGATGATATGTCTAAAGAGTTGGATATTGGCAGATCAACCGTGGGTAAACGTTTACACGCGATAGGAATGGGTGCCACATCAGTTGAAGGAGAGGGATATCGAGAGACGTTTGGTGCCGTGTGAGATGCTTCTACGATGGCAGAAAATAAAAGGTTTTCTTCACCGCATCGCCGCTGGCGATGACAAATGGATCTTTATAATGACCCTAAGCGTAGAAGAAGTTGCAGCCTGCCAGGTGAACCAGGTCCATCGACAGCGAAAAAAATATGCATCCTCCTTAAACCTTCTCAATCCATCACTGGCGATCGTTACCGACTACAGCTAATGCGTTTGAATCGAGGTCTCAAATAAAAGCGGCCGGAATAAGACGGTAGGCGGAGGACATGACAAACTGATTTTGCTGCATGACAACGCCAGGCCACACGTTGCTAAATGGATCCAGAAATATTTGGAGGAACTGAATTGGGAAATCTTGTCCCACCCGTCGTATTCCCCAGACATTGCGCCTTGGTATTACCATCTGTTCTGATCAATGCAGTCAGCTCTCATTGGAGAGCGGTTCACTTCTTACGAGTGCATCGCAAACTGGCTCAATGAATGGATCAAATCAAAAGAACTCGAATTTTGCGTCAGAGAAATCCGTATGTTGCCTGAAAGATCGAGTACAGTTGTAGCTTCCAATGGCACACACTTCACATAATATAATTTTTTTAATTGTTTGTCTATTTCGTAACTTTAGCTAAGAAGTACTGAAACTTATTTCAATACCCAATATGTAAAATCCACGATTCGTAATTACTTTGAAGCTGTTGTATTCTTGTTTGCAGCCTGTGGCGTGAATACCAATTTTTCAAGAGCGTAAATCGTGTCAGTTTCCCTCTAGTCAGTCCATCCACTTTTTCGTTTCCTTCATGCTCCGATGTCCCGGGACCCAGATTATGGTTTAGACCCAAGGTGCCAAGGCTATTTCTGCTTTGTTTCAAAAGTTTATAGGTTGTTGTAGCCAAATCTAGTGCCTGGATTGCAGCTTGGCTATCCGAATGGTTAGCGAAACTGCCCTTAAAAGAGTAATATGTGATTAGTAGCCTACAGGCTTCCCCAACCGCCAGTACTTCAGCTTGGAAGACTCTGCAGGCATCAGGAAGACGCACAGATTTTTCAATTCTAAGTCTATGAGAAAATATACCAGCTCCAAAGTCACAATCCCTTTTAGAGACATCTGTGTAGACTGTAATGTCGAGGTTTTTTAGTACAATTCCCCTATTCCATTCCTCCCGAGACGGAAAGAGTGTATCACAATTCCTATTGAATGTCACCGTTGGGACGATCTATGGTAATCAGTCCTCTCCGAGGTGAACTAAGTTTGTCCCAACAATAGACTGGCATGAGCTTAACTAATTTCTTGTATTAATTAAAAATACCTCTTTTTAAAATTTGAGTCATAGTTCGAAATTGTCTTTAGAGCTATGCCCTAGTGCACTTTTTTCCCTAAAATTCTATGGAGAGATCGAATCTGCCAGCAACGATGTCGAGAAAAGTCATCGACCCACAAATTGACCCACCCTAATGTATACATATGTACATACTATAATCTATATATTTTTCGTGAGTGAGATAATCACGGGCTTGTTAAATATTCAAAATGAAGCTACATTTCTGCAAAAAGTACTACACCTTTTTTTGCTTCAAAGCAATGACCCAAGCAAAGGAACTCCATGGGTAGATGTGTATGTATGTGTGTGCGCGAGTGCATAAATGCCAGAACATTCGCATATTACTCCAATTATTTGTGTAGCCGCTGCCAAAGAACCACAACCATTGTTCGCACATTTTTTCTTTTCGCTGTTGGTTGTAGCTTTTTACGAATCCTTTTCTCTGCCAAGGACTACGTAAATATGCGGACTTGCCCTGGTAGTGTGTAAGTATGTTTGTATGCTGGTATTTGGCTGAGCCACCAAACTGGCCATGTTAAATGCTTTTATGGATGGAATCACAACATGACGATGGCCTTGTTTAACATGACGATTTGCACTCACGCACCCAACTCCCAATGTGCGAGAGTACATTTTCCTAAAGGAGCTGCTCGCATGTGTCCGTGCAATTCGCTAGTAAATATACCCACACATATACATATGTAACATATCTGGGGAAAAGTGTACCAGAGAAAAAATACAGGAAAATGAGAAATACAAAAATTTCACGTGAAAGCAGCACAAAGCGTTGGACACAAATTTTAAAGCGCAGACAACGTTGCAATCTCGCTTGGTTTCGCGTCAGCGTCGACGGAAAGGTGCACGGCGTGCGGGTCCAAGAGGCGACCGATAAAATTACTTAAAAATGCCGCAGCTGTTGGTTGACTTCTGGCCAAAAATGTAAGGGTTTACGTTTGGTGATGGCCGATGGCCGATGCTTGCTGGTCTCGAGCAGCAGGCGGTGAGGTTGGCAGTACAGGCCAACAACGGCACCAGTGAATTCGCGTTTGGTTGCGCTTTTTGAAGTTGCCATTTTTTATGCTACTGCTGCCGCTCCTGTCATTTTTTTTTCCTCTTTGCACAGCGTTAACGTACTTCCCTTTTGTTTTTCATGTTCGTCTTGTCACTCACACTACTACAATTTCGCCATAAATGGCTTTGCCAAGTAGTGAAAAATGCCGCAGTCATGGACATCAACACAAACTGATACACACACACACATACATCTGGCGGAGCAATTTTGCATACACATATGAGTTCGTGCAACATGCCACAAGATATTAAACACCATACTTTTTGTCTGTCCGCCGTTTTGCACTGTGCCCACTAGTGTCCGCTGTGCGCTGGACATCACAGGGTGTTGGTAATGTTTTATTGTTCGACAGCTCCGTTGGCGAAACGTTTAATGGTCTGCCACATGGCAGTGGTGGTGTCGGTAACACCGACTGATATCCGTTTGGATTAACGCGCCCATTTTTTCTAGCCGCGGTTTGTCACCTTGCTACTGGCAGCGATTAGAGTGGCAGACGGTGGAAATTTCGAGTTTGAGTGTTTTTTTGAAATCAAAATTCATGGTTTCCTGACTTCCTTCCATGTCTGCGGTCGATGTATCAATCGATTTGGTGGCTTTTAGACTACATCGCAATTTGCGTTATCGCTTACATACTTTTTTTTTTAATAAGATGGTATTTTTTTCCATCGATATTTGATGCTTTGCCGGAGTCTCATTTTAATTGGATGATTTTTGCTGGGTGGAAATTAAAAATATTTACTTAATAATTTTGATAGAAATTTTATATAAATGCAAAAATATTTAGCTGCGTTTTTCCGGTTCTAATTTTTCCATTTAACTCAGTTTACTGGTCTTTCCTACTTCATCCTGCTTCATAGCTTTAGAGGCATCCCGAAATATATGAAGGGTTGGCAGTTAAGAACGACATGAAAATAAATTTAAATAAAACAGGAAGGCGTGGGGTATCAAATCGAGGATGGCTTTGCTTCGAAGCTACACTCATGACGTTATATATTGGAGAACACACCACTCAAAAAGCAGCCTCTGATTTGCTGGCTCTGTTTAAGCCTGTCGGTCCAATTTTTGATGCTTCACTTTAATATGTGTGCCAATATTCCTGTCCGGGTTGGCTTCGAGCGCATTTAAAGTGCTTGGCTCTACCAAAGTGTGGTAGGCTAATGATAAGACGTAGTAACTCAGGGGTCTTAAGGCGCATGATCGTGGCGGTCAATTGATGAACCCTCTGCCTTGAGATTGCTCAGTTGTTAAATTTCTCCTTCATAGCTTCGAGCATCGTGTGACCTGTATGGCATGTACCGCCGTCTTGTCGATAACCCAGCTCGGATATATCACTGGTTTCGAACTCTGGCCACAGAAAGTT
Organism: Anastrepha obliqua; assembly: GCF_027943255.1. NCBI lineage: Eukaryota > Metazoa > Arthropoda > Insecta > Diptera > Tephritidae > Anastrepha > Anastrepha obliqua. The sequence goes on from NC_072893.1 coordinate 28,043,547, forward strand.
AGTTAATATCGCACCACAGCGAGAATCATTTCCTCATTTTTAGACAAGTAAGATCCCATTAATTTCAATTCGGAAAAATGCTCCCATATGGTGCTAGCCTTAAAGTACTTGAAGGTTATCTCTCTTTCTCTCACGTTATCTCTTGCGCATCATGAGAAGTTATTTCAGCAAACGTATCCTACAGTACGATACCGATAATGCGTCAAAAAAGTATGAAGACACTGGTGGGATCCCTTAAGGATCGGTCCTTGGGCCCACACTGAAATTTCCCGATAAGGCTGAGTTCGCAGGATATGCTAGATATAACATTGGGCTAGTAGTTGGTCTACAACAAGCGACTAGATCAGCTGGAGGCAAAACGTAATAATGCAGTAACGAGAGTACAGCGATGACTCTGTAGTGCGGGCCTGGAGCTAACAACTCCGAAAACGGAGGCCGAGCTTACAAGCGCACGGAAACAAAAAAGGATTATGAGGATTACGGTTACGTGGACTTGCAGGAGGCGATTAAGTATCTTGGAGTCATGCTCGATATGAAGCTAAGCTTCAAACATCATCTGGCAGCAGTCAATTGTAAAGCAGCGGCGTGATCGAGAAGCTTATAAATTGTTCGTTTTGTTCGTCGAGAGAGAACTTTCCTACTCAATTGCCTACTTAGACCAAAGTGGCACTTGTTGGCAAGAGAGATTCTACGTTGGATTTCTAGGCTGACATGGTTATCGGTGTTACTGCTGGTTCCTAAATAAACAAAGTCTCCTATTACTTCAAAATCATATCTGTCTGTGGCGTAGGTGCCGATACGCGAGTGCGCCGTCGACTTGTTTGATTACCGGAAGTACTTTCCGGCATCAGGTTAGAGAAGTCGCACGAAAAGTGGTCATTCTGCCTGAAACTTAGTTTGGTGTCAAACGGTTAGGAGAGGTCGTTCTCAATTCTGACAGAGCAGTTGGTATTGCTCAACGCCATATTAGTATTATGAGGATACCAATAGGCATACCATGAAGGTCGTGTTGTCGACGAAAGTGTGTGAGCCGATTTTCCTTCCATGGATCTTTTCTACGAATTGGCGTACTGTGCATATTTGTGTACGAGTTTCTAGCTCTAAAGTCACACTGATAAGGCTCAGTCAGTTAGTTGATGGTAGGCTTCAGTTTTTCACACAATACGCTTGATAAAACTTTGTGCGTGATATTTAGAAGACTAATTCCGCCGTAATTGGTACACCCTTCTTATGGATTGGGCAGAGCACACTTAAATTCTAATCGGGTGACATGCTTTCATAGAAGTTGATGCATGCGCTATACCAGCTCCTCGCGGCCAGCTCATCCGGCAGTCCGTCGGCTCCCGCAGCTTTGTTGTTCATTAGCCGCGTTACCGCTATTTGCGGCTCGTCATGGTTGGGTAGCGGAACGACAGTCCCGTCGTCAACGATTTGGGATCTGGATGTTTACAATCACTGTGACATCCCCAGTTGTCACTATTCCGTAAACTTGAGAAGTGTTATTTCCAAAACTTGAGTATGCTTTTAATGGCAGACAACAGATCGCCGTCTTTAGTCTTACAGGAAAATGTCCCGGTCTTAAGACCTTTCTAGTAGAATTTTTGGGCATTTTTCTGTGATTCCAAGTTAGTCTAAGAGTGATTTTTTAAAACGAGGTATCACTTTTAAGAAAGTATTTATATACCAGTACATCCAACATTTCAAGGAGGTTTTTAGTTCATGACGACGGCGAAATAATTCAAATCCCACTTACCCACTGAGTGATGTGTTGGTACCACTACTCAAGGGCAACTATGTTAGAATCAGCCAGCTAAGAGAAAAAATGCTATCGAGGCATTGGCTACATAAATCCTTTAAAGATTTTTAATGACAATTTTTAGACGAGTTTGGTTCAATAACAAACAAACAATAGTTACGGTCACGGAAAAATACTGACCACTATTTCGGAGCTTCCCAAAATGATGGATTACAACTGCTACCACAACGTTCACGACCCTCCTCAAGGGAAGAGGGAAAATAAGGCGTTGTAAAACATAGCGAGTCTATCTATGTATATTCGTGCATATATAGGCTCAAAGCTCGTGAGCAGGATAGGCGGAGCCGTATATTCCGAGCTTCTGGGGATCTTCTTTGGTTTTCGGCTCATCGACTCTTGCAGTGTTTTTCAGGCAGAACTGCTGCTGCATTTCTCAACGAGCTGGCCGAGTCATTTCACCCAAATTTGACATAGGTTTCAAAAATTGTAGAGCCGACGAACTAGCGAGACTCGGCATAATTGCTCGGCGATACGAGTTTCATAATTGCTGTTACATCATCTCGCGCATGAGTCTGATCTGTTTACCACGAGGTGATGCGTAACACTTGGCCCCGAGTTTCGTCGAGCTAAATGGCATGGCAAGGGGCTAAACGCACAGCATTACTGCTAAGCCAAAATAAACATAGCCTTAGCACACTGCTTTCTATTATGGCGGGTCACAGTCTTATAGCCCGACATGCTCAGAGGGTATGCGTACAGACACATGACTTCTGCAAAAACTGTATAAAGGAAGAAGAGGTAGAAACGATCTCGCACCTACTATGCCACTGTCCTGCTTTATTCAGACGAATATTCACCACTTTAGCTAGACAATTTTTTAATGAGCCTGAATAACTCAGTACTGTGAAAATCAAAATTTTGAAAAGTTCATATTGGTTTTAGGGACATCAATATAAGTTTCCCACGCGGTATCACGTGACTGAGTATGTCCCTTAGTGGGCAGCCGGTATAACCTAACCTAAACTAATGTTGTAGGTGTCGTTGTAGAACTCTTGCTATTATAAGACCAATCAACTATTGGAATAATCACAGCACTAATCACTCGCTACCAACTAACTGAACTGTTCACTTTCGAGCAAACTGCTGGCTTTCAAAACAGATTTTTTGTGTGTACACTCTTCATATGAGCATAAGTGAAGTTTCATTTCAATCTGTCATTCATTCTTTGTTTACAAGCCAATTAGTACTGACGCGTCACAGAATTTTCTACAAAGGAAACAATCAGTGATTGAATTTATACTATTGGAAGGTTTAAAAGCAAAGGAAATTTATGAGCGAATATTGAAAGTATCTATATAGGGATATTTCGCCATCAACTGTACAGTAGAAAGATGGGCTGCTGAATTTAAACGTAAGCGTGCAAGCCTTGAAAACGATTCACGGCAAGGACGTCCAAAAACAGCAACAGCACCAGAAATCGTAGAAAAAATACAGGATTTTGTATTGGAAAATCATCAAGTGACTAAAGGAGTTTTAGTTGAAGCCCTAGGAATCTCACTGGGCAGCGTAAACAATATTTTGACTGAAGTTATCGGGTTTCAGATAGCTGTGTGCACAATTGAACAAAAACTCATTCAAATGCGACTTTCTCAGCAACATTTAGAGCGTTTTCAAAAGGCTAAAGTGGATTTTATGCATCCATTCATCACTGCGGATGAGACGTGGGTACATCACTATGATCCTAAATCAAAACAAGAAGCTAAGAGTGGTGTAAAAATGGTTTGGAGTACTGAGCGGCGATTGTTTGAATATAGAAAATCCCTATCTAACATTTTTATTACTTAAAAGGAGATGGAGGAAATAAAAAAAAAGTGCGTGTAGCGTAGTACACATAACAGAAGTGAAACTTTCAAGGCAGACAAAGAAAGAGGGAGAGACCGGAAAGAGAATGAGAGAGAGAGAGAGAGAGAAAGAATATATATCGAAATAAATTCACAACATTTACAGAGAATACAAATAGACAAAACTGAAAAAAAACGGAGAAGGGTCAACAGGAAAATATGCCGGTAACTGTATATAGACCCGAATAAGAAGAATTTAGAGCCTTAAAATATATGCCTAAATTCATCGTTAGCATAGTTAGAAATCTTAAGCGTGAAAAATAAGGCCTTGTCTTGCAACGATGTTCTAAGTTATGCTCCGTGCCCCAATTAATTTAAAGTCTAACGAACAACAACTGGTGGCAATCAGCAGTGACTTAATGGTTGCAAACAAAATTTGCCGCAAATTTACTGTCGTCCCATCCAGAAGCTATCACACAATGAGCATAGTTAGATTGTGATTTTTCAATTTACGATTCTAAAACAACTGACTTTCATTGTGTGCTCTTGTCCACAGAACGGCACTCACTCACACACGCACCAAATCGCAAATTGCAAGTGCATACCGGCCCACAACCAAGTGCAGGACTCAAGTGGCGCTTGAAGGCGGCAGGAAATCCAACAGCACTGACAACCTTCGCAGAACAACAATTCTTTAATCGTTCTCTCCGCAAGTGGGCCGCAGAGGCAGACGAAGGCTCGGAGTAGGAGTCGACAGCAAAGTAGCGTTTGGATAGAAGGCACGCGCGGAAAGAAGGGCCAACGCCAAATGTCGTTGCGTGAATGCAGTTTACGCACAGTCTAAAGTGATTTATCTTCTGACCAAGTGTGTTCACCGCAGGCATCAGCAAGCGCCCGCACATGCACACGCACACGCAATCATTGGGGATACACAAAGCAGGCCGCCAAGTGATAAGTACTAAGTCGTCGTGGGCGACAGTGGCGGTGATGGCGGCGGCCAGACACGCCAGGACTTATTACGCCACTTTAAGCTGTAGCGAAGCTGTTGGGACAAGAAGCATAGAGAACTAGCATTGCATGTGCGCGAATGTGTTGCAAGGACGATAAGCAGAGGAGGTACGCCAGTATGTGCGAAGTAGTGGAGGTGAGCTACAAAAATGCGAATGCAAATCCAAGGCAGTCAGCAATGGACGAACACGTAAATTGCGCTGTGAGAGCTTAAAAGCTACCGCTGGATGGCGCAACGAATTTCCGACTTCGATGCATTTACACACATAACAACAGCAGCAGCAACATCAACAACAATAACAACAACTCTGTGCACACATTAGGACAACATTTTCTGCGAAAATGCACTTTTCTCATTTGCTCAGAAGGCGTTGGCGGCGGGGTGGTGTGTGGCAGGGTAGCTGTGGCACGCGGACGTACACCGGAAACTACCAAGGATGCATTGCGGTGTTGCAACAACACTCAGCTGCCGGCCAGCCGTGCGGCAGTGACCAACAGGAATGTTGGTTATTGCAACTGACACATGGCACCTCAGCTCCCTAAATATGCGGCGACAGCAATGATGCTGCTGTTGGTGTTGCTGTTGATGCCTAGTAACTGTAGTTGTAGTGATGCTTGTGTGTGGCTAAACGTGATTTCAGCACCGATGCGGTAGGCGAATAGGGGGGCGAACAGCTCTACGCACGCACGCCTTTTAGTTGTTTGCCACATTTATCAACAAAGCAACAACAGAAATGAAAGCAACGCGTTGAGGAGGAGGCACCGTTGGCAGGCTCCTAGAGGCTGAACAATTTCGAGGCGTTTGACAGAAGAGGCTCAAGTGACAGGCCGTAACCTCGAAATTGACCAAAAAGTCCAGTTGCTCTTGGCATCCGGATTGTGGCCTACGCACTGCTCTTCTGCTCCTTCTTCCTCTCGTCCAACAACTGCTGCTGCTGTTGGCTGTGCCTCTTTACTGTGCCCCACTTGCGTGCCACACTAAATGTGCAAAATGAGTGCATTAAATGCACTCAGCTGCAGACAACCAGACAATGTGCAACATGCAACGTACCGACGACGACGACGATAAGGTCATCAACGTTGGTGTTGTCAACATCAGCAGTAGCAGTTTTGTACTTTTAAGGCCGACTTGCTGTTGTTGTAGTGGTGCTTGTTTTGACCTACGCTGTTGCCACCATCAACGCCATCATTAGCAACGACTGTGGCATTGCTTGTGGCATAGCTACTGACCATAGATAACGCACGTTAAGAGGTGGTAGCAACAGCAATAACAACGGCAACAACAACAACCGAAAAAATTCGACTACACTTTGCAAGCAAACATATTCCGCAATACGTCGTCAGTGCAACATGCAGTGGCACACTCACACATGCACGATGATGAGATGAAAAATTGTTACATGCAACTTACTAAGACAGCCTGACAGAGCTTCTCCGGTGTATGGGCCAAAATATAGCTGGTAGTGGTTGATAGGAGTGTGGCATGTGGCATGTGGCATGCAGGATATGATGGTGCAAGAAATGCTGTAATTATTGAGCCAAAACTGGGCTCGGCGAAAGGCAAACACAGCGACTTGTTGTGATGTGCAACTTCATTCAGTTCATGCAACATTGCATATTAGATGCAAATCTGCAAGCTCACGCAGTTGTTACGCCACTCCTCCGCACGTCGAGGTCGCCTGCTTGTGTGTGTGTGTGTGTGTGCATGGAGAAAGTGTGAAAAGCATGGCAAAGCATGTGCGCATTGTTGTTGGTTGGCAAAAGAATGCCATGTAGCATGCAACGTTTTTTGGTGCAAGCCAATACATTCTGAGCTGGCGAGTGAGTAAAGAGTCGACCGGTTGAAGGCTTTCGACCCGATTGCCATGCCAGCAAGCACTTTACTTGCTGCTTTAGTCTGGCCTACAAAAAGAACAAAACAAAAAAGAAATTAAAAACAAAAAAACTAACAATCGCTCGCCTCAGCCTTGGCCGGAGTAATTTATCAATTTTTGGTTAATTCAGTGTTGGTCTTACTCTGTAGCTTTTCATTGCCATTGTTGTTGTTGTTGCATAATAACGGCATGCTTGTTGTTCTTGCTGTTGTTGGCATTAGTATTGGTGTCTGTGGTATTGGTTTTGAGGTCTGATTACTTGCCACTTTGTGCGGCTGTGTTGCAAACTTCATTTTCGGTTTTGTTGGCCAACAAAGAGGTCTTGAGGCAATTGCTTTGTTAGTTTTTAAGTGTTCCGTAGGTCTCCACATGCATATATATAACACACACATGAATGTACTAGGTTGTGGCACTATTGGTGCAATATATTGACTACGCACGTTTGCTACTTTTATGCCATAATATTTCAATGTCGTCAGGGATGTAATTTCCTTAAACTCATAGCAGAGTCCATAGGGAATAGCGGAGCGCTTTTTGGATAGTTTGAATGCATTTGGTTCAAAGCATTTTAGTAGGGCTTTTGAAGCGCTTAAAGCTGGAGGTTGTGGTCACAAAATTACAGTCTGTGTCAGAAGAAAATAACCGGGCTTCAAGATATACAGGGTGGCTGATGAAAGCCGCTACCAAAAAAAAATTGAATAACTTTTTTTCTTTTTAAGTTATCTGTTTTATTTTTGTTTTAATTTGCAGATTGATCTTTAAAATTTATTAAAATGGATAACTGGGACACGCAAACAAGAATTTGGATAGTCCGCCGCTATCACGCACTGGAGTCCGTAGTTTTGGTACATAATGAGCCTGGTGAATAATTTTGCTGAGCAAGGAACAGTCGCAAGAATGCCTTATCATCGAAACCCACCAGTTCGGACGGAGGAAACGATCGCTGCTGTAGCTGCAGCTATACAAAGCAATCCAAGGGTTTCAACAAGAAGCTTATCTGCTCAACTTGGTGTCAGCCGACAGTCTTTGCAAACAATAATGCACAAAGATTTAGACTTATGTCCCTACAAAATTCAAATGGTTAACAAACTGAATACAGCAGACTTGCCGATTCGCTTGGAATTTTGCCAGAAGATCCTGCAAATGGTGGAAGAAGACCAAAACATGTTAAACTGCCTTTTCATGTCTGATGAGGCCCATTTCGATTTAAACGGCAATGTGAACAAACAAAATTGTCGAATAAGGAGTACTTCTAACCCACAGATACTCCACGAGACGGAATTGCATCCTCTTCGAGCGACAGTGTGGTGTGCGGTTTCTTCACGCTGTATTGTCGAGCCTTATTTTTTTGAAGAAAATGGTCACACCGTTACGGTTACTGGAGACCGTTATTTGAAAATGCTGAAAGAATTTATCTATCCAGAACTACGCCGAAAGAGAATTCCTTTCAACTCTGTGTGGTTTCAACAAGATGGAGCAACGTCTCACATAGCCCAGACTGTTATGACAGAGTTGCGACGAAAATTTCCCAATAAACTGATTTCAAGAAACTCCGAATTTCGTTGGCCCCCCAGGTCGCCTGACCTTACTGCACCTGACTTTTTCTTGTGGGGTTTATGTAAACAAGAAGTTTATAAAACAAAGCCAACAAATTTGGATGAACTAAAACAATCCATTCGGGCAACAATTGCGGCTATTCCTGTCGCAACTCTCAAAGCAGCAATGAACAACTTTTTACTAAGATGCCGCACTTGTGTCAACGAGCATGGGGGGCATTTAAATTCAATTATTTTTAAAACTAGTTAAGCTACATTTAATAAAATTTAATGATATTCAACTTGAAAAAAAAATAAATGAATTCCATACACTAAAAAAAAGTTATTTGAGTTTCTTAATGTAGCAAAATTCATCAGCCACCCTGTATTTCGTTCTGCTTTTTGCTGCGTAATAGTCCCATTCAAGGGCCACGAGGCCAGTGCTAACTCAGGTTAGTGTCGTACGAAACTTTCCCATAAACGCAACAAAACAAAAATTAGTGAGAAGTACGCGAAGCGTTTCGAGGCGGTATTTTCATGCACGCATTCGAAAGGGTCGAAATTATCTTACGCCGCGACTGCAAAAGTGATTAAAAAAATCAAAAAAGTTTGTTCTGATGTGGAATCAGCGGTATAAAGTGTACAAACATGTTGCTGACTTTTCCGATCGCGGCTTGGAGCGACTGACGACAAAAAAGCATGAGTTATTGCGACTTGTAGTTTTGTACCTACTTTCATTTAAAAAAAAGTTTAAATATATATCTTTTATATTTCATAAATAATTGCGGTTCCTTTTTTCTGACACGGACTGTAAGTCATCACATCGTTACAAGATGCGCAATATATTTCATGCTATTTTTTCCTTCATTTTTTTTACGGCGAGCGCCGTAGCCGAATGGTTTGGTTCGTGACTACTATTCGGATTTCACAGAGAGAACGTTGGTTCGAATCTCGGTGAAACACCAGAATTAAGAAAAACATTTTTCTAATAGCGGTCGCCCCTCAGCAGGCAATGGCAAACATTCGAGTGTATTGCCGTTCGGATTCGGCTTGAAACTGTAGGTCCCTCCCTTTGTGGAACAACATCAAGACGCACACCACAAATAGAAGGAGGAGCTCGACCACACACTCAAAAAAAGGGCGTACGCACCAATTATTTATATATATGCCGGTAATAGTGGAAAATAACATCAAGCAAATGACCACCACGACCACGTTTTCCATAACCGAATTGCAAAGTGGCAGCCCTATGTCCTCGATAGCCTCACGAATACCTTCTTTGAGGTCTTGAATCGATCCTGGGCTGTTGGCGTAGACCTTCTCTTTCACGTGGCCCCAAACGAAAGAAGTCACAATGTGTTAAATCACCAGATCCGGTGCTTTCGAATGGTTTCGTTGCTTGTGTTTCACGTAGTGTCGTCTTGTTGAAAATAAAGTTTGTCCAGATCAATACCATGCAATACCGGCTATAAAAAATCGTTAATCATCACCCCTGTTTAACATCTAACACCTGTTATTCGAAAGCCCTTGCCTCCAATTGTTTATCAGTCTGTATCATACCACTGCCACCATCGATGCCGTCAATTATTCCGTTATCGTTTTCCTCTCCTAACTACCGCAAAATACAATTTTTACACAGTTTTGAATTTAAAATATGTTTGTGTGGCCGCAAATCTCTCTATTTCTCAACTGGTAATCTCATAAGGTATGGCGCAGAAGTTTGGTCGATGACAACATGGGATGAGGCGTCCCTTGGAGTGTTTGAGAGAAAGTTTCTGGAACAAAGAGCTGTATGAGCTTTACGACGACATAGACATAGCGAAGCGAATAAAAATCCAGCGGCTTCGTTGGTTCGGTCATGTCGTCCGAGTGGACACAAACGTTCCGTCTCTGAAACTATTCGATGCGGTACCAGCTGGTAGTAGCAGAGGAACAGGAATGTCTCCTTTGTGTTGGAAAGATCAGGTGGAGAGGGACTAGGCTTCACTTGGTGTATCCAACTCGTGCCAATCAAGAGGAAGAAGAAGAATCTCATATTGTAATCTGAGGTGAGCCATCGGCTGGCTTCTTTGTGGAAATTACCAAACAAAAAATGCAGAAAAAAATGGTTTCCTCCATCAATCGGCCCTCGTCAGTCAATGACAAACCTCCGAGTCTGTTTTTGCTATTACAGCTCTTAAGAACCAACTGGCATTTGGAGGCGGCATTAAACTTTAGGTCACCCAATATGTGGAAGAGCAGTCTTGATCAGAAATTTAAAAATTTTATAAGCAATTAAAAAAAGAAGGAGATCAAATCTTTTGGGTGCGCAGGTAACATTTCTCTAGGTTCCAGGACATGCGAACATAGAGCGAAATGAGATTGCTGATGAGCTAGCTAGGAAGGGGACTGGATTGGCCTCAGAGCCCTCCTACTCGGTCATCGACATCCCCCTGACCGTTGTTAAAGTTCAGCACAAATTAATTTTCTCAGGAAAGCGCAAAAAAAGATGGAGTTCCATTTCTTCAGGTGCTAGTTTGAAAACCCTTTGGCTTCAGTACAATGGAAGGAGGACTCAGAAAGCTCTTGGGACTCACCGCCATTACGCTCGTAGCTGTGTTTACCTATCACTGGACTATTGACATACACGCGAGAAAGCTAGATTTACCATTTAATCCCCATTGCAGAGAAGGAGACTGCTGAGCACTTTCTCTGTTTGGCAGCTAGACGACTAAGGTCACTGGGTCCTTCTTTCTTCGACAGCCTGGGGCAGTGCGCCAACCTAAAACCAATCAATCTTCTCCATTATATCAACAGCTCGGGCTGGCTGTAGATATCTGCCTGTTGGAGGTTTCATAAAGATATCAAAATGGGGTTTCAGTGCTACTTGGTGAGTACCAATGAGGTACTTCAACCATTTCACCGACCTACCTCCTAAAAAAAATCCAAAAACTTTTCATCCCAATTCTACAGTTTTTAATTAGAATTTTTAGAAGCATTTTTTGTATGGCGCGTTTTTTATTTATTATATTTTATTAAAACTGAATGTATTGTAAAGCTATGTTCCGCCTAGGAGAGATAATATGTGCAGGAAGATTCTTTTTTATAATAGTTCTTTAGTATGTCTTAAAAATGTTGTATAACAGAATAAATTTTTAAAGAGAAAAAAAGGAACAAACCGTATGGATTTGCTCGAGTTTTGAGTTCGGTCAACTCGTATGTCAGTTTTAAGGGGCTAGGCCTCTTCTATTCGCCACTTCTTTGCTTGCTATATCTCTGCTCGCCTAATTTGACGAAAAACTATCATGTGAAAGCAACAACAAAGTTATCGAGCGCACTGGCGTAACTCAGTATTTTACAAACCCATCTAATTTAGGGCAGCAAAAAGAAGAGGCCACTTATAGTAAAAGAAAATTGAAGCTTCTACCATGGCTCAACTCCATAACATCATTAGATGTGTGGTCAATACTGCATATGGAAACTTTATCTTCCTCTTCATATTCTCACTAGACCTGACTACTCGTTTGGAGCTATGCAGAAGAGCTTTTATAAAATATATTTAACTTCACTACGAGAATTGTTGAGCAAATATTGAATAAAATTATATAGATGCCTAATTTTTAATAAAATCTTGTTTTAAAGCTAACTTTTACACACAAAAATATAGAACAATATAAAAATTTTATAGTAACTAATAAAAGGAGTCCATACATAAATCCCCTCGGTTTGACTCTCTGAAGTGATTTGCAATATTTAGTTGCCCACTTTCTATTTCACTAAAATCAGACATTTTTGCTGAAAATTCTTAAGCAATTCTTCAGCCTTTAACGAGCCAATTAATTTCATCGTTAGAGTTCCAATTTCGTACCACCAGAGTTTGAGTTGAAAAATTCATTAAATGCGCTAAGCAAACAAAAGAGCCCACCGGGGTTAACTTGAAAATCGCCTGTGCACTTGACAAACTTGAGCTGCAAGCGACAGGTGACAATGTGACAACATGTCACCATGCCAAGTGACGCCTCACCCCCCTGCCTCACATGCATTACCAAAGCAATGGCGATCATAGTTCAACTGTGCAATGGTGTTATGAAGTGCTGTGACGTGTGCGTGTGGAAGTGCTACCCATACCGGTGACGAATTTTGTTGAGACAAATCGACGGGCATTACATTCGAAGGCGATACAAATCAGTAGCAATTTGCTTCCTTCCGTCCTTATTTCCTTCCTTCACACCTTCCTTCCTTCCTGCCTTCCTGCTCTCCTTCATACCTTCACACCTTATCGTATTGCACCTACGTGGACTTGACTTGAGTTGAGTGGAAGGAAATCCAGTTGGTCGGTCGAATCAATTGAAGTGTCAACAATATTTTTGCAATCACACTAACTGCCCGAACCGGATATGGGGAATGCCTGCAGTTTGCCACAAAGTGCCAACACGTTAACACCACCAAGTCTTAACACCCAGACCCCAACTTACTTTGGTTGCATGGCTGCGGTGTTGCATGCGTAACGAGAATGTCAAAACAATGTTACGCACTGGAAGTCATTTAATTTGTTAAACTTGGCGACTTAAACGTAGCATCAATTCAACCTCGTGTCGAAGGGACTGTGAGATGGGCGTGGGTAGCAATTCTAATATCGTTGGGGCACTTAAAGCGGAAAGAGGCCTGTAATATTTAATGCCTAGCATTTCCTTTTGCTTTCATACCGCACGAATCACTTGCAATGCACCCAAACGGCTACGCCTCCATTCTCCCCGCTCCGCCTTCATGCGAACAAATTGCATGCCTGCTTGTCGGTATGACTGTCTTCAGGTCAATTGACAATATTTTCATAAAGCCATGGAATGCCTCTTCCTCCACTTCAACTGGCGTATTTCTTGAATTCAACAACCCTTACTCTGCGTTTGGGTGGAGGGAGTAGGTGTTGCTGGGGGCATGCATCGTTGCATATGTCTGCGGTTTGTGAATTTGTTGCTACGCTATGGGGCTGCTGTTGCTGTTGCTGTTGCTGTTGCTGTACTCATTGTTATTTGTGTTATTTGTTGCAGCATTTGTTGTTGCCATTTTCGTTAACTGCAAGAAGTGCACTTGCACTGTTGTTGACATTTGCATTGGCATAACGCAGACATATAACATACAAATACAAACACAAATGTAAATCCTTCGGCCAGAAATGTCGATGTGGCTTTGAAATTTTGCCATTGCCATCAGCACCATCAGTACGGCAAGAGAAAGAGCAGTGGGAAGGTGTGAAGCTGTTGTTTGACTGTGTGACACATAGATGTTGTCAAAGCTACGCACATACATACACACGCACTTATATATGGATATACATATATATTATTTGTGTGTGTGCTTAGTACCTCCTTCGGATATGTAAATTATGTAATGTGTCAAGTTACCGGAAAATTCATTTTAATTGCCGACGATATGCAATATTCTACTAATTTCTAGCATGGATTTCAAATTTACAATGGCAAAAAGCATAACAACAACAAATTACGCACTCACCTGCATTACCTTTCTTTCCGATTGCAGGCGGTTGAGTGGTTGTTAAAATTCAAGCCAGATTTTCAGGTAACACTGATTTTCAGTGTATGATTGAAGTAGAAAATTGCAAGTCGATGTATTCATCTACATATAGGTATACGAGGTATGTACAAAAGGTATCGATAATTTTGTGTGTTTTCAAAAAATTACTTATTTATTCATCAACATCTATTTTGACCCCTTCAAAGTAATCCCCATGAGATATTATGCACTTATGCCAACGTTTTTTCCAATCTTCGAAGCTCTTCAAAAAATCATTTTTTTTTATCTTGTTCAGCTCCTCCTTCGATGCCGTCAATCGTCAATCTCGTCAATCGCAGCGTAGCGTCGTCCTTTCATGGGCCTCTTCAGTTTAGGGAAGAAGAAAAAGTCACAGTGGGCCAGACGGTGGCTGTCGCATTATTGGTGTGTTGTTTTTGGCCAAAAAGTCAAAAAGTCGCGCACAAGCAACGATGTGTGAGCAGGGGTGTTATCGTGATGCAAGAGCCAATTTTTGTTCTTCCACAAACCCGGGCGTTTCTGAGGGATTCCTTCGCGTAAATTGCGCATAACTTCCATCTAATATTCCTTATTGAGTGTTTTACCCTGTGGCAAGAACTTATGATGCACAACGCCCCTACAATCGAAGAAAACGGTAAGCAAAACTTTTGCATTCGACCGAATTTGGCTCGCTTTTTTCGGTCTTGGTTCGTGCGGCAGCTTCCATTGAGATGATTGAGCTTCGCTTTCCACGTAAGAACAATGAACACACGATTCGTCACCAGTTATGATCCTCTGGAGCAAATTTGGGTCGTCGCGGACAGAGTCCAACATCTCATTAGCAATGTTTGGTCGAAATTGAGCAGTTTTGGTACGAATTTTGCGTCGACCCGTCTCATACCCAAATCATTGAAAAAAATCGTATGGCTCGAGCCAGTCGATATGTCTAGGTCCTTATCAACTTCTCTAACGGTGAGTCGACGATTGGCCAATAACATTTTCTTCACTTCATCCATTTTTTTGGTCTGTTGTTGAAGTGCTCGGGCGTCGGGCACGCCGACACGCTTTCCGTCGTTCACATCTTCTCGGCCTTCTGAGAACATTTTGTACCACCGATAAATGTTGCTTTGGTCCAAAGTAGCTTCTCCGTATGACACAGCCAACATTCGGAATGCATCCGCGCACTTAATTTCGTTTTTCACACAAAATTTGATACAGGTTTTTTGATACATCTTTTTGAATTGGTAAAAGAAAATAATTAACTGAACATTCAAAATGGCCGAACTCGTCGGCATGAGTGTGAGACATGAGTACCAACATATAGATTTCTTACTTACCGATACTTCTATGAGAAAAAAATCAGTGGAACCTTTGTATGCCGAGTTTCTTGAAAAAGAATCCAAGAATTGGACACGCAAACTAAAGGGTTTTCCAATAAGAGGTCTTATTCCCATAAAAAATCAATGGTTTCGTTGAAAATGAACGTTGTCCAGATCAATACCATCCAATTCCGGCCATAAAACATTGTTAATCATCTCTCGATAGCGCAATCCATTCACCATAACCACTGCTCCAGCTTCATTTTCGAAAAAATAAGGTCCAATGACTCCGTCGGATCATAAACCGCACCAAGCAGTCACACGTTGAGGAGAGAGAGGCTTTTCAACAATAACTCTTAGATTTTCTGAGCCCCAGATCCGACAAGTTTGCTTGTTGACGAAGCCACCGAGGTGGAAATGGGCCTCATCACTCAAGATGATTTTTCGATGGAGTTCCGGATCATTTTCATGCATATCAACGACCCAATCAGCAAAGACACGACGTTGTTGATGATCGGCCGGCTTGAGTTCTTGTGTTAACTGGACTTTATAAGCCTTAAGACCCAAATCTTTATGCAAAATACGGTGTAATTACGATTGTGGAGTACCAATGCTAATTCCAAAAAACGACGAGGAATGGACAAACCTGGGTTTTATTCAACACTTTCGGCTACAACAACAATATTTTCGGCTCACATCAGGAACTTGTCCCAACAGCTCGAATTTTTTCACCAATTTCTGTATTGCGGTCCGACAAGGTCCTTCACGATGATCCAAAAAAGTTTGAGTTTTACGACGGTTCGTCTCTGCCAAATTTTCACCATCGTATCGTTCTATTAGTGGCGTAGTTTCTACTTGTCAAATATCAAAAAATGAAAGCTTCAAAAGTGGCATCTACCGAAATAGCGGGCTATTCAAAACAACACCTGTTATTGGAAAACCCTTTATAAGAAGCTTTTGAAAAATTCTTTTCCACCATTTTCAGGAATTTCTATTTGGACCGTAGAAGGATGAAAATTGATCAGAAAGATCTTCTCCGTTCATATATTTATTGTAAAACCAGCTAAGTAGGTACCAGCTAAGTAGGTGAGTAAGTAATCCCTTTCAAATGTTGGCCGCAGCATTGTCGTAATTCGGCCATCTGTAAACACCAATTTTGAATGACTTGCTGGAGGACTTCGGTCGGTATCTCATGAATAACTTCAATAATGTTGAACTTTATCCATACTCAATACATCCCAATCCAACGGCCTAAGTCTGATTCTAGAAAACGCCGAACAGCTACAAAGAAAATGCTCTGCAGTGTCCTCATTCTCCTGACAGTATGGCATATTCTGTGTCAAATCATTGCCGTGGTAACCATATGCTGACCACAGGCGTTGTGCTCTGTTATTACCCCCAGCAGCATTCCCAGATTCTTAATTTTAAGTTTTAAGAGAAAGGTCGCTAATTTCCTGTTTGGTTCTTTCCCAAAGCACTTGGCTACTCTGCAGGAGCCCAACTGATACCTACGTCTTCTGTGGCTAGACCTCTTGAAGGCGTCAATCCATAATTGAATAGCTGCAGAATTGACACCTAGAAAGGATTCAGCGCTTAATGGAACACTTGCAGAACCTTCATTAGCCAGTTTGTCAGCCTAGTCGTTCCCTGCAGGACCGGAATATCCAGGCACCCAAAGAAGACAAACTTTGTTCTGTTTTGCAACACTGCTCAGTTTTGTCTTACATTCACCGACTAATTTCGAAGAGCAGCATGAGCTGGCAAGGGATTTTAATGCAGATTAACTGTCACCATAACTTCAAATACTACTACCCAGCCATTTTTTCTCCATTAGCCTGTTTAGTGCTGCACTCAAGATGACATAGAGTTCGTTTAAGTATATCGTAGCCATTTGTCGTAAGTTATACGAACCTTTGGATGCATTGCTGTTGAAGGGTTAGCAAATATTGTTCAAATTTAAGAAAGTTGTACACTAGTAAAAAAAAATTCTGCGGTTTTGATAAAATGAAAGAGTTTTTTTAAGAATTTAAAAAATTTAAAATTTTTAAAGGAACTTCAATCTTCAGGCCTTGCGATGAAACCGTCTCCAAGATCCCCTGTCTAGCCAGCTTATCAGTCCAACAGTTTCCCTCTATGCCGTAGTGACCGGGAACCCATAAGAGCCTAATATCGAAGTATGCGGATGCAGTCGAGTGAGAAATTAGGCGTTCTCCGACTAATTTCGAACGCACAAACAACGAGTATAAGACACTAATTGGGGCTTGGTTATCGAAGTAGATATTTACGTTCTTTAAAGAAATTCTGGCCAAACACCATTAGTAGCGACGCATTGTGGAGATTAACGAACGAGGAACCCATCTTTAGGCAACTCAAACTCAGAGAGTGGCGATGGATAGGTCACACATTGAGAAAACCACCAGATAGCATCACAAGAATGGCACTGGACTGGAACCCGCTAGGGAGCTCTGGTCGACCGCGACACCAAACAACACTTGGAGAAGGTCGATGCTGCGCGAACTAGCAGATGCCCACATCTCATGGGACGGTGCAAAAACAACAGCACAGAACCGTGTACGATGGAAGTGTCTTGTCGAGGTCCTATGTTCCCGAGAGGAGTGAACAAGGAGAAAAAAAGTAATTACCGAAATGAGCAACTAACTCACTGCTGCCTTAGTTTATTTATTTATTCATTAATTGCAGCTACCTCCGCATGGAAAACACTAAAGTGGTCCGGAAGCATAAATTTGGGGTGAAGGCATACGAGTTCTTGTCTGAAACTTCAACTCCGAGGGAGGTCTGCGAATGTGCGACGGCTGACAGGAAGTGGGCACAGATTTGTGCATGAATTAAACTTTCAAGCTATAAAAGGCAAGTAATAATTCAGTTCAAGAAGAAAAAAATTACGCAAAAATGCGTATACATACATACATATTCATATGTGTTCATACACCAATTCATCATCTGCCACCTGATGTTGATTTAAGCAAAATTCCGCTTTGCAGTTTAAGGACACAAAATATGAATTTGCCTCATATTGCAGCAACTTGACTATTTTGGAAACATTTTTGTTTACACCAATAATGCAAATTATAAACAAAAATAACACAAATGCGTTTTTTATTGGTTTGCCACACACCATGTCACGCGGCATGAGCTGCAACAGCGGCGGCATGCCTCACAAGCAACATTTTACGAGCTTTGCACAGCCGCTCGTGCCTAAGCAATACGCGGCTGGGAACAAGACGCAATGATGAATGTTGTTCGTGTTTTGATAAACCGAAGTGCATATTTGAAGACATTTAATTACCATAAACAAAGAAATCAAACAAATTTTAAGCGTAGCTACAAGTGCGTTGCGGCGGCAACAACAGACGAACACGAATAATAAGTTTCCATATGCGTGTGTGAAAGTGTGTGTATGCGTGTATGTATGTATATATGTATGCATGCGTGTGTGGTGATAAATAGACAGTGTTGCATATTTTGAAATATCGCTATTGAGTTGTTTAAAGAAATGAATGTCGTAAAATTGCGTTCGTTCGTTCAAAGGACGACACGCCCGGGGTGGTCCAATGAAGATCTGCCGCCGTCAAGTGACGAATATGCCGCTTAGTGCGAGAATATTATGTCGAATATTACTTTATATGTTGTATGAGTGTGTTTAATGCTTCAATGCTTGCGTTTCTGTATGGGCTTGTGTGTGGTTGGATACCCTGCGAGGTTGGTCAGTGATTCGTAGGAGGAGCCAAGGCATTTTTTATTAATTTTTATTTTTTTTTGTTTTGCTTACAAATAGATTTTTTAGTAAACAAGTAATGTGAATTGTTATTCTCCAAGCTTTTAGAAATTTTTTTGATCAAACAAAACTTCTGCAGCTCAATAGATGGGATGACCAAGAGCCAAACGCAAAAAAAAAAACAAAAAAACCAAAAAATACAGTAGCAACTCGAGACTTGCCACACAATTCTGTTTTCATTGCGCAGGCAGTACTTGCGACATTAGGAAATTTTTACCACAATACCTGCAACATTTTTTCTTTTGTTTGTCCCTTTTGCTCTTTCTACGTTGTATTTTTGAGATTAAAACTCGGGGAAGTACCGCCGATGTCATTCTGGAAATAGAATGTTTTGAGTTGAACGAGCTGAATGAATTTAGGCGAAGTATCGTCAAGTTCATTTGCTGATGAAATGATAGTTTTGCGTTAATTTTTTCTCATAATGTCAAAGCGAAAATTTACGCTGCTTCCGGTAAAATAAAAAGCTGACATTCTGAACATCGGCCGCTGTAAGCGAGATGTCAGCGCTGCGTTTTCTGCTATTGAAAAGGAAACATCACGAGTGGGTCTGGCGGTGAACGAGGGTAAAATGAAGTATGTGCAGTCTACAACGCGAAACACACGGCACGTAGGAACGCACGTCATTACGGACAACTATACCTTCGAAGGTTTGCCATAATTTTTATTTATCTTGGCACCGCCGTTAACAGCAACAACGATATCAGCCTGGAGATCAAACGGAGAATCACTCTCGCTAATAGGTGTTTCTATGGGCTAAGTAAGCAATTGAGTAGTCGAGCCCTCTTTCGCATGACCAAACTGACACTTTACAAGACGCTCATCATACCCGTGTTGCTTTATGGCACAGAGGCATGGGTAGTGTCACAAAGCGATGCAGCCGCTCTTGGGGTGCTCGAGAGAAAAGTTCTTCGTAAGATCTTCGGTCCCGTGCGCGTTGACGAAGACTACCATTCAATAATGAACCACGAGCTCTATGAGCTCTACGCCGACATTGACGTAGTTCAACGCATCGCCATCCAACGACTGGCTAGGGCATGTCGTGCGTATGGATGAAGACGCTCCAGCAAAGAAGGTGTTCGAGGGCGAAGTCAAAGGGAGCCGACGCAGAGGAAGATCATTGCTCCGGTGGAAAGACCAGGTGGAGGAAACCCTATGCTCGCTTGGTGTACAGAATTGGAGAAGGCACGCGCGGAGCAGAGGCGCCTGGAGAGAGCTAGTAAGGTCGGCCGTAACTCGGTAATGGGTTGTCATGGCCACCTAAGTAAGTAAGTAAGATATTCTGACCAAATTAAGTGCAGAAATTTCCATTAATACCTTAATTAAAAACTTTTACGTGCATAGAGCAACAACAATTCGATTTAAAATAAATAAACAGCCCACAAAGAATCTTGTAACGAAATCTGAGTCCGTCACAGAAGTCCGGTCCCATAAAGAAGCTTGCAGCGCAATCTGAGTCCGGTCCGGGTAAAAGTCTACTTTCAGGCAAAAGTTTCTGAAAAAAGATTTCTGAGTTTCTAGAAATGGAAAAGACGTTGTCCAATTGGTTTGCGGATGAAAGGGTAAAAAACTCACCAAGTACGAGTGAGATGCTAAAAAGCGAAAGCCAAGTTATTATAAGCCAAAATTCAGAAAAATATTGGTGGCTTCCACGGTAGCATGTGTTGGGTTGACAAATTGGCAAAAGAGGCCTGGAATACTACCCTGTCTGAAATGTTTAATTTAAACCTTCTTATGTTGGTAGAACTGTAAGACACGCATCTGTCACTTTTTAGCCATCGCACCGAGCCCACATTGTGCTGGATTATTTGACCAAACACCAAGGAAATACCAGTGCAAGCACCGTATTCACCTGATATGGCCCCGTGCGACTTCTTTTTGTTTCCCAAGTTGAAGTTATCACTTCATGAAAAGAGATTTCAGTCGATCGAAGAGATCAAAGAGAATGCGACGAAGAAGCTGAAGGCCATGGGGTGCATGGAGGACTGGGCTAAACGTTGGCACATGTGTGTTGCTTCAGACGGGTCACATTTTGAAGGAGATAAAATAAATTTGCCTGAAATTTAACTGAATTGTCGGAAATTTGTTTTATTTACACATTCCCGATACTCTCAGGTCATAGGGTATGCCTAAAAATTGGCGAAGAAATTTAATAATTCGGACAAATTTATCGAAAGAATTATAGATTTAAGTTTACCAAAATAGTAGATACCCATAGCCGATGAATCTGGCTTATCTTGGAAGCTCTTACCCGATAAAAAGAAACCTCGGATCTGGGGCATAAGCTCAGTAAAATAATGTAGTAAAAATAATGGCTATTGAGAGATCAACGAATCCGCGTTTATTAACAAATTTTACTGATATTCCTGTTGTCTACAAAGGAAATAAAAGATTTTGGATGACTTTAATTTTGTTTGAAGAATGATTTCACAGAACATTTGTTCCAGGGGTATATTAATTTTTCGTTAAAACAAAGAATCATGTTTTAATATAGGACTATGAATAAGTTCGTGCGTTTTTTTTTCGAAATTTGAAACTTTATTGACGTAAAATGGTTACAAATTTAATATTCAAAGTATTGTCCATCGCTTACTACTACTTTTTCCCATCTTTCTGGCAATTCACGGATTCCCTTTGTGAAAAATTCGGTCGGTTTTGCTGCAATCCACGAATCGATCCATTTTTTGACTTCATCGTAATTACGGAAGTGCTGGTCAGCCAGGCCATGTTGCATCGATCGGAAGAGATAGTAATCGGATGGCGCAAGGTCTGGACTATACGGCGGGTGGGGTAGGACATCCCATTTGAGCGTTTCTAAGTATGTTTTGACCACTTGTGCAACATGTGGCCGAGCATTGTCATGTTGCAAAATAACTTTGTCGTGTCTATCGGCGTATTGCGGCCGTTTTTCTCGCAGTGCTCGGCTCAAATGCATCAATTGTCGTCGGTAGACATCCCCCGTAATCGTTTCATTCGGTTTCAGTAGCTCATAATACACAACACCCAGCTGGTCCCACCAGATACACAGCATAACCTTCAGGCCATGAATATTCTGCGCCGACGTCGATGTTGAAGCATGGCCAGGGTATCCATACGTTGCCCGACGTTTTGGATTGTCGTAATGGACCCACTTTTCATCGCCAGTCACAATTCGATGCAAAAAACCCTTTCTTTTGTGCCGTTGAAGCAGTTGTTCGCATGCCATAAAACGGCGTTCAACGTCTCTTGGCTTCAATTCATACGGCACCCAATGGCCTACCTTTCGGATCATTCCCATGGCTTTTAAACGTTTGGAAATGGTTGATTGATCAACTCCCAAAGTTTTTGCAACCTCTTCTTGCGTTTGAGCCGGATCTTGATCGAGCAATTCCTCCAATTCGGTATCCATGAACTTTGGCGGCGCACCCTCGCGTTCTTCGTCTTCCAAGCCCAAATCACCACTTTTAAAGCGTGCAAACCACTTCTGGCACGTTCGCTCAGCTAGAGCATGCTCACCATAAACTTCCACCAAGATACGATGACTTTCGGCTGCTTTTTTCTTCATATTAAAGAATTCCCCGCAAAAACACATTATTTGGCACGAAATTCGACATTTTCAAGTGTGGTAAAAATATTGTTGTTTACGCTTCAAATAAAAAACTTATACTGACGCTTGTGCCTTACGACAGTAGCCAATGAATGTTTGGAAATGTGGATCGATGGAATAATAATCAAGTTACGCCATCTGTTGTAAAACCGCACGAACTTATTCATAGTCCTATAAAAAAAATGCTTAAATAAGCAAGTAAAAGAGTTCCTGTGAGTGCGCAAAATTTTCTGGAAAAAGCACTTCATCTTATTGAATGTTCTATGCCATCGCAAAGAAGGCGAGTTAAATAGCTACGATGGTCAAATATCTGTAATGTGCTTTCCTCCTAACTGTACGGCTCTAATACAGCCCATGGATCAAAACGTTATAAGGCTTACTAAATCGAACTACAAAAAACCCCCTTAAGTCACATTCTCGCTCGTGGACGAACTATCGATGAGTCGCTGCGAACTAACGATGTGAAAAATTCAAAATGCCTTTTAGCTCTTACTGTAACTTTACTTTTTAGCTAAGGATTCTCTTACTGCAACTTCAATTCAGTCATCGTCTCAAAAATTATTTGAAAAAGCGTCTGACTGGGATTGTGACGCTTGTCTTCCTCTTTCGAAGTTACGATTACAGATAGTCGATGATGCATCCAATATTCAAATCACTGAAAGTTTGTTTCGGGAAGTAGAGCCAGTGCAGCAAGTCTCCCAATCTGAAATCGAGCAATAGATTGTTGAATCTCATTCGCAGCTGTGGCTTTAAATTAAGAATTCTGTATTGAAGTCGACAAAATAGTCGGTGAAGAAAATAACGACCTGATGCTAAATACGAACAAAATTACATGGGAAGAGCCAATAGCGGCATTCAGTTAATGCTTGGATTAGGCAGAGCAAAACAATGCGTCGGAGCATAGGGCGAAAACAAAGGCTCTGGTTATAATTCAAAATTTAATTGGACTATACTAAAATCTTAAATGTGAGTAGTGATTTTACTATCGAATGTTTTTTTAAGAGCTTTAATATAGGTAATATCCGCTGTATCGGTTTTTAGTACGGCTGTGTAGAGTCAGAGCTTACTTTTGAGAGAAACAAGAGAATTCCGATTAAGTAACTAGTATGGATTTCGGAGTTTAATTGCTGTCGAGGTGCATTGAGTTAATTTGAGTTAAATTATCAAGCCCTTTTTGAAGTTTAAGTGAAGTCTTCTGGGGGTGAGGGTCAATTGCGGTGAGAACAGCGGTGTCATCTGCAAAAGCTTCCACGATAGTTTGTCGGCCTCCGAGGTGGAAGTGTAATAATTTATGGGTAGATAGTAGGCCGGGTCGATTTATGGAGAGGCAAGAAAATCGCCCATTGCTCTGTGAAAATCGTATTCTAGGGATCAAAATAAGACACTTTGCCGAAGGAACCATACCTCTAAAACAAATTCTGATGTCCCCCAATTTGGGTCGAACTTTTTAGTTTCTTTTCTATTGTAAAGGCCAAAAATGGTGATATTTTGAAATGATTGTATGGGGAACCCCCCAGGGGAATTCCAGGGGGTGTGCCACTGGCATGGGTGGATCGGCCGTCCAAAGTTAGTGGGGGTCGGTCATACATTTGGACTCGATTGGAGCACTCTAAATGGGTCAAAGTGGGATTTTTGGTTCGACCCGAATTGGGGGACATCAGAATTCGTTTTAGGGGTATGGTTCCTTCGGCAAAGTTTCTTATTTTGATCCCTAGAATACGATTTTCACAGAGCAATGAGCGATTTTTAAACCAACCCGCCCTAATAGATAGTCTTTTATTGTGCATATTAATCCAAGAAATGTAGTATTTTTTGCACACAACGGGTTGTAGCTCGAACGGTCTTTGGAAATTATTATAGTTGATCCATACATCCTTGTTCGACAGGACTCAGTCTTGCGTTGGTTTCATTAATCTATTTTGATTTTTGACAGGGTATGTGATCAGCCTGCCGCTACCAGTCCTAAGTAGTGGAAATGCCCACGTGTCGTTCCTTAGGAACAACGCCTTCTTACTACTTGGAGCGCCATCTGTGTCTCACATTTTTCTGGCAGAAGGATGACACAGTGGTTGAGGACTTCGATAAATTTAGTGTGTCTGCGCTATTACCGCGATTGCCCGCTTCCTCTTGCTGGCGCCACTGATGCAGTGTGTAACTATGTCTTTTTTTTTGCTTGTTTTAGTATGTACAATGCAAGTTTGCGCTGGAAAGGTAAGGTTGTTGGGGTTGAGGAATGAATTTTTAAAATTTTTTTTTTACATAGAAACTAGGAAAGTAGGAAAGTTTGGAGAAGTACGAGCACCGTGCTTTACTTGGGATTCGAACCCACAACCTCTGGGATGACAGGCTAGTGCACTTGCGCTTGACTACCGAGGTTGCCGACTCTAGTGGTTTCGAAATGACTGCGATAGTCGATTTTACGTTACCTGAACTACCCGGATTTATATCCAGGCAAAGCTTGCAGGACTTCAGCAGTATTTTTCAGATATTTATGTGTTACAACAACCACACCAACAGCACGTTGACGTTTTCTTCATCAGTTATTGTTTTATGCCGATTGGAAGTCACATTTCATTCAACATTTGCTCAACCTTCTGGGAATTATTTTTTCCACATATAAATATTGCTTCTTTATAATAAAGCTTTATCACAAAAGGCATGCTACAGCATCCTCTTTAGATTATTAAACGAATAAATAAATAAATATTCCTGCCAGACAAATTTCGCTCGATAAACAAAATTTAATACAACTTCTTACCTGAATAGAATTGGACACTGCAGAAATCGCAGTTCGTTAATTGCTGTTAATTGCCTGTTTTCGTAACAGACCACAGCTATTTTTAGAATTTGTAATTATATTTCATATGCACCAGAGTGTCAATATTATAATTAAGAGACTGAGCGAATTTTAATAATTTTTAAATTTTTTTTTATGATTTTATAAATGCGTAATGCATTCTACAACAAAGAATATAAGACTCAAATATCCAAACTTTTTTCAAAATTCACAAAAATTTAAATTTGTTTAGAAATTTTAGAAAAATCTTGCGTATGCCCTTTAACAAAAATTTAATAAATTTCCGGAAAAAAGCATCAAACTATTCAACTTTTTATTTAAAATTCGTAAAAAAATTCTACACATGCAAATTTATAGCCCATTCCGTATTAGTAAATGAAAATGAAAGTTTCAAGTGACTTAAAATTTTGGTGAATTTTTGACAATTTTTTTCGCCGTAGTGTTGAGCATTTAAGAAAATTTTTCGGAAGTGTTTCGTATGAAGTGTATCGGATTGCTTAGGTTAGGGTCAGGTTGGTATAGTTGCCCAAGGAATGAGCACACTTGGACGAAGAATAATGGATTAGTCCTTTGTGACATCCATTATGAAGGAGGTGAGGTGAAAGAGAAAGACCGATGTGGATTGCGAACGATGACTATGCTGCGTTTGCGTCAACCGCTTTGTGCTGCTGATGAAATTCATCAGATTTTTAATTTCAGCGCCAGCTATATCAGCAGGCGTAGCAAAGAAGTAGGAGCCAAGATGCCTGGATCTTAGCCCCGCGAGAGCAGGACAGCTAAGGAGAAGGCGCTGAGATAATTCCACCTCATCCTCCATACATCCAGCGCAAAAAGTACTCGAGGTGATTCCAAGTATCACAGCATGCATTCCTCGCGTATAGTGACCTGTGAGAAAGCCCACGAGATTCAAGAGCTGATATTTTGTCAACCTCAGAAGCTCGCCCGAGCGCCCCCGGTCCACACGTGGCCAGAAGTTGGCGCGATGCCCATCTTTCCAGGAGCAGACCGCAGGTAGTCAGCCAATTCTCTCCCTTCGCGGGGAAATCACCTCACCCCGGAGTGCTTTGTATGGAAGAAAATTCTCAATAAAGCATTTTTGGGAGTTTTGTGCAAATTTTGGAGCATTGAGTTATAAGTTGGTTGTTGTAGAAGGCAATGGAATTTTATAAAAAAATTTTAAAATTTAAATACAAAAACAAAAAGTAGTTAAAACTTAGTTACTCGGCCGCAGGTGTTAGTTACTCGGTTGAGATGTAAAAAAACAAACAACAACAACAAAAAGTGTATAAAAAAAATTAAAAAATTAAACTTAAAAAAACTAAAAATTTAAATTATAGTTAAAAAAATTATAAAAAAATCGCCAAATTCACTTCCAGCTGTTCACAAAACATCGCGTAAATCTTAAGCCAATGGAGAAAGTGAAATACAACTCTAACAAAAACAAACGTGAAACTTAATTTTCCGTGGCACCGGCATAAATAACAAAAAAAAAAATTATAAAAAAATTATTAAAAAATTATTAAAAAATTTAATAAAAAATCGCCAAATTCACTTACCGTCGCAAAGGTACAAATATTTAAAAAAAACGAAACAAAAATTAAAAAAAAAATAATAAAAAATCGCAAAATTCACTTTCAGTTTTTCACAAAACCCACAGTAAATCTGCAGCCTATGGTTATAATTACATACAACTCTACAAAAAACAAAAATGGAACCTAATTATCTGTGGCACAGGCATAAATAAACAAAAAAACAAAAAAAAATTATAAAAAAATTATTGAAAAAATTAATAAAAAATCGCCAAATTCACTTTCAGTTTTTCACAGAAGACACTGCAGCTAATGGAGATAATGACATACAACTCTACATAGACGTCAATGACGGCATTACCAACCTAAGAAGAATATTTTTGCGAACCAATTGTGAGCCGCGTAGTTTAAATTCGAGTGTCACTTTGGTATTTGCCTCAATTCTTTATTTTCTCCAAGTCACTTCGTTTAACTTCACTTCCGGGAATCACCAATTCTATGACAGTTGCATATTTCACTAATTGAAAGAAAAAACAAGCTTTTTTCCGTACATTTAACTTATCGATAATCACTCAACACTTAACACAGAATCAACCGTTTTTCCCGAGTTCTCATACCTTCGCGCTTCCTTCAATTTTCACAGCTTCACTGGCGCCAAGTGGCACTGTTAGAAATCTCAGCTGCACTAGGATTTGAAGTGCACTGCCACAGCGCGTCGATTTGCCGTGGCCACAATAATTGCACACAGTTTGCGGCCACCGATGTGTGGCTACAAAAAAACGAAACAAAACAAAAAGAACAACGTTAGTATTTCTGCTGTTATGCGCGAGCGAAAAATGTCACTTTTATATAAATTTGTTAACGCGTATTTTACACCTTTAGAAATAGTTTTTTAGCGTAATAATTTTTTGTAACGTAAGACCGTTAGACGCTGCACTGTGGTCACACTTATAGGCTGTCAGCCGTTTGTCCTTTTAACCGAATTTCAATTGCGTTTGAAGGAAAAATTAATACACGCCACAATTGCGACGGAGTCGTCGGTGATAGCCACGGCGGCGGCGGTAGTGGCGGCGACAATAGGCAATAAAAAAAATGTTTGCGGTGCAACAAGAAGGCAAACAAAATATTCACGTACTCTATGCACTTCGCTGCAATAGTGCATTTGTGTGCTTTTTGCGTGATTGTTTGCGATGTGCGTCCGCGTGAGTGTGTGCTGTTTTTTGGTTGCGTCAATGATGATGTGTGGCGAATTTGTGTTGATTTTATTTCAGTTGTCGGTTACGGTTTGCCGTTGGAGTTGCCATTGCTAGCGCATTTGATGTTATGTCGCTGCCGCTGCTGCTGCTGCTGCTGGGGCTGCTGCTGCTAGCACACATATGCACGCTTTTGCATGCACACACGCAGACACGCACATGCAGGTGTACTCCCAACACACACATACCACGCACATAGCTAAGCGCACGAATGAGAGCGCAAAAGCCAACCATTCATACACCCACACTCGTACAACTACAAACACACTGCTTGACGAACCCCCAAACAGCAGCACATCCACACACACGCACACACTACGGCACTCAACGGCTTTAATGTTTGTGTTTGCTCCAACGCAGCGAAGTGATGCGCGTCTGTAAGGCAGCGCTGCTCTATTCTCAGCTGCTTCGTTGATGGTATGAACGGCCATCTGTTTATGTATGAGCAGCTGTGTGTGTGCGCTGCTGCGCGCTGCCTTCGTGATCGACATTCCGCTTCCGTTCTTAATTAAAACGAGACCACTCTCACTAATTTACGGAATTTGGTTGGGGCGAGAGCGCGCAATCTCTCACAGAAACTTCGCTCTCTCTCTCTCTCTCTTTCATATGTGTTCTCGGCTGCATTGCTCTCACAATTAGCTATGCATTTAGCTTATTGGGGAGCACTTGATTGTTGGCTGCTGGCTGCTGGGTGTAACGGTATTTTAACCCTTGCGGCAAGTGCAACAGAAATGAGTGGTGATTCTGCAAAGCGTTTGGCGCTCTTATTGTGCACTGCATGCGTGAGCTTGCATTCGGTTGCACTTGCATGGCTTTGCCAACATACATATTTACACATACATATCCACATACACGGCTGTGTTGCTCATACGCTCATACGCTCTGCAGCTTGCATTTGCTGCACGTCGGCCGGAGTACTTTGCGCTCCTGCTGTGGGAAAATATTTGCTTGGTGGAAAATGCAGCTAAATTTGTTAATAATATGGCTTGGAAACACGCACATACACACACACGCATGTACGCATGCATGAAAATATACCAGCACGCATTTGCTTGGCTCCTTTCTAACATTAACTAGGGTGGTCTGCTGCATGTTTTCATTTATGTGCTTACGTATGTATGCGTGTATGTTGTGTCGTAAATGCAGAAGAGTAGAAAATCAGCTTGCAACATACACTAATCGAACGGTAGATGCACATGTGCGCCTAAGTATTTGTTTATTTTTCTGCATTTTTTGCAAGTCACGCACGAAAATGCCTAAAGTCAATTTTTTCTTGCTTCTTCCCAGCGCCCCTCCCCTCACTTGGGGCATGCTTGCTGCTACACTTCGGTTAACCAGAAAATTGTGTTGAATTATTTGCAGCCTCGCCCCCACAATCGGGGCTCTTCTAGGCATTACATTTGCCCCCCGCCGTCTCCCCTATACACCAGCACGCCCTTTCGCATTTGCTTAGCTGTCTGAACGCATGCATTTTATTTGACTTGCATGTTGCATGCGTGCATCGGCTGTCACACCGACATTGCCCCCGATATTGTTCGCCTCCATCGTTGCCTTGGTTACCACTAAACAACCTTGCATTAAATCTTTTTCCTCCACACACATAACGCTTAGCATTTTCACTACACTTGCCGTGGGGAGTACATGCACACACACATACATACAAACATACACACTCATACATACATACATACTCGCTCTTACATACTTCTAATGTATTGTGTGTGCTTATGCTGGCGCTTACTGTGCAGTAACTTCTTTACTTGCTCCTCCTTTGTTGCCGCCATATTGTGGCAAGTGCAGATTTCGGTTATTACCGAAAACTAACCACGTTTTGTGGTTATTGAAGTTGTGTGGAATAATATTGGTAGGCCATAAGTTGTTTTTGGTTGTCGCTTTTGTTGCTGTTGTTGTTATTTGTTGCTATTGCATTATTACTGCACTTTTAATAGTTGTTGTTATTGTTGTTGCTTGGGTTTATTTTGCATGCATTTATTTATTTTTGAGTTGTTGCATTCTGTCTATATGTATGTGTGTTGTATATATGTATGCGTATGCAAATATGCACACAGCTAAATGTTAATAGTATTCACATACACACACACATACACATACATAGTATAAATACGTCTATTGTAGGCTTTCTATATTTTCTTTACACAACTCGAGAATTTACTTTAGACATTCTATATATTTTATTTACACACACGCATACATACAAACATACACTTGTGAATGCGTGCATTCACTGTACGATCTAGAAATCCACTAGTCATAAGCTTTGTTCAAAATTTATTCATAAATATGTCTTAGGAATATCGAAAAATGCTGTGTTTTGGAGTAAGTGAAGCAAGGCAAATTTTCGTGTAGAGATTTTTTGCATGGAATTTTATTTTCAAGCAAACTTTTAACTTTTTGAATACCGCATTAAAGTTTATAATAACATTTATTGCCAATTTTTTGCTTTTATCCACTTGACGCTCGGTTTTTTGTTTTCATAAAAATGTTAACAAAAACATCACGTATTTTGTTGTTAAAAAGTGTATATTATCTAAAAATAATTAAAAATAGATTTAAAAATAGATTTATTATTTCAATTATTTTTTAGTGTTTACTGCAAATTAAAGTAAAATATTCAAAATTTTGATAATTACTTATTAAGGGGGGAGCCTGGTTTATTAGGTCTAAAAATTGCATCTCTTTGCGATTTTTTTTTTAAGAAAAAAATTAATTTAGCACTGCAAAGTTGTTTCTATCATTTAATGAACATTTAAAAAGTATAAAAAATTTTTGTACTGGTTAAAATAAGTTGAAAAAAATGTTTAACATAGAAATTAGTAGAGCGCTGCAACGCTGGAGTTTCCAACTGGCGTACAAGATACAGCTCGTAATTATTATCTAAAGCAAAATATTCAAATGGATTTCTAATTATCATGAATTTTTTATTCTAGGTGAACTAAGAAAACTGAGCGAAATTCCAAAATTTCTACTTTTTGGAGGTTTTAAAGAAAAAAATGCCTTTCTATAAAAAAAAAATTCACTTCAACTTGGTATAAAAATCTTGAAAAATTTATCTATTTTGTTAGTTCAAATAGAAGAGAATTTAATACTGAAGGGAACAAGCTATGATTCATTTCAAAGGGTCATTAGTTTTTTTTCATTCATGTACGCCAATTCAAAGAAATCATAAAAATGAAAAGTCGAGAAAAGAAGACAAAGTTTGTACTATAGCTGTCCGGTCACAGCGTAACTACCTAACGCTCGCCTACCTTTGGCTTTGTATCTACGGAAATATTGAGAATTAGACTCTGTAACTTTGTGTGAATTTTCTGAAATATATTAGGAATCGCTTAAAACGAAAAAAAAAAATTGATTTTTTTGACCCTATAAACCAGGCTCCCCCCTTAAGAGAAGTATTTGTATTACGAAGAAAAATAGCGTCCTCGGTAGTCTAGCGTAAGTGCACTAGCCTGCCATTCCAGAGGTTGTGGTTTCGTATCCAACGTAAAGCATGGTCCTCGCACTCTTCCAAACTTACCTACTTTTCTAGTTTCCATAAAAAAAAAATTTTTTAAATTCATTCCTCAATCCCAACAACCTTATCCTTCCAATTCTTACTCCCACACAAAAGTCAGCGCTTTACTCAAATTTTTATGATGTTTGAGTTCTTTCGTGCACCAAGGAATCTTATAATTTACACGCTTAAAAATTGGAACATGGTTAGAACATAGATCTAGGCCTAAAGTCTTAAATATCTTAAAGCATTCTGCAACTTCAATATTGCCTATAGACACTTCCAAATCAATGTCACGTAAAGCGTTATCAAGAGTTTGGAAATCACACCCGGCAAAATTAATGGAAGGATGAGCGCTATCAGGACTGATTTCAAAAAAATTCTAAAACTTCCAAGTCTAGCTTTAAAGGAATATGGAGACCATTAATCGGCTATATTGAAGCAGGCTGCGCTACAACTAAACTAATGTTGTCGCTTATGTGAATCAAATCTAATAAACGACTCATACTATTAGTTAACCCATTAATCTGAGTTAGATCCATGCCCAGTAAACTATCATTATTGCCAATAAGATACTGTGGTTAACTGAATCGAAAAGCCTTTGTGTGATCAATTGACTCACGAATATCTGCGATAACGTCAATTAGCGAAGTTTTACAGCTATGTCACTTTCGAAAACCGAATTGCCGCTTATGTAAAAGAGAAGTCATAGAAAGAAAAGCGTATAACTCTCCATGTATGACTAATTCGAATAGCTTTGTCTTGTTTTGAACCATCTGTATATATAATCAGAGGGCCATCGATTCGGCAACATTTGTCTTCCATTCTTCCCTGGTTGGGAGTGAACAGGAGTATAGCAAGGGTGGTGATGGAAGACTTACATGATAGTCTATGTCGGAAGAGATAACAGTGTTCCTGTTCAGTATGGCCGAATGGCCAAGTTACTTTTTCCATTTCGATATGGCATTCATGCGTGTCGCTGCTTTCGCTGCAATCGCTTTGCCAGCCAGATCGATAGGGAACAAGTGAAGCAACGTATTTAGAACCTTAGTAGGTGTTGTACTTAAGTATCCTGTTATCAGGGGGCGGGCTGTTCTTTGGACTCGATCAATTGTGGGTACTCTACACCGTTTTTCGAGTGCTGTCCACCATACAACCACACCGTAGAAGAGTATCGGTTTGATAATCGAGGTATATATCCAATAAATGATCCGAGGTGAAAAACCCCAGGTTTTGCCGATAGCTTTCTTACAAGTATAAAGAGCTATGAAATATTTTTTACATCTGTTTTCAATGTACAATTTCCAACTCAACTTCCTATCTAGAATAACTCCTAGATATTTAGCTGAATCTGATAGAAGTAATGATTCCCCTTTTAAAGTTATTGTTTGCAGTGGAGGAGATTGTTGTTTCCTATTGAAGAGAACAAAATCTGTTTTTGCTGGATTCGCATTTAGTCCGCATTCGGTGCACCATTTTGACAGAATTTTGATTGAGCGTTGCATGAGCTCAGTGATGGTATCCAGGTGTTTGCCTGACACGCAGAGAGCAATATCATCTGCATAGGCTACAACCTTGCAACCTGCTTTTTCGAGATTTCGAAGCAAACTGTTTACAGCGAGATTCCAGAGAAGGGGTGAAAGTACTCCGCCTTGAGGAGTGCCTTTGACGGCGTACATTCTCATGCGGCTTAACCCAAGCTCTGAAGTGATTATTTTATTTTGCAGCATTTGTTCGATCATCTTCCGGATGGAGTAATTAATACCCAATTTTGCGATTTCCGACAAAATAGCTTTGGGTTCAATATTATTAAAACCAAACGGAATGTCGTAACTATCTCGCTTGATCATTATCTTGTTTAAAAATGAGTGTTAAATATATTTACTAAACTCTTCTGCAAATATTGCATTTGGTCGTCAGTAGGTGTCATTTTCTTTACAGAGTGCCAGTCAATTTTATTTACAGATTTGTCAAGCTTAACATTCATACAGGCATCACTTTTTTTTATACTGTTATTATTATTTATTGAATCTATCAATTAATCTTAATACTAACAATAAGGTTTTGACTCTTAACCTAAATTATAGTACCTACAGCTTCTTGCAGAAGGGGGACCTCAAATATGCGTCACAGGGTTGGAAGGTCAATTCTTCTGAGAGGTGACGAATTGACGGTATGCAACAACCACCGAGCCAATTCATTTGGGTGGTGTCTTGGTAGTAGTTTTGTTGGATCACTGCTATTGCTGCTGCCACTAATGAAACATTTAGGTCACGATGGATATTTTCATTGGTTACCACGGTAACTATTCCAGTAACTATTCTGCATATATTTTAGATTGCCTTCGTTGTATAATTGCAATATTGCTGGCCCTGTGTGTTGGATTTTGTAGACAAGTCCCTCGGGACATACTCTGTCGAACGCTTCAGCTACATCAAGACATATTGCTGAGCAATATTCCTGTCGTTCAAAAGCATTCTTTATTTCGGAGCTGATGCGATTGACTTGCCTAATTGTGCCGTATTTCTCACGAAAAACGAACTGATGAGCGGGAATAATTTTGTTTTCCTGCAGATGCGACATCAGTTTTCATTTTAGCAACTTTTCAAATAGTTTGGATATAGATGGCAGCAGGCTTATAGGTCTGTATGAAGCTGCCTTGGCTTTATTTTTTTCTGGCTTCGGGTTCATTATAATGGTCGATTTTTTCCATTGCGAAGGAAAGTGACCAGTTTGAAGAATTGCTTTAAAAAGCACACTGAGAAATCTAACAGCGCAGTTTGGAGTCTCTAATATCATATATATTTTGATATTTGATCATACCCAGGTGTTTTTTAGGATTCACCTCGTTCTCAATTATTGACTTTAGCTCATGCGGAGAAATTTGTATTGCATTTTTACTATATTCTAGTGGTGATGGAGACTCACTACCAGATTTCGTCAAATGGGTTTGAGTTCCTGGCTATTCAAATCCATTAGTTGGTGGGTTGGGTTGAAACACCATCCTCAAATACTCAGCAAACACATTAGCTATTTCTGCATCTGTCAGAGACTAGGCGCCTTGAACGTCACGAATTGGTACATACAGGCATCATTAAACTTTATTTATTTATTTATTTATTTTTTTTTTGGTTTTTTGGGTCGAAATGGAAAGAGAAAATACAACGTTTTAAAAAATTTTCGGGAATTTTATAAATGTTGTGGTTTGACCCTATAAAAATTTCTGAAGTAAAATATATATTATAAAAAATGCGTAAAATTTTTTTTCACAAATATTACTTCGTCCCCCACATTTAACAGACTAAGAGTTATCTTAAAATAGCTACTTTGGTAAAATTCACGACTACGTGGACTAAGAGTGGAGTAGCCAAGGACGATAGATTTACCAAGTCTGTTCTTTAACTATGGTGAAAAAGAAGATTGTGTGTGGAACTGCGGCTGCCATGCCACTTGGAAGATTCGGCAGTCGAATTCTGAACGATATTTTCACATGCAATCACACACTCGCCCAAACAGTCGTTGTTGAGATGGCAACGTAAGGTCATTGCGGATTTTTTCTATATCACAAAAACTATCTCGGTTTTTTGTAAACAAGATTTAATTAAATTCGCACAGGGCTGAATAACGGTCTGTTAAGGGGCACACTTCTAAAAATCTTTCCGCCAAAGGTATGACCTATAGCTTAAGGGGTTAGGGGTAGTCAGAATTTTCAAAAAATCGATTTTTTTTGCATTCTCTTAAAGTATAATGTTTTAAAAATATTGTGTAAAAATTTGAAGTGAATCCGACAAATACTTTTCAAGTTATTCAACAATTAACAAAGGGTACTCGGGCGCTCCGGAGCCGATAGCAAAACTTTAAATGCGTTTTTCTCAAAACTATGTTTTTCAAACTGGTGAACACTGTAACTTAAAAACCGCTACGTAGATTTCAATAAAATTTATACAGCTTTTGAAAAACATAAAAAACTTGTACCTGATCGAAGGATTTTTTTTTTTCAAAAATTTCGATTTTTTTTTAACAATTAACTGTTGGTTTTTTTTTCTAAAATCTGGAAAAAATTTTCTGAGGCCGCCATTTTGTTCATTTTGAAAAAAAAAAGCTTCGATCAGGCACAAGATTATCTATTAATAAAACTAATTTTTCTTGTCCGATTGGTTTTAGATGAATCTGCAAGGACTTGTGATGTTCACCGCAAGGGACTTCTGGAGAAACGGGCTTCACACAAACAGCGATAACTTTTGCAATTATTAATTTTTTTTTTTGAAATTTTGGTGAAGTCAAGTTAAAACATGATGTTTTTATGCTATGTTTTTATTTTTGTTAAATAAATTAATTAAGTAGCAAAAAAAAAATTCGTGAAAATCATCATTTTTTCGGGCCTCTGACTACCCCTAACCCCTTAAGACGGTTTATTAAGGCACCGAATCATATCTTCATCTAGAAAGAGATTACTTCTACTGAAGTCCTTTTTATGTTTTTTTGAAATTTTTTATTTTCACCTCTCCAACATTACTGCCTACATTTTCCAATTGTCATTATTATTGGACAATAAAAGCATAAAATCAACGCTGATGTTGACTTGCCTTCGTGGCATTGCTGCCCTGCACTGCCCCAACAAAATGCTAACAATGTGCCTACGACAAGGAAAGAGAAAAATTCAACAATAAAACCAGCAAACAGAACAAACAACAAAAAGTAAAAATGGTAACTGTAACAGAAATGTACGACAAACCGACACAATTACTTCGCGAAATTGTAAAAAATGCAACAAAATGGCCAACAACACAACACACAGCCAACAAGAGCAAGAATCATATTAACAATAACAAACAACAACAGCAACAGCAGCAATACTGCAATAGCAGCAACTACAGCAGCGGGAGGGACCGAGCGGAGATGTAAGCGGCAACATCAACGGTAACAGCAACCGCGTTTGTTGGAAGTGGTGAGAAAAAAGCAACAACAACGTGAAACCAAAAATCACCAACCAACTGCGGTTGCCACGACTACGCGCCAACAGATGGACGGACAGACGTTCGTACAGACACTGCACACACACACACGCACACGCACATACATACATATACATGTAGATAAGCCGTATGTGGCGTGATGGTGGCGTGGAGGCGTGGCAGTGTGGTGAAATGGCAGGCATTTTTGCTGTTTGGGGTTTTCACTGTGAACAAACAACAAAGCCAACAACCACATCAACGTCAATGATGACGACGGCGCAGGTGGCAATCGTAAAAAATTATGCTGTGCAAACAACAGGCGTCGAAGGAAAAACAACATCAGCAACAACAAAAACAAGCACAAGATAACAACAATTGGCGTACGTGAAAAATTCACTGAAATAACTATCCATAATGCGAACAACAATAAAAACAGAAGCTGCGGCTATGCCAGTGCCAGTGGCAGTGGCAGTAGCAGCCTTGCAACATCAAAATATGTGCGTATACCACAAAAATAAGCAACAACTGCAACAATAAAACGACAAGTAACTGCAGTGCCAACGACTGGAGCGACACTTTTGTTAACTCGCGAAGGAAAAAATGCGAAAAAACGACAACGAAGCAACGATGCAACGATGAACCGCAAAAAGTTGTTGCTTCATCATCGGCAGCAACTGTAATGCCACTGAAAGCGGCAACAAATTCAACAAGAACAGCAGAGGCCAAGCTGCCAGTCAGCCAGTCAGCCAGCAATCTGGCAAGAGGAGCCAAATAATGACAAACGAAAATAACCACTGAAGCAGCAACAATAATTCAACTGACTACCGAAGGACAAAGCGCGGCGCTACAAATGAACAATCAGCGCAACTGCTGGAGGAGCGGATGCACAGGCAAACGCATGCACGGACAGACGGAAGAGCAGCAAACGGAAGTGCGTTGGCCAGTTGCAGGGTTTCCGCTTCTTTGGAAATTTGCAATAAATAAAATAAAAAAAAAACATAAAATATAAAAAGAGAAAATAAAAAAACGAATTGCAAATGGAAAGCGAAATAATAAAAATTTAAAAGGCAGAAAAACAAAAGTATCAATGATTGCTGCAAAAATAAAAATCAATAAAATGTGCAACGCATGCCACGCATGGCTGCTGTGGCACTCCAGCCTGGCGCTAGTGCTTGTGATGGAAGGAAGCGCTGGTGGTCAGGGTGGCAGGTAGTTGAGGAGTTGACATGCAGGCTGCGTGTGTGACCCGCTGGTCATATAATCGTTGAAATATTGCTGCTATAGATGCATGAAAACAACACTCACGCACACACCGACACAGTTGACATTGTAAATTAATTCGTACCATTTAAATTCAGCTTGCCATTGTTCGCACACACTTACAGTAATGGGCAGTGAAATAGGAACACTCACAGCTGTTAATGATACTTCTACTTTCTTCTGCTTCTTGTTTGGCGCGATAACCGCTTAAGCGATTTTGGTCGAGTTTAACAGAGCGCGTCAGTCGTTTCTTTCTCGTGTTAACCGCCGCCAGCTGGACACACCAAGTAAAGGAAAGTCTTTCTCCACCTGAGCTTTTCAACGTAGAGGAAGCCTACTTCTTCATCTGCTACTACCAGCTGGTACCGCATCGAATACTTTCAGAGCCGAAGTGTTTGTTTCCATTCGGACGGTATGACCCAGCCAACGTAGTCGCTGCGCTATGTCTACGTCGTCGTAAATCTCATACAGGTCATAGTTCATCGCCTGCGATACTCGCCATCGCCAACGTGCAAAGATCCGAAAATCTACCGCAAAATCTTTCTATCAAACACTTCAAGGGACGGAGTGATATTGGTTGTTGCCATCTTCCAAGCGCCTTATGATGAGAGCCTTATAGAGTGGTTAGTTTTGTTCGTCGAGAGAGGTCTTTACTACTCAATTGCCTTCTTAGTCCAAAGTAGCATTAGTTGACAAGAGAGAGTCTCCTTTGGATTTCTGGCTGATTTTGTTACCAGTGTTAATTGTGGTTCCGAGATAAACGAAGTCTCGTACGTCTACTTTACTCGAAAATAATACACTACATCGATTTTTCATTCGAGATGTGGTACCTAAATCGCGCGGGTGATGCTGTAAGTAATTCAACTCCAATCTGCTTTCGAAACAACAATTCATGCGAATCTTTCATCATTCGAAAGAGAGCTGGAAGCTTTCTTTTTAGAAGACGCCTTCTACAGAACGCTTGCGCTTTCTCTTTCACAGTCTCAAAGGACTTAAATCCTGCTCCTTTTAATGCAAACTTCACCTCAGTAAGCATATATCGGGTATTTTTTTAAGAGCTTAAGAACTTGTAATGATAATACATAACAGAAATATTATTGAAGTGAGTTTTTGAAGTGAAACTCTTAGGCGTCGATGGACGAGCAAGAATGGAGAGTAAAATTTCAAGGCCATGCAACGTTTTGGGCATTTTCGTTCCGCGAGAGAGAAAAAAGATATAGCGTAGAGGAAAACGAGAGAGAGAGCTATATACAGGGTTGGCCATATTAAACTGACCCATTGAGTAACTTTATAACTTTTTACTGTAATTTGAAATCTAAGGTTTACGTCAACAAGCCAAAGACACTAGGCGCACTTAAGGCCAATATCCGACGGGAAATAGCCGCCATATCGGCCGAGACGCTGGCCAAAACTATGGAAAACGCCGAAAAACGGGCACATTACGCTATACGAGCTAAGGGCGACCACTTGCGCGATATCATATTCAAAAAGTGATGTAAACGAATCTCCTTGAACTAAATTAAATGTTTTTCACAATGAAACACAAAAAAATGTTTCTTTTTCCATATTTTTTTAATAATCACATGGGTCAGTTTAAGATGGCCAACCCTGTACATATCCAAATACGTGCTAAGGGCGACCACTTGCGCGATATCATATTCAAAAAGTGATGTAAACGAATCTCCTTGAACTAAGTTAAATGTTTTTCACAATGAAACACAAAAAAATGTTTCTTTTTCCATATTTTTTTAATAATCACATGGGTCAGTTTAAGATGGCCAACCCTGTACATATCCAAATACGTGCTAAGGGCGACCACTTGCGCGATATCATATTCAAAAAGTGATGTAAACGAATCTCCTTGAACTAAATTAAATGTTTTTCACAATGAAACACAAAAAAATGTTTCTTTTTCCATATTTTTTTAATAATCACATGGGTCAGTTTAATATGGCCAACCCTGTATATTTTAGAGAGCTTATATATATCTACCTTATATATATCTTAGATACACTTTAGGCTATTTTTCCTGAGTTTTTCCTTGTGGTTTCTAAGTTCTAGGGAGGATTAACACTGCCTACTTTTAGGCGCTTGTTTGTTGGTGCAAACTTGTAGGAAATATATTTTTGGTGTCTACGTTTTGGCGTTATATTTTCTTGATGTCTACTGTTTGGGGCGTTTTTTGGTCTCCAAACGTTGTGAATTTATTTAGATATATATTCTTTCTCTCTCTTGCTCTCTCTCTCATTCTCTCTCGGGTCTCTCTCCCTTTCTTTGCCCGTTTTGAAAGTTTCACTCCTACATATTATGTGTACTACCCTAAACACACTTTTTTTATTATAACCTGGTAGATAGGATCGACCCTGAGTGAAAATGGAAACATTAACGAAGATGTGACACACAGAATTAATGCGGCGTGGTTAATTGGTTAAAGTCGTACAGCCTTTCGGGCGTCTTATGCGACAGGAAAATGCCTTTAACGATTAAGGGAAACGTGTACAAAACCTGCGTGAGACTAGTAATGCCGTACGGGTCGGAATGTTAGGCAGCGCAGGCTAAGCACAACCAGAAGAACAGAGTTGCGGAAATGAAAATGCCTCGCTGGACAACAGAAATAACACGCGTGGACATCAAGACCCGAGAAAATATGAAAATTGCACCAATATCGGAGAAAATGAGAGAAGGCAGGCTAAGATGGTATGGGAACGTAATGCGTAGAGACGAAGATCACAGCTTCAAACTCGCCATGAACATAACTGAGCCAAAAAGAACTGGAGGATGGCCCCAATCAACTCAGCTAAGCACGATACAAAGGCACATACGAGAGCAGCACCTTGATGATGGTACGACGCAGGCTGCAGGACAGAGGAACCTGGCGCATGAGGACAAGAAAAAGAGAAGACTTCAAATAGCAAAGAGAGAAAAAGATAATCCGGTAGATAATTTCAAGGCATTTATTTTTTGTATATGACATCCATCATATGTCCGCCACGGCTAGAAGTTGCAATAAATCTGAACAATAAATCTAAATGAGTCAAATTAGCAAGCGATAGTCATTGGCTGCGATGGCTTCAATACTTGCACGTAAGCCAAAATCCTTCCTTAAAATTTTCCACGTAGTCGAAGAACAAAGGCCAACAAGTTGAGAGCGACGATGAATCGACATTTCGGCGTTTACTTCAGCACTTTGCTCTATGAACTTCGCGAACAGATTTATTTTTTTTTAATTAAGTTTCCATACTTTGGAAGCGTTGTTCTAGTGTTAGACGATTCATGATGACTTGCCAAACCTTACTGAATAGAAATGTTACCCTAGATATCGATGTCTATAGTTCTCGTTCCCACGACAATCCGTTCTTCGCAACCGGAACGAACCAGATTTATAACGGGCCAAGGACTGTCACTTCAGCAGCATCCCCATATAAATATGGGGAATGCTTATGCTGCTACTACAACAACATGTCTATAGTTCTCATGCAGCTAAAAAAATAGCCCGCACAAGTAGAAGTCATCTTCCTCAATATCTCATAAATATGGTAGATGACCTGGCACTGGTTTGCTGTACCGGAAACCGCTTGATACCGAACTCAATACTTTTGCTTTCCATGAGTTTTTTGTACTCATTCTTCTACAGAGTTTTACTAAAGGGGGTACTACTGTTGACTACAATAATAATTTGGCCTTTATATGCAGTAGCACCTTTTCCAAGTTTCATGTGAAATTTCTCATCCACTCTTCACTCTATTTCTTCGCTTAACCTTTTCCTAGGGCAAAAAAAAAAAAAAAACACTTCTCTTATGTGTTCGAAGGCCACGGCTATACAGATTTGTTTACAGAAGCAAGAAGCAGTGCATTCGAAAGGCAAGGCTTCACACTAAATAGCTGTTGCTTGATGGTATTTGGCGCATGGGTAGTTTTTCTATAGTCAGTCTCATTACACGGTGCTGCATTCAAAAATACTTGGGAAGTGATGCTATTTTTCTTGATTTATAATATTGATTATATTTATATTATTTCTTATTTTATTTTACCTACTTTTCACACATAAATACATACAAACGCACCAAATTCTTTCAAAAATTAAAATATTTTGTAAAACACTTAAGTCGAGTAACTCTTTCACGAAGTGGGCGTTTAGACTTTTTTTTGAAAAGTCTGGAAAAATTATTTTGTCCTTCATTATACCTAAATTCTATGGGCTATAAAACTTCGCACCCGAAATTTGTGAAAAAATTATAAGTAAATTTTACATTCTGTGAAAAAAATTTCGGGAATTGTTCATTTAAAAATGTCTACATCTTTTTTGCTGGAATGTTAGTACAACTGTCCTCTATAGTGTCGCAGAATTTGAGCGTGACTTGTAAATTAGTTTTTTTTTGGCATTTAATTATATCAGTCAACCGCAGGTGTGCTCTGCGATTTTCACTGTGGATAAAAATATCGAACAAAAAATTTGTCTTAAATTTTGTGTGTTTGAACGAGACTTCGTGTGCCGAATAGTTGAAAATGTTGCAGAGAGCCTATGGCGAGTGTGCTTTATCAAAAACTCGTATCTACGAGTTGTATAAGGATTTTGCAGAGGGCCGAGAAGTCGTGGAAGATTTGCCCCGATCTGGTCGCCCATCAACGTCTTCAACGGATGAAAACGTCATTTATGTTTGATGGAGGTAGCTCGAGTTAACGACATGGCCTCACTTTCTTATTTTGAAATCACTTCAGTCCATGGTCAATAGACATGCATTATCAAGTAAGCAATACACAATCAGCAACGAATTATCTCAATGCGATAACAACCGCCGCAATCAAATAGTATAAATAGCAGCAAGATTTCTGTAACAAGTTAGTCTTAATAATATCGAAAATAAACACGCACTTCGGCGTTAAAATATAAAAAAAGAGATTTTTTTTTCTCATATCGTGAAAGCGATATTAACTGTCGTGACTTTAGCGCTTCTCACGAATCAATTCGCAACATTTTACATCATCGATTGGGCATGAGACGCATGGCTGCTTGACTCGTTCCTAGAGAGTTGAATTTCTTTCAAAAAATTCGTCGGAAGAAGGTGGCTGAAGACATGCTTGAGCAAGACAATTCGGACCCAACGTTAATCCAGCGCATCATAACAGGTGATGAGACATGGGTATGTATATGAGTTTAACATGCAAACCACGCGACTGAGTGGCGCTATCCACATGAACCGAAACGCCAAAAACCACGCCAAAGTCGGTCAAAAGGGAAAGTCATGCTACTCATTTTCTTTGTTATCGAGGTGTCGTGCACTCGGAATTCGTTTCAAATGATTTCACGGTAAATAAAGAATATTATTTGGAAGTTATGCGATATTTGAGAGAAAGGAAGGAAGTGCGTAAGAAACGCCTCAATTTGTGGAAATAAAACTCATGGATCTTGCACCATGACAACGCACCGTCTCAGAAGGCTCATATTGTCAACACTTT
Source organism: Anastrepha obliqua (assembly GCF_027943255.1). Classification (NCBI taxonomy): domain Eukaryota; kingdom Metazoa; phylum Arthropoda; class Insecta; order Diptera; family Tephritidae; genus Anastrepha; species Anastrepha obliqua. The sequence goes on from NC_072893.1 coordinate 28,086,529, forward strand.
TTTAATAAAAAATCCCACAAATATCATCGAACAACACCCGTATTCACCGGATTCTTCGGATTTAGCCCCCTATGACTTTTTTCTTTTCCTTTACCCAAAACTTAAATTGCAGTCTGTGAATCGATGGAGGCCATTAAGAAGAATTCACCGAAGGAGCTGAAGAAGATATCGTCAAATGCGCTTAAAAGGTGCTTTGGTGACTAGACTAATCACTGGCATATGTTTATTGCTTCGAATGGAGCCTATCTTGGAAGCCACAAAATAAATTTTGATGATTAAACATTTATTTTGCGTTGTATTGAACAATTCCCGGTAATTTTTTGACAGAATGTATGTTTCTGTAACTCTGATTTTTGTGAACATTTTTGATTTTTTTTTAATCTGCACCAAGTTTCAAACTTGCATTTATGTGATTTTTATAAGAAAATGAACCATATTTTTATGAAAAAAAATTTCAAAATCAAATAAGAAACAAATCAATTTTCAAAACTTGCCAATAAGTCCCAGAGTTATAGTTATTTCACGTAGTGGACCTGGTAGAGTGGCGCATACATTTTGCATTTTGGACTTAGCTAGCACCTCGACCATTTCGTGGTGAACCATTTGATGTTTTAGCAAGTGAAGATTTCTATAATATTACGACGCTTCCAATGCTTTTCTTATAAGACGCAGAAATTCATAGCAGAAAAGCAGGTGGAAATTTACCACAGCCTGTCGACCTCTATTAGATATACTATTTTTTATATACCATACAACAAAACGCACGCTACAAATAGGAGAAGGAGCACGGCCAAACAGGGTGTAAGCGCCAATTACATGTATATATATTATATTTGTGGGTGCGTCCTGTCGCTCTTCTGCGAATATCACTGTGGATATGAAATCACGGATAGACAGGAGGTGGAATAATCTAGCCACATGTAAAGCCGCGAAAATCATGTGTAAACAGAGAGCAGATAACTACGTCCGATGCCTAGATAGGAAAGCAGAACTATCGTAGGTATACTGACAAGCCACAATTTGTTGGCATGCATACAAGATGGGAATTGCAAACAATGATAGCTGCAGATTTTGCAATGAACTACAAGAGACGGAAACTCATGAACACCTTTTATGTTCTTGCCCTGCATTAGCTAGAACCCGAATGAAATGTTTAGGAGCTCTACAATATGAGAGGTGAGAATGTTTCTCGGGGTAAGAGCTTCAGAGTTTTCTTAGATTCGCAAAAGATGTAGACTTATTACAAGGAAACGTAATGGTCAAGCTCCATCTGGTACCACTAAGGAGTCGAAGACAAAGGCCAACAAAGGCCAATTTTGTGACAAATTTTGCAATGCATACAGTGAGAACAAACTCACATTACAAAGTTGCGTTATTTTTGCTTCTGTTCGTATGCATTGTCTACTCATAAATTGTACTCAGTTTCGTGGCAAATTTTGCTAGTTCACAATGGAGTGGGGGCTAAGGAAAATCGCATTGCAGGGATTGCTTACAAAAATGTGATAAAAGTGCAATTAAGATTTATGAATTGCTGAAAAAACTTAATATTTCGAGAATGTTTTTACCGCACCTTCAATCGTTTTTCTCAAATGTCTAAAGTGACAGAAAGAAGAAGAAGTTTTCGTCCTCGAACCAATGCAGCCATAAAAGCCATTCAAGAAAGAATTCGCACAAATCCTCTTAGAAAGCTGAAAATCATGTCCATGAAAATTAATGTATCGACCAGATTCATGTCAAGACTAAACAAAAAGCACAAAATTTCGTGGCTCAACTGCTTGTCTTTGGTCAACGCACTTGAAGAAAATTATACTCGAAAGATGCAAGCAGCTTCTGCGGTGGCACTCTTGATCTCTTCACAGATAAAAAAATGTTCACTGTTGAAGAAGTTTTTAAAAACATATCGACAAAATCTATGCTAAAACTTCTAAAGACGCAAAAAATTGTGTTGCAAGGGTTCAGCGTGGCCACCGTCTAGGCTGCGATATAGTTTGGTGTCTTGTACAGGCGTTACATGTCTTCATTTCTGCGAAGGGGTTAAGACCGGGCCAAAATTGTACCAGGCGGATGCCTTTAAAGGCTTAGTGAAGCAGTTGAGCAGTACTCCCTTCAATGGAGCGCGTTGGATCTTCCAGCAAGATTCCGCTCAAGCCATAAGGCAAAAACCACCCAGCAGTGACTAAAACACAGAATACCTGGGTTCATAGCCGCAGAAGATTGGCCGTGTGGAAGTCGAGATGTGAATCCATTGGACTGCAGTTTGTGGTAAGAATTAGAGAAATTGGCCTATCGAAGATCTGACAGAAATTTGGAGAGTCTGAAGCAATCTTTGGTTCAAGCAGCGACGGCAATATCCATCCATCCATGGAAACCGTGCGTGCTGCAATAGCTGAATGGCCTAATCGTTCGAAGGCTTGTGTAAAAGCAAATTGTAACCATTTCGAAAGAAAATTAAATTTCTTTTAATATTTAGATGATGAAATAAAACTAATTAAAAAAGTATTATGATTTCATATCAACCGGGGAAAAAGGAAAATACCTTCCACTTCCTCTGTGAATGCCTTGACCCATTAAACGCGAGGTTGTTAACCCTTGGTAAGCCGCATTTGGAAAATCTTAAAGAACTGGCTAGTATAAGACGTAAACAACCTTTAGGTTTCTCAATCGTATATAGGTTATAGTCGTGACGAAATAACCCGTATACTTGTTAATAGCGAGAATGTGGCCACGAAATGATGCGGAAGCCCTGATTAGATTCTTAGAGATTCACCACTTGAAAACACCGTTTAACTTCATTGCAACTTCTACCTAAAAAATAAATAAATAATTGGCGCGTACACTTCTTTTAGGTGTTTGACTGAGCTCCTTCTTCTATTTTTGTTGTACGTCTTTATGAAGGGACCTCCAGTTCTAAGCCGAATCCGACCGGCAGATGGTTTTAGTGTGACGAGATTTGATACTATTATGAGACCTCCAACAGGCAGATACCTATTATTTAACCAGCCAGAGCTGTTGTTGTATTAGAGAAGTTTGATGGGATTTAGGTTGGCGCAATGCTCCAGGCTGTCGAAGAAAGGAACAAGAAAATGGTAACCCTAGCTTTTCTGCGCGTGTGCCGATCGTCCAGTGAGCGGTAAATACAATTACGAGTTTGGAAATTGAATGGCGAGGAGTCTCCAGGACTTTCTGAGTCCTCCGTATATTTTATTGGAGCCAAAAGGTTTTCGAACTAGCACATGAAGAAATGGAGCTCCAACTTTTCTGCGCTTTCCCGAGAAATAATTTCTGCAGTTCCCCTTTAACAACTGTCAGAGGGATGCCGATGACCGGGTAGGAGGTCACTGAGGTCAATTCAGTCTCCTTTCAGGCAAGCTCATCATCATTGCGAATGGTAGTCATGCACCAACCCATTCGGCTACGGTGACCGCCTAACCTACTTAATTTTGTGCTGCTTGAGTATTAAATTTTACCACGTTTTTAATTTAACAAATTAAGTTTTTTCCCCATAAATTGCGATTTTGAAACTTTTCGTGCGATCTTTTTTAATGGGTTATTATTTCTACGCGAATTTCAGAATAATACACGAACGAGCGTCTAATGTCGTTTTAGAATTTTTGTATTGCATTCGTTGGAAATAAAATAAATTTCTAAGTTTATTAAAAATTAAATCAATTAAAGTGAAATTCTTCTCTCCGCCATTGTGCCACACTTTTCCACATCACCAGTCGTGAGTTAATTGCAATAATTATAAGCGTATTTATTTAGCATTCCTGTGTTGCATGCCACGCACTGCCGTCGCTTGTGCCGCACTACATTATTGACTGCTTCCGGATATCGCATAAAGCATGCAACACATTTTGTCCGAAGGCATATGAAAACTTATCATATATTCGCCCAGTATTGATATAAACAAGCTGTTTCAATAACTGTTCTCTTCATCGATTTACCGGTTTTTCGTAAGCCAATGCACTTTTCTCTTCTTCCCCTTCCATCTTTAGTTGCTCGTTTATTCGGTCCCTCTTTGCGCAAATGCAAATAAAAATTCAATCGGCGCGTGTCCTTTTCCCAATTTCGCTGCGCCGCCATTCGCGTATAAAATTTCCGCGTAAGCAAAAAAACAAAAACAAAAAAAAAAAAACAGAAGACGTGTGCAGCGTGGCACATCACTGGAAGTGCAGCACAGTAGGGGCAAAAAGTAAGCGACAACGGTGTGCGGCCACCAACAACGCTATCGAGAGAGAGTTACCAAATCGGCCACCAACTGTTAACCAACACTGGCACATAACGCGGCCTGATATATTTTATTGGTTGGGCTGACGCGGTTGGTGTATGGCCTGAACGTTACTTTTGTTGTGCTATTTTTTGGTGGGCCTTTTTGATTTTTGAGGCCAACATTGCGGCCACCAATCTTCTGGCTTCGTGGTCGGCCGATAGCTCGGTTCAGTGTGGGTCCCTTGAAGGGTTCCCCCAACGATGTGCGTATTGCAAATTTTGTTTTTTTCTTTGTTTTGTCAATAGCTACCCTACTTCTTTTTGGCTTTGTCATTTTTTCGCATGCGACCGCATGCTGTCTTACGGTGTGGGTGGCAGGCGCAGTAATGCACACTGCAGAAAGGAGGGAAAGCCGACATGTCGAAACAACGGTAGGGACAGTGGCGAGCAACCGACTCAATTTGTCACTTGATTAATGCGCGCGAAGGTAAAGGAGAAAGGGATACTTATTAATTGGAAGAAAATGCGAAATATGGCGGCATTTCATTTTCAGTTTGTGCTTCGTTTTAACGAGATCTGCCGCACACTGTTTAAATGAGGCGATGTTGAACTGGCACTATTCACTTGCCACCCGTAACAGCTGTGTGCCTAGGCTTATACTTCATTTTTTTCTTTAGACTCCACGCATAAGAGTCTTTTTCACGATTACGCTGCTAAAAATTAAATGGTTGCGTTTTCCCTGCATTTTCATGCCACTTCTTTTATGCTGGAGTTTTCCGGTAATCTCGTTCTTGTTATCTTCTCCTTTTACACTTTCAGTAAAGCAACCACAGCAAATTGAATTAATTTTTGTAACGCGAAAATCGGCCTCGGTTTCGGCTCAAATTACTATGTATCCATTTGGCACACTGGCGTTGAACGCCAAGCTGAACTTGCAGCAAGACCACAAATAGTGGCAAGGATTGCGGTAAAGATTGCCCGTAGATAACAGCACTTTCTGATTAAAAAATTATTATGATAATTCATGGAGTGCCACGCACGTGAAGGAAGCTGGTTTCTTTGAATCCCAAACTGTCAACTGGTTACCATTAAATGGGCTAAGCTGAGGGAAGATGCAACAAGGTCTCTGAGTTCAAAAGTAACTCTCCAGTTGGTACCATTTCGAAAGCATTTCTCACGGTCTCACACAAAATACTCATCCGAATACTTGAAAATCTAGGCTTCCATTCGGCTTTTCTATTATGGATGAAATCCCAGTTGTCAAAAGGAATCTAATTTTTTCAAATTGGGAATACTAAATCGCATACATTTGTGTCAAGTTCTGGAGTACCACAAGTTAGCATTCTTGGTCCTATATTGTTTTACTTTTCATTAATAACGGGCAACTTTTGTCCAACTAAATACATAATTTTTGCAGCATTCATTGACATTTCATCGTGGAAAGGCTTTTTTTCCTTGTTCAGTCCTCTCTCGGGAGCATGTGCCTCGAAAGACTTGTCTTGCGTTGGTTTCGTTAATCTATTCGGTTTCTGACAGGGTAGGTGATTAGCCTGCCGCTATCAGTCCTAAGTAGTGGGAATGCCCACCTGTCATTGTTGCTTAGGAAAAATGCCTTCTTACTGCTTGGAGCGCCATCTGTGTGTCACATTTTTCTGTCAGAAGGATCACACAGATGGTTGAGGACTTCGTTAAATTTCGCATGCCTGCGCTATTACCGCGACTGTCTGCTTTCTCTTGCTGGCGCCACTGATGCATGATGATGAGATTTTTATTTTTTTTTGTTTTTTTTTAGAAAGAGGAAAAGCAGGTAAATTTGGAAAAGTGCGAGGACCGTGCTTTACGTGGGATTCGAACCCTCAACCTCTGGGATGGCAGGCTAGTGCACTTACGCTAGACTACCGAGATCGTGGAAAGACTTACGCCTCAATAAATCGAATGATTCTATTACGAAAATCGACGCTCTGTGAAAAGTGTTCATCGTGCACGTTCCGTATTTTGGGATCCGAAACTTGTTCAGAGATGAGACCTGTTTTTGGCTTAATAGCAATGCCAATAAGCGAAATTGCCGTATTTGGGTTAAAGAGCAACCCGAAGCCATTCAAGATCAAACAGTACATCCATTGAAAACAATCGTTTGGTGGGGCTTATGGGCTGGAAGAAACAGCGGCACATATTTCTGGGGCCAATGTAACAGTGAATGGCGAACGCCATCGCGCGATGTTAAACACCTTTTGATACCGGAAATTGACACCCGTGATCTTCGCAACATTTGATTACAACAAGACGGGGCCAGATAGCTCATGAAACAATGATTTTACTGCGTCGTCGTTTCGGTGTGCAATTCATCTCTTGCCTCGGACCAGTGGATTGGCCACCAAGATCGTGCGATATCCCACCTTTGGACTTTTATTTGTGGGGGCATGTAAAAGTCTAAGCTAGTCTAGCTTTGTGGATAAATCAGCTTTGATTGAGACATTCGAAGCCAACATTACTACCGTTAAGCAATCGAACACGTGAAAGTATAAAATAAAGATTTCCATCATTCAAAAGTATTTTTTTAATTAAAAGTTATTCGAAAAGAAATTTAGATTATTAATTTTGCGCCGCCTTAAAAACGATCGATTGAAGTTAGCTTAGCTACTTTAATAGTAAAGTAAAGTTGGTTTTTAACCTCATCTTCCTCAACTTGACCTCATCCTCTTCTTGTCATTATTTAATTCCTATCACGAGAAGGACTAATAACTATTTACTAATAACAAATTGTGAAACAGAGTAACCAAGCTCGGATAGACTGAATGAATATAAGGAAATTTTCTTTTTACCCAAAACTCTTTGGTCCAAAACTGAATTTTAAATGAATACAATTCAACAGATCAACCACCAAAGTCATTACAGATGTTCTAACGATTCACTGCACTATTGGCACCTTGGACAGTGCAATGGGTGTACCTCACAAGGACTTCTGCAGGAGATGAAGACGAAATTGAGTCGCCTCTCGGGCGACCATTAAATCAATGAAGCCAGCTATGCTAAGATCAAAGTTTGTTCAGGAATGTCTGACAGCTCTTACTGATATTAGCACCGTCTTCAAGATCAGCCTTATATGGGATATAAGGAGATATTGAAGGAAATTGCAAGGCTAGGATAATTATCTTCCACTGCGTCCAAAGGGTAATAATCTTCAACTGCTTGAAAACAGAGAAAATATTGGAATTTCTATGGCAACTTGGAAATTAAGGATACAAAATTATATTCTCCAGTAGGCCAATAGGGCATGGAATGAAGAAACTACTTGTGTTACAACCAGCCTAATTTGACCGCAAATAGATAACAAAAGATCAGGAGAATTGCTCAACCGCCCAAGAGAGAACATCTCGAAGTTTGTAGCTTGTGTCATCGGTCATTGGCTGTTAGGGCTAGGCTCTTCTAGGCTAGGAATATTTTCTCATGGGAACAACAGAAATTGTAGAGAAACAGTAGAAAAACTTCCTCTGTAATTGTTCAGCTTTAGCTAGGAGTTCAGTCAGATTGTTAGGAAAACACTTTTTCTCTTACGAAACTAGCCGTTGTTGGGATTATACCTATCCTACGCTTCATAAGAGACTCTAACTAAAGTTTGAAATTTGAAAAGGTCGAGCCAAGGAGCAACGGGAGATTTGGTGGCCGTAGATTTCGTAGCCGTGCTCTAGCAAAAGCAGGACACTCACAGAGAAAGTGCTAAGTGCTATCCACCTCCTTCGAGCATGACAGGCACATTGAGTCCTCAATGACTCCAATGGTGGTCATATGCTGACCCCATGGGTTGTGTCCTGTAATGATACCGACCATCAACCGAACGTCTTTCATTCTAAGTTTTGATAGAAAGTTTGACAGTTTTCTGTTCGGACTTGTCACAAAACACTTTGCAGTTCTGCAGCGTTCTACACCGGACCATCGCTCTTTATGTAGATTGCATACATAATCGCTGATCCAATTCATGATTCCTGTGGAACTGATTCCGGTTATTGGCTCTGGCCCGGTTGGCCAATTCGTTTCCTTGAACACCGGAGTGTCCCGGAACCCATATAAGTACAAGCCTGTTTTGTTTAGCGACAGAATTAAGCTTCCTCTTACATTCTTGAACAGTCTTTGAGGTTTGCTTCGCGTTCTCCAGGGCCCTCAGTGCAGCCTGACTGTCACTGAAAACTCCAATCTGTTTCCCGCTCCATCTCCTTTCGATTATCCATTCGGCTACTTTCAGGATGGCAAAAACTTCTGTTTGGAAAACAGTTGCCATTTCCCTCATAGCATAGTGATACTTATTATTATACTATCGTTAAAATGCCATCCGGCTCCAGACCCTATTTCATTCTTGGACCCATCGGTAAAGAAAATATCCGTCAAACCTCCCTCCATGCATTCTGGATGGCTCCATTGCTCTGACATCAAATTTCCTTCCAAATTAAACTGTGGGTATTAGGTCGTCTTTAGGTGCCAAAAACGGTGGATACTGCTTAGATAGCAACTTAAAGATTTCTCTGTGTCCTGAAGTTCCGTCTTCGTGTCAAAAACCATATTTGTGGAGTCTACACATTGCTTTTATTGCTTCCTGTTGTATCCTAAGATCCAAGGGGAGCAAATCAAGCATAGCATTTAGGGCATCACCAGAGGTTGTACTCATGGCACCCGCAATGAATAAACATGCACTTCTTTGTAGCCTGTATACTTCCCGGATTGTGGACTTAACCATGCTCCGTCGCCACCAGACCACAGAAGTGTAAGTGATGATTGGTCTGATAAGTGTTGTGTATATCCATGGGACCACAGCAGGTTTCAGACCCCAGGTTTTACCAAAGCTCTACGGCTTCTCAATGCGAAATTCACCTTCAGTGAAACGTGTGTCTCCCAAGTCAGCTTCTTCTCCAAGATTACTCCTAGATAACTGGTTTCCTCTTCTAACTGGTTTCATGGAAAATAAACAGTATGGTTCCCGTATCACACAGAAGTACCACAATAGACCAACATGACCTGCGGGAGTGGGCTACACCACACAAAAATCTAACCTAATCTAACATCTCCTCTGTGAATGTCTTGGACGGCAAAGAAGCCGTGCCAAATATCTTAGCGATTATTTCTTTGAAGACCTAGCAAATTTACAAAATTTGTCACTAGTGGGACTAGTTAGGGACTTTTTAAAAAGATCTAAGTGGTACAAGCAAATTAGTTTGTGGATGCCAGTCAAACGCAGGTATCACAATGGGCCTTAGGGCCACCGAGTGCGTTGTCTTAGAAGAGCAACCTGGCTAACCTAACCTTAACTAGTAGGAGCGATTGGTCAGCGACGTGAATTATGCGCCTGTCTGGGCTGGGTGAGGCCTTCTGTTTCTTTACATCTGAAATACATTTCCATAATTTGTGAGCCTCTGCATGTCAAACAGAATATGTCGGAGAATATCGCTAAAAAACAAAAAAAAGTGTGTATGTATTTATGGTTAAGGCTCAATAATTATATTTTTGTAATAATAATTACGGTGTTGGCGATGTTTCACACTCTGTAGTTGTATTACTTAAAGCGAGTAACGGCAATATTTTATAAGTGGTGATGTCAATGCTTTTAAAATCGTTTTTTGTATCGCATTTTTTAGGCGTGAACGTTCAAGTAGTCGCCGTTTATGAACGCATGGCTTCTGTTGCAGCAATATGCTGACGATATCTCTGCGAAATGCGTATGTGTATGTATGTATGCATGTATGTATATATGTATGTATGTATGTATGCATGTATGTATGTATGTATGCCTGTATGTTTGCATACGTGGCGCTTGTGCGAGTGTGTAACGCACCACCTGGTGGCGGTCATTTGCGTTAATAAACTACCAAACAATCGGTCAGTTGTTAATACAGTAACAATATCAACAAAAACAATAACAACAATAATCTCTATAGTAATAACGGCCATTAAAACTGCTATCTGCCGGTTGCGCGTTGCCATAAACGCTGGTTGAATTGCCGCAAATGTGGCAGTGCGTATGCAAACGCACTTTTTATCTGGATTTAATTGACGCGCTCGCCCGCCAACAGCATCTACGCTGATGGAGGCGACGTTGTCGACGTTGTATTGGCGACTTCAACAGCATTCACGTGACATCATTTGGTCGCTTGCTCATAATATTCCACCATCAGCCAATGTTGCGTTGCGCGCGGATGTCGATAGCCGTCACTGCTGGGCCAACAGGGCGTATACGTGTCGCGTAATCCATTTCATGTTTCCCAGGGCTCATTTTAATGAATATCGGAGGATTAAAGGAATTTGCGGATTTTTATTGAATTATGCATTTTGGACGCACGCTGACCCAAGCGGCTCTTTCAAGCCGCCATGTGTGCCAATCAACAACCAACCGACGGCGTGCATTGCTAACGTTGCGCATGCAACGGCGACCGGGAGCGGTGCGTTTGTACTTTCGCGGCTTTGTGTTGTGGTAGCTATATATATATATATATATATGTATGTGTATATTATTGTTGTTGTTGTTGTTGTTGGCGTTGGCAAGTGCTTTGGTAGCATTACTGGGAGTAGCAAATGTGCGATGATTTATTAAGTTATTGGCGTAATGGCGGCCAGCTGACAGTCGACCGTCGACAGGCAATGTTGCGTTAAAGTGTGGATTCAGCGCGCCGAGATGAGCTGAGCTGAGCCGAGGTGAGGATGCGGTAACTGTGAGCTGCGCTGGCTGGAGTTAAGCCATATCGAGCTGCACTGAGCTGAGCTGAGCTGAGCGCGTGTGTGCTGCTGCGGTTAGCGGCTGCTAGTGAACAACTTGTAATTCTTATTAATTGTCTGCGTGTCGGTGTGCCAATCTGCGCATCTGAGCGGATAAGTGTCCGTGCGCGTCCGTCCGCGAGTGCGGTGATGGCGCTTCAAAGTATGCCAAATTAAAGCGTGCTAGCCAGTGTATACGCGGAACAAGATAAGCGTTCATTTAAGGTGATATTTTGTAGATTAATTTGTTTGTGTTTTTGCTTGTGTTCGCTTTTTTTTTTGTTTTTTATGTTTTTTTGTTGACTGCTGCTTACTCTTTTTGCTTTTGATGGCGCGCACTTTTATCAGCGCATTAAATATCGATGCATACCTCAATCAACGCCCACACACACCCACACACACACGCACATGAATATACACGAAAATAGTAATCACTTGCGTGCGAAGTGTGAGACGCAGCGCCGGGCGCAAAGTAATGCGACAAATTAACTCATGCAGTGGCACTTTGTATTCCAGGCTTTTGTTGTTATTATTATTTTTTTCTTTTTTTGCTAAAGCCTTGAATTGCAGCGCTTGCTTGCCTACCGCTCGCTTGCCGGTGCGCGTGCAAGTGTCAGCTAGAGTTTGTAGGTGACCGTTGTTGGGAGTGGCATGTGGCATGTTGTACGTGGACTTTTTGTATTTATTAATTAGTGCCGCGTTGCAAAAATATGCGAAGGATTTTCCTATGTATTGGCTCAAGTAAATGGCTGTTAATTTTAATTATTGACAATTTAATGTCGGGATTTGCGCAAAAATGTGCACTTAATTATCGTAAGCTCTGCAACATGGCACCACAGCGGCGGCAATAGCAAAAATAACAAACGCCCTGTACACACACACACACACGAACGCTCACATACCCTTTCACAGGCACACAAAGCGAAGGAAAAGCGGCGCGGTTAGTACTTTCGACGTTGAAAACTGCTGTATTTTTTATGCTGCTCTTTGTGGTGCACTGAAATATGATTTCGAAATGTCATAAAATAGTTAAATACTTTTTAAATCCATTGATCGTACGTAAAATATGGCTTACTACTACAAGCGCATAAATTCGCATTTGTGATTAACGAAATCTTTTGAGTTTTATTGATGTTCTCCCTCACCTACACAAACACATGCACGTTTGAGTAGCTTAAAAAAAAAAGTAGCTTAAGGGATAAAAAATCGATATTTACAAATTTTAAATTTAAGAAATTAAAACGCAGATATAATAAAAAGATAGAAATTCTAGCGCTACACCGTTCGATAAAATTAAACTTTTCTAGCAGCCATGAGAAAAATGACACTGGTAGCCTAACCATTAGAATTTGCGTAAAAATTTCTGCGAGGCGATGATAGATGGATGGCTGGTAGTACTAAAAATGCTATTCTTTGGAGTGATGTAACCCATTCGCATTTCAACGGAAAGGTTAAATAAGCAAAGTTGCCATCTTTAGTCACTTAAAGCAAAAAACCCACCTTGAAAACATCAACGACCACTTCGCAGTCCCAAAGTGACGGTTTGGTGTGCGAATTGTCAAGGAGTGGAATAATGGGACCATATTTTTTTTTAAGTCGTCTAGAGGAAGCAATTTCTGTAGACGGTGTGAGAATATCCTTCCTTCAGTACATACACATTGCTTCAGCAAGATGGCGCCACGCCAGGGAGACCATGGCGATACTGCGTGACTTCTTCACTGAAGCAAACTGATAAGCTATTACGGTGACACATCCTGGCCACACAAATTGTTCGATCTTACCCGTATGAACTTTTTACTGTAGGCGCACCCGGAGCGTGTTTAAACTTAGCCCATATTGCAGATAGTTGAAGGCTGGTTAAGATCGTCCTCATACCCAAAGTAGGTGAAAGAGGACATGAGTCAGCGTAGGATTTTCCATATGCGGAGTAGTCTGGCCAAACACCAACAGTAACGACGCACTGTGGAGTTTAACGAACGAGGAACCCATCTTTAGGCAAAGCAAACGCAGAAAGAGTCGATGGATAGGGCACACATTGAGCCACCACCAGAGAGCATCACCAGAATGGCACTGGACTGGAGCCTGGAACCAAGGGATCAGGGATCGCGGTCGACCAGTGATTTAACACCTTGTGACTTTTTTCTTTGGGGCCACGTGAAAGAGAAGGTCTACGCCAACAGCCCAGGGTCGATTCAAGACCGCAAAGATGGAATTCGTGAGGCTATCGAGGGCATGGGGCAGCCACTTTGCAATTCGGTAATGGAAAATTTCATGAAAAGAATATTGTACTGTAAGCATGGTGGTCGTAATGGTCATTTGCCTGATGTTATTTTCCACTATTAACGGTGTACCATTCCTGTTTATAATGAAGTAAACTTCCTATCACTTATATTATATTAAAAAATAGCATTTTTCTTTGAATATCAAAATAACACCTCTTATTGGAAAATCCTTTATTACCTCAAAATTCCAAAGTCGCAAAAAGAATGATGTGTGCAATTACAGGTCGATCTGTAAATCTTTTACTATATCCAAACTTTTCGAATGAATTGTAAAAGAAAATATGTACTTTGCAACTAAGAGTTAAATCGCGCCCAATCAGTATGGATTTGTCATGGGTAGGCTTACAGTTTCCAACCGAGCCGACTTTGGTGAGGCACTGAATTTGACAATTCGTTAGCAGACAAGTAGCCCATCTGCCCTAGCTTAGTGATAGAAATTATCTGGTCCCGGACAGTAACCATGCCGAGTTGTTGACTCAAGCTTACCAGGTCGACGTTGCATCAGATATCAAAAAAAAAGGAAATGGCAATGGATTGGCCCCACGCTAAGGAAAAATGACAAAAATGTCGCTAAAGAAGCGCTACGCTGGAATCCATTTCAAAAAACTGGTAGAGGCAATGGCAGACCCCGTCCCACCTGGCGGCGCTCAACAGAAGCTGAAATGAAGTTTCTTGGGTTATCGTGGAACGAACTAAGATCCCTAGCACAAAACTATATCAGTTGGCACCCTATGCTCCAAATAGGAGTTGGACGCATATATACGAGGTGTGTTCAAAAAGTATCGCGAATTTTGAATTTCCGCAGGTTACGTAGATTCGAATTTCGATTTTTTTGTGGCGATATGTTGGTACTCATGTCTCTCATTCATGCCGACGAGTTCGGCCATTTTGAATGTTCTGTTACTTGTTGAATGCGGCTCGTCTTCGATTTTTACCTATTCAAAAAGATGGATCAAAGAACCTGTATAAAATTTTGTGTGAAAATCGAGATTAAGTGTGCGGATACATTCCGAATGTTGACTGTGTCATACGGAGATGCTACTTTGGATCAACGCAACGTTTATCGGTGGTACAAAATAATCTCAGAAGCCCGAGATGATCTGAACGACGAAAAGCGTGCCGGACGTCCGAGCACTTCAACAACAGACGAAAACATTGATGAAGTGAAGAAAATGATTTTGGCCAATCGTCGAATCCCCGTTAGAGAAGTTGCTGAGGACCTAGACATATCGATTGGCTCGTGCCATTCGGTTTTTTTCAATGATTTGGGCATGAGACGTGTCGCGGCAAAATTCGTACCAAAACTGCTCAATTTCGACCAAAAGCAGCATCGCATGAACATTGCTAATGAGATGTTGGAGTTTGTCCGCGACGGCCCAAATTTGCTCCAGTGGGTCATAACTGGTGACGAATCGTGGGCTTATGGTTATGACGTGAAACCAAAGCTCAATCATCTCAATGGAAGCTGCCGCACGAACCAATACCGAAAAAAGCGCGCCAAGTTCTGTCGAATGTTAAAGTTTTGCTTACCGTTTTCTTCGATTGCAGGGGCGTTGTGCATCAAGAGTTCTTGCCACAGTCTGAAACGGTTAATAAGGAACATTACCTGCGAAGCAATCCGCCAGAAACGCCCGGATTTGTGGAAGAACAAAAATTGGCTCTTGCATCACGATAAGGCCCCTGCTCACACATCAAAACCAACACACTAATAATGGCACATGCCACAGCCAACCGTATTCCCCAGATCTGTGACTTTTTCTTGTTCGCGAAACTGAAGAGGCCCATGAAGGGACGACGCTACGCTACGATTGACGAGATAAAGATGGCATCGAAGGAGGAGCTGATGAAGCTAGAAAAAAAATATTTTTTGAAGTGCTTCGAGGATTGGAAAAAACGTTGACACCAGTGCATAATATCTCATGGGGATTACTTTGAAGGGGACAAAATAGATATTAATGAATAAATAAATAATTTTTGAAAAAACACAAAATTCGTGATACTTTTTGAGACACCTCGTATATACATTTATGAAATTTGGTGAATATTTTTTTAAACTTTTGCTGATTAATTTCAAGTCACTCTGTTTAAATGAATTTTTTTAATACATCACAAAATTATGTTACGTAGATTAATCTCGCTTGGTTCTCATTCTGTTTTCTTTCGAACTTATTTAACCGATAGACGACGTGCAGTATGATTGGAGGTGAATGCCCGGAGCCACGGGGCAATATTTTAGGACCTCTACTCCTCGTTTTATTTATTAATAATATTAGCACCTGTTTTTTATTTTGCTAATTTTCTTCTTTATGGGAAGCTTCTCATCAAAGTTGACGGTACAATTTGACAAGTAGCGACATACTATCAAAATAACATAATAGGACTATGAATAAGTTCGTGCGGTTTTTTTTCGAAATTTTAAACTTTATTGACGTAAAATGGTTACAAATTTAATATTCAAAGTATTGTCCATCGCTTGCTACTACTTTTTCCCATCTTTCTGGCAATTCACGGATTCCCTTTGTGAAAAATTCGGTCGGTTTTGCCGCAATCCACGAATCGATCCATTTTTTGACTTCATCGTAATTACGGAAGTGCTGGTCAGCCAGGCCATGTTGCATCGATCGGAAGAGATAGTAATCGGATGGCGCAAGGTCTGGACTATACGGCGGGTGGGGTAGGGCATCCCATTTGAGCGTTTCTAAGTATGTTTTGACCACTTGTGCAACATGTGGCCGAGCATTGTCATGTTGCAAAATAACTTTGTCGTGTCTATCGGCGTATTGCGGCCGTTTTTCTCGCAGTGCTCGGCTCAAACGCATCAATTGTCGTCGGTAGACATCCCCCGTAATCGTTTCATTCGGTTTCAGTAGCTCATAATACACAACACCCAGCTGGTCCCACCAGATACACAGCATAACCTTCAGGCCATGAATATTCTGCGCCGACGTCGATGTTGAAGCATGGCCAGGGTATCCATACGTTGCCCGACGTTTTGGATTGTCGTAATGGACCCACTTTTCATCGCCAGTCACAATTCGATGCAAAAAACCCTTTCTTTTGTGCCGTTGAAGCAGTTGTTCGCATGCCATAAAACGGCGTTCAACGTCTCTTGGCTTCAATTCATACGGCACCCAATGGCCTACCTTTCGGATCATTCCCATGGCTTTTAAACGTTTGGAAATGGTTGATTGATCAACTCCCAAAGTTTTTGCAACCTCTTCTTGCGTTTGAGCCGGATCTTGATCGAGCAATTCCTCCAATTCGGTATCCATGAACTTTGGCGGCGCGGCCAAAATCACCACTTTTAAAGCGTGCAAACCACTTCTGGCACGTTCGCTCAGCTAGAGCATGCTCACCATAAACTTCCACCAAGATACGATGACTTTCGGCTGCTTTTTTCTTCATATTAAAATAATGAAGAAGAATTCCCCGCAAAAACACATTATTTGGCACGAAATTCGACATTTTCAAGTGTGGTAAAAATATTGTTGTTTACGCTTCAAATAAAAAACTTATACTGACGTTTGTGCCTTACGACAGTAGCTCTCCAATGAATGTTTGGAAATGTGGATCGATGGAATAATAATCAAGTTACGCCATCTGTTGTAAAACCGCACGAACTTATTCATAGTCCATATTTGTATGGCCTATTTCATGTATGTATCCTAAGTCACAAAAAGTTTATTATCATCGTTTTATATGGGTAGCCAGCCATTGTCACTCTTTGCGCATTTTCGAAGAAATAAAGTTCAATTAAGCCGTCACATCAAAATCTACACCAAACAGTGACTTTTTCTGACAGTGGAATCTAAAGAATTTCGCGTGGTACACTTTTCTTTGCTCAAAATTCGGTAATTTTACGAAGCTATTTAACCTGAAGTCAGCCTTTTTACTGAGCACCGTTTTCTTCCCAAAGTCAGGGCACAAAATATTAGGCAAGCAGAGCACTGATTTTGTGAATAGTTTTAATGATTTTTCACACACCTTAGTATTGCATGCTTCAATACTAATCCTAGGTAAGTAAATCAATAAATTTTATTTTATTTTATTACTTCTGCAAGATGACCTCTTTATACCGTCAAAGTTCGAGCGCAAACCTTTTCGAGTCCACTGCACCTATGCGCCCTATTCCGCTGTTTTTCTCTTTACAGCTGCATGTTGAAGGTGCATGCAACCAATGAAATGTGGCACCTGATAAAAGTGAAATATGAATATCTGTATTAACTTATGCAAATATGTCCCAAAAATTTGAATTAATTTATCTAAATCGCTGTTTTTATTTGTTGCTTACGCATCTCAAAGCTACGTAATGGAAATTTATAATTGAGTTTCACTTAATGCGTTTTCAGATTTATTATAAATTCCAATTTAAATTTAATTAAAATGCTAAAGCATGCGACCAATTTTAGTTTGATGTAAAAACCTGAAATATAATAAAAACAAAGGATTGAGTTGCCAATTAATTAGACTCTAATTAATTGTTTTAATTTATGATGAATTTTTTGTATTTTCAAAATATTTCAAATCTTTTTTGTTTTCCTGCAACACTCATTTGGTTATAGTTTTTTTTTTTTGTTTTTCTATTTCATTTTTGCTAGTCAAAACAGCAGCAAAATAAAACCGCTGATTTACAAATCGCCACAAACACCCTGACACGCTATTATGTTGGCCACAAATAAAAGCCACTTTTGTGGCTTGTTTGGCATCACTGATTTTCGGAGAAAGGGTCAGAGAAACGCGGCGGAGAGGCGCGCAGGTGGACAACAACGCTTGGCGTGACTCAAATGCAGTATTAAGCATTGCAGGTGAGGCTATTCAGAGTAATGCAGTTTTACATAAATTTTCGAAAATATATTTCAACATTAAATTAGTCTTACTTCAGCGTAAGTCCTTGAGAAATATTTTAAGTGTGTAAATTTATTGAATTAATTTTTGCCATCCGCTAGAGTCAGCAGTTGCAACTTGTTCAGCTTTCAAACTCCTCAAAAAATCCAGTTTTAAAATGTCCAGCGCAGCGAGTGTGGTGTGCTTTTAGGCGCCATAGTCACCATTTCACTGATGCGGCCTACAACTCATGCGAATTCATAAATATTTTCTGCTTTGTTTGTTATCTCATTGTTATTGTTGCTGTTATTGCTTTTTCTGCTGCCGTTTAACAGCGCAAAGTTGTAAACTTCACTTTTTTTTTTTTTTTTTACTTTTATGTTCATTATTTATTTTTGTTTTTGCTCTTTCGCATGCCATTGTTTGTTGTTTTTTTATTTTGCGTTTTTTTTTGTTTATGTTTCGTTTGTGGTCGCTCAGTTGGTTGACCACTTCAAAACAAAAATTACACCAACAACTGGCCTACTCTGCGGCCAACGTATGGACGACACAACGAACTGTGAACACTCCACCTCTGCTGGGTCCGTACCAACCGACGGCAGGTGGATTGATGCGCTGGCTGCTGAAGACGCGGAGAGCGGGGGATGTGGGATGTTCACATCACCAAATAACTTTGGCACACGTAGATTTTTTCCATTTCATTTCGCTTCCGTCCTTTTTTGTTTGTTTTTTACATATTTTTTGTTTGCTAAAACATTTTTTTTGCCTTTTTGATGCAATTGGTCGTTATTGTTGTACATGAATATGAAATTTTACAATTTTCGCTGTTTATTTTATAATTTGTTGCAAAGTGACTACTCAAATGCTTGTTATTGGCGTTTTTCTTGCAATGCGCGCTTATTTGTTTTTGTTTTTGTTTTTGCTTTTGTTTATTATTTTTTATTTTCTTTATTTATTTATTTTTTAATTTTAATTTTATTTTTATTTTGTTCGATTTGCTTACATTTGTGTGTTGGAAATTGTGCCATTTAAGCTGCGAATAGCTGCATGTGTGTGTGTGTGTGTGTGTGATTTGACTGCGCTTGTAAGCAGCAGCCGCAGCACTTTTTTCGAGTTGCTGCCCGATATTTGCCCTCGGTAAGCCATTGAATGATCAGCTTCGCGGTGAAACTTGCGGTAAATAAGTGCGGTACGCCAGTAATTTTTCAATTTTCAAGGTTTCACTTTTTCACAATTAAATTCATGCACGATATTGTTTTTGTTTTTCTTGTAAAATTTCCGACGCGCTATTTTATATTAATTTCAATTAATCTCTCTTTCGATTCGATGTAATAATTTCGTTTTTGCCACTAATTGTTGCAGGAAGAATATAAAATTCACCGAATTAAAGTGAAGCGGAAAAGTAATATATGCATATACAGGGTGTTGAAAATAAGAATGTTGAATATAATAATAATATATAAGAATGGTGGAGATAATAGGTGAGAAAGATGCCCGTTGCATTAAAAATTTATACTGTCAATAAAACTGCTTATATAGCCATCGATTTTGATTCTACCGAAGGAATATCCATTTCACGAGGGCTGAGACAGTATGCTTGTATTGCCTCCTTAAGTATTTTATGATATATTCTTTTTTAATACCCCGTATTCATACCGCTAAAGAATTCAATGAAATATCATGCATACATACTCCCACATATACATATGTAAGTGCATCCTTATATTCATTTGTATAAATTAATGCCCACTTTCAGGTTATTTTATCAACAGTTGACATATAAAATCATGTCGAAAATCATAAAATTTATAAGGAGCCTCAACTTCAAAATGAGTTTGAACATTTAGCACTGGAAATACTGCAAGAATATATGAAAATTAACGCGTAAGAAATTTGAAGTACGAAAAACATTTTTATAAAATTACTAGCGGAGCCGACAGACTTCGTTCTGCCAAATAGATTTTGAATGTGGCAGTTTATATTTCGACCTTAACCCTTTCGCGCCTACTGGGACAATATGTCCCAGCCTCGTACAAAGTTATTTATTAGTTTTGTTATTCAATAAAACTTCCATCTTAACTGTCCCAATAAAAGTTCTCGGTTTCATTTATAAAAAAATCCCAAAAAAATTCGTAATTATAATATACGTGGCACCACTGATCCAGTTAACAAGCACGTGTTGAGAAATTTTGACGATATGGCAAGACAAACGAAGGCAAAAACATATGGTCCGCGATCGTCATTGCGTTAGCATCGAATCAGTAAATAGTGCACTCAGAATTCTCCCTATATTGCATTGAGTGAAGCACCTACCATTGTCACCTGGACTAACATCATAGAAGATGGATGCGTCGAACCCAAATTTCGAATGCCATTAGAAAGAGATTCTCAAGTTCTGGTAGATCTTCCCAGAGGGTCTACCGAGTTCCGTGTATTTAGAGAATTTTTTCTAAAAAGTTAGTGTATTTTTATTGCACTGTGCACAAATCAGCGACTAAAAAAACTTAATAAAGAGAAGAAAACTAAAAGAGCATTAACCGATTAACATGAAATAATGGTGTTTTTAGGCGTGGCTATGATGGCACTACAACAATTTGCCATCATTACATGATTATTAGAGCTAACATGCATCAATGGGAAACGAAATGATAAAGCAAAGTATTTCTCGCGATCGGTTCACTCCACTTTCTTCGAAACTATATTTAAATGATTGTGACAAACCTGATAATGCTCCAAACTCCCACACTGGTAAAGATGTCACCACTAATCTTTGTGGAAGTCTTGGAGAAAGAGTGGTTTTGAAATTAGCAGCTACTATCCGTGATAATGATGTGGCTGTTGCATTCGATCGATTTTTCACATCAATAACATTGATGAAATCCATTCCATTTCTTGCTATTGGTACATATATGAGAAATCGAAAAGAAACACCGGAGTTCGGGTCGCGACTAGAACGTGGGCAGAGCCAGTTCCACATAAACTGCGATGGTCTACTAGCTACTCGTTGGATGGACTCGAAAGAAGTACTTGTTGTCTCCAACTGTCACAAGCCGAGCTAGGAGAAGTAGATAGGAAGCAAAAGGACGGTAAGAAGAAAAAAGTTGCCTGCCCCTTAGCTATTGTGGACTATAATAGTTTGATGGGTGGCGTAGATCTAGCTGATCAGAAAGCAGCGGTATACGATATCAACCGGAAATCCCAAAAGTGGTGGAAAAAGGGTTTTTTCAAGATTCTGATGCTTTCAACTGTTAATGCTTGGATTGTGCATAACGACCTGAACCGTAAGAAATCAAGTTCATAGTCCCATTAGCAGAGTCCCTTATTGCGGAAGGAACCAAGCACAAGGAGTTAAAAACTCGGCGAACTGGTGGAAGACCATCTAAATGCCCACGTACCGAGCTCTTGAATATAAGTGATAATTTACCATTAAAAGGTAGTTCTCGACGTCGTTGCGTACGATGCACTTCCCTGCAAAAAGAAACGAGAACAAATTACGTTTACTCTGGATGCAACAATGCACTTTGTTTCAAATGTTTTGCCTCGTACTAGGAGTAAATACTTTTTCTGTAATAAAACACAAAAATACTAAATTTTTAAAATAAATTTTTTAAAACTAAATTCGACGGTTTATTAAATTGTCCCAATATAAATCCTTATTGGGACAATATGTCCCAGGATAATGGAAGGAATTAAGTATGCAGAACATATTTTTTCTATTATATTTTTCGTCTTTTTTGAGTATGCGTGCAAGAAGTATTCCGGTAGCGAAAATAAAACTCCGGCGCGAAGGGGTTAAGACGTTTTTACTCTGCTGACCCTCACACACCGCCCTATCATCATGGTGACGGCTCTGTTCAGTTGAACTAAACAAAAGGGTCAGCTCGGGTGACCTAAGTATCTTCGCTTTCACGAACTTTCGCCACCCTTTTGGGACCCCCTAAAAAGCCCGACTGGGATGTTTGCCACAGGGCTTCGAACTAAGAGGGGAACTTAAGGTTCGAACCTGATTGAAAAATAATCTAAAGGGATAGTGGGAACCTAAAGGTACCAAATATTTATAAAGTGGATGCTTCAATGACAAAACATATAGATAATTAATTATTTATTATTATTTTCATTAACATAGGGTTACTAACCGATATAATAAAGAATAATGAAATAAAACGTATATAAGTATTTTCAGCAATCGCTTTATTGTAAGCCAAGTGAATCATAATCACTAACAAAACTCTGTTTTATTTTTATTGCAGTGATTTATGATATACACTGTTTTTTGTTTGATTACCTGGTTAATATGCAAACAAATCTGATGGTTTTCCAACACGGGAACAGGCAACATACAATTGACCACATGAGAAACATGGGTTTTCTAGGTTAACTAATAATGTTTGTCTTCTGTTCTTCTTAAAATATGTTTGGATTTATTCAGCCCTGGATTATTATTCTTAGAATTTACTTTCCACTTTTTTTTTTTGTGAATGAAATCATTCCTTAACTCGTTCTGAGACCAAAACAAAAGAAAGAATATTGCGAGGTCAATTAAATCTATAGCTCTTACATTTTTTGACTTTTCAATTTGGTCGGGTTCACGATATTATTATTACTTTTGTGTGAACGCATTAGATCCTCCATCGCTAACACGCACACACACGAACGCGCAATATTTGTATGGGAAAAAATTGCTGTTTTAGGGTTTTCCCGGAAATTATTCGAATTTTTCTCGCCGTACAAACCATCCTTGGACTTCCAGGAACAGTAAAAAAAATAATTGTTAAGATTAGTCCATGCGTTGTTGAGTTATGCGCTTACCAACACATTTTGCGATTCATTTTTATATTATAGATAAAAGGCGCCTTTGCCACGCCACTTTTCTGCTTGCATGAGAAAGCATCAATAAAGTTATTGATCATTCACAAAGTCCACTGCATTTACACGGATTTTTCCAAAGCTTTCGACAGTCTCTCACAACATTTTACTATATAACTATTATATCTTCACTTGGATTCCACTCTGCTTTCCTGCGTGCTCAGATTTATTGCTTGTTCTGGAGTGCCTCACGAAAGTGTTTTAGGTCCACTACGCTTTGTGTTATTTATCAATGACATTAGCAGTTGCTTCTCATTTGCTAATTTTCTGTTATATGTTGACGATTTAAAATGGTTTTGAGTCACAAATAACACAACTGCCGTATGTAGGCTTCAAGCAGATATAGACAAATTTGTTAAGAGCCACACGAATTTGGTAAAAATCGTACATTTTATACTGATGACTTAGAAGAATCTTTGGCATAAAATAATTGGAATTATAAAGTACGTGGAGAGCGCACAAACTATTTCGTATTTCTATTGAACTATGCATAAAATATACACTGCCGTATATATTGAAGAGAAATCGCCAGGCGAAGCCACTGCAGCTTCAGCAAATAGCTGGGGAATAATTTACACTTGTTACAAAAAAAATTTATAAATGAACAGGTCTCAATTGAAAATTGAATATAATTCAGACCACAAGATAAAACTTCTTTAATTAATGTGATTAAGATAGCTTAGGTCACTATATCTTTAAACTGACTTAAGGGGTTTGGGGTAGTCAGAGCAGATTTTCGAGGAAAAAAACAACTATTAATTGTTTAAAAAAATCGAAATTTTTGAAAAAAAAAAATTCTTCTATAAAAATCCTTCAGTATAAATTTTATTGAAATCTACTAAGCGGTGATTACCAGCTAAAAACATAGTTTTGAGAAAAACGCATTTAAAGTTTTGCTATCAGCTCCGTAGCGCCCGAGCACCCTTTGTTAATTGTTGAGTAACTCGAAAAGTATTTGTCGGATTCACTTCAAGTTTTCTCACAATATTTTTAAGATATCATACTTTAAGAAAGTGCAAAACACAAATACAATTTTTTGAAAATTCTGACTACTCCTAACCCGTTAAATCACTTTATGACTCTTCTTACGTTCCAAAACGAATTTTTGAAGTAATTGTAGTGAATGGCAGTCATAGGCATTATTAAATAAAACAAATAATAGTTCACCATCACAATTCGTTTTTATCTTTACATGTGTCACTGCCCCGGCCTTAATCACGTGAATGAGAAATTATCACCTTTCGTCCGAATATTTACGCGACAGATCTCAACCTTTTAAAAATAGAAAAACATTGGGCAACGTTAGAATCTGCGAACAATATTTCTCAGTTAATTAACTTCAATTACAGATTTATCATTTTTCTTCAGGAATACTAGTAACAAATTCATAAAAAATAAATTTAAGTACCAAAGAAATTTGATGCTTATCTGTGGGTGAAAATAAAATGAGATCGAGATTGTCATTAACAAAAATGAGATCTAGAATTTCATTGAGTTTATCTTCAAAGCAATTAATTTGCACTTAAATAAGGCTTAAAATATTATCATAAGAATCGATCTGAGAGTTAGCTGTCATTGGGAAAATACTCAGTCTGGATAAATTATTAGACCACATAATATTATATTTGTAATATTAAAATCACCAAATATACCTAAGTGATTATTTGCTAACTGATTATAGACCAGTCACGAAATATGATCCATATCAGCTCTTCAAATAGCGAAACTGTATCATGTATTTCTGTCCCTGACATTAAGTTGCGATTTGTAAAAGCTCTTTTAGAAACAGCTAAAACGCAAACAGAAGAGGAAGTTAAAAAAATGTTCAACACTTATGTGGTCAAGCATGGAAAAGTAGCCTGTGCCAAAACTCGTATTCTACCTCAACCACCTCAAAAAAAATTTTTTGGCTTCGGGGATGAAAGTAATGGTAAACTGTTTACACTTGGTTTTCAATTAAATATTTGTTTTATGCATATATTTACTTAAATAGATATTAGCATACAATATGGTTCCACTGACTCGGAAAATTATCTTCAAGAAACGCTGTTATACCTGGCCGAACGAGAAGAAACAACAAGTTGCCTAAATAAATATCAGGCTATTAAAAACTTTTTTTTTAAATATAATACCCCACTACCGTCATCTACACCTGTAGAACGGTTGTTTTCATTCGCTGGAATTGTAAATCAGTCTAGAAGGCAAAAACTCAGCGATGCAAATTTTGAAATGCTTGTGTTAAGAAAGGCTAATAGCTAATAGCAAATAAAATTATATTAACAGTATTTTTACTGCAATTTTTTTTCAGTAATCAGTAAAATAATATTTTTACTGCATTTTTTTTTCAGTAATCAGTAAAAAAATATTTTTACTGCAATTTTTTTTCAGTAATCAGTAAAAAAATATTGTTACTGCAATTTTTTTCAGTAATCAGTAAAAAAATATTTTTACTGCAATTTTTTTCAGTAATCAGTAAAAAAATATTTTTACTGCAAATTTTTTTCAGTAATCAGTAAAAGTTTACTGGTAATGAAAATTAAATTGCAATATCAGTAAAATATTATATTTACTGCATTTTTACTGTTACTGCAAAGTGCCAACCTATGGGTGTATGATGTCAGTAAATATTAGTAGCCGCACCTGAGTAGCCAATGATGCATGATGATGTTTTAAAAAGCATTTTACAAAATAGTCCCTATTCGCTCTCAACATAAGGCCTGCCACCTTTGTGCGTTTCAAACGCTTTCAAGAATAATGCAGTCGAAGAAAGCTGGATGCTGCATCATTGACATAATTTTTCAACCACTGTTTGCGAGCTATGGCAAATTGCCTCGCTACTTCAGTCACAGCTGTTGTCAAGATCACGATAGAGTTATTCCTTTTATAATTAGTATGGCGCGATTGCTTTGCTCTGCAGGATTTTCTTTTGCAGAGGTTGGGTTGAGATGATGTACTTTTGGCTACCGCATCCCAGAATTGTATATCGTAAATCCAAACCGTCCTTATAGCATAGACAGACGGTGGCGTTAATCAGGATTAACGACATAAATCAGAATTATCTCACAAATTAAGTACAGCTAATGCGGATTGAACTTCTAGACTAGAGCTCATTATGATAATTTAAAATATTAGGGGTAGTCCGAATTTTCAAAAAATTGGATTTTTTCGCATTTTCTTTAAGTATAATGTCCTGATATTTATGTGAAAACTCGAAGTGAATCCGACAAATACTTTTCGAGTTATTCAAAAATTAACAAAGGGTGATCGGGCGCTCCGGAGCTGATAGCAAAACTTTAAATGCGTTTTTTTTTTCGAAACTATGTTTATTGAACTGGTGATCACCGTAAAAACCGCTTGGTAGATTTCAATAGAATTTATACTGCTTTTGAAAAACATATCGTCCCTGATCGAAGGATCTTTTTTCAAAAATTTCGATTTATTTAAACAATTAATTGTCGGTTTTTCCTCGAATAACTGGAAAATATTTTCTAAAGCCGCCATATTGTTAATTTTGAACAAAAACCTCAATCAGGCACAAGATTACCTATTAATAAAAGTAATTTCTCTTGTCCGATTGATTTTAGATGAATCTCCAAGGAGATGATCACCGCAAGGGACTTCTGGTGCAACGGGCTACACACAAACAGCGATAACTTTTTCAATTATTATTATTATTATTTTTTTTTTAATTTTGCTAAAGTCTAGTCGAAACAAGATGTATTAATGCTATGTTTTTATTTTCGTAAAATAAAGCCTTTGACTAACACAAAAAAAATTGAAAAAATTGTTTGAGCCTCTGACTACCCCTAACCCCTTAAGCGGATTAGAGGAATTTTTGATGGCAACATTGCCGAAAAACGATAGTTAATATCTCTTGTGAATGAAAACTAATGAAACTTTTAAATAGAAGAACAAGAGGCTGGATGCAATGCTGAGACATTAATTGTTTTGATATTTCGTAGCAGTTTGAGAAACTTTAATTTTTTTTTTAATAAATAATTATTTTTTAGAATCAGGGCAGTTAATTCTGGGTAATGTAGCTAATGAGGTAATATAACTTTTTTAAGGCACCTTTCTGGTCTAGAATTTCGAAAAAAATTGATTTCTTTTTTCATGTAATGATAGTTTATACTTTTCAAAATATACTTGAAAATGTTTATATTGAAATTCGTTATAGTAGACGTTGCAGGCGTTACAGTCCTTTAAAACGAGCCCGGTTTGGAGTACGATGCACAGCGCGCAGGGTCGTGTTTTTCTCGAAACTATTTTTTCCGAGTTGTCTCAAAAAGTACTGAACCGATTGATTTGAATTTTTAATATGTTATTGAGTAGACTTGTGGCTCTCGTGGGTAGCAGAATTATATATATTAATAACTTTATAATCAATTTTTCAATTTTTTTAAGAGCGAGAACGTGAAAATACTCCTTTTTTGTGTTTTTGGAATGAACAGATAACAATAGAAAATTTTTTTTTGTAAATCTGCTGCCCACCATAGCGACATATCTCCTGATAAATAATCGACCGAATTTTTTTTTCAGACGTACCTGAGCAGCCCAATCAGTTACGCCAGTGGCATGTGTTACTTGAGGGGAAGCAATTTTTTTATTATTGTCGTTGAAAAAAAAACTTTTTTTTTTTGTAAATAAAGAATTGATCTATTGAATAAAAACGATTTTCAATTGATACCGATTGCTTTTCTTCAATTTTCTACGCCTTCAATTTTCACGTCTCTAGACCAGAAATGGGCCTCAAATTGAAGTCAACAGCTTTCCAATGCAGTTTGGCATGAAATGTTATGATCAGATACTTGCCCTCAGCAGATTTCCACCCCTTTGACTATGTTTGATTGTTCAAATTTTGCTCTTGTTCACATATTCGAATATAATTGCTGAGCTGTGGCATTTGGTAGTTATTTCTTATGTATGTATAATTATTAATTTTATGGAACTAAAGCTTAGCGGCCTCCGTAGCGTATGGGTTGGTGGTTAATTATTTTGTGATGTTTTATTACATTACTTTAATTTATTTTTTGCTTTAAATTTTTTAAATAAACACACAAGTGCAGCAACGAGAAATCGGAAAACTATGTGGACTTCACAAAACTAAATAAAATGAAGAAAAATTAGTAGGAATATCAAAAAATTTAAATTTTTTTAAAAATTATTTAGTGAACTATTGAATAGTTAGTTAGTTGTATTATGGGGTTAGGGGTAGTCAGAATTTACAAATAATTGGACTTTTCTTTTCCATTTTCTTAAAGTATGATATCTTAAAAATATTGTGTGAAAACTCCAAGTGAATCCGACAAATACTTTTCGAGTTATTCAAAAATTAACAAAGGGTGATCGGGCGCTCCGGAGCTGATAGCAAAACTTTAAATGCGTTTTTTTTTCGAAACTATGTTTTTTGAACTGGTGATCACCGTAACTTAAAAACCGCTTCGTAGATTTCAATAGAATTTATACTGCTTTTGAAAAACATATCGTCCCTGATCGAAGGATCTTTTTTCAAAAATTTCGATTTATTTAAACAATTAATTGTTGGTTTCTTCCTCGAAAATCTTACAAATATTTCCTGAGACCACCATATTGTTAATTTTGAAAAAAAAAAACCTTCGATTAGGCACAATATTATCTACAAATAAAAGTAATTTCTCTTGTCCGATTGATTTTAGATGAATCTCCAAGGACTTGAGATGATCACCGCAAGGAACTTCTAGTGCAACGGTAATCACAGCGGTAACTTTTACAATTATACATTTTTTTTGGAATTTTGCTAAAATCAAGTCGAAACATGATGTATTAATGCTATGTTTTTATTTTTGTAAAATAAAGCAATTGACTAGCACAAAAATTATTGAAAATCATAATTTTTTTCGGGCCTTGGACTACCCCTAACCCCTTATAATACCTCACAGAAATAAGTATAGGTATGTGCAAAGGTATTTTCAAATGAAAAACTATAAAGAAGCAGAGAGCACTCAATCGAAGCATTTGCCCTCCTGTGAAACTCAATAATGTAATCATACCACAAAACAATGTTACGAAGTATCTTAGTATGCACCTCGACAGCAATCAAACTCCGAAGTTTATGCTGGATACGAAATCGAAATTTATGCCGGCATCGAAATACTGATGTTTCTCTCAAAAGTAAGCTCTCACTCTACACAGCCATATTAAAAGCTGATATGGATATGCGGCATACAGCTCTCAGGCAGCTAATTCTAACATCGCAATACTTCAAAAATTCCAATCGAAATCACTTAAAATGATTACAAACGCCCTTTATAATATCACAAATGCACAAATTCATCGAATTTCCCAGAATAACTCAAGAAGGAAGCAAGCTTTTCCACATCACACAATATACGACTCCAATCGCACCCAAGCCCTTTAATTGCTGAAATAACTCTCAATCACATCTCCTTTAAGGGGGTGGTAGGGTTTAGCGCTAAAAAAAAACACTTTTTTTTTGAATTTTTTACAGAAATATGGCTTAAGATACTTTAATAAAATCAGTTGCATCTTATTGTACCTCTTTTCAATAAGTTTTTAAAAAATATTAATAATAATAAAATATTGACAAATAAGCCCATGACAGAGTTTTTTTGGAGATATGTTTTTCGAGAGGTGCTCTGCGGTGCCAATCGGCATTCGTCGTAGAATCATCTGAAACCAAAAAAGTCGAATTTTTCAGTTAAAGTATGACGTAATGCTCCCTCCCACATGAATAAAATTTTTTTTTTTCATTTTTGTAGTTTTGGTGGCAAAAAAACGTAAAACGAGCATTTTTGGCGAAAAATTTCGCCATATTTGTAAGTGAAAAACAACCTTAAAAAAAAAAATAAAAAAAAAAACAGTGTGGGGGGGAGGTATTTTTGATTTAGAAAACGTGTGCCAAATTTGAAAAGAATCGGTTGAATAGTTTCGGAGTTGTGATTGGCACCGACTTTTAAGAAGTCGTTTCGGGAAAAACGCGTTTGAAAAAATGACTCTGAAAAATTATCTATGCTCTGCACTCGAGGTAGAGTGCCTACAAAGGCTATAACTTTGAGAGTTTTGCTCCGATCCACTTAAAATTTTGACACAACATTCTTGAAATGATTTACTATAAGATGAGTGAAGAAAAAAATTTCGATTTTGTGACCCTACCCCCCCCCCCCCCCCCCCTTAACAAACTGAAGAGGAAGTCAACAACGGATTTATTAGGCTAATAAGCAAAAATCTAGAAATGGTTGTACCACTCGGTACTTTCCAAGTGTGTCTAATAAAATGTGTTAGTTTTTTTTGCCGGTATTGCTGAATGTTTAAAAACAGATTCCAATAAATAAATGGATTCAAAAAACAAAAAAAAAAAAACACAATCAGTAAGAGCCTTTGCGTTTTTTGACAAAATTAAATGAATAAATAAAATGCCACAGCAACCAAATTTTTTAAAAACTATTGTTGTGTAACTTTGATCTCGTAAAAAATATATTTAGTGTTTAAATAACTAGGCTCATATTACAACAAAAATACATTTGGTTTATTCGAATACCAAAAAGGGCATAAGAAAAACTAAGTAAAAGCACTTTTCGTAATCTAAACGGAATTAATAAACTGGTTGGAAATGCAATTAGAAAAATCACCAAAAGTGCTTATGGTCCATTCTAAGTTAAATGGGTACCAAATTGGCTTGGTGACTGAATGACGTGATCTGCAGGCCCCTGAGATTTAGAGAGCGGTTTGGTGATACTTTTAATTGCTGCAGGTTTCACTATTGCTGATTTTCGAATTTTTGTATTCATTTATTTATTTATTTTGAATAAACAAAATCAAAATAAATAAAATAAATAAAATAAAAATCAAACTTATAAAAATATTGTATTATTTTCTCGGTAGATGGCTGTAGTGATCGATATCTCATAAAATATCGATCAAACACTTTAAAGTTTATGTTCGTGGTCAAGGTGATATTTCACATTAAAAAAATTCGTTTGCTATTTTTTGTTTGTTTCATTCAGTTGTGAGTTACAGGTTGTTAACAATGGAATTCAACAAAGAGAAAATTCGTTACATTTCACAGTTCACAGTTTTTTTCTTTGATAAAGACGAAAATGCAAGGCAGGCCGCTGAAATTGTAAGTAGTGTTTATGGAGCTGATACTGCAACAGCTAATTACATGCAATTTTGGTTTCGTCGATTCCGTTCAGACAATTTTTGATGTTAAAGATGCACCTCCCAAAGGCAGGCGTGTCGTAGAAAATGTCGATAAAATCAAAGAAATAATAGAAGTTGACCGGCAGGTTAGTAGTCGTAGTATCGCCCTGGAACTAAATGGTATATAAACAATTTTGAACCATTTAATGGTCAATAAACAATTTTAAACCATTTGCGCAAAAATTTTACACAAAAATAATGGATTTGTTTTTCCCCAACCTAATATTTTACTCGCTGTAACTTTATTTTAGTAAATTTTTCCGAGCAAAAAATATTGGAGGCATTACAAAATCTCAACTTTTCCAAGTCAATTACATGCAGAAGTAGCAACAAAAGCAAGGCGCATTCATTAAAGGCAGTGGCACTAGACCAACAACAATGCTTTGTACATTTGATTGTCGCGGCAAAATATTGACAAAGTAGAAAAAAAAATGAATTCGCTTTATTTTAGTCTAAGCTGACAGCCACATGGACACGGCGAAAGAAAAAAAATCAGCTAATTTACCGATACCGCCTTTAATAGATTTGCCTTGAATAAAAGACAACACGAAACAATAATGAGAAATTTAATTTTCATATATTATAATACGTTCACAAATGCATTAATCACCTATAAATCCACCAAATCCTGTTCACTTATGGCAGATTAACTGCAAAATTGACAATCAGCTGTCAATACTGCTTTGAGAGGTTTTTCTTCATAGAAATTATTTTGGTGGAATATTTCGGTATTTTTAGTTTCTTTCGTTATTATTAACGATATGAAGAAAATACAAGGAGGAGGAATAGTTAATTTAACTACGCAATTGGCTGCTAATAATAAACAGTTGGAGGAAATTCGTATGCGACGTTCCCTGAGGTTGTAAAAAATTATGGCAGCAATGCGCATGGGATATTCTATATTATATTTTATAAGAAATAAGAGGACAAAACGTTTATGGGCACACGCTTTTTTAATGTAAAATGAATCCCTAATTAATAATATTTAACAAAAATTTTAATAGAATTATTTAATTTTATTTAAATTTAAAATTTTATAGAACTATAATTATATAAAATTTATAGAATTATAAGAAAACAGGTCTTTATTCTTCGCCAGCATCCATTTCATTTAGTTTTTAGTTTGATGCTTCTGCTTACATTCGTAATAATAATTATCGATAACACAGAAAACACAGGGTTGTATGTCAAAAAGCATCGTGATTATCTAGGATTATTTTATAATCTCAGATTTTGGGAGAGAAATTTTGTATGGGAAATCGCTCTTTTTAATTGCGGATTTTGAGTTAAGCGCGAAAAAGCAGATCATCTACTTATAGTGAACGTATTAATAGCCTGCTTTGGCAAGCAGCAAAAAATTGATTCATCCAAGGTGGCGCAAAATTAATCACCCAATTTTGTTTTTGCATAACTTTTTTACTAAAGGAAAAAAATGTTCTGAGTGATGGAAATCTTGCGTTTTTTCACCTTTACGCATTCCACTGCTTGTCTGTTTGCATACCGCAGCTGTCTACTTTACAAGTGTCAAAGATGACTGAATTACGACGCCATTTGCAAAAATTATAAAATCTACCGATGGGTGATTAATTTTGCGCCACCTTGTATATATATTTTATGCCTCAAAAAAGTATCGGTACCAAGTTTCAAAAGTGTCAAATAATTTATTATAATTTAAAAAACGACTTGCTTTGGGGAAAAAATATCGAGTATTCACTTGCAAGTACAGGAATCGAGGAATCGCTAGTTTATTAATTTATTTTATTTATTTATTTTATTTATTTCTTTCATTTATTTAATTTTTTTTTTTTTAATTTTATTTTATTTATTTATTTTATTTATTTTATTTATTTTATTTATTTATTTCTTTCATTTATTTGTATTATTTATGTACTAATTCAATCATTAAATATTTGTTACAGAGTTTCGAAGTAGCGATAAAAAGCGAAAAATCGGTACATTCTTCAGCGCCACTACGACCAAAGTGAGAAGTCGGAGCAGGCGGCCAAAAAATATAGGCCATAATCATCATCATTTGGACTTACTCCAAGGCCTCAAACAAAAAAAAAAAAAACAAAACAAGAAAAAAATATGGTCGATGGTTCCCAAAATTCCGTTGCCATAATTTTGATGTAGAAGTTGAGGCTCGTACTGGTAGGTCGAGCTGCAAAAATGACTATAAAACTAAGAAATTATGGAATTTATGTAGTCAAACCAGCTTATGGGCACTTATTCTGTTATCTAGCAACTGTAGAGTAGCCAGCGAAAACAATTATTCCAAATTTCTCACCCACAAACTCCAAATTTGGCAAATCAAAGTAAGCAAAAAATGCTCAGAGTTTTTTTTACAACATCTTAAATTCGATAGTTCATTTTGCCTGGCAGCAATAAAGCCGTTTCAGTATTTACTTGATTATTAAAAATATTTTCCTAGATTCTTTGTAGTATTTCTGAAAGTTTTTTAATTTTTAAAACCTTAGACTTACGTTTATTGACTGCCTTCACACTTTCAAGTTTATTATTCAAATTTTTGGCTGCCTGCTATTCAATCACTTTTTGTTAGAAACATCTTTTAGACTCACTTTTCAATTTCTCACCCACAAATTCTTCACTAAAAACTTCACATTTGTTGCTGTATGTGTTGTTGGTAAACTTGTACACAATTTCTTTTTATTTTCAAATTTGAATAACTTCTATCACATCTTAAAATTCACTGAAACACCGTTGAATTTCAAAACGAGTTTTAGTCGTTTTTTCTATATTTGCTTAGCTTTGCTTTAGCTATGAATTTTCACAAATTTCAACGCGCGCGTTGGGCACACCAAAGTGACCACCACTAGTAAACTCGCCACAGACAATCTGCAATTTGCCACTTGCTACCTAGTCGATATTGGAGTACAAACAATACGCACCAGAAATCACCGTCCATGCAAAATCGACGCGCTTGCAAGGTGCGAGTAAATGCCGCGGAACGCGTACGCTGCTCTCGATGCAAAGTGCAACTTTAAATTACGCAAATTTGTGAGCCGGAAATGCGGCCGCCAAGTTGGTGGTCAAAATACCAAGTGACATATGCCGCGACGGCAACGAGACAACGAGACAGCGATAACGGTAATGGTAATGTCGGCGACGATGCCAGCGACAGCAACTATAACAGGCCGAATGATCGGCCGGTCCTACGAGTGACGCGCGGCGGCACGCATTGGCCTCAGCAAATAAAAGCGGCGATGCAGTGTAGTGCGGAAGTATGTGCAATGGCAGCGAAGGCTACGACAATGACGCTGCAGCTGCAACATGCACTGCAATATTGCACACTAGGCGGCGCGAGCGTTAAAATACACAGGTGGCAGCGGAATGAGTTGGTTGCAAGTTTTTGGTAACTCTATTCGGGCGTTGATTTGAGGTGTTGATATTGGTGTCGTCGTACAAGTTCCGGTTGTGCGAACGCGTTGCATGCGTTGCTGTAAGTGTGCATGTGAGCTGTGTACTAACTCGACTATAACGCGTCGATACACTGTTTGGCAAAACGCCACTGTCTGTTGGTTTCAACACTGCCGTGACACGGTACAAATGCAAATAGTGATAAGCGCACGGCAGCGCCACGATTTTGAGTTGAAAATTTTCAAAATTCCGCCTCCTTTTCCGCAACGCAACACAAAATTAACTAAGTAAGTACTTATGTGCGTATGTAAATACAGGCGTATATGTGCATGTGTTGGCGTATGTGTTGAAGTTGCTCTGTTATGGCTTGAATTGCACGCGCGCGCAACAGAGAGTCAGGCGGCTAAGTTGCTGCCAGCAGCGCGCTTGAGTCCTTTTCACAAGCTGTGTATTGGGACTTTGAGCCAAATGTGAGCCTGTGTGTGGGCAGCTGAGCAGAGAGTCTGCAAAGTGGCGCTTACTTGGCGCTGCTGTAAGCGAAGGGCAGCAGCCGCCAGCAGCGGCTTGCAGACGCTTGTGTGCTCATTTTTTCTGCCACGCTTTCTCTCTCGCTCTCTCTCTCTCTCTACCGCGCTCTTTTGCAGCCTGCACGACCTCATTGGCAAGCACTTATGTGGCGCGTTGCTTTATGTGGCATGGAGCCGGAAACGGAAGCGCAACCATATGCCTTCTGCCACCCACGCAACACGGCGGTGCAAGTGTGGGCTGCGCGCCGTTGCACATTGCATGTTGCAAGCGTTGTTTCTGTTAGTGCTTGTGCGTGTGTGTGTGTGTGTGTTGCCAGCTGTATAAGCAGCTATCGAATTGGCATAAAGTAGCGCGCCTAGGTGACGGGAACGCGTCGTAGTTGATGTGGACCAAAGTGCTGTTTAACAATTTGGTAGACGTAAGTTTGTGGCCGTCCGCGAACAACAGGATAACAAGCGCACCGTTACAGCAACAATAAAGACACTAAAATGTGCACCGCGTTGAACACCGAGGATGTGTGCAACAACTTCGACACTTCCGCTTGCCACAACGACTAGCCAACTGATTTAAAGCGCTGCCAGCTTTAGCGGCTGGCCAAACACCGAAGTCAGTGGGTAATAGCCGCACACACAAGGACACAACACATTGCCAGAGTCACTTTTGCTAGCGCGTCTCAGCAACACTTTGTGCGCGTAAGCGGAGAAGGAGACGCGTTGTACAAAAAAAAAAAAAAATAAGTACAAACGTGTGCGCGCCTCCTCTCATTACTGTTGAAGTCGCTAAAAAGTTCAGCATGCAGTGAAAATCAAAACAAAGAAAAAAACGCACGCCAAACGGCAAAAGATAAATACATGACAAGGGGTGGGGGGCGCAAGCAGACAGCCGACCGGTCATTCGGTTGGCCGTTGGTCACTCATGCAAATAAATGAATGCGAAATAAATTTAAAATAAATGATATAAAAGGCGGAAGTACAAGAATTCTGCTGCGCGCGACCCACTGCGCGCCAGTCAAAACAAAATTTAACCCTTCCCAAAACGAGGTCGGTGGCGGCAAACAATACCATCATCTATGTACGCAGCCATGTAATAGATCAAAGCACACATATGCGTGACTATGTATGGTACATAACCACAGATATCTACATATAAATATACACAGGAAAATATTCCCCGCGCATCGCCGGCTCGCAGCGCTCAACACAACTTTTGAGTTTCGAATTTAAAATATTCTAGCGGCTCGTTTCTATTTCACTCATTTGAGTAGAAAATTAAGTTTTATTTTCTATACAAAATACATAAATTGTGCATCATTATTAACAAATAGCAGTAGAGCGCCAACAACAACAACAACAAAGATACACTTTCAGGGGTTAAGCAATAGCGCAGCAGCGCTTGAGGTGGTTGTTAGAGCGGTTGGGACGATGTAGTTTGTGTCGCCTATGAGTGTGTGTGTGCGTGTGAAAATAGTTGCTGGAAAAGCACTGCCAGTGGGATGATCAAGCAGCAGGTACACACGCACACATATATGCGCTTTAATGTATATTAACATTCGCATTCACTTTAAAAACATTTGCTTGCATATGTGGGACTTTTTGTAGTTGTAGTTCGCAGGCGCTTCTACATAAGCGAGATGGCTATATTAATGGTAGTTTGTGTTGTAGTTGGCAGGCATAAATGAGCGAATGCTCATTAACATAAGTAGCAGCGAGGGAAGCAGAAATAGTGGCAACAAGAACAACAACGTACTGCAAAACTACCGAACTACTGAGGTAGAATAGCAGCAGCAGCAGCCACAGCCAGAGCAGCAGCAATGAAGCGATTGCAAAATGCACTGAATATGTTGCTCATACGCTTAGCTATTAAGTTTATCTCGATGTATGTGCTTGTATGTGCATAAATATGTTTATATGTAAAGGCTGAATAGAGCAGCAAATTCAAATGCCAATATGAAATTGCGTACGGATGTGTATTTGTATATATGTATGTATGCATATAAGTATGCGCCATTCACACTCATTGCACAATGCCTCTGAAATGTGAACGCGTGAACCAAGCTTTTAAGCTGGGCTATACATAGTCGAGAAAATTTCGTGTTTTGTCGGGACAGGCTAGCAAGTACAGTACTCCAACACAATTAAGTCAATTGTACTGCACTCGGATTCCTTTTTTAATTTTCTTTAAATCTACCCGACCTTCGAAGAAATCTGAGTAGATCTTGTAGATCCAATGAGCCAAGGTGGTCGTTTCCTAACACATCAGCGCCAAAGACCCCAAGCCTGATTCGAGCGAAGGCCGGGGAGATGCACGGAAAGTGGTACACCGTCTCATCCTCCTCACCACACGCTGGGCAGAGTGCACTGTCAGAGATGCCCCCTTTTTCCATGTGCGTTGCCCATAGAAAGTGACCCGTCATCAGTCCAACCAGCTGCCTACAGTCCCCCCTGCTTGGTGACAGGAAGACCTGGACGGACGGTCGGACATGACAGGTAACATCAGTTTAGTCCATCTGCAGCCTCTCTCAGCCTGCCTAGCTCATCGTGGCTTTGATGGCTGCAGAAGGGAGTGGCAGAATGGGCTCCGGACCAAGTTCGTGTGCTATACCACCTTGAACAAAAAGAATCCGGAATATATTCAGAATATTGCAAGATGGATTGCGGTGACGGCGCCGGGGTAGCTGAAGTTCTCGGGATAAGAAAATTGTAAGGATAATTAAAAATCATCCCCAACAGTTATTGGAAGTATGCATAACCAGCTATCTTAGCTTCAATGCCACCTACAACCAATTCAAAAATCGCCAGACAATACAAAGAAGAACTGTGCTGGTATTTGGCCATAGAAGCATAGGAGGAAATGAGAAAACTGATGAACTGGCAAGACAGGGTCTATCCTATAACGAATCCCAAGCAGTAGAAATACAAGGGGAAGTCCAAAATAAACAAGACTGCCGTTATAAAAATGTTTTGGATGGCGCCACCTTTTTAACGAGTTAGTGAGTTGGCAGTTACATCCCTAGCTGACTTCCAGTGGAAGCTTAGTGACATTCGGTTCAGTGGAAGCGGAGTTATTGCATCTAAAGTATAAGTATGTTTGTGTCAACGGTACAAAAATGAGTTTCGAACAAAGAGCTAATATCAAATTTCGTTTTAAAATCGGTAAAACGTTTAACGACACAATTGAATTGATGAAACAAGTTTACGGCGATGATTGTCTATCCCGTGCCAGAGTTCATGAGTGGCTTACACGTTTCAGAAATGGTTGTGAGGGCATAAATGACAATGAACGGCCCGTATGTAAACACCGTAAATTTATCAAAAATTAACTAAAATCATTGTTGAAATTCATGAAATCGGAGTTGAACATTTCAGAAACATTGATTTATCACATTTTTACTGATCATTTGGGCTTACGAAAGATCTGTGCACGTTTCATTCCGCACAAGTCAACTGAGGACCAAAAATTGTTCAGAATACAACATTCGAAAGACCTCGTTGAAGAGGCGAGAAAAAACGAGAATTTCCTTTACATCATTGTAACTGATGATGAACGTGGTTTCTCCAACATGAACCTGAAACTAAGCGTCAAAGAGCCGAACGGAAGGCCCAAGACGAGTCACCTTACAAAAAATCGCATTTGAAGAAGTCAAAAATCAAGTCGATGCTCATTTGCTTTTACGATTCCAAGGGATCTCCACAAAGAGTTCGTGCCAACGGGCCAAATCGTCAATCCATTTTCTATCTTGGCATTTTGAAGCGTTTGTTGCATCGCATTCACCCTGAATACCGCGAAGGAGGAAGCTGGCGCTTATTGCATGATAATGCACCATCTCATCGATCCACTCTTGTGTTTGATTTGTTGACTAGAAATCGCATTTTAACCATCAATCACTCACCGTATTCGACTGATATGGCTCCCTGCCACTTATAACCTATTCAGAAAATTGCATTTTGGCATGAAAGGAAAACGTTTTGCGTCCGTAGAGGCCAACCAACGGCTTGTACCGACATCCTGAAGGTAATTCCGGCCAGTGACCTGAAACACTTTTTCAAAAAGCTTTTAAATCGCGCAAAACAGTGTACGAGGCCATAGTGAACTATTTTGAATAAATAATCTAGAAGAATAAAGCTTCTGTCATTTCTATTTTAGCTCAGTCTTGCTTATTTTGGACTGCACCTTGTAGAACTTTAATCGCAGACGATTGTGAAGCTCTTACAATCTGGTTTTATTTTATTCAAAATTTGTTTAAGGTCGATGGGGAAGTAGAGAAAATTGCTCTAAGAGTACTAGATTTTCAGACTCTGTGCTTGTTTTTGTTGATGAGAAGATCCATCGGTATAACGCAGGTCAGTTTTAACTAGTTGCTCGGAGTGAGAGGATTTGATCGGGCTTGTGAACGCTCTCGCCTCCGGATTGTACCCAACTCAACTCAAAAAACTTTTGCATGATATTCGTGGGTAAGCGAAGATATGTAGTAAATGTGCTTTTATCAGGATTTGAGAGAGTTTTACTCAAATCGGTTATATGTAAATATGTACACACATCCATGCAAAGGTTACAGAGTGACATGTAAATATGTAAGAGAGCACAGCTGTAGCTGCCTTTTCTTCCCACCTTAATATGATTGTGGACACTTGTGGGTATGTAAGTAGATGTAGATATTTCGCTAAATAGCTTCATGAGTATATGAAATATATGAAAATTAAGGACTTGTGAGTACACACACACATGAAAATAAACATAGGTGGATGTATATGTTGCCAACTATTGAGAAAACTATTAAAGTGGAAATGAAACATTCACGTACTTAGGTGTGCGTGTGTATATATGTATGTAGGTATGTATGTATTTATGTAGGTAAGTATGTATGTATTTATAGTTTACGCACATCTAGCAGGAACAAAGAAATACCTTTTATCAACCAATGTATAGCAAATATGGCATCACTAAAGTATACATATATACGTAGGTGTACATGTACCTATACGTTAACGCATACTGTTAAAAGTTTTAAGTTTCTTTTTGTAGCACTTCATTGTTCGATACACTTTGAAGTTGTAATTGCCTAGTTTATACTTTTTATTATTTATTGGTGTAGCGCAAAAACTTTTTGCGTAATCATTTGCGAGCGCACAGTGGGCCTAAATGTGCGAAATTGCAGATATAAGCGAATAATAAATAACTTTAGTGCCACAAAATAAAAATAAATGAAATAGGGTTGAAGAGCAGAGTTAAGCGCAAAAAGACGAAGAAACTATATGTAAATTACGATGTCTCATCCAAAAAAACGTAAAATTTAAATATACAGGTGAGCTGTATCGATTTGAAAATACTTATAAAAATTATCTTTTTATAGTTTTTCCCAACAAAATCGCCGCAGATGAGAGAAAAGTGCAAATATAAAGGGCTAGGGGTAGTCAGAGACCCAAAAAAATGGTGATTTTCAATAATTTGCTATTCAATTGCTTTATTTTACAAAAATACAAACGGCATTAATGAAAAAACAGCAAACATGATGATGTTTCGACTTGACTTTAGCAAAATTTCAACAAAAAAAAAATTAATAATTGTAAAAATTATCGCTGTTTATGTGGAACCCGTTTCTCCCGAAGTCCCTTGCGCTGATCATCACAAGTCCTTGGGGATTCGTCTAAACTCAATCGTACAAGAGAAATTAGTTTTATTAATAGATAACCTTGTGCCTGATCGAAGCTTTGTTTTTCAAAATTAACATTATGGCGGCCTCAGGAATTATTTTTCAGATTTTCGAGAAAGAAACCGACAGTTAATTGTTAAAAAAAATCGAAATTAAAAAAAAAATGCTGCAATCAGGCACGAGTCTTTTATGTTTTTCAAAAGCAGTATAAATTTTATCGTTTATCACTAAGCGGTTCATTCACCAGTTCAAAAAACATGGTTTTGAAGAAAACGCATTTAAAGTATTGCTATCGATTTATGTAGAGTTATACGAACTATTTATTTACTTACACTGTGTCATCTACTCCTGGACCATAAGTTAGTTCATCAGCCGTCATAGCAGCTTCCAAAATATCAATTTGCTGTAGCATTCTACCTTCTCGAGTGTTACCGTTAGCGCGCTTAGCTGCCGCTTTCATACGTGCAACATCCAGCTACTTGTTCTCGAACGCTCCGGAGCGCCCGCGCGCCTTTTGTTAGTTGTTCAATAACTCGAACAGTATTTTTCGGAATCACTTCAAATTTTCACACAACGTTTTTAAGAAAATACAAAAAAATCCAGTTTTTCTGACTACCTCTAACCCCTTAAAAAGCCTGCATGGAAATGCTTAAAAATTTTATCAACGGAGTCATCATTTACTATTGACATTGTCATTAAGGGTCTATTCGTATAATAAAATTGAATGGCGCTTATTTG
Source organism: Anastrepha obliqua (assembly GCF_027943255.1). Classification (NCBI taxonomy): domain Eukaryota; kingdom Metazoa; phylum Arthropoda; class Insecta; order Diptera; family Tephritidae; genus Anastrepha; species Anastrepha obliqua. The sequence goes on from NC_072893.1 coordinate 28,127,941, forward strand.
TGTGAAACATTTTAACCCAATGTTTCTTACCCTTGCAGGCCCTTTTGCCCGTTATTCTTAAACATTTGAAAGAATATTAAGTTTGCAAAGATAAGGGAAGATTAAAATATTCCACAAAAGTAATCCCTAAAAACGTTTAGTAGGTGTTTGCTCAGACGAAAACAGTGACTTTATAACCTTATAGCCTTATAACCCGAATTATATTCAATAAAAAATAATAATTTATTTAGAATGTCGCATCAAAGGCTATTTGTATTTGTATATTTCCCCAAAGGTGTTCAATAAATTGTCAAGGGTTGCGCATACGCCCGCCGCAACTTATTTTTTATTAAGCCCTACCATTTAAGTACCTGCTGTGTTCATTGGCTCAGTATTTCTCAGACGACGACGACGATTTTTATCAATGATTTGGGCATGAGACGGGTCGCCGTAACATTCGTACCAAAACTGCTCAATTTCGACCAAAAGCAGCATCGCATGAACATTGCTAATGAGATGTTGGACTCTGTCCGCGACCGCCTAAATTTGCTCCAGAGGATCATAACTGGTGACGAATCGTGGTTATGACGTGGAAAAGCTCAATTATCTCAATGGAAGCTTCCGCACGAACCAAGACCGAAAAAAGCGCGCCAAGTTCAGTCGAATGTAAAAGTTTTGCTTAGCGTTTTCTTCGATTTCAGGGGCGTTGTGTATCATGAGATTTTGGCACAGCGTGAAACGGTCAATAAGGAATATTACCTGCAAGTTATGCGCAATTTGCGCGATGCAATCCGGCAAAAACGCCCGGATTTGCGGAAGAACAAAAATTGGCTCTTGCATTACGATAACCCCTGTGCTAACACATCGTTACTTGTGTGCGACTTTTTGAATACGGTGGCTGTATTCCCCAGATCTGGCACCCTGGGACTTTTTCAAGTTCCCGAAACTGAAGAGGCCCATGAAAAGACGACGCTACGCTAGGATCGACGAGATAAAGACGACATCGAAGGCGGAGCTGATGAAGCTAAAAAAAAATGATTTTTTGAAGTGCTTCAAAGATTGAAAAAAACATTGGCACAAGTGCATAATATCTCATAGGGATTACTTTGAAGGGGACTAAATAGATATTAATGAATAACTAAATAATTTTTGAAACAAAATTCGCTATAGAAGGCTTCCATCACTATTTTGAATTCATGCAAGATTCGCTAAGAATATCGTAGTGCTAGAGGATACAAGGATACTCCCTTGCAAGATTATAAAAACATCACTTTTTTTTATAAATATATAGTTTCATATTATAACAAAAACAATGTAAGATTTAAAACATTTTCCAAAATTTTTTAAATTTTTGTATAATTTCACCGAAGATTTTAATGAGAATTCCTGTTCCTGTTTGATTATTTTTTCTCCCACATAGTACTGCTATAGGGTAGCGAATTTACGAGATTTTTATACGGAGAAAATGTGAAAAATCGTTAGAGGAAAAATTATCAAAAATCAACGAAAATCTTTAACCACCTCAAATTTGCATTTTGTTATTTAAAGTCACTAGTAGCTAAGACTATCGGCCTTATTTTCCTATTTCTTTATTAAACTATTTAGCACAGAACTATTTGTATCATACATTTTTTTACCATCAGCATTGCTTTTCGGTTGCACTGTTCGGCCAAACTGCTGCATACTTATATTTATGTTCCAAAACATATCCCATATGGACATGTTCTGTAACGAGTGTTTTTTTAGCTGCATGAGAACTACCGATATCGGTAACTGACAGCTGAGAATGGCAAACTGTGTTGACATATGCGTTCAGTAAGGTTTGACGAGTCATCATGAATTATTTAACGCCAGAACCACGCCTCGGAATTGTGTGATTGTGAATTTCTTTGAAAAGTAATAGGACTATGAATAAGTTCGTGCGGTTGACGTAAAATGGTTACAAATTTAATATTCAAAGTATTGTCCATCGCTTACTACTACTTTTTCCCATCTTTCTGGCAATTCACGGATTCCCTTTGTGAAAAATTCGGTCGGTTTTGCCGCAATCAACGAATCGATCCATTTTTTGACTTCATCGTAATTACGGAAGTGCTGGTCAGCCAGGCCATGTTGCATCGATCGGAAGAGATAGTAATCGGATGGCGCAAGGTCTGGACTATACGGCGGGTGGGGTAGGACATCCCATTTGAGCGTTTCTAAGTATGTTTTGACCACTTGTGCAACATGTGGCCGAGCATTGTCATGTTGCAAAATAACTTTGTCGTGTCTATCGGCGTATTGCGGCCGTTTTTCTCGCAGTGCTCGGCTCAAACGCATCAATTGTCGTCGATAGACATCCCCCGTAATCGTTTCATTCGGTTTCAGTAGCTCATAATACACAACACCCAGCTGGTCCCACCAGATACACAGCATAACCTTCAGGCCATGAATATTCTGCGCCGACGTCGATGTTGAAGCATGGCCAGGGTATCCATACGTTGCCCGACGTTTTGGATTGTCGTAATGGACCCACTTTTCATCGCCAGTCACAATTCGATGCAAAAAACCCTTTCTTTTGTGCCGTTGAAGCAGTTGTTCGCATGCCATAAAACGGCGTTCAACGTCTCTTGGCTGCAATTCATACGGCACCCAATGGCCTACCTTTCGGATCATTCCCATGGCTTTTAAACGTTTGGAAATGGTTGATTGATCAACTCCCAAAGTTTTTGCAACCTCTTCTTGCGTTTGAGCCGGATCTTGATCGAGCAATTCCTCCAATTCGGTATCCATGAACTTTGGCGGCGCACCCTCGCGTTCTTCGTCTTCCAAGCCAAAATCACCACTTTTAAAGCGTGCAAACCACTTCTGGCACGTTCGCTCAGCTAGAGCATGCTCACCATAAACTTCCACCAAGATACGATGACTTTCGGCTGCTTTTTTCTTCATATTAAAATAATGAAGAAGAATTCCCCGCAAAAACACATTATTTGGCACGAAATTCGACATTTTCAAGTGTGGTAAAAATATTGTTGTTTACGCTTCAAATAAAAAACTTATACTGACGTTTGTGCCTTACGCCAGTAGCTCTCCAATGAATGTTTGGAAATGTGGATCGATGGAATAATAATCAAGTTACGCCATCTGTTGTAAAACCGCACGAACTTATTCATAGTCCTATTAAAAAAAAATGTTGGCGAAGTTTATAGAGAAATCCGTCTGTTTTACGTGCGGCTTACACGCTGGCCGTCCTTATTTCTTTCGCGGAAGAATGACGAAGGAGCTCCCGTTTCGGTGAATGGCGTGCGCTTTCGAGCTATGCCGACTATATTTTTATTTTCAAAATTAATCAGCTAAGCATCGACGACATTTCGTTCCTAGAATTCCAAGAATACGGCACAACTAGCGTTAAACCAGCAACTCTTGAAGCATTGGAAGCCAATATTCAAGCCACATTTGAAGTCTTAGGCTACATTTATTGGAAAAAGTAGTCGAAAATTGGACGGATTAAATGTCGTGGAAGCTGGCGTCTATTCGGAGCCGCTCAAATTATCCAAATCAATTTGACCTCCTCACTATGCCAGCGTATTCCAGGCAGAACTATTAGTAATCAGCGAAGCATACAGATCACTGAAACACAACAAATTGGTGCAAGAGTAATTCTCTTTTCAGGCAGCTATCAAGGCCTTAGATTCCAATTCCATTTCCTCCAAACGGGTTTTACAGTGCAGAGAGAAGCTAGAGTTCCTTGGCTTCGAAATAATGGGTTTCCGGTCATATGAATATAGAGGGTATTGAGATCGCTAATGAGCTAGCAAGAAAAGGTTCGGTACTAGAGAAAACAGAGGAGGTAGCAGGTGCTATTGGTTTAGCTGGAAGAAGGTGGGCACAATTAAATACTCGTACATGCACTACAACAAGAAAACAAGAGTGTTTTTGGGAAAACGTGGGGTCTTTCTCCTCGCAAAGTCCTATGGATCTACATGGCTATAATGAAACCTTTTATCACCTATGTATCAGTGATCTAGATGAGTAGACTAGCTCTCGCGGGAGTCAGAAGAACCTTATCGAGACTAGAACGCGCTGTGACTATCTGCAGCGTCGGAGCTTATCCGATTACTTCATGTGCGGCATTAGATGCTCTGATTAGTCTGTCACCACTTGATGCTTTCATCCAAGGAGAGTCCTTCAAGGCCATCTGCAGGCTGAAACACAATGGGAATTGGTAAGGCCCCTATCCAGCATTGGACAACAGAGTAGCCATGGACTTCAACCCAAGGATCCTCGCCATGCCCCTTGATTCCAGAAAATGAGTCCCGCAAACCTTGTTTTCGTATTTTCACGGATGCTCTAAGACCGAGCACGGTTCCGGCTCTGGGGTCTACGTAGAGTCCAGCGGGACAAAACTGCACTTTGCTCTTGGAATGCATGCATCTGTGTTTCAGGCGGGAGTGTATGCTGTTCAAGAAGCGATGAACTTTGTTGTGGAAAACAGATGGAGAGGCAGATCGATATGTGTCTGCAGCGACATCCAAGCTGCGATCATGGCCTTAGACAGTCCCACAAGCAATTCAAGGGTAGTCGAGTCCTGTAAATCCAGGCTGAACTATGTCGGTAGACACAATAGCCTGATGCTAACATGGGTCCCGGGATACGTGGGTATCGCGGGTAACAAGATCTCTGACTCTTTGGCCCTTCTGCCACTCCCTTCTACAGTCATCAAAGTCACGGTTAGCAAACGGGTTACTCTAACCCACAAGCGAGCTTAGCAGGCTGAGAGAGGCTGCAATTGGACAAAACTGATGTTATGTAATGTCCGACCGACTATCGCAGTTACACCTGTCACTAAGCAGAGAAGACTGTAGGCGGCTGATTGGACTAATGATGGGCGAAGTTCTATGGGCAAAGCAAATGGAAAAGGTGAGCATCTGAAACAGTACACTCTGCCCAGCATGTGGGGAGGAGGATGAGATGGCGGACCACTTTCTGTGCGTCTGCCCAACCTTCGCTCGAATCTGGCTTGGGGTCTTTGGCTCTGATGTATTAAGAAGCGACTTGGCTCCTTGGCACCACAAGGTCTAGATTTCTTCGGAGGTCGAGTAGATTTAAACAAAATTAAAAAGGGAACCCGAGTGCAGTACAATTGACTTAATTGTGTCCGAGTACTGTTAGGATGCTCTCGCGCAAGCATCTCACGTATCACTGCAACCCTCCCTCACAGATCACTAGAAGGTAGGGATCATGCAGCCTTACTTTCAATCTCTTCTGCGGAAACTTTCAGGCTGAAGGGGTGAAAGAGAATCTTCTTTACTACTTATGCGCATATCCAGGTTTAGTTTGAGCAAGACTGCGTTCTTTCGGTAAGCCTTTCCAACAGCAAATGTATGAAATCTCAGACACAGAAATGAAAAGTTGGTTGATGTACTTGCATCTCACGAAATGGAGCTAACTTAAAGAAGGCAAAAAAAAAATACATCACACGAGAAGAGTGGAAATAAAACGTGGCTAGTCGCTCATTAAGATTATTTCAGTAGAAATACCCAACCACTTCAACAACGTCATTTTAAGTTCTCAAGCTCTTAAAAAATCACCTGATATCAACTCAAGCGATACACACTTCAATACAAATCTTTATATACTTGTAGTTTACATGTGTATGTGTACGTACATACATATACATACACATAAAGATATGTGTTTCCCATATCCATGTGTGTTTTTGAACTTCAATAGCTCTTAATGAGTATTCACACTTTCCAATTGCAACGCCAACCCAACCCCAAACTTCATAAATAAAAGCGCAGCTAAGTGCGAGACCCATGCGTGTGACGGACATTTCTAATTTAAAGTAATTTCTACATCAGCTCACAATTGTGTTAATGATTAGAAAAAGCACAGTTACGCGCAAAAACATCTCCCCGCCCGCCGTGTTCTTCCTCGGCTTTACTTCCTGACGACATGTCTGAGCTGGCAGGTAGCCAGTTGGCATATGTGCCATTGCATGTATGGCATCGTGCATGTGTGCGTGCGTGTCCGTGTTTTTGAACGATCTGACATAGCAATTAACGTGCAACGCAACGCAACTCAACGCATCACTTCTACGGTTTGTTGCATGTAGCGCGGCGGCCCACATATGAACGACTATTGCAGGATACGCATAATACTGTTATGTAGTAGGCAGCAGGCAGCAGTCAGCCAAGCCGTTCACATTCATTGCTGCCAACTTCAAACTCTCAAACGAACTGCCAACTCTTCCGACAGCCACTGTGCGTCCGGCTAACGTCCATCCTTTGCTGCCGTAGCGACAGCAACGGCAATGGTTGGGCGCCGGTGGCATCGTCGTCCTTTGTGTCCCAACACAGCAGCTACGCGCAGACAGGCACCACATAAAGGCCAAACCAATTTCCCGGCTTTTGTTTTATTCACTTTTAATGTTGTTGCTTTGCTGTTGCTATTTTTCTGTTTTTGTTTTTGTTGGTATTCCTTATGCTAAAGCGAATGTAACCATTTCGAGATTTTTTGCTGTAATTTAAGTGATTTTCACAAAAGAGTGGAAAAAGGGTTAAAAACATACTTCGAAACTAAACACAAAAACCTGTTTGGAAAGTTTCCGACATGACGCATGTGTGGCATGTGAGCATAAACAGTCATATATATGATACTTGTACATATGCACGTTTGTGTATTTGTAATTATGCGTACGAATATGTGGCAAGTGGCAGCTACCGGACGGGGTGGTCGTTGTCGAAACGGAAAATGCAAATGAAAACTCTATAGAAAGTAGCAGAAATTCTCATTCGCGCGCCAAACATGCAAAGGACGATGACAGAATGGCGAGCTCTGCCATGGCACGGCAAAGGATACGCGCATTATAGGCAGGATATCAGTTAAAAACCTGTTTGTGGCAAGTATGCATGTTATATCGCACGGAGGGCGTACGGAGGGCGTACGAAAGTGCGTGGCTCTCAAAGTACGCATGTTAATTGAGCCGATACTAGAGGATTTAGTGGGAGGAGAGGAGACGCGTAGTAGCCTGCAAAGAGTGACTGAGGCGAGAGAGATGGGGTAAATACAATAAAGTGCAGCAGAAGCATGAACACAAAGAGGGTCATGGCTTACATTGAGGTATAATAATAATAAATACAAATATATATTTATATGTATAAGTATTAATGGATTCGCAAGAGAATTTTTGGAATGTATGCGCGAGCATTGGCGAAGGTAGCGGACCTTATTAATTACTTTATTATGGCCAATTGATGACCATCGAATAGTTTTAGCAGACAAAAATTATTTTAATATAAAATAGATAACGAAAACTACATAACAGATGATACAAAATGGATAATAGACCAGACTCATAGATGAAAAGAACACTTTGAAGCTATTAGCACCAACGCTCTTAGCAGCGAATCTAACTTCCAAGTGCCCAGCACAACAAGCAACAGCAAAATAACAACATCTTGCCCTAGTCTAGCTGAGATCAAGGATGCAATCAAGAAGCTGAAGTTCAAAAAAAAACCGTGGGCGACGATGGCATACAGCCAGAGCTACTGACCACCGACACGCAAATTTCAGCAGAAATTCTGCATCGTCTCATCACTGCAGTCTGGGATAATGAAAAGCTGTCTCCGTCTTGGGCAAAAGATATCATCACGAAGCTGACCAAGAAAGGCCTACTCTGGATTACCGTACTTAAGGGTCTGCTGGAGAAGCTGGCGAGGAGGGGCTGTAAGGTGATTGCCTACGCGGATGACGTGGAACTTATTGTCAGAGGCAAGTTTCTGGATACTCTCATGGAACTGATGCAGGGTTATCTGAATCTAGATATGAATTGGACCGCAAATTGGAAGGCAATAGTCGCCGTGTATGGTTGCAGGGGCGCTATCGGCAAAAGATGGGGCGTCTCGCATAAAGTCACTCTTTGGCTTTATAACACGATTATAAAACCAATCTTGCTATATGGAGTCCTTGTCTGGTGGAACTCGCTGGGTTGCGGCCTCACCGAAGCTGTGTTGACCAAGCCAACACTCTTCGCATCATAGCAGAACAATCAGTTGAGTGGCGATCACCGCTTTACATGCTGTTCGTTGACTTTAAGAAGCCAATCGACACAATTAAACGATACTCAATATGGCTGACATTGAATGGAAACGCAGTTCCCGCTAAGGCAATTCGCCTCGTCACAGCCCTTTACGATAACTCCGAACGGGCAATGCTCCACAACGGCAACATCAACGACCCATTCACCACCAACGCAGTTGTAAGGCAAGGTTGTCCCCTGCCGCCCCTTCTCTTCGCCACCATCCTAGACGACGTTATCAGCCAATTGACCCTGCACAAAAAAGGCATCATATGGAGTTTCACCAGACATCTTGAGAACGTGGACTTCGTTTTCACGACAGTCGGTTCTACGTTACCGAAACGACCCGGATTTATATCCGGTCAATGACTGTCACTCCAGCAGCATTGTGTCTGTATGTAAATATGGAGAATGTTTATGCTGCTACAACAAAAAGAACCTGGACCTCGCCGATGACATTTGCCTTCTCTCTCGCAAACTCACTGACATACAAGCGAAGGCAAACAGACTAGTCACGCTGGCATGCACTGACGGACTGGAGTCAACATCGCCAAGACAAGGGCTATGAGAGTCAATCACAATAAAGCAAGACATATAATAGTTGACGCGTGCCTCTGCATTGTCTTTAGAATATTCTGGATGATGAACACCATCACCAACGACGCGCCGTGGAGATCAATGAATGAGGAACCCACCCTATGGCCAATCAGAACCAGAAAGCGGCGATGAATAGGTCACACGGTGATAAAACCACCAGTTAGCGTCTCGGGAATGGCATTGGACTGGCTCCGCATGGGAGCAAAGGTTGCGGTCGGCCAAAAATCACTTGGAGAAGGTCGATGTTGCGCGAGCTACCAGATGCCGACATCAAAAGGGACAGCGCAAAAACAACAGCCCAGAAATGTGTAAATGGGATAGTCTTGACGGGGAACTATGCTGCCAAGCGGAGTGAACGAGGATATAAATAAAATGGATAACAGATAATAGTGTAGATGACCAGATTAAAGTAAATGGTAAACATTACTAGTTAAAAATTTCACAATATAAAAACATATCGTCCGCCTTATGCTTGAAAAATGAATGCGTAAAAATGAAAACGTTGGAAATTCAAGTTTGAAAGTTTATTGCTCTATGAAAATTAGAAGGTTTGTCATCTGACATAAAAAATTATTTGTGGTTTCCTTGTGCACTTGGTATTCTGGGTTGTGGCATAACAAAGAACGTGAAAAAGATATTCAAGTCAACTCCTTAAGGCAAAATTTGAAAAACTTGCTCCATATTTATGGCAGAGGTGGACGGTAGTATATTGCAAAAGAGCCAGGAAGTGGTAGAGCAAGTATAAGCACTAAAATATAATAAAGGGTTTTCCATTAAGAAGTGTTAGTCACGTAAAATATCAATGATTTCGTTGCTTGTGTTGCACGTAGCGCCGTCTTGTTGAAAATAAATGTTGTCCAGATCAATACTATCAAATTCCGGCCATAAAAAACGTTAATCAAATCTCGTAGCGCAATCCATTCACCGTAACTGTTGCTCCGTCTTCATTTTCGAAAAAGTAAGGTCCACTGACTCCGCCGGACCATAAACCGCACCAAACAGTCACACGTTGAGGATAGAGAGGCTTTCCAACAATAACTCTTGGAATTTCTGAGCCCCAGATCCGACAATTTTGCTTGTTGACGAAGCCACCGAAGTGGAAATGGAAATCACTCAGATGATTTTTCGATGGAATTCCGGATCATTTTCATGCACTCCAACGACCCAATCAGCAAAGATACGACGTTGTTGATGATCGGCCGGCTTGAGTTCTTGTGTTAACTGGACTTTATAAGCCTGAAGACCCAAATCTTTATGCAAAATACAGTGTAATGGCATTTGTGAAATGCTCAATTCCACAGAACTACGAGGAATGGACAAACCTGGGTGTTCTTCAACACTTTCGGCTACAACAGCATTATTTTCGGCTCACATGAGGAACTTGTTCCAACAGCTCGAATTTTTTTACCAATTTCTGCATTGCGGTCTGACAAGGCGCTTCACGATGACCCAAAAATTTTCGAGTTTTACGAACCATCTCTGCCAAATTTTCACAATCGTATCGTTCCATTTTTATTAATGGCGTAGTTTCTACTTGTCAAATATCAAAAAATGACAGCTTCAAAAGTGACATCTACCGAAATAGCGGGCTATTCAAAATAACACCTGTTATTGGAAAACCCTTTATAAAGCATAATGAATTCACATCGCCAAATTATATAAAATATGGAACAACAAAAATACTCAGCTAAGTAGTAGCATTTTCTCATTAATTATTCTTTCCTTCATTTAGGTAAGGTTAGGTATATCTGGCTGTTCTGAATATACCACAGGGATCCGTAGTGTTGTTGGAGTCGTGTTAAACACAGTTCGTAATGAATGTCTTGGCGAGTTTTAATAAACCGTTTAAACTTTTGTCAGCAATATCCTTAAGAGATGAAAAGTATACCGATCCCAGGCAGTTCTAGCGAGTTCTACTTAGTGCAGTACAGTGTCAAAGGAAATGTTCTAGCGTACCACTTTCTGCTCCGCATAAGTTACATGCGTCGTTGTAGTCCAATGTCCCATCAGTACTCCAACCATTATTTTGCATTCCTTCCTTGGGAGTGATAGAGTAAAGTTGGTTGTTTTCGTGCTGCAAGTTCGTAGCATTATTTTGGCAATCCTGTGGGAGGTCGAGGCTTCCCAGACTGTGCTGCGGGATTAAGTTCTTCGTCTAGTTCCATGCTCAAAACTGAGAGTGAGGGATAGAATAGTTTCGACGTACACATTTTAGGCAAGCGCTTGCTTGCCTTAGCAAGCTCGTCAACTCTCTCTTTTCCCTTGTGCCCTGGTAACTGGGAAAATGTGACCTGTATGTTCTCGCAAAGCTTTTCTTGCATTTGCTCGCTCGTGGTTTTTTTTTAACATTTTGCTCACAATAACTAAAATGTTTACTTTCACGCGGATCTTTTCATATATTTACCAAACAAATACTAAACAAGTTTCGATTTAAAACAACCACATAGCCTTGCTGTTGTTGCATGCCACCACAATGTCTATTGGCCACGGGCTGGCTTCTTCACTGATTCATGTTTTAACCCTTTACATTGGCGCACACAAAAGCACGCACATGACAACCGACACATTTTAAAATTTATACATACATACGAACACTCACACATACATACATAAATTCATACATACATACATATATGGACATCCGAATGTATACCTTTGCAGATGACATGTGTGGCAGCTCCATAACTCTCATCCATATTTGCCACACGCATTGCGTATGCATGCGTCTCGTTGCTATGCTTGCTCCCGCACAAACGGCTACAACTACAAAAACAACTAGACAAACAAAAGCGACAGACAGCAACTCCCAGTGCACCGAATTCAATTGGCTCCCGTTCCCATGCAGCGCAGAGGCGGACTTCGTTAGTGGGTCGGAAGTGGAAGCGGTGGATATGAATAGATTTAAATTTATTATGAACGAGTGTGTGTGTGTGTGCGTATATATGTATAGGTGAGTGTTATCCCGTTGAGTTAGTGGCAACTGCGATACGCGCGCGTTAATTTAATGAAAATGTGCGAATGAGATGGATGCGCCACGCCGCTGCTGAGGAACAGCGCTCCACATTCAATTCAGATGGTAGCATAATGAGCTGCGCTTTTCAGTATGTGTGTGCCTGTGTGTGTGAGTGTTAGTATGTTTGGTTGCATGCGTGCTCTCACATGTGTGAAGACCTGAAACCTTCTTAGGTATATTATATTTATATATATATGTCTGTACTCACCTATGTATGTATGTATGTATATTTTGAACACCCATACATTTAAAAATATATTTGCCAGCCTAATCTGAGTTGAATCTTGCAACATCTTCACCAAACTTTTCTTACTGTTTTATTATTCCGTTACCATTATGGCGCTTTTTCCTGTAAAGTGTTGATTTTCAACCCTCATCTTAAGCAGTATTTGTTGGTTTAAAAATTAAAACACATGAAATTTAAATATTTTCACTCAAATTTCATCCCTTTTCTTTCTAATATCCACATATATCCTAATGGCAAATTGGTTATTCCTAATTAAAATTGCCTCAAATGCGAGCACTCGCATGGTTTTATGCGCTTTCTGTTGCACTCTCCACACGCACACTCGAAGTCCCACATGTGTTTGCCTGTTTTGCGTTGGTGTGTGGTTTGTTTACATTTTCATCTTGGCGCTCTGCACAACAGCCACGTGTTTTCCTGCTGCTTCCTGTTGGTTTCCCGCTGCGCTTTGCAGATTTCTCTCGAAAACATATCTGCACAAGAATAGTCCATCACTTTGTGCTCTCATCGACTCTTTGTGGCTCTCTGTGTGGCGTTTGTGGCTTAAGGACAGGGTTGTTAGGCGGGAGCTTCTGTAAATTAAAATTTTTAGAATACACAAATAAATAAATTTTATTTTTCAGGAAAACTATTAAGGAATGTTGTGTAAAAAATGCTGTTTATTAATTCAGAAAATTTTTTTATTTTATTTTAAGACCATCGTCAATAAGGAGGCACTGTCAGGTGCGACTTTGAACTGGTATAAAAAGAAATGTTATGGTGTTTTTTGTTCTTCGCACTTAAAGCGACCATTACCTGCAGCATCGGGTGGTGTGTCACTAAAACCAAGCCTGCTCTGCCTCTCCTGGATGTTTCCTCTGCCCCAGAACTACGGTAGCATTTCATCAAAAACAGAGACATGATCCAAATAGGCGTTCTGCTAAAGAATGCCTCTTCTACTCTCCCTGTGTCCAGGGTCGCCAGTTTTGGGGCCAGCACCATGCAATCGGCTCATCTTCTGACTCGATAGGTAGATTAAGGTTAGCATGTCGGTTAAAGGGGGAAGTCCATGTAGAAGCCTCAAAATCGGTCATTTTTTAAACATATTTTTAAAGGTGACAAAATAATTATATTATTACACAACTTTATTTAACCTTTCGAGAGCACACAAAAAAATTTCGACGCATATTGAGCAATGAGCTCAAGGTCAAGGCTTACAAGTTCCAAAAAGCAGGCGATCTTTCACCCCAGCAAAAAAAAGATCGATGCGAAAGAGCAAAGGAGTTGTTGCGCTTGCCCGAACGTGACGAATTTCCTAACATTGTGTTTTCTGATGAAAAAAATTTCTCAATTGAGCAGTTTATAAACACTCAAAACGATCTTGTTTACTTGACCGAACGCTCATACGAGAATTTGAGCCCACGTATGGTCACTCGAAGCAATTTCCCATCGCAAGTAATGGTTTGGGCCGCAGTGACCGCTGATGGACGCTCTCCAATCGTTTCTATCGAGCCTGGTGTCAAAGTGAATGCGACTTATTATCGGGAAAATGTTTTAGAAGCTGCTTTAGAGCCGTGGACACGCAAACATTTCGGTCGTAGACCACGGACGTTCCAACAGGACTCAGCACAGAATGGTTAAAAAATCATGTTCCACACTTCATTTCGTCCACACAATGGCTTTCGAATTCGCCAGACGCAAACCCGATGAATTATTCCATTTGGTCCATTTTGGAGAGCAAGGTGAGGACTAAAAAATATGCCAGTATGGATGCGCTGAAAAAAGCGATTATACGAGAATGGGCCAAAATACCTCAGGATCACATTCATGCAGCATGCAACTCATTTTTTTACCGTTTCAAGGCTATAGTCAAGGCAAAAGGTGGTCATATCGAGATAAAGTGAATATATGTTAAAGTTGTAATCATTTTTGAGCAATTTTGTCTTTGAAATCAATAAAGTTATGTATTTTATGAAGTCATGGTATTTTGAATAGGTAACACTTCATATCGTTCACCCTGTAGATCTGCTCGAGTACACAAAACCATGTTTCCAGTTTTTCATACAATATATCCCCCAAAATCTCTATTTATTGTTACCAAATATGGTCTTCAGTACTTAATAATTTCGTTATTTTTTTACTGATTGAAGTTTTCAAAGAGACTGGTTCAAGTTTTCGAAAACCATATATAAGTACATATATATATATCTCGGGATATATTTTGCCAGATTCGAGTTGTTTATAAGCGAAATCACGTTACAATTTTTGCTTTTTTACATTTTTCCAAATTTGAAAATTATTTACTACCGATTTTCTTTATAAATTTTTTGGGACTACGCCATTTTTTATAAAAATTATTGTATAATACATTAAAATTAATGAAGCGAGTCGCTGCCCAATTCTGACGGAGTTGCTAGTGGAGAGGTGGTGGGTGTCGATTTTCCTTGCATTGATCTTTTCCAATACTTGGCGTATTGTAAATATCTGGTCAATTGCGTATTTTCCAGGTCTAAAGCCACACTAATAAGCTCGAATAAGTTCGGTGATGGTGCGCTTCAATCTTTCGCACAATACGCCAGATAAAATCTTACACTCGATCATTAGAAAACCAATTCTGCGGTGGTTGGCACAGATTGCAGGATCGCCCTTCTTATGAATTGGGCAGGATGTTAAATTCTTTAAGACTAAAAATGTTTGTGAAAAACTAAATGTTGTTATTGTAACGGTACAAAAAATGTATTTAAAAATTTTGGGAAGTTTGCTCAAGTGACATCTCTTAAGCCTCGTTCTATCATTGCTCCACTATTGTGTGAACAAAAGAAAGACTCGTTGGTATCACAGGTTAGTTTTCTATCAAAAACTTATGCTTCAGAGGTTCCACTTTTAAAGGTGTGAGAAATAATGGAAGAAAATGTGATAAAACCAAAATTAAATTCACCTATAAATAAATAAATAAAAAATCAAATTTAACTTCTCATCATCTATTGGCGAAAATTTTGGGTAGGTTATTTAATTGTTTTGTTGATTTATGGAAAAGCGATTTTGAGAAAATATTGTAATATATTGCAGAGATTCTAAAGATAAGTGCAAAAAGTCATGCTTCCCATACTAAGTGCACATCCAATGATCTCAGCTTTCGACCACCTTTTCAACAGTTGTAATTTCGCGTTAGCTGGAAAATATGTAATTCTTAAATTCTTTTTTAGTTAAGTGGAGCGAAAGTCCGCCAACCGCTTCTTCTTTCATGCTATACAAACATGGTTTGGAAAATAAAATACCTTTAGCATAGGCGCGAAATTATGTTTGCTTGCTTCAATGGGCCCAATGTGCTTGCTTCTACGTCTTCCGAATCGTAATCACGCACCAACCCATTCCGTTACGATAGCCAATTAAAATACTTATCTGAGTAAAATACCTGCTTTGGACTCGTTTAGTAGAATTTCACAAGAAATATTTTGTAGAACATTTTAACCCATTAGTCCCCCAATTTAGGGCAATCTTAACCGTTTTTTGAAGACGTCTGAAAAACAATGCATTTCTTAGGCCGCTAGAAGGTTGAAATGTTCTAGAAAATTATTAATCGGAAAATTTCACTGATAGCTTTCTAAGATGACATCGGCATAAAAGTATTGTAAAAAAACTATAGAAGGTGAAATAGCAAATAATTTCTCAGTTCTCCATAAGATATCCATCGCTTTTTATTTTTTTTTATTGATATTTACGTTGCGAATGCTCAGGGCCGCTACGTGTGACGGGTATTGTAAAAACTTCGGATTATCTTAATGAACTATTTCATTGGGTGCACAAATGAGTTTCTGTGGTTTTTTTTTTCAACTTATTATTTCATTATTTGTAGCCGCTTTTCCCATCTTTCTTGTAACAATCGGATAAAGAATTTTAAATTTTTGGAAGCTATACAACGAATTGATCTAATTTTTGATATCTTCTTATGAAATAAAGTCGTGCTGCATCAATGAAGGTACGACTGTCGTTAAGGAACGACTTTCCCGTACAGAAAAAATGATCATTCTTTAAAGAGCTATTGATGTATGTGTGTATGAAACATAATATACCTGTATGTTATATGTTAAGAGCGTATAATTACTGGCGTATGCCGATGATACCGACAACATCGATCTGGTAGTTCTGCCTTTTCTAAACTGAAAGGACAAAAGGAGGGAACTCCTGCCATCAAACAAATAGTGAGCGCACTCGCGTATCGGTCTCCATGTCACTGTTGACAGTTATGATTTCGAGGTTGTAAGAGACTTCGTTTATTTAGGAACCCGAATTAGCACCGATAATAATGCCAGCCTTGAAATCCAACGGAGAATCTCTCTTGCCGAACAAAACTAACACTTTACAATGCTCTCATTGTGCCCGTCCTAACGTAAGGCGTAGAAGTTTGGACGATGACAATATCCGATGAGACGTCCCTTGAAGTGCTCCAGAGAAAGATTCGGCGGAAGATTTTTGGAACTTTGCGCATTTACAACAACGATTATCGCAGGTGATGGAACAATGAGCTGTATGAGCTTTACGACTCAGTGAGTTCGCTAGCTAAATAGATACAAATGCTTTGACTCTGAATGTATTCGATACGGTACTAGCTGGTCGTAGAAGAAGAAGGCCCCTTTTGCATTGGAAAGATCTGGTGGAGCAGTACTTGGCTTCACTTGGTGTGTCCAACTTGCGCCGATTAGCACAAGAAAGAAACAACTGGAGCGTTTTATTAACATTTAATAACATCGCTTAAGCGGTTATCCCATTTGGCAGCATAAGAGGCGGAAGTATCGTGGAAATTTGTTGGATTTTCAATGACTTGACAGTGTGCCACAAATATTTTTGCTAGCTTCTTGCTATGTAAACTTTGAATAGGGCTGGAGGTGGCTGACGTTTATCGCACGCAAGCCTCTTTTATAGCAGTGAAAATCTCGTTATTTTATAGATAAAAGTCGAACAATCTGTAACATCCTCAAGACAAGAACGTGTAGTCTGCCGGTAATGCTTGAGATGTGTTGTGCAGGTACTTTGTTTTAGTCTCGTTCACCGAAAGATCCACCTTTTCTTCTTCCTGCTCCAGACTGGAGTACGCTGAACATACGGCGCGGGGTATATTCGTCAGCATAAGCCAAACCAGATAGTGCCAATGTGGTTCAACTCAGTAGCACGAATAATTTTTTCCAGTAAGAGATTTAAGACATCGCACGAAAGGGAATCGCTTTGACTGAAACCTCGCTTGGTATCGGAAGGCTCGAAGCGCTCCTCTCCGATTTTGACGGGGCTTACCGTAGCGCTCTACGTAATTATACACAGCCGTATAAGTTTTGCGAGGATACCAAAGTCAGACAAAGCGCCGTAGAGGCCGTTCCTGTTTGTGCTATGGAAAGCAGGTTTGAAATCGACGAAGAGATTGAGTATGTCGAGTTTTTTTTCGTGGGTTTTCTCCAGGATTTGGCGCAACGGGAAGATGTGTTCAATAGTAGACTTAGCAGGCCTGAAGCCGCACTGATAAGGTGCAATCAGTTCTTCGATGATGGGCTTCAGTGTCTTGCCTAATACGTTCGGTAAGACCTTTTACGCGATGTTAATAAGACTAAACCTACGGTAGCTTGCGCAGTAGAATTACCCTTCTTCAGGATTGGGCGAAGCATGCTTAGGTTCCAATGGTGTTTGCACAGGGGCAGCGCTTGTCAAGGCATTTTGATGGGACTGGAGCTGGAAAATTATAAGAAATCTTATCAAACAAGCGAAATTGGAAATTTATCGCACAAAATGGATGAGTGAAAAGTCTATTATCTGATGATTCTCTCCTGATTTTGCAAGATGTGACCGTACGAGAAGTCAACTCGATCAATGTTTTGCTTCAAATTGAATCATATGAAGAGCAAAAGTGAAAGATGTTTGTACCAGAAACTGCAAAGAAAAAACAAAAACTTGAGAGAATTTCTGGCTGCCGCGCCAGAAATATGTTCATAACTGAGAGATTTCCGAGAGAGCCAGAGTATATCGAAAGAGAGCGCAGTTTATTAAAATAATTTAAATATTCTATTTTATTTTGCAGAAAAACGCAAGCAACAACAAGTCACTGCCTGCCTGATGCTGCACTGCATAATACACGTGCACCACAGGCGGAGCTCTATGGGCGCAGCTCTTGCCTCTGCTTGGCTGCGCTAATAAAACTATAAATAAGAGCAGGAAAAAGCGGCAAAACAAAAAGTCACAAATAATTACAACTCTTTTATGGACTTTGTTTTTTCACGTTTTCCTAAACAAAAACGAACTAAGTCAAAAAAAAAAAAATCTTCTGACGAAATGCGAATACAAATGCGAGGCCGAGGCTGCGTTGGAAGAGAATGCCAGCATAGCAGCCGTGCATACCGATACACCGTCGACATGCTGGTGGTGCATGCAACACTCATTCACTCACTCACTCACTCACACGCACGCAGGCACTTCTCACACGCACACATCTCTGGGATGGGATGCAATGACACGGATGCGCACTGCCGCAATGCATTTTTGCTAGTTTTGAGTTGCCAATTGCAAGTTTCGACTGTCCGTCCGCGCCACGTTCTGTGTGTTTTACATTTTATTTGCAGATTACAGCTGCTGCAGTCGAGCTGTTGCTTGTGCTGCTGCCAGCATTTGCAGCGAGCGTGGGCGATGACGCTGACGCGTGCAACCAGCAGTGGATGTGTGCGTGTGTATGCTGCAACCATTTTTACGAATGTATATTTTTCGCAAAAGTTAAATGCGTTTTTTTGTATTGGCATTTTTGTATTTTTGTTTTTTTATGCATTCATCTCACTGTTGTTGTTGTTGTTGCTGTCGTTTTAGTCGTTCTGCTCGTGTTCGGGTACATGCGCAGTCGTACGGGTGTTGCAACTAAAAATAAAAACGAATAGCGTATAAGAAGCCAAACAACAACAGTCAACAGCAAACGAGCAAATATTCTAAAAAAGATATAAAAACGACAATAAAAAGGAAAAGACAAGTAAACATAAAAAATCCTTTGAAGTTGCTTGCACGAAGCCGGTTGGGAAAAAATAGAAAACAAATTTTAAGGATTCTCATTTGCTAGCATCAACGAGGGCTGCTAAGTAGTGCCGCGCCCCCTATTTTACTTTACTTTTATTTCGCGTGAACACACAAAGCTGACAAACACAGCGGCCGGGGAGTTGGAGGGGATGACGACGACGACGACGAGTGATGAGTGACGAGTAAGAGGTGGGGTGGGTGGGGTGTAGGGATTGTAAATTGCATTAGAGCAAAGCTGACTGCTGGGTAGGGCTGCTGCTGCGCAAAGCCAGCTACGAGTTGAATTTGCTGTTTTTATTGTTATTGTTGTTGTTGTTATTATTTCAATTTGTTGTTGCATTAATTAGTTATGGCAGACGATTTTGCGGTTTCTCTGGCGTTCACTGTTACTGAAAGCTTTTCACTGTTTTTTACGTTAGCGGTGTTTTTTTTTTTCTTCGTTGTTTTTGTTTTTGATTTTTGTTTTTATTTCTATTTCCTTTTCTGCCATCGCTTTGAGTGAGCGTCGTTGTTATTGCTTTTGAAAGTGCATAGTAAATAGAATAAATTTTAGCAAACTAAATTTTACTGATCTCCACTGAAACGAGCTGAGCAGCGCTGCAATGCATTAAGCGGACTGTGTTCGACTGGAGAAAGTTTTGTGCATTTTCTATCGAAAAAAAAAGAACAAAAAAGAAAAATGATTTAAATTACAAAAAAAAAAACAAAGTTTGCCAGCATTTTGCTGCTGGAAGTGTAAATTTGCCATTTTTCTTTAGTCATATTTCGTGTTGCTTTAATGTATTGCGCTGCCACTGCACTTAGCTACATTTGGAAATAAGCTTATTTCGTTTATCTATGCATGTACAGTGGTGGCCAAATCAGTGGCTCATCGAAAATATGACAAATTTAATAAATTTGTACTGCATAAATTTACAGCACGCGAAAAAACTATAGCACCTCAATATTTTTCACTTTTTTTCAAATTAATTAAATAAAATATTTATTTAACCCGTTTAGTATCGAATGAAGATACAAGGTGTGTTCAAAAAGTATCGCGAATTTTGAAATTTCGCAGGTTCCGTATATTCGAATTACGATTTTTTTGTGGCGATATGCTGGTACTCATGTCCCTCACCATTTTGAATGTTCAGTTAATTGTTAACAGCTGCTTTGCTTGCACGTATTTTCGGCTCGTCTTCGAATTTTACCTATTCAAAAAGATCGATCAAAGAATCTGTATCAAATTTTGTCTGAAAAACGAAATTAAGTGCGTGGATGCATTCCGAATGTTGACTGTGTCATACGGAGAAGCTACTTTGGACCACAGCAACATTTATTGGTGCTACAAAATGTTCTCAGAAGGCCGAGAAGATGTGAACGACGGAATGCATGCCTGAGCACTTCAACAACAGACGAAGAAATTGATGAAGTGAAGAAAATGGTATTGGCCAACCGTCGAATCACCGTTAGAGAAGTTGCTGAGGACCTACACATATCGATTGGCTCGTGCCTTTCGATTTTCAATTTTTTTCAATGATTTGGGTATGAGAAGCGTCGCCGCAAAACTCGTACCAAAACTGCTCAATTACGACCAAAAGCAGCATCACATGAACATTGCTAATGAGATGTTGGACTCTGTCCGCGACGACCCAAATTTGCTCCAGAGGGTCATAACTGGTGACGAATAGTGGGATTATGGTTATAACGTGGAAAGCGAAGCTCAATCATCTCAATGGAAGCTGCTGCACGAACCAAGACCGAAAAAAGCGCGCCAAGTTCGGTCGAATGTAAAAGTTTTGCTTACTGTTTTTTTCGATTGCTGGGGCGTTGTGCATCATGAGTTCTTGCCACAGGGTAAAACGGTCAATAAGGAATATTACCTGCAAGTTATGCGCAATTTGCGCTAAGCAATCCGCAATCCGCCAGAAACGCCCGGATTTATGGAAGAACAAAAATTGAATCTTGCATCACGATAACGCCCCTGCTCACACATCGTTGCTTATGCGCAACTTTTTGGCCAAAAACAGCACACTAATGATGCCCGAGCCTCCGTATTCCCCAGATCTTGCCCCCTGTGACTTTTTCTTGTTCCCGAAACTGAAGAGGTCCATGAAAGGACGACGCTACGCTACGATTGACGAGATAAAGACGGCATCGGCATCGAAGGAGGAGCTGAATAAGATAAAAAAATTATTTTTTGAAGTGCTTCGAAGATTGGAAAAAACTTTGGCACAAGTGCATAATATCTCATGGGGACTACTTTGAAGGGGACAAAATAGATATTAATGAATAAATAAATATATTTTGAAAAACACAAAATTCGCGATACTTTTTGAAGACACCTCGTATGTGCTATTTTTGACTTTTTCTTTTATAAAAGTGTAACTCATTGTTTAACAAAAAGCATTTGAATCCAAGTTTCAAACTTTTTAGAAAAATGAGCAAAATTACACAAGCTTTTCAGCACAGCCCCACGATTAATTATAGAATTTCTAGAAAAAAATTTGGTATGCAGTTTTATAGTTCATGGAATTTTAGTATAATAAAGTGCTAGTCTGAAGTTGCTAAAAAAATTCGTTGTTTTTTTATAATTTTTATCCTTGGCGGTGTTTTCTGTGCATTTGCCTGACATTTTTTACATGGAAGAATTGCATGTTAAAAAAAAGAAATTATAAAAATTCAACGATAGTTTTTAGTAACATCAAACATGAACTTTATTATATTTAAAATTGGAGAAAATTAAATAAAAAATATAAAAAATTGGTCAAAACTGGTCAAAATATTGAGGCGCCATAGTTTTGTCGAGGACTGTATGCCATAAGCAAAACGTTGCTTTTCATACTATATAAAATATGACTGTACTCGTGCATACAAAGGGTGTGTGCACATACAGGGTAGGCCAAATAAGACCTACTAATGTTAAGCACAAATAACTTTTTTATTTTTTGACATATTTAATTTTCTCTTTTTGTAGGTTATAATTGAATTGTTGGAAATTTTTTATGGAACCCTACAGTACAACACAACGCGGTAAAATTATCTTGCACAATTAGCCACACAATTTGGTTTATTAAATAATGTTTTGATGTCGGATGAAGCGCATTTCCATTTAAATGTTTATGTCAACAAACAAAACTGTAGATTGTGGGGCTCTGAAAATCCAAGGGCAACACACCAGCATCAGTTGCACCCATCTAAATGTACTGCTTGGTGCGGTGTTATGGCCACTAGAGTTATCGGTCCATATTTCTTCGAAAATGAGGATGAAACACCGGAATCGATTTCAGGAGCTTCTTACAGAACATTGATTGAAAACTTTTTGCGGGCAATGGCGGAGCAGTATCCTAATTTGTGGTTTCAACAAGATGGAGCAACTGCGCATACTGCTAGGCAGTAGTCTTTAGTCAATAGTAGGTCTTATTTGGCCCGCCTTGAATAATATAAGGATGTCAAATATTTATATTTGAGACCATGGAAATCAGGTTGGCATTAGGCGAAGTAAAAAGCTCCGAAAGTTTTTTGTTAGCTGGCTTTAGTGAGTCACATTTCACGATGTATGCATGACATCTGGTCGTATTCTAGAACGATTTCAAAGCCAACATTACGCTTTAAAAAAAGCTTTGTAATAGGTTTATGTTTAGTGCAGCCCGTTGTGCTATTAAGTGTTCCAAACTGAAGATAAAGCGGAGCAAATTCGATGCATTCGTCGGTGCTACACAAACCAAGGCAAAGCGCAGGTGCAAGTGGCGAATATGACTGGTTGCTGCCTACGGACCCTACATATCGCACCCTAAATACAAAAGGGTCACGACTCAAAATGTACTTCTGCTCAAATATGAACGAGACGTTATCAATAAAACGGTCCGCGGATGACATATGGCAAAAATAAATTTTTTGTTTTTTGGTAGGACTGTTATAAGCTTACATGGCAAATTTCAGCGTGATATGTCACATAATTTGTTTTCTGTGCTACTGTAAACAAGTCAAGCTCGAGTGTGGAAAATTTTGAGTTGTGACCCTTTTGTATTTAGGGTGCGATATTATCGAGTACCCATTAAAATGATGGTTCAAGTAATTCCATTTTGGTAACTGAGGTCGAAAGTGAGGCACGATTTGTTAAGGGGGTAGTATGGTATTTTTTTTTTTCATTTTTTTTTTTTTTTTAAATTATTCTATAGCATCTTAAGATTATTGTGTGAAAGTTTGAAGTGCATTAGAGTAAAATTGACAAAGACACAAAGGATTAAGTGTCTACCTCTCCAACCGGATTTCACGCTGCCGAAAATCTTTAAACGCGTTTTTCTCACACTTGCCTTTTTTACGGTCGGTGTCCACTGTAGATTCATATCTACTGCACCGATTCTTTTCAAATTTGGTTTTTTTGTTTCTTTACTTTATTCACGAGGTAATGACGTCGAGCTTTTTTTTTTTTTAAATTTTGTCATATTTTAAAACAACAAAAGTTTTCAAGTTTTTTTTATGAAAAATCGGTGTTTTGACTTCAAAGCGCTTTAAAAAATTAAAAAAAAAAAAAAAAATTCGACGTTGTTACCTGCGAAACTTTATTAGCTGATGAAATCAATTTGGTTTTTTGATTTTAGTTGATCCAGTAATGAGTTCTGAGGGACAATTTTTTTATGAGACGTCCGCGAAGATTCGCTGCCATCAACTCATTTCTTCATAAAAATCAATGAAAATTTCACACAATATTCTTTAAATATGACTTTATAATGAAGTAATTTTAAAATTTTGAATAAATCAACTGTGTCGACAAAAAAAATTTCGATAAATATGCTTGTTTTACACCGAATTAACCATTAAGGCAATCGTCAAAAATGTCAATAAATATCACGAAAATAAACGAGTCGGATGGGCAATGGATAGGTACTCCATCGCTCAGAAACTGAAGATTGGCCAGAAAACTGTTGAAAAACACAGCTCAAGAAAAAATTTGATGCATATATAAACAAAACGAATCACTCTAAAAGAATACTTAATTTTTCTTTTCAAATGGCATCGTACATCAATCATATTCGGCACCTGCAGTAGACAAAAAACCAAGCAATGGAATACATAAACGTCAGAATAAAGCTTTCCTACACTCAAATCATGATTAATTTTTTTTTGTATTTAGTAAAAAAAATTTTCAAAAGCAAAATTTAGTTATTGATTAAGTCGATTATCCACCAATATCGTATAATATCACACCTTTGGACTTTTATTTGGTGCGTGACTACCTTTCGGAAAACGTAGGTTCGAATTTCTGTGAAACACCAAAATGAAGAAAAAGTTTTTCTAATAGCGGTCGCCCCTCGGCAGGCAATGGCAAACCTCCGAGTGTATTTCTGCCATTAAAAAGCCCCTCATAAAAAAATATTTGCCATTCGAAGTGGGCTTAAAACTGCAGGTCCCTCCATTTGTTTGTGGAACAACATCAAGACGCACGCCACAAATAGGAGGAGGAGCTCGGCCTAACAGCCAAAAAGGGTGTGAGCGCCAATTATATATATATATAGTATGCACTTGCATATATATGTAAATTGTAAATGCTTTGTGGACAAACCAGCTTTGGTTGAGACACTAGAAGCCAACATTATTACAGTTATTCGCGAGGTACCGCCAGAAGTCCTCCAGTGATTCGCGAGTTATTCAAAATTAGTCTTTACGGATGACGGAATTACGGCTCAGTCGCGGCCAACATTTGAATGGGATTATCTTTAAAAAATGTTTTTGAATTCATGCAAGAGTTTAAGTACTTAGGCGTAGTACTCAGCATAAATAAAGATATGCCCTTATCTATACGAGTACAAGACCGTATTCAGGCAGCTAACAGAGCATATTTTGGCCATATCAAACTTATGAAGTCTTCATTGATATCAAAGGAACAAACACTCCAGATGTACGAAACTATAATAAGGCCCGTTCTCACCTACGGCTGTGAAACATGGATCCTTAAAGTTAATGACGTGAATTTACTGATGCGATTTGAAAGAAAAATTCTTAGCAGAATATTCGGCCCTATACGTTTAGAAGACGGTACATACCGTATAGGGTATAACCACGAGTGGTCAGTGCTTTAATCGCGGGAGGAAATGTAACGCGGTTTATAAAGTTCCAAAGATTACGGTGGTATGGACACGTTTTAATAATGAACAACGAAGGAATGTCAAAAAAAGTATTTGAAGCAAACCGCGAAGGACCAAGAAGGAGAGGCCGGCCAAGGAGACGATAGTTGCAAAGCGTAGAAGACGAAATACGAAAGATGAAAACCTCATAACATAGAATGAAAGTGGACTATCGAAAAGAATGGAGGCGTATTGGCAGAGGAGGCAATGGTCCACCCCGGACTGTAGCGCCAAGAAGATGATGATGAAGTAGACAAATGATTTTATATCTCAATATGCTTAGATTTCGATCCTTTAACAAAATAAATTGCGTATCGTTTTTGATCGCCATTCAACTGCCACGTTCTCAGCAGCTGGATGTCGCTTTCGCTTTCGCTTATCGAATCACGCTAATGTGCAGCTTGCCTCAAGGGCCGATGGTGAATGTGAACCACACCTAGTTTTTTTTTGCATTTTGACTTTTTTCAATTTCAGACTAACTCAATTTGAACTATCGAAAGATAAGCAATAGGATAAGAGAAGCAACGCGTTACAGTTATTTAGGTTTATTATGAAAACGGGCGTTCGAAGAAAATCATCTTCAGTGATGAGGCACATTTTCACCTCAGGGGATTCGTCAATAAGCAGAATTGCCGCATTTGGACAAATGATAATCCAAGAGTAATTGCCGAAAAACCAATGCACCCACAAAGAGTGACTGTTTGCTGCGGTTTATGGGCCGGCGGCATCATTGGGCCGTATTATAGTGTTCGCTATCGTGAGATGATAATGAACTTTGTATGGCCCGAATTGGAAGATATGGATGTGGACGATATGTGGTTTCAACAGGACGGTGCCACTTGTCACACAGCTAATGAAACAATGAAAAATTTGATGACCGAATAAGATCATGTAATTTGACACCGTTGAACTTCAATTCAAGAGCTAAAGGATGAGATAATTCGGCACATTAACGGCATAGAACCTCAATTATGCCTCAGCGTCATCGAAAATTTGGACCATCGGATGGAGGTGTGCCGCCGGAGCCGCGGCGGCTATTTGGCCGATATTTTGTTTCATACGTAATTGAGCCATACCAATATTATCATAGTAAAGAGAAATGATAATAATTTCCTAAAAAAATTGTATTTTTTTCAAAATCAACACCGGCCCTTGAAACTTAACCACCCTTTAGATAAGGAACTATTTGCATATGGTGGTCTTTGGAGGTGTGCCGCCGAGGCCGCGGCGGTCATTTGGTCAATGTTTTGTTCCATGCGTAATTGAATCTTAAAAAAATTGTATTTTATTCAAAATCAACACCGGCCCTTAAAACCTAACCACGCTTTATAAGAGAAATCAAAATATTCAATTCAATAACAAATATTGAAAAAACTTAAAAATCAGAAGAAGAAAATGAATGGATGATCATTTGGTCTCGTTTTGGTATTCTGTTTTTTGTGTTTTAGTAGATTTTAAAACACGTTTTTGGCAAACTGTATGCAAATTCTTAACGCGCACAACTTGGGGGGAAAAATAACATAGCACCGGTTTATTTTCCTCGGCCACCACTGTACTGCAACATGGCTGTAGGTCATTTTCACATTCATTCCATTGCGATTATCATTCAAGTGCACTAAAGTAGTCGAAATGAGTGAAAAGTTTGAAATTCTCGAATTTCACATAGAAAAATACCGCAACCTTTAGATTTGCTCTAAGGCTGCAAGTTGGCTAAAAGCAACTGCAAGTGTAAATAAATAAACTTATTTAAATAGAAAAATTATTAGCATGCAATAATTAAATATTTAAGATGCCAGCAAATAAATTCTCGGCACAACTACTCGGAAAAATGTATGCCTCACCTAGGCCTTCAAGAATCGCTTAATTCGCTGCTGCTGACCAGAGTACTTCCAATTACGGATGGTGGCACAAATGGTAAACGCAGCTGAAATTTTTGGATAATTTGCATATATTTATTTATGTTGGTCATAACTATGTTGGCCCTTTTTGTGCGTCCGCAGAGGCCACATAACGGCGTGTTGATTCAATTGAGCCCAGCTGACCGCACGCACCCTTCTGCTAAAGAGCATAACGGTGCTTGTAGAATGCATACATAAATACGCAAACATACATACATGCACACACAAATACATACATGCATACACTCATACATACATACATAACTACTCCATGCATGCATACACTCATACAAACTCGTATTGCTGTGAGTGAGCGCGTCACATCCACATAAACATTTAATCATCGGGGAAGAATTCATTTTTGTTTATTTAAAAAGCAATAAATTCATGAAAGTTTATTCTAAATTCTAAAAATTAAAAGCATTCTTGCCACGTTAACCCCTCCCCCCGCCCCCCAACCACTCCACTTCCGCTCACTTTGCTGCCTTTGCGTTCATTCATTTGAAAATTACTAAAGTCAGCCAGCCAGCCAACGGTCAGCAACTAACAGCCTACGACCAACAAAGGATGGCCAGTTCTTTAAATGCACAGAGACGTAATCAAATAGCTCAGCCCCGCACCAAAATGTACAACTGTAATAAAATCACTTGAAAGGGTGACCAGTGTTAACCCTTTTCTGTTTACAGGCATTCACTTCCTCACTGAGTTGGATGGAGGCAGCGTTGGTTGTGCATAGATGTTTGTATGTATCTGTGTGTTCTTTCAAGGATACTCGTATCTTTGTGCTATACACCTTATATTGTAGTAAACAACGCTCATTTATGCTAAGCAGATACTTTGGTAGCCAGCAAAAACACAGACAGCAAAATGAGCTCAAAAAGCTGATGATCTTCAAAGGCGCTGCGCTGACCGACCGCTTTTCGAAGCAGTAGAAGCAATAAATTGCATGACGTTGACTTTGAACGGCAATGAAGTGCGAGTAAGTAAGCAGTAAGCAGGGGATTGCAGTCACTCACAGACATACGTGCATATTTACTCGCAGCTACGCAGCTAAGTAGACAAGTCTTCATAAATCCCAAGGCAAAGTGGCATAAAATCAAAGTGTGTTCCATGCATAATTACCTACCCATATACTTGTATGTATATGTAAGCATATGTCCCCATACTAAATCGAACTATATTCCAGGCAGCGCAACACGAGACCAATTTGAGGTGAGTGGCAAGTGCGTTTTTTTTATTTTCATACCAATTTTTGGACATTTGTGGAGAGAAATCAAAATGAGGACTTGTGAACCTCTCATTTGGAAAAATGAATTTCTTCCTAGTAAATTCAATGGTAGTTTTCAAAGCGCTTTCAAGACGGGTAAATTTTATTAAAAAAGTTATAAGTGACACATTTTTCTGGTCATAGAACAAATTTAGAAAAAAAGTGTTTTTTTTTGGCTATGCTAATGTACAACTATCTCTGCAGTGAATCACCAACGTACTCAGCAAACATTCTGGTAATTAATGAAAAAGTCATACTGGTACTAGTTCCGTGCTGTGAGAGTTACTTTCATACCCAAGGCAGGTAAGATCTCACACGTATCCCCAAAGGATTTCAGACCAATCAGTGTCTCCACGTTCCTGCTGAAAACCCTAGAAAGGCTGATTGATCTGCACATAAGGAGTGGGCGTTTATCGTACGCTCAACATGCTTACTGTAAAGGCAGATCGATAGAGTCTGCTTTGCATACAATTGTTAAAGACATCGAGGTGTCCCTCCATGAGAAAGAGTTCACTGTAGGTGCCTTCCTCGACATTGAGCGGGCTTTTAATAGTGTCCTCCCGGAGGCAATCACCAGGTCGCTGGGTAAACTGGGAGTCGGAACCGAACTTATAAGAAGCTGTCTTGTGGATGAGGTGGAATCTTCTCAACACCTTCTTCTCAGCTGCCCTGCTCTCGTCTGGCAAAGATTTAGACATCTGGGCTCTCACTTTTTCGCTACGCCTGCGGATATAGCCGATCTAAATATCATAAATTTAAATGAAGTTCATCAGTAGCTTGTTGCAGCTAACTACGAACGCAAATCAGTCAACGTCGGCGTCGTCGTAAAATGCATGGTTATCATCATCTCTAATCCCAATTGTCCTTCTTCTCCTTTCTCCTTTCTCCTTTCTCCTCTCTCTCCTTTCTCCTCTCCCATGTATGGCATCTCAACGGACGGATTTTCAATATTTGTCCAAGTGTACCCTAAGCAATGGCAGCAATTTAATCTAACCTAACCTAACTAGTTCCGAAATAAACAATTAAAGGTGTAGGCAGTTAAGTGAAATGGTTGAAGTACCAGCTTGGCATTCCCCGAGTAGCACCACAGCTCCGTCTTGATGCCATTTTGAGACTTCCAACGGGCAGATATCTACAGCCAGCCATGTAACGGAGAAGTTTGATGGGATTTACATTTTATAGTAGGTTGGCACACTGCCACAGGCTCTCGAAAAAAGGAGCACCCAGTTACCTTAATCGTCTAACTGCCAAAAACGGACATTTACAGAGTGAGTGAGAGTCTTTTTCTCTTAGAGATCCCAACAGATCCTACAATGAGGATTAAATAGCACACCTAGTTTTTCTGCGTGTATGCCGATCATCCAGTGACCGCTATAACTTTGGAAATTTAATAGAGAGCAGTCCGCAGAGCAGTCCGCAGTCTGCATCCTGCGTCTATTGCACTGAGGCCAAAGGATTTTCGAAATAGTACACGAAAACATTGAGCTCCGTCTTATCTGTGCCTTCCTGAGAAATAAGTAGTGCAATTCCTCTTTAACAATAGTCAAGGGGATGCCCGATGCCTGGGTAGGAGACCTCTCAGACTAATTCAGTTACTTGCCTTCCTGGCAAGCTCATTAGCAATTTCATTGTCCTCTATATTCCTAAGTCCTGAAACCCAGATCTGAGAGATGTTATCTGTCGACCCAAGAAATTTGATCTTCTCCCTACAGGAGTGGGCCAGTTTGAATCTGCACCATGGCTTGGTCAATGCCTTGATCGCGGTTCGGCTATGGAAAATATGTTAATATGTCCCTCGCTCCCGCGTTCCCTAAACATTCTGCATACCTGCAGAATCGCAAATACTTCTGCCTGAAAAACACTAGAAATATTCGACAATTTAACGGAAATAGAAGAATTGGTTGATTTAGAGAAAACCCCTGCTTCGACTCGCGATTCCATCTTCGAGCCGTCAGCGAAGGCAGAGGTATCAGCTTCGGTGCAGAATTCCTCTTGTTTGCATCTTATCTAATTGAAAACATTTCTCTGGCACGACCTTCAAACTCCAATTTTCGGATAGAGAGATCTGTACGAAGTTCAGACAAATCCGGTGTTGGCTGGCTGAAAATGCTTCCATGCCATGCTTGACAGATTGACTGCAGAGGCCAACTTTCTTTATCCTGATTGCCCTTTGAGCAGCAATGTTCTTCTTCTTCTTCTTAATTGGCGCGATAACCGCTTACGCGATTTTGGCCGAGTTTAACAAATCGCACCAGTCGTTTCTTTCTCGTGCTAACCGGCGCCAATTGGACACACCAAGTGAAGCCAAGTCTTTCTCCACCTGATCTTTCCAACGCAGAGGAGGCCTTCCTCTTCCTCTGCTACCACCAGCTGGTACCGCATCAAATACTTTCAAAGCCGGAGCGTTTGCATCCATTCGAACGACATGACCCAGCCAACGAAACCGCTGGATCTTTATTCGCTGCGTTATGTCTATGTCGTCGTAAAGCTCATAGAGCTCATCGTTCCATCGCCTGCAATATTCGCTGTTGCCAACGTTCAAAGGTCCAAAAATCTTACGCAGAACCTTTCTCTCAAACACTCCAAGCGTCGCTTCAAGGGATGTTGTCATCGTCCAAGCTTCTGCGCCATAGATAGGACGGGGATGATGAGAGCCTTGTAGAGTGTTAGTTTTGTTCGTCAAGAGAGGACTTTGAGCAGCAATAAGTTAGGAAAATTATGCTGGTATCTATAGAGAGCCACTGACGCGGAGGCTATTGATGAGAACAAGAACTACAAATACATAAAGGCGCACAGGTTCTAAGAAGCACCAGGTTCTGCCATTCCACATATGGGAACTTACACTGAAATTGACGATGGTAACAGGCTCAAAAAGTGTCATAAATGTTGTTGTTTAAGCCAATTCAATTTTTTTCACCATTTTCATTTTTTTGTTTTTGTACTCTCATATCATACTTTGGTTGGGAATAATTAAAAACAAAAAATTTTTTGTAATAAGAAAAACTATTTTTTTAAATTACAAAAGTCCCTTTCCTACTGCGCCTTTGAGATAGTAAAAATTATTTTTTTTCCAATTAAAAACCATAAAAATAGTAAAAAATTGCGGCAGCGGTATTTCGCCTAAGTTTTAGGTAAAAGTAAACATTAAAGACAGAACTTCAGCTTCAGTTTAGCACAAAATTTCTGTTTGGTAAGGTTCGGTTTCAGCCAAGAAAGAGCGAACTTTGGCCGTGTAATTTTGTAATTTTTCTTTTTTTTTAATTATATCTACTTTTAGTTGTTGTAAACATTTCTAGCGGTAGGCTAATCACCTACCCTGTCAGAAACCAAATCGCTTAACGAAACCAACGCAACAAGTCTTATCGAGGCCCTATGCTCCCGAGAGGAGTGAACAAGGAAAAAAAGGATTCGGTTTCAGCCTAGAAGGAGCGAAACATTGTCTGCTCTTCCAACGAGTGAGGTTAGTGAGCCATTGCAAGTGAGTTTTTCATCTATGAATATTTATAAAAATTTGTTTGAATGGGATTCGTTAATCTGCGAATTTTAAAATGGGTAGGCTTTGCCTTCAGGCTATCATGGGGGGCGAGGGCATTACCTCCTCGCAAATCGTAAGGTTATAATTTTTTAGCTCTTTGTCCCTCCTAGAAACCACAGAAAAAATATACCTACTTATATACATATATATTAATTGAGGCCTTTTATGTGTTCGGTTCGGTTTCGATGCGACTTCAATTGAAATTGGCCTAAGTTCGATTCGGTTCGGTTCGACTTTAAAAACCGATGTTCGGTTGCTTTCTAGTAATCATCAAAAGTGAATTACTCGACCAAAAGAACAGTAAGATACCAGGCCTCTTCTATTTGCCACTGCTCTGCTCGCTATCTACCTGCTCGGCTTACTTGACGGAAAATTTGCATGCCAAAGCAACAACAAAGTTATTGAGCATGATTCGCCATATAGTCTTGAGTATGGTCATATGTACCTCATAAAAATGATTACAATTTTAACATATACATATTCACTTTAGCTCGATATGAACACCTTTTCCCTTGACTATAGCCTTCAAATGGTCAAAAAATTAGTTGCATGCTGCACGAATTGGATCTTGAGGTATTTTGGCCCATTCTCATATAATCGCTTTTTTCAGCGCATCCATACTGGCATATTTTTTAGTCCTCACCTTGTTCTCCAAAATGGACCAGATGGAATAGTCCATCGGATTTGCGTCTGGCAAATTCGAAAGCCATTGTGTGGACGAAATGAAGTGTGGAACATGATTTTTTAACCATTCTTGGTTCACACGAGGTTTATGAGACGGTGCCGAGTCCTATTGGAGCGTCCATGGTCTACGACCGATATCTTTGCGTGTTCACGGCTCTAAAGCAGCTTCTAAAACATTTTCCCGATAATAAGTCGCATTCTCTTTGACACAAGGCTCGATAAAAACGATTGGAGAGCGTCCATCAGCGGTTACTGCGGCCCAAACCATTACTTGCGATGGGAAATTGCTTCGAGTGGCCATACGTAGGCTCAAATTCTCGTATGAACGTTCGGTCAAGTAAACACGATCGTTTTGAGTGTTTATGAAGTGCTCAATTGAGAAATTTTTTTCATCAGAAAACACAAAGTTGAGAAATTCGCCACGTTCGTGGAAGCGCAACAACTCTTTTGCTCTTTCGCACCGAACTTTTTTTTTGCTGGGGTGAAAGATCGTGTGCTTTTTGGAACTTGTAAGCCTTGACCTTGAGCTCATTTTTCAATATGCGTCGAATGCTGTTTTGCCATATTTTCAGTTCTTTGGCCATTTTTCCCCCAGTTCGACGTGGATTTCGTTCAAGTCGAGCCTTCACTTTTCGAACCATTTCTGGCGTTGTTGCGGTTTTTGAGGCAATGCAATGCTACCAGTATCATTGTAACGTTTTATAGTGCGATACAAAAACATTTCATTCTCTTTGAGGTGACTGAGCTCACGAACAATGGCTGGTTGTGATTTCCCAGCCAAATTCAATGCAATCTCACTTTTAGGTTTTAATTCCATCACAGAAAAAAAAAAATTCAACAAAACTGAGACGCAAATGCTTTTGATGACTTATAAACAATATCTTGAACTGTAATTAGAACAATTTTGACGTTGATGTCATGAGCTGTTTTACGGATACAAACAGTGTGAAGTTGGTAACACTTCATATCGTTCTCCCTGTATATATATATACGACCACCATATAGGTATATAAGCCACCATTTTGTACCACTGTGTAATTTGTGGACTAGTCTTTTCAACTGGCTACACGCGTTTTTACTACAGGGAAGTCCTATAAAATACTTCACTTTATTTCTTTGC
This sequence comes from Anastrepha obliqua, assembly GCF_027943255.1. Taxonomy (NCBI): domain Eukaryota; kingdom Metazoa; phylum Arthropoda; class Insecta; order Diptera; family Tephritidae; genus Anastrepha; species Anastrepha obliqua. The sequence continues at coordinate 28,161,467 of NC_072893.1, forward strand.
TCTAGTATGTCGTCATACATATGTGCATCATGGGGGCTTATGTTTGTTATGTTATATATGCCACGCTAATATATGCCATGTTAATGTGCGGCATTGGTGGCAATTTGTGTGTCCACTTAGTTATAGAAATTAAAAGCTTAACTCAACGAAATAAGTGGACTTGAAGCACATTAAATACGCCCCATTTGACTTTATTTTTTCTCTTTGAGCAATAGAAAATAGTTAGTCGAGCCGAGAGAATACAGATTTTCAAAAAATAATACTCAATCAAAATTTTTAAATCAAATTAATTCTATCTCGCCGCTTATACAATACGAGTATTACACATTTTTTTGGTTTTGTTCCACGTCTGACTTCCATTTGGAGACTTTTTATACGAATTAGCGGAGAAACTGTTCGAAAAGCAGCCTTTCGTTCTAGCTGTAGACCAGTTCGTTTCGTTGAATATTTATATTCCCTTGCTAGTGCCTTTGCCAGTACCAGATGGAGGCGCCACCTATGCGTGAATTCGTTAAGATCATTCAGCATAGACAACAACCAATCGCTTGAAATCTGCTTCGGATGATCATCAAGGGAGTGGAACATGATACGGCTATTTTTAAATAAACTAAATTTCTTTCAATGCCTATGAAGGGCTTTATTGGTGTTGCTGACTACGCTAGCGTGATATGGCTATGGTCTTTTTTATTTAAGAATTCATACATACATACGTTCGTTGTAGGGTGATTTTTTTTGTTTTTTTTTCTGGGATGACGCCCATGAAGAGGAAACTCTTATGAGTACTCCTCTACCGGTATTGAAATATGTACTAATTGTAGCCTCACAGCTACACCTACGTGCTAAACACCTCTCCATAGTCTACCACTCTCCCCGCGGAACTGCCAAGAAGGTATTACTTCATGGGGCTCGTTAGGTCAATCTGCCATCAACCCTTCGATGATCTGAACTGACTACTCTATAGGATATAATACTCTTTTGCTATAGCTAGGGCTACAGTTGTTTGGCATTATTCGTGCCCCGACAGGACTGCACCGTCGATGCCTTCTCCACATCATATTCCAGGTGTGTTTTAAAGTTTAAACGACTATCAAGCACCTCCCCTAGGAATTTAATAGCGAGTTTTGAATTGATTGCAACAGGCCCAACTTTCATTTACCTTCTTAAATTACACTGCCATCCTGCTGCTTACTGGGACTGCATCCGTTTTGTGCTCAGCTAATTGCAGGTGCATGGACGGCAACCAAGCCTTGATTCCACTTGCGGATTCGCTGGCGATCCTCACAATATTGTGGATTTGTTTTGCCACCATTACCATCGCGATATCATCCGCGAACCCAATAACTTTCATTCTAGGATGTATCATATATCTGGGCTTAGTACACCATCATACATAAGGTTTCCAAAACTGATCCTTGGGGACCTCTGCTCTTACATTGTACTCCTCAATGCCTTTGTCCGTTATAATCCTCATTTTACGGTCCGAAAAATATGATAGCTCCCAATTATTTTGATAATATACCTAGTTTTGTGAGGCTTTATTAAAAACATTTTTAATGTCCAGAGCTGCCATGGAGCAGTATTCTGTTCTGGAAATAAACTTGCATGGAGAATATATTTGAGTACATTTGGATAAAAGAGATACGAGAGGATTAGGGATTTTAGAGAACACAGTGACATATTTTTTAAGAATAGCACGATATGAAGGTAAGCATCTTTTTTATGTGCAAGGCAAAAGCTATAAGCCAATAAAAATGGGACGGATGTCCCTACGCCGATTGCTTTACTTAATTTTTTTTTTTTTTTTTTTAATAATTGCCAACTATATTAGCTCTCACCAACAGTCCTTGCACCTTTTTCCGTGGTAACTGAGAATTTATTATACAAAAAAGAAAACCAAATTCATGTCTGCGCTTTACATAAATTACTTGCATGAAAGTTTAGAAGGTGGATTAAGTATTGAAGGGAAAAATATTAGGCGTTTAATGTATGCGGATGAAGTTAGCGGATTACCTAGGCAAACTACAAGTACAAGAGATGTTTAATAACCTTGAAAGCGACTGCAATGTATGGCAACAAGAAATAAACCGCTTGAAGTCAGAAATAATGGTTTGCAGAAAGGGTTGGAAACTTAGTTAAAAGGAGAAATAGTCATAAGAGAAAAATACAGACTGAGTCTCGAAATACTTACTTAGAAGTGGAAATAACACCTGAGATGAATTTTAAAACATATGTATTTAAAACAGAAAAGTTGCAGCAAAAAATGGTACTAATGTTAAGTGGAATGCCTTTAAAAAAAGGAAGGCATTTTAATTGCAGCTAAATGGCAACTTTCTCTTGCAGTTTGTCGTTCAATACAGTCATACGCAGCACAGGTGTGGGGTTTGAAGAAGTTGATGTAAAGCCAAGAAATTTTGTAAAGCCAATTCTGAAGCTACCATCACATGTGCCTACGTACATACATGCGGGAAAATCATTTGTTCACTTTCGAACTGTTCCTTAAATATTAAAAAAATATGCGGAGAATTTTGCTTATGTACTCAGAAAATCGGCGCCACATTATTTGTAAAAAATGTGTGCATACAAAAAGCCTAAAGTACTAGTAGGATATATAAGGAATAGAAAGGTCCAATCAAAGGGATAATAAGGGCTACAGGTGGCATGGTAATTTTAAATAGCAATAGATTTGGCAAGACTATGTTAAGAGATTATAGGAAAGTCTATTTCGGAAAACTTACACTGAATGATTCACAACTGATTGCGATTCTCAATGGGGAAAATGATCACTGGGATAAACTTTTGCATTTTATTAAATATGACCTTAGATATAGAGATTACAAAGTAAAAGATTTTTACTATAATAGTTTTAAAATCCGGCAACCGGATAATGGTTTGGAACGAAAATTTAACCGACAGACGGCCGTGACAATGTACTAAATTATTCTAAATATATAGTTTTTCCATAAGAGTTAGTTACAATAAAAAAAATATAAAACGATATATAAATTCCTTAGGCTTTTTATTTAATTGCTTTTACATACAAAAATGAACAAAAAACTTTTATTTTAATAGTTTTAAAAATGGCGCTGAAGTTAACCCTCCCGAAAAATTGGACCTAGACGGTGTTGTCTCTTTCGCCTCTTCTATTTAAATATTCTATTCTATACAAACACCAAAACAATTGTTAATCAGTATTACTGTAGACATGTTCCGTACTAGAATAAAAAAAAAAAATTTACAAAATGGTGCGTTTTTGAATTTTACACTCTAAAAATCGGAAATAATTGAAATAATAATATAATTCTAGTACGGGCGATTGATGTTGCGGGCCATTGATGTTGTGATGTAACATAGTAAAATTTCAGACGATTCAGTTGAATAGTTTTTTTTGTTTTGTTGACAACACCAGGCCGAAAAAAATCGTTTCGAAATAAATGAGTTTGAGGTACAGGAGCGCGCGGACCCCTCTATACCTAGTTATCGGGCTGTAGAAGCTATAATATTGGGAATTTTCGCATGAAAATTTCACAGTGTATTCTTAAGATACTATACTTTCGAAATATCGAAAAAACAAAAAAATCGATATTTTGAAATTTCTAGACCACCGGGTCCCATTAATACTAGAATGAGTAATTAACAAAATTTCGTATACTTTATTATTATTTCCAATAAATATTATAGGCTTTCTTTAGGGATAACATCATTGAGGGGCGAGAAGGCGTGACCAAACTACACAGAGTAGCAAGTGCAGCACCCAGACACAATTATATCCATTGATCTAAACTCGGATTCCCTTTTTAATTTTCTTTAAATCTACTCGACCTCCAAAGGAATCTGAGTAGATCTTGTGGTGCCACGGAGCTAAGGTGGTCGCTTCTTAACACATCAGTGCCATTCAGCCTGCTTCGAGCGAAGGTGTGACAGACGCATAAAAAGTGGTCCGCTGTCTCATCCTTCTCTCCACATGCTGAGGGAAGTGCACAGTCTGAGATGTCCACCTTTTCCATGTGCTTTGTTCATAGAAAGTGGCTGCTACATTCCCCTGTGCTTAGTGACAGGTGACATCATTTTTGTCCATCTGCAGCCTCTCTCTGCCTGCCAAGCTCACTTGTGGGTTGGAGTAACCCGTTTGCTAACTGTGGCTTTAATGGCTGCAGAAGGAAGTGGCAGAACGGGCTCCGGGCCAAAAAAGTTGGCCTCAGAGCCCAGTCTGGCTAAAGAGTCAGAGATCTCGTTACCCGCGATACCCACGTGTCCCGGGACCCATGGTAGCATCAGGCTATTGTGTCTACCGACATAGTTCAGCCTGGATATACAGGACTCGACTATTCTTGAAGTGGTTGGGGGCTGTCTAAGGCCATGAGCGCAGTTTAGCTGTCGCTATAGACACATATAGATCTGCCTTTCCATCTGCTTTCCACATTCATTGCTCCTTGAACAGCATACACCTCCGCTTGAAACATAGATGGATGCATTCCAAGAGCAAAGTGCAGTTTTGTCTTGCTGGATTCCACGTAGATCCCAGAGCCGGAGCCGTGCTCGGTCCTGGAGCCATCAGTGAAAATGCGAAAACAGTGATTGCTGGGCTTATTTTCTGAGTTTGACCACAGTTAAGCCTCTGCGAGCACCACACTCTATCTCTTGTCAAGCAAGACTAGACTCTTGATGGCATGGAGTCAAGGGCCATGGCGAGGATTGTTAAGTCGAAGTCCATGCGTACTATGTTGCCCAATGCCGTATTGGTAGGGGCCGTACCAATTTCCATTGTGTGCCAGCCTGCAGATGACCTTCAAGGCTCTCCTTGGATGAAAATATTAAGCGGTGGTAGACTAATCAGAGCATCTAATGCCGGGCCTGAAGTAGTCGGAAAGGCTCCGACGCAACAGATGGCCACAGTGTGTTGTGCCAAACTACTTACTACGTTTTATTTTGGGAATACTGGTGTTCGGTGGTTTCTTCCATATAAAAGGCTTTCGAACATGTGGCTTTATTTTTTCTATAAAAACTGTAGGCCAAGGCTCATGGAATTAACCTTCAGTTTTTAAAACGCTAGTGGAAATCCTTACATATTTCCAGCTTAAAATTGAATATAAAATATTCATCATCATCTTTTGGCGTCACACCTCTGTGTGAGCTTTGGCCTGCTACACAAAATGTCTCCATTTGACTCGATCCTTGGTTGTTTCCCTCCAATTGGAGGCCTTGAGTTTTCTCACCTTCGCCTAATAGTTCGTCAATCGAGCTTGATCTGGGTGTGCCTCTTATATTAAATATTACATCTCCTTAATTGCAAACTACATTGATTTCCAAAATGCATGACCCCCGATTTTGTCACCGAAGGTTTTAGCTAGCGAAGAGTTTTGCATGAATTCGAATTGTCTGCGGCAATGATTGCACTGGTGAGGCGAGTATCGGCCATAATAGATGGCACATTGAATTGTAAATTTGCAATTAAAGATAAATGCGCAGAGGAAATATTTCACATTGACAAGAGAGAATAAATGATTTCGATAGTGATTTTTCACTATGCGCCGTACGCATATTTACATGAATACACACCTATTAAGAGCACACGTACGTATGTGCATGTGTATGTAAGTACATCTGTGTTCACAATAAAAGCAGTGCGACGTATTGCAATGATGTGACGATTTATCCATTTTGTTTATTTTTCATTTTTTTATGAAAATATTGTAAACATCAACAAAAACTTAAGCATTTAAACTTTGGGCAAAACGTTTCAAAATTATCAAATTCTCATCAAAATTATGAGCTTTTTAATCAGAATCTTTGGAATGAATCTTGGAGTTTCATCTATGAAGTTTTATATCCCATTGATTTTTATTTATTTTATGAACGCGAGTTCTTTATAAAATATGAGGTAGAGATTAAATGCTTACACCTAGAAAATGTCACATGAGAACATATCTTTTATATTTCATAGTTAGTTGAAGTAGATTCCTGCCACGACATTGTTGAGGTCTAATTAAAGATTGCATTAATGAGACAACTTAGAACAATTTTAAAATTTTTTAAGTCATTTGCATATAAAAGAAATTCAGAGAAATGGAAACATTCAGATATGTCATCAATAAAAATTACAAAAAGCAAAGGGCCCAAAATGCTGTTCTGAGGCACACGGGAAGAGGCAATAAAATGAGAGGAAGATATATTATCGACAACGACACACATTCACGACTGATAAAGTACGATATTATCCATGTAAGGAAAATAGAGTAAAACTTATTAGTTTCGAGATTAAGGTTCATTGGAACCAGAAAAGAACTCATGGAAAAAGTTCTGTGACGAAGTAATCAAATAAAGGGTGGTTTTTTAAGAGCTATAGCCTCCCATCCAAACGTGGCCAGAAGAACCTCGCGATCGTACACGTTCGCTGAGCTGGTACAAAGCCCATCCTTCCAGGAGTAGAGTGCAGGTTGTCAAGGGGATCCCGATCCTCTCCTTTCGCGAGCACAGTACCTCACAGGTCCCTTGTCTAGCCAGCTCGTCGGCTTCACAGTTTCCAGCAATGTCACTGTGACCAGGTACCCAAATTATCTTTATATCGAATAATTCTGATGCAATCAAGAGAGAGACCAGGCATTCCCTGACCAGTTTCGAATACACCATCATCTAGCCTAGGGCCCTAATTGCCGCTTGGCTATCAGAGTAAATATTCACCTTCTTAACAGTTATTACGCAAGTAAGTAGCCAGTCAGCTGCTTCTTTAATTGCGGCCAACTCTGCTTGGAACACACTGCAGTGATCCGGTAGCCTGAATTTGAGTTTGATGGGGAGCTCTCTGCAGAATACTCCTCCTCCAACCCTACCGTCCAGCTTCGAGCCATCCGCGAACAGGTTAACTAGGCCCTGTCCCCAAGTTTTGCCCCCGGTCCACTCCTCCCTTGGTGCTTATTACATTGGATTGAGTTGTTATTGTTCGTATAACTGTCGGATTGTAGGTTTCTATTGATCTACGAATGTTTTGACAACTTTGAGTTACTGGAGAGTAGGGGTTGATATTCGATGTAAAATCTGCGAAACTTTTGCGCTTCGCAGTCTTCTTGGCTTTGTTGAGAAGGCCATTTGCTTTTTTGTAAACAATAAGATTGTCAATGGATAAACATTTTTGGAAGGCATGCCACTCATTTTGTTTAGAATCGCTTAGAACCTTCAATTCTCAGGACCACCAGGGGACTGATCTAGAGTTTCTTATGTAAGATGTGAGCGAGATTGACTCATTTCACTATATAACTTACTGTCAAAGGTAGAAGCACACTGCGTAAAACACTATCACTACTAAAAGCTATCAGTAACACGAGATCGTAAGAGAACAGGCCCGAACGAGACAAGTGGTAACCGACGACATGATTTACGAATAAGTTCTTGAACTTAGAATTGAATTCACACTCAGAAGTATCTAACGACAGCGAATTAAGTAGGGTTAATGTTGCGGTAACCAGATACTCCTGCACTGGCATGACAAGTTGAAACTGCGTACCTGAAGTTTTTAAAAATTCTGCTTAAAAGTTGGAAATCTATTTGGTGAAAGTTTCTTGAGTTTTTTTTAATTTTTAAGATTTTTAAAGTTTTTTTTGTTTGCCATCCAGAGTCGTGCTTGACAAGAGATACAATGTGATGCTGCCAGAGGCTCAACTGTGGTCAAACTCAGAAAATGAGCCCGGCAAATACTGTTTTCGCATTTTCACGGATGGCTCCAGGACCGAGAACGGCTCCGGCTCTGGTGTCTACGTGGAGTCCATCGGGACAAAACTGCACTTTGCTCTTGGAATGAAAGCATCTGTGTTTCAAGCGGAGGTGTATGCTGTTCAAGAAGCGATGGACTCTGTTGTAAAAAACAGATGGAGAGGCAGATCTGTATGTGCCTGCAGCGACAGTCAAGGTGCACTCATGGCCTTAGACAGCCTCCAACCACTTCAAGAATAGTCGAGTCCTGTAAATCCAGGCTGAACAACGTCGGTAGACACAATAGCCTGATGCTAACATGGATCCCGGGACACGTGGGTATCGCGCGTAACGAGATCTCTGACACTTTAGCCAGAATGGGCTCTGCGGCCAACTTTCTTGGTCCGGAGCCCGTTCTGCCACTCCCTTCTACAGCCATCAAAGCCACGGTCAGCAAACGGCTTATTCTAACCCACAAGCGAGCTTGGCAGGCTGACAGAGGCTGCAGATGAACTAAACTTATGTTATCTGTCATGTCCGACCGACTGTCGCAGTTCCTCCTGTCACTAAGCAGAGGGGACTGCAGGAGGCTGGTTGGACTGATGACGGGCCACTTTCTATGGGCAACGCACATGGAAAAGGTGGGCATCTCAGACAGTGCACTCTGCCCAGAATGTGGAGCGGAGGATGAGACGGCGTCAGCCCTGCCTTCTCTCGAAGGTCTTTGACACTGATGTGTTAACCTTGGCTCCTTGGCACCACAAGATCTACTAAGATTTCTTTGGAGGCCGAGTAGATTTAAAGTCATTAATGGATTAAATTATGTCTGAGTGCTGTACTTGCTTGTCTGTCCGGACAAAGAACAATATTTTAAATTTTGCGCATAGTTTGAAGCTTGAAGTTATATGGTTTTTGTTGTAGTATGAGCTACATTTTTAATAAAAAATTAAATAAAAAATAAATAAATGGTTAGAACTTCCCAAATGTAGCGCTGCCAATATTGTGAACACAGGTGTAACTCGAGCGCGTACACAAGTATTAATGTATGAATTGGCTACATATGTATGTGTGCACTGCATGCGTGTATGTGTTGCTAGTGCATAATTAATCATTATTTTTCACTTGGATAATTGTCACTTATGCAGCGTTAATCAATCAGTAAATGGCAATGGCGGCAAGAGCAACAATGAAAACAAGAAAAAACAAAAAACGAAAAAAAAACAACAACAAATAACATACAAAATACGTAAAATATGTAAGCAGCATCAATAAACGCGCGCCTGAAAAATTTACTCATTTTATATTCACTGTTTTTGTTGTTACTTTGCTATAGCTACCGCCTACTACGCATATTTGTTGTTTGTTTTTGTTATGCACTTAAATAAATAAATGCAATTGTTATTGCAACAATTAACAAACTGACATTTTAGTGTTGTATGCCTGCGATTTTTCTCTGCGCTCAGATGCTCACACACACACGCACGCATGCACAAGTACACCTGCATGGAAATTAGTCGCTCATCTGAGCGCGAGTGTCTTCGGTTGGCAAATGAAAAGACGCTGTTTAAGTGTAGGTGCACAAATAGTTCTAGCATTTCCCCACTCTGCCCTGTCTCTGCCCGCTTGTGCTCATATGTGCGATGACATGCGATATGCAAAGTTCCGTTTATTTTTGTTATTACTTTAATTTATTTTATTTTTTATTCTCTGAGTTCAGCTTGATCAGCTTGATTTCAAATTTGTCTGCAGGTTTTACTTCCGTTAGGCTCATTTTCGTGGCTGACTTGCTGTCCATTTGACACCCAGCGCACCCTGTGTGGTCCTTGCTTACTTTTTCCATACAAATTATGAGCCTTTGAGTGCCCTCTTTAAGGAGTGTTGAATGAAATGGGTGCAATTTTTTGTTTGATATTTTGTTTCTGCTTAGAGAATCACCAAAAGTAGCTGCGAGTTTTTATTTTTGTTTCTAAATGTCAGCGCAGGCAGTGCGGAGTCTATCGCCTGCGGTAAATATGAAAGACTGCCGCGGCTGCACTCAATGGTTGACCGCTAAAACCGGACGTGTCATAGGCCGCCAAAGATGCCCGAAAAGGATATATGCTTGAGGATGCCATGTCAACTGTCCTACTTTACAATGCTTACACAAACAGTTATAAATTATATAATTCTCTGACACTCTCGAGAATTTCCATTCTATCGGGTGAGAAGCAAGTGACAATGGCAGACTGCTTGGCGGCCTCAAGTGGCCGCTGCCGCTGTATTGGAGTTGCCCAGCACTTCAGCGTTGAAGTGTATTTGCGGACTGTTACACTTATGGTGGTGGCATACGGGTGGTCCTGTTGTGATTAGTATTTGTTGTTTTTGTCGAGGAAGAGAATAACAAACACATATGACAAACTGGCGGTGAGTTAGGCACACAAAATGTTTGAAATAAGTCTTGATTTTTTCCGATCTCACAACATAGCGAAAATAAAAATTTTCTTAAATATATGAAATATACAGAGAGCGGCTTTATAACCAGGTTTCCACTTCAAAGCTCTTAACTTTTTTTCACTTATTTATTTTATAAATCTTAGTCTACAACTTTAACAAACACTTGGGCAAAAGTGAGAATCTGAGATGATGTCACCGACCGTTTTAAAGAGATCTCAGGTACTTTTCAACCTGGTATCACACGCTGTCATAGCTGATATAGATCTTGCAGGCACAATTTTTGGCAAATCTACACAAATTTGTGTCTATGCGGATGGCATCGTAATTAAAGTCAGGCTCTGCAAGAAACATTTATGCGTCTAGAATCGTCTGCTAGGATGGTAGGACTTACCATCAACGAAGAAAAAACTAAATGCATAAAATGTGCAGCGCGTAACGCAACACCTAACTTGCAAATCGGCAGGTACCCGACTAGAATTACAGTGAGGCATGCCGAAGAATCAGTTAGGCCCGAATTGGGCAGGACTTACTGAGGCACGCCTCACTATTTCCTTACCAGGCCCACGTTAGGCAAGGCAAAGATTGGCATGCCAGAGCAATACCAAATTTGGTTGTGGTCACGGAAATCTGTGGCAGTGCCTCACGTAGGCATAAATTGGAATCTCTAACTGATTTGTAGAAGGGCATCCGGAGTATTACCGAAGTTCGGTTTTTCGAACCTGCGCCTAATGAGGCAGATGTGTGGCGATACCTTTCGGGACTTGGGCCTAGTTTGACTGCCTTATAAGGCGCAAATTTGGAATGCGGTCTGCCTTATTTGCGCCTAATCACCGCCTAACCAAAATTTCTAGTCGGGTAAAGCTTTGAAATACTCAATGAATTTAGGTACCTTGAAGTTGTGCTGAGTTGACAGAAAGATTCGTCATTCAGTCAAGTTGCAAATAAGTCTTACTTCGCGTATACAAAGTTTATGAAGTCGAGACTAATTTCGAGAAACCAGTTACTACGAATTTACAAAACTGTCATAAGACCTACACTTACATACGGATGTGAAGTCCGGGTGTTGAAATCCAACAAAACCGATCAGTTAAATTGTTTTGAAAGAAATATGCTAAGAAAATAGATGGACCTGTACGATTTGAAAACGATACTTACCGCATTCGGTACAACGAAGAGTTAGACACACTTATCAAGGTTGCAGATGTGATCAGGTGCGTCAAGGCGCAAAAAGATCTTCGGAACAAATCCATAAGGCGACAGAATAGACCGCCCGAGAAAACAATGGAAAGATGACATTGAAGGGGACTTTTGAGCAGGAGACAGGTGACAGATGACAGATGGCAGATGACAGGTGATAGGTGATAGGTGACAGATGACACATGAAAAATGACAGATGAGAGATAACGACAGATGACAGGGGATATGGCAGATGACATGTGACAGGTGATATGTCTGATATCAAACGAAAAGCTGATAACCGAGTCACGTGCAGGCGAATTGTAACGGTAGCAATAGTTCACCTCGAAATGTGATGCTAAGATGATGATGATGATATCTAAGTCTATAAATTTCATCTTTACAGACTACGAATGCACCGACAATGGACAACAATTACTGTAAGTTTGCCTCTATAACGAGTTACGCAAAAATAATACCTTCTGGATCAGAATTAACAACACAAAATTACTTTTTCACATACTAGAGGTCACGCATCTAAAGGGTGATCAATAAAATTGAAATTGATTGGACAATCTTACTATTTTTGTGACATTTATTTTTTAAAGTCAATCGCCTTCAAATGTTGGACGCAACTGCGCCGGAGTTCGGCCATCCGTAAACACTAGTTTTGAATGACTCGCTTTAGAACTTCGGTCGGCATCTCGTGAATAACTTTAGAAATGTTGGCTTTCCAGTCGATGCTGGCCCCAGTCGATGCTGGTTTTCATAAAGCATTTAGACTTTACATACCCCCACAAATAAAAGTCCTAAGGTTTGATATCACACGATCTTCGCGGTCAGTCTTCAGGTCCGAGACGAGATATAAATTGCACACCGAAACGACGGCGCGACGTGTATATCGTAGTAAATCCATTGTTTCACGTGCTGTATGGCAAGTAGTGTCGTCTTGTTGGAAGCAAACTTGTGGGGATCACGGGCTTCAATTTTCCGTTCATTCGGCATCGAAAAGTCGTTAACATCGCGCGATAGCGTTTGCCATTCATTGTTACATTGGCGCCAGCCTCGTCTTTGAAGAAATATTGGCCGTTGATACCTCCAGCCCATAAGCCGCACCACACGGTTGTTTTCAATGGATGTAATGGCTGTTCTTGAATGGCTTCAGGCTGCTCTTCAGCCCAAATGCGACAACTTCACTTATTAACATAACCATTAAGCCAAAGTGAGCCTCATCGCTGAATACCATAAGTTTGCCTGAGCGCGCGGTGAACACTTCACAAAGCGTCGATTTTCATAATATAATTTGTACGATTTGTAAATGTCGCTGAGATGAATGTTTTTCCTTGATGAAATGTCAATGAATACTGAAAAAAATTATGTATTTAGTTTCACAGTAGACACGCGGCATCTGCCAAAAGCCCTATTGGAAAAAGCACCTCCAATCTGATCAGCCCTAATAAGTTGTAAGGCCAGTTATGATGAAGTACGGAATTGAAACTCGAGCGGGCAAAAAAAAAGAAAAAACAAAGCCACTTAAAACTTGCACTTTGTTATACTAAAATTTAATTCGCTATAAAAATGCGTACCGATTTTTTCTTCAATTCTGATTAAAAACTTGAAATTTTGACGAAAATTTGTCGAATTTTTATATATCCTGTACAAATTTCGAAACATGGACTTATATGATTTTTGTTGTCAAATGGGCAATGATTTTTATGAAACACTTATGAAAATTAAAAAAGCAAAAAAAAAAAAAAGGCGTAAAAATGTCGTGTTTGAAGTTTGTATTAAATTTCGCGTTGAAAATGAATGCAATGACTTTGCAACTTGAATTTCAAAGACATGATTTCTAAGGCTGAATCCAACATTCATAAAACGCATCATTATTGGTGGCAAATTTGGGTTTATGAAACATCAGGCGAGTGCGTGGAGAGCTCAGAATGAATCAAAACCGAAAAAGTATCCCCGTTTTCAGTCGAAAAAGAAAGTGATGCTCACGGTTTTTATGGATATACGACGAATATTTGTCAGAAGGTCAAAAAGTTAATTGAGACATTCTTTGAGCCCCTTGAGACGTTTAGGTTAAGTAATACAGAAGTGTTAAGTAAATATACAACTTTTTTACGAAAATCAAAAATAATCTTTTAGCAACCTTTTTGAACACTTTTATTTTGCTGCCCATGTTTTTTACCTTTTCGAGAAATACGCTTTCTATTAATCCCATTTGGAGACAAAAAAAAGATATTCAGGTTGCTTTAAGTTCTAAAAGAAGTTAACAGATTTCGTTGAAATGCCACGGAAATTGCATAGCAATACCTATAATTATAATTTTGGTCTTAATATCAAAAATCCTCTCGCACGGAGTTTTATGAAATCAAACATTTTTTTTTTCTGTAATTTACTTCATTTCGTTAAGAAAAATATCGGCAAACGGCAACATCCATGTTTGAGCAGCTTTTCAAAGTGAAACGAAATGAAAAAAACAACAACAAAAAATGGAAACAATGCGCGTATAATGAGCAACGCGGACAGACAAACGGATATAGCAAAGTGGCGGACAATTGAAATGCCAAAGAGGCGAGGCGAGGTGGGGTGGGTCGGGGTTTAGGCGTAAAATCAGTGAGGCACTTTGCAACGGGCCAACGAAACATATGTAAAAATTCATTAAATATCCACAAAATAACTTTTCGAAGCTGAAAGCACACACGCATCCTGACATACATGCGAAAACATGTGAATGCCCGCACACATACATATGCACGCATACGCGTATGAGCTGCTGCTTCTGCACGCCAATTCATATGTATGTGTGTATGGGTGGGGATGAGCAGCAGCCATGCAAAGAAGGGTTAAAAAGAAAATTAATGCGTATTTTAGCAAATTCTTCTCGGCCGGTCCTTTGCCCGCGTCAATGGCTGTACACCGGGAAGAGGGAATTAAAAAGCCAAACTCTGCGCTACTTTTAATGAGCAGCAACATAAGTACACATATGCACACACACACACACACACATTGATACTCGTATAAATATGTGGACGCACTTAAAGGTAATTTATATATACACACACACACCCACACACATACACTTACTGCTGGTGGCTGTATGCTTTTGAAAAGGATTTCACTTCCGTTTTAATTTTCTCTTTTTCTCGTTGTTGTTTTCTCTGTTTTTCTGTTTTTTCTGCTTTTTCTGCTTCTTTTTGCATTTTTTGTTTAAAATAAATCGATTGGAAATGCAGCTATCGCCAAGCTGTCTCAGCTCAAAGCGTCGGGTTATACCCACTCGTTCTGCCATCCGGTTTATTTTAATGGTATTCCTTTTGTACACACACACACACACATATATAAGTGCATGTGTTTTTATTCCTACACGTGGCTGCAACAGATCTGCGGCCAACTGAATTCTAAGTAACCACATCACAGACATTGAAATTGCAGAAATGATGGTAATGCGGAGTAAGCAGCAGCTGACTGATTTACATAGATATATTTTTCCATACATACCCTGCAGGAAAAAATATTAGTTGTGAACTAGAATGGACCCATACCGCGCTTAAAGACTCAGATGTGTGCTGTAGAGCTCGGCCGTAAAGGGAAAATCCGTTTAGCGAATCAATTTTCTCCATTCAAACGCCAAAAAATTAAGTCAGATCGGTGCCAAAAAGAGAAAACAAAACACTGTATGAAGTGTTAAGTTTATCAGAAAATTTATGTAGTCTTTTTTTATTATCTATAAATGACAGCCTCGGACAGTGCGCCAACCTAAATCCCCTCAATTACCTCCATTATATCAACAGCTCTGGCTGGTTTTAGATATCTCCCTGTTGGAGGTCTCAAAATGGTATCAAAATGGGGCTTTAGTGCTACTCGAGGAGTGCCAGACTGACACTTCAACCATTTCACCTACCTATCATAAATGAAAGAGCGCAACAAATAAAAATTCAAATCCATTTCATAATTAAAAACAAACAAAAATTATAAAATGCCTGGGCGCTGTTTTGATCAGGTGAAATATTTTCATCGTCAATTTCCGTTGTTGTTGATCGATTAGACTTAAAATATTCGTCCGACTTCGTCTGCTTTGCACTCCTTTTTCCTTCGTTTTGTGATATTTTGCAGCAGCTAAGCGCTGAGTTTACACCTCAGGATACTTTAATGCTGCGTTCTTCGTCGGGATCATTTTGTAGGCGGATGCCCTTTCACTTTCCGAAATAAAAAATCGCATCTGTTAACCTTTTTATTGTTAGCTGCCTGGATTAAGAAGACTCTGGCTCCTCATCAAGCATTCGTTCGCTTACTAACTGCATCAGAGCGATGGTCCGGTCTAGAACGCTGCAGAACTGAAAAGTGTTTTGTGATAAGTCCGAACAGAAAACTGTCAAACTTTCTACTAAAACTTGGAAGGAAAGACGTTCGGTTGATGGTCGGTACTATTAAAGGGCACAACCCATGGGGTCAGCATATGACCACCATTGGAATCATTGAGCACCCAATGTGTCTGCCTTGCTTGGCGAAGGCGGATATCACTAAGCACTTTCTCTGGGAGTGTCCTGCCTGTGCTAGAGCAAGACTACGAGTTTTGGATTCCGATGTCGTTAGAATGAGTAATATTCGTTCTATAAAACTGGAGGATATTTACAGATTTGCCAAAAAATCTGGAGAATTCTCACAGTACTATCGCTATTCTTTTCTATCTCTTTCTTTGATACTTTTCTCCTTCCCTCTTTGACTATCTACCCTCTTTCCAGAGCTCTAAATGCAATGGGATTTTTAGCCTGAGTGTTTTAGGAGCCACACAATCTCCTGGTGCTCTTTGGCTCGACCTATTCAAATTACTTGTGTTACAACCAGGCTAATTTGGCCGCAAATAGATAAGAATGATCAGGAGAATTGCTCAACTTCTCAAGAGAGAACATCTCGAAGATTGTGGCTTGTGTTACCAATCATTGGCTGCTCCCTAACTTTTCTAGGCTAGCACTATTTTCTCACGAATACTGCAGAATTGCTAGAGATGAGGAAGAGGAAGAAGCAGAAGATCAATAGAACACTTCCTCTGTAATTGTCCAATCTTAGCTATGAGTAGAGCAGATTTTTTAGGAAAACACTATTTTTGACTCTCTCACGGAACAATCGTTGTTGAGATAAAACCTTTCCAACGCCTCATAAGAACATCTAAATGGTTGAATAACGAATAAACACTGAGGTTCCCGTATTACACAGTGGTGCCACAACGGACCTACATGGCCTAAGTGAGGTGCCTATTCTAAACCGACTGTCTCTAAAACCTAACCTTACCTACAACAATATTCCACAAATTCGCTTCAAAAAAATGAATAAAGTGATATGTTTAGAAGTATCTGTATACAAAATATGAATAATAAAATTTGTTTTTAACAGCTGCAAAACACATAAAAAGCACTTCCACTCTACTGGAAGTGTCACATTCGAACCATGTTTTGGTCGGGCGGCCTTGCGGTCTTTCCTGTAGCCTGTCTCTCTACCATCGCGATTTTCGCCAGTCTTGTGTCATGCATTCATCCATCGCGCTTATTCCATTCTTTTCGCCTTCTTGCACTCCACTTAACGATATCTTGTACGTCGCATATCTCTCTGGTTTCGTCATGGCGCATGAAGTCCCAACGGATGTATTCTGCTATTGAGTGAAAAATGTGCACTTCCGTTGTTGATATTGAGTTTTCTGCTAGTTTTGTGTCATCCTTGGCCTCAAGCCCTTTTTAGCCCTGCGTAATGACTTCACCCGTAAGATCTTTGGATGATTAATTTTGCAGCGAGTTATGTAATTTAAGGTCATGACTTGCTCTATAGTTTTGGAATATACCAGTTAAATTAAAAAAAATGAAAATCCATTCCATTCCAACTTTTTAGAACATTCAATTTCATATTAAAAGTATATACAGAATTTCATTTGACGTTCTGAAGCGCAATGTATATCCCAAAAATGATAGATTACAAGGTTTGCTCTTTAACTATTATATGTCACATGGGATTCAGCAGCCGACACATATTCACACACTCCTCCAATCAATCTTTGTTCAGACGGCGACAAAGGGTCAATAGTTGATTTTTTTCCGTATGTCTCTAACAAAGTCTCAGTTTTTTCGTAAGAAAACCGCTTCATGACCCAAGTGACGTCAGCCGATCAGCTGATTCCGTCAAATTCGCTCAAAGTCTGCTGAAGAGCTCGTCTATAAAAATCTTCTCACCATGCGTGAATCAGTTCCTTCAATTTTACAGGCTAGTGGTGTGAGGCTGGATTTAACGAGAATAAATGTCATGTAAATATTAATTCATTGCTGCCTTTATAGACTTGGATAGAGTTCAAATAAATCAGTATACATACACATAAATCACTTATACATAAGCCTTTAATCATCGCAATGCATTCGTGCTTCCATACCCGAATCTTGATCTTTTTTTCTAAAAAAAATCAATCATTTTGCAGAAAATGTATCGCTCATTTTACTACTTGTTTTATTCTCGTCAATGACTAAGTAGTTCTGTTTCTTCTATTAAATACCAGTACTGAACCAGAATCCTTTCACATCAGTTTGATTTTTCCCTGCAGGGTATTTGGTATTTGTATGCTCACCAATACATGCACGCACGGAGTTACTTGTATGTAAACATATGCAGGTTTATCTGAAAGATATAATATCTGTAGATGTGCAATGTGGACGCTTTAAAGGAGTAAAAGGGCAGAAATGAATACCTAAAGGGTCAGCAGCATAACAAAGAGTCTCCTTCCACAGTCAGCTTGTTTTAATTTCATATTCACCTCATTACAAAAGTGCTTTTTGTTAAAGGAAATATTCACTTTTACTTCAACTTTAATGAAACCGATTTTTATTTCGTTGACTCATATTGAAGCATCGCTGAAAAGTAGAAAAGTAACATTAAACCATTATTTTAATTTAAATTTTTTTTAACTATTTATTTTATTTCTTCGTTTTATTTTGATAATATGCAGTACAAATTACCTTACGAACAGGACAAAAATGTTAAGAAAAACAAGCTAAATTTGGCAACTAAAATATTAGCAATCAATGTAAATGAAAATATTTTAATTAAAAAAAGGGGGCACAAAAGGCAATGAGGTCGGAGTGCAAGCCTCCAATAAATCTAAATCTAACCAACTAAACTGAAATTTTTCATAAAATTAAGTCCAGATGAGTCGAAATCAAGCAGGTTGGAATTCGAGAATGAATTATAGTCTTGACGTGCGTGAGCAATGGCTGCATTACTCGCAAATTTAGTCTTAAAGTTTTTCCCATAAAAAGGCTACAAATTGCGAAGACTTCTTTGGGAAACATTAAAGCTTATCTGCTTAAGTAGAACTGAACAATCAACGATGCCATTAAGGGGTTGGGCGTAATGAGAGGGCCGAAAAATTGATGATTTTCAATATTTTTTTTTGCTAGTCAATTGTTTTAGTTTACAAAAACGAAAAATTGCATTAATTCGTCATATTTCGACTGAACTTTAGCAAAATTAAAAAAAAAATTAATAATTGTAAAAGTTATCCCTGTTTGTGTGGCGCCCGTTTCTTCAGAAGTCCCTTGCGGTGGTCATTACAAGTCCCCGGAGATTCATCTAATATCAATCGGATAGATAATCTTGTACCTGATCGAAGCTTATTTTCAAAATTAACAATATGGCGGCCTCCGAAAATATTTTTAAGATTTTCGAGAAAAAAACCGACAATTAATTGTTTAAAAAAAATCGAAATTTAAAAAAAAAAATCCTTCGATCAGGCGCCAGTTATTTATGTTTTTCAAAAGCTGTATAAATTTTATTGAAATCTACCAAGCGGTTTTTACGTTACGGTGCTCACCAGTTCAAAAAACATACTTTTGAGATAAATGAATTTAAAGTTTAGCCATCGACTCCGGAGCTCCCGAGGGTCCTTTGTTAATTGAAAATTCTGAGTCTAACTGACTCATTCTGAAAATAAACGAAAGTGAAAGGGCTGCCCTTCTCTTTTCTAGAGATTCCAAATTAATTAGCTTTAGCCGAGAATTAAATCGACTTAAATCGTAGAGAACGCAACAACCCCGAATTAGCTTTGATGTTCCCCTCAGTGTTAAGTATATAGTTTTGGGGAAGCCGATTATCTAAGGACTTTAATTTACTTTGAAAATGCTTGTATTTCGCAAAAAATTACTGATTACCAGTTGATATCAATTTCTGGAGGTATTTCTTTTTAACAATTTTTAATTTTTGAATTTGCTTATTGTGCCAAGGTTACTTATAACAGTACTTCTCTTTTAAAAGAATATTATTAATGCAAAAGTAAGGTCCATCCACAATAAACTGACTGACTAGTAAATCAACCATTGATCAGATATTATCACTGCAGCAAATCTTGAAAAATGTTCCTATTCCCGCAATGGCATTGGCACCTTGAATTTAGCTGGTGGGATCAGCTATTTGTTGACAGCCGCTCGTTACGAGTCAGACGCTGGTTTCAGCCGCTTAATATAAGACAGACGCTGCTTGGTTTTTAGTTTTGGTCCGCGAGTGGTATTTTATTTCCCACCTGTCCTGCATATCTGCCGAGGGTCCGTCCGATGTAAGGCTAGAAACTCCATAGGATTGGACCTATGCTCCGCAACGGAAACGAAGGAATGATGATGATGAAATCTTGGAAAAGACTCGGGAGTAGAGACTCGGCACACATCATCTCTTTGTCGATTTTAATGCTGCCTTCGATATAGGAAAAGAAGTGTCTATACGCCGCGATGTCTGCATCTGGTATAGCAGACAAATTAATATGCCTGTGCAAAATGACGTTCAGCAATACTAGCAGCTCCATCAGAATTGAAGAAATACGTCTCCGAGCCGTTTGATACCAAACGTGGTTTCAGATAGGGTGACCCTTTGTCGTTGTGATTTCTTAAACCTGATGCTGGAAAATATTTTGAGAGACGCAGAATTTTATCGCTCAGGCATAATTTATTATACGATCTTTAAATTGCTGACATACGTGTATTTTTTCAAAAATTATTTACTTATTCATTTATATCTATTTTGTCGCTTCAAAGTAATCCCCATGAAATATTATGCACTTGTGCCAACGTTTTTTCAAATCTTAGCGCAAAAATCAAAAAACCATTTTTTTATCTTATTCAGCTCTTCCTTCGATGTCGTCTTTATTTCGTCAATCGTAGCGTAGCGTCGTCCTCTCATGGGCCTCTTCAGTTTTGGAAACAAGAAAAAGTCAAAGGGGGCCAGATTTGGGGAATACGGTGGCTGTGACATCAATAGTGTGTTGTTTTTGGCCTAAAAGGCGCGCACAAGCAACGATGTTGAGCAGGCTCGTGATACTACAGGCAATTTTTGTTCTTCCACAAATCCGGGCGTTTCTGGCGGATTGCGGATTGCTTAGCGCAAATTGCGCATAACTTGCAGGTAATATTCCTTATTGACCGTTTTACTCTGTGGCAAGAACTCATGATGCACAACGCCGCTGCAATCGAAGAAAACGGTAAGCAACACTTTTACATTCGACCAAACTTGGCGCGCTTTTTTCGGTTTTGGTTCGTGCGGCAGCTTCCATTGAGAGGATTGAGCTTTGGTTTCCCCGTCATAACCATAAACCCACAATTTGTCACCAGTTATGACCCTCTGGAACAATTTTCGGTCATCGTGGGTCGCGGACAGAGTTTATCATCTCATTAGCAATGCTCATGCGATGCTGCTTTTAATCAAAATTGAGCAGTTTTGGTACGAATTTTGCGGCGACGCGTGTCATGCCCAAATCATTGAAAAAAATCGAAAATCGCATGGCTCGAACCAATCGATATGTCTAGGTCCTCAGCAATTTCTCTAACGGTGATTCGACGATTGGCCAATACCATTTTCTTCACTTCATCAATTTTTTCGTCTGTCCTTGAAGTGCTCGGGCGTCCGGCACGCTTTTCGTCGTTCACATCTTCTCGGTCTTCTGAGAGCATTTTGTACCACCGATAATCGTTGCTTTGGTTCAAAGTAGTTTCTCCGTATGACACAGTCAACATTCGGAATGCATCCGCGCACTTAATTTCGTTTTTCACAAAGAATTTTATCCATCTTTTTGAATAGGTAAAAATCGAGGACGAGCCGAAACACGTGCGAGCAAAGCAGCTGTCAACAAATAACTGAAGATTCAAAATGACCGAACTCGTCGGCATGAGTGAGAGACATGAGTATCAATATATCGCCACAAAAAAATCGAAACTCGAAATTCGCGATACTTTTTAAACACACCTCGTATACCGGTGATATTAACATCATCGGTTTGAGGCAGTATGACACTGCATTTATCTGGGAACCACCTATATCAATGTCAGCCTTTAAGTCCACCGGAGAGTCCATCTTTCCAACAAGTGCTAATTTGGACCAAGTAGGCAATTGAGTAGTCAATATTTGTTGTTGCTCTACGGCCGATATGCTATTTTCGCTTCGTATAAAAATCCGACCGAATGGATACTTTGTGAATACAAACGCTACGGTTCTGAAGGTATTCGATGCGGTACCTCTGGTGGTAGCAGAGGAAGAGGAAGGCCTCCTCTGCGTTGGAGAGATCAGCTGGAGAAGGACGTGGTTTCACTTGGTGTGTCCAACTGGCGCTGGTTAGCACGAGAAAGAACCGACTGACGCGCTTTATTAAACTTAGCGAAAATTGTTTATAGCGGTTATTGTGCCAATCAAGAAGAAGAAAACGATGAAAACAAGAGTATCGACATAAGAAGTAATGCAGAAGCTTGGATGGCCATTATGGAAGTAAAATTGCTTTCCCATTTTCCTTTGCAGGTCTTTCTATGTAATAGCACTAAACTTGTAAGACTACGAGCATAACTTTACAGATCTGGTGATTTTGTATTCAGCTTGAAAGAGGAGTTATAGATTTTCACTTTAATAAAATAGTGGAACCTGAAGAAATCTAAATTTGTATATGTTTTATTCTAGAACAACATTAAGGCACGTCGTTTCAAAGATACTTTGTTTCTGTAAAAGAAGATCTCGATCTTGAATGAAAAGAGAAAATGGATGTGCTAATTTTTATACGCCACGTTAAAAAAGTTATTGCAGAGGGAGTTATTGATACGCTTAGACATTTAATTTGTCATTTTAATTAATGTTAGCAATTTTTTATACAAAAATATTTCATTCTGCTACAAAAACTGTAGTACTTCCACTATAAGTTCAGCTCTGGCGGACCACCAATCTTTGACGTCTTCGAAGAGAAAAGGACAGAGACAGATGCTTTTCATCAGAGCCACCCATTGAAATATGAACATTTATATGTGTATAAGTCCGGCTTAAAACTCCAAAAATTTAAAAATTAAAAAAAACCTGGTTTTGAAACAAAAGAATAGTAAAAATTCCTTATGAAACCCAACACCGGTTCATGTAAAGGATTAAGTGTATTTTCTTTGAAATATTGTGTTCATTTTTATTGATTATCCTTTTCCGGAAAATATATTTTTATGCTGTGCATTTTTTTTTTTGCCGAAACGCGGCGCAACTGTTGCCTTCTTTTCTGCCCTCTGTGTTTGGCTGTGTGTCATGCAACTATTGAAATATCATAATTTCTAAATTGATCCCAACAAATGATCCCTTCTCAGCCTTTAACAACAACAACTCGTAGGCGTACAAATGCGCACATCTTTACGTCAAATTAAATAGGTCTTTAAGGACTATTTGGAAAAAGGGATAATAAATCAATTATCGCGTTGGATTTCGTTACAGAACCCAATAAAATTGATATGTATGCGTTTATGAGGAGCGTAAAATTGTTATTTTATTGTAGTCTAATATTTATTGTTTACAGTTCCGGATCATTGTGCAGCAACAAGCGTGGCAGGATCAACGTGGCAACGTGCATTTGTCCGCGCAGGCGTACAGCGCAACGGGGCCATTTCAGTGCAATAAATTGCCATTGTCAGTCACTCGTCAAGGCGGCGCGCAATGGCAGCGCGGTGCCATGAAAGTCGGTTGTCTCCACTTGTGCCGGTTTTCGGCTGCCAATCAAGCATGCAAGAAACAAGAGCAGCGGCGGTGACGTTGGTGGTGGCGGTGGCGCACGCACGCCGTCTTGGGTGCACGCATGTGTTGTCCTTTATGGCACTTAAAGCCTAAGGATATGCGAGGGCAACTGCTGGCGTAACCCAGTACAGGAAACCAGGCAGTTGGAGCATTGCAGCGGCTTTAGCGCGTGTTTTCTTGCTAACCACCAGCGGCGGCGGTGGCATGCGGCAGGCGGCTGAGTCTACAGCTATTAATAGTTGCGTTTTGTATCCTTTGCCTCGTTTCAATTTTATATTTTCAGTTTTCGTTTTTTTGCTTTTTTCAATAAAATTTTATTGTTTTTATTTATGGTGTTGCTCATTGAATTGTCCAATTTTTATTAACTGGCAGTTGCTCGGGTATTATCCTTTCGCAATGCGGCGCTATTTGCCCTTGTTATGCCTTTCGTTTTCTTTGAGCTGCCTTTAAAGGTTTTGAGTATTTTTTTTCGGAGTATTTTTGGCAATTTTTGATGTGTTGAAGTATTTGGTTTTCCTATATCTTAAATGCAATTAGTTAATAGCCACACACATTGAACAGTTCTTTGTTTCCGCCTTTAGTCGAATACTTTATTATCCTTCTTAGCGGGCATAGACAGTTAGTCGGGCGTGCGTGAGCTCATAACATCGCCTCAGATCCGCCGAGCAGCTGTAAGTCCAACACACAATAGTCATGTGTTTTGCTGGCTGCTTTGTTGCTGTTATGCCGGCTCATTAATCGTGTTGTTTGTTATCAAATCCAAATCCATGCAACAATGCCACATATCCGAAATTCACATGTGCATATGCACGCACGTACTTAAGTGTTTATATGTATGCAGATATGCAGCTAAGCATGCAGAAAAGGATCTGCGCATGTGTAGCGCCGCTCTGTCTTTGTTGGCCTTTGTTGGTCTTTGTTCGTCCGCCCGCCGGTGCAATGTTGCCATTGTGGCTAACCGTTTCATTTTGGTTACTTTGGTTACTTTTCACCATTTATGAGTGGTCAATAGGCGGGTTTGCTTTATTCTGCTGTTGTCTTAAGGGCTAAGCGAGGGATAATGCACATGCAAATGATTCAAACTCAACAAGTTGGAGGTAAGTGCATTCTTTGGTATTTATTATCTGACAGGTTGAGGCTGCAACAACAACGCAAACAATGGCACAAAAGATGCATGTGAGTATATTTTTATTAATTCTATTTTAGAAATTCGTTGCACAAAAGATGCTGCTAATTATATTTGGCAAATTTTCTTAAACGCCAGGCTATGCGTGCAGGTTTTTTTTTCATGTTTGTGCTTCGTAGAAGACCAGCTTTAAAAAAATTTAGGTGTATGTATGTGTACACTACGTTAAATAAAAGTAGCACTGGGACTCTCTGAACAGTTTTGACAATTTATTTGAAAGTGTATGATCCAATCGGGGTTGAGGATGGTTGTTATAGTTGATATACAATAAGGAGCTGCTGCGTATTAGCAAAAGGGAAGATGTCGTTAAATTCTTCAAACAATGCAACGACTCCAATGGTTAGCTCATGTCAAGGCGCATGAGTAAGGAATGTCGCCAAAAATCTTTCTTAAATTATAACGCACTGACCCTCAGACGTAAAGGAAGGCCTAGAAAACACTGCTTCGACGACGTCATCGAAGATACCATGAAATGGAAAATACATAATCTTACATACTCGTACATTGAATCATTCAACTTGGAGAAGGCTACTTGATGAAGGTAAAGCTCACTCTGAGCTGTGACGCTGCCTGATGATGATGATAATTTTATGATCATTTAATTTTAATATTGTTTATGAAAATCCAAGTTTCAAACTTTGCGAAATTTTCATATTTTTTTTTTTTAAATTTCAAGTACGCCGTTTAGTAGTTAGTCTAAGAAATTTTCTCACATTTTAACACGGAGTATTTATTAAATGGCGGACGCCGTAGCCGAATGGGTTGGTGCGTGACTACCATTCGGAATTCAGAGAGGAACTTAGGGTCGAATCGGAGAAAGACCACAATGAAGAAACAGTTTTTTTTCTAACAGCAGTCGCCCCTCGACAGCCAATTGAAAACTTCCGAGTGTATTTCTGCCATGAAAAAGCCTCTCATAAGAAATATCTGACGTTCGGAGTCGGTTTGAAACTCTAGGTCCTTCCATTTGTAGAACAACATCAAGACGCATACCACAAATTGGAGAAGGAGCTCGGCCAAATACCCAAAAAAGGTATACGCACCAATTACATGTATATATTCATTAAAGATGGTAACACTAGACCAGCAACAATATTTTGTACGTTTGATTGCCAAAGCAAAGTATTGGCAAAGTAGAACACAAGGAATGAATTCGCTTTGTTTCATTCTGGGCTGACAGCCACGTGGACACGGCGAAAGAAAAAAATAAGTCAGCTGATTTACCGATACCACCTTTAAAAGATTCACCTTGCTTTTTAATAAGAATTTTTGGAAAAGTTTCAGGCATATACTCTTACAACACATTTAATTTTTTGACTAAAAAATTTATGAGAATTTTTTTTTTACTAACGGTAAAGCTTAGTTTCGCTAGACTTATTTGAAACATTTTTATGCCTTACTCACCGCCAGTTTGTCATATGGGTTTGTTATTCTCTTCCCCAATAAAAACAACAAATACTAATCACAACAGGACCACCTGTATGCCACCATATATAATATTTAGACTTCCTGCGAATTCCAGAACTCCAAAGATGTGTAGAATACGTCTATATGCATCTCTCCACTCTCTCGAAAGCCTCAGTTCCCTACGTCTCATAGCATTCAGAGAAACAGTTTCCTTGATTACCACATCAGCAGCGGGATGTTAAAGCTCAAATTCATAGTCCCTGTTGGAAATCTAGCCCTCCCTCCTGCCCATCCTTACAGTCGTTTAATTCATCACGAATTCTTTCCGCTAAACTATAGAATCACACAAAATACTCTGATGAGCTCCGAACGCAAATCTTATTTCTTTGCGGGGATTTACCTACGAGAGTAAGGAGCTTCAATGCCTCATTTTACACAGTGAAAGTCAAAACGGCGCCAACACGGCATCGCATATCGGGGTATCTTTGCTTGGGCATTCGAATAATTTGTTTCATAGCTCAGCTTTACGCTTAAAATACTTCTACGCAGAACTGAATTAATTCATTGTGGAACAGATTCTCCAATCACACCAATGAAAGCAAAATCAAACATTCTTGAAAGTTCCTTTGCGTCCAAAGAAGCAGCCAAATATTTTTTTTTATTCTCAAGAGAGGGTAATACCTCCTGCGCGACCTTTTGTAGTGCGGACTAAATGGCGAACATTTTCACACCTGACGTTTTTGTACTTAAGCTGAACTTCGGTGGTGGGCAAGTGGCGTACGCATTTCAAAAAAACTTTTTCGTTCCTTGTAATACTATAAAATTTCGAAATATGTAATTTTAAGATGGCGAATTCAATCTGGTTCTTTCTAAGTTGAGTTTTACTGCTTATTTTCTGAAGTATTCGATTTCACTAAAACCCTTTTTTCTAGTTTTTAAGTTGGAAGACGCAGTTATGAAACAAATTTTACGAACTTCTGACTAAGTCGCTGCCGATATACTTAAGCACAACTCCACTCTGCCCCTCCTTCAGCTAATTCTTAACTTATTTTAATCCATCTCAAATTTTACATTTCTTCAAATCCTTCGTCGTCCAACTCATTCATCTCCATCTCATCAACTTTGCCCCACAATGCAATTAATTTTATTTATATATGGAAAATTTTAAGTTTCTCAGTTCTTTAGTTCACCAAATAGTGGCATTAATCATTGGTGCAGTCAGCAGCAGAAATCCTCTTTCAAGTATGCGAAAGTCTGATGTATTGACGAAAACAATTTGTCAATGTGTCAGTTGTTGTCGCAACATGGCAGTCTAAATATTTACACACATCCACACGTGCACTGAACACCACACATACACATGCATGAATGTGCATATGTAAGTGAAATTCAAATATGTGCATATGGGAGTGAAGGCAAAGTGTCGGCAACGCCCACATGTCGCTCCCTATACTGAAACGACCTTAGACTTCTTATTTTGAAGTACAGAAGTGAATTCATTAATAAACTAAATAACTTCAATGAGGAGCAGTAAATTTTAATTATCTCCTCCCCTTGAGCACCACATATTTCTTCTTACATAGTTTACTTGTCAAGCACAACCACCGACGCAAACATACTCATATGTACGCACGCATGTACATAGCATAACATAACATAACATAGCATATGCAAATGTATGTAAGATGCATCCATGTCTTGGGTGCTATATCAGTCGAAAAGTCATACTCCAGGTCGTGCAAAGCTGCAGCCAATAGTTGGAAGTGAGCCTGTGATTACGTTATTTAAGTTTCAAAATTCGTCAAGCGAGGCACCTACACCATCTTTGGGTGTTTGGCCGAGCTCCTCCTCCTATTTGTGGCGTGCGTCTTGGTGTTCTTCCACAAATGGAGGGACCTACAGTTTCAAGCCGACTCCGAACGGCAGATATTTTTTATGAGGAGCTTTTTCATGGCAGAAACACACTTGGAGGTTTGCCATTGCCTGCCGAGGGGCGACCGCTATTAGAAAAAACTTTTTCTTCATTTTGGTGTATCACGGAAATTTGAACCTACGTACTCCGAAAGGTAGCCACACACCAACCCATTCTGCTACGGCGGTCGCGAGCGAGGCACCTAGCGGTGAAGCTCAGTTCGAATATGCTTTTCAAACCGTTTTTCTAGGCTTTCTCTCGTTATTGAGTGATTTTAAGTGGCGGGTCCTAAACCCAGTGCCCAACCAGCTATCCTGGGATGCTTTGCCTTCTTACATTGGATCACTCCCGAACGGGTGTTTGGAAGCTACGCAGAGGATACTTGAGCTAATTCTGGAAGTTTTGAGTTGCTTGAAATATATGTAGAAGAATCGTCCAGGCCACTCCCTAGTGAATGGCGATCAGTAACTTTCCCCACTTGCGTGGACTTCTACACATAGAACTATCCTCCAGAATCTCTCTTGCCAGCAAGTGCTATTTTGGACTAAGTAAGCAAATGACTAGTAAAGTCCTCTCTCGACGCACCAAACTAACACTCTACAAGACTCTCATCATACCTATCCTAACGTATGGCGGAGAAGCATGGACGATGACAACATCCGATGAAGCGACACTTGGAGTGTTCGAGAGTAAGATTCTGCGGAAGATTTTTGGAACTTTGGAACTTGGCAACGGCGAATATCGCAGGCGATGGAACGGTGAGCTGTATGAGCTTTACGACGACATAGACATAGCGCAGCGAATGAAGATTCAGCGGTTACGTTAGCTGAGTCATGTCATCTGAGTGGATACAAACGCTACTGCTCTGGAAGTGACATATTCAATACGTACCAGCTGGTGGTAGCAAAGGAAGAGGAAGGGCTTCTCTGCGTTGCAAAGATCAGGTGGAGAAGGACTTGGTTTCATTTGGTGTGTCCAATTGGCGCCGGTTAGCACGAGAAAGAAACGACTGGCGCGCTTTGTTGAACTCGGCCAAAATCGCGTAAACGGTTGTCGCACCAATTAAGAAGAAGAAGAAGTGTTATAGAACAGTGGTTTCATTGAAATTGCTCAACCACCTCCTTAAAGACGGAGTTCTACTCAAAACAAACAACGAACCGAAGATTCAAGGAGAACTTTCTAAAATATTGAACTTTTCCGACTGTGAAGTGCCTACTACAGCTGTGCCGCAGACTGGCAGCACGCAAATACAACCCCAGAACTGAATGAACTCTGCACCACCACAGTTGCTAGAGGTCATTTTGGCAATAAAAAGCTTAAAAATACACAAATCACAGGGCTACGATAGAAACCAGGCTAAAATTTTAAAAGTGTGCGCAGAGTATACGGCGAAACTCCTGTTTCCAATATTCCGCTCTATTTGAGTGGAAGAGAAGATCCCTGCGGATTGGTGGCAGGGTAGTTTGGTTGTCCCCCAAAGAAAGGCGACCTTTCCCAGTGCAAAAACTACCGCGGAAAAATGCGTCTAGTGTCCAGTATGTAAGTTTGAGTAAGCAGCAAGCTGGTTTTCCTCCACACCGTTCGTATATTGACCAGAATAATAGCCTCCACATCATAGTTGAGCGAATGAACGAATGGCGGTCGACCCTTCAACTTGGTTTCGTTCAACCGCATATGACAGCATACCCCGTCGACGTACTTGGGAGGCACTAAAATCTAGAGGTGTTCTTGAGAAGCACAATATGCGGGTTTTAAGTGCAGAACACCCTAAAACGGCAAGCTCTCAGACAGCATCACAACCAGCGCTTATGTTCGACAAAAATGTTTACTTTCGCCGCCAATATTTCTTATTGTTATTGATGTCATCCTACACCGTTTCGTAGATGATAAGAGAAGAGGCTTCTACACGCACTTCACCGACCATCTAGAAGACCTCGCTTATGCGGACGACATTTGCTTACTATCAGTAAAGCACTCTGACATGCAAGCCAAACTCGACGCTTTGTGCGCCGAGTCAGGTAAATTTGGCCCCAAAATCGGCATCGACAATAACGAAATCAATAAGCATGAACACCAAAAATAACAACAATTGTATGCTTCATGGCAATATAAATTGACAAGTCGAAGATTTTACTTACCCAGGCAGTGCAATACATATATTGCGGGAAAGGATATCCTGACTAGGGTAAATAAAACAACAGGCGCATATACTCACTGGAACTCACCACAAACATCCTCCCAAACAAAAATTAGACTATGACCATCTAACGAGGAAAATTCAATGTTTTGTGAATAGATATCTTCGGTGTATTTTCAAAGTGTGGTAGCCGAACTTCATCAGCAACGATGAGTTACATAAAAAGTGTAGCTTGCAGCCAATGGCCGATCAAATAAAGTAACGAAAGTGGAGGTGTATAGGCCCCACACTGTGAAAAGATGCAACGGAAGTCTGTGAACAAGCTCTTGATTGCAACCCTCAAGGAAGCCGCAAGAGGGGCCGATCATGGAGAAGATCACTGGAAATCGATGAATGCGGAAAATCGTTGAATCCACTAAAATTACTAGCCAAAAACAGGACCATGTAGAATTGCTTTGTTGAGACCAATGGGAGATAAAGGAAGTGATGACGATGACTTACTTGAGCAGATATACAAACCGCATTTGGGGATTTGGCCAATACTCCAAACCTTGACCAGCAAGCCTTATCAAAATCGTGCACATGTCAGCCAAAGATCGATAGCGATATCGAAAACTTAATCAAGCAAAGCATTTCATCGCAAGAACTTTCACCAAAGCCCAACAAAATTACTTTAGTTCCATGGAAGCCTGCTAATTCAGTTTGCAGTAAAATGCAAGTAAATATTGACTTCAATGAACCCATAAAAGGCTTTTAGTTGTTCTTATAGTACTTTGAGAGTATTTATTTTATTTAAAACAAAGGAAATTACCTCGAAATTTGTTATTACAAAACTGAGATTCGTGAGACTTTTTGCCGTTTCGGAATTGTGAATACAATCGTAAGCGACAGTGGTCGTAATTTCGTTTCGGAAGAGTTAAATTTTTTTTAAAGCCTAACAACATCAAACTCGTACTTACAGCTAAAGCGCAATCATCGATCAATGGCCAAGTTGAAAATTTTATAAAAACTTCAAAGGAACCATCCCGTGTACATTTTCGCAACAAAGGCGAAACAAATTTTAATATAATTTTGAATACATTTTTAACGGACTATGGGGCCACGAAGCATTGTACTACAAATTAGCCATTAAATTAGTCTGGTGGTGAACGAAGTACCTGCAGTCATCAAAAAAACAGTCGGCGCACTCGCATACTGTCATAATTTCGAGGTTGTAAAAGTCTTCGAGTATTTAGGAACCAGCATTAACACCGAAGACAATGCAATAACACCTTGAAAGCCAACGCAGAATCTCTCTTGCCAACAAGTGCTACTTTGGACTAAGTAGGCAACTGAGCAGTAAAGTCCACTCTCGACGAACAAAACTAACACTCTACAAGGCTCTCATCATGCCCGTCCTAACGTATGGCGGAGAAGCTTGGACGATGACAACATCCGATGAAGCGACGCTAGGAGTGAAAATATTCTGCGATGAGCTGTATGAGCTTTACGACGACTTAGACATAGCGCAGCGAATAAAGATCCAGCGGATACGTTGCCTCGGGGAGTATTTGATGCGATAGCAGCTGAGCGATGGGGAAGGACATTTGATGTGTCCAACTGGCGCCGGTTAGTGCGAGAAAGAAACAACTGAAGCGTTTTGTTAAGCTCGTTGTGATTTACAATCAAGAGGAATAAGAAGTAACGCCTTCGTGGATTGTCGCTTGCAATGCTATTCTCTCCAATTATTCAATTGTTAACAAAGCGGTCCGAATTGAATATTTGATTTGATGGGAGTAACTCATAGAGGATAATTCCAATATCACTAAATGCGATATTTTATCCGTTCGCTTCCTTCGATTTGAATACAAGCTATTTTGACCCCAAAGAAATTAAAGCTTGTGTCCCACAGGGTAGCGTTTTGGGAGCCATCCTGTACCTAATTTGTACATGCGATTTGCCTGCCGATCAGAATCAGCGTCACAGCAGCGTTTGCAGACGACACCGTTATACTGTCCGATTGAGTCAATTACAAATCTTCAAAAACATTTAAACGGAATCTATGAGTGGACAGCTTCTTGGTGCATCTAATTAAATTAAATAAAAACCGTTCATTTTGGCTTTGAGCTTCGTATCACAGCACGGTTAAATACCTGGTGTGACTCTTGACACCAGAGTCAGATGGAATTAAATTCTGAAACATGTATTGGCTTATGAGTAAACGATCCGCTTTATCCACTTTTTTTTTGTTTTTGTCGGGGCAACTAGCCAGTGCAGCACAGCACTCAGACATCAATTGAGTCCATTGTACTGCGCTCGGATTCCCTTTTAATTTTCTTTAAATCTACTCGACCTCCGAAGAAATCTGAGTACATCTTCTGATGCCAAGGAGCCAAGGTGGTCGCTTCTCAACACATCAGTGCCAAAGACCTCAAACCTGATTCAAGCGAAGACGGGGCAGACGCACAGAAAGTGGTCCGCCGTCTCATCCTCCTCTTCACAAGCTGGGCAGAGTATACAGTCTGAGATGCGTATCATGTCATGTGCTTCGCACACAGAAAGTGGCCCTTTAGGACCCTGTGGCCTCTCTGTGTATGTTAGGCAAAAGGAAGCGATAAAATCGAACAGCCGAGAGCACCGCTTATTGCATTTGCTGCTACCCCAGATTGTATGCTGGGTATTAGCATCACAGCAGAGAACGAGGCCCAGACTGCGCCATCTACAGAACCTTTCGAAACTGGTGGCCTTCCCAGGTGCTGGCGGTTCCGGGTCATCGTTAGGAAAATAAGCAGATGCAATCACAAATCTCACAAATGCACTTCTAGCCCTCAAAGACCCAGGGCTCTTGCACTGTTGTTATATAAGGTAATGTGTGTAGCGAGTAAGCCGCCTACTTAAGAGTGGAGTAGCCGCTTCGGAATGCTGCAAGTTAATCTGTGTCATCGTCAGGGGACGGTAACTACAGGAACCACAGTCTGAGCCACTCATTTGGGACAGACATGGAAAGTGACAGCCCCAAAGAAGATACTCGGACGGTTTCTTTACCGAGAGCCCATGACGTCAACACTGGCCTCATCCACTCGCACCACAAGAGAAGCCCCTTCCTTATCCACTTACAATAAAACACTTCTCTACTTGTTCAACTTCCAACAGCATACTTCAAGTCCATAGGTTCCAGAATAAAGTCTTGCGTTGCGCTACTAACGAGCCGTAGTAGGTACGCATCAGGGATCTTGAACGCGATCTCGGCATAGAACTAGTTGCCATCGTGATTCGAAAAAATATCCCAACTCGTATGAATAGGCTATCTCATCATGTAAACAGCGAAAACCTCAGCCCTTCACCGATCAGCACAAATGGGTTGAAAGATTGAAAGGCAAAAGGCCGCACCACCTCAAGCAGTAATCAACTTCTTTGCAAGTCTTGTGCAAATAGCTATTTATAATTCGCACAAGCACTAGCCAGGAAATAAGCGCCAAAAGGTAGGCACCAAAAAAAAAACGCCAAAAAAGTTGAGACCAAGAAAACCCCAAACAGTAGGCACAAATTAAGCGCCAAAAAGTAGGCAGTGTTAGTTATCACGAGAAATTAGCAACCTCAAGGAACAACTCAGCACAGCCTTAAGTGTATCTAAGATATATATACGGTATAGCTCTCTCTCTCCTTTCTTCTACGTTATCTCTTTTTTCTCTTTCGCGGAACGAATATGCCCAAAACGTTGCATGGCCTTAAAATTTACTCTCCATTCTCGCTCGTCCATCGACGCCTAAGAAGTTTCACTTCAAATTAAAAAAATAATGAATCTGTTGCCGTTTGAGCTGCCTCACTGCGATTTGGCCACCATGTTTTTCTTGTAATCTTATGTGGCGGATTTTTCCATGGCTTTAATTTTCGTAGTAATAATAATTTTCATAATAACAATTGGAACCGCGGAGCGCTCTTGCACTCGATACCATATTGGGTGCCTAAGTAACACACATTTTTTATGTCGCCTGCAGCTACTTTAAGCTTTAGCCGTAGTGGTACTGAAGCCTGCCATAACACAAAAGTGGGTCCACTAAACACAAAATTGGCGAAGAACTTTTTTTTGAAAATGAATATTGCCTTCAAATCCTCTTTTACAAAGACACGACGCAATGCATGCATCGTAAAATATGGCTAACTAAAGACACCTGGTCGGAAATGGTTAGAAGTTTTTACTTGACCTAATTTGTACAAATCTAGTAGAATTTCTTATTTCAATTGGCTTAAGGGGGGACCCTCATTTAGACGGTCGAAAAATGCATCATTTTTGGGAATTTTTTTCTCAGGTAAAATAACTTCAAACGTTTTGTAATTCATAAAGTACTTTAATAAATGTCTTGACTGTCTACAAAAATTTTCGGAGAAGAAAAAAAACATTTTAAGTATGGAAATATACACCTCGTCCATGGCACCTCATTCTATCTGTGTACATTCTAGCGCTCTGAATTTTTTTCTGAAATAAAAAAACCAAATTTTTTTTAAAACTTTAGGATAATACCTTCGATGTGACATTTTGATTTAAAAAAAATGTCGAAATTGATATTTTTTACCCAGTTTTATGTTAAAAGTGATTTTTCATGCATAAAAATTGACTTTAAAATTACAAAAAAATATGAAAATCTTTTTTTTAAAAAAAAACACTTAATGTCACATTGAAAACAATTTAATTATCTTTAAAATGAGCTATTGTAAAGCCTGATTGGTTCAATACAGCGTTTTCAATTGTGTACACAAAATCGAAAAATGATGTTTCGAGAAAAACGCGTTTAAAGTTTTGGATACAGGCGATCAGGCCACCCGTCGCGTCCTGTTAAAAATTTTGTCACTCCTTCAAAAATACAGATATCGACTTGAAATTTTGAAAGTATATTCTTAAATAGTTGTAGAATAGATTAAAATTATTTCCAAAAAATCCATTTTTTTGACCCGATAAATGAGGGCCCCCCCTTAAATTCTACGTTTGTCACCAGCAAAACAAAAATATTTATTCAATACGTTGCCGGAATAAGAGAAAAACTAAATAAAAAAATTTAAATGCATGGAATTTCCATTTATGCAAAAAAGTCTCTTTTACGTACTTTCAGATCCGATATAATACGGCGTTATTTCGTTTTTAAAATAAAAATAAAAATAAAAAAAACATTTCTAAAATTCTATTTCCCATCAGCAACAGATATTTCCGCATAATTAGCATCTTTCATGAGCAGAAGTCTTTCGGCCGTTTTTTCTGCTTACGCACTTCCCCTTTCAAAAGCGCCAACCAGCTTCCGCTAATTGCGTACAAAATGTCAGCTGTCAGAAAAAATATGAATTTGCCCACGCCAAGAGCAGCAGCAGTGGCCGTAACAGTAGCTACGATGGCAACGTGTCACTCACAATCAAAATCACACCTTGCTTTGGTGGTAACAACAACACCAACAACAACAAACACAACATGGCAGAAGCAAGAGCATAAATGACAACAAAACTGAAAGTACCAGCAGCAAAAGGAACACCCGCGGCGAAAGCATTGCATACCCCAGCCATCAACCATCCCACAACCAACAACAATTATAAGGAAAGCAACGCACTGAAACAACCAGTTGTGCAAGTGGTGGGCGTGAGAAGCAAACGGGCGGACAAGAAGTTTCAAATATGAACTCCATGCAAAGGAGCTGCCAATTCACTTCGCTCATCCGCTCAGCTGATGCCTTAACTCTTCCATTTGCTAACCCACTCACACCACTTGCGCTCACACTTACACATATACACACACACACACCCTGCCTTTCTTTGGGGCGCGCGCACAAAACTTAACGGAAGCTTTTCGTAAAAATGCACAGATGGCGCTGGCCGCCATTGCCAGCGTAAACACCAGCAACGTTGACGCCATTACGGAAAATCTCAGCGAAAAGCTAAAAAAGCGTCAAATTGTCTGTCCGCAGCGTTGCGTTGTGATGTCGACAATTTTCCAAAGATGGCGCCACCAGCGCCATTGCAACGTTTTTCTTTATTTTACACAGTTGAAGATATTTTTTTTTTTGTAAATTTCAAGAATAAAAGTAATAAAATTGAAAAAAGCACGAAAGGGGAAATTCTCCGAGACTGAAGTGTAAAAATAAAAGAAGCAGCAGTTTCGTTCGTTCGTTTGGGGGAGAACTGACTCGCATGCTTGTGCATACACGCACACATACACATACGTGCGTATGTGGGAGAGAATGTCATAAGTAGCAGCTGGAGCTGTGAGCACATGAACAACAACAAACAGCATGTAAACTACTGCGCGAGTAGTGAACATACTTTGTTTGCTTGTTTGTGCTGCTGCTGTTGTTGTTGGTGTTGTCGCATCGGTCTTGCAAAATGGGAGCACAGCTCATGAATTGACAATGCGAACATATGCACGTGAGTTTGGCCGAGTGTGTACAGGCACATGCTTGCATGTGTGTGTGTTATGCAAATCTGTGGCAACACTTTTCGGTTGCCAAAATGTTGTTGTTTACGTATCGTGCAACGCGTGCAACATGCAGCTACTATATGTATAACTGCCGTGTCGACTGAGTAAGGACACAAGGACTGCATGTGAAGCTGGTTGAATGGGTGGGCGGCGGACAAGGCGGATGAGTGGTTGATTGTTGTGCGGAAGGGACATGTGATTTCGTTCATTTTACACACGCAAAATGGCAAAAGTGAAACACGCCGCACAAGCACACTTAGCCGAGTAAATATGGGCATGTGTGACGACGTAAGATATGCAGGTTTGCATGTATGTATGTATGTATGAACTTAACTGCATGCATCAGTGTAGTGCCTTCAATTCCGTATTTTGCGCTTTAAATAGATTCCTTTCGGTCACTGTACCCTTGTATCTTAGCGTTTTAGTGCATTAGAATATGAAAACTTTGTGCGCACAACAGCTGTTTGTTACAGGCTAACGAGATATAAATACATAGAGTGGACTCGGAGCAGAAGGAACATAGATAGAGATGAGAGAACTACTCGATTGAAGGGACCACAAAAATTCATTCATTGAGTACTCTGTAGAGGGAACCTACCATCTGACAAGTACTGAGTACTGAAAGCTCGATAAAGGCTTTACACTAAAAGCCGCGGGGGCTGGGCTACATTTCCCTCTCCATATTGAACCATCTTGAGCTTTTGACAAAGCGTAAAAGGTTGTTAATACCTAAAGTGTATAGATTATCTATATTCGTTAAGAAGTAGGATTTTAAAAATCGGTTTCTGCTTCTGGCTAGAGCCGGGCATGTGCAAAAAATGTTGTTGAATTGTTTCCAATTCCTCCTCATTTCTGCAGCTACGACATAAATCATGCATGTAACCGCCTAATCTCCTTGCATGATTTCCTATGAGACCATGTCCTGTGAGGGCCCCTACTAAGGTCCTGATTTGAAGTCTACTCAGTTTTATAATACTCTTGGACAGACGTAAATTTAGTCTTGGCCATGTTTGCCTAGCAATTTCGCAAGTGTTGGCTCTAATCCATCTCTGATTTGCAGAATTGATTAGTGCGTCCTTAATGAGAAGCTTACAAGTTGCGAGAGGTATCTCCATAAAATTACTTATGTCTGGCAAACAGGTACCTTCTCTTGCAAGTTGGTCTGCCCTACAGTTCCCTGGTATATCTCTATGGCCTGGGACCCAGCATAAGATTATACGATATTGCTTGGCCATCTCATTTAGAGATTGGCGACAACGTAAGACACTCCTTGAAGTTGTTTGGAATGCATCCAGGGCTCGTAGGGCAGCTTGGCTGTCTGATAGAATGCAGATATCTGCTGATGATATTCTGTTTATCTTTAAGTATTTCAAGGCTTCATGAATAGCGTTTATTTCCGCTTGAAAAACGCTACAGTGATCCGGTAATTTAAAGGATTCACTAATAGAAAGCTCTTCCTAGGGGTAGTCTGAGTCCCGAAAAAATGTCTTTCACCAATTTGTTTTGCTAGTCAATTGGTTTATTTAACAAAAATAAAAACATAGGGCTAATCATGTTTCGACTTGACTTAAGCAAAATTTCAAAAAAAAAATTAAAATTGTAAAAGTTATCCATGTTTGTGTGGCGCCCGTTTCTTCAGAAGTCCCTTGCGGTGGTCATTACAAGTCCCTGGAGATTCATCTAAAATCAATCGGATAGATAATCTTGTACTCAAGCTTTTTTTCAAAATTAACGATACGGCGGCCTCCGGAAATATTTTTAAGATTTTCGAGAAAAAACTGACAATTAATTCTTAAAAAAAAAATTAAAATTAAAAAAAATCCTTCGATCAGGCACGAGTTTTTTATGTTTCTCAAAAGCAGTATAAATTTTATTGAAATCCACCAATCCGTTTTTAAGTTACAGTGATCACCAGTTCAAAAAACATAAAAGTTTTTAAAGTTTTGCTATCGATTTATGTAGAGTTATACGAATTATTTAACTACTTACACAGTGTCATCTATTCCTGGGCCATATAATAGTTCTTCAGCCGTCATAGCAGCTTCCAAAATATCGATTTGCTGTTGCTCACGTAGCATTCTACCTTCTCGAGTTTTATCGCCACTTTCATACGTGCAGCATCCAGCTAATTGCTCTCGATTGCTGCATTATTTTTCGGATTCACTTCAAATTTTCTCACAATATTTTTAAGATGTTATACTTTAAGAAAATGCAAGGAAAAAGTCCAGTTTTTTTTTAATTCCGACTATCCCTAACCCCATAAATAAATCATCACGCAAAGAAACCAGCACACCAGCTAAACGACTGCATGAAAAAATATATGAAATGGAAAGGGCTTTAATGTAATTTTTCATTCAGATATTTTCAGCAACCCTTGAACTACAGAAGCTCAAAAAGAGCAAGGCTGCCAACATTTTTAAAGTTCCACAAGTCATCCGAACCAGAGGTAAATTAAATTTATAAAAAATCTAATGAATTCAACATAATTTGCATTTTTTATGTTACTTAGGTGAAAACATTCCCACAACAGGACAGTCTACCAGTCTGATCTGAGATAATGCGCCTTGTCATCCAAAGTAACAGAATGTGGCCCAACTTTCGTTTCATGTATGCCACATCGTTAAGCAGTTATCGTGCCAATCAAGAAGAAGAATATGCCACCAAATGTGACACCGCTCCTGCACCCGATAAGGCTTACCAAATTGCACTATAGAACAAATTTATTAAAATCAGCTATTGGTAAAGACATAACACCTTTAAAAAAAATTACTTTGAAAGATGCTCTATGTCTTTTGACCCAAGCTTGGCAAAAAGTCGGTACGAACTTTATATTTACAAAAATGCTGGCATCCTTTACTATGTAGTAATTCATCAAATTTTATCACCGCTACCCCAGACTTTAAACCTAGACGAGTTTAAAGTAAAGTTTCCCACGCGAGAGGAATGAGATTTGAATTGAGTAGTCAAAGAGAATACAACTGCTCTTTACACTGACGGATCCAAGATGGATTGCCGCGCCGGTGCCGGTGTATATTCGGAAGACATCGAAACTTCCAAGTCTTTTCGCCTGGGGAATTGAAATACCATAGTTTTTTTCAAGCAGATATTCTCAGTAT
Source organism: Anastrepha obliqua (assembly GCF_027943255.1). NCBI lineage: Eukaryota > Metazoa > Arthropoda > Insecta > Diptera > Tephritidae > Anastrepha > Anastrepha obliqua. The sequence goes on from NC_072893.1 coordinate 28,201,001, forward strand.
AAGGGAAGTCTGCAGGCTAATTAAAAACCATCCACAACAACTATCGGTAGTATGTATTTTCTCAGATAGTCAAGCAGCCATTTTAGAAAATCGTCTTGAAAGAAATTGCAGAAAATAAAATAGACGCCATTGCGCCATAGTCAACATGGTTCGACTAATAAAATGTAATGGTTCAACAGGTGGACTATCAAAATGGCATCCATTTTTCACTTCAACACCTCTACCACCACCACCTCGAGTCTATTGTATATAGATAAAAAGTATGTTGATAAAACAAAAAACGATAGACAGCATCTTACAGCACAAGTCCTCTCTTTTAGCATACCCTTGGTTGGTTGGTTGGTTGGTTTGAGTGGTGCTTCTTCCAGAATCCAACCAGCGCTTCCGCACCATTTTGTTGCCACATCCTCGTTACCAACTTGTTTAACGGTTATTTACAGCAGGACTATATCCAGTCTGTGCGGTTTAAGGACCTTATTAGGTTGTTGACATCTGAGCCAGACAGTTGTTCGAGACTCTCGAACAGCGGTTTGCCCAGGGTTAGCATTCTGTCCTTCCATAGGGCAAGGTATTCACAGAGGAAGTGGAAGATTGTTTCCTTTTTCTACGGTTGTTTACAACTGTGACAGTTTGTGTTGTGAGGGATACCTATTTTGGCTGCTTGTTCTCCGACAGACCAAAAGCCAGTTATGACTGCCGTTAGTCTCCAGGCGTCCCGTTGTTTCATGCCTATTAATGTCGACGATTGATTGAGGTTGTTGGTGGGCCAAAAACGTTCTGCTAATTTTGCGTTTCGTCTAGTCTTCCCATCTACAATCCGCGATTCGAAGGTATTTTAGGGAAAATGTATGCTTGACTGCACCTAATGGTGTAAATACCGATTCTGCAAGAAGGTTACCCATGCCAGTTCATCCGCTTTTTCTTCGATGTTCCGATATCCAAGGACTCAGATAAAGGTAACTTTATGGTTTTCACTCAAGGTGGAAAGGCTATTTCTACTTTGTTCCACCAGCATAGAGGTTGTTGTAGCTGAATCCCGTGCCTGGATTGCAGCTTGGCTATCCGAAAGAATAGCGATATGGCCCGTAAAAGAGAAATCTGCGATTAGTAGCCTGCATGCTTCCCCAATTACCAGTACTTCCGCCTGGAAGACACTGCTGATATTAGGGAGACGCACACGAGCCCAACATCACAATCCATTTTACTGCCATCTGTATATACTGTAGTGTCGAAGTTGTTTAGTAAGAATCCCTTATTCCATTCCTCCTTAGATGGAAAGAGAGGGTCAAAATTCCTATTGAATGTTACCGTCGGGACGATGTAGTCAGTCCTCACCGAGGTTAACTGAGTTTGTTTTCAGCGACCCGCTTCGTTTAACCAAATCGCATACCATTACGTGTCGCTATTTCCGCAGGCCAGCTCTGACCTGATCAATCGAGCGGTTATTTGGCCTCCCTCGTCTTCTGCATTCAATCAGTAGTCTATGTATACTGCCAGCTCTGTTTTTGGGCATTCTGTGTATATGGAATTCTTATTCTTTGTATTTTATTGAAACGTGTTACATTGTCATGATGTATCAATGCATCGAGCTCGTCATTATAACTGATTCGATAAACTACGTCATCCACTTGGAAGGGATCATATAGTTTTCGTAGTGTTTTTCAGTCAAATCTCAGTATTTTGGGTGGTGCCTGTTGCCTCACATTTTCATCTTTTGTGTTTTTAATAGGAACCGATATTTAATAGCTTTAAATGCCAGCATTGCTACTGATTTATAGGCCTTAATGTTTAATCTTTTCAACTCTGTCTTTGTTTTCACCGTCAATTTTAATATGGACATCATGCCTTATTTTCTTTGCAAAGTTCATATATAATATTTCATTTTCTTTACCGGCCTCGCCAGTCTAGCGTAAGTGCACTAGCCTGCCATTCCAGAGGTTGTGGGTTCGAATCACACGTAAAGCACGGTCCTCGCGCTTTTCCAAATTTCCCTGTTTCTAAAAAAAAAGCAAAAATCTCATTCCTCAACCCAAAACTTATCCTTTCCATCCATACTCCTGCACAATAGTTAGCACATTGTTTGCATTGCGGCTGCTAAAACAAGCAAAAACAAACAGTAACACATTGCATCAGTGGCGCCAGCCACTGCGGTAATAGCGCAGACACACCAATTTAAGCGAAGTACTCAACCATCTGTGCGATCCTTCTACCAGAAAAATGTAAAACACAGATGGCGCTCCAAGCAGTAACAAGGCGTTGTTCTAAGCAACGACGGGTGGGCATTTCCACTACTTAGGACTGGTAGCGGTGTAGGCTAATCACCCAACCTGTCAGAAATCAAAATAGATTAACGAAACCAACGCAAGACTGAGTCTTGTAGAGGCCCTATGCTCCCGAGTGGAGTGAACAAGGAAAAAAAATGTTAATGCGCAGAGCCAACCCAATTTTTCAAACGTTTATATTAGTTTATGGAAAAAGAAATCCATTATTTTTGCTTAAAATTCAAAACTTTATTCAATATGTTTCGCATTGTTCGATTTGTGTCAAATATGCAACGTTTTGTGTTATAATTTGTTGCCGTTTTAAAGGAAGCTTCATAGTGTCTGCTCCATAGAAGTCTTGGTCTTGGCGAAAAACTCTAGTAATAGATTTTCACAATTTTCATTTAATACCAATTTCTTGTCACTCAGGAAGCTATGCAATGAGAGGAAAAGGTGGTAATCGCTTAGTGCCAGGTCTGAACTGTATGATGCTTTAAAGCTTCTGGTGGATGCATTAAAGCTTCCCAACCGAGCTCACGGATTTCGGCGAGCCACTACAGACGTGTGTGGCCTTGCGTTGTCCAGATGGAGGTCAGCATCTCTTCTCTTGGCCAATTTCTGATCAATTGCTAGCTTTAAACTGTTCAGTTCTTGACAATAGAGCTCCGAATTTAGTGTTTGGCCATACGGTAACAACTCATAATAAAATATTCCTTTCAAGTCCCACCAAATACGCAGTAGAACCTTCCTGGCCGTTAGGTCTGGTTTGGCCACCGTTCGTGCATCAAGCTTTCACGACGGTTGGTCTGTCACGCAATATTTGTCAAATGTGAACCATTCCTCATCCCGAGTCACCATCAGTTTACGAAATGATTCGATTTCATTCCGTTAGGCCAAGGCTTCGCAGATGAAAATTTCATCCATCAGGTTTCTTGGTGCTAATGTGTGTGGCACCCAAACATCCTTTTTGAACCCAGCTTTGCGTAAACGGCTTAAAACTGTTTTATGGTCGATTTTTAGCTCCCGTCGATGCTACAACCACTAACCTGCCGATCAACTTCGATTATTCCTGTGTTTTTCTCACATTTTCGGTATTTTCTACACTTTCTTTAACATTAAAAATGCCTGAGCGGAATCGACGAAACCAAAGTTGCACGTAATTAGGTGTTGAAATATCGGCACCATAAACACAATTCACAATTTCAGCGGCCTTGCTTTCATTTTCGCCTTTCCCAAAGAAAAACTGTAAACTGTAAAATGTGCCGAATTTTCTCTTTGTTGACTTTCAATGTTAACACCCTGTAGCTCACAACTGAATGGCACAAAAAAAAAACAGTAAACTAATTTTTTTATTCTCAAATGTCACCTTGATCACGAGCTTAAACTTTGAATTATTTAACCTATACTTTTCGAGATATCGATCACTACAGCCATTTATCGAGAAAATAAGGGATTTATTTTTGCACAAGACTGCCTGCGAAAAACAATTGACTAAAATCAACGTGATTAGCGAAGTACTTCAAGCTTGTACTCTGATATCTAAAATTCAATGGCCTATAAAACTGCATACTCCAAATTTTTCAGGAAATTAAATTTACAGATTGTGAAGCTTTCATGAATTTTTTTTTAATTTTTTGGTCGTATAGAGAAAATTCACAAAACCGCCTATAAAAAATATTGTCAAAAACCAACGCAATTTTTTAATGGCTTTGAACTTGCACCTTGTTTCACTGAAATTTAACGGGCTATCAAACTGCATACTCCAAATTTTTCTATAAATTCTGATAATAAAGAAATTTAAAAATTCGTTAAATTTTTTTTAATTCGCACAAAGTTTGAAATTTTTTTATGTGTTTTTCGTAAGAGAATGAATATTTTCATCCAAAAAAATATTAAAAGTAAATAAAAAAAAATATATATAATATATAAATACAAGGGGTGGTTAAATTTCAAGGGCCGATGTTGAATGTGAACTACATCTAAACGTCAACGACACCGTTGGACTTCTTGCTTTGGGGTTATTTGATAGCCAGCAACAATTCAAGAGCTAAAGGATGAGATAATTCGGCACATTAACGGCATAGAACCTCAATTATGCATCAGCGACATCGAAAATTTGGACCATCGGATGGAGGTGTGCCGCCGAGGCCGCGGCGGCCATTTGGCCAATGTTTTGCTGCACACGTAATTGAGCCATACCAATTTTATCATAATAAAGAGAAATGATAATAATTTCCTAAAAAAAATTGTATTTTATTCAAAATCAATCTCGGCCCTTGAAACTTAACCACCCTTTAAAAACTTGTTAATAAGCCCCTGTGCTATAGTTTTTTAAAAAGCCGCGTAAATTGTACAATTTTTAGGAGCTGTCAAGAGGCCACTCGCTTTGCATTTTTCACCCCAAACAAAAGAAAAAAATTACCTGCGGCTGACCATTATGGGACCGCTTTACGTTGCCAAGAAAGCCATTTGTAAAATATTTAAAAATCCATAAATCTTTAAGAAAATGTAGCACGAGCATTGCACTAAAAAATAGCGAAAATTAAGAAATAATATAAATAATACATACAAAAACAAAAACCAAAGAAAAAATTGTATTAAAAAAGAAATATTTCGCGGTTGTTGAACAAAAACACAAAATGGCTTAGCGATGACACAAAGTAAAGACGCAACAATTAATTTATTTTGTGGCGTCCAATGCAAAAAATATGAAAAATATTATAAAAGAAATGGAAATGTTTATTTTTGTGCAATCCATTAAATTGCTTCAGAAAGGCGAACAAATTTTCCACACCGCCTACGCAAAGCGATAAACAAAATTGAAGCGCAGGAGCTGGTGAAGCAGAAGAAATTCACTGAGAAAATTCCAAATGTAAACAAAGCAAAGTAGACTAAGCAAATATGCGTGGAAATATCTGCATGTATGCGTCTCAGCGCTGGTGTGAGGAGGTGCGGTCAAAAGCAGGTAAGTGGGCGTTGAAATTCATTTTCACGCACACAATTTTTAGAAAGAAAACCGGAGAGATCAGCATAAAATTGACCAATCGCAAGAAATTGGGGGAAGTGCTCACTCTTATCCGCGCTATTTTAAGATTTAGAAACATTTAATGAACAGCGGCGCGATGTGCGCGAAAAAAACTATAAAAATCAATTTCAAAGGCAACGAGCCGCAGTGACTCCCAAATTCCCCACTCGGCGGGTAAGCTTCGCCGCTGTTTAACATAATTAAGTAATTAAGCAAATCCTCATACTTCTCTTCTCGTCACAACAAAGTGCAAGCAAGCAGGCATTTAAGTAAATGAGGCACCTCCTTCCACTCGACAACAATGCGCACCATTTCAGCTGTCAGTTGGGGGAAGCCACATTCACCGCGAAACCTAAAAGCACAAACCTACAGAAGCAAAAGGAATAGGAAAAGGAAAACGAAAAGTATTTAGCAGCGAAAGCCAAGAAAGCAATAAATGACATCCTTGAGAAAACGCACTGTGAACACAACTTACGACAACAACAACAGCAATTAAACATACAACGACAATTGCAGTTACAAGTAAATTTTATGCGCCTCCATCGCCTGCCCGCCAGCCAGCCAGCCTCATTAAGTTGCCAGTTCTACTGCCGCGCCTCGCTAGCTACAGCAGCTATGTGGCCTGCACCATTTGGGTTTTGTCTGTCGCTGGCAGACAAAGTGCGAAAATTATCATTATCACTTTGGTGGCGCATCATTACTTGCCACCGCCCACACGCCAGCGCCGTGCTTCTGTGCCGCCAGCTACCAGCACTTAGGCCAAACGGCCATTTTCACTATTGTTGCGCTTAATTAACAACAGGCCTTTTGGCGCCTTGACATGCCTGCGCCACACCTCCGTTACCCTTACCCTGGCATAAATGCCATTGCCAGTTCGCCAACCGTTTAGCTTTGTGGCAAGTGGCATTTCTTTGGCAATGACTTAGCCGCGTTGCACCAACGAGGGTGGTTGTCGAGTACAAATAATGAAAATTAAAAATAATTAAAAGTCCCATTTTATTCATTTGGTTTTGTGTTCTTCTTTTGTTTGGTTTGAGTTGCTAGAACTTGCAACACCGCGTAGTTTACGGTAGCAACCCCTTTGGGAGCCGAAAACTTTTAAGTGCACAGCGAAAGTTGTTTGTGTTTTTTTGGCATTTTCATGTTTGAGTGTTCCTTTTGCTGTAGGTGAAGTGGCTAAGGAAATGGTTTTTCTTCAAATTATTTATTCACCGCGAACTCGTTTATGACGTTGACAGCAAAAAACGGCAGCCGCATTCAAGTTGTGCAACTTTGAATGCGCGGCATTAATTTTTTTGCGCTCCGGAAATGGCGCACTTTTGTTAAATCGCGGCATATTTATGTGTGGCAAGCGCTTTTATGGTACAATAACAACTAATATTAACTATGATGAAGTACAGAATATTTGTGGCATTAATGTTGCATGAAGAAAGATTTCGCAATTGATCAACAAAGTCTGGTATTTATGTATAATCTTTAACATTTCACGGAATTAGTTTCCGGGTGATTTTTTATGCTGCCACATTTTTCAAATTTTTTACGCAACAGCTAGAAACCCCTTTTACTGTTCGGAAGTGGCGTACAGCTGTAGAAATTTCTCCGTTTATCATCAGAAGCAAGTACAACACGGAGTAGTCTCAAGTCAAGCGGGCTTGTAGCCATTTAACCGACTGGAGCTTTTCTCATATGGACTAGAATTCGAATGAATTTTGCCGTCCCAAGTTTATCTACATCTTAGTTTGGGTTGAGTTAGATTGACCTTGTTGACTTGCAGTTACGCATAAACCGGTTCGGTCCATAGCAATACCAGAGGGAGTTCATTAGTGATGCCTTTTGCAGTAGTCCACCCGCATTTGTTTCTATCGCGAATTTGAGGAGTTAAGTTTAGTTAGGGTGCAGTCGTTGGATACACTCAGGCTCATAGCCCATCAAGATGCTGCGTGTGGGAGTTCTCGCTATCTTTCCTGAAACAAATCTTACCGCAAGGAAATTGTCTATGATTTTATGACATTTCAAAGCAACCTCACTTTTGTGTGGCTGAAAACGCAAAATTTAAGTGCGAGTGATTCATTAAAAAAAAAAAACGATAACAGAGTCAAACTTAACCACTTTTCGACAAAAAAAAATATTTTCATGGAGTCATTTTTCTCGACGGGTAATAATTTTTCCGCTTTTCAACTGTTTCCTATACTTTACACTTACTTTTTATATACCCTATGATAAGAAAATAGTACTTATAGTATAATTAATACTAGTTCCATTGACTGGTGTCAGAGGCCTACTTGGTGTGGGACTTTAACCCGAACTAAATCCTCCTCCTGTCCGAACGGTTGCGCCTCCCGGCACCTAGCAAGTAATACAGTCTGTGTCAGAAAAAAGGAATCGCGATTATTCATGAAGTATAAAAATATAAATTTAAAATTTTTTTACATGAAAGTATGTACGAGTCGCAATTACTCAATAAGCCGTGTGTCTCCATCGTTGATGAGTATAGCCTGGCATCTTCTCGGCATGATTTGAACCAGATTTTTTGCGTAGCTCGTCGACAAAGAAGACCAGATTTTGCGAACTTGATGCACGAGTTGCTTTAAATCTTGGCCTGACTTTCCGGCGAGATGTGTTTTTATAATTCCCTACACATTTTCAATGGGGTCGGCGTCTGGGGACTGAGAAGGTCAGTCCGAAACTGTGACGCTATTTTCTTGTATTGCTTTTTCTCAATGTGCTTTTCTGAGAGCAGTGGTTTTTACGATGTGGGACGGTAGGATATGTTCGCCTCCTTCAGTCATCGTTCGATGGTGTTGATACTCACATTTATTCCCTTTTTAGCAAGAATTGAGCGAGCTTGGCGTAGTCGCAAAGAAGGGTCCCTTTTAAAAAGTTGGTCGATTACTTTATCGGAAAAATCATCAACATTTTTGTACACTTTATACCGCTGATTCCACATATCAACAAACTTTTTTGATTTTTTAATCACTTTTGCAGCCGCGGCGTAAGATAATTTCGGCACTTTCGAATGCGTGCATAAAAATACTGCCTCAAAATGCTTCGCGTACTTCTCACTCATTTTTGTTTGGTTGCGTTTACGGAAAAGTTTCGAATGACACTAACCTGAGTTAGCACTGGCGTTGTAGGCCTTGAGTAAGACGATTACGCAGCAAAAAGCAGAGCGAAATATATCTTGAAATTACAAGAAAAATACCGGTTCTTTTCTTCTGACACAGACTGTACGTCGGAAGGCCATTGTCGAATACTTTCACTCAAATCTTCAGTCTGCACCAGTGCTGGTAACTGTCCGGAGTTTACGCTGCGACGACTCTTCATCGTTTTCAGCAGCCTACTGCGCCAGTTGCTGTTGTCTGAGGTCCGCCTTTCGGGCCCATTGCTCCTCACGCAACATTTTTGTTATACGCGCTGCGGCTGGGCTAAGAGCACACCAATCTTCTGCCTTATCGCACATTTGCCCTGTGAGGTTCCCTTCTGTTAGGAATTCACCAAAGGCCTTGAAGAGCTCATTTCTTTCGTTGTCAAAACGTGGGCAAATACGTCGAGCGTCGAAAGGGACAGGACAAGAAGGGTCGGTGCAAATATTTCTTGAAACATCCATGGCCGCTCCCCAATTGTGTTACATAAAAGTCCACCTCTCCGTGCTTTCTCTCAAGCTATTTCGCAATGACCAGTATTAGATTATAGGCCCATCGACCCTTTGTTGAATGCTCCCAGCACTGTTGCCCTCCTCTTATGGTACGCTGCCATTCCTCTTTTTTAGCGGCGCAGAACGTCTTCTCCCTGTTGGCTTGTACGACCACTTCAGCTCCTTGATGAACAGATCAACGGAGATTTTTCTCTATTTTAAGGCATGGCATCATCGGAAAGCATGTGGTGGGCGCTCGCGACTCTTAACGCTGCGTCGCTTTTACTTCCTTTATAAACGATTTTTTCACAGCGGCCCATATCGGTGCTGCATACATTGTAACAGACGTAGTTACTAAGGAAAGTAACTGACGTTTTTCTGCGAGTGGCCCTCCTATATTTGGCATACGTCCTGATATACTCGTTGCGGCTCTTTGCTAATTGTTGCCCGGTGATCCTTAAATGCCATTTGGAAGTCAAGGGCATCTCCCCAATACTTTAAGTATATCTGTGATTGCATGTGGCACTCACCCATAGCGATGCTCAGCGCCTCGCGTGCCTTCATCTTAGCAATACCACTTCGGTATTCTCCACTGCAAGATCAAACTTTGCTGATATCAGCCACTTCGGTATGCGGGAAATGCCATCATTGCATTTTATTCTCAGGGGGTCGAGACGTTTGTCAATGACCTCCCACGCGATATCGTCTGCATAACCAACGAGTGTTGCTACTGTAGGAAGATTGAATTTCAGCACGTCGTCGTACATGGCGTTCCATAGAGTCGGTCCCAGTACAGAACCATGCAACCGGCACCAGTACAGAACCATCCCGCCTGTTACCTTAATTTTTTAACGCCATTTTCCGTGTCGTGGAGCAGGATCCTGTGTTTAAAATACTCGCGAATAATTCGCAGTAAGTAGGTAGGCATTTAAGTTTTGAGAGTTCATCCATTATCTGTGCCCATTTGACCGAGTTAAAAGCCTTTTTTATATTTAACATGACAATCACGCAGTATTTTTTGCCGGATCTTCAGGTCTTATCGCTTGTGGCCTCGGGTGTGATATCCACTAGCATGTTAATGGCATTTACCGTCGACCGAGCACTTCGAGAACCGAACTTGTAAGGGGAGAGCACACCAGGCTTTTCCAGATGATCCTTTAGTCCACTCCAGACTATTTGCTATAGTATTTTACCAATCGTATCCAACATGCACAGTGGGCGGTACGATGAGGATTGGTCAGGTGGCTTCCTGGAGACTGCTGTAAAACAGCGTAGCAAATACGTCAGGTTGCATTTTGGCTGCTGTTTTGAGGGCAGTATTTGGTACCCCATCGAATCCCCGCGCTTTTCCAGATGATCCTGCAGTCTACCGCAGATTATTTGTTCTAGCAGCTTACCATTCATATCCGACATGCACAGTGGACGGTACAATGAGATTTGACCAGATGGCTTCCCGGGATTCAGCAAGAGTACTAACAGTTGCTTTTTCTACACGTCGGGGAAAATACCTTCCAGGAGACAGATGTAAAATAGCGTGGCAAACACATCAGGACTCATTTTGAGGGCAGTGTCTGGTATCCCATCCAATTCCGGAGCTTTATTGTCCTGAGTGCAGCTTACTGCGTTTACAACATCTTCCGCGTTCACAAATGGGATAGGTTGAGGGTTTTCTCTGACGTCACACACCAGTTCCACTTGATCAGAGAATAGTGTATTGTCCACAGCTGCCATGTGAATTGGACGTGTTGATTGTGGTGCCCTGGAAAGTTTGATGTTGTTCACAGATGGAGGGACCTATAGTTTCAAGCCGACTCCGAACAGCAGATATTTTCTATGAGGAGCTTTTTCATGGCAGAAATAAACACGGAGGTTTACCATTGCCTGCCGAGGGGCGACCACTATTAGAAAAAACTTTTTCTAATTTTGGTGTTTCACCGAGATTCGAACCTGCGTTCTCTTCAGAACTTCAGTTCAGAACTCCGAGTGGTAGCCACGCACCAGCCCATTCGGCTACGGCGGCCGTATACTTTACCATTTCAAGCATTTCCCTTTAATCTCCTTTACCGCAGCTTTAAACGCTGCTTCGAATCTCCGCAGTTCCACTAGCTGCAGCTTCGGGGTCCATTGGTTGCGAGCTCTCTTTATTTGATTTACTTATTTTTTATCACCACTAAAAATCTAAATATTTTATTATTTCTGCAAATTTGAAAAATATAAAAAGCCGCCAAAATATTTGCCTCTTTTATTTTAATTGACTCAAAGCTATCAGAAGATGAGTGTAATAGGCCTCGCTAAGCGTCTGCCGAATGATGAATATCAACGTACTTAGCAGCCAAAATCCAAAGATAAATTATCATAAACATCTCAACGCCGCTAAGTAGCTGAATAACTGGCATAAAGCAGGCAGTCGGTAGTAAAACTAAGCTTTAAGGCGCATAATAAATGGTTCGCATTTAACGATAAAGCATTGCAGAAAAAGGGGTGAAATGAGCACCGCGCAATGCGGAACAATGGACGAGGCTGAGCAGAACACAAAGCCGTTGGCAGCGTAAAGTTTTTTGGCGGTAAAATTTGAGGTTATTGATTGACATGCTGTGGCAAGCTATATGCGCCCACACACACATACGCACTCACCTACTATCTACTACTACAGAGAAGACACGAACACTGCTTAAGGGCGCGAGCTGCTGGGCTTCTTTTTTCCAGCGCTATTGTGTTGCCCCTTTTAAATTAATTAAAACAGGTTACGCGCATCCAAAACCTTTTTAACGTCGCTAAAACCCAGCTAATACTAATAATGCCTTTGATATGATTTGCGCCCCCTTTAAATAAACAGACGCTGCGCTCGTAGCAGCACAGCATGCGGGCGTACTTGCCAAAGGCAACCAACCAACCATCTGAGCCACCGATGGCATGTTGTTGTGGCCGGATTAGCGCGACATGAAGTTAAGTAAACTGCACGTCAGCAAGAAGGCGTAGCAGTGCCACAAAACTAAGACGCAAAATGCCTGCGTTCAAGGGCAGGCCAAGTGAAAATGGAACGACAAAAAAAAAAAAAAAAAAAAAAGACAAGAAAAAGAGCGTAAAACATTGAGCATCTTTTTATCGAATTTCCACTGCTTTTGATGCACCGCCACTGGTGCGTTGCACCTTGCGAAATGTTCGATTATGTGACAGCTCCAGCGAAGAATGCAATTTCTGCAATGCAACACACCCAGCAAATACCGCTGCTGCGGATGCGAAAAATTTCTAAATCGCCTTAAATTATTTGAGTACAAAAGTCCATAATCAATCTCAACTTGCTGCCGGCACATCAGGACAGGTTAAGGTCGAGGGTATCACTTACTTTGCTGCGCAGTTTCCCAGGACTTTGTGTGCGTAAGTGGCGTGAATGAGAAACATGAATGAATCGAGGCAAAAAGTGTCCTTTTCTCTGCCACCGCCAAGCCTTATTGCAGGTGTGTGTGTGTGTGTGTGTGTGTGTGTGTGTGTATGTATGCTTATGCGTCAATGTGTTCTTTAAGCTGCTGAGTTACTTGCGCACGGTTAACTGTATTGTCCTACTACTGCTGCTGCTAATTCTTCTGCTTCTTCTTCTTTTTCCCCATTGCGCCATGCATTATCTTGAAGGAGTCTTTATTTGCTTACGTTACACTGCATCATTCCAACCTCGCTGCTGCTACTGCTGCTGCTCTTCTTCCTCCTCTGACATCAGCACTGGTGCAGATTTTTTCTTAAGTATTTTGATCGGATGATGTATTGCACAGGATATGCTTTTTAATTTTTTCTTTGTGTTTCCTTTATTTCTGCTCTTGTCAACTACTGTTTCGATTACCACTGCTGCTATTTTGTCTATGCAATGCGCCCGCACGTCCGCCTTTCAAGTCATAATCTGCTTAACGTGTCGTATGTGTGTTTATGTCTTCTTTGTCACTTGAGTTTGAGTTGTTGTTGGTTTTTTATTTTCATTTTTTTTTTCATTCATTCAATCCAAGCAAATCTGCTTACGCTGTTGCCTCTGTGCGCCATGATATGTGTGCTTGTGTGTGTACACCTGTGATCGCAATATTAGCAGTGCGATTGATTGCAAAGTTTTAACAGTTTTTTAAAATTTTTGTAAATTTTTTTTTCATTTTTTCTTATAAAATTGTAACTCATACAACAACAAAAACCATGCAACTCATAATTTCTCAGCTTAATACAAAACTTAAAAAACCCCAAAATTTTCTTCAATTCATCAAATTTTTAAGCAAAATTTCTAGAAAATTTTCAAGTACACAGTTTTATAGATAACTGAATTTTGTTAAAACAAAGTGTAAGTTTGAAGTGTCTCAAAAATCGCGTTGATTTTTGACAATTTTTTTTGCTGGCGCTTTTGAGCATTTTCCGCATATAAAAAAAATTTAAGCTTTCGTTATGGGGAGATTCCCATTTCAAACGCCAAAAAATTCGGTTTTTTACGAATTCTTATTGGGAAAACTATCAGTTGAATCTTTCGGAAAATTTACAGCCATATTTATTACGCATTATAGGTATAAAATCAACTTCAATTTTTGGTCGATTTTCTGGAAAATTTTGGCTTTGACAACGCTCGGGGTGAAATTTCTATGAAAATTCCTGGTCGCTGACCGCCACGATAACTCAGCTCCAGGTTGTCTAAAAGTAAAAATTCAAATGCCATTTTACTCCTTATGAATATAGTTTCAGTATGAGCTATTGAAAAAGAAAAATTTCAAAATGAAAATTAATATAACTGCGATGGTTGAAAGACAACGTTTGTTTTTTCGCACATTTTTTCCTCGGATTTTTATTTATAAAAAAAAGTCATGCATGTATCTTATTTTGCGTAGTTTAAGATAGAAACAGATATTATTTCGAGATTCGTGTCAAATTTGACAGCAATCGACAGAATAGTTCTCGAGATATAATGGCGGCCGTATAGAAAAATGCTGTTTTGAGAAAAACGCATTCAAATATTTATGTAAAAAAGGTATATATTTAAGACTCACCGCATTTTCGTGTTAATCAGCTATTCCAGGACCATATAGTACTGCCTCTTCCTCTTCAAAAAATTGACTTTGTACCAGTTGCTAACCCCGACGTAAAATTCGAGCTTCTTTCGTTGCATTAAGGCTCGGCTATTGCTCGCGCGCTTTCTCAGTATTATGGAGCGCGCCGAGTTCATTGATCACGCATAACTCCGTCAATTTAACGAATTTTGTCATGAAATTTGCACAGAGTTCTTTGAAGGTATAATAAATAAGAATCGGTAAAAAAAAAAATCGATTTTTTAAGCCGGGGAATGGGAATCCCTCCTTATATGGAAAACAAAAATTTCAAAAACTAATTAAAAAAATTTAAATTTTAAAAACTCAACGCCATTTTAAACTGACGCAATATTATATCAAAATTGAACGTACTACAAAATCATGATTCAACGATAAAAGGTTTGCTCAGTAAGTAGCTTTTCTCTTGACAAATCGGCTCCCTTAGCAAGACTGTTGAAAATGCAACTCTATTCAATATTCATGCAACTCTGCTTTTGGTTTTTTGTTGAAACAACACTAATTTTCTATTACTGTACTTCACTTGTATTTTGACTTTCATTGAATAAACACCATATATATATTATATTCAAAAGTAACGATCAAGAAGAATAAGTTTACTTCCAACAAAGACACTGGGTTGCTAGCTCTAGAAATTTTGAGTAAAAGTGAAGGAAAAGTAAAATTTGTAGAAAAAACATTTCATTTTCAAAATGGTCTGCTTACGGACAACAAAAAGAGTTTTCATCGGTATGATATTCTTCTTCTTCTTAATTGGCGCTCATCGGTATGATCAGGATTATGGTAATATGACATGAACCGCTTAAGTCAGGACATGATAGAGTAATGGACGCAATCCGAGATCGATGAGTGGAGAATTTACAAAGCTTTATTTCTTGCGATGTGTTGATTTAGACTGAATTCATGTTTTGCGAAGAGCTAGCATTTCCCAAAGAGTTACGACAGAGAGAATAATTGGATAGTCCCGACGCGGTCGATAACACTGCATACTTCGTTATAAAAAAATTGGGATTAACGGAAATTGTTTCCAATGAGCCAATTTTTCCATCGATGTATTAAGTGTTCTGAAGTGGCTTAGCAAAACACAGGACCAGCATGAAAAAGCTCCTCTTAAAAAACCGTCTGACTGAATCGGCTTAAAACTGTAGGTCCATTTGTGGAACAACATTAAGACGCGCGCTACAAATAGAAGGAGGATCTCGGCAAAAGGCATAACAGAAAAGTGTATGCGCTAATTATTTATTTCTTTTTAACAAAATAGTTTTATATTGGCGAAACTTCGCGATCGGTTTTAAATTTAAAAATTAGTTCAAAAAATAAAATCTGGGATTATGTGGAATAATTTCTTAATTTAATATCAGACTTGGCAATTTCCGCTAATAACTTCTATTTGTATATTACATTAATTTTCATCTAAATATAAATTAAAATTATATTTTAAATCGCTCGCAGTTTGTTTCCATTTAAGTAAGAAAATATTTTTTGCTACCATTTTTACCAAAAAGGATTTAATTTTTTCCACTTTATTCACCTTTTTAAATACAAACTTTTGTAAGGGAGTGTCAGTGTTTCGCAAACTCTCCTGTCATTAAGCGGAAGGGAGTGCTGACAGCTGGTTGGACTGATGACGGGCCACTTTCTGTGGGCGAAGCACATGGAACGGGTGGGCATCTCAGATAGTGTACTCTGTCCAGCCTGTGGAGCGGATGATGAGACGGCGGACCACTTTCTGTGCGTCTGCCCGTCTTCGCTCGAATCAGACTTGCGGTCTTTGGGACTCATGTATTAAAAAGCGAGCACCTTAGCTCCTTGGCACCACAAGATCTACTCAGATTTCTTCGGAGATCAGGTAGATTTAAAGAAAATAAAAGTGAGTTAGAGTGCAGTACAATGGACTTAATTAATGTCTGAGTGCTGCACTTGCTAGTTGTCCCGACAAAAAAACAAAAAAAAAAAAGTGAGTGCCAAAAATCGAATGTCACTGCTCACTCAACCTTTAATACTTGAATCATGCTACAAAACTGCATAGTAAGAATTAAAAAAATAAAAATAAAATAAAATAAAAGGAAATAAGAAAAAATGTTTCCTCCCAGTTCAAGCTTTTTACTCGAAAATTTTTTATATAAAATTATAGTTTATAGTGCAACAAAAACCATGTAATGCAAAGTTTCCTACTTCGTACAACATTTTAAAAAATTAAAAAAATGTTGAGCAAAAAGTTGGAAATTTCAATGAATTTAAATTTAAATTTTTATGAATTGTGGAATTTCCATTTGTTTTCAAACACATTTATCATAATTTGAAATAAAATTCATAAAAAACTCACCAAAAAAAGTATTAAAAAATAAAAATTCTGAGAAAAAAGTTTAAAATTTCAATGAAGTTAAATTGAAATTTTACTGAATTGAGCAATTTTTATTTCCCTTCAAAATAATTTCTATAATTTCAATACAAATTCATAAAAACTTAAAATTTTCACTAAAATTGACAAAGAATTTTAAAAAAATTCTAAGTAAAAACTTCAAATTTCAATGAATTTTAATTAAAATTTTAATAAATTGAAGAATTTTTATTTCCACTCAAAGTAATTTTGGTTCAAATTCATTGAAAATTAATATTTTTTACTCGAAATTCACTCAAAAAAAAATTAATAAATAAAAATTCTGAGTAAAAAGTTGGAAATTTCAATGAATTTTAAAACATTTTTAGCAAGATTTTTAAAATTTCCACAATCCATTAAAATTTCAATTAAAATTTCTATAAATTTTTAAACTTTTTACTCAGAAATTAAAAAAGAAATAAAAAAAATCTGAGTAATAATTTTGAATTTCAATCAATTTAAATTGAAATTTTACTGAACTGTGCAATTTTTATTTATTCCCGAAAAAATTTATTATAATTTCAATTCAAATTCATAATATTTTTAAACTTTTTACTCAGAAATTAAAAAAAAAATTGTGAGTAAAAATTTTGAAATTTTAATGGATTCGAATTTAAGTTTTAATGAACTATGAAATTTTTATTTCCATTCAAAGTAATTTTTTATAATTTCGATTTAAATTTATAGAAAATTTTAAACTTTTTATTCAGAAATAAAAAAAATTAAAAAAAAAAATATTCTGAGTAAAAAGTTAGCCGTTTCAGTGAGTTTTAATTGAAATTTGTATAAATTGTGAAATTTTTATTTCCATTCAAAGTAATTTTTTATAATTTTAATTCAAATTCATAAAAATTTCACACTTTTTACTCGAAAATTAAAAAACAAACAATTAAAAAGGAAATTTGAGTAAAATGTTTTAAATTTCAATGAATTTTAATTGAAATTTTAATGAATTGTGAAATAAAAAAGTCGACAAATTTTGAAACTTTGTGTTATACATTTGTTGTTGCATAAACTATATTTTTATATGTATTAAAAAGTTCTGACTAAAAAATGTTAAGCTCTGATGGAAAATTTTGCATTTTCTTTACGTTTTCTACAAAACTTGAAACTTTATATTATACGACTTCATTGTAGTATGAACTATATGTTTATGAAAAAAAAAATTTTAAATTAAAAAAAATATTCAAAACTTTGCGATTTTTGGCCTTTGGCCGAGCTACTCCTCCTATTTGTGGTGTGCGTCTTGATGTATGGTAAATGGAGGATCTTACAATTTTAAGTCGACTCCGAACGGCAGATATTTTTTTATGAGCAATTTTTTTTTTAGTCAGAAGGTCGCCAATGCCTGCCGAGGGGCGACCGCTATTATTATAGAAAAAACTTTTCCTATCATTTTGGTGTTTCATGCACAGAAATTTGCAATATACGCTGCTCTTATTGTGAACACAGCTGTAAATACTGTAAATACAATAGTATACTCATGTACATACATACACACACACACACATGCATACATCCATGCACACATGTCGTAAGTGCTACCGTGCGTCCTTGCATTGTTCGGCTTTCACATCTTCGCATTGCCAATCATGTATGAATTGCTAATTCGTCCTTTTGCCGATTTCCTATGGAATTTGTCACTAGAGTGTAGTGATTCCTTATTGATTGCCTGTGTAATTGACATGTTGTTGGGCTCAATTGTTTGCAACAACTACACGATTTGGTTTGTACGCTTTGGTTTCATGTGATTTCAACGATTATTGTTTACGGCTTTCTCTTCATCCAAATAATGTTGAGTGAATCCATGAAAGGACATGTGCAATTCTCCCTGATTGACTGATGAGCTTAATAAAAAGTCAGTGTAGTTAAAAAAGTAGAGATTATTCAATAACATCTTTGTTTCCATTATTCATAATTTTTTTGTTTTTGCTAACGCAAAATATTAAGAACCATGAGAATTATTGGGGTCTGCATGAAGGAAGTTAAAAAATAAAGACAAATGAAATAAATTTTGTATGAGTGCACTGAATTAAGAATTCGCTAGAGTATTTTTAAAGAATAAAGTATTAGTCGTATAAGCAATTATAGCAGGTGGAAGAGATGTTATGAATTGAATTAAAAATGGAAGCCAGGACTTCAGAAGGTAAGATTAGAATGGACAAACTTGGACGAAGAAATCAAATTCATAATTTGTGCTGCCATTGCAAAGGAAGTAAGATGAAGGAATCAGATGGGACAAAAGTAGAGAGAGAGGGATTGAGTTTTTGTTAATTACGAACGATCACTGCGTTACGGTTGTGTTAACCGCCTTACGTTGCTGATGAAGTTCATCAGACTTTTAATACCAAGGCCTGCTATATTAACAGGCGTAATAAAGAAGCGAGAACCAAGATACCTGAATTTTAGCTTCGCGAGAGCAGGCCAGCTAAGGAGAAGGTGCTGAGATGATTCCACCTCATACTCCATACGGGTGACGCAAAAAGGACTTGGGGCAATTCCAAGTCTCACGACATGCATACCTCGTGGATAGTGTCCTGTGAAGACACCCAGGAAACTCGAAAGCTGAGATTTTGCTAACCTGAAAAGATCACTCGAGACTTCACTTATTTAAGAACCAGCATCAACACCGATAACAATGTCAGCCTTGAAATCCAACGTAGAATCTCTCTTGCCAACAAGTGCTTCTTTGGACTAAGTAGGCAACTGAGCAGTAAAGTCCTCTCTCGACGAACAGAATTAACCCTCCACAAAGCTCTCATCATGCCCGTCCTAACGTATGGCGCAGAAGCTTGGACGCTGACAACATGCGATGAAGCGACGCTTGGAGTGTTCGAGAGAAAGATTCTGCATACAATTTTTGGACCTTTTCACGTTGGCAACGGCGAATATCGCAGGCGATGGAACTATGTGCTGTATGAGCTTTACGACGACATGGACATGGCGCAGCGAATAAAGATCCAGCGGGTAAGTTGGCTGGGTCATGTCGTCCGAATGGATACAAACGCACCGGCTCCGGTATTCGATGCGGTACCAGCTGGTGGTAGCTGAGGAAGAGGAAGGCCTCCTTTGCGTTGGAAAGATCAGGTGGAGAAGGACTTGACTTCACTTGGTGCGTCCAACTGGCGCCGGTTAGCATGAGAAAGGAATGACTGGCGCGCTTTGTTAAACTCGGCCAAAATCGCGTAAGCGGTTATCACTCCATTAAGAGGAAGAAAAGATCACTCGATCGCCTCCGATCCACACTGGCCATAAAGATTTCTTTAGGTACTAGTTGTGTACTTCAGGAGAATGAAAATCCACTTCATATTGATTGGAAAGATTTCGTAGTACAGAAGAATTAAAAAAAAAAAACTCTAAAAGTCGAAGGAATATTTAATGTAGGATTTTTATTGATTTGCCAATTATATGATAGTGTTTTGAAAAAATTACAATAAAAAGAAGAAAAAGTAAATCTTCCAAAGAGAATTGACAAAAACGGCAAAGATAGTCGTTTTTGGAATATTTAGTCCAAAATTGATATCCAAATTCTAACAACGGCCTATTTTGAGTAAAAAACTGCTAATTGGTGCACAATTCGTCATCAAATTTTGTTTCTTTAATCTTTTTTACCAAAAAAAAAATGATGTTTGATGGGAATCTTTATTTTGACCTCTGCACGTTCCACTGCTTGTCTTTTTGCTTACTGGAGCTATTTCAAGGTCAGAAGTGTCAAATATGACTAAACTACGATGCTATTTGCAAAAATTATAAATCTTCCAATAGGATGACTAATTTTGCGCCACCTTGTACTTAAGAACTATCCCCAATGGTTTATAGGTTAGGTTAGGTTAGCCTGGTTGGCAACAAGTCACGTATAGACCTTTTGGTCCCTAGCGATACCAGATGGAGACCGACCTCTATGAATACCTAAAGTAGACATCATATAAAATGTCAGCGCTTTTGGTGAATCTAAGTAGAGCTGTGAGCTCCGCTTTTGAGACGTCCTCCAGACCCTCAAACCGTGAGGCTCCCAGGCATTTTAAACGCCTTGTTAATAATACCGCACAAACGCACAAAAGGTGTTCTAAATTTCCTCAACATCCTCTCTGCATTTCCTGCATTTGTCCGTGTTAGTAATTCCTTCCTTGTACGCAAGTGCAGCCAATAGATTATGACCTGTCAGCATACCTATGATAGTTTTGCATTCCTTTCGCGAGAGCGTAAGTACAAATTGAGTCGGTTTTTTGTCGTTAGTTCTACATATAACTTTTGCTGTTTTGCATGTGGTCAGGTTAGTCCACCTAGCTTTCACTTGCCTTTTCATGTGGTCGTCCGTTTCGTTATATCTGGTATTTAGCGGTTTTGGTATGTTATTCTCTTGTTCAAAAGATAGTCTAACAGCGCTTTTTGCTAACTCATCTACAATTTCGTTTCCCACAATGCTTTTGTGGCGAGGTACCCAATAGATATGCAACCTACTGTTTGCGGCTAGCCTTTCTATGGCCTCCCTGCTCCGTCGAACATTTCAATTTTGAAAGCCGACAACATTTCAAATTTGAATGTCTCTGCTCATCATCATCATAATCATCATGGCAACAACAGCTCGAGGTGAGCCCGTGCTTCCTTCACAATATCTCTCTATCATTGCATCGCTCCTTCTAGCATTGATGCATCGCAGGTCTTCTTGGGTGTCATCAATTCATTTTCTGGGGGTCTTCCGCGTTTTCTACTGCCCTTCACATAAGAGTTGAAGATCTTTTTCGTTATTGATTAGGTCTTGTTTTTGTTGTAAAAATATAAATTTTCCCATCAATTTTCTAAGAATGCTACTAAAGTCATAGTCAAGAGTGAATATTCATAGTATGACTTCTACGGCTAGCCCCCTGAGTAAATTTTTAGCAATTTAAAGCTTACGACATACACCTGAACGACACCCGTGTGAATATTCCAAATAATTTTTCTGAATACAAAAAAATAACTAAATATGAAAGTAGATCCAAAAAATTTAAAAATTACTAACATTGTAAGTACAACACCACTATACTAGTTATTGAAAGTGAAAACACTGAAGAAAGAGAAATCAACAAAAAAAACAATTAAAAGAAGTATGCCCGAAAAGTATGAAGTAAAAGTTCCAAAGGCCATGAATCCTAGATTTGTAATCACAAATATGAAGTTTAAATGCGAAAATGATGAATTCATAGGAAAAATTAGAAAACAAAATAGGGCTGTAAAAAATAGTTATTTAAAAATTGTTAAACAATACGAAGTGAAAAGCGAATACTCAGTTTTCAATGTCATAATTGAAACTTATTTCGAAACTTTCCCGAAAGTAACAACGCTACAAAATTGAGTGTCGGATGGAAGCGATGTCGATGTGTTTGATATTACAGAAATTTTATGTTCCTTTAAATGCAAGGGTTTTAATCATAAGGCCTTTTATTGTATAAACTAAGTGTCTGGAAAATCACAGATCAAGCGAATGTCAAAAACTTCCGATAAAAAGATGCATAAATTGTGACGGGCACACAAAAAAAAATTAAAGCTGAATCTGTACGAAAACCATTTAACACTTGATCGACAATGCCCTGTATACATCAACAAACTTAATTCTAAACGAAAAAAAATTAGCTATTAGCAAGCAAATGCTTCGGGATCGCTGTTGGGAGGGCCGATAGTCAATCTGCGATCAAGGCTCTGTCGACGCCGTACTGCAGCTCTCTTTTGGTGAACTGCTGTAAGGAGGAACTCAAACGTCTGGAACGTGCACGAAACATTTCTCTTATCTGGACTCCAGAGCATAGGAACATAGAGAGACATGAAATTGCCGATGAGTTTGCATGGGAAGGGGTCGACAGAACCGGTTTCAGTTGTCCCCCTCGCAGACATCATTGTCCCTTTGTCCGTTTTTAAAGGGATACTACACAATTTCTTTCTAAAAAAAGCGCAAGGCAGATGAAGGTCTGTCTCATCGTGTACTATTTCGAAACCCCTATGGCCTCAATACGACAGAAACTGAACGCTTAAGGGGATGGGAGTCCCCCGTCATTCAATTTCCAAACTCATTGCGGTGGTCACTGGTCACTGGGTGATCGGTACTCATGCGGAGAATCTTGGAAATCCGTACAAGCCCTATTGCAGAAGATGTGGGGATCCTGCAGAGAAAGAGACTGTGGAACACTTTCTCTGCAAATGTCCGGCTCGGGCGGCTGGGCGCTTGAGATTCCTTATCGTGCTCTTTGAGGATAACTTGAAGAAATTTTCCAGCCTAGATCCCTCTTCTCTCCTCCACTACATCAACAGCACTGGATGGCTGTAGACGGTTTTTCTCTTCCCTAAATCATTTCACAGGTAGTGGTCCACTTTATGGTATTAAAACGGCTCGTAAGTGCTGCTTGTAGTGTACGTGGGGTACTCTTGCCATCTTATCTACCTAGAAACCAAAATTATTGTACTAAAAGGTTGGTATCAGAAAGAAATATTCATGCGAAACTGGAGTAGACTACCTAATAAACGAATTGAAAAGTATTGAAAGGCGAACTAAAATTGTGGCTGTATTTTTAGACTCCAAAAAAAGCTTTCGAATCAATAGAAAGGGAAATACTGTCAGAGAAACAAAAATGTATGGGATAAGAGATAATGAATTAAGAGGTCCCGGAGGTCTAGAGCTCTAAAATTTAGGGTATTTTCAGAATTTTTTTTTTACAATAAAATGAAAAACGATATTTAAATATTTTAAACTTTTTGTTTAACTGCTTTGACATACAAAAATGAAAACAAAAATTTATTTTTTAATTTCAATAATTTAAAAAATAGCGCTGAAGCTGACCCTCCCGTAAAATTTAACCTGTTCGGTTTTGTCCACTTTGGCTCTTCTATTTAATTTATAAACACAAAAACCAAAAAAATTATTAATTAGTATGACAAAAAAAATAAAAAAGAAACAATTTGACAAAATGGCACGGTTTTGAATTTGACATTATAGAAATCGGGTTTCTTCAGTTTTTTAATACAAAAAATACGAAATGATTGAAATAATAAAATGATTCTAGTACAGACAATAGCCATTAGTGTTGTGAACAAAATATTAAAATTTCAGCGATTCGGTTGAATAGTTCGGTTGTTTTTTGACAAAACCTGGCCGAAAAAAATTCGTTTCGAGATAATTGAGTTTAAAGTTATGAGAGTGGCCGCGTGACGCTAAAACGGCTGCAGAATCGAAAATATTGTGAATGTCCTTTCTTTCGAAATATCAAAAAAATAGATACTAATTAATGGCACACCATTACTCTCACTCTTGTTTCCAAACAAAAGAAATTTCTCATCTACTTGCGGATACGATATGAATTTTGTAAACAAAACAATTATCTTCTAGTAAGCAAAATAAAGTAATCTGTTTTTTAAAACAGCGTGAGGACCACACCTCGAAGACGCAGCACGTGCATATTGTTGCATAAATAAACACACTTCAGTAACTGAGCAATTTGGCAACGAATTAAACCAAACACTTGAAGGCAGAAAGAATTTACTATTATAAATCTATAGATATTTCCACTCATCCTCTGAATGCTTGTGTGGTCTGGGCCGAGACAAAGGATTTGTGTATATTTACACACTCAATTCAAGGGGACAATAAAGACACAGCGGGCGGGACTCTGGCATTCAAATTCACCCATAGAGGTTTGCAAAATTCAATGCAAAAGAAGATATCTCAAGACAATTGGCTATAACAGCTCATTTTGGGCTGCATATTGACCATCTAGAGGATTTTCGAAAACAAGATATTTTTCGCTTTTTGTGTGAGTCAATGAATTTAAAAAAGTCTAAGCAATTGTGGGTACACCTGCCCACGTCCGGCTTTTGTTATAGATTGCACAGTGTCACCTCTTAATTGTGCGACTCATGCGGAGCCATTAAGTGCAAAATATTCCATTCAGTTTCGCTGCACTTTAGCCACATTATTAAGAGTATTTTGGCGGCAGTAATGTGTGGCGTTGTTACGCCATGTACCGCACACAATGCGGTTCACACGTTTCGAAATGTTTGTAGTGGTCCCTAAAAGACCAAATGTCAACCATAAAACACCGTTAAATCATGTGTCAAAATTTGTTCGTATGAGCGCAGCTTTTACCCAATTAACATTGAGGAGCGAAATTCAAACTTGAAAATAAATTTATCTTTCTGAGTGATGAATGCTTTGCCGTTCTAGGGCAGATGGGTTGATGACGGGCTCACCACGCTCGTCACTACGCAAGAAGATTTTGTCCGTAAGACGTATCTAACTTGAGCTACCTGACGCCAGAGCTTTCAGGGCTAAAGCGTTTGTATTCATTCGCACGACAAAACTTAGACAGTGGAGCCATTAGTTCCTTATTCACAGCACTAAGTCTATGTCTCTGTGCGTATCCTTATGTCTTCCGCATAAAAGTTCTCTTAAACACTTCAAGGGCCACCTCATGAGATGCTAGTTTACCTCTAGATACCGCGCAAAAATGGTATACAAATGGATCCAAAACGCTCCAGGGGGTAGGAGCAAGAGTAGTGGGGCCTAGATCACATAAAACTTTAGCACTGAACACAAATACTACACTTTTCCATGCGGAGCTTTTCGCCATAATGGAAATAGTGGAAATCGTATCCAAAAGAGGGTCCGAAAAAGTAAAACTTGAAATACTTTCAGACAGTCAATCAGTCAATTAGTCATTAAAACCCTAAATAGATTTACATTCATTTCAAGAGTCCTTATGGAGTGCAACAATGCTTCCCACAAATTGCCTACTCTCAATCAGGTCTCCCTGAATTGGGTGCCAGAACATGAGGGACACGAAGGTAACGAGAAGGTAGACTGTTATGGCAAGAAAGGGGTGGAAAGGTCATTTATTGATTAGCAAAAGCAACTTGAAACAGGAAACCAATAATATAAAAAAAACAAGGAATACTGGAACGCCACAAACGGCCTTAATCACTCCAAAAGTTCCTGAAATTCAATACGAACAGAACAAAATCTGCTCCAACTCTTGACAAGAAGAGCCTCAGATTACCCTCTGGAGCACTCACGGGCCACTTTTCCCGCAATAAACATTTCAATAAAATAGGACTATCTAGCACTAATTTATGGAGGTTCCGCTGTGATGAAGAGGAGCCCATGGAACACTTAATCAGCAACTGTGAAGCAGTAGATCACAGGAGACTTTGAATCCTGGGCTCGTACCTACTAGAGCATGAAGACTTACAAATGCTCCCTCCTAAGGAACTGGTTCGATTCCTCGCAATACTAAATAATTAAAATTAATTAGGGGCGCACAATGAATCAATCTGGCCGCAGTGCGTAAAGCTCTTAGCCTAACCCATACGACCATTACCATTACCTCGAGGCATAGTCACAGCCACACGACAGGAAGTCAAAAGTCTGAAACGTCAATGGTATCAAACGACTTGGAGAGATGCCGTCCCATTTTGACAAAGCTGATGACATTATGAGTAAAAAATAAAAAAAAAATAAATAATTGGCGCGTACACTTCTGTTAGGTGTTTGGCCGAGCTCCTCCTCCTATTTGTGGTATGCGTCTTGATGTTGTTCCACAAATGGAGGGACCTACAGTTTCAAGCCGACTCCGAACGGCAGATATTTTTATGAGGAGCTTTTTCATGGCAGAAAAATACTCGGAGGTTTGCCAATTCCTGCCGAGGGGCGACCGCTATTAGAAAAATGTTTTTATTAATTTTGCTTTCACCGAGATTCGAACCAACGACCTCTCTGTGAATTCCGAATGGTAATCACGCACCAACCCATTCGGCTACGGCGGCCGCCAGCCATTATGAGTATTCAACGTATTTTACACAGCCGTTTTAGTTTTACGGAGATACAAAGTGCAGTTACAACCTACCACGACATGTGGAGAACCCATTTGTGGACTGACCAAATTGACAAAGAGATGACGTGTACCCATTATTTTTCCTTACTTAAAGTGGGTTGCGACGCTAGTTTGAGTTCATTGTCAACCTTATAAAAAAGTATTCATCGACTGTACTCTTAATGATTTATATCTTTCTTACATCGTCCCACAACTGATGCAAATTCATTTGACACGGAGCATGAAGATGTTTTTCCTTTGAGTAAAACATTTTCTCATCTAAGGGTTTGTTTATTTCGCCATTTTAGGACTTAAGTTACTACAAAGAGAATTTAATTAAGACCCAACTTCTCTAGCAGCTTCTTTCGAAAAGCTTGATACTTCAAGAGACTTAGAAAATGTCATGGCGCGTGATGTTTCCATCCAATGCTCCAATTGTTCCAAACAGGGATATACCCAACAAAAGTGAAAGATATAAAAGGACGCTACATGAGTCCAGAGCCAAAATAATCAGCAATCAACTGCAAAGTGCAAGAAAGCACTAGGTATTAGTTGCATTGGTGCAATGGCAGAGAGGAATTACAATAAGGGGAAGCATATGCTGCCAAATAAGGCACCAGCTCATTCGACAACAGAAACTGGGAAATAAGCAAATTGAAGTTTTTCACAGTTTGGTCTTCTGCGTAGACTTAAGAAGCCTTTAGACTCAAACAATCATTGTTTTGAGGTATTTGTGTTCGGACTAGATGTACATTGGGATAGGATAAATGGCTTGTGAGGAACCCATTTGGACAAATAATAAAAAATCGTCCGTTCTGAAACAGAAGGAAAAGAACCAAACAGGTGGAAAAAGGAAGAATGCGCTTTGGATTAGAGGATGACGACCAACAGTGGCTAATTACGTTCGTATTTAACCGCTTCAATATATATATATAGAAGGTCCTCTACCTGCTAGTAGGAGCATAGGGCGTCAAAAACTCCTCTTCGCCATCGAACACGGTTTTGTGCAAGGGCTCTCAGCTCATTCCAGGTCTTATTTACGGACCTCATTTTCGCCTCCGTTGAGCGGCGCCAAGTGGTTCATACTCTGCCTGCACTTCTTCCTGTCTGTTAGAAGGGGTTACATCGTAGCACCTGTTTGGTGATGTTGTCGTCACTCTTTCTCAGGGTATAGGCGACACCCTACTCTACCATTTTCTTCTGCGGATTTCAGTTTCCACATCGGATTGATTAGCCTTCCTCCGTAAATCGGTGTTGGCTATAGTTCAAGGCCAGAAAAATCGTATTATGCAGCGCAAGCAGCGCACATAGGGGTATTTGAACAATCTAAGGGGCCAAAAGTATTTTTTGGGTTTAACGTGTGCTAATGGATGTTTCTGAATAAAACCAACTAAAATAATGAACTTAAAACATTTATTGAATGAAATATAATATGAGAATGAAGAAAGATTTACAAGATCAAACATAAAAAAATATAAACAATTAAAAAAAGCATCCAATCAAATGGTATTATCTAGATTTTCTTCATCGCAACGTGAAGAAAATTCTAGGTTTGGATCGGCAGGCATGAGCATTTCCAATGTTTCTGGCAGAAATGATTGGGACTTTCTTCTTTTTATTTGCCTCCTAGAGCTCATTAAGGGGTCGGAGCTTAAAAGGAGGCAGTTAAAAATATCCCTGTTGCAATTTTCTCTAGTAAATTTTCGGGCAAAATCTAGCCGGTAAGAGCGGAAATGCTTATTTTGGGCTTCTGCAGCTTCTTCAGAGAGCTGGCCAATTGGTAACAAAGCACTTTTTATTATAACAGCTCCATGAATAAGTATTTTGTGCATTGTGTGTGTCATGGGATGCCACGGATAAAGATCCACATATTATATAATCGAGCAGTTTCTGTTGCATAAATATCATATTTTTCAGGATTAATTTTATGACCACTAGAAATTGTTTCTAGAATAACTTTCAGTCTATATATTAATTCGTAGCTGATGCCTGTTATATCGGATGCTAATTGAGGATTGTCGAAAAATCTTCGGCTTGTGTTACCGTCATTGGTATTACCGAAATTCGCCTTTGGCATATCTATTAACAATCCCGTTTCTTGGCGAAACCTGTCCTGGATCTCTTGTTTTCTCTCTTTCTCGTGGCTTTTTTCAGTTTCTCTTTTTCTTGCTCTATATTTTTTACTGGCAACTTATAAGCCAAAGAGAGAATGCTCTCAAATATTCTTATCCTGGCATGTAATACCGAAAGGCCGAATTGAATAGCCTCGAAATTAACATCTATTGTTTTATCCAAATTGTTGAAATCCTTTGAGGTTGTGCCGCAAATGTAGCAACGACTGGTTGATGTGGTTCCTGTGGCAGCATTACAGACCTTTCCGTCAACCATTGTCATTATAAATTCGTGTTTCCGACAAAATCGAGGAGAAGATGGTGTTGGATTTTCCCATATAGTCTTTTCCATGTTTTGGCCGCATACTAATTTTACAGGAACAAAGTAGCTTTGAAAAATGTTCGTATCTGAATCCGTATCATTTTCAATCTTTTGTTTGAACTGGGTCTGTTGGGACCCGTCGCAACCCCATTTACAAATTAATTTAAGGGTTTCACATTCTTGGACCTTCAATGTTGTTAGTACCTCTTACAGGTAGTCCGATAATCGTCTAACGGTAAGGTCGACCAAAGGTTGCAATTCGGCTTCCGCACCCGTACTATTTACAGTGCAAGATTCTGGTGGCGGATAACACTTCTTTTTTTCTTTTTGTAAAAGACTATAACAAGGAAAGAATTTCTTGTTTATTCTTCTTATTGTCTCGTTTTGGTCTCGTGTTAGATCTGCATCGATGAACATTTGCATTGCTTCCTGGACAGATAAGGGGCAAATTTTATCTTTTGATGACTTTGTTCGATAATAGGCCTTTTTATATTTGGTTTCGCGAGTTGGCGAAGTAATAATTTCTTTTAGCACATTCGAAGCATCTCGTTTTCCTGACTTTCTTAATTCTACTTGCGCAGCATGCACGATAAGGTTTTGATCAAAATTAGAGCGCATTTCCTCAGTTTTTCTTCTTTTACTTCTTTCGCTCAGATCTCCAAAAGATTTACTCGGTCGTCCTGTTCGATTTGAAGGACTGTCAGCAACAACGGGAATGGCGAAGGTTCCGTTCAGCGAAGATTCATTACTTTTTAGGAATACCGCTTCTTTATAATGAGCTTTGGTCCATCGATTTTTAAATTCTGATTTGAAATGTGCAAAATTGCTTTTCAACGTCTCAATTTGATTGTCAGAGAATCCTTTAATAGACATAAACTGATCTTTCAAGAAATTTAGCCTTGCCTCTATGTTGGGTAAATTTTCATTGTTCATGAGGTCAAACAAGTACTTTCTAGTCACAATCCTCATTCGCGATGTTCCCATTGAACCTAACACAAATAAATATTTCGCTTAATCCCTTGTAATGGAAAATACCTTTTTCATAAAATTTTACCAACAACATTCAAAGTACTAAAATACCGTTTATCCGGACTTATCCGGATCAAATTCTTTGATGAATTGTCAAAACAAGGTACATACTAAACAATTACAATCGAATCTTAACCGGATCTATCTCGATAGTATTACTTATTGACTAACAAATATTATTTAAAGAAAAAAAAATAGTTTGAGAAGGTGTGTACTTATAGGGTTGAAAAGTTAACTTTAATACTTGAAAATTATAAAGATTCTAATTGATTTCATTCATTACTAACCTGATGCTTCAGAATCCATAACTCTTTACTCCGCTGTTGAACACAAAAACATAAAATTTCACTTTTAAAGTTTGGGTTTTGCAAGAGTGTCGAGAACAGATAACGTACACGAGGTGATACGATCGAATTCCGACTGCCGTTATCGTATGTCAAATGCTTGTAGGGTGCGCGGGAGGGGCTGGCTTTTGTTCTCGGAAGGGTCAGGTACCTCAGGCAGCCATTTTTGTAAATGTATTTATTGTTTTGTTAAATGGACTTTTGACCCCGTAGATCTTTCAAATACCTGTATGTGCAGCGGTTGATGAACGTTTGGAGACACCTTGTAATCGTTGCGATGACCTTCGCTTGAAGCTATTGATGAATTTGATCAGATATGGGATACGTAAACCCGCAAGATCCGCTGGTGTAGCAAAAAATGAAAGCCCGGATGACTAAATCTTTGCGTGACGAGAGCGCGGCAGTTGAGAAGAAGGTGCTGGGATGATTCTACCTCGTCCTCCAGACAGCTTCTGCAGAACGGATTCGAAGCGATCCGAAGTCTCACCGGATGGACATGTCCAGTAAGAATACCCATCAAATTCGTGACCTGCGGCTTTGTTAGCCTTAGAACTTCCCCCGAGTCCCTCCGATCTACCCGTGGCCAAAAGAATCTCGCGATTTTTCCATGCTTGCGCGCTAGCCCTACGCTCGCTGAGTTGACGTGGGACCCATTTTTGGATGTATATAGAAAAGAGCAAATTGGGTTTAGGGATCCCAAGGAATGGTTTGGAGATCGTTTACAAAGACTCCATTTAAGATCAAACCCAGTTAGAAGTCAAGTCCGCATTAGGTACTGCATTCCTTTAACAGAAAATTTCTGCTAAGTCTAAACGCATTTCTTTCAAACTCATTCCACTTTGCTCACCAGGTTAAACGGCATCCACGGCCATTATACACACTTCACTTTCGTGTAGTGTATTTGACTTTGGTGCACACCACCATCGATCGACAGTTACTGGCTGGCAGCCCGTTCAACCGGAAATTGGAGGTGTGCGGCAAAACACGACGTGACGTGACATTTCCTCTTCGTCAAAATGTCAAAAGTACGCCGAACACGAAAATGCGCGAAAGGTGAATTGCGTGACTGACTGAATAGCGGGTGGCGAGCTTTCGCGGAATTCGCATGTCGCTATGAGTGTGCCTGTGCATGAGTGTATGAGTCACTGTAGTGTAGTGACATAGGGAGCAGTAGCCCGCGTTCGCTATGATAGGCGGTTTGGTGCCGCTACGCTGCAATCGTCAGTCACAGCAGGTGAGCTCGTGTAACCTGATATGCTGATTTGGCAGAACTTTGATAATGTTTCGAATCTCGCTTGGCAGCCCACAATATTTGAGGGAATTGGCGCATGAAGTGTGCCTAGTTTGACTCTACGTGTGGGTGAGTATGGGTGTGTAGGTGTACTCATACTCATATTATGGGTCTCGCTATATATTTGACATCATCGACACTCGTTTTGACACAACAAATCGAGTGAAATTGCATGGCAGGAAATTTAAGGTACAATATACTGCGGTGCAAGTAATTGCCAAAAAAATACACTGAGGAAAATTAGTAGTAATTTTAATATTATTTTGAAATAAATAGAAGAATGTTTTGGCAAACGGGTGTCGTTTGAAAAGTCCGTTCAAACATGAAAACTTCTTAATTGATTGGGATAATTTTCTTGGTTTTTCGACACACTCTCCTTTCGACACACACTCCTTTGTTGATCTCTTCCTAATAGTTGGATTTGTCGAAGTCCGAAAAATAGTCATTAGTTTCTGCAATCACCTCTTCTTTGAATAAAATCTTTTTCACACTAGCCATTTCTTCAAATTGGCGAACAATTAGTAAACCGAGGAATCCAAGGGACCTAAGTTTGGAGAATGGGTGTGATGTGAAATGAGTCTCTTCAGGTGAACTTCTGTAAGGAGGAACTTAAACATCTCGAACGAGCTGGTATCATTTCCCTTATCTGGGTTTTTGGACACAGGAATATTATAGAGGGAAATGAAATTGCCGACGAGCTTGCCAGGAAAAAAATACCAGTTGGCGTAAAATTAGTCATCCATTTTTTTCTTTAACCTTTTTTACCAATTAAAAAATGCGATTTTATGTGCTGGAAATCTTTATTTTGACTTCTGCGCATTCCACTGCTTGTCTGTTTGTCTACTGCAGCTAATTCTAGTTCACAAGGGGTGTCCCTTTGTTCGTTATTGAAGGGAAACTACACAATTTCTTTCTTAAAAAAGCGCAAGATAGATGAAGGTCTGTCTCATCGTGTGCTATTTCGAAAACACTATGGCCTCAATACGATAAAAACAGAACGCTTAAGGTGATGGGAATCCCCCGCCATTCAATTTCCAAACTCATGGCGGTGTTCACTGGTCACTGGGTGATCGGTACTCAGGCGGAGAAGCTTGGAAATGCGTACAAGCCCTATTGCAGAAGATGTGGGGATCCTGCAGAGAAAGATACTGTGGAACACTTTCTCTGCAAATGCCAGCTCTGGCGGCTAGGCGCTTGAGATTCTTTAGCGTGCCCTTTGGGGATGACTTGAAGAAATTTTCCAGCCTAGATCCCTCTTCTCTCCTCCACTACATCAAAAGCACTGGATGGCTGTAAAAGGTTTCTCTTCCCAAAAAATGTTTCTTTGCACGGGTAGTGGTCCACATTATGGTATCAAACGGCACGAAAGTGCTACTTGAAATGTGCCTGTGGTACTCTTGCCATTTTACCTACTTACCTGGAGCCCTATTTTCATTAATTTTGTTTTTATATCTGTAGCTCGAAAAAAGTGGAGTACATCCATAAGTTACAAGCCCAGCGAAGATCTATTGAGCTCCACGGATAAGATGACCGGATGCCGCATAGCATGAGGCCGAACAGACGCCTTTTGAAGCCGCTAGTTCCGAGTCTTTAAATTGTATATACCAAAACCTGAACTGTAAGAAGTTTCGGACTATATGACAAGATTTGTGTAAAGCTGCTTTCTGCATGTCGAAAATTAGAGATTCTGGGAGTTGAAGAATTTTCACGTTGTCTGCTAAGTTTTTATGCACGAGCCCGTGGGCTGAGATGATAATAGGTAGTATGCCTTCCTTAGTTTCCACTGGCGTTTGACATCAACCCCTAAGTCAGAATATTTGGATATTTTTTTTTGCATATGTTTTTTGCATCTTTTTTTTTTAGAAGAACAGCAATATCAATTCTATACCCAGTCGTTTGAGATTTATCGATCAGGAAAATGTCTGGCCTATTGTGGTCTCTTGTTGCATTTGCTAAAATTGTTCGGTCATAATACAAAAGGTAGTTGAAGTCTTCTTGAACAAGTTCTGGGATGTATCTGAAGTACGGTATTTTGCTTTTATTGAAGTTGTGCATCTGCGTCAGTTTTAGATGAATTATTTTCGCCACCTTATCAGTGTGGGTTTAGACCTGGAAATTCTAACATCGACCAAATATTTGCAATACGCCAAATTTTTGGAAAAGACCCATGAAAGGAGAATCGACACACACCATTCTTTCGTCGATTTTAAAGCTGCATTCGACAGTACGGAAAGGAGTAACTTGTATGCCGCGATGTCTGAATTTGGTATCCCCACAAAATGAATGCGCCTATGCAAGATGACATTGCTCAACACCAGCAGCGCCGTCAGAATTTTGAAGGACCTCTCCGAGCCGTTAGATACCAAATGAGGTTTCAGACAGGGTGACTCGCTGTCGTGTGTTTTCTTTAACCTGATGCTGGAGAGGATCGTACGAGCCGCAGAACTTAATCGCTCAGGCACAATATTTTTTAAAAGCGTACAATTGCTGGCGTATGCCGATGATATTGACCTCATCGGCCTTATCAACCGCGCTGTTAGTTCTGCCTTCTCGAAACTGGATAAAGAGGCAAAGCGAATGGGTTTGGTGGTGAACGAGGACAAAACGAAGTACCTCCTGTCTTCAAACAAACAGTCGGCGCACTCGCGTATCGGCACCCACGTCACTGTTGACAGTTATAATTTTGAGGTTGTAAAAGACTTCGTGTATTTAGGAACCAGCATTAACACCGATAACAATGTCAGCCTGGAAATCCAACGAAGAATCTCACTTGCCAACAAGTGCTACTTTGGACTAAGTAGGCAACTAAGCAGTAAAGTCCTCTTTCTTCGGACGAAAAAAACACTCAACAAGGCTCTCATCATGCCCGTCCTAATGTATGGTGCCGAAACATAGACAATCACAATATCCCATGAGGCGTCTTTGGACCGTTTGAGACAAAGTTTCTGAGGAAGATTTTTGGTTTGCACCTAGCGATGGAAGGATGAGCTGTATGAGCTTTACCACGACATAGACATAGCGCAGCGAATAAAAATCCAGCAGCTACGTTGGCTGGGTCATGCCGTCCGAATGGATACAAACGCTCCAGCTCTGAAAGTATTCGATACGGTACCAGCTGATGGTATCAGAGGAAGAGGAAGGCCTCCTCTGCGTTGGAAAGATCAGGTGGAGAGGGAAATGGCTTCACTTGGTGTGTCCAATTGGCGCCGGTTAGCACGAGAAAGAAACGACTGGCGTGCTTAGTTAAACTCGGACAAAATCGCGCCAATTAAGAAGAAGAAGACTTATGGGAAGACCATTAGGACCAATTTTTGTCATATATATAATTTATTTTTCTATTTTAAATTATTTAATTTAAATTCAATCTGCTTAGTTTTGTTTTATTTCCTGTAGCTATTTTTATTTGTGTATTGATTTTTATTTTTTTGTTTTTGTTATTGATTTATTTGATTTAATTTATTTCGTTTTAGTTTATTTTCTTAGTATATTTTTTAAAACTTGTTTTATTTAATTTTTAATTATTTTATGTCACTTCATTTTATTTTTGTGTATTTTCTCCAATTTAAGTTTTTTTAATTTAACATAATTGTATTCATAAATTTTTTTGTTTCAATTATTTACGTTCATTTTAATTTTACTATATTTTTGTTTTAATTATTTTATTTTATTTTATTTTATTTTTAATATATTTTATTGAACGGAATTTTACTTTCATTTATTTAATTTATGTCAATTCATTTTTAATTTATTTTATTTAATTAAACAGAATTTTATTTTGTTCACTATTTTTTTTTTTAATTTTTCTCACGTTTTTCTGTTTTTAATTATTTAATTCACTTTACTTCAATTCCCTTTTTCATTTTATTTTATTTCACTTTATTTATGCATTAATTTTTGTGTTTTTTCTTCTAATTTACTTTATTTCATTTAATTAATGTAAATTGTATTTTATATATTTTTTTTTATACATTTGTTTCATTTGTCATATTTTCGGTTTTAATAGTTTTTATTTTGTTTGCCATTATTTTTTTTCATCCAAATTTTATTCAATTTAATTTATGTTTTCTGAATTAATTTAATTTAATTTAACTCAATTTTTGTTATTTTTGGTATCATATTTTTTAAGATTTGATTTATTTTATTAAAATAAATTTTATTTATTTAATTTATTGATTTTTATTATTTAAACAAAATAAATTTGTATAATTTAATGTTATTGAATTTTATTTATGTATTGTTTCCTATTTATTTGTTGTTTTTTTTTGTTTTTTTGTCGGGACAACTAGCAAGTGCAGCACTCAGATATGAATTAAGTCCATTGTACTACACTTGGATTCCCTTTTAATTTTCTTTAAATCTACTCGATCTACGCAGAAATCTGAGTAGATCTTGTGGTGCCAAGGAGCCAAGGTGGTCGCTTCTTAACACATCAGTGCCAAAGACCTCAAACCTGATTCGAGCGAAGGCGGGGCAGACGCACAGAAAGTGGTCCGCCGTCTCATCCTCCTCTTGACAAGCTGGGCAGAGTACACTGTCTGAGATGCCCAACCTTTCCACGAGGTTCGCCCACAGTGGCCCGTCATCAGTCCAATCAGCCGTCTGCACTCCCTTCTGCTTAAGGGCTGAAAGGTTTGCGACAGTCGATCGAACATGACAGGTAACATCAGTTCAGTCCATCTACAGCCTCTCTCAGCCTGCCAAGCTCGCTTGTTGGTGGGGAGTGGAAAAAGGGGTCCAGGCCAAAGAAGTTGGCTTCAAAGCCCATCTTAGCTAAGGAGTCAGAGGTCTCGTTACCCGCGATACCCACGTGTCCCGCGACCCATGTTAGCATCAGGCTATTATTTCTACCGACATAGTTCAGCCAGGATTTACAGGACTTGACTAACCCTGATGTGGTTGGGGAGCTGTCTAAGGTCATAAGCGCAGCTCTGCTGTCGCTGCAGACACATATAGATATGTTCTTTTGTTTTAGTTTAAATTATAATATTTCATTTAATTCAACTAAATTTTATTTTATTTACTGTATTTTTAGTTTTTTTCTACTATTTTTTTCGTTTTAATTTAACATAATTTTATAAGTAAATAAATTTAATTCTATGTATAATTT
The DNA here is from genome assembly GCF_027943255.1 of Anastrepha obliqua. Classification (NCBI taxonomy): domain Eukaryota; kingdom Metazoa; phylum Arthropoda; class Insecta; order Diptera; family Tephritidae; genus Anastrepha; species Anastrepha obliqua. The sequence continues at coordinate 28,237,407 of NC_072893.1, forward strand.
TTTATTTATTTATTTGTTTATTTTGTTTTTAATTTAATTTATTTCATTTAATTCAATTTTATTTAACTGAATTTTATTTTATTTATAACTATTTTTTTGATTTTTAGTTTCTTCTATTATAATTTTTTTTCATTTAGTTTTTGGTTTAATTTTTAATTATTTTGTTTGACTTTACTTTATTTTACTTTCATTTTTTTTTCTCTATTTAAATTTATTTTATTTAATTCACTTAAATTTTATTTTATTCCTTTAATTTTCTTTTATTTTGCTTTCCTTCCTTTCTGATTTTCACTAAATATTTTCCAGTGGGCCAAATTCATAAATTGTTATGATATCATCAATAATATCGATGCGGCGCGCATTCGCAAGCAGCAAATCAGAGGCTTTTTGGTGGCCCCCCAAATAAATTTTGGCTTCGTTTATTTTATAAATTGCAATCGAAATTTGAAGTGCACCAACGTGGCGTGGCGTGGCGTGGCATTGTATGTGTGCGTATGCATGCAAATTGATAGACATCACTACCACAACAACACCAATTTAATGGCATGAGCTGTTTGTCGAATTCCGCTGACATCGCATTGATGTGCGAGACCCTGTGAAGGCCTCAGTGGCGATGGCAGTAACTGGTGCCAATCGGTGGCAAAAGTGAAGAAAAATAATTTCGGGGCTGGCAGGGAAACCTTAGCACGCCATTAAATAGACCGAAACGTGACTAAAATGCAATGAAAATTCCGCCATAAAAGGGGTAAAATATGAAAAATTTGATTGCCACATCACCTAACAACTACAACCCAACCATTCACATTAACAAAGAAATATTTCCAAAAAAATTCACAAAATTAAACAAATATAAAATATATAGAGCGAGAGTGAGATAGAGAGAGAGAGAGAGGGAGAGAGAGAGCACAAGGGGCAGAAACCTTCAACTGCTGTCATTACTGGTGGCAATAATGTGGCCGGAAAAACTTTTGTGCCAGCAGCAGGCCAAACCAGCGTGTAAACAAATCCAAAGCACAGTTCGAAGAGCTTGACACACCTCAAACACCCCAGAGAACGTCGACTGGCGGTGGCCCTCAGCTATAGGTAGAAATGAAAAATAGCACAAGGTGTTTACATGCCACAAGCACAGTTGCCCATCTCCATTAAATTCATTGTGCGTGACTATTGATTACAAAATTTTCTAGTTATTAATTATTTCCTCGTTACAATTTTTTTCTTAACTTTTCAACTCAAAGTACTGTTTGGGCAATTACTCAGTGCCTCGCTCACTTGCACTATGACGCCTACTCTAGCGTGGGTGCGGCATTCAATACCCGCGGTGACTAACGGTAAGTCATTCGAAAGTTGGTCAACCGCGTCCATGTCACCGTTGCAAGAAAAGGCTCGTCTTCTTCAAGCTGCTTGAGCTGCTGCCACTTTAAAGTAGCGGAACGCAGTGAAAAGGGTGTGTGTGTAGGTGCCACAAATTTAACTAAATACGAAAAACAAAGACTGAACCTGAAAGACAGCTTAATTGGTTGATTGGCCTATTGAATGTGTCTTTAAAATGAACAATAATAAAATGGTTAAACAAATTTTTGTTCGTAAAGAAAGTCCACACTACTGCAAAATTAGAAGAAAAACAAAACTGGGCACATAAAGTGACGCATTGGACGTGAAATTTTAGGGTGGACGGTCCAATTTATGAAAAGAATGCTTAAATTATTAGGTTTGCTGAAATCGCAGAGGAATTCGCGGTGTGACATTTGTACCAACGGATTGGTATAATTTGGCCCTAAGGCAAATATTGCAGACTTTTAAATTGTATGCCGCCAGTTTGGTGTATTATTCAGGACAACATTTCTGCCACAAAATGAGGAGTCTTATTAAGGAATTCCTCATAGCAAAACATGATCTAGGACAATGATCTGATAAGCAGATTCTCTATACACTTTTTTGATAGATGGCCCAGAATAGCCGTAACTTTATTAACTACGTAGGTATTTGAGCTTAAAATCATAACCAGAACGGAAACGGACGGTACCGCCCAGGTCAATATTGCCTAAACTCATTTTTTGCCACGCTTCAAAGTCACCTTTTTTCTCAAGCAACCGATTTACAGGTTGAAGACATACCATCAGAAATTTCGATTACCTATCGAGTAATTAAAAAGTAACTCAGCAGCGGCGTCGGCACTTACTCTTTTACTATCCAAGATTCTCAAGAGATCGTGAGGAGTTCGTTCCGATCTTTGGAAGGCAGCCAAGTGAGACAAATTTAACTAGGCCTTGTCTGATCACACCGAACTTCCAGACAAGTGCTGAATTGAACATGAAACAGTGCTCCAGAGGAGCTCGACTCAAACCTAACGACGACAATTGCAGGCGCTTGAGTTAACGACTCACGATCATATCATACGGAGACAAGACGGTAATGGACATGAAATTATCGGAAGTTCCACGAAGTTCCATATGCTTAGTAACGAAAGTATTAACGACATATAACCTCCATACGATATAGGCAGAGAGCCTGGATGCAAGTTTCTTTTGTGGCTGATAGACACATTCACGGCTCCGCTTCGATATAATGCAAATGCGCTCCCGCGGTGGAAGTCAGCCGAAGAGGAGAGGTCTGTTTTCAAGGGAACATGTTTTCGTGCTCCACCTATCATTCGACATGTTTCTTTAATCGCTTGAAATCGTCAGACTAACAAGTCCTTGCGGAATACCTTTTTAAGCAACTTCTGTCGCTGAACTCAGTCGAACTCCACCTGTCCAAGAACATACCACAGGTAGTCAAGGGATCCCTGCTCCCCCTATCCGCATTCAGCTTATTATCAACACAGTTTGCTGCCATTGTCCCTTTGAACTGGTATCGATATAAGCTTGTGTCCAGATGCGATCGACAGGGAGTGCAGGCATTACTATTTAGTTTCAAATGATTTACGGGTGGCTTATGGCGCCTTGGGCTCCTGCTACCTATCAGACTAAATGTCCACCTCTGTAAAGAGTTAGAGCTGATTTATTATAATATAGTAATTTCAACTAACGCTAAGCAGTTTCTTGCAGTCGGGTTCTAAAAGAAAGAGGAGGAACATCAAAAGACGGAAGTTGTAGTTGACGTTTGAGTGTCAATCTCGCATTTAAAATGCAGAGCCGTTGCACTTATAATTCATCGGCGGTGATGCTTACATTAAGCCAGAGTATTCCACTATTCTGTAATCAAACTTCTTTGATAGAGTGTGGGCGAACTTAATATTGAATCGGACTTCTAACGTTAAACTCATTGGGCTCTATGAGACCTCTTTCATTTAGTCCACGGACTTCTAAAGTTAAACTCATGGGGCTCGAGGAGACCTCTCTTACTTAGTCCATGGACTTCTAAAGTTAAACTCATTGGGCTCGAGGAGACCTCCATCGCTTAGTCCACGGACTTCTAAAGTTAAACTCATTGGGCTCGAAGAACCTCCTTCAGTTAGTCCACGGACTTCTAAAGTTAAACTCATTAGGCTCGACGAGACATCCTTCGCTTAGTCCACGGACTTCTAAAGTTAAACTCAATGGGCTCGATGGGACCTCCTTCACTTAGTCCACGGACTTCTAAAGTTAAACTTATTGGGCTCGATGGGACCTCCTTCACTTAGTCCACGGACTTCTAAAGTTAAACTCATTGGGCTCGCGGAGACCTCCTTCACTTCGTCCACGGACTTCTGAAGTTAAACTCATTGGGCTCGATGAGACCTCCTTCACTTAGTTCACGGACTTCTAAAGCTAAACTCATTGAGCTCGAGGAGACTTCCTTCACTTAGTCCACGGACTTCTAAAGTTAAACTCATTGGGCTCTATGATACCTCCTTCACATAGTCCACGGACTTCTAAAGTTAAACTCATTGGGCTCGAGGAGACCTCCTTCACTTAGTCCACGGACTTCTAAAGTTAAACTCATTGGGCTCGAGGAGACCTCCTTCGCTTAGTCCACGGACTTCTAAAGTTAAACTCATTGGACTCGAGGAGACCTCCTTCACTTGTTCACTTAGTCCCGTTTACGAAGTTTTTACCTCATCCAATCTTTTTTTGAGTGGATGTGCGTGAAGAGGAAAGCGTTTGAGGCCAACGAAATGTAGTACATTAGTACGTTAAACCCAGGTTTAAACTCGAAGTTTCTAGGAATCTCGGGAAAGCTCGTAACTAAAAAGCCTGTAGCCTGTAATTTTTGACTTAGTTGAAACTTTAGCTGCGACAAGTTTGCCTAAAATATCTAAGCATATAACTTAATAAGGAACAAGTCTCCTGAAGAAGTCTTCTCTCAAACAGTTCAAGAGCATTCCTGCAGAATATTGACTTCAGCTTTGATAACTTGCACCAGGTGAGATCTAAAATCACGGTTCTTTAAATCTCTGTATCAAAAGCTGCGGTAAAGGTGGCGTGCCTCGTGCATATTCTTCTTCTTCTTCTTGATTGACACGATTACCGCTTAAACGATTTTGGCCGTGTTTAACAAAACGCGCCAGTCGTTTCCTTTTCGTGCTTACTGGCGCCAATTGACCACACCCAGTGCAGTCGATTCCTTCTCTTCCAGGTCTTTTCAACGCAGAGGAAACCTTCCTCTTCCTTTGCTACCAACAGCTGGTAAATACTTAGAGAACCAAAGAGTTTGTATCTATTCGGACGACATGTCCCAGCCCATATAGCCACTAGATCTTTATTCTCTGCATTATGACTATTTCGTCGTAAAGCTCATACAACTCATTGTTACATCGCCTACGATACTCGCCGTCACCAACGTACAAAGCTCCAAAAATTTTCCGCAGAATCTTTCCTTCAAAAACTTCAATGAACGTCTCATCGGATGTTGTCAACGTCCACGCTTCTGCGCCATACGGCAAGACGGGCATGATGAGAGCCTTGTAGAGTGTTAGGTTTGTTCGCCGAGAGAGAGCTTTACTACTGAATTGCCTACTTAGTCCAAAGTAGCATTTGTTGGCAAGTGAGATTCTCCGTTTGATTTCGAGGCTGCCATTCTTATGGGTGTTAGTGCTGGTTCCTAGATAAACGTGTTTAGCAGAGAATATTGATAAAGTATACATTTCATTAGGACCTGGCAATAATTCATGTATTTTTTCAGGTTTTTGGCCGAGCTGGGATGTGCATCTTGATATTTTTGGACAAATGGAGGAACCTGCAATTTTATGCTGCTTCTGAATAACAGATGATTTTTATTTCTGTCAGGAACTTTTCCACTGCAGGAATATACTCGGAAGTTTGCTATTTCCTGCCGAGGGGCTTCTACTAAGCCTACTCTAACGAACGCAAATACAGCTGAAACGTGGTAAAGAAATACATCGAAAGCGTACTACGAAAAATAAAAAAAGATAGGCCACGACGCAGTACAACAAAGCGAAGCCCCACAAATAGAAATACAAGAATATGAGCTTGTAACATGAAAGCTGGCTACAAATACGGTGAAGCCAGACATGGGTAAATTGAATAAATCCTTTATGGATGCAGTTCTGGACCCTCCCGAAATAATACAGAAAATAGTCCCGGGAAGAGTGTCTCCCCAGAAGGAGAGGATGGATTGTTTAAGTGGGCACACCACTTGACGAAGTAGACGACGGTCGCTGTAAATGCGACGGCACCTTGAATCCTACCTCACCCACCAAAAAACAAAAAAAAAAAAAGGCTACTCAAGGTTAAAATTTAGGTGCGTGCTCGTGCATGAGCATCTTGTACCAGCAAAGGTGATCTTTGTTGACGACGTTCTTATTTTTCTACTGCGTGTGAGAGCAACTGGAAGAGAAGCCGAAAACTCTCGCCCAATCACGGATCAGAACGATATGCTCGCCCTACTGTTTTAATGTTTAAAGCTCAAGGGCAGGTTCTCTAAGTGTGATTATAAAATAAGAAAGATTTTGCGTTTCCAAAAGAGAAACAAATAGCTCGGTTCGTATCCACCCTGCAGAGTCTACATAATCACCGAGTTGAAGACTCTTTTGTGACTTATTGCTGCTATTCTTCTTAAAACAAAAATGCACCACTTGGCAATGGCCCTCGCACTTTGTGTATAAAAGTGTTAAATTTATCCCTTTAATACCTGTATTAACATATCGACTCTTGCTCCTTGACTTTATTGATGATAAAACATTTAATTCATCTCAGAAACACTTCTAAGCCATTTGAAGAATTAAGTAAGCAATCAAAGAGGGACGACAAGAACGACAAAGTAGCTCCCCTTAAAATCATGTACTTTTACACTAAATTGATGTTGACAACTCTTTGCTGGAGCAGAAGAAATATGATCGTGCCACGATCAACTCCACTCGAGCGCATTAAACAAATCTTCCACTTAAGAGCAATTTACAAAGCACCAAAGCTGACGAGCCCCTTCTATGCGCGCAACCAACAAACTAGCAGGCCATAATTGAGCTCCACGCGAGGGGCGATCGGCGTATCTCGGCGCGTGATTCGCGTGGCAGTGAAGGAGACTGCAAACACGCGTTGCCTTGGCATCAATGCACTTACACACATCACCACACTTTTTCTATGCTCCTGTGCGGCGCTTCAATGCATTTCCTTGGGTCGCTGGTGCGGTGCGGCTGGTTTGGTGGCAACAACGCGCAGCTGGTTGCATCAGCTTATGTGAATTATGGTGGCACAGCCGAAATGCGACGGCCGGTAAAAGTCACGTACCTCGACGTTGTCAAGTTGCAACTGTGTTGCGCTACTTGTAAAGCTGCCGATTTTCGATTATGGCGCATTGGCAGCACTCCACATGTCTGCATGTTGCACGTACGGCGGCAGCAGCCGGAGCAGAGCTCTTGTTATTGTGGAAAATTTATGAGGTAACATCGAAATGTTGTACAAGGTGTTAATTTTTTACAAAATAACAAAAAGAAATGTCGACAATTTGCTGACATCAAACGGTGATCAATGAAAGGCGAATGCGGCAAAGTGGCCGGGAGGAAGCCGAAAAAAGTGAATATGTATTGGGATACAGTGCGTGAAATAATTATAGCACAGGCGCTTATGGGCAAGTTTTGAAAAATTATTTGTTTTTTTCTTTAATTTAAGCAGCTTTTTATGAAAATATGGTTCAATCCCTCACAAAAATCATATAAATTCAAGTTTCAAGCTTTGCGCAAATTTAAAAAATATTCAACAAATTTCCATCACAGCTTCAAACTTTCTATTATACTTATAATTTCTAGAAAATCCTGCTACGCAAATATTTATAAATAAATAAAAAATAAATAATTGGCGTTCACACTTCTGATAGGTGTTTCGCCGAGCTCCTCCTCCTATTTGTGACATTCGTCATGATGTTGTTCCGCAAATGGAGGAATCTACTGTTTCAAGCCGACTCCGAATGGCAGATATTTTTTATGACGAGCTTTTTCATGGCAGTAATACGCTCGGAGATTTGCCATTGTCTGCCGAGGGGTGACCGCTATTAGAAAAAACTTTTTTTATCATTTTACTATTTCATGTATGGAAATTCGAACCTACGCACTCCCGCATGGTAGTCACGCCCGAAGTCCTTCGGCTACAGCAGCCTCAGTTTTATAGTCTAACAAATTTTTTTCCCCTCGGGGGAAGGTGTTATCACTAGAGGACGCGTCCTTGGTGATGGTGACCTTCCAGATGTGGGTGATTCGAGAGAAACGAAATATCTTCCGCGCACTACACAGCTCGGAGACGTAAACTGCGTTGAATAAAACACTTTTTTCGACATCTGATTTATCATGTAAAAACTAGATCGACGGCAGCGTTAATCGCGATTAACAACGTAATTCGGAATTATCTCAGAAATTTAGTGCAACTAATGCGGATTGACAAGTGGACTTAATTCTCATAATTTAAGCGGATTAGAGGAGCTTTCTATGACAACACTGCCGAAAAACGACAGTTAATATCAATTTTCAATAAAAAATAATGAAGCTTTTAATGAGAAGAACAAGAAAGACGGGACTATTACATTAATTGTTTTGATATTTCGAAGCAGTTTGAGAAATTGAGAGGTAAGATTTATTTTAATAAATAATTATTTCTTAGTATCAGGGCAGTTAATACCCGTATTTGTTGTCTACGGTTCAACTTTTACTGACAAAACCATCCGTTGAGCAAACCAGCTGCTCACTAATCCGCGTAACAATCGTCTGTCACACTAAAATTTTAATCAGAATTAACTGATCTGGTAATCATGATTAACGCCGCCGTCCCTCTGGGCTCTAAGCTGAAGTAGTAAGTGGATGTCTTTACTTGGAGCAAGCGGCTCGATGGCTGTGCGTGTTGATGGATGTCTTAAGATGTACCTTACCAGTGCATTCTTCACAGACGTACACGGGATTACGCAGGGTTGGTAGCCCGGCCGTTAAACAAAATTACCCAAGAAACGGAGACCTCCGCTCTATGTTCCGACTTTTTCTTCTGGATTGGCGCGATAACAGCTTACACGATTTGGGCTGAGTTTAACAAAGCGCATCAGATCGTTTTTTTCTCATGCTAACCGGCACCAGTCGGACACACTAAGGGAAGTCAATTCCTTCTCTTCCAGCTCTTTCAAACGCAGAGGAAGTCTTCCTCTGCCACAAGCTGGTACCGCATCGAATACTTTCAGATCCGGAGCGTTTGTATCCCTTCGGACAACATGAACGAGTCAACGAAGTCGCTGGAACTGCATCGCTGCGCTATGTGTAAGTCGTCCTAAAGCTCATACAGCTCATTGTTCCATCGCCTTCGATACTCGCCATCGCCAACGTGCAGAGCTCCACAAATCTTCCGCATAATCTTTCTCTAAAACACTCTAAGATGAGGTGTCCATCGGATATTGTCATTGTCCATGTTCCAACTAGAAACGTCACTAAATTGAAATGATAAATTTTTCTGCATTCAATTTATTCGCAAGAATATAAAAAAAGATTTTAGAAAATTTTGAATATTCAGTTTCATAGCCCTTGGATTTTAGTAATATAAAGTTTAAAATAGCTCAAAATACGAGTCGATTTTTATAATTTTTTTTAGTGACAGTGCTCGGTAGATTCTTCCATACAAAAGCTATTCAAGCATTCGTGATATAGAGAAAATTCACAAGACCGCCAGTAAAAAAAAATCGTCAAAAATCAACGCGATTTTGAGTTACTTTAGACTGGCACTTTGTTACACTAAAATTCAATGGGCTATAAAACTGCATACTTGAAATTTTGTTAGGAACTGCATTTACTAATTTAGAAGCTTTGATGAAAATTCGTTTCATTTTTTCTTGATATAGAGAAAATTCACAAGACCGCCAGCAAAAAAATCGTCAAAAATCAACGCGATTTTTGAGTGACTTTAAACTTGCACTTTGTTATACTAAAATTCAATTGGCTATAAGCCTGCGTACTCGCAATTTGTCTAGAAATTTTGAAGCTTTGAAGGAAATTTTCTAAGTTTTTTAGAACTTGCCCAAAGTTTGGTCAAAACTTGTGCATAAGTCCGTGTCCTATAATTATTAAACACACTGTATACACACAAGCTTATACATACATATCCACACATACATAGAGTGATTCTTCTGCAGCCGCTTGCGCATTTTTGAATAGCAAAGGAATGTGCGGCGTCGTTTATCTACAATATTTTGTCAACAAAATTCCAAATAAATACACACAATTTACGAGCAACAAATTACGTTTTCGTACATCTGGCTGATACTCCAATTTACTTTTTTTTATTTTATTTTTTATGGTTTCACAAAAGGAATTCAATCAAAGATGCTGCCGCCTAGATTGTTTTTGCTCTTCCTTTCTAATATCAAAATATTTCTATTTTAGTATAAATAAAAGTACGTTTTTCTCTAAATAAATAAAAAATGATTTCCTCGAAGTGACAATTTTATTATAAAAGGACATGCAGCTATGGTAGAAGGACAAACGTACGCCTACCGCTGGTTGACCGAGTTTTCAACAATTGTTGACAGAATTCTAACCTCGGTCTTGGCTCAAAAGGTACCGCCTACTTTTTTTTAAATTTCAAATAAAATATATTTATTCTAGTATAAAAATAAAAATAATAAATTAACCTGCCCCGTCACTCGGTTGCTTCCCCTTTTCATGTCATTTCATTGTTTAAAATTTGTTGCGTTTGACCATTTAATTTGTACAGGTCTCCTGCTTGTCTGCCGCAGCACAACTCCCTCCAGCGTTTGTGTGTGCGTAAGTCTCTCCGTATTTTTATTGTAGGTGTGATTCCATTGAATTTCTTTTGAATGTCCAATGTCCTTCTTATTGTCCTTGCAACAATTGAAATGGTAACATCTTAATTTTCTAAAAACGAGTTCGCCTGCTCCGATTGCTCCATTAAACATTTCATAGCCTGTTTGCTTTTGTTTTGCAGTAGTTAAAAAAGAAGTCAACTTTGCCACATTTATTGAAAATGTTTACAAAATATTGCACAACAATGTGTGTTGGAGAAAAAAAAAAAATTCCTTTCTGCATGTGCAGTCAGTCAGTCGTCTGAATTGTTACAGTGCGAAACAATGGAAATTGTACTTTGGCAGCGCATTCGCAGAGCATAACTTTGCTTGTGTGTATGTGTGTGCATGTTTTGGTACTGGTGACAATGCAGGCAGACAGTAGAATGACCTGACTTTTCGAAATTGGCTTAGAATAAAATATTTCAAATTTTTTTTTAAATTTTGCTTTCAGAAAACAAAAAATATGAAGAAGCTGAAGCTACAGATGAAATTTTATTACTGAAAAAAGTATCCATGTACGAGCACTATTTTCTTGTACTACGAAGGAGTTCACTCGGCGGGCATCCCTAGCGCCAATACTAGCAGAAAATTGTGATCCCGAAGTTTCGGGATATTGACATAGTAATCCCGAGATAGCGGAAAATTTAGATATTTTTATATACATATGTATAAAAAAAATATATTAATTTATACATAACTTTTTTAATATGAGAAAAAATGCAATCATCAAAAGCATTTAAACATTCTATGAAAAAAAAAAATATATTTAGGATTAGCTAATTTTAAACACATGTTTTTTGCTTGCTTTGTAAACAGCAAAATCTTATTCAGTTCGACAATTCAAACCAATTTGCACCACTTTTGATAATAAACTAAAGCAAGTTTCTTGGAAATTGAAACGGTTTTATTGTAATTCATTAAAAAAAAAATTGTTTACTTGTTTTAATTCGATATTTAAAATTTTTCGGGATCAGTCCTGGGTGGACTGCTTTCTCTTTGTATCCAAATCGGCTGCAAATATCCAGGCTTAAAAAATAATGCAAAGCTTGTATGACTGAAAAGCTGGATACGTACGACAACTTGAAGTGTTTTCTCAGTAGAGAGACAGGGTCATGGATATCTTGGTCACTCTGCTCTAGGGAAAGAGGGTCTAGGCAGCTTGGCGCTTCATAGGCGCGAACATTAATATGCAAAGTAACGAGGATCTTTGGCCCGCGAATAAATCAAAGGCGGTCCAGGAAGTTTTGAAAGCTGCAAAGACGCATTTTTCTACATAAATAAATGCACGGAACTCAACTTAACTTTCAACCATTTCTGTTTTAGCTGTATTTAGAATGCATTAGAGTGCAATTACACTTCAGAACTCATTTCTCACCTTTCCAAATTTTAGCATATACATACCCATTGCATTTAAGGGTAAGAGAACAGCTTTAACAGGTAAGGGAGACATGTAGGGAGAGGACTTATTACTCCTCTGCCAATTTCGTAGATTTTTTTTAATGTAAACACTTTGCCGAAGGAAAGTGAATATAGCTCGTTCATTCACAGTGCGTCGGACGCAATATTAAGTCTGGCAAAGCTAGACAGCGGCAGAGAAAATCCTTTGTACTATCGTCATCCTCCCATCAAGCCCTACACTGTGGATTGTCGATGATGCTAATGGTGGTCGTATAGCATTGCCCTCTAATTAGTCCTATTAGGACCCGTAGCTCACTCCTCCTCTATGGAAGGAAGAATTTGCTGTGACCCTCTTAAGTCATTTCAAAAACCACTTCATTGCCTAAAACACACTTAGAAAACGTTCTTTTACAAGTGCCAGTACTACACCAACGACTCCCTCTCCTCCAACTAGGCTTGGCTTTAAAATTGGCTCCAATTCAATAAAACGCTCCAAAAACCGCAATTTTCTATTTCATCAGCCAGTTCTTTTTCCTTCAACGTTACAGTGTCCCGGCACCCACATAAGTGCAATCTCTCTCCAAGATGCAACCAAGTTTTGCTTGAACTTACATTCGTGGACAATTTTTGATGAAGTTGGTGCGTGACTAGCATTCCGTAGTTCACGGGTGCGACACCCGCGGTGGGCACGAAACACTAGATGAGAAAAGAGACATGTTTTTCTGATAGCAGCCGCTCGTCTGCAGGCAATGGTAAGCCTCCAAATGTATTTCTGCCATGAAAAAGCTCATCATAAAAAACCATTCGCCTTCCGGAGCCGGCATAAAATTGTAGGTCTCTCTAGTTGTGGAAAAACATCAAGACGCACATAGGAGGAGGAGATCGGTCAAACACACAGCAAGGGGTGTAAGTGCTAGGCAGGTTCTTTCAGTACGATGCAGACGATCACCCTCAAAGGTATGTAGTAACTGGTGGGGTAGCTCAAGGCTCTGTCCTTGGTCCAACGCAATAGAACGCGATGTATGATGGCATCCCAAGGTTGGAGCTTTCTGTGAACGCAGCGATAGTAAGAATTGTAGACAACATGGGCCTTCTTGTAACAGGGAAAGTACTCATTTATGTGGAACTTACCTGCAACGATGTGATAGTAAGGATCCAGCGCTGGGGTTATAATGCCAAACTCTAGCTAGCAGCGCAAAAAACAGAAGCGGTCCTACTAATTAAGTAGACGGAGAAGGAGGGAGAGATTATTCATCAGCGTCGGGGGTCTACACATTCAATCAAAACCGGCTATAAAGTATGTCATGATCGACTCGCGCATATCTTTTAACAAATACACGGTCGCAGCGGACTTACATCCCCAGTCACAAGACCTTCAAAGGACCAGAAACGAGAGCAAACTTATTTCAACGCTAAATAAATGGCAACGAAGATGGGACTTATTGCTGAACACTGACCCTCCACTGGTTGCTGGACACACGAGCTCCTCCCAAACGAGGAGTCATGTGCAAGTTTGCTAAGCTGGTGATGTGGTTGCTTAGTGAGCTCGATGAAAAAAGGCGAAGAAGGAAACTGTTTGAACAGCAGCAGATATAGGCAGATAGCTATGACGCCTGAACCTATATGCATTTAGAAGCAGAGTTTCAGTGGAGGTCAAATAGACATGAACTGACGACACAGACGCCTAAGAGACAGTATTAGCTATGACATAACAGCATTTTCGTTCTTATTTTTAGTTCCCCCCCTACAGTAGATTTAATTGGAGGCTATCTTCGAAGTATTACCTACATACGTCCCAAGCAGAGGGCCCGAACGCGGATTCCTATTGTGATCAATAGACACAATTGTGGTTAATAGACACCTCGAACTAATGCAATGATGCAGTTTCAGGTGGAAGTCAGCCGAGGACGGGAGGATTGATTTAGTGGGAGCGCATCCCACATATCATGGGTGCGACGATACCAATTCAATGTTTCTCACACTTTTATCCTCCCCTCCAAAAAATTAAAATACGTGTCTCTTTAAGGTTAAGCTAAGCTATCTACTACCCGGCTGTAGAGTTCCCTTACTAGCATGCCGCGTACTCCTACTTTTTCTTTGGAAAATGTGTTAGTTCTTATCTTCTCCTACTTTTTTCCTTTCGAAAATCTTTTTGGTTTCTATCTTCTCCTCCTCCTACTTTTCTTTGCGTGGTGCCACAATGAACGCCTGCCTATTTGCCTGCACAAGTAGGACCCTTTTCTGCGATGGCAATCATCTAACCTATCCTTTCCTAAATAAACACATTTAATACCAACAAAGCTCACTTTATTTAATGCCCACTAGCGGGAGTTAGCTAAGGAATTACCACAAACAAAAAAATCCATAAAAAACATAAATCACTAGCAAAACCAAGCAAACCCCCAACTAATCTTCACTCATAGGCCTCCGCATCTTACACTGCCAAGAAGCCATTAACAGTGGCTCAAACCTATAACCAAGGATGATGGCATACAAACCTCTGGTAGATCTCAATAAAGGCAGCCCAAAGGAAGATGTTACTGCAAACAACGCAATTGTCAATTCGCTGCAGCAACAAAAACCAGAGCAGAAAGCATCGCAAGATATCATATAAAATAAATAGGAACCTAAGAAAAGTGTCAAAAGGATTTAAACAAAGCAGTCAAGAAATTGAAATGAAAAAAGTGAGGACGGCGGAGAAAAGAATGCACTGACAGTGCGACTCCGCATTGTCTGCCGAATTCTATTAAATACATTTCACTATTGGAATTAATATGGCTGTTGTTGTTGAGTCTTATGCTACAGTTCTTCCCATTGTTTCCCCTGCAACGCTAAGCGCATCAAAGGGGCTGATCATGTTTCACATAAACAGTGTAGCGCCTTTGAATAGGTGTCCTTGTTGCCTGATAGCTCCTTGATATGCAACGCTTGCAACAACATCCTTTTCTAATGCGAATGACAAATGTTCAAATAGACACAGACAAAAAAAAATATATAAAAAAAAAAACACCTAAAACACTCGCACGCACGCACACACACGAGGAAAGGATGGAGTAGCATAGATTTTCGAATAAAAGTCAATATATGAAAAATGTGAATGAAAGAGTGCTGCAACGCAGGATAATGAGGATAACAGGGGTGTCATGTTATCCGCTGTGTCAATGTGGCAACTGAGTGCTGCTGCAGCTACTACACCTCAGCTGCACACACACACACATACACACGAGTACTTGCTTGTACTTATAAGCGAATGCAACGCAACAAAAATTAATGTCTTTTGGCCGTTGGAAAAGTGATTGAATTTGCTCGTGTATGCCTGCATGCGTGTATGTATGTGTGTATGTGTGCGTATTTGCAATTGTGATTGTAAATGTAATCGTCGACAAATATTTGTATATGCGCCCTTTGTGGCAAAAACAATGCGTTTTCACGTTGACGATTTTTCAAAATACTGCATTGTTTCTGTTGTTGTTGTTGCTGCTGTTGCTTTTGCAGCAGTGGCACATTTGCCGTACTCATTTCGTTTTCCAATTTTTTGTTTGTTTGTCCTTTCTCCTGATGTTCGTTGTTCGCTGCTCGTTGTGCATTTTGGGTTAAATTGTATGGGCCGTCTATGAGCAGGGATAGTACGGCAGCGAAGTGAAGAGGCACAGAGGTGGGGTATTGAAAAGATTATTGACAGTTGACAAGTTTTGAAAAATCGAATGAAATTGAAAATATCCGAATTGATCGAAATGTCAGCAATGTGATGACTTTATTTCTAAATGTTGTCAATAAGCGAAAGTGAAAACGGAACTGGGATGATGAAGGTAACGGCGCGGCGCTGGTACCGTTTCGGCATAAAGCACAAACAAAAAAAAGAGAAACAAGAGAAACCGTTTTAAAGTGATTAGGAAAATTAATCCAATCTGCGTTGAATGTTGGACATTCGTTGGTATGGATAGTTTTTGTTGTTGTAATAGCGAACTCAATGGGAAATAAGCCAAGAGCAGCCTCACGCTGAAAGGTGTCTTAGAGGCCCAGTAAGTAGACAAAATTTAGAAGTGCCAGCTCCGGTACAATCGAGACTTTTATGGCCAATATCAGAGCACATACGGTGAAAAAGTTTTTTTGTTTTTTTTTTTTTGGTTTGGGAATTGCACTTTCTGATTAGATTTGGCGATGCTGCTTGTAAGCCGGTGGGAGAGAAACAAATTTTACTTCTCTAAATATCAATAACGAAGTTAAATAGTTCGTTTCCAACACCACTTATTCCACGCTTTCCTGAATTCCCCACATGCGTTCCGTAAGTGCAGCTGGTCTTTCGAATGCCCGAAAGAAGTTAAGAAATCACAAACCACTGTCTCTAATGGATTTGACGCAGACTAATTTAGATGGTTTCCCACCACGAAAAAGCTTTGACAGCACCCCAGGCATTTCTGATGAGAGAAAGTGCTTGTTTTACTAGGAGTTTACATAGTTACATATGCAAAGCATGCGCCAGGAGGATGGATCCATATGTAAAAGTTCACGCAAGTGAGAAAAGTTCCTGATCGCCATTCGCTTGGGAGTGGCCAGGATGATTCTACTGCATATGGTCCAAGCAACTCACAACTTCCGGGATTAGCCTAAGTATCCTCTGGGTAGCTTCCGAACACCCGTTCGGGAGTGAGCTAACGTGAGAAGGCGAAGCATTCCTGGGTTTGGGACCGACCACTTAAAAATCCCCCCCAATGAAAAGATTGAAAAAGCGTCGGATGAGTGGCGCGATGTCTGAATTTGATATCCCCGCAAAACTAATACGCCTACAGGTATGCAAGGTGACGTTGCTCAACACCAGCAGCGCCGTCAGAATTGGGAAGGACCGAGCCGCTTGATACCAAACGAGGTTGCAGACAGGGTGACTCGCTGTCGAGTGACTTCTTTAACCTGATGTTGGAGAGCATCGTACGAGCCCCAGAACTTAATCGCTCAGGCACAATAATTTATAAAAGCGTACAAAATTAAACACTTTATAAGGCTCTCATCATGCCCGTCCTAACGTATGGCGCAGAAGCTCGGACGATGACAACATCCGATGAGGCGTCCCTTTGAGAGTTTGAGAGAAAGATTCTTTGGAAGATTTTGGATCTTTGCAGGTTGACAACGACGAATATCGCAGACGATGGAACGATGAGCTGTATGAGCTTTACGACGACATAGACATAGCGCAGCGAGGCTGGGCTACGCTGGCTGGGTCATGTCGTCCGAATGAATACAAACGCTTCGGCTGCGGTACCAGCTGGTAATAGTAGAGGAAGAGGAAGGCCTCCGCTGCGTTGGAAACATCAGGTGGAGAAGGACTTGGCTTCACTTGGTGTGTCCAATTGGCGCCGGTTAGCACGAGAAAGAAACGACTGGCGCGCTTTGTTAAACTCGGCCAAATTCGCGTATGCGGTTATCGCGCCAATTAAGAAGAAGGAGAAAACGTGCTAGCGCTGGATAGCTGTAGATATCTTCTTGTTGGAGGTGTAACAATGGTATCAGAACGTTGCTGTAGTGCAGACTGGTACTTAAACTATTTCACCTACCCAAAACTCGTCACACTTCATATTGACCGCGAATTACACGGTCTTGCATGTAAACGAACTCATCAACTGAAAATTACAGAATGGTGGTTTTTATTCAAAATTTTGTTTATAGGTCCGAACTAAACTAAAGTACGAAAAGTCCGATAATCTACTCCGAAAATCATTGCACGGAAATTTTCAGGTGTTAATTCCATCTTTTGGGCAAGATGAATTTTTCAACTCACTGAAAAAAGAACGAATAAAGCTTTTAAGTGAAAAGATTATAGTAAGATTGTGTTAAAAAATACGGTAGAAATATCGAGTCAATTACAGCTCGTCACTCTTGGTATTGCAAAGGCGGCCCTGTTAAATGGCTTTCCTCGTATCGGCATTGTGGGCATGGCATCGACTTGAGGTCCATCATTAGAAGCAGTCGTACAAAATTCTCAAAAAAGCGCAAGATTGGTGGCGGCTGATCATACTACCTTGATCAAAAAGTTCCCGGTATATATTCGGAAAATTCAAAACACAAGTTTATTCCTCAAAGCTGATATAATCGGCTTCAATTCTCCCCGTCAACTGCAACACCAGCATTTGATTCAGCTCCCGAAACACCTCTGGAACTCTATTTGCAGTATAGCGATCAGAGCCGCCTTCGCTTTTTCCATTACTTCCTTTCGCCTGTTAAAACGCATTCTCCGTAGTGGTTCTTTGATTCCATCCTCTTTTTTTTGTCGGGACAACTAGCAAGTTCAGCACTCAGACATTAATTAAGTCCATTGTACTACACTTGGAGTCCTTTTTAATTTTCTTTAAATCTACCTGATCTCCGAACAAATCTGAATAGATCTTGTGGTGCCAAGGAGCCAAGGTGGACGCTAACACATCAGTCTCAAAGACCTCAAACCTGATTCGAGCGAAGGCGGGGCAGACGCACAGGAAGTGGTCTGCCGTCTCATTCTCCACTCCACAAGCTGGGCAGAGTATACTATCTGAGATGTCCAACCTTTCCATGTGCTTCGCCCACAGAAAGTGGCCCGTCATTAGTCCAACCAGCAGTCTGCACTCACCTCTGCTTTATGACAGAAGGGTTTGCGACAGTCGATCGGACATGACAGGTAATATCAGTTTAGTCCATCTGCAGCTTCTCTCAGCCTGCCAAGCTCGCTTGTGGGTGGTAGTTACCCATTTGCTAACCGTGGCTGTGATGGCCGCAGAAGGGAGTGGCAAAGCGGGCTCTGGGCCAAAGAAGTTGGCCTCAGAGCGCGTCTTAGCTAAGGAGTCAGAGGTCTCGTTATCCGCGATACCCACGTGTCCCGGGACCCATGTAAGCATCAGGCTATTATGTGTACCGACTTAGTTCAGCCTGGATTTACAGGACTTGACTACCCCTGATGTGGTTGGGGGGCTGTCTAAGGCCATAAGCGCAGCTTAGTGTCGCTGTTGACACATATAGATCTGTCTCTCCATCGCTTTTCCACAACAAATTTCATCGCTTCTTGAACTGCATACACCTCTGCTTGAAACACAGATGCATTCCAAGAGCAATGTGCAGTTTTGTCCCGCTGGATTCCACGTAGACTCCAGAGCCGGAGCCATGCTCGATCCTGGAGCCATCCATAAAAATACGAAAACAGTGTTTGCCGGGCTCATTTTCAGAGTTTGACCACAACTGAACCTCTGGCAGGACTACACTGTATCTCTTTTCAGGTACGACTCTTGATGGCATGGAGTCAAGAGGCATGGAGAGAATCGTTGGATCGACGTCCATGCCTTCTCTGTTTTCCAATGCCGGACAGGGGCCGTACAAGTTCCCATTGTGCTTCAGCCTGCTGATGGCCTTCAAGGCCTCTCCTTGGATGAAAGCATCAAGTGGTGGTAAACCAATCAGAGCATCTAATGCCGGGCCTGAAGTAGTCGGAAAAGCTCCGGTGCAACAGATGGCCCCAGTGCGTTGTAGTCCCGATAAGATCCTCCTGACTCCCATGAGTGGGAATATACTCATCCACACCACTGATGCATAGGTGATAATAAGTCTTATCATAGCTGTGTACATCCATAGGACTTTGGACCCCACGTTTTCCCAAAGACACCTTTGCACTGCCAGAAAGCTGTCAGTGCTTTGGGTGTCTTTGTTGATGTCGTGTGATTTCCATAGGAGCTTACTATCGAGGATTACTCCAAGATATTTAATTTCCTCGGATAGCCGGATTGGGACTCCTTTTAGCTTAGGCAAAACGAGTCCATCAAGCTTCCTCCTTCTGGTGAAGAGGACAATACCAGTATTGGCGGGATTTGCCGATAGCCCATTCGCAAAGCACCAAGTGCAAATCAGATCCAGAGTTTTCTGCACTTTCCTGCAGATGTTCATAAGCGAAGGGCCTGTTACCAAACAAGCAACATCGTCCGCATATGCTTGTGTGTAGACTCCCAAATCGTTTAAGGTGGTGAGCGGAGGATCGATTACCATGCATAAGATCAATGGAGACAGCACACCGCCTTAGGGGCAACCTCTATTAACTCCAGATGACACCAGCAGATCTTCCTCTGCTCGCACCGAGACGATTCTTTGGGCCAGCATCGAACGAATCCAATTTACTAGCGCCCGGTCTACGCTGTGCCTACACATACTGTGAAAAGTGGCATTATCAAACGCCCCCTCTATGTCTAAAAATATGCCCATAGCGTAGGCTCCTGTCGATGGCCAGCGCTACCCTAGCAACAAGATTTTGCAGTGCTGACTCGCAGGATTTTCCACTCTGATAGGCATGCGGAAATAGAGACAGAGGGTGAGCCTTCAGCGACTTCTGACGTATGCGCAGTTCCACCAGTCGTTCGAGACTTTTCAGCATGAAAGAGGTCATGCTGATGGGTCTAAAGCTTTTGGGGCTGGTGTAGTCGTCTTTTCCAACCTTTGGGATGAAAGCGACCCTCACCATCCTCCAAGAGCGTTGTATGTAAGCCCGTGCCAGGCATGCCGAGAAGATTTTGTTCAGGGCTGCTGTCACGGACTCTACACCTTCCTTCAGCATGCCAGGATATATGCCATCTGGTCCGGGTGACTTGTAGCTGCCAAAAGATTTGATGGTAAATCGAACGGCGGCCTCATTCACCACAGATCTGGAAACGAACCAGTCATGCCGAGAAGGCGTAACAGCTCTGACAACAGCCTCTATCAATAAGGGCTGTTGCCGGCTGACGTTAATCAGGTTTCCAGGAAAGTGAGATGCCATCAGCAAGCTGAGTGTCTCACTTTGCCGCTCCGTAAAGGAGCCATCAGATTTCCTAAGTGAATTCAGCTTCGCAGTTGGGTCCCTTTTCAGGATCCTAACCAATTTCGGCGTGTCACTCAGAGTTTTCTGCTACCTTAAGGGGTTTTCTCCCTAAAAGTATTAGTTGAAGAGCAAGTAATTTATGTTTTCCGCTGAAGAGTATCAGTTCTGTTTTTTCCGGATTTACTTCTAGTCCCCGACTTTTGCACCATAGTGATAGTCTGTTGAGAGCTCTTTGTGGAAGATCACACATAGTTGGAAGGTGTTGCCAGAGATAGAGAGAATTAACTGTATAGACTGTACAACTGCCTACAGTGAGTCTGGAATAGAGGCTTATCAAATATCTTCAATTTTTTTTGTGCAATGTGAGCTTTCCCATTAAGCACAGGATTTGCACAACCTCACAGCCGTAGCAAAAGTATTCATAATTTTCGTTATCAAATTATTTTCTTTACCAAATTCATTCTTTGCACAATACCGATCCGTATTTCGCACAAGATGTACCGCTGAAAAATTTAAGTCTGAATCGATATCAATCCTTTACGGCGGCGGCAGTTTCGTCTCTATTAAAATGTATCCTTCTACGCTCTAATAGACACATTCATCGATAAGTAAATGCAACCGAACAACACATGTAACTGTATGTATGTATATGTATGTGGCATATGTGTGTGACTATATGAAGATGAAGATGTGCATAAAATTGGGCATGAGAAATCGAAGCGAGATGAAGATGTTGGTGTTGGGTCCTTATTGTCAATCGTTTTAGAGCATCACAAATTTATAGTGCACAAAGATAATGTTACGCCATATTAAAAATACAAAGATACATACTTCTGTGTGCCTCATACATACAAACACACTGCATGCTGCTCACATATGTAGTTATCCCTGCATGCATGTGTGTGTGCGTGTGATCCTAAAATGAGATGAGATTTTTATGCCAGCCCATAAAACAGCAAAATCCAAAGGCAAATTGATACAGAAACCAAAGAAGCAACAACAAAAATAAGAGCTATTTTATAGCTGCCAAGCGAGTGAAACCAATCCTGCGAAAGGATGGTAAAAAAGGATCGTCGTACGCACATGAATGTATGCCTGTATGTATGTATGTAGATTGCGCAACCATGGCGAATTGACAAATCGGCGAATTGGGCGCGTCAGTTCAGCCCGTTTGTCGGTGTGCGGAGAATAACCCCATCACCGCTGCCGCAAGGATGCCACGATAATTGGCAGCTGTTTGTCTTTCGCAAAGCCTAACACACAAAGTCGATATCATACATACACACATGCTTACATACATACACACACACACATGTGCATATGTGTAGACTCGTAAATAAATGCGCATAAATGGCGTATCAGTTGATTGCCTACTGAGGCCACTGTGATGAAGCCATTTTGCGCAAATCCTTTGCCGTTCGTTTGCAATTTCCGTCGGTGGCACCGGGTGCCACATTTATTGCCGCCTTGGCTAACCGAATTGATATTCAAATGGAAAATCTGGTTAACCCAAAGATAGTGTGGCCTCACCATTTGCGTGCAACATTTTTGTGTGTGAGTTGTACGTATGTATGTGTGTGTATGTGTTTGCGAAAGAGTGTGGGATGGGTGCGCGATTTGTGTGCTTTATTTGCAAATTATTTTGTGAAAAAGATAATGAAAACTTTCAAGGCGGCGGCGTTATTGGATAATAAATAAAATTAGTTAAGGCCGTGGGTGGCTGCTGTTTTTTTTTTTTTTTCATGAGCGTTGTGGTAGCGCGCTACCCTCAAGTGGCCCTTTGAAACCAGGACAAGCCTGTTGTTTCGTCGAAACTCCGCACTCCACGGGACAACCGCTAGGTATTACATCGTGGGGGGGAAGGGCGAGTTAGTCGCCGGTCCTTCGTCGTATTCTTTTGAGGGTCCTTAGTTTTTTCATGGTCTCTGCTATGACATCGCATGCTGCCGTACATTTTTCCCTGCTTTGTAGCATGGATTGCACGAATGTATCTGGGTCGTAGTTTCCTCCAAATATTCGCCGAAGCTTCGATCTAGATCCATAAAAACGCTTACATTCGAAGAATACGTGGTGAACGTCTTCTATCGCGTTTACGCCACAGTGATCGCAAGTGGGATCCGGTTCATGTTTGAACCGATAGAGGTATGCTTTGAAGCATCCATGCCCGGTTAAAAATTGTGTCAGATAGAAATCCACTTCTCCGTGTTTTCTTTCAATCCAGCTTCGCAAGTCTGGAATGCAGCGATGTGTCCAGCGGCCCTTCGTTGTAGTATTCCATTTTTGCTGCCAAGTTTGGGTGCTAGTTTCCCGTGCTACGATGCGTTGCGTTTCACTGTCGGCCATACTGCAGCTTCGTTTGCCAATATCTCTATTGGATGCATTCCAGCGATAACCAGAGCTGCTTCTTCTGAAACCGTTTTAAAGGCGGAACAGACTCGAAGCGCACATACACGATACGCCGCCTTTATACTACGTAAGTAGGAAGGATGTTGCGTAGCCATGTACCAAACAAGGGCACCGTGTAGTATTTGGGTGGCTGCTGTAGCTAAGCGGTTTTGTGTGTGTGTGTGTATCTGATTGTCATTCGGTTGGTCCAGGGTCGAAGCCTAATGTGTGTCGGAGTATCAGGTGGTAAAAAAAATGTTTCCTGATGTTTATTTATTTATTTATTAATTCTTTCATCGATTAAAGTACAACTCAAATAGATTACTAATACTAAAGCTTAAATATAATATATGTTAAACAATACTGTGAGATACATTAGTCACAATTCAAAAAGTGTATCTCCAGATTAAGTTTTGACTTTAAAGTGTTTCGTGAGTTGGAGAATATATCCAAATTTTTGCATAATTGGTTAGACTGCCTTATAAAGGCTGGTTAAGTTTCAAGGGCCGGCGTTGATTTTGAATAAAGTACAACTTTTTTAGGAAATTATTATCATTTCTCTTTATTATGATAATATTGGTATAGCTCAATTACGCATAAAACAAAATATTGGCCAAATGACCATCGCGGCCTCGGCGGCACACCTCCATCCGATGGTCCAAATTTTCGATGACGCTGAGGCATAATTCAGGTTCTATGCCGTTAATGTGCCGAATTATCTCATACTTTAGCTCTTGAATTGCTGCTGGCTTATCGACGTTCACCTTTTCTTTCAAATAACCCCAAAGAAAGAAGTCCAACAGTGTCAAATCACATGATCTTGGCGGCCAATTGACATCGCCGCGACGTGAGATTATTCGGCCATCAAATTTTTCGCGCAAAAGAGCCATTGTTTCGTTAGCTGTGCGACAAGTAGCACCGTCCTGTTGAAACCGCATCCATATCTTCCAATTCGAGCCATAAAAAGTTCGTTATCATCTCACGATAGCGAACACTATTCACAGTAACTGCCTGACAGGCCTCATTTTGCAAAAGAAATACGGACCAATGATGCCGCCGGTCCATAAACCGCACCAAACAGTCACTCTTTGTGGGTGCATTGGTTTTTCGGCAATCGCTCTTGGATTATCATTCGCCCAAATGCGGCAATTCTGCTTATTGACAAATCCACTGAGGTGAAAATGAGCCTCATCACTGAAGATGTAGTGCGTGATATGCATTTTGATTTGAACGCCCGTTTTCATAATAAGCCTGAAAACTTTAACACGTTGCTCGATTGTGTATGTTTCCATAGTTTAAATTGAGTTAGTCTGAAATTAAAAAATGTCAAATGAAGTGCAGAAAAAGACTTGACGTTTAGGTGTGGTTGTTATTCTGCATCGGCCCTTAAAATTTAACCACCCTTTATTTGATTTTCTCGGTAGTCCCAGAGCTCTTGCATTTTTATCAACTAGTATAAAGACGCATGTAAGGATATTTTTGCTTTTAGCCATAGTAAGAATATCATCAGTGTATGCACATATCTGAAAATCATTCTAAAACAATAATCCAAGCAGCAACTCTCTGCTAATAAACATCGCACAAAACATCTACAACCATAAGCTTTCAAATTCAGTAAAAAAAATATTGAAATCGCCCTCGCACTTTTTAGGTGATCCTCTGGATATCAACTTCGTAGGTTTCTCAAAATTATTTATGCATTAATGCCCATATAAATGTCGAGTATGCGTTTTATTCCCTAAAATATAGATCTATTAATTCAATCAAGTACCGGTGACCTTTGCTGCATACACACACACACGCATATTTATGTACATATTTCCGTATGTCTTTATCTGCACACATACATAGGCATATTTTCATATTTATAAATTGTGTGCTATGCAATTTCATATTCCATTCCGCAAAACCAACCAAACCAAAGCAAACCAAGAGAATGGAAATGAAAACCATCAATAGTGGCGGGTCTCGTGGTGCTGTTGGTGGTGGTTCTAGCGGTAGCGTTAATGGCAAGAGCCGCCTATTCAGCGCGCAAACCCATCTAAGCACTCAAATGTTAATGTGTAAATGCATATAAAGCCATAAAAATTATGCACTCATACATTCTTTATACGAGTGTATGTATGTATAATGTCACCGCTGTATGTGTGCATGTATGGGTGTAAATGTAAATATGAATGACCCTATTAATGTGAATTTCCAAATGCCTGAGTGTCTGCTTGTTTTTCAGCCTTGCCAGCTCCGCCATTGAATGCAATTGCATGCACTGTGTTTACCCATTCATGTCAATGTATATGTGCGTGTGTGCATTTAAGTGTTTATGCGTATGTGTAATCGTAAATGTTGCGCGCATCCAAGAGAGATACAAAAGTGTCATGTTTATCATTTTTATATCGGCTTTGTGTTGCGCGTAATTCCGCTGGTTCATTCAAACGCGCGCGCACTCTGACACAGACGACTGCATTCGCATAATGGCCGACGCTGTGTGAAGTTGAAAGCAGGATGAACTGGATACATGCGCACATACCTACATACCCACTCTATGTAAACGTGTCTTCATATGGGAATTATATACTTATGATGTTTAGAGTGGTGGATTGGTATGAAGCCATTTGAAAATATTTGAAGTTTTGGTTTTTTAAGTCTAAACTTTAAGATCATTTCAACCTTTGTTATTTTTTTCTAATTCTTTAAGCTACACATTTTTTAAATTATCAATGACTTTGTAATTAAAGAAGAAATACTTGTAACCATTTTTGTTTGAAAACTTCTATTCAAACTTAGCTTTAACTCAGGCTTGTTATGGCTGCATCGTTTTACCAGACGGAGAGTACTGATTTCATTAGCTCAAGTGCCAGCTCAGTGGCTCCACAACTTTTCCGTTTTGTTTTCTTACAGATCTATTGCAATTCGCACTTCATCGAAAACAAGATTGCGCCTTCGCTGCGGCAAAAACGGAGTAACTCTTTGTCGGCTACCACTGCAACCTCGCGTACTTTCCAGCGATGAATAAAGAATGAATACCATCCTTTTTTTTCATTTCGACTAATAGCAGAATCAACTGGCCCTTCCCAATTTTAATTGAGGTGCTAGCATTGATTAGCCGTAATAACTTTGTGGCCGCCGTAGTCGAATGGGTAGGTACGCGACTACCATTCGGGAGTGCGTAGGTTCGCTTTTTCGTGCATTAAATATTAAAATTATAGAAAAAGTTTTTCTAATAGCGGCCGCCCTTCGTCAGGCAATGGCAAACTTCCGAATATATTTCTGCCATGAAAAAGCTCCTCATAAAAAATATCTGCCTTTCGGTGTCGGCTTGAAACTGTAGGTCCCTCCATTTGTTGAACAACATCAAAACATACGCCACAAATAGGAGGAAGAGCTCCGCCAAACATATATAAATATGTAAAGGGTCTTCCAACAACAGGGGTTATTTTGAATAGCCCGCTATTTCGGTAGATGCCACTTTTGAAGCTGTCAGTTTTTGATATTTGACAAGTAGAAACTACGTCATTAATAAAAATGGGCCGATGCACGCATAAACATAGCATTGAAATTATTAAAATTCACTATAAAAATGGTGAAAATTTGGTAGAAACGAACCGTCGTAAAACTCGAACATTTTTGGGTCATCGTGAAGCACCTTGTCGGAGCGCAATACAGAAATTGGTCAAAAAATTCGAGCTGACAAGTCAGTGATGTGAAGAATAAAACCCGTGCACGTCGCTCAATAACAGCCGAAAATATTGCTGTTGTAACCGAAGTGTTGAAGAAAACCCAGGTTTGTCCATTCCTCGTCGTTCTTTGTAATTAGGCATTCCACAAACGTCATTACACCGTATTTTGCATAAAGATTTGGGTCTTAAGGCTTATAAAGTCTAATTAACACAATAACTCAAGCCGGCCGATCATCAACAACGTCGTGTCTTTGCTGAATCAGTGGTTGAAATGCATGAAAATGATCCGGAATTCCATCGAAAAATCATCTTCCACTTCGGTGGCTTCGTCAACAAGCAAAATTGTGGGATCTGGTGCTCAGAAAATCCAAGAGTTATTGTTGAAAAGCCTCTCTATCCTCAACGTGTGACTGTTTGGAGCGGTTTATGGTCCGGCGGAGTCATTGAATCTTACTTTTTCGAAAATGAAGCTGGAGCAACAGTTATGGTGAATGGATTGCGCTATCGAGAGATGATTAAGGATTTTTTATGACCGGAATTGGATGGTATTGATCTGGACAACGTTTATTTTCAATAAGACGGCGCTACGTGCCACATAAGCAACGAAACTATTGATCTTTTATCAAAACGCTTCTGGTTCCTAAAACGCCTCTTATTGGAAAACCCTTATATTAGCAGGGAAGGATGATTGTCGGGTCTGCATCATGATTGTGAGAAT
Organism: Anastrepha obliqua; assembly: GCF_027943255.1. Taxonomy (NCBI): domain Eukaryota; kingdom Metazoa; phylum Arthropoda; class Insecta; order Diptera; family Tephritidae; genus Anastrepha; species Anastrepha obliqua. Next base: position 28,264,597 of record NC_072893.1, read on the forward strand.
ACAGAAAGTTGCACATGCCACGGTACCGCCACTCATATCTCTCAGAATTGAAATCACAGCGTAACTTGGTCACATTCAGTCTGCGTAATCTTGTTTGCCTAGTGGGTCAGCATATTCCGCAATAAACGAACGAATAACTCTGTGTTTAGCTTGGTTGAAGTGGTGATTCAACCGGAATCCAACTAGCGCTTCCGCAACATTTTGTTGCCACATCCTCGTCACCAACTTATATAATGGTTATTTACGGTACAGCATGACTATTTCCAGTCTGTGTGGTTTAAGAACCCCATTACGTTGTTGACGTGTAGGCCAAACAGTTCCTCCGGACTAGCAATCAGTGGTTTGCCCAGAGTTGGCATTCTCTCCTTTCATAGGGCAGGGCGTTCACAGGAGAAATAGAAAATCGTTTCTATTTTCTCTGGTTGTTTACAACTGAGACAGTTTGTGTTGTGAGGAATGCCAATTTTGACTGCCGTGAGTCGCCAAGCGTTCCGTCGTTTCATATTTATTAATGTTGGCGTTCCTTTGTGGTTGTAGGTGGGCCATAACGTTTTGATAAGTTTGCATGTTATCTAGTTTCTCCATCTACAATCCACGATTCGAAGGTATTTTGAGGAAATTGTATTCTTGTTTGCACTCAGGGGTGTGAATACCAATTCTGCAATTATTCATGGCAGATCCTTGTCTTGACAGTGCACCCGCTTTTTCATTTCCCTCAACGCTTCGATGTCCGAGGACCCAGATTAAGGAAACTTAAGACTATTTCTGCTTTGTTCCACCAGTTTAGAGGTTGTTGTAGCCGAAACCAATGCCTGGATTGCAACTTGGCTATACGAAAGAATATCGATATTGCTCTTAAAAGAGAAGTCTGCATTTAGTAGCCTACAGGCCTCCATTAGTGCCAGTATTTCCGCCATGCAGGCATTCGGAAGACGTTATCGTCCTTCTTGGGAATTCGTCATCACTTGATTGTTTTTTCGTTATTGACAAACAAACAAAGCATAATAAAGGAAAGCATTTTGTGAAAGAACAAAGACGGTAACCTGGTGGCTGACGTCTAGAGCATACTTAGGTTATGAAGAGTAGATGAAGACCCCACCACTCAGTCGTTGACGGCGGGACTGTCGTTTTGTTAAACGATCATTGACGAAGTGCCAAGAACAAACCGAGCCGTGGGAGCCGACGGACCGCCAGCTGAATTAGTTAACCCTTAGGGTACGAAGTCTATTTTATAACATAAAGGACGGAGTGGGGTAACTTGGGTCCTTCAAACAAAAAACTTACCTTATAATTATACATAAATTAGTAATAGAATGCCACTAAAAAGTTTTTATACAGAATTCAAAATAAAACTCGTGCAAAAGAGAGAAAGAAGTGATTTACGAAGTTATTGAAGAAAAACTAATCTTGGGGCAAGTTGCTTGCATCAGCTTCTATTGAAAATATAGCGGATGCGCTCTGTCCAATCCAAAAGAACATTGATCCTGCCATCTGCACTCCTATCGCGAAAAATGTATCCCACATATCACATACAAGCTTCTATCGAGCTTATTTGCGAAAGACTGAAGCCCACCATCAACTTAATTATGGGACGTTATTATGACTTCAGACGTGGAAAATTATTAATCGAAAGAGAAGATTCACGAAAGGAGAATCAACTCACATCATATTTTCGGCGATTTTAAAGCCTCTTCCAACAGCGCGAAAAGGAGTTGCTCACTTGAAGCGATGTCTGAATTTGGTAACTCCTAAGAGCTAATACAAGTACGGCAGTGCAAAAGGAAGGTGAGTAATACGAGCAAAAAAATAAATAAGGAAATAAATACATAATTTGACCGAGTTTCTTCCTGTACAGGGTGCGCCATATTTTATGTCGGTATGAAAACATTAAATAACTTTGAACAAAAAAAAACAACTGATTTGTATACGTGAGGTATTTTTAATTGGTTTGGCTATTTGCAATTTATTAAAACTATTTTTTGAATACAGTATCAATCAGGTAGCCACCTTTATTAGCAATCACAAACTGTGATCTTTTTTCTACGTTTGTCATCGCCTTGTCAAGCATTTCGGGTTTTATAGCGCCGATTTCGGCATGAATATTTGCCTTGAGCTGGTCAATAGTATGCGGCTTGTTGGCGTAAACCTTACTTTTTAGAAAACCCCACAAAAAGAAGTCCGGAGGTATTAAGTCAGGTGATCTGAGGGGCCATTCGATGTCGCGTCTTTTTGACACTAGACGTCCCCGTCTTCTTTCGAATTCTTTAAATATATTTTTAATAGGTAAATGAACTCAAACTTAAATTATGTAAACCATTTCAATGTCAATGCCATTGTTGTCAAATAAACACTTTAATTTCAATAACAAAATTATTTTTCCTTTTTTTTTTTTGAAACCCAAAACATAAGTAAACACATGGCACACACCAAAAACACATTTTTTTTGTCAGATGATACCTCACTCCAAAGCAAAACCATAGCTTACTGTCAAGTAACTCTGCCTAAGCAAAATTTAAGTCAGCCTAAGCAAAATTTTATTGTATAGTATTTTTATGAATATATAATTTTGTTATTGATTTTTGCTTGTAACAATGTTTAGTTGCAATTATATATTTTATTGATGAGAAGACAAAATTAAAGTATAAAATAAAGCCATTATAACAGAAGGCGGGCTATTCAGTCTTAGCCTGGTAGTTGGAAGGCAGTCATTTTCCCTAACTAAATAAAAAAAATCTTTTATTTAAAAGGAACCTTTAGTCGGCAGGTTTGCTCTAAAGCTCTTCCCGGATAATAAAGTACTGCATGGCGCACCGTCTTGTTGAAACCAATAACCGTCTTAACCTTTCTCACGCAATTGCGGGCAGACATAATGAGCCAGCATCCATCGATATCGGTTTGCATCGACCGTTTCGCTTTCTCGGTAAAAATACGGCCCAATGATGGTTTTGGCGCAAATGCCAGCCCAAACAGTTACTTTCCGCTCATGCAATGGCGTTTCATCGATCTCGTGTAGATTCTCAGTTCCCCAAATGCGGCAATTTTGTTTATTCACGCTGCCAGGGAGGTTAAAATGTGCCTCGTCAGTCATTACAATTTGCTTCCAAAAATTGGGTTCAGTGTCAACCATTCGAGCGACTGTTTGGCTGTATTCCAAGCGACGTGAATGGTCTTTGTTTCAATTGGACTTTATAAGGAAACAAATTTAAATCCTCCTTTAAAATGCGCCGCATTGTGGTTTCACTGATGCCAAAATGCTGAGCGCGATGACGATACGACACTGTTGGGTCCTGGGCCACGCTCTCCCTCACTGCTTCAACAAGTTCATTGGAACGTTTTGGTCGTTGATGAACGGCATGTTGACGATCTCCTACTGTCCCGTGCTCAAAAAAATTCGACACCGAACGATGAATAGCATTGTCAGGCGGTGCCTGTTTGCCGCGATACTTTTTGCGATATGCGCGTTGAGTTAGAACAATAGAACGACTATTTTTGATGCATAGCGTCACTATTTCAGCGCGTTGTTTCGGTGTAAAGCGATCCATGGTTGAAATTGTACTGAATTGACATATCGCAAACATGTATGTTGAAGACGATTGGTTGGTAAATGACAAAGTTATTCAGCGTCTACATACCGACATACAAGATGGCGCACCCTGTATTTGTGGTGCTCGTCTTGATGTTGTTCCACAAATGGAAGGGGCTACAGTTTTAAGCCGAACGGCAAATCATTTTTATGAGGAGCTTTTTCATAGCAAAAATACACTTTTTCTAACTTCCAATAGGGTGACTAATTTTGTGCCACCTTCTATTTTCTGTGTCAGAAAGTCGGCATTACGTCATGGTTTTAAGAAGGGTCACTATTTTTTTGGGTGCTATTACCGCCACTTTTCTAAGAAAAAAAAAATTGACTGATTGAAACTTGAAAAAGCGAATTTAGTAGGCCTGTGTTATTTTTCACAGTTCAGTTTTACATAAAAAATTGTCTGATAAAGTCACAGAAGAACTCAAACTCTCCATACAAACACTTGGTATCCCTACGGGTGAATTTCTGGTATATGTTCGATCCACAGGATCAACCAAGTCCAACCTAACCTAAGCTGCACAAGAAAAACGGCTGTCACATGAGACAAACTTCCACCGAGCAGCTTCTAACGAAATACTTAGATTCAAACCGCTACAAGCAAAATAAATTTTTACACAATCCCCATTATGAAAATATTTTCCAATTTGTTTAGCATCTGTTGGCCATTTCAGTGCTATGGGAATGTAATTCATCAACAAAATCAACTTCTACGGCCATTCAACGCATTTAACTGTGCATACGAGTAGGTGTACACACACACACGCATACATAGACGTGATATGTTTACATATTTATACTTGCACACATTTTATAGACCGTAAAAATGCCATGAAGCCTCAGACTAACCATAAACGTGGCCCCATAATCAGATGCGTTAATCGACGTCGTCGTCGTCATCGTCGTCATAAAAACGTTGTTGCTTCATTTATTCTGCTATTTTACAAAATCAAGAGTATCGAAAAAATAATAAATAATGAGTAGTAGCGCCAATGATGTAAAGAATAAATAAATTGAAATGCAAAAACAAAAGAAAAATTGCTGTTTAAAACTACTTCCATACGAGGCAAATTCGCTTATTTATTTTGCTAGCAATAAAGTGAGAGTGGCGCCACCATAACAAAGTCTAACATACAGTCCGTAGCTTCAGATGCAGATGTTGGTGGAGTTGCAGATACAAAATGGAAATAAAGACAGCTTTGTAGTGAGGCAATACGTTTTTTTTTTCTTTTTGGTTTTCCTCAGCTGCTTGCTTTTCTAAGTGGAACAGCTTCGCTGGCTGCAAGCATGGGAAACTTGAAGGCATGAGGGGAAATCTGTGGCAGAAGTAATAAATCACAACTAGATGTACATACATACACACATACACACATACATACACGAAAGAGTTGCTGTGATTGTGGCTGTGCTTAACTGATGCAAGATTTATCGCTTGGATATGTTGCTGATACGATTGCTAGCGACAGAAATAACTCCTTCGCTCAATTCAAAAGTTTAGTGGCGCGATCATTCACGCACCGTGCAGCAATCAGGCGGACCGACAGACAGACAGCAAAGGTACATAAGTGGCAGCAATTTAGCTGAAGATTTGTTTAAACGATGCGATTTTCTTGCCACTTTGGTGGCGCACAGCAGAAATGCCTCATCAAGCTGATATATTTGTATGAGCGCTTATATGTGTGTGGGTACAAACAGTACCAGCGATTTACCCCTTCAACTCGGCTAGATGCATTGCACTACTTTACTTGTCGTCTTAAGTGGATTTTCTTTCAACATTCACCTTTGGTACATATTTTTCAGTATTTAAATTTGTTGCAAGCGGCA